>NC_059088.1:12577595-15157595 GCF_020497125.1 Mauremys mutica
CTGACAATACAATTGATACAAGCGCTCCTGCTGAGAATGCGCACCCCTGACATACAGAGCCAAACGTGCACAAACAGAAGCAATTTAATAACTGCGGTGGCTGTATGCCGACATATAGTTAGGTTGAAATAATTTTGTAGTGTAGACGTGGCCTAAGAAATGTCCTTTCTGGTTGCTGACGTGGACTATCCTTGTTATATCATCCTCTCTAAACGGCAAACAGCTAAAGCTCTTGTTCTGAGGTGATGCCCAGTCAGACTCTAAACAGGCTCCTATTGTTTGTCCACTGGAGAGTTCATTGGGTTTTTAAGACTGGGAACAGTCAGTCATTAAGAGGAGGAAGCAGAATCCATGGCTCTTATCAGCGTGAGACCGGTGCCTGACAGAGGTGAACAAGGACTGTCAGGTGTGGATGTGTTTTCAGAAGAGCTCTTGCATGAAAGAGTTGTGCCAACATAGCAATGCCGCTGGCGACAGGTAAGAGGTGGTGTGTTCAGCGAGGCAAAGAGGGGCCTCAGTAGCTCCTTGTGGTATTCAAATTTTGGTCCTGGTTGTGGGCGGAGATAAGAGAAAACAGAGGCCCAGAGTCTCAGGCCCTTGTCTATAACATAGAAAGATACATTTTATTTGAACAATGGTGGGATTTTAATGAGCGTCAGTTTCAAAAACATGAAAACCCCAGTGTGGAGGCTCTTCTTTCCATTCAAATCAGGTTTATGTTGCGTTATCTTGAACTGACCAGGAATCAATTTCAGCTGAACTGAAATACACCACTTCTAAACAGAAACAAATATCCACCAGTCTGTAGCACTGGTTCAACCGACTCACTTTATGTTGCTCTGTCTCTTCGGTACTTATGTGGCCCCTGAAAGTGCAAATTTTGGAAGGGGTCTAAAACCTTGTGCTTAGGGATTAACTCAATGTCTAACTGTTAGGGATAAGGATGAGACTTTTATGGGGGCAGATTCTCCACATCGGCTAAATGTTGGGCTCTTAGGCCTTCCGCTGAAGCACAGGGTGCTGGCCAGTGCCGGAGATGGGATACTGGAGAAAATGCTTTCGTGTCTAATCCAGTCTATGCCATTCCTTTTCTCTGGAAAACCATGTGTGATTTGCTAGCGGGGGTCATGAATGGTGGACATTTCTGCGGAGGACGACTGAGAGCCCTGGCTGGGGGAGGGCAGTACAGGGGAGCATTAATTGGACTGGGAGACTTGGATAACTCTCAGCCTTCACTTGCTATTCTATTGTCAGCCAGGAAACCAGCAGCTGAGTACAACCACTGGAAACCTACTCCACAGATGTCTCTGCTGTACATAAAGTCTGAGAATGCTTGGGAGCGCCTCTGATTTTATTACTTGCTACATTCATGCCTCCAGGGATGGCTTTGAGACTCAGGTTATGGAGGGAGGATTGTCCAGTGGTTAGAGCATTAGCTTAGGACTCAGGACACCACAGCTCAATCCCCTGCTGTGCCACAGACTCCTGTGTGACCTTGATTACGTTATTGAGTCGCTCCGTGCCTCAGTTTCCCATTTGTAAGAGAGGGATAATAGCAGTGCCCTTCCTTGCAGGGGTTTTGGAGGTTAAGGATATGAAAGATTGGCAGATACTTCATCTATGGGGGGCCATATCTTCACGTATGGTAGACACATCTCCAGTGTGGGGGGAAGGCCTTTCACAGAGGGGAAA
Organism: Mauremys mutica; assembly: GCF_020497125.1. Taxonomy (NCBI): domain Eukaryota; kingdom Metazoa; phylum Chordata; order Testudines; family Geoemydidae; genus Mauremys; species Mauremys mutica. The sequence goes on from NC_059088.1 coordinate 12,579,288, forward strand.
AAAAATGTTCATGACTTCAACGAGACAATAAAGTGGCAGGAGTTGCAGGCTACAAAGTCTGACCAATAATGGGAGGGTAAAGACAGACTTGTTGGTTTCTACTGGACAGAGCCAGTGGTACAAGATGCTGGGCTTGAGAGAGCAGGGTAAGATCAGACTCATTGCCCCTTCAAGGGAACAGCTCGTAGGGCCTGGGAGAAATTGAGAGGCTGCAGGGCTAGGGATTGGATATTTGATTAGTTAGCAGAAACTTGGCATGGGAATTGGGAAGATGAGGAAGATAAAGCAGGTTCTGCCTCTCCATGCTTGAAATGAAAAGATAAGATACTTCAAAAAGAAGTTTAGGGAGAATAATAGTTTATTCTTCCAGCTGAAGTTGGATCCTGGCCATTGGAAACAGAAATCAGATTTCACAGGGTGAGTTTCGGTGATAAATGAAGTGTCTGACCTTTCCTTACTGATAAAGGTGATTGGTCTCCTTGACAATGCGGGCATTGAGTTTGGGCAATCAAGATTGTAATGTCCCATACCACACATGGTATAAATACTGAAGCTAAACCCTTCAGCTGCACACTAGGGATATCAGGACCTGGAAGAAACTTTCAGAAGCCAAAATGAAGCTCCAGATTGTGGCTGCCGTTCTCCTCATCACCATCCTTTCCCCAAAGAGAAGCAGCGCGCAGCCGGCCAGCGTAGGGGTAAGGATGCCATCACTGCTAGCAGTATGATACTTTCTATTATAATGATGCTTTTCTCTGTGAAATAGGATGTGAAATGGCTCTTCTTTCCTCTCTGCCCAAAGGTGAATTGTTCCGAAGTTCAGATTCAATGTGTCCATACGGTTGAAAGTGGTTTGTGTGCTGGAAAAACAGAGACGCCCTCACTGATTGACTTTAGCTTTCTATGCCATTTCCACTACACATCTGGCCAACTTGTGCCCCGGTGGTCAGCGATTTGGGGGTGGGGATGGGGTCTCATTCTTTGGAGCCTCAAATCATAGAATCATAGAATTCAAGATCAGAAGGGACCATTATGATCATCTAGTCTGACCTCCCGCAAGATGCAGGCCACATAAGCCGATCCACCCACTCCTGATATAATTCACTCCCTTGACTCTGCTGTTGAATGCTCCAAATCAAGATTTAAAGACTTCAAGTAGCAGATAATCCACCAGCAAGTGACCCCTGCCCCATGCTTCGGAGGAAGGCGAAAAACCTCCAGGGCCACTGCCAATCTACCCTGGAGGAAAATTCCTTCCCGACCCCAAATATGGCGATCAGCTGAACCCCGAGCATGTGGGCAAGATTCTCCAGCCAGACCCTCTGGAAAAGGCTAACAATATCCCAACATTGACCCTTTGTACTAATTACCAGTGTGGCACGTTATTGACCTATTGACTAAACCCGTTATCCTATCATACCATCCCCTCCATAAACTTATCCAGCTTAATCTTAAAGTCATGGAGGTCCTTGGCCCCACTGTTTCCCTCGGTAGGCTGTTCCAGAATTGCACTCCTCTGATGGTTAGAAACCTTCATATAATTTCAAGCCTAAATTTCCTGACTGACAATTTATATCCGTTTGTCCTCGTGTCCACATTAGCCCTGAGCTGAAATAATTCCTCTCCTTCCCTGGTATTTATCCCTCTGATGTATTTAAAGAGTGCAATCATATCTCCTCTTATCCTTCTTTTGGTTAAGGAAAACAAACCGAGCTCCTCAAGTCTCCTTTCATACGACAGACTTTCCATTCCTCGGATCATTCTAGTGGCCCTTCTATGTACCCGTTCCAGTTTGAATTCATCCTTCTTAAACATGGGAGACCAAAACTGCACACAATACTCCAAATGAGGTCTCACCAACGCCTTATATAACGGGACTAGCACCTCCTTATCTCTACTAGAAATACCTCGTCTAATGCATCCCAAGACCGCATTAGCTTTTTTAACGGCCACATCACATTGCCTACTCATAGTCATCCTACGATCAACCAGGACTCCTAGGTCCTTCTCCTCCTCCGTTACTTCCAACTGGTGCGTCCCCAGCTTATAACTAAAATTCTTGTTAGTCATTCCTAAATGCATAACCTTACACTTCTCATTATTGAATTTCATCCTGTTACTAATACTCCAGTTTACGAGGTCATCCAAATCTCCCTGGAGGATATCCCGATCCTTTTCCGAATTGGCAATACCTCCCAACTTGGTGTCATCCGCAAACTTTATCAGCCCACTCCTACTTTTGGTTCCGAGGTCAGCGATAAATAGATTAAATAAAATCGGACCCAAAACCGAACCTTGAGGAACTCCACTGGTAACCCCCCTCCAACTCGACAGATCACCCTTCAATACGACCCTCTGCAGTCTCCCCTTTAACCAGCTCCTTATCCACCTCTGGATTTTCATTTTGATCCCCATCTTTTCCAATTTAACCAGTAATTCCTCATGCGGTACCGTATCAAACGCCTTACTGAAATCAAGATATATTAGATCCACCGCATTTCCCTTGTCTAAAAAATCTGTTACTTTCTCAAAGAAGGAGATCAGGTTGGTTTGGCACGATCTACCTTTCATAAAACCATGCTGTAATTTGTCCCAGTTGCCATCGGCCTCAAGGTCCGTAACCACTCTCTCCTTTAAAATTTTTCCATGACTTTGCATACTACAGATGTTAAACTAACAGGCCTGTAGTTACCTGGGTCACTTTTTTTCCCCTTCTTGAATATAGGAACTATATTAGCTAATCTCCAGTCAAACGGTACAACCCCTGAGTTTAGAGATTTATTAAAAATCATCGCTAACGGGCTTGCAATTTCACTTGCCAATTCCCTTAATATTCTAGGATGAAGATTATCCGGGGCCCCCGATTTACTTCCGTTAAGCTGTTCAAGTTTGGCTTCTACCTCAGATACTGTAATGTCTACCCCCATATCTTCATTCCCGTCAGTCCCTCTACCACTATTCCTTAGCCCTTCATTAGCCTCATTAAAGACCGCGGCAAAATATTCATTTAGATATTGTGCCATGACAAGATTATCCCTAATCTCCACTCCGTTTAAAGTTTTAAGCGGTCCCACTTCTTCCTTCTTGGTTTTCTTCCTATTTATATGGCTAAAAAACCTTTTGCTATTGGTTTTAATCCCCTTCGCTAGGTCCATCTCCACCCGGCTCTTTGCCTTTCTCACTGCTTTCCTACACCCTCTGACCTCAATAAGGTAGGTTTCTTTGCTGATCTCTCCCATTTTCCAGTCCTTGTACGCTTTCTGTTTTTTCTTAATCACCCCTCTGAGACGCTTGCTCATCCAGCTCAGTCTAAAACTGCTACCTACGAACTGTTTTCCCTTTCTCGGGATACAGGCTCTGACAGCTCCTGCAACTTCAACCTGAAGTAACCCCAGGCGTCTTCCGCCTTTAGATCCCTAAATATGTTAGTCCAATCCACTTCCCTAACTAGTTGCCTTAATTTAGTAAAGTTAGCCCTTTTGAAATCGTAAACCTTAGTCTCAGATGCAATTATGTTTATCCTTCCATTTATTTTGAAACGAATTAGCTCATGATCACTCGAGCCAAGGTTGTCCCCTACAACTATTTCCTCAACAAGGTCCTCGTTACTCACCAAAATCAGATCTAAAATGGCATCCCCCCTCGTCGGTTCAGCAACTACTTGATGAAGGAATTCATCAGCTATCACGTCTAGGAAAAGCTGAGCCCTATTATTATTACTAGCATTTGTTTCCCAATCTATATCCGGGAAGTTAAAGTCTCCCATGATCATACAGTTCCTATTAGTATTTACCTCCTTAAAAACATTAAAGAGCTCTCTATCCATATCCAGGCTAGATCCCGGCGGTCTATAGCACACCCCAATCACTATCCCAGGGGACGCTCTAGTAGTTTTCTTCCCCAATGTCACCATTGCCCAAACAGACTCCGTATTATCCATTGCATTGCTAGTTACTTCGTTACATTTCACCTCATTATTGACATACAATGCTACTCCCCCACCTTTACCTTTGTTTCGGTCTTTCCTAAACAGCACATACCCTTCCATACCTGTACTCCAGTCATGGCTACCGTTCCACCATGTTTCGGTTATTCCTACGATATCCGGTTTCAATTCTCGGACCAGGAGCTCCAGTTCCTCCATTTTGTTACCTCAGCTTCTCGCATTGGTGAACAAACATCCTAATTTTTGCTGTTTGGCTCCTCTCACCCTTTTCACCCAACTTGGTAGGGACACAGTACTACCAGTATGACCTGTCAGTCTAGTATCCGTCCCCCCCCCTCTTCCTTATACCTAACCCTCCCCCTCTGGCTATATCTGTTGTTATCCTGTTGCTCTCACACTCAATGTATAAATTTGGCGTGGAGAGTACCTGGACCTCTCCCAACCGTCTCCCCCCAATGTCTAGTTTAAAGCTCTTTTAATCAGATGAGCCAGCCTCCCTCCTAGAATTCTACTTCCTTCCCTACTTAGGTGGAGCCCATCCCGTGAGAACAGTTCTCTGTCCCCAAAAGCCTCCCAGTGCCCATACATCCCAAAGCCCTCCTTGTAACACCACTCCCTCAGCCAACTATTTATCGTCACAATCTTGTCACCCCTTTGGCGCCCTTCCCTAGGGACAGGTAGAATCCCACTGAAGATCACCTGAGCCTCAATTTCTTTGAGCGTCTTACCCAACCTGGCATAGTCTCCCTTGATTCTCTCTAGCGAGAATCTAGCCGTGTCATTCGTTCCTACATGAAGGATGATCAACGGGTTCTTACCTGCTCCTCTTAGGATCCTTTTCAACCTCAGGTCCACATCCCGTATTTTAGCGCCCGGTAGACAGCACACCCTTCTGTTCTCCGGATCGGCCCTGGTCACAGGCCTGTCCAACCTTCTCAGTATGGAATCCCCAATCAGAAGAAGAGACAACTTGATCTTGATTCCCAAAAGTGCTGAACATCTCGGGTTGTGCAAAGAACTCCTCCCCACCAGTCATTAAAATGTTTGAAAATAACAGAGGATGCTGAGCCATTTTTGAGAAGAAAAAAAAGTGACGTGGGTTGAAATTTCTCTCTTAAAACTGCTTGTTTTTAACAAAAAATGATTTTGTTTTTTTCAAAATGAAAATGTTCATGGAAAAGAATAAATGAATGAAAACTGAAAAACAAAATATGTTTTGAGTTTTGGCTTTTGATTCCCTGCCCCCCACCTTGAGTGGCAAAACGACCGGGGGAAATTTTTTGGGTATTCTTATTTTTCATTAAAAAAAACAAAAGTTTCAAATGTTTAAAAAATTATTACAATCCCCAATTTTACTGAACTTTTCCAAAAATACACAACATTTTCCCAATGGCGACAGAAAACAGAAAATAAGGGGGGAAGTAAAAGAAGGGAGGGGAATGTAAATGAAAAGTTTTTCCACACTACGCACAGTCAACTCGTCGAACTCCTTGCCAGAGGATGTTGTGAAGGCCAAGATTATAACAGGGTTCAAAAAAGAACTAGATGAGTTCATGGAGGATAGGTCCATCAATGGCTATTAGCCAGGTGTCCTTGTTTGCCAGAAGCTGGGAATGGGCAACAGGGGATGGATCACTTTTTCTTTACCTGTTCTGTTCATTTCCTCTGGGACACCTGGCATTGGTCACTGTTGGAAGGCAGGATAATGGGCTAGATGGACCTTTGATCTGATCCAGTATGGCCATTTTCTGTTCTTACGGAAAAAATGGGAGGAAAAATCATTTCTGAAATTTTGACCAGCTTTAATTCATCTCCTGAGAAATCAGACTCAGCTAAGGAAGTTCCCAAATTCTAGATTCTGGAGGTTACACCCAGCACTGAGAAAGAAGGGTAGGGGTGATGTTTCTCATCCCAGAACTTGCTAGATCCATGTTTACACTTCAGATTTCTGCTGTCACAGCTATGTTGGTTTGGGGTATGAAGAACTTTGATCTCTGACAGACATGGCTGTGTTGGCAAAAGACGCTGGGGCAGACACAGCAATAATCAGCAAAACTGTGCCCTTGCCTGTGGCCTGATCTATACTGCAAAGTTCTGCCAGCACATTTATGTCAGCGAGGAGTGTGAGAAAATCACATCCCTCAGTGACTTATCCTCACTGTAGCTGTAACTCCACCGACAGAAGAGTGAGTCTGTCGGCTTACTGAATGTTGTTCAGGGAGGTGGTGTTACTATGTTGGCAAAAGTTCTTTTGGCATATGCAGTGTGTACACAAGAGCCTCTCATGTCACAGGCTCTGTAGTGTAGACATGGCCTTCTTTCTCTCGATGGGGGGAAGGGCTGGAATAATTTGTACCAGCAAAAGCACACTAGTATATCAATATAGTTAGGCTGGCAGAGCGCTCCTAGTGTAGACCTGGCCTGATGAAGCTATTGCCAGTGTGAGAAATCAGACTTGTTTAAATAATATTGGAGAAAGAGCAGGATCAAGTAACTCCTAACTATTTCCTTGCAGGGGTCCGTGGGTGCGGATGCAAATCTTGATGTGCCAGTGAGTATTCAAAATTTACTTTGCTGTCATTCTCTCTAATGTTACCCCAGTTCCTCTTAACTATCCCAAACCCGGAGCCCAGGGCTCAGTTGGATTGGGACAAAAGACAAAGCAAAGGGTTCCAAGCCCTAAGGGGGCATGTAAGAGTAAATCCAGGTGTTCTTTGTAGTTTCAATTCTCTGACCATACTAGTACCTAGTTTGGTGGGTTTCTCTGGGCTCTGTTCTCTACAGCCATGATCAGACTCACTTCCCAGGTGGATTCATACACACTGTGAGCTGTGATTTTCTGGGAATCCTGGCATTCTGCATCCCTGGGACTGAGGATAATAGTATCACCAGAGGAATTACATACATGGCCTCCTCGAGAAAAGGAAGCAGATTCCCAGGTATTGTAAACTGGTGTCACTCCATTAAAATCAGGAGAACTACATTCCCAGATGGTGTAAATCAGCACAACTCCACTGGAGGCAGTGGGTCAGATTCCAAATCAGTGTAAATCAGCATTGCTCTGTTGGAGTTAATGGGCCAAATCCTCAGCTGGTGTAAACTGATTTAGCTCCATTGGAGCCAGGGCAGCACTTTGTTTCTGGTGCTGTGCCTCTGGGTACTCCAAATTCACTCTGCTTTAAGAGTCTGCTACATTACTTTGTACATCTAAGAGGCAGAGGCCTGATTAAATAGTGGATGATCTTTCCTCTCCCAGATGGGTTAGAAATTCTACTAAGTGAGAGATCCTTGGTGGTCCTATTCTCTCTCATGAGGGGAAAGGAGACCCAATAAAAGAACTCCCATATTTCAGAGTCCGGAGTTTCAGGTCTTGCTTTGTATCTTGGTGGTCATTGGGCCAGGCTATGGTTACAGCCCCTTTCCACACCACAAAGGCTGTAATCAGAAACTCCAGGGACATCATACACCCATGCTGTATAAGGACTTATATGATGTGCCTGACCTTTGGGGGTTAATGAAGACTAGTGATCTCTTTGACAATCCAGGAATTGGGTTTGAGCAATCAGGCTTGTAGTGTCAGATATGACTCATGGGATAAAGACAGCTGCTAAAGTCCCCAGCTACACCGGGGACATGATCATCTGGAAGAGCTGAACAGAAGCTATGATGAAACTCCAGATCATGGCTGCCATTCTCCTTGTCTCTGACCTTTGCCCAAGGGAAGCAGCGCTCTGCCGGTAGAAGTGTTGCTGGTAACAATGAAAGCACTGTTAGGAGGGACATACTATTTGTTATAATGATAACTTTTATAAAGTAATAGAAATGTAGAGCTAGAAGGGACCAATCATCACGTCCAGCTCCCTGCGCTGAGGCAGAACCAATAAACCTAGACCATCCCAGACAGGTGTTGTCCAAAGTTTTCTTAAAAACGTTCAGTGATGGGGATTCCACAACCCCCCTTGGAAGCCTATTCTAGAGTTTAACTACCCTTAGAGTTAGACAGTTCTTTTTAATATCTAGTCTAAATCTCCCTTGCTGCAATTAAGCCCACTACTTCTCGCCCTATCTTCAGTGGACACAGAGAACAATTGATCACAGTCCTCTTTAGAACAACCCTTGATAGATTTGAAGACTGTTATCAAGTCCCCCTTCTCAGTCCTCTTTTCTCAAGACTAAACATGACTCATTTTTAACCACTCATCACAGGCCACGTTTTCTAAACATTTTACCATTTTTGTTGCTCTCCTCTGGACTCTCCGATTTGTTTACGTCTTTCCTAAAGTGTGGCGCCCAGAACTGAAAGGACAATTCCATCGGAGGCCTCCCCAGTGCTGAGCACAGAGGAACAATTACTTTCCATCTCTTACATTCAACACTCCTGTTAATATATCCCAGAATGAAAATAGCCTGTTTTACATCTGCATCACATTGATGACTCATATTCAATTTGTGACTCACAATAACCACCTGAGCCTCTTCAGGGGTATTACCACCTAGCCAATCATCTGCATATTTTATAAGTGTATTCTCCACTCCATTATTTAAATCATTAATGAAAATATTGAATAGTATCGGACCCAGGAGTGACCACTGTAGAACAGCAGTAGATACACCCACCCAGCTTGACAGAGAACCACTGATACCCAGTCTTTCAACCAGCTGTGCACACACATTATACCAATTTCACCTAGATCATATTTCCCTACTTTGCTTATGAGAATATCATAAGTTTGACCTTTCTATTATAATGATGATTTTCTCTGTGAAATATGATCTGAAATGTCTCCCCTTTCCTCTCTGTCCAAAGGTGAATTGCTCAGGGACAGTATCTTAGCATTCCCTGTAGCTGAGTTTGAATTGTGTCAGTGTAGTGAGGGGAAAAGATTAGAGGGATTTCCTTACTTATTCAGAAAATGTTTTGTATCCATTATTGTGCTTAGATATTACAATGGCAACTCTTGTTCCAATCTTCAGCTTCAGTCTGTACATATGGTTCGAACTTCTAAGAGGTCAGTGTGCTGGGGATATAAAGAGGCCCTCACCAATTGACAAAAGCTTATCATGCCATTTCCCTTACACATTTAGTGAAACATGCAGATCTCATTCTTTGGGGGCTCAATCACTGACGATTTGGACTTGATTCCAAAAAGTGCTGAACAGTTTCAACTGTGCAATCAGCTCCTCCCTCCATGTTCTATGTTTTTAGAAAAAAACAAACAAGATGCTCCGCTATTTTTGAAAGGAGAAAAATGTAGGACTACTTGACATTTATGGCTAAGCTATTTAATTTTTAACTAAAAATGAATTTTTTAAAAAGAAAAATTTCATGAAAAAAATCTTTCTTCTGTTTTTTTCTGATTTTTTCCAATTAAAACTAAGAAAAAAAAAGTTATGAGTTCTATTACATAATTTTCTAGCCACCTTTTTCCAAAAGTGTTGAAAACCATTTTTATTAAATTTCCCCAAAACACACTTATATTTTTTCAAAAACTATAGGAAAAAGGAATCAAGGAGGGAGGAGAAATCTATCCCTGACACCAGACAATCCCTGGTGTAGATGCAGCTACACCGACAGAAGGGTGATTCTTTCATCATACTGAATGCTGATTGGGGAGATGATGTTTCTATATCGGCAGAAGACCTTCTGTCAGCATACATAGTATCTAGTCTGGAGCTCTGCTATGTAGTGTAGACATGGCCTTATTTCACTTTTGGGGGAATATGCTACACTGGCAAAGTGCTCCTACTATAGATCTGGCCTAGTAAAGCTATTGTCATTGTTGAGAATCAGCTACGTGGAATGATATTGGAGAAAGTTGGGAATTACCTGATCCTCCTCTATTTCCTTGCAGAATGTCTTGGATCCAGCTGGAAATGTTGTTGACGTGAGTACTCAAGATAAATTTTATTGTCAGGTTGCTTTATATTACATCAGCATCTCTTCGCAAGCTCAACTCCTGAGACAAATGGTCAGGTGGAATAGCGTGGACGCATATAGCCATAATGCAGGGGGAGTTAAATGAACTCTCTGAAATTTCTTTATTGATAAAGTATCAGAGGGGTAGCCGTGTTAGTCTGGTTCTGTAGAAGCAGCAAAGAATCCTGTGGCACCTTATAGACTAACAGACGTTTTGCAGCATGAGCTTTCGTGGGTGAATGCCCACTTCTTCGGATGCAAGTCAATCCGAAGAAGTGGGCATTCACCCACGAAAGCTCATGCTGCAAAACGTCTGTTAGTCTATAAGGTGCCACAGGATTCTTTGCTGCTTCTTATTGATAAAGGTCATTGGTCTCTTTAGCAATCTCAGCGTTGGGTTTGGACAACTGTAATGTCAGATATGACCAATGGTATAAAAAGAGAGCTGCTAACTGCTGTTATTAAATTATCCATAGCTCCACTGGAGTCAACGGGCCATTTCCAAATGGGTGTAAATCAGCATTCCTATATTGGAGTTAATGCTCCAGGCTAAACCGAGGTAGCTCCATTGGAGGCAGGACAGTGGTTAGCAGCATCAGTGGTGCTCTGCCCGTGAGTACTGCAAATTCACTTTGCTTAAAGAGTCTGTTATATGACCCTAATACTTTTAACAGTCAGAGGCCAGATTAAATGGCAGAAGCCCATACTGTTAATGGTTAGGGTTAGCAATTCTATTAAGTGAGAGATCCCTGGCAATCCTAGTCTCTCTCTTATTGGTCTGGTTTCCCATCATGTTCAGAATCGGGAGTTTCAGGTGCTGCTTTAGAAATTGGTGGTCATAAGGCCAGCTATGATTACAGACCCCTTCCACACCATAAAGGCTATGTTCAGAAACTCTAGGGACAGCATATTGCCATATTACACAGGGAGTTAAATCAACTCTAACCTTTCCTCATAGATAAAAGAGAACAATCTAGGTGCTGAATCCGAGCAATCAGGCTTGTAACGTCATATACGACCCATGGTATCAATGGAGCTGTAAACCCCTCAGACTCAATACTTCATAAATCGGAAGAAACAAACGGAAACCAACATTAAGCTCCAAATCATGGCTGCCCTTCCCCCCAACTCCATTCTTTACCAAAAGGAAAGTAGTGCTTTGCCAGTAGAAGCTCTGCTGGTAAAAGTGAAAGTACTACTAGGATTAATACTTTATATTAGAATGATGATTTTCTTTGTGAAATATGAACTTAAGTGTCTCCTTTTTCTTTCTGCTCAATGATGAATTGTTCTCTGACGATCTCTTAGCATTCCCTGTGGGTGAGCTTGAGAAGAGAGACACCTTCTCTACTGAAAACTCACATTGATATAGCTACAGCTCTCATGAGCGTGAAAAATCCACACTCCTGAAAGAAGTAGCTATTCCAACCTAACCCTCATTGTAGACAGTGCTAGATAGGTGGAAGAATTTTACACTCAACCTACGTACTGCCCCAAAGGGATGTGGGTTAACTATATCAACAGGAGAGTCCCTCCCGTCATGGTAGCGAGTATTTACAGGACAGAAGTTCTACTGTGGTTTTGCTGGTATTGCTGCACCTGGCTTACACTAAAAAGTTCTGCCAGCATTGCTATATTGGCTAGCGGGTGAAAAAAAATCACTCCCTCCTGGAAAACAGCTGTGCTGAAAAAATCTCCGACATAGAAGCAACTATACCAACACAAGGGTGAGTCTCATCTTACTGAACGTCAAGCAGAGAGGTGGTGTTATTAGGTCAGAACAAGTCCTTATGTCAGCATATGCAGCCTGTACTCTGGAATGTATGCGGGCATAGGCTCTGTAGCATAGACATGGCCCTATTTTGTCAGATACATGAAAAAAAATTACAGAAAAAATACTGACAATTTTCGGGTGCCTGGTCTATGCTACAAAATTCTGCCAGAAGAGTTATTTCTGTTAGGAGTGTGAAAAAAAATCATCATTCCTGCAAAACACAGCTATGCCAGACAATCCCTGGTATAGATGCAGCTACACCAACAGAAGGATGATTTTATCATCATACTGAACATTGATTGGGGAGATGATGTCCCTATATCGGCGGAAGAAGACCTTCTGTCGGCATATGCAGTATCTAGTCTAAGGCTATGCTATGTAGTGTAGACATGGCCTTATTTCACTCTGGGAGGAATATGCTATACTGGCAAAGTGCTCCTAGTATAGACCTGGCCTGGTAAAGTTATTGTCATTGAGAAGAATCAGCTACATGAGATGATATTGGAGAAAGTTGGGAATTACCTGATTCTGCTCTATTTCCTTGCAGACTGTCTTGGGTCTAGCTGGAAATGCTGTTGACGTGAGTACTCAAGATAAATTTTATTGTCAGGTTGCTCTATATTACATCAGTATCTCTCCGCAAGCCCAACTCCTGAGACCAATGGTCAGGTGGAACAGCGTGGACGCATATAGCCATAATGCAGGGGGAGTTGAATGAGCTCTCTGAAATTTTCTTATTGATAAAGGCCATTGGTCTCTTTGACAATCTCAGTGTTGGATTTGGACAATCAGGCTTGTAATGTCAGATATGACCAATGGTATAAAAAGAGAGCTGCTAGCTCCTCTGCCACACTTTGGACTTCATAATCGGAAGAAACAAATAAAAACCAAGATTAAACTCCTCATCATGGCTGCTTTTCTCCCCATCTCCATCTTTTACCAAAAGGGAAGCTGCTCTTTCCCGCTAGAAGCGCTACTGGTAAAAATGGAAATACTACTAGCGGTAATGCTTTCTATTGTAATGACGATTTTCTCTGTGAAATATAAACTGAAATGTCTCCTGTTTCCTTTCTGCCAAAGGTGGATTGTTCTGGGACAATCTCTTAGCATTCCCTGTAGCTGAGTTTGAATTCTCTGAGGCCCATCTACACTGAAAACTCACATCGCCAAAGCTATGTCTCTCAGGAGTGTGAAAAATGAACACTCTTGAAAGAAGCATCTATTCCAACTAAACTCCCGGTGTAGATAATACTCGGTCGATGGAAGAATTTTAGCTACCGCCTCTCGGGAAAGCGGAGTGTCTACACTGAAGTGTGTCAGTGCTGCACTCTACAGCTGCACTCTGCTTCTGTAGCATTTTAAGTGTAGACAGATCCTGAGTAACAGCAGCGGGGGGAGGAGGCTAAAGGGTTTTCCATCACTTATTAAGAAAACTGTTTAGATGTGCCGTTGTACTCAGATATCTCAAAAGCCTCTTTTGTTCCAAATTTCAGACTTGATGTGTACATGTAGGTTAGAAGTGGTTTGTGTGCAGAAGACAGAGAGAGGCTCTCACTCATTGTCAACAGCTTACTCTGCCATGTCCTTCCACATTGAGACCAAAAAGTGAAGTAGGGGCTCATTGATTGGTGACTCAAGCAGAGACAGCTTGGGCTTGATTCCGAAAAGTGCTGAACATACCCATCTATGCAATGGGCTCCCCTCTTCCCTGTTCAATAATTTTTGAAAACAACACAGAGGATGCTCAGTCATTTTTGAAAGAAGAAAAAGGTAGAACTAGTTCCAATTTGTCAATTTAAATTTTTTCTTTGTAACCAAAAGTGATTTTTTTCAAAATGAAAAATTACATAGAAAAATTTACTTCCTTTTCCCCGATTTTTCAATGAAAATAATGAAAACTAAAAAGAAAAAAAAAGTTTTGAGCTTTGTCATTTGATTCCTCAGATCCATTTTTGCAAATAGAGTTGAAATGCAATTTTTCTTTTAAATGTCCCCAAAACACAGACATAATTTTTCAGACAGCTCCAGATAAGAAAAAAGGGGGTGGGAGTAGAAATAAATGAAAAAAAAAACCACAAATTTTTTTCATTTCTCATTTTGTAAAACAAACAAACAAACAAAATTTTTTCCGGAAACACATTGACAATATTTTTACAAAAATTCATTTTGAAAATTTGAATCACTTCTAATTTTTATCTTGAGCAGTCAGACTCAAGAAAGGATGTCCCAAAATTCCAGATTATGGAGGTTAATCTGACCCCTAAGAAGCAAGGGTAGTGTGGCTATTTCTCATCACAGAGCTGTCTGTTGCTATGACTGAAATACAAACTTCTCTGGCATAGCTCTATCAGTATGGGGTATGCCATACTGGAGTCCTACGTTGACAACAAAAATGGCAACAAAAGGGCTACAAAAATGATCAGAGGGCTGGGGCTCATGACTAGAAGGGTGATTCTGTCAGCATGCTGAACGTCCACCGGGGAGATGGAGTGCCTATATTGGCAGAAAAGGACCTTCGGTTGGCATGCACAGCATGTTCCGCAGGGACAATGCAGTGTAATGCAGACATGGGGGTGGGGGGGTGGATATGCGATACTTGCAAAAGCGCACTAATATACCAGTATGGCTATACTGGCAAAGCGCTCCTACTGTAGAACCGACCTGGGAAAGCTACTGTCATTGTGAGGAATCAGCTATTGAAATGATATTGGAGAAAGGGAGAATGAAGTAACTCCTAACTATCTCCTTCGGCTTGCATCCTAAGAAGTGGGTATTCACCCACGAAAGCTCATGCTGCAAAACGTCTGTTAGTCTATAAGGTGCCACAGGATTCTTTGCTGCTTCTACAGAACCAGACTAACATGGCTACCCCTCTGTTACTATCTCCTTACAGGGTGTTGAGAGACCAGTTCGAGAAGCTCATTGATAAAGGAGATTGGAACACTGTGGGGAGCCCTCTCGCAGAAGACCTGAACTGAGGGCTCTGGGAGAAGAAAGGTAAGAAGGATGGAGAATCACCAGAGATGTGGAGGCCCTAAAATAGGGGCCCAAAAGAACTGGGGAACAGTGTGGTTGTTGACTCTCAGGAGCACAGGCGCCAATTCCATGGGTGCTCTGGGGCTTCCATTAGCCAAACCGGGAAGAATGTACCGCGTAGCAGCACTGGCTTTGTGACATGCTTCCTCTCCACAATCACTTTCCCTGATTTCACATCAGCCACTTCACCACCAGGTTCATGCACCACAGATCAGGAGCAGGGCAGAGGGCTACTCTCAACATCGCGGGGCTGCCCCCTTCAAACACACATGGCTTCTTCCCCTGCCCTCCTGTCACCCTCTCCACTGAATGCAATGCTGGGAAGTGCAATGCTGTCTCATTGGAACAGCATCCCCATGGCAGACAGAATAAAATCTCCCTCTCTTTGTAAATACTGACACAGTGACAGGGATCTGACGAGTGTGCGAACCAGCACATAAACCAGTGGCAGCTCAAATCCCCCAAAGAAAGTTTTAATTTCTAAAATAACCCTTCCCTTTAATAAATCCAAGAGGTCGGTTCCAGCCCTCCCAATCTCCCCTTGCTCTCTTCTCCCTCATTTCCTCATCCAGTGCCATCAATAGCAGTTTGTAAAGGGCACGGCTGTACAATGCACAATACTGTAAGTGGAATGCTGGCTGCCACACACACAGCTGTATGGAGCTAGAAAGGGATTAAAGTTCTTCAGGGAGTGGGGGGGGGCTTTTGTCTGATCCCTTGTGGGTTTCTGGGACCATCATGACCATTTGCCATCTCTCCCCAGGACTAAGAATTATGAATTAATAACTCAAATGCTGACGAAACCGGATTGGCTGACTTCGATGATGACACCTGCCATTATGCTTCCTGAGCTGCTGCTTCACAACTCTCCCACCAATCAAATGCTGACTGAAAATCATGAATCATACTGAATGGGCCTCTAGCTGATTACCGTGACAGTCACTGATTTTTTATGCTTTTTGATGTAACAGGGAGCGGAGGGACACTGAGCTCTGTCCTGCAGCTGCCCTGGGGGATGGCGAGAGCTTTGCAAAAATTAAAATAAATACAAATGCACACAAAATGTTCAGTAGCTGTTGTTTTTTTACTTTTTAGTAAGTAAATTTCCTTCCAGGCTGGCATAGGATTAGCTCCACTGTAAAGGCTGACACTATTGTTAGTCAATTCTAAACTCCTTGTAGACAATGATTACTATATGAGGGGGAAAGACACTCTGTTCTCCAGTATTGCTCCCTCTCCCTCAGTGGGGAAACCAGGAAAGCAGCAGCACTGGGGAAAATGAATAATGGAGTGACACACAAATCCACAAGAGCAGGAGGGCAGAGTATCTGTAAACTGAGCTACAGAACTACACTACCAGGGCTGTGACTGAGAGAATGTGTGGAAAGTTTTCCTTTCAGGGTAGATGTTCCAGCACATAATCCCTTAAAGTCTAGAGGTGCCTCCTTGCACTCCATAAAATGATCCTTTTCCAGAACAGTTACATTCTTTTGGCATGAATATCAGACAAGAAACCACTCCCATTAAATCAACCCATAAACTGCACCTCAGTCTTGCTTCTTCAAAGGACACAGATTATAGATAAATTCATGAGAAGGTTTAATTTGTTCTAAATTACTTGGGCTTCAGCCTCTTCCACTGGCTTCTCAGCCTCATCCAGCCCAGCTCTCTACGTCTGGACTGTCACCCTCTATCCTTCATGTGAGACACAAAATCTCTTCCCCAAAAGACATTGGGGTTGGGATTTGCAAAGAATCCTAAAGGAGTTAGGGAAGCTGGATACCTAACTTCCTTCGGTCTGTCTGAAAACCCAACCTATGGTAACGGAATAATATTTTGCAAAGCAGATGGGAGCAGCGCTTCTCTTTTTGATGATTCCACTAACAACATGTCGACCGCTGCTGGAAATAAAAGTGGCAGCTCTCCCTGAACCCCTCTCCACGTTCTCATGACTCTACTAGATTGTGACTGCAGAAGCAGCCACTTCCACGCAACCTGTTAGGAAGCTGTCAAAGCTCTGATCCATTTCCCGACCAGACAGCTGTGAGGGGACCCAGCCACTGGTTTCCATGTCTTTCAAGCCTCCAGAGTCTGAACAGACACGAGCCCAGACACTGCCCCTGTCTTGGAGTCCTTATGTACATGCCGAGGATGCTGATTTATCTAGCATCCCCCCTGAGAGTTGCAACCAGGACGTCCAACCACTCAGTTGCTAGAATCAGTGCTGACTCCTCTGACTCCCCCGTAGCTTAAACTCACCCTCTTCCAGAATCCCACTGAAGATAAAAGCCCTCCAATTTAACTCTTCCCAGCGGCCCATGATAAGGTGAAACATGTAACACGGAGAGACAAACTTTGCATAGGATTCTAAAATACTATTGCACATTACTTAAGCGCAAGAAATACACAGAGAGAGCAGATCATATATAAACCCACAAACATCCTAAACACAATGCCCCTCACTCTGGCTCACCCTTCCCTTGGGAGTCCTTTGGGGACCATCTGTGTTCAGGTAGGCAGGATTCCTCCACCTCATCAACCTCCTGCACCAGTTCCCCTCAGCTTGAACTGGTGACAATGGCCAAAGACTCCAAATAGATCTACTCCTGCCTTTCTAACCTTCCAATCCCCGTCAGGTGTGACTCTTGGATCTGTTTCCTCAGGCAATTTCATTGCCAGTGGACCACTCCCCTGACAAACTGATCCCCCAGGTTGGGAGTCAGTCTTTAGTTCAATAGGAGACCATCCAATTTAATGACCCTCTACTGTCAGTGCTGTATCATTACACCTTGGAATTTCAGTCTACCGTGGAGACAAGATCACAGAGAAAACCCCCTCACACACATTCAAAATGGAGTTTGCAATCTAATAAAGATACAGATGGACAGTTCATAAGCTGACATAGATGGTTTCTGGCATGATTTCAGATGTAGCTAGCCAGGGTTCAGTCCCGCCCGATGGCTCCTTCCCAGGTGAGATTTGTCAGAAGAGATGGTCCATATGAGGATTTGAGCCGCAATGGAACTCTGAACGTTGGGATGAGCTTTCGCAGCCAGGGCAGCTTTTAGCTCATAGTGATGGGGGTACTGTTAGCACCATTATTTGTCATTGTGGCTCTCTGCTCCCTCTACTGGTTAATCCACATATAGCAGTTTATGAATCATCTATTTTAGGATTCTTTAGCTTAGGGTCTCTTAGCTCAAAACCAGAAGCTGACTCAAACTCCAGCCACCAGACAGAACACAGACATGCTCTGTGTAAGCATAGGGCACAATGGGGCAAGAATGGCTCGAACAAACTGGGTAGCAGCAGCTTCCTTTGTGGCTCTGCGTGCATACAGAGATGGCAATAATTACATCACCTATTAGGATGCAATAATCATCTACAGGGCTTAGATCAGGTTTGCCAACGCGATTTTTGGCTCCAATAATGCAGCATTGGATGTTATACGAAAAAGTTGGCCCTAAATTCCTAACCATTTTAAGGCACATACATGCTGGGAGCACGTGTCAGAAAATATTCAAGTTACAATTCAAACCATTTCATGTAGATTTTCTGAACAGCAATGAAGATTGTAGCCTAAAGGGCTGATTGTCAGTGACACTCCATGTAATTGTGATTTATACTTACAAGGTATCGTCACACAAGCAGGGCATTTTAAAGTGCCCTTTATATAACTTATTAATAATCAGGCCAACATTTTCCAAAAGTAACTCGCAATTCTGGGGAGCCCAAATTGACATGCCTTCAAAGAGAGCTGATTTTCACAGGTTGGGTGCTCTGCAAAAGGCATCACAAGTCACGTCTGAAAATACATTTAAAATAACCATAAAACAAACACCCAAAGGAAAAGCCCATGGTGCCCTAACTATCAATCACATAATGATGGCTGCCCAGCAGGACAATCCCATAAAAATAATGAATTAACTCACCCATATCAATCAATCAATCAACAAAGCAGCCTATTAGTCCCTCCCCTGAAAAGTACCTTCAACCTTCCCCAGAGCAGTTCCCTAACTGTGTGTCGCTACCCCAGCCATCAGCAGATGGAGTTGCAGTAATCCAGTTTGCTCCGCACAGCGTGACCTCACATGTATGATGCATGCAAAGTCATGAGGCACTGAGAATGCCATTTTTGCTCTACAATGTGGCGACCTCCACACAGCACCACTCTGCACATACCACACGTATGAGGTCATGAAGCATGGAAGATGCCATTTTGTAAAGCAAAGTGGCATCCTCTACAAGGTATGATGTGGTATGTGTTATATCCTTGGGGGCAGCCAACGTATTCCTCCCATCCAATAAGAACATCCCCTAAACAAAACACACACTAGACTAGAGAAGGAGCGTAGACTGCCTCCATTCCCGGCTAAACCCTGGGGATTACTTTGCCCCATAACCATGGGTTCGCCCTAGCTAAAGATCCAGCCGATGAGGAGGCCTTCTGTCTCTAGGTGGATTACGGCGAACTTCTGGTGTTCTTGCACCCGAACGTACCATGGGCTCAGGGTCCGTAGCACGAACAGGTGAGGAGGTAGTATCAGCTCGTGCTGGGCAAAGGGGTATCTCAGCCGCCGGCAGTAATGGAGGAGAACTGTCAGGAACAGGTGATTCGTGATTCGGTGTCTCACCAGAAGAGGTGAAGTCAGACCCCTCAACTGCAGATGTGTCCTGAGGACTGGCATGACCTGGCAACAGCTGATCTACATGTCACCGCCAGGTAAGATTCTCTGCAGTCCGGACTGTGTAGGAAACAGGTCCTGTTTGAGTGATGATTGTAGCAGGGACCCGTTTAGCTCTTGAAGTATAATTCCGAGCCAAAACTGGCTGTCCCGGGCTAAAGGTTCGGTCTTTTGCTCTGGGTGCCCGTCTGATGACTTGATATTGCTGCTGATGTTGCACAATTTGTCGGGGTTCAGAAGGTTTCAGCAGATCAAAGCAAGTGCGCAGCTGTCGTCCCATCATCAGAAAGGCCGGGGATGCCTGGGTCGTAGCATGAGGTGTGTTTCTGTAGGAAAGTAAGAAGGTATCCAGACGCTTTTGAATGGAGTGTTGTCTCCTTGCTGATTTCAAAGCGTGTTTCATTGTCTGCACAAATCTTTCAGCTAATCCGTTGGTGGATGGATGATATGGTGCTGATGTGATGTGGTGTATCCCATTTGTCTTCATAAAATTTTGAAACTCCTGAGAGATGAACTGCGGTCCGTTGTCACTCACAAGTTGTTCTGGCAGACCAAAACGACTAAAGAGTCCTCATAGTTTTTGGATAGTACTCTCTGCAGTAGTGGACTGCATTATAGAGACTTCTGGCCATTTAGAATGGGCATCTAGTGCCACCAAGAACATGCTTCCTTCAAGGGGGCCAGAGAAGTCAATGTGAATACGTTGCCATGGGTTTTCAGGCCAGTCCCAGATGTGTAGGGGTGCCCACTGGGGTGCATTCCTCACACCCTGACATGACATACAAGCTTTTGCCTTCTCTTCAATAGCACTGTCCAATCCAGGCCACCAAAAATAGCTTTGTGCAATTTCCTTCATGTGCACTATTCCACAGTGACCGGAATGGAGCTGTTCTAACATCTGTGATCTCAGGGGTGGTGGAATAATGACACGTCTCCCCCACAACAAACAACCAGATTGGACCGATAACTCCGTCCTCCTGGACATGTAGGTAACAAGGTCGGATGAGACCGGAGAGGTTTGTCGAGATTTTCCATTCATCACCAGGTCCATAACTTGGGACAATACTGGGTCAACGCGAGTTGCCTTCTTTATCTGAGTAGCAGTGATGGGTGTATTCTCTACCTGTTCAAAGTAGAAGATTTCCTTTTGGGCACTATCTTGATGGTTGACCGGCAAAGGCAACCTTGACAGGCCATCTGCATTGCCGTGCAGAGTGGATTTCCGATATTTGATTTCATATGTGTGTGCTGAAAGTAACAATGCCCAACATTGCATACGACTAGCAGCTAATGGAGGAATGCATGTGTAGGGTCTAAAAATTGACGTCAGAGGTCAATGGTCTGTGAGAAGAGTAAACTTTCGCCCAAACAGGTACTGATGAAACTTCCTAATTCCAAAAACAATTCCTAATGCCTCACGTTCGATTTGGGCGTAGTTAGTTTCTGCCTTACTTAGAGTGTGTGAAGCAAAAGCAATAGGTCTCTCTTCTCCTGAAGGCATAATGTGTGACACGACTGCTTCCACTCCATAAGGGGAGGCATCGCAGGCCAATTGTAGGGGTAAGGATGGATCAAAATGCGTTAGAACTTCAGAATTTAGCAATGCATCCTTAGCTTTGTTAAATGCAACATCACAGGCTTCAGTGCACTTCCAGGCCTTGTTCTGCCCAAGGAGCTCATGAAGTGGTTTTAGCAGTGTGGCTAACTGTGAGATGAACTTTCCATAATAGTTCAGTAGTCCTACAAACGAGCGCAGCTGGCTTACATTTCGAGGTGGGGGAGCCTCCACAATAGCTTTAACTTTTGCAGGGGCCTTATGAAGACCTGCAGAATCAATGAAGTGTCCCAAATATACAACAGAGGGCTTGAAGAATTCACACTTGTGTTTGCGAACTCGTAGGCCATACTCTTCCAATCTTTGTAGGGTAGCCTCTAAATTCTTTAAGTGATCCTCTTCATTTCTTCCAGTGACCAGGATATCATCCAGATAGCACTGAACTCCTGAGAAGCCACACAAGATCTGGTCCATAGCCCTCTGGAACAGGGCGGGAGCAGACGTTATTCCGAAGGGTAGGCGACAGTATTGATAAAGCCCCTTATGAGTCACAATAGTCAACAGCTCTTGGAACTTTTCATCCATGTGCATCTGTAAATATGCTTGACTCAGATTAATCTTACTGAACTTTTGTCCCCCAGCCAGGCCTGCGAAGAGGTCATCGATGCGGGGAAGCGAGTATTGCTCTGCACACAACACTGGGTTGACAGTGACTTTAAAATCACCACAAATCCGGAGAGAGCCATCTTTCTTCACTATTGGAACGATAGGAGTGGGATGAGCTATGGGTAACTGGTATTAGGACTCCATTGGTGACCAGGCGCTCCAGGTCTGCTTCAACCTTTGGTCTGATGGCATATGGCACAGTTTGGGCTTTCAGATATTTTGGTGGACTGTCAGGTTTAATGTTCAATGTCAGTGATTCCCTTCATACTTCCAAAATCATCTCCAAAAACAGCAGCATGTTTCCTTAGTATAGGGGTTAGACTGGTTTCTTCTTTAGTCATCTGATGCACTTTTGCCCAGTTCAGTTGAATCTTCCCAAGCCAAGACCTACCCATTAAGGCTGGGTAGTTACCTCTCACCACAAACAGTGGCAGTTTAGCAGCCTGTCCACTGAGCTCCACCTTAACACCAAAAGTGCCCAACATGGGCACAGCTTCTCCCGTATACATCTTCAGAACAGTTTTTGTTGCCTTAAGTGGAAGATGCTGTAGCTTTTCTTTATACACAGTCTCGGAGACCAGCGATACGGCTGCACCGGTGTCCAGTTCCATGCGTATAGGTTTGCCATCCAACAATGGGGTTACCCAGTATTCATGTGAGCCCACTGCCAAAGACAAAACATGCAGTGGCACTTCCTCTTGCGATGAGGTGTCACCTTGATCATCCTGGGTCTGCTCTAGGGTATTCAGGGTTCCTCTTTTTGTCGGCCAGACCACAGGCCTCTTTTTCTTTTGTTTACAGGCACACTCAATGGGTCCCTTTTTGCCACAGTGTTGACACACCAGGGCCTTACACCAGCATTCTGATGCCTGGTGACCCGGCTTACCACAGCGGTAACATTCTTGACTCTGGTATCAGAGGGGTAGCCGTGTTAGTCTGGTTCTGTAGAAGCAGCAAAGAATCCTGTGGCACCTTATAGACTAACAGACGTTCTTCTTCGAGTGATTGCTCCTATGCATTCCAGTTAGATGTGCGCGCCACGCGTGCACGGCTCTCCGGAAGATTTTTACCCTAGCAACTCCGGCGGGCCGGCTGGGCGCCCCCTGGAGTGGCGCCGCTATAGCGCAGGATATATACCCCAGCCGGCCCGTCCGCTCCTCAGTTCCTTCTTTCCGCCCGTGATGGCCGTTGGAACAGTGGAGCACAGCTTAGCTGACCTCCACTTCCCTAGCTACTCGTAGTTTTCTCTCGTTCTGTTTATAGTTGTAGTTAACTCTGTTTGTTTGTAGAATAGTATAGTGTATTTATTTTACAGGGGTCGGGGTTTATCCCCTTCCCCTCACTCGGTGCCGGGTCCGATGCCCGGTCCACAGCATGTTCTAATGCTCAGCCCGGCCACAAGCCGCTGCCGACAAGAGATCTTCTCCTAAGTGCCTCGAGGGATCTTACCTCCCAGATAAGTGCCGCATTTGTGAGGCCCTTAATCAGTGTTCAAAGGGGAGCGGGGCTTTCATTTTAAACAGCTCCTGAGGGAGGCAGCTCTTGCTCCTCCGCTCTCGGCGCCGAGCGCTAGTTAGTTTTCACGGCGCGCTCCCTCGGCACCGGATCGCCGGTACCGCCAAGGCCTCCTGGCACCACCGTCGCTACCGACGTACCCTCGGCATGGACCCCTCTCCTGGAGTTACTCCGGCCAGGCAAGAGCCGTCGATTCCGGTGCTGGAAAGCTCCCCAGTACGCACCGTGGTCGAGCTCGCCCGGAAGCTGCGTTCGAGCCGCCTGCTCCGCAGCCGAGCGCTATGCTCAGTCGGATTGCCCGGCACCGATGTCTGCCGCGGCACCGACAATATCCGCACCTTTCACTCCGGCCAGGCAAGAGCCGTCGAGTCCGGTGCTGGAAAGCTCCCCGGTACGGACCGTGGTCGAGCTCGTTCTGAAGCTGCGTCCGAGCCGCCTGCTCCGCAGCCGAGCGCTATGCTCCGTCGGATCGCCCGGTCCGGTGTCGGCCGCGGCACCGACACTATCCGCACCTTTCACTCCGGCCAAGCAAGAGCCGTCGAGTCCGGTGCTGGAAAGCTCCCCGGTACGGACCGTGGTCGAGCTCGCTCTGAAGCTGCGTCTGAGCCGCCTGCTCCGCAGCCGAGCGCTATGATCTGTCGGATCGCCTGGCACCGATGTCGGCCGCGGCACCGACAATATCCGCACCGTTAACTCCGGCCAGGCAAGAGCCGTCGAGTCCGGTGCTGGAAAGCTCCCTGGTACGGACCGTGGTCGAGCTCGCCCGGAAGCTGCATCCGAGCCGCCTGCTCCGCAGCCGAGCGCGATGCTCAGTCGGATCGCCTGGCACCGATGTCTGCCGCGACACCGACAGTATCCACACCGTTAGCTCCGGCCAGGCAAGAGCCGTCGAGTCCGGTGCTGGTAAGCTCCCTGGTACGGACCGTGGTCGAGCTCGCTAGGATGCTGCGTCCGAGCCGCCTGCTCCGCAGCCGAGCGCTATGTTCAGTGGGACCGCCCGGCACCGATGTCTGCCGCGGCACCGTCAATGTCCGCACCGATAACTCCGACCAGGCAGGAGCCGTCGAGTCCGGTGCCGGAAAGCTCCCCGGTACGGGCCGTGCTCGAGCTTGCCCTGAAGCTGCGTCCGAGCCGCCTGCTCCGCAGCCGAGCGCTATGCTCCGTCGGATCGCCCGGTACCGATCTCTACCGCGGCACCGACAATGCCCGCACCATTAACTCTGGCCAGGCAAAAGCCGTCGAGTCCGGTGCTGGAACGCTCCCCGGTACGGGCCGTGGTCGAGCTCGCTATGAAGCTGCATCCGTGGTGCCAGTTAGGGTCGAGCTCACTATTCCCTCCTCGCCGGAGACAGTGTCCACGGCGAGGGGGCTGATTGCAACGACAGCATCTGCGCTGCCTCAACCCCCGGCACCGCCGGTGGGGGTTACATAGTTGATGGGCAAGCCTGCCTTGATCAAACCACCCTACCTCGGCACCGCGGAGCGGCACCGTTCAGGGTCGCGGTCCCGCAGATGTTCTCGGTCCCGTCACCGATCTAGGTCTCAGCACCGTTCTCCATGTTGGTACCAATAGTGCTCGCGGCACCGGTCAGCATTCTGATCCCTGGTCCGGGACACTCAGCACCGATCAAGCCCCAGGCACCGGGACGCTCGTAGCCACTCCTGATCATCGAGCCTCGCACCCTCGGTCGACCGCCCGGCACAGCTTCGGTGGCGGGTCCCGTTCTCGGTACCGGTCTGTCTACCGGTACCGAACCCCGGTGCCGCATCGAGCGACGTCAGTTAGAGACGGAGACTCTACCAAGAGCTTTCAGCTCCTCCAGGGCCATCCAGCCACGCATCAGTGTCGTCCCGTGCGGACACTTCATATGCGTAGCACTCTGTTTTCCGATGTGCCCTCCAGAGTCTTCCAGGAGACCTATCAGTGGTCATTCTGGACGCCTTGCGTGTACTTCCGTGCCAGAGGCGTACCACTGATCCCATCTTGCTCCGTGCCCTCGGAGCTCCGGGTGCCAGAGGTGACAATTAGTCGTCCCCGTCCGACCGGTACAGAGCAACCCCCGGTTCGGCACCGAGCTCCCAGATCCCACAGGATCAGGAGGTCGTCCAGGAGCTCGAGCCCACACAGGACCCACTTGTCCCTGGCCTTTCTTCTTCCTCCTCCCCAGATGAGGCGGGGGCAGGAACATACCCCTCCGGCCCTCCTATAATCGAAATGTGACCAGCCCCTAAATCCAAAGAGGCTGGGCGTGTGGTCTTACTGGGCCGTAAGATGTACCCGGAGGGGGCCCTGCAACTTCGTGTAGCGAACCAGCAAGCCCTGCTTATCCACTACTGTGGGTAGCAGTGGGCAAATTTACAGAGTCGCTTCTTCGGAACTCCCGTCAAGAGTTCGATGCCCTCCTGCAGCAAAGGACGGAGCTGGAGAAAGCTTCCCTCCAGGCCTCGTTGGGCGCAGCTGACTCCGCTGCCATGACCCTGGCCTCGGGTGTTGCCACGCGGCGCGTTTCATGGCTCCAGTTGTCGAGCCTTCCCTCGCAGCTGCGGCACGCGATACAGGTCTTGCCCTTTAATGGCACAGGCCTGTTCTCTGAAAACACTGGCCCTAGGCTGCAGACCCTATAGGGCAGCAGGGTCACTTTGCTCTCTCTCTCGGCATGCACACGCCGGTGATTCAGCGCCGACGTTTCCGTCCCCAACCTCCGCTCTTGCCCTGCGCCTTGACAAAGTCAGGACTTGGCCAGCGGGCGTGGCTTACACGGTCGTGGCCATCAATCCGCACCCCAAAGGAGCCGAAATTAGGGTCCTTCTGACCACCAATGGGGCAAAAGCCTACCCATCCTCACCCCTCCTAAGAACCCCTCTCACGAGCGATTCCTCTGGCAAGAGGTGTGGACGCTCCTCTTCATCGGAGCTATACAGGAGGTACCTAAGGGCGAAACCTAATCCCCTAGGCGAAGGGAGGTCTCAGACCTACCCTAGACCTGCGGGAACACAACAAGTCACGATGCAGAGTTCCGCATGGTACCCAGGGTGACCGTCATCCCATCCTGGGATCCCGGAGACTGGTACGCCGCCCTCGATATGAAGGGCGCGTGTTTTCACGTCGCCATTTCTCTTCCACACAGAAGGTACCCTCGGTTTGGGGCCTACCATCGTTATTCCCAGTATACGGCCCTCCCGGTTGGCCTCTATACAGCCCAGGGGTATTCAAAGTGCATGGCTGTAGTCGCCGCCTTTCTTCGCCACCGTCGCATACACGTTCCCCGTATCTAGGCGTGTGGATCCTTCATAGAACCACCGGGCCCAAAGTACCAGTCATGTGGGCATCGACACGAACCTATTCCTGTGTCCAGGCCTGATGATCAATAGTAAAATCCACTCTGATTCCCCTACAGGGAAGGGAATTCATTGGGGCTGTCCTGGACTCCAGACTCGCACTTGCCTAGGTTTCCTGAGTCACATGGCTGTCTACATGTTTGCAACCAAACATGCCAGGCTTCGCCTCTGTTCACTTCAATCATGGCTCACCTGGGTGTGCCACCCAGGCAGAGATGGCATACTCGTGGTCGGCTCGTTCCCCCCAAGCAGCCTAGGCTCCCTCAACCGGGAGTCAGCGTCCTCCCTGGTGTATCCAGCGATGCTGTTCCATTCACCCCTCGGGGTCCCTCACGACAGACACCCCATCTCTCGGCTGGGTGCTCACCTGGGTCAGTTTCGCACTCACGGCCTTCGGTCGGCTCAAGAGCGGGCCTTACACGTCAATGTCCGAGAGCTGAGAGCAGTCTGCCTTGCATACCAGGCGTTTCAGCTGGCGGATCGTCTTCGCAGATCCTTCCTGTCTCACAAGTGGTAGTTTCCTCCCGTCTTTATCTATTCCGTTTTCCAGAAGTGGGTCTTTCCCCGCATAGCCCTCCTCGCTCTCGCGAGAACGGAAAGAGAGAGAGAAATTCTCCTCATTCCAAGGCCTCTCCCCAGCTCGGTCTTGGAGGATTTTCCTGAGGCCGCGGATCAGCCATCTATCGTACGCTTTCCACTGTCCCCGCTGGTTCACAAGGTCCTACTCAAACTCCGCAGGGACAGAGCGCCCCTGATCGGGATTGCTCCAGTGTAACCTGGGCAGCCCTGGCACACCATGTTGCTACACCTGTCGGTAGCAACCCTCTTGGCACAGACCCCATGACGTGGAATCACGGCAACCTTCACCACCCGCTCTTGTAATCCCTGCACCTCACAGCAGGACTCCTGTGTGGCTAAACCGATCCGAGTTACGTTGTTCGACCTCAGTTCTACGGGATTCTCCGGGGTGGTATAAAACCGTCCATTCGGTTGAAGTATCTGGCCGAGTGGAAGCGTTTCCCATGCTGCTCCGAAACGCGCAAGGTTTCTCCCGCCGAGCTCCCGCTCCATTCCATCTGGTTCCTCAGGGCTTGGAGCGTTTATACACTCCCCCAGTGGGGCCCTGCCATAAACCTGGCTCTTCAATCTGGTTCTAACCAGTTTTATGACTGCCCTATTCGAGCCACTGTCAACAGGCTCGTTGATATAACTGTCCTGCAAGTCAGTTTCCGGTAGCCTTTCCTGCGGCCACACGAGTCTCCGAGCTTCAGACTCTCACAATAGGCCCAAGGTATACTGTGTTCCTCAAGGACAAGGGCAGTTATTACCACGTCCGACCTGCCTCCCTAAGGAGGTGTCGGCCTTTTATATCTACCAGGATATCTTCCTTCCGGTCTTCTTTACGAAGCCACTCTCTTTGCAAGGAGAGCAACGGTTGCCCTCCTTCGACATCTGTAGGGCATCCGCAATCTATATCTTGCGGACAGAGCCCTCTCGTAACACCCCCACAACCTTCATCGTACCGGCATACCGGACGAAGGGCATACCTGTCTCCTCTTAGAGGATTTCATCTTCAATGACGTTGTGCATCTGCACCTCTTCTGTTTTGGCCCATGTTCCATAGAGCCACCTTGCTGCACATTCCGCCAGGGCTCACGCTTCTCAGCTGCCTTCCTGGCTCGCATACCCTTTAGGGGGATGTGTTGTGCACCTACCTGGTCCTCGGTCCACACCTTTGCCTCATTGGTCCCGGAGTCCAGAGCTGTTGCAGCTTCTGGCTTAGTGGTTGCGTTCTGCAACATCTAACTCCGACCCCACCGCCTATGTAAGGCTTGGGAATCACCTAACTGGAATGCATAGGAGCAATCACTCGAAGAAGAAAAGACGGTTACTCACCGTAGTAACTGTTGTTCTTCGAGATGTGTTGCTCCTATCCATTCCAGACCCGCCCTCCTTCCCCACTGTCGGAGTAGCCGGCAAGAAGGAACTGAGGAGCGGACGGGCCGGCTGGGGTATATATCCTGCGCTATAGCGGCGCCACTCCAGGGGGCGCCCAGCCGGCCCGCCGGAGTTGCTAGGGTAAAAATGTTCCGGAGAGCCGTGCACGCACGGCGCGCACACCTAACTGGAATGGATAGGAGCAACACATCTCGAAGAACAACAGTTACTACGGTGAGTAACCGTCTTTTTTGCAGCATGAGCTTTCGTGGGTGAATACCCACTTCTTCGGATGCAAGTAGTTGCATCCGAAGAAGTGGGTATTCACCCACGAAAGCTCATGCTGCAAAAAGTCTGTTAGTCTATAAGGTGCCACAGGATTCTTTGCTGATTCTTGACTGCACAGTTTTGTGGGTCAGTTCTTGTGACACTTTTTGCACCCTCGGGAATGCACCAATGTATTGCGCCTCCCTTGTAGCCAGTTCCATGGAGACAGCAATATCAACACCTTCTGTAATGTAAGCTGAGCCTCTGTCAGTAGGCGCCTCCGTATAGCTTCACTGTAGAGGCCACACACTAACCTGTCACGCAGGGCATCATTTAACATCTCTTTAAATTCACAGTGTTCTGCTAGCTTTTTTAAAATTGCTAGAATTGTTTCATCTTCCTTTTGGTCTCTTTTGTGGAACCTATATCTTTCAGCAATTACCAGTGGTTTTGGGGAAAAATGGGACCCCGGGATTTCCACAATGTCACTGTAAGATTTAGTCTCAGGCTTAACAGGGTGTAGTAAGCTGCGTAGCAGGGAGTAGGTTTTAGCCCCTACAACATTTAAGAATATTGGCACCTTCTTTGCATCTGTAATGTCATTTGCAATAACAAAAGCTCAAAACGCTCAGTATACACATGCCACTGCTCTATATTCTCATCAAAAGGTTCCAGTGGCCTGGTCAGAGTAGCCATGATTTTTAGTTTCACTTTCACAGTCAGTGGGAACAAGCAGTATTTTTGTTTGTTTGTTCTTTACCTTGACTTCTACTTCCTTCTGTTACTGGAGCAGCACCGGAATCCCATCCATCGTCGCCACTTGTTATATCCTTGGGGGCAGCCGGTTTAGGAAGAAATCACTTGAGGCCAGAGAGCAGACAGCTAACAAAACTACCATTTTATTTACAGACACAGAAATCACTCAACCAGCCGAAGCTGGCCGGGCTATCCCCTAATAATCTAACTCAGTTGCCACAGGAACAAAAACCATGACAACCAAATACACAACAGTATGCACCATGCACGTGAGGTCACACTGTGCTGAGGATGCTATTTTGCTCTCCAAAATGGTGTCCTCGATGCTATCTGGGGGGAAAGGAAATAATTCATTAAAATGGGGTCATCCCAGTAAAATGTGTGGAAACCCATGCCCTAAATTCTGAAAAATAAATGTAGGCATATAAAGTCTAGGGAAGACATCAGCAAACAACCATGCTTTCCTGAAATATCCTGAGATCAAACTTTCTAGACATGCAGTAGGCTTTGCTTGCTACCAGGTACGGGTGGAAAATATTTGTTGCTACAGTATTATTCAGTGCTGTAAATAATGGGGTGATGGGTGCACGAATCTGAAAATGTAAATGCTTCACTCTTGTTAGATTAGAGGGTGCAGCAGATTGCAAAAGTGCTGCCACCTCAGCCAATTATAAATATCATACCAGAGTATTCCAGGGAACTCGTTAAAATGAGGCAGAAGAAAGAAATGCACCTAAAAAACCTGATCTACCTGTGCCAGATGTCGACGGCAGATGCAGGTTAAATGCAGGTTGCAGTCTGGTAGGGTTGAGAACAGATGTTTCAGCCAGATGTTCAGACCAGATGCCGAGGCCAGATGTTTGGAGCTGAGACAGAAATCAGATGTTGACACCAGGTATCAAGTCCAGATGCTGAAGGCAGGGCAAGGAGGCCAAGAGTTGACTCCAGCTGACAAAACACTTAGGCCACTTGTGGACCACAGATTAGCAGAGGCCAGACATGAAGGCTGGATGATGGAGGCCTGGTGCTGAGTCCAGTCATGGAGGTGGGCGATAGGTTTATCTGGTGACCAAACACCGTCCAATCCCATCTCGCCTTGCTGCAGGAAGGGGGCTCAAACCCCCTCAACCCCCAGGTTCAGAGGGTATTGTTGGTGTCATTAAGCATAACCCTAGGTAACTCAGGAGGGTGGAAAACCACAGTGTTAATGAAGCCGTTTTGTACTAGGCCTGAATGAACCAAAGTTATTTTATGCTTGTCTAAGAGTCCCTCCATGTTAAACTCTAGTCGAACTCACAGGTCAGAATTGAGAATGGAATGTGTAAAAACTTCTTATCAGTGCAACACTGGCACCAGGAGATAGTAAAAAGGGGCCTACTTGTATCTGGCTTAGGAGGAGGAGGGGAGGGGGGGCAAAGTAATAAATCCGAAAGTAAACCAAGCTGACAGCCTTGAAAAGTTACTAACAAGATACATTGTTTGCTGTCAAGGATGATTTAACCTGTTTAATGTAATCGCTAGCTATACAATGTGTCTACTATATGGGAGGGGACTAAAGGGTAGAAGGGGGGGTAGGTAGTGGGGGTAATAGAGATGCCTAGCTGAAGTCATGTATAAGAAGAGACACACAGCTTATGTCTGTGTGCTTGATTTGAGACGTGTGTGTCTCCAAGCATCCTGCTATTTGAGATCTCAAATAAACTTTTTTTCTGCTTCTCCACCTTGGTGTGTTTATTGGAACAAAGCACACCGGGCAACAAACCACTGTTTGCTGCCTCAGGCCTTTTGGGCCGGCAACAGTCTCATGACCACTCCCCATGAGAACGGGGCAATGAGGGTGACACCCACCAATTCTGTCCACACTGTGTCGAGACAGGGATAAAGGAAGCTGGTCCTTTAACCCCCACCCCAAGGCTGTGAGGGGAGCAGTGGGGGGGGCAGCTGTTCCATTTCCCCTCCCCCTGCAACTTCTCCCTCCAGGCTGGAAGAAGCGAGCTGTTCCATTGCCCCTCCCCCTGCTGAGCGCCCCCCGGGCTACATGAGGAGAAAGGAGAGGGTCGTTCCTTCACCTCTCCCCACTGAAAGGTCTGGAGGGGGCAGAAGGAGGCTGTTCTAAAGCGTCTCCCATTGCTAAGCCTCCCAATAGGGTGCCTGAAGAAGACGGGGGAGGGGCTGTTATGTCTGGGGAAGAGCAGGAGGCTGTTCCATCGTCCATCGACCCCCCTCCCGCAGTTGCTCCCTCTCAGCGTCTCGCGCTGCCTCCTCCCCACCCCACAGAATCGCGAACGCGCCCATTTCTTCCCGCCTTTTCTCAAGCTCCGCCCCCCGCCGCCTCTGCCGCCGCCGCTGCTGCTGCTGTCGCCGCGCGCTGGGCTGAGCGGAGGGGGCGGAGCGGAAACGGGGCGCGTGAGCCTCACGGTCGCTCCCTCACGCCTGGGTCCTCGCGCGCCTGCGCTCGGTGTATCCGTGGCGCGGGGAGTCCCCGGGCGGGACGTGAGGGGCGCTGAAGGGATCTCGAGGGGCGGCGGGACGGGGCGGGACGCTGGCGGGGTCCCGAAGCAGTTATGTGGGTTGCTGAGCGGAGCTGGGAGAGTCTCCTAAAGGGGGTTACAGGGGCTGCCGACGGGACGTCTGGGGAGCTGTGAAGGAGATTATTGGGGAGCCATAAATAGATTATTGGGGAGCCATAGGGAGAATGATGGGGTGGCTTCTTTCTTAGAGAGGGGGAAAGTGATTGGGGGGGGGCTTTTGAGGGGACACACTGGGGGGGCTGTGAGGAGGCTTATGGGGCAGCTCCTGAGGGGACATGCGGGGGGGGGCTGTGAGGAGGCTTATGGGGCAGGACATGAAGGGACAAAATTGGGGGGTGCTGTGAGGAAGCTTATGGGGCAGCTCCTGAGGGGACACAGTGGGGGGGGCTGTGAGGAGGCTTATGGGGCAGCTCTTGAGGGGACATGCTGGGGGGGCTGTGAGGAGGCTTATGGGGCAGGCCGTGAGGGGATGTATTGGGGAGTTATGGGGAGAGAGTTGTTGAGAGGCACAGACAGCACTGAGATGGGGTGGTGAGCTGTGGGTGGAGCTGAGAACAGATGTGTTCGTGCCACGGGCACAGCGCTGAGATGGGGTGAATAGCTAAGTCTCTCCTGCATCCATGTGGGCTCTGCCTGCTCCCATTCTCCAGTCCCAAGGTGCCCCTCCCCTCCCCCAACTGGGCCTCCCGGTCAGCAGTCGCTCAAGTATCCATTCTCCAGGCCATTGGCTGGGGTCCCAAGTTCCCTCGCTGGTAGTTTGTAACAACAAACTTCCTCTCCCGAGCATTGCCGTCTCCCAGATCCAACCAGGGGAGCCTTTGTTAACTGCTAGCACACTGATGCGGGACCAGCTGACAGACCATCGCGTTGCAGAGCAAACCCAGATCTTGGCTTTGCTGCTGAATTGTTCCTGCTTTAACTCTCCCATCAACTCGTTAAACCAGTAACACCTAGGGAAACTGCGTCCCACCTAGGGTAACCAAATGTCCCGATTTTATAGTCCCGATATTTGGGGCTTTTTCTTATATAGGTGCCTATTACCCCCCACCCTCCATCCTGATTTTTCACATTTGCTATCTGGTCAATCTGTACTATATCACATAACACCCCTGGGAGGCAGGGAAGTAACATTCTTCTTTCATGTATGGGGAAGGGGGGCCCAAATTGGGCCAGATTTTTAAAGGTCTCTAGGCACCTAACTCCCATGGATTTCAATGGGAGTTAGGCGCCTAGATATCTTTGAGGATGTGGGCCTAAGTGACTTCTACAGGATCACAGAGGAAGTCTTTGGTGGATCAAGGTATTTTCAGGGTCACAGATTTGAAGTCGAGAATTGACCATTAGATCATCTAGTCTGACCTATACAAGGCAAGCTATGGAATTTCATGCTGCTCCGTTGAGCCTAAGAACTTGTGTTTGACTAAACTCGGGGTTCTCAAACTTTGTCACAGTGAGCCCCCCTGAGCTATGAAAAAAATGGCTGCGCCTCCCCATAGTTTACTAAAACAATATAACAAAATGCCAGCAGCAGGGGAGAAGTAAGGGTGGCGATCATCCCCCTCCCAGCTCCCCTCCCATAACCCCCCCTGATTGCCCCCCACCCAGAGAGACTCCCACCGCCCCACTCACTGAGCCCGGATGTCAGCACCCGCTCGTTCGCCCACATGGCCCACTCAAACTGCACCATCCCTGTGCTGCTGCCAGGACACAGCTGGCGGGGCTGTGGCTGCAGAAGCAGCCACCTGGGGACACCCTGCGCCCCGCAGTCTAGCCCAGCTGCCAGGCGTGCTGGAATAATTTGTATAGTGGAGGTGCTGAGAGCCACTGAACCAAACTGCAAACCCTGTATATAATGGAAACCATTTCAAGCTAGGGGTGCAGCAGCACCCCCAGTTCCAACACCTATGCCAGCCGCCTGCCTCCAGCATAAAACAGGAGGGTTTATTGAGCATCTGAACAGAACACAGGAAACTCTCAGGGCTTCAGGCCTGGCCTCCCTCAACACCATACATCTAAGTCTCTCCTGCATCCATGTGGGCTCTGCCTGCTCCCATTCTCCAGTCCCAAGGCGCCCCTCCTCTCCCCCAACTGGGCCTCCCGGTCACCAGTCGCTCGAGTATCCATTCTCCAGGCCATTGGCTGGGGTCCCAAGTTCCCTCGCTGGTCCTTTGTAACAACAAACTCCCTCTCCCATCAACTCGTTAAACCAGTAACACCTAGGGAAACTGCGTCCCACCTAGGGTAACCAGATGTCCCGATTTTATAGGGACAGTCCCGATATTTGGGGCTTTTTCTTATATAGGTGCCTATTACCCCCCACCCTCCATCCTGATTTTTCACATTTGCTATCTGGTCACCCTAGTCCCACCCCTCTGCATGCAAATCATTGAAAAGACCAAGAAAAAGCCAAGAAACCCCCTCACTTCATCACATCCCCTCATAAATGTAATGTATGTAAACATCCGAGAGTGAATCTGAGGCGGAAGACACAACCATGGTGTATCTTGGAATGGAGACAAGATTTCAGTCTCTATCAGCTGAATCAAAAGAGAGCTCCTCCTCTTTTGCCCTAAACCCCATGGTGGAAGTATTTAGGCCCATTTCTGACACCCCTGAGCCACTGGTGGGACCCCCGTGTGATGACACACACAGGTTATTGGACAGTGGAGACATACAGGTGGAGGATGTCCTGGGCACCTTTGA
The DNA here is from genome assembly GCF_020497125.1 of Mauremys mutica. Taxonomy (NCBI): domain Eukaryota; kingdom Metazoa; phylum Chordata; order Testudines; family Geoemydidae; genus Mauremys; species Mauremys mutica. Next base: position 12,613,916 of record NC_059088.1, read on the forward strand.
CCCTCCACTGTTAGAACCACAAATGCAGGGGCCTATGCCAGTAGCCGAGGGGCCCTCAAAGGAAACCTCTCCATCCGTTGCTCAAGATGATGTCCCCCCTATCACAGCAACAGAGATTCTCAGTAGATGAGACAGGGTAATAAAAACAGTTAACTTATGATGCACCTGGGGTGACTAGTGAGGATCCAATACATTTAGCACACAACCTTATGGAAGCTGAAGTGGGCTATCTCAGGCCCTTTGGAGGGAGCCAGTGAGTTGGTATAATAAGGAGTGTGATTTGTCGGGATGACAAATTCTCGGCTGGGGGGAGGATGTAAGCAGAGTCGGGATGAGCTCTACCCTGGCATCTGGTGGTGAATTGTGGTGAGTTGTGGAAAAGAACTTCAGGGGCTGATCTTGTTTGCATAGGCACACCCACCCAGCCTAGCATGAGCCCACAGCTGCCCAAGTGGTCACTTTGGCTGCTGTGGGATCCCCAGTTTCTCTGTTATTGTGGCAGGAAGAATAAAGCGTTGTTACCCTGATTATGTGAATCAAGGCCAGCGGAACTGTTTTATGACAGAGGGACTCGCCATCAACTAAGTACCACTCACTAGACAAAGGACATGGGTTCCAAAACCCAGAGAACAGAGAGAGAAGTTGGGCATGGGTATTTGTTTGTGATGGGATGGGCCGGAAATATCAGTTGCACCTCATTCCTTCTCCACTGTTGAATAGCAGAGCTAATTTTGATCCCATTAAGAATCTAGTTGCAGGCTGCTGTGCTGAATTCACTTTGGGCTCATGGTACACCAGCAGTGGGGCTCCCCTACTATGAGCTGAAATCACTAAAGAGCTAAAATCACTAAGACCTGAGATCACTGAATGTTGTGTTAACTAGTGGGGGAGCCTGAAGATATATTGCTAAGTGGCTGGCAGAGCTGAGCAGTTTGCGGGACGGTTGGAGTGGCCCATGGGACAGCAAGCGGAGCTGAGCAGGTTGCGGGATGGTTGGAGTGGCCCACCGGATGGCTGGTGGAGTGGAGCAGCTCACGGTGAAGGCTGTAGTAGAGTCCCACGGAGAGGCGGGGCAGTCGGCCTCAGACCATGTAAACTGCCCCTTAACACCCCACGTGCCCCTTACCCCCCCATTTCCACCTAGGCTGGGGGGCGTAAAACTCTGCAGATAAACTTTTGAACTCTGGGGCTGCACTGACCAGGGACAGAGACTTTTGGGGTTGTTGGACATTTGGGTGATTTTTGGGTTGCTGGACTCAAGAGACTTTTGGGGTGTTACACTTTTGGGACTTTGGGGTGATCTTTTGGGTGGTTGGATTTAAGACTCTGAGGGGAAAAGGACACTGCCAAACTTACTTGGGGATGGATCTTTTGCTCATGGTTTGTGTCATGAATCCTGTTTGTGGTGTTTCCCCAACATAATGCCGCATTGTTTCCCTCCTTTATTAAAAGGCCTCACATGACCATTACCCCTCATTGAGACACAGACACCTCCCCACCGCTATCACCCCTGAATGGCACAGAGACGAATGATTCACCACCCACCCTGATCACCCCTCACTGAGACACAGACCCCCCAGCCACTGCTCACCCCAATCACCCCCTAACTGACACATAGACCCCCCTGCCACTCCCACCCCAATCACCCCTAACTGACACACAGACCCCCCCCAGCCACCCCACCCCAGTCTCTTCTCATTGTAACGCAGACCCCCCCCAGCTACTCCCCACCCTAATAACCCCTCACTAAGACACAGACTTCCTCTGCCACCGCCACTCCAATCACCCCTCACTGTCGGACACACTCCTCCGAGCTACTCCCAATCAGAATCACCCCTAACTGATAAACAGACTCCCCCAACAACCCCCACCCCAATCGACACAGACTCCCCCAGCCACCACCCAACCCAATAAGCCCTCACTGAGACAGAGGTTTCCCCCCTTCCTTTCCCCTGCCTTTTTCATCAATAATTAAATGCAAATTCAACTTGAAAATTATTTTTATTGTTGCAAAGCAGCAGGAAAAGCTGGGGCAGGGTCTGTGTCAGGCAGCTGGCTGGGGAGGCTCTGATGGACACGGAGTCACTGTCCTGGCCCCTCTGGGGTGTCTGCAGCCCCCTTGGTGACACACGGTGGGGAGATGGGCTCTCGCTCACAGGCTCTGACTGCATGTCACTGGCGGTGCCTTTCCCTGGGGCCGCAAAGGCAGAGATCTCAGTGCCGCAGTGGAGAGGGGCTCCCGCTCCATGGGTCAGCTCTGGGATGCTGAGTCCAGCTGGCCGGGGACAGTGGTTGGGACAGGTTCTTTCTTCCTCCCATCGTCTCAGCTGGATTGATTCTGCTCCTGTCGCTCAAGGGGTCAGCGTTCATTGTGTGCTCTGGGAGAGGTCGCAGGGTCAGGCAGGGTCTGCAATCAGCACCAATCATCACCAGGGTAGTGAGTGAATCCTCTTCTACGAAACAGGTGGGGACCTGGAGCCGTTCCTCTGTGCGCAGGGAAGGGGAACGTTCTCACCCATTTTCATTGCGGCCCCATGTCCCAGGCAGTCTTCACTGATTTGCCAATGGAGGTTAACTTCACAGCTGTGAAATTCTGCACCTTGTCTCCATTCAGCAGGATCCTCTTCTCTCCTGTGTAGATTTCATCAGGGCTGCCCAGAGGATTCAGGGGTCCTGGGGCAAAGCAATTTCGGGGGCCCCTTCCATAAAAATAGTTGCAATACTATAGAATACTATATTCTTGTGGGGGCCCCTGCAGGACCCAGGGCCTGGGGCAAATTGCCCCACTTGACAGCCCCCCCCCCCCGGGCGGCCCTGATTTTCATAATCAAAGAAGACCACAGCTCCTTTAGCATCTTTAAGAGAAAAATACGTGCCCTGTAGTTGAGGTGTCTGACTTTGAAATGATGTCTCTGCACACTTGAAAAAAGGGTAAGGATATAAGGTGATTTGGGAGCTGTCGATTCCCCCATTGATCCTTCACACAAATTTGATGAATCCGCTTTTGAGCATCATGGGGAATGGTTGATCGTTTCCTCCCCTGTAGATTATGAAGTCCCCTTCATTACAGGGAGAATAAAAGAAGACCCAGGGGTCTCCCGCCACAGGGATGCTCTGGACTTTGGACACAGCAAATTCCTTGGATATAAATGGGTCATCTCCAGAGATCGTCACAGGAGGTCCTGAGTACATCTGAAATCTGACAGAATTTGCCATGCCGGGCAGAAACGATAGCAGCAAGGGCCGGGTTCAATACATAGGGGTCCCTTCCCCACAACATAATGCAAAACCAGCTCGAGCCCCCACCCAGTGACCTGGGAAAATCTTACACACACCCCTGGGTGCCTCAAGGAGGCAATACTTCCCCTCTCGCAAGCACAGGGTCTTGGTGTAGCAGAAAAGGTTTAATTACATGATAAACAACAAGCATTACATTGGGAAAATACCTCAGCTAGAGTTCATAGGTCAAACTGTGAGCAAAGACCCACCCCAGCAAATTGGGCCATGTCCTTCTCTCGGGGCCCTTGAGTCCAGCGACCCCCAAATCACCCACCGTCCCAAAAGTCCCACAATCCAAAAGTCTCAGTCCCGGGTCAGTGCAGCCCCAGAGTTCAAGAGTCTCTCTGCAGAGGTCCCCCTCCCCAGCCTGGGTAGAAAAGGGCACCCCACCCCAATCACCTCTTACTGAAACAAAGACCCCCCCGACGCCCCCCCACCCCAGTCACCTCTCAATTGGACACAGAGTCCCCCAGCCGCCTGCACCCCAATCACCCCTCACTGAGACACAGACCCCCGCAGCAACCTGCCACCCCAATGACCCCTCACTGAGAGGCAGAATCCCCCAGCCATCCCCAACCCAACCACCCCTCAGTGAGACAGAGTTTTTTCCCCTGCCTTTTTCATTAATAATTAGATGCAAATTCAACTTGAAAATTATGTTTATTGTTGCAAAGCAGCAGGAGAAGCTGGGGCAGGGTCTGTGTCAGGCAGCTGGCTGGGGAGGCTCTGATGGACACGGAGTCACTGACAGACCCCTCTGGCCCCTCTGGGGTGTCTGCAGCCCCCTGGTGACACACGGTGGGGAGATGGGCTCTCGCCCACAGGCTCTGACCGCATGTCACTGGCGGTGCTTTTCCCTGGGCTGCAAAGGCAGGGACCTCAGTGCCGCAGTGGTGAGGGGCTCCCGCTCCATGGGTCAGCTCTGGGGTGCTGAGTCCAGCGGGCCGGGGACAGTGGCTGGGACAGGTTCTTTCTTCCTCCCATCGTCTCAGCTGGGTTGATTCTGCTCCTGTCGCTCAAGCGCTCATCGTGTGCTCAGGGAGGGGTTGCAGGGTCTGCAATCAGCGCCAATCATCACCAGGGAGTGAATCCTCTTCTAGGGACCAGGTGGGGACCCGGAGCTGTTCCTCTGTGCACAGGGAAGAGGAACATTCTCACTCATTTTCATTACGGCCACACTTCCGTGACAGGCATCATTGATTTGCCAATGGAGGTTAACTTCACAGCAGTGTAATTCTGCACCTCGTCTCCTTTCAGCAGGATCCTCTTCTCTCCTGTGTAGTTTTCATCATCGAAGAAGATCACAGCTCCCTCAGGAACTTTGAGAGAAAAATACTTGTCCTGTATTTGAGGTGTGTGACTTTGAAATGACTCAGGTTTGTCGTCGAAGAAAGGGTAAACATACAAGGTGACTTTGGAGCTGTGGATTCCCCCATTGATTCTGCGCACAGATTTGATGGTTTTGAGCTCTGAGGGGATTGGTTTCTCTTCTCCTGCCCTGTAGACTGCGATGTTGCCTCCATAACAGGGAGAATCAAAGAAGGCCCAGGGGTCCCCTGCCACAGTGATGCTCTGGACTGTGAACACAGTTAATTCCTCGGTTATAAATGGGTCGTCTTCAGAGATCGTCACAGGAGGTCCTGAGTACATCTGGAATATGACAGAATTTGCCATGCTGTTCTGCCGTGCCATCAGTCAGAGTTCAGAGTCACCGGATGCTCAGATTGGAAATGTTCCTTCTCCAGCAGCCAAACTGCACTTATATAGCCTCCTTCGCTCCAGGGGGATGAGGTTTGCTAGCCTGGGGGAAGGTCAGGGCATGGGCTGGGCTTCCTAGGAAAGAGGAGGGACCAGGTGCCTTCACGCCCTGGAGATTTTTGATCAGCACAAGTCATGTCCTTGTACAAACAAAGCCCGTCCCCGAAATCTCCTCAGGAGGGGGCAGATTTGGGTTCTGTCTGAGCAGCGACGCTGCCAGAGTAGCTGTGTGGCATTGCAGAGAACCACGCCAGGGCGATGCCCCAAGGAATTCTCTATAACTAGCACCCGCCGAGCACCCAGGATCAATCCATCCAGCTCCAGGGATTCCTTCTGCTCCCTGGTGGGTACGACAGGACATCCTGAAATACTGAACTTCACACCATTGTGGATGGAGCACACGCTGGGCTCCCACAGCTCAGACCAATGGATTCCAATGACCTGGCCCCTGCAGCCCGGTCTGTGCCGGCCTCTCTTGGGCAGGGGGGGGGCCGCAGGCTGCAGCACGCTGGCTCTGGCAAGCTCCAGCCTCTGCTGCCCTTCACCCCCGTCTGTCTGACCTCACACATGGGCAGGGCAGGGAGATCGCACTGACCTCGCCGATCACAGAGCTTCTGGCGATGAGCAGAGAGCAGGTGTCTGCCCTCAGCCCACAGAGGGGCCCCTCACTCTCACACACCCCATCTGCCTCGGACCTGGGCAGCCTGGGGAGGGGAACCCAGATGTTTGAGGCTGGGGCTGAGTCTGCTCCCACTTGTGCACCGTTAGTGACAAGAGGAGAGAGGGTTTCTGTGTCTGGGGGAAGCGGGAATTCGCTGCAATGTTTTTCTGGATGAGATGCCTGGCAGGGACTGACTTGTCTAGGAGTTGCTACCCAGCAGGTGCCAAAGGGTTAAACAGCTGCTTCTGGGGAGAGCAGGAGACTGAGGGGTTTGTGTCAGTGTCTAGGATGGGAAGACGGATTGTTAAAGGACTGGCAGAAACCTCAGCCCCCACCCATCCCACTAACCACCTCAATAATACACAGATCCCCACAGCGACCCCCACTCCAATCACCCCTCCCTGAGACACAAACCCCGAAGCACTTGTACCCCAATCACCCATTTACTGCAAAACAGATCATCCCATTCACCAACCCCTCCAGTGGAGCTATTGCTGCAGGCTGGTCGCAGATGGATGCCTCAGTTCATGGCTCCGCTCACACTTTCAAGGTTCTCTCAGCAGCCCTGAGGGGGAGACAGGGGGGTTACAATCGCCTGGTGGGGCCACAGGGTGGGATTCTGGGCAGCAGGCAACAGGTCACCCCAACAGGTCACCCCAACTCCCCACTGCCCTTCCCTGCCATGCAGTGGGCAGCCGGCTCAGAGCACGTCTAGCTCGGGGGCTGCAGAGGAGGCAGCAGGAGCTGTGGGCAGGCGGCGCCGAGTGCCTCAGTGTGCGTCTGGGACAATGACCCGGGAGACACCACGAGTCCATTGGGCAGAGTAGCCCCCAGTGCCTGGCCTGTACCAGAGCCCCCTGCCCCTGGGCATCTGCTGAGGGTGCAGAAAGGGCGAGCAGGGTCCCATTGGCTCAGGACATGTCCGTGGGAGGCTGTGAAATCCTCGGTGTGAAGGGGGCAGAACGTGCGTCACCCACAGGCTGCGTGCGGATCTGGGTCCCTTCATGGCCGGGGTCCCTTCACCTGCTGAGTCACCTGCTGAGTTCCCTGCAACCAAGCAAGAGGGATGAAAAGAACCGATTTGTGCAATGTGCCAACGGATTTCGCTCCTACCGACCCTGAGAGCTCTGAGGAACTGCACCCAGACACTCTGCACCCTCTGTGCCCAGGCCCTTATCAAACCGCTCCTTTCTGGGTAATGCCAGACATTGATCTTGGAAAGAAGAGGCTCTCACTGCTCCCATCCATGTTGTTTGCAGGCTGCTGCAGCTCCCGGGCTGTGAGATGCCCCTTCCAGCTCTGCTGTTGTGCAAGAGGGGAGGTATGAACTGGGGGATTCGTTCCCCAGCCTGCCAGTGCCCCAAACCGCTCGACGTGCCCGGAATCCCCCTGGCAGCACTGGCTGTGATGTTCCCAGGCTTGCAGCCCGACAGCACCCTGGGCCTCCAGGCTCTGGCCTGCAGGGCAGCATGACAGGTGGGCAGCCCCAGATACATGGACCTCATGACCTCTGACCTCATGGCAAATATCAGCAATTTTAGGTTCTGCGCCAAATGGGAACCCAGCCGGGTTTTGAGCTAGCGACTCCTCCCGGCAGTGGAATCCCCGTTCCCCACACAGCTCTGGCAGCCGGGCCTGCTCCTGATCACAGCTGAGGTTAGGCACAGGGAGAGTCAGGCACTGGCAGTGTCGGGGATACGTTTGGACCCTGCAGTGCTGGGAGGGGGCTGGGCTGGCGCCCGGCATCGGCAGCGCTGAGGGGAAGAACGTTAGGGCAAGAGGCAAGAGCTGAGACCCATGGGCCGGGCCTAGCGGAGCTATTGCTGCAGGCTGGCCTCAGATGGAGGCCTCAGTTCATGCTCCGCTCACACTCTCGAGGTTCTCTCAGCAGCCCTGAGGGGAAGGCAGGGGGGTTACGATCCCCTGGTGGGGCCCCAGGTTGGGATCCTGTGAGCCAGCCCAGCGGGGTCCGACCTCCCTAGGCCGACACCCAACGATGTTACTGCAGAAAGGTTGCGGGGCCACAAGTTCCCCATCACCTGGCTCAGGCCCAGCTCCCATCCAGCTCCCCCTGGGGCTCCCACAGCCCCCCCGGGCAGAAGGCAATGGGTCCCCACAACTCCCCACTGCCCTTCCCTGCCATGCAGCCGGCAGCCAGCAGGGGCAGGGGCAGGGACAGCCCTGCTCAGAGCACGTCTAGCTCGGGGGCTGCAGAGGAGGCAGCAGGAGCTGTGGGCAGGCGGCGCCGAGTGCCTCAGTGTGGATCTGGGACAATGACCCGGGAGACACCACGAGTCCATGGGGCAGAGGAGCCCCCAGGGCCTGGACTGTACCGGAGCCCCTTGCCCCTGGGCATCTGCTGAGGGTGCAGAAGGGGCGAGCAGGGTCCCATTCGCTCAGGACGTATCTGTGGGAGGCCGTGAAATCCTCGGTGTGAAGGGGGCAGAACGTGCGTCACCCACAGGCTGCGTGCGGATCTGGGTTCCCTTCATGGCCGGGTCACCTGCTGAGTGATCTGCCGAGTTCCCTGGAACTGAGCGAGAGGGATGAAAAGAACCGACTTGTGCAATGTGCCAATGGATTTCGCTCCTACCGACCCTGAGAGCTCTGAGGAACTGCACCCGGACACTCTGCACCCTCTGTGCCCAAGCCCTTATCAAACCGCTCCCTTCTGGGGAATGCGGGACATTGATCTTGGAAAGGAGAGGGTATCACTGCTCCCATAAATGTCGTTTGCGGGCTTCCCTCTCAGCTCCAGTTCCCATCTCTTCACCTGCACTGGGGGGAACCCAGGTGGGGAGCCTGGCCCCTGGCTCAGGAACTGCCCCCTTGCTACTCCCAGGCTCACTAGGCATCCCGGAAGCCCTGCTGGCATCTGGAACCAGCTCCTCAGGCTGGTCACTCTCTACCAGCCGGGCAATCAGCTGCTCCTGGGTGAGCCTCCCAATGCTCAGCCTCTCTCCCTGCACAGTCGTCCCAGGTCCCTCTTAAGTTGCTGGCTATAGGCCATTTCCGTGCTGCTTCCTTCAATTCCCTCATTTTATCGCTGGCAGCCACTCACTGCAAAGTGCCTGCACTCGCAGCCAACTGTCTGACGAAGTGGGTATACGCCCATGAAAGCTCAGATTCCAATACGTCTATTAGTCTATAAGGTGCCACAGGACTCTTTGTCACTTTTTACATATCCAGACTAACACGGCTACCCCTCTGATACTGTCTACATCCACCAACCATCCTCGACTACCACGTTGTCTCGGACTCACAGGTCGTGCCCACTCTTGGCCCCTATGGTCCCTGTGAGGAACCACCTTCAGTGTGACAGGCTTCTCGGGGGTCCATTCTCTCTCAGGGGTTAAGTCCCTCCACCTCCTGGAACCGCACATCTCTGAGCCTTAGCACGTCTGTCTCTGCCATGGGCCCCCTCAGGGTGTCCACTCGCTCTGGACCTCTGGGGCACCACTCTTGTTGTGTATTTGGTTGTCATGGTTTTTGTTCCTATGGCAACTGAGTTAGATTATTAGGGGATAGCCCGGCCAGCTTGGCCAGTTGAACGAGCTCTGTGTCTGTAAATAAAATGGTAGTTTTGTTAGCTGTCTGCTGTCTGGCCTCAAGTTATTTCTTCCTAAACTGGCTGCCCCCAAGGATATAACAAGTGGCGACGATGGATGGGATTCCGGTGCTGCTAAAAATCATGGCTATTCTGACCAGGCCAGTGGAACCTTTTGATGAGAATATAGAGCAGTGGCATGTGTATACTGAGTGTTTTGAGCTTTTTGTTATTGCAAATGACATTACAGAAGCGAAGAAGGTGCCAATATTTTTAAGTTGTAGTGGCTAAAATCTACTCCCTGCTACGCAGCTTACTACACCCTGTTAAGCCTGAGACTAAATCTTACAGTGACATTGTGGAAATCCTGGAGTCCCATTTTTCCCCAAAACCACTGGTAATTGCTGAATGATATAGGTTCCACAAAAGAGACCAAAAGGAAGATGAAACAGTTGTACAATTTCTAGCAATTTTAAAAAAGCTAGCAGAACACTGTGAATTTAAAGAGATATTAAATGATGTCCTGCGTGACAGATTAGTGTGTGGCCTCTACAGTGAAGCTATATGGAAGCACCTACTGACAGAGGCTCAGCTTACATTACAGAAGGCTGTTGATATTGCTGTCTCCATGAAACTGGCTACAAGGGAGGCGCATCCCCTAGGGTGCAAAAAGTGTCACAAGAACTGACCCACAAAACTGTGCAGAGTCAAGAATGTTACCGCTGTGGTAAGCCGGGTCACCAGGCATCAGAATGCTGGTGTAAAGACCTGGTGTGTCAACACTGTGGCAAAAAGGGACACATTGAGCGTGCCTGTAAACAAAAGAAAAAGAGGTCTGTGGTCTGGCCGACAAAAAGAGGAACCCTGCATACCCTAGAGTAGACCCAGGATGATCAAGGTGACACCTCATCGCAAGAGGAAGTGCCACTGCATGTTTTGTCTTTGGCAGTGGGCTCACATGAATACTTGGTAACCCCGTTGTTGGATGGCAAACCTATACTCATGGAATTGGACACCGGTGCAGCCGTCTCCCTGGTCTCTGAGACTGTGTATAAAGAAAAGCTCCAGCATCTTCTGCTTAAGGCAACAAAAACTGTTCTGAAGATGTATGCAGGAGAAGCTGTGCCCATGTTGGGCACTATTGATGTTAAGGTGGAGCTCAATGGACAGGCTGCTAAATTGCCACTGTTAGTGGTGAGAGGTAACTACCCAGCCTTAATGGGTAGGTCTTGGCTTGGGAAGATTCAACTGAACTGGGCAGAAGTGCACCGGATGACTAAAGAAGAAACCAGTCTAACCCCTATACTAAGGAAACATGCTGCTGTTTTTGGAGATGATTTGGGAAGTATGAAGGGAATCACTGTGACATTGAACATTAAACCTGACAGTCCACCAAAATATCTGAAAGCCCGAATTGTGCCATATGCCATCAGGCCAAAAGTTGAAGCAGACCTGGAGCGCCTGGTCACCAATGGAGTCCTAATACCAGTTACCCATAGCTCATGGGCCACTCCTATCATTCCAATAGTGAAGAAAGATGGCTCTCTCCAGATTTGCGGTGATTTTAAAGTCACTGTCAACCCAGTGTTGTGTGCAGAGCAACACCCACTTCCCCGCATCGATGACCTCTTCGCAGGCCTAGCTGGGGGACAAAAGTTCAGTAAGATTGATCTGAGTCAAGCATATTTACAGATGCACATCGATGAAAAGTCCCAAGAGCTGTTGACTATTGTGACTCATAAGGGGCTTTATCGATACTGTCTCCTACCCTTCGGAATAACGTCTGCTCCCGCCCTGTTCCAGAGGGCTATGGACCAGGTCTTGTGTGGCTTCTCAGGAGTTCAGTGCTATCTGGATGATATCCTGGTCACTGGAAGAAATGAAGAGGATCACTTAAAGAATTTAGAGGCTACCCTACAAAGACTGGAAGAGTATGGCCTACGAATTCGCAAAGACAAGTGTGAATTCTTCAAGCCCTCTGTTGAATATTTGGGACACATCATTGATTCGCAGGTCTTCATAAGGCCCCTGCAAAAGTTAAGGCTATTGTGGAGGCTCCCCCACCTCGAAATGTAAGCCAGCTGCGCTCGTTTCTAGGACTACTGAACTATTATGGAAAGTTCATCTCACAGTTAGCCACACTGCTAAAACCACTTCATGAGCTCCTTGAGCAGAACAAGGCCTGGAAGTGGACTGAAGCCTGTGATGTTGCATTTAACAAAGCTAAGGATGCATTGCTAAATTCTGAAGTTCTAACGCACTTTGATCCATCCTTACCCCTACAATTGGCCTGCGATGCCTCCCCTTATGGAGTGTGAGCAGTTGTGTCACACATTATGCCTTCGGGAGAAGAGAGACCTATTGCTTTTGCTTCACACACTCTAAGCAAAGCAGAAACTAACTACGCCCAAATCGAATGTGAGGCATTAGGAATTGTTTTTGGAATTCGGAAGTTTCATCAGTACCTGTTTGGGCGAAAGTTTACTCTTCTCACAGACCATCGACCTCTGATGTCACTTTTTGGACCCTACACAGGCATTCCCCCATTAGCTGCTAGTCGTATGCAATTTTGTGCATTGTTACTTTCAGCACACACATATGAAATCAAATATCGGAAATCCACTCTGCACTTCAATGCAGATGGCCTCTCAAGGTTGCCTTTGCCGGTCAAACATCAAGATAGTGCCCAAAAGGAAATCTTCTACTTTGAACAGCTAGAGAATACACCCATCACTGCTACTCAGGTAAAGAAGGCAAATTGCGTTGACCCAGTATTGTCCCAAGTCATGGACCTGGTGATGCACGGAAAATCTTGACAAACTTCTCCGGTTTCACCCGACCTTGTTACCTACATGTCCAGGAGGACGGAGTTATCGGTCCAATCTGGTTGTTTGTTGTGGGGGAGACGTGTCATTATTCCACCACCCCTGAGATCACAGATGTTAGAACAGCTACATTCCGGGCACTGTGGAATAGTGCGCATGAAGGAAATTGCACGAAGCTATTTTTGGTGGCCTAGATTGGACAGTGCTATTGAAGAGAAGGCAAAAGCTTGTATGTCATGTCAGGGTGTGAGGAATGCACCCCAGTGGGCACCCCTACACCCATGGGACTGGCCTGAAAACCCGTGGCAACGTATTCACATTGACTTTGCTGGCCCCCTTGAAGGAAGCATGTTCTTGGTGGCAGTAGATGCCCATTCTAAATGGCCAGAAGTCTCTATAATGCAGTCCACTACTGCAGAGAGTACTATCCAAAAACTACGAGGACTCTTTAGTCGTTTTGGTCTGCCAGAACAACTTGTGAGCGACAACGGACCGCAGTTCGTCTCTCAGGAGTTTCAAAATTTTATGAAGGCAAACGGGATACACCACATCACGTCAGCACCATATCATCCATCCACCAACGGATTAGCTGAAAGATTTGTGCAGACAATTAAACACGCTTTGAAATCAGCAAGGGGACAACACTCCATTCAAAAGCGTCTGGATACCTTTTTACTTTCCTACAGAAACACACCTCATGCTACGACCCAGGCATCCCCGGCCTTTCTAATGATGGGATGACAGCTGCGCACTTGCTTTGATCTGCTGAAACCTTCTGAACCCCGACAAATTGTGCAACATCAGCAGCAATATCAAGTCATCGGGCACCCAGAGCAAAAGACCGAACCTTTAGCCCGGGACAGCCAGTTTTGGCTCGGAATTATACTTCCCGAGCTAAATGGGTCCCAGCCACAATCATCACTCAAACAGGACCTGTTTCCTACACAGTCTGGTCTGCAGAGAATCTTACCTGGCGGCGACATGTAGATCAGTTGTTGCCAGGTCATGCCAGTCCTCAGGACACATCTGCAGTTGAGGGGGTTGACTTCACCTCTTCTGGTGAGACACCGAATCACGAATCACCTGTTCCTGACTGTTCTCCTCCATTACTGCCGGCGGCTGATATACCCCTTTGCCCAGCACGAGCTGATACCACCTCCTCACCTGTTCGTGCTGCGGACCCTGAGCCCATGATACTTTCGGGTGCAACAACACCAGAAGTTCTCCGTAATCCACCTAGAGACAGAAGGCCTCCTCATAGGCTGGATCTTTAGCTAGGGCGAACCCATGGTTACGGGGCAAAATAATCCCCAGGGTTTAGCTGGGAATGGAGGCAGTCTACCCTCCTTCTCCAGTGTAGTGTGTGTTTTATTTAGGGGATGTTCTTATTGTGGGGGAGGAATATGTTGTGTATTTGGTTGTCATGGTTTTTTGTTCCTATGGCAACTGAGTTAGATTATTAGGGGATAGCCCAGCCAGCTTCGGCCAGTTGGGTGAGCTCTGTGTCTGTAAAATAAAATGGTAGTTTTGTTAGCTGTCTGCTGTCTGGCCTCAAGTGATTTCTTCCTAAACCGGCTGCCCCCAAGGATATAACACTTTCTTCTGCAGTGTGCGGCATGGGTCACTTGCTGCAGGATTCTCTGCACCTTGAAATCTTTAAACTACAAGTTGATAGTTCAGTAGCTCAGACATAAGTCAAGGTTTCTTATGTTTCTGGGGATTTTTTTTAGAACATTTGGTTCAGTGATGGCCTTTATACTTATTTTTAACACACATTTTTAATTAACACACAAAACAGAATCACTTTACACAGAACATTTTGAACAGGAACATCAAATTGCAAAAGAAAAACACTCATGGCATTCTTTTACTTATTTTAAAATGCTAAACGTGCAACAAAGTGGTGACCTTCAAAGGTCTGTTACTGCCTTGAAATTAGCTCAGATACAGAATTATACAAAAGACAAACAGAAAATCCTACTACTACATAACCCCCTTTTGACCCTTCAAGGACAATTCTTGAGTGGATCCTATTGCATACAACTGTTTCATAGCAATATACTGAGAGGCCATTTGAGCTTGTGTTTGTAATTTAACAAACATTCTTTTTGTTTAACAGCACATACAACACATTTCTAGCAAGCAAACATAGGAAATATTAACACAACTAGGAATGGGTGAAACATAATAGATAATTTGCCCTTAGAGGTCGAGGACCAGCCTGTAAAAAACATTGTATAGGCTGTTTTTTTTCAGACTTAGCAATTTTTAGCATGTCTTCATTTGCATGTAATATTTGAACGACACGCTTCCCTATATCCCTCTGTGTCTGTTGTTAAAACTGAGTCACCTTTGTTTTTGACAATAAGTGATCAGTAGATTGCGCCAGTCCAGCCCAAGGCTAACAGAAGAATTAACTGGGGTGGTGGTTTTAGTGCTCTGTGGTAAAGAGTACGTGTGATTGCTACATTTCGTGTTAAAGTGATGCTAAACTAAAGAGTTTGCATTTTAGTACCTTTTATGTCTAAAGCAGTTTTATTCCCTAATTTTATTTGTTTATACAGCAGCCAGGAGGTGGTGTTCAGCCACCGCTACATATTCCATATGGCTTTTACGTTTCCCAGACCTATTTGTACTAAGTTTATAGTAGTATTTGCCAGCTTGCGAATGAGACTATTTTGCAGTTGTGACAAGGAGCTTGATTTATTTTTAATTACCTTTAGGTCTACAGTATTTATAAATAATTCCTGCTTTAAAACCAATTAGAAGGTTAAGGGGTGACTTAATGACAATCTATAAGTACCTACAAGGGGAACAAATATTTAACAATGAGCTCTTCAATCTAGCAGAGAAAGGTCTGACATGATCCAACGGCTAGTAGCTGAAACCAGACAAACTCAGATCGGAAGCAAGGCACATTTTTAACAGTAGAAGTAAATATCCATTGGAACAATTTTTCAAGGGTCATGGTGGATTCTCCATCCCAGGCAAACTGTAAATCAAGATTGGATATTTTTCTGAGAGATTTGCTTTGGTAATTATTTTGGAGGAGTTTTATGGCATGGGCTATGTAGATGGTTAACTAGATGATTACAGTTGTCCGTTCTGGCCGCATGTATAAGGCATGAATAACACAGACAGACTTGGCATAGGATTCTAACACACTATTGCCCTTTGCTTAAGCAGGACAAATACTCAGAGCGAGCAGATTATATAGAAAACCTCCAACATCCTGAACACGATGACCCTCACTCTAGCGCATCCCCTCTATGAGAACCCAGGAGTGGGGTTCTTACAGCAGAGCAGGGTAAGGTTGGCTCCCTCTGTTGAGGATTGGTGTGACCTAGCAGATCACCGGTCCGGATAACCCCAGGGGAATGTCACAGTGGGTTTCTGCCAGTCCTTTAATGACCCGTCCTCCCAGCCCAGACCTGGCACAGACCCCCTCATTCTCCTGCTCTGCCCACAGCCAGCTGTTTAACCCTTTGGCACCCTCTGGCTAGCAACCCCTCCCCAGGCTGCCCAGGTCAGAGGCAGATGGGGTCTCTGACAATGAAGGTCCCCTCCATGGGCTGCTTATGTAACACGCAGATGGAGGTTGGAGTCATTCTACCCTGACGGGCCCTGTCACAGGCAGACAGGGTCCCCGTCCCTCTCTGAGATTCAGGTCAGCTCCCCGTCCCTCAGAGCACACACAGAGTGGGGGGCCAGCCCAGACCCTGCAGGGTCACACGGGGCAGAGGGGTTAGCGGTTAGTACCGTGCTCTAGGCTGTCGCAGGGAGAAAAGAGGGGAGCCACTTAACAGCCACTTCATCTGCCCCAGAGAGAAACCAACTTCACACCAACAGCCCTTGGGGGACAAAGGTATTGCAGGCAGGGAGTGCGTCCAAATAAAGCTGGGCAGACGCCTGCTCTCTGCTCATCGCCAGAAGCTCTGTGATCGGCGAGGTCAGTGCGATCGCCCTGCCCTGCCCAGGTGTGAGGTCAGATGGACGGGGGCAAAGGGTAGCAGAGGCTGGAGCTTGCCAGAGCCAGCGTGCTGCAGCCTGCGGCCCCACTGCCTCACTGCGGCCCCAGCTGTGATCAGGAGCAGGCCCGGCTGCCAGAGCTGTGTGGGGAACGGGGATTCCACTGCCAGGATGAGTCGCTAGCTCAAACCCCGGATGGGTTCTGTTATATCCTTGGGGCAGCCGGTGTAGGAAGCAATCACTTGAGGCCAGAGAGCAGGCAGCTAACCAAAACCTCCATTTTATTTACAGATATACAGAGAGCTCACTCAGCCGGTTGAAACCGGCTGAGCTATCCCTTAATAGTCTAACTCAGTTGCCATAGTAACAAAACCCATGACAACCAAATACACAACATATTCCTCCCCCCCTAATAAGAACATCCCCTAAATAAAACACACACTAAACTAGAGAAGGAGGGTAGACTGCCTCCATTCCCGGCTAAACCCTGGGGATTATTTTGCCCCATAACCGTGGGTTCGCCCTAACTAAAGATCCAGCCGATGAGGAGGCCTTCTGTCTCTAGGTGGATTACGGCGAACTTCTGGTGTTGTTGCACCTGAAAGTACTAGGGGCTCAGGGTCCGCAGCACGAATAGGTGTGGAGGTGGTATCAGCTCGTGCTGGGCAAAGGGGTATCTCAGCTGCCGGCAGTAATGGAGGAGAACAGTCAGGAACAGGTGACTCATGATTCGGTGTCTCACCAGGAGGGGTGAAGTCAGACCCCTCAACTGCAGATCGGTCCTGAAGACTGGCATGACCTGGCAACAGCTGATCTACATGTCGCCGCCAGGTAAGATTCTCTGCAATCCGGACTGTATAGGAAACAGGTCCTGTTTGAGTGATGACTGTGGCCGGGACCCATTTTGCTCTGGAAGTATAATTCCGAGCCAAAACTGGCTGTCCTGGGCTAAAGGTTCGGTCTTTTGCTCTGGGTGCCCGTCTGATGACTTGATTTTGCTGCTGACGTTGCACAGTTTGTCTGGGTTCAGAAGGTTTCAGCAGATCAAAGCAAGTGCGCAGCTGTCGTCCCATCATTAGAAAGGCTGGGGAAGCCTGGGTCGTAGCATGAGGTGTGTTTCTATAGGAAAGTAAGAAGGTATCCAGTCGCTTTTGAATGGAGTGTTGTCCCTTTGCTGATTTCAAAGCGTTTTTCATTGTCTGCACAAATCTTTCAGCTAATCCGTTGGTGGACGGATGATATGGTGCTGACGTGATGTGGTGTATCCCATTTGCCTTCATAAAATTTTGAAACTCCTGAGAGACGAACTGCGGTCCGTTGTCGCTCACAAGTTGTTCTGGCAGACCAAAACGACTAAAGTGTCCTCGTAGTTTTTGGACAGTACTCTCTGCAGTAGTGGACTGCATTATAGAGACTTCTGGCCATTTAGAATGGGCATCTACTGCCACCAAGAACATGCTTCCTTCAAGGGGGCCAGCAAAGTCAACATGAATACGTTGCCACGGGTTTTCAGGCCAGTCCCATGGGTGTAGGGGTGCCCACTGGGATGCATTTCTTACACCCTGACATGACATACAAGCTTTTGCCTTTTCTTCAATAGCACTGTCCAATCTAGGCCACCAAAAATAGCTTCGTGCAATTTCCTTCATGCGCACTATTCCACAGTGCCCGGAATGTAGCTGTTCTAACATCTGTGATCTCAGGGGTGGTGGAATAATGACACGCCTCCCCCACAACAAACAACCAGATTGGACCGATAACTCCGTCCGCCTGGACATGTAGGGAACAAGGTCGGGTGAGACCGGAGAGGTTTGTCGAGATTTTCCATGCATCACCAGGTCCATAACTTGGGATAATACTGGGTCAACGCGGGTTGCCTTCTTTATCTGAGTAGCAGTGATGGGTGTATTCTCTACCTGTTCAAAGTAGAAGATTTCCTTTTGGGCACTATCTTGATGTTTGACCGGTAAAGGCAACCTTGAGAGGCCATCTGCATTGCCGTGCAGAGTGGATTTCCGATATTTGATTTCATATGTGTGTGCAGAAAGTATCAATGCCCAACGTTGCATACGACTAGCAGCTAATGGGGGAATGCCTGTGTAGGGTCCAAAAATTGATGTCAGAGGTCGATGGTCTGTGAGAAGAGTAAACTTTCGCCCAAACAGGTACTGATGAAACTTCCTAATTCCAAAAACAATTCCTAATGCCTCACGTTCGATTTGGGCGTAGTTAGTTTCTGCTTTGCTTAGAGTGCGTGAAGCAAAAGCAATAGGTCTTTCTTCTCCCAAAGGCATAATGTGTGACACGACCGCTCCCACTCCATAAGGGGAAGCATCGCAGGCCAATTGCAGGGGTAAGGATGGATCAAAGTGCGTTAGAACTTCAGAATTTAACAATGCATCCTTAGCTTTGTTAAATGCAACATCACAGGCTTCAGTCCACTTCCAGGCCTTGTTCTGCCCAAGGAGCTCATGAAGTGGTTTTAGCAGTGTGGCTAACTGTGAGATAACTTCCCATAATAGTTCAGTAGTCCTAGAAATGAGCGCAGCTGGCTTACATTTCGAGGTGGGGGAGCCTCCACAATAGCTTTAACTTTTGCAGGGGCCTTATGAAGACCTGCAGAATCAATGATGTGTCCCAAATATTCAACAGAGGGCTTGAAGAATTCACACTTGTTTTTGCGAACTCGTAGGCCATACTCTTCCAGTCTTTGTAGGGTAGCCTCTAAATTCTTTAAGTGATCCTCTTTATTTCTTCCGAAATCATCTCCAAAAACAGCAGCATGTTTCCTTAGTATAGGGGTTAGACTGGTTTCTTCTTTAGTCATCCGGTGCACTTCTGCCCAGTTCAGCTGAATCTTCCCAAGCCAAGACCTACCCATTAAGGCTGGGTAGTTACCTCTCACCACAAACAGTGGCAATTTAGCCGCCCGTCCATTGAGCTCCACCTTAACATCAATAGTTCCCAACATGGGCACAGCTTCACCTGTATACGTCTTCAGAACAGTTTTTGTTGCCTTAAGCGGAAGATGCTGTAGCTTTTCCTTATACACAGTCTCAGGAACCAGCGAGACAGCTGCACCGGTGTCTAGTTCCATGCGTATAGGTTTGCCCTCCAATAAGGGGGTTACCCAGTATTCATGTGAGCCCGCTGCCAAAGACAAAACATGCAGTGGCACTTCCTCTTGTGAGGAGGTGTCACCTTGATCATCCTGGGTCTGCTCTAGGGTATGCAAGGTTCCTCTTTTTATCGGCCAGACCACAGGCCTCTTTTTCTTTTGTTTACAGGCATACTCAATGTGTCCCTTTTTGCCACAGTGTCGACACACCAGGTCCTTACACCAGCATTCTGATGCCTGGTGTCCTGGCTTACCACAGCGGTAACATTCTTGACTCTGCACCGTTTTGTGGGTCAGTTCTTGTGACACTTTTTGCACCCTAGGGGATACACCGATGTATTGTGCCTCCCTTGTAGCCAGTTCCATGGAGACAGCAATATCAACAGCCTTCTGTAATGTAAGCTGAGCCTCTGTCAGTAGGCGCTTCCATATAGCTTCACTGCAGAGGCCACACACTAACCTGTCACGCAGGGCATCATTTAACATCTCTTTAAATTCACAGTGTTCTGCTAGCTTTTTTAAAATGTCTACAAATTATACAACTGTTTCATCTTCCTTTTGGTCTCTTTTGTGGAACCTATATCTTTCAGCAATTACCAGTGGTTTTGGGGAGAAATGAGACCCCAGGATTTCCACAATGTCACTGTAAGATTTAGTCTCAGGCTTAACAGGGTGTAGTAAGCTGCGTAGCAGAGAGTAGGTTTTAGCCCCTACAACAGTTAAGAATATTGGCACCTTCTTCGCTTCTGTAATGTCATTTGCAATACCAAAAAGCTCAAAACGCTCAGTATACACATGCCACTGCTCTGTATTCTCATCAAAAGGCTCCAAGGGCCTGGTCAGAGTAGCCATGATTTTTAGTTTCACTTTCACAGTCAGTGCAAACAAGCAGCGTTTTTTGTTTGTTTGTTCTTTACCTTAACTTCTACTTCCTTCTGTTCCTGGAGCAGCACTGGAGTCTCACCCTCGTCGCCAGTGTTATATCCTTGGGGCAGCCGGTGTAGGAAGCAATCACTTGAGGCCAGAGAGCAGGCAGCTAACCAAAACCTCCATTTTATTTACAGATATACAGAGAGCTCACTCAGCCGGTTGAAACCGGCTGAGCTATCCCTTAATAGTCTAACTCAGTTGCCATAGTAACAAAACCCATGACAACCAAATACACAACAGGTTCCCGTTTCGGACAGAACCTGAAATGCTGAAATGCAGACCCCAGCGACTGGTGAGCTGGTGAGCGGGAGGCCCAGCTTGGGAGTCACAGCCGGTTCTGGCCAGTGGAGGGACAATGGGCTGCGGAGAGAAGACCCCGGTGACCTGACCAGCCAGTTCCAACCAGTGGGGAAAAAAGGACGGATGGGAGGAGAGGCTGAAGGAAAGCAGGCCCAGGCAACCTGTCTACCTGGGACAGAAGACAAAGGACAAAGGTGGGACTTGGGGGACGGTGATATCAGATGCCCATCTGGAAGGAGGAGGTTTTCTGGGCTAGAAGGAGAGAGCTGCCAGAGCCCACCTGGAGGCGGGACAGTCCTAGATGTACGGTGCTGAGGGAGGCCAGGCCTGAGGCCCTGAGAGTTTCCTGTGCTGTGTTCAGACACTCAGTAAAGCCTCTTGTTTTATGCTGGCTGAGAGTCACTCCGGGCTAGAGAACAAGGTGGCATTATTCCCTCTGGGAGTGGAGGTTCTGGGGGTCCAGAGCGAGTGGATTCCATGAGGGGTCTTGTGGCAAGAGACAGGCATGCAGAAGGCTTGGAGAGGTGCGGTTCCAGGAGGCGGAGGGGCCTATGGCTTAACCCTGAGAGAGAGTGGACTGCCAAGAAGGGTGTCGCACTGAAGGGGGTTCCTCCCAGGAACCGTACAGAGCCGAGAAAGCACGAGTCCTGTGAGTCTGTGACAGGCTGCCCTAGAGCCCAGACCCTGCCTTCCCTGGGCTCCATGACTCTGGGGCTCCCCACCTGTCCCGCTGCCCTGGAGGCCAGAGCCTGTGGGCCCAGGGTGCTGTAGGGCTGCAAGCCTGGGAACATCACAGCCAGTGCTGCCATGGGGGATTCCGGGCACGTCAAGGGGTTTGGGGCCCTGGCAGGCTGGGGAGAGAATTCCCCAGTTTATACCTCCCCCATTGCACAGCAGCAGAGCGGGAAGGGGCATCTTGCAGCCCGGGAGCTGCAGCAGCCCAGAAAAGTCACTTATGGGAGCAATGAGACCGTCTCCTTTCCCAGCTTAACGTCCGGCATTCCCCAGAGGGGAGCGGTTTGGTGCCTGCCTGGGCACAGAGGGTGCAGAGTGTCCAGGTGCAGTTCCTCAGAGCTCCCAGGGGGGTGGGAGCGAAATCCCTTGGCACGTTACACAGCTCGGTTCTGTCCCTCCCTCTCGCTCAGTTCCAGGGAACTCTGCAGGTCACTCAGCAGGTGACCCGGCCATGAAGGGAACCCAGATTCGCACGCAGCCTGTGGGTGACGCACGTTCTGCCCCCTTCACACCGAGGATTTCACGGCCTCCCACGGACATGTCCTGAGCGAATGGGACCCTGCTCGCCCCTTCTGCACCCTCAGCAGATGCCCAGGGACAAAGGGCTCCGGTACAGTCCAGGCCCTGGGGGCTCCTCTGCCCCATGGACTCGTGGTGTCTCCCGGGTCATGGGCCATCTGAGGGGCAAGCCCCGTGGTCAGGCCCTTCGTGATGTGACAGGGAGACTCAGGTGGTGCAGATGAGCCCTTCCCCCAGGCAGGGGCGGCTCCAGGCCCCAGCACGCCAAGCGCGTGCTTAGGGCGGCATGCTGTGGGGGGTGCTCTGACGGTCGCTGGGAGGGCGGCAGGTGGCTCCGGTGGACCTCCCGCAGACGTGCCCGCTGGTCCCGTGGCTCCGGTGGAGCACCCGCAGGCGTGCCTGCGGGAGGTCCACTGGAGCCGCGGGACCGGCGACCGCCAGGGCACCCCCCGCGGCGTGCCGCCTTGCTTGGGGCGGTGCAATTCCTAGAGCTGCCCCTGAAGAGCAGGCATAGGGAACTCAAGACGGGCAGTGCCTGGGCTCTGTTCAGACTCTGGAGGCTTAAAATATGGAAGGCAGCAGCTGGGTCTCCCTGCAGCAGTCTGGTGAGTGGCCAAGAGGGGCCGCTCAATCCGAGCTGTGACAGCTGCTCCCTAAAAGGTTGTGTGGGTGCTGCTGATTGTGCTGTCACAATCCAGGAGAGTGAGGAGAGGGACTCTGGAAGGAGCTACCACTGTTTTTCCCAACAGTGTTCGACAGCCGCCCGTCCTGAAATGCTCCAAACAGCAGCCCTGCGTCCATGTGTTTTGCACACAAAGTTCAGAATTCCCCAACAGAAATGACAGCACTTGGGCCTGGTCTAAACGTGAGGCCGTTCAGCTCAACCTAATTCTGTCAGTGTCCACGCTGCAGCCTTGTCCTGCTGATGAAAGTGCCCTACTACAGCGACATCATAACCCCACGAGAGGCGTAGCACTTGTGTTGGTGTAGTTACGGTGACACAGTGTCTGTGCAAACACTGTGTTACTTATATCAGCTGTTTGCTGTCTTGAGCCCAGCTATCCCGGTTCCCCACTCCCAGCCAGGCTGCTGCCCGGAGGCTCCCTGCTTCCCGTTCAGGGAGTCAAGAACCCCAGGCAGCTGGCCCCTGCTATCACTGGGGGTGACGGGGTCGGGGACGCAGCTGAGCTCCTGGAGGGGAGCTGCAGGGAACCGAGAGCTTTGGCTCTCAGCCTCCCACACTGCCCCTCTCTAGTGTGTGGAAGCGCTGCTAGTGAGGACACGCACCACCGACAGGAGGAGGGTAGTCTGGACATCAGCCACCACCGTAATTACTAACATAGGGCTGAAGTGTAGACATGCCCTTGGAATGAAGCAAATCCCGTGCCAGTCTGAAAGTAAAATTAATTTACAGAGAAACATTTTAAAAAGAAACAATCCCAAAGCTTTTTGTGCAGTTGCATTTATTTGTATTTTTGCAAAGCTCTTGGCATTCCCCAGGGCAGCAGAGGGACAGAGCTCCTTGCCCCCTGTTACATCGAAAGACACCACAATCAATGAACAGCACAGTGATCAGTTAGAGTCCCAATCAGTCCGATTGACGATTCTCATGTGGCCTTTGATTGGTCAGGAGAGGTGAGAGGCAGCAGCACGGGAAGCGTAACGGCATTGTCAACGGTTCATCAAATCTGGTTTCATCAGCGTGTCTCTTATTAATTCACTAATGCTGGGTCTGCAGGGCCAGGGAGAGATGGCAAACAGCAATTACAGTCCCAGTAACCCACTGGGAATAAGACAAGTACCCTCCCCCATACCCTGAAGGAATTCCACCCCTTTCCATCCCCAGCCAGCTGGGTGCATTTTACATCAGTGCCCTTGGCAAACTGTGTTACTGATAGACTGGAAAAGGGAGTCAGAGAGGAGTCAGAGCCTCTTCGATCAGCTCCTCCCTCTGCCCCAGCAGTGTGCAGCGGTGGGCAGGAGGTGCTGGGGGCGAGGGAGTGGGAGCGAGGGTGGTGCACGCTTGGGGGAAGGGGTGAGTCTGGCAAAAGCCCCTAGTGCAGACTTCACTTCAGCTTAGGTGAGTCACTTCCCCTCTCTGGGCCTTTCTTTCCTCTCTTTGCCTTCCTTCATTTCGTCTGATCGGTCACTGTTAAATGTACCAAAATCACTTTACAGACTCTCAGAGTCAACTGCCTCTGGAGTATCTATGGGCAGAGCAGCACCAGCAGGGCTCAATGTGCCCCCAAACCACTAGGCAGACAAGGGCAGGAGTGATTTAGTGCTGCTCTTTCTCCGATATCGTTGAGATGATGCTGGTTTCGTGACAGTGGCTCAGCCAAGCAGCTACTGGGGTGGGAAATTTCCCAGCTACCTGGTTGATTTCCGGCTTCCCTTCTACTGAAATATTTCTTACATCCCCACATGCTGCATTGGCTTCTATCTTAGGAAACCATTTTTTAAACACGGGATAAATACTTTTCTGGTGTAAACTGGCATTTCTCTGTTGACTTCAGTGGCGCGAGGCCAATTTACATCTGCTGGGGAGCTGCTCCCTGGTGTGGTTGAGACCATGGATACGATTGTCCCTGGCAATGCTATTATCCCAACTCCAGATGTGCAGAACGAGAGGGGTCCCAGTGAATCACAGCTGCCAGTGTGTCTGACTCCGCTGGGAACTGGTTCTTATCATGGCGGTAAAGAGCAGAGCCCACAGAGACCTAAGAAACGAGCTCTGGGGATAATGGGAGAAATGACACTGCAAAGAACACCTGGATTAACTCAGACACACCCCTCTGGGATTTAGAAGCCCATTGCTCTGCCTTTTGCCTTAATCCTTTCACATCTGTCTAGGCTTTTCTGGCTGACCACTGGGCTCAGCACCGGGGCTTGTGAAGAGGTTCTGTGATAATATAAGACAACCTGACAGCAAAGCAACTTTGAATACTCACCCGTGGAACTCTTCCAGAGACGCTCCCAGAACCCTGCAAGGAAATTGCTGGGAGTTACTTGATTCTGCGCTTTCTCCAATACCATCAAAATGTAACGGATTCCCTCACATTGTCCATTGCTGAACCACACCATGGCTACGCTAGGAGCACCTTGTCACTACAGCTATCCCGGTGCATTTTTGTCGCTGCAGTTTATTCTACTCTCTCCTGAGCAAAATAAGCTATGCAAGCAAAAGCACTGTGTTGCTGGCATAACTGTGTCCTACATGAGGGGCTTTTGCCATGTCAGCCAGGGACCAAACATCTTCCTACCCCAGACCAACACCACTGTGCCAGGGGAAGTCTGTCATGTAGGCATGTCTCCAGACAGCTCTGTGATGGGGAACATTCCCACTGCCCTTCTTTCTCGGTGCTGGGATTAACTTCCAGTGTCTGGCAGTTTCCTGGCTCCTCAGGATAAGAATTCGAGCTGGTTGGAATTTTTCCAGATGAAAAAAGCTGTTGATTGCTTTTCAAATTTTCCACCCTCCCTCCCACTGAAATATCTCGTAGATGCCCCCACTCACATGCTTCATTGTCTGCCATGTTCAGAAACTCTTTTTCAAGTGGGCCCAATTCTATTCTGGTGTAAACTGCCACTACTCTGTTGACGTCAGGGGAGAGAGGCTGATTTCAACATGCTGGGGACCTGCTCCATTGTATAGTTAAGAGTGTGTTTGTGATTGTCCGCGGTGATACTATTATGCCAAGGCCCTGGAGCAGAATGACAGGATTCCCAGCGAATCACAGTTCCCGGTATGTATGATTCCAACTAGCAGGGGTGTGCACATGGGAGAGCAATCAGGGTCACAGCCCCCCCCCCAATAGTCATTGGGGACAGAAAACTTCTCTGGGACCGGGGCCGTGGAGGCAGGGAATATCAAGTTCCTGCCGGGGCTGGAGCCGGGTGGGTTGGGGTGGGAGGACAGCGAGATCCCCCTGGGGCTGGCTGGGGAAGGAAGGAGCGTGAGATTCTGTGCCCCACCCCAAAAGGGGTCAAATTTAAATTCCTGCACACGCCCCTGCGAAGTGGCAAGTGATTCTTCAGATGGTTCTAAAGAACAGGCCCACAGAGATGGAACAAACCGGCTACTAGTATTAGAGGGGAAATGAAACTGCATAAAACATGTGGATTAACTCCTGGATTAACCCCTTTGGGATTTAGAAGCCCATTGCTCTGTTTTTTATCCCAATCCTTCCACATCTCTCCAGGCTATTCCAACTGACACTTCCGCAGGGTTTGGGCTTGCTAAGAGGTGCTGAGATAATATAAAACAGCCTGACAACAAAGCAAATGTGATTACTCACCCTGAGAAGGCTTCTAGCTAGTCTCCCAGAAGCCTGCAAGGAAATTGCTGGGAGTTAATTGCTGCTGCTCTTTCTCCAATGCCATCAGAATTCCCTCCAATTGTCCATAGCTTAACCACACCACAGCTACACTAGCAACTCTGTGTCAGTATGGTGATCCCAGCGTACTACTGCACTTTTGTCGGTGTATCTTATTCTAGCTGTCTCTGAGCAAAATGATCTATATGGCAAATGCACGATTTTGCTGCTATGAAAGTATCTCCACTAGGGACATTTGCTAGCAAAGCCACTTCAGTCTGATGTCAAATATCTTTTGTCCCCAAACCAACACCAGCTCTGTGATGGGCAACGTTCCCACTGCCCTTCTTTCTCTGTGCCGGGATTAATCTACAGAGTTTTACAGTTTCCCTACTGCTCGGGATAAGAATTCAAGCTGGTTAGAATTATTACAAAGGGATTATTTTCTTGATTGACCTCCTGCATAGCACAGGGCACAGAATCTCACCCAATAGGATGATCAGATGTCTTGATTTTGTAGAGACAGTAGTGATATTTGGGGCTTTTCCTTATATAGGCACCTATTACACCCCGCCCACTGTTCCGATTTTTCACACTTCCTTTCTGGTCACCCTATCACCCAGTGATTCCTGCATGTAGCCCATAACTTCTGTTCTATTTCGAGCATGCCTTTTCTGAACATATCCCATCGAGATTTAAAGACTTTCGGTGATTAAGGCCCTATCTCCATTACCATTTTTCTTGGCAAAATTTATGTGGCCTGGGGTGTGAAAAAAACACCCCCCTACATGGCATAAGTTTTCCCAGCACAAACAGCAGTGTGCACAGCGCTATGTTGGTGGGAGAGTTTCTCCGGCGGCTCGTTGGGGGTGGTTTCATTACATCGATGGGAGAGCTCTCTCCCGTCTGCATAGAGTGGCTACACGAGGGATCTTACAGTGGCAGAGCTACAGCGGTACAGCCATGCCGCTGTAAGGTCTCTGGCATAGACATTGTCAGAGACTCCACCGCATGCTGGGTTAATCGTTCCAAAGGTTAAAGAATACTGTTAAAATTAGCACCTTCTCTCTTGATTCAGTTTGTCTAGCTTCGGTTTTAGTTTATTGGATCTTTTCTTCCTTTCTTTGATTAAAGAGCCATCTCCCGACAGAAGTCCCTTCCCCCTGCAGTTATGTGTATACCAGGATCGAGTCACCTCTTACCTGTCTCTGTGGTCAATTAAATAGATTGTGCTGCTTGTCTTTGGACTCCCCGGGCTCTCTCAGCTAGCCTGACCTCTGAGCCCACCTCTGGAGGCCAATGGCCTTCCTATGCTTAATCTGATTTAAAGGTCCCAAACTAATGTAAAAGCCCCAAAGGAGAGTAAATTCTGAATACTCACAGACACGCTTCGTTCAAATCGTCCATCAACCTACAGGAAAAAAGCAAGTTACTAAAACATTAATTACTCGTTGCTGCTCTTTCTCTGGCAGCAGTGAAATGAAAATGATGCCCTGAAAGGAACTGGACTCCTTCATTTAGTCTGATCGGTCCCTTTTAAATGAGACTTTAGAGACACTCAGAGTCAACTGCTTCTGGCGTATCTCTGGACAGAGCAGCACCAGCAGGGCTCAATGTGCCCCCAAACCGCTAGGCAGACAAAGGCAGGAGTGATTTAGTGCTGCTCTTTCTCCGATATCGTTGAAATGATGCTGGTTTCGGGGCAGTGGCTGAGCCAGGCAGCTTTTGGGGTGGGAAATTTCCCAGCTACCTGGTCGATTTCTGCCCTCCCGTCTATTGATATATTTCCTAGATCCCCACGTCCTTCATTGGCTTCCATGTCATGAACCCTCTTTTCTCAAATGGGCTAAATTCTATACTGGTGTAAACTGGCATTTCTCTATTGATTTCAGTGGCGCGAGGCCGATTTACATCTGCTGGGGAGCTGCTCCCTGGTGTGGTTGAGACCATGGATACGATTGTCCCTGGTGATGCTATTATCCCCACTCCAGATGTGCAGAACGAGAGGGGTCCCAGTGAATCACAGCTGCCAGTGTGTCTGGAAAGTGGTTCTTATCATGGTTGTAAAGAACAGAGCCTAGAGAGGCCCAACAAACCATCTCTTGGGATAATGGGAGAACTGACACTGCAAATAACACCTGGATTAACTCTGACACCCCCCTCTGGGATATCCCCCTCTGACACCCTGTACTGAAATATCTCCTAGATGCCCCCACTTGCATGTTTCATTATCTGCCATGTTAGGAAACTCTTTTTCAAGTGGGCCCAATTCTATACTGGTATAAACTGCCACTACTCTATTGACGTCAGGGGAGAGAGGCTGACTTCCACATGGTGGGGACCTGCTCCAGTGTATAGTTAAGCGTGTGTTTGTGATTGTTGTGACAACGTTCTGTCCTTGACTCCATGGGTCCTGCATTTCCTGATGGATGTTTGCTAGCCTCAGAGGCTCACTGTGATCCTCCACGTAGCCCTTTTCTCTCTAGAGGCAAGGGTCACAGCTTCCTGAGCCATTTTCATAAGCCAGCAAGGGAGGTGAGGAGAAGCAACCCTCCCTCGCACATTCTCTGTTGTCTCCCAGTCTCAATGATTAATCAAGGAGGGAAAGGGGCAGGGCCGGCTCCAGACCCCAGCGCACCAAGCGCGTGCTTGGGGGCGGCTCCGGTGGACCGCCCGCGGACGTGCCTGCGGAGGGTCGCTGGTCCCGCGTCTTCGGTGGAGCATCTGCAGGCACGTCTGCAGGAGGTCCACCGGAGCCGCGGGACCTGCGACCGCCAGAGCGCCCCCCGCGGCGTGCCGCCCTGGTTGGGGCGGTGCAATTCCTAGAGCCGCCCCTGGAGTGGGGAGCCCAGGCCCGCCCTCTACTCTGGGCTCCAGCCCAGGAACCCTAAAATTAGGAGGTGTGGTAGCTGACTTTTTGAAAATAGGATGTGTACCATTCCCTGGGCCATTTCCCCATAGCAGACCCCACTCAATACCTCCTTCACCGTTACCTCAGGGCCTCCTTCCTTACACCTGATATGGATTCGTACTGCTTCGTTCCTCCAACAGTGCCTCACTGACTAACTGGGAGGCTTTTAACTAATTCCAGCCAGCCCTTGATTGTCCCAATCAATCTAACTATCTCCACTGCCTTCACCCACGAAAGCTCATGCTGCAAAATGTCTGTTAGTCTATAAGGTGCCACAGGATTCTTTGCTGCTTTCTAGAAGGATCTTAACTGGCGATCTTAACAGGTGTCTTGATTAACCTGGAGCAAATGCCATTTGGTTACCATGGTACCAGGGATTTGTTTAGCCTGGCGCTGACATACCTGTTCCTCACTACTTTACTGAAGCCATCTGGCCTTGCCCCATCACGTGGTCCATGGTGATACTATTCTCCCAAGCCCCTGGAGCCGAATGACATGATTCCCAGCGAATCACAGCTCCTGGTGTGTATGATTCCAACTAGCAGGGGTGTGCACATGGGCGGGGGGATCAGGGTCACAACCCCATCCCCTCCCCCCAATAATCATTGGGGGCACCAAACTTCTCCGCCCCAGGGCCGCGGAGGCAGCGAATATCAAGTTCCTACTGGGACTGGGGCCAGGTGAAGGGAGGAGGGCAGTAAGATCCTCCCAGTCCTGGGTGCGGGAGGAAGGAGAGTGACCTTCAGTGCCCCCCCCAGGGGTCAAATTTAAATTCCTGCACACGCCCCTGCAAAGTGGCAAGTGATTCTTCAGATGGTTCTAAAGAACAGGCCCACAGAGATGGAGCAAACTGGCTACAAGTATTCTAGGGGAAATGGAACTGCAAAAAACATCTGGATTAACTCCTGGATTAACTCCTTTGGGATTTAGAAACCCATTGCTCTGTTTTTATCCCAATCCTTGCACATCTGCCCAGGCTATTCCAACTGACACTTTGCAGGGTTTGGGCTTGCTAAGAGGTGCTGGGATAATATAAAACACCCTGACATCAACGCAAATGTGATTGCTCACCCCAAAAACGCTTCTAGCTAGTCTCCCAGAAGCCTGCAAGGAAATTGCTGGGAGTTAATTGCTGCTGCTCTCTGTTCCTAGCTTAACCACACCACTGCTACACTAGCAGCGCCATGTCTGTATGGCGATCCCAGCATACTACTGCAATTTTGTCGGTGTAGTTTTTCTAGCTGCCTCTGTGTGAAATGATCTCTTTGGCAAATGCGTGGTTAAGCTGCTATGAATGTGTCTCCACTAGGGCAATTTGCCAGCACAGCCATGTCAGTCAGAGATGAAATATCTTCAGTCCCCAGACTGACTCCATTATGCCAATAGAAATCTGTAGTGTAGACATGTCTCCAGACAGCTCTGTGATGGGCAATGTTCCCACTCCCCTTCTTTCTCCGTGCTGGGATCAACCTCCAGAGTCTGGCAGTTTCCCTACTGCTCAGAATAAGAATTCAAGATTGTTAGAATTATTACAAAGGAATTTTTTTCTAGACTGACCTCCTGCATAGCACAGGGTACAGAAGCTCACCCAATAGGGTGACCAGATGTCCCAATTTTAATGGAGACCGTCCTGATATTTGGTGCTTTTTCTTATATAGGCACCTATTACCCCCCCCCACCCTCTGTCCCGATTTTTCACACTTGCTGTCTGGTCACCCTATCACCAAATAATTCCTGAGTCTAGCCCATAACTTCTGTTCTATTTCGAGCATGCCTTTTCTGAACATATCCCATCGAGATTTAAAGACTTTCAGTCATTAAGGCCATATCTACACTACCATTTACATCGGCAAAATTGATGTCGCTCAGCGGTGTGAAAAAAATACCTCCCTGAGTGACATACGTTTCGTCAGCACAAACAGCAGTGTGCATATTGCCATGTTGGTGGGAGAGCTTCTCCCTCCGCTCATTGTGGGTGGTTTCATTACATCAATGAGGGAGCTCTCTCCTGTCGGCACAGAGCGGCTACACAATAGATCTTACAGTGGCAGAGCTGCATTGGTACAGGCGTGCCGCTGTAAGGTCTCTGGCATACACATAACCAGAGACTCCACCACATCCTGGGTTAATCGTTCTGATGGTTAATTAATGCTGATAAAAGTTTTCACCTTCCTTCATGTTTCAATTTGTCTAGCTTCAGTTTTAGGTTATTGGATCTTTTCTTCCTTTCTTTGATTAAAGAGCCATCTCCCATCAGAAATCTCTTCCCCCTCCAGTTACGTGTATACCAGGATCAAGTCACCTTTTAACTGTCTCTACGGTAAATTAAATAGATTGCACTTCTTGTCTTTGGATTCCCCAGGATCTCTCAGCTAGCCTGACCTCTGAGCCCACCTCTGGAGGCCAATGGGCTTCCTATGCTTAATCTGATTCAAAATCTGATTTACGGGTACCGGGCTAATGTACAAGCTCCAAAGGAGAGTAAATTCTGAATACTCACAGGAACACCCCCTCCAAATCATCCATCAACTTACAGGAAAAAAGCAAGTTACTAAAACATTAATTTCTTGTTGCTGCTCTTTCTCTGGGAGCAGGGAAATGAAAATGATGTCCTGAAAGGAACTGGACTCAAACTCCTGCTGGTTGGGAAATGGGAGCCAGTGTGGTCTGGTGAAAAGGGAGCTGGGCTGGGAGACAAGAACTTGGAGATTTCTTCTGTTATTCCCTCTCAGATGACATGTGGCAAAATTAATCTGATAGTGATGGAGTCAGCCTAGGTATCCTTGATAGGATACAATTTACAGTGAGTTCCTAGGACTGTTGCCAAGAGCAGTGCATTCTGTGTCATTTTGGAAGGATCTCCTGTGAGATATTTAGTGGGTACCAAAAGGAACTGTGGGACACTTCATGCCTGTCCAGTGGACTTGTAGGAGAAGAGATCATCCTCCCATGAAGCCCTCAATTTGGATGGGTACGTATCCCAAAACTCTTGGGATAGCTCCCAGGTGCAATACATTCTGGGTGATGTCATCAACCCCCTTTCAAGATATTTCATGGGTGCCCAAAGGAATTGTGGAGAGGACAACCTCCCATCAACCCTGGCAATCTCATTCAAACCTTCCAAATATGTGTTCACCTGGAGACCCTCTGAGGTAGCTCCCAGCAGAAGTGCCTCTGAGTGATATCAAAAAAGGCTCATTATTACCCCAGGGACCATGGGAGAGGGAGGTCAACCTTCTATAAGCCACTGGAGATTTTCATTAGCCCTGTGGAATGAGAGGACTTTCCATGCTGCCTTTGCAACATGGGCAAATGCAGCCAATGCTCCTCGGAGGCAAACGTTACCAGACATCAAACTAGCTGAAACGGGGTCCGTTCATTGATGTGTGTGAAGCTACATAGCATGGAGAGGTAATCTCTGCTACTTACGCTGTTGTCGTCAAAGCTGCCATCATCCACGTCGCCAGTCTTTACGCTACTGGTGTCCTGCAAGATGGGGAATGTTTATTATGTTTACTGTGTAACACCTATAGAGCTCCAATATTCCATCGACCCAGTGGGCCTTGAACAATTTATAGCATCTGGGGATGTGGTGTATTGATTCCAGTGCTTCTCTGGACAATTTACACCAATGGGAAACTGGACCCGTTGATTCATACGAAACAACGGCAATTATACATGAACTAGGATCAGGGCCGGCTCCAGGCACCAGAGTAGCAAGCAGGTGCCTGGGGCGGCCAATGAAGAGGGGCGGCACATCCGGCCATTCGGTGGCAATTCAGCTGCAGGGACATCACTCCCTCTTGGAGTGAAAGACCTGCCGCCGAATTGCTGCCAATCGCGATCTTGGCTTTTTGTGTGCGTGTGTGTGCTTGGGGCGGCAAAAACGCTAGAGCCGGCCCTGACTAGGGATCTACCCCACCATCATTCTCATCCACTGGTGGAAACCAAGAGATAATCCTTGGTAAAGCTCCGACCTTCCAAGGCTG
Source organism: Mauremys mutica (assembly GCF_020497125.1). Lineage (NCBI taxonomy): Eukaryota > Metazoa > Chordata > Testudines > Geoemydidae > Mauremys > Mauremys mutica. The sequence goes on from NC_059088.1 coordinate 12,646,773, forward strand.
CAAATCTGTTATACAAGGCTGGACTGATGGGAGAAAAGGGTTCAGGAGGGCAGTTGTGTGGGGAGCTTTGCCAGCAAATGGTTGGGCTGTTACAGAATGCTATTGAGGCAAAGCATGACATCAAACTAGCTGAAACGGGGTCCATTCACTGATGTGTGTGAAGCTACATAGCATGGAGAGGTAATCTCTGCTACTTACGCTGTTGTCGTCAAAGCTGCCGTCTCCCACGTTGCCGGTGTTTACGCTACCAGAGCCCTGCAAGTTGAGTAATGTTTATTATGTTTATTGTGTAACTATGATTTATAGCATCTGGGGATGTGGTGTGTTGATTTCAGTGCTTCTCTGGACAATTTACCCCAGTGGGAATCTGGCCCCATTGGTTATTATGAAACGACAGCAAATTTAGATCAACTGGAGATCTTCACCAACTTCCTTCTCATCCACTGGTGGAAACCAAGAGTTAATTCTTGGTAAAGCTCCAACATTCCAAGGCCGTAAATTTGTTATACAAGTCTGGACTGATGGGAAAAAAAGGCTTAGGATGGCATTTGCGTAGAGAGATTTGCCAGCAAAGGGTTGGGCTGTTAGTGAGCAGCAAAACAGAATACTTTTGAGGCAAAGCATGATAGTCCGATAGGAAAGAAGACCGCTGATAGCCACCGCTGACCAGAACTTGTTAGCAAAACATACCGTTCAGCTCCCCACCAGGGTATCAAGGGTTGTATCACTGAGTAATTAAAGAATTGACACACCCAGTCAGAACAATGAGCCAGTCTATCTTAATATCCCTGCCTCAGCTGGGGCAGAGAAATGAGTCCTTCTCCCATGAGGCTCCTTTAACCTACTCTGTGTTCACATGGGATGGGGACCTTCTGAAGTATCTCCAAGCAGCAGTTTCTTCTGGATGAAATTGGAAATCCGCTTGTAGCATATTTATAGGAATGCAGGGGAATTGTGGCAAAGGTAGTCAACCTGCCATAGTCCCATGGAGATTTTTGTAAGCTCCCTGCAGCAGGTGGCATTTCTAAATTGCCTTTGTGACATGGAAATGCTCCTTGCTTGGTAACCTTACCAGACAAGAAACCAGCTGGAGCAGGATTGATTGACCTGATATGTATAAAGCTACATGACGGGAGGCGGGAATCACTGATATTAATGCTGTTGTCATTAAAGTTGCTATCACCCACTTTGTCATCACTGAAGCTACCAGAGCCCTGTAAGATTGAGGGGTATTTATTATGTGTATTACGGTAACTTCTAGACAGGGGCGGCTCTAGGAATTTGGCCGCCCCAAGCAGTCATGCCTGCGGGAGGTCCACCGGACCCGCCTGCTGCCCTCCCGGCAAAATGCCACCCCAAGCGCGTGCTTGGCGCGCTGGGGTCTGGAGCCGGCCCTTCTTCTAGAGGCCCCTTCCTGATTATCCATTGACCAAATGGAGCTACAGACAATTTACATCATCTGCGGGAGCTGGCCTCCTTGACTCCAGTAGATCTACGGGGCATTTCCAACAGCTTGGCCCTGCTCCCAACATCATTCTACCCAATCCTGGAAACCTGTTCGGCCCCCCACCAGGCTACCAGAGTTCACGTCATGTAGTAACTTAGGAACTGCTGCTCCTGATGAGACCGATGGGCCAGCATAGCCTGATATCCTGCCAGGGCTGAAACAGAGGAATGGGCCCCTCTAGTCTGGTATCTTGCCTCCTACATGGGCCCGTTTTGCAGTGCTGCCCTCATGGTGTGTCTGTGCAGTACCTGGCATAAGGGCCCTGATTCCAGTTGGGTCCATGTCTGTCCCTCGCTCTCTGTCTGTTGAACACCCAGCAGAATAAATCCTCACTAGAGTGTGGGCAGGGAGTGTCTCTCCTGTGTCAGGGCAGCGCCCAGCAAAATGGGGTCTTGATTTCAGATGGACCCTCTATGTGCTACTGTAATATAAATAATAGGTACATCATCTCACCAGTGGAGCTGCTGTGGGGCTCTCCAGGGAGAGGAGCCCGATGAGGAAAGCGGCGACGTACGACACCTTCATCTTTGCGTCTTTACTCTCTCTGGAGCGGAGTTGTTTCTGGTCTGGCACGCTGAGTGGGAGATGGCAAGGCTGAGCACTGTATTTATACTGTATGCTGGGCTGGGCACTGCCACCACCTTGTTCCAACCCCTGATAACGTGATTGCAGTGAGAGCCAATTGCTTCCTTCTCCTCCCCTAGTCCCTCCCATTCCTCCTTCCCCCCGTCACACCCTCATTCCCTCTTAATCTTTCCTCCACCACATCCTGCTGTAGCCCAGACTTTCATCCACCACATCCTGCTGTAGCCCAGACTTTCATACTCACTTTCTCATTCTGCAGCTGTCCCAGGTTTTTGAGACTTGAGAGAGGCTGAACGAGGTCAGGCCGCAGGAAACAGGTCACAACCCCGGTGGTCGTTGGCCTGGAGCACACATCTGAAAATGGGAAGTAGGTTCCTAAGTCGCCCAGGCACTTTGTGTTGATATAATTAATTGGTACAACTTCCCTAATGGTATTGCTCATTACCATACGGGATTATTATGTAAGCTATGTCTACATTACTGCCTACATCGGCAAAACATATGTCGCTCAAGGGTGTGAATATTCCACCCTCAAGTGATGTAAGTTACACTGACATAAGCACTAGTGTGCACGGCGCTACATCAGCTGGAAAGTTTTTCCTCCTGAGAGTTTTTCCTTTTCACGGGAGTGGGTTTTTTATGCTTGCAGGTGAGCGTCTTCACCACGCATAAGTGTAGACATGGCCTAATTGTTCCTTCTCACTCCTGGAATCAAGTGGTTTCATGAGACTGTGACGTTGCCCTCTATATGTTTATGGAAATATTCTTATGAGTGTTAATATGACATAACTGGAATGTGCTCTGTGCTAGATATGCCATGTAAAGTATCTTTGCAAAGGTTATGATTTCCTGAATATATTCATCCGATTTGTAGGCATGTATCATTTTTATATCTGAAGTTAGGAGTGTTGGCTCCATGCTTGTATTTGAAGTGTTTGCTCTAGGGTAAACACAAGGGAGGTTTGGCCAACATATTGTGAAGGGACAATTCAAGTACTGGGAGTGCTTAACTAACAATGAACTTGTAGAGACGTTAATCCACATCTGAGCTTTCCTGGGAATGTTCAACCTAATATATAAACAATGGCGTCAGCCTGAAAAACGCTGAATCATTCATGGACATGTGACTTGCCCAGGTGGCTACAAACTCCATCTTGTTGCTGTGATTTTGCATAGAAGAACAAAGGGGTTTCCATCCACAAGAGAGAGGATATAAAAGGCCCTGGAAGCCTCTCCATTTTTGTCTTCAGGTGGCTCAAGAGACGGCCTCTCCACCCCAAAGAGATGCCTGAAAGAAACTGGAAAAAAAGGACTGTAACTACGGGGGTTGAGTGATTGCTGGATCCAGGCCCTAAACTACAACATTGGCCTCAAAAGTTTTGTACCTGAGATAACATCTAGGGTGAGAAGTTAGTATTTGTAACTAGAGCCTTAGTGTATTAAGTTAGCCTTGCATATTTTGTTTTATTTTGCTTGGTAACTTACTTTGCTCTGTCTGTTATTACTTGAAACCACTTAAATCCTACTTTTATACTTAATGAAATCACCTTTGTTTATTAATTAACCCAGAGTAAGTGATTAATACCTGGGGGAGCAAACAGCTGGGCATGTGTCTCTATCAATGTTATAGAGGGTGTACAATTTATGAGTTTACCCTGTATAAACTTTATACAGAGTAAAATAGATGTATTTGGGGTTTGGATCTCATTGGTACCTGGGTGTCTGGGTGCTGGAGACAGGAGCACTTCTTAAGCTGTTTTCAGTTAAGTCTGCAGCTTTGGGGGCATGGTTCAGATCCTGGGTCTGTGTTGCAGCAGGGTAGCATGTCTGGCTCAACAAGTCATGGTTCTGGAGGCCCAAACTGGCAGAGAAAACGGGCTCAGAGGTAGTCTCAGCACTTCAGGAGACAGTCCCAAGGGGGTCTCTGTGACTGAACTCATCACAGTGGCGTAGTCGGCAGGATCTGTGCACAGCTGATTGTTTTGAGATACTGGTAGTGATTGTAAATGAGTTTTGAGTGTGGTGGCTGGAGAACAAACAAAGTGGTTACTGGTTTATTATTTTCTGTTTGTTTATTTCTGGTAAGTGAAATAAGCACAAAAAAGCAGGAAAATGACTACCAGTGAATCAGCTACAAAACTAGAGCTGGCCAGACTGGAAGCGGAAGAGAAGGCAAAGGACAGTGAGTTTCAAATGAGGCTAAAAGGAAGCAAAGGCAGCCAGGGAGGAAAGAGCCATGGACTTAAAAGACAAGGACATTGAGGTACAGAAAGCTGCTCAGGAGGAGAAGGAACGAGAGAGGCAGCTAGTCCTGGAGCTAAAAGACAGAGAAATAGAGGACCAAATTGAGACCCAGAAGCATGAACTGGCTGTAATAGGGCGGAAGAGACAGAACCCTTCAGCAGCTGGCTCTGCTTCCCCCAAAACCCAAAAATGGGAACAATTATGGCCGCAGTATGATGAATCCAGTGATATTGCTGAATATTTCATCACCTTTGAGAGACTGTGCACTCTCCATGTGATTCCTGAAGATCAAATTTTACTACTTGAGTTGCAAAATTGACTGATTCTTCAAACTATGGTAAATTTAAGGAGCTGGTTTTAAAACAGTTTCAGATTACACCTGCAACCTACAGGGTTAAATATAGGAATCTTAAGAGGGGATCTGGATTAAGTAATGGGGCCTATTTAAATGAAATGAGAGATTTGTTAGACAAGTGGTTGAGGGGAAAAGGTATTACAAGCTTTGAAATAATGTGTGATTTGGTTACTCAGGAGCAGTTCCTGAATATGTGCAGCGATGATGTAAAACAGTATTTGTGGGAGAAAAAGGTGGATGCAGTGGGGGAATTAGCTGAGTTTGCAGACTCTTACAAGCAGTCACAAGCTGCAATTAAACATAAACCACTGGCAAAGGGAAACCACTTGTCTGAAGTCTCCTGTACAAGCAGAGGAGCCCAAGAGGTGCTATCATTGTAAGGCCACTGAGCGCCTGAGGAATAAATGTCCGAGGCTAAGTGGGAACAGGCAGCAGGTAACACATGAAGCTGCTGCTTCTCAGAGCACAGGGGTATCCCGGGCTACTGCCTCTTTCCAGGCAGGATTTGTAAAGGTTGCTTCTACACAGCCAAGCAGTGAGCCTGTGCATGCTGTGAAGCTTAATGGCAAAGTGCTCCAAGGATGGAGAGACACTGGTGCAGAAATTTCTCTGGTCAGGAGGCACCTGATCCAGGAGAAGGATTTGTTATCAGGAAAAATGGGAGAATTAGAACTGGTGGGAGGTGACAAAGTCCTTGCACCTTTAGCTAAGGTACACATGGACACTGTTGATTAGCAGCCTGAACTGACTGTTGCAGCGGTGGCACACAATTTTGCACCGTTTCTACTGAGACATGATTTTTTGGATGTGGCAGAATCTGTCCCAGGGTTTGTTAGCAGCAAGAAGGAATCTTGTGCTGAAAATCCCAGAAGGGAGGGTATCATAGAATCATAGAATCTCAGGGTTGGAAGGGACCTCAGGAGGTTATCTAGTCCAACCCCCTGCTCAAAGCAGGACCAAACCCAATTAAATCATCCCAGCCAGGGCTTTGTCAAGCCTGACCTTAAAAACCTCTAAGGAAGGAGATTCCACTACCTCCCTAGGTAACCCATTCCAGTTCTTCACCACCCTACTAGTGAAAAAGTTTTTTCCTAATATCCAGCCTAAACCTCCCCCTCTGCAACTTGAGACCATTACTCCTTGTTCTGTCATCTTCTACCACTGAGAACAGTCTAGATCCATCCTCTTTGGAACCCCCTTTCAGGTAGTTGAAAGCAGCTATCAAATCCCCCCTCATTCTTCTCTTCTGCAGACTAAACAATCCCAGTTCCCTCAGCCTCTCCTGATAAGTCATGTGCTCCAGCCCCCTAATCATTTTTGTTGCCCTCCGCTGGACTCTCTCCAATTTATCCACATCCTTCTTGTAGTGTGGGGCCCAAAACTGGACACAGTACTCCAAATAAGTCCTCACCAGTGCTGAGTAGAGGGGAATGATCACATCCCTCGATCTGCTGGAAATGCCCCTACTTATACAACCCAAAATGCCATTAGCCTTCTTGGCAACAAGGGCACACTGTTGACTCATATTCAGCTTTTCGTCCACTGTAACCCCTAGGTCCTTTTCTGCAGAACTGCTGCCCAGCCATTCGGTCCCTAGTCTGTAACAGTGCATGGGATTCTTCCGTCCTAAGTGCAGGACTCTGCACTTGTCCTTGTTGAACCTCATCATATTTCTTTTGGCCCAATCCTCTAATTTGTCTAGGTCCCTCTGTATCCTATCCCTACCCTCCAGCGTATCAACCACTCCTCCCAGTTTAGTGTCATCTGCAAACTTGCTAAGGGTGCAGTCCACACCATCCTCCAGATCGTTAATGAAGATATTGAACAAAACCGGCCCCAGCACCGACCCTTGGGGCACTCCACTTGATACCGGCTGCCAACTAGACATGGAACCATTGATCACTACCTGTTGAGCCCGACCATCTAGCCAGTTTTCTATCCACCTTACCGTCCATTCATCCAGCCCATACTTCTTTAACTTGCTGGCAAGAATACTGTGGGAGACTGTATCAAAAGCTTTGCTAAAGTCCAGAAATAGTACATCCACTGCTTTCCCCTCATCCACAGAGCCGGTTATCTCGTCATAGAAGGCAATTAGGTTAGTCAGGCATGACTTGCCCTTGGTGAATCCATGCTGACTGTTCCTGATCACTTTCCCCTCCTTTAAGTGGTTCAGGATTGATTCCTTGAGGACCTGTTCCATGATTTTTCCAGGGACTGAGGTGAGACTGACTGGCCTGTAGTTCCCTGGATCTTCCTTCTTCCCTTTTTTAAAGATGGGCACTACATTAGCTTTTTTCCAGTCATCCGGGACCTCCCCCGATCGCCATGATTTTTCAAAGATAATGGCCAATGGCTCTGCAATCTCATCGGCCAACTCCTTTAGCACCCTCGGATGCAGCGCATCCGGCCCCATGGACTTGTGCTCGTCCAGCTTTCCCAAATAGCCCCGAACTACTTCTTTCTCCACAGAGAGCTGGTCACCTCCTCCCCATACCGTGCTGCAGAGTGCAGCTGTCTGAGAGCTGACCTTGTCTGTGAAGACAGAGGCAAAAAAAGCATTGAGTACATTAGCTTTCTCCACATCCTCTGTCACTAGGTTCCCTCCCTCATTCAGCAAGGGGCCCACACTTTCCTTGACTTTCTTCCTGTTGCTAACATACCTAAAGAAACCCTTCTTCTTACTCCTAACATCTCTGGCTAGCTGCAACTCCAAGTGTGATTTGGCCTTCCTGATTTCACTCCTGCATGCCTGAACAATACTTTTATACTCCTCCCTGGTTATTTGTCCAATCTTCCACTTCTTGTAAGCGGTTCTTTTGTGTTTAAGATGAGCAAGGATTTCACTGTTAAGCCAAGCTGGTCGCCTGCCATATTTACTTTTCTTCCTACACATCGGGATGGTTTGTTCCTGCAAAATCAATAAGGTTTCTTTGAAATACAGCCAGCTTTCCTCGACTCCTTTCCCCGTCATGTTATTCTCCCAGGGGACCTTGCCCATCAGTTCCCTGAGGGAGTCGAAGTCTGCTTTTCTGAAGTCCAGGGTCTCTGTTCTACTGCTTTCCCTTTTTCCTTGTGTCAGGATCCTGAACTCGACCATCTCATGGTCACTGCCTCCCAGGTTCCCATCCACTATTGCTTCCTCTACTATTTCTTCCCTGTTTGTGAGCAGCAGGTCAAGAAGAGCTTTTCCCCTAGTTGGTTCCTCCAGCACTTGCACCAGGAAATTGTCCCCTACACTTTCCAGAAACTTCCTAGATTGTCTGTGCACTGCTGTATTGCTCTCCCAGCAGATATCGGGGTGATTAAAGTCACCCATGAGAACCAGGGCCTGTGATCTAGCAACTTCTGTTAGTTGCTGGAAGAAAGCCTCGTCCACCTCATCCCCCTGGTCCGGTGGTCTGTAGCAGACTCCCACCACGACATTACCCTTGTTGTTCATACTTCTAAATTTAATCCAGAGACGCTCAGGTTTTTCTGCAGTTTCATACTGGAGCTCTGAGCAGTCATACTGCTCTCTTACATACAACGCAACTCCCCCACCTTTTCTGCCCTGTCTGTCCTTCCTGAACAGTTTATATCCATCCATGACAGTACTCCAATCATGTGAGTTATCCCACCAAGTCTCTGTCATTCCAATTACATCATAATTCCCTTACTGTACCAGGACTTCTAGTTCTCCCTGCTTGTTCCCCAGGCTTCTTGCATTTGTGTATAGGCACTTAAGATAACTCGCTGATTGTCCCGCTTTCTCGGTCTGAGACAGGAGTCCTCCCCTCTTGCAGTCTCCTGCTTGAGCTTCCTCCCGGTATCCCACTTCCCCACTTACCTCGGGGCTTTGGTCTCCTTCCCCCGGTGAACCTAGTTTAAAGCCCTCCTCACTAGGTTAGCCAGCCTGCTTGCAAAGCTGCTCTTCCCTCTCTTCGTGAGGTGGAGCCCGTCTCTGCCTAGCAATCCTTCTTCTTGGAAGACCATCCCATGGTCAAAGAATCCAAACCCTTCTCTCCGACACCATCTGCGTAGCCATTCGTTGATTTCCATGATTCGACGGTCTCTACCCTGGCCTTTTCCTGCCACAGGGAGGATAGACGAGAACACCACTTGCACCTCAAACTCCTTTATCCTTTAAGTCACAAGTGCTGCTGGGGGAATAGTAGAGTGTTTCTTTAATTCCTCGGTAGCAGCAAGGGTGGTCGTAAGCAGTTTCTGCAGCCCTGGGCTCAAGGCAGGTCCCTGCAGGAAGGGCAGGATACAGCCAGCTCCTGTCTGTGACCATCTCCTTGGAGGAAGGGGAATGTTTCTCCTTGCAACAGGGAGGCCATCCCAACTGCTGACTGCCAGGAAGTTGCAGCTCAGCATGGGACAGGTCCTGCTCTGGGATTCACAGAGACACGTATCCCGGAGATGTTAGTTGGGGTCCTGGTGACCACAGTTGTGGGAAGGGGGTTGTAGCTGGAAGCAAGCCCAACCTGAGTGAAAGGGGGGATTTTGCTGGCCAGTGAATTGTCTGTCCTAGGTAGATCAGGGTCACCTTCCCTTTTGGGGGACACAGGGGTGTCTGTGTCAGAGGGAAGCCCAGAGAGAAAAGTCCAGATGGAAGGTGAGGGGGAACAGGAGGGTCTGCCCACCTTTTGTAGGGAGGCTTTTCCCCTGAAGGAGGGTGAAGGATCTGCATTTAAATGCCAGACCCCTCACCTGTGGGTCAGGTTTTAAGGGAGGACTGGGGGTCAGATCTCCTGGAGGAGAGAGTCCTCGCAGCTGACCTTTTGGGAACAGAGAGTGGGGTGACAGAGGGGATCTTACCAGTCCAAAGGTCTCCATTAAAAATGTTGTTCCTGCTACCCTTGTAAAAGATAAGTCTGTCTCTTCAGGTCTGGGGAAAGAAAAACGTTGCATTTGGGAAGCTTCACAAGGGAGTGGGGTCCAACCCAAAGAAATTCCAGAGGGAGGGGTGGAGGGCAGGCAGGGCTGCGGTGCATCCTTTCCTCACCAAAACCTCAAACACGTGCCTGAGTTGAGAGCCTTCTCCAGAAAGGCAGGAGAGTCTGTGTATAAGCCCCTATCATGGTACACAAAGGGATTAAAAAATGCAGTGGACACTGGGCAAGCCAGGCTGTGTGAACGGAATCTGTCCGTCATAGAATGGCTGTCAAGAGAAAGGAGTTAATACTGCAGAAAGGTCGCGGGGTCACATGCCACATGTTCCCCATCCCCTGGCTCAGACCCAGCTCCCATGCAGCTCCCCCCGGGGCTCCAACAGCCTCCCCGCCCAGGGCAGCAAGCAACGGGTCACCCCAACTCCCCCCTGCCCTTCCCTGCCACACAGCCAGCAGCCGGCAAGGGCAGGGGAAGGAACAGCCCTGCTCAGAGCACGTCTAGCTCGGGGGCTGCAGAGGAGGCAGCAGGAGCGGTGGGCAGGCGGCGCCGAGTGCCTCAGTGTCGATCTGGGACAATGACCTGGAAGACACCACGAGTGTAACGTGCCGAGGGATTTCGCTCTTACACTCCTGAGAGCTCTGAGGAACTGCAGCCGGACACTCTAAACCATCCGTGTCAAGGCAGGTATCAAACCGCTCCCTTCGGGGGAATGTGGGACATTGTGCTTGGAAAGGAGACGGTCTCACTGCTGCCATACATAACGTTTCTGGGCTGCTGCAGCTTCCGGGGTGCAAGATGCCCCTTCCCGCTCTGCTGCTGTGCAGGGGAGCTATAAACTAGGGGTGGCAGATTATTGCTTAAAATACCTCCTCCCCCACTTATTTTTTTTTTTTACAAATTCCTTTGTCGATTGCAGGCAAAACACAGGAATTACCCCCATACTTTCCTGTGTTTTTGTTTTATAGGCAGGCCAGCTTTCAATGGCTTCTGCTTTCTAAGGGTTTAGGGGAAATTATTCCATTGTTTAGTTATTAAATGTATGAGGTGGTGTACCTCAGTTTTTATTAAAGTTCAATATTAAAGATATTGTGTAAAATTGTTATGCTTATAAGAAGCACATGGGATCTTTTTCAGGGGAAAAGACAATACGCCACGTTTATTGAAGACACAATTAGCATATTCATTCAATCACACCACACACACACACACACTGTCCCGCCAGTCGAAACTGTAGTTACCAGTTCAGAGTCTAGATCAACCTAGTGGCCAGCTAGGTTCATCACGGGTAGGGGGAACCGGGTTCTGTTGGTTGCAACATGATGCTCCAGGGAAGTCTTGGCAGGATGAACCCAAAGTTTCATGGCAAGGCATCCTGTTTATATTGTGATTTTTTTTTATTGGGATTAATGAGTATTGCACCGTTATGCTATAATTAATTTTTGTTTGACGAGTGCTTGGTTGTTTTTTTTTAAATATTTTGGTTTTTTATTACTTTTTTAGGGAATTGTTTTATGCTGGTTTTCATCACAGTTATTTTGTTTTCATTGACAGGCGCCTGTTTTATTTTTAGAGTTGTTAATTTGTCTTTTTTGATGTTTTAATAGGGGCGTGTTGCAGCCTCCGGGCACCCTTGCGTTTGTCTCTAGTTCCTTCCTGATTCAGTAATGGCCTTGAGAATTATTTTTAACCCATGTTCCTTATTCACACTCAAAACAGAATTAATTTACACCGAACATTTTGAACAGGGATATCAAGTTGCAATGCAAAAGAAAAACACTCATGGCGTTCTTTTACTTACTTTAAAAAGTTAAACCTGCAACAAAGTGGTGACCCTCAATGGTCTGTTACTGCCTTGAAATTAGCTCAGATACAGAATTATACAAAATTCAAACATGAACTCCTCCTACTACACAATCACACCTCACTGACACACAACCCCCCCACACTACCTCCCACCCCAATCACCCGTCACTAAGACAAAGATTCCCTAGACAAATCCCTCCCGAATCACCCCTCACTGAGACACAGACTCCCAGAGCCACCCCACCCCAATCACCCCTCACTGAGACACAGACCCCCCCGTACACTCCACCCCAATCACACCTCACTGAGACACCAATCGCCCCCCACAGCCACCCCTCACCCCAATCACCCTTTTACTAAAAAATAGATCATCCCATTCACCAACGCCTCTGAGAAATATACTCACCAACCAGGCCCTGCCCTGTCACACAGTGAGAGACAGTCCCTGCCCCAGCTGAGATCAGGCCCTGTTGTGCCAGGTGCTGTACAGACACCCCCCATATCTCTCCTCCCACATACAGCGCCTCCTCCTCACCCCGCCCCTGTCTGTTGTGGCCCCTGAGCTCACGGAGTTGCTAGCTCAGGCGATAGCAGCTCTCACTCCCCCAGACAGCCTCTCTCGGGGTGTTCGCACAGGCAGTGGGACGGCGGCTGCGGGGCCCTGTAACACGCCTCACAGGGTGTCTGGGCAGGGCCTGCAGCTGAGGGCTTGGGGTGATAGAGCAGCAGGAGGCTGCACTGCCTGAACTGATGGAGCAGGCGTGAGGCCTGCAGCAGGAGCTGGTTCCAGTCCTCAGTGTGAAGTGGGCAGAATGTGCGTCACCCACAGGCTGCATGCAGATCTAGGTTCCCTTCATGGCCAGGTCACCTGCTGAATCATCTGCCGAGATTCCTGTAACTGAGCGAGAGGGAGGGAAAGAACCCAGCTGTGTAATGTGCCAAGGGATTTTGCTCCTACACCCCTGAGAGCTTTGAGGAACTGCACCCGGACACCCTAAATCATCCATGTCCAGGCAGGTATCAAACCGCTCCTTTCTGGAGAATGCGGAACGTTGCGCTTGGAAAGGAGACGGTCTCACTGCTCCCATAGGTGATGTTTCTGGGCTGCTGCAGCTCCCGGGGTGCAAGATGCCCCTTCCCGCTCTGCTGCTGTGCAGGTTCCCAGCGTGGGGGAAACACCAAACCGTCATTTTGGCTGGCTGTTGTCTGGGGTAGAGCCAACCCTCTCCTCCCGCCATTGTCACGGCTCCTCTCCAGCCCTTGGCAGTCTCTGGGGACGATAATCTCGCTCAGTGTCTCTCAGCCCTTTCCGTCCCAGCGTCCCGCTGCCATCCAGCTGGGACCTGCAGGCTGGGCGGCTAACGACCCCGGGATACTGGCAGGCTCTTGTCTGCAGAGAATGGTGCTGCCTGGGGAAAGGGCTGAACTCTGTGGCCGGGGAACAACTCCCACCGCGCAGAGCACAGACTGGCAGAGCCCCCAGCCTGGGCTGAGACCCATGAGCTGGGCCTAGTGGACCCCACGACCTTCCCCCTCATGGCAAATTTCAGCAATTTCAGGTTCTGCCCCAAATGGGAACCAAGCCGGGTTTTGAGCTAGTGCCAATGGCTAGACCTAGTCTCCAGAACCTCCTCCTGGATTCCAATGACCAGGCCCCTGCAGCCCGGTCTCTATCAGTCTCTGTGGGGGGGCCGCAGGCTGCAGCACGCTGGCTCTGGCAAGCTCCAGCCTCTGCTGCCCTTCGCCCCTGTCACAGAGCTTCTGGCGATGAGCAGAGAGCGGACGTCTGCACAGCTTTATTCGGACCCCGCCTGCAGTACCTTTGGCCACCATGGGCTGTTGGTGTGAAGTTGGTTTCTCTTCAGGGTAGATGAAGTGGCTGTTAAGTGGCTCCCCTCTTTTCTCTCGGAGTCAGCCTAGAGTATGGTACTAGCCACTAACCCCTCTGCCTCCAGTGACCCTGTGGGGTCTGGGCTGAGCCCACTCTGTGTGTGCTCTGAGGGACGGGGAGCTGACCTGAATCTCAGAGAGTGACGGGGACCCCGTCTGCCTGTGACAGGGGCCGTCAGGGGAGAACGACTCCAACCTCCATCTGTGTGTTTCACAAGCAGCCCACAGAGGAGCCCCTCACTCTCAGAGACCCCATCTGCCTCTGACCTGGGCAGCCTGGAGAGGGGAACCCGGGTGCCTGGGGCTGGTGCTAAGTCTGCACCCACTTGTGCACCGCTAGCAACAACAGGAGATAGGGATGAATGCTTCATTTCTACCCCAGGGGTTCTGTGTCTGGGGGGAAGCGGGAATTCTCTGCAATGTTTTTCTGGATGAAATGCCTGGCAAGGACTGACTGGTCTAGGGGTTGCTACCCAGCAGGTGCCAAAGGTTTAAACAGCCAGCTGTGGGCAGAGCAGGAGAATGAGAGGGTCTGTGCCAGGTCTGCGCTGGGAGGACGGGTCATTAAAGGAATGACAGAAACCCACCGTGATGTTCCCCTGGTATTATCTGGACCAGTGATCTTCCAGGTCACTCGAATCCTTAACTCCGGGAGCCAGCCTTACCCTGCTCTGCTGTGAGACCCCCCACGCCTGGGTTGTCACAGAGGGGGTGCGCCAGAGTGAGGGTCATCGTGTTCAGGATGTTGGAGGTTTTCTATATGATCTGCTCACTCTGTGTATTTTTCCTGCTTAAGTAAAGGGCAATAGTGTGTTAGGAATGGATCCTATGCCAAGTCTGTCTGTGTTATTCATGCCTTATACGTAAGGTCAGAAGGGACAATTGTAATCATCTAGTTTGACCACCTATATAGCCCATGCCATAAAACTCCCCCAAAATCATTACCAAAGCAAATCTCTCAGAAAAATATCCAATCTTGATTTACAATTTGCCTGGCATGGAGAATCCACCATGACCCTTGACAAATTGTTCCAATGGACAATTGCTTGCACTGTTAAAAAGTATGTGCCTTGCTTCCGATCTGAGTTTGTCTGGTTTCAGCTACTAGCCATGGGATCATGTCACACCTTTCTCTGCTAGACTGAAGAGCTCATTGTTATAATTTGTCCCCCTTGTAGGTACTTATCGGCTGTCATTGAGTCACCCCTTAACCTTCTCCTTGGTAACCAAAGTATATTGAGTTCCCTGAGTCTTGCACTATAAGGCCTGTGTTTTAATCCTTTAATCACCCTTGTGATGTGCTACATCTTATCTTGGGCCCCCCGAGAGAGTTAAACTGTACGGCTTGTGTTGTGTGTGTAAGCAGAGTCAGGATGAGCTCTACCCTGACATCTGGTGGTGAATTATGGGGAGTGTGGAAAGAATTTCAAGGAGTGGCAAAGATTCGCATTGCAATAGCCCACTGCAGCCTGGGATGGTTATTTTGACAGCTGGGATCCCCAATTTCTTTGTTATTGGGGCAGGAAGGAAAAAAAGTGCTGTCACCCTAATTATGTGAGTGAGGAACTATGAGACTGCTTTATGACAGAAATGACTCAACCTACATTAAATAGCACTTGCTAGACAAGGGAGATGGGTTCCAAAACCCAGTGAGGAGAGAGAGGGTGGGGAGTGGTGTGTGTATCTGATGGCATGGATGCCTTTTGAGGGCTTGGAGCACCAATTGCACATCCACCTCTCTCCACTGTTGAAGAGCAGAGCTAATTTTGAATCCTTTAGGAGTCCATCTAGAGGCTGCTGACCTGAATTAATGTTGGGCCAATGGTGCACCTGCACGGGGGCTCCCCTGCTACAAGCTGAAACCACTAAAAGCTGAAATTACTGAAAGAGCTGAGCTTACTGAGCCGAGATCATGGAGTGCTGTGTCAACTAGTGGGGGGAGCCTGAACATCTATCGCTAAGCGGCTGGCAGAGCAGAGCAGTCTGCAGCACGTTGGAGCAGCCCATGGAGCAGTGAGCAGTGTGGAGCGGTTTGTGGGGATGGCTGACGCGGTTCACAGGTCGGCAGGAGGAGTGGCACAGCTGGTGGAGTGGAGCCAGTCATGGTGAAGGCTGCAGCAGAACTCCACGGAGAGGCGGAGCAGCCGGCCCTGGCCCACGTAAGGTGCCCCTTAACACCCTGTGTGTGCCCCCCCCATTTCCACCCAGGCTGGGGGGGGTGAAACTCTGCAGATAAACTCTCGAACTCTGGGGTGGCATTGACCAGAGACAGAGACTTTTGGGTTGTTGGACTTTGGGGTGATTGGACTTAAGACCCTACGGGGGAAAGGACAGTGCCAAATGTACTTGGAGGTGGGTTTTTGCTTATGGTTTGTGTATAATCCTGTTTGTGGTGTCTCTCCAATGTGATGCCGCATTGTTTCCCTCCTTTATTAAAAGGATTTTGCTACACTCAGACTCTGTGCTTGCGAGTGGGGAAGTGTTGCCTCCTAGAGGCGCCCGCGGGGGTGGTAGGTAATTGTCCCAGGTCACTGGGTGGGGGCTCGAGCCAGTTTTGCATTGTGTTATTGAAACGGAATCCCTGGATACTGAACCCGGCCCTTGTTGCTGCCAACTCAGAGGGGCAGAAGGGTTACCTGTGTTCAGTGGGATTCTGGGAGAGGGTCTGTTTAAGATACAGCGTAAGTTGAGGGGGCAGCACTGATACCGGGGGGTGGGGGTTGGACTGCATTGCAACTCTCAACAGGGGGTGCTTGAGAGAGGATCAGCACCTCATAGGGAGGGACCTCCAGACGGGCAGTGCCTGGGCTCTGTTCAGACCCCAGCGGCTTAAAATATGGAAGGCAGCTGCTGGGTCTCCCTACAGCAGTCTGGTGAGTGGCCAAGAGGGGGCGCTCAATCCGAGCTGTGACAGCTGCTCCCTAACAGGTTGTGTGGGTGTTGCTGCTTGTGCTGTCACAATCCAGGAGAGTGAGGAGAGAGGCTCTGGAAGGAGCTACCACTGTTTTCCCCAATAGTGTTCGACAGCCGCCCGTCCTGAAATGATCCAAACAGCAGCCCTGCATCCATGTGTTTTGCAAAACATATTGTTCTACTGCCCTAGGCTGGGATTTTCAGACAAGGCTAAGGAAGTTAGGTGGCCAGGTCCTTTTATCTTTTTACACCTTTAGGGCTGGTCCACACTAGCACTTTAAATCGAATTTAGCAGCGTTAAATCGAATTAAGCGGGCACCCGTCCACACCAGGAAGCCATTTAATTCGACATAGAGGGCTCTTTAGTTCGACTTCGGTACTCCACCTCGACAAGGGGAGTAGCGCTAAATTCGACATGGCTATGTCGAATTAGGCTAGGTGTGGATGCGAATCGATCTTAGTAGCTCCGGGAGCTATCCCACAGTGCAACGCTCTGCTGACGCTCTGGACGCCAGTCCGAGCTTGGATGCTCTGACCAGCCACACAGTCAATGCCCCTGGAAAATTTGAATTCCTTTTCCTGTCTGGACAGTTTGAATCCCATGTCCTGGTTGCTCATCGGGGTGAGCTCAGCAGCACCGGCAACGATGCAGAGTTCTCCACCAGAGGAGTCCAGCGTGCACCCGTCCACACCAGGTCCCCAGCATGGACTGACCGGGAAGTCTCGGATCTGATTGCTGTGTGGGGCGATCAGTCTGTGCTTTCGGAGCTGCGCTCCAGCAAACGGAATGCAAAGACCTTCGAGAAGGTCTCCAAAGCCATGACAGACAGAGGATACAGCCGGGATACAACGCAGTGCCGCGTGAAAGTCAAGGAGCTGAGACAAGGCTACCAGAAACTCAGAGCGGCAAACGGACACTCTGGAGCCCAGCCCCAGACATGCCGCTTCTACGAGGCACTGCATACCATTCTCGGTGGGTCTGCCACCACTGCCCCACCAGTGACCGTGGACTGAGAGGATGGGATATTGTCGACGGACTGTTCCTCGGAGATGTTCGCGTATGGGAAAGTTTAAGAGGACGAGGCAGTCGACAGCGCTTACAACACAGATTTCCCTGACACCCAGGATCTCTTAGTCACCGTCAATGAGATCCCCTACCAACACTCCCCACCCGTTACCACGGACCCTGATTCAGGAGAAGGATCAATCGGTAACTGCTTCAAACATGTTAACATTTATTTTTTAAATAAACTGGGAAAACAACTAGGCGAACACAAGGTCTATGTACAGGTGGATGCAACTGTCATCTTCCTCTGACATCTCCAGGAAGCTCTCCAGGAGGTAATCGCCAAGCCTCTGCATGAGGTTCCTGGGCAGGGCTTGCTTATTGGGTGCCCCGAGGAAGCACACTTTTCCACGCAACGCTCTCAGCTGGAACTCGGGGACCAGCGCCTTCACGAACATGGTAGCATATGCCCCAGGGTTGTGTTGGCTTTCCTCCAGCATGCGCGCTCTCTCTCTCCGTGACACTCTCCTCAGTGTGATGTCGCGCGCAGACTCCTGCATGTAATTAGAGTAATTTGTGTACCATTAGTAATGGTTGTGCTTAACTGTTCCTTTGCATAACAAGAAGCGTCACTGTACAGCCACGTGTAGGAGGCTGCAGAGTGGGAGAATACAGGGATCTCTAACAGGGAACGGCCGCGAGGGGCTGCAACAGGGGCACCGATTCTGCTTTCATGTTTGCCTGCAGCAGCAGGACAGTGCTGTAGATGCAACTTAAAGCTGCAAAAAAACCTAGGCTTACCATGCCTGGCCGCTCCATGGATTCTTCTTTCCTGCCCCGCTTCTCTGGTCTGCAGTGCAATACCAGAGGCAATGAAAACGAACCCAGAGAAATCGAACTTTCCCCGAATGAGTGCTCATGAGAGAGGTGCTGTGCTTGCTCTTGTTCACACACACTGAGTAGACTTTGTTTCTTTTTTGACCAAAAATATCTCTCTATGGAATTCACTCACTTTTTCCCGTCACACAGGTGCAACTGTATCCCTACCTGATCCAGGCGCCTTGTCGATGATCTGCAGCACCGCAGGAAGGAGGACGGAGCTCCCCTTCACTGCATCTGCGACCGCCGCCCCCCGCCGCAAAGTCCAATCCCACCATCACCCAAAATGACTAGAGGAAGGGGCACCAGGGGCCGTGAAAAATGTTAATGCACCACAGCAGAGTGCTAAACTTACAAAACGCTCTCAGTACCTTACTTTTGAGAAGTCCTTCCCTTAATGTGCTGTTCATTATAAAAAGTTTTTATTTTTTGGTAATTTCTTTTCCCGTCAGGTTTCTTTGCAGAATACTTTCCGTGAAGGGGGAGAATGGTTTGGGAATTGCATAGGACTTTCACCGTTAATAGTGGTACAGATATGGGGGCAAGATCAACAGCTGGTCACTCACAGAGTGCAGCCTCTAGTCACCCTGGTCAGTCTGTGGGGTGATTTTCATGTTCTGCTCATAGGCGGAAGGTGCCCTGCGCCAGGTATATTTGCAGGTGGGTCTCTCCACCGGCCATGCCTGGATCGTGCCCTGTCCCACGCGGGTCTCCCCCAGCCACATCAATTCCCTGCCTGGAGCAGGTACCAGCCCCCACCTGCCACCCCTCCCCCGGCGTGTCGTCTCACACACACCCCGCCGCGCCGCATCCCTGTCTCACAGTAGAGAGGCTACCCGCAGAAATGCTGTCTGCTGCCCCAGGGTCATTGAGCATGCCATCCACAAGTGGCAACGCAGGTTGCCCTCACCCTGCCCTTCTATCGTAGCCCTGAGCCTCTACAATGCATCAAACCATCAGCCCCCAGCCCACAACCCCCTACACCTCCTCCCCATTATCACACACCACTCACACCTTCCTACGCCCCCAACCCCCAGCCCAGAGCCTGCACCCAAACTCCGTCGCAAAGCCTGCACCCCTCACCCATTCCTGCACACGCACCTGTACCAGTCCTCACCACAGAGACCGCTGTACGAGCAGGAGCCTATCAGTCCTATAGTCTAGAAGCGGTCTCTACATCACTGCACACCCAACCCAGCACAGTCACCGTCCCTGTGTCAACCCTTTCACGCGAAGTCAGTAGTCCAGAGAAGGTTGTTGCTGAACAATGCTCTATTAACTTTATTTGTACACGTGTGTTGGAAGGGGGCAAACGGGGTGAATGGGATATGAAACTGTGGAGGAGAGTCAACAGAAACTGGGTAAAGAAACAGGGGCAGGTTCCGCTTCTCTATACACAAAGTTAATAGTCACAGGTTACCCTGCTCGCTGAGGAACCTGGCTTTCAAAGCCTCCCGGATGCACAGCGCTTTCCGCTGTGCTCTTCTAATTGCACGGGTGTCTGGCTGAGCATAATCAGCAGCCAGACGATGTGCCTCAAGCTCCCATCCTGCCATAAACGTCTCCCCCTTGCTCTCACACAGATTGTGGAGCACACAGCAAGCTGCAATGACAATGGGGATATTGTTTTCGCTGAGATCCGAGCGAGTCAGTAAGCTCCTCCATCTCCCCTTCAGACGTCCGAAAGCACACTCCACCACCATTCTGCACTTGCTCAGCCGGTAGTTGAAGAGTTCCTTGTCAGTGTCCAAGGCGCCTGTATAGGGCTTCATGAGCCAGGGCATTAGCGGGTAGGCTGGGTCCCCGAGGATCACTGTAGGCATCTGCACATCCCCAACATTTATTTTGTAGTCTGGGAAGAAACTACCTTCCTGCAGGCGTCTAAGCAGACCAGAGTTCTTGAACAATCGCGCGTCATGAACCTTGCCCGGCCACCCGACGTTGATGTTGGTAAACCGTCCCCTATGGTCCACGAGTGCTTGCAGCACCATGGAAAAGTAGCCCTTGCGGTTTATATACTGGCTGGCCTGGTGGGCCGATCCCAGGATAGGATTGTGAGTCCCATCTATAGCCCCACCGCAGTTTGGGAAGCCATCTATGACAACCTGTACGTTTCCCAGGGTCACCACCTTCGAGAGCAGGAGATCAACGATTGCGTGGGCTACTTGCATCACAGCAAGCCCCACGGTAGATTTGCCCACACCAAAGTGGTTTGCTACTGAGCGGTAGCTGTCTGGCGTTGCAAGTTTCCAGAGGGCTATGGCCACTCGCTTCTGCACAGTCAGGGCTGCTTGCATCCGGGTGTCCTTGCGCGTCAGAGCAGGGGACAGCAAGTCACACAGTTCAAGGAAAGTGCCCTTACGCATCCTGAAGTTTCGCAGCCACTGTGATTCATCCCAGACCTGCAGCACTGTGCGGTCCCACCAGTCCGTGCTTGTTTCCCAGGCCCAGAATCGACGTCCCATAGCATGAACATGACCCATTGCCACCATGATCTCCACGGCGCGACGTACCGTGCTTTCTGAGAGGTCTGTGCCACTCTGAGACTTCATGTCCTCACCACGCTGCCGTTGCCTTCTCGACCGAGTTCTCAACATCTCACTGTGGAAGAGGTGTTCGATAAGGTGCGAGGAGTTGACAACGGCCATAAGTGCAGCGATGATCGCAGCAGGCTCCATGGTCGCAGTGGAGTGCTGTGGCGTCCGCGCTGTCACTTATAACAGGAAAAGTGCACGAACTCATTTCCCGCCGGCGGGAGTGACGGTTGAATGATGACAGTTACCCAAAACCACCCTCGACACAGTTTCCCCCCCCCAGCATGCATTCGTGGGAAATCCCAGCATTCCAATGGGCGGCGGGGAGTGCGGGAACTTTGGGATAGCTTCCCACAGTGCACTACTTCAAAAGTCGATGCTTCGCCCGTTACTGTGGACTCACACAGTCGAATTACTGTATTTATTGTGGATACACAACTTCTACTACATTAGGTCGATTCCAGAAATTCGAATTAAGATGAATCGAATTAGTCTTGTAGTGTAGATGTACCCTTAGTCTCCTTTGAAAAATACCACTCTAATGTCTTTTTTTTTCCTGAAAAGATTTTGTTTGTCCTGTGAAGGATGAATAATGCTGGTCCCGGAGTAGAGAGGGGGAGTGGATGAGGCTGAGAAGCCAGTGGAAGGGGCTGAAACCTGAAATAATTTAGAACAAGTTAAACCTTTTCATAAGTTTGTGCCATAACTTGTGTCCTTTGAAGAAGCAAGACTGAGGTGCAGTTTCTGGGTTGTTTTGATGGCAGCGAATGCCTGTGTGATGTTCAGGCCAAAAGAGTGTAACTGTTCGGGAAAGGGTTTGTTTTACGGAGTGCAGGGAGACATCTCCAGACCTCTGGGGAGTATGTGCTGGAACATCTACCCTGAAAGGAAAATTGCCACTTGTTCTCCCAGCCAGAGCCCTGGGAACTGTCGCTCTGGAGCTCCGTTTACAGACTTTTCCTTCCTGCTCCCTTGGATTTGTGAATTGCTCAATTATTTATTTTTTCTCGGTGCTTCCCAACCGAGGGAGAGGGAAGGATACTGGAGAGCACAACCTGTTCCCCCTGCCTCACCTGCACAAAGTTCAGAATTCCCCAACAGAAATGACAGCACTTGGGCCTGGTCTAAACATGAGGCCGTTCACCTCAACCTAATTCTGTCAGTGTCCACACTGCAGCCTTGTCCCGCTGATGAAAGTGCCCCACTACAGCGACATCATAACCCCACGAGAGGCGTAGCACTTGTGTTGGTGTAGTTACGGTGACGCAGTGTCTGTGCAAACACTGTGTTACTTATATCAGCTGTTTGCTGTCTTGAGCCCAGTTACCCCGGTTCCCCACTCACAGCCAGGCTGCTGCCCGGAGGCTCCCTCCTTCCCGTTCAGGGAGTCAAGAACCCCGGGCAGCTGGCCCCTGGTCTCACTGGGGGTGACGGGGTGGGGGAGGCAGCTGAGCTCCTCGAGGGGAGCTGCACGGAACCGAGAGCTTTGTCTCTCAGCCTCCCACCCTGCCCCTCTCTAGTGTGTGGAAGTGCTCCTGGTGAGAACACGCACCACCGACAGGAGGAGGGTAGTGTGGACATCAGCCACCGCAGTAATTACTAACATAGGGCTGAAGTGTAGACATGCCCTTGGAAAGAAGCAAATCCCGTGCCAGTCTGCAAGTAAAATTAATTTACAGAGAAACATTTTAAAAAGAAACAATCCCAAAGCTTTTTGTGCAGTTGCATTTATTTGTATTTTTGCAAAGCTCTTGGCATTCCCCAGGGCAACAGAGGGACAGAGCTCTTTGCCCTCTGTTACATCGAAAGACACCACAATCAATGAACAGCATAGTAATTAGTTAAAGTCCCAATCACTATGATTTATGATTCTCATGTAGCCTTTGATTGGTCAGGAGAGGTGAGAGGCAGCAGCACGGGAAGCGTAATGGCATCGTAGCCGGTTCATCAAATCTGGTTTCATCAGCGTGTCTTATTAATCAATCATTCCAGGGTCTGCAGGGCCAGGGAGAGATGGCAAACAGCAATTACAGTCCCAGTAATCCACTGGGAATTAAACAAGTACCCTCCCCCATACCCTGAAGGAATTCCACCCCTTTCCATCCCCAGCCAGCTGGGTGCATTTTACATCAGTGCCCCTTGCAAACTGTGTTATTGATAGACTGGGAAAGGGAGTCAGAGAGGAGTCAGAGCCCTGCCGATCAGCTCCTCCCTCTGCCCCAGCAGTGTGCAGCGGTGGGCAGGAGGTGCTGGAGGTGAGGGAGTGGGAGCGAGGGTGGTGCACGCTTCGGGGAAGGAGTGAGTCTGGCAAAAGCCCCTAGTGCAGACTTCACTTCAGCTTAGGTGAGTCACTTCCCCTCTCTGGGCCTTTCTTTCTTCTCTTTGCCTTCCTTCATTTCGTCTGATCGGTCGCAGCTAAATGCACCAGAATCACTTTATAGACACTCAGAGTCAACTGCCTCTGGAGTATCTATGGGCAGAGCACCACCAGCAGGGCTCAATGTGCCCCCAAACCACTAGGCAGACAAGGGCAGGAGTGATTTAGTGCTGCTCTTTCTCCGATATCATTAAAGGATGCTGGTTTCGTGGCAGTGGCTGAGCCAAGCAGCTACTGGGGTGGGAAATTTCCCAGCTACCTGGTTGATTTCCGGCTTCCCTTTTACTGAAATATTTCTTACATCCCCACATAATTCATTGGCTTCTATGTTAGGAAACCATTTTTTTAAAATGGGATAAATTCTTTTTTGGTGTAAATGGGCATTTCTCTGTTGACTTCAGTGGCGCAAGGCCGATTTACATCTGCTGGGATGCTGCTTCCTGGTGTGGTTGAGACCATGTATACGATTGTCCCTGGTGATGCTATTATCCCCACTCCAGATGTGCAGAATGAGAGGGGTCCCAGTGAATAGCAGCTGCCAGTGTGTCTGACTCCGCTGGGAACTGGTTCTTATCATGGCGGTAAAGAGCAGAGCCCACAGAGAGCTAAGAAACGAGCTCTGGGGATAATGGGAGAAGTGACACTGCAAAGAATACCTGGATTAACTCAGACACCCCCCTTTGAGATTTAGAAGCCCATTGCTCTGCCTTTTGCCTTAATCCTTTCACATCTTTCTAGGCTTTTCTGGCTGACCACTGGGCTCAGCACCGGGGCTTCTGAAGAGGTTCTGTGATAATATAAGACAGCCTGACAGCAAAGCAACTTTGAATACTCACCCCTGGAACTCTTGCATATAAGCTCCCAGAACCCTGCAAGGAAATTGCTGGGAGTTACTTGATTCTGCGCTTTCTCCAATACCATCAAAATGTAACGGATTCCCTCACATTGTCCATAGCTCAACCACACCATGGCTACGCTAGGAGCACCTTGTCACTACAGCTATCCCGGTGCACTTTTATCGCTGCAGTTTATTCTACTCCCTCCTGAGCAAAATAAGCTATGCTAGCAAAAGCACTGTGTTGCTGGCATAACTGTGCCTTACATGAGCCAGGGACCAAACATCTTCCTACCCCAGACCAACACCACTATGCCAGGGGAAGTCTGTCATGTAGACATGTCTCCAGACAGCTCTGTGATGGGGAACATTCCCACTGCCCTTCTTTCTCGGTGCTGGGATTAACTTCCAGAGTTTGGCAGTTTCCTGGCTCCTCAGGATAAGAATTGGAGCTGGTTGGAATTTTTCCAGATGAAAAAAGCTGTTGATTGCTTTTCAAATTTTCCACCCTCCCTCCCACTGAAATATCTCGTAGATGCCCCCACTCACATGTTTCATTGTCTGCCATGTTCAGAAACTCTTTTTCAAGTGGGCCCAATTCTATTCTGGTGTAAACTGCCACTACTCTGTTGACGTCAGGGGAGAAAGGCTGACTTCCACATGCTGGGGACCTGCTCCATTGTATAGTTAAGAGTGTGTTTTTGATTGTCCTTGGTGATATTATTATGCCAAGGCCCTGGAGCAGAATGACAGGATTCCCAGCGAATCATTGCTCCCGGCATGTATGATTCCAACTAGCAGGGGTGGGAGGGCAATCAGGGTCACAGCCCCGCCCCCATAGTCATAGGGGACAGAAAGCTTCTCTGGGACCGGGGCCGTGGAGGCAGGGAATATCAAGTTCCTGCCGGGGCTGGGGCCGAGTGGGTTGGGGTGGGAGGACAGCGAGATCCCCCTGGGGCCGGCTGGGGGAGGAAGGAGCGTGAGATTCTGTGCCCCACCCCAAAAGGGGTCAAATTTAAATTCCTGCGCATGCCCCTGCGAAGTGGCAAGTGATTCTTCAGATGGTTCTAAAGAACAGGCCCACAGAGATGGAACAAACCGGCTACTAGTATTAGAGGGGAAATGAAACTGCATAAAACATCTAGATTAACTCCTGGATTAACCCCTTTGGGATTTAGAAGCCCATTGCTCTGTTTTTTATCCCAATCCTTGCACATCTGTCCAGGCTATTCCAACTGACACTTCCGCAGGGTTTGGGCTTGCTAAGAGGTTCTAGGATAATATAAAACAGCCTGACAACAAAGCAAATGTGATTACTCACCCTGAAAACGCCTCTAGCTAGTCTCCCAGAAGCCTGCAAGGAAATTGCTGGGAGTTAATTGCTGCTGCTCTTTCTCCAGTGCCATCAGAATTCCCTCTCATTGTCCATAGCTTAACCACACCACGGCTACACTAGCAGCACCGTGTTAGTATGGTGAACCCAGCATACTACTGCAATTTTGTCGGTGTAGCTTATTCTAGCTGTCTCTGAGCAAAATGATCTCTATGGCAAATGCACAATTTTGCTGCTATGAAAGTATCTCCACGAGGGCCATTTGCTAGCAAAGCCACTTCAGTCTGATGTCAAATATCTTCGGTCCCCAAACCAACACCGCTTTTCCAGCAGAAGTCTGTGGTGTAGAGATGTCTCCAGACAGCTCTGTGATGGGCAACATTCCCACTGCCCTTCTTTCTCTGTGCTGGGATTAATCTCCAGAGTTTTACAGTTTCCCTACTGCTCGGGATAAGAATTCAAGCTGGTTAAAATTATTACAAAGGGATTTTTTTCTTGATTGACCTCCTGCGTAGCACAGGGTAGAGAATCTCAGCCAATAGGATGATCAGATGTCTTGATTTTGTAGAGACAGTCGTGATATTTGGGGCTTTTTCTTATATAGGAACCTATTACACCCCGCCCACTGTTCCGATTTTTCACACTTGCTTTCTGGTCACCCTATCACCCAATGATTCCTGGAATTAGCCCACAACTTCTGTTCTATTTCAAGCATGCCTTTTCTGAACATATCCCATCAAGATTTAAAGACTTTCGGTGATAAAGGCCCTATCTCCATTACCACTTTTCTGGGCAAAATTTATGTGGCCCGGGGTGTGAAAGAAACACCCCCCTACGTGACATAAGTTTTCCCAGCACAAACAGCAGTGTGCACAGCACTATGTTGGTGGGAGAGCTTCTCCCGTCGCTCGTTGGGGGTGGTTTCATTACATCGATGGGAGCGCTGTCTCCCGTCTGCATAGAGCGGCTACACGAGAGATCTTACAGTGGCAGAGCTGCATCGGTACAGCCATGCCGCTGTAAGGTCTCTGGCATAGACATTGTCAGAGACTCCACCGCATCCTGGGTTAATCATTCCAAAGGTTAACAAATACTGTTAAAATTAGCACCTTCTCTCTTGATTCAGTTTGTCTAGCTTCAGTTTTAGTTTATTGGATCTTTTCTTCCTTTCTTTGATTAAAGAGCCATCTCCCGTCAGAAGTCCCTTCCCCCTGCAGTTATGTGTATACCAGGATCGAGTCACCTCTTAACTGTCTCTGTGGTCAATTAAATAAATTGCGCTGCTTGTCTTTGGACTCCATGGGCTCTCTCAGCTAGGCTAAGCTCTGAGCCCACCTCTGGAGGCCAATGGCCTTCCTATGCTTAATCTGATTTAAAGGTCCCAAACTAATGTAAAAGCCCCAAAGGAGAGTAAATTCTGAATACTCACAGACACGCCCCCTCCAAATTCTCCATCAACCTACAGGAAAAAAGCAAGTTACTAAAACATTAATTACTCGTTGCTGATCTTTCTCTGGCAGCAGTGAAATGAAAATGATGCCCTGAAAGGAACTGGACTCCTTCATTTAGTCTGATCGGTCACTGTTAAATGAGACTTTAGAGACACTCAGAGTCAACTGCTTCTGGAGTATCTATGGGCAGAGCAGCACCAGCAGGGCTCAATGTGCCCCCAAACCACTAGGCAGACAAAGGCAGGAGTGATTTAGTGCTGCTCTTTCTCCGATATCGTTGAAATGATGCTGGTTTCGGGGCAGTGGCTGAGCCAGACAGCTTTTGACGTGGGAAATTTCCCAGCTACCTGGTCGATTTCTGCCCTCCCGTCTATTGAAATATTTCCTAGATCCCCACGTCCTTCATTGGATTCTATGTCATGAACCCTCTTTTTTCAAATGGGCTAAATTCTATACTGGTGTAAACTGGCATTTCTCTATTGATTTCAGTGGCGCAAGGCCGATTTACATCTGCTGGGGAGCTGCTCCCTGGTGTGGTTGAGACCATGGATACGATTGTCCCTGGTGATGCTATTAT
Source organism: Mauremys mutica (assembly GCF_020497125.1). Lineage (NCBI taxonomy): Eukaryota > Metazoa > Chordata > Testudines > Geoemydidae > Mauremys > Mauremys mutica. The sequence continues at coordinate 12,673,940 of NC_059088.1, forward strand.
CCCCACTCCAGATGTGCAGAATGAGAGGGGTCCCAGTGAATCACAGCTGCCAGTGTGTCTGGAAAGTGGTTCTTATCATGGTTGTAAAGAACAGAGCCTAGAGAGGCCCAACAAACCATCTCTTGGGATAATGGGAGAACTGACACTGCAAATAACACCTGGATTAACTCTGACACCCCCCTCTGGGATATCCCCCTCTGACACCCTGTACTGAAATATCTCCTAGATGCCCCCACTTGCATGTTTCATTATCTGCCATGTTAGGAAACTCTTTTTCAAGTGGGCCCAATTCTATACTGGTATAAACTGCCACTACTCTATTGACGTCGGGGGAGAGAGGCTGACTTCCACATGCTGGGGACCTGCTCCAGTGTATAGTTAAGCGTGTGTTTGTGATTGTTGTGACAACGTTCTGTCCTTGACTCCATGGGTCCTGCATTTCCTGATGGATGTTTGCTAGCCTCAGAGGCTCACTGTGATCCTCCACGTAGCCCTTTTCTCTCTAGAGGCAAGGGTCACAGCTTCCTGAGCCATTTTCATAAGCCAGCAAGGGAGGTGAGGAGAAGCAACCCTCCCTCGTACATTCTCTGTTGTCTCCCAGTCTCAATGATTAATCAAGGAGGGAAAGGGGCAGGGCCGGCTCCAGACCCCAGCGCACCAAGCGCGTGCTTGGGGGCGGCTCCGGTGGACCTCCTGCGGACGTGCCTCCGGAGGGTCCGCTGGTCCCGCGGCTTCGGTGGAGCATCCGCAGGCACGTCTGCAGGAGGTCCACCGGAGCCGCGGGACCGGCGACCGCCAGAGCGCCCCCCGCGGCGTGCCGCCCTGCTTGGGGTGGAGCAATTCCTAGAGCCGCCCCTGAAGTGGGGAGCCCAGGCCCACCCTCTACTCCGGGCTCCAGCCCAGGAACCCTAAAATTAGGAGCTGTGGTAGCTGACTTTTTGAAAATAGGATGTGTACTATTCCCTGGGTCATTTCCCCATAGCAGACCCCACTCAATACCTCCTTCACCATTACCTCTTGGCCTCCTTCCTTACACCTGATATGGATTCGTACTGCTTCGATCCTCCAACAGTGCCTCACTGACTAACTGGGAGGCTTTTAACTAATTCCAGCCAGCCCTTGATTGTCCCAATCAATCTAATTATCTCCACTGCCTTCACCCACGAAAGCTCATGCTGCAAAATGTCTGTTAGTCTATAAGGTGCCACAGGATTCCTTGCTTCTTTCTAGAAGGATCTTAACTGGCGATCTTAACAGGTGTCTTGATTAACCTGGAGCAAATGCCATTTGGTTACCATGATACCAGGGATTTCTTTAGCCTGGGGCTGACATACCTGTTCCTCACCACTTTACTGTAGCCATCTGGCCTTGCCCCATCATGTTGTCCATGGTGATACTATTCTCCCAAGCCCCTGGAGCCGAATGACATGATTCCCAGCGAATCACAGCTCCTGGTATGTATGATTCCAACTAGCAGGGGTGTGTGCATGGGGGGGCGATCAGGGTCACAACCCCATCCCCTCCCCCCAATAATCATTGGGGGCACAAAACTTCTCCGCCCCAGGGCCGTGGAGGCAGCGAATATCAAGTTCCTACTGGGACTGGGGCCAGGTGAAGGGAGGGGGGCAGTAAGATCCTCCCAGTGCTGGGTGGGGGAGGAAGGAGAGTGACCTTCAGTGCCCCCCTAGGGGTCAAATTTAAATTCCTGCACACGCCCCTGCAAAGTGGCAAGTGATTCTTCAGATGGTTCTAAAGAACAGGCCCACAGAGATGGAGCAAACTGGCTACAAGTATTCTAGGGGAAATGGAACTGCAAAAAACATCTGGATTAACTCCTGGATTAACTCCTTTGGGATTTAGAAACCCATTGCTCTGTTTTTATCCCAATCCTTGCACATCTGCCCAGGCTATTCCAACTGACACTTTGCAGGGTTTGGGCTTGCTAAGAGGTGCTGGGATAATATAAAACACCCTGACATCAACGCAAATGTGATTGTTCACCCCAAAAACGCTTCTAGCTAGTCTCCCAGAAGCCTGCAAGGAAATTGCTGGGAGTTAGTTGCTGCTGCTCTCTGTCCATAGCTTAACCATACCACGGCTACACTAGCAGCGCCGTGTCAGTATGGCGATCCCAGCATACTTCTGCACTTTTGTCGGTGTAGTTTTTCTAGCTGCCTCTGTGTGAAACGATCTCTATGGCAAATGTATGGTTAAGCTGCTATGAATGTGTCTCCACTAGGGCAATTTGCCAGCACAGCCATGTCGGTCAGAGATGAAATATCTTCAGTCCCCAGACTGACACCACTATGCCAGTAGAAATCTATAGTGTAGACATGTCTCCAGACAGCTCTGTGATGGGCAATGTTCCCACTCCCCTTCTTTCTCCGTGCTGGGATTAACCTCCAGAGTCTGACAGTTTCCCTACTGCTCAGAATAAGAATTCAAGCTGGTTAGAATTATTACAATGGAATTTTTTTCTAGACTGACCTCCTGCATAGCACAGGGTACAGAATCTCACCCAATAGGGTGACCAGATGTCCCAATTTTAATGGAGACAGTCCTGATATTTGGTGCTTTTTCTTATATAGGCACCTATTACCCCCCCACCCTCTGTCCCGATTTTTCACACTTGCTGTCTGGTCACCCTATCACCCAGTGATTCCTGCATGTAGCCCATAACTTCTGTTCTATTTCGAGCATGCCTTTTCTGAACATATCCCATCGAGATTTAAAGACATTCAGTCATTAAGGCCATATCTACACTACCATTTACATCGGCAAAATTGATGTCGCTCAGCGGTGTGAAAAAAATACCTCCCTGAGTGACATACGTTTCGCCAGCACAAACAGCAGTGTGCATAGTGCTATGTTGGTGGGAGAGCTTCTCCCGCCGCTCATTGTGGGTGGTATCATTACATCAATGAGGGAGCTCTCTCCTGTCGGCACAGAGCGGCTACACAAGAGATCTTACAGTGGCAGAGCTGCATTGGTACAGGCGTGCCGTTTTAAGGTCTCTGGCATACACATAACCAGAGACTCCACCACATCCTGGGTTAATCGTTCTGATGGTTAATTAATGCTGATAAAAGTTTGTCTAGCTTCAGTTTTAGGTTCTTGGATCTTTTCTTCCTTTCTTTGATTAAAGAGCCATCTCCCATCAGAAATCTCTTCCCCCTCCAGTTACGTGTATACCAGGATCAAGTCACCTTTTAACTGTCTCTACGGTAAATTAAATAGATTGCACTGCTTGTCCTTGGATTCCCCAGGATCTCTCAGCTAGCCTGACCTCTGAGCCCACCTCTGGAGGCCAATGGGCTTCCTATGCTTAATCTGATTCAAAATCTGATTTACGGGTACCGGGCTAATGTACAAGCTCCAAAGGAGAGTAAATTCTGAATACTCACAGGAACACCCCCTCCAAATCATCCATCAACTTACAGGAAAAAAGCAAGTTACTAAAACATTAATTTCTTGTTGTTGCTCTTTCTCTGGGAGCAGTGAAATGAAAATGATGTCCTGAAAGGAACTGGACTCAAACTCCTGCTGGTTGGGAAACGGGAGCCAGTGTGGTCTGGTGAAAAGGGAGCTGGGCTGGGAGACAAGAACTTGGAGATTTCTTCTGTTATTCCCTCTCAGATGACATGTGGCAAAATTAATCTGATAGTGATGGAGTCAGCCTAGGTATCCTTGATAGGATACAATTTACAGTGAGTTCCTAGGACTGTTGCCAAGAGCAGTGCATTCTGTGTCATTTTGGAAGGATCTCCTGTGAGATATTTAGTGGGTACCCAAAGGAACTGTGGGACACTTCATGCCTGTCCAGTGGACTTGTAGGAGAAGAGATCATCCTCCCATGAAGCCCTCAGTTTGGATGGGTACGTATCCCAAAACTCTTGGGATAGCTCCCAGGTGCAATGCATTCTGGGTGATGTCATCAACCCCCTTTCAAGATATTTCATGGGTGCCCAAAGGAATTGTGGAGAGGACAACCTCCCATCAACCCTGGCAATCTCATACAAACCTTCCAAATATGTGTTCACCTGGAGACCCTCTGAGATAGCTCACAGCAGAAGTGACTCTGAGTGATATCATAAAAGCCTCATTATTACCCCAGGGACCATGGGAGAGGGAGGTCAACCTGCTATAAGCCTCTGGAGATCTTCATAAGCCCTGTGGAATGAGAGGACTTTCCATGCTGCCTTTGCAACATGGGCAAATGCAGCCAATGCTCCTCGGAGGCAAAAGTTACCAGATATCAAACTAGCTGAAACGGGGTCTATTCACTGATGTGTGTGAAGCTACATGGCATGGAGAGGTAATCTCTGCTACTTACGCTGTTGTCGTCTAAGCTGCCATCATCCACGTTGCCAGTCTTTACGCTACTGGTGTCCTGCAAGATGGGGAATGTTTATTATGTTTACTGTGTAACACCTATAGAGCTCCAATAGATATTCCATCTACCCAGTGGGCCTTGAACAATTTATAGCATCTGGGGATGTGGTGTATTGATTCCAGTGCTTCTCTGGACAATTTACACCAATGGGAAACTAGACCCGTTGATTCATACGAAACAACGGCAATTATACATGAACTAGGATCAGGGCCGGCTCCAGGCACCAGAGTTGCAAGCAGGTGCCTGGGGCGGCCAATGAAGAGGGGCGGCACATCCGGCCATTCGGCGGCAATTCAGCGGCAGGGACGTCACTCCCTCTCGGAGTGAAAGACCTGCCGCCGAATTATGCCAATCGCGATCTTGGCTTTTTGTGTGCGTGTGTGTGCTTGGGGCAGCAAAAACGCTAGAGCTGGCCCTGACTAGGGATCTACCCCAACATCATTCTCATCCACTGGTGGAAACCAAGAGATAATCCTTGGTAAAGCTCCGACCTTCCAAGGCTGCAAATCTTTTATACAAGGCTGGACTGATGGGAGAAAAGGGTTCAGGAGGGCAGTTGTGTGGGGAGCTTTGCCAGCAAAGGGTTGGGCTGTTACAGAATGCTATTGAGGCAAAGCATGACATCAAACTAGCTGAAATGTGGTCCATTCACTGATGTGTGTGAAGCTACATAGCATGGAGAGGTAATCTCTGCTACTTACGCTGTTGTCGTCAAAGCTGCCATCTCCCACGTTGCCGGTGTTTACGCTACCAGAGCCCTGCAAGTTGAGTAATGTTTATTATGTTTATTGTGTAATGATGATTTATAGCATCTGGGGATGTGGTGTGTTGATTTCAGTGCTTCTCTGGACAATTTACCCCAGTGGGAATCTGGCCCCATTGGTTACTATGAAACTACAGCAAATTTAGATGAACTGGAGATCTTCACCAACTTCCTTCTCATCCACTGGTGGAAACCAAGAGTTAATTCTTGGTAAAGCTCCAACATTCCAAGGCCGTAAATTTGTTATACAAGTCTGGACTGATGGGAAAAAAAGGATTAGGATGGCATTTGCGTAGAGAGATTTGCCAGCAAAGGGTCGGGCTGTTAGTGAGCAGCAATACAGAATACTTTTGAGGCAAAGCATGATAGTCCGACTTATAGGAATGCAGGGGAATTGTGGCAAAGGTAGTCAACCTGCCATAGTCCCATGGAGATTTTTGTAAGCTCCCTGCAGCAGGTGGCATTTCTAAATTGCCTTTGTAACATGGAAATGCTCCTTACTTGGTAACCTTACCAGAGAAGAAACCAGCTGGAGCAGGGTTGATTGACCTGATATGTATAAAGCTACATGACGGGAGGAGGGAATCACCGATATTTATGCTGTTGTCATTAAAGTTGCTATCACCCACTTTGTCGTCACTGAAGCTACCAGAGCCCTGTAAGATGAGGGGTATTTATTATGTGTATTACGGTAACTTCTAGACAGGGGCGGCTCTAGGAATTTGGCCGCCCCAAGCAGTCATGCCTGTGGGAGGTGTACTGGAGCCGCGGGACCAGCGAACCGTCCGCAGTCATGCCTGCGGGAGGTCCGCCGGACCCGCCTGCCGCCCTCCCGGGAAAATGCCACCCCAAGCTCGTGCTTGGCGCGCTGGGGTCTGGAGCCGGCCCTTCTTCTAGAGGCCCCTTCCTGATTATCCATTGACCAAATGGAGCTACAGACAATTTACATCATCTGGGGGAGCTGGCCTCCTTGACTCCAGTAGATCTACGGGGCATTTCCAACAGCTTGGCCCTGCTCCCAACATCATTCTACCCAATCCTGGAAACCTGTTTGGCCCCCCACCAGGCTACCAGAGTTCACGTCATGTAGTAACTTAGGAACTGCTGCTCCTGATGAGACCGATGGGCCAGCATAGCCTGATATCCTGCCAGGGCTGAAACAGAGGAATGGGCCCCTCTAGTCTGGTATCCTGCCTCCTACATGGGCCCGTTTTGCAGTGCTGCCCTCATGGTGTGTCTGTGCAGCACCTGGCATAAGGTGCCCTGATTCCAGTTGGGTCCACGTCTGTCCCTCGCTCTCTGTCTGTTGAACACCCAGCAGAATAAATCCTCACCAGAGTGTGGGCAGGGAGTGTCTCTGCTGTGTCAGGGCAGTGCCCAGCAAAATGGGGTGTTGATTTCAGATGGACCCTCTAAGTGCTACTGTAATATAAATAATAGGTACATCATCTCACCAGTGGAGCTGCTGTGGGGCTCTCCAGGGAGAGGAGCCCGATGAGGAAAGCGGCCACGTACGACACCTTCATCTTTGCGTCTTTCCTTTCTCTGGAGCGGAGTTGTTTCTGGTCTGGCACGCTGAGTGGGAGATGGCAAGGCTGAGCACTGTATTTATACTGTATGCTGGGCTGGGCACTGCCACCACCTTGTTCCAACCCCTGATAACGTGATTGCAGTGAGAGCCAATTGCTTCCTTCTCCTCCCCTAGTCCCTCCCATTCCTCCTTCCCCCCGTCACACCCTCATTCCCTCTTAATCTTTCCTCCACCACATCCTGCTGTAGCCCAGACTTTCATCCACCACATCCTGCTGTAGCCCAGACTTTCATACTCACTTTCTCATTCTGCAGCAGTCCCAGGTTTTTGAGACTCAAGAGAGGCTGAACGAGGTCAGGCCGCAGGAAACAGGTCACAACCCCGGTGGTCGTTGGCCTGGAGCACACATCTGAAAATGGGAAGTAGGTTCCTAAGTCGCCCAGGCACTTTGTGTTGATATAATTAATTGGTACAACTTCCCTAATGGTATTGCTCATTACCATACGGGATTATTATGTAAGCTATGTCTACATTACTGCCTACTTCAGCAAAACATATGTCGCTCAAGGGTGTGAATATTCCACCCCCAAGTGATGTAAGTTACACTGACATGAGCACTAGTGTGCACGGCGCTACATCAGCTGGAAAGTTTTTCCTCCTGAGAGTTTTTCCTTTTCACGGGAGTGGGTTTTTTATGCTTGCAGGTGAGCGTCTTCACCACGCATAAGTGTAGACATGGCCTAATTGTTCCTTCTCACTCCTGGAATCAAGTGGTTTCATGAGACTGTGACGTTGCCCTCTATATGTTTATGGAAATATTCTTATGAGTGTTAATATGACATAACTGGAATGTGCTCTGTGCTAGATATGCCATGTAACGTATCTTTGCAAAGGTTATGATTTCCTGAATATATTCATCCGATTTGTAGGCATGTATCATTTTTATATCTGAAGTTAGGAGTGTTGGCTCCATGCTTGTATTTGAAGTGTTTGCTCTAGGGTAAACACAAGGGAGGTTTGGCCAACATATTGTGAAGGGACAATTCAAGTACTGGGAGTGCTTAACTAACAATGAACTTGTAGAGACGTTAATCCACATCTGAGCTTTCCTGGGAACGTTCAACCTAATATATAAACAATGGCGTCAGCCTGAAAAACGCTGAATCATTCATGGACATGTGACTTGCCCAGGTGGCTACAAACTCCATCTTGCTGCTGTGATTTTGCACAGAAGAACAAAGGGGTTTCCATCCACAAGAGAGAGAATATAAAAGGCCCTGGAAGCCTCTCCATTTTTGTCTTCAGGTGGCTCAAGAGACGGCCTCTCCACCCCAAAGAGATGCCTGAAAGAAACTGGAAAAAAAGGACTGTAACTACGGGGGTTGAGTGATTGCTGGACCCAGGCCATAACTACAACATTGGCCTCAAAAGTTTTGTACCTGAGATAACATCTAGGGTGAGAAGTTACTATTTGTAACTAGAGCCTTAGTGTATTAAGTTAGCCTTGCATATTTTGTTTTATTTTGCTTGGTAACTTACTTTGCTCTGTCTGTTATTACTTGAAACCACTTAAATCCTACTTTTATACTTAATGAAATCACCTTTGTTTATTAATTAACCCAGAGTAAGTGATTAATACCTGGGGGAGCAAACAGCTGTTCATGTGTCTCTATCAGTGTTATAGAGGGTGGGCAATTTATGAGTTTACCCTGTATAAACTTTATACAGAGTGAAATAGGTGTATTTGGGGTTTGGATCTCATTGGTACCTGGGTGTCTGGGTGCTGGAGACAGGAGCACTTCTTAAGCTGTTTTCAGTTAAGTCTGCAGCTTTGGGGGCATGGTTCAGATCCTGGGTCTGTGTTGCAGCAGGTTAGCATGTCTGGCTCAACAAGTCATGGTTCTGGAGTCCCAAACTGGCAGAGAAAACGGGCTCAGAGGTAGTCTCAGCACTTCAGCAGACAGTCCCAAGGGGGTCTCTGTGACTGAACTCATCACAGTGGCGTAGTCGGCAGGATCTGTGCACAGCTGATTGCTTTGAGATACTGGTAGTGATTGTAAGTGAGTTTTGAGTGTGGTGGCTGGAGAACAAACAAAGTGGTTACTGGTTTATTATTTTCGGTTTGTTTATTTCTGGTAAGTGAAATAAGCACAAAAAAGCAGGAAAATGACTACCAGTGAATCAGCTACAAAACTAGAGCTGGCCAGACTGGAAGCGGAAGAGAAGGCAAAGGACAGTGAGTTTCAAATGAGGCTAAAAAGAAGCAAAGGCAGCCAGGGAGGAAAGAGCCATGGACTTAAAAGACAAGGAAATTGAGGCACAGAAAGCTGCCCAGGAGGAGGAGGAAAGGGAGAGGCAACATGCTCAGTAGGAGAAGGAACGAGAGAGGCAGCTAGTCCTGGAGCTAAAAGACAGAGAAATAGAGGACCAAATTGAGACCCAGAAGCATGAACTGGCTGTAATAGGGTGGAAGAGACAGAACCCTTCAGCAGCTGGCTCTGCTTCCCCCAAAACCCACAAATGGGAACAATTATGGCCGCAGTATGATGAATCCAGTGATATTGCTGAATATTTCATCACCTTTGAGAGACTGTGCACTCTCCATGTGATTCCTGAAGATCAAATTTTACTACTTGAGTTGCAAAATTGACTGATTCTTCAAACTATGGTAAATTTAAGGAGCTGGTTTTAAAACAGTTTCAGATTACACCTGCAACCTACAGGGTTAAATATAGGAATCTTAAGAGGGGATCTGGATTAAGTAATGGGGCCTATTTAAATGAAATGAGAGATTTGTTAGACAAGTGGGTGAGGGGAAAAGGAATTACAAGCTTTGAAATAATGTGTGATTTGGTTACTCAGGAGCAGTTCCTGAATATGTGCAGTGATGATGTAAAACAGTATTTGTGGGAGAAAAAGGTGGATGCAGTGGGGGAATTAGCTGAGTTTGCAGACTCTTACAAGCAGTCACAAGCTGCAATTAAACATAAACCACTGGCAAAGGGAAAGCACTTGTCCGAAGTCTCCTGTACAAGCAGAGGAGCCCAAGAGGTGCTATCATTGTAAGGCCACTGAGCGCCTGAGGAATAAATGTCCGAGGCTAAGTGGGAAGAGGCAGCAGGTAACACATGAAGCTGCTGCTTCTCAGAGCACAGGGGTATCCCGGGCTACTGCCTCTTTCCAGGCAGGATTTGTAAAGGTTGCTTCTACACAGCCAAGCAGTGAGCCTGTGCATGCTGTGAAGCTTAATGGCAAAGTGCTCCAAGGATGGAGAGACACTGGTGCAGAAATTTCTCTGGTCAGGAGGGACCTGATCCAGGAGAAGGATTTGTTATCAGGAAAAATGGGAGAATTAGAACTGGTGGGAGGTGACAAAGTCCTTGCACCTTTAGCTAAGGTACACATGGACACTGTTGATTAGCAACCTGAACTGACTGTTGCAGCGGTGGCACACAATTTTGCACCGTTTCTACTGAGACATGATTTTTTGGATGTGGCAGAATCTGTCCCAGGGTTTGTTAGCAGCAAGAAGGAATCTTGTGCTGAAAATCCCAGAAGGGAGGGTATCACAGAATCATAGAATCATAGAATCTCAGGGTTGGAAGGGACCTCAGGAGGTTATCTAGTCCAACCCCCTGCTCAAAGCAGGACCAAACCCAATTAAATCATCCCAGCCAGGGCTTTGTCAAGCCTGACCTAAAAAACCTCTAAGGAAGGAGATTCCACTACCTCCCTAGGTAACCCATTCCAGTTCTTCACTACCCTACTAGTGAAAAAGTTTTTCCTAATATCCAGCCTAAACCTCCCCCTCTGCAACTTGAGACCATTACTCCTTGTTCTGTCATCTTCTACCACTGAGAACAGTCTAGATCCATCCTCTTTGGAACCCCCTTTCAGGTAGTTGAAAGCAGCTATCAAATCCCCCCTCATTCTTCTCTTCTGCAGACTAAACAATCCCAGTTCCCTCAGCCTCTCCTGATAAGTCATGTGCTCCAGCCCCCTAATCATTTTTGTTGCCCTCCGCTGGACTCTCTCCAATTTATCCACATCCTTCTTGTAGTGTGGGGCCCAAAACTGGACACAGTACTCCAAATAAGTCCTCACCAGTGCTGAGTAGAGGGGAATGATCACATCCCTCGATCTGCTGGAAATGCCCCTACTTATACAACCCAAAATGCCATTAGCCTTCTTGGCAACAAGGGCACACTGTTGACTCATATTCAGCTTTTCGTCCACTGTAACCCCTAGGTCCTTTTCTGCAGAACTGCTGCCCAGCCATTCGGTCCCTAGTCTGTAGCAGTGCATGGGATTCTTCCGTCCTAAGTGCAGGACTCTGCACTTGTCCTTGTTGAACCTCATCATATTTCTTTTGGCCCAATCCTCTAATTTGTCTAGGTCCCTCTGTATCCTAGCCCTACCCTCCAGCGTATCAACCACTCCTCCCAGTTTAGTGTCATCTGCAAACTTGCTAAGGGTGCAGTCCACACCATCCTCCAGATCGTTAATGAAGATATTGAACAAAACCGGCCCCAGCACCGACCCTTGGTGCACTCCACTTGATACCGGCTGCCAACTAGACATGGAACCATTGATCACTACCTGTTGAGCCCGACCATCTAGCCAGTTTTCTATCCACCTTACCGTCCATTCATCCAGCCCAGACTTCTTTAACTTGCTGGCAAGAATACTGTGGGAGACTGTATCAAAAGCTTTGCTAAAGTGCAGAAATAGTACATCCACTGCTTTCCCCTCATCCACAGAGCCGGTTATCTCGTCATAGAAGGCAATTAGGTTAGTCAGGCATGACTTGCCCTTGGTGAATCCATGCTGACTGTTCCTGATCACTTTCCCCTCCTTTAAGTGGTTCAGGATTGATTCCTTGAGGACCTGTTCCATGATTTTTCCAGGGACTGAGGTGAGACTGACTGGCCTGTAGTTCCCTGGATCTTCCTTCTTCCCTTTTTTAAAGATGGGCACTACATTAGCTTTTTTCCAGTCATCCGGGACCTCCCCCGATCGCCGTGATTTTTCAAAGATAATGGCCAATGGCTCTGCAATCTCATCGGCCAACTCGTTTAGCACCCTCGGATGCAGGGCATCCGGCCCCATGGACTTGTGCTCGTCCAGCTTTCCTAAATAGCCCCGAACTACTTCTTTCTCCACAGAGAGCTGGTCACCTCCTCCCCATACCGTGCTGCAGAGTGCAGCTGTCTGGGAGCTGACCTTGTCTGTGAAGACAGAGGCAAAAAAAGCATTGAGTACACTAGCTTTCTCCACATCCTCTGTCACTAGGTTCCCTCCCTCATTCAGCAAGAGGCCCACACTTTCCTTCACTTTCTTCCTGTTGCTAACATACCTGAAGAAACCTTTCTTGTTACTCCTAACATCTCCGGCTAGCTGCAACTCCAAGTGTGATTTGGCCTTCCTGATTTCACTCCTGCATGCCTGAACAATACTTTTATACTCCTCCCTGGTTATTTGTCCAATCTTCCACATCTTGTAAGCGGTTCTTTTGTGTTTAAGACGAGCAAGGATTTCACTGTTAAGCCAAGCTGGTCGCCTGCCATATTTACTTTTCTTCCTACACATCGGGATGGTTTGTTCCTGCAAAATCAATAAGGTTTCTTTGAAATACAGCCAGCTTTCCTCGACTCCTTTCCCCGTCATGTTATTCTCCCAGGGGACCTTGCCCATCAGTTCCCTGAGGGAGTCGAAGTCTGCTTTTCTGAAGTCCAGGGTCTCTGTTCTACTGCTTTCCCTTTTTCCTTGTGTCAGGATCCTGAACTCGACCATCTCATGGTCACTGCCTCCCAGGTTCCCATCCACTATTGCTTCCTCTACTATTTCTTCCCTGTTTGTGAGCAGCAGGTCAAGAAGAGCTTTTCCCCTAGTTGGTTCCTCCAGCACTTGCACCAGGAAATTGTCCCCTACACTTTCCAGAAACTTCCTAGATTGTCTGTTCACTGCTGTATTGCTCTCCCAGCAGATATCGGGGTGATTAAAGTCACCCATGAGAACCAGGGCCTGTGATCTAGCAACTTCTGTTAGTTGCTGGAAGAAAGCCTCGTCCACCTCATCCCCCTGGTCCGGTGGTCTGTAGCAGACTCCCACCACGACATTACCCTTGTTGTTCATACTTCTAAATTTAATCCAGAGACACTCAGGTTTTTCTGCAGTTTCATACTGGAGCTCTGAGCAGTCATACTGCTCTCTTACATACAACGCAACTCCCCCACCTTTTCTGCCCTGCCTGTCCTTCCTGAACAGTTTATATCCATCCATGACAGTACTCCAATCATGTGAGTTATCCCACCTAGTCTCTGTTATTCCAATTACATCATAATTCCCTTACTGTGCCAGGACTTCTAGTTCTCCCTGCTTGTTCCCCAGGCTTCTTGCATTTGTGTATAGGCACTTAAGATAACTCGCTGATTGTCCCGCTTTCTCGGTCTGAGACAGGAGTCCTCCCCTCTTGCAGTCTCCTGCTTGAGCTTTCTCCCGGTATCCCACTTCCCCACTTACCTCGGGGCTTTGGTCTCCTTCCCCCGGTGAACCTAGTTTAAAGCCCTCCTCACTAGGTTAGCCAGCCTGCTTGCAAAGCTGCTCTTCCCTCTCTTCGTGAGGTGGAGCCCGTCTCTGCCTAGCAATCCTTCTTCTTGGAAGACCATCCCATGGTCAAAGAATCCAAACCCTTCTCTCCGACACCATCTGCGTAGCCATTCGTTGATTTCCACGATTCGACGGTCTCTACCCTGGCCTTTTCCTGCCACAGGGAGGATAGACGAGAACACCACTTGCACCTCAAACTCCTTTATCCTTTAAGTCACAAGTGCTGCTGGGGGAATAGTAGAGTGTTTCTTTAATTCCTCGGTAGCAGCAAGGGTGGTCGTAAGCAGTTTCTGCAGCCCTGGGCTCAAGGCAGGTCCCTGCAGGAAGGGCAGGATACAGCCAGCTCCTGTCTGTGACCATCTCCTTGGAGGAAGGGGAATGTTTCTCCTTGCAACAGGGAGGCCATCCCAACTGCTGATTGCCAGGAAGTTGCAACTCAGCATGGGACAGGTCCTGCTCTGGGATTCACAGAGACATGTATCCCGGAGATGTTAGTTGGGGTCCTGGTGACCACTGTGGTGGGAAGGGGGTTGTAGCTGGAAGCAAGCCCAACCTGAGTGAAAGGGGGGATTTTGCTGGCCAGTGAAGGGTCTGTCCTAGCTGGTAGCTGTGAGCCCACAGCTGGATCAGGGTCACCTTCCCTTTTGGGGGACACAGGGGTGTCTGTGTCAGAGGGAAGCCCAGAGAGAAAAGTCCAGATGGAAGGTGAGGGGGAACAGGAGGGTCTGCCCATCTTTTGTAGGGAGGCTTTTCCCCTGAAGGAGGGTGAAGGATCTGCATTTAAATGCCAGACCACTCACCTGTGGGTCAGGTTTTAAGGGAGGACTGGGGGTCAGATCTATGGGAGAGGAGAGTTCTCCCAGCTGACCTTTTGGGAACAGAGCGTGGAGTAACTGAGGGGATCTTAACAGTCCAAAGCTCTCCATTAAAAATATTGTTCCTTCTACCCTTGTAAAAGATAAGTCTGTCTCTTCAGGTCTGGGGAAAGAAAAACGTTGCATTTGGGAAGCTTCACAAGGGAGTGGGGTCCAACACAAAGAAATTCCAGAGGGAGGGGTCGAGGGCAGGCAGGGCTGCGGTGCATCCTTTCCTCACCAAAACCTCAAACACATGCCTGAGTTGAGAGCCTTCTCCAGAAAGGCAGGAGGATCTGTGTCTAAGCCCCGATCATGGTACACAAAGGGATTAAAAAATGCAGTGGACACTGGTCAAGCCAGGCTGTGTGAACGGAATCTGTCCGTCACAGAATGGCTGTCAAGAGAAAGGAGTTAATACTGCAGAAAGGTCGCGGGGTCACATGCCACATGTTCCCCATCCCCTGGCTCAGACCCAGCTCCCATCCAGCTCCCCCTGGGGCTCCCACAGCCCCCCCGCCCAGGGCAGCAAACAACAGTTCACCTCAACTCCCCCCTGTTCTTCCCTGCCACACAGCCAGCAGCCGGCAAGGGCAGGGGAAGGAACAGCCCTGCTCAGAGCACGTCTAGCTCGGGGGCTGCAGAGGAGGCAGCAGGAGCGGTGGGCAGGCGGCGCCGAGTGCCTCAGTGTGCAGCTGGGACAATGACCTGGAAGACACCATGAGTCCATGGGGCAGAGTAGCCAACAGGGCCTGGACTGTACCAGAGCCCCTGCCCCTGGGCATCTGCTGCGGGTGCAGAAGGGCCGAGCAGGGTCCCATTGGCTCAGGACGTGTCCGTGGGAGGCCGTGAAATCCTCGGTGTGAAGGGGGCAGAACGTGCGTCACCCACAGGCTGCGTGTGGATCTGGGTTCCCTTCATGGCCGGGTCACCTGTTGAGCCACCTGCAGAGTTCCCTGGAACCGAGCGAGAGGGAGGGACAGAACCGAGCTGTGTAACGGGCCAAGGGATTTCGCTCCCACCCCTGACCCCCTGAGAGCTCTGAGGAACTGCAGCCGGACACTCTGCACCCTCTGTGCCCAGGCAGGTATCCAACCACTCCCTTCTGGGGAATGCCAGACATTGCGCTTGGAAAGGAGACGGTCTCACTGCTCCCATACGTAACGTTTCTGGGCTGCTGCAGCTTCCGGGGTGCAAGATGCCCCTTCCCGCTCTGCTTAAAATACCTCCTCCCCCCTCCCGCCTTTTTTTTTTTTTTTTTTACAAATTCCTTTGTCGATTGCAGGAATTACTCCCATACTTTCCTGTGTTTTTGTTTTATAGGCAGGCCAGCTTTCAATGGCCTCTGCTTTCTAAGTGTTTAGGGGAAATTATTCCATTGTTTAGATATTAAATGTATGAGGTGGTGTACCTCAGTTTTTATTAAAGTTCAATATTAAAGATATTATGTAAAAATGTTATGCTTATAAGAAGCACATGGGATCTTTTTCAGGGGAAAAGACAATACGCCACATTTATTGAAGACAAAATTAGCATATGCATTCAATCACACCACACACACACACACACACACACACACACACTGTCCCGCCAGTCAAAACTGTAGTTACCAATTCAGCGTCTAGATCAACCTAGTGGCCAGCTAGGTTCATCATGGGTAGGGGGAACCGGGTTCTGTCGGTTGCAACATGATGCTCCAGGAAAGTCTTGGCAGGACGAACCCAAAGTTTCATGGCAAGGCATCCTGTTTATATTGTGATTTTTTTTTATTGGGATTAATGAGTTTTGCACCATTATGCTGTAATTAATTTTTGTTTGACGAGTGCTTGGTTGTTTTTTTTTTAATTATTTTTTTTTATTACTTTTTTTATGGAGTTGTTTTATGCTGGTTTTGATCACAGTTATTTTGTTTTCATTGACAGGCGCCGGTTTTACTTTTAGAGTTGTTAATTTGTCTTTTTTGACGTTTTAATAGGGGCATGTTGCAGCCTCCGGGCACCCTTGCGTTTGTCTCCAGTTCCTTCCTGGTTCAGTAATGGCCTTGAGAATTATTTTTAACCCATGTTCCTTATTCACACACAAAACGGAATTAATTTACACCGAACATTTTGAACAGGGACATCAAGTTGCAATGCAAAAGGAAAACACTCATGGCGTTCTTTTACTTACTTGGAAATGCTAAACCTGCAACAAAGTGGTGACTGTTACTGCCTTGAAATTAGCTCAGATACAGAATTATACAAAATACGAACATGAACTCCTCCTACTACACAATCACCCCTCACTGAGACACAGATCATTCAGCAACCTCAACCCAATCACCCCTCACTGACACACAACCCCCCCACTACCTCCCACCCCAATCACCCGTCACTAAGACAAAGATTCCCTAGACAACCCCCTCCCGAATCACCTCTCACTGAGAAAGAGTCGCCCTCAGCCACACCCCCACCCCAATCACACCTTACTCAGAGAACCCCCCTGAAGTCACCTGCCACCTCAATCACCCCTCCCTGTGACACAGACTCTCAAAGCCACCCCACCCCAATCACACCTCACTGAGACACAGACTCCCAGAGCCACCCCACCCCAATCACATCTCGCTGACACACTGATCGCCCCCCACAGCCACTCCTCACCCCAATCACCCTTTTACTGCAAAACAGATCATCCCATTCACCAACGCCTCTGAGAAATATACTCTCCAGCCAGGCCCTACCCTGTCACACAGTGAGAGACAGTCCCTGCCCCAGCTGAGATCAGGCCCTGTTGTGCCAGGTGCTGTACAGACACCTCCCATATCTCTCCTCCCACATACAGCGCCTCCTCCTCACCCCACCCCTGTCTGTTATGGCCCCTGAGCTCACGGAGTTGCTAGCTCAGGCGATAGCAGCTCTCACTCCCCCATACAGCCTCTCTCTGGGTGTTCGCACAGGCAGCGGGATGGGGGCTGCTGGGCTCTGTAACACGCCTCACTGGGTTTCTGGGCAGGGTCTGCAGCTGGGGGCTTGGGGTGATGAAGCAGCAGGAGGCTGCACTGCCTAAACTGATGGAGCAGGTGTGAGGCCTGCAACAGGAGCTGGTTCCAGTCCGTGATGTGAAGGGGGCAGAACGTGCGTCATCCACAGGCTGCGTGCAGATCTAGGTTCCCTTCATGGTCACCTGCTGAATCATCTGCCGAGTTTCCTGGAACTGAGCGAGAGGGAGGGAAAGAACCCAGCTGTGTAATGTGCCAAGGGATTTTGCTCCTACACCCCTGAGAGCTTTGAGGAACTGCACCCGGACACCCTAAATCATCCATGTCCAGGCAGGTATCAAACCGCTCCTTTCTGGAGAATGCGGAACGTTGCGCCTGGAAAGGAGACGGTCTCACTGCTCCCATAGGTGATGTTTCTGGGCTGCTGCAGCTTCCGGGGTGCAAGATGCCTCTTCCCGCTCTGCTGCTGTGCAGGTTCTCAGCGTGGGGGAAACACCAAACCCTCATTTTGGCTGGGGTAGAACCGACCCTCTCCTCCCGCCATTGTCACGGCTCCTCTCCAGCCCTTGGCAGTCTCTGGGGATGATAATCTTGCCTGGTGTCTCTCAGCCCTTTCCATCCCAGCGTCCCCCTGCCATCCAGCTGGGACCTGCAGGCTGGGCGGCTAACGACCCCGGGGTCCTGGCAGCGTCTTGTCTGCTGAGAATGATGCTGCCTGGGGAAAGGGCTGAACTCTGTGGCCAAGGAACAACTCCCACCTCACAGAGCACAGACTGGCAGAGCCCCCAGCCTGGGCTGAGACCCATGAGCCGGGCCTAGTGGACCCCACGACCTTCCCCCTCATGGCAAATTTCAGCAATTTCAGGTTCTGCCCCAAATGGGAACCAAGCCGGGTTTTGAGCTAGTGCCAATGGCTAGACCCAGTCTCCAGAACCTCCTCCTGGATTCCAATGACGAGGCCCCTGTAGCCCGGTCTGTGTCGGCCTCTCTTGGGCAGGGGGGCCGCAGGCTGCAGCACTCTGGCTCTGGCAAGCTCCAGCCTCTGCTGCCCTTCGCCCCTGTCACAGAGCTTCTGGCGATGAGCAGAGAGCGGGCGTCTGCACAGCTTTATTCGGACCCCGCCTGCAGTATCTTTGGCCACCATGGGCTGTTGGTATGAAGTTGGTTTCTCTTCAGGGTAGATGAAGTGGCTGTTAAGTGGCTCCCCTCTTTTCTCTCGGAGTCAGCCTAGAGTATGGTACTAGCCACTAACCCCTCTGCCTCCAGTGACCCTGTGGGGTCTGGGCTGACCCCCACTCTGTGTGTGCTCTGAGGGATGGGGAGCTGACCTGAATCTCAGAGAGTGACGGGGACCCCGCCTGCCTGTGACAGGGGCCGTCAGGGGAGAACGACTCCAACCTCTATCTGTGTGTTACACAAGCAGCCCACAGAGGAGCCCCTCACTCTCAGAGACCCCATCTGCCTCTGACCTGGGCAGCCTGGAGAGGGGAACCCGGGTGCCTGGGGCTGGCGCTAAGTCTTCACCCACTTGTGCACCGTTAGCAACAACTGGAGATAGGGATGAATGCTTCATTTCTACCCCAGGGGTTCTGTGTCTGGGGGGAAGCGGGAATTCTCTGCAATGTTTTTCTGGATGCGATGCCTGGCAAGGACTGACTGGTCTAGGGGTTGCTACCCAGCAGGTGCCAAAGGGTTAAACAGCCGGCTGTGGGCAGAGCAGGAGAATGAGGGGGTCTGTGCCAGGTCTGGGCTGGGAGGACGGGTCATTAAAGGACTGACAGAAACCCACCGTGATGTTCCCCTGGTATTATCTGGACCGGTGATCTTCCAGGTCACTCCAATCCTTAACTCTGGGAGCCAGCCTTACCCTGCTCTGCTGTGAGACCCCCCACGCCTGGGTTCTCACAGGGGGGGTGCGCCAGAGTGAGGGTCATCGTGTTCAGGATGTTGGAGGTTTTCTATATGATCTGCTCACTCTGTGTATTTTTCCTGCTTAAGTAAAGGGCAATAGTGTGTTAGGATCCTATGCCAAGTCTGTCTGTGTTATTCATGCCTTATACATAAGGTCAGAAGGGACAATTGTAATCATCTAGTTTGACCACCTATATAGCCCATGCCATAAAACTTCCCCAAAATCATTACCAAAGCAAATCTCTCAGAAAAATATCCAATCTTGATTTACAATTTGCCTGGCATGGAGAATCCACCATGACCCTTGACAAATTGTTCCAATGGACAATTACTTGCACTGTTAAAAAGTGTGTGCCTTGCTTCCGATCTGAGTTTGTCTGGTTTCAGCTATTAGCTGTTGGATCATGTTACACCTTTCTCTGCTAGACTGAAGAGCTCCTTGTTAAATATTTGTCCCCCTTGTAGGTACTTATCGGCTGTCATTAAGTCACCCCTTAACCTTCTCCTTGGTAACCAAAGTATATTGAGTTCCCTGAGTCTTGCACTATAAGGCCTGTGTTTTAATCATTTAATCACCCTTGTGATGTGCTACATCTTATCTTGGGCCCAGCGAGAGAGTTAAACTGTACGGCTTGTGTTGTGTGTATAAGCAGAGTCAGGATGAGCTCTACCCTGACATCTGGTGGTGAATTATGGGGAGTGTGGAAAGAATTTCAAGGAGTGGCAAAGATTCGCATTGCAATAGCCCATGGCAGCCTGGGATGGTTATTTTGACAGCTGGGATTAGGGTGACCAGACAACAAGTGTGAAAAACCGGGACGGGAGTGTGGGGGTAATAGGAGTCTATATAAGAAAAAACCCCAAATATCGGGACTGTCCCTATAAAATCGGGACATCTGGTCACCCTAGCTGGGATCCCCAATTCCTTTGTTATTGGGGCAGGAAGGAAAAAAAGTGCTGTCACCCTAATTCTGTGAGTGAGGAACTATGAGACTGCTTTATGACAGAAATGACTCAACCTACATTAAATAGTACTTGCTAGACAAGGGACATGGGTTCCAAAACCCAGTGAATTGAGAGAGGGTGGGGAGTGGTTTGTGTATCTGATGGGATGGGTGCGTTTTGAGGGCTTGGAGCACCAATTGCACATCGTCCTCTCTCCACTGTTGAAGAGCAGAGCTAATTTTGAATCCTTTAGGAGTCCATCTAGAGGCTGCTGACCTGAATTAATGTTGGGCCAATGGTGCACCTGCAAGGGGGCTCCCCTGCTACAAGCTGAAACCACTAAAAGCTGAAATTACTGAAAGAGCTGAGCTTACTGAGCTGAGATCATGGAGTGCTGTGTCAACTAGTGGGGGCAGCCTGAACATCTATCGCTAAGCGGCTGGCAGAGCAGAGCAGTCTGCAGCACGTTGGAGCAGCCCATGGAGCAGTGAGCAGTGTGGAGCGGTTTGTGGGGATGGCTGACGCGGTTCACAGGTCGGCAGGAGGAGTGGCACAGCTGGTGGAGTGGAGCCAGTCATGGTGAAGGCTGCAGCAGAACTCCACGGAGAGGCGGAGCAGCCGGCCCTGGCCCACGTAAGGTGCCCCTTAACACCCTGTGTGTGCCCCCCCCCCATTTCCACCCAGGCTGGGGGGGTGAAACTCTGCAGATAAACATTTGAACTCTGGGGTGGCATTGACCAGAGACAGAGACTTTTGGGTTGTTGGACTTTGGGGTGATTGGACTTAAGACCCTACGGGGGAAAGGACAGTGCCAAATGTACTTGGAGGTGGGTTTTTGCTTATGGTTTGTGTATAATCCTGTTTGTGGTGTCTCTCCAACGTGATGCCACATTGTTTCCCTCCTTTATTAAAAGGATTTTGCTACACTCAGGTTCCGTGCTTGCGAGTGGGGAAGTATTGCCTCCTAGAGGCGCCCGGGGGGGGGTGGTAGGTAATTGTCCTAGGTCACTGGGTGGGGGCTCGAGCCGGTTTTGCATTGTGTTATTGAAACGGAATCCCTGGATACTGAACCCGGCCCTTGTTGCTGCCAACTCAGAGGGGCAGAAGGGTTACATGTGTTCAGTGGGATTCTGAGAGAGGGTCTGTTTAAGATACAGCGTAAGTTGAGGGGGCAGCACTGATACCAGGGGGTGGGGGTTGGACTGCATTGCAACTCTCAACAGGGGGTGCTTGAGAGAGGATCAGCACCTCATAGGGAGGGACCTCCAGATGGGCAGTGCCTGGGCTCTGTTCAGACCCCAGCGGCTTAAAATATGGAAGGCAGCTGCTGGGTCTCCCTACAGCAGTCTGGTGAGTGGCCAAGAGGGGGCGCTCAATCCGAGCTGTGACAGCTGCTCCCTAACAGGTTGTGTGGGTGTTGCCGCTTGTGCTGTCACAATCCAGGAGAGTGAGGAGAGGGGCTCTGGAAGGAGCTACCACTGTTTTCCCCAATAGTGTTCGACAGCCGCCCCTCCTGAAATGATCCAAACAGCAGCCCTGCATCCATGTGTTTGGCAAAACATATTGTTCTACTGCCCTAGGCTGGGATTTTCAGACAGGGCTAAGGAAGTTAGGTGGCCAGGTCCTTTTATCTTTTTACACCTTTAGGGCTGGTCCACACTAGCACTTTAAATCGAATTTAGCAGCATTAAATCGAATTAAGCGGGCACCCGTCCACACCAGGAAGCCATTTAATTCGACATAGAGGGCTCTTTAGTTCGACTTCGGTACTCCACCTCGACAAGGGGAGTAGCGCTAAATTCGACACGGCTATGTCGAATTAGGCTAGGTGTGGATGCGAATCGATCTTAGTAGCTCCGGGAGCTATCCCACAGTGCAACACTCTGCTGACGCTCTGGACGCCAGTCCGAGCTTGGATGCTCTGACCAGCCACACAGTCAATGCCCCTGGAAAATTTGGATTCCTTTTCCTGTCTGGACAGTTTGAATCCCATGTCCTGGTTGCTCATCGGGGCGAGCTCAGCAGCACCGGCAACGATGCAGAGTTCTCCACCAGAGGAGTCCAGCGTGCACCCGTCCACACCAGGTCCCCAGCATGGATTGACCGGGAAGTCTCGGATCTGATTGCTGTGTGGGGCGATGAGTCTGTGCTTTCGGAGCTGCGCTCCAGCAAACGGAATGCAAAGACCTTCGAGAAGGTCTCCAAAGCCATGACAGACAGAGGATACAGCCGGGATACAACGCAGTGCCGCGTGAAAGTCAAGGAGCTGAGACAAGGCTACCAGAAACTCAGAGCGGCAAACGGACGCTCCGGAGCCCAGCCCCAGACATGCCGATTCTACGAGGCACTGCATGCCATTCTCGGTGGGTCTGCCACCACTGCCCCACCAGTGACCGTAGACTGAGAGGATGGGATACTGTTGACGGACTGTTCCTCGGAGATGTTCGCGTACGGGAAAGTTTAAGAGGACGAGGCAGTCGACAGCGCTTACAACACAGATTTCCCTGACACCCAGGATCTCTTCGTCACCGTCAATGAGATCCCCTACCAACACTCCCCACCCATTACCACGGACCCTGATTCAGGAGAAGGATCAATCGGTAACTGCTTCAAACATGTTAACATTTATTTTTTAAATAAACTGGGAAAACAACTAGGCGAACACAAGGTCTATGTACAGGTGGATGGAACTGTCATCTTCCTCTGACATCTCCAGGAAGCTCTCCAGGAGGTAATCGCCAAGCCTCTGCATGAGGTTCCTGGGCAGGGCTTGCTTATTGGGTGCCCCGAGGAAGCACACTTTTCCACGCAACGCTCTCAGCTGGAACTCGGGGACCAGCGCCTTCACGAGCATGGTAGCATATGCCCCAGGGTTGTGTTGGCTTTCCTCCAGCATGCGCGCTCTCTCTCTCCGTGACACTCTCCTCAGTGTGATGTCGCGCGCAGACTCCTGCATGTAATTAGAGTAATTTGTGTACCATTAGTAATGGTTGTGCTTAACTGTTCCTTTGCATAACAAGAAGCGTCACTGTACAGCCACGTGTAGGAGGCTGCAGAGTGGGAAAATACAGGGATCTCTAACAGGGAACGGCCGCGAGGGGCTGCAACAGGGGCACCGATTCTGCTTTCATGTTTGCCTGCAGCAGGAGGACAGTGCTGTAGATGCAACTTAAAGCTGCAAAAAAAACTAGGCTTACCATGCCTGGCCGCTCCATGGATTCTTCTTTCCTGCCTCGCTTCTCTGGTCTGCAGTGCAATACCAGAGGCAATGAAAACGAACCCAGAGAAATCGAACTTTCCCCGAATGAGTGCTCATGAGAGAGGTGCTGTGCTTGCTCTTGTTCACACACACTGAGTAGACTTTGTTTCTTTTTTGACCAAAAATATCTCTCTATGGAATTCACTCACTTTTTCCCGTCACACAGGTGCAACTGTATCCCTACCTGATCCAGGCGCCTTGTCGATGTTCTGCAGCACCGCAGGAAGGAGGACGGAGCTCCCCTTCACTGCATCTGCGACCGCCGTCCCCCGCCGCAAAGTCCAATCCCACCATCACCCAAAATGACTAGAGGAAGGGGCACCAGGGGCCGTGAAAAATGTTAATGCACCACAGCAGAGTGCTAAACTTACAAAACGCTCTCAGTACCTTACTTTTGAGAAGTCCTTCCCTTAATGTGCTGTTCATTATAAAAAGTTTTTATTTGTTGGTAATTTCTTTTCCCGTCAGGTTTCTTTGCAGAATACTTTCCGTGAAGGGGGGAGAATGGTTTGGGAATTGCATAGGACTTTCACCGTTAATAGTGGTACAGATATGGGGGCAAGATCAACAGCTGGTCACTCACAGAGTGCAGCCTCTAGTCACCCTGGTCAGTCTGTGGGGTGATTTTCATGTTCTGCTCATAGGCGGAAGGTGCCCTGCGCCAGGTATATTTGCAGGTGGGTCTCTCCACCGGCCATGCCTGGATCATGCCCTGTCCCACGCGGGTCTCCCCCAGCCCCGTCAATTCCCTGCCTGGAGCAGGTACCAGCCCCCACCTGCCACCCCTCCCCCGGCGTGTCGTCTCACACACACCCCGCCGCGCCACATCCCTGTCTCACAGTAGAGAGGCTACCCGCAGAAATGCTGTCTGCTGCCCCAGGGTCATTGAGCATGCCATCCACAAGTGGAAAGGCAGGTTGCCCTCACCCTGCCCTTCTATCATAGCCCTGAGACTCTACAATGCATCAAACCATCAGCCCCCAGCCCGCAACCCCCTACACCTCCTCCCCATTATCACACACCACTCACACCTTCCTACGCCCCCAACCCCCAGCCCAGAGCCTGCACCCAAACTCCGTCGCAAAGCCTGCACCCCTCACCCATTCCTGCACACGCACCTGTACCAGTCCTCACCACAGAGACCGCTGTACGAGCAGGAGCCTATCAGTCCTATAGTCTAGAAGCGGTCTCTACATCACTGCACACCCAACCCAGCACAGTCACCGTCCCTGTGTCAACCCTTTCACGCGAAGTCAGTAGTCCAGAGAAGGTTGTTGCTGAACAATGCTCTATTAACTTTATTTGTACACGTGTGTTGGAAGGGGGCAAACGGGGTGAACGGGATATGAAACTGTAGAGGAGAGTCAACAGAAACTGGGTAAAGAAACAGGGGCAGGTTCCGCTTCTCTATACACAAAGTTAATAGTCACAGGTTACCCTGCTCGCTGAGGAACCTGGCTTTCAAAGCCTCCCGGATGCACAGCGCTTTCCGCTGTGCTCTTCTAATCGCACGGGTGTCTGGCTGAGCATAATCAGCAGCCAGACGATGTGCCTCAAGCTCCCATCCTGCCATAAACGTCTCCCCCTTGCTCTCACACAGATTGTGGAGCACACAGCAAGCTGCAGTGACAATGGGGATATTGTTTTTGCTGAGATCCGAGCGAGTCAGTAAGCTCCTCCATCTCCCCTTCAGACGTCCGAAAGCACACTCCACCACCATTCTGCACTTGCTCAGCCGGTAGTTGAAGAGCTCCTTCTCACTGTCCAAGGCGCCTGTATAGGTCTTCATGAGCCAGGGCATTAGCGGGTAGGCTGGGTCCCCAAGGATCACTGTAGGCATCTGCACATCCCCAACATTTATTTTGTAGTCTGGGAAGAAACTACCTTCCTGCAGGCGTCTAAACAGACCAGAGTTCTTGAACAATCGCGCGTCATGAACCTTGCCCGGCCACCCGACGTTGATGTTGGTAAACCGTCCCCTATGGTCCACGAGTGCTTGCAGCACCATGGAAAAGTAGCCCTTGCGGTTTATATACTGGCTGGCCTGGTGGGCCGATCCCAGGATAGGATTGTGAGTCCCATCTATAGCCCCACTGCAGTTTGGGAATCCCATTGCGGCGAAGCCATCTATGACAACCTGTACGTTTCCCAGGGTCACCACCTTCGAGAGCAGGAGATCAACAATTGCGTTGGCTACTTGCATCACAGCAAGCCCCACGGTAGATTTGCCCACACCAAAGTGGTTTGCTACTGAGCGGTAGCTGTCTGGCGTTGCAAGTTTCCAGAGGGCTATGGCCACTCGCTTCTGCACAGTCAGGGCTGCTCGCATCCGGGTGTCCTTGCGCGTCAGAGCAGGGGACAGCAAGTCACACAGTTCAAGGAAAGTGCCCTTACGCATCCTGAAGTTTCGCAGCCACGGTGATTCATCCCAGACCTGCAGCACTATGCGGTCCCACCAGTCCGTGCTTGTTTCCCGGGCCCAGAATCGACGTCCCATAGCATGAACATGACCCATTGCCACCATGATCTCCACGGCGCGGCGTACCGTGCTTTCTGAGAGGTCTGTGCCACTCTGAGACTTCATGTCCTCACCACGCTGCCATTGCCTTCTCGACCGAGTTCTCAACATCTCACTGTGGAAGAGGTGTTCGATAAGGTGCGAGGTGTTGACAACGGCCATAAGTGCAGCGATGATCGCAGCGGGCTCCATGGTCGCAGTGGAGTGCTGTGGTGTCCGCGCTGTCACTTATAACAGGTAAAGTGCACGAACTGATTTCCCGCCGGCGGGAGTGACGGTTGAATGATGACAGTTACCCAAAACCACCCTCGACACAGTTTCCCCCCCCCCAGCATGCATTGGTGGGAAATCCCAGCATTCCAAAGGGCGGCGGGTAGTGCGGAAACTGTGGGATAGCTTCCCACAGTGCACTGCTTCAAAAGTCGACGCTTCGCCCGTTACTGTGGACTCACACAGTCGAATTACTGTATTTATTGTGGATACACAACTTCGACTACATTAGGTCGATTCCAGAAATTCGAATTAAGATGAATCGAAATAGTCTTGTAGTGTAGACGTACCCTTAGTCTCCTTTGAAAAATGCCACTCTAATGTCTTTTTTTTCACTGAAAAGATTTTGTTTGTCCTGTGAAGGATGAATAATGCTGGTCCCGGAGTAGAGAGGGGGAGTGGATGAGGCTGAGAAGCCAGTGGAAGGGGCTGAAACCTGAAATAATTTAGAACAAGTTAAACCTTTTCATAAGTTTGTGCCATTACTTGTGTCCTTTGAAGAAGCAAGACTGAGGTGCACTTTCTGGGTTGTTTTGATGGCAGCGAATGCCTGTGTGATGTTCAGGCCAAAAGAGTGTAACTGTTCGGGAAAGGGTTTGTTTTACGGAGTGCAGGGAGACATCTCCAGACCTCTGGGGAGTATGTGCTGAAACATCTACCCTGAAAGAAAATTGCCACTTGTTCTCCCAGCCACAGCCCTGGGAACTGCCGCTCTGGAGCTCAGTTAACAGACCCTTTTCCTCCCTGCTCCATTGGATTTGTGAGTTGCTCAATTATTTATTTTTTCTCGGTGCTTCCCAACTGAGGGAGAGGGAAGGATACTGGAGAGCACAACCTGTTCCCCCTGCCTCACCTGCACAAAGTTCAGAATTCCCCAACAGAAACGACAGCACTTGGGCCTGGTCTAAACGTGAGGCCGTTCACCTCAACCTAATTCTGTCAGTGTCCACACTGCAGCCTTGTCCCGCTGATGAAAGTGCCCTACTACAGCGACATCATAACCCCACGAGAGGCGTAGCACTTGTGTTGGTGTAGTTATGGTGACGCAGTGTCTGTGCAAACACTGTGTTATTTATATCAGCTGTTTGCTGTCTTGAGCCCGGCTACCCCCGGTCCCCCACTCTCAGCCAGGCTGCTGCCCGGAGGCTCCCCGCTTCCCGTTCAGGGAGTCAAGAACCCCGGGCAGCTGGACCCCGATCCCACTGGGGATGACGGGTGGGGGAGGAAGCTGAGCTCCTGGCGGGGAGCTGCAGGGAACTGAGAGCTTTGTCTCTCAGCCTCCCACCCTGCCCCTCTCTAGTGTGTGGAAGCGCTGCTGGTGAGGACACGCACCACCGACAGGAGGAGGGTAGTGTGGACATTAGCCACCGCAGTAATTACTAACATAGGGCTGTAGTGTAGACATGCCCTTGGAATGAAGCAAATCCCGTGCCAGTCTGCAAGTAAAAATAATTTACAGAGAAACATTTTAAAAAGAAACAATCCCAAAGCTTTTTGTGCAGTTGCATTTATTTTTATTTTTGCAAAGCTCCTGGGATTCCCCAGGGCAACAGAGGGACAGAGCTCTTTGCCCCCTGTTACATCGAGAGACACCACAATCAATGGACAGCACAGTGATCAGTTAGAGTCCCAATCAGTATGATTTATGATTCTCATGTGGCCTTTGATTGGTCAGGAGAGGTGAGAGGCAGCAGCACGAGAAGCGTAATGGCATCGTAGCCGGTTCATCAAATCTGGTTTCATCAGCGTGTCTCTTATTAATTCACCAACGCAGGGCCTGCAGGGCCAGGGAGAGATGGCAAACAGCCATTACAGTCCCAGTAACCCACTGGGAATAAGACAAGTACCCTCCCCCATACCCTGAAGGAATTCCACCCCTTTCCATCCCCAGCCAGCTGGGTGCATTTTACATCAGTGCCTTTTGCAAACTGTGTTATTGATAGACTGGGAAAGGGAGGAGAGGAGCCCTACTGATCAGCTCCTCCCTCTGCCCCAGCAGTGTGCAGCGGTGGGCAGGAGGTGCTGGAGGCGAGGGAGTGGGAGTGAGGGTGGTGCACGCTTGGGGGAAGGGGTGAGTCTGGCAAAAGCCCCTAGTGCAGACTTCACTTCAGTTTAGGTGAGTCATTTCCCCTCTCTGGGCCTTTCTTTCCTCTCTTTGCCTTCCTTCATTTCGTCTGATTGGTCACTGTTAAATGAACGAGAATCACTTTATAGAGTCAACTGCCTGTGGAGTATCTATGGGCAGAGCACCACCAGCAGGGCTCAATGTGCCCCCAAACCGCTAGGCAGACAACGGCAGGAGTGATTTAGTGCTGCTGTTTCTCTGATATCGTTGAAATGATGCTGGTTTCGTGACAGTGGCTGAGCCAAGCAGTTACTGGGGTGGGAAATTTCCCAGCTACCTGGTTGATTTCTGGCTTCACTTCGACTAAATTCTATTCTGGTGTAAACTGGCATTTTTCTATTGACTTTCAAGTTATATATTGACTTCAGTGGCGCGAGGCTGATTTACATCGGCTGGGGAGCTGCTCCCTGGTGTGCTTGAGACCATGGATACGATTGTCTGTGGTGATACTATTATCCCCACTCCAAAGGTGCAGAATGAGACGATTCCCAGGGAATCACAGCTCCCAGTGTGTCTGACTCCACTGGGAAGTGGTTCTTATCACCATTGTAGAGAACAGAGCCTAGAGAGGCCCAACAAACCGTCTATTGGGATAATGGGAGAACTGACACTGCAAAGAACACCTGGATTAACTCTGACACCCCCCTCTGGGATTTAGAAGCCCATTGCTCTGTTTTTTGCCTTAATCCTTTCACATCTGTCTGGGCTTTTCCAGGTGACCACTGGGCTCAGCCTTGGGGCTTGAGAAGAGGTATTCAATAATATAAGACAGCTGGACAGCAAAACAACTGTGAATACTCACCCCAGAGACGCTTCCAGATACACTCCCAGAAGCCTGAAAGGAAATTGGTGGGAGTTATTTGATCCTGCTCTTTCTCCAGTACCATTACATTTTAACGACTTCACTTCCATTTCCCATAACTGGACCACACCATGGCCACACAAACAGCACCTTGTCAAAGCCAGCTGTGTTTGGTGTATTTTTGGACAGAGCACCGTCATTTCCCCTCTATGTGTGTGTCTTTCTTCTTCTCTCTGCCTTCCTTCATTCGGCTGACCAGTCACTGTTTTACCTACCAGAGTTGTTTAGGGGAGTCAAAGCCAACTGGGTTTGGTGTGTTTATGGACAGAGCACCAGCAACAGGGCTGAGTGTGCCCCCGAACCGCTAGATAGAAAAAAGGCAGGAGTTCTTTAATGCTGCTCTTTCTCCAAGATCATTGAAGTGATGCTGGTGTCATCATAGTGGCAGTGGCTGAGACAGGAATCTCCTGGGGTGGGACATTTCCCGCCATGCAGGTGATTTCCACCCTCCCTCCCTCTGAACTATCTCCTACATCCCCACTTGAACGCTTCATTATCTGCCATGTGAGGAAACCCCTTTGAAATGGGCCAAATGCTATGCTGGTGTTACCCGGCATTACTGTATTGATTTCAGTGGTGTGAGGACGATTTACATCTGCTGGGGAGCTGCTCCCTTGTGTAACTGAGACCATGTAGATGACTCTCCATGGTGATACTACTATCCCCGCCCCAAAGGTGCAGAATGACAGCATTTGCAGCCAATCACAGCTCCCAGTGTGTATGACCCCACTAGGGGGTGATTCTTAACACGGGTATAAAGAACAGATCTCACAGAATCTCCAGAAAATGGCTACTAGTAGAATAGAAGAATTGACACTGCAAAGAACATCTGGATTGATTCTGACACACCCTTTGGGATTTAGAAACCCATTGCTTTGTCTTTTGCCCCAATCCTTGCACATCTGTCCAGGCTATTCCAACTGAGCACTGGCTCAGGGTTCAGGCTTGCTGAGAGCCACTGCGAGACTAGAAAGCAGCTTGACAGCAAATCGAATTTGGAATACTCACCCCAGGAACGCTCCCAGCTACGTTCTTAGCAGCCTGTAAGGAGAAAGCTGGGAGTTACTTGATCCTACGCTTTCTGTAGTGGCATCAAAATATAGCTACTTCCCTCCCATTGTCCATAGCTTAACCACACCATGGCCACACCAGGAGCACCTTGTCAGTACACCTATCCCAGCATACCAGTGCGCTTTTGTGGGTGTAGGTTATACTAGCGCATTCTGAGTTAAATATACAGGGAAAAATGCAGTTTTGCTGCTATAACTGTGTCTGCACTAGGGGCTTTTGCCAGCACAGCCGTGTTAGCCAGGGACCAAACATCTTCACACACCAGACCCACACCACTATGCCAAGGAAAATCTGCAGTGTAGACGTGTCTCCAGACATCTCTGCGCTGGGCAACATTCCCACTGCCCTTTCTCAGTGCCGGGATTAACGTCCAGAGTTTGGGGGCTTTCCTTATTGCTCAGGATAAGAATTAGAACCAGTTCAAGTTTTTTCACATGAATTTATTTATTTATTTGGAAAAAAAGTGGTCAATTGTTTTTCAATTTTTTAGAACATAAGAACATAAGAACGGCCGTACCGGGTCAGACCAAAGGTCCATCTAGCCCAGTATCTGTCTACCGACAGTGGCCAATGCCAGGTGCCCCAGAGGGAGTGAACCTAACAGGCAATGATCAAGTGATCTTCTTCCTGCCATCCATCTCCATCCTCTGACGAACAGAGGCTAGGGACACCATTCTTACCCATCCTGGCTAATAGCCATTTATGGACTTAGCCACCATGAATTTATCCAGTTCCTTTTAAACATTGTTATAGTCCTAGCCTTCATAACCTCCTCAGGTAAGGAGTTCCACAAGTTGACTGTGCGCTGCGTGAAGAAGAACTTCCTTTTATTTGTTTTAAACCTGCTGCCTATTAATTTCATTTGGTGACCCCTAGTTCTCGTATTATGGGAATAAGTAAATAACTTCTCCTTATCCACTTTCTCAACATCACTCATGATTTTATATACCTCTATCATATCCCCCCTTAGTCTCCTCTTTTCCAAGCTGAAGAGTCCTAGCCTCTTTAATCTTTACTCGTATGGGACCCTCTCCAAACGCCTAATCATTTTAGTTGCCCTTTACTGAACCTTTTCTAGTGCTAGAATATCTTTTTTGAGGTGAGGAGACCACATCTGTACACAGTATTCGAGATGTGGGCGTACCATGGATTTATATAAGGGCAATACTATATTCTCCGTCTTGTTCTCTATCCCCTTTTTAATGATTCCTAACATCCTGTTTGCTTTTTTGACCGCCTCTGCACACTGCGTGGACATCTTCAGAGAACTATCCACAATGACTCCAAGATCTTTTTCCTGACTCGTTGTAGCTAAATTAGCCCCCATCATATTGTATGTATAGTTGGGGTTATTTTTTCCAATGTGCATTACTTTACATTTATCCACATTAAATTTCATTTGCCATTTTGTTGCCCAATCACTTAATTTTGTGAGATCTTTTTGAAGTTCTTCACAATCTGCTTTGGTCTTAACTATCTTGAGCAGTTTAGTATCATCTGCAAACTTGGCCACCTCACTGTTTACCCCTTTCTCCAAATCATTTATGAATAAATTGAATAGGATTGGTCCTAGGACTGACCCTTGGGGAACACCACTAGTTACCCCTCTCCATTCTGAGAATTTACCATTAATTCCTACCCTTTGTTCCCTGTCTTTTAACCAGTTCTCAGTCCATGAAAGGACCTTCCCCTTTATCCCATGACAACTTAATTTACGTAAGAGCCTTTGGTGAGGGACCTTGTCAAAGGCTTTCTGGAAATCCAAGTACACTATGTCCACCGGATCCCCCTTGTCCACATGTTTGTTGACCCCTTCAAAGAACTCTAATAGATTAGTAAGACATGATTTCCCTTTACAGAAACCATGTTGACTACTGCTCAATAATTTATGTTTTTCTATGTGTCTGACAATTTTATTTTTAACTATTGTTTCAACTAATTTGCCCGGTACCGACGTTAGACTTACCGGTCTGTAATTGCCGGGATCACCTCTAGATCCCTTTTTTAAATATTGGTGTTACATTAGCTAACTTCCAATCACTGGGTACCGAAGCCGATTTAAAGGATAGGTTACAAACCTTAGTTAATAGTTCCGCAACTTCACATTTGAGTTCTTTCAGAACTCTTGGGTGAATGCCATCTGGTCCCGGTGACTTGTTAATGTTGAGTTTATCAATTAATTCCAAAACCTCCTCTAGTGACACTTCAATCTGTGACAGTTCCTCAGATTTGTCACCTACAAAAGCCAGCTCAGGTTTGGGAATCTCCCTAACATCCTCAGCCGTGAAGACTGAAGCAAAGAATCCATTTAGTTTCTCCGCAATGACTTTATCGTCTTTAAGCGCTCCTTTTGTATTTTGATCGTCAAGGGGCCCCACTGGTTGTTTAGCAGGCTTCCTGCTTCTGATATACTTAAAAAACATTTTGTTATTACCTTTGGAGTTTTTGGCTAGCCGTTCTTCAAACTCCTCTTTGGCTTTTCTTATTACACTCTTGCACTTAAGTTGGCAGTGTTTGTGCTCCTTTCTATTTGCCTCACTAGGATTTGACTTCCACTTTTTAAAGGAAGTCTTTTTATCTCTCACTGCTTCTTTTACATGGTTGTTAAGCCACGGTGGCTCTTTTTTAGTTCTTTTACTGTGTTTCTTAATTTGGGGTATACATTGAAGTTGGGCCTCTATTATGGTGTCTTTAAAAAGGGCCCATGCAACTTGCAGGGATTTCACTTTAGTCACTGTACCTTTTAATTTTTGTCTAACTAACCCCCTCATTTTTGTATAGTTCCCCCTTTTGAAATTAAATGCCACAGTTTTGGGCTGTTGAGGTATTCTTCCCACCACAGGGATGTTGAATGCTATTGTATTATGGTCACTATTTCCAAGCGGTCCTGCTATAGTTACCTCTTGGACCAGCTCCTGCGCTCCACTCAGGATTAAATCTAGAGTTGCCTCTCCCCTTGTGGGTTCCCGTACCAGCTGCTCCATGAAGCAGTCATTTAAAGTATCGAGAAATTTTATCTCTGCATTTCGTCCTGAAGTGAAATGTTCCCAGTCAATATGGGGATAATTGAAATCCCCCACTATTATTGGTGTCATAAATAAACATATCAGGGTTAAGGTCTCTTTTCCCTGGAAAGGGTTAACAAGCTCAGTAACCTGAGAAACACCTGACCAGAGGACCAATCAAGGAACAGGATTATTTTCAAATCTCTGTGGAGGGAAGCCTTTGTCTGTGTTCCTTGTTTGCTCAGAGCTCTCTTTGGATCTAAGAGAGGTCAGTCATGTCTCCAAGTTCTCCTGGAGTAGTTTCCACTATTTAATAGTTAGTATTAATTAGAAAGGCGGATTAGTCTTTTGAGTTGCTTTCTATATTTGCAATTGTGTGTTTTGCTGAAGGAAATTCTTTATTCCTGTTTGCTTTTACTTTGCTTTCACTGAGAAAGAAAGGGGGAGGGGGGATTCTCTCCAGAGATTGATAAGTTTAGACCCTGTATTGTTCCATCTTGGTTACAGAGACAGTGACTTTTCTTTTTTACTCTTTAATAAATTCTTTTCTATTAAGGACTTGGTTGACCTTTCTTTGGGTGGATTCTCAAGGAAAGGGGAGGGGGAGGTATCCCTCTGTAGTTAAATCCCGGTGTCTCTCCTAGGAAAAGGGAGGGGGGAGGAAGCAGGGGGGAATGGTTTATTTCTCCTGGATGTAAGAACCCCATGGATTTGGGGCTCTTGGAATCCCCTAGGATTTTGGGGAAGGACTGTGTCTCAATCCACATTTCCTGATTGAGTGGTGGCAGCTTTTACTAGATCTAAACTAGGATTTTAGTTTAGAGGGAAACCAGTGCAGGTCCCCACATTGGAACCCAACAGCTCCAAGTGGGGGTGAGACCTATGACAATTGGGTTCTTAATTTTGATAGCCTGTCTAATTTCCCTTAGCATTTCATCATCACTATTACTGTCCTGGTCAGGTGGTTGATAATAGATCCCTAATGTTACATTTTTATTAGAGCATGGAATTTCTATCCATAGAGATTCTATGGAACATGTGGATTCGCGTAAGATTTTTACTTCATTTGAATCCACATTTTCTTTCACATATAGTGCCACTCCTCCCCCCGCACGACCTGTTCTGTCCTTCCGATATTTGTACTTCGGAATGATTGTGTCCCATTGATTGCTCTCATTCCACCAGGTTTCTGTGATGCCTATTATATCAATATCCTCCTTTATCACAAGGCACTCTAGTTTACCCATCTTATTATTTAGACTTCTAGCATTTGTGTACAAGCACTTTAAAAACCTGCCCCTGTTTATTTGTCTGCCCTTTTCTGATGTGCAAATTCTTTTTTATGTGACTGTTTATCATCTGACCCAGCCCTTTCATTATACTCTCCAGTCCTCTGCTCCTGACTATAACCTGGAGATTCTCTATCATCAGAAGCAGCAAAGAATCCTGTGGCACCTTATAGACTAACAGACGTTTTGCAGCATGAGCTTTCGTGGGTGAATACCCACTTCTTCGGATGCATCCGAAGAAGTGGGTATTCACCCACGAAAGCTCATGCTGCAAAACGTCTGTTAGTCTATAAGGTGCCACAGGATTCTTTGCTGCTTCTACAGAACCAGACTAACACGGCTACCCCTCTGATACTCTATCATCAGACTCTCCCCTAAGAGAAGTCTGTGTCCGATCCACACACTCCTCTGCAGCAGTCGGCTTTCCCCCATCTCCTAGTTTAAAAACAGACAAAATCAGAAATGAAAAAGATGTGCAATTTCCTCATATAACATTGCAACCCTCTTTCCTAGGTTTTCACTCCTTATTTCCCTCTGGCTAAAGCTGTCTGAAAAATTGTATGTTTTCGGACATTTTCCACACAAAATAATTGCCTGTGTCCAAATTTTTGAAAATGTTTTGAAAGTGTTTTTTTAAAGAGAAGCTGAAAAATTCTCCCCATTACTTTCTCACTGAAAAGGGGAGGTTAAACCTGGGGGAAGGGATGTGTGAAGAGAGATGGATGAATAAGAACCAAAACTTTCCCCATGTTTTGGTTTTAATTCTTTTTGTTAAAACATCAGCAAAAAATGGAAAACAGGATTAGAATTTGAGCTAGTTGGAATTTTTCCAAATGAAAAAAGTTGCTGATTGTTTTTCAAATTTTCCACCCTCCCTCCCACTGAAATATCTCGTAGATTCCCCCACTCACATGTTTCATTGTCTGCCATGTTAGGAAACTCTTTTTCAAGTGGCCCAAATTCCGTTCTGCTGTGGGACATGTTCCCTGATAGAGGTTCTATCCTGATAGAGGTGCTCAATCATCACTGCCAACTCCCTGGCTGCAGCGCTGGCTGTACACCTGGCCAGGTTGGGGTGTAGCGATTGCAGCGCTGGTGATCCAGCGCTGCTCATCAAGTGTGGACACACACCAGCGCTTTTATTGGCCTCCAGGGAATAAGGAGATATCCCAGAAAGCTTTTAACTAAATTACTCTCTTTGTTTTGTTATGCAGCCTCTCTTTGTTTTGTTGTGAACTCCGATCGGAGCTCCGAGCTCCGTTGAACTGCTTATCTAAAAAACAATCACTGATCACAGCAAACAGGAGTGTAGTGAGGCGGCCTGGCTCCCGGCCGCACCTGAGAGAGAGGAACCAGAACAGCCACCTCAGTGGGCGGAGCCACCACCACCTGTCCCCGCCCCCCGGAAGTCAAGGGGCGGGACAGGAAGTATAAAGGGCCGGCCCCAACGCTCAGTTGTAACCCGGCGGCCGGAGAGGACAGACGCTCTGGACCGCGCTCCTGCTGGACCGAGCCTTCCCCGAGCCAGGTATCCGGAGGAGGACTGGCCGAGCCTTCCCCGAGCCAGGTACCCCGAGGTGGACATACCGAGCCTTCCTCGAGCCAGATATCCGGAGGAGGACTGGCCGAGCCTGCCCCGAGCCCGGTACCCCGAGGAGCCGTTCGAGCGC
The DNA here is from genome assembly GCF_020497125.1 of Mauremys mutica. NCBI lineage: Eukaryota > Metazoa > Chordata > Testudines > Geoemydidae > Mauremys > Mauremys mutica. The sequence continues at coordinate 12,709,992 of NC_059088.1, forward strand.
TACCCCGGGGTGTAGCCCGGGGGTAGCCGACCCCTGTCCGGCTGTAGGCACCGAGGTGCCCATGTCAGTGTGTTGCGGTCAGGACCCCACTGACCAGCGGCAGTGATAGCCGCTAATAGGGCCCCGGGCTGGGACACAGTGGAGTGGGTGGGCCTGTGTCCCCCCCTGCCACCCCACTCACGGGTGGCAGTCTCCCCCTCACACCAGCGCACAGGCACAGAGGCCTGCACTTGTCTGATTGTTACTGCTCAGCTCCTGATGCAAGGACCTGAGCCCTGATATCTTATTGTTGCTCAGCTCCTGGGACAAGGACCTGAGCCCCTTAAACTATTGGGTGTTGCCTCGCCCTGACCTAGGGCTTGGGCTTACTGACTATTGTTGCTGCTCAGCTCCTGATGCAAGGACCTGAGCCCTGAACTCTTATTGTTGCTCAGCTCCTGATGCAAGGACCTGAGCCCTGAACTATTATTGCTGCTCAGCTCCTGCTGTAAGGATCCGAGCCTAGAACTGCTGTGTTGCTGCCCCGCCCTCACTGAGGGCCTGGGCTTGCTATTTTCTCTGTGTGCTCAGCTCCTGTTGCAAGGCCCTGAGCCCCTTAAACTATTGTTTGTTGCCCCGCCCCGACTGAGGGCCTGGGCTTCCTGACTTTGTTATTGCTCAGCTCCTGCTGCAAGGACCTGAGCCCCTTGAACTATTGTTTGCTGCCCCGCCCTGACTGAGGGCCTGGGTTTATCTCACTGACTCTGTGCCGCTCAGCCCCTGACTGAGGGTCTGAGCTTAGAACTGTTATTTGCTGCCCCGCCCTGACTAAGGGCGTGGGTTTTATTGACTGCTTGCCTTTTGTTCAGCCCCTGCCTGAGGGGCGGAACCCCTGGACCTTCGGAGACTGATCACGAACTTAGGCCGTGTAGTGAAGCGGCCTGGCTCCCGGCCGCACCTGAGAGGGCCGAGCCCCCGCACCGGACTGTTACAAGGAGCTATCTGTATCTGGCTGTGAACGATCAAATGAGAGGCAGGGAGTGAATGTTTGCTTGACAGAGAAACAGCGTTGGAGGCAGGCTGTTTGCAATTAAGACCAAGGGTTCGCGAACATTTTGTGATTTTTCAATCCAGGAAGCTAAACTGTTGGCTCCAAAAATCCACTCTCTCTCTCTTCCCCGCTCCCTGTCACAGTACACCACCCTCCACCCCCCTCTTTTGAAAAGCACGTTGTTGCCACTTGAATGCTGGGATAGCTGCCCATAATGCAGCACTCCCAACAGCGCTGCAAATGTTGCAAATGTGGCCACACACCAGCGCTGGTAGCTGTCAGTGTGGCCACACACCAGCGCTGCTCCTACACAGCTGGATGACCAGCGCTGCAAACTACCAGCGCTGCAAACCGTAAGTGTAGCCAAGCCCTGACACTTCCGCAGGGTTTGGGCTTGCTAAGAGGTACTGGGATAATATAAAACAGCCTGACAACAAAGCAAATGTGATTACTCACCTCAAAAACGCTTCTAGCTAGTCTTCCAGAAGCCTGCAAGGAAATTGATGGGAGTTAATTGCTGCTGCTCTTTCTCCAATGCCATCAGAATTCCCTCTCATTGTCCATAGCTTAACCACACCACGGCTATGCTAGCAGCGCCGTGTCAGTATGGTGATCCCAGCGTACTACTGCACTTTTGTCGGTGTAGCTTATTCTAGCTGTCTCTGAGCAAAATGATCTATAATGCAAATGCACGATTTTGCTGCTATGAAAATATCTCCACTAGGGCCATTTGCTAGCAAAGCCACTTCAGTCTGATGTCAAATATCTTCGATCCCCAAACCAACATGGCTTTTCCAGCAGAAGTCTGTGGTGTTGAGATATCTCCAGACAGCTCTGTGATGGGCAACGTTCCCACTGCCCTTCTTTCTCTGTGCTGGGATTAATCTCCAGAGTTTTACAGTTTCCCTACTTCTCGGGATAAGAATTCAAGCTGGTTAGAATTATTACAAAGGGATTTTTTTCTTGATTGACCTCCTGCATAGCACAGGGCACAGAATCTCACCCAATAGGATGATCAGATGTCCTGATTTAGTAGACACAGTCGTGAAATTTGTGGCTTTTTCTTATATAGGCACCTATTACACCCCGCCCACTGTTCTGATTTTTCACACTTGCTTTCTGGTCACCCTGTCACCCAATGATTCCTCCATGTAGCCCATAACTTCTGTTCTATTTCGAGCATGCCTTTTCTGAACATATCCCATCGAGATTTAAAGGCTTTCGGTGATTAAGGCCCTATCTCCATTGCCATTTTTCTCTCCCGTCGGCATAGAGCGGCTACACGAGGTATCTTACAGTGGCAGAGATGCATCGGTACAGCCATGCCGCTGTAAGGTCTCTGGCATACACATTGTCAGAGACTCCACCGCATCCTGGGTTAATCGTTCCTAAGGTTAACGAATACTGTTAAAATTAGCACCTTCTCTCTTGATTCAGTTTGTCTAGCTTCGGTTTTAGCTTATTGAATCTTTTCTTCCTTTCTTTGATTAAAGAGCCATCTCCCATCAGAAGTCTCTTCCCCCTGCAGGTATGTGTATACCAGGTTCGAGTCACCTCTTACCTGTCTCTGTGGTCAATTAAATAGATTGTGCTGCTTGTCTTTGGACTCCCCGGGCTCTCTCAGCTAGCCTGACCTCTGAGCCCACCTCTGGAGGCCAATGGCCTTCCTATGCTTAATCTGATTTAAAGGTCCCAAACTAATGTAAAAGCCCCAAAGGAGAGTAAATTCTGAATACTCACAGAAACGTCCCCTCCAAGTCCTCCATCAACCTACAGGAAAAAAGCAAGTTACTAAAACATTAATTACTTGCTGCTGCTCTTTAACTGGGAGCAGTGAAATGAAAATGATGCCCTGAAAGGAACTGGACTCAAACGGCTGCTGGTTGGGAAACGGGAGCCAGTGTGGTCTAGCGAAAAGGGAGCTGGGCTGGGAGACAAGAGCTCGGGGATCTGTTCTGGGCTCTGCTGCTGATTTTCCTGGTGACTTTAGGTGAGTCGCTCCCCCTCTCTGGGCCTTTCTTTCTTCTCTTTGCCTTCCTTCATTTCATCTGATTGGTCACTGTTAAATGTACCAGAATCACTTTACAGACTCTCAGAGTCAACTGCCTCTGGAGTATCTATGGGCAGAGCACCACCAGCAGGGCTCAATGTGCCCCCAAACCGCTAGGCAGACAAAGGCAGGAGTGATTTAGTGCTGCTCTTTCTCCGATCTCGTTGAAATGATGCTGGTTTCGTGGCAGTGGCTGAGCCAGGCAGTTTGTGCGGTGGGAAATTTCCCAGCTCCCTGGTTGATTTCCGGCTTCCCTTCTACTGAAATATTTCTTACATCCCCACGTGCTTCATTGGCTTCTATGTTAGGAAACCATTTTTTTAAAATGGGATAAATTCTATACTGGTGTAAACTGTCATTTCTCTGTTGACTTCAGTGGCGCGAGGCTGATTTACATCTGCTGGGGAGCTGCTCCCCGGTGTGGTTGAGACCATGGATACGATTGTCCCTGGTGACACTATTATCCCCAGTCCAAAGGTGCAGAATGAGATGATTCCCAGGGAATCACAGCTGCCAGTGTGTCTGACTCCGCTGGGAAGTGGTTCTTATCACCATTGTAGAGAACAGAGCCTAGAGAGGCCCAACAAACCGTCTATTGGGATAATGGGAGAACTGATACTGCAAAGAACACCTGGATTAACTCTGAAACCCCCCTCTGGGATTTAGAAGCCCATTGCTCTGTCTTTTGCCTTAATCCTTTCACATCTGTCTGGGCTTTTCCAGGTGACCACTGGGCTCAGCATTAGGGCTTGAGAAGAGGTATTCAATAATATAAGACAGCTGGACAGCAAAACAACTGTGAATACTCACCCCAGAGACGCTTCCAGATACACTCGCAGAAGCCTGAAAGGAAATGGGTGGGAGTTATTTGATCCTGGTCTTTCTCCAGTACCATTACATTTTAACTACTTCACTCACATTTCCCATAACTGGACCACACCATGGCCACACAAGCAGCACCTTGTCAAAGCCAACTGTGTTTGGTGTATTTATGGACAGAGCACCGCCAACAGGGCTGAGTCTGCCCTCAAACCGCTAGATAGAAAAAAGGCAGGAGTTCTTTAATGCTGCTCTTTTTCCAAGATCATTGAAGTGATGCTGGTGTCATCATAGTGGCAGTGGCTGAGACAGGAATCTCCTGGGGTGGGACATTTCCTGCCATGCAGGTGATTTCCACCCTGCCTCCCTCTGAACTATCTCCTACATCCCCACTTGAACGCTTCATTATCTGCCATGTGAGGAAACCCCTTTTAAAGACACCAAATACTATGCTGGTGTTAACCGGCATTACTGTATTGATTTCAGTGGTGTGAGGACAATTTACATCTGCTGTGGAGCTTCTCCCTCGTGTAACTGAGGCCATGTATTTGACTGTCCATGGTGATACTACTATCCCAGCCCAAAGGTGCAGAATAACAGTATTTGCAGCCAATCACAGCTCCCAGTGTGTATGACCCCACTAGGGAGTGATTCTTAACAAGGGCATAAAGAACAGATCCCACAGAATCCCCAGAAAATGGCTACTAGTAGAATAGTAGAATTGACACTGCAAAGAACATCTGGATTGATTCTGACAAACCCTTTGGGATTTAGAAACCCATTGCTTTGTCTTTTGCCCCAATCCTTGCACATCTGTCCAGGCTATTCCAACTGACCACTGGCTCAGGGTTCAGGCTTGCTAAGAGCCACTGCAAGACTAGAAAACAGCTTGACAGCAAATCGAATTTGGAATACTCACCCCAGGAACGCTCCCAGCTAGGTCCTCCACAGCCTGTAAGGAGAAAGCTGGGAGTTACTTGATCCTACGCTTTCTCCAGAAGCATCAAAATATAGCTACTTCCCTCCCATTGTCCATAGCTTAACCACACCAGGAGCACCTTGTCAGTACAGCTATCCCAGCGTACCAGTGCGCTTTTGTGGGTGTAGGTTATACTAGCACATTCTGAGCTAAATATACAGGGGAAAATGCAGTTTTGCTGCTATAACTGTGTCTGTACTAGGGGCTTTTGTTAGCACAGCCGTGTCAGCCAGGGACCAAACCTCTTCACACACCAGACCCACACCACTATGCCATGGAAAATCTGCAGTGTAGACGTGTCTCCAGACATCTCTGCCCTGGGCAACATTCCCACTGCCCTTCTTTCTCAGTGCCGGGATTAACGTCCAGAGTTGGGGATTTTCCTTATTGCTCAGGATAAGAATTAGAGCCAGTTCAAGTTTTTTCACATGAATTTATTTATTTATTTATTTATTTGAAAAAAAATTGTCAATTGTTTTTCAATTTTTTCCCCTTTTTGGACAAAATCAGAAATGAAAAGGATCTGCAATTTCCTCATATAAAATTGCCACCTTATTGCCTAGATTTTCACTCCTTATTTCCCTCTGGCTAGAGCTGTTTGAAAAATTGTGTGTTTTCGGACATTTTCCACACAAAATAATTGCCTGCGTCAAAATTTTTGAAAATGTTTTGAAAGTGTTTTTTTAAAAAGAAGCTGAAAAATTCTCCCTGTTACTTTCTCACTGAAAAGGGGAGGTTAAACCTGGGGGAAGGGGTGTGTGAAGAGAGATGGACGATTAAGAACCAAAACTTTCCCCATGTTTTGGTTTTAATTCTTTTTGTTAAAACATCAGCAAAAAATGGGCAACAGTAATGAATACTCATACCAACAGCGCCTTCGACTGTGTCCACAGCAGCCTGTAAGGAAAAATCGAGGAGTTACTTGATCTGCGCTTTCTCCAGTGTTATCACAATGTAGCTGATTCCTTCACAATGGCACTACTCCATTTTCGGGGCGGGGTTGGGGGAGGATGTTGATGATTTAGACTTTAGAGACATCATTTCCCCTCTATGTGTGTGTCTTTCTTCTTCTCTCTGCCTTCCTTCATTCGGTTGACCAGTCACTGTTTTATCTACCAGAATTGTTTAGGGGAGTCAAAGCCAACTGGGTTTGGTGTATTTATGGACTGAGCACCAGCAACAGGGCTGAGTGTGCCCCCGAACCGCTAGATAGAAAAAAGGCAGGAGTTCTTTAATGCTGCTCTTTCTCCAATATCATTGAAGTGATGCTGGTGTCATCATAGTGGCAGTGGCCGAGACAGGAAGCTCCTGGGGTGAGACATTTCCCTGCCATGCAGGTGATTTCCACCCTCCCTCCCTCTGAACTATCTCCTACATCCCCCACTTGAACGCTTCATTATCTGCCATGTGAGGAATCATAGAATCATAGAATCTCAGGGTTGGAAAGGACCTCAGGAGGTCATCTAGTCCAACCCCCAGCTCAAAGCAGGACCAAACCCAACTAAGTCATCCCAGCCAGGGCTTTGTCAAGCCTGACCTTAAAAACCTCTAAGGAAGGAGATTCCACCACCTCCCTAGGTAACCCATTCCAATTCTTCACCACCCTACTAGTGAAAAAGTTTTTCCTAATATCCAACCTAAACCTCCCCCTCTGCAACTTGAGACCATTACTCCTTGTTCTGTCATCTTCTACCACTGAGAACAGTCTAGATCCATCCTCTTTGGAACCCCCTTTCAGGTAGTTGAAAGCAGCTATCAAATCCCCCCTCATTCTTCTCTTCTGCAGGCTAAACAATCCCAGTTCCCTCAGCCTCTCCTCATAAGTCATGTGCTCCAGCCCCCTAATCATTTTTGTTGCCCTCCGCTGGACTCTCCAATTTATCCACATCCTTCTTGTAGTGTGGGGCCCAAAACTGGACACAGTACTCCAGATGAGGCCTCACCAGTGCTGAATAGAGGGGAATGATCACTTCCCTCGATCTGCTGGAAATGCCCCTACTTATACAACCCAAAATGCCATTAGCCTTCTTGGCAACAAGGGCACACTGTTGACTCATATTCAGCTCTTCGTCCACTGTAACCCCTAGGTCCTTTTCTGCAGAACTGCTGCCCAGCCATTCGGTCCCTAGTCTGTAGCAGTGCATGGGATTCTTCCGTCCTAAGTGCAGGACTCTGCACTTGTCCTTGTTGAACCTCATCATATTTCTTTTGGCCCAATCCTCTAATTTGTCTAGGTCCCTCTGTATCCTATCCCTACCCTCCAGCGTATCAACCACTCCTCCCAGTTTAGTGTCATCTGCAAACTTGCTAAGGGTGCAGTCCACACCATCCTCCAGATCGTTAATGAAGATATTGAATAAAACTGGCCCCAGCACCGACCCTTGGGGCACTCCACTTGATACCGGCTGCCAACTAGACATGGAACCATTGATCACTATCCGTTGAGCCCGACCATCTAGCCAGTTTTCTATCCACCTTACCGTCCATTCATCCAGCCCATACTTCTTTAACTTGCTGGCAAGAATACTGTGGGAGACTGTATCAAAAGCTTTGCTAAAGTCCAGAAATAGCACATCCACTGCTTTCCCCTCATCCACAGAGCCGGTTATCTCCTCATAGAAGGCAATTAGGTTAGTCAGGCATGACTTGCCCTTGGTGAATCCATGCTGACTGTTCCTGATCACTTTCCCCTCCTTTAAGTGGTTCAGAATTGATTCCTTGTGGACCTGTTCCATTATTTTTCCAGGCCAAATGCTATGCTGGTATTACCCGGCATTACTGTATTGATTTCAGTGGTGTGAGGACGATTTACATCTGCTGGGGAGCTGCTCCCTCGTGTAACTGAGACCATGTATATGACTGTCCATGGTGATACTACTATTCCCGCCCCAAAGGTGCAGAATGAGAGCTTTTGCAGCCAGTCACAGCTCCCAGTGTGTATGACCCCACTAGGGACTGATTCTTAACATGGGCATAAAGAACAGATCCCACAGAATCCCCAGAAAATGGCTACTAGTAGAATAGAAGAATTAACACTGCAAATAACATCTGGATTGATTCTGACACACCCTTTGGGATTTAGAAACCCTTTGCTTTGTCTTTTGCCCCAATCCTTGCACATCTGTCCAGGCTATTCCAACTGAGCACTGGCTCAGGGTTCAGGCTTGCTAAGAGCCACTGCGAGACTAGAAAACAGCTTGACAGCAAATCGAATTTGGAATACTCACCCCAGGAACGCTCCCAGGTAGGTCCTCCACAGCCTGTAAGGAGAAAGCTGGGAGTTACTTGATCCTACGCTTTCTCCAGAAGCATCAAAATATAGCTACTTCCCTCCCATTGTCCATAGCTTAACCACACCAGGAGCACCTTGTCAGTACAGCTATCCCAGCGTACCAGTGCGCTTTTGTGGGTGTAGGTTATACTAGCACATTCTGAGCTAAATATACAGGGGGAAATGCAGTTTTGCTGCTATAACTGTGTCTGTACTAGGGGCTTTTGCTAGCACAGCCGTGTCAGCCAGGGACCAAACATCTTCACACACCAGACCCACACCACTATGCCAGGGAAAATCTGCAGTGTATAGACGTGTCTCCAGACATCTCTGCCCTGGGCAACATTCCCACTGCCCTTCTTTCTCAGTTCCGGGATTAACGTCCAGAGTTGGGGATTTTCCTTATTGCTCAGGATAAGAATTAGAGCCAGTTCAAGTTTTTTTCACATGAATTTATTTATTTATTTATTTATTTATTTGAAAAAAAATTGTCAATTGTTTTTCAATTTTTTCCCCTTTTTGGACAAAATCAGAAATGAAAAGGATCTGCAATTACCTCATATAAAATTGCCACCTTCTTGCCTAGATTTTCACTCCTTATTTCCCTCTGGCTAGAGCTGTTTGAAAAATTGTGTGTTTTCGGACATTTTCCACACAAAATGATTGCCTGCGTCAAAATTTTTGAAAATGTTTTGAAAGTGTTTTTTTAAAGAGAAGCTGAAAAATTCTCCCCGTTTCTTTCTCACTGAAAAGGGGAGGTTAAACCTGGGGGAAGGGGTGTGTGAAGAGAGATGGACGATTAAGAACCAAAACTTTCCCCATGTTTTGGTTTTAATTCTTTTTGTTAAAACATCAGCAAAAAATGGAAAACAGGATTAGAATTTGAGCTGGTTGGAATTTTTCCAAATGAAAAAAGTTGCTGATTTTTTTTCAAATTTTCCACCCTCCCTCCCACTGAAATATCTCGTAGATGCCCCCACTCGCATGCTTCATTGTCTGCCATGTTAGGAAACTCTTTTTCAAGTGGCCCAAATTCTATTCTGCTGTAAATTGCCACTACTCTGTTGACTTCGGTGGAGAGAGGCTGACTTCCACATGCTTGGGATCTGCTCCATTTTATAGTTAAGAGTGTGTTTGTGATTGTCCATGGCAATACTATTAGCCAGCACAGCCATGTCGGTCAGAGATCAAATATCTTCAGCCCCCAGACCGACACTGCTATGTCAGCAGAAGGCTGTAGTATAGACATGTCTCCAGACAGCTCTGTGATGGGCAACGTTCTCACTGCCCTTCTTTCTCAGTGCTGGGATTGACCTACAGAATATGGCTGCTCGGGATACGAATTAGAGCTGGTTAGAATTATTACAAAGGAATTTTTTGTCTAGATTGACGTCCTGAATGACACAGGGCACAGAATCTCACCCAATGATTCCTGCATCTAGTCCATAACTTCTGTTCTATTTCAAGCATAACTTTTCTGAACATATCCCATCGAGTTTTAAAGACTTTCAGGGATGAAGGCCATATCTACACTACCATTTACGTCAGCAAAACTTGATGTCGCTCAGCGGTGCAAAATAAATACCCCCCAGAGAGAGACACATTTCGCCAGCATAAGCGGTAGTGTGCACAGCACTATGTTGGTGGGAGAGCTTCTCCCACCGCTTGTTGGGGGGTGGTTTAATTACATTGACCGGAGAGCTCTCTCCCGTCGGCATAGAGCGGCTACACGAGACTTTCCTGTTGACTTTAGATGAGTCGCTTCCCCTCTCTGGGCCTTTCTTTCCTCTTCTCTTTGCCTTCCTTTATTTAGTCTGAACGGTCACAGTTAAATCCACCACAATCACTTTACAGACTCTCAAAGTCAAGTGACTTTGGAGAGCAACACCAGCAGGGCTCACAGTGAATTTTCTTCTACACTAACCTCCTGCATAGCCGAGGGCACAGAATCTCACCCAGAGATTCCTGCATCTAGCCCATAACTTCTGTTCTGTTTAGAGCAAAACTTTCCAAAAGATAGCCCATCGAGATTTAAAGACTTTCGGTCATTAAGGCCATATCTACATTACCATTTACGTTGGCAAAACTTACGTCGCTCAGGGGTGTGGAAAAAATACCCGCGTGAGTGACATATGTTTCACCAGCATAAACAGCAGTGTGCAGAGTGCTGTGTCGGTGGGAGAGTTTGAAGTCCCCGGGCTCTCTCAGCTAACCTGACCTCTGAGCCCACCTCTTGAGGCCAAAATGGGGTTCTTACGTTTCATCTGACTTAAAACTAATGTAAAAGCTCCAAAGGAGAGTAAATTCTGAATACTCACAGCCACGCCGCCTCCAAGTCTTCCAGCAAGCTACAGGAAAAAAGCAAGTTACTAAAACATTAATTACTAGTCGCTGCTCTTTCTCTGGGAGCAGGGAAATGAAGATGATGCCCTGAAAGGAACTGGACTCAAATGGCTGCTGGTTAGGAAATGGGAGCCAGTGTGGTCTGGTAAAAGGGAGCTGGGCTGGGAGACAAGAGCTTGGGGATCTGTTCTGGGCTCTGCTGCTGACTTTCCTGGTGACTTTAGGTGAGTCGCTGCCCCTCTCTGGGACTTTCTTTCCTCTCTTTGCCTTCCTTCATTTCATCTGATCGGTCACAGCAAAATGCACCAGAATCACTTTACAGACTCTCAGCGTCAACTGCCTCTGGAGTATCTATGGGCAGAGCACCACCAGCAGGGCTCAACATGCCTCCAAACGTTAGTAAGAAAAAGGCAGGAGTGATTTAGTGCTGCTCTTTCTCCAATACCATTGAAATGATGCTAGTTTTATGGCAGTGTCTGAGCCAGGCAGCTCCTGGCGTGGGAATTTTCCCAGCTACCTGGTCGATTTCTGCCCTCCCTTCTATTGAAATATTTCCTAGATCCCCACGTCCTTCATTGGCTTCCATGTCATGAACCCTCTTTTTTCAAATGGGCTAAATTCTATACTAGTGTAAACTGTCATTTCTCTATTGACTTCAGTGGCACGAGTCCAATTTACATCTGCTGGGGAGCTGCTCCCTGGTGTGGTTGAGACCATGTATACGATTGTCCCTGGTGATGCTATTATCCCCACTCCAGATGTGCAGAATGAGAGGGGTCCCAGTGAATCACAGCTGCCAGTGTGTCTGACTCCGCTGGGAACTGGTTCTTATCATGGCGGTAAAGAGCAGAGCCCACAGAGACCTAAGAAACGAGCTCTGGGGATAATGGGAGAACTGACACTGCAAAGAACACCTGGATTAACTCAGACACCCCCCTCTGGGATTTAGAAGCCCATTGCTCTGCCTTTTGCCTTAATCCTTTCATATCTGTCTAGGCTTTTCTGGCTGACCACTGGGCTCAGCACCGGGGTTTCAGAAGCGGTTCTGTGATAATATAAGACAGCCTGACAGCAAAGCAACTTTGAATACTCACCCGTGGAACTCTTCCAGATACGCTCCCAGAACCCTGCAAGGAAATTGCTGGGAGTTACTTGATTCTGTGCTTTCTCCAATACCATCAAAAGGTAACGGATTTCCTCACATTGTCCATAGCTGAACCACACCATGGCTACGCTAGGAGCACCTTGTCACTACAGCTATCCCGGTGTATTTTTGTCGCTGCAGTTTATTCTACTCTCTCCTGAGCAAAATAAGCTATGCAAGCAAAAGCACTGTGTTGCTGGTATAACTGTGTCTTACATGAGGGGCTTTTGCCATGTCAGCCAGGGACCAAACATCTTCCTAACCCAGACCAACACCACTGTGCCAGGGGAAGTCTGTCATGTAGACATGTCTCCAGACAGCTCTGTGATGGGGAACATTCCCACTGCCCTTCTTTCTCGGTGCTGGGATTAACTTCCAGAGTCTGGCAGTTTCCTGGCTCCTCAGGATAAGAATTCGAGCTGGTTGGAATTTTTCCAGATGAAAAAACCTGTTGATTGCTTTTCAAATTTTCCACCCTCCCTCCCACTGAAATATCTCGTAGATGCCCCCACTCACATGTTTCATTGTCTGCCATATTCAGAAATTCTTTTTCAAGTGGGCCCAATTCTATTCTGGTGTAAACTGCCACTACTCTGTTGACGTCAGGGGAGAGAGGCTGATTTCAACATGCTGGGGACCTGCTCCATTGTACAGTTAAGAGTGTGTTTGTGATTGTCCATGGTGATACTGTTATGCCAAGGCCCTGGAGCAGAATGACAGGATTCCCAGCGAATCACAGCTCCCGGTATGTATGATTCCAACTAGCAGGGGTGTGCACATGGGAGGGCAATCAGGGTCACAGCCCCCCCCCCCAAGAGTCATTGGGGACAGAAAACTTCTCTGGGACCGGGGCCGTGGAGGCAGGAAATATCAAGTTCCTGCCGGGGCTGGAGCCGGGTGGGTTGGGGTGGGAGGACAGCGAGATCCCCCTGGGGACGGCTTGGGGAGGGAGGAGCGTGAGCTTCTGTGCCCCACCCCAAAAGGGGTCAAATTTAAATTCCTGCGCACGCCCCTGCGAAGTGGCAAGTGATTCTTCAGATGGTTCTAAAGAACAGGCCCACAGAGATGGAACAAGCCAGCTACTAGTATTAGAGGGGAAATGAAACTGCAGAAAAGATGTGGATTAACTCCTGGATTAACCCCTTTGGGATTTAGAAGCCCATTGCTCTGTTTTTTATCCCAGTCCTTCCACATCTGTCCAGGCTATTGCAACTGACACTTCCGCAGGGTTTGGGCTTGCTAAGAGGTGCTGGGATAATATAAAACAGCCTGACAACAAAGCAAATGTGATTACTCACCCCAAAAACGCTTCTAGCTAGTCTCCCAGAAGCCTGCAAGGAAATTGCTGGGAGTTAATTGCTGCTGCTCTTTCTCCAATGCCATCAGAATTCCCTCTCATTGTCCATAGCTTAACCACACCACGGCTACACTAGCAGCGCTGTGTCAGTATGGTGATCCCAGCGTACTACTGCACTTTTGTCGGTGTAGCTTATTCTAGCTGTCTCTGAGCAAAATGATCTCTATGGCAAATGCACGATTTTGCTGCTATGAAAGTATCTCCACTAGGGACATTTGCTAGCAAAGCCACTTCAGTCTGATGTCAAATATCTTCGGTCCCCAAACCAACACCGCTTTTCCAGCAGAAGTCTGTGGTGTAGAGATGTCTCCAGACAGCTCTGTGATGGGCAACGTTCCCACTGCCCTTCTTTCTCTGTGCTGGGATTAATCTCCAGAGTTTTACAGTTTCCCTACTGCTCAGGATAAGAATTCAAGCTGGTTAGAATTATTACAAAGGGATTTTTTTCTTGATTGACCTCCTGCATAGCACAGGGCACAGAATCTCAGCCAATAGGATGATCAGATGTCCTGATTTTGTAGAGACAGTCGTGATATTTGGGGCTTTTTCTTATTTAGGCACCTATTACACCCCGCCCACTGTTCCGATTTTTCACACTTGCTTTCTGGTCACCGTATCACCCAATGATTCCTGCATGTAGCCCATAACTTCTGTTGTATTTCGAGCATGCCTTTTCTGAACATATCCCATCGAGATTTAAAGACTTTCGGTGATAAAGGCCCTATCTCCATTACCATTTTTCTTGGCAAAATGTATGTGGCCCGGGGTGTGAAAAAAACACCCCCCTATGTGACATACGTTTACCCAGCACAAACAGCAGTGTGCACAGCGCTATGTTGGTGAGAGAGCTTCTCCCGCCACTCGTTGGGGGTGGTTTCATTACATCGATGGGAGAGCTCTCTCCCGTCTGCATAGAGCGGCTACACGAGAGATCTTACAGTGGCAGAGCTGCATCGGTACAGCCATGCCGCTGTAAGGTCTCTGGCATAGCCATTGTCAGAGACTCCACCAAATCCTGGGTTAATCGTTCCAAAGATTAACGAATACTGTTAAAATTAGCACCTTCTCTCTTGATTCAGCTTGTCTAGTTTCGGTTTTAGCATATTGGATCTTTTCTTCCTTTCTTTGATTAAAGAGCCATCTCCCATCAGAAGTCCCTTCCCCCTGCAGTTATGTGTATACCAGGATCGAGTCACCTCTTAACTGTCTCTGTGGTCAATTAAATAAATTGCGCTGCTTGTCTTTGGACTCCCCGGGCTCTCTCAGCTAGCCTAACCTCTGTGCCCACCTCTGGAGGCCAATGGCCTTCCTATGCTTAATCTGATTTAAAGGTCCCAAACTAATGTAAAAGCCCCAAAGGAGAGTAAATTCTGAATACTCACAGAAACGTCCCCTCCAAGTCCTCCATCAACCTACAGGAAAAAAGCAAGTTACTAAAACATTAATTACTTGCTGCTGCTCTTTCTCTGGCAGCAGTGAAATGAAAATGATGCCCTGAAAGGAACTGGACTCAAACGGCTGCTGGTTGGGAAACGGGAGCCAGTGTGGTCTGGCGAAAAGGGAGCTGGGTTGGGAGACAAGAGCTCAGGGATCTGTTCTGGGCTCTGCTGCTGAACTTCCCAGTGACTTTAGATGAGTCGCTCCCCCTCTCTGGGCCGTTCTTTCTTCTCTTTGCCTTCCTTCATTTCGTCTGATCGGTCACTGTTAAATGTACCAGAATCACTTTACAGACTCTCAGAGTCAACTGCCTCTGGAGTCTCTTTTGGCAGAGCACCACCAGCAGCGCTCAGTGTGCCCCCAAACCGCTAGGCAGACAAGGGCAGGAGTTATTTAGTGCTGCTCTTTCTCCAATCTCGTTGAAATGATGCTGGTTTCGTGGCAGTGACTGAGCCAGGCAGCTTCTGGTGTGGGAAATTTCCCAGCTCCCTGGTTGATTTCCGGCTTCCCTTCTACTGAAATATTTCTTACATCCACACATGCTTCATAGCCTTCTATGTTAGGAAACCATTTTTTTAAAATGGGCTAAATTCAATTCTAATGTAAATTGGCATTTCTCTGTTATCCCCACTCCAAAGGTGCAGAATGAGAGGGGTCCCAGTGAATCGCAGCTGCCAGTGTGTCTGACTCCACTGGGAAGTGGTTCTTATCACCATTGTAGAAAACAGAGCCTAGAGAGGCCCAACAAACCATCTATTGGGATAATGGGAGAACTGACACTGCAAAGAACACCTGGATTAACTCTGACACCTCCCTCTGGGATATCCCCCTCTGACAACCCCTACTGAAATATCTCGTAGATGCCCCGTGTGGAAGCCAGTAAATAATTAACAAGGTTTTAAAGAGATCTTAATGAATGTTAGTTAGCATGAGTTAGGTTAACTGTGACCCTGGTGACGTGAGGAAGCAAGATAATGTAAGACAGAGGGAATTGTGTGAAAGTTATTACGACCTTGCAATATGCAGTCTTGCAGTCTTGTTTTTCTAGTGAGATAGCAGAGAAGCTTATGTATAAACAAAATGTATTTGTTGCTTTTTACTGTCTGTATTATTGTTAGAAATTGTCTGTAAAAGGTATAAAGGCTTGCTGTGATTGTTTACCAGTTGAGAGACCTGTCCAGGACTGGGGTGACCCTGTGTCCTATGGCACTCTCTCCCTCCATGGTAATTACTGGAGAAATAATAAAGTATTTGGTTTTGCTGCACCCAAACGAAAAGCGAGAACTGAGTTTTTCTTCGACAATTTGGGGGCTCGTCCGGGATGGCAACGCCCACGGACCCACAGACAACTACTACGGATTATTCCCCTTCAAACCCCATGGCGCCACATGAGAGGTATGAGACCTTTTGAAATTTCTATTGGGGTATCGGAGGAGGACTTTCCGTGAGGACGTCTGTCTCTGTTGGGCTCACGCCATCTGAACTTAGTGACTGTGCAGCAGGATCAGATGCAAAGTGGTATTGGGGAGAGGCCCCAATAAGGTTAGTTTATAGCAGTACTGGGAACTGCTGAGTTGGCCAAGGAAATGCATAAGGTAATGCATAAGGTAATGCATAGGTAAATGCATTAGAATGCACCGGTGCTGAGGGGTTTTTACCACCTCAAGAGGGGTTGTCATACCGCCTCATGGTATTGGTCCGGACCAGGTAAAGATGCATCATGGAAAAAAAAAAAAAAAAAAAAAAAAAAGAGATAAAAAGGTTAAAAAAAAAAAAAAAAAGAAAAAGGAAGAAAAAGAGGCCTTGGTGTGTGTGTGTGTACACCAGTATGAGTGGCTGTTACCGGGCTAGCCCAGTAACTAGTGGATCTTTAGGAGATCCGACCCACGGTGGGCTGACTCAGCCTGGCATAGTCCGGCGAGGAAGCTGCCTGGGTCTAGGGGTGTGTGAACCCATCTTCCCTCCCCTTTCCCTTCCGTGTGGGCTACTGACAGTCTAAATATTCCACCTTACCCCCTAAGGGTACCCCAGCATATTACATGTACGTACATTATGGTTCTAAAACCTGCAGGTATTTAAATGATTGGAATTTGTACACGCGTGAAATTTCATTTAAACAATGCCCATTAGAAGGTACCTTCAATCTAGATAAGATCATATATCTCAGTGGAGCTTTAATCACAGAGAAAAACCTCTGACACAGTGTGAGCAATTTGTCTAGGAACGGGTTAATTTGAAATTCGGCTTAGCCCAGAGATAAAGGAGAAGTTGTTTTGTGTTCAAGGTCATGAATTAGTGCGGACTATGCTAAGTGCAAAGAAAACTGCTTTGCACTTGTGGAAAATAGAGACAGGCAAACCGAAGGCAGTACAGATTGCAGAATTGGAATTATATTTGCAAAGCTTAACTTCCCAGTGAGACATGTGTGAGTATTAAAGTGGTTTAAGGCTTGGGGCATTCATGTTTTTCCTGAGTGATGTGGGAGCATTCCCAACACTCTCCATTGTTGTTTTATTATTTTTAATGAAGCTTTAAAATTTGATTGTATGCTCTGTCAGTCTGATCACCTGACATGAGGGATAAATTAGTAACAGGAATTTGTCACAGTTTGGTGAGCAATTAATAATGGGGGGGCCCTGCAGAATTTACACCATCTCTCTGTTTACCCTTGTTATTTTGTGTTTGCTTTGTTTGGTATTGTTGGTTGCATGATTAAAGGTGAGCTCTAATAGAATAAGGAAACACTATTTAGCTTTGGCTCTGTTTTGTTTAACCGGTTACTGATGTTTTTCTGCTCTGTTCATTTGGGCGTTAGGTGTGTGAGCGGAACTGAACTTCTCGTTCGTAATTCCTCAGGGTGGAAGCCATGTGTGCGATGAAGCTCTGAGGTTGTCCTGAGATTTTTACAGTCCCGCCCCCCCGTAGCGGACAATATAATAGAAGTAGAAAAATTTGGCTTAGACTGTAATTTTCTCTGCTTTCTGTGTAATTTTTTTTCTGTTTAAGTGTCAGCAGACAAATGGGTGGGTCTCTGGGTAGACCCCCAAAGGGGTCTGGATTATGTGTTAAGTGAATGGCCATGTATTTTTTGCCCAGGTGGCAAGCCTTACTAGGGAGGACTCAGGTAGTCTTGTGAGTAGAAATGTTTTGGGGACAAGACCAGAAGGGTGGGGGCTAGTTGAGTAGCCCACCCTCCTAGCGAAGAACTGGTTGTGGAACAAGCTCGTGTCCATGGACGGGACGATTCAGTGAGGGAAAAAGGATCGGGCCCAGGCGGGAAGGCAACAGACAAAGAGATTTGGAAAACAGGTTGGAAACTTTTGAGGGTGTAGTGGAAAGAAGGAGTAAGTGAATATAAGCATGAGGATTTCAAATACTCAAGAGGATATTTGGAATGGTGATTTGAGTTGATAAAAGTGGCTGTTGGAAGGGAAAAGCTAGTGATTTTTAAGAGAACAGTTTTTGGTGTCTATGAAATGTTTGTAAATAAATTCAGGCAAAGAACTTATTAGATTGCAATCATTTGGCTATGAACAATTTTGTTAAATCAGTTGAAGAATGTATACAGTGCTATGTAATGAGAATTTTATTAGGCTCTACAGGCACTATAAGTGGTGATGTTTTCTTTCAGTGTTTAAAAGCAGGAGTTGAAAATAAAAAGCAAGCCAGAAGCATCTATGTTAATACAAATTAACTAACTGATAAAGTAAAGGCCTCTGAAACCAAGGCTGTCTAAGAAACACATACGAGAAACTATGGGGTAATTCCTCTGTTTTGCCTAGAATCAACAAGAGTATTTGTATATTTTAAGTATTTAATTGCCCAGACGGGGTGGACCTCTGTTTTTGTCTTTCAGATAATCAAAGAAAACTAATGCCAGCTGCACAGCATTCAACGTACCTTGATTTACTGGCACAGTAAAAAATTATGTTGTGTGTTCTATGTTCTGTCTTGTTGTGTTTTTTTCGTAGCCAGAATTCTTGTGTTTAATATTTTCATGAGATGGTCTGATTTGATATCAAGCGGAAATGTTGGATTGAGATGCAGATACTTGTTTTGTTCAATTTAGAATACAAAGTGTTTGGTTACATCAGAAAATGTGATATACTAAAGTCTAATACATTTTCTTAAGTAAGAGAAAGAAACTACATTGGCCACATCTTTTAATTGAGAATTGTTGTTAAAATTTGCATACTGACAGGGTTAATTGGAAGCGAGGACATGAAAAGTTAACCCACTCCCCATATTGTACAAGGGATCCTTCTGGCTACCTCAGACTTTTAGCCAGAGGGCTGGGGATGGTGGATAGCTATTGGACTAGAAGTTATATTAAGTGGACTTCTCAAAGTGGGTGTGCTTGTCCTGGCTTGTTCTTCCGAAGTTCTGTAATAAGGTTATTTTAGTGAAAGGGTATATGTGGCATACATTGAATGATAATACTTCTGTACTGTATAACAGTACTGTTTATGTGTTCATGGTATGAATAAGGTGTATAATTGAAGAGTAAAAGTTTCCTTTGTAGGTTAAATGAAAAAAAAAAAAAAAAAAAAGCCAAGAAGAGAATGGCTAACATGCGCTGGCCCCAGTCAAGGACACGCTTGGCTGCCTACCAAGAGAAGGGGGGGGGGGACTGCTTGCTGCAGTTACACGAGATTGGTGTGCACCGGCCAGCCCACTCTCCTCCTTGGGACCTTTTGTAAATATTCAGATTGATTTTATTTAAATGTCTAAATGTTGTGGTTATGAATATGTATTAGTTTTAATTGATGTATTTACCACTTGGGTTGAAGCTTTTCCCTGCAGGACAGTAGATGTCTTTGCTTACAGATTTTGTACCACGTTTTGGCATCCCTGTGACTATCAACAGTGGTCGTGGAACTCACTTTACTGGACAGATTGTAAAGGAGTTATGTGCAACTCACTGCCCTCACCACCCACAGTCTGCTGGGACAGTGGAACGCCGGAACGGGACTTACAACAAATGAACTGGCCAAGATTTGTGCTGAGACACACTTAAAGTGGCCAGATGCCCTTCCTTTGGCACTGATGTGTATGAGAGCCATTCCCAATCGAACGACTGGACTCAGCCCTCATGAAATTTGACAGGACACCCAATGCTGACTACCAACTGCACCCCCACTAACCCCAGCTCAGATGGACATTCATTTGCTGGATAACATAATGCTTAAATATTGTCAGGCACTAATGAAATGTGTTAAGTCTTTTTATACACAGGTGATGGAAGCACTACCAAAGGATCCTGTGCAACCTTGCCACTCGTTGGAACCAGGAGCCTGGGTCTACATAAAGATCCATCAGCGAAAGACTGCCTTGGCTCCATGCTGGAAAGGCCCTTTCCAAGTCCTGCTGACTACCGACACCGCTGTGAAGTGCCACAGACTGACTGCTTGGACCCAGGATTCTCACTGCAAAAAGACCCCTCCACATCAGAAGAATTTTCCTATTGATGATTAGCCTATTCTTTCTTCTAGTTCTGGACAGGAGGGAAAAAGCTCCCTTGTCCACTGACAGACCAACTGTGCCTTTAGACTTTTCTAGAAAAAGCACAGCTATTACAGGGTGATATGTGCTGGAAACCTCTCCCCTGTAGGATGCTGAACCTTGATTGTTTTGGGAAAGAAGAAGATGCACTCACTCCACTGACATTGCCAAAGTCCAGGAATTCCTGACTGAAAAGGACACTGAGAACTGACCCTGGTGAAGGAACAAAGAATTACCTACTGGCAGGAAGAAATTTGTGGGACCCATGCTTGGGACTGTGGTATTAATTGGATTTTGGGGTTTATTCTACAGGCTGCGCCCTGTGTTCTGGATAAATCCTTCAGTATGTATTGCCCTCCCTAATTGGATTTTAACTGACATTGCCCTTATCCAGTTTTCTACATACCCAGATTGCTCACAAGGGGCTGCCATTAGATTAGCACAACGAAAGGCATGGGTTATTTCCTCTGGACAAAAAGGGAATTGACCAGATCCCTGTGGGCTGGGGCCAATAGTGTAGTAGTCATTTGGACTATTCTTAAAGGCCAAGAACATGATAAGAAATTGGGGCAACTAGAAAAGGCCGCTAGTCTTATTTTTGAAGCTCAGCTATTTTAAGTACAGGCTGAAGTTGGTGAGTTACATGTCATTTCCACCCTTAGTTCTATGACCCAGAAGGAGACTGACAGAGATGGTATTGAATATCACTGAGGCTGGGAAGGCATTGCAGTGGGATCTGGACCAGACTTGGCCCACTGCCCTTACAGACACGTCAGGAGTACCATCTGATCTGTGGTCATGAAGACATACTTGGACACTTTCTGGATGGAAGTGTGGACATTCCCAGTGCTCCTTCCAAGCATATGGACCGGTTAGGGTGGGTGTGGGCTCCCACATACCGAATCCTGCTGGGTCCATGGGGAGGATGCCTGTGGGACTGTAATTGTTTACCGAGACATCTGGGGAAATTAGACCACCTGGTATCTCCAACTGATTTCTAGACAGTACCCCTAGCTTGACATCTGACATTTTGGATAAGAATAGAGAGTCAATGGACATTTTGGCCGTTAGAACCACCACAGCTCAGTGTATCTATAAACTGCAGCTAGGGGAAGTTGTCACTGTTTATGACAATATTTGTTGAGAGGGTGGAGGTCAAGGAACTACCCTGACGGGACACCCATTTTTTTCGAGCTAATGATAGCTGTGTGTGCGTTAATGCCACCACTTTACAAGATATACATATTGATTTTACCACTGCTGCAGGCAATTATATCATTTACTGGCCTGCAGATAGAATGCAGATAGAATGTTGTAAGTAGCTCTTGGATTTCAGGTATATCTTGATTGGACTAGGGTGGTGCCTGATCGGTTTCAAAATTTGCTTTCATTGTTACCAAAGGTTCAAAGAATCTCTGAATTGCAAGGGCAAATTCACATGCTTTAGAATATATATTAAGCTGAAAGGAATGCCTTTCATACAGCTTATAGGGTGTTTACTTTATGTGCTAGTTATGATGTTTTGTGCTTTGTGTTCACGATTGTACGACAGCCCCATTATATTATTCCTATAGGATTGTTATTGTTTTTTGTGTTGTTAGTTTAGGATTATGTTATTGTTGTTGTTTTTGAAAAAAAAACATAATTATAGTACTAATACCTTTTATGTTCATGCTAATCATGCATTGTCATTACGTCCCATGACGGTTGACATGTTTGCTGTAGACTCTGAAGTCCATGGTTTCATGTGAATTGAGAGTTGAAATTGTTTGTTGTACTAGAAGTACAAAAGGGGGGAGTGTGGAAGCCAGTAAATAATTAACAAGGTTTTAAAGAGATCTTAATGAATGTTAGTTAGCATGAGTTAGGTTAACTGTGACCCTGGTGACGTGAGGAAGCAAGATAATGTAAGACAGAGGGAATTGTGTGAAAGTTATTACGACCTTGCAATATGCAGTCTTGCAGTCTTGTTTTTCTAGTGAGATAGCAGAGAAGCTTATGTATAAACAAAATGTATTTGTTGCTTTTTACTGTCTGTATTATTGTTAGAAATTGTCTGTAAAAGGTATAAAGGCTTGCTGTGATTGTTTACCAGTTGAGAGACCTGTCCAGGACTGGGGTGACCCTGTGTCCTATGGCACTCTCTCCCTCCATGGTAATTACTGGAGAAATAATAAAGTATTTGGTTTTGCTGCACCCAAACGAAAAGCGAGAACTGAGTTTTTCTTCGACACCCGCTTGGATGCTTCATTGTCTGCCATGGTAGGAAACTCTTTTTCAAGTGGGCCCAATTCTATTCTGGTGTAAACTGCCACTACTCTGTTGACATCGGGGGAGAGAGGCTGACTTCCACATGCTGGGGACCTGCTCCAGTGTATAGTGAAGAGTGTGTTTGTGACTGTCCATGGTGATACTATTATCCCACGGCCCTGTGGAGCTGAATGCCATGGAGGCAGGGAATATCAAGTTCCTGCCGGGGCTGGGGTCGGGTGGAGGGAGGGTGGCAGCGAGATCCTCACGGGGCAGGTTGGGTGAGGGAGGAGAGTGAGCTTCTGTGCCCCCCACACCCAAAAAGGGTCAAATTTAAATTCCTGCGCACGCCCCTGCAAAGTGGCAAGTGATTCTCCAGATGGTTCTAAAGAACAGGCCCACAGAGATGGAATAAACTGGCTACTAGTATTAGAGGGGAAATGAAACTGGAAAAAACTCCTGGATTAACCCCTTTGGGATTTAGAAGCCCATTGCTCTGTTTTTTATCCCAATCCTTCCACATCTGCCCAGGCTATTCCAACTGACACTTCCACAGGGTCTGGGCTTGCTAAGAGGTGCTGGGATAATATAAAACAGCCTGACAACAAAGCAAATGTGATTACTCCTCCCAAGAAGGCTTCTAGCTAGTCTCCCAGAAGCCTGCAAGGAAATTGCTGGGAGTTAATTGCTGCTGCTCTTTCTCCAATGCCATCAAAATTCCCTCTCATTGTCCATATCTTAACCACACCATGTCTACACTAGCAGCACTGTGTCAGTATGGTGATCCCAGCGTACTACTGCACTTTTGTCGGTGTAGCTTATTCTAGCTGTCTCCGAGCGAAATGATCTCTGTGGCAAATGCACAGTTTTGCTGCTATGAATGTGTCTCCACTGGGGCCATTTGCCAGCACAGCCATCTCGGTCTGAGGTCAAATATCTTCAGTTCCCAGACCGACACGGCTTTTCCAGCAGAAGTCTGCAGTGTAGAGATGTCTCCACACAGCTCTGTGATGGGCAATGTTCCCACTGCCCTTCTTTCTCTGTGCTGGGATTAACCTCCAGAGTTTTGCAGTTTCTTTACTGCTTGGGATAAGAATTTGAGCTGGTTGAAATTTTTAGCAATGAATTTTTTTCTAGACTGACCTCCCGAATGACACACAGCACAGAATCTCTCCCAATGATTCCTGCATCTAGCCCATAACTTCTGTTCGATTTAGAGCATAACTTTCCTAAAGATATCCCATCTAGATTTAAAGACTTTCAGTAATTAAGGCCCTATCTCCATTACCATTTTTCTTGGCAAAATTTATATGGCCCGGGGGTGTGAAAAAAACACACCCCTACGTGACATCAGTTTTCGCAGCATAAGCGGTAGCGTGCTGCGCTCTAGGTTGGTGGGAGAGCTTCTCCCACCGCTCATTGGGGGTAGTTTAATTACATTGATGGGAGAGCTCTCTCCCGTCTGCATAGAGCGGCTACACGAGAGGTTACAGTGGTACAGCTGCATTGGTACAGCTGTGCCGCTATAAGCTCTCTGGCGTAGACACAGCCAGAGACTCCACCACATCCTAGGTTAATCGTGCCAATGATTAATGAATACTGTTAAAAATTAGCACCTTCTTTCTTGATTCAATTGGTCTAGCTTCGGTTTTAGATTATTGGATCTTGTCTTTCTTTTGTGATTAAAGAGCCATCTCCCATCAGAAGTCTCTTCCCCCTGCAATTATGTGTATACCAGGATCGAGTCACCTCTTATCTGTCTCTGTGGTCAATTAAATAGATTGTGCTGCTTGTCTTTGGACTCCCCGGGCTCTCTCAGTTAGCCTAACCTCTGAGTCCACCTCTGGAGGCCAATGGCCTTCCTGTGCTTAATCTGATTTGAAGGCTAATGTAAAAGCCCCAAAGGAGAGTAAATTCTGAATACTCACAGGCAAATCAACTTCATGGCTTAAATCAGCCTGGAAGAAAAAAAAACAACTATTACTAAAATATTGATTACTTGCTGCTGCTCTTTCTCTGTCAGCAGGGAAATGAAAATGATGCCCTGAAAGGAACTGGACTCAAACGGGTGCTAGTTAGGAGCCAGGAGCCAGTGTGGTCTGGTGAAAAGGGCGCTGGGCTAGGAGACAAGAGCTTGGGGTTCTGTTCTGGGCTCTACTGTTGACTTTCCCAGTGACTTTAGATGAGTCGCTGCCCCTGCCTGTGCCTTTGTTTCTTCTCTTTGGCTTCCTTCATTTCATCTGATTGGTCACAGCTAAATGCACCAGAATCACTTTACAGACACTCACAGTCAGGTGTCTTTGGAGAGCACCAGCAGGGCTCAATGTGAATTTTTTTCTACACTGACCTCCTGAATGACACAGGGCAGAGAATCTCACCCAGTGATTCCTGTGTCTAGCCCATAACTTCTGTTCTATTTCGAGCATAACTCCTAAATATATCCCATCGAGATTTAAAGACTTTCGGTCATTAAGGCCATATCTACATTACCATTTACGTCGGCAAAACTTATATCGCTCAGGGCTGTGAACAAAATACCCGCGTGAGTGGCTTACGTTCCGCCAGCATAAACAGCAGTGTGCACAGCGCTATGTTGGTGGGAGAGCTGGACTCCCCCGTCTCTCTCAGCTAACCTGGCCTCTGTGCCCACCTCTGGAGGCCAATGCGCTTCCTATGTTTAATCTGATTTAAAGACTAATGTAAAAACCCCAAAGGAGAGTAAATTCTGAATACTCACAGACAAATCACCTTCATGGCTTAAATCAGCCTAGAAGAAGAAAACAACTATTACTAAAATATTAATTCCTTGTTGCTGCTCTTTCTCTGGGAGCAGTGAAATGAAAATGATGCCCTGAAAGGAACTGGACTCAAACGGCTGCTGGTTGGGAAACGGGAGCCAGTGTGGTCTGGTGAAAAGGGAGCTGGGCTGGGAGACAAGAGCTCAGGGATCTGTTCTGGGATCTGCTGCTGAACTTCCCAGTGACTTTAGATGAGTTGCTTTCCCTGACTATGCCTTTCTTTCTTGTCTTTGCCTTCCTTCATTTCGTCTGATCAGTCACTGTTAAGTGCACCAGAATCACTTTACAGACTCTCAGAGTCAACTGCCTCTGGAGTATCTATGGACAGAGCAGTTGAAAAATATTAAAAAAATGTCATGGGCTATTTTTAAAACTAGAAGAAAAAGAAGAATCTAGAAGCTCTTTTATTTAATCTTCTCTCTCTTCCTGAGAAGAGCTGAGAGTCTTTCCTGGACTCTTACTCAGGTTAGGAGGAGATTTCGAAAAGCTCAGTGAGCAGTTCTGCAGTATCGGACACAGTGTCTTTGTGGTGACAAGTCACTGGATAGGGAGGCAGGAAAGCTCGGTTCTAGTTCCAGCTATGCCACTGACAATGGCAATGAAAACTAGAAGTGTTTGGATGCTTACCCCCAGGCTCCATTCTGCGCTGCTTTCCTCTGGGCAAAGGATGGAGAGGAGGAGAGCGGCAGCCACGATCTGGAGCTTCATCTTGGATTCTGTTTGGTTCTTCCAGGTCCTGCCGGCTGCCGGATTTAGCAGCTGTATTTATATAGTGTGTCGTATATGACATTACAAGCTTGATTGCCCAAACTTAATGCCGGCATTATCGAGGAGACCAATCGCCTTTACAAATCAGGAAAGGTCAGAGATTTCATTTATCACTAAACTCCACCATACGGAATCAACTCCCTGCTTCCAAAGGCTGGGAGCCAACTTCAGGCTGAAGAATGGATTGTATTATTCCCCTCTATGATGGGTCTGGAGATGACTCGTTTTAGTGTCAGAGTACAGGCCACATTGTGCTTTAGCTGCACCTTTTATTCCCACCCCTACACCTGAAGGCTGCGTAACAGACAGGGAACATGGTTCATAATAAGCTTCTTATGCCCTTTACCAGATTGTAACACCAAGAAAGGCACCAGGGGCCGAGTCTCCATTTAGTGTGAATTGGCCACTTCTCCACTGGAGTCAATGGGGATGGTTCCCCTTCCCTTGCAAGTCAGCTGTTGCTATGTTGGAGTCACGGGGGCCAGAATCCCAGTTGGTGTAAATTGCTCAATGGAAGCCAATGGGACAGACCTTCCTCCAGGGTAAACCACCGAAGCTCCATTGGAGACATTGGGACCAGTTCCTCAGCTCATGTCAATTGGCCGTTCCCCACAGGCTTCAATGGGGCAGAGCCCAGCTTGTGTAGAGGGGCCATACGTCCACTGAAGCCAGCAGGGCTACGCTGACCCTTCCCAGCTGAATTCTAGCCCTGAGCCTGTTATTGTTACTATCTGAGTGGCAGTAATGCTTAGAGGACCCAACCAAGTTCAGGGTGCCAGAGTACGCACAAGTCTGGGAGTCAGGAGATGTGGGTTAAATTCTCAGTGCAGCCACCGACTTGCTGGATGATCTGCGGCAAGTCAATTCTCTCATTGAATGCCTGCCCTCGGTCTGTTTTGTCTTATTAGATTCTCAGCTTTTTGTGGCAGGGTGTGTCGCTCGCCGTGTGTGCCATGCTGGCACAATGGGGCCCTGATCTCAGCTGGGCAGAGACTGTGTTTTACTGTGTGTCTGTGCAGCACCTGGCACAATGGACCCTGATCTCGGTCACATCTGGTCAGTGCCGAGTTAGTAGAAATTATAACAAAAACCTACAGTAGGGAAGTGTGTGAGAGATCAGCAACTCTGAAAACCTGGCCCAAGTGGGGACGGCTACAAACAGAGCAGTGGTTCTCAACCTATTTATCAATATGGGGCACATATGCAGTGTGTTACGTGGGCCGAGGTTGAGAACCACTCCCCCAACCTCCCCCCAGACCCCAATGCCCAGTGCCCCCACCCAGAGACTCCTCCACAGAGCGGGGTTAGGAGCGGAGCCCTGGGCACGTGGGGCCGGAGAACTGGGACCCCGGATCCAACCGCACAGCAGGGCAGCCAGGACCCAGGACCCTGCTGTGCAGGGCTGGGCAGCCTTTAGCACACAGCTGGGCCACAGCTGTGTGCTAATTGGGCTGCCTTCAGGTTGAGAACCACTGAAACAGAGTTAGGGTGACCAGATGTCCCAATTTTATAGGGACAATTCTGATTTTTGGGTCTTTTTCTTATATTACCTATTACCTATTACCACCCCCCCCACACCTCCTGTCCCGATTTTTCACATTTGCTGTCTGGTCACCCTAAACAAAGTCAGCCAAAATCTGTGGCCAACTTGGGAATGTATTGGCCCATTAGCTTCCAAGCGAGAGGGCTGGACTCTGGAAGAGTCACCAAGGCTATTAAAGGGGATGGGAGTCAGGATTCCTGAGTTCTCTCAACCCTACCATAATTATGCTACGCATGTTATAGGCTACATTCGAGTGGGTTGGTAGCACCAAGCTAGAGATGTGAATTAGGGTCGGTAGGGATGGCTGACATGGACTCTCTCTGACACAACCCCGTCTCTGAAGAGCCAGCACCCGCTCCCTGCCCCACACAAGCTCTGGAAGGCGACGTGTCCCTTGTGCTCTGTGTGCCCGAGTTGGCGTGAGGAGCATGTTCTGTCATTCAGGGACCTGAACAGGTGCGTATTGTTCCTCAGCTGGGCTGCTGACTTGTTCTGAAGCTCAAGAAGAACAATCCAAAGCCCTTATCTGCTCTTATCAGCAGGAGATGTACGGCTGCCAGAGATGAACAAGAGGAGGTGTTCTCAAGACTGGTTTCTAGGAAGAGTTCTTGCATCAGAGGAGATGGCAGGGTGATGTCGCCTCACAGAGGGATTTGCCTCTGGTGACAAGTTAAATGTCCCATGAAGCAAAGTCAAAGAGGAGCTTCACAAGCTCTTTGTTGCTCTAACGTTGTTTCCTGATTGTGACAAGTGAGCCGAGATGGACCCAACAGGAAGAGTCTTTGTCTTTCCAGATAGGTGTGTGAGGTCACGCAGCGTGAGCTGCTCTGCATTTGTGACCCTATCACAAGAGAGAGAGAGAAAAGGCCCAGCATGAGGCCCCTGGGTTCTGTTTTATATCCTTAATCCGTGTGCTTGGAGAACACAAGTCCAGGCCTGTCTGGTGGGAACTGCTGAGTCACAAGGTGAAGCAACACCCCGGTGTGTCTCCTGCGAGTGAGTCATGGAATTGTAACTCCTCTGCTGGACAATGGCTGGTGATGTCTGTAAGCACCCACCCAGACGTTGGTTTTCTCCCTTGTCATTGTCTTTGGAGAGCTAGTATCCAGGTGCTTCCCAAAGCCACAGCATATTTTAGCGAAAACCATACAACACAATTCTTATAATTTCATATGCATTGATCATATTCATATTTAGATAGAACAGTGGGTTGCAGCACATCATAACCTGATACCTCACATGGGATGATTTCTATGCAATATCACAATTATATATAAATGAGGAATATCGGGGTTACAGGGCGCTCCCCCGAGCTATAGAGTGTCTCAGGCACAACGGGGCCCTGATCTCAGCTGTGCAGCGCCCGGCACAATCTGACATCAGTCTCAGTTGGGGTCTCTAGGTGCTAGGTTAACATAAATTATAACAAATGCTACATCACTGAAGTCAGTGAGAGAGCAGCACCTGTGAAATCCTGGCCTAAGTTGGGACAGTTACAAACCGAGTCAGACAAAATCAGTGGCCAACTTGGCAAAGCATTGGCCTGTATCTTCCATGCCAGATGGATGGACTTTGAAACAGTCTGAACGGCTATTAAAGAGGATGGGAGTCAGGACTCCGCAGTTCTGTCAACTCTGCCATAATTATGCTGGGCACTGCACAAACACTGAGTGAGAGACAACCCCTGCCGCCAAAGGGTTTACAATGTACATGGCCAAGGGAAGGATTATTATCCCCACTTTGCAGACTAGGGGAAACTGAGGCTCAGAGCGAAGCAGTGACTTGCCAGGGTCACACAGGGAGTCTGTGGGAGAGATGGGAATTAAACCCAAATCTCAAGTGTGGTGATCCTGCCTTATCTACAGCCTAATATCAGGGCCTAGAGAAGTAGATTCTCAGTGACACAAACCACTGACAGTGATTGCATTTTACAGTCACTTTAAATGTTCCCTTTACACTGGCAGAGAGGTAAAGAGGCCTTGGTATATCTGAGGCTCCGCTACGTAACAGTGGGTTGGTAGCCCCACTCTAGTTAAGACTGAGATGCGGTTTGGGTTCCACACGCCAAGGAGCGGCTGACATGGACTCTCTCTGACACAACACCGTCTCTGAAGAGCCGGCACCCACCCCCCGCCCCACACAAGCTCCGGAAGGCGACGTGTCGCTTGTGCTCTGTGTGCCCGAGTTGGCGTGAGGAGCATGTTCTGTCATCCAGGGATCTGAACAGGTGCGTATTGTTCCTCCGCTGGGCTGCTGACTTGCCCTTATCAGCACGAGGCGGACGGCTGCCAGAGATGAACAAGAGGAGGTGTTCTCAAGGCTGGTTTCTAGGAAGAATTCTTGCATCAGAGGAAATGGCAGAGAGATGTCGCCTCACAGAGGGATTTGCCTCCGGTGACAAGTTAAATGTGCCGTGAGGCAAAGTCAAAGAGGAGCCTCACAAGCTCTTTTTTGTTCTGTGGTTGTGACATGTGGATAGTGACAGACACACTAGGTAGGTGTGCGAGGTTATTGAGGGTGAAAGGCTAAGCTGCTCTGTCAGGACCAAGTCTACAGCTGATGAGAATTGGCAATAGCTGCATTGGAGTCAATGGGACCAGATCCCAAGCTGGTGTGAATGGACCATAGCTGCACTGGAATCACTGGCGCCAGATCCCCAGCTAGGGTAAATAGGTGTAGCTCCATTAAGTTCAAACCGTCTGAGGGCCCTGTTGCAGGGTGTAGCGGGGTGGACCCCTGCTCCTGCACTGAAGGGTTAAAAACAGCCCTGGGAGAGGCTGTGGCTGGGGCAAGAAGCCTGGGCTGATTGGGGAAGCAGGCTCAGCTGTGGCCAGACTCCAGTCAGGCCCAGCTGGCCCCTGTAAGAGGCTGGGAGCCAACAGCCCAGGGAGTCTCTCTCCATCTATAGAGGGAGAAGGGCCTGGCTGCAGGGAGCTGGACACAGGGTACCTGAGTGGAGCAGGGCTGGGGAAAGGCAGAGGAGCTGGGGAGCTCCAGCCTGGAAAGCCCCAGGCTGCGGCCTAGCATTGGGCCAACAGGTACTGGGGGTTGCAGAGGGCAGCCCAGGGGGAGGCCAAGGCAGCAGGTCCAAACCCTCCTTGCCAGTGCTGAGTGGCTGATACTGCAGCCTGCCCCAGGGCATGGGGCTAGACAATGACTGGCAGTAGCCATACACTGAGGCGAGGTGGGGATAGTGGGTGGGGGTTTCCCAGGGAGGGGAGACCCTGAGGGAAAGGGGTTACTGCCAGGGGGCAGCACCCATGTAAAAGGTCACCGGGTCCAGTGAGGAACATGGGGGCTGGGCTAGAGGACAGGCAGATCACTGGCCTGCAGAGGACGCTCCAGAGCTAGAATGAGCTAATTCCCAGGAGTCACCAGCAGGAGGAGCCGCAGGGGTGAGTCTACTCGTCTACACAGGGGAGTCTGCAGTCTGTGTTAATCTCCCTTACTAGAATCTGTACTTGGGGCAGAGCTGCTCCCTGGGAACTGGGCACTTGTGTTTGAGCTAAGATTACTGATAGAGAGGTTTGTCTGTGTGCTGTTTCTGACCATCTCTGTTCCAGTTCAGGTGTATAGCATGTAAATATACAAATGGCACTAGGAAGATACCCAGACTCTGGACCACTGATTTCTTTTCCAATGAGAAGCTGACCTGTGAGGCCCCAACATCTGCTTTTTCTTGGCCGAATGCCCGATGACTTTGGGCAGCTCATTTCTCCTCTTTGTCCATCTGGGTGTGTCCACGCTGCAGTCGGGAGGTGTGATTGGAGCACAGGGAGGCATACCTTTGCTAGCTTCAATCTATAATAGCACAGATGTGGTAGCATGAGCTAGCAACCCAAGTGAGTACCCAGGCTTGCTGGTGACCTTCAAGCTGCCAGAGTCCTCCAAGAAGAAGATAGAGGGTGGGTATTCATTGTCTGCATTACGGTACCGCCTACAGGTCCCTACTTGAAATCCCATTGACTCCAAGAGAATTATGGCTGATTTACACCAGCTGGTGATCTGGTCCTTTGACTCCACTGAAGCTAGAGACCATTTACACCAGGTGGGGATCTGGACACATCATCATTTTCAGCAACTCCTGGAAACCTACAGATAATCCTGAGAAAATCTATTACCTCCCAAGGAGCATAAGAATCATCACTCCAGATAAAACCAATGGGTTAATCTGCCCTGGTATCCCTCCCCTCCTCTCTGAGCTGGAACAGAGCAATAGGTCCTTCTAGTCTGGTATCTTGTCTCCTAAAGTGGCCAGGATTCCACTGGTGCCTCATCTGTACCAGAGACAGAGTTAATATCATCTCCCTACTACTGTAGCTGCTAAACTCTGGCGAGAGACCCTCTCGGGGCGAGACAGTCACAGGGACAAGCGACTCTCCATTGTTATTCTGCAAGAAAAATGCCGTGTGATATTCCCACTCCAAGGCACAACGCAGGTTTACTCTGATAGCAAAGAGGTAGCCAAGGCATCCTTGACTGCAAAATATTTCCTGAGTTTCTGCGACAGTTGCCGAGAGCAGTGCGTTCTGGGTGATTCCTGAAGGCCTTTTTGCGTGATATGTTATTGGATGCCAAAGGGAATTGTGGTGATATGAATCTCCCCTCAGTTGCAGGAAAACTCCCATAACCCCTGGAGCCTACTGCTTGTTCAGTTGGTGACGTGGCTTGCAGCAGCAGTGCCTTCTGGGTGATATCGGAAAGCCTCTCGTAGCAGTCTTCGCAGCTGCCCGGGAGGAGTGTGAGAGAGGAACTCAACCTGCCATAAGCCCTGGGAGATGTTCATAAGCCCCCTGGAGCAGGTAACATTTCCAAACTGCCTTCACAACACAGTAACAGCTCAGCAAATATGCCTTGCTTAGCAAACTTTTAACCAGACATGAAACCAGGTTGTCCTGATGTGTGTGCATCAGTGTGACATCCAGAGGGAATCTCTGTTGCTTAAACACTCTTCTTGTTGTTGCCTGCTATATTGCCACTGAAGTTCCCGGAGTTCTGAAAAAATAAAATTGAAGGGGAGGCATTTATTATTTGTATTGTGGTAACACTTAAAGACCCCTAAGTGAGATCCTATTGACTCAACGGAATTACACTGATTGACACCAGCTGTGAGTCTGGCCCCATGCACATTCTCATGCACTCCAGGAAACCTACAGATAATCCTCAGAAAAACTCATATGTCCCAGGGCTGCCTAATTCCTGGCACCAAGCCCGATCGATGGAGTTCTGGGAGGCAGGAGGGACAGTTTCATAGCTGGCTTTGCCAGCAAAGGAGTGGGCAGTTAGTGCAGCGATGCACGAAACCATTGAGGCAGTGCTTGATAGTGGAAAGATAACTGCTGATACTCACCGATCCTGCCCCGTTTGGGTATTTCTGCAAGAGCGGAAAGAAAAGACGGGTGCTAATAACATTCGTTTTCAGCAGTCCGTGAAGGTATCAGAACTTCTGTCACTTATAGAATTGTAGGGAAGGGACCCCCAGAGGTCATCCAGTCCCCTGCACTTGTGACAAGACTAAGTATTATCTAGACTATTCCTGACACTGTTTGTCTAAACTGCTTTTAAAAATCTCCAATGATGGAGATTCCACCACCTCCCTAGACAATTTATTACTGAGCTTAACTATCCCGACAGGAAGTTTTTCCTAGTGTCCAACCTAAACCGTCTTTGCTGCAATTTAAGCCCATTGCTTCTTGTCCTAAGGAACTTAGGAACATAAGAACTGCCTCACCAGATCAGACCTACGGGCCACTCTGCCCTGGTATCCAGTGATGAGCTGCCAAAATCTTAAGAACCGGTTCCCTACCGGGTCTTTGGTGGCACGGCTCTGGCAGGTGAAGGACCCACCACCGAAGACCCAGTAGAGAACCGCCCGGTGAGTACACCCCCCACATCCAACCTCCACCCATGTCCTGCCTCCAAATGCCCCCCTCAGAAACCACAACCCATAAACCTCCCCCCAGCTCCTTGTCCCAGGACCACTCCTTCCCGAGACCCCCAACCTTAATTGCCCCCAGGACCCCACCCCCTACCCAACTCACCCTGCTCCCTGTCCCCTGACTGCCCTGACCCCATCCACCACCACCCCAACAGACCCCCAGAAATCCCACGCGGCGCCTACCCAACCCCCCTCCCATCCCCTGACCAGCCCCCAAGAACCTCTGCAGCATCCAACCCCCCGGCTCCCTGTCCCCACCTTATCCAACCCCCCGGGGTTGGAGCCATAGTGCTTACCCCTGCCGGGGTCGGAGCCACACCGCCTGGAGCTGGGGCCTGGCCCCGGGCTGGAGCCGTGCGGCTGGAGTCAGGGCCAGGGCCAAGCCCAGAGCTGGAGTCAGGGCCCGGCCCGGGCTGGAGCCATGTGGCCGGAGTCGGGGCCAGGGCCGGAGTCGGGGCCAGGGCCGGAGTCACGCTGTGCCGCCAGAGTCGGGGCCGACCCAAACGAAGCCTGGATCCCTCCTCGCGGCCCCCCCCACCCGCACCCCAGAGCAGGGGAGGAGGAGAAGAAGCCGGGGGAATCGTCAGGGGAGGAGGCAGAGCGAGATGAGCTGGGGCCGGGGGCAGGGAGCTGCCAGAGCTTTTAAATTTAAAAGCCTTTTTAGAACCAAGTATCAGAGGGGGAGCCGTGTTAGTCTGGATCTGTTAAAGCAGCAAAGAGTCCTGGGGCACCTTATAGACTAACAAACGTTTTGGAGCATGAGCTTTCGTGGGTGATACCCACTTCGTCGGCTGCATCCCACGAAAGCTCATGCTCCCAAACGTCTGTTAGTCTATAAGGTGCCCCAGGACTCTTTGCTGCTGTTAGAACTGGTTGTCCTGCGCCGGAAAACCGGTTCTAAAAGGGCTTCTAGATTTAACAACCGGCTCCAGCTCAGCACGGCTGGTGTCCCTCCTGCCTCTCACACAGCAAGGGGGCCAGTCTGGCCTCCTGCCCCCTGCCCTGGCCAGCAGCAGCAGTTCTAGGAGAAGGGGCATGAAGCTCCCCCTAGTGGGCAATGTTGGAACATCATGGGGGGAGGTTTTCTCCTAACTCCCTTTGTGTAAGGCGGCGTGTTGGTTGCTAGATCCCATTAGCAAAAGAAAGGGGAGGGGTCAATGGGAACTCAGGACCCTGAGACTGACAGTTCCCAGGAACAATGGGGAGAGGCCAATGCTCCAGGTCAGCCTGATGGACAGGGTGGGCAGGCTCATCAGGCAGTCAGCAGTTGGGGGCCTCTGGGCCCTTTTAAGTCACCCAGGCCCCTGGGCAATTGCCCCCTTCCCTCCCCCTGGCCCCCTGTTGCCGGGCCTGGTTAGAGCAGAAAACTGAATCAGCAGCCCTGAGCCTTGCGGATGAATATTGCCTCCTAACGGGCGCTGCCTCTGCAGATAGGCACAACCACAAGGAAGATTTCTGCTAGGAAGCGTTCACTAGACTGCCTCTAATCCAGTGGCTCTGACCCTTTCCAGAGCACTGGACCCTTCCGGGAGTCGGGTTTGTCCTGTGTACCCCCAAGTTTCACCTCCCTCACAAACGACTTGCAGACAAATCAGATGTAAAAATACAAAAGTGTCACAGACACTAGTACTGAAAAATTGCCGACTTTCTCATTTTTACCATATAATTATAAAACAAATCATTTGGAATATAACTGTTGTACTTGCATTTCAGTGTGTAGTATATAGAGCAGTATAAACTAGTCATTGTCTGTATGAAATTGTAGTTTGTGCTGCCTTTGCTAGTGCTTTTTGTGTAGCCTGTTGTAAAACCAGGCAAATATCTAGATGAGTTGATGCACCCCCTGGAAGATCTCTGCGTACCCCCAGGGGTACCCATACCCTGGTTGAGAATCACTGCCCTAATCACCATTCACACAGCATGGCTCACTGACCCCCTCTGGTGGCTGGACCACAGTGGCTTAGCTGGCTTCTTATTCCCGTACAGTAGAGACTCATGCTTTTATATGCTCGGGTACCTTGTAATGGGACATCCTTGGACAGGTCATTATCAGTGGGGATTAGATTTTAACAAACTACATTGCATCAGTCTGAAATGAAAACACATTTAAATGGAATTCAAGTTGAATTCATCTGGCAGCTAATGACAATCCCCTGAAGACCGTTGGTGGCTGTAAGGTATATACTGCCTGAGCGAAAAGAGTCATAGCTGTTAAATAAAAGTCAGTAACCAACTAATAAGTGTCTGTGTTGCCCTGCCTCTTGGAGGCGCAAATTCACACCTCCTAAGTGTTACCAGACAGCAAGTGTGAAAAATCAGGACTGTGTCTGGGGAGTAATTGGCGCCTATATCAGAAAAAGCCCTGAATGTCTCGACTTTCTCTATAAAATCGGGATATCTGGTCACCCTAAGTGTGAATCACATCTGCATTTTCTTTAGATTTTATGGTGGACCCCAGCTTTTCTGGCAAAATTTTATTCCCAGACACTCCCCACCCCAATCACCTCTCAGTTGGACACAGATCCACCCCTTGGGGAAGGCTGCAGGGACAGAGTCCTGCAGGAGAAGGGATTCCTGTACCGGAAATTGGCTCCTCCAGGAGAAGTAGAACTGTGGGGAATCAGGAGGCAGCTGGTGGTGCCCCAGAAGTATCGCTGCAGGCTATTGTACCTGGCCCACGATGTCCCTCTCTTGGGACACCAGGGGATCCAGCACCCCAGGCAGCAGCTGCTGCTGAACTTTTAGTGGCCTGGGGTCTGTGACACCATCCAGTAGCACTGCAGGTCCTGCGACCCCTGCCAGAGGGTGGGGAGGGCCCGGGATAAGGGTGAAGCTCCCTTGAGACCTCTGCCCATCATAGAGCCAGAAGGTGGCTATGGACATAGCAGGGCCCCTCAGCAAGGCGACCCAATCGGGGAAGAAATACATCCTTGCGGTGATGGATTTCGCCACCTGCTACCCAGAGGAAGTGGCTCTGTCCTCCACTGAGGCAGACACCGTGGCAGACAGCGTGGAAGACGCGCTGCTGACCATCTTCAGCAGAGTGGGGGTCCCAAGCGAGGTCCTTACAGACCAGGGGTCCAATTTCATGTCAGCCGTGCTCTGGGGCTTGTGGGAGAAATGTGGGGTCTGGCCCACCTGGGCCTCTGCATATCACCCTCAGTCCAACAGGCTGGTGGAGAGATTTTATGGGACCCTGAGGATGATGCTGAGGACTTTTATGAATCAGTATCCGCAGGACTGAGACAAGTATCTGCCCCACCTGCGGTACAGGGAAGTGCCTCAGGAATCCACAGGGTTCTTCCCTTTCAAGCTGCTGTATGGGAGGAGAGTGAGGGGACCCCTGGAGTAGGGACGATTGGGAGGAGAAGGGGGAAGACCCCCCTGGGGGATCTCTTCCCTGAGGTGGGAGCCAATCCTCCCATCAGGTGTCCCCCATTCAGAGTCACTGGGAAAACAGCCCAGATCCTGGAGAGAGGGGTCAAGCACATGCTGGCTTTAGAGGAGATCCAGCCATTCAGCAGCCCACGGGCCTCACCCGTCGGGCTGGTCCCCAAGAAAGATGGGTCGATTTGGTTCTGTGGGGACTATGGGAAGCTTAATGGCATCACCAGGTCAGATGCCTACCCCATGCCTAGGCCTGGTGAGATTCTAGACAAGCTGGGGGCGGGGGGGCTCATTACCTCTCTACTATGGATCTCACCAAGGGCGACTGGTAGGTGCCTTTGGACCCAGATGCCAGGTTGAAATTTGCCTTCACCACCCCTTTGGGCAATTTGAGTTCCTGGTCCTGCCTTTCGACCTCAAGGGGGCGCCGGCCACCTCCCAGCGCCGGGTGGGTCGGTTACTGAGGGGGATGCAGAACTTGGCCCTGGCGTGCATTGACGATATCTGTGTCTTTAGCCAGACCTGGGAGAAACACGTGTCCCAGGTGAAGAGGGGGCTGGGCTGACTCAAGGAGGCAGGACTGACGGTAAAAGCTGGAAAGTGTCAGGTGGGTTATGGCAGAAGGGTCGTACCTGGGCCACAAGGTGGGGAGAGGCTGCCCAAGCCCAGAGCTGGCCAAGGTGGAGATGATCAGAGATTGGCCTGTTCCCCAGACCAAGAAACAGGTCCAGGCCTTTACCGGGCTGGTGGGGTACTACCGGGGGTTTGTACCCCACCCTAGCTGCCCCCATCACTGAGCTATGTGAGAAGGGGAAGCCAGACGAGGTGGTCTGGGCGGAGCAGTGCCAGAGGGCTCTCCCTGCGCTGACGGAGGCTCTAGTCCAGGGCCCGGTAAATCTGGTAAAACCAGACTTTGCCAAGCCCTTTTCAGTGTTCACTGACACCTCAGACGCAGGGCTGGGCGTGGTGCTGATGCAGGCCGACGCTAAGGGGGGGAGACACCCCATCGGGTACCTGAGCAGGAAGCTGCTGCCCCGGGAGCAGAACTATGTGGCCACAGAGAAGAAATGCTTGGCCATGGTGCAGGCCCTTAAACAGCTGTGGCCGTACCTAGTTGGGCGGCACTTTACTGAGTACACTGACGACTCTTCTCTGACGTGGCTGCATCAAATGCAAGGGGCTGATGCTGAGCTGCTGGTGACAGAGACACCTGGTCAGAGACACCTGGTGACCAAGGTCAAGATGGGGGCTCTTACCCAAGAGAGCCAGAATCACAGCCCCGCAGACTGGAGCGCTGGGAGAAGACCCGATCCCAGTTTGAACCCCAGGGGTTTTGGGGCGGCAAAGGGGCGCGGGCTGCATAAACCTTCCCACGTGCGGCCTGTGAGTGCCATCAAGCACAACCGACCTAAGGAAGGCCGTGAAAGTGGACTGTCCTGGTGTAACTCCCTCCAAGGAATGGGAGAGGTGCTGGGGCATCCATGGGAACGTTGGTGGGTTCGAACTTCCCCAGGCCACCGGCTAAAGTGACCCTGCTCAGTTCGGTCTCGAAAGGGGGAGAGATGTGACAAAGTGGGAATGTTCTTAATGTTTTCTCTGAATACTGTGTGGGTGCCTCGGTTTCCCCTATGCATTTCTTATGTATCTAGGTGGTGGGATAAGGGGGTGTGATTGTTGCAGAGCCCTAGGCAGGTGTGATGATGTCTGCACAGACAATGGCCGACACCCTGTCTCCTGGCAAATGATGGCCTGGGCCCCTCCCCTGCAAGGTGCCAGCTGAAGGTGTTGGGGAACAAAGAGATCAGGTGGCCTCCTGGCTCGGGAAAGAGAAAAGGCCAGAAGAGGGGCTGGAGGGGGTGTCAGTTTGGAGCTGGCTGGGGAGACAGGGAGGCCCAGAACTGGGGTCTGGGCTCCCCATCCCGCAAGATGTACCTGACTGAGGGGTTCTGTTCTCTGTACCTACAAGCTCTGTTTTAAACTGTGTTCCTGTCGTCTAATAAACGTTCTGTTTTACCAGCTGGCTGAGAGTCACGGTGAATCGCAGGAAGTGGGAGGGTGCAGGGCCCTGACTGCCCCACACTCCGTAACATCAACCACCCCAATCACCCCTCACTGAGACACAGACCCCCCCCAGCCACCCCCGCTCCAATCACCCCCCACTGAGACACAGACCCCGCCCAGCCACCCCCACCCCAGTCACCCCTCACTGAGACATAGACCCCTCCCAGCCACCCCCGCCCCAATCACCCCTCACTGAGACGCAGACCCCCCCAACCACACCCATTCGATCACCCTTCACTAAGAAACAGACCCTCCCCGGCAACACCCATCCCATCACGCCTCACTGAGACACAGCCCCCCAGCCACCCCAACCACCCTTCACTGAGACGCAGGATCCCCCAGCCACCCTAATCACCCCTCACCGAGCTACAGATCCCCCCCACACAACCAAAAGCCCCCGTCACCCTTATTGAGAAACAGCCCATCCTGCCCTTCCACCGCAACCACCCCTCAGTGAGACACAGACCCCCCAGCTACCCCACTCGGATCACCCCTCACTGTGACAGAGACCCCACAGTCACCCCCACCTCAATCATCCCTCACTGAGACACAGACCCCCCCATTTCACCGTCCAGCCAATCACTCCTCATTGAGACACAGACCTCCCCAGACACCCCCACCACAATCATCCCTCACTGAGACAGAGACCGCTCCAGCCACACTCACCCCATCACTCTTCACTGAGACAAAGACCCCCCCAGCCACCTCCCTACCACAATCACCCCTCACTGTGACACAGCCCCCCCAGACACCCCCACCCGAATCACTCTTCACTGTGACACAGACCCCCACAGCCACCCCCACCCCAGTCACCCCTCACTGAGAGGCAGACTCCCCCAGCCATCCTCACCCCAGTGAGACAGAGGTTTCCCCCTTTCCTTTCTCCTGCCTTTTTCATTAATAATTAGATGCAAATTCAACTTGAAAATTATGTTTATTGTTGCAAAGCAGCAGGAGAAGCTGGGGCAGGGTCTGTGTCAGGCAGCTGGCTGGGGAGGCTCTGATGGACACGGGGTCACTGTCCTGGCCCCTCTGGGGTGTCTGCAGCCCCCTTGGTGACACACGGTGGGGAGATGGGCTCTCGCCCACAGGCTCTGACTGCATGTCACTGGCGGTGCCTTTCCCTGGGGCCGCAAAGGCAGGGACCTCAGTGCCGCAGTGGAGAGGGGCTCCCGCTCCATGGGTCAGCTCTGGGGTGCTGAGTCCAGGGCCGGGGACAGTGGTTGGGACAGGTTCTTTCTTCCTCCCATCGTCTCAGCTGGGTTGATTCTGCGCCTGTCACTCAAGGGGTCAGCGCTTATGGTGTGCTCAGGGAGGGGTCGCAGGGTCAGGCAGGGTCTGCAACCAGCGCCCATCATCACCAGGGCAGGGAGTGAATCCTCTTCTAGGGACCAGGTGGGGACCTGGAGCCGTTCCTCTGTGTGCAGGGAAGAGGAACTTTCTCACCCGTTTTCATTGCAGCCCCATGTCCCTGGTAGTCATCACTGATTTGCCAATGGAGGTTAACTTCACAGCCGTGAAATTCTGCACCTCGTCTCCATTCAGCAGGATCCTCTTCTCTCCTGTGTAGTTTTCATTATCGAAGAAGATCACAGCTCCCTCAGTAACTTTGAGAGAAAAATACGGGCCCTGTAGTTGAGGTGTCTTACGTTGAATTGTTTCCTTTTGGCCGCTGAAAAAGGGGTAACCATACAAGGTGACTTGGGAGTTGTCAATTCCGCCCTTGATCATGCGCACAGATTTGATGACCCTGTCTTTGAGCTCTGGGCGGGGTTGACCTTTTCCTACCCTGAGGATTTTGAAGTTCCCTCCATAATAGTAAGAATCAAAGAAGACCCAGGGGTCTCCTGCCACAGTGATGTCCTGGACAGTGCTCTCAGTTAGTTCATTGGTTATAAATGGGTTGTCTCCATTTATCGTCACAACAGCTCCTGAGTGCATCTGGAATCTGACAAAATTTGCCATGCTGTTCTGCCGTGCCGTCAGTCAGAGTTCGGAGTCACTGGATGCTCAGATTGGAAATGTTCCTTCCCCAGCAGCCAAACTGCACTTATATAGTCTCCTTTGCTCCAGGGGAAGGTCAGGGCATGGGCTGGGCTCCTTTGCTAGCCTGGGGGAAGGTCAGAGCATGGGCTAGGCTTCCTAGAAAAGAGGAGGGACCGGGTGCCTTCACGCCCTGGAGATTTTTGATCAGCACAAGTCATGTCCTTGTACAAACAAAGCCCGTCCCTGAACTCTCCTCAGAACGGGGCAGATTTGGGTTCTGTCTGAGCAGCGATGCTGCCAGAGTAGATGTGTGGCATTACAGAGAACCACGCCAGGGCGATGCCCCAAGGAATTCTCTATAACTAGCACCCGCTGAGCACCCAGGATCAATCCATCCAGCTCCAGGGATTCCTTCTGCTGCCTGGTGGGTACGACAGGACATCCTGAAATACTGAACTTCACACAATTGTGGATGGAGCACACGCTGGGCTCCCACAGCTCAGACCAATGGGTTGTGTTATGAAGTGGATTGAATAGGACACAGAGGCCTCAAAGATCAGGGAATCATTGTGCCAGGCGCTGCAGAGTCACACAGTGAAAAACAGACCCTGCCTTACTGAGATCAGACCCCGTTGTGCCAGGCGCTGTACAGACACCCTGCTCCTGCTCCATCGGCCAGCGCCACAGCAGGCAGCGGAGTCACTTAGCGCCCGTGGGCCGGGTTCAGGGGGGTGAGAGCATGTATAAGGGGATCAAAGGGAGTCAAGCCACACAAGAGCCATTCCACCAAGGGGCTGGGGGAAGGGTTCAGCTGCACCATGGCCCATTCCCAGGGGCTGCAGGGATAGACACAGGGATCCCTCTCTGAGGCAGCGAAGGGCAGGGGAGACGGTCGTTGTTACGACACCTTCCTGTTGTGTATTTGGTTGTCATGGGTTTTGTTACTATGGCAACTGAGTTAGACTAT
Organism: Mauremys mutica; assembly: GCF_020497125.1. Lineage (NCBI taxonomy): Eukaryota > Metazoa > Chordata > Testudines > Geoemydidae > Mauremys > Mauremys mutica. The sequence goes on from NC_059088.1 coordinate 12,751,622, forward strand.
TAAGGGATAGCTCAGCCGGTTTCAACCGGCTGAGTGAGCTCTCTGTTTCTGTAAATAAAATGGAGGTTTTGGTTAGCTGTCTGCTCTCTGGCCTCAAGTGATTGCTTCCTACACCGGCTGCCCCTAGGACATAACACTGGCGATGAGGGTGGGATCCTGGTGCTGCTCCAGTAACAGAAGGAAGTAGAAGTTAAGGTAAAGACCAAACAAAGAAAAAAAGCTGCTTGTTTGCACTGACTGTGAAAGTGAAACTAAAAATCATGGCTACTCTGACCAGGCCCCTGGAGCCTTTTAATGAGAATAAGAGCAGTGGCATGTGTATACTGAGCGTTTTGAGTTTTCTGGTATTGCAAATGACATTACAGAAGCGAAGAAGGTGCCAATATTCTTAACTGTTGTAGGGGCTAAAACCTACTCTCTGCTACGCAGCTTACTACACCCTGTTAAGCCTGAGACTAAATCTTACAGTGACATAGTGGAAATCCTGGGGTCTCATTTCTCCCCAAAACCACTGGTAATTGTTGAAAGATATAGGTTCCACAAAAGAGACCAAAAGGAAGATGAAACAGCTGTACAATTTGTAGCCATTTTAAAAAAGCTAGCAGAACACTGTGAATTTAAAGAGATGTTAAATGATGCCCTGCGTGACAGGTTAGGGTGTGGCCTCTGCAGTGAAGCTATACGGAAGCGCCTACTGACAGAGGCTCAGCTTACATTACAGAAGGCTGTTGATATTGCTGTCTCCATGGAACTGGCTACAAGGGAGGCACAACACATCGGTGCATCCCCTAGGGTGCAAAAAGTGTCACAAGAACTGACCCACAAAACGGTGCAGAGTCAAGAATGTTACCGCTGTGGTAAGCTGGGTCACCAGGCATCAGAATGCTGGTGTAAGAACCTGGTGTGTCGACACTGTGGCAAAAAGGGACACATTGAGTATGCCTGTAAACAAAAGAAAAAGAGGCCTGTGGTCTGGCCGACAAAAAGAGGAACCTTGCATACCCTAGAGCAGACCCAGGATGATCAAGGTGACACCTCCTCACAAGAGGAAGTGCCTCTGCATGTTTTGTCTTTGGCAGCGGGCTCACATGAATACTGGGTAACCCCCTTATTGGAGGGCAAACCTATACGCATGGAACTAGACACCGGTGCAGCTGTCTCGCTGGTTCCTGAGACTGTGTATAAGGAAAAGCTACAGCATCTTCCGCTTAAGGCAACAAAAACTGTTCTGAAGACGTATACAGGTGAAGCTGTGCCCATGTTGGGCACTATTGATGTTAAGGTGGAGCTCAATGGACAGGCGGCTAAATTGCCACTGTTTGTGGTGAGAGGTGACTACCCAGCCTTAATGGGTAGGTCTTGGCTTGGGAAGATTCAGCTGAACTGGGCAGAAGTGCACCGGATGACTAAAGAAGAAACCAGTCTAACCCCTATACTAAGGAAACATGCTACTGTTTTTGGAGATGATTTGGGAAGTATGAAGGGAATCACTGTGACATTGAACATTAAACCTGGCAGTCCACCAAAATATCTGAAAGCCCGAACTGTGCCACATGCCATCAGGCCAAAAGTTGAAGCAGACCTGGAGCGCCTGGTCACCAATGGAGTCCTAATACCAGTTACCCATAGCTCATGGGCCACTCCTATCGTTCCAATAGTGAAGAAAGATGGCTCTCTCCGGATTTGCGGTGATTTTAAAGTCACTGTCAACCCAGTGTTGTGTGCAGAGCAATACCCGCTTCCCCGCATCAATGACCTCTTCGCAGGCCTGGCTGGGGGACAAAAGTTCAGTAAGATTGATCTGAGTCAAGCATATTTACAGATGCACGTCGATGAAAAGTCCCAAGAGCTGTTGACTATTGTGACTCATAAGGGGCTTTATCGATACTGTCGCCTACCCTTCGGAATCACATCGGCTCCCGCCCTGTTCCAGAGGGCTATGGACCAGATCTTGTGTGGCTTGTCAGGAGTTCAGTGCTATCTGGATGATATCCTGGTCACTGGAAGAAATGAAGAGGATCACTTAAAGAATTTAGAGGCTACCCTACAAAGACTGGAAGAGTATGGCCTACGAGTTCGCAAAGACAAGTGTGAATTCTTCAAGCCCTATATTGAATATTTGGGACACATCATCGATTCTGCAGGTCTTCATAAGGCCCCTGCAAAAGTTAAAGCTATTGTGGAGGCTCCCCCACCTCGAAATGTAAGCAAGCTACGCTCATTTCTAGGACTACTGAACTATTATGGAAAGTTCATCTCACAGTTAGCCACACTGCTAAAACCACTTCATGAGCTCCTTGGGCAGAACAAGGCCTGGAAGTGGACTGAAGCCTGTGATGTTGCATTTAACAAAGCTAAGGATGCATTGCTAAATTCTGAAGTTCTAACGCACTTTGATCCATCCTTACCCCTGCAATTGGCCTGCGATGCTTCCCCTTATGGAGTGGGAGCGGTCGTGTCACACATTATGCCTTCGGGAGAAGAAAGACCTATTGCTTTTGCTTCACGCACTCTAAGCAAAGCAGAAACTAACTACGCCCAAATCGAACGTGAAGCATTAGGAATTGTTTTTGGAATTAGGAAGTTTCATCAGTACCTGTTTGGGCGAAAGTTTACTCTTCTTACAGACCATCGACCTCTGACATCAATTTTTGGACCCTACACAGGCATTCCCCCATTAGCTGCTAGTCGTATGCAACGTTGGGCATTGATACTTTCTGCACACACATATCAAATCAAATATCGGAAATCCACTCTGCACGGCAATGCAGATGGCCTCTCAAGGTTGCCTTTACCGGTCAAACATCAAAACAGTGCCCAAAAGGAAATCTTCTACTTTGAACAGGTAGAGAATACACCCATCACTGCTACTCAGATAAAGAAGGCAACCCGCGTTGACCCAGTATTATCCCAAGTTATGGACCTGGTGATGCATGGAAAATCTCGACAAACCTCTCCGGTCTCACCCAACCTTGTTCCCTACATGTCCAGGCGGACGGAGTTATCGGTCCAATCTGGTTGTTTGTTGTGGGGGAGGCGTGTCATTATTCCACCACCCCTGAGATCACAGATGTTAGAACAGCTACATTCCGGTCACTGTGGATTAGTGCGCATGAAGGAAATTGCACGAAGCTATTTTTGGTGGCCTAGATTGGACAGTGCTATTGAAGAGAAGGCAAAAGCTTGTATGTCATGTCAGGGTGTAAGAAATGCACCCCAGTGGGCACCCCTACACCCATGGGACTGGCCTGAAAACCCGTGGCAACGTATTCACGTTGACTTTGCTGGCCCCCTTGAAGGAAGCATGTTCTTGGTGGCAGTAGATGCCCATTCTAAATGGCCAGAAGTCTCTATAATGCAGTCCACTACTGCAGAGAGTACTATCCAAAAACTACGAGGACTCTTTAGTCGTTTTGGTCTGCCAGAACAACTTGTGAGCGACAACGGACCGCATTTCGTCTCTCAGGAGTTTCAAAATTTTATGAAGGCAAATGGGATACACCACATCACGTCAGCACCATATCATCCGTCCACCAACGGATTAGCTGAAAGATTTGTGCAGACAATGAAAAACGCTTTGAAATCAGCAAAGGGACAACACTCCATTCAAAAGCGTCTGGATACCTTCTTACTTTCCTATAGAAACACACCTCATGCTACGACCCAGGCTTCCCCAGCCTTTCTAATGATGGGACGACAGCTGCGCACTTGCTTTGATCTGCTGAAACCTTCTGAACCCAGACAAACTGTACAACATCAGCAGCAATATCAAGTCATCAGACGGGCACCCAGAGCAAAAGACCGAACCTTTAGCCCAGGGCAGCCAGTTTTGGCTCGGAATTATACTTCCAGAGCTAAATGGGTCCCGGCCACAGTCATCACTCAAACAGGACCTGTTTCCTATACAGTCCGGACTGCAGAGAATCTTACCTGGCGGCGACATGTAGATCAGCTGTTGCCAGGTCATGCCAGTCTTCAGGACCCATCTGCAGTTGAGGGGTCTGACTTCACCCCTCCTGGTGAGACACCGAATCATGAGTCACCTGTTCCTGACTGTTCTCCTCCATTACTGCCGGCAGCTGAGATACCCCTTTGCCCAGCACGAGCTGATACCACCTCACCTATTCGTGCTGCGGACCCTGAGCCCCTAGTACTTTCGGGTGCAACAACACCAGAAGTTCGCCGTAATCCACCTAGAGACAGAAGGCCTCCTCATCGGCTGGATCTTTAGTTAGGGCGAACCCACGGTTATGGGGCAAAATAATCCCCAGGGTTTAGCCGGGAATGGAGGCAGTCTACCCTCCTTCTCTAGTTTAGTGTGTGTTTTATTTAGGGGATGTTCTTATTAGGGGGGGAGGAATATGTTATGTATTTGGTTGTCATGGGTTTTGTTACTATGGCAACTGAGTTAGACTATTAAGGGATAGCTCAGCAGGTTTCAACCGGCTGAGTGAGCTCTCTGTTTCTGTAAATAAAATGGAGGTTTTGGTTAGCTGTCTGCTTTCTGGCCTCAAGTGATTGCTTCCTACACTGGCTGCCCCTAGGACATAACACTGGCCATTTAGAATGGGCATCTACTGCCACCAAGAACTCGTAGGCCATACTCTTCCAGTCTTTGTAGGGTAGCCTCTAAATTCTTTAAGTGATCCTCTTCATTTCTCCCAGTGACCAGGATATCATCCAGAGAGCACTGAACTCCTGACAAGCCACACAAGATCTGGTCCATAGCCCTCTGGAACAGGGCGGGAGCCGATGTGATTCCGAAGGGTAGGCGACAGTATCGATAAAGCCCCTTATGAGTCACAATAGTCAACAGCTCTTGGGACTTTTCATCGACGTGCATCTGTAAATATGCTTGACTCAGATCAATCTTACTGAACTTTTGTCCCCCAGCCAGGCCTGCGAAGAGGTCATCGATGTGGGGAAGCGGGTATTGCTCTGCACACAACACTGGGTTGACAGTGACTTTAAAATCACCGCAAATCCGGAGAGAGCCATCTTTCTTCACGATTGGAACAATAGGAGTGGCCCATGAGCTATGGGTAACTGGTATTAGGACTCCATTGGTGACCAGGCGCTCCAGGTCTGCTTCAACTTTTGGCCTGATGGCATATGGCACAGTTCGGGCTTTCAGATATTTTGGTGGACTGCCAGGTTTAATGTTCAATGTCACAGTGATTCCCTTCATACTTCCCAAATCATCTCCAAAAACAGCAGCATGTTTCCTTAGTATAGGGGTTAGACTGGTTTCTTCTTTAGTCATCCGGTGCACTTCTGCCCAGTTCAGCTGAATCTTCCCAAGCCAAGACCTACCCATTAAGGCTGGGTAGTCACCTCTCACCACAAACAGTGGCAATTTAGCCGCCTGTCCATTGAGCTCCACCTTAACATCAATAGTGCCCAACATGGGCACAGCTTCACCTGTATACGTCTTCAGAACAGTTTTTGTTGCCTTAAGCGGAAGATGCTGTAGCTTTTCCTTATACACAGTCTCAGGAACCAGCGAGACAGCTGCACCGGTGTCTAGTTCCATGCGTATAGGTTTGCCCTCCAATAAGGGGGTTACCCAGTATTCATGTGAGCCCATTGCCAAAGACAAAACATGCAGTGGCACTTCCTCTTGCGATGAGGTGCCACCTTGATCATCCTGGGTCTGCTCTAGGGTATGCAGGGTTCCTCTTTTTGTCGGCCAGACCACAGGCCTCTTTTTCTTTTGTTTACAGGCATACTCAATGTGTCCCTTTTTGCCACAGTGTCGACACACCAGGTCCTTATACCAGCATTCTGATGCCTGGTGACCCAGCTTACCACAGCGGTAACATTCTTGACTCTGCACCGTTTTGTGGGTCAGTTCTTGTGACACTTTTTGCACCCTAGGGGGTGCACCGATGTATTGTGCCTCCCTTGTAGCCAGTTCCATGGAGACAGCAATATCAACAGCCTTCTGTAATGTAAGCTGAGCCTCTGTCAGTAGGCGCTTCCGTATAGCTTCACTGCAGAGGCCACACCCTAACCTGTCACGCAGGGCATCATTTAACATCTCTTTAAATTCACAGTGTTCTGCTAGCTTTTTTAAAATGGCTACAAATTGTACAACTGTTTCATCTTCCTTTTGGTCTCTTTTGTGGAACCTGTATCTTTCAACAATTACCAGTGGTTTTGGGGAGAAATGAGACCCCAGGATTTCCACAATGTCACTGTAAGATTTAGTCTCAGGCTTAACAGGGTGTAGTAAGCTGCGTAGCAGAGAGTAGGTTTTAGCCCCTACAACAGTTAAGAATATTGGCACCTTCTTCGCTTCTGTAATGTCATTTGCAATACCAAAAAGCTCAAAACGCTCAGTATACACATGCCACTGCTCTGTATTCTCATCAAAAGGCTCCAGGGGCCTGATCAGAGTAGCCATGATTTTTAGTTTCACTTTCACAGTCAGTGCAAACAAGCAGCTTTTTTTTTTTGTTTGGTCTTTACCTTGACTTCTACTTCCTTCTGTTACCGGAGCAGCACCAGGATCCCATCCTCGTCGCCAGTGTTATGTCCTAGGGGCAGCCAGTGTAGGAAGCAATCACTTGAGGCCAGAAAGCAGACAGCTAACCAAAATCTCCATTTTATTTACAGAAACAGAGAGCTCACTCAGCCGGTTGAAACCGGCTGAGCTATCCCTTAATAGTCTAACTCAGTTGCCATAGTAACAAAACCCATGACAACCAAATACACAACAGCCAGAAGTCTCTATAATGCAGTCCACTACTGCATAGAGTACTATCCAAAAACTACGAATACTCTTTTGTCGTTTTGGTCTGCCAGAACAACTTGTGAGCGACAACGGACCGCATTTCGTCTCTCAGGAGTTTCAAAATTTTATGAAGGCAAATGGGATACACCACATCACGTCAGCACCATATCATCCGTCCACCAACGGATTAGCTGAAAGATTTGTGCAGACAATGAAAAACGCTTTGAAATCAGCAATGGGACAACACTCCATTCAAAAGCGTCTGGATACCTTCTTACTTTCCTATAGAAACACACCTCATGCTACGACCCAGGCTTCCCCAGCCTTTCTAATGATGGGACAACAGCTGCGCACTTGCTTTGATCTGCTGAAATCTTCTGAACCCAGACAAACTGTGCAACATCAGCAGCAATATCCAGTAATCAGATGGGCACCCAGAGCAAAAGACCGAACCTTTAGCCCAGGGCAGCCAGTTTTGGCTCGGAATTATACTTCCAGAGCTAAATGGGTCCCGGCCACAGTCATCACTCAAACAGGACCTGTTTCCTATACAGTCCGGACTGCAGAGAATCTTACCTGGCGGCGACATGCAGATCAGCTGTTGCCAGGTCATGCCAGTCTTCAGGACCCATCTGCAGTTGAGGGGTCTGACTTCACCCCTCCTGGTGAGACACCGAATCATGAGTCACCTGTTCTTGACTGTTCTCCTCCATTACTGCCGGCAGCTGAGATACCGCTTTGCCCAGCAAGAGATGATACCACCTCCTCACCTATTCGTGCTGCGGACCCTGAGCCCCTAGTACTTTCGGGTGCAACAACACCAGAAGTTCGCCGTAATCCACCTAGAGACAGAAGGCCTCCTCATCGGCTGGATCTTTAGTTAGGGCGAACCCACGGTTATGGGGCAAAATAATCCCCAGGGTTTAGCCGGGAATGGAGGCAGTCTACCCTCCTTCTCTAGTTTAGTGTGTGTTTTATTTAGGGGATGTTCTTATTATGGGGGGAGGAATATGTTGTGTATTTGGTTGTCATGGGTTTTGTTACTATGGCAACTGAGTTAGACTATTAAGGGATAGCTCAGCCGGTTTCAGCCGGCTGAGTGAGCTCTCTGTTTCTGTAAATAAAATGGAGGTTTTGGTTAGCTGTCTGCTCTCTGGCCTCAAGTGATTGCTTCCTACACCGGCTGCCCCTAGGACATAACACTTCCTACGTGCGCCTGCCCCGCTCGTGTCCCCTCTGCTTCCTGCAGGGCTAGATAAACTCCCGGGTGCCTTGTCTGCAGCTCCCACTCACTTTCCCTGGGGCGCCGGGTGCTCACGTGGGGGAACATAAGCCCCTCATTTTGGCTGGCTGTTGTATGGGGTAGAACCGACCCTCTCCTCCCCCCTCGTCACGGCTCCTCTCCAGCCCTTGGCAGTCTCTGTGGATGATAATGTCGCCCAGTGTCTCTTAGCCCTTTCCGTCCCAGCGTTCCCTGCCATCCAGCTGGGACCTGCAGGCTGGGCGGCTAACGACCCCGGGGTCCTGGCAGGCGCTCGTCTCCAGGGAATGGTGCTGCCTGGGGAACGGGCTGAACTCTGTGGCCGGGGAACAACTCCCACCTCGCAGAGCACAGACTGGCAGAGCCCCCAGCCTGGACTGAGATCCACGGGCCGGGCCTAGCGGAGCTATTGCTGCAGGCTGGGCACAGATGGAGGCCTCAGTTCATGCTCCACTCACACTTTCGAGGTTCTCTCAGCAGCCCTGAGGGGGAGGCAGGGGGGTTACGATCCCCTGGTGGGGCCACAGGTTGGGACCCTGTGAGCCAGCCCAGCAGGGTCCCACCTCCCCAGGCTGACACCCAACGATGTTACTACAGAAAGGTTACGGGGCCACATGCCACATGTTCCCCACCCCCTGGATCAGGCCCAGCTCCCATCCATCTCCCCCTGGGCTCCCACAGCCCCCTCCCCCCGGGCAGCAAGCCACAGGTCACCACAACTCCCCACTGCCCTTCCCTGCCATGCAGCGGGCAGCCAGCAGGGGCAGGGTCAGGGACAGCCCTGCTCAGAGCACGTCTACCTCGGGGGCTGCAGAGGAGGCAGCAGGAGCGGTGGGCAGGCGGCGCCGAGTGCCTCAGTGTGGATCTGGGACAATGACCCAGGAGACACCACGAGTCCATGGGGCAGAGGAGCCCCCAGGGCCTGGACTGTACCGGAGCCCCCTGCCCCTGGGCATCAGCTGAGGGTACAGAAAGGGCGAGCATGGTCCCATTTGCTCAGGACGTGTCCGTGGGAGGCCGTGAAACCCTTGGTGTGAAGGGGGCAGAACGTGCGTTACCCACAGGCTGTGTGCGGCTCTGGGTTCCCTTCATGGCCGGGTCACCTGCTGAGTGACCTGCCGAGTTCCCTGGAACTGAGCAAGAGGGAGGGACAGAACCGAGCTGTGTAACGTGCCAAGGGATTTCGCTCCCACCCTTGGCCCCCTGAGAGCTCTGAGGAACTGCAACCGGTCACTCTGCACCCTCTGTGCCCAGGCAGGTATCCAATCGCTCCCTTCTGGGGAATGCCAGAGGTTGCGCTTGGAAAGGAGACGGTCTCATTGCTCCCATACATAACATTTCTGGGGTGCTGCAGCTCCCGGGGTGCGAGATGCCCCTTCCTGCTCTGCTGCTGTGCAATGGGGGAGGTATAAACTGGGGAAGTCTCTCCCCAGCCTACCAGGGCCCCAAACCCCTCGACGTGCCCCGGAATCCCCCTGGCAGCACTGGCTGTGATGTTCCCAGGCTTGCAGCCCTACAGCACCCTGAGCCCACAGGCTCTGGCCTCCAGGGCAGCGGGACAGATGGGCAGCCCCAGAGTCATGGACCCAGGGCCGGCGCTTCCATTTAGGTGACCTAGATGGTCGCCTAGGACACCAGGATTTGGGGTGGGGCGGCAATTCGGTGGCGGGGGATCCTTCCGCGCTCCGGGTCTTCGGCGGCAATTCTGCGGCGAGTCCTTCACTCGCTCCGGGACCCGCCGCCAAAGTGCCCCGAAAACCAGGAGCGGGGAAGGACCCCCCCGCCATAGAATTGCCGCCAACGACCGGGGGCGCGGAAGGACCCCCCTGCCTAGGGCGCCAAAAACCCTGGTGCCACTCCTGCATGGACCCTACGACCTTCCCCCTCATGGCAAATTTCAGCATTTCAGGTTCTGCCCCAAATGGGAACCCAGCAGGGTTTTGAGCTAGCAACTCCTCCCGGCAGTGGAATCCCCATTCCCCACACAGCTCTGGCAGCCGGGCCTGCTCCTGTTCACAGCTGGGGTCAGACACCGGGAGAGTCAGGCACTGGCAGTGCCGGGGATACGTTTGGAGCCTGCAGTGCTGGGAGGGGGCTGGGCTGGCGCCCGGCATTGGCAGTGCAGAGGGAGAGCGTTAGGGAAAGAGCAAGAGGCACCGTGAGCACCTGGCACCAGGGCTGGCTGTATGCAGTGCAGGGCCCGATTCAAATACCCGGTGACAGTCGGGGGCTTTGGCCACACTTTAGCAGCGGGGGGTCTGCTCCGGGGCTTCCGTGGCAAAGAAGGATCCTGTGACGAACTGGGAATGTTCTTAATGTTTTCTCTGAATACTGTGTTGGTGCCTCAGTGTCCCCTATGCAGTTCTTAATATCTAGGTGGTGGGATAAGGGTGTGTGGTTGCTGCAGAGCAAGGGGCCAGTGCACCTAAATGCCTGGCCCTCTGTCTCCTAGCAACTGATGGCCTGGGCCCCTCCTCTGCAAAGGTGCCAACTGAAGGTGTTGGAGACAAAGGGATTAGGTGAACTCCTGGCCTGGAAAGGGATAAAGCAGAGAGGAGGGGCTGGAGGGGGTTTCAGTCTGGAGCTGGCTGGGGACGAGGAGTGAAGTGCAGACGTGGGGGTCTGGCTCAGTGCCCCCCAGAATGGACCTGGCCGAGGAGTCCGGCTCACGGTACCTACAAGCTTTGTGTTAGACCATCTTCCTGTCATCAAATAAACCTCTGTGTTACTGGCTGGCTGAGAGTCACGTCTGACTGCAAAGTGGGGCCTTCGTAGGTGCGAGGCCCGATTCCGGGGAATCAGGGAATCGGCCTAAAGCCGGCCCTGCCTGACAGTGGCACCCACCATTGATCAATGGCTAGAGCCAGTCTCCCGAACCTCCTCCTGGATTCCAATGAACTGGCCCCTGCAGCCCGGTCTGTGCCGGCCTCTCTTGGGCAGGGGGGCCGCAGGCTGCAGCTTGCTGGCTCTGGCAAGCTCCAGCCTCTGCTGCCCTTCGCCTCCGTCTGTCTGACCTCACACCTGGGCAGGGCAGGGAGATCACACTGACCTCTCCGATCACAGAGCTTCTGGTGATGAGCAGAGAGGGGACGTCTGCCCTCAGCCCACGGAGGAGCGCCTCACTCTCGGAGACCCCATCTGCCTCCGACCTGGGCAGCCTGGGGAGGGGAACCCGGGTGCCTGAGGCCGGGGCTAAGTCTGCACCCACTTGTGCACCATTAGTGAGAAGAGGAGAGAGGGCTTCTGTGTCTGGGGGGAAGCGGGAATTCTCTGCAATGTTTTTCTGGATGAGATGCCAGGCAGGGACTGACAGGTCTAGGAGTTGCTACCCAGTGGGTTTCAAAGGATTAAACAGCTGCTTCTGGGGAGAGCAGGAGACTGAGGGGTTTGTGTCAGTGTCTAGGATGGGAAGACGGGTTGTTAAAGGACTGGCAGAAACCTCAGCCCCCTCCCATCCCACTAACCACCTAAATAATACACAGACCCCCCAGCGACCCTCAGCCCAATCACCCCTCACTGAGACACAGACCCCCAAGCACCCACACCCCAATCACCCTTTTACTGCAAAATAGATCATCCCATTCACCAACCCTTCCCGTGGAGCTATTGCTGCAGGCTGGTCGCAGATGGAGGCCTCAGTTCATGCTCCGCTCACACTTTTGAGGTTCTCTCAGCAGCCCTGAGGGGGAGGCAGGGGGGTTACGATCCCCTGGTGGGGCCCCAGGTTGAGACTCTGTGAGCCAGCACAGCAGGGTCCGACCTTCCTAGGCTGACACCCAACGAGATTAGTGCAGCAATGTTGTGAGGCCACATGTTCCCCATCCCCTGGCTCAGGCCCAGCTCCCATCCAGCTCTCCTTGGGGCTCGCACAGCCCCCCCGGGCAGCAAGCAACCGGTCACCCCAACTCCCCACTGCCCTTCCCTGCTATGCAGCCGGCAGCCAGCAGGGGCAGGGGCAGGGACAGCCCTGCTCATAGCAGGTCTAGCTCGGGGGCTGCAGAGGAGGCAGCAGGAGCGGTGGGCACACGGTGCCGAGTGCCTCAGTGTGCGTCTGGGACAATGACCCGGGAGACCCCACGAGTCCATGGGGCAGAGGAGCCCCCAGGGCCTGGCCTGTACCAGAGCCCCCTGCCCCTGGGCATCTGCTGAGGGTGCAGAAGGGGCGAGCAGGGTCCCATTGGCTCAGGACGTGTCCGTGAGAGGCCGTGAAATCCTCGGTGTGACGGGGGCAGAACGTTCATCACCCACAGGCTGCGTGGGGATCTGGGATCCCTTCATGGCCCGGTCACCTGCTGAGTGACCTGCCGAGTTTCCTGGAACTGAGCAAGAGGGAGGGACAGAACCGAGCTGTGTAACGTGCCAAGAGATTTCGCTCCCACCCCCGACCCCCTGAGAGCTCTGAGGAACTGCAACCGGACACTCTGCACCCTCTGTGCCCTTCAGGTATCTAACCGCTCCCTTCTGGGGAATGCCAGACGTTGCGCTTGGAAAGGAGACGGTCTCATTGCTCCCAAACGTAACGTTTCTGGGCTGCTGCAGCTCCCGGGGTGCGAGATGCCCCTTCCCGCTCTGCTGCTGTGCAATGGGGGAGGTATAAAATGGGGAATTCTCTCCCCAGCCTGCCAGGGCCCCAAACCCCTCGATGTGCCCGGAATCATAGAATCATAGAATCTCAGGGTTGGAAGGGACCTCAGGAGGTCATCTAGTCCAACCCCCTGCTCAAAGCAGGACCAAACCCAACTAAATCATCCCAGCCAGGGCTTTGTCAAGCCTGACCTTAAAAACCTCTAAGGAAGGAGATTCCACTACCTCCCTAGGTAACCCATTCCAGTTCTTCACCACCCTACTAGTGAAATAGTTTTTCCTAATATCCAGCCTAAACCTCCCCCTCTGCAACTTGAGACCATTACTCCTTGTTCTGTCATCTTCTACCACTGAGAACAGTCTTGATCCATCCTCTTTGGAACCCCCTTTCAGGTAGTTGAAAGCAGCTATCAAATCCCCCCTCATTCTCCTCTTCTGCAGACTAAACAATCCCAGTTCCCTCAGCCTCTCCTCATAAGTCATGTGCTCCAGCCCCCTAATCATTTTTGTTGCCCTCCGCTGGACTCTCTCCAATTTATCCACATCCTTCTTGTAGTGTGGGGCCCAAAACTGGACACAGTACTCCAAATGAGGCCTCACCAGTGCTGAGTAGAGGGGAATGATCACATCCCTCGATCTGCTGGAAATGCCCCTACTTATACAACCCAAAATGCCAGTAGCCTTCTTGGCAAAAAGGGCACACTGTTGACTCATATTCAGCTTTTCGTCCACCGTAACCCCTAGGTCCTTTTCTGCAGAACTGCTGCCCAGCCATTCGGTCCCTAGTCTGTAGCTGTGCATGGGATTCTTCCGTCCTAAGTGCAGGACTCTGCACTTGTCCTTGTTGAACCTCATCATATTTCTTTTGGCCCAATCCTCTAATTTGTCTAGGTCCCTCTGTATCCTAGCTCTACCCTCCAGTGTTTCAAGCACTCCTCCCAGTTTAGTGTCATCTGCAAACTTGCTAAGGGTGCAGTCCACACCATCCTCCAGATCGTTAATGAAGATATTGAATAAAACCGGCCCCAGCACCGACCCTTGTTGCACTCCACTTGATACCGGCTGCCAACTAGACATGGAACCATTGATCACTACCCGTTGAGCCCGACCATCTACCTAGTTTTCTATCCACCTTACCGTCCATTCATCCAGCCCATACATCTTTAACTTGCTGGCAAGAATACTGTGGGAGACTGTATCAAAACCTTTGCTAAAGTTCAGAAATAGTACATCCACTGCTTTCCCCTCATCCACAGAGCCAGTTATCTCGTCATAGAAGGCAATTAGGTTAGTCAGGCATGACTTGCCCTTGGTGAATCCATGCTGACTGTTCCTGATCACTTTCCCCTCCTTTAAGTGGTTCAGGATTGATTCCTTGAGGACCTGTTCCATGATTTTTCCAGGGACTGAGGTGAGACTGACTGGCCTGTAGTTCCCTGGATCTTCCTTCTTCCCTTTTTTAAAGATGAGTACTACATTAGCTTTTTTCCAGTCATCCGGGACCTCCCCCGATCGCCATGATTTTTCAAAGATAATGGCCAATGGCTCTGCAATCTCATCGGCCAACTCCTTTAGCACCCTCGGATGCAGCGCATCCGGCCCCATGGACTTGTGCTCGTCCAGCTTTCCTAAATAGCCCCGAACTACTTCTTTCTCCACAGAGAGCTGGTCACCTCCTCCCCATACCGTGCTGCAGAGTGCAGCTGTCTGGGAGCTGACCTTGTCTGTGAAGACAGAGGCAAAAAAACATTGAGTACACTAGCTCTCTCCACATCCTCTGTCACTAGGTTCCTTCCCTCATTCAGCAAGGGGCCCACACTTTCCTTGACTTTCTTCCTGTTGCTAACATACCTAAAGAAACCCTTCTTGTTGCTCCTAACATCTCCGGCTAGCTGCAACTCCAAGTGTGATTTGGCCTTCATGATTTCACACCTGCATGCCTGAACAATACTTTTATCCCCCTGGCAGCACTGGCTGTGATGTTCCCAGGCTTGCAGCCCTACAGCACCCTGAGCCCACAGGCTCTGGCCTCCAGGGCAGCGGGACAGGTGGGCAGCTCCAGAGTCATGGACCCAAGGCTGGCACTTCCATTTAGGTGACCTAGGTGGTCGCCTAGGACACCAGGATTTGAGGGGGGCGGCAATTCGGCGGCGGGGGGTCCTTCCGCGCTCCGGGTCTTCGGCGGCAATTCTGCGGCGAGTCCTTCACTCGCTCCGGGACCCGCCGCCAAAGTGCCCCGAAAACCAGGGGTGGGGAAGGACCCCCCCGCCATAGAATTGCCGCCAACGACCGGGGGCGTGGAAGGACCCCCCTGCCTAGGGCCAAAAACCCTGGTGCCACTCCTGCATGGACCCTACGACCTTCCCCCTCATGGCAAATTTCAGCATTTCAGGTTCTGCCCCAAATGGGAACCCAGCAGGGTTTTGAGCTAGCAACTCCTCCCGGCAGTGGAATCCCCATTCCCCACACAGCTCTGGCAGCCGGGCCTGCTCCTGTTCACAGCTGGGGTCAGACACCGGGAGAGTCAGGCACTGGCAATGCCGGGGATATGTTTGGAGCCTGCAGTGCTGGGAGGGGGCTGGGCTGGCGCCCGGCATTGGCAGTGCTGAGGGAGAGCGTTAGGGCAAGAGCAAGAGGCACCGTGAGCACCTGGCACCAGGGCTGGCTGTATGCAGTGCAGGGCCCGATTCAAATACCCGGTGACGGTCGGGGGCTTTGGCCACACTTTAGCAGTGGGGGGTCTGCTCCGGAGCTTCCGTGGCAATGAAGGATCCTGTGACGAACTGGGAATGTTCTTAATGTTTTCTCTGAATATTGTGTTGGTGCCTCAGTGTCCCCTATGCAGTTCTTAATATCTAGGTGGTGGGATAAGGGTGTGTGGTTGCTGCAGAGCAAGGGGCCAGTGCACCTAAATGCCTGGCCCTCTGTCGCCTAGCAACTGATGGCCTGGGTCCCTCCTCTGCAAAGGTGCCAACTGAAGGTGTTGGAGACAAAGGGATCAGGTGAACTCCTGGCCTGGAAAGGGATAAAGCAGAGAGGAGGGGCTGGAGGGGGTTTCAGTCTGGAGCTGGCTGGGGACGAGGAGTGAAGTGCAGACGTGGGGGTCTGGCTCACTGCCCCCCAGAATGGACCTGGCCGAGGAGTCCGGCTCACGGTACCTACAAGCTTTGTGTTAGACCGTCTTCCTGTCATCAAATAAACCTCTGTGTTACTGGCTGGCTGAGAGTCACGTCTGACTGTGAAATGGGGGGACAGGAACCTGTTGCTTCCCCAGGACCCCGCTAGGGCGGGCTCGCTGTGGGAAGCGCACGGAGGGGCAGAGGATGCTGAATGCTCCAAGGAGAGACCCAGGAGGTGAAGCCATGTGAGCTTCTTGCCCTGAACAAGACTGCTCCAAGGGAGAGGAGGATCCCCAAAGTCCTGACTGGCTTGGTGGGGAGCAGTTCCAGAGCATCGCCCAGGGACTCCGTGACAGATCCCCACACCCCTGCTGAAATGCTGCCAAAAACCCGGAGAGGACCGCCGCTGGGTCAGTAAAAAAAATTAAAAAGGAGTGTGGCCCTCGTAGGTGCGGGGCCCGATTCCGGGGAATCAGGGAATCAGCCTAAAACTGGCCCTGCCTGGCAGTGGCACCCACCGTCATAGGCGGCAGGTTTGTATAATTTTTGGTGGGGCCCAAAATGGTGGTGCCCCCCCGCTTCCGCCCTGTAAGCCGATATAAAATGAAGCTACAACGCGTCAGCGCCACAAGATTACAAGGGTCAATTAAAAGTGGAAAGTCAGAAGCAGCACTTGCCTACTTCAATATACAGTATTATATTTTGTTGCACCTGTTGTGATGAAGTGGGAATGTTCTTAATATTTTCTCTGAATACTGTGTGGGTGCCTCAGTTTCCCCTGCAAGATGCCAACTGAAGGTGTTGGGGACAAAGAGATCAGGTGGCCTCCTTGTCCGGAAGAGACACAGAGGCCAGAGGAGGGAGTGTCAGTTTGGAGCTGGCTGGGGAAATGGGGAGAGACTCAGAACTTGGTTCTGGGCTCCCCACCCCACAAGATGGACCTGACCGAGGGGTTCTGTTTTCTGTACCAACAAGCTCTGTTTAAACTGTGTTCCCATCATCTAATAAACCTTCTGTTTTACAGTCTGGCTGAGAGTCACATCTGACTGCCAAGTTGGGGTGCAGGGACCTCTGGCTGCCCCAGGACCCCGCCTGGGCGGACTCACTGCGGAAAGTGCATGGTGTGGAAGGGCATGCTGAATGCTCTGAGGTCAGACCCAGGAAGGTGTAAGCTTCTTGCCCTGGAGACAGTCTGCTCAGAGAGGAGGCTCCCCCAGAGTCCTGACTGGCTTTGAAGGAGTGGTTCCAGAGCATCCCAGCATCTCCTTCCACCCCATGCACTTCTCAGAAGTCCACACAGGCACTAACACTCCCTCCTCTGGCCTTTGTCAAGAACGTGTCCGTGGGAGGCCGTGTGAAGGGGGCAGAACGTGCATCACCCACAGGCTGCGTGCGGATCTCGGTTCCCTTCATGGCCGGGTCACCTGCTGAGTGACCTGCAGAGTTCCCTGGAACTGAGCGAGATGGAGGGAAAGAACCGACTTGTGCAATGTGCCAAGAGATTTCGCTCCCACCCCCCTGAGAGCTCTGAGGAACTGCACCCGGACACACTAAACTATCCGTGTCCAGGCAGGTATCAAACCGCTCCCTTCTGGGGAATGCCAGACATTGTGCTTGGAAAGGAGACGGTCTCACTGCTGTCAGAGGTGATGTTTCTGGGCTGCTGCAGCTCCCAGGGTGCGAGATGCCCCTTCCCGCTCTGCTGCTGTGCAGTGGGGGAGGTATAAACTGGGGAAGTCTCTCCCCAGCCTGCCAGGGCCCCAAACCCCTCGACGTGCCCGGAATCCCCCCGGCAGCACTGGCTGTGATGTTCCCAGGCTTGCAGCCCTACAGCACCCTGGGCCTCCAGGCTCTGGCCTCCAGGGCAGCGGGACAGGTGGGCAGCCCCCGAATCACGGAGCCCAGGGCAGGCAAGGTCTGGGCTCTAGGGCAGCATTTCAGGTTCTGCCCCAAATGGGAACCAAGCCGGGTTTTGAGCTAGTGGCTCCTCCCGACAGTGGAATCCCCGTTCCCCACACAGCTCTGGCAGCCGGGCCTGCTCCTGATCAATGCTGGGGTCAGACACTGGGAGAGTCAGGCACTGGCAGTTTGGACCCTGCAGTTCTGGCAGGGGTGCGCTGGCGCCTGGCATTGGCAGTGCTAAGGGAGAGCGTTAGGACAAGAGCAAGAGGCACCGTGAGCCCCTGACCCTGGCACCCACCATTGAGCAATGGCTAGACCCAGTCTCCAGAACCTCCTCCTGGATTCCAATGACCTGGCCCCTGCAGCCTGGTCTCTGCCGGCCTCTCGTGGGCTGAGGAGGGCGAAGGCTGCAGCTCGCTGGCTCTGGCAAGCTCCGGCCTCTGCTGCCCTTTGCCCCCGTCCATCTGACCTCGCACATGGGCAGGGTATGGAGCCTGCACTGACCTTGCCAATCACAGAGCTTCTGGCGATGAGCAGAGAGTGGGCGTCTGCCCAGCTTTATTCGGACCTCGCCTGCAATACTTTTGTCCTCCATGGGCTGTTGGCGTGAAGTTGGTTTCTCTCTGGGGCAGATGAAGTGGCTGTTAAGTGGCTCCCCTCTTTTCTCCCTGCGACAGCCTAGAGCACGGTACTAACCGCTAACCCCTCTGCCCCGTGTGACCCTGCAGGGTCTGGGCTGGCCCCCCACTCTGTGTGTGCTCTGAGGGATGGGGAGCTGACCTGAATCTCAGAGAGGGACGGGGACCCCGTCCGCCTGTGACAGGGGCCGTCGGCGGAGAATGACTCCAACCTCCATCTGTGTGTTACACAGGCAACCCACTGAGCAGCCTCACTCGCAGAGACCCCATCTGCCTGTGACCTGGGCAGACAGGGGCGGGGAACCCGGGTGCCTGAGGCCGGGGCTAAGTCTGCACCAACTTGTGCACTGTTAGCAACAACAGGAGATAGGGATGAATGCTTCATTTCTACCCCAGGGGTTCTGTGCCTGGGGGAAGCGGGAATTCTCTGCAATGTTTTTCTGGATGAAATGCCTGGCAGGGACTGACTTGTCTAGGGGTTGCTAGCCAGCAGGTGCCAAAGGGTTAAACAGCCTGCTGTGGGCAGAGCAGGAGAATGAGGGGTCTGTGCCAGGTCTGGGCTGGGAGGACGGGTCATTAAAGGACTGACAGAAACCCACTGTGATGTTCCCCTGGTATTATCTGGACCGGTGATCTTCTAGGTCACTCCAATCCTTAACTCTGGGAGCCGGCCTTACCCTGCTCTGCTGTGAGACCCCCCACGCCTGGGTTCTCACAGAGGGAGTGCACCAGAGTGAGGGTCATTGTATTCAGGATGTTGGAGGTTTTCTATATGATCTGCTCACTCTGTTTATTTTTCCTGCTTAAGTAAAGGGAAATAGTGTGTTAGAATCCTATGCCAAGTCTGTCTGTGTTATTCATGCCTTATACGTAAGGCCAGAACGGACAATTGTAATCATCTAGTTTGGCCACCTATATAGCCCATGCCATAAAACTCCCCCAAAATCATTACCAAAGCAAATCTCTCAGAAAAATATCCAATCTTGATTTACAATTTGCCTGGGATGGAGAATCCACCATGACCCTTGACAAATTGTTCCAATGGATAATTACTTGCACTGTTAAAAAGTATGTGCCTTGCTTCCGATCTGAGTTTGTCTGGTTTCAACTACTAGCCATTGGATCATGTCACACCTTTCTCTGCTAGACTGAAGAGCTCCTTGTTAAATATTTGTCCCCCTTGTAGGTACTTATCGGCTGTCATTAAGTCACCCCTTAGCCTTCTCTTTGGTAACCAAACTATATTGAGTTCCCTGAGTCTTGCACTGTAAGGCCTGCGTTTTAATCCTTTAATCACCCTTGTGATGTGCTACATCTTATCCCGGGCCCCCTGAGAGAGTTAAACTGTATGGCTCGTGTTGTGTGTTCAGTGGGATTCTGGGAGAGGGTCTGTTTAAGATACAGCGTAAGTTGAGGGGGCAGCACTGATTCCGGCGGGGGTGGGGGTTGGACTGCATTGCAACTCTCAACGGGGGGTGCTTGAGAGAGGATCAGCACCTCAAGAGCAGGCATAGGGACCTCAAGACGGGCAGTGCCTGGGCTCTGTTCAGACCCCAGCGGCTTAAAATATGGAAGGCAGCTGCTGGGTCTCCCTGCAGCAGTCTGGTGAGTGGCCAAGAGGTGGCGCTCAATCCAAGCTGTGACAGCTCCTTCCTAACAGGTTGAATGGGTGTTGCCGCTTGTGCTGTCACAATCCAGGAGAGTGAGGAGAGGGGCTCTGGAAAGAGCTACCACTGTTTTCCCCAATAGTGTTCGACAGTCGCCCATCCTGAAATGATCCAAACTGCAGCCCGGCATCCATGTGTTTTGCAAACCATATTGTTCTACTGCCCTAGGCTGGGATTTTCAGACAGGCCTAAGGAAGTTAGGTGGCCAGGTCCTTTAACTCCTTTAGTCTCCTTTGAAAAATGCCACCCTACTGTCTTTTTTTTTTTTTCCTGAAAAGATTTTGTTTGTTCTGTGAAGGATGAATAGTGCTGGTCTCGGTGAAGAGAAGAGGAGTGGAAGGGGCTGAAGCCTGAAATAATTTAGAACAAGTTAACCCATGGGCTGGGTTTGGGGGGGTGAGAGCAGGAGTAAGGGGATTGGAGGGAGTCGAACCACACGGGAGCCATTCCACCAAGGGTCCGGGAGAAGGGCTCAGCTGCAGCCCCTGAGTCCCCCTGTCACATCACGCAGGGCCTGCCCCTCCGATGGCCCTCCCCGGGGGTTGTAGGGAGGGATCCCTGTGTCCCTCCATGAGACAACAATGGGCAGTTGAGAAGATCGTTGTTACGACAGCTTCCTACATGCGCCTGCCCCGCTGGTGTCCCATCTGTTCCCTGCAGGGCGAGATAAACTCCCGGGCGCCTTGTCTGCAGCTCCCACTCACTTTCCCTGGGGCGATGGGTGATCAGGGTGGGGGAACATCAGCCCCTCATCTTGGCCAGCTCTTGCCTCGGGTAGAACCGACCCTCTCCTCCCGCCATGTCACGGCTCCTCTCCAGCCCTCGGCAGTCTCTGGGGACGATAATCTCACCCAGTGTCTCCCAGCCTTTTCCGTCCCAGCGTCCCCCTGCCATCCAGCTGGGACCTGCAGGCTGGGTGGCTAACGACCCCGGGGTCCTGGCAGGCGCTCCTCTGCAGAGAATGATGCTGCCTGGGGAATGGGCTGAACTCTGTGGCCAGGGAACAACTCCCACCTCGCAGAGCACAGACTGGCAGAGCCCCCAGCCTGGGCTGAGATCCACGGGCCGGGCCTAGTGGAGCTATTGCTGCAGGCTGGGCACAGACAGAGGCCTCAGTTCATGCTCCGCTCACACTTTCGAGGTTCTCTCAGCAGCCCTGAGGGGGAGACAGTGGGGTTACAATCCCCTGGTGGGGCCCCAGGTTGGAACCCGGTGAGCCAGCCCAGCGGGGTCCCACCTCCCTAGGCCGACACC
This sequence comes from Mauremys mutica, assembly GCF_020497125.1. Classification (NCBI taxonomy): domain Eukaryota; kingdom Metazoa; phylum Chordata; order Testudines; family Geoemydidae; genus Mauremys; species Mauremys mutica. The sequence continues at coordinate 12,772,783 of NC_059088.1, forward strand.
CAACGATGTTACTGCAGAAAGGTCGTGGGGCCACGTGCCACAAGTTACCCATCCCCTGGCTCAGGCCCATCTCCCATCCAGCTCCCCCTGGGCTCCCACAGCCCCCCCGGCAACAAGCAGCGGGTCACCCCAACTCCCCACTGCCCTTCCCTGCCATGCAGTGGGCAGCCGGCTCAGAGCAGGTCTAGCTCGGGGGCTGCAGAGGAGGCAGCAGGAGCAGTGGGCAGGCGGCGCCGAGTGCCTCAGTGTGGATCTGGGACAATGAGCTGGGAGGCACCACGAGTCCATGGGGCAGAGGAGCCCCCAGGGCCTGGCCTGTACCGGAGCCCCCTGCCCCTGGGCATCTGCTGAGGGTGCAGAAGGGCTGAACAGGGTCCCATTGGCTCAGGACGTGTCCGTGGGAGGCCGTGAAATCCTCGGTGTGAAGGGGCAGAATGTGCGTCACCCACAGGCTGCGTGCGGATCTGGGTCCCTTCATGGCCGGGTCACCTGCTGACCAACCTGCCGAGTTCCCTGGAACTGAGCGAGAGGGAGCGACAGAACCGAGCTGTGTAACGGGCCAAGGGATTTCGCTCCCACCCCCGGCCTCCTGAGAGCTTTGAGGAACTGCACCCGGCCACTCTGAACCCTCTGTGTCCAGGCAGGTATCAAACCGCTCCCTTCTGGGGAATGCCAGACACTGCGCTTGGAAAGGAGACGATCTCACTGCTGCCATAGGTGATGTTTCTGGGCTGCAGCAGCTCCCGGGGTGCGAGATGCCCCTTCCCGCTCTGCTGCTGTGCAATGGGGGAGGTATAAACTGGGGAAGTTTCTCCCCAGCCTCCCAGGGCCCCAAACCCCTCGACATGCCCGGAATCCCCCCGGCAGCACTGGCTGTGATGTTCCCAGGCTTGCAGCCCTACAGCACCCTGGGCCTACAGGCTCTGGCCTCCAGAGCAGCGGGACAGGTGGGCAGCCCCAGAGTCATGGACCCCAGGGCAGGCAGGGTCTGGGCTCTAAAGCAGCCTGTCACAGACTCACAGTTCCTGCCCATTTTTGGCTCAGTGCGGTGCCTCAGGGGAATCCCCTTCAGTGCAACAGCCCTTCTCAGGGGGTTAAGCCTTAGGCCCCTCCGCCCAGGGCCGGCTCCAGACCCCAGCACGCTAAGCGCGCACTTGGGGCGGCATTTTACCGGGAGGGTGGCAGACGGCTCCGGCGGACCTTCCGCAGTCATGACTGTGGAGAGTTCGCTGGTCCCGCGGCTCGGGTGGACCTCCCGCAGGCATGCCTGTGGATGCTCCACTGGAGCCGTGGGACCAGCGGACCCTCCGCAGGCACGTCTGCAAGAGGTCCCCCGGAGCCGCGGGACCGGCGACCGGCAGGGCGCCCCCTGCGGCATGCCGCCGTGCTTGGGGCGGCCAAATTCCTAGAGCCGCCCCTGCCTCCGCCTCCTGCAACCGCACCTCTCTGAGCTTTCAGCATGTCTGTCTCTCGCCGTGGGCCCCCTCAGGGAGTCCAACCGCTCTGGACCCCAGGGACTTCCACTCCCAAAGGGAATAATGCCACCCTGTTCTCTAGCCCGGAGCGACTCTCAGCCAGTGTAAAACAGGAGGATTTATTGAGCGTCTAAACACAGTACAGGAAACTCCCAGGGCCTCAGGCCTGGCCTCCCTCAGTACCATACATCTAGGTCTGTCCTGCCTCCAGATGGGCTCTGGCTGCTCTCTCCTCCTAGCCCAGAAAACCCCTCTTCCATGTGGGCATCCGATACCATCTCCCCCAAGTCCCGCCTCTGTCCTTTGTCTTCTGTCCCAAGTAAACAAGGTTGCCTGGGCCTCCTCTCCTCTCAGCCTCTCCTCTCATCCGTCCTTTGTTCTCCACTGGTTGGAACCAGCTGGGCAGGTCAACAGGGTCCTCTCTTTGTAGCCCATTGTCCTCTCGCTGTCCAGAACCAGCTGTGACTCCCTAGCTGGGCCTCTGGGTCACCAGTCGCTGGGGTATCCATTCTCCAGGCCCTGCCAACCACCTCCCATCCCAACCACACTCAATGAAACACAGACCCTCCCAGACACCCTCAACACCCGTCAACTCTCACTTGGGCACAGAACCCCCCCAGCCACCCCCATCTCAAACTCCCCTCACTGAGATTCAGATCATCCAGCAACTCCCACGCCAATCACTTCTCACTGAGAGACAGAAACCCCCCAGCCACCTCCCAACCACAATCACCCCTCAATGATACAAAGACCTCCACCATTCACCACCCATTCCAATCATTCCTCAATAAGACACAGACCTCCCCAGACACTACCCACCAAATCACCTCTCAATTGGACGCAAATCCCACCCCCAGCCACCCCACCGCAATTGTTATGCTTATAAGAAGCTCACAGGATCTTTTTTAGGGGAAAAAGCAATACTCCACATTTATTGAAGATACAACAATTAGAATATGGATTTAATTACACCACACGCACACACTGTCCCACCAGTCAATGTTATAGTTACCAATTTAGAGTCTGGATTGATTTAGTGGCAAGCCAGGTTGATCACGGGTAGGTAGGAACCGGGTTCTGTCAGTCCCGACATGGTGCTCTGGGGAAGTCTTGGCAGGACAAACCCAAAGATTCATAGCAAAGCACCCTGTTTATATAGTGATTTTTAAATTGGGATTAATGAGTTTTGCACCATTATGCTGTAATTAATTGTTGTTTGATGAGGGCTTGTTTTTTTATTTATTTTTTATTTTGTATTTTTATTAAGCTTTAAGGGAGTTATTTTATGCAGGTTTTGATTATAGTTATTTTGATTTTATTGACAGGCGCCTGTTTTATTTTTAGAGTTGTTAATTTGCCTTTTTTTGACATTTTAATAGAGGCGTGTTGCAGCCTTCTGGTGCCCTTGCGTTTGTCTCCAGATCCTCCCAAGAACATGTGGTTCAGCGATGGCCTTTACACTTATTTTTTAACACACATTCCTTAGTCACACACAAAACAGAATCAATTTACACCGAACATTTTGAACAGGAACATCAAGTTGCAATGCAAAAGGAAAACACTCGTGGCGTTCTTGTACTTACTTTAAAATGCTAAACCTGCAACAAAGTGGTGACCCTCAAAGGTCTGTTACTGCCTTGAAATTAGCTCAGATACAGAATTATACAAAATACGAACATGAACTCCTCCTACTACACAATCACCCCTCACTGACACACAGACCCCCTCCCACTACCCCCCACCACAATCATCCCTCACTTAGACTCAGATCCTCCAGCAACTCCCACCCTCCGGGCAGGAAGCAATGGGTCACCCCAACTCCCCACTGCCCTTCCCTGCCATGCAGCCGGCAGCCAGCAGGGGCGGGGCAGGGACAGCCCTGCTCAGAGCACGTCTAGCTCGGGGGCTGCAGATAGGGTGACCAGATGTCCCGATTTTATAGGGACAGTCCCGATATTCGGGGCTTTTTCTTATATGGGAACCTATTACCCCCCACCCCCGTCCCGATTTTTCATACTTGCTGTCTGGTCACCCTAGCTGCAGAGGAGGCAGCAGGAGCCCCCAGGTACCGAAGCCCCCTGCCCCGGGCATCTGCAGAGGGGGCAGAAGGGGCGAGCAGGGTCCTGTTCTCTCAGGATGTGTCCGTGAAATCCTCGGTGTGAAGGGGGCAGAACATGTATCACCCACAGGCTGCGTGCGGCTCTGGGTTTTCTTCATGGTCTGGTCACCTTCAGAGTCTGCCCAATGGTTCCCTGGAATTGAGCGGGAGGACAGGAAAGAATCGAACTGTGTAATATGCAAAGCTGTGTAATCGCCCCTGAGAGCTCTGAGGAACTGCACCCGGCCACTCTGCACCGTCTGTGTCCAGGCAGTTATCAAACCGCTCCCTTCTGGGGAATGCGGGTGTCACGGAGTCCCCGGGTGATGCTCTGGAACTGCTCCCCACAAAAGCCAGTCAGGACTTTGGGGAGCCTCCCCTCCCTTGGAGCAGACTTTTTCAGGGCAAGAAGCTCACACGTCCACCTCCTGGGTCTCTCCTTGGAGCATTCAGCATCCTCTGCCCCTCTGTGCGCTTCCCACAGCGAGCCCGCCCCAGCGGGGTCCTGTGGAAGCCACAAGGTCCTGCAGCCCCACTTCATAGTTATACGTGACTCTCAGCCAGCCAGTAACACAGAGGTTTATTCAATAACAGGAACACAGTCTAAAACAGAGCTTCTAGGTACCGCGAACTGGACCCCTCGGCCGGGTCCATTCTGGGGGGCAGTGAGCCAGACCCCCACATCTGCACTTCACTCCTCATCCCCAGCCAGCTCCAGACTGAAAACCCCTCCAGCCCCTCCTCTATGGGCTTTGTCTCTTTCCCGGGCCAGGAGGCTCCCTGACCTCTTTCTTCTCCCACATCTTTAGCATCCCCTTGCAAGGGAGGGTGGGAGGGCCTGTCCATTAGTTGCCAGGCGACAGAGGGTCGGCCAGGAACTGAGGCCCCCCCACAGTATTTAGAGGGAACATTAAGAACAGCCTCCCTTTGTCACAGGGGGACATTGCTCCAGGGCAGTGGTTCCCAAACTTTAACAACCTGTGAACCCCTTTCACTAAAATTTCAACTCTTGCGACCCCCATCCTAAAAATGAATATTTCCAGGGATTTTCTCCTTTACCTGAGTACAAATGATAAAAGCCGTGATCTGGGAAATATAACATTTGTTTTTATGACATACTTCTTACACACTATTTATTATTAATTATTATTTTTCATTACAGTATGTGGGGGAGGGATAGCTCAGTGGCTTTGCACATTGGCCTGCTAAACCCAGGGTTGTGAGTTCAATCCTTGAGGGGGCCACTTAGGGATCTGGGGCAAAAATTGGGCCTGCTAGTGAAGGCAGGGGGCTGGACTCAATGACCATTCAAGGTCCCTTCCAGTTCTACAAGATTGGTTTATCTCCAATTATTACATTATGAAAATGGCCCCATTCTTCCAAGATCTCACTTCCATAGCTTATCACATTGAAGAAGCCTGTTATCAGACAAGGCTCCTATGGTTCATCAAGGGGTATCAAATGTGAAACAGCAGGAAGGGATTTAAGAAGCCAACTCACAGAGTTCCTCCTCCACAAGCATTCAGGGCTTGAGCAGTCCAGGCAAACAGCGCACATTACAACAAAGCTTAAATATCTTCTTCCTAATAATTTTAAAACAAGACTGGCTGCCTATTGAATTTTAAAAACAGCAGAAAATATCCACCTCCCCTTTCCATTTCTTATAAAGAGTCTTGAAGTTTAATTCTCCTCAGTGTGATAGAGATGCTTGCTTTGATCTGCTCAGCTCTTAGAAGTCCAGGGGATCCAGGCTGCTGGTTCCCTGCTTCTCAGGGTCCCTAGGGACAGCTCTGTCCCCTATTAGGGAATTTTTCCCCAAGAACCCCCTGTAACAATTCGTGAACCCTGTTGTGTATTTGGTTGTCATGATTTTTGTTCCTATGGCAACTGAGTTAGATTATTAGGGGATAGCTCTGCCAGCTTCAGCCGGCTGAGTGAGCTCTCTGGTCTGTAAATAAAATGGTAGTTGTGTTAGCTGTCTGCTCTCTGGCCTCAAGTGATTTCTTCCTAAACCGGCTGCCCCCAAGGATATAACAAGTGGCGACGATGGATGGGATCCTGGTGCTGCTCCAGTAACAGAAGGAAGTAGAAGTCAAGGTAAAGAACAAACAAAGAAAAATACTGCTTGTTTGCACTGACTGTGAAAGTGAAACTAAAAATCATGGCTACTCTGACCAGGCAACTGGAACCTTTTGATGAGAATATAGAGCAGTGGCATGTGTATACTGAGCGTTTTGAGATTTTTGGTATTGCAAATGACATTACAGAAGCAAAGAAGGTGCCAATATTCTTAAGTGTTGTAGGGGCTAAAACCTACTCCCTGCTACGCAGCTTATTACACCCTGTTAAGCCTGAGACTAAATCTTACAGTGACATTGTGGAAATCCTGGGGTCCCATTTTTCCCCAAAACCACTGGTAACTGCTGAAAGATATAGGTTCCACAAAAGAGACCAAAAGGAAGATGAAACAGTTGTACAATTTGTAGCAATTTTAAAAAAGCTATCAAAACACTGTGAATTTAAAGAGATGTTAAATGATGCCCTGCGAGACAGGTTAGTGTGTGGCCTCTACAGTGAAGCTATACGGAAGCGCCTTCTGACAGAGGCTCAGCTTACATTACAGAAGGCTGTTGATATTGCTGTCTCCATGGAACTGGCTACAAGGGAGGCACAATACATCAGTGCATTCCCTAGAGTGCAAAAAGTGTCACAAGAACCGACCCACAAAACTGTGCAGAGTCAAGAATGTTACCGCTGTGGTACGCCGGGTCACCGGGCATCAGAATGCTGGTGTAAGGACCTGGTGTGTCGACACTGTGGAAAAATGGACGCATTGAGTGTGCCTGTAAACAAAAGAAAAAGAGGCCTGTGGTCTGGCCGACAAAAACCCTGCATAGCCTAGAGCAGACCCAGGATGATCAAGGTGACACCTCATCGCAAGAGGAAGTGCCACTACATGTTTTGTCTTTGGCAGTGGGCTCACATGAATACTGGGTAACCCCGTTGTTGGATGACAAACCTATACTCATGGAACTGGACACTGGACACTGGTGCAGCCGTCTCGCTGGTCTCCGAGACTGTGTATAAAGAAAAGCTACAGCATCTTCCACTTAAGGCAACAAAAACTGTTCTGAAGACGTATACGGGAGAAGCTGTGCCCATGTTGGGCACTATTGATGTTAAGGTGGAGCTCAATGGACAGGCTGCTAAATTGCCACTGTTTGTGGTGAGAGGTAACTACCCAGCCTTAATGGGTAGGTCTTGGCTTGGGAAGATTCAACTGAACTGGGCAGAAGTGCACCGGACGACTAAAGAAGAAACCAGTCTAACCCCTATACTAAGGAAACATGCTGCTGTTTTTGGAGATGATTTGGGAAGTATGAAGGGAATCACTGTGACATTGAACATTAAACCTGACAGTCCACCAAAATATCTGAAAGCCTGAACTGTGCCATATGCCATCAGGCCAAAAGTTGAAGCAGACCTGGAGCGCCTGGTCACCAATGGAGTCCTAATACCAGTTACCCATAGCTCATGGGCCACTCCTATTGTTCCAATAATGAAGAAAGATGGCTCTCTCCAGATTTGCGGTGATTTTAAAGTCACTGTCAACTCAGTGTTGTGTGCAGAGCAATACCTGCTTCCCCACATCGATGACCTCTTCGCAGGCCTGGCTGGGGGACAAAAGTTCAGTAAGATTGATCTGAGTCAAGCATATCTACAGATGCACGTCGATGAAAAGTCCCAAGAGCTGTTGACTATTGTGACTCATATTGGGCTTTATCGATACTGTCGCCTACCCTTTGGAATAACGTCTGCTTCCACCCTGTTCCAGAGGGCTATAGACCAGATCTTGTGTGGCTTGTCAGGAGTTCAGTGCTATCTGGATGATATCCTGGTCACTGGAAGAAATGAAGAGGATCACTTAAAGAATTTAGAGGCTACCTTACAAAGACTGGAAGAGTATGGCCTACGAGTTCGCAAAGACAAGTGTGAATTCTTCAAGCCCTCTGTTGAATATTTGGGACACATCATTGATTCTGCAGGTCTTCATAAGGCCCCTGCAAAAGTTAAAGCTATTGTGGAGGCTCCCCCACCTCGAAATGTAAGCCAGCTGCGCTAGTTTCTAGGACTCCTGAACTATTATGGAAAGTTCATCTCACAGTTAGCCACACTGCTAAAACCAATTCATGAGCTCCTTGGGCAGAACAAGGCCTGGAAGTGGACTGAAGCCTGTGATATTGCATTTAACAAAGCTAAGGATGCATTGCTAAATTCTGAAGTTCTAACGCACTTTGATCCATCCTTACCCCTGCAATTGGCCTGCGATGCCTCCCCTTATGGAGTGGGAGCAGTCGTGTCACATATTATGCCTTCAGGAGAAGAGAGACCCAATTCGAACGTGAAGCATTAGGAATTGTTTTTGGAATTAGGAAGTTTCATCAGTACCTGTTTGGGCGAAAGTTTACTCTTCTCACAGACCATCGACCTCTGAAGTCAATTTTTGGACCTTACACAGGCATTCCCCCATTAGTTGCTAGTCGTATGCAATATTGGGCATTGTTACTTTCAGCACACACATATGAAATCAAATATCAGAAATCCACTCTGTACGGCAATGCAGATGACCTTTCAAGGTTGCCTTTGCCGGTCAAACATCAAGATAGTGCCCAAAAGGAAATCTTCTACTTTGAACAGGTAGAGAATACACCCATCACTGCTACTCAGATAAAGAAGGCAACCCGCGTTGACCCAGTATTGTCCCAAGTTATGGACCTGGTGATGCATGGAAAATCTCGACAAACCTCTCCGGTCTCATGCAACCTTGTTCCCTACATGTCCAGGTGTACAGAGTTATCGGTCCAATCTGGTTGTTTGTTGTGGGGGAGACGTGTCATTATTCCACCACCACTGAGATCACAGATGTTAGAACAGCTACATTCCGGGCACTGTGGAAAGCTATTTTTGGTGGCCTGGATTGGACAGCGCTATTGAAGAGAAGGCAAAAGCTTGTATGTTATGTCAGGGTGTGAGGAATGCACCCCAGTGGGCACCCCTATAACCCATAGGACTGGCCTGAAAACCCGTGGTATTCACGTTGACTTTGCTGGCCCCCTTGAAGGAAGCATGTTCTTGGTGGCAATAGATGCCCATTCTAAATGGCCAGAAGTCTCTATAATGCAGTCCACTTCTGCAGAGAGTACTATCCAAAAACTACGAGGACTCTTTAGTCGTTTTGGTCTGCCAGAACAACTTGTGAGTGACAACGGACTGCAGTTCGTCTCTCAGGAGTTTCAAAATGTTATGAAGGCAAATGGGATACACCACATCACGTCAGCACCATATCATCCGTCCACCAACGGATTAGCTGAAAGATTTGTGCAGACAATGAAAAACGCTTTGAAATCAGCAAGGGGACAACACTCCATTCAAAAGTGCCTGGATACCTTCTTACTTTCCTACAGAAACACACCTCATGCTACAACCCAGGCATCCCCAGAGCTAAATGGGTCCCGGCCACAGTCATCACTCAAACAGGACCTGTTTCCTACACAGTCCGGACTGCAGAGAATCTTACCTGGCGGCAACATGTAGATCAGCTGTTGCCAGGTCATGCCAGTCCTCAGGACACATCTGCAGTTGAGGGGTCTGACTTCACCTCTTCTGGTGAGACACCGAATCACGAATCACCTGTTCCTGACTGTTCTTCTCCATTACAGCCGGCGGCTGAGATACCCCTTTGTCCAGCACGAGCTGATACCACCTCCTCACCCGTTCGTGCTGCGGACCCTGAGCCCATGGTACTTTCAGGTGCAATAACACCAGAAGTTCGCCATAATCCACCTAGAGACAGAAGGCCTCCTCATCGGCTGGATCTTTAGCTAGAGCGAACCCACGGTTATGGGGCAAAATAATCCCCAGGGTTTAGCCGGGAATGGAGGCAGTCTACCCTCCTTCTCTAGTCTAGTGTGTGTTTTATTTAGGGGATGTTCTTATTCGGGGGGGAGGAATATGTTGTGTATTTGGTTGTCATGGTTTTTGTTCCTATGGCAACTGAGTTAGATTATTAGGGGATAGCTCGGCCAGCTTCATCCGGCTGAGTGAGCTCTCTGGTCTGTAAATAAAATGGTAGTTTTGTTAGCTGTCTGCTCTCTGGCCTCAAGTGATTTCTTCCTAAACCAGCTGCCCCCAAGGATATAACAAACCCCAGTTTGGGAAGCACTGCTCTAGGGGCACAGGTGCCCTCCCCAGGCCCTGCATGCTCCCATACACGTTGTTTCCTGGCTGCTGCAGCTCCCAGGGTGGGAGATGCCACTTCCCGCTCTGCTGCTGTGCAATGGGGGAGGTATAAACTGGGGAAGTCTCTCCCCAGCCTCCCAGGGCCCCAAACCCCTCAATGTACCTGGAATCCTCCTGGCAGCACTGGCTGTGTGAGTATTTTTCCTGCTTAAGTAAAGGGCAATAGTGTGTTAGAATCCTATGCCAAGTCTGTCTGTGTTATTCATGCCTTATACATAAGGTCAGAAGGGACAATTGTAATCATGTAGTTTGATCACCTATATAGCCCATGCCATAAAACTCCCCCAAAATAATTACCAATGCAAATCTCTCAGAAAAATATCCAATCTTGATTTACAATTTGCCTGGGATGGAGAATCCACCATGACCCTTGACAAATTGTTCCAATGGATAATTACTTGCACTGTTAAAAAGTATGCCTTGCTTCCGATCTGAGTTTGTCTGGTTTCAGCTACTAGCCATTGGATCATGTCACACCTTTCTCTGCTAGGCTGAAGAGCCCGTTGTTAAATATTTGTCCCCCTTGTAGGTAGTTATTGTCTGTCATTAAGTCACCCCTTAGCCTTCTCCTTGGTAACCAAAGCATATTGAGTTCCCTGAGTCTTGCACTATAAGGCCTGTGTTTTAATCCTTTAATCACCCTTGTGATGTGCTACATCTTATCCCGGGCCCCCTGAGAGAGTTAAACTGTACGGCTCGTGTTGTGTGTTCAGTGGGATTCTGGGAGAGGGTCTGTTTAAGATACAGCGTAGGTTGAGGGGGCAGCACTGATACCGGGGGGGTGGGGGGTGGGGGTTGGACTGCATTGCAACTCTCAACGGGGGGTGCTAGATTGAGGATCAGCACCTCAAGAGCAGGCATAGGGACCTCCAGACGGGCAGTGCCTGGGGTCTGTTCAGACTCCGGAGGCTTAAAATATGGAAGGCAGCTGCTGGGTCTCCCTGCAGCAGTCTTGTGAGTGGCCAAGAGGGGGCGCTCAATCCAAGCTGTGACAGCCGCTTCCTAACAGGTTGTGTTGGTGTTGTTGCTTGTGCTGTCACAATCCAGGAGAGTGAGGAGAGGGGCTCTGGAAGGAGCTACCACTGTTTTCCCCAATAGTGTTCGACAGCCGCCCGTCCTGAAATTATCCAAACAGCAGCCCTGCATCCATGTGTTTTGCAAACCATATTGTTCTACTGCCCTAGACTGGGATTTTCAGACAGGCCTAAGGAAGTTAGGTGGCCAGGTCCTTTAACTCCTTTAGTCTCCTTTGAAAAATGCCACCCTACTGTCTTTTTTTTTCTGAAACGATTTTGTTTGTCCTGTGAAGGATGAATAATGCTGGTCCCGGCGTAGAGAGGGGGAGTGAATGAGGCTGAGAAGCCAGTGGAAGGGGCTGAAGTCCAAAATAGTTTAGAACAAATTAAACCTTCTCCTAAGTTTGTGCCATAACTTGTGTCCTTTGAAGAAGCAAGACTGAGGTGCAGTTTCTGGGTTGTTTTGATGGCAGCGAATGCCTGTGTGATGTTCAGGCCAAAAGAGTGTAACTGTTCAGGAAAGGGTTCGTTTTACGGAGTGCAGGGAGACATCTCCAGACCTCTGGGGAGTATGTGCTGGAACATCTACCCTGAAAGGAAAATTGCCACTTGTTCTCCCAGCCACAGCCCTGGGAACTGTCACTCTGGAGCTCAGTTTACAGACCCTTTTCCTTCCTGCTCCCTCGGATTTGTGAGTTGCTCAATTATTTATTGTTTCTCGGTGCTTCCCAACCGAGGGAGAGGGAAGGATACTGGAGAGCACAACCTGTTCCCCCTGCCTCACGTGTGTTGGTGTCATCAGGCATCTGTATTAGGCCTGAATGAACCAAAGTTATTCTATGCTTGCCCAGAGTGCCTCCATGTTAAACTCTAATCTACCTTACAGGCCAGTAACTGAGGATGGAATGTGTAGCAGCTAGTTATCAGTGCAACACTGATACCAGGAGGCAATAATGAGGCCTGCTTGCACCTGGCTAAGGGGGGCGGGGGCAGGATAACAAATCAAAGGGAGTAAAACAAAATAACCGGTCAAGAGAAAGTCACTAACGAGATGATTTGTTTGCTGCCAAGAATGATTTAACCTGCTTAGTGTAATTGCTAGCTGCATAGTGTGCCTGCTACATGGGAACGTAAGGGGGAGGGGGGGAGTAAGGGGGAAGGAGTGTGGGGGTAATGGGAATGCTTAGCTGAAGTTATGTATAAAGAGAGAAAAACCACTTGTATGTTTGTGCTTGATTTGAGACACCTCTGTCTCCTTGCACAGCATTTGAGATCTCAAATAAACTTTGTCTGCTTCTCCACCTTGGTGTGTTTATTGGAGTGAAGCGCACCGGGCAACGAACCACTGTTGCTGTCCTCGGGCCTCTGTGCCGGCAACACCTGCACAAAGTTCAGTTTTCCCCAACAGAAATGACAGCACTTGGGCCTGGTCTAAACGTGAGGCCATTCACCTCAACCTAATTCTGTCAGTGTCCACACTGAAGCCTTGTCCCGCTGATGAAAGTGCCCTACTACAGCGACATCATAACCCCACAAGAGGTGTAGCACTTGTGTTGGTGTAGTTAGAGTGACGCAGTGTCTGTGCAAACACTGTGTTACTTATATCAGCTGTTTGCTGTCTTGAGCCCGGCTACCCCCGGTTCCCCACTCCCAGCCAGGCTGCTGCCCGGAGGCTCCCTGCTTCCCGTTCAGGGACTCGAGAACACCGGGCAGCTGGACCCCGATCCCACTTGGGGTGACGGGGTCGGGGAGGCAGCTGAGTTTCTGGAGGGGAGCTGCACGGAACCGAGAGCTTTGGCTCTCAGACTCCCACACTGCCCCTCTCTAGTGTGTGGAAGCGCTCCTGGTGAGGACATGCACCACCGACTGGAGGAGGGTAGTGTGGACATCAGCCACCACAGTAATTAGTAACATAGGTCAACTTAGGCCTGTAGTGTAGACATGCCCTGAGAATGGAGCAAATCCCGTTCCAGTCTGGAAGTCAAATTAATTTACAGAGAAACATTTAAAAAAGAAACAATCCCAAAGCTTTTTGTGCAGTTGCATTTATTTTTATTTTTGCAAAGCTCTTGGCATTCCCTAGGGCAACAGAGGGACAGAGCTCTTTGCCCTCTGTTACATCGAGAGACACCACAATCAATGAACAGCACAGTGATCAGTTAGAGTCCCAATCAGTCCGATTGACGATTCTCATGTGGCATTTGATTGGTCAGGAGAGGTGAGAGGCAGCAGCACGGGAAGCGTAATGGCATCGTCGCCGTGTTCAGCAAATCTGGTTTCATCAGCGTGTCTCTTATTAATTCATCATTCCAGGGCCTGCAGGGCCAGGGAGAGATGGCAAACAGCAATTACGGTCCCAGTAACCCACTGCGAATTAAACAAGTACCCTACCCCATACCCTGAAGGAATTCCACCCCTTTCCATCCCCATCCAGCTGGGTGCATTTTCCATCAGTGACCTTTGCAAACTGTGTTATTGATAGACTGGAAAAGGGAATCAGAGCCCCGCCGATCAGCTCCTCCGCTCTGCCCCCAGCAGTGTGCAGCGGTGTGCAGGAGGTGCTGGGGGTGAGGGGGTAGGAGCGAGGGTGGGGCACACTTGGAGTGGGGGTTGGAATGGGGCAGCAGGATGTGGGGCAGAGCGGGGACAGGAAGAGGCAGGGAAGGGGCAGGAAGAGGCAGAGCAGGGGTGGGGTCTTGGGGGGAGGTGTGGAGTGGGGGCAGGGCCTGCGGCAGAGCTGGGGGCACATTAGAAAGTCGGCACGTCAAAAATTTAACAACAGTTAACAACAGCAAATGAAAAATAATTACGATTTTGTTTTCTGTTGAAAAACCAAAAAAGGGCCTGGGCTATTTTTGAAAGTAGAAGAAAAAAGAACTGGAAGCTGTTTTATTGAATCTTATGACCAGGGGTGGCTCTAGGATTTCCGCTGCCACAAGCAGGGCGGCACGCCGTGGGGGGCGCTCTGGCAGTCGCCGGTCCCGCGGCTGCGGTAGACCTCCCGCAGGCACGCCTGTGAATGCTCCACCGGAGCCGCGGGACCAGTGGACCCTCCGCAGGCACGTCTGCGGGAGGTCCACCGAAGCGGCCAGCCGCCCTCCTGCAGGACGCCGCCCCAAGCGCGTGCTTGGCGCACTGGGGTCTGGAGCCGGCCCTGCTTATGACGCATCCTGAGAAGAGATGAGGGTCTTTCCTGAACTCTCCCTTAGGTTAGCAGGAGATTCAAAAGCACAACGGGCACGTCTGCACCCAGCCCTGTAGGGGGCAGTGTCGTTTAGTGGCTGGGTTACTGGACCAGGAGTGTAGCTGAAACCATGTGTATGATTGTCCCTGGTGATACTGTTATCCCCACTCCAGAGGTGCAGAATCAGGGGGGAGCTGGAGCTGGTTGTTAAATTTAGAAGCCGGTTTAGAACCGGCTGTTAAAGGGCTGGGCATGGTAAGGGGGCCGTGCTGGGGCTGGGAGGAGGGGTTGGATAAGGGGCAAGGAGCGGTTGGAGGGGGCAGAAGTTCTGGGGGGTGGTGGTGGTCAGGGGATGGGGAACAGGAGAGCGTTGGGGTGGCCTGGTTTCCCCAGGCAGTAATTTCAAGGGCCTGGGGCTCCCAGTAGCAGCTGGAGCCCCAGGCCCTTGAAATTGCTGCCAGAGCCCCACTGCTGGAGTCCTGGGGTAGCGGCAGCTGGGCTCCGGGGGCTATTTAAAAAGGGCCATGGCTCCTGCTGCCTCTATGGCCCCGGCCCTTTAAATAGCTGCCGGAGCCCTGCTGCCGGAGCCCTGGGGTAGCGGCAGCCGGGGGCTCCGGCAGTTGTTTAAAGGGCCCAGGGCGGTAGCGGCAGCCGAGTGTTGGGCCCATTAAACTGCTGCCGAAGCCCCCGGCTGCCGCTGCTACCCCGGTGGGGGAGGGGGAGGGCACTTACCGGTACAGGGCAGGCTGGGGCTGGCTCTGACCCCCATCCCCGCCCCTTCTGCCTGAGGCCCTGCCCCTTCCGAGGGTCAGAGCTAGCCCGAACCCAGCCCCGTACCGGTAAGTCCCTATTTCTCCTTTCACCCCTGGGGTCGGGGCAGTAAGGGGACAGGGAGTGGGGCGAGTTGGGTAGGGGTGGGGCCCTGGGAGGCAGTTAGGGTGGGGGGGTCTTGGGCTTGTACTCACCGGGCGGCGCTTAATAACCGGTTCCCTACCGGATTGGTGGCGATACTTCAGCAGCGGGTCGTTCACTCGCTCCGGGTCTTCGGCGGCACTGAAGGACCCACTGCTGAAGTGCCGCCGAAGACCCGCTAGGGAGCTGGTAGTTAACATTCTGGCAGCTCATCACTGTGCAGAATGACAGCAGTTGCAGCAAATCACAGCTGCCGGTGTGTATGATCCCACTGGAGCAGCATTTTTCAATGGTTGAAGTTTTTCCAAATGAATTTTTTTTTTTTGGCCTGCCCTGCATCTGTCCCCTAACTGCTGGTTTATTTAGAGCATACCTTCTCTAAAGTTATCCCAGATAATGTAAAGATTTTCTATGGTTAAGGACCTATCTACATTACCACTTTTCGCAGAAAAAATGTATGTCACTCAGTGGTGTGAAAAAAATACCCCCCTAAGTGACATACGTTTCGCCAGCATACGCGGTAATGTGCACAGCGCAATGTCAGTAGGAGAGCTTCATTGGGGGTGGTTTTATTACATCGACGAGACAGCTCTCGCCCGTCAGCTGGAGAGACCTTACAGTGGAATAGCTGAACTGGTACAGCTGTGCTGCTGCATGCTCTCTAGTGTAGACGTAAAGACTCTACCACATCCTAGATTAATTGTTCCAATGGTTAATTAACATAGTTTAAAATGTGCACCTTCTTTCTTGATTCAATTTGTCTAGCTTCAGTTTTAGGTTATTGGATCTTTTCTTCCTTTCTTTGATTAAAGAGCCATCTCCCATCAGAAATCTCTTCCCCCCACAGTTATGTGTATACCAGGATCAAGTCACCTCTGAACTGTCTCTGTGGTAAATTAAATAGATTGCGCTGCTTGTGTTTGCACTCCCTGAGCTCTCTCAGCTAGCCTGACCTCTGAGCCCACCTCTGCCGGCCAGTGGGCTTCCTATGATTAATCTGACTTCAATGCACCAGGCTAATGTAAAAGTGCCAAAGGAGAGTAAATTCTGAATACTCACAGGCCCTCCAAGTCCTTCATAACCCTAGAGGAAAAAAGCAAGTTACGAAAACATTAATTACTTGCTGCTGCTCTTTCTCTGGGCGCAGTGAAATGAAAATGATGCTGTCCTGGGATCTCACCCCCACTTTGAGCTTGTGGGTTCAAAGATGGGGACCCGCATATATTCTGCCACCATGTCATAGGGTCTCACCCCCACTTTGAGCTTGTGGGTTCAAAGATGGGGACCCGACTTGGTATTCTCCCCCCACCTTAACCCGTAGGGTAGGTTTCCTTCTCGCTGCCACCACTCGATTATTTCGGTGAATCGAGACACCCCTCTGTCCCCCCCTTCTCCTTCCAGAGACTTTCCTGGGGAAGCACAGATCAAATCACAGAGGGAGAAAGATTCCTTTCACTTCCCTCTCCCTTCCCTGCTTTCTCTGCTTGGAGACAACCCTTGTCTCCACAGAGTGGTGCCTAGCTTCCTTCCCCTGAATCCACAGGTAAGGAACTTAACCAAGTCCTGAACCTAAAAGAGTTTATTAAAAGAATAAAAAAAGAAAAAAAATACAGAATCTCTATGAATCCAAGCTGGACACTCATAGGGTCTAATCTTATTAATCCCTGGAGAAATTTCTCCCTCCCCCTTTCTCAGTAAAAACAATATCAGCAAACAGGAATAAAGCATTTCCTTTAGCAAACACACAATTGCAAATATAGAAATCAAATCATAAGACTAATTTGCCTTTCTAATTAATACTCACTATTAATTAGTAGGAACTACTCCAGGAGAACTTGGAGACATGACTGGTCTCTTTTAGATTCAAAAAGAGAACTAACAAAGAACACAGACAAAGGCTTCCCTCCACAGAGATTTGAAATTATCTCGTCTCTGATTGGTCCTTTGGTCAGGTGGTCACCAGGTACTGTATGTTAACCCTTTACAGGTAAAACAGACTTTAACCCTTAACTATCTGTTTATGACACGCCCCCAAATCGCCAACAGTGGGAACTACTGGTGGTGATTTCCTTCTAGAACTGTAAAATAAACAGATAAACAAAACACATGCACTATTACATATACTACTAAGTATGTAAACAACAAGATATTTGACATTGAAGAACACTTTTTATGCATTTGACCGGACATACTTGGCAACGTCCTTGCCCATCCTCCCAGTGGAAGGACTTCCCCAACCTGTCTTTGGTTGTGTTCACCCCAAAATGACCACTGGGATGTCATGGCCCAAGCTTAAGAGCTTGTACCGGTACTTAGTTGGAACTACCAACTGTTTTTGAGGATTCTGGCCTTCCTGGTGTCCACCAGAAAGAAATTCCTTGTATAAAAGTCCTTGGTCCACAACGAACCGGGATCGGTTAGTAGAGCTGAGAGGCGGTGGGTTGCTGCGTGCCGCCGCCCATGCTTTCTTGAGGCTGTCATTGGCTTCCTGCTCTGTCTGGAACTGTTCCCTTGAGGCGGGAGACACCAGTTCCTCCGTAGACTGTGGACTTGGGCTTGGTCCCTCTGGAAGCGATGTAGGTGATGAGGTTGTTTCCGTTGACTGTGAACCGCTCTCCGCTGGTGCACAAGGTGATATTTCAGGCTCTGGCTGAGCCTCTTGGGTAGAGTTGTTTGCTGCTTCTGCCAGTTCAGGCCCGTTGGCGCCCTCTGGCGGTGGAGTTGCAAGCGCTGGCGTCAGTGCTGGCGCTGGTTCTGCGGCCACACCCCTCTGCAGTCAGTGAACTGGTTTCCCCAATTCCTAACCCTTTCTATTCACGAAGAGACTGAATAGAAAAAAAAAACCAAAAACTTTGTATTTGCATTTGTGTAGCTGCTGTTTCCTGATATACTGAGAAGACCAAAAAAAAACCTGGTTTGTCCTGTTTGTAGCACTTGCTAAGTACCTCACAGTGGGGTCCTTTGTAACAAGCCTCCTAGAAAACTTACCTGTTTCCTAGCTGTTTTTAAGCAGACAGAAAGAAAAAAAGGAGAAAAAAGAAAAGAAGAAAAAAAAAATCCTTTCTAACACAGCCCGTTAGAAAACCTTATCTCCCTCAGCTAAACCCAGCTGAAAATCTGTTTCCAAAAAAAAAAAAAAATCTCCCCCTCCTGGCTTTCAAGAAGGTGGAAAAACCTGTTTTGCCACTGCCTTTTGCAAATTGCTAAGTACCCTTTCAGTATGGGGTCTCCTATAACAAAACCTGGTTAGAAAAACTAATTCCCTCCAGCCAAACTGCTGAAACTGCTTCTAACCCTGAAAACTGCTTGAAAACTGCCTTTTCCTCAAGCTGCCTGTCCAAGCAACAAGAAAGAAAATCTGCTTCCAACAAAGCCTGCTGGAAAACTTAATTCTCTCCAGCCAACTGCTGAAACTGCTTCTAACAATACCAGTTAGAAAAGGAATACTTGTAAACTCCCTCTTCTCTCAGGTTGCTTTCCTGCTCTAGAAGAAGAGAATAGCTTCCTTCAGCATAGCCCAGCTGAAAAAAACTCCTTGTAACACTGGGATCGAAACTCCGCTGCCACCATGTCCTGGGATCTCACCCCCACTTTGAGCTTGTGGGTTCAAAGATGGGGACCCGCATATATTCTGCCACCATGTCATAGGGTCTCACCCCCACTTTGAGCTTGTGGGTTCAAAGATGGGGACCCGACTTGGTATTCTCCCCCCACCCTAACCCGTAGGGTAGGTTTCCTTCTCGCTGCCACCACTCGATTATTTCGGTGAATCGAGACACCCCTCTGTCCCCCCCTCCTCCTTCCAGAGACTTTCCTGGGGAAGCACAGATCAAATCACAGAGGGAGAAAGATTCCTTTCACTTCCCTCTCCCTTCCCTGCTTTCTCTGCTTGGAGACAACCCTTGTCTCCACAGAGTGGCGCCTAGCTTCCTTCCCCTGAATCCACAGGTAAGGAACTTAACCAAGTCCTGAACCTAAAAGAGTTTATTAAAAGAATAAAAAAAGAAAAAAAATACAGAATCTCTATGAATCCAAGCTGGACACTCATAGGGTCTAATCTTATTAATCCCTGGATAAATTTCTCCCTCCCCCTTTCTCAGTAAAAACAATATCAGCAAACAGGAATAAAGCATTTCCTTTAGCAAACACACAATTGCAAATATAGAAATCAAATCATAAGACTAATTCGCCTTTCTAATTAATACTCACTATTAATTAGTAGGAACTACTCCAGGAGAACTTGGAGACATGACTGGTCTCTTTTAGATTCAAAAAGAGAACTAACAAAGAACACAGACGAAGGCTTCCCTCCACAGAGATTTGAAATTATCTCGTCTCTGATTGGTCCTTTGGTCAGGTGGTCACCAGGTACTGCATGTTAACCCTTTACAGGTAAAACAGACTTTAACCCTTAACTATCTGTTTATGACAGATGCCCTGACAGGAACTGGACGCAAACGGCTGCTAGTTGGGAGCCAGGAGCCAGTGTGGTCTGGTAAAAGGGAGCTGGGCTGGGAGACAAGAGCTCGGGGATCTGTTCTGGGCTCTGCTGCTGATTTTCCCAGTGACTTTAAGTGAGTCGCTGCCCCTGGCTGTGCTGTTCTTTCTTCTCTTTGCCTTCCTTCATTTTGTCTGATCGGTCACAGTGAAATGCACCAGAATCACTTTTCAGACTCTCAGAGACAAGTGTCTTTGGAGAGCACCAGCAGCAGGGCTCAATGTGATTTTTTTTTTCTACACTGACCTCCTGAATGACACAGGGCAGAGAATCTCACCCAGTGATTCCTGCGACTAGCCCATAACTTCTGTTCTATTTCGAGCATGCCTTTTCTAAAAATAATCCATCTAGATTCAAAGACTTTCGGTCATTACTGCCCTATTTGCACTGCCATTTATGTCGGCAAAACTTATATCGCTCAGGAGTGTGAAAAATATACCCCTGTGAGTGACATACGTTTCGCCAGCAGAAACAGCAGTGTGCACAGCGCTAGGTTGGTGGGAGAGCTTGGACTCCCAGGGCTCCCTCAGCTAACCTGACCTCTGAGCCCACCTCTGGAGGCCAATGGGCTTCCTAGGTTTAATCTGATTTCAGGCTAATGTGAAAGCTCCAAAGGAGAGTAAATTCTGAATACTCACACCCAGGCTTCGTTCAAATCGTCCTTTAGCCTACAGGAAAAAAGCAAGTTACTAAAACATTAATTACTTCTGCTGCTCTTTCTCTGGGAGCAGGGAAATGAAAATGATGTCCTGAAAGGAACTGGACTGAAACGGCTGCTGGTTGGGAAATGGGAGCTTGTGTTTGCACTCCCTGGGCTCTCTCAGCTAGCCTAACCTCTGAGCCCACCTCTGCAGGCCAGTGGGCTTCCTATGTTTTGTGATTAATGTAAGCAAGAGTGTTGTCAAGCTTAAGATGAACAACAGTATTGCCAGTGTTAGGCCTAAAACTTCCGGAGGCTTTATAAAATGAGCTTCGCAAAATGATCTTTAAAAAGCAAGCTTGGCAAAATTAAGCTGCAACTTGTGGTCAAAAGATGCCTACAACCAGACAGCATTTTATGTTGACTCCTGTATGGTATAATAGGTCATGCCACCGGGTACAGCTTATTGAAACCACCTTTGGAACTTGTGGTTAAAAGACGCTGCAGCCAAAAAACAAATTCCTATGTGGGTTTGATGGGCTAAGCCTTTAGGCATAGGTCATCGAGATAACCTCACCCACAATCAAGCCAATAGCCCATTTAGAGGTAAGTTACCTAGAAAACTAAGGAAAAGCACAGTTGAGGCAGTGGGCTATATAGAAGTAAGCTATCTCCTTGAGCATAACCTATAAACTAAAACAATAATTGGTTACAAAAAAATAAGTAAGCATGAATTATACAGCCAAAGCGATAACACTAAATTTGGCCTAACCTACATGGTTGACCGGCTTCAAAGCACGGTGTGCGGATGAGGTTAAATGTGTATAACCCTCAGAGGTGTGTGTGTGTGTGTCTTGGGGTGAGAAGTTATTCTCTTTAATCAGTCTGACCCGCACCCCCTGAACCCAGGAAAGCTGAATTTCACCGACTATCTGCACCTGACCAATGCAAAGAGCGGTCGACTAAAGGGAAACGTACTCTCGGCAGGGTAAAGTTTTAAAGTAAAATAGTCTGGTTGCGTGCAAAATAAGGTAACAGAGTAAAGAAGTCTTGGTTGCTCGAGCTGTTTTGATCTCAAGTTGTACTGACACTATAGTATTAAAAAATGGTAGTGTCGGGATAATTTAATCCTAGAATATATTAATGCTTCAGTATTAAAAATAGTAGTAAAAGTTGTGCTTGTCTTCTGTTGCATTTCTAGCCGTAAGTCATTAAAAGCCTTTCTTGAGGAATAATCAGTAGTTCTCATTTCTTTATACGGACACCACTTAGCCTCATTACATCTGTGTTGGGTGGTGGGAAGCAGTGATCACCCAGAGCCCCATTTGGGCCCTGATGTGTGTCTCCTTCTTCCTGTATCTCCGCATGTTTAATCTGACTTAAAGGTACCAGGCTAATGTAAAAGTGCCAAAGGAGAGTAAATTCTGAATACTCACAGGCCCTCCAAGTCCTCCATAACCCTAGAGGAAAAAAGCAAGTTACGAAAACATTCATTACTTGTTGCTGCTCTTTCTCTGGGCGCAGTGATATGAAAATGATGCCCTGACAGGAACTGGACTCATACGGCGGCCGGTTGGGAAATGGGAGCCAGTGTGGTCTGGTAAAAGGGAGCTGGGCTGGGAGACAAGAGCTCGGGGATCTGTTCTGGGCTCTGCTGCTGACTTTCCCAGTGACTTTAGGTGAGTCGCTGCCCCTGGCTGTGCTGTTCTTTCTTCTCTTTGCCTTCCTTCATTTCATTTAATCGGTCGCAGCTAAATGCACCAGAATCACTTTTCAGACTCTCAGAGACAAGTGTCTTTGGAGAGCACCAGCAGCAGGGCTCAATGTGATTTTTTTTTCTACACTGACCTCCTGAATGACACAGGGCAGAGAATCTCACCCAGTGATTCCTGCGACTAGCCCATAACTTCTGTTCTATTTCGAGCATGCCTTTTCTAAAAATAATCCATCTAGATTCAAAGACTTTCGGTCATTAAGGCCCTATTTGCACTGCCATTTACGTCAGCAAAATTTATATCGCTCAGGGGTGTGAAAAATATACCCCTGTGAGTGACATACGTTTCGCCAGCAGAAACAGCAGTGTGCACAGCGCTAGGTTGGTGGGAGAGCTTGGACTCCCAGGGCTCCCTAAGCTAACCTGGCCTCTGAGCCCACCTCTGGAGGCCAATGGGCTTCCTATGTTTAATCTGAATTAAGGCTAATGTGAAAGCTCCAAAGGAGAGTAAATTCTGAATACTCACACCCAGGCTTCGTTCAAATCGTCCTTTAGCCTACAGGAAAAAAGCAAGTTACTAAAACATTAATTACTTGCTGCTGCTCTTTCTCTGGGAGCAGGGAAATGAAAATGATGTCCTGAAAGGAACTGGACTGAAACGGCTGCTGGTTGGGAAATGGGAGCTTGTGTTTGCACTCCCCGGGCTCTCTCAGCTAGCCTAACCTCTGAGCCCACCTCTGCAGGCCAGTGGGCTTCCTATGTTTTGTGATTAATTTAAGCAAGAGTGTTGTCAAGCTTAAGATGAACAACAGCATTGCCAGTGTTAGGCCTAAAACTTCCGGAAGCTTTATAAAATGAGCTTCGCAAAATGATCTTTAAAAAGCAAGCTTGGCAAAATTAAGCTGCAACTTGTGGTCAAAAGATGCCTACAACCAGACAGCATTTTATGTTGACTCCTGTATGGTATAATAGGTCATGCCACCGGGTACAGCTTATTGAAACCACCTTTGGAACTTGTGGTTAAGAGACGCTGCAGCCAAAAAACAAATTCCTATGTGGGTTTGACGGGCTAAGCCATTAGGCATAGGTCATCGAGATAACCTCACCCACAATCAAGCCAATAGCCCATTTAGAGGTAAGTTACCTAGAAAACTAAGGAAAAGCACAGTTGAGGCAGTGGGCTATATAGAAGTAAGCTATCTCCTTGAGCATAACCTATAAACTAAAACAATAATTGGTTACAAAAAAATAAGTAAGCATGAATTATACAGCCAAAGCGATAACACTAAATTTGGCCTAACCTGATTGGTTGACCGGCTTCAAAGCACGGTGTGCGGATGAGGTTAAATGTGTAAAACCCTCAGAGGTGTGTGTGTGTGTGTCTTGGGGTGAGAAGTTATTCTCTTTAATCAGTCTGACCCGCACCCCCTGAACCCAGGAAAGCTGAATTTCACCGACTATCTGCACCTGACCAATGCAAAGAGCGGTCGACTAAAGGGAAACGTACTCTCGGCAGGGTAAAATTTTAAAGTAAAATAGTCTGGTTGCGTGCAAAATAAGGTAACAGAATAAAGAAGTCTTGGTTGCTCGAGCTGTTTTGATCTCAAGTTGTACTGACACTATAGTATTAAAAAATGGTAGTGTCGGGATAATTTAATGCCAGATTATAATAATGCTGCAGTATTAAAAATAGTAGTAAAAGTTTACTTATACTTGTGCTTGTCTTCTGTGTTGCATTTCTAGCCGTAAGTCATTAAAAGCCTTTCTTGAGGAATAATCAGTAGTTCTCATTTCTTTATACAGACACCACTTAGCCTCATTACATCTGTGTTGGGTGGTGGGAAGCAGTGATCACCCAGAGCCCCATTTGGGCCCTGATGTGTGTCTCCTTCTTCCTGTATCTCCGCATGTTTAATCTGACTTAAAGGTACCAGGCTAATGTAAAAGTGCCAAAGGAGAGTAAATTCTGAATACTCACAGGCCCTCCAAGTCCTCCATAACCCTAGAGGAAAAAAGCAAGTTACGAAAACATTCATTACTTGTTGCTGCTCTTTCTCTGGGAGCAGTGAAATGAAAATGATGCCCTGACAGGAACTGGACTCAAACAGCTGCTAGTTGGGAGACGGGAGCCAGTGTGGTCTGGTAAAAAGGGAGCTGGGCTGGGAGACAAGAGCTCGGGGATCTGTTCTGGGCTCTGCTGCTGACTTTCCCAGTGACTTTAGGTGAGTCGCTGCCCCTGGCTGTGCTGTTCTTTCTTCTCTTTGCCTTCCTTCATTTCATCTGATCGGTCGCAGCTAAATGCACCAGAATCACTTTTCAGACTCTCAGAGTCAAGTGTCTTTGGAGAGCACCAGCAGCAGGACTCAATGTGATTTTTTTTTTCTACACTGACCTCCTGAATGACACAGGGCAGAGAATCTCACCCAGTGATTCCTGCGACTAGCCCATAACTTCTGTTCTATTTCGAGCATAACTTTCCTAAAAATAATCCATCTAGATTCAAAGACTTTCGGTTATTAAGGCCCTATTTGCACTGCCATTTACGTCGGCAAAACTTACATTGCTCAGGGGTGTGAAAAATATACCCCTGTGAGTGACATACGTTTCGCCAGCTGAAACAGCAGTGTGCACAGCGCTAGGTTGGTGGGAGAGCTTGGACTCCCAGGGCTCCCTCAGCTAATCTGACCTCTGAGCCCACCTCTGCAGGCCAATGGGCTTCCTATGTTTAATGTGAAAGCCCCAAAGGAGAGTAAATTCTGAATACTCACAACCAGGCTTCGTTCAAATCGTCCATCAACCTACAGGAAAAAAGCAAGTTACTAAAACATTAATTACTCGTTGCTGCTCTTTCTCTGGCAGCAGTGAAATAAAACTGATGTCCTGAAAGGAACCGGACTCCTTCATTTAGTCTGATCGGTCACTGTTAAATGAGACTTTACAGACACTCAGAGTCAACTGCCTCTGGAGTATCTATGGACAGAGCAGCACCAGCAGGGCTCAATGTGCCCCCAAACTGCTAGGCAGACAAAGGCAGGAGTGATTTAGTGCTGCTCTTTCTCCGATATCGTTGAAATGGTGCTGGTTTCGGGGCAGTGGCTGAGCCAGGCAGCTTTTGGGGTGGGAAATTTCTCAGCTACCTGGGCGATTTCTGCCCTCCCTTCTATTGAAATATTTCCTAGATCCCCACGTCCTTCATTGGCTTCCATGTCATGAACCCTCTTTTTTCAAATGGGCTAAATTCTATACTGGTGTAAACTGGCATTTCTCTATTGATTTCAGTGGCGCGAGGCCGATTTACATCTGCTGGGGAGCTGCTCCCTGGTGTAGTTGAGAGAATGTTTACGATTGTCCCTGGGTGATGCTATTATCCCCACTCCAGATGTGCAGAACGAGAGGGGTCCCAGTGAATCACAGCTGCCAGTGTGTCTGGAAAGTGGTTCTTATCATGGTTGTAAAGAACAGAGCCTACAGAGGCCCAACAAACCGGCTATTGGGGTAATGGGAGAACTGACACTGCAAAGAACACTTGGATTAACTCTGACACCCCCCTCTGGGATATCCCCCTCTGACACCCTGTACTGAAATATCTCGTAGATGCCCCCACTTGCATGCTTCATTGTCTGCCATATTCAGAAACTCTTTTTCAAGTGGGCCCAGTTCTATACTGGTATAAACTGCCACTACTCTATTGACGTCGGGGGAGAGAGGCTGACTTCCACATGCTGGGGACCTGCTCCAGTGTATAGTTAAGCGTGTGTTTGTGATTGTTGTGACAACGTTTTGTCCTTGACTCCATGGGTCCTGCATTTCCTGATGGATGTTTGCTAGTCTCAGAGGCTCACTGTGATCCTCCACGTTGCCCTTTTCTCTCTAGAGGCAAGGGTCACAGATTACTGAGCCATTTTCATAAGCCAGCAAGGGAGGTGAGGAGAAGCAACCCTCCCTCGCACATTCTCTGTTGTCTCCCAGTCTCAATGATTAATCAAGGAGGGAAGGGGGCAGGGCCAGCTCCAGACCCCAGCGCGCCAAGCGCGTGCTTGGGGCGGCGTGTCGCGGGAG
Organism: Mauremys mutica; assembly: GCF_020497125.1. Classification (NCBI taxonomy): domain Eukaryota; kingdom Metazoa; phylum Chordata; order Testudines; family Geoemydidae; genus Mauremys; species Mauremys mutica. The sequence continues at coordinate 12,798,679 of NC_059088.1, forward strand.
GGTGGCAGGCAGCTCTGGTGGACCTCCCGCAGACGTGCCTGCGGAGGGTCTGCTGGTCCCGCGGCTTCGGTGGAGCATCTGCAGGCACGTCTGCAGGAGGTCCATCGGAGCCGCGGGACCGGCGACCGCCAGAGTGCCCCCCACGGTGTGCCGCCCTGCTTGGGGCGGTGCAATTCCTAGATGTGTACCATCTAGGAATGTGTACATTCCCTGGGCCATTTCCCCATAGCAGACCCCACTCAATATCTCCTTCACCATTACCTCCGGGCCTCCTTCCTTACACCTGATATGGATTCGTACTGCTTCGTTCCTCCAACAGTGCCTCACTGACTAACTGGGAGGCTTTTAACTAATTCCAGCCAGCCCTTGATTGTCCCAATCAATCTAACTATCTCCACTGCCTTCACCCACGAAAGCTCATGCTGCAAAATGTCTGTTAGTCTATAAGGTGCCACAGGATTCTTTGCTGCTTTCTAGAAGAATCTTAACTGGCGATCTTAACAGGTGTCTTGATTAACCTGGAGCAAATGCCATTTGGTTACCATGGTACCAGGGATTTGTTTAGCCTGGCGCTGACATACCTGTTCCTCACTACTTTAATGTAGCCATCTTGCCTTGCCCCATCACGTCGTCCATGGTGATACTATTCTCCCAAGCCCCTGGAGCTGAATGACAGAATTCCCAGGGAATCACAGCTCCTGGTATGTATGATTCCAACTAGCATGGGTGTGCGCATGGGGGGGCGATCAGGGTCACAACCCCATCCCCTCCCCCCAATAATCATTGGGGGCACAAAACTTCTCCGCCCCAGGGCTGCGGAGGCAGCGAATATCAAGTTCCTACTGGGACTGGGGCCAGGTGAAGGGAGGGGGGCAGTAAGATCCTCCCAGTGCTGGGTGGGGGAGGAAGGAGAGTGACCTTCAGTGCCCCCCCAGGGGTCAAATTTAAATTCCTGCACACGCCCCTGCAAAGTGGCAAGTGATTCTTCAGATGGTTCTAAAGAACAGGCCCACAGAGATGGAACAAACCGGCTACAAGTATTCTAGGGGAAATGGAACTGCAAAAAACATCTGGATTAACTCCTGGATTAACTCCTTTGGGATTTAGAAACCCATTGCTCTGTTTTTATCCCAATCCTTGCACATCTGCCCGGGCTATTCCAACTGACACTTTGCAGGGTTTGGGCTTGTTAAGAGGTGCTGGGATAATATAAAACACCCTGACATCAACGCAAATGTGATTGTTCACCCCAAAAACGCTTCTAGCTAGTCTCCCAGAAGCCTGCAAGGAAATTGCTGGGAGTTAATTGCTGCTGCTCTCTGTCCATAGCTTAACCACACCACGGCTACACTAGCAGCGCCGTGTCAGTATGGCGATCCCAGCATACTACTGCACTTTTGTCAGTGTAGTTTTTCTAGCTGCCTCTGTGTGAAACGATCTCTATGCAAATGCATGGTTAAGCTGCTATAAATGTGTCTCCACTAGGGCAATTTGCCAGCACAGCCATGTCGGTCAGAGATGAAATATCTTCAGTCCCCAGACTGACACCACTATGCCAGTAGAAATCTGTAGTGTAGACATGTCTCCAGACAGCTCTGTGATGGGCAATGTTCCCACTCCCCTTCTTTCTCCGTGCTGGGATTAACCTCCAGAGTCTGACAGTTTCCCTACTGCTCAGAATAAGAATTCAAGATGGTTAGAATTATTACAAAGGAATTTTTTTCTAGACTGACCTCCTGCATAGCACAGGGTACAGAATCTCACCCAATAGGGTGACCAGATGTCCCAATTTTAATGGAGACAGTCCTGATATTTGGTGCTTTTTCTTATATAGGCACCTATTACCCCCCCACCCTCTGTCCCGATTTTTCACACTTGCTGTCTGGTCACCCTGTCACCCAGTGATTCCTGCATGTAGCCCATAACTTCTGTTCTATTTCTAGCATGCCTTTTCTGAACATATCTGTAATGGAGTAGGAAGCACAGACTGTCTCTGTGGGGGAGGGGAGAGCCAGAGGTTTAGGTGAGATTCAGGAATTCAAACTGTGAGCTGAGCTGGGCCTGGGGGAGGGGAGGTGACACCTCTGGCCAGGGGAGACAAAAGGAAAGAGGCGGAGGAGAGAGGAGGGGCCGGAGAGGACTGGGAGACTGAAGTTGGCTGAAGAAGAGAGGGGAGCAGGGAGACCGAGCTCTGATCCCCGGGGGGGGGGGCTGTGAGGCCCCCCAAGATGGAGCTAACCGGGGAGATCCGGTTATCTGTGCCTGCAAGACCTGTGTTGGACTGTGTTCCTGTCATCTAAATAAACCTTCTGCTTAACTGGCTGGCTGAGAGTCCTGGTGAATCGCAGGGAGCCCGGGGGTGCAGGGCCTGGTTCCCCCACACTCCGTGACAATATCCCATCGAGATTTAAAGACTTTCAGTCATTAAGGCCATATCTACACTACCATTTACATCGGCAAAATTGATGTCACTCAGCGGTGTGAAAAAAATACCTCCCTGAGTGACATACGTTTCGCCAGCACGAACAGCAGTGTGCATAGTGCTATGTTGGTGGGAGAGCTTCTCCCGCCGCTCATTGTGGGTGGTTTCATTACATCAATGAGGGAGCTCTCTCCTGTTGGCACAGAGCGGCTACACAAGAGATCTTACAGTGGCAGAGCTGCATGGGTACAGGCATGCCGCTGTAAGGTCTCTGGCATACACATAACCAGAGACTCCACCACATCCTGGGTTAATCGTTCTGATGGTTAATTAATGCTAATAAAAGTTTTCACCTTCCTTCATGTTTCAATTTGTCTAGCTTCAGTTTTAGGTTATTGGATCTTTTCTTCCTTTGTTTGATTAAAGAGCCATCTCCCATCAGAAATCTCTTCCCCCTGCAGTTACGTGTATACCAGGATCAAGTCACCTTTTAACTGTCTCTGTGGTCAATTAAATAGATTGTGATGCTTGTCTTTGGACTCCCCGGGCTCTCTCAGCTAGTCTGACCTCTGAGCCCACCTCTGGAGGCCAATGGGCTTCCTATGCTTAATCTGATTCAAAATCTGATTTATGGGTACCGGGCTAATGTACAAGCTCCAAAGGAGAGTAAATTCTGAATACTCACAGCCACGCCCCCTCCAGATCATCCATCAACTTACAGGAAAAAAGCAAGTTACTAAAACATTAATTTCTTGTTGCTGTTCTTTCTCTGGGAGCAGTGAAATGAAAATGATGTCCTGAAAGGAACTGGACTCAAACTCCTGCTGTTTGGGAAACGGGAGCCAGTGTGGTCTGGTGAAAAGGGAGCTGGGCTGGGAGACAAGAACTTGGAGATTTCTTCTGTTATTCCCTCTCAGATGACATGTGGCAAAATTAATCTGATAGTGATGGAGTCAGCCTAGGTACCCTTGATAGGATACAATTTACAGTGAGTTCCTAGGACTGTTGCCAAGAGCAGTGCATTCTGTGTCATTTTGGAAGGATCTCCTGTGAGATATTTAGTGGGTACCCAAAGGAACTGTGGGACACTTCATGTCTGTCCAGTGGACTTGTAGGAGAAGAGATCATCCTCCCATGGAGCCATGGAAATGCTCATGAGGCCCCCCAGTTTGGATGGGCACGTAACCCAAAACTCTTGGGATAGCTCCCAGGTGCAATGCATTCTGGGAGATGTCATCAACCCCCTTTCAAGATATTTCATGGGTGCCCAAAGGAATTGTGGAGAGGACAACCTCCCATCAACCCTGGCAATCTCATACAAAGCTTCCAAATATGTGTTCACCTGTAGACCCTCTGAGGTAGCTCCCAGCAGAAGTGCCTCTGAGTGATATCAAAAAAGCCTCATTATTACCCCAGGGACCATGGGAGAGGGAGGTCAACCTGCTATAAGCCTCTGGAGATTTTCATAAGCCCTGTGGAATGAGAGGACTTTCCATGCAGCCTTCGCAACATGGGCAAATGCAGCCAATGCTCCTGAGAGGCAAACGTTACCAGACATCAAACTAGCTGAAACGGGGTCCATTCACTGATGTATGTGAAGCTACATAGCATGGGGAGGGAATCTCTGCTACTTACGCTGTTGTCGTCAAAGCTGCCGTCACCCACGTCGCTGGTCTTTACGCTACCGGAGTCCTGCAAGATGGGGAATGTTTATTATGTTTACTGTGTAACACCTATAGGGCTCCAATAGATATTCCATCGACCCAGTGGGCCATAGGCAATTTATAGCATCTGGGGATGTGGTGTATTGATTCCAGTGCTTCTCTGGACAATTTACACCAATGGGAAACTGGACCCGTTGATTCATACGAAACTACGGCAATTATACATGAACTAGGATCAGGGCCGGCTCCAGGCACCAAAGTAGCAAGCAGGTGCCTGGGGCGGCCAATGAAGAGGGGCGGCACATCCGGCCATTCGGCGGCAATTCAGCGGTGGGGCCATCACTCCCTCTCGGAGTGAAAGACCTGCCGCCGAATTGCTGCCAATCACGATCTTGGCTTTTTGTGTGCGTGTGTGTGCTTGTGGAGGCAAAAACACTAGCGTCGGCCCTGACTAGGGATCTACCCCAACATCATTCTCATCCACTGGTGGAAATCAAGAGATAATCCTTGGTAAAGCTCCGACATTCCAAGGCTGCAAATCTGTTATACAAGGCTGGACTGATGGGAGAAAATGGTTCAGGAGGGCAGTTGTGTGGGGAGCTTTGCCAGTAAAGGGTTGGGCTGTTAGTCAGCAGCAACACAGAATGCTATTGAGGCAAAGCATGACATGAAACTAGCTGAAACGGGGTCCATTCACTGATGTGTGTGAAGCTACATCGCATGGAGAGGTAATCTCTGCTACTTATGCTGTTGTTGTCAAAACTGCCATCTCCCACATTGCCGGTGTTTACGCTACCAGAGCCCTGCAAGTTGAGTAATGTTTATTGTGTAACGATGATTTATAGCATCTGGGGATGTGGTGTATTGATTCCAGTGCTTCTCTGGACAATTTACCCCAGTGGGAATCTGGCCCTGTTGGTTACTATGAAACTACAGCAAATTTAGATGAACTGGAGATCTTCACCAACTTCCTTCTCATCCACTGGTGGAAACCAAGAGTTAATTCTTGGTAAAGCTCCAACATTCCAAGGCTGTAAATTTGTTATACAAGTCTGGACTGATGGGAAAAAAGGCTTAGGATGGCATTTGCATAGAGAGATTTGCCAGCAAAGGGTTGGGCTGCTAGTGAGCAGCGATACAGAATACTTTTGAGGCAAAGCATGATAGTCCAATAGGAAAGGTGACCGCTGATAGTCACCGCTGACCAGAACTTGTTAGCAAAACATACTGTTCAGCTCCCCACCAGGGTATCAGGGGTTGTATCACTGAGTAATTAAAGAATTGACACACCCAATCAGAACAATGAGCCAGTCTATCTTAATATCCCTGCCTCAGCTGGGGCAGAGAAATGAGTCCTTCTCCCATGAGGCTCCTTTAACCTACTTAGTGTTCACATGGGATGGGGACCTTCTGAAGTAGCTCCAAGCAGCAGTTTTTTCTGGGTGAAATTGGAAATCCGCTTGTAGCATATTTATAGGAATGCAGGGGAATTGTGGCAAAGGTGGTTAACCTGCCATAGTCCTGTGGAGATTTTCATAAGCTCTCTGCAGCAGGTGGCATTTCTAAATTGCCTTTGTAACATGGACAAGGGTTTATTGACCTGATATGTATAAAGCTACATGACGGGAGGAGGGAATCACTGATATTTATGCTGTTGTCATTAAAGTTGCTATCACCCACTTTGTTGTTATTGAAGCTACCAGAGCCCTGTAAGATGAGGGGTATTTATTATGTGTATTACGTTAACTTCTAGAGGCCCCCTCCTGATTATCCATTGACCAAATGGAGCTACAGACAATTTACATCATCTGCGGGAGCTGGCCTCCTTGACTCCAGTAGATCTACGGGGCATTTACAACAGCTTGGCCCTGCTCCTAACATTATTCTACCCAACCCTGGAAACCTGTTCAGCCCCCACCAGGCTACCAGAAGTCAGGTCATGCAGTAACTTAAGAACTGCTGCTCCCGAGGAGACCGATGGGCCAGCATAGCCTGAAATTCTGCCGGGGCTGAAACAGAGCAATGGGCCCCTCTAGTCTGGTATCCTGCTTCCTACATGGGCCCGTTTTGCAGTGCTGCCCTCATGGTGTGTCTGTGCAGTACCTGGCATAAGGGTCCTGATTCCAGTTGGGTCCACGTCTGTCCCTCGCTCTGTCTGTTGAACACCTGGCACAATAAATCCTCACCAGAGTGTGGGCAGGGACTGTCTCTCCTGTGTCAGGGCAGTGCCCAGCAAAACGGAGTCCTGATTTCAGATGGGCCCTCTAAGTGCTACTGTAATATAAATAATAGGTACATCAGCTCACCAATGGAGCTGCTGTGGGGCTCTCCAGGGAGAGGAGCCCGATGAGGAAAGCGGCCACGTACGACACCTTCATCTTTCCGTCTTTCCTCTCTCTGGAGCGGAGTTGTTTCTGGCACGCTGAGTGGGAGATGGCAAGGCTGAGCACTGTATTTATACTGTATGCTGGGCTGGGCACTGCACACCTCATTGTTCCAACCCCTGATAACGTGATTGCCGTGAGAGCAAATTGCTTCCTTCTCCTCCCCTAGTCCCTCCCATTCCTCCTTCCCCCTGTCACACCCTCATTCCCTCTTAATCTTTCCTTCACCACATCCTGTGGTAGCCCAGACTTTCATACTCACTTTCTCATTCTGCAGCAGTCCCAGGTTTTTGAGACTCGAGAGAGGCTGAACGAGGTCAGGCCACAGGAAACAGGTCGCAACCCCGGTGGTCGTTGGCCTGGAGCACACATCTGAAAATGGGAAGTAGGTTCCTAAGTCGCCCAGGCACTTTGTGTTGATATAACTGAAGTGGTACAACTCCCCTAATGGTATTAAGTATCAGAGGGGTAGCCGTGTTAGTCTGGATCTGTAAAAGCAACAGATGGTACTAATGGTACTAATACCTAATGGTATTGCTCATTACCATACGGGATTATTATGTAAGCTATGTCTACATTACTGCCTACATCGGCAAAACATATGTCGCTCAAGGGTGTGAATATTCCACCCCCAAGTGATGTAAGTTACACTGACATAAGCACTAGTGTGCACGGCGCTACATCAGCTGGAGAGTTTTTCCTCCTGAGAGTTTTTCCTTTTCACGGGAGTGGGTTTTTTATGCTGGCAGGAGAGCGTCTTCACCACACATAAGTGTAGACATGGCCTAATTGTTCCTTCTCACTCCTGGAATCAAGTGGTTTCATGAGACTGTGACGTTGCCCTCTATATGTTTATGGAAATATTCTTATGAGTGTTAATATGTCATAACTGGAATGTGCTCTGTGCTAGATATGCCATGTAACGTATCTTTGCAAAGGTTATGATTTCCTGAATATATTCATCCGATTTGTAGGCATGTATCATTTTTATATCTGAAGTTAGGAGTGTTGGCTCCATGCTTGTATTTGAAGTGTTTGCTCTAGGGTAAACACAAGGGAGGTTTGGCCAACATATTGTGAAGGGACAATTCAAGTATTGGGAGTGCTTAACTAACAATGAACTTGTAGAGACGTCAATCCACATCTGAGCTTCCTGGGAACGTTCAACCTAATATATAAACAATGGCGTCAGCCTGCAAAACGCTGAATCATTCATGGACATGTGACTTGCCCAGGTGGCTACAAACTCCATCTTGTTGCTGTGATTTTGCACAGAAGAACAAAGGGGTTTCCATCCACAAGAGAGAGAATATAAAAGGCCCTGGAAGCCTCTCCATTTTTGTCTTCAGGTGGCTCAAGAGACGGCCTCTCCACCCCAAAGAAATGCCTGAAAGAAACTGGAAAAAAAGGACTGTAACTACGGGGGTGGAGTGATTGCTGGACCCAGGCCATAAACTACAACATTGGCCTCAAAAGGATTGTACCTGAGATAACATCTACGGTGAAAAGTTAGTATTTGTAACTAGAGCCTTAGTGTATTAAGTTAGCCTTGCATATTTTGTTTTATTTTGCTTGGTAACTTACTTTGCTCTGTCTGTTATTACTTGAAACCACTTAAATCCTACTTTTTATACTTAATGAAATCACCTTTGTTTATTAATTAACCCAAAGTAAGTGATTAATACCCGGGGGAGCAAACAGCTGTGGATGTGTCTCTATCAGTGTTATAGAGGGTGGACAATTTATGAGTTTACCCTGTATAAACTTTATACAGAGTAAAACAGATTTATTTGGGGTTTGGATCCCCTTGGTAGCTGGGTGTCTGGGTGCTGGAGACAGGAGCACTTTTTAAGCTGTTTTCAGTTAAGTCTGCAGCTTTGGGGGCATGGTTCAGATCCTGGGTCTGTGTTGCAGCAGGGTAGCATGTCTGGCTCAACAAGTCATGGTTCTGGAGGCCCAAACTGGTAGAGAAAACGGGCTCAGAGGTAGTCTCAGCACATCAGGAGACAGTCTCAAGGGGGTTGCTGTGACTGAACTCATCACAGTGGCGTAGTCGGCAGGATCTGTGCACAGCTGATTGCTTTGAGATACTGGTAGTGATTGTAAGTGAGTTTTGAGTGTGGTGGCTGGAGAACAAACAAAGTGGTTACTGGTTTATTATTTTCTGTTTGTTTATTTCTGGTAAGTGAAATAAGCACAAAAAAGCAGGAAAATGACTACCAGTGAGGCAGCTACAAAACTAGAGCTGGCCAGACTGGAAGCGGAAGAGAAGGCAAAGGACTGTGAGTTTCAAATGAGGCTAAAAAGAAGCAGAGGCAGCCAGGGAGGAAGCTGCTCACAAAAGAGCCATAGACTTAAAAGACAAGGAAATTGAAGCACAGAAAGCTGCCCAGGAGGAGAAGGAAAGGGAGAGGCAACATGTTCAGGAGGAGAAGGAAAGAGAGAGGCAGCTAGTCCTGGAGCTAAAAGACAGAGAAATAGAGGACCAAATTGAGACCCAGAAGCATGAACTGGCTGTAATGCGGTGGAAGAGACAGAACTCTTCAGCAGCTGGCTCTGCTTCCCCCAAAACCCACAAATGGGAACAATTATGGCCACAGTATAATGAATCCAGTGATATTGCTGAATATTTCATCACCTTTGAGACACTGTGCACTCTCCATGTGATTCCTAAAGATCAAATATTACTACTTGAGTTGCAAAATTGACTGATTCTTCAAACTATGGTAAATTTAAGGAACTGGTTTTGAAACAGTTTCAGATTACACCTGCAACCTACAGGGTTAAATACAGGAGTCTTAAGAGGGGATCTGGATTAAGTAATGGGGCCTATTTAAATGAAATGAGAGATTTGTTAGACAAGTGGGTGAGGGGAAAAGGCATTACAAGCTTTGAAATAATGTATGATTTGGTTACTCAGGAGCAGTTCCTGAATATGTGCAGTGATGATGTAAAACAGTATTTGTGGGAGAAAAAGGTGGATGCAGTGGGGGAATTAGCTGAGTTTGCAGACTCTTACAAGCAGTCACAAGCTGCAATTAAACATAAACCACTGGCAAAGGGAAACCACTTGTCCCAAGTCTCCTGTACAAGCAGAGGAGCCCAAGAGGTGCTATCATTGTAAGGCCACTGAGGAATAAATGTCCGAGGCTAAGTGGGAAGAGGCAGCAGGTAACACATGAAGCTGCTGCTTCTCTGAGCACAGGGATATCCTGGGCTACTGCTTCTTTCCACACAGGCTTTGTAAAGGTTGCTTCTACACAGCCAAGCAGTGAGCCTGTGCATGCTGTGAAGCTTAATGGCAAAGTGCTCCAAGGATGGAGAGACACTGGTCCAGAAATTTCTCTGGTCAGGAGGGACCTGATCCAGGAGAAGGATTTGTTATCAGGAAAAATGGGAGAATTAGAACTGGTGGGAGGTGACAAAGTCCTTGCACCTTTAGCTAAGGTACACATGGACCCTGGTGATTAGCAGCCTGAACTGACTGTTGCAGCGGTGGCACACAATTTTGCACCGTTTCTACTGAGGAATGATTTTTTGGATGTGGCAGAATCTGTCCCAGGGTTTGTTAGCAGCAAGAAGGAATCTTGTGCTGAAAATCCCAGAGGGGAGGATAAAGTCACAAGTGCTGCTGGGGAAATAGTAGAGTGTTTCTTTAATTCCTCGGTAGCAGCAAGGATGGTCGTAAGCAGTTTCTGCAGCCCTGGGCTCAAGGCAGGTCCCTGCAGGAAGGGCTGGATACAGCCAGCTCCTGTCTGTGACCATCTCCTTGGAGGAAGGGGAATGTTTCTCCTTGTAACAGGGAGCCCGTCCCAACTGCTGACTGCCAGGAAGTTGCAGCTCAGCATGGGACAGATCCTGCTCTGGGATTCACAGAGACATGTATCCCGGAGATGTTAGTTGGGGTCCTGGTGACCACTGTGGTGGGAAGGGGGTTGTAGCTGGAAGTAAGCCCAACCTGAGTGAAAGGGGGGATTTTGCTGGCCAGTGAATTGTCTGTCCTAGGTGGATCAGGGTCATCTTCCCTTTTGGGGGACACAGGGGTATCTGCCTCAGAGGGGAGCCCAGAGAGGGAAATCCAGATGGAAGGTGAGGGGGAACAGGAGGGTCTGCCCACCTTTTGTAGGGAGGCTTTTCCCCAGAAGGAGGGTGAAGGATCTGCATTTAAATGCCAGACTCCTCACCTGTGGGTCAGGTTTTAAGGGAAGACTGGGGGTCAGATCTATAGGAGAGGAGAGTCCTTGCAGCTGACCTTTTGGGAACAGAGCGTAGAGTAACTGAGGGGATCTTACCAGTCCAAAGCTCTCCATTAAAAATGCACCCGCATGGCCCCACAATATGCCAATATTTTTATGGCTGACCTGGAACAATGCTTCCTCAGCTCCCGTCCACTCACACCCCTTCTCTACCTACGCTACATTGATGACATCTTCATCATCTGGACCCATGGGAAGGAGACTCTGGAAAAATTCCACCACGATTTCAACAGCTTCCACCCCACCATCAACCTCAGCCTGGACTAATCTACACGGGAGGTCCACTTCCTAGACACTACGGTGCAAATAATTGATGGTCACATTAACACCATCCTATACCGAAAACCTACCGACCGCTATGCCTACCTTCATGCCTCCAGCTTCCATCCCGGGCACACCACAAGATCCATTGTCTACAGCCAAGCACTGAGGTACAACCGCATCTGCTCTAACCCCACAGACAGAGACCAACACCTACAAAATCTCCACCAAGCATTCTCAAAACTACAGTACCCGCACGAGGAAATAAGGAGACAGATCAACAGAGCCAGACGTGTACCCAGAAGCCTCCTACTGCAAGACAAACCCAAGAAAGAAACCAACAGGACTCCACTGGCCATCACATACAGTCCCCAGATAAAACCCCTCCAGCGCATCATCAGGGATCTACAACCCATCCTGGAGAATGATCCCACACTTTCACAGGCCTTGGGTGGCAGGCCAGTCCTCGCCCACAGACAACCTGCCAACCTGAAGCATATTCTCACCAGTAACTGCACACCACACCATAGTAACTCTAGCTCAGGAACCAATCCATGCAACAAACCTCGATGCCAACTCTGCCCACATATCTACACCAGCGACACCATCACAGGACCTAACCAGATCAGCCACACCATCACCGGTTCATTCACCTGCACGTCCACCAATGTAATATATGCCATCATATGCCAGCAATGCCCCTCTGCTATGTACATCGGCCAAACTGGACAGTCTCTAAGGAAAAGGATAAATGGACACAAATCAGATATTAGGAATGGCAATATACAAAAACCTGTAGGAGAACACTTCAACCTCCCTGGCCACACAATAGCAGATCTTAAGGTGGCCATCCTGCAGCAAAAAAACTTCAGGACCAGACTTCAAAGAGAAACTGCTGAGCTCCAGTTCATCTGCAAATTTGACACCATCAGCTCAGGATTAAACAAAGACTGTGAATGGCTTGCCAACTACAGAACCAGTTTCTCCTCTCTTGGTTTTCACTCAACTGCTAGAACAGGGCCTCATCCTCCCTGATTGAACTAACCTCGTTATCTCTAGCTTGTTTCTTGCTTGCATATATAAACCTGCCCCTGGAAATTTCCACCACTTGCATCCGAAGAAGTGGGTATTCACCCACGAAAGCTCATGCTGCAAAACGTCTGTTAGTCTATAAGGTGCCACAGGATTCTTTGTTGCTTTTACAGATCCAGACTAACACAGCTACCCCTCTGATAATTAAAAATATTGTTCCTTCTACCCTTGTAAAAGATAAGTCTGTCTCTTCAGGGCTGGGGAAAGAAAAACGTTGCATTTGGGAAGCTTCACAAGGGAGTGGGGTCCAACCCAAAGAAATTCCAGAGGGAGGGGCCGAGGGCAGGCATGGCTGAGGTGCATCCTTTCCTCACCAAAACCTCAAGCACATGCCTGAGTTGAGAGCCTTCTCCAGAAAGGCAGGAGGATCTGTGCCTAAGCCCCTATCATGGTACACAAAGGGATTAAAAAATGCAGTGGACACTGGGCAAGCCAGGCTCTGTGAACGGAATCTGTCCGTCATAGAATGGCCGTCAAGAGAAAGGAGTTAATACTGCAGAAAGGTCGCGGGGTCACATGCCACATGTTCCCCATCCCGTGGCTCAGACCCAGCTCTCATCCAGCTCCCCCTGGGGCTCCCACAGCCCCCCCGCCCAGGGCAGCAAGCAGCGGGTCACCCCAACTCCCCACTGCTCTTCCCTGCCATGCAGCCGGCAGCCAGCAGGGGCAGGGACAGGGACAGCCCTGCTCAGAGCACGTCTAGCTCGGGAGCTGCAGAGGAGGTAGCAGGAGCTGTGGGCAGGCGGCGCCGAGTGCCTCAGTGTGGATCTGGGACAATGACCTGGAAGACACCACGAGTCCATGGGGCAGAGTAGCCAATAGGGCCTGGACTGTACCAGAGCCCCTGCCCCTGGGCATCTGCTGCGGGTGCAGAAGCGGTGAGCAGGGTCCCATTGGCTCAGGACGTGTCCGTGGGAGGCCGTGAAATCCTCAGTGTGAAGGGGGCAGAACGTGCGTCAACCACAGGCTGCGTGCGGATCTGGGTTCCCTTCATGGCCGGGTCAGCTGCTGAGCCACCTGCCGAGTTCCCTGGAACTGAGCGAGAGGGAGGGGCAGAACCGAGCTGTGTAACGTGCCAAGGGATTTCGCTCTTACACTCCTGAGAGCTCTGAGGAACTGCACCTGGACACTCTAAACCATCCGTGTCCAGGCAGGTATCAAACCGCTCCCTTCGGGGGAATGCGGAACGTTGCGCTTGGAAAGGAGACGGTCTCACTGCTGCCATACGTAACGTTTCTGGGCTGCTGCAGCTTCCGGGGTGCAAGATGCCCCTTCCCGCTCTGCTGCTGTGCAGGGGAGCTATAAACTAGGGGTGGCAGATTATTGCTTAAAATACCTTCTTCCCCCCACCCGCCTTTTTTATTTTTTTACAAATTCCTTTGTCGATTGCAGGCAAAACACAGGAATTACCCCCATACTTTCCTGTGTTTTTGTTTTATAGGCAGGCCAGCTTTCAATGGCTTCTGCTTTCTAAGGGTTTAGGGGAAATTATTCCATTGTTTAGTTATTAAATGTATGAGGTGGTGTACCTCAGTTTTTATTAAAGTTCAATATTAAAGATATTGTGTAAAATTGTTATGCTTATAAGAAGCACATGGGATCTTTTTCAGGGGAAAAGACAATACGCCACGTTTATTGAAGACACAATTAGCATATGCATTCAATCACACCACACACACACTGTCCCGCCAGTCGAAACTGTAGTTACCAGTTCAGAGTCTAGATCAACCTAGTGGCCAGCTACGTTCATCACGGGTAGGGGGAACCGGGTTCTGTTGGTTGCAACACGATGCTCCAGGGAAGTCTTGGCAGGATGAACCCAAAGTTTCATGGCAAGGCATCCTGTTTATATTGTGATTTTTTTTTATTGGGATTAATGAGTATTGCACCGTTATGCTGTAATTAATTTTTGTTTGACTAGTGCTTGGGGTTTTTTTTTTAATATTTTGGTTTTTTATTACTTTTTTAGGGAGTTGTTTTATGCTGGTTTTCATCACAGTTATTTTGTTTTCATTGACAGGCGCCTGTTTTATATTTAGAGTTGTTAATTTGTCTTTTCTGATATTTTAATAGGGGCGTGTTGCAGCCTTCGGGCACCCTTGCGTTTGTCTCCAGTTCCTTCCTGGTTCAGCAACGACCTTGAGAATTATTTTTAACCCATGTTCCTTATTCACACACAAAACAGAATTAATTTACACCGAACATTTTGAACAGGGACATCAAGTTGCAATGCAAAAGAAAAACACTCATGGCATTCTCTTACTTACTTTAAAATGCTAAACCTGCAACAAAGTGGTGACCCTCAAAGGTCTGTTACTGCCTTGAAATTAGCTCAGATACAGAATTATACAAAATACAAACATGAACTCCTCCTACTACACAATCACACCTCACTGAAGCAGCAATGAATCCTGTGGCACCTTATAGACTAACAGACGTTTTGCAGCATGAGCTTTCATGGGTGAATACCCACTTCTTCGGATGCAAGTAGTGGAAATTTCCAGGGGCAGGTATATATAAGCAAGCAAGAAGCAAGTTAGAGATAACGAGGTTAGATCAATCAGGGAGGATGAGGCCACGAAAGCTCATGCTGTAAAACGTCTGTTAGTCTATAAGGTGCCACAGGATTCTTTGCTGCTTCTACAGAACCAGACTAACACGGCTACCCCTCTGATACTTGACAGCTCACTGAGACACAGATCATTCAGCAGCCTCAACCCAATCACCCCTCACTGACACAGAACTCCCTCACTACCTGCCACCCCAATCACCCGTCACTAAGACAAAGATTCCCTAGACAACCCCCTCCCGAATCACCTCTCACTGAAAAAGAGGCGCCCCCAGCCACACCCCTCACCTCAATCACCCTTTTACTGCAAAACAGATCATCCCATTCATCAACGCCTCTGAGAAATATACTCACCAACCAGGCCCTGCCCTGTCCAGGGCCGTCCTTAGGATTTATGGTGCCCTAGGCGAGATTATTAAACTGGTGCCCCTGTGCCTGATCTGCTCTTAGCAACACAAATATAAGCATACAGTATTGGAAAACTTGCCACATTCACGTTATTAAAACCAGTTTAACTTAATTAAGCACACTGTAATGCTGATGCACTAGCACTAAAGAAGTAGCCCTATAGAAATTCTGATTTGACAGAATGATACAAATAATATAATTTTTTTAATTTGTCAACATTTTATTGGAAATTTATATGAAGAGGTATTGAAACAAAGATTTATTTTTAATTAAAAGCAATCTTTCTGGCTTTTTTGGCTGCAAAATCAGTTTAATAAGCTGGTTTTCCAAACAGTGGGAAAATATAACCCTACTTTTACTGCTAGGTAAAGCACAAATTGACCAAAATGAAGTCAGCACAGAATCATCTCATCTAGATTAAGGTAGCACAGAAATGTTACAGAAGTCCTATTGTGCCTTATTTTTGTTTGAAAAGACATTGGCAATAGCAGCACATTCACACGATAAAATACATGATAAATCACTGTCTCTAAAGTTCCATCAAAAACTGACATTTTCACAGCTCTAGCATGATCTGCTGTACAGATTCTTCACAAGGAAGTGTCCCTGGCCTTTTTAACTCATATTAACTATGTATTTACTTTATGAAAGTTGGAGAAAACACTGTGAAAATGTAAAACATTGGCTGCCCAACTTCTGGGCTGGCAAAAGCTATACTGACTCACAGGAAAAAAAAAAAAAGCAGGAGAATCTTAGTACAACATATGGTCAGTCTATACCAGGGGTCGGCAACCTTTCAGAAGTGGTGTGCCAAGTTCACTGTAATTTAAGGTTTCTCGTGCCAGTAATACATTTTAATGTTTGTAGAAGGTCTCTCTCTATGTCTATATTATATAAATAAACTATTGTTATTATCTGAGGTCCTGCTCAGGCCACTGCCAACTAAATAAATGAAACCCCAGACTGGCAGCGGGCTGAGCGGGACTGGTGACTGGAACCCTAGACAAGGATCCCAGGCCCTGCTCAGCCCGCTGCTGGTCTGGGGTTCTGACCACCAACTCCTGCCACCCAGGATCCCGGCTGCCAACCCCCCTCAACCTGCTACCAGCCTAGGATTCTGCTCACCCAGGCTGGCAGGAGGCAGAGTGGGGCCGGCGGCTGGGCTCCTGACTGGCAAGGGGCCGGCAGCCAGAACCCCGGAGTAGCAGTAGGCTGAGTGCTGCCGGCACCCCAGACTGGCAGCAGACTGAGCCACTCAACCCCCCAGCCCGCTGCCGGCTGAGTGAATGGAACAGCTGACAGCAGGTTGAGTGGTTCAGCTGGCCTGCTCAGCCCTCTGCCAGTCTGGGGTTCCTTGGGGGTCCCCAGGCCAGCAGCAGGTGCTGAGTGGGGCCGGCGGCTGGTATCCCAGCTGGCAATAGGGCAGCAGCTGGAACCCCAGAGCAGTGATGGGCTGAGCCGCTCAGCCTGCCTCTGCGTACCATCAAAAATCTGCTCACCTGGCACCTTTGGCATGTGTGCTGTAGGTTGCCGACCCCTGCTTTATACGCTTGTAAGGAGATGAGCATATTACAGTTGTTGGAGGGCTCTTATCAGGAGTAACAGGCTGTAGGAAAGTCAGTCAACATTTTTTGTTTCTATGATGAAAACTGGCCCACTCCCTGCCGCAAACCAAACCTGTCACTAATAATTGTCAACAACTTAATTTTCTGTTTTTGGCTAAGATATTAATTTAAAAAAAAATATTGAAATTGGATTCAGGATTGTTAGCAAGAATTTTTGGCAAACAAAGTTGTTAAATGACAATCTAAATGGCAACACAGTACTGCTTTCATGCTTGGCTCACCCCCCAGCCTGCTGGTCCAACAGCTGCAGTAGACCCCAAAATCCACCTCTTGGGGTGCAGAGTGGCAACAGCAGCAGCAAACCCTCAGGTCCAATCACACGCCAATGGGCACCACCACCAGCCTTACGGACCATGGTGAAGTTAGCACAGCATCTGATCTCAGGGACAGGTCACCCATGGAGCCACAGCAGCTCATCCTGCCCTGTGCAGCTCCCCCGGGATGAGATGGATCACTGGCAGCTGCCAGCCCGGGGGAGAGGCGCTCCCCAGCTAGGGTGACCAGATCCAGATGTCCTGATTTTATAGGGCCAGTCCCGATATTTGGGGCTTTGTCTTATATAGGCACCAATTACCCCCACCTAGAGTGACCAGTCAGCAAGTGTGAAAAATCAGGACGGAGTGGGGGGTAAAATGAGCCTATATAAAAAAAAGACCCCAAAATTGGGACTGACCCTATAAAATAGGGATATCTGCTCACCCTACCCCAACCCCCGTCCTGATTTTTCACACATCTGGCTAACCCCAGCCCAGCCCTGTGAGACATTCCAATCCTGGCCGAGGAAGTGAGTTACTTTCACTTTCATTCCTCAGCAGGCAGGCAGCCTCCCCCGCACCTACCCCCCAGCACCTCACCCAACCCAGCCCTGACGGAGGGGAGGGAGGAGAGAGAGAGGGATGCTCCTGGGGAGGAGGGAGAAAGGAGGGGGTGCTCCATGGGGCAGGGGGGGAGAAGAATGGATGTTATGGGGGACAAGGATACTGGTTCCAGAGCCGCAGAGCCTGCCTCGCCTCACCTCAGCCAGGGAGAAAGAGTCACACTCACAGGTGAGCTCCTTCCCCAACCCCTACCCCCTCCCCTTCCCAGAGACCCCAGCAGCCAATCCCCTCCCTCAGACTGTGCTGCATTCGGCTCTCTCTAGGACCCAGCAGCCCGGCTCTTACATGCTCCACTGCTTCCCGTCTGTCTCGGCTCCGGGCAGAGTGGTGCCCCCAGACCTAGTGGTGCCCTAGGCGGCTGCCTATTCTGCCTATGCCTAAGGACGGCCCTGGCCCTGTCACACAATGAGAGACAGTCCCTGCCCCAGCTGAGATCAGGCCCTCTTGTGCCAGGTGCTGTACAGACACCCCCCATAGCTCTCCTCCCACATACAGCACCGCCTCCTCCTCACCCCGCCCCTGTCTGTTGTGGCCCCTGAGCTCACGGAGTTGCTAGCTCAGGCGATAGCAGCTCTCACTCCCCCAGACAGCCTCTCTCGGGGTGTTCGCACAGGCAGCGGGACAGGGGCTGCTGGGCCCTGTAACACGCCTCACTGGGTGTCTGGGCAGGGCCTGCAGCTGAGGGCTTGGGGTGATGGAGCAGCAGGAGGCTGCATGGCCTGAACTGATGGAGCAGGCGTGAGGCCTGCAGCAGGAGCTGGTTCCAGTCCTTGATGTGAAGGGGGCAGAACGTGCGTCACCCACAGGCTGCGTGCAGATCTAGGTTCCCTTCATGGTCACCTGCTGAATCATCTGCCGAGTTTCCTGGAACTGAGCGAGAGGGAGGGAAAGAACCCAGCTGTGTAGCGTGCCAAGGGATTTTGCTCCTACACCCCTGAGAGCTTTGAGGAACTGCACCCGGACACCCTAAATCATCCATGTCCAGGCAGGTATCAAACCGCTCCCTTCTGGACAATGCGGAACGTTGCGCTTGGAAAGGAGACGGTCTCACTGCTCCCATAGGTGATGTTTCTGGGCTGCTGCAGCTCCCGGGGTGCGAGATGCCCCTTCCCGCTCTGCTGCTGTGCAGGTTCTCAGCGTGGGGGAAACACCAAACCCTCATTTTGGCTGGATCTTGTCTGGGGTAGAGCCGACCCTCTCCTCCCGCCATAGTCACAGCTCCTCTCCAGCCCTTGGCAGTCTCTGGGGATGATAATCTCGCTCAGTGTCTCTCAGCCCTTTCCATCCCAGTGTCCCCCTGCCATCCAGCTGGAACCTGCAGGATGGGCGGCTAACGACCCCGGGATACTGGCAGGCTCTTGTCTGCAGAGAATGGTGCTGCCTGGGGAAAGGGCTGAACTCTGTGGGCGGGGGACAACTCCCACCGCGTAGAGCACATACTGGCCGAGCCCCCAGCCTGGGCTGAGATACATGGGCCGGGCCTAGTGGACCCCATGACCTTCCCCCTCATGGCAAATATCAGCAATTTCAGGTTCTGCCCCAAATGGGAACCAAACCGGGTTTTGAGCTAGTGCCAATGGCTAGACCTAGTTTCCAGAACCTCCTCCTGGATTCCAATGACCAGGCCCCTGCAGCCCGGTCTCTGTCGGCCTCTCTTGGGCAGGGGGGCCGCAGGCTGCAGCACGCTGGCTCTGGCAAGCTCCAGCCTCTGCTGCCCTTCGCCCCTGTCACAGAGCTTCTGGCGATGAGCAGAGAGTGGGCGTCTGCACAGCTTTATTCGGACCGCGCCTGCAGTATCTTTGGCCACCATGGGCTGTTGGTGTGAAGTTGGTTTCTCTTCAGGGTAGATGAAGTGGCTGTTAAGTGGCTCCCCTCTTTTCTCTCGGAGTCAGCCTAGAGTATGGTACTAGCCACTAACCCCTCTGCCTCCAGTGACCCTGTGGGGTCTGGGCTGACCCCCACTCTGTGTGTGCTCTGAGGGACGGGGAGCTGACCTGAATCTCAGAGAGTGACGGGGACCCCGCCTGCCTGTGACAGGGGCCGTCAGGGGAGAACGACTCCAACCTCTATCTGTGTGTTACACAAGCAGCCCACAGAGGAGCCCCTCACTCTCAGAGACCCCATCTGCCTCTGACCTGGGCAGCCTGCGGAGGGGAACCCTGGTGCCTGGGGCTGGCGCTAAGTCTTCACCCACTTGTGCACCGTTAGCAACAACAGGAGATAGGGATGAATGCTTCATTTCTACCCCAGGGGTTCTGTGTCTGGGGGGAAGTGGGAATTCTCTGCAATGTTTTTCTGGATGAAATGCCTGGCAAGGACTGACTGGTCTAGGGGTTGCTACCCAGCAGGTGTCAAAGGGTTAAACAGCCGGCTGTGGGCAGAGCAGGAGAATGAGGGGGTCTGTGCCAGGTCTGGGCTGGGAGGACGGGTCATTAAAGGACTGACAGAAACCCACCGTGATGTTCCCCTGGTATTATCTGGACCGGTGATCTTCCAGGTCACTCCAATCCTTAACTCTGGGAGCCAGCCTTACCCTGCTCTGCTGTGAGACCCCCCACGCCTGGGTTCTCACAGGGGGGGTGCGCCAGAGTGAGGGTCATCGTGTTCAGGATGTTGGAGGTTTTCTATATGATCTGCTCACTCTGTGTATTTTTCCTGCTTAAGTAAAGGGAAATAGTGTGTTAGGATCCTATGCCAAGTCTGTCTGTGTTATTCATGCCTTATACATAAGGTCAGAAGGGACAATTGTAATCATCTAGTTTGACCACCTATATAGCCCATGCCATAAAACTTCCCCAAAATCATTACCAAAGCAAATCTCTCAGAAAAATATCCAATCTTGATTTGCAATTTTCCTGGCATGGAGAATCCACCATGACCCTTGACAAATTGTTCCAATGGACAATTACTTGCACTGTTAAAAAGTGTGTGCCTTGCTTCCGATCTGAGTTTGTCTGGTTTCAGCTATTAGCTGTTGGATCATGTTACACCTTTCTCTGCTAGACTGAAGAGCTCCTTGTTAAATATTTGTCCCCCTTGTAGGTACTTATCGGCTGTCATTAAGTCACCCCTTAACCTTCTCCTTGGTAACCAAAGTATATTGAGTTCCCTGAGTCTTGCACTATAAGGCCTGTGTTTTAATCCTTTAATCACCCTTGTGATGTGCTACATCTTATCTTGGGCCCCGCGAGAGAGTTAAACTGTACGGCTTGTGTTGTGTGTGTAAGCAGAGTCAGGATGAGCTCTACCCTGACATCTGGTGGTGAATTATGGGGAGTGTGGAAAGAATTTCAAGGAGTGGCAAAGATTCGCATTGCAATAGCCCACGGCAGCCTGGGATGGTTATTTTGACAGCTCTGGGATCCCCAATTTCTTTGTTATTGGGGCAGGAAGGAAAAAAAGTGCTGTTACCCTAATTATGTGAATGAGGAACTATGAGACTGCTTTATGACAGAAATGACTCAACCTACATTAAATAGCACTTGCTAGACAAGGGACATGGGTTCCAAAACCCAGTGAATTGAGAGAGGGTGGGGAGTGGTGTGTGTATCTGATGGCATGGGTGCCTTTTGAGGGCTTGGAGCACCAATTGCACATCCTCCTCTCTCCACTGTTGAAGAGCAAAGCTAATATTGAATCCTTTAGGAGTCCATCTAGAGGCTGCTGACCTGAATTAATGTTGGGCCAATGGTGCACCTGCACGGGGGCTCCCCTGCTACAAGCTGAAACCACTAAAAGCTGAAATTACTGAAAGAGCTGAGCTTACTGAGCCGAGATCATGGAGTGCTGTGTCAACTAGTGGGGGCAGCCTGAACATCTATCGCTAAACGGCTGGCAGAGCAGAGCAGTCTGCAGCACGTTGGAGAAGCCCATGGAGCAGTGAGCAGTGTGGAGCGGTTTGTGGGGATGGCTGACGCGGTTCACGGGTCGGCTGGAGGAGCGGCACAGCTGGTGGAGTGCAGCCAGTCATGGTGAAGGCTGCAACAGAACTCCACGGAGAGGCGGAGCAGTCGGCCCTGGCCCACGTAAGGTGCCCCTTAACACCCTGTGTGTGCCCCCCACGCATTTCCACCCAGGCTGGGGGGGTGAAACTCTGCAGATAAACTTTTGAACTCTGGGGTGGCACTGATCAGAGACAGAGACTTTTGGGTTGTTGGACTTTGGGGTGATTGGACTTAAGACCCTACGGGGGAAAGGACAGTGCCAAATGTACTTGGAGGTGGGTTTTTGCTTATGGTTTGTGTATAATCCTGTTTGTGGTGTCTCTCCAACGTGATGCCGCATTGTTTCTCTCCTTTATTAAAAGGATTTTGCTACACTCAGACTCTGTGGTTGCGAGTGGGGAAGTGTTGCCTCCTAGAGGCGCCCGGGTGGGGGGTATGTAATGGTCCCAGGTCACTGTTTGGGGGCTCGAGCTGGTTTTGCCTTGTGTTATTGAAACGGAACCCCTGGATACTGAACCCAGCCCTTGTTGCTGCCAACTCAGAGGGGCAGAAGGGTTACCTGTGTTCAGTGGGATTCTGGGAGAGGGTCTGTTTAAGATACAGCGTAAGTTGAGGGGGCAGCACTGATACCGGGGGGTGGGGGTTGGACTGCATTGCAACTCTCAACAGGGGGTGCTTGAGAGAGGATCAGCACCTCATAGGGAGGGACCTCCAGACGGGCAGTGCCTGGGCTCTGTTCAGACCCCAGCGGCTTAAAATATGGAAGGCAGCTGCTGGGACTCCCTACAGCAGTCTGGTGAGTGGCCAAGAGGGGGCGCTCAATCCAAGCTGTGACAGCTGCTCCCTAACAGGTTGTGTCGGTGTTGCCGCTTGTGCTGTCACAATCCAGGAGAGTGAGGAGAGGGGCTCTGGAAGGAGCTACCACTGTTTTCCCCAATAGTGTTCGACAGCCGCCCGTCCTGAAATGATCCAAACAGCAGCCCTGCATCCATGTGTTTTGCAAAACATATTGTTCTACTGCCCTAGGCTGGGATTTTCAGACAGGGTAAGGAAGTTAGGTGGCCAGGTCCTTTTATCTTTTTACACCTTTAGTCTCCTTTGAAAAATGCCACTCTAATGTCTTTTTTTTTCCTGAAAAGATTTTGTTTGTCCTGTGAAGGATGAATAATGCTGGTCCCGGCGTAGAGAAGGGGAGTGGATGAGGCTGAAACCTGAAATAATTTAGAACAAGTTAAACCTTTTCATAAGTTTGTGCCATAACTTGTGTCCTTTGAAGAAGTAAGACTGAGGTGCAGTTTCTGGGTTGTTTTGATGGCAGCGAATGCCTGTGTGATGTTCAGGCCAAAAGAGTGTAACTGTTCGGGAAAGGGTTTGTTTTACGGAGTGCAGGGAGACATCTCCAGACCTCTGGGGAGTATGTGCTGGAACATCTACCCTGAAAGGAAAATTGCCACTTGTTCTCCCAGCCACAGCCCTGGGAACTGTCGCTTTGGAGCTCCGTTTACAGACTCTTTTCCTTCCTGCTCCCTTGGATTTGTGAATTGCTCAATTATTTATTTTTCCTCGGTGCTTCCCAACTGAGGGAGAGGGAAGGATACTGGAGAGCACAACCTGTTCCCCCTGCCTCACCTGCACAAAGTTCAGAATTCCCCAACAGAAATGACAGCACTTGGGCCTGGTCTAAACATGAGGCCGTTCACCTCAACCTAATTCTGTCAGTGTCCACACTGCAGCCTTGTCCCGCTGATGAAAGTGCCCCACTACAGCGACATCATAACCCCACGAGAGGTGTAGCACTTGTGTTGGTGTAGTTACGGTGACGCAGTGTCTGTGCAAACACTGTGTTACTTATATCAGCTGTTTGCTGTCTTGAGCCCGGCTACCCCCGGTTCCCCACTCCCAGCCAGCCTGCTGCCCGGAGGCTCCCCGCTTCCAGTTCAGGCAGTCGAGAACCCCAGGCAGCTGGCCCCTGCTCTCACTGGGGGTGACGGGTGGGGGAGGCAGCTGGGCTCCTGGAGGGGAGCTGCACGGAACCGAGAGCTTTGGCTCTCAGCCTCCCACCCTGCCCCTCTCTAGTGAGTGGAAGCGCTCCTGGTGAGGACACGCACCACCGACAGGAGGAGGGTAGTGTGGACATCAGCCACCACAGTAATTACTAACATACGCCTGAAGTGTAGACATGCCCTTGGAATGAAGCAAATCCCGTGCCAGTCTGCAAGTAAAATTAATTTACAGAGAAACATTTTAAAAAGAAACAATCCCAAAGCTTTTTGTGCAGTTGCATTTATTTTTATTTTTGCAAAGCTCTTGGCATTCCCCAGGGTAACAGAGGGACAGAGCTCTTTGCCCCTGTTACATGGAGAGACACCACAATCAATGAACAGCACAGTGATCAGTTAGAGTCCCAATCAGTATGATTTATGATTCTCACGTGGCATTTGATTGGTCAGGAGAGGTGAGAGGCAACAGCACGGGAAGCGTAATGGCATCGTCGCCGGTTCATCAAATCTGGTTTCATCAGTGTGTCTTATTAATCAATCATTCCAGGGTCTGCAGGGCCAGGGAGAGATGGCAAACAGCAATTACAGTCCCAGTAATCCACTGGGAATAAGACAAGTACCCTCCCCCATACCCTGAAGGAATTCCACCCCTTTCCATCCCCAGCCAGCTGGGTGCGTTTTTCATCAGTTCCCTTTGCAAACTGTGTTACTGATAGACTGGGAAAGGGAGTCAGAGAGGAGTCAGAGCCTCACTGATCAGCTCCTACCTCTGCCCCAGCAGTGTGCAGCAGTGGGCAGGAGGTGCTGGGGGCAAAGGGGTGGGAGCGAGGGTGGTGCACGCTTGGGGGAAGGGGTGAGTCTGGCAAAAGCCCCTAGTGCAGACTTCACTTCAGCTTAGGTGAGTCACTTTCCCTCTCTGGGCCTTTCATTCTTCACTTTGCCTCCTTCATTTCGTCTGATCGGTCACTGTTAAATGTACCAGAATCACTTTATAGACACTCAGAGTCAACTGCCTGTGGAGTATCTATGGGCAGAGCAGCACCAGCAGGGCTCAGTGTGCCCCCAAACCGCTAGGCAGACAACGGCAGGAGTGATTTAGTGCTGCTCTTTCTCTGATCTCGTTGAAATGATGCTGGTTTCGTGGCAGTGGCTGAGCCAAGCAGCTACTGGGGTGGGAAATTTCCCAGCCACCTGGTTGATTTCTGGCTTCACTTCGACTAAATTCTATTCTGGTGTAAACTGGCATTTTTCTATTGACTTTCAAGTTATATATTGACTTCAGTGGCGCGAGGCTGATTTACATCGGCTGGGGAGCTGCTCCCTGGTGTGCTTGAGACCATGGATACGATTGTCTGTGGTGATACTATCATCCCCACTCCAAAGGTGCAGAATGAGACAATTCCCAGGGAATCACAGCTCCCAGTGTGTCTGACTCCACTGGGAAGTGGTTCTTATCACCATTGTAGAGAACAGAGCCTAGAGAGGCCCAACAAACCGTCTATTGGGATAATGGGAGAACTGACACTGCAAAGAACACCTGGATTAACTCTGACACCCCCCTCTGGGATTTAGAAGCCCATTGCTCTGTTTTTTGCCTTAATCCTTTCATATCTGTCTGGGCTTTTCCAGGTGACCACTGGGCTCAGCCTTGGGGCTTGAGAAGAGGTATTCAATAATATAAGACAGCTGGACAGCAAAACAACTGTGAATACTCACCCCAGAGACGCTTCCAGATACACTCCCAGAAGCCTGAAAGGAAATGGGTGGGAGTTATTTGATCCTGCTCTTTCTCCAGTACCATTACATTTTAACTACTTCACTCACATTTCCCATAACTGGACCACACCATGGCCACACAAGCAGCACCTTGTCAAAGCCAATTGTATTTGGTGTATTTTTGGACAGAGCACCGTCATTTTCCCTCTATGTGTGTGTCTTTCTTCTTCTCTCTGCCTTCCTTCATTCGGCTGACCAGTCACTGTTTTACCTACCAGAATTGTTTAGGGGAGTCAAAGCCAACTGGGTTTGGTGTGTTTATGGACAGAGCACCAGCAACAGGGCTGAGTGTGCCCCCGAACCGCTAGATAGAAAAAAGTCAGGAGTTCTTTAATGCTGCTCTTTCTCCAATATCATTGAAGTGATGCTGGTGTCATCATAGTGGCAGTGGCTGAGACAGGAAGCTCCTGCGGTGTGACATTTCCCTGCCATGCAGATGATTTCCACCCCTCTGAACTATCTCCTACATCCCCACTTGAACGCTTCATTATCTGCCATGTGAGGAAACCCCTTTGAAATGGGCCAAATGCTATGCTGGTGTTACCCGGCCTTACTGTATTGATTTCAGTGGTGTGAGGACGATTTACATCTGCTGGGGAGCTGCTCCCTTGTGTAACTGAGACCATGTAGATGACTCTCCATGGTGATACTACTATCCCCACCCCAAAGGTGCAGAATGACAGCATTTGCAGCCAATCACAGCTCCCAGTGTGTATGACCCCACTAGGGAGTGATTCTTAACACGGGTATAAAGAACAGATCCCACAGAATCTCCAGCAAATGGCTACTAGTAGAACAGAAGAATTGAAAAAGCAAAGAACATCTGGATTGATTCTGACACACCCTTTGGGATTTAGAAACCCATTGCTTTGTCTTTTGCCCCAATCCTTGCACATCTGTCCAGGCTATTCCAACTGAGCACTGGCTCAGGGTTCAGGCTTGCTGAGAGCCACTGCGAGACTAGAAAGCAGCTTGACAGCAAATCGAATTTGGAATACTCACCCCAGGAACGCTCCCAGCTACGTTCTTAGCAGCCTGTAAGGAGAAAGCTGGGAGTTACTTGATCCTACGCTTTCTGCAGTAGCATCAAAATATAGCTACTTCCCTCCCATTGTCCATAGCTTAACCACACCATGGCCACACCAGGAGCACCTTGTCAGTACAGCTATGCCAGCGTACCAGTGCGCTTTTGTGGGTGTAGGTTATACTAGCGCATTCTAAGCTAAATATACAGGGAAAAATGCAGTTTTGCTGCTATAACTGTGTCTGCACTAGGGGCTTTTGCCAGCACAGCCGTGTTAGCCAGGGACCAAACATCTTCACACACCAGACCCACACCACTATGCCAAGGAAAATCTGCAGTGTAGACGTGTCTCCAGACATCTCTGCGCTGGGCAACATTCCCACTGCCCTTTCTCAGTGCCGGGATTAACGTCCAGAGTTTGGGGGCTTTCCTTATTGCTCAGGATAAGAATTAGAACCAGTTCAAGTTTTTTCACATGAATTTATTTATTTATTTGGAAAAAAAGTGGTCAATTGTTTTTCAACTTTTTAGAACATAAGAACATAAGAACGGCCGTACCGGGTCAGACCAAAGGTCCATCTAGCCCAGTATCTGTCTACCGACAGTGGCCAATGCCAGGTGCCCCAGAGGGAGTGAACATAACAGGCAATGATCAAGTGATCTTCCTCCTTCCATCCATCTCCATCCTCTGACGAACAGAGGCTAGGGACACCATTCTTACCCATCCTGGCTAATAGCCATTTATGGACTTAGCCCGCATGAATTTATCCAGTTCCTTTTTAAACATTGTTATAGTCCTAGCCTTCATAACCTCCTCAGGTAAGGAGTTCCACAAGTTGACTGTGCACTGCGTGAAGAAGAACTTCCTTTTATTTGTTTTAAACCTGCTCCCTATTAATTTCATTTGGTGACCCCTAGTTCTCGTATTATGGGAATAAGTAAATAACTTCTCCTTATCCACTTTCTTAACATCACTCATGATTTTATATACCTCTATCATATCCCCCCTTAGTCTCCTCTTTTCCAAGCTGAAGAGTCCTAGCCTCTTTAATCTTTACTCGTATGGGACCCTCTCCAAACCCCTAATCATTTTAGTTGCCCTTTTCTGAACCTTTTCTAGTGCTAGAATATCTTTTTTGAGGTGAGGAGACCACATCTGTACACAGTATTCGAGATGTGGGCGTACCATGGATTTATATAAGGGCAATACTATATTCTCCGTCTTGTTCTCTATCCCCTTTTTAATGATTCCTAACATCCTGTTTGCTTTTTTGACCGCCTCTGCACACTGCGTGGACATCATCAGAGAACTATCCACAATGACTCCAAAATCTTTTTCCTGACTCGTTGTAGCTAAATTAGCCCCCATCATATTGTATGTATAGTTGGGGTTATTTTTTTCAATGTGCATTACTTTACATTTATCCACATTAAATTTCATTTGCCATTTTGTTGCCCAATCACTTAGTTTTGTGAGATCTTTTTGAAGTTCTTCACAATCTGCTTTGGTCTTAACTATCTTGAGCAGTTTAGTATCATCTGCAAACTTTGCCACCTCACTGTTTACCCCTTTCTCCAGATCATTTATGAATAAATTGAATAGTATTGGTCCTAGGACTGACCCTTGGGGAACACCACTAGTTACCCCTCTGCATTCTGAGAATTTACCATTAATTCCTACCCTTTGTTCCCTGTCTTTTAACCAGTTCTCAATCCATGAAAGGACCTTCCCCTTTATCCCATGACAACTTAATTTACATAAGAGCCTTTGGTGAGGGACCTTGTCAAAGGCTTTCTGGAAATCCAAGTACACTATGTCCTCCGGATCCCCCTTGTCCACATGTTTGTTGACCCCTTCAAAGAACTCTAATAGATTAGTAAGACACGATTTCCCTTTACAGAAACCATGTTGACTATTGCTCAAGAGTTTATGTTTTTCTATGTGTCTGACAATTTTATTTTTAACTATTGTTTCAACTAATTTACCCGGTACCGACGTTAGACTTACCGGTCTGTAATTGCCGGGATCACCTCTAGAGCCCTTTTTAAATATTGGTGTTACATTAGCTAACTTCCAATCATTGGGTACCGAAGCCGATTTAAAGGACAGGTTACAAACCTTAGTTAATAGTTCCGCAACTTCACATTTGAGTTCTTTCAGAACTCTTGGGTGAATGCCATCTAGTCCCGGTGACTTGTTAATGTTGAGTTTATCAATTAATTCCAAAACCTCCTCTAGTGACACTTCAATCTGTGACAGTTCCTCAGATTTGTCACCTACAAAAGCCAGCTCAGGTTTGGGAATCTCCCTAACATCCTCAGCCGTGAAGACTGAAGCAAAGAATCCATTTAGTTTCTCCGCAATGACTTTATCGTCTTTAAGCGCTCCTTTTGTATTTTGATGGTCAAGGGGCCCCACTGGTTGTTTAGAAGGCTTCCTGCTTCTGATGTACTGAAAAAACATTTTGTTATTACCTATGGAGTTTTTGGCTAGCCGTTCTTCAAACTCCTCTTTGGCTTTTCTTATTACACTCTTGCACTTAAGTTGGCAGTGTTTGTGCTCCTTTCTATTTGCCTCACTAGGATTTGACTTCCACTTTTTAAAGGAAGTCTTTTTATCTCTCACTGCTTCTTTTACATGGTTGTTAAGCCATGGTGGCTCTTTTTTAGTTCTTTTACTGTGTTTCTTAATTTGGGGTATACATTGAAGTTGGGCCTCTATTATGGTGTCTTTAAAAAGGGCCCACGCAACTTGCAGGGATTTCACTTTAGTCACTGTACCTTTTAATTTTTGTCTAACTAACCCTCTCATTTTTGTATAGTTCCCCCTTTTGAAATTAAATGCCACAGTTTTGGGCTGTTGAGGTGTTCTTCCCACCACAGGGATGTTGAATGCTATTGTATTATGGTCACTATTTCCAAGCGGTCCTGCTATAGTTACCTCTTGGACCAGCTCCTGCGCTCCACTCAGGATTAAATCTAGAGTTGCCTCTCCCCTTGTGGGTTCCCGAACCAGCTGCTCCATGAAGCAGTCATTTAAAGTATCGAGAAATTTTATCTCTGCATTTCGTCCTGAAGTGAAATGTTCCCAGTCAATATGGGGATAATTGAAATCCCCCACTATTATTGGTGTCATAAATAAACATATCAGGGTTAAGGTCTCTTTTCCCTGGAAAGGGTTAACAAGCTCAGTAACCTGAGAAACACCTGACCAGAGGACCAATCAAGGAACAGGATTATTTTCAAATCTCTGTGGAAGGAAGCCTTTGTCTGTGTTCCTTGTTTGCTCAGAGCTCTCTTTGGATCTAAGAGAGGTCAGTCATGTCTCCAAGTTCTCCTGGAGTAGTTTCCACTATGTAATAGTGAGTATTAATTAGAAAGGCGGATTAGTCTTTTGAGTTGCTTTCTATATTTGCAATTGTGTGTTTTGCTGAAGGAAATTCTTTATTCCTGTTTGCTTTTACTTTGCTTTCACTGAGAAAGAAAGGGGGAGAGGGGATTCTCTCCAGAGATTGATAAGTTTAGACCCTGTATTGTTCCATCTTGGTTACAGAGACAGTGACTTTTCTTTTTTACTCTTTAATAAATTTTTTTCTATTAAGGACTTGGTTGACCTTTCTTTGGGTGGATTCTCAAGGAAAGGGGAGGGGGAGGTATCCCTCTGTAGTTAAATCCCGGTGTCTCTCCTAGGAAAAGGGAGGGGGGAGGAAGGGTTTATTTCTCCTGGATGTAAGAACCCCATGGATTTGGGGCTCTTGGAATCCCCTAGGATTTTGGGGAAGGACTGTGTCTCAATCCACATTTCCTGATTGAGTGGTGGCAGCTTTTACTAGATCTAAACTAGGATTTTAGTTTAGAGGGAAACCAGTGCAGGTCCCCACATTGGAACCCAACAGCTCCAAGTGGGGGTGAGACCTATGACAATTGGGTTCTTAATTTTGATAGCCTCTCTAATTTCCCTTAGCATTTCATCATCACTATTACTGTCCTGGTCAGGTGGTTGATAATAGATCCCTAATGTTACATTTTTATTAGAGCATGGAATTTCTATCCATAGAGATTCTATGGAACATGTGGATTCGCGTAAGATTTTTACTTCATTTGAATCCACATTTTCTTTCACATATAGTGCCACTCCTCCCCCCGCACGACCTGTTCTGTCCTTCCGATATATTTTGTACTCCGGAATGATTGTGTCCCATTGATTGCTCTCATTCCACCAGGTTTCTGTGATGCCTATTATATCAATATCCTCCTTTATCACAAGGCACTCTAGTTCACCCATCTTATTATTTAGACTTCTAGCATTTGTGTACAAGCACTTTAAAAACCTGCCCCTGTTTATTTGTCTGCCCTTTTCTGATGTGCCAGATTCTTTTTTATGTGACTGTTTATCATCTGACCCAGCCCTTTCATTATACTCTCCAGTCCTCTGCTCCTGACTATAACCTGGAGATTCTCTATCATCAGACTCTCCCCTAAGAGAAGTCTGTGTCCGATCCACACGCTCCTCTGCAGCAGTCGGCTTTCCCCCATCTCCTAGTTTAAAAACAGACAAAATCAGAAATGAAAAAGATCTGCAATTTCCTCATATAACATTGCAACCCTCTTTCCTAGGTTTTCACTCCTTATTTCCCTCTGGCTAAAGCTGTCTGAAAAATTGTATGTTTTCGGACATTTTCCACACAAAATAATTGCCTGTGTCCAAATTTTTGAAAATGTTTTGAAAGTGTTTTTTTAAAGAGAAGCTGAAAAATTCTCCCCGTTACTTTCTCACTGAAAAGGGGAGGTTAAACCTGGGGGAAGGGGTGTGTGAAGAGAGATGGATGAATAAGAACCAAAACTTTCCCCATGTTTTGGTTTTAATTCTTTTTGTTAAAACATCAGCAAAAAATGGAAAACAGGATTAGAATTTTAGCTGGCTGGAATTTTTCCAAATGAAAAAAGTTGCTGATTGTTTTTCAAATTTTCCACCCTCCCTCCCACTGAAATATCTCGTAGATTCCCCCACTCACATGTTTCATTGTCTGCCATGTTAGGAAACTCTTTTTCAAGTGGCCCAAATTCCATTCTGCTGTAAATTGCCGCTACTCTGTTGACATCAGTGGAGAGAGGCTGACTTCTACATGCTGGGGATCTGCTCCATTGTATAGTTAACAGTGTGTTTGTGATTGTCCATGGTGATACTATTAGCCAGCACAGCCATGTCGGTCAGAGATCAAATATCTTCAGCCCCCAGACCGACACCGCTATGTCAGCAGAAGGCTATAGTATACACATGTCTCCAGACAGCTCTGTGATGGGCAACGTTCTCACTGCCCTTCTTTCTCAGTGCTGGGATTAACCTACAGAGTATGGCTGCTCGGGATATGAATTCGAGCTGGTTAGAATTATTACAAAGGAATGTTTTGTCTAGATTGATGTCCTGAATGACACAGGGCACAGAATCTCACCCAGTGATTCCTGCATCTAGCCCATAACTTCTGTTCTATTTAGAGCAAAACTTTCCAAAAGATAGACCATCGAGATTTAAAGACTTTCGGTCATTAAGGCCATATCTACATTACCATTTACGTTGACAAACTTACGTCGCTCAGGGGTGTGGAAAAAATACCCGCATGAGTGACATACATTTCGCCAGCATGAACAGCAGTGTGCAGAGCGCTAGGTTGGTGGGAGAGCTTGGACTCCCCGGGCTCTCTCAGCTAAGCTGACCTCTGAGCCCACCTCTTGAGGCCAAAATGGGCTTCTTACGTTTCATCTGACTTAAGACTAATGTAAAAGCTCCAAAGTAGAGTAAATTCTGAATACTCACAGCCACGCCGCCACCAAGTCTTCCAGGAAGATACAGGAAAAAAGCAAGTTAATAAAACATTAATTAATCATCGCTGCTCTTTCATCGGGGGAGAGAGGGTGATTTCAACATGCTGGGGATCTGCTCCAGTGTATCTGGAATGGGTTACCTAGGGAGGTGGTTACCTAGGGAGGTGGTGGAATCTCCTTCCTTAGAGGTTTTTAAGGTCAGGCTTGACAAAGCCCTGGCTGGGATGATTTAGTTGGGTTTGGTCCTGCTTTGAGCAGGGGGTTGGACTAGATGACCTCCTGAGGTCCCTTCCAACCCTGAGATTCTATGATCGTAAAGGGTGTGTTTCTGA
The DNA here is from genome assembly GCF_020497125.1 of Mauremys mutica. Lineage (NCBI taxonomy): Eukaryota > Metazoa > Chordata > Testudines > Geoemydidae > Mauremys > Mauremys mutica. The sequence continues at coordinate 12,831,137 of NC_059088.1, forward strand.
TTGTCCATGGTAATACTATTATCCCAAGGCCCTGGAGCCGAATCACAGCATTCCCAGCGAATCACAGCTCCCGGTATGTATGATTCCAACTAGCAGGGGTGTGCACATGGGAGGGCAATCAGGGACACAGACCCCTCCCAATAGTCATTGGGGACAGAAAACTTCTCTGGGACCAGGGCCGTGGAGGCAGGGAATATCAAGTTCCTGCTGGGGCTGGAGCCGGGTGGGTTGGGGTGGGAGGACAGCGAGATCCCCCTGGGGCCGGCTGGGGGAGGGAGGAGCGTGAGCTTCTGTGCCCGACCCCAAAAGGGGTCAAATTTAAATTCATGTGCATGCCCTTGCAAAGTGGCAAGTGATTCTTCAGATGGTTCTAAACAGATTGAACAAACCGCCTACTAGTATTAGAGGGGAAATGAAACTGCAAAAAAGATGTGGATTAACTCCTGGATTAACCCCTTTGGGATTTAGAAGCCCATTGCTCTGTTTTTTATCCCAATCCTTCCACATCTGTCCAGGCTATTCCAACTGAGGGCTTGGCTACACTTGCAAGTTGCAGCACTGGTAGAGGCTTTCCAGCGCTGCAATTAGTAACCGTCCACACCTGCAAGGCACATCCAGCGCTGCAACTCCCTGGCTGCAGCGCTGGCTGTACACCTGGCCAGGTTGGGGTGTAGCGATTGCAGCTCTGTTGATCCAGCGCTGCTCATCAAGTGTGGACACACACCAGCGCTTTTATTGGCCTCCAGGGAATAAGGAGATATCCCAGAAAGCTTTTAACTAAATTACTCTCTTTGTTTTGTTATGCAGCCTCTCTTTGTTTTGTTGTGAACTCCGATCGGAGCTCCGAGCTCCGTTGAACTGCTTATCTAAAAAACAAACACTGATCACAGCAAACAGGAGTGTAGTGAGGCGGCCTGGCTCCCGGCCGCACCTGAGAGAGAGGAACCAGAACAGCCACCTCAGTGGGCGGAGCCACCACCACCTGTCCCCGCCCCCCGGAAGTCAAGGGGCGGGACAGGAAGTATAAATGCCCGGCCCCAACGCTCAGTTGTAACCCGGCGGCCGGAGAGGACAGACGCTCCGGACCGCGCTCCTGCTGGACCGAGCCTTCCCCGAGCCAGGGATCCGGAGGAGGACTGGCCGAGCCTGCACCGAGCCAGGTACCCTGAGGTGGACGTACCGAGCCTTCCCCGAGCCAGATATCTGGAGGAGGACTGGCCGAGCCTGCCCCGAGCCCGGTACCCCGAGGAGCCGTTCGAGCGCTACCCCGACCCGAGTCCTGAGGAGCAGCCCGAGCTAGTCAGCCCTCAACCCGGCGAGGAGCCCATGGTGTGGGACCCAGCGCCCTACCCCAGGGATGAGCAGGTACCCATAGAGGGGGAAATGGAGTGTAGCCCGGGGGTAGCCGACCCCTGTCCGGCTGTAGGCACCGAGGTGCCCATGTCAGTGTGTTGCGGTCAGGACCCCACTGACCAGTGGCAGTGATAGCCGCTAATAGGGCCCCGGGCTGGGACACAGTGGAGTGGGTGGGCCTGTGTCCCCCCTGCCACCCCACTCACGGGTGGCAGTCTCCCCCTCACACCAGCGCGCAGGCACAGAGGCCTGCACTTGTCTGATTGTTACTGCTCAGCTCCTGATGCAAGGACCTGAGCCCTGATCTCTTATTGTTGCTTAGCTCCTGGGACAAGGACCTGAGCCCCTTAAACTATTGGGTGTTGCCCCGCCCTGACCTAGGGCTTTGGCTTACTGACTATTGTTGCTGCTCAGCTCCTGATGCAAGGACCTGAGCCCTGAACTCTTATTGTTGCTCAGCTCCTGATGCAAGGACCTGAGCCCTGAACTATTATTGCTGCTCAGCTCCTGCTGTAAGGATCTGAGCCTAGAACTGCTGTGTTGCTACCCCGCCCTGACTGAGGGCCTGGGCTTGCTATTTTCTCTGTGTGCTCAGCTCCTGTTGCAAGGCCCTGAGCCCCTTAAACTATTGTTTGTTGCACCGCCCTGACTGAGGGCATGGGCTTCCTAACTTTGTTATTGCTCAGCTCCTGCTGCAAGGACCTGAGCCCCTTGAACTATTGTTTGCTGCCCCGCCCTGACTGAGGGCCTGGGTTTATCTCACTGACTCTGTGCCGCTCAGTCCCTGACTGAGGGTCTGAGCTTAGAACTGTTATTTGCTGCCCCGCCGTGACTAAGGGCGTGGGCTTTATTGACTGCTTGCCTTTTGTTCAGCCCCTGCCTGAGGGGCAGAACCCCTGGACCTTCGGAGACTGATCACGAACTTAGGCCGTGTAGTGAAGCGGCCTGGCTCCCGGCCGCACCTGAGAGGGCCGAGCCCCCGCACCGGACTGTTACAAGGAGCTATCTGTATCTGGCTGTGAACGATCAAATGAGAGGCAGGGAGTGAATGTTTGCTTGACAGAGAAACAGCATTGGAGGCAGGCTGTTTGCAATTAAGACCAAGGGTTCGCAAACATTTTGTGATTTTTCAATCCAGGAAGCTAAACTGTTGGCTCCAAAAATCCACTCTCTCTCTCTTCCCCGCTCCCTGTCACAGTACACCACCCTCCACCCCCCTCTTTTGAAAAGCACGTTGTTGCCACTTGAATGCTGGGATAGCTGCCCATAATGCAGCACTCCCAACAGCGCTGCAAATGTTGCAAATGTGGCCACACACCAGCGCTGGTAGCTGTCAGTGTGGCCACACACCAGCGCTGCTCCTACACAGCTGGATGACCAGCACTGCAAACTACCAGCGCTGCAAACCGTAAGTGTAGCCAAGCCCTGACACTTCCGCAGGGTTTGGGCTTGCTAAGAGGTACTGGGATAATATAAAACAGCCTGACAACAAAGCAAATGTGATTACTCACCTCAAAACGCTTCTAGGTAGTCTCCCAGAAGCCTGCAAGGAAATTGATGGGAGTTAATTGCTGCTGCTCTTTCTCCAATGCCATCAGAATTCCCTCTCATTGTCCATTTCTTAACCACACCACGGCTATGCTAGCAGTGTCGTGTCAGTATGGTGATCCCAGCGTACTACTGCACTTTTGTCGGTGTAGCTTATTCTAGCTGTCTCTGAGCAAAATGATCTATAATGCAAATGCACGATTTTGCTGCTATGAAAGTATCTCCACTAGGGCCATTTGCTAGCAAAGCCACTTCAGTCTGATGTCAAATATCTTCGGTCCCCAAACCAACAAGGCTTTTCCAGCAGAAGTCTGTGGTGTTGAGATATCTCCAGACAGCTCTGTGATGGGCAACGTTCCCACTGCCCTTCTTTCTCTGTGCTGGGATTTATCTCCAGAGTTTTACAGTTTCCCTACTTCTCGGGATAAGAATGCAAGCTGGTTAGAATTATTACAAAGGAATTATTTTCTTGATTGACCTCCTGCATAGCACAGGGCACAGAATCTCACCCAATAGGATAATCAGATGTCCTGATTTAGTAGACACAGTCGTGAAATTTCACGACTTTTTCTTATATAGGCACCTATTACACCCCGCCCACTGTTCTGATTTTTCACACTTGCTTTCTGGTCACCCTATCACCCAATGATTCCTGCATGTAGCCCATAACTTCTGTTGTATTTCGAGCATGCCTTTTATGAACATATCCCATCGAGATTTAAAGGCTTTCGGTGATTAAGGCCCTATCTCCATTACCATTTTTCTTGGCAAAATGTATGTGGCCCGGGGTGTGAAAAAAACACCCCCCTACGTGACATAAGTTTTCCCAGCACAAACAGCAGTGTGCACAGCGCTATGTTGGTGGGAGAGCTTCTCCGGCGGCTCGTTGGGGGTGGTTTCATTACATCGATGGGAGAGCTCTCTCCCATCTGCATAGAGCGGCTACACGAGGGATCTTACAGTGGCAGAGCTGCATCGGTACAGCCATGCTGCTGTAAGGTCTGTGGCATAGACATTGTCAGAGACTCCACCCCATCCTGGGTTAATCGTTCCAAAAGTTAAAATTAGCACCTTCTCTCTTGATTCAGTTTGTCTAGCTTCGGTTTTAGCTTATTGGATCTTTTCTTCCTTTCTTTGATTAAAGAGCCATCTCCCGAGAGAAGTCCCTTCCCCCTGCAGTTATGTGTATACCAGGATCGAGTCACCTCTTAACTGTCTCTGTGGTCAATTAAATAGATTGTGCTGCTTGTCTTTGGACTCCCCGGGCTCTCTCAGCTACCCTGACCTCTGAGCCCACCTCTGGAGGCCAATGGCCTTCCTATGCTTAATCTGATTTAAAGGTCCCAAACTAATGTAAAAGCCCCAAAGGAGAGTAAATTCTGAATACTCACAGACACGCTTCGTTCAAATCGTCCATCAACCTACAGGAAAAAAGCAAGTTACTAAAACATTAATTACTCGTTGCTGATCTTTCTCTGGCAGCAGTGAAATGAAAATGATGCCCTCAAAGGAACTGGACTCCTTCATTTAGTCTGATCGGTCACTGTTAAATGAGACTTTACAGACACTCAGAGTCAACTGCCTCTGGAGTATCTATGGACAGAGCAGCACCAGCAGGGCTCAATGTGCCCCCAAACCACTAGGCAGACAACGGCAGGAGTGATTTAGTGCTGCTCTTTTTCCTATATCGTTGAAATGATGCTGGTTTCGGGGCAGTGGCTGAGCCAGGCAGCTACTGGGGTGGGAAATTTCCCAGCTACCTGGTTGATTTCCGGCTTCCCTTCTACTGAAATATTTCTTACATCCCCACGTGCTTCATTGGCTTCTATCTTAGGAAACCATTTTTTAAAAATGGGCTAAATTCTATACTGGTGTAAACTGGCATTTCTCTATTGATTTCAGTGGCGCGAGGCCGATTTACTTCTGCTGGGGAGCTGCTCCCCGGTGTGGTTGAGACCATGGATACGATTGTCCCTGGTGATGCTATTATCCCCACTCCAGATGTGCAGAATGAGAGGGGTCCCAGTGAATCACAGCTGCCAGTGTGTGTCTGAAAAGTGGTTCTTATCATGGTTGTAAAGAACAGAGCCTAGAGAGGCCCAACAAACCATCTATTGGGATAATGGGAGAACTGACACTGCAAAAAAAACAGGAGTACTTGTGGCACCTTAAAGAGTAACAAATTTATTTAAGCATGAGCTTTCGTGAGCTACAGCTCACTTCTTCGGATGCATAGAATGGAACACACAGACAGGGGATATTTATACATACAGAGAACATGAAAAGGTGGAAGTATGCATACCAACAGGCAGAGTCTAATCAATTGAGACACTGACACTGCAAAGAACACCTGGATTAACTCTGACACCCCCCTCTGGGATATCCCCCTCTGACACCCTGTACTGAAATATCTCGTAGATGCCCCCACTTGCATGTTTCATTATCTGCCATGTTAGGAAACTCTTTTTCAAGTGGGCTCAGTTCTATACTGGTATAAACTGCCACTACTCTATTGACTTCAGGGGAGAGAGGCTGACTTCCACATGCTGGGGACCTGCTCCAGTGTATAGTTAAGCGTGTGTTTGTGATTGTTGTGACAACGTTATGTTCTTGACTCCATGGGTCCTGCATTTCCTGATGGATGTTTGCTAGCCTCAGAGGCTCACTGTGATCCTCCACGTAGCCCTTTTCTCTCTAGAGGCAAGTTTCACAGCTTAGTGAGCCATTTTCATAAGCCAGCAAGGGAGGTGAGGAGAACCCTCCCTCGCACATTCTCTGTTGTCTCCCAGTCTCAATGATTAATCAAGGAGGGAAGGGGGCAGGGCCGGCTCCAGACCCCAGCGCACCAAGCGCGTGCTTGGGGGGCGGCGTGCCGCGGGAGGGCGGCAGGCGGCTCCGGTGGACCTCCCGCAGACGTGCCTGCGGAGGGTCCGCTGGTCCCGCGGCTTCGGTGGAGCATCCGCAGGCACGTCTGCAGGAGGTCCACCGGAGCCGCGGGACCGGCGACTGCCAGAGCACCCCCGCGGCGTGCCGCCCTGCTTGGGGTGGTGCAATTCCTAGAGCCGCCCCTGAAGTGGGGAGCCCAGGCCCACCCTCTACTCTGGGCTCCAGCCCAGGAACTCTAAAATTAACAGCTGTGGTAGCTGACTTTTTGAAAATAGGATGTGTACCATTCCCTGGGCCATTTCCCCATAGCAGACCCCACTCAATACCTCCTTCACCATTACCTCCGGGCCTCCTTCCTTACACCTGATATGGATTCGTACTGCTTCGTTCCTCCAGCACTGCCTCACTGACTAACTGGGAGGCTTTTAACTAATTCCAGCCAGCCCTTGATTGAACCAATCAATCTAACTATCTCTACTGCCTTCACCCACGAAAGCTCATGCTGCAAAATGTCTGTTAGTCTATAAGGTGCCACAGGATTCTTTGCTACCTTCTAGAAGGATCTTAATTGGCTATCTTAACAGTTGTCTTGATTAACCTGGAGCAAATGCCATTTGGTTACCATGGTACCAGGGATTTGTTTAGCCTGGCGCTGACATACCTGTTCCTCGCTACTTTACTGAAGCCATCTGGCCTTGCCCCATCACGTCGTCCATGGTGATACTATTCTCCCAAGCCCCTAGAGCCGAATGACATGATTCCCAGCGAATCACAGCTCCTGGTATGTATGATTCCAACTAGCATGGGTGTGCGCATGGGGGGGCGATCAGGGTCACAACCCCATCCCCTCCCCCCAATAATCATTGGAGGCACCAAACTTCTCCGCCCCAGGGCCGCGGAGGCAGCGAATATCAAGTTCCTACTGGGACTGGGGCCAGGTGAAGGGAGGGGGGCAGTAAGATCCTCCCAGTGCTGGGTGGGGGAGGAAGGAGAGTGACCTTCAGTGCCCCCCCAGGGGTCAAATTTAAATTCCTGCACACGCCCTGCAAAGTGGCAAGTGATTATTCAGATGGTTCTAAAGAACAGGCCCACAGAGAGAGAGCAAACTGGCTACAAGTATTCTAGGGGAAATGGAACTGCAAAAAACATCTGGATTAACTCCTGGATTAACTCCTTTGGGATTTAGAAACCCATTGCTCTGTTTTTATCCCAATCCTTGCACATCTGCCCAGGCTATTCCAACTGACACTTTGCAGGGTTTGGGCTTTCTAAGAGGTGCTGGGATAATATAAAACACCCTGACATCAACGCAAATGTGATTGTTCACCCCAAAAACGCTGCTAGCTAGTCTCCCAGAAGCCTGCAAGGAAATTGCTGGGAGTTAGTTGCTGCTGCTCTCTGTCCACAGCTTAACCACACCACGGCTACACTAGCAGCGCCGTGTCAGTACGGTGATCCCAGCATACTACTGCACTTTTGTCGGTGTAGTTTTTCTAGCTGCCTCTGTGTGAAACGATCTCTATGGTAAATGCATGGTTAAGCTGCTATGAATGTGTCTCACTAGGGCAATTTTCCAGCACAGCCATGTCGGTCAGAGATGAAATATCTTCAGTCCCCAGACTGACACCACTATGCCAGTAGAAATCTGTAGTGTAGACATGTCTCCAGACAGCTCTGTGATGGGCAATGTTCCCACTCCCCTTCTTTCTCCGTGCTGGGATTAACCTCCAGAGTCTGACAGTTTACCTACTGCTCAGAATAAGAATTAAAGCTGGTTAGAATTATTACAAAGGAATTTTTTTCTAGACTGACCTCCTGCATAGCACAGGGTACAGAATCTCACCCAATAGGGTGACCAGATGTCCCCATTTTAATGGAGACAGTCCTGATATTTGGTGCATTTTCTTATATAGGCACCTATTACCCCCCTCACCCTCTGTCCCAATTTTTCACACTTGCTGTCTGGTCACCCTATCACCCAGTGATTCCTGCATGTAGCCCATAACTTCTGTTCTATTTCGAGCATGCCTTTTCTGAACATATCCCATCGAGATTTAAAGACTTTCAGTCATTAAGGCCATATCTACACTACCATTTACATCGGCAAAATTGATGTCGCTCAGCGGTGTGAAAAAAATACGTCCCTGAGTGACATACGTTTCGCCAGCAAAAACAGCAGTGTGCATAGTGCTATGTTGGTGGGAGAGCTTCTCCCGCCGCTCATTGTGGGTGGTTTCATTACATCAATGAGGGAGCTCTCTCCTGTCGGCACAGAGCGGCTACACAAGAGATCTTACAGTGGCAGAGCTGCATAGGTACAGGCATGCCGCTGTAAGGTCTCTGGCATACACATAACCAGAGACTCCACCACATCCTGGGTTAATTGTTCTGATGGTTAATTAATGCTGATAAAAGTTTTCACCTTCCTTCATGTTTCAATTTGTCTAGCTTCAGTTTTAGGTTATTGGATCTTTTCTTCCTTTGTTTGATTAAAGAGCCATCTCCCATCAGAAATCTCTTCCCCCTCCAGTTACGTGTATACCAGGATCAAGTCACCTTTTAACTGTCTCTACGGTAAATTAAATAGATTGCACTGCTTGTCTTTGGATTCCCCAGGATCTCTCAGCTAGCCTGACCTCTGAGCCCACGTCTGGAGGCCAATGGGCTTCCTATGCTTAATCTGATTCAAAATCTGATTTACGGGTACCGGGCTAATGTACAAGCTCCAAAGGAGAGTAAATTCTGAATACTCACAGGAACACCCCCTCCAGATCATCCATCAACTTACAGGAAAAAAGCAAGTTACTAAAACATTAATTTCTTGTTGCTGCTCTTTCTCTGGGAGCAGTGAAATGAAAATGATGTCCTGAAAGGAACTGGACTCAAACGGCTGCTGGTTGGGAAACGGGAGCCAGTGTGGTCTGGTGAAAAGGGAGCTGGGCTGGGAGACAAGAACTTGGAGATTTCTTCTGTTATTCCCTCTCAGATGACATGTGGCAAAATTAATCTGATAGTGATGGAGTCAGCCTAGGTATCCTTGATAGGATACAATTTACAGTGAGTTCCTAGGACTGTTGCCAAGAGCAGTGCATTCCGTGTCATTTCGGAAGGATCTCCTGTGAGATATTTAGTGGGTACCCAAAGGAACTGTGGGACACTTCATGCCTGTCCAGTGGACTTGTAGGAGAAGAGATCATCCTCCCATGAAGCCCTCAGTTTGGATGGGCACATATCCCAAAACTCTTGGGATAGCTCCCAGGTGCAATGCATTCTGGGTGATGTCATCAACACCCTTTCAATATATTTCATGGGTGCCCAAAGGAATTGTGGCGAGGACAACCTCCCATCAACCCTGGCAATCTCATACAAACCTTCCAAATATGTGTTCACCTGGAGACCCTCTGAGGTAGCTCCCAGCAGAAGTGCCTCTGAGTGATATCGAAAAGCCTCATTATTACCCCAGGGACCATGGGAGAGGGAGGTCAACCTGCTATAAGCCTCTGGAGAACTTCATAAGCCCTGTGGAATGAGAGGACTTTCCATGCTGCCTTCGCAACATGGGCAAATGCAGCCAATGCTCCTGGGAGGCAAACGTTACCAGACATCAAACTAGCTGAAACGGGGTCCATTCACTGATGTGTGTGAAGCTACATAGCATGGGGAGGGAATCTCTGCTACTTACGCTGTTGTCGTCAAAGCTGCCGTCACCCACGTCGCCAGTCTTTACGCTACCGGAGTCCTGCAAGATGGGGAATGTTTACCGTGTAACACCTATAGGGCACCAATAGATATTCCATAGACAATTTATAGCATCTGGGGATGTGGTGTATTGATTCCAGTGCTTCTCTGGACAATTTACACCAATGGGAAACTGGAACCGTTGATTCATACGAAACAACAGCAATTATACATGAACTAGGATCAGGACCGGCTCCAGGCACCAGAGTAGCAAGCAGGTGCCCGGGGCGGCCAATGAAGAGGGGCAGCACATCCGGCCATTCGGCGGCAATTCAGCGGCGGGGCCGTCACTCCTTCTCGGAGTGAAAGACCTGCCGCCGAATTGCTGCCAATCGCGATCTTGGCTTTTTGTGTGCGTGTGTGTGCTTGAGGCGGCAAAAATGCTACAGCCGGCCCTGACTAGGGATCTACCCCAACATCATTCTCATCCATGGTGGAAATCAAGAGATAATCCTTGGTAAAGCTCCAACATTCCAAGGCTGTAAATTTGTTATACAAGTCTGGACTGGTGGGAAAAAAAGCTTAGGATGGCATTTGCATAGAGAGATTTGCCAGCAAAGGATTGGGCTGTTAGTGAGCAGCGATACAGAATACTTTTGAGGCAAAGCATGATAGTCCGACAGGAAAGGTGACCGCTGATAGTCACCGCTGACCAGAACTTGTTAGCAAAACATACTGTTCAGCTCCCCACCAGGGTATCAGGGGTTGTATCACTGAGTAATTAAAGAATTGACACACCCAATCAGAACAATGAGCCAGTCTATCTTAATATCCCTGCCTCAGCTGGGACGGAGAAATGAGTCCTTCTCCCATGAGGCTCCTTTAACCTACTTAGTGTTCACATGGGATGGGGACCTTCTGAAGTAGCTCCAAGCAGCAGTTTCTTCTGGGTGAAATTGGAAATCCACTTGTAGCATATTTATAGGAATGCAGGGGAATTGTGGGAAAGGTGGTCAACCTGCCATAGTCCTATGGAGATTTTCGTAAGCTCCCTGCAGCAGGTGGCATTTCTAAATTGCCTTTGTAACATGGAAATGCTCCTTGCTTGGTAACCTTACCAGACAAGAAACCAGCTGGAGCAGGGTTGATTGACCTGATATGTATAAAGCTACATGACAGGAGGAGGGAATCACTGATATTTATGCTGTTGTCATTAAAGTTGCTATCACCCACTTTGTCGTTATTGAAGCTACCAGAGCCCTGTAAGATGAGGGGTATTTATTATGTGTATTACGGTAACTTCTAGAGGCCCCCTCCTGATTATCCATTGACCAAATGGAGCTACAGACAATATACATCATCTGGGGGAACTGGCCTCCTTGACTCCAGTAGATCTACGGGGCATTTACAACAGCTTGGCCCTGCTCCTAACATTATTCTACCCAACCCTGGAAACCTGTTCAGCCCCCACCAGGCTACCAGAAGTCAGGTCATGCAGTAACTTAAGAACTGCTGCTCCCGATGAGACTGATGGGCCAGCATAGCCTGATATCCTGCCAGGGCTGAAACAGAACAATGGGCCCCTCTAGTCTGGTATCCTGCCTCCTACATGGGCCCGTTTTGCAGTGCTGCCCTCATGGTGTGTCTGTGCAGTACCTGGCATAAGGGTCCTGATTCCAGTTGGGTCCAGGTCTGTCCCTCGCTCTCTGTCTGTTGAACACCTGGCACAATAAATCCTCACCAGAGTATGGGCAAGGACTGTCTCTCCTGTGTCAGGGCAGCGCCCAGCAAAACGGGGTCCTGATTTCAGATGGACCTTCTAAGTGCTACTGTAATATAAATAATAGGTACATCATCTCACCAGTGGAGCTGCTCTGGGGCTCTCCAGGGAGAGGAGCCCGATGAGGAAAGCGGCCACGTACGACACTTTCATCTTTCGTCTTTCCTGTCTCTGGAGCGGAGTTGTTTCTGGTCTGGCACGCTGAGTGGGAGATGGCAGGGCTGAGCACTGTATTTATACTGTATGCTGGGCTGGGCACTGCCACCACCTTGTTCCAACCCCTGATAACGTGATTGCAGCGAGAGCCAATTGTTTCCTTCTCCTCCCCTAGTCCCTCCCATTCCTCCTTCCCCCGTCACACCCTCATTCCCTCTTAATCTTTCCTCCACCACATCCTGCTGTAGCCCAGACTTTCATCCACCACATCCTGCTGTAGCCCAGACTTTCATACTCAGTTTTTCATCCTGCAGCAGTCCCAGGTTTTTGAAACTCGAGAGAGGCTGAGCGAGGTCAGGCCGCAGGAAACAGGTCACAACCCCGGCAGTCGTTGGCCTGGAGCACACATCTGAAAATGGGAAGTAGGTTTCTAAATCACACAGGCACTTTGTGTTGATATAATTGAAGTGGTACAACTCCCCTAATGGTATTGCTTATTACCATACGGAATTATTATGTAAGCTGTGTCTACATTACTGCCTACATCGGCAAAACATATGTCACTTAAGGGTGTGAATATTCCACCCCCGAGTGATGTAAGTTACACTGACATAAGCACTAGTGTGCACGGTGCTACATCAGCGGGAGAGTTTTTCCTCCTGAGAGTTTTTCCTTTTCACGGGAGTGGGTTTTTTATGCTGGCAGGAGAGCGTCTTCACCACACATAAGTGTAGACATGGCCTAATTGTTCCTTCTCATTCCTGGAGTGAAGTGGTTTCATGAGACTGTGACGTTGCCCTCTATATGTTTATGGAAATATTCCTATGAGTGTTAATATGTCATAACTGGAATGTGCTCTGTGCTAGATATGCCATGTAACGTATCTTTGCAAAGGTTATGATTTCCTGAATATATTCATCCGATTTGTAGGCATGTATCATTTTTATCTCTGAAGTTAGGAGTGTTGGCTCCATGTTTGTATTTTAATTGTTTGCTCTAGAGTAAACATAAGGGAGGTTTGGCCAACATATTGTGAAGGGACAATTCAAGTATTGGGAGTGCTTAACTAACAATGAACTTGTAGAGACGTCAATCCACATCTGAGCTTTCCTGGGAATGTTCAACCTAATATATAAACAATGGCGTCAGCCTGAAAAACGCTGAATCATTCATGGACATGTGACTTGCCCAGGTGGCTACAAACTCTGTTTTGTTGCTGTGATTTTGCACAGAAGAATAAAGGGGTTTCCATCCACAAGAGAGAGAATATAAAAGGCCCTGGAAGCCTCTCCATTTTTGTCTTCAGGTGGCTCAAGAGACAGCCTCTTCGCCCCAAAGAGATGCCCGAAAGAAACTGGAAAAAAAGGACTGTAACTACTGGGGTTGAGTGATTGCTGGACCCAGGCCATAAACTACAACATTGGCCTCAAAAGGATTGTACCTGAGATAACATCTAGGGTGAGAAGTTAGTATTTGTAACTAGAGCCTTAGTGTATTAAGTTAGCCTTGCATATTTTGTTTTATTTTGCTTGGTAACTTACTTTGCTCTGTCTGTTATTACTTGAAACCACTTAAATCCTACTTTTTATACTTAATGAAATCACCTTTGTTTATTAATTAACCCAGAGTAAGTGATTAATACCCGGGGGAGCAAACTGCTGTGGATGTGTCTCTATCAGTGTTATAGAGGGTGTACAATTTATGAGTTTACCCTGTATAAACTTTATACAGAATAAAACAGATTTATTTGGGGTTTGGATCTCCTTGGTGTCTGGATGCTGGAGACAGGAGCACTTCTTAAGCTGTTTTCAGTTAAGTCTGCAGCTTTGGGGGCGTGGTTCAGATCCTGGGTCTGTGTTGCAGCAGGGTAGCATGTCTGGCTCAACAAGTCACAGTTCTGGAGGCCCAAGCTGGCAGAGAAAATGGGCTCAGAGGTAGTCTCAGCACATCAGGAGACAGTCCCAAGGGGGTCTCTGTGACTGAACTCATCACAGTGGCGTAGTCGGCAGGATCTGTGCACAGCTGATTGCTTTGAGATACTGGTAGTGATTTTAAGTGAGTTTTGAGTGTGGTGGCTGGAGAACAAACAAAGTGGTTACTGGTTTATTATTTTCTGTTTGTTTATTTCTGGTAAGTGAAATAAGCACAAAAAGGTAGGAAAATGACTACCAGTGAATCAGCTACAAAACTAGAGCTGGCCAGACTGGAAGCGGAAGAGAAGGCAAAGGACAGTGAGTTTCACATGAGGCTAAAAAGAAGCAAAGGCAGCCAGGGAGGAAAGAGGCATGGACTTAAAAGACAAGGAAATTGAGGCACAGAAATCTGCCCAGGAGGAGGAGGAAAGGGAGAGGCAACATTCTCAGGAGGAGAAGGAAAGAGAGAGACAGCTAGTCCTGGAGCTAAAAGACAGAGAAATTGTTATATCCTTGGGGGGAGCCGGTACAAGGAAGAAATCAGTTGAGGCCAGAGAGCTGACAGCTAACAAAACCACCATTTTATTTACAGACACAGAGAGCTCACTCAGCCGGCTGAAGCTGGCTGAGCTAACCCATAATAATCTAACTCAGTTGCCATAGCAACAAAAACCATGACAACCAAATACACAACATATTCCTCCCCCCGTAATAAGAACATCCCCTAAATAAGACACACACTAGACTAGAGAAGGAGGGTAGACTGCCTCCATTCCCGGCTAACCCCTGGGGATTATTTTGCCCCATACCCGTGGGTTCACCCTAGCTAAAGATCCAGCCGATGAGGAGGCCTTCTGTCTCTAGGTGGATTACGGTGAACTTCTGGAGTTATTGCACGCGAAAGCACTAGGGGCTCAGGGTCCGCAGCACGAACGGGTGAGGAGGTGGTATCAGCTCGTGCTGGGCAAAGGGGTATCTCAGCCGCCGGCAGTAATGGAGGAGAACAGTCAGGAACAGGTGACTCGTGATTCGGTGCCTCACCAGAAGAGGTGAAGTCAGACCCCTCAACTGCAGATGGGTCCTGAGGACTGGCATGACCTGGCAACAGCTGATCTACATGTTGCCGCCAGGTAAGATTCTCTGCAGACCGGACTGTGTAGGAAACAGGTCCTGTTTGAGTGATGACTGTGGCCGGGACCCATTTAGCTCTGGAAGTATAATTCCGAGCCAAAACTGGCTGTCCCGGGCTAAAGGTTCGGTCTTTTGCTCTGGGTGCCCGTCTGATGACTTGATATTGCTGCTGATGTTGCACAATTTGTCGGGGTTCAGAAGGTTTCAGCAGATCAAAGCAAGTGCGCAGCTGTTGTCCCATCATTAGAAAGGCCGGAGATGCGTGGGTCGTAGCATGAGGTGTGTTTCTGTAGGAAAGTAAAAAGGTATCCAGACGCTTTTGAATGGAGTGTTGTCCCCTTGCTGATTTCAAAGCGTTTTTCATTGTCTGCACAAATCTTTCAGCTAATCCGTTGGTGGACGGATGATATGGTGCTGACGTTATGTGGTGTATCCCATTTGCCTTCATAAAATTTTGAAACTCCTGAGAAATGAACTGCGGTCCGTTGTCGCTCACAAGTTGTTCTGGCAGACCAAAACGACTAAAGAGTCCTCGTAGTTTTTGGATAGTACTCTCTGCAGAAGTGGACTGCATTATAGAGACTTCTGGCCATTTAGAATGGGCATCTATTGCCACCAAGAACATGCTTCCTTCAAGGGGGCCAGCAAAGTCAACGTGAATACATTGCCACGGGTTTTCAGGCCAGTCCCATGGGTGTAGGGGTGCCCACAAGGGTGCATTCCTCACACCCTGACATGACATACAAGCTTTTGCCTTCTCTTCAATAGCGCTGTCCAATCCAGGCCACCAAAAATAGCTTCTTGCGATTTCCTTCATGCGCACTATTCCACAGTGACCGGAATGTAGCTGTTCTAACATCTGTGATCTCAGTGGTGGTGGAATAATGACACGTCTCCCCCACAACAAACAACCAGATTGGACCGATAACTCCGTCCACTTGGACATGTAGGGAAAAAGGTCGGATGAGACCGGAGAGGTTTGTCGAGTTTTTCCATGCATCACCAGGTCCATAACATGGGACAATACTGGGTCAACGCGAGTTGCCTTCTTTATCTGAGTAGCAGTGATGGGTGTATTCTCTACCTGTTCAAAGTAGAAGATTTCCTTTTGGGCACTATCTTGGTGTTTGACCGGCAAAGGCAACCTGGAGAGGCCATCTGCATTGCCGTGCAGAGTGGATTTCCAATATTTGATTTCATATGTGTGTGCTGAAAGTAACAATGCCCAACGTTGCATACGACTAGCAGCTAATGGGGGAATGCCTGTGTAGGGTCCAAAAATTGATGTCAGAGGTCGATGGTCTGTGAGAAGAGTAAACTTTCACCCAAACAGGTACTGATGAAACTTCCGAATTCCAAAAACAATTCCTAATGCCTCACGTTCGATTTGGGCGTAGTTAGTTTCTGCTTTGCTTAGAGTGCGTGAAGCAAAAGCAATAGGTCTCTCTTCTCCTGAAGGCATAATATGTGACACGACTGCTCCCACTCCATAAGGGGAGACATCGCAGGCCAATTGCAGTGGTAAGGATGGATCAAAGTGCGTTAGAACTTCAGAATTTAGCAATGCATCCTTAGCTTTGTTAAATGCAACATCACAGGCTTCAGTCCACTTCCAGGCCTTTTTCTGCCCAAGGAGCTCATGAAGTGGTTTTAGCAGTGTGGCTAACTGTGAGATGAACTTTCCATAATAGTTCAGGAGTCCTAGTAACGAGCGCAGCTGGCTTACATTTCGAGGTGGGGGAGCCTCCACAATAGCTTTAACTTTTGCAGGGGCCTTATGAAGACCTGCAGAATCAATGATGTGTCCCAAATATTCAACAGAGGGCTTGAAGAATTCACACTTGTCTTTGCGAACTCGTAGGCCATACTCTTCCAGTCTTTGTAGGGTAGCCTCTAAATTCTTTAAGTGATCCTCTTCATTTCTTCCAGTGACCAGGATATCATCCAGATAGCACTGAACTCCTGACAAGCCACACAAGATCTGGTCCATAGCCCTCTGGAACAGGGCGGGAGCAGATGTTATTCCGAAGGGTAGGCGACAGTATCGATAAAGCCCCTTATGAGTCGCAATAGTCAACAGCTCTTGGGACTTTTCATCGACGTGCATCTGTAAATATGCTTGACTCAGATCAATCTTACTGAACTTTTGTCCCCCAGCCAGGTCTGCGAAGAGGTCATCGATGCGGGGAAGCGGGTATTGCTCTGCACACAACACTGGGTTGACAGTGACTTTAAAATCACCGCAAATCCGGAGAGAGCCATCTTTCTTCACGATTGGAACGATAGGAGTGGCCCAGGAGCTATGGGTAACTGGTATTAGGACTCCATTGGTGACCAGGCGCTCCAGGTCTGCTTCAACTTTTGGCCTGATGGCATATGGCACAGTTCGGGCTTTCAGATATTTTGGTGGACTGTCAGGTTTAATGTTCAATGTCACAGTGATTCCCTTCATACTTCCCAAATCATCTCCAAAAACAGCAGCATGTTTCCTTAGTATAGGGGTTAGACTGGTTTCTTCTTTAGTCATCCGGTGCACTTCTGCCCAGGTCAGTTGAATCTTCCCAAGCCAAGACCTACCCATTAGGGCTGGGTGGTTACCTCTCACCACAAACAGTGGCAATTTAGCAGCCTGTCCATTGAGCTCCACCTTAACATCAATAGTGCCCAACATGGGCACAGCTTCTCCCGTATACGTCTTCAGAACAGTTTTTGTTGCCTTAAGCGGAAGATGCTGTAGCTTTTCTTTATACACAATCTCTGAGACCAGCGAGACAGCTGCACCGGTGTCCAGTTCCATGCGTATAGGTTTGCCATCCAATAACGGGGTTACCCAGTATTCATGTGAGCCCATTGCCAAAGACAAAACATGCAGTAGCACTTCCTCTTGCGATGAGGTGTCACCTTGATCATCCTGGGTCTGCTCTAGGGTATGCAGGGTTCCTCTTTTTGTCGGCCAGACCACAGGCCTCTTTTTCTTTTGTTTACAGGCACACTCAATATGTCCCTTTTTGCCACAGTGTCGACACACCAGGTCCTTACACCAGTATTCTGATGCCTGGTGACCCGGCTTACCACAGCGGTAACATTCTTGACTCTGCACAGTTTTGTGGGTCGGTTCTTGTGACACTTTTTGCACCCTAGGGGATGCACCAATGTATTGCGCCTCCCTTGTAGCCAGTTCCATGGAGACAGCAATATCAACAGCCTTCTGTAAGGTAAGCTGAGCCTCTATCAGTAGGCGCTTCCGTATAGCTTCACTGTAGAGGCCACACACTAACCTGTCACGCAGGGCATCATTTAACATTTCTTTAAATTCACAGTGTTCTGCTAGGTTTTTTAAAATGGCTACAAATTGTACAACTGTTTCATCTTCCTTTTGGTCTCTTTTGTGGAACCTATATCTTTCAGCAATTACCAGTGGTTTTGGGGAAAAATGGGACCCCAGGATTTCCACAATGTCACTGTAAGATTTAGTTGCTGGCTTAACAGGGTGTAGTAAGCTGCGTAGCAGGGAGTAGGTTTTAGCCCCTACAACACTTAAGAATATTGGCACCTTCTTCGCTTCTGTAATGTCATTTGCAATAAAAAAAAGCTCAAAACGCTCAGTATACACATGCCACTGCTCTATATTCTCATCAAAAGGTTCCAGTGGCCTGGTCAGAGCAGCCATGATTTTAGTTTCACTTTCACAGTCAGTGCAAACAAGCAGCTTTTTTGTTTGTTTGCTCTTTACCTTGACTTCTACTTCCTTCTGTTACTGGATCAGCACCGGAATCCCATCCTCGTCGCCACTTGTTATATCCTTCGGGGGAGCCGGTTTAGGAAGAAATCAGTTGAGGCCAGAGAGCTGACAGCTAACAAAACCACCATTTTATTTACAGACACAGAGAGCTCACTCAGCCGGCTGAAGCTGGCTGAGCTAACCCATAATAATCTAACTCAGTTGCCATAGCAACAAAAACCATGACAACCAAATACCCAACAGAAATAGAGGACCAAATTGAGACCCAGAAGCATGAACTGGCTGTAATGGGGTGGAAGAGACAGAACCCTTCATCAGCTGGTTCTGCTTCCCCAAAAACCCACAAATGGGAACAATTATGGCCACAGTATGATGAATCCAGTGATATTGCTGAATATTTCATCACCTTTGAGAGACTGTGCACTCTCCATGTGATTCCTGAAGATCAAATATTACTACTTGAGTTGCAAAATTGACTGATTCTTCAAACTATGGTAAATTTAAGGAGCTGGTTTTGAAAAAGTTTCAGATTACACCTGCAACCTACAGGGTTAAATACAGGAGTCTTAAGAGGGGATCTGGATTAAGTAATGGAGCCTATTTAAATGAAATGAGAGATTTGTTAGACAAGTGGGTGAGGGGAAAAGGTATTACAAACTTTGAAGTAATGTATGACTTGGTTACTCAGGAGCAGTTCCTGAATATGTGCAGTGATGATGTAAAACAGTATTTGTGGGAGAAAAAGGTGGATGCAGTGGGGGAATTAGCTGAGTTTGCAGACTCTTACAAGCAATCACAAGCTGCAATTAAACATAAACCACTGGCAAAGGGAAACCACTTGTCCCAAGTCTCCTGTACAAGCAGAGGAGCCCAAGAGGTGCTATCATTGTAAGGCCACTGAGCACCTGAGGAATAAATGTCCGAGGCTAAGTGGGAACAGGCAGCAGGTAACACATGAAGCTGCTGCTTCTCAGAGCACAGGGGTATCCCGGGCTACTGCCTCTTTCCAGGCAGGATTTGTAAAGGTTGCTTCTACACAGCCAAGCAGTGAGCCTGTGCATGCTGTGAAGCTTAATGGCAAAGTGCTCCAAGGATGGAGAGACACTGGTGCAGAAATTTCTCTGGTCAGGAGAGACCTGATCCAGGAGAAGGATTTGCTATCAGGAAAAATGGGAGAATTAGAACTGGTGGGAGGTTGCAAAGTCCTTGCACCTTTAGCTAAGGTACACATGGACACTGGTGATTAGCAGCCTGAACTGACTGTTGCAGCGGTGGCACACAATTTTGCACCGTTTCTACTGAGGAATGATTTTTTGGATGTGGCAGAATCTGTCCCAGGGTTTGTTAGCAGCGAGAAGGAATCTTGTGCTGAAAATCCCAGAAGGGAGGATAAAGTCACAAGTGCTGCTGGGGGAATAGTAGAGTGTTTCTTTAATTCCTCGTTAGCAGCAAGGATGGTCGTAAGCAGTTTCTGCAGCCCTGGGCTCAAGGCAGGTCCCTGCAGGAAGGGCTGGATACAGCCAGCTCCTGTCTGTGACCATCTCCTTGGAGGAAGGGGAATGTTTCTCCTTGTAACAGGGAGGCCATCCCAACTGCTGACTGCCAGGAAGTTGCAGGTCAGCATGGGACAGGTCCTGCTCTGGGATTCACAGAGACACGTATCCCGGAGATGTTAGTTGGGGTCCTGGTGACCACTGTGGTGGGAAGGGGGCTGTAGCTGGAATCAAGCCCAACCTAAGTGAAAGGGGGGATTTTGCTGGCCAGTGAAGTGTCTGTCCTAGCTGGTAGCTGTGAGCCCACAGCTGGATCAGGGTCACCTTCCCTTTTGGGGGACACAGGGGTGTCTGCCTCAGATGGGAGCCCAGAGAGGGAAGTCCAGATGGAAGGTGAGGGGGAACAGGAGGGTCTGCCCACCTTTTGTAGGGAGGCTTTTCCCCAGAAGGAGGGTGAAGGATCTGCATTTAAAGGCCAGACCCCTCATCTGTGGGTCAGGTTTTAAGGGAAGACTGGGAGTCAGATCTATGGGAGAGGAGAGCTGACCTTTTGGGAACAGAGCGTGGAGTAACTGAGGGGATCTTACCAGTCCAAAGCTCTCCATTAAAAATATTGTTCCTTCTATCCTTGTAAAAGATAAGTCTGTCTCTTCAGGTCTGGGGAAAGAAAAACGTTGGGTTTGGGAAGCTTCACAAAGGAGTGGGGTCCAACCCAAAGAAATTCCAGAGGGAGGGGCCGAGGGCAGGCAGGGCTGCGGTGCATCCTTTCCTCACCAAAACCTCAAGCACATGCCTGAGTTGAGAGCCTTCCTCAGAAAGGCAGGAGAGTCTGTGTCTGAGCCCCTATCATGGTACACAAAGGGATTAAAAAATGCAGTGGACACTGGGCAAGCCAGGCTCTGTGAACGGAATCTGTCCGTCATAGAATGGCTGTCAAGAGAAAGGAGTTAATACTGCAGAAAGGTCGCAGGGTCACATGCCGCATGTTCCCCATCCCCTGGCTCAGACCCAGCTCCCATCCAGCTCCCCCCGGGGCTCCAACAGTCCCCCCGCCCAGGGCAGCAAGCAACGGTTCACCCCAACTCCCCACTGCCCTTCCCTGCCATGCAGCCGGCAGCCAGCCGGGGCAGGGGCAGGGACAGCCCTGCTCAGAGCACGTCTAGCTCAGGGGCTGCAGAGGAGGCAGCAGGAGCGGTGGGCAGGCGGCGCCGAGTGCCTCAGTGTGGATCTGGGACAATGACCTGGAAGACACCGCGAGTCCATGGGGCAGAGGAGCCAACAGGGCCTGAACTGTACCAGAGCCTCTGCCCCTGGGCATCTGCTGAGGGTGCAGAAGGGGCGAGCAGGGTACCATTGGCTCAGGACGTGTCCGTGGGAGGCCGTGAAACCCTCAGTGTGAAGGGGGCAGAACGTGCATCACCCACAGGCTGCGTGCGGATCTGGGTCCCTTCATGGCCGGGTCACCTGCTGAGTCACCTGCCGAGTTCCCTGGAACTGAGCGAGAGGGAGGGACAGAACTGAGCTGTGTAACGGGCCAAGGGATTTTGCTCTGACACCCCTGAGAGCTCTGAGGAACTGCACCCAGACACTCTGCACCCTCTGTGCCCAGGCAGGTACCAAACCACTCCCTTTGGGGGAATGGAAAGGAGACGGTCTCACTGCGCCCACAGGTGATGTTTCTGGGCTGCTGCAGCTCCCGGGGTGCAAGATGCCCCTTCCCGCTCTGCTGCTGTGTAGGGGAGCTATAAATGGGGGGTGGCAGATTATTGCTTAAAATACCTCCTCCCCCCCTTTTTTTTAAATAAATTCCTTTGTCAATTGCAGGCAAAATAGAGGAATTACCCCCATACTTTCCTGTGTTTTTGTTTTATAGGCAGGCCAGCTTTTAATGGCTTCTGCTTTTTAAGGGTTATGGGGAAATTATTCCATTGTTTAGTTATTAAATGTATGAGGTGGTGTACCTCAGTTTTTATTAAAGTTCAATATTAAAGATATTATGTAAAAATGTTATGCTTATAAGAAGCACATGGGATCTTTTTTACGGGAAAAGACAATACACCGCATTTATTGAAGACACAATGAGCATATGCATTCAATCACACCACACACACACACACACACACTGTCCCACCAGTCAAAACTGTAGTTACCAGTTCAGAGTCTAGATCAACCTAGTAGCCAGCTAGGTTCATCATGGGTAGGAGGAACTGGTTTCTGTCGGTTGCAACACGATGCTCCAGGGAAGTCTTGGCAGGACGAACCCAAAGTTTCATGGCAAGGCATCCTGTTTATACTGTCATTTTTTTTATTGGGATTAATGAGTTTTGCACCGTTATGCTGTAATTAATTTTTGTTTGACGAGTGCTTGGTTTTTTGTTTTTTTTTAACTTTTTTTTTATTACTTTTTTAGGGAGTTGTTTTATGCTGGTTTTGATCACAGTTATTTTGTTTTCATTGACAGGCGCCTGTTTTAAATTTAGAGTTGTTAATTTGTCTTTCTTGCCATTTTAATAGGGGTGTGTAGCAGCCTCCGGGCACCCTTGCGTTTGTCTCCAGTTCCTTCCTGGTTCAGCAACGGCCCTGAGAATTATTTTTAACCCATGTTCCTTATTCACACACAAAACAGAATTAATTTACACAGAACATTTTGAACAGGGACATCAAATTGCAAAAGAAAAACACTCATGGTGTTCTTTTACTTACTTGAAAATGCTAAACCTGCAACAAAGTGGTGACTGTTACTGCCTTGAAATTAGCTCAGATACAGAATTATACAAACATGAACTCCTCCTACTACACAGTCACACCTCAGTGAGACACAGATCATTCAGCAACCTCAACCCAATCACCCCTCACTGACACACAACCCCCCCACTATCTCCCACCCCAATCACCCATCACTAAGACAAAGATTCCCTAGACAACCCCCTCCCAAATCACCCCTCACTGAGACACAGACTCCCACAGCCACCCCACCCCAATCACACCTCACTGAGACACTGATCGCCCCCCACAGCCACTCCTCACCCCAATCACCCTTTTACTGTAAAATAGATCATCCCATTCACCAACGCCTCTGAGAAATATACTCACCAACCAGGCCCTGCCCTGTCACACAGTGAGAGACAGTCCCTGCCCCAGCTGAGATCAGGCCTTGTTGTGCCAGGTGCTGTACAGACACCCCCCATAGCTCTCCTCCCACATACAGCACCACCTTCTCCTCACCCCGATCCTGTCTGTTATGGCCTCTGAGCTCACGGAGTTGCTAGCTCAGGCGATAGCAGCTCTCACTCCCCCAGACAGCCTCTCTCGGGGTGTTCGCACAGGCAGCGGGACAGGGGCTGCGGGGCCCTGTAACACGCCTCGCTGGGTGTCTGGGCAGGGCCTGCAGCTGAGGGCTTGGGGTGATAGAGCAGCAGGAGGCTGCATGGCCTGAGCTGATGGAGCAGGCGTGAGGCCTGAAACAGGAGCTGGTTCCAGTCCTCAGTGTGAAGGGGGCAGAATGTGCATCACCCACAGGCTGCATGCAGATCTAGGTTCCCTTCATGGCCAGGTCACCTGCTGAATCATCTGCCGAGTTTCCTGGAACTGAGCGAGAGGGAGGGAAAGAACCCAGCTGTGTAGTGTGCCAAGGGATTTTGCTCCTACACCCCTGAGAGCTTTGAGGAACTGCACCTGGAGACCCTAAATCATCCATGTCCAGGCAGGTATCAAACCGCTCCTTTCTGGAGAATTCGGAACGTTGCGCCTGGAAAGGAGACGGTCTCACTGCTCCCATAGGTGATGTTTCTGGGCTGCTGCAGCTCCCGGGGTGCGAGATGCCCCTTTCCGCTCTGCTGCTGTGCAAGTTCTCAGCATGGGGGAAACACCAAACCCTCATTTTGGCTGGCTCTTCTCTGGGGTAGAGCCGACCCTTTCCTCCCGCCATTGTCACAGCTCCTCTCCAGCCCTTGGCAGTCTCTGGGGATGATAATCTCGCTCAGTGTCTCTCAGCCCCTTCCGTCCCAGCGTCCCCCTGCCATCCAGCTGGGACCTGCAGGCTGGGCGGCTAACGACCCCGAGATACTGGCAGGCTCTTGTCTGCAGAGAATGATGCTGCCTGGGGAAAGGGCTGAACTCTGTGGCCGGGGAACAACTCCCACCGCGCAGAGCACAGACTGGCAGAGCCCCCAGCCTGGGTTGAGATACATGGGCCGGGCCTAGTGGACCCCACGACCTTCCCCCTCATGGCAAATTTCAGCAATTTCAGGTTCTGCCCCGAATGGGAACCAAGCCGGGTTTTGAGCTAGTGCCAATGGCTAGACCCAGTCTCCAGAACCTCCTCCTGGATTCCAATGACCAGGCCCCTGCAGCCCGGTCTCTGTCGGCCTCTCTTGGGCAGGGGGGCCGCAGGCTGCAGCACGCTGGCTCTGGCAAGTTCCAGCCTCTGCTGCCCTTCGCCCCTGTCACAGAGCTTCTGGCGATGAGCAGAGGGCGGGCGTCTGCACAGCTTTATTCGGACCCCGCCTGCAGTACCTTTGGCCACCATGGGCTGTTGGCGTGAAGTTGGTTTCTCTTCAGGGTAGATGAAGTGGCTGTTAAGTGGCTCCCCTCTTTTCTCTCGGAGTCAGCCTAGAGTATGTTACTAGCCACTAACCCCTCTGCCTCCAGTGACCCTGTGGGGTCTGGGCTGACCCCCACTCTGTGTGTGCTCTGAGGGATGGGGAGCTGACCTGAATCTCAGGGAGTGACGGGGACCATGTCTGCCTGTGACAGGGGCCGTCAGGGGAGAACGACTCCAACCTCCATCTGCGTGTTACACAAGCAGCCCACAGAGGAGCCCCTCACTCTCAGAGACCCCATCTACCTCTGACCTGGGCAGCCTGGAGAGGGGAACCCTGCTGCCTGCGGCTGGCACTAAGTCTGCACCCACTTGTGCACCGTTAGCAACAACAGGAGATAGGGATGAATGCTTCATTTCTACCCCAGGCGTTCTGTGTCTGGGGGGAAGCGGGAATTCTCTGCAATGTTTTTCTGGATGAAATGCCTGGCAAGGACTGACTGGTCTAGGGGTTGCTACCCAGCAGGTGCCAAAGGGTTAAACAGCCGGCTGTGGGCAGAGCAGGAGAATGAGGGGGTCTGTGCCAGGTCTGGGCTGGGAGGACGGGTCATTAAAGGACTGACAGAAACCCACCGTGATGTTCCCCTGGTATTATCTGGACCAGTGATCTTCCAGGTCACTCCAATCCTTAACTTTGGGAGCCAGCCTTACCCTGCTCTGCTGTGAGACCCCCCCACGCCTGGGTTCTCACAGAGGGGGTGCGCCAGAGTGAGGGTCATCGTGTTCATGATGTTGGAGGTTTTCTATATGATCTGCTCGCTCTGTGTATTTTTCCTGCTTAAGTAAAGGGCAATAGTGTGTTAGAATCCTATGCCAAGTCTGTCTGTGTTATTCATGCCTTATACATAAGGTCAGAAGGGACAATTGTAATCATCTAGTTTGGCCACCTATATAGCCCATGCCATAAAACTCCCCCAAAATCATTACCAAAGCAAATCTCTCAGAAAAATATCCAATCTTGATTTACAATTTGCCTGTGTAAGGGGACTGTTGCCCCCTTACTAACATTCAGTGGGGGTGTTTTGGTTGCTAGCTCCCAGCACTAAAAGAGGAGGGATCGATGGCAAATCAGGACCCTGAGACTGACAGTCCCCAGGAACAATGGCAAGAGGCCAATGCTCCAGGTCAGCCTGATTGACAGGGCAGGCCGGCTAATCAGGAAGACAGAAGGCCAGGGTGGGTCCCGTCCTCTGTGTGAGCAGGAATGTGCTGGAGGGGGGCCGAGCAAAGGAGAAAGCAGGGGCCCAAGCTGAGCTGGAGAGTAGAGCCGGGCCAGATCCAGAGGGGCCAGAGACACAGCGCAGAGAGAGCAGATCCCGTGCTGGGAGCGGAGCTGGAGCCAGAGGCACAGCACAGAGAGAGCAGACCCTGTGCTGGGAGCGGAGCTGGAGCCACAGGCACAGCGCAGAGAGAGCAGACCCCGTGCTGGGAGCAGAGCTGCAGCCACAGGCACAGCGCAGAGAGAGCAGACCCTGTGCTGGGAGCGGAGCTGGAGCCAGAGAGCCACAGGCACAGCGCAGAGAGAGCAGACCCCGTGCTGGGAGCGGAGCTGGAGCCAGAGGCACAGCGCAGAGAGAGCAGACCCTGTGCTGGGAGCGGAGCTGGAGCCAGAGGCACAGTGCAGAGAGAGCAGACCCTGTGCTGGGAGCGGAGCTGGAGCCAGAGAGCCACAGGCACAGTGCAGAGAGAGCAGATCCTGTGCTGGGAGCGGAGCTGGAGCCAGAGAGCCACAGGCACAGCGCAGAGAGAGCAGACCCTGTGCTGGGAGCGGAGCTGGAGCCACAGGCACAGCGCAGAGAGAGCAGACCCCGTGCTGGGAGCGGAGCTGGAGCCAGAGGCACAGCACAGAGAGAGCAGACCCTGTGCTGGGAGCGGAGCTGGAGCCACAGGCACAGCGCAGAGAGAGCAGACCCCGTGCTGGGAGCGGAGCTGGAGCCAGAGGCACAGCACAGAGAGAGCAGACCCTGTGCTGGGAGCGGAGCTGGAGCCACAGGCACAGCGCAGAGAGAGCAGACCCCGTGCTGGGAGCAGAGCTGCAGCCACAGGCACAGCGCAGAGAGAGCAGACCCCGTGCTGGGAGCGGAGCTGGAGCCAGAGAGCCACAGGCACAGCGCAGAGAGAGCAGATCCTGTGCTGGGAGCGGAGCTGGAGCCAGAGGCACAGCGCAGAGAGAGCAGACCCCGTGCTGGGAGCGGACCTGGAGCCACAGGCACAGTGCAGAGAGAGCAGACCCTGTGCTGGGAGCGGAGCTGGAGCCAGAGGCACAGCGCAGAGAGAGCAGACCCCGTGCTGGGAGCGGAGCTGGAGCCACAGGCACAGCGCAGAGAGAGCAGACCCCGTGCTGGGAGCGGAGCTGGAGCCACAGGCACAGCGCAGAGAGAGCAGACCCCGTGCTGGGAGCGGAGCTGCAGCCAGAGAGCCAGGTGTAGTGAGCAACTGGGGCCAGCCAAGGGGGGGCCTTCGGCAAAGGGCCCAGCGCAGGAAGACACCCCCAGCCAAGGGTCCATGCAGGCCAGGCTGGGAGGGGGACCTTAACCTGCCGGGGGGCTGGCACTGGGAAGAAGGGTCCCACCACCCAAAGGCCGGAGGTGTGTGGTCACCACCATTTCAAGTGTCCCACCCACAGCATCCCTGCAGCACAGCCAGGGCCTGAGAAGGAGGCTTGGGGCCTACAAGGAACAGACTGCAAAGTGCCTTGATGTCCAGAGACACTGTTTGTGATGTTCCCTGCCGCAGAGCAGGGTGATGTGTTTCCCTGTAACCGTTCCCATTTATTCTTATTCTTTTCTTTAAATTGATTGTTAAGTAAACAACTTGTATTTGCTTTAAATTGTCTGGAATAATCAGTGGGTCAGGGAGGTGCCCAGTGCAGAGAGGGTACCCCGGAGTGGGGACACCTTAGCCCCTGTCCTAGGTGGCCACAGCAGGGTTGGGGGTTGAGCCCCCCAGGAATCCTGGGCCCAGTCTTGTTGGGGCTACGAGAACTCTGCCAGACAGGAGAGTCCTCAAGGGCAGGGAGGCCTCTGGGTAAAGGAAGTGGGAGCGAGGACTCAGATCCTTTCGCTAGCCCACTTCACCGGGGTAGCACAGAAGCCAGGAAAGTTCCCCACAATAGCGGGACCATTCCCCCGCTTACACCTGGCATGGAGAATCCACCATGACCCTTGACAAATTGTTCCAATGGACAACTACTTGCACTGTTAAAAAGTGTGTGCCTTGCTTCCGATCTGAGTTTGTCTGGTTTCAGCTATTAGCCGTTGGATCATGTTACACCTTCAGGGCCGTCCTTAGGCATAGGCAGAATGGGCAGCCGCCTAGGGCACCACTAGGTCTGGGGGCACAGCTCTGCCTGGAGCCGGGACAGATGGGAAGCAGTGGAGCATGTAAGAGCAAGCTGCTGGGTCCTAGAGAGAGCCGAATGCAGCACAGTCTGAGGGAGGGGATTGGCTGCTGGGGTCTCTGGGAAGGGGAGGGGGTTGGGGAAGGAGCTCACCTGTGAGTGTGACTCTTTCTCCCTGGCTGAAGTGAGGTGAGGCAGGCTCTGCAACCAGTATCCTTTGTTGTGCCCCATAACATCCATTCTTCTCCCCCCTGTCCCATGGAGCACCCCCTCCTTTCTCCCTCCTCCCCAGGAGCATCCCTCTCTCTCTCTCCTCCCTCCCCTCCGTCAGGGCTGGGTTGGGTGAGGTGCTGGGGGGTAGGTGGGGGGAGGAGGCTGGCTGCCTGCTGAGGAATGAAAGTGAAAGTAACTCACTTCCTCGGCCAGGATTGGAATGTCACACGGGGCTGGGCTGGGGTTAGCCAGATGTGTGAAAAATCAGGACAGGGGGTTGGGGTAGGGTGAGCAGATATCCCTATTTTATAGGGCCAGTCCCAATTTTGGGGTCTTTTTCTTATATAGGCTCCTTTTACCCCCACCCCGTCCTGATTTTTCACACTTGCTGTCTGGTCACTCTAGGTGGGGGTAATTGGTGCCTATATAAGACAAAGCCCCAAATATCGGGACTGGCCCTATAAAATCAGGACATCTGGATCTGGTCACCCTAGCTGGGGAGCGCCTCTCTCCCGGGCAGGCAGCTGCCAGCGATCCATCTCATCCGGGGGGAGCTGCACTGGGCAGGATGAGCTGCTGTGGCTCCATGGGTGACCTGTCCCTGAGATCAGATGCCATGCTAACTTCACCATGGTCCGTAAGGCTGGTGGTGGTGCCCATTGGCGTGTGATTGGACCTGAGGGTTTGCTGCTGCTGTTGCCACTCTGCACCCCAAGAGGTGGATTTTGGGGTCTACTGCAGCTGTTGGACCAGCAGGCTGGGGGGTGAGCCAAGCATGAAAGCAGTGCTGTGTTGCCATTTAGATTGTCATTTAACAACTTTGTTTGCCCAAAATTCTTGCTAACAATCCTGAATCCAATTTCAATATTTTTTTTAAAAAAAATTAATATCTTAGCCAAAAACAGAAAATTAAGTTGTTGACAATTATTAGTGACAGGTTTGGTTTGAGGCAGGGAGTGGGCCAGTTTTCATCAGAGAAACAAAAAATGTTGACTAACTTTCCTATAGCCTGTTACTCCTGATAAGAGCCCTCCAACAACTGTAATATGCTCATCTCCTTACTAGTGTATAAAGCAGGGGTTGGCAACCTACGGCACACATGCCAAAGATGGCAGGTGAGCTGATTTTTGATGGTACGCAGCGGCAGGCTGAGCGGCTCAGCCCATCACTGCTCTGGGGTTCCGGCTGCTGCCCTATTGCCAGCTGGGATACCAGCCGCCGGCCCCACTCAGCACCTGCTGCTGGCCTGGGGACCCCCAAGGAACCCCAGACTGGCAGAGAGCTGAGCAGGCCAGCTGAACCACTCAACCTGCTGTCAGCCTGGGGTTCCATTCATTCAGCCGGCAGCGGGCTGGGGGGTTGAGTGTCTCAGTCTGCTGCCAGTCTGGGGTGCCGGCAGCACTCAGCCTACTGCTACTCCGGGGTTCTGGCTGCCGGCCCCTTGCCAGTCAGTAGCCCAGCCGCCGGCCCCACTCTGCCTCCTGGCGGCCGGGATCCTGGGTGGCAGGAGTTGGTGGTCAGAACCCCAGACCAGCAGTGGGCTGAGCAGGGCCTGGGATCCTTGTCTAGGGTTCCAGTCACCAGTCCCGCTCAGCCCGCTGCCGGTCTGGGGTTTCATTTACTCAGCTGGCAGTGGCCTGAGCAGGACCTCAGATAATTACAATAGTTTATTTATATAAAATAGACATAGAGAGAGACCTTCTACAAACATTAAAATGTATTACTGGCACGAGAAACCTTAAATTACAGTGAACTTGGCACACCACTTCTGAAAGGTTGCCGACCCCTGCTATAGACTGACCATATGTTGTACTAAGATTCTCCTGCTTTTTTTTTTCCTGTGAGTCAGTATAGCTTTTGCCAGCCCAGAAGTTGGGCAGCCAATGTTTTACATTTTCACAATGTTTTCTCCAACTTTCATAAAGTAAATACATAGTTAATATGAGTTAAAAAGGCCAGGGACACTTCCTTGTGAAGACTCTGTACAGCAGATCATGCTAGAGCTGTGAAAATGTCAGTTTTTGATGGAACTTTAGAGACAGTGATTTATCATGTATTTTATCATGTGAATGTGCTGCTATTGCCAATGTCTTTCCAAACAAAAATAAGGCACAATAGGACTTCTGTAACATTTCTGTGCTACCTTAATCTAGATGAAATGATTCTGTGCTGACTTCATTTTGGTCACTTTGTGCTTTACCTAGCAGTAAAACTAGGGTTATATTTTCCCACTGTTTGGAAACCCAGCTTATTAAACTGATTTTGC
This sequence comes from Mauremys mutica, assembly GCF_020497125.1. NCBI lineage: Eukaryota > Metazoa > Chordata > Testudines > Geoemydidae > Mauremys > Mauremys mutica. The sequence goes on from NC_059088.1 coordinate 12,861,236, forward strand.
AGCCAAAAAAGCCAGAAAGATTGCTTTTAATTAAAAACAAATCTTTGTTTCAATACCTCTTCATATAAATTTCCAATAAAATTTTGACAAATTAAAAAAATTATATTATTTGCATCATTCTGTGAAATCAGAATTTTTTCTATAGGGCTACTTCTTTAGTGCTAGTGCATCAGCATTACAGTGTGTTTAATTAAGTTAAACTGGTTTTAATAACGTGAATGTGGCAAGATTTCCAATACTGTATGCTTATATTTGTGTTGCTAAGAGCAGATCAGGCACAGGGGCACCAGTTTAATAATCTCGCCTAGGGCACCATAAATCCTAAGGACGGCCCTGTACACCTTTCTCTGCTAGACTGAAGAGCTCGTTGTTAATTATTTGTCCCCCTTGTAGGTACTTATCGGCTGTCATTAAGTCACCCCTTAACCTTCTCCTTGGTAACCAAAGTATATTGAGTTCCCTGAGTCTTGCACTATAAGGCCTGTGTTTTAATCATTTAATCACCCTTGTGATGTGCTACATCTTATCTTGGGCCCCCCGAGAGAGTTAAACTGTACGGCTTGTGTTGTGTGTGTAAGCAGAGTCAGGATGAGCTCTACCCTGACATCTGGTGGTGAATTATGGGGAGTGTGGAAAGAATTTCAAGGAGTGGCAAAGATTCGCATTGCAATAGCCCACGGCAGCCTGGGATGGTTATTTTGACAGCTGGGATCCCCAATTTCTTTGTTATTGGGGCAGGACGGAAAAAAAGTGCTGTCACCCTAATTATGTGAATGAGGAACTATGAGACTGCTTTATGACAGAAATGACTCAACGTACATTAAATAGTACTTGCTAGACAAGGGACATGGGTTCCAAAACCCAGTGAATTGAGAGAGGGTGGGGAGTGGTGTGTGTATCTGATGGCATGGGTGCCTTTTGAGGGCTTGGAGCACCAATTGCACATCCTCCTCTCTCCACTGTTGAAGAGCAGAGCTAATTTTGAATCCTTTAGGAGTCCATCTAGAGGCTGCTGACCTGAATTAATGTTGGGCTAATGGTTCACCTGCACGGGGACTCCTCTGCTACAAGCTGAAACCACTAAAAGCTGAAATTACTGAAAGAGCTGAGCTTACTGAGCCGAGATCATGGAGTGCTGTGTCAACTAGTGTGGGGAGCCTGAACATCTATCGCTAAACGGCTGGCAGAGCAGAGCAGTCTGAAGCACGTTGGAGCAGCCCATGGAGCAGTGAGCAGTGTGGAGCGGTTTGTGGGGATGGCTGACGCGGTTCACGGGTCGGCTGGAGGAGCGGCATAGCTGGTGGAGAGGAGCCAGTCATGGTGAAGGCTGCAGCAGAACTCCACAGAGAGGCGGAGCAGTCGGCCCTGGCCCACGTAAGGTGCCCCTTAACAACCTGTGTGTGCCCCACCCCCCCATTTCCACCCAGGCTGGGGGGGTGAAACTCTGCAGATAAACTTTTGAACTCTGGGTGGCATTGACCAGAGACAGAGACTTTTGGGTTGTTGGACTTTGGGGTGATTGGACTTAAGACCCTACGGGGGAAAGGACATTGCCAAATGTACTTGGGGGTGGGTTTTTGCTTATGGTTTGTGTATAATCCTGTTTGTGGTGTCTCTCCAACGTGATGCCGCATTGTTTCCCTCCTTTATTAAAAGGATTTTGCTACACTCGGACTCTGTGCTTGCGAGTGGGGAAGTGTTGCCTCCTAGAGGCGCCCGGGGGGGGGGGGGGGATATGTAATGGTCCCAGGTGACTGGGTGGGGGCCCGAGCCGGGTTTTCATTGCTGCCAACTCAGAGGGGCAGAAGGGTTACATGTGTTCAGTGGGATTCTGGGAGAGGGTCTGTTTAAGATACAGCGTAAGTTGAGGGGGCAGCACTGATACCGGGGGGTGGGGGTTGGACTGCATTGCAAGTCTCAACAGGGGGTGCTTGAGAGAGGATCAGCACCTCATAGGGAGGGACCTCCAGACGGGCAGTGCCTGGGCTCTGTTCAGACCCCAGCGGCTTAAAATATGGAAGGCAGCTGCTGGGTCTCCCTACAGCAGTCTGGTGAGTGGCCAAGAGGGGGCGCTCAATCCGAGCTGTGACAGCTGCTCCCTAACAGGTTGTGTGGGTGTTGCCGCTTGTGCTGTCACAATCCAGGAGAGTGAGGAGAGGGGCTCTGGAAGGAGCTACCACTGTTTTCCCCAATAGTGTTCGACAACCGCCTGTCCTGAAATGATCCAAACAGCAGCCCTGCATCCATGTGTTTTGCAAAACATATTGTTCTACTGCCCTAGGCTGGGATTTTCAGACAGGGCTAAGGAAGTTAGGTGGCCAGGTCCTTTTATCTTTTTACACCTTTAGTCTCCTTTGAAAAATGCCACTCTAATGTCTTTTTTTTTCCTGAAAAGATTTTGTTTGTCCTGTGAAGGATGAATAGTGCTGGTCCCGGCGTAGAGAGGGGGAGTGGATGAGGCTGAGATGCCAGTGAAAGGGGCTGAAACCTGAAATAATTTAGAACAAGTTAAACCTTTTCATAAGTTTGTGCCATAACTTGTGTCCTTTGAAGAAGCAAGACTGAGGTGCAGTTTCTGGGTTGTTTTGATGGCAGCGAATGCCTGTGTGATGTTCAGGCCAAAAGAGTGTAACTGTTCGGGAAAGGGTTCGTTTTACGGAGTGCAGGGAGACATCTCCAGACCTCTGGGGAGTATGTGCTGGAACATCTACCCTGAAAGGAAAATTGCCACTTGTTTTCCCAGCCGCAGCCCTGGGAACTGCCGCTCTGGAGCTCAGTTTACAGACCCTTTTCCTTCCTGCTCCACTGGATTTGTGAGTTGCTCAATTATTTATTTTTTCTCGGTGCTTCCCAACCGAGGGAGAGGGAAGGATACTGGAGAGCACAACCTGTTCCCCCTGCCTCACCTGCACAAAGTTCAGAATTCCCCAACAGAAATGACAGCACTTGGGCCTGGTCTAAACATGAGGCCGTTCACCTCAACCCTATTCTGTCAGTGTCCACACTGCAGCCTTGTCCCGCTGATGAAAGTGCCCCACTACAGCGACATCATAACCCCACGAGAGGCGTAGCACTTGTGTTGGTGTAGTTACGGTGACGCAGTGTCTGTGCAAACACTGTGTTACTTATATCAGCTGTTTGCTGTCTTGAGCCCGGCTACCCCAGTTCCCCACTCCCAGCCAGGCTGCTGCCTGAAGGCTCCCTGCTTCCCGTTCAGGGAGTCAAGAACCCCGGGCAGCTGGACCCCGATCCCACTGGGGGTGACGGGTGGGGAAGGAATCTGAGCTCCTGGAGGGGAGCTGCAGGGAACCGAGAGCTTTGGCTCTCAGCCTCCCACACTGCCCCTCTCTAGTGTGTGTAAGCAAGGCTGGCGAGGACACACACCACCGACAGGAGGAGGGTAGTGTGGACATCAGCCACCACAGTAATTACTAACATAGGGTTGAAGTGTAGACATGCCCTTGGAATGAAGCAAATCCCGTGCCAGTCTGCAAGTAAAATTAATTTACAGAGAAACATTTAAAAAAGGAACAATCCCAAAGCTTTTTGTGCAGTTGCATTTATTTTTATTTTTGCAAAGCTCTTGGCATTCCCCAGGGTAACAGAGGGACAGAGCTCTTTGCCCTCTGTTACATTGAAAGACACCACAATCAATGAACAGCACAGTGATCAGTCAGAGTCCCAATCAGTATGATTTATGATTCTCATGTGGCCTTTGATTGGTCAGGAGAGGTGACAGGCAGCAGCATGGGAAGCGTAATGGCATCGTAGCCGGTTCATCAAATCTGGTTTCATCAGCGTGTCTCTTATTAATTCACCAACACAGAGCCTGCAGGGCCAGGGAGAGATGGCAAACAGCAATTACAGTCCCAGTAACCCACTGGGAATAAGACAAGTACCCGCCCCCCATACCCTGAAGGAATTCCACCCCTTTCCATCCCCAGCCTGCTGGTTGCATTTTACATCAGTGCCCCTTGCAAACTATGTTATTGATAGACTGGGAAAGGGAGTCAGAGAGGAGTCAGAGCCCTACTGATCAGCTCCTCCCTCTGCCCCAGCAGTGTGCTGCGGTGGGCAGGAGGTGCTGGGGGCGAGGGAGTGGGAGCGAGGGTGGTGCAAGCTTGGGGGAAGGGGTGAGTCTGGCAAAAGCCCCTAGTGCAGACTTCACTTCAGCTTAGGTGAGTCACTTCCCCTCTCTGGGCCTTTCTTTCTTCACTTTGCCTTCCTTCATTTTGTCTGATCGGTCACTGTTAAATGTACCAGTATCACTTTATAGACTCTCAGTGTCAACTGCCTCTGGAGTATCTATGGGCAGAGCACCACCAGCAGGGCTCAGTGTGCCCCCAAACCGCTAGGCAGACAAGGGCAGGAGTGATTTAGTGCTGCTCTTTCTCTGATCTCGTTGAAATGATGCTGGTTTCATGGCAGTGGCAGAGCCAAGCAGCTACTGGGGTGGGAAATTTCCCAGCTACCTGATTGATTTCCGGCTTCCGTTCTACTGAAATATTTCTTACATCCCCACATGCTTCATTGTCTTCTATGTTAGGAAACCATTTTTTAAAATGGGATAAATTCTTTTCTGGTGTAAATGGGCATTTCTCTGTTGACTTCAGTGGTGCAAGGCCGATTTACATCTGCTGGGGACCTGCTCCCTGGTGTAGTTGAGACCGTGTATACGAATGTCCGTGGTGATGCTATTATCCCCAGTCCAAAGGTGCAGAATGAGAGGCGTCCCAGTGAATTGCAGCTGCCAGTGTGTCTGACTCCGCTGGGAACTGGTTCTTACCATGGCTGTAAAGATCAGAGCCCACAGAGACCCAACAAACCGGCTACGGGGATAATGGGAGAAATGACGCTGCAAAGAACACCTGGATTAACTTGGACACCCCCTCTAGGATTTAGAAGCCCATTGCTCTGCCTTTTGCCTTAATCCTTTCACATCTGTCTGGGCTTTTCTGGCTGACCACTGGGCTCAGCACCGGGGTTTCTGAAGAGGTTCTGTGATAATATAAGACAGCCTGACAGCAAAGCAACTTTGAATACTCACCCGTGGAACTCTTGCATATAAGCTCCCAGAAGCCTGCAAGGAAATTGCTGGGAGTTACTTGATTCTGCGCTTTCTCCAATACCATCAAAATGTAACGGATTCCCTCACATTGTCCATAGCTGAACCACACCATGGCTACGCTAGGAGCACCTTGTCACTACAGCTATCCCGGTGCACTTTTATCGCTGCAGTTTATTCTACTCCCTCCTGAGCAAAATAAGCTATGCAAGCAAAAGCACAGTGTTGCTGGTATAACTGTGTCTTACATGAGGGGTTTTTGCCATGTCAGCCAGGGACCAAACATCTTCCTACCCCAGACCAACACCACTGTGCCAGGGGAAGTCTGTGGTGTAGACATGTCTCCAGACAGCTCTGTGATGGGGAACATTCCCACTGCCCTTCTTTCTCGGTGCTGGGATTAACCTCCAGAGTTTGGCAGTTTTCTGGCTCCTCAGGATAAGAATTCGAGTTGGTTGGAATTTTGACGTCGGGGGAGAGAGGCTGATTTCAACATGCTGGGGACCTGCTCCATTGTATAGTTAAGAGTGTGTTTGTGATTGTCCATGGTGATACTATTATGCCAAGGCGCTGGAGCCGAATGACAGGATTCCCAGCGAATCACAGCTCCCAGCATGTATGATTCCAACTAGCAGGGGTGGGAGGGCAATCAGGGTCACAGCACCCCCCCCCCCATAGTCATTGGGGACAGAAAACTTCTCTGGGACCGGGGCCGTGGAGGCAGGGAATATCAAGTTCCTGCCGGGGCTGGACCCGGGTGGGTTGGGGTGGGAGGACAGCGAGATCCCCCTGGGGACGGCTTGGGGAGGGAGGAGCGTGAGCTTCTGTGCCCCACCCCAAAAGGGGTCAAATTTAAATTCCTGCGCACGCCCCTGCAAAGTGGCAAGTGATTCTTCAGATGGTTCTAAAGAACAGGCCCACAGAGATGTAACAAACCGGCTACTAGTATTAGAGGGGAAATGAAACTGCATAAAACATGTGGATTAACTGCTGGATTAACCCCTTTGGGATTTAGAAGCCCATTGCTCTGTTTTTTATCCCAGTCCTTGCACATCTGTCCAGGCTATTCCAACTGACACTTCTGCAGGGTTTGGGCTTTCTAAGAGGGGCTGGGATAATATAAAACATCCTCACAACAAAGCAAATGTGATTACTCACCCTAAAACAGGAACCTAGCTTGTCTCCCAGAAGCCTGCAAGGAAATTACTGAGAGTTAATTGCTGTTGCTCTTTCTCCAATGGCATCAGAATTCCCTCTCATTGTCCATAGCTTAACCACACCACGGCTACACTAGCAGCGCCGTGTCAGTATGGTGATCCCAGCGTACTACTGCACTTTTGTCGGTGTAGCTTATTCTAGCTCTCTCTGAGCAAAATGATCTATATGGCAAACGCACGATTTTGCTGCTATGAAAGTATCTCCACTAGGGACATTTGCTAGCAAAGCCACTTTAGTCTGATGTCAAATATCTTTGGTCCCCAAACCAACACCGCTTTTCCAGCAGAAGTCTGTGGTATAGAGATGTCTCCAGACAGCTCTGTGATGGGCAATGTTCCCATTGCCCTTCTTTCTCAGTGCCTGGATTAATCTCCAGAGTTTTACAGTTTCCCTACTGCTCGGGATAAGAATTCAAGCTGGTTAGAATTATTACAAAGGGATTATTTTCTTGATTGACCTCCTGCATAGCACAGGGTACAGAATCTCAGCCAATAGGATGATCAGATGTCTTGATTTTGTAGAGACAGTCGTGATATTTGGGGCTTTTCCTTATATAGGCACCTATTACACCCCGCCCACTGTTCCGATTTTTCACACTTGCTTTCTGGTCACCCTATCACCCAAAGATTCCTGCATGTAGCCCATAACTTCTGTTGTATTTCGAGCATGCCTTTTCTGAACATATCCCATCGAGATTTAAAGGCTTTCGGTGATTAAGGCCCTATCTCCATTACCATTTTTTTGGCAAAATTTATGTGGCCCGGGGTGTGAAAAAAACACCCCCCTACGTGACATAAGTTTTCCCAGCACAAACAGCAGTGTGCACGGCGCTATGTTGGTGGGAGAGCTTCTCCGGCGGCTCATTTGGGGTGGTTTCATTACATCGATGGGAGAGCTCTCTCCCATCTGCATAGAGCGGCTACACGAGAGATCTTACAGTGGCAGAGATGCATCGGTACAGCCATGCCGCTGTAAGGTCTCTGGCATAGACATTGTCAGAGACTCCACCACATCCTGGGTTAATCGTTCCTAAGGTTAACGAATACTGTTAAAATTAGCACCTTCTCTCTTCATTCAGTTTGTCTAGCTTTGGTTTTAGCTTATTGCATCTTTTCTTCCTTTTTTTGATTAAAGAGCCATCTCCCATCAGATGTCCCTTCCCCCTGCAGTTATGTGTATACCAGGATCGAGTCACCTCTTATCTGTCTCTGTGGTCAATTAAATAGATTGTGCTGCTTGTCTTTGGACTCCCCAGCCTCTCTCAGCTAGCCTGACCTCAGAGCCCACCTCTGGAGGCCAATGGCCTTCCTATGCTTAATCTGATGTAAAGGTCCCAAACTGATGTAAAGGTCCCAAACTAATGTAAAAGCCCCAAAGGAGAGTAAATTCTGAATACTCACAGACAGGCCACCTCCAAGTCCTCCATCAACCTACAGGAAAAAAGCAAGTTACTAAAACATTAATTACTAGTCGCTGGTCTTTCCCTGGCAGCAGTGAAATGAGAATGATGCCCTAAAAGGAACTGGACTCAAACGGCTGCTGGTTGGGAAACGGGAGCCAGTGTGGTCTGGTAAAAAGGGAGCTGGGCTGGGAGACAAGAGCTCGGGGATCTGTTCTGGGCTCTGCTGCTGACTTTCCTGGTGACTTTAGATGAGTCGCTGCCCCTCTCTGTGCCTTTCTTTCTTCTCTTTGCCTTCCTTCATTTCGTCTGATTGGTCACTCTTAAATGCACCAGAATCACTTTACAGACTCTTGCATCTGAAGACGTGGGTATTCACCCACGAAAGCTCATGCTGCAAAACGTCTGTTAGTCTATAAGGTGCCACAGGATTCTTTGCTGCTTTTACAGATCCAGACTAACACGGCTATCCCTCTGATACTTTACAGACTCTCACAGTCAACTGCCTCTGGAGTATCTATGGGCAGAGCACCACCAGCAGGGCTCAATGTGCCCCCAAACCGCTAGGCAGACAACGGCAGGAGTGATTTAGTGCTGCTCTTTCTCTGATCTCGTTGAAATGATGCTGGTTTCGTGGCAGTGGCTGAGCGAAGCAGCTACTGGGGTAGGAAATTTCCCAGCTACCTGGTTGATTTCCGGCTTCCCTTCTACTGAAATATTTCTTACATCCCCACATGCTTCGTTGACTTCTATGTTAGGAAACCATTTTTTTAAAATGGGATAAATTCTATACTGGTGTAAACTGGCATTTCTCTGTTGACTTCAGTGGCGCGAGGCCGATTTACATCTGCTGGGGAGCTGCTCCCTGGTGTGGTTGAGACCATGTATATGATTGTCTGTGGTGACACTATTATCCCCACTCCAGAGGTGCAGAATGAGACAATTCCCAGGGAATCACAGCTGCCAGTGTGTCTGACTCCACTGAGAAGTGGTTCTTATCACCATTGTAGAGAACAGAGCCTAGAGAGGCCCAACAAACCGTCTATTGGGATAATGGGAGAACTGACATTGCAAAGAACACCTGGATTAACTCTGACACCCCCCTCTGGGATTTAGAAGCCCATTGCTCTGTCTTTTGTCTTAATCCTTTCACATCTGTCTGGGCTTTTCCAGGTGACCACTGGGCTCAGCCTTGGGGCTTGAGAAGAGGTATTCAATAATATAAGACAGCTGGACAGCAAAACAACTGTGAATACTCACCCCAGAGACGCTTCCAGATACACTCCCAGAAGCCTGCAAGGAAATTGCTGGGAGTTAATTGCTGCTGCTCTTTCTCCAATGGCATCAGAATTCCCTCTCATTGTCCATAGCTTAACCACACCACGGCTACACTAGCAACTCTGTGTCAGTATGGTGATCCCAGCGTACTACTGCACTTTTGTCGGTGTAGCTTATTCTAGCTGTCTCTGAGCAAAATGATCTCTATGGCAAATGCACGATTTTGCTGTTATGAAAGTATCTCCACTAGGGACATTTGCTAGCAAAGCCACTTCAGTCTGATGTCAAATATCTTTGGTCCCCAAACCAACACCGCTTTTCCAGCAGAAGTCTGTGGTGTAGAGATATCTCCAGACAGCTCTGTGATGGGCAACGTTCAAACTGCCCTTCTTTCTCTGTGCTGGGATTAATCTCCAGAGTTTTACAGTTTCCCTACTGCTCAGGATAAGAATTCAAGCTGGTTAGAATTATTACAAAGGGATTATTTTCTTGATTGACCTCCTGCATAGCACAAGGCACAGAATCTCACCCAATAGGATGATCAGATGTCCTGATTTAGTAGAGACAGTCGTGATATTTGGGGCTTTTTCTTATATAGGCACCTATTACACCCCGCCCACTGTTCCGATTTTTCACACTTGCTTTCTGGTCACCCTATCACCCAATGATTCCTGCATGTACCTGTAACCGGGTCCTTTCCTGGCCTGCCCCCCTGCTGCTCTGGGCTCCTTTAATAAAGCTCCGTCAGGCTTCTCCTTTGCAGCACCCGTGGTTTATTCACAGAATAGTTCCCACCACCAGCAATACTATATACAAACTTTACAGGCTTTTCTCCTCTTTACAGGGTTTCTCCCTTCTGTCTGGATACTAACCCTTCCCTAGCCATTCCCCCCCCGTACTGGCTGCCAGCCAGGCTTTATAGCTCCTTCCTGAGCAGGCCCACAGGTGCAGCCAGTTTCTGGGGCCAGGCACCAGCCTTCTCCCCAACCCCAATCCATTTCCTCTGATTGAGGCTGGCTGAGCAGGGGCTGATTAGGTGCTTCTGCAGCAGCACCCTGCTACAGTACCCCATAACTTCTGTTGTATTTTGAGCATGCCTTTTCTGAACATATCCCATCGAGATTTAAAGACTTTCGGTGATTAAGGCCCTATCTCCATTACCATTTTTCTTGGGAAAATTTATGTGGCCCGGGGTGTGAAAAAAAATCCCCCTACATGACATAAGTTTTCCCAGCACAAAGAGCAGTGTGCACAGCGCTATGTTGGTGGGAGAGCTTCTCCGGCGGCTCGTTGTGGGTGGTTTCATTACATCGATGGGAGAGCTCTCTCCCGTCTGCATAGAGCGGCTACACGAGAGATCTTACAGTGGCAGAGCTGCATCGGTACAACCATGCCGCTGTAAGGTCTCTGGCATAGACATTGTCAGAGACTCCACCGCATCCTGGGTTAATCATGCTGATGGTTAGTTAATGCTGATAAAAGTTTTCACCTTCCTTCTTGTTTCAATTTGTCTAGCTTCAGTTTTAGGTTATTGGATCTTTTCTTCCTTTCTTTGATTAAAGAGCCATCTCCCATCAGAAATCTCTTCCCCCTGCAGTTACGTGTATACCAGGATCAAGTCACCTTTTAACTGTCTCTACGGTAAATTAAATAGATTGCGCTGCTTGTCTTTGGATTCCCCAGGATCTCTCAGCTAGCCTGACCTCTGAGCCCACATCTGGAGGCCAATGGGCTTCCTATGCTTAATCTGATTTAAAATCTGATTTACGGGTACCGGGCTAATGTACAAGCTCCGAAGGAGAGTAAATTCTGAATACTCACAGGAACACCCCCTCCAGATCATCCATCAACTTACAGGAAAAAAAGCAAGTTACTAAAACATTAATTTCTTGTTGCTGCTCTTTCTCTGGGAGCAGAGAAATGAAAATGATGCCCTGAAAGGAACTGGACTCAAACTCCTGCTGGTTGGCGAAACGGGAGCCAGTGTGGTCTGGTGAAAAGGGAGCTGGGCTGGGAGACAAGAACTTGGAGATTTCTTCTGTTATTCCCTCTCAGATGACATGTGGCAAAATTAATCTGATAGTGATGGAGTCAGCCTAGCTATCCTTGATAGGATACAATTTACAGTGAGTTCCTAGGACTGTTGCCAAGAGCAGTGCATTCTGTGTCATTTTGGAAGGATCTCCCATGAGATATTTAGTGGGTGCCCAAAGGAACTGTGGTACACTTCATGCCTGTCCAGTGGACATGTAGGAGAAGAGATCATCCTCCCATGAAGCCATGGAAATTCTCATGAGGCCCCCCAGTTTGGATGGGCACGTAACCCAAAACTCTTAGGATATCTCCCAGGTGCAATGCATTCTGGGTGATGTCATCAACCCCCTTTCAAGATATTTCATGGGTGCCCAAAGGAATTGTGGAGGGGACAACCTCCCATCAACCCTGGCAATCTCATATAAACCTTCCAAATATGTGTTCACCTGGAGACCCTCTGAGGTAGCTCCCAGCAGAAGTGCCTCTGAGTGATATCGAAAAAGCCTCATTATTACCCCAGGGACCATGGGAGAGGGAGGTCAACCTGCTATAAGCCTCTGGAGATTTTCATAAGCCCTGTGGAATGAGAGGACTTTCCATGCTGCCTTCGCAACATGGGCAAATGCAGCCAATGCTCCTGGGAGGCAAACGTTACCAGACATCAAACTAGCTGAAACGGGGTCCATTCACTGATGTGTGTGAAGCTACATAGCATGGGGAGGGAATCTCTGCTACTTACGCTGTTGTCGTCAAAGCTGCCGTCACCCACGTCGCCAGTCTTTACGCTACTGGTGTCCTGCAAGATGGGGAATGTTTATTATGTTTACTGTTTAACAGCTATAGGGCTCCAATAGATATTCCATCAACCCAGTGGGCCATAGACAATTTATAGCATCTGGGGATGTGGTGTATTGATTCCAGTGCTTCTCTGGACAATTTACACCAATGGGAACCTGGACCCGTTGATTCATACGAAACTACGGCAATTATACATGAACTAGGGACAGGGCCAGCTCCAGGCACCAGAGTAGCAAGCAGGTGCCTGGGGCGGCCAATGAAGAGGGGCGGCACATCCGGCCATTCGGCGGCAATTCAGCAGTGGGGCCGTCACTCCCTCTCGGAGTGAAAGATCTGCCGCCGAACTGCTTCCAATCGCGATCTTAGCTTTTTGTGTGCGTGTGTGTGCTTGGGGAGGCAAAAACGCTAGAGTCGGCCCTGACTAGGGATCTACCCCAACATCATTCTCATCCACTGGTGGAAATCAAGAGATAATCCTTGGTAAAACTCCGACATTCCAAGGCTGCAAATCTGTTATACAAGGCTGGACTGATGGGAGAAAAGGGTTCAGGAGGGCAGTTGTGTGGGGAGCTTTGCCAGCAAAGGGTTGGGCTGTTAGTCAGCAGCAACACAGAATGCTATTGAGGCAAAGCATGACATCAAACTAGCTGAAACGGGGTCCATTCACTGATGTGTGTGAAGCTACATAGCATGGAGAGGTAATCTCTGCTACTTACGCTGTTGTCGTTAAAGCTGCCGTCTCCCACGTTGCCGGTGTTTACGCTACCAGAGCCCTGCAAGTTGAGTAATGTTTATTATGTTTATTGTGTAACGATGATTTATAGCATCTGGGGATGTGGTGTATTGATTCCAGTGCTTCTCTGGACAATTTACCCCAGTAGGAATCTGGCCCTGTTGTTTACTATGAAACTACAGCAAATTTACATGAACTGGAGATCTTCACCAACTTCCTTCTCATCCACTGGTGGAAACCAAGAGTTAATTCTTGGTAAAGCTCCAACATTCCAAGGCCGTAAATTTGTTATACAAGTCTGGACTGATGGGAAAAAAAGGCTTAGGATGGCATTTGCGTAGAGAGATTTGCCAGCAAAGGGTTGGGCTGTTAGTGAGCAGCGATACAGAATACATTTGAGGCAAAGCATGATAGTCCGACAGGAAAGGTGACCGCTGATAGCCACCGCTGACCAGAACTTGTTAGCAAAACATACCGTTCAGCTCCCCACCAGGGTATCAGGGGTTGTATCACTGAGTAATTAAAGAATTGACACACCCAATCAGAACAATGAGCCAGTCTATCTTAATATCCCTGCCTCATCTGGGGCAGAGAAATGAGTCCTTCTCCCATGAGGCTCCTTTAACCTACTTAGTGTTCACATGGGATGGGGACCTTCTGAAGTAGCTCCAAGCAGCAGTTTTTTCTGGATGAAATTGGAAATCCGCTTGTAGCATATTTACAGGAATGCAGGGGAATTGTGGCAAAGGTGGTCAACCTGCCATAGGCCTGTGAAGATTTTCGTAAGCTCCCTGCAGCAGGTGGCATTTCTAAATTGCCTTTGTAACATGGAAATGCTCCTTGCTTGGTAACCTTACCAGACAAGAAACCAGCTGGAGCAGGGTTGATTGACCTGATATGTATAAAGCTACATGACGGGAGGAGGGAATCACTGATATTTATGCTGTTGTCATTAAAGTTGCTATCACCCACTTTGTCGTTATTGAAGCTACCAGAGCCCTGTAAGATGAGGGGTATTTATTATGTGTATTGCGGTAACTTCTAGAGGCCCCCTCCTGATTATCCATTGACCAAATGGAGCTACAGACAATTTACATCATCTGGGGGAACTGGCCTCATTGACTCCAATAGATCTACGGGGCATTTCCAACAGCTTGGCCCTGCTCCTAACATTATTCTACCCAACCCTGGAAACCTGTTCAGCCCCCACCAGGCTACCAGAAGTCAGGTCATGCAGTAACTTAAGAACTGCTGCTCCCGATGAGTGCGATGGGCCAGCATAGCCTGATATCCTGCCGGGGCTGAAACAGAGCAATGGGCCCCTCTAGTCTGGTATCCTGCCTCCTACATGGGCCCGTTTTGCAGTGCTGCCCTCATGGTGTGTCTGTGCAGTACCTGGCATAAGGGTCCTGATTCCAGTTGGGTCCAGGTCTGTCCCTCGCTCTCTGTCTGTTGAACACCTGGCACAATAAATCCTCACCAGAGTGTGGGCAGGGACTGTCTCTCCTGTGTCAGGGCAGCGCCCAGCAAAACGGGGTCCTGATTTCAGATGGACCCTCTAAGTGCTACTGTAATATAAATAATAGGTACATCATCTCACCAGTGGAGCTGCTCTGGGGCTCTCCAGGGAGAGGAGCCCGATGAGGAAAGCGGCCACGTACGACACCTTCATCTTTGCGTCTTTCCTCTCTCTGGAGCGGAGTTGTTTCTGGCATGGCACGCTGAGTGGGAGATGGCAGGGCTGAGCACTGTATTTATACTGTATGCTGGGCGGGGCAGTGCCACCACCTTGTTCCAACCCCTGATAACGTGATTGCAGTGAGAGCCAATTGCTTCCTTCTCCTCCCCTAGTCCCTCCCATTCCTCCTTCCCCCTGTCACACCCTCATTCCCTCTTAATCTTTCCTCCACCACATCCTGCTGTAGCCCAGACTTTCATACTCACTTTCTCATTCTGCAGCAGTCCCAGGTTTTTGAGACTCGAGAGAGGCTGAACGAGGTCAGGCCGCAGGAAACAGGTCACAACCCCGGTGGTCGTTGGCCTGGAGCACACATCTGAAAATGGGTAGTAGTTTCCTAAGTCGCCCAGGCACTTTGTGTTGATATAATTAAAGTGGTACAACTCCCCAATGGTATTGCTCATTACCATACGGGATTATTATGTAAGTTATGTCTACATTACTGCCTACACTGGCAAAACATATGTCGCTCAAGGGTGTGAATATTCCACCCCCAAGTGATGTAAGTTACACTGACATAAGCACTAGTGTGCACGGCGCTACATCAGCTGGAAAGTTTTTCCTCCTGAGAGTTTTTCCTTTACACGGGAGTGGGTTTTTTATGCTGGCAGGAGAGCGTCTTCACCACACATAAGTGTAGACATGGCCTAATTGTTCCTTCTCACTCCTGGAATCAAGTGGTTTCATGAGACTGTGACGTTGCCCTCTATATGTTTATGGAAATATTCTTATGAGTGTTAATATGTCATAACTGGAATGTGCTCTGTGCTAGATATGCCATGTAATGTATCTTTGCAAAGATTATGATGAATATATTCATCCGATTTGTAGGCATGTATCATTTTTATATCTGAAATTAGGAGTGTTGGCTCCATGCTTGTATTTGAAGTGTTTGCTCTAGGGTAAACACAAGGGAGGTTTGGCCAACATATTGTGAAGGGACAATTCAAGTATTGGGAGTGCTTAACTAACAATGAACTTGTAGAGACGTTAATCCACATCTGAGCTTTCCTGGGAACGTTCAACCTAATATATAAACAATGGCGTCAGCCTGAAAAACGCTGAATCATTCATGGACATGTGACTTGCCCAGGTGGCTACAAACTCCATCTTGTTGCTGTGATTTTGCACAGAAGAACAAAGGGGTTTCCATCCACAAGAGAGAGAATATAAAAGGCCCTGGAAGCCTCTCCATTTTTGTCTTCAGGTGGCTCAAGAGACGGCCTCTCCACCCCAAAGAGATGCCTGAAAGAAACTGGAAAAAAAGGACTGTAACTACGGGGGTTGAGTGATTACTGGACCCAGGCCATAAACTACAACATTGGCCTCAAAAGGATTGTACCTGAGATAACATCTAGGGTGAGAAGTTAGTATTTGTAACTAGAGCCTTAGTGTATTAAGTTAGCCTTGCATATTTTGTTTTATTTTGCTTGGTAACTTACTTTGCTCTGTCTGCTATTACTTGAAACCACTTAAATCCTACTTTTTATACTTAATGAAATCACCTTTGTTTATTAATTAACCCAGAGTAAGTGATTAATACCTGGGGGAGCAAACAGCTGTGCATGTGTCTCTATCAGTGTTATAGAGGGTGGACAATTTATGAGTTTACCCTGTATAAACTTTATACAGAGTAAAATAGATGTATTTGGGGTTTGGATCTCATTGGTACCTGGGTGGCTGGGTGCTGGAGACAGGAGCACTTCTTAAGCTGTTTTCAGTTAAGTCTGCAGCTTTGGGGGCATGGTTCAGATCCTGGGTCTGTGTTGCAGCAGGGTAGCATGTCTGGCCCAACAAGTCATGGTTCTGGAGGCCCAAACTGGCAGAGAAAACGGGCTCAGAGGTAGTCTCAGCACATCAGGAGACAGTCCCAAGGGGGTCTCTATGACTGAACTCATCACAGTGGCGTAGTCGGCAGGATCTGTGCACAGCTGATTGCTTTGAGATACTGGTAGTGATTGTAAGTGAGTTTTGAGTGTGGTGGCTGGAGAACAAACAAAGTGGTTACTGGTTTATTATTTTCTGTTTGTTTATTTCTGGTAAGTGAAATAAGCACAAAAAAGCAGGAAAATGACTACCAGTGAATCAGCTACAAAACTAGAGCTGGCCAGACTGGAAGCAGAAGAGAAGGCAAAAGGACAGTGAGTTTCACATGAGGCTAAAAAGAAGCAAAGGCAGCCAGGGAGGAAAGAGCCATGGACTTAAAAGACAAGGAAATTGAGGCACAGAAAGCTGCCCAGGAGGAGAAGGAAAGGGAGAGGCAACATGCTCAGGAGGAGAAGGAACGAGAGAGGCAGCTAGTCCTGGAGCTAAAAGACATAGAAATAGAGGACCAAATTGAGACCCAGAAGCATGAACTGGCTTTAATAGGGTGGAAGAGACAGAACCCTTCAGCAGCTGGCTCTGCTTCCCCCAAAACCCACAAATGGGAACAATTATGGCCACAGTATGATGAATCCAGTGATATTGCTGAATATTTCATCACCTTTGAGAGACTGTGCACTCTCCATGTGATTCCTGAAGATCAAATATTACTACTTGAGTTGCAAAATTGACTGATTCTTCAAACTGTGGTAAATTTAAGGAGCTGGTTTTGAAACAGTTTCAGATTACACCTGCAACCTACAGGGTTAAATACAGGAATCTTAAGAGGGGATCTGGATTAAGTAATGGGGCCTATTTAAATGAAATGAGAGATTTGTTAGACAAGTGGGTGAGGGGAAAAGGTATTACAAGCTTTGAAATAATGTATGATTTGGTTACTCAGGAGCAGTTCCTGAATATGTGCAGTGATGATGTAAAACAGTATTTGTGGGAGAAAAAGGTGGATGCAGTGGGAGAATTAGCTGAGTTTGCAGACTCTTACAAGCAGTCACAAGCTGCAATTAAACATAAACCACTGGCAAAGGGAAACCACTTGTCCCAAGTCTCCTGTACAAGCAGAGGAGCCCAAGAGGTGCTATCATTGTAAGGCCACTGAGCACCTGAGGAATAAATGTCCGAGGCTAAGTGGGAACAGGCAGCAGGTAACACATGAAGCTGCTGCTTCTCAGAGCACAGGGGTATCCCGGGCTACTGCCTCTTTCCAGGCAGGATTTGTAAAGGTTGCTTCTACACAGCCAAGCAGTGAGCCTGTGCATGCTGTGAAGCTTAATGGCAAAGTGCTCCAAGGATGGAGAGACACTGGTGCAGAAATTTCTCTGGTCAGGAGGGACCTGATCCAGGAGAAGGATTTGTTATCAGGAAAAATGGGAGAATTAGAACTGGTGGGAGGTGACAAAGTCCTTGCACCTTTAGCTAAGGTACACATGGACACTGGTGATTAGCAGCCTGAACTGACTGTTGCAGCGGTGGCACACAATTTTGCACCGTTTCTACTGAGGAATGATTTTTTGGATGTGGCAGAATCTGTCCCAGGGTTTGTTAGCAGCGAGAAGGAATCTTGTGCTGAAAATCCCAGAAGGGAGGATAAAGTCACAAGTGCTGCTGGGGGAATAGTAGAGTGTTTCTTTAATTCCTCGGTAGCAGCAAGGGTGGTCGTAAGCAGTTTCTGCAGCCCTGGGCTCAAGGCAGGTCCCTGCAGGAAGGGCAGGATACAGCCAGCTCCTGTCTGTGACCATCTCCTTGGAGGAAGGGGAATGTTTCTCCTTGCAACAGGGAGGCCATCCCAACTGCTGACTGCCAGGAAGTTGCAGCTCAACATGGGACAGGTCCTGCTCTGGGATTCACAGAGACACGTATCCCGGAGATGTTAGTTGGGGTCCTGGTGACCACTGTGGTGGGAAGGGGGCTGTAGCTGGAAGCAAGCCCAACCTGAGTGAAAGGGGTGATTTTGCTGGCCAGTGAATTGTCTGTCCTAGGTGGATCAGGGTCACCTTCCCTTTTGGGGGACACAGGGGTGTCTGTGTCAGAGGGAAGCCCAGAGAGAAAAGTCCAGATGGAAGGTGAGGGGGAACAGGAGGGTCTGCCCACCTTTTGTAGGGAGGCTTTTCCCCTGAAGGAGGGTGAAGGATCTGCATTTAAATGCCAGACCCCTCACCTGTGGGTCAGGTTTTAAGGGAGGACTGGGGGTCAGATCTCCTGGAGGAGAGAGTCCTCGCAGCTGACCTTTTGGGAACAGAGAGTGGGGTGACAGAGGGGATCTTACCAGTCCAAAGGTCTCCATTAAAAATGTTGTTCCTGCTACCCTTGTAAAAGATAAGTCTGTCTCTTCAGGTCTGGGGAAAGAAAAACGTTGCATTTGGGAAGCTTCACAAGGGAGTGGGGTCCAACCCAAAGAAATTCCAGAGGGAGGGGTCGAGGGCAGGCAGGGCTGCGGTGCATCCTTTCCTCACCAAAACCTCAAACACATGCCTGAGTTGAGAGCCTTCTCCAGAAAGGCAGGAGAGTCTGTGTCTAAGCCCCTATCATGGTACACAAAGGGATTAAAAAATGCAGTGGACACTGGGCAAGCCAGGCTGTGTGAACGGAATCTGTCCATCATAGAATGGCTGTCAAGAGAAAGGAGTTAATACTGCAGAAAGGTCGCGGGGTCACATGCCACATGTTCCCCATCCCCTGGCTCAGACCCAGCTCTCATCCAGCTCCCCCTGGGGCTCCCACAGCCTCCCCGCCCAGGGCATCAAGCAACGGGTCACCCCAACACCCCCCTGCCCTTCCCTGCCACACAGCCGGCAGCCAGCAAGGGCAGGGGAAGGAACAGCCCTGCTCAGAGCACGTCTAGCTCGGGGGCTGCAGAGGAGGCAGCAGGAGCGGTGGGCAGGCGGCGCCGAGTGCCTCAGTGTCGATCTGGGACAATGACCTGGAAGACACCACGAGTGTAACGTGCTAAGGGATTTCGCTCTTACACTCCTGAGAGCTCTGAGGAGCTGCACCCGGACACTCTAAACCATCCGTGTCAAGGCAGGTATCAAACCGCTCCCTTCGGGGGAATGTGGGACATTGTGCTTGGAAAGGAGACGGTCTCACTGCTGCCATTCGTAACGTTTCTGGGCTGCTGCAGCTTCCGGGGTGCAAGATGCCCCTTCCCGCTCTGCTGCTGTGCAGGGGAGCTATAAACTAGGGGTGGCAGATTATTGCTTAAAATACCTCCTACCCCCCTTATTTTTTTTTTTACAAATTCCTTTGTCGATTGCAGGCAAAACACAGGAATTACCCCCATACTTTCCTGTGTTTTTGTTTTATAGGCAGGCCAGCTTTCAATGGCTTCTGCTTTCTAAGGGTTTAGGGGAAATTATTCCATTGTATAGTTATTAAATGTATGAGGTGGTGTACCTCAGTTTTTATTAAAGTTCAATATTAAAGATATTGTGTAAAATTGTTATGCTTATAAGAAGCACATGGGATCTTTTTCAGGGGAAAAGACAATACGCCACGTTTATTGAAGACACAATTAGCATATTCATTCAATCACACCACACACATACACACACTGTCCCGCCAGTCGAAACTGTAGTTACCAGTTCAGAGTCTCGATCAACCTAGTGGCCAGCTAGGTTCATCACGGGTAGGGAGAACCGGGTTCTGTTGGTTGCAACACGATGCTCCAGGGAAGTCTTGGCAGGATGAACCCAAAGTTTCATGGCAAGGCATCCTGTTTATATTGTGATTTTTTTTTATTGGGATTAATGAGTATTGCACCGTTATGCTGTAATTAATTTTTGTTTGACGAGTGCTTGGTTGTTTTTTTTTTAATATTTTGGTTTTTTATTACTTTTTTAGGGAGTTGTTTTATGCTGGTTTTCATCACAGTTATTTTGTTTTCATTGACAGGTGCCTGTTTTATTTTTAGAGTTGTTAATTTGTCTTTTTTGATGTTTTAATAGGGGCGTGTTGCAGCCTCCGGGCACCCTTGCGTTTGTCTCTAGTTCCTTCCTGGTTCAGTAATGGCCTTGAGAATTATTTTTAACCCATGTTCCTTATTCACACACAAAACAGAATTAATTTACACCGAATATTTTGAACAGGGACATCAAGTTGCAATGCAAAAGAAAAACACTCATGGCGTTCTTTTACTTACTTTAAAAAGTTAAACCTGCAACAAAGTGGTGACCCTCAAAGGTCTCTTACTGCCTTGAAATTAGCTCAGATACAGAATTATACAAAATTCAAACATGAACTCCTCCTACTACACAATCACACCTCACTGAGACACAGATCATTCAGCAACCTCAACCCAATCACCCCTCACTGACACACAACCCCCCCCACTACCTCCCACCCCAATCACCCGTCACTAAGACAAAGATTCCCTAGACAAAACCCTCCCAAATCACCCCTCACTGAGACACAGACTCCCAGAGCCACCCCACCCCAATCACCCCTCACTGAGACACAGACCCCCCCGGCCACTCCACCCCAATCACACCTCACTGAGACACCAATCGCCCCCCACAGCCACCCCTCAAACCAATCACCCTTTTACTGAAAAATAGATCATCCCATTCACCAACGCCTCTGAGACATATACTCACCAACCAGGCCCTGCCCTGTCACACAGTGAGAGACAGTCCCTGCCCCAGCTGAGATCAGGCCTGTTGTGCCAGGTGCTGTACAGACACCCCCCATATCTCTCCTCCAACATACAGCGCCTCCTCCTCACCCCGCCCCTGTCTGTTGTGGCCCCTGAGCTCACGGAGTTGCTAGCTCAGGCGATAGCAGCTCTCACTCCCCCAGACAGCCTCTCTCGGGGTGTTCGCACAGGCAGTGGGACGGCGGCTGCGGGGCCCTGTAACACGCCTCACAGGGTGTCTGGGCAGGGCCTGCAGCTGAGGGCTTGGGGTGATAGAGCAGCAGGAGGCTGCACTGCCTGAACTGATGGAGCAGGCGTGAGGCCTGCAGCAGGAGCTGGTTCCAGTCCTCAGTGTGAAGGGGGCAGAATGTGCGTCACCCACAGGCTGCGTATGGATCTAGGTTCCCTTCATGGCCAGGTCACCTGCTGAATCATCTGCCGAGTTTCCTGGAACTGAGAGAGAGGAAGGGAAAGAACCCAGCTGTGTAATGTGCCAAGGGATTTTGCTCCTACACCCCTGAGAGCTTTGAGGAACTGCACCCGGACACCCTAAATCATCCATGTCCAGGCAGGTATCAAACCGCTCCTTTCTGGAGAATGCGGAATGTTGCGCCTGGAAAGGAGACGGTCTCACTGCTCCCATAGGTGATGTTTCTGGGCTGCTGCAGCTCCCGGGGTGCGAGATGCCCCTTCCCGCTCTGCTGCTGTGCAGGTTCTCAGCGTGGGGGAAACACCAAACCCTCATTTTGGCTGGCTCTTCTCTGGGGTAGAGCCGACCCTCTCCTCCCGCCATTGTCACAGCTCCTCTCCAGCCCTTGGCAGTCTCTGGGGACGATAATCTCGCTCAGTGTCTCTCAGCCCTTTCCGTCCCAGCGTCCCCCTGCCATCCAGCTGGGACCTGCAGGCTGGGCAGCTAACGACCCGGAATACTGGCAGGCTCTTGTCTGCAGAGAATGGTGCTGCCTGGGGAAAGGGCTGAACTCTGTGGCCGGGGAACAACTCCCACCGCGCAGAGCACAGACTGGCAGAGCCCCCAGTCTGGGCTGAGACCCATGAGCCGGGCCTAGTAGACCCCACGACCTTCCCCCTCATGGCAAATTTCAGCAATTTCAGGTTCTGCCCCAAATGGGAACCAAGCCGGGTTTTGAGCTAGTGCCAATGGCTAGACCTAGTCTCCAGAACCTCCTCCTGGATTCCAATGACCAGGCCCCTGCAGCCCGGTCTCTGTCGGCCTCTCTTGGGCAGGGGGGGCCGCAGGCTGCAGCATGCTGGCTCTGGCAAGCTCCAGCCTCTGCTGCCCTTCGCCCCTGTCACAGAGCTTCTGGCGATGAGCAGAGAGCGGGCGTGTGCACAGCTTTATTCGGACCACGCCTGCAGTACCTTTGGTCACCATGGGCTGTTGGCGTGAAGTTGGTTTCTCTTCAGGGTAGATGAAGTGGCTGTTAAGTGGCTCCCGTCTTGTCTCTCGGAGTCAGCCTAGAGTATGGTACTAGCCACTAACCCCTCTGCCTCCAGTGACCCTGCAGGGTCGGGCTGACCCCCACTCTGTGTGTGCTCTGAGGGACGGGGAGCTGACCTGAATCTCAGAGAGTGACGGGGACCCCGTCTGCCTGTGACAGGGGCCATCAGGGGAGAACGACTCCAACCTCCATCTGTGTGTTACACAAGCAGCCCACAGAGGAGCCCCTCACTCTCAGAGACCCCATCTGACTCTGACCTGGGCAGCCTGGAGAGGGGAACCCGGGTGCCTGGGGCTGGCGCTAAGTCTGCACCCACTTGTGCACTGTTAGCAACAACAGGAGATAGGGATGAATGCTTCATTTCTACCCCAGGGGTTCTGTGTCTGGAGGGAAGCGGGAATTCTCTGCAATGTTTTTCTGGATGAAATGCCTGGCAAGGACTGACTGGTCTAGGGGTTGCTACCCAGCAGGGGCCAAAGGGTTAAACAGCCGGCTGTGGTCAGAGCAGGAGAATGAGGGGGTCTGTGCCAGGTCTGGGCTGGGAGGACGGGTCATTAAAGGACTGACAGAAACCTACCGTGATGTTCCCCTGGTATTATCTGGACTGGTGATCTTCCAGGTCACTCCAATCCTTAACTCTGGGAGCCAGCCTTACCCTGCTCTGCTGTGAGACCCCCCACGCCTGGGTTGTCACAGAGGGGGTGCGCCAGAGTGAGGGTCATCGTGTTCAGGATATTGGAGGTTTTCTATATGATCTGCTCACTCTGTGTATTTTTCCAGCTTAAGTAAAGGGCAATAGTGTGTTAGAATCCTATGCCAAGTCTGTCTGTGTTATTCATGCCTTATACATAAGGTCAGAAGGGACAATTGTAATCATCTAGTTTGACCACCTATATAGCCCATGCCATAAAACTCCCCCAAAATCATTACCAAAGCAAATCTCTCAGAAAAATATCCAATCTTGATTTACAATTTGCCTGGCATGGAGAATCCACCATGACCCTTGACAAATTGTTGCAATGGACAATTACTTGCACTATTAAAAAGGTATGTGCCTTGCTTCCGGTCTGAGTTTGTCTGGTTTCAGCTATTAGCTGTTGGATCATGTCACACCTTTCTCTGCTAGACTGAAGAGCTCGTTGTTAAATATTTGTCCCCCTTGTAGGTACTTATCGGCTGTCATTGAGTCACCCCTTAACCTTCTCCTTGGTAACCAAAGTATATTGAGTTCCCTGAGTCTTGCACTATAAGGCCTGTGTTTTCATCCTTTAATCACCCTTGTGATGTGCTACATCTTATCTTGGGCCCCCCGAGAGAGCTAAACTGTACGGCTCGTGTTGTGTGTGTAAGCAGAGTCAGGATGAGCTCTACCCTGACATCTGGTGGTGAATTATGGGGAGTTTGGAAAGAATTTCAAGGAGTGGCAAAGATTCGCATTGCAATAGCCCATGGCAGCCTGGGATGGTTATTTTGACAGCTGGGATCCCCAATTTCTTTGTTATTGTTATTTGTTATTTGTTATTTGTTATTTGTTATTGTGCCCTCCCCCATTTCCACCCAGGCTGGGGGGGTGAAACTCTGCAGATAAACTTTTGAACTCTGGGGTGGCATTGACCAGAGACAGAGACTTTTGGGTTGTTGGACTTTGGGGTGATTGGACTTAAGACCCTACGGGGGAAAGGACAGTGCCAAATGTACTTGGAGGTGGGTTTTTGCTTATGGTTTGTGTATAATCCTGTTTGTGGTGTCTCTCCAACGTGATGCCGCATTGTTTCCCTCCTTTATTAAAAGGATTTTGCTACACTCAGGTTCCGTGCTTGCGAGTGGGGAAGTATTGCCTCCTAGAGGCGCCCGGGGGGGTGGTATGTAATTGTCCTAGGTCACTGGGTGGGGGCTCGAGCCGGTTTTGCATTGTGTTATTGAAACGGAACCCCTGGATACTGAACCCGGCCCTTGTTGCTGCCAACTCAGAGGGGCAGAAGGGTTACCTGTGTTCAGTGGGATTCTGGGAGAGGGTCTGTTTAAGATACAGCGTAAGTGGAGGGGGCAGCACTGATACCGGGGGGTGGGGGTTGGACTGCATTGCAACTCTCAACAGGGGGTGCTTGAGAGAGGATCAGCACCTCATAGGGAGGGACCTCCAGACGGGCAGTGCCTGGGCTCTGTTCAGACCCCAGCGGCTTAAAATATGGAAGGCAGCTGCTGGGTCTCCCTGCAGCAGTCTGGTGAGTGGCCAAGAGGGGGCGCTCAATCCGAGCTGTGACAGCTGCTCCCTAACAGGTTGTGTGGGTGTTGCCGCTTGTGCTGTCACAATCTAGGAGAGTGAGGAGAGGGGCTCTGGAAGGAGCTACCACTGTTTTCCCCAATAGTGTTCGACAGCCGCCCGTCCTGAAATGATCCAAACAGCAGCCCTGCATCCATGTGTTTTGCAAAACATATTGTTCTACTGCCCTAGGCTGGGATTTTCAGACAGGGCTAAGGAAGTTAGGTGGCCAGGTCCTTTTATCTTTTTACACCTTTAGGGCTGGTCCACACTAGCACTTTAAATCGAATTTAGCAGCGTTAAATCAAATTAAGCGGGCACCCGTCCACACCAGGAAGCCATTTAATTCGACATAGAGGGCTCTTTAGTTCGACTTCGGTACTCCACCTCGACAAGGGGAGTAGCGCTAAATTCGACATGGCTATGTCGAATTAGGCTAGGTGTGGATGCGAATCGATCTTAGTAGCTCCGGGAGCTATCCCACAGTGCAACACTCTGCTGACGCTCTGGACGCCAGTCCGAGCTTGGATGCTCTGACCAGCCACACAGTCAATGCCCCTGGAAAATTTGAATTCCTTTTCCTGTCTGGACAGTTTGAATCCCATGTCCTGGTTGCTCATCTGGGCGAGCTCAGCAGCACCGGCAACGATGCAGAGTTCTCCACCAGAGGAGTCCAGCGTGCACCCGTCCACACCAGGTCCCCAGCATGGACTGACCGGGAAGTCTCGGATCTGATTGCTGTGTGGGGCGATCAGTCTGTGCTTTCGGAGCTGCGCTCCAGCAAACGGAATGCAAAGACCTTCGAGAAGGTCTCCAAAGCCATGACAGACAGAGGATACAGCCGGAATACAACGCAGTGCCGCGTGAAAGTCAAGGAGCTGAGACAAGGCTACCAGAAACTCAGAGCGGCAAACGGACGCTCCGGAGCCCAGCCCCAGACATGCCGCTTCTACGAGGCACTGCATGCCATTCTCGGTGGGTCTGCCACCACTGCCCTACCAGTGACCGTGGACTGAGAGGATGGGATACTGTTGACGGACTGTTCCTCGGAGATGTTCGCGTATGGGAAAGTTTAAGAGGACGAGGCAGTCGACAGCGCTTACAACACAGATTTCCCTGACACCCAGGATCTCTTCGTCACCGTCAATGAGATCCCTACCAACACTCCCCACCCGTTACCACGGACCCTGATTCAGGAGAAGGATCAATCGGTAACTGCTTCAAACATGTTAACATTTATTTTTTAAATAAACTGGGAAAACAACTAGGCGAACACAAGGTCTATGTACAGGTGGATGGAACTGTCATCTTCCTCTGACATCTCCAGGAAGCTCTCCAGGAGGTAATCGCCAAGCCTCTGCATGAGGTTCCTGGGCAGGGCTTGCTTATTGGGTGCCCCGAGGAAGCACACTTTTCCACGCAACGCTCTCAGCTGGAACTCGGGGACCAGCGCCTTCACGAGCATGGTAGCATATGCCCCAGGGTTGTGTTGGCTTTCCTCCAGCATGCGCGCTCTCTCTCTCCGTGACACTCTCCTCAGTGTGATGTCGCGCGCAGACTCCTGCATGTAATTAGAGTAATTTGTGTACCATTAGTAATGGTTGTGCTTAACTGTTCCTTTGCATAACAAGAAGCCTCACTGTACAGCCACGTGTAGGAGGCTGCAGAGTGGGAAAATACAGGGATCTCTAACAGGGAACGGCCGCGAGGGGCTGCAACAGGGGCACCGATTCTGCTTTCATGTTTGCCTGCAGCAGGAGGACAGTGCTGTAGATGCAACTTAAAGCTGCAAAAAAACCTAGGCTTACCATGCCTGGCCGCTCCATGGATTCTTCTTTCCTGCCCCGCTTCTCTGGTCTGCAGTGCAATACCAGAGGCAATGAAAACGAACCCAGAGAAATCGAACTTTCCCCGAATGAGTGCTCATGAGAGAGGTGCTGTGCTTGCTCTTGTTCACACACACTGAGTAGACTTTGTTTCTTTTTTGACCAAAAATATCTCTCTATGGAATTCACTCACTTTTTCCCGTCACACAGGTGCAACTGTATCCCTACCTGATCCAGGCGCCTTGTCGATGTTCTGCAGCACCGCAGGAAGGAGGACGGAGCTCCCCTTCACTGCATCTGCGACCGCCGCCCCCCGCCGCAAAGTCCAATCCCACCATCACCCAAAATGACTAGAGGAAGGGGCACCAGGGGCCGTGAAAAATGTTAATGCACCACAGCAGAGTGCTAAACTTACAAAACGCTCTCAGTACCTTACTTTTGAGAAGTCTTTCCCTTAATGTGCTGTTCATTATAAAAAGTTTTTATTTTTTGGTAATTTCTTTTCCCGTCAGGTTTCTTTGCAGAATACTTTCCGTGAAGGGGGGAGAATGATTTGGGAATTGCATAGGACTTTCACCGTTAATAGTGGTACAGATATGGGGGCAAGATCAACAGCTGGTCACTCACAGAGTGCAGCCTCTAGTCACCCTGGTCAGTCTGTGGGGTGATTTTCATGTTCTGCTCATAGGCGGAAGGTGCCCTGTGCCAGGTATATTTGCAGGTGGGTCTCTCCACCGGCCATGCCTGGATCGTGCCCTGTCCCACGCGGGTCTCCCCCAGCCCCGTCAATTCCCTGCCTGGAGCAGGTACCAGCCCCCACCTGCCACCCCTCCCCCGGCGTCTCATCTCACACACACCCCGCCGCGCCGCATCCCTGTCTCACAGTAGAGAGGCTACCCGCAGAAATGCTGCCTGCTGCCCCAGGGTCATTGAGCATGCCATCCACAAGTGGCAAGGCAGGTTGCCCTCACCCTGCCCTTCTATCGTAGCCCTGAGCCTCTACAATGCATCAAACCATCAGCCCCCAGCCCGCAACCCCCTACACCTCCTCCCCATTATCACACACCACTCACACCTTCCTACGCCCCCAACCCCCAGCCCAGAGCCTGCACCCAAACTCCGTCGCAAAGCCTGCACCCCTCACCCATTCCTGCACACGCACCTGTACCAGTCCTCACCACAGAGACCGCTGAACGAGCAGGAGCCTATCAGTCCTATAGTCTAGAAGCGGTCTCTACATCACTGCACACCCAACCCAGCACAGTCACCATCCCTGTGTCAACCCTTTCACGCGAAGTCAGTAGTCCAGAGAAGGTTGTTGCTGAACAATGCTCTATTAACTTTATTTGTACACGTGTGTTGGAAGGGGGCAAACGGGGTGAACGGGATATGAAACTGTAGAGGAGAGTCAACAGAAACTGGGTAAAGAAACAGGGGCAGGTTCCGCTTCTCTATACACAAAGTTAATAGTCACAGGTTACCCTGCTCGCTGAGGAACCTGGCTTTCAAAGCCTCCCGGATGCACAGCGCTTTCCGCTGTGCTCTTCTAATCGCACCGGTGTCTGGCTGAGCATAATCAGCAGCCAGACGATGTGCCTCAAGCTCCCATCCCGCCATAAATGTCTCCCCCTTGCTCTCACACAGATTGTGGAGCACACAGCAAGCTGCAATGACAATGGGGATATTGTTTTCGCTGAGATCCGAGCGAGTCAGTAAGCTCCTCCATCTCCCCTTCAGACGTCCGAAAGCACACTCCACCACCATTCTGCACTTGCTCAGCCGGTAGTTGAAGAGTTCCTTCTCACTGTCCAAGGCGCCTGTATAGGGCTTCATGAGCCAGGGCATTAGCGGGTAGGCTGGGTCCCCGAGGATCACTGTAGGCATCTGCACATCCCCAACATTTATTTTGTAGTCTGGGAAGAAACTACCTTCCTGCAGGCGTCTAAACAGACCAGAGTTCTTGAACTATCGCGCGTCATGAACCTTGCCCGGACACCCGACGTTGATGTTGGTAAACCGTCCCCTATGGTCCACGAGTGCTTGCAGCACCATGGAAAAGTAGCCCTTGCGGTTTATATACTGGCTGGCCTGGTGGGCCGATCCCAGGATAGGATTGTGAGTCCCATCTATAGCCCCACTGCAGTTTGGGAATCCCATTGCGGCGAAGCCATCTATGACAACCTGTACGTTTCCCAGGGTCACCACCTTCGAGAGCAGGAGATCAACAATTGCGTTGGCTACTTGCATCACAGCAAGCCCCATGGTAGATTTGCCCACATCAAAGTGGTTTGCTACTGAGCGGTGGCTGTCTGGCGTTGCAAGTTTCCAGAGGGCTATGGCCACTTGCTTCTGCACAGTCAGGGCTGCTCGCATCCGGGTGTCCTTGCGCGTCAGAGCAGGGGACAGCAAGTCACACAGTTCAAGGAAAGTGCCCTTACGCATCCTGAAGTTTCGCAGCCACTGTGATTCATCCCAGACCTGCAGCACTATGCGGTCCCACCAGTCCGTGCTTGTTTCCCGGGCCCAGAATCGACGTCCCATAGCATGAACATGACCCATTGCCACCATGATCTCCACAGCGCGGCGTACCGTGCTTTCTGAGAGGTCTGTGCCACTCTGAGACTTCATGTCCTCACCACGCTGCCATTGCCTTCTCGACCGAGTTCTCAACATCTCACTGTGGAAGAGGTGTTCGATAAGGTGCGAGGTGTTGACAATGGCCATAAGTGCAGCGATGATCGCAGCGGGCTCCATGGTCGCAGTGCAGTGCTGTGGCGTCCGTGCTGTCACTTATAACAGGAAAAGTGCACGAACTGATTTCCCGCCGGCGGGAGTGACGGTTGAATGATGACAGTTACCCAAAACCACCCTCGACACAGTTTCCCCCCCCCCCAGCATGCATTGGTGGGAAAACCCAGCATTCCAATGGGCGGCGGGTAGTGCGGGAACTGTGGGATAGCTTCCCAAAGTGCACTGCTTCAAAAGTCGACGCTTCGCCCGTTACTGTGGACTCACACAGTCGAATTACTGTATTTATTGCGGATACACAACTTCGACTACATTAGGTCAATTCCAGAAATTCGAATTAAGATGAATCGAAATAGTCTTGTAGTGTAGACGTACCCTTAGTCTCCTTTGAAAAATGCCACTCTAATGTCTTTTTTTTTCCTGAAAAGATTTTGTTTGTCCTGTGAAGGATGAATAATGCTGGTCCCGGAGTAGAGAGGGGGAGTGGATGAGGCTGAGAAGCCAGTGGAAGGGGCTGAAACCTGAAATAATTTAGAACAAGTTAAACCTTTTCATAAGTTTGTGCCATAACTTGTGTCCTTTGAAGAAGCAAGACTGAGGTGCACTTTCTGGGTTGTTTTGATGGCAGCGAATGCCTGTGTGATGTTCAGGCCAAAAGAGTGTAAGTGTTCGGGAAAGGGTTTGTTTTACGGAGTGCAGGGAGACATTTCCAGACCTCTGGGGAGTATGTGCTGGAACATCTACCCTGAAAGGAAAATTGCCACTTGTTCTCCCAGCCAGAACCCTGGGAACTGCCGCTCTGGAGCTCAGTTTACAGACCCTTTTCCTCCCTGCTCCATTGGATTTGTGAGTTGCTCAATTATTTATTTTTTCTCGGTGCTTCCCAACCGAGGGAGAGGGAAGGATACTGGAGAGCACAACCTGTTCCCCCTGCCTCACCTGCACAAAGTTCAGAATTCCCCAACAGAAACGACAGCACTTGGGCCTGGTCTAAACGTGAGGCCGTTAACCTCAACCTAATTCTGTCAGTGTCCACACTGCAGCCTTGTCCCGCTGATGAAAGTGCCCTACTACAGCGACATCATAACCCCACGAGAGGCGTAGCACTTGTGTTGGTGTAGTTACGGTGACGCAGTGTCTGTGCAAACACTGTGTTACTTATATCAGCTGTTTGCTGTCTTGAGCCTGTCTACCCCCGGTCCCTCAATCTCAGCCAGGCTGCTGCCCGGAGGCTCCCCGCTTCCTGTTCAGGGAGTCAAGAACCCCGGGCAGCTGGACCCCGATCCCACTGGGGATGATGGGGTGGGGGAGGAAGCTGAGCTCCTGAAGGGGAGCTGCAGGGAACCGAGAGCTTTGGCTCTCAGCCTCCCACCCTGCCCCTCTCTAGTGTGTGGAAGCGCTCCTGGTGAGGACACGCACCACCAACAGGAGGAGGGTAGTGTGGACATCAGCCACCACAGTAATTACTAACATAGGGCTGTAGTGTAGACATGCCCTTGGAATGAAGCAAATCCCGTGCCAGTCTGCAAGTAAAAATAATTTACAGAGAAACATTTTAAAAAGAAACAATCCCAAAGCTTTTTGTGCAGTTGCATTTATTTTTATTTTTGCAAAGCTCCTGGCATTCCCCAGGGCAGCAGAGGGACAGAGCTCTTTGCCCTCTGTTACATCGAAAGACACCACAATCAATGAACAGCACAGTAATTAGTTAGAGTCCCAATCAGTATGATTTATGATTCTCATGTGGCCTTTGATTGGTCAAGAGAGGTGAAAGGCAGCAGCACGGGAAGAGTAATGGCATCGTAGCCGGTTCATCAGATCTGGTTTCATCAGCGTGTCTCTTATTAATTCACCAACGCAGGGCCTGCAGGGACAGGGAGAGATGGCAAACAGCAATTACAGTCCCAGAAACCCACTGGGAATAAGACAAGTACCCTCCCCCATACCCTGAAGGAATTCCACCCCTTTCCATCCCCAGCCAGCTGGGTGCATTTGACATCAGTGCCTTTTGCAAACTGTGTTATTGATAGACTGGGAAAGGGAGGAGAGGAGCCCTACTGATCAGCTCCTCCCTCTGCCCCAGCAGTGTGCAGCGGTGGGCAGGAGGTGCTGGAGGCGAGGGAGTGGGAGCGAGGGTGGTGCACGCTTGGGGGAAGGGGTGAGTCTGGCAAAAGCCCCTAGTGCAGACTTCACTTCAGTTTAGGTGAGTCATTTCCCCTCTCTGGGCCTTTCTTTCCTCTCTTTGCCTTCCTTCATTTCGTCTGATTGGTCACTGCTAAATGAACGAGAATCACTTTATAGAGTCAACTGCCTGTGGAGTATCTATGGGCAGAGCACCACCAGCAGGGCTCAATGTGCCCCCAAACCGCTAGGCAGACAACGGCAGGAGTGATTTAGTGCTGCTGTTTCTCTGATATCGTTGAAATGATGCTGGTTTCGTGACAGTGGCTGAGCCAAGCAGCTACTGGGGTGGGAAATTTCCCAGCTACCTGGTTGATTTCTGGCTTCACTTCGACTAAATTCTATTCTGGTGTAAACTGGCATTTTTCTATTGACTTTCAAGTTATATATTGACTTCAGTGGCGCGAGGCTGATTTACATCGGCTGGGGAGCTGCTCCCTGGTGTGCTTGAGACCATGGATACGATTGTCTGTGGTGATACTATTATCCCCACTCCAAAGGTGCAGAATGAGACGATTCCCAGGGAATCACAGCTCCCAGTGTGTCTGACTCCACTGAGAAGTGGTTCTTATCTCCATTGTAGAGAACAGAGCCTAGAGAGGCCCAACAAACCGTCTATTGGGATAATGGGAGAAGTGACACTGCAAAGAACACCTGGATTAACTCTGACACCCCCCTCTGGGATTTAGAAGCCCATTGCTCTGTTTTTTGCCTTAATCCTTTCACATCTGTCTGGGCTTTCCCAGGTGACCACTGGGCTCAGCCTTGGGGCTTGAGAAGAGGTATTCAATAATATAAGACAGCTGGACAGCAAAACAACTGTGAATACTCACCCCAGAGACGTTTCCAGATACACTCCCAGAAGCCTGAAAGGAAATTGGTGGGAGTTATTTGATCCTGCTCTTTCTCCAGTACCATTACATTTTAACGACTTCACTTCCATTTCCCATAACTGGACCACACCATGGCCACACAAACAGCACCTTGTCAAAGCCAGCTGTGTTTGGTGTATTTTTGGACAGAGCACCGTCATTTCCCCTCTATGTGTGTGTCTTTCTTCTTCTCTCTGCCTTCCTTCATTCGGCTGACCAGTCACTGTTTTACCTACCTGAATTGTTAAGGGGAGTCAAAGCCAACTGGGTTTGGTGTGTTTATGGACAGAGCACCAGCAACAGGGCTGAGTGTGCCCCCGAACCGCTAGATAGAAAAAAGGCAGGAGTTCTTTAATGCTGCTCTTTCTCCAAGATCATTGAAGTGATGCTGGTGTCATCATAGTGGCAGTGGCTGAGACAGGAATCTCCTGGGGTGGGACATTTCCCGCCATGCAGGTGATTTCCACCCTCCCTCCCTCTGAACTATCTCCTACATCCCCACTTGTACGCTCCATTATCTGCCATGTGAGGAAACCCCTTTAAAATGGGCCAAATGCTATGCTGGTGTTACCCGGCATTACTGTATTGATTTCAGTGGTGTGAGGACGATTTACATCTGCTGGGGAGCTGCTCCCTCGTGTAACTGAGACCATGTAGATGACTCTCCATGGTGATACTACTATCCCCGCCCCAAAGGTGCAGAATGACAGCATTTGCAGCCAATCACAGCTCCCAGTGTGTATGACCCCACTAGGGGTTGATTCTTAACACGGGTATAAAGAACAGATCTCACAGAATCTCCAGAAAATGGCTACTAGTAGAATAGAAGAATTGACACTGCAAAGAACATCTGGATTGATTCTGACACACCCTTTGGGATTTAGAAACCCATTGCTTTGTCTTTTGCCCCAATCCTTGCACATCTGTCCAGGCTATTCCAACTGAGCACTGGCTCAGGGTTCAGGCTTGCTGAGAGCCACTGCGAGACTAGAAAGCAGCTTGACAGCAAATCGAGTTTGGAATACTCACCCCAGGAACGCTCCCAGCTACGTTCTTAGCAGCCTGTAAGGAGAAAGCTGGGAGTTACTTGATCCTACGCTTTCTGCAGTAGCATCAAAATATAGCTACTTCCCTCCCATTGTCCATAGCTTAACCACACCATGGCCACACCAGGAGCACCTTGTCAGTACAGCTATCCCAGCGTACCAGTGCGCTTTTGTGGGTGTAGGTTATACTAGCGCATTCTGAGTTAAATATACAGGGAAAAATGCAGTTTTGCTGCTATAACTGTGTCTGCACTAGGGGCTTTTGCCAGCACAGCCGTGTTAGCCAGGGACCAAACATCTTCACACACCAGACCCACACCACTATGCCAAGGAAAATCTGCAGTGTAGACGTGTCTCCAGACATCTCTGCGCTGGGCAACATTCCCACTGCCCTTTCTCAGTGCCGGGATTAACGTCCATAGTTTGGGGGCTTTCCTTATTGCTCAGGATAAGAATTAGAACCAGTTCAAGTTTTTTCACATGAATTTATTTATTTATTTGGAAAAAAAGTGGTCAATTGTTTTTCAATTTTTTAGAACATAAGAACATAAGAACGGCCGTACCGGGTCAGACCAAAGGTCCATCTAGCCCAGTATCTGTCTACCGACAGTGGCCAATGCCAGGTGCCCCAGAGGGAGTGAACCTAACAGGCAATGATCAAGTGATCTTCCTCCTGCCATCCATCTCCATCCTCTGACGAACAGAGGCTAGGGACACCATTCTTACCCATCCTGGCTAATAGCCATTTATGGACTTAGCCACCATGAATTTATCCTGTTCCTTTTTAAACATTGTTATAGTCCTAGCCTTCATAACCTCCTCAGGTAAGGAGTTCCACAAGTTGACTGTGCGCTGCGTGAAAAAGAACTTCCTTTTATTTGTTTTAAACCTGCTGCCTATTAATTTCATTTGGTGACCCCTAGTTCTCGTATTATGGGAATAAGTAAATAACTTCTCCTTATCCACTTTCTCAACATCACTCATGATTTTATATACCTCTATCATATCCCCCCTTAGTATCCTCTTTTCCAAGCTGAAGAGTCCTAGCCTCTTTAATCTTTACTCGTATGGGACCCTCTCCAAACGCCTAATCATTTTAGTTGCCCTTTACTGAACCTTTTCTAGTGCTAGAATATCTTTTTTGAGGTGAGGAGACCACATCTGTACACAGTATTCGAGATGTGGGCGTACCATGGATTTATATAAGGGCAATACTATATTCTCCGTCTTGTTCTCTATCCCCTTTTTAATGATTCCTAACATCCTGTTTGCTTTTTTGACCGCCTCTGCACACTGCGTGGACATCATCAGAGAACTATCCACAATGACTCCAAGATCTTTTTCCTGACTCGTTGTAGCTAAATTAGCCCCCATCATATTGTATGTATAGTTGGGGTTATTTTTTCCAATGTGCATTACTTTACATTTATCCACATTACATTTCATTTGCCATTTTGTTGCCCAATCACTTAGTTTTGTGAGATCTTTTTGAAGTTCTTCAGAATCTGCTTTGGTCTTAACTACCTTGAGCAGTTTAGTATCATCTGCAAACTTGGCCACCTCACTGTTTACCCCTTTCTCCAAATCGTTTATGAATAAATTGAATAGGATTGGTCCTAGGACTGACCCTTGGGGAACACCACTAGTTACCCCTCTCCATTCTGAGAATTTACCATTAATTCCTACCCTTTGTTCCCTGTCTTTTAACCAGTTCTCAATCCATGAAAGGACCTTCCCCTTTATCCCATGACAACTTAATTTACGTAAGAGCCTTTGGTGAGGGACCTTGTCAAAGGCTTTCTGGAAATCCAAGTACACTATGTCCACCGGATCCCCCTTGTCCACATGTTTGTTGACCCCTTCAAAGAACTCTAATAGATTAGTAAGACATGATTTCCCTTTACAGAAACCATGTTGACTACTGCTCAATAATTTATGTTTTTCTATGTGTCTGACAATTTTATTTTTAACTATTGTTTCAACTAATTTGCCCGGTACCGACGTTAGACTTACCGGGCTGTAATTGCCGGGATCACCTCTAGATCCCTTTTTTAAATATTGGTGTTACATTAGCTAACTTCCAATCATTGGGTACCGAAGCCGATTTAAAGGACAGGTTACACACCTTAGTTAATAGTTCCGCAACTTCACATTTGAGTTCTTTCAGAACTCTTGGGTGAATGCCATCTGGTCCCGGTGACTTGTTAATGTTGAGTTTATCAATTAATTCCAAAACCTCCTCTAGTGACACTTCAATCTGTGACAGTTCCTCAGATTTGTCACCTACAAAAGCCAGCTCAGGTTTGGGAATCTCCCTAACATCCTCAGCCGTGAAGACTGAAGCAAAGAATCCATTTAGTTTCTCTGCAATGACTTTATCGTCTTTAAGCGCTCCTTTTGTATTTTGATCGTCAAGGGGCCCCACTGGTTGTTTAGCAGGCTTCCTGCTTCTGATGTACTTAAAAGACATTTTGTTATTACCTTTGGAGTTTTTGGCTAGCCGTTCTTCAAACTCCTCTTTGGCTTTTCTTATTACACTCTTGCACTTAAGTTGGCAGTGTTTGTGCTCCTTTCTATTTGCCTCACTAGGATTTGACTTCCACATTTTAAAGGAAGTCTTTTTATCTCTCACTGCTTCTTTTACATGGTTGTTAAGCCACGGTGGCTCTTTTTTAGTTCTTTTACTGTGTTTCTTAATTTGGGGTATACATTGAAGTTGGGCCTCTATTATGGTGTCTTTAAAAAGGGCCCACGCAACTTGCAGGGATTTCACTTTAGTCACTGTACCTTTTAATTTTTGTCTAACTAACCCCCTCATTTTTGTATAGTTCCCCCTTTTGAAATTAAATGCCACAGTTTTGGGCTGTTGAGGTGTTCTTCCCACCACAGGGATGTTGAATGCTATTGTATTATGGTCACTATTTCCAAGCGGTGCTGCTATAGTTACCTCTTGGACCAGCTCCTGCGCTCCACTCAGGATTAAATCTAGAGTTGCCTCTCCCCTTGTGGGTTCCCGTACCAGCTGCTCCATGAAGCAGTCATTTAAAGTATCGAGAAATTTTATCTCTGCATTTCGTCCTGAAGTGAAA
Source organism: Mauremys mutica (assembly GCF_020497125.1). Lineage (NCBI taxonomy): Eukaryota > Metazoa > Chordata > Testudines > Geoemydidae > Mauremys > Mauremys mutica. Next base: position 12,897,495 of record NC_059088.1, read on the forward strand.
TGTTCCCAGTCAATATGGGGATAATTGAAATCCCCCACTATTATTGGTGTCATAAATAAACATATCAGGGTTAAGGTCTCTTTTCCCCGGAAAGGGTTAACAAGCTCAGTAACCTGAGAAACACCTGACCAGAGGACCAATCAAGGAACAGGATTATTTTCAAATCTCTGTGGAGGGAAGCCTTTGTCTGTGTTCCTTGTTTGCTCAGAGCTCTCTTTGGATCTAAGAGAGGTCAGTCATGTCTCCAAGTTCTCCTGGAGTAGTTTCCACTATTTAATAGTGAGTATTAATTAGAAAGGCGGATTAGTCTTTTGAGTTGCTTTCTATATTTGCAATTGTGTGTTTTGCTGAAGGAAATTCTTTATTCCTGTTTGCTTTTACTTTGCTTTCACTGAGAAAGAAAGGGGGAGGGGGGATTCTCTCCAGAGATTGATAAGTTTAGACCCTGTATTGTTCCATCTTGGTTACAGAGACAGTGACTTTTCTTTTTTACTCTTTAATAAATTCTTTTCTATTAAGGACTTGGTTGACCTTTCTTTGGGTGGATTCTCAAGGAAAGGGGAGGGGGAGGTATCCCTCTGTAGTTAAATCCCGGTGTCTCTCCTAGGATAAGGGAGGGGAGAGGAAGCAGGGGGGAATGGTTTATTTCTCCTGGATGTAAGAACCCCATGGATTTGGGGCTCTTGGAATCCCCTAGGATTTTGGGGAAGGACTGTGTCTCAATCCACATTTCCTGATTGAGTGGTGGCAGCTTTTACTAGGTCTAAACTAGGATTTTAGTTTAGAGGGAAACCAGTGCAGGTCCCCACATTGGAACCCAACAGCTCCAAGTGGGGGTGAGACCTATGACAATTGGGTTCTTAATTTTGATAGCCTCTCTAATTTCCCTTAGCATTTCATCATCACTATTACTGTCCTGGTCAGGTGGTTGATAATAGATCCCTAATGTTACATTTTTATTAGAGCATGGAATTTCTATCCATAGAGATTCTATGGAACATGTGGATTCGAGTAAGATTTTTACTTCATTTGAATCCACATTTTCTTTCACATATAGTGCCACTCCTCCCCCCGCACGACCTGTTCTGTCCTTCCGATATATTTTGTACTCCGGAATGATTGTGTCCCATTGATTGCTCTCATTCCACCAGGTTTCTGTGATGCCTATTATATCAATATCCTCCTTTATCACAAGGCACTCTAGTTCACCCATCTTATTATTTAGACTTCTAGCATTTGTGTACAAGCACTTTAAAAACCTGCCCCTGTTTATTTGTCTGCCCTTTTCTGATGTGCCAGATTCTTTTTTATGTGACTGTTTATCATCTGACCCAGCCCTTTCATTATACTCTCCAGTCCTCTGCTCCTGACTATAACCTGGAGATTCTCTATCATCAGAAGCAGCAAAGAATCCTGTGGCACCTTAAAGACTAACAGACGTTTTGCAGCATGAGCTTTCGTGGGTGAATACCCACTTCTTCGGATGCATCCGAAGAAGTGGGTATTCACCCACGAAAGCTCATGCTGCAAAACGTCTGTTAGTCTATAAGGTGCCACAGGATTCTTTGCTGCTTCTACAGAACCAGACTAACACGGCTACCCCTCTGATACTCTATCATCAGACTCTCCCCTAAGAGAAGTCTGTGTCCGATCCACACGCTCCTCTGCAGCAGTCGGCTTTCCCCCATCTCCTAGTTTAAAAACAGACAAAATCAGAAATGAAAAAGATCTGCAATTTCCTCATATAACATTGCAACCCTCTTTCCTAGGTTTTCACTCCTTATTTCCCTCTGGCTAAAGCTGTCTGAAAAATTGTATGTTTTCGGACATTTTCCACACAAAATAATTGCCTGTGTCCAAATTTTTGAAAATGTTTTGAAAGTGTTTTTTTAAAGAGAAGCTGAAAAATTCTCCCCGTTACTTTCTCACTGAAAAGGGGAGGTTAAACCTGGGGGAAGGGATGTGTGAAGAGAGATGGATGAATAAGAACCAAAACTTTCCCCATGTTTTGGTTTTAATTCTTTTTGTTAAAACATCAGCAAAAAATGGAAAACAGGATTAGAATTTGAGCTGGTTGGAATTTTTCCAAATGAAAAAAGTTGCTGATTGTTTTTCAAATTTTCCACCCTCCCTCCCACTGAAATATCTCGTAGATTCCCCCACTCACATGTTTCATTGTCTGCCATGTTAGGAAACTCTTTTTCAAGTGGCCCAAATTCCGTTCTGCTGTAAATTGCCGCTACTCTGTTGACTTCAGTGGAGAGAGGCTGACTTCCACATGCTGGGGATCTGCTCCATTGTATAGTTAACAGTGTGTTTGTGATTGTCCATGGTGATACTATTAGCCAGCACAGCCATGTCGGTCAGAGATCAAATATCTTCAGCCCCCAGACCGACACCGCTATGTCAGCAGAAGGCTGTAGTATACACATGTCTCCAGACAGCTCTGTGATGGGCAACGTTCTCACTGCCCTTCTTTCTCAGTGCTGGGATTAACCTACAGAGTATGGCTGCTCGGGATATGAATTCGAGCTGGTTAGAATTATTACAAAGGAATGTTTTGTCTAGATTGACGTCCTGAATGACACAGGGCACAGAATCTCACCCAATGATTCCTGCATCTAGTCCATAACTTCTGTTCTATTTCAAGCATAACTTTTCTGAACATATCCCATCGAGATTTAAAGACTTTCAGGGATGAAGGCCATATCTACACTACCATTTAGGTCAGCAAAACTTGATGTCGCTCAGCGGTGCAAAATAAATACCCCCCCGAGTGACACACATTTCGCCAGCATAAGCGGTAGTGTGCACAGCATTATGTTGGTGGGAGAGTTTCTCCCGCTGCTTGTTGGGGGGTGGTTTAATTACATTGACCGGAGAGCTCTCTCCCGTCGGCATAGAGCGGCTACACGAGACTTTCCCGGTGACGTTAGATGAGTCGCTTCCCCTTTCTTTCATCTTCTCTTTGCCTTCCTTCGTTTAGTCTGAAGGGTCACGGTTAAATCCACCACAATCACTTTACAGACTCTCAGAGTCAAGTGTCTTTGGAGAGCAACACCAGCAGGGCTCACAGTGAATTTTTTTCTACACTAACCTCCTGCATAGCTCAGGGCACAGAATCTCACCCAGTGATTCCTGCATCTAGCCCATAACTTCTGTTCTATTTAGAGCAAAACTTTCCAAAAGATAGACCATCGAGATTTAAAGACTTTCGGTCATTAAGGCCATATCTACATTACCATTTACGTTGACAAATTTACGTCGCTCAGGGGTGTGGAAAAAATACCCGCGTGAGTGACATACGTTTCGCCAGCATGAACAGCAGTGTGCAGAGCGCTAGGTTGGTGGGAGAGCTTGGACTCCCCGGGCTCTCTCAGCTAAGCTGACCTCTGAGCCCACCTCTTGAGGCCAAAATGGGCTTCTTACGTTTCATCTGACTTAAAACTAATGTAAAAGCTCCAAAGTAGAGTAAATTCTGAATACTCACAGCCACGCCGCCTCCAAGTCTTCCAGGAAGATACAGGAAAAAAGCAAGTTACTAAAACATTAATTAATCATCGCTGCTCTTTCATCGGGGGAGAGAGGCTGATTTCAACATGCTGGGGATCTGCTCCAGTGTATCTGGAATGGGTTACCTAGGGAGGTGGTTACCTAGGGAGGTGGTGGAATCTCCTTCCTTAGAGGTTTTTAAGGTCAGGCTTGACAAAGCCCTGGCTGGGATGATTTAGTTGGGTTTGGTCCTGCTTTGAGCAGGGGGTTGGACTAGATGACCTCCTGAGGTCCCTTCCAACCCTGAGATTCTATGATTCTATGATCGTTAAGGGTGTGTTTGTGATTGTCCATGGTGATACTATTATCCCAAGCCCCTGGAGCCGAATCACAGCATTCCCAGCGAATCACAGCTCCCGGTATGTATGATTCCAACTAGCAGGGGTGTGCACATGGGAGGGCAATCAGGGACACAGCCCCCTCCCAATAGTCATTGGGGACAGAAAACTTCTCTGGGACCAGGGCCGTGGAGGCAGGGAATATCAAGTTCCTGCTGGGGCTGGAGCCGGGTGGGTTGGGGTGGGAGGACAGCGAGATCCCCCTGGGGCTGGCTGGGGGAGGGAGGAGCGTGAGCTTCTGTGCCCCACCCCAAAAGGGGTCAAATTTAAATTCATGTGCATGCCCCTGCGAAGTGGCAAGTGATTCTTCAGATGGTTCTAAACAGATTGAACAAACCGCCTACTAGTATTAGAGGGGAAATGAAACTGCAAAAAAGATGTGGATTAACTCCTGGATTAACCCCTTTGGGATTTAGAAGCCCAAGCCCATTGCTCTGTTTTTTATCCCAATCCTTCCACATCTGTCCAGGCTATTCCAACTGAGGGCTTGGCTACACTTGCAAGTTGCAGCGCTGGTAGAGGCTTTCCAGCGCTGCAATTAGTAACCGTCCACACCTGCAAGGCACATCCAGAGCTGCAACTCCCTGGCTGCAGCGCTGGCTGTACACCTGGCCAGGTTGGGGTGTAGCGATTGCAGCGCTGGTGATCCAGCGCTGCTCATCAAGTGTGGACACACACCAGCGCTTTTATTGGCCTCCAGGGAATAAGGAGATATCCCAGAAAGCTTTTAACTAAATTACTCTCTTTGTTTTGTTATGCAGCCTCTCTTTGTTTTGTTGTGAACTCCGATCGGAGCTCCGAGCTCCGTTGAACTGCTTATCTAAAAAACAAACACTGATCACAGCAAACAGGAGTGTAGTGAGGTGGCCTGGCTCCCGGCCGCACCTGAGAGAGAGGAACCAGAACAGCCACCTCAGTGGGCGGAGCCACCACCACCTGTCCCCGCCCCCCGGAAGTCAAGGGGCGGGACAGGAAGTATAAAGGCCCGGCCCCAATGCTCAGTTGTAACCCGGCGGCCGGAGAGGACAGACGCTCTGGACCGCGCTCCTGCTGGACCGAGCCTTCCCCGAGCCAGGTATCCGGAGGAGGACTGGCCGAGCCTGCCCCGAACCAGGTACCCCAAGGTGGACGTACCGAGCCTTCCCCGAGCCAGATATCCGGAGGAGGACTGGCTGAGCCTGCCCCAAGCCCGGTACCCCGAGGAGCCGTTCGAGCGCTACCCCGCGGTGTAGCCTGGGGGTAGCCGACCCCTGTCCGGCTGTAGGCACCGAGGTGCCCATGTCAGTTTGTTGCGGTCAGGACCCCACTGACCAGCGGCAGTGATAGCCGCTAATAGGGCCCCGGGCTGGGACACAGTGGAGTGGGTGGGCCTGTGTCCCCCCCTGCCACCCCACTCATGGGTGGCAGTCTCCCCCTCACACCAGCGTGCAGGCACAGAGGCCTGCACTTGTCTGATTGTTACTGCTCAGCTCCTGATGCAAGGACCTGAGCCCTGAACTCTTATTGTTGCTCAGCTCCTGATGCAAGGACCTGAGCCCTGAACTATTATTGCTGCTCAGCTCCTGCTGTAAGGATCTGAGCCTAGAACTGCTGTGTTGCTGTCCCGCCCTCACTGAGGGCCTGGGCTTGCTATTTTCTCTGTGTGCTCAGCTCCTGTTGCAAGGCCCTGAGCCCCTTAAACTATTGTTTGTTGCCCCGCCCTGACTGAGGGCCTGGGCTTCCTGACTTTGTTATTGCTCATCTCCTGCTGCAAGGACCTGAGCCCCTTGAACTATTGTTTGCTGCCCCGCCCTGACTGAGGGCCTGGGTTTATCTCACTGACTCTGTGCCGCTCAGCCCCTGACTGAGGGTCTGAGCTTAGAACTGTTATTTGCTGCCCCGCCCTGACTAAGGGCGTGGGCTTTATTGACTGCTTGCCTTTTGTTCAGCCCCTGCCTGAGGGGCGGAACCCCTGGACCTTCGGAGACTGATCACGAACTTAGGCCGTGTAGTGAAGCGGCCTGGCTCCCGGCCGCACCTGAGAGGGCCGAGCCCCCGCACCGGACTGTTACAAGGAGCTATCTGTATCTGGCTGTGAACGATCAAATGAGAGGCAGGGAGTGAATGTTTGCTTGACAGAGAAACAGCGTTGGAGGCAGGCTGTTTGCAATTAAGACCAAGGGTTTGCGAACATTTTGTGATTTTTCAATCCAGGAAGCTAAACTGTTGGCTCCAAAAATCCACTCTCTCTCTCTTCCCCGCTCCCTGTCACAGTACACCACCCTCAACCCCCCTCTTTTGAAAAGCACGTTGTTGCCACTTGAATGCTGGGATAGCTGCCCATAATGCAGCACTCCCAACAGCGCTGCAAATGTTGCAAATGTGGCCACACACCAGCGCTGGTAGCTGTCAGTGTGGCCACACACCAGCGCTGCTCCTACACAGCTGGATGACCAGCGCTGCAAACTACCAGCGCTGCAAACCGTAAGTGTAGCCAAGCCCTGACACTTCCGCAGTGTTTGGGCTTGCTAAGAGGTACTGGGATAATATAAAACAGCCTGACAACAAAGCAAATGTGATTACTCACCTCAAAAACGCTTCTAGCTAGTCTTCCAGAAGCCTGCAAGGAAATTGATGGGAGTTAATTGCTGCTGCTCTTTCTCCAATGCCATCAGAATTCCCTCTCATTTTCCATAGCTTAACCACACCACGGCTATGCTAGCAGCGCCGTGTCAGTATGGTGATCCCAGCGTACTACTGCACTTTTGTCGGTGTAGCTTATTCTAGCTGTCTCTGAGCAAAATGATCTATAATGCAAATGCACAATTTTGCTGCTATGAAAGTATCTCCACTAGGGCCATTTGCTAGCAAAGCCACTTCAGTCTGATGTCAAATATCTTCGATCCCCAAACCAACATGGCTTTTCCAGCAGAAGTCTGTGGTGTTGAGATATCTCCAGACAGCTCTGTGATGGACAACGTTCCCACTGCCCTTCTTTCTCTGTGCTGGGATTAATCTCCAGAGATTTACAGTTTCCCTACTTCTCGGGATAAGAATTCAAGCTGGTTAGAATTATTACAAAGGAATTATTTTCTTGATTGACCTCCTGCATAGCACAGGGCACAGAATCTCACCCAATAGGATAATCAGATGTCCTGATTTAGTAGACACAGTCGTGAAATTTGGGGCTTTTTCTTATATAGGCACCTATTACACCCCGCCCACTGTTCTGATTTTTCACACTTGCTTTCTGGTCACCCTATCACCCAATGATTCCTGCATGTAGCCCATAACTTCTGTTGTATTTCGAGCATGCCTTTTCTGAACATATCCCATCGAGATTTAAAGGCTTTCGGTGATTAAGGCCCTATCTCCATTACCATTTTTCTTGACAAAATGTATGTGGCCCGGGGTGTGAAAAAAACACCCCCCTACGTGACATAAGTTTTCCCAGCACAAACAGCAGTGTGCACAGCGCTATGTTGGTGGGAGAGCTTCTCCGGCGGCTCGTTGGGGGTGGTTTCATTACATCGATGGGAGAGCTCTCTCCCGTCTGCATAGAGCGGCTACACGAGGGATCTTACAGTGGCAGAGCTGCATCGGTACATCCATGCCGCTGTAAGGTCTCTGGCATAGACATTGTCAGAGACTCCACCGCATCCTGGGTTAATCGTTCCAAAGGTTAATGAATACTGTTAAAATTAGCACCTTCTCTCTTGATTCAGTTTGTCTAGCTTCGGTTTTAGCTTATTGGATCTTTTCTTCCTTTCTTTGATTAAAGAGCCATCTCCCGAGAGAAGTCCCTTCCCCCTGCAGTTATGTGTATACCAGGATCGAGTCACCTCTTATCTGTCTCTGTGGTCAATTAAATAGATTGTGCTGCCTGTCTTTGGACTCCCCCGGCTCTCTCAGCTAGCCTGACCTCTGAGCCCACCTCTGGAGGCCAATGGCCTTCCTATGCTTAATCTGATTTAAAGGTCCCAAACTAATGTAAAAGCCCCAAAGGAGAGTAAATTCTGAATACTCACAGACACGCCCCCTCCAAGTCCTCCATCACTCTAGAGGAAAAAAGCAAGTTACTAAAACATTAATTACTCATTGCTGATCTTTCTCTGGCAGCAGTGAAATGAAAATTATGCCCTGAAAGGAACTGGACTCCTTCATTTAGTCTGATCGGTCACTGTTAAATGAGACTTTAAAGACACTCAGAGTCAACTGCTTCTGGAGTATCTATGGACAGAGCAGCACAAGCAGGGCTCAATGTGCCCCCAAACCACTAGGCAGACAAAGGCAGGAGTGATTTAGTGCTGCTCTTTCTCCGATATCGTTGAAATGATGCTGGTTTCGGGGCAGTGGCTGAGCCAGGCAGCTTTTGGGGTGGGAAATTTCCCAGCTACCTGGTCGATTTCTGCCCTCCCGTCTATTGAAATATTTCCTAGATCCCCACGTCCTTCATTGGCTTCCATGTCATGAACCCTCTTTTTTTCAAATGCGCTAAATTCTATACTGGTGTAAACGGGCATTTCTCTATTGATTTCAGTGGCGCGAGGCCGATTTACATCTGCTGGGGAGCTGCTCCATGGTGTGGTTGAGACAATGGATACGATTGTCCCTGGTGATGCTATTATCCCCCCTCCAGATGTGCAGAATGAGAGGGGTCCCAGTGAATCACAGCTGCCAGTGTGTCTGAAAAGTGGTTCTTATCATGGTTGTAAAGAGCAGAGCCTACAGAGGCCCAACAAACCGGCTATTGGGATAATGGGAGAACTGACACTGCAAAGAACACCTGGATTAACTCTGACACCCCCCTCTGGGATATCCCCCTCTGACACCCTGTACTGAAATATCTCGTAGATGCCCCCACTTGCATGTTTCATTATCTGCCATGTTAGGAAACTCTTTTTCAAGTGGGCCCAGTTCTATACTGGTATAAACTGCCACTACTCTATTGATGTCGCGGGAGAGAGGCTGACTTCCACATGCTGGGGACCTGCTCCAGTGGATAGTTAAGCGTGTGTTTGTGATTGTTGTGACAACGTTCTGTCCTTGACTCCATGGGTCCTGCATTTCCTGATGGATGTTTGCTAGCCTCAGAGGGTCACTGTGATCCTCCACGTTGCCCTTTTCTCTCTAGAGGCAAGGGTCACAGCTTACTGAGCCATTTTCATAAGCCAGCAAGGGAGGTGAGGAGAAGCAACCCTCCCTCGCACATTCTCTGTTGTCTCCCAGTCTCAATGATTAATCAAGGAGGGAAGGGGGCAGGGCCGGCTCCAGACCCCAGCGCACCAAGCGCGTGCTTGGGGGGCGGCTCCGGTGGACCTCCCGCAGACGTGCCTGCGGAGGGTCCGCTGGTCCCGCGGCTTCGGTGGAGCATCAGCAGACAAGTCTGCAGGAGGTCCACCGGAGCCGCGGGACCGGCGACCGCCAGAGCACCCCCCACGGTGTGCCGCCCTGCTTGGGGCGGCGCAATTCCTAGAGCCGCCCCTGAAGTGGGGAGCCCAGGCCCGCCCTCTACTCCGGCCTCCAGCCCAGGAACCCTAAAATTAGCAGCTGTGGTAGCTGACTTTTTGAAAATAGAATGTGTACCATTCCCTGGGCCATTTCCCCATAGGAGACCCCACTCAATACCTCCTTCACCGTTACCTCAGGGCCTCCTTCCTTACACCTGATATGGATTCGTACTGCTTCGTTCCTCCAACAGTGCCTCACTGACTAACTGGGAGGCTTTTAACTAATTCCAGCCAGCCCTTGATTGTCCCAATCAATCTAACTATCTCCATTGCCTTCACCCACGAAAGCTCATGCTGCAAAATGTCTGTTAGTCTATAAGGTGCCACAGGATCCTTTGCTGCTTTCTAGAAGGATCTTAACTGGCGATCTTAACAGGTGTCTTGATTAACCTGGAGCAAATGCCATTTGGTTACCATGGTACCAGGGATTTGTTTAGCCTGGCGCTGACATACCTGTTCCTCACTACTTTACTGTAGCCATCTGGCCTTGCCCCATCACGTCGTCCATGGTGATACTATTCTCCCAAGCCCCTGGAGCTGAATGACATGATTCCCAGCGAATCACAGCTCCTGGTATGTATGATTCCAACTAGCAGGGGTGTGCGCATGGGGGGGCGATCAGGGTCACAACCCCATCCCCTCCCCCCAATAATCATTGGGGGCACCAAACTTCTCCGCCCCAGGGCCGCAGAGGCAGCGAATATCAAGTTCCTGCTGGGACTGGGGCCGGGTGAAGGGAGGGGGGCAGTAAGATCCTCCCAGTGCTGGGTGGGGGAGGAAGGAGAGTGACCTTCAGTGCCCCCGCACGGGTCAAATTTAAATTCCTGCGCACGCCCCTGCAAAGTGGAAAGTGATTCTTCAGATGGTTCTAAAGAACAGGCCCACAGAGATGGAGCAAACCGGCTACAAGTATTCTAGGGGAAATGGAACTGCAAAAAACATCTGGATTAACTCCTGGATTAACTCCTTTGGGATTTAGAAACCCATTGCTCTGTTTTTATCCCAATCCTTGTACATCTGCCCAGGCTATTCCAACTGACACTTTGCAGGGTTTGGGCTTGCTAAGAGGTGCTGGGATAATATAAAACACCCTGACATCAACGCAAATGTGATTGATCACCCCAAAAACGCTTCTAGCTAGTCTCCCAGAAGCCTGCAAGGAAATTGCTGGGAGTTAATTGCTGCTGCTCTCTGTCCATAGCTTAACCACACCACAGCTACACTAGCAGCGCCGTGTCAGTATGGCGATCCCAGCGTACTACTGCACTTTTGTCGGTGTAGTTTTTCTAGCTGCCTCTGTGTGAAACGATCTCTATGGCAAATGCATGGTTAAGCTGCTATGAATGTGTCTCCACTAGGGCAATTTGCCAGCACAGCCATGTTGGTCAGAGATGAAATATCTTCAGTCCCCAGACTGACACCACTATGCCAGTAGAAATCTGTAGTGTAGACATGTTTCCAGACAGCTCTGTGATGGGCAATGTTCTCACTCCCCTTCTTTCTCCGTGCTGGGATTAACCTCCAGAGTCTGACAGTTTCCCTACTGCTCAGAATAAGAATTCAAGCTGGTTAGAATTATTACAAAGGAATTTTTTTATATACTGACCTCCTGCATAGCACAGGGTACAGAATCTCACCCAATAGGGTGACCAGATGTCCCAATTTTAATGGAGACAGTCCTGATATTTGGTGCTTTTTCTTATATAGGCACCTATTACCCTCCCACCCTCTGTCCCGATTTTTCACACTTGCTGTCTGGTCATTCTATCACCCAGTGATTCCTGCATGTAGCCCATAAATTCTGTTCTATTTCGAGCATAACTTTTCTGAACATATCCCATCGAGATTTAAAGACTTTCAGTCATTAAGGCCATATCTACACTACTATTTACATCGGCAAAATTGATGTCGCTCAGCTAAGTTTTCCCAGCACAAACAGCAGTGTGCATACTGCTATGTTGGTGGGAGAGCTTCTCCCGCCGCTCATTGTGGGTGGTTTCATTACATCAATGAGGGAGCTCTCTCCTGTCGGCACAGAGCGGCTACACAAGAGATCTTACAGTGGCAGAGCTGCATGGGTACAGGCGTGCCGCTGTAAGGTCTCTGGCATACACATAACCAGACACTCCACCACATCCTGGGTTAATCGTTCTGATGGTTAATTAATGCTGATAAAAGTTTTCACCTTCCTTCATGTTTCAATTTGTCTAGCTTCAGTTTTAGGTTATTGGATCTTTTCTTCCTTTCTTTGATTAAAGAGCCATCTCCCATCAGAAATCTCTTCTCCCTGCAGTTACGTGTATACCAGGATCAAGTCACCTTTTAACTGTCTCTACGGTAAATTAAATAGATTGCGCTGCTTGTGTTTGCACTCCCCAGGATCTCTCAGCTAGTCTGACCTCTGAGCCCACCTCTGGAGGCCAATGGGCTTCCTATGCTTAATCTGGTTCAAAATCTGATTTACGGGTACCGTCCTAATGTACAAGCTCCAAAGGAGAGTAAATTCTGAATACTCACAGGAACACCCCCTCCAAATCATCCATCAACTTACAGGAAAAAAGCAAGTTACTAAAACATTAATTTCTTGTTGCTGCTCTTTCTCTGGGAGCAGTGAAATGAAAATGATGTCCTGAAAGGAACTGGACTCAAACTCCTGCTGGTTGGGAAACGGGAGCCAGTGTGGTCTGGTGAAAAGGGAGCTGGGCTGGGAGACAAGAACTTGGAGATTTCTTCTGTTATTCCCTCTCAGATGACATGTGGCAAAATTAATCTGATAGTGATGGAGTCAGCCTAGGTATCCTTGATAGGATACAATTTACAGTGAGTTCCTAGGACTGTTGTCAAGAGCAGTGCATTCTGGGTCATTTTGGAAGGATCTCCTGTGTGCTATTTAGTGGGTACCCAAAGGAACTGTGGGACACTTCATGCCTGTCCAGTGGACTTGTAGAAGAAGAGATCATCCTCCCATGAAGCCCTCAGTTTGGATGGGTACGTATCCCAAAACTCTTGGGATAGCTCCCAGGTGCAATGCATTCTGGGTGATGTCATCAACCCCCTTTCAAGATATTTCATGGGTGCCCAAAGGAATTGTGGAGAGGACAACCTCCCATCAACCCTGGCAATCTCATACAAACCTTCCAAATATGTGTTCACTTGGAGACCCTCTGAGGTAGCTCCCAGCAGAAGTGCCTCTGAGTGATATCAAAAAAGCCTCATTATTACCCCAGGGACCATGGGAGAGGGAGGTCAACCTGCTATAAGCCTCTGGAGATTTTCATAAGCCCTGTGGAATGAGAGGACTTTCCATGCTGCCTTTGCAACATGGGCAAATGCAGCCAATGCTCCTCGCAGGCAAACGTTACCAGACATCAAACTAGCTGAAACGGGGTCCATTCACTGATGTGTGTGAAGCTACATAGCATGGAGAGGTAATCTCTGCTACTTACGCTGTTGTCGTCAAAGCTGCCATCATCCACGTCGCCAGTCTTTACGGTACCGGTGTCCTGCAAGATGGGGAATGTTTATTATGTTTACTGTGTAACACCTATAGGGCTCCAATAGATATTGCATCGACCCAGTGGGCCATAGACAATTTATAGCATCTGGAGATGTGGTGTATTGATTCCAGTGCTTCTCTGGACAATTTACACCAATGGGAAACTGGACCCGTTGATTCATACGAAACAACGGCAATTATACATGAACTAGTGTCAGGGCCGGCTCCAGGCACCAGAGTAGCAAGCAGGTGCCCGGGGCGGCCAATGAAGAGGGGAAGCACATCCGGCCATTCGGCGGCAATTCAGCGGCAGGGACGTCACTCCCTCTCGGAGTGAAAGACCTGCCGCCGAATTGCTGCCAATCGCGATCTTGGCTTTTTGTGTGCGTGTGTGTGCTTGGGGAGGCAAAAACGCTAGAGCCAGCCCTGACTAGGGATCTACCCCAACATCATTCTCATCCACTGGTGGAAACCAAGAGATAATCCTCGGTAAAGCTCCGACATTCCAAGGCTGCAAATCTGTTATACAAGGCTGGACTGATGGGAGAAAATGGTTCAGGAGGGCAGTTGTGTGGGGAGCTTTGCCAGCAAAGGGTTGGGCTGTTACAGAATGCTATTGAGGCAAAGCATGACATCAAACTAGCTGAAACGGGGTCCATTCACTGATGTGTTTGAAGCTACATAGCATGGAGAGGTAATCTCTGCTACTTACGCTGTTGTCGTCAAAGCTGCCGTCTCCCACGTTGCCGGTGTTTACGCTACCAGAGCCCTGCAAGTTGAGTAATGTTTATTATGTTTATTGTGTAACGATGATTTATAGCATCTGGGGATGTGGTGTGTTGATTTCAGTGCTTCTCTGGACAATTTACCCCAGTGGGAATCTGGCCCCATTGGTTACTATGAAACTACAGCAAATTTACATGAACTGGAGATCTTCACCAACTTCCTTCTCATCCACTGGTGGAAACCAAGAGTTAATTCTTGGTAAAGCTCCAACATTCCAAGGCCGTAAATTTGTTATACAAGTCTGGACTGTTGGGAAAAAAAGGCTTAGGATGGCATTTGCATAGAGAGATTTGCCAGCAAAGGGTTGGGCTGCTAGTGAGCAGCGATACAGAATACTTTTGAGGCAAAGCATGATAGTCTGATAGGAAAGGTGACCGCTGATAGTCACCGCTGACCAGAACTTCTTAGCAAAACATACTGTTCAGCTCCCCACAGGGTATCAGGGGTTGTATCACTGAGTAATTAAAGAATTGACACACCGAATCAGAACAATGAGCCAGTCTATCTTAATATCCCTGCCTCAGCTGGGGCAGAGAAATGAGTCCTTCTCCCATGAGGCTCCTTTAACCTACTCTGTGTTCACATGGGATGGGGACCTTCTGAAGTAGCTCCAAGCAGCAGTTTCTTCTGGGTGAAATTGGAAATCCGCTTGTAGCATATTTATAGGAATGCAGGGGAATTGTGGCAAAGGTAGTCAACCTGCCATAGTCCCATGGAGATTTTTGTAAGCTCCCTGCAGCAGGTGGCATTTCTAAATTGCCTTTGTAACATGGAAATGCTCCTTGCTTGGTAACCTTACCAGACAAGAAACCAGCTGGAGCAGGGTTGATTGACCTGATATGTATAAAGCTACATGACGGGAGGAGGGAATCACTGATATTTATGCTGTTGTCATTAAAGTTGCTATCACCCACTTTGTCGTCACTGAAGCTACCAGAGCCCTGTAAGATGAAGGGTATTTATTATGTGTATTACGGTAACTTCTAGACAGAGGCGGCTCTAGGAATTTGGCCGCACCAAGCAGTCATGCCTGTGGGAGGTGCACCGGAGCCGCAGGACCAGCGGACCTCCCGCACCTGCATCCAAGCCGCGGGACCAGCGAACCGTCCGCAGTCATGCCTGCGGGAGGTCCGCCGGACCCGCCTGCCGCCCTCCCGGGAAAATGCCACCCCAAGCGCGTGCTTGGCGTGCTGGGGTCTGGAGCCGGCCCTTCTTCTAGAGGCCCCTTCCTGATTATCCATTGACCAAATGGAGCTACAGACAATTTACATCATCTGGGGGAGCTGGCCTCCTTGACTCCAGTAGATCTACGGGGCATTTCCAACAGCTTGGCCCTGCTCCCAACATCATTCTACCCAATCCTAGAAACCTGTTCGGCCCCCCACCAGGCTACCAGAGGTCACGTCATGCAGTAACTTAGGAACTGCTGCTCCCGATGAGACCGATGGGCCAGCATAGCCTGATATCCTGCCAGGGCTGAAACAGAGGAATGGGCCCCTCTAGTCTGGTATCCTGCCTCCTACATGGGCCCGTTTTGCAGTGCTGCCCTCATGGTGTGTCTGTGCAGCACCTGGCATAAGGGCCCTGATTCCAGTTGGGTCCACGTCTGTCCCTCGCTCTCTGTCTGTTCAACACCCAGCAGAATAAATCCTCACCAGAGTGTGGGCAGGGAGTGTCTCTCCTGTGTCAGGGCAGTGCCCAGCAAAACGGGGTCCTGATTTCAGATGGACCCTCTAAGTGCTACTGTAATACAAATAATAAGTACATCATCTCACCAGTGGAGCTGCTGTGGGGCTCTCCAGGGAGAGGAGCCCGATGAGGAAAGCGGCCACATACGACACCTTCATCTTTGCGTCTTTCCTTTCTCTGGAGCGGAGTTGTTTCTGGTCTGGCACGCTGAGTGGGAGATGGCAAGGCTGAGCACTGTATTTATACTGTATGCTGGGCTGGGCACTGCACACCTCATTGTTCCAACCCCTGATAACGTGATTGCAGTGAGAGCCAATTGCTTCCTTCTCCTCCCCTAGTCCCTCCCATTCCTCCTTCCCCCCGTCACACCCTCATTCCCTCTTAATCTTTCCTCCACCACATCCTGCTGTAGCCCAGACTTTCCTCCACCACATCCTGCTGTAGCCCAGACTTTCATACTCACTTTCTCATTCTGCAGCAGTCCCAGGTTTTTGAGACTCGAGAGAGGCTGAACGAGGTCAGGCCGCAGGAAACAGGTCACAACCCTGGTGGTCGTTGGCCTGGAGCACACATCTGAAAATGGGAAGTAGGTTCCTAAGTCGCCCAGGCACTTTGTGTTGATATAATTAAAGTGGTACAACTCCCCTAATGGTATTGCTCATTACCATACGGGATTATGTCTACATTACTGCCTACATCGGCAAAACGTATGTCGCTCAAGGGTGTGAATATTCCACCCCCAAGTGATGTAAGTTACACTGACATAAGCACTAGTGTGCACGGCGCTACATCAGCGGGAGAGTTTTTCCTCCTGAGAGTTTTTCCTTTTCACGGGAGTGGGTTTTTTATGCTGGCAGGAGAGCGTCTTCACCACACGTAACTGTAGACATGGCCTAATTGTTCCTTCTCACTCCTGGAATCAAGTGGTTTCATGAGACTGTGACGTTGCCCTCTATATGTTTATGGAAATATTCCTATGAGTGTTAATATGTCATAACTGGAATGTGCTCTGTGCTAGATATGCCATGTAACGTATCTTTGCAAAGGTTATGATTTCCTGAATATATTCATCCGATTTGTAGGCATGTATCATTTTTATATCTGAAGTTAGGAGTGTTGGCTCCATGCTTGTATTTGAAGTGTTTGCTCTAGGGTAAACACAAGGGAGGTTTGGCCAACATATTGTGAAGGGACAATTCAAGTATTGGGAGTGCTTAACTAACAATGAACTTGTAGAGACGTTAATCCACATCTGAGCTTTCCCGGGAACGTTCAACCTAATATATAAACAATGGCGTCAGCCTGCAAAACGCTGAATCATTCATGGACATGTGACTTGTCCAGGTGGCTACAAACTCCATCTTGTTGCTGTGATTTTGCACAGAAGAACAAAGGGGTTTCCATCCACAAGAGAGAGAATATAAAAGGCCCTGGAAGCCTCTCCATTTTTGTCTTCAGGTGGCTCAAGAGATGACCTCTCCACCCCAAAGAGATGCCTGAAAGAAACTGGAAAAAAAGGACTGTAACTACGGGGGTTGAGTGATTGCTGGACCCAGGCCATAAACTACAACATTGGCCTCAAAAGGATTGTACCTGAGATAACATCTAGGGTGAGAAGTTAGTATTTGTAACTAGAGCCTTAGTGTATTAAGTTAGCCTTGCATATTTTGTTTTATTTTGCTTGGTAACTTACTTTGCTCTGTCTGCTATTACTTGAAACCACTTAAATCCTATTTTTTATACTTAATGAAATCACCTTTGTTTATTAATTAACCCAGAGTAAGTGATTAATACCTGGGGGAGCAAACAGCTGTGCATGTGTCTGTGCATGCCCGACATGTGGCAGAACATTCCGTGCCCGTATTGGCCTTACCAGCCATTTGCGGACGCACTGTGGACAGCTCACAACCTGATAGATGTTAAGGTCTTCTTCGAAAACGATGGACGAACATCATCATCATCATCAGTGTTATAGAGGGTGGACAATTTATGAGTTTACCCTGTATAAACTTTATACAGAGTAAAATAGATGTATTTGGAGTTTGGATCTCATTGGTACCTGGGTGTCTGGGTGCTGGAGACAGGAGCACTTCTTAAGCTGTTTTCAGTTAAGTCTGCAGCTTTGGGGGCATGGTTCAGATCCTGGGTCTGTGTTGCAGCAGGGTAGCATGTCTGGCCCAACAAGTCATGGTTCTGGAGGCCCAAACTGGCAGAGAAAACGGGCTCAGAGGTAGTCTCAGCACATCAGGAGACAGTCCCAAGGGGGTCTCTGTGACTGAACTCATCACAGTGGCGTAGTCGGCAGGATCTGTGCACAGCTGATTGCTTTGAGATACTGGTAGTGATTGTAAGTGAGTTTTGAGTGTGGTGACTGGAGAAAAAACAAAGTGGTTACTGGTTTATTATTTTCTGTTTGTTTATTTCTGGTAAGTGAAATAAGCACAAAAAAGCAGGAAAATGACTACCAGTGAATCAGCTACAAAACTAGAGCTGGCCAGACTGGAAGCGGAAGAGAAGGCAAAGGACAGTGAGTTTCACATGAGGCTAAAAAGAAGCAAAGGCAGCCAGGGAGGAAAGAGCCATGGACTTAAAAGACACAGAAAGCTGCCCAGGAGGAGAAGGAAAGGGAGAGGCAACATGCTCAGGAGGAGAAGGAACGAGAGAGGCAGCTAGTCCTGGAGCTAAAAGACAGAGAAATAGAGGACCAAATTGAGACCCAGAAGCATGAACTGGCTTTAATAGGGTGGAAGAGACAGAACCCTTCAGCAGCTGGCTCTGCTTCCCCCAAAACCCACAAATGGGAACAATTATGGCCACAGTATGATGAATCCAGTGATATTGCTGAATATTTCATCACCTTTGAGAGACTGTGCACTCTCCATGTGATTCCTGAAGATCAAATATTACTACTTGAGTTGCAAAATTGACTGATTCTTCAAACTGTGGTAAATTTAAGGAGCTGGTTTTGAAACAGTTTCAGATTACACCTGCAACCTACAGGGTTAAATACAGGAATCTTAAGAGGGGATCAGGATTAAGTAATGGGGCCTATTTAAATGAAATGAGAGATTTGTTAGACAAGTGGGTGAGGGGAAAAGGTATTACAAGCTTTGAAGTAATGTATGATTTGGTTACTCAGGAGCAGTTCCTGAATATGTGCAGTGATGATGTAAAACAGTATTTGTGGGAGAAAAAGGTGGATGCAGTGGGAGAATTAGCTGAGTTTGCAGACTCTTACAAGCAGTCACAAGCTGCAATTAAACATAAACCACTGGCAAAGGGAAACCACTTGTCCCAAGTCTCCTGTACAAGCAGAGGAGCCCAAGAGGTGCTATCATTCTAAGGCCACTGAGCACCTGAGGAATAAATGTCCGAGGCTAAGTGGGAACAGGCAGCAGGTAACACATGAAGCTGCTGCTTCTCAGAGCACAGGGGTATCCCGGGCTACTGCCTCTTTCCAGGCAGGATTTGTAAAGGTTGCTTCTACACAGCCAAGCAGTGAGCCTGTGCATGCTGTGAAGCTTAATGGCAAAGTGCTCCAAGGATGGAGAGACACTGGTGCAGAAATTTCTCTGGTCAGGAGGGACCTGATCCAGGAGAAGGATTTGTTATCAGGAAAAATGGGAGAATTAGAACTGGTGGGAGGTGACAAAGTCCTTGCACCTTTAGCTAAGGTACACATGGACACTGGTGATTAGCAGCCTGAACTGACTGTTGCAGCGGTGGCACACAATTTTGCACCGTTTCTACTGAGGAATGATTTTTTGGATGTGGCAGAATCTGTCCCAGGGTTTGTTAGAAGCGAGAAGGAATCTTGTGCTGAAAATCCCAGAAGGGAGGATAAAGTCACAAGTGCTGCTGGGGGAATAGTAGAGTGTTTCTTTAATTCCTCGGTAGCAGCAAGGGTGGTCGTAAGCAGTTTCTGCAGCCCTGGGCTCAAGGCAGGTCCCTGCAGGAAGGGCAGGATACAGCCAGCTCCTGTCTGTGACCATCTCCTTGGAGGAAGGGGAATGTTTCTCCTTGCAACAGGGAGGCCATCCCAACTGCTGACTGCCAGGAAGTTGCAGCTCAGCATGGGACAGGTCCTGCTCTGGGATTCACAGAGACACGTATCCCGGAGATGTTAGTTGGGGTCCTGGTGACCACTGTGGTGGGAAGGGGGTTGTAACTGGAAGCAAGCCCAACCTGAGTGAAAGGGGGGATTTTGCTGGCCAGTGAATTGTCTGTCCTAGGTGGATCAGGGTCACCTTCCCTTTTGGGGGACACAGGGGTGTCTGTGTCAGAGGGAAGCCCAGAGAGAAAAGTCCAGATGGAAGGTGAGGGGGAACAGGAGGGTCTGCCCACCTTTTGTAGGGAGGCTTTTCCCCTGAAGGAGGGTGAAGGATCTGCATTTAAATGCCAGACCCCTCACCTGTGGGTCAGGTTTTAAGGGAGGACTGGGGGTCAGATCTCCTGGAGGAGAGAGTCCTCGCAGCTGACCTTTTGGGAACAGAGAGTGGGGTGACAGAGGGGATCTTACCAGTCCAAAGGTCTCCATTAAAAATGTTGTTCCTGCTACCCTTGTAAAAGATAAGTCTGTCTCTTCAGGTCTGGGGAAAGAAAAACGTTGCATTTGGGAAGCTTCACAAGAGAGTGGGGTCCAACCCAAAGAAATTCCAGAGGGAGGGGTCGAGGGCAGGCAGGGCTGCGGTGCATCCTTTCCTCACCAAAACCTCAAACACATGCCTGAGTTGAGAGCCTTCTCCAGAAAGGCAGGAGAGTCTGTGTCTAAACCCCTATCATGGTACACAAAGGGATTAAAAAATGCAGTGGACACTGGGCAAGCCAGGCTGTGTGAACGGAATCTGTCCGTCATAGAATGGCTGTCAAGAGAAAGGAGTTAATACTGCAGAAAGGTCGCGGGGTCACATGCCACATGTTCCCCATCCCCTGGCTCAGACCCAGCTCTCATCCAGCTCCCCCTGGGGCTCCCACAGCCTCCCCACCCAGGGCAGCAAGCAACGGGTCACCCCAACTCCCCCCTGCCCTTCCCTGCCACACAGCCGGCAGCCGGCAAGGGCAGGGGAAGGAACAGCCCTGCTCAGAGCACGTCTAGCTCGGGGGCTGCAGAGGAGGCAGCAGGAGCGGTGGTCAGGCGGCGCCGAGTGCCTCAGTGTCGATCTGGGACAATGACCTGGAAGACACCACGAGTGTAACGTGCCGAGGGATTTCACTCTTACACTCCTGAGAGCTCTGAGGAACTGCACCCGGACACTCTAAACCATCCGTGTCAAGGCAGGTATCAAACCGCTCCCTTCGGGGCAATGTGGGACATTGTGCTTGGAAAGGAGACAGTCTCACTGCTGCCATACGTAACGTTTCTGGGCTGCTGCAGCTTCCGGGGTGCAAGATGCCCCTTCCCGCTCTGCTGCTGTGCAGGGGAGCTATAAACTAGGGGTGGCAGATTATTGCTTAAAATACCTCCTCCCCCCCTTATTTTTTTTTTTACAAATTCCTTTGTCGATTGCAGGCAAAACACAGGAATTACCCCCATACTTTCCTGTGTTTTTGTTTTATAGGCAGGCCAGCTTTCAATGGCTTCTGCTTTCTAAGGGTTTAGGGAAAATTATTCCATTGTTTAGTTAATAAATGTATGAGGTGGTGTACCTCAGTTTTTATTAAAGTTCAATATTAAAGATATTGTGTAAAATTGTTATGCTTATAAGAAGCACATGGGATCTTTTTCAGGGGAAAAGACAATACGCCACGTTTATTGAAGACACAATTAGCATATTCATTCAATCACACCACACACACACACACACACACTGTCCCGCCAGTCGAAACTGTAGTTACCAGTTCAGAGTCTAGATCAACCTAGTGGCCAGCTAGGTTCATCACGGGTAGGGAGAACCGGGTTCTGTTGGTTGCAACACGATGCTCCAGGGAAGTCTTGGCAGGATGAACACAAAGTTTCATGGCAAGGCATCCTGTTTATATTGTGATTTTTTTTATTGGGATTAATGAGTATTGCACCGTTATGCTGTAATTAATTTTTGTTTGACGAGTGCTTGGTTGTTTTTTTTTTAATATTTTGGTTTTTTATTACTTTTTTAGGGAGTTGTTTTATGCTGGTTTTCATCACAGTTATTTTGTTTTCATTGACAGGCGCCTGTTTTATTTTTAGAGTTGTTAATTTGTCTTTTTTGATGTTTTAATAGGGGCGTGTTGCAGCCCTCCGGGCACCCTTGCGTTTGTCTCTAGTTCCTTCCTGGTTCAGCAATGGCCTTGAGAATTATTTTTAACCCATGTTCCTTATTCACACACAAAACAGAATTAATTTACACCGAACATTTTGAACAGGGACATCAAGTTGCAATGCAAAAGAAAAACACTCATGGCGTTCTTTTACTTACTCTAAAATGTTAAACCTGCAACAAAGTGGTGAACCTCAAAGGTCTGTTACTGCCTTGAAATTAGCTCAGATACAGAATTATACAAAATTCAAACATGAACTCCTCCTACTACACAATCACACCTCACTGAGACACAGATTATTCAGCAACCTCAACCCAATCACCCCTCACTGACACACAACCCCCCCACACTACCTCCCACACTAATCACCCGTCACTAAGACAAAGATTCCCTAGACAAAACCCTCCCGAATCACCCCTCACTGAGACACAGACTCCCAGAGCCACCCCACCCCAATCACCCCTCACTGAGACACAGACCCCCCCGGCCACTCCACCCCAATCACACCTCACTGAGACACCAATCGCCCCCCACAGCCACCCCTCAAACCAATCACCCTTTTACTGAAAAATAGATCATCCCATTCACCAACGCCTCTGAGAAATATACTCACCAACCAGGCCCTGCCCTGTCACACAGTGAGAGACAGTCCCTGCCCCAGCTGAGATCAGGCCTGTTGTGCCAGGTGCTGTACAGACACCCCCCATATCTCTCCTCCAACATACAGCGCCTCCTCCTCACCCCGCCCCTGTCTGTTGTGGCCCCTGAGCTCACGGAGTTGCTAGCTCAGGCGATAGCAGCTCTCACTCCCCCAGACAGCCTCTCTCGGGGTGTTCGCACAGGCAGTGGGACGGCGGCTGCGGGGCCCTGTAACACGCCTCACAGGGTGTCTGGGCAGGACCTGTAGCTGAGGGCTTGGGGTGATAGAGCAGCAGGAGGCTGCACTGGCTGAACTGATGGAGCAGGCGTGAGGCCTGCAGCAGGAGCTGGTTCCAGTCCTCAGTGTGAAGGGGGCAGAATGTGCGTCACCCACAGGCTGCGTATGGATCTAGGTTCCCTTCATGGCCAGGTCACCTGCTGAATCATCTGCCGAGTTTCCTGGAACTGAGCGAGAGGGAGGGAAAGAACCCAGCTGTGTAATGTGCCAAGGGATTTTGCTCCTACACCCCTGAGAGCTTTGAGGAACTGCACCCGGACACCCTAAATCATCCATGTCCAGAAAGGTATCAAACCGCTCCTTTCTGGAGAATGTGGAACGTTGCGCTTGGAAAGGAGACGGTCTCACTGCTCCCATAGGTGATGTTTCTGGGCTGCTGCAGCTCCCGGGGTGCGAGATGCCCCTTCCCGCTCTGCTGCTGTGCAGGTTCCCAGCGTGGGGGAAACACCAAACCCTTATTTTGGCTGGCTGTTGTCTGGGGTAGAGCCGACCCTCTCCTCCCGCCATTGTCACGGCTCCTCTCCAGCCCTTGGCAGTCTCTGGGGACGATAATCTCGCTCAGTGTCTCTCAGCCCTTTCCGTCCCAGCGTCCCGCTGCCATCCAGCTGGGACCTGCATGCTGGGCGGCTAACGACCCCAGGATACTGGCAGGCTCTTTTCTGCAGAGAATGGTGCTGCCTGGGGAAAGGGCTGAACTCTGTGGCCGGGGAACAACTCCCACCGTGCAGAGCACAGACTAGCAGAGCCCCCAGCCTGGGCTGAGATCCATGGGCCGGGCCTAGTGGACCCCACGACCTTCCCCCTCATGGCAAATTTCAGCAATTTCAGATTCTGCCCCAAATGCGAACCAAGCTGGGTTTTGAGCTAGTGCCAATGGCTAGACCCAGTCTCCAGAACATCCTCCTGGATTCCAATGATGAGGCCCCAGTAGCCTGGTCTCTGTCGGCCTCTCTTGGGCAGGGGGGCTGCAGGCTGCAGCACGCTGGCTCTGGTAAGCTCCAGCCTCTGCTGCCCTTCGCCCCTGTCACAGAGCTTCTGGCGATGAGCAGAGAGCGGGCGTCTGCACAGCTTTATTTGGACCCTGCCTGCAGTACCTTTGGCCACCATGGGATGTTGGCGTGAAGTTGGTTTCTCTTCAGGGTAGATGAAGTGGCTGTTAAGTGGCTCCCCTCTTGTCTCTCGGAGTCAGCCTAGAGTATGGTACTAGCCACTAACCCCTCTGCCTCCAGTGACCCTGTGGGGTCTGGGCTGACCCCCACTCTGTGTGTGCTCTGAGGGACGGGGAGCTGACCTGAATCTCAGAGAGTGACGGGGACCCCGTCTGCCTGTGACAGGGGCCATCAGGGGAGAACGACTCCAACCTCCATCTGTGTGTTACACAAGCAGCCCACAGAGGAGCCCCTCACTCTCAGAGACCCCATCTGCCTCTGATCTGGGCAGCCTGGAGAGGGGAACCCGGGTGCCTGGGGCTGGCGCTAAGTCTGCACCCACTTGTGCACCGTTAGCAACAACAGGAGATAGGGATGAATGCTTCATTTCTACCCCAGGGGTTCTGTGTCCGGGGGGAAGCAGGAATTCTCTGCAATGTCTTTCTGGATGCGATGCCTGGCAAGGACTGACTTGTCTAGGGGTTGCTAGCCAGCAGGTGCCAAAGGGTTAAACAGCCGGCTGTGGGCAGAGTAGGAGAATGAGGGGATCTGTGCCAGGTCTGGGCTGGGAGGACGGGTCATTAAAGGACTGACAGAAACCAACCGTGATGTTCCCCTGGTATTATCTGGACCGGTGATATTCCAGGTCACTCCAATCCTTAACTCTGGGAGCCAGCCTTACCCTGCTCTGCTGTGAGACCCCCCACGCCTGGGTTCTCACAGAGGGAGTGCGCCAGAGTGAGGGTCATTGTGTTCAGGATGTTGGAGGTTTTCTATATGATCTGCTCACTCTGTGTATTTTTCCTGCTTAAGTAAAGGTCAATAGTGTGTTAGGATCCTATGCCAAGTCTGTCTGTGTTATTCATGCCTTATACATAAGGTCAGAGGGGACAATTGTAATCATCTAGTTTGACCACCTATATAGCCCATGCCATAAAACTCCCCCAAAATCATTACCAAAGCAAATCTCTCAGAAAAATATCCAATCTTGATTTTCAATTTGCCTGGCTTGGAGAATCCACCATGACCCTTGACAAATTGTTCCAATGGATAATTACTTGCACTGTTAAAAAGTATGTGCCTTGCTTCCGACCTGAGTTTGTCTGGTTTCAGCTACGAGTCGTTGGATCATGTCACACCTTTCTCTGCTAGACTGAAGAGCTCGTTGTTAAATATTTGTCCCCCTTGTAGGTACTTATCAGCTGTCATTAAGTCACCCCTTAACCTTCTCCTTGGTAACCAAAGTATATTGAGTTCCCTGAGTCTTGCACTATAAGGCCTGTGTTTTCATCCTTTAATCACCCTTGTGATGTGCTACATCTTATCTTGGGCCCCCCGAGAGAGTTAAACTGTACGGCTTGTGTTGTGTGTGTAAGCAGAGTCAGGATGAGCTCTACCCTGACATCTGGTGGTGAATTATGGAGAGTGTGGAAAGAATTTCAAGGAGTGGCAAAGATTCGCATTGCAATAGCCCACGGCAGCCTGGGATGGTTATTTTGACAGCTGGGATCCCCAATTCCTTTGTTATTGGGGCAGGAAGGAAAAAAAGTGCTGTCACCCTAATTCTGTGAATGAGGAACTATGAGACTGCTTTATGACAGAAATGACTCAACCTACATTAAATAGTACTTGCTAGACAAGGGACATGGGTTCCAAAACCCAGTGAATTGAGAGAGGGTGGGGAGTGGTGTGTGTATCTGATGGCATGGGTGCCTTTTGAGGGCTTGGAGCACTAATTGCACATCCTCCTCCCTCCACTGTTGAAGAGCAGAGCTAATTTTGAATCCTTTAGGAGTCCATCTAGAGGCTGCTGACCTGAATTAATGTTGGGCCAATGGTGCACCTGCACGGGGGCTCCCCTGCTACAAGCTGAAACCACTAAAAGCTGAAATTACTGAAAGAGCTGAGCTTACTGAGCTGAGATCATGGAGTGTTGTGTCAACTAGTGGGGGGAGCCTGAACATCTATCGCTAAGCGGCTGGCAGAGCAGAGCAGTCTGCAGCACGTTGGAGCAGCCCATGGAGCAGTGAGCAGTGTGGAGCGGTTTGTGGGGATGACTGACGCGGTTCACAGGTCGGCAGGAGGAGTGGCACAGCTGGTGGAGTGGAGCCAGTCATGGTGAAGGCTGCAGCAGAACTCCATGGAGAGGCGGAGCAGCCGGCCCTGGCCCACGTAAGGTGCCTCTTAACACCCTGTGTGTGCCCCCCCCATTTCCACCCAGGCTGGGGGGTGAAACTCTGCAGATAAACTTTTGAACTCTGGGGTGGCATTGACCAGAGACAGAGACTTTTGGGTTGTTGGACTTTGGGGTGATTGGACTTAAGACCCTAAGGGGGAAAGGACAGTGCCAAATGTACTTGGAGGTGGGTTTTTGCTTATGGTTTGTGTATAATCCTGTTTGTGGTGTCTCTCCAACGTGATGCCGCATTGTTTCCCTCCTTTATTAAAAGGATTTTGCTACACTCAGGTTCCGTGCTTGCGAGTGGGGAAGTATTGCCTCCTAGAGGCGCCCGGGGGTGGTGGTAGGTAATTGTCCTAGGTCACTGGGTGGGGGCTCGAGCCGGTTTTGCATTGTGTTATTGAAACGGAACCCCTGGATACTGAACCCGGCCCTTGTTGCTGCCAACTCAGAGGGGCAGAAGGGTTACATGTGTTCAGTGGGATTCTGAGAGAGGGTCTGTTTAAGATACAGCGTAAGTTGAGGGGGCAGCACTGATACCGGGGGGTGGGGGTTGGACTGCATTGCAAGTCTCAACAGGGGGTGCTTGAGAGAGGATCAGCACCTCATAGGGAGGGACCTCCAGACGGGCAGTGCCTGGGCTCTGTTCAGACCCCAGCGGCTTAAAATATGGAAGGCAGCTGCTGGGTCTCCCTACAGCAGTCTGGTGAGTGGCCAAGAGGGGGCGCTCAATCCGAGCTGTGACAGCTGCTCCCTAACAGGTTGTGTGGGTGTTGCCGCTTGTGCTGTCACAATCTAGGAGAGTGAGGAGAGGGGCTCTGGAAGGAGCTACCACTGTTTTCCCCAATAGTGTTCGACAGCCGCCCGTCCTGAAATGATCCAAACAGCAGCCCTGCATCCATGTGTTTTGCAAAACATATTGTTCTACTGCCCTAGGCTGGGATTTTCAGACAGGGCTAAGGAAGTTAGGTGGCCAGGTCCTTTTATCTTTTTACACCTTTAGGGCTGGTCCACACTAGCACTTTAAATCGAATTTAGCAGCGTTAAATCAAATTAAGCGGGCACCCGTCCACACCAGGAAGCCATTTAATTCGACATAGAGGGCTCTTTAGTTCGACTTCAGTACTCCACCTCGACAAGGGGAGTAGCGCTAAATTCGACATGGCTATGTCGAATTAGGCTAGGTGTGGATGCGAATCGATCTTAGTAGCTCCGGGAGCTATCCCACAGTGCAACACTCTGCTGACGCTCTGGACACCAGTCCGAGCTTGGATGCTCTGACCAGCCACACAGTCAATGCCCCTGGAAAATTTGAATTCCTTTTTCTGTCTGGACAGTTTGAATCCCATGTCCTGGTTGCTCATCAGGGCGAGCTCAGCAGCACCGGCAACGATGCAGAGTTCTCCACCAGAGGAGTCCAGCGTGCACCCGTCCACACCAGGTCCCCAGCATGGACTGACCGGGAAGTCTCGGATCTGATTGCTGTGTGGGGCGATCAGTCTGTGCTTTCGGAGCTGCGCTCCAGCAAACGGAATGCAAAGACCTTCGAGAAGGTCTCCAAAGCCATGACAGACAGAGGATACAGCCGGGATACAACGCAGTGCCGCGTGAAAGTCAAGGAGCTGAGACAAGGCTACCAGAAAATCAGAGCGGCAAACGGACGCTCCGGAGCCCAGCCCCAGACATGCCGCTTCTACGAGGCACTGCATGCCATTCTCGGTGGGTCTGCCACCACTGCCCCACCAGTGACCGTGGACTGAGAGGATGGGATACTGTTGACGGACTGTTCCTCGGAGATGTTCGCGTATGGGAAAGTTTAAGAGGACGAGGCAGTCGACAGCGCTTACAACACAGATTTCCCTGACACCCAGGATCTCTTCGTCACCGTCAATGAGATCCCCTACCAACACTCCCCACCCATTACCACGGACCCTGATTCAGGAGAAGGATCAATCGGTAACTGCTTCAAACATGTTAACATTTATTTTTTAAATAAACTGGGAAAACAACTAGGCGAACACAAGGTCTATGTACAGGTGGATGGAACTGTCATCTTCCTCTGACATCTCCAGGAAGCTCTCCAGGAGGTAATCGCCAAGCCTCTGCATGAGGTTCCTGGGCAGGGCTTGCTTATTGGGTGCCCCGAGGAAGCACACTTTTCCACACAACGCTCTCAGCTGGAACTCGGGGACCAGCGCCTTCACGAGCATGGTAGCATATGCCCCAGGGTTGTGTTGGCTTTCCTCCAGCATGCGCGCTCTCTCTCTCCGTGACACTCTCCTCAGTGTGATGTCGCGCGCAGACTCCTGCATGTAATTAGAGTAATTTGTGTACCATTAGTAATGGTTGTGCTTAACTGTTCCTTTGCATAACAAGAAGCTGGTGCTGGGGTTACCTCTCGCACTGAGGTTGCCTCTCCGGGGGAGGGAACTCGAGTTTCTAGGAAAAGGCAGGTGTTAGTAATGGGAGATTCGATTATTAGAAATGTAGATAGCTGGGTCTGTGATGACCGGGAGAACCGTATGGTGACTTGCCTGCCTGGTGCGAAGGTTGCGGATCTCTCGAGGCATCTAGATAGACTTATGTGTAGTGCTGGGGAGGAGCCGGTGGTCATGGTACATGTAGGTACCAATGACATAGGGAAGGGTAGGAGAGATGTCCTGGAAGCCAAATTTAGGCTGCTAGGGAAGAGACTGAAATCCAGGACCTCTATGGTGGCATTTTCAGAAATGCTCCCAGTTCCACGCACAGGGCCAGGTAGGCAGGCAGAGCTTCAGAGTCTCAATGCGTGGATGAGACGATGGTGTAGAGAGGAGGGGTTCACGTTCATTAGGAACTGGGGAAACTTCTGGGATGGGAGGAGCCTATACAGGAGAGATGGGCTCCACCTAAACCAAAGTGGAACCAGACTGCTGGCACTAAACATTAAAAAGGTTGTAGAGCAGTTTTTAAACTAGGAGATGGGGGAAAGCCGACTGCTGCAGAGGAGCGTGTGGATCGGACACAGACTTCTCTTAGGGGAGAGTCTGATGATAGAGAATCTCCAGGTTATAGTCAGGAGCAGAGGAATGAGAAGTATAATGTAAGGGCTGGATCAGATGATAAACAGTCACATAAAAAAGAATCTGGCACATCAGAAAAAGGTAGGCTAATAAACAGGGACAAGTTTTTAAAGTGCTTGTACACAAATGCCAGAAGTCTAAATAATAAGATGGGTGAACTAGAGTGTCTTGTGATAAAGGAGGATATAGATATAATAGGCATCACAGAAACCTGGTGGACTGAGAGCAATCAATGGGACACAATCATTCCGGGGTACAAAATATATCGGAAGGACAGAACAGGCCGTGCAGGGGGAGGAGTGGCACTATATGTTAAAGAAAGTGTAGATTCAAATGAAGTAAAAATCTTAAGCAAATCCACAGGTTCCATAGAGTCTCTATGGATAGAAATTTCATGCTTTAGTAAAAATATAACAGTAGGGATCTATTATCGACCACCTGACCAGGACAGTAATAGTGATGATGAAATGCTAAGGGAAATTAGAGAGGCTATCAAAATTAAGAACCCAATAATAGTGGGGGATTTCAATTATCCCCATATTGACTGGGAACATTTCACTTCAGGACGAAATGCCGAGATAAAATTTCTCGATACTTTAAATGACTGCTTCATGGAGCAGCTGGTACAGGAACCCACACGGGGAGAGGCGACTCTAGATTTAATCTTGAGTGGAGCACAGGAGCTGGTCCAAGAGGTAACTATAGCAGGACCGCTTGGAAATAGTGACCATAATACAATAGCATTCAACATCCCTGTGAGGGGAAGAACATCTCAACTGCCCAACACTGTGGCCTTTAATTTCAAAAGGGGGAACTATACAAAAATGAGGGGGTTAGTTAGACAAAAGTTAAAAGGTACAGTGACTAAAGTGAAATCCCTGCAAGTTGCGTGGGCCCTTTTTAAAGACACCATAATAGAGGCCCAACTTCAATGTATACCCCAAATTAAGAAAAACAGTAAGAGAACTAAAAAAGAGCCACCGTGGCTTAACAACCATGTAAAAGAAGCAATGAGAGATAAAAAGACTTCCTTTAAAAAGTGGAAGTCAAATCCTAGTGAGGCAAATAGAAAGGAGCACAAACACTGCCAACTTAAGTGCAAGAGTGTAATAAGAAAAGCCAAAGAGGAGTTTGAAGAACGGCTAGCCAAAAACTCCAAAGGTAATAACAAAATGTTTTTTAAGTACATCAGAAGCAGGAAGCCTGCTAAACAACCAGTGGGGCCCCTTGATGATCAAAATTCAAAAGGAGCGCTTAAAGATGATAAAGTCATTGCGGAGAAACTAAATGGATTCTTTGCTTCAGTCTTCACGGCTGAGGATGTTAGGGAGATTCCCAAACCTGAGCTGGCTTTTGTAGGTGACAAATCTGAGGAACTGTCACAGATTGAAGTGTCACTAGAGGAGGTTTTGGAATTAATTGATAAACTCAACATTAACAAGTCACCGGGACCAGATGGCATTCACCCAAGAGTTCTGAAAGAACTCAAATGTGAAGTTGCGGAACTATTAACTAAGGTTTGTAACCTGTCCTTTAAATCGGCTTCGGTACCCAATGACTGGAAGTTAGCTAATGTAACGCCAATATTTAAAAAGGGCTCTAGGGGTGATCCCGGCAATTACAGACCGGTAAGTCTAACGTCGGTACCGGGCAAATTAGTTGAAACAATAGTAAAGAATAAAATTGTCAGACACATAGAAAAACATAAACTCTTGAGCAATAGTCAACATGGTTTCTGTAAAGGGAAATCGTGTCTTACTAATCTATTAGAGTTCTTTGAAGGGGTCAACAAACATGTGGACAAGGGGGATCCGGTGGACATAGTGTACTTAGATTTCCAGAAAGCCTTTGACAAGGTCCCTCACCAAAGACTCTTACGTAAATTAAGCTGTCATGGGATAAAAGGAAAGGTCCTTTCATGGATTGAGAACTGGTTAATGGACAGGGAACAAAGGGTAGGAATTAATGGTAAATTCTCAGAATGGAGAGGGGTAACTAGTGGTGTTCCCCAAGGGTCAGTCCTAGGACCAATCCTATTCAATTTATTCATAAATGATCTGGAGAAAGGGGTAAACAGTGAGGTGGCAAAGTTTGCAGATGATACTAAACTACTCAAGATAGTTAAGACCAAAGCAGATTGTGAAGAGCTTCAAAAAGATCTCACAAAACTAAGTGATTGGGCAACAAAATGGCAAATGAAATTTAATGTGGATAAATGTAAAGTAATGCACATTGGAAAAAATAACCCCAACTATACATACAACATGATGGGGGCTAATTTAGCTACAACGAGTCAGGAAAAAGATCTTGGCGTTATCGTGGATAGTTCTCTGAAGATGTCCACGCAGTGTGCAGAGGCGGTCAAAAAAGCAAACAGGATGTTAGGAATCATTAAAAAGGGGATAGAGAATAAGACTGAGAATATATTATTGCCCTTATATAAATCCATGGTACGCCCACATCTCGAATACTGTGTACAGATGTGGTCTCCTCACCTCAAAAAAGATATTCTAGCACTAGAAAAGGTTCAGAAAAGAGCAACTAAAATGATTAGGGGTTTAGAGAGGGTCCCATATGAGGAAAGATTAAAGAGGCTAGGACTCTTCAGTTTGGAAAAGAGAAGACTAAGGGGGGACATGATAGAGGTATATAAAATCATGAGTGATGTTGAGAAAGTGGATAAGGAAAAGTTATTTACTTATTCCCATAATACAAGAACTAGGGGTCACCAAATGAAATTAATAGGCAGCAGGTTTAAAACAAATAAAAGGAAGTTCTTCTTCACGCAGCGCACAGTCAACTTGTGGAACTCCTTACCTGAGGAGGTTGTGAAGGCTAGGACTATAACAATGTTTAAAAGAGGACTGGATAAATTCATGGTGGCTAAGTCCATAAATGGCTATTAGCCAGGATGGGTAAGAATGGTGTCCCTAGCCTCTGTTCGTCAGAGGATGGAGATGGATGGCAGGAGGAAGATCACTTGATCATTGCCTGTTAGGTTCACTCCCTCTGGGGCACCTGGCATTGGCCACTGTCGGTAGACAGATACTGGGCTAGATGGACCTTTGGTCTGACCCGGTACGGCCTTTCTTATGTTTATGTTCTTATGTAAGCGTCACTGTACAGCCACGTGTAGGAGGCTGCAGAGTGGGAAAATACAGGGATCTCTAACAGGGAACGGCCGCAAGGGGCTGCAACAGGGGCACCGATTCTGCTTTCATGATTGCCTGCAGCAGGAGGACAGTGCTGTAGATGCAACTTAAAGCTGCAAAAAAAACTAGGCTTACCATGCCTGGCCGCTCCATGGATTCTTCTTTCCTGCCCCGCTTCTCTGGTCTGCAGTGCAATACCAGAGGCAATGAAAACGAACCCAGAGAAATCGAACTTTCCCCGAATGAGTGCTCATGAGAGAGGTGCTGTGCTTGCTCTTGTTCACACACACTGAGTAGACTTTGTTTCTTTTCTGACCAAAAATATCTCTCTATGGAATTCACTCACTTTTTCCCATCACACAGGTGCAACTGTATCCCTACCTGATCCAGGCGCCTTGTCGATGTTCTGCAGCACCGCAGGAAGGAGGACGGAGCTCCCCTTCACTGCATCTGCGACCGCCGTCCCCCGCCGCAAAGTCCAATCCCACCATCACCCAAAATTACTAGAGGAAGGGGCACCAGGGGCCGTGAAAAATGTTAATGCACCACAGCAGAGTGCTAAACTTACAAAACGCTCTCAGTACCTTACTTTTGAGAAGTCCTTCCCTTAATGTGCTGTTCATTATAAAAAGTTTTTATTTTTTGGTAATTTCTTTTCCCGTCAGGTTTCTTTGCAGAATACTTTCCGTGAAGGGGGGAGAATGGTTTGGGAATTGCATAGGACTTTCACCGTTAATAGTGGTACAGATATGGGGGCAAGATCAACAGCTGGTCACTCACAGAGTGCAGCCTCTAGTCACCCTGGTCAGTCTGTGGGGTGATTTTCATGTTCTGCTCATAGGCGGAAGGTGCCCTGCGCCAGGTATATTTGCAGGTGGGTCTCTCCACCGGCCATGCCTGGATCGTGCCCTGTCCCACGCGGGTCTCCCCCAGCCCCGTCAATTCCCTGCCTGGAGCAGGTACCAGCCCCCACCTGCCACCCCTCCCCCGGCGTCTCGTCTCACACACACCCCGCCGCGCCGCATCCCTGTCTCACAGTAGAGAGGCTACCCGCAGAAATGCTGTCTGCTGCCCCAGGGTCATTGAGCATGCCATCCACAAGTGGCAAGGCAGGTTGCCCTAACCCTGCCCTTCTATCATAGCCCTGAGCCTCTACAATGCATCAAACCATCAGCCCCCAGCCCGCAACCCCCTACACCTCCTCCCCATTATCACACACCACTCACACCTTCCTACGCCCCCAACCCCCAGCCCAGAGCCTGCACCCAAACTCCGTCGCAAAGCCTGCACCCCTCACCCATTCCTGCACACGCACCTGTACCAGTCCTCACCACAGAGACCGCTGTACGAGCAGGAGCCTATCAGTCCTATAGTCTAGAAGCGGTCTCTACATCACTGCACACCCAACCCAGCACAGTCACCATCCCTGTGTCAACCCTTTCACGCGAAGTCAGTAGTCCAGAGAAGGTTGTTGCTGAACAATGCTCTATTAACTTTATTTGTACACGTGTGTTGGAAGGGGGCAAACGGGGTGAACGGGATATGAAACTGTAGAGGAGAGTCAACAGAAACTGGGTAAAGAAACAGGGGCAGGTTCCGCTTCTCTATACACAAAGTTAATAGTCACAGGTTACCCTGCTCGCTGAGGAACCTGGCTTTCAAAGCCTCCCGGATGCACAGCGCTTTCCGCTGTGCTCTTCTAATCGCACGGATGTCTGGCTGAGCATAATCAGCAGCCAGACGATGTGCCTCAAGCTCCCATCCCGCCATAAACGTCTCCCCCTTGCTCTCACACAGATTGTGGAGCACACAGCAAGCTGCAGTGACAATGGGGATATTGTTTTCGCTGAGATCCGAACGAGTCAGTAAGCTCCTCCATCTCCCCTTCAGACGTCCGAAAGCACACTCCACCACCATTCTGCACTTGCTCAGCCGGTAGTTGAAGAGTTCCTTCTCACTGTCCAAGGCGCCTGTATAGGGCTTCATGAGCCAGGGCATTAGCGGGTAGGCTGGGTCCCCGAGGATCACTGTAGGCATCTGCACATCCCCAACATTTATTTTGTAGTCTGGGAAGAAACTACCTTCCTGCAGGCGTCTAAACAGACCAGAGTTCTTGAACAATCGCGCGTCATGAACCTTGCCCGGCCACCCGACGTTGATGTTGGTAAACCGTCCCCTATGGTCCACGAGTGCTTGCAGCACCATGGAAAAGTAGCCCTTGCGGTTTATATACTGGCTGGCCTGGTGGGCCGATCCCAGGATAGGATTGTGAGTCCCATCTATAGCCCCACTGCAGTTTGGGAATCCCATTGCGGCGAAGCCATCTATGACAACCTGTACGTTTCCCAGGGTCACCACCTTCGAGAGCAGGAGATCAACAATTGCGTTGGCTACTTGCATCACAGCAAGCCCCACGGTAGATTTGCCCACACCAAAGTGGTTTGCTACTGAGCGGTAGCTGTCTGGCGTTGCAAGTTTCCAGAGGGCTATGGCCACTCGCTTCTGCACAGTCAGGGCTGCTCGCATCCGGGTGTCCTTGCGCGTCAGAGCAGGGGACAGCAAGTCACACAGTTCAAGGAAAGTGCCCTTACGCATCCTGAAGTTTCGCAGCCACTGTGATTCATCCCAGACCTGCAGCACTATGCGGTCCCACCTGTCCGTGCTTGTTTCCCGGGCCCAGAATCGACGTCCCATAGCATGAACATGACCCATTGCCACCATGATCTCCACGGCGCGGCGTACCGTGCTTTCTGAGAGGTCTGTGCCACTCTGAGACTTCATGTCCTCACCACGCTGCCATTGCCTTCTCGACCGAGTTCTCAACATCTCACTGTGGAAGAGGTGTTCGATAAGGTGCGAGGTGTTGACAACGGCCATAAGTGCAGCGATGATCGCAGCGGGCTCCATGGTCGCAGTGCAGTGCTGTGGCGTCCGCGCTGTCACTTATAACAGGAAAAGTGCACGAACTGATTTCCCGCCGGCGGGAGTGACGGTTGAATGATGACAGTTACCCAAAACCACCCTCAACACAGTTTCCCCGCCCCCAGCATGCATTGGTGGGCAATCCCAGCATTCCAATGGGTGGCGGGTAGTGCGGGAACTGTGGGATAGCTTCCCACAGTGCACTGCTTCAAAAGTCGACGCTTCGCCCGTTACTGTGGACTCACACAGTCGAATTACTGTATTTATTGTGGATACACAACTTCGACTACAATAGGTCGATTCCAGAAATTCGAATTAAGATGAATCGAAATAGTCTTGTAGTGTAGACGTACCCTTAGTCTCCTTTGAAAAATGCCACTCTAATGTCTTTTTTTTTCCTGAAAAGATTTTGTTTGTCCTGTGAAGGATGAATAATGCTGGTCCCGGAGTAGAGAGGGGGAGTGGATGAGGCTGAGAAGCCAGTGGAAGGGGCTGAAACCTGAAATAATTTAGAACAAGTTAAACCTTTTCATAAGTTTGTGCCATAACTTGTGTCCTTTGAAGAAGCAAGACTGAGGTGCACTTTCTGGGTTGTTTTGATGGCAGCGAATGCCTGTGTGATGTTCAGACCAAAAGAGTGTAACTGTTCGGGAAAGGGTTTGTTTTACGGAGTGCAGGGAGACATCTCCAGACCTCTGGGGAGTATGTGCTGGAACATCTACCCTGAAAGGAAAATTGCCACTTGTTCTCCCAGCCACAGCCCTGGGAACTGCCGCTCTGGAGCTCAGTTTACAGACCCTTTTCCTCCCTGCTCCATTGGATTTCTCGGTGCTTCCCAACTGAGGGAGAGGGAAGGATACTGGAGAGCACAACCTGTTCCCCCTGCCTCACCTGCACAAAGTTCAGAATTCCCCAACAGAAACGACAGCACTTGGGCCTGGTCTAAACGTGAGGTCGTTAACCTCAACCTAATTCTGTCAGTGTCCACACTGCAGCCTTGTCCCGCTGATGAAAGTTCCCTACTACAGCGACATCATAACCCCACGAGAGGCGTAGCACTTGTGTTGGTGTAGTTACGGTGACGCAGTGTCTGTGCAAACACTGTGTTATTTATATCAGCTGTTTGCTGTCTTGAGCCCGGCTACCCCCGGTCCCCGACTCTCAGCCAGGCTGCTGCCCGGAGGCTCCCTGCTTCCCGTTCAGGGAGTCAAGAACCCTGGGCAGCTGGCCTCTGGTCTCACTGGGGGTGACGGGGTCGGGGAGGCAGCTGAGCTCCTGGAGGGGAGCTGCAGGGAACCGAGAGCTTTGGCTCTCAGCCTCCCACCCTGCCCCTCTCTAGTGTGTGGAAGCGCTCCTGGTGAGGACACGCACCACCGACAGGAGGAGGGTAGTGTGGACATCAGCCACCACAGTAATTACTAACATAGGGCTGTAGTGTAGACATGCCCTTGGAATGAAGCAAATCCCGTGCCAGTCTGCAAGTAAAAATAATTTACAGAGAAACATTTTAAAAAGAAACAATCCCAAAGCTTTTTGTGCAGTTGCATTTATTTTTATTTTTGCAAAGCTCCTGGCATTCCCCAGGGCAGCAGAGGGACAGAGCTCTTTGCCCTCTGTTACATCGAAAGACACCACAATCAATGAACAGCACAGTAATTAGTTAGAGTCCCAATCAGTATGATTTATGATTCTCATGTGGCCTTTGATTGGTCAAGAGAGGTGAAAGGCAGCAGCACGGGAAGAGTAATGGCATCGTAGCCGGTTCATCAGATCTGGTTTCATCAGCGTGTCTCTTATTAATTCACCAACGCAGGGCCTGCAGGGACAGGGAGAGATGGCAAACAGCAATTACAGTCCCAGAAACCCACTGGGAATAAGACAAGTACCCTCCCCCATACCCTGAAGGAATTCCACCCCTTTCCATCCCCAGCCAGCTGGGTGCATTTGACATCAGTGCCTTTTGCAAACTGTGTTATTGATAGACTGGGAAAGGGAGGAGAGGAGCCCTACTGATCAGCTCCTCCCTCTGCCCCAGCAGTGTGCAGCGGTGGGCAGGAGGTGCTGGAGGCGAGGGAGTGGGAGCGAGGGTGGTGCACGCTTGGGGGAAGGGGTGAGTCTGACAAAAGCCCCTAGTGCAGACTTCACTTCAGTTTAGGTGAGTCACTTCCCCTCTCTGGGCCTCTTTCCTCTCTTTGCCTTCCTTCATTTCGTCTGATTGGTCACTGTTAAATGAACGAGAATCACTTTATAGAGTCAACTGCCTGTGGAGTATCTATGGGCAGAGCACCACCAGCAGGGCTCAATGTGCCCCCAAACCGCTAGGCAGACAACGGCAGGAGTGATTTAGTGCTGCTGTTTCTCTGATATCGTTGAAATGATGCTGGTTTCGTGACAGTGGCTGAGCCAAGCAGCTACTGGGGTGGGAAATTTCCCAGCTACCTGGTTGATTTCTGGCTTCTCTTTGACTAAATTCTATTCTGGTGTAAACTGGCATTTTTCTATTGACTTTCAAGTTATATATTGACTTCAGTGGCGCGAGGCTGATTTACATCGGCTGGGGAGCTGCTCCCTGGTGTGCTTGAGACCATGGATACGATTGTCTGTGGTGATACTATTATCCCCACTCCAAAGGTGCAGAATGAGACGATTCCCAGGGAATCACAGCTCCCAGTGTGTCTGACTCCGCTGAGAAGTGGTTCTTATCTCCATTCTAGAGAACAGAGCCTAGAGAGGCCCAACAAACCGTCTATTGGGATAATGGGAGAAGTGACACTGCAAAGAACACCTGGATTAACTCTGACACCCCCCTCTGGGATTTAGAAGCCCATTGCTCTGTTTTTTGCCTTAATCCTTTCACATCTGTCTGGGCTTTTCCAGGTGACCACTGGGCTCAGCCTTGGGGCTTGAGAAGAGGTATTCAATAATATAAGACAGCTGGACAGCAAAACAACTGTGAATACTCACCCCAGAGACGTTTCCAGATACACTCCCAGAAGCCTGAAAGGAAATGGGTGAGAGTTATTTGATCCTGCTCTTTCTCCAGTACCATTACATTTTAACGACTTCACTTCCATTTCCCATAACTGGACCACACCATGGCCACACAAGCAGCACCTTGTCAAAGCCAGCTGTGTTTGGTGTATTTTTGGACAGAGCACCGTCATTTCCCCTCTATGTGTGTGTCTTTCTTCTTCTCTCTGCCTTCCTTCATTCGGCTGACCAGTCACTGTTTTACCTACCAGAATTGTTTAGGGGAGTCAAAGCCAACTGGGTTTGGTGTGTTTATGGACAGAGCACCAGCAACAGGGCTGAGTGTGCCCCCAAACCTCTAGATAGAAAAAAGGCAGGAGTTCTTTAATGCTGCTCTTTCTCCAAGATTATTGAAGTGATGCTGGTGTCATCATAGTGGCAGTGGCTGAGACAGGAATCTCCTGGGGTGGGACATTTCCCGCCATGCAGGTGATTTCCACCCTCCCTCCCTCTGAACTATCTCCTACATCCCCACTTGAACGCTTCATTATCTGCCATGTGAGGAAACCCCTTTGAAATGGGCCAAATGCTATGCTGGTGTTACCCGGCATTACTGTATTGATTTCAGTGGTGTGAGGACGATTTACATCTGCTGGGGAGCTGCTCCCTCGTGTAACTGAGACCATGTAGATGACTCTCCATGGTGATACTACTATCCCCGCCCCAAAGGTGCAGAATGACAGCATTTGCAGCCAATCACAGCTCCCAGTGTGTATGACCCCACTAGGGGGTGATTCTTAACACGGGTATAAAGAACAGATCTCACAGAATCTCCAGAAAATGGCTACTAGTAGAATAGAAGAATTGACACTGCAAAGAACATCTGGATTGATTCTGACACACCCTTTGGGATTTAGAAACCCATTGCTTTGTCTTTTGCCCCAATCCTTGCACATCTGTCCAGGCTATTCCAACTGAGCACTGGCTCAGGGTTCAGGCTTGCTGAGAGCCACTGCGAGACTAGAAAGCAGCTTGACAGCAAATCAAATTTGGAATACTCACCCCAGGAACGCTCCCAGCTACGTTCTTAGCAGCCTGTAAGGAGAAAGCTGGGAGTTACTTGATCCTACGCTTTCTGCAGTAGCATCAAAATATAGCTACTTCCCTCCCATTGTCCATAGCTTAACCACACCATGGCCACACCAGGAGCACCTTGTCAGTACAGCTATCCCAGCGTACCAGTGCGCTTTTGTGGGTGTAGGTTATACTAGCGCATTCTGAGTTAAATATACAGGGAAAAATGCAGTTTTGCTGCTATAACTGTGTCTGCACTAGGGGCTTTTGCCAGCACAGCCGTGTTAGCCAGGGACCAAACATCTTCACACACCAGACCCACACCACTATGCCAAGGAAAATCTGCAGTGTAGACGTGTCTCCAGACATCTCTGCGCTGGGCAACATTCCCACTGCCCTTTCTCAGTGCCGGGATTAACGTCCATAGTTTGGGGACTTTCCTTATTGCTCAGGATAAGAATTAGAACCAGTTCAAGTTTTTTCACATAAATTTATTTATTTATTTGGAAAAAAGTGGTCAATTGTTTTCCAATTTTTTAGAACATAAGAACATAAGAACGGCCGTACCGAGTCAGACCAAAGGTCCATCTAGCCCAGTATCTGTCTACCGACAGTGGCCAATGCCAGGTGCCCCAGAGGGAGTGAACCTAACAGGCAATGATCAAGTGATCTTCCTCCTGCCATCCATCTCCATCCTCTGACGAACAGAGGCTAGGGACACCATTCTTACCCATCCTGGCTAATAGCCATTTATGGACTTAGCCACCATGAATTTATCCAGTTCCTTTTTAAACATTGTTATAGTCCTAGCCTTCATAACCTCCTCAGGTAAGGAGTTCCACAAGTTGACTGTGCGCTGCGTGAAGAAGAACTTCCTTTTATTTGTTTTAAACCTGCTGCCTATTAATTTCATTTGGTGACCCCTAGTTCTCGTATTATGGGAATAAGTAAATAACTTCTCCTTATCCACTTTCTCAACATCACTCATGATTTTATATACCTCTATCATATCCCCCCTTAGTCTCCTCTTTTCCAAGCTGAAGAGTCCTAGCCTCTTTAATCTTTACTCGTATGGGACCCTCTCCAAATGCCTAATCATTTTAGTTGCCCTTTACTGAACCTTTTCTAGTGCTAGAATATCTTTTTTGAGGTGAGGAGACCACATCTGTACACAGTATTCGAGATGTGGGCGTACCATGGATTTATATAAGGGCAATACTATATTCTCCGTCTTGTTCTCTATCCCCTTTTTAATGATTCCTAACATCCTGTTTGCTTTTTTGACCGCCTCTGCACACTGCGTGGACATCTTCAGAGAACTATCCACAATGACTCCAAGATCTTTTTCCTGACTCGTTGTAGCTAAATTAGCCCCCATCATATTGTATGTATAGTTGGGGTTATTTTTTCCAATGTGCATTACTTTACATTTATCCACATTAAATTTCATTTGCCATTTTGTTGCCCAATCACTTAGTTTTGTGAGATCTTTTTGAAGTTCTTCACAATCTGCTTTGGTCTTAACTATCTTGAGCAGTTTAGTATCATCTGCAAACTTGGCCACCTCACTGTTTACCCCTTTCTCCAAATCATTTATGAATAAATTGAATAGGATTGGTCCTAGGACTGACCCTTGGAGAACACCACTAGTTACCCCTCTCCATTCTGAGAATTTACCATTAATTCCTACCCTTTGTTCCCTGTCCATTAACCAGGGAAGGTGGAAGATGAAACAGTTGTACAATTTGTAGCAATTTTAAAAAAGCTAGCAGAACACTGTGAATTTAAAGAGATGTTAAATGATGCCCTGCGTGTGGCCTCTACAGTGAAGCTATACGGAAGCGCCTACTGACAGAGGCTCAGCTTACATTACAGAAGGCTGTTGATATTGCTGTCTCCATGGAACTGGCTACAAGGGAGGTGCATCCCCTAGGGTGCAAAAAGTGTCACAAGAACCGACCCACAAAACTGGGCAGAGTCAAGAATGTTACCGCTGTGGTAAGCCGGGTCACCAGGCATCAGAATGCTGGTGTAAGGACCTGGTGTGTCGACACTGTGGCAAAACGGGACACATTGAGTGTGCCTGTAAACAAAAGAAAAAGAGGCCTGTGGTCTGGCCGACAAAAAGAGGAACCCTAGAGCAGACCCAGGATGATTAAGGTGACACCTCATCGCAAGAGGAAGTGCCACTACATGTTTTGTCTTTGGCAGTGGGCTCACATGAATACTGGGTAACCCCGTTGTTGGATGGCAAACCTATACGCATGGAACTGGACACCAGTGCAGCCGTTTCGCTGGTCTCCGAGACTGTGTATAAAGAAAAGTTACAGCATCTTCCGCTTAAGGCAACAAAAACTGTTCTGAAGACGTATATGGGAGAAGCTGTGCCCATGTTGGGCACTATTGATGTTAAGGTGGAGCTCAATGGACAGGCTGCTAAATTGCCACTGTTAGTGGTGAGAGGTAACTACCCAGCCTTAATGGGTAGGTCTTGGCTTGGGAAGATTCAACTGAACTGGGCAGAAGTGCACCGGATGACTAAAGAAGAAACCAGTCTAACCCCTATTCTAAGGAAACATGCTGCTGTTTTTGGAGATGATTTGGGAAGTATGAACGGAATCACTGTGACATTGAACATTAAACCTGACAGTCCACCAAAATATCTGAAAGCCCGAACTGTGCCATATGCCATCAGGGAAAGTTGAAGCAGACCTGGAGCGCCTGGTCACCAATGGAGTCCTAATACCAGTTACCCATAGCTCATGGGCCACTCCTATCATTCCAATAGTGAAGAAAGATGTCTCTCTCTGGATTTGCGGTGATTTTAAAGTCACTGTCAGCCCAGTGTTGTGTGCAGAGCAATACCCGCTTCCCCGCATCGATGACCTCTTCGCAGGCCTGGCTGGGAGACAAAAGTTCAGTAAGATTGATCTGAGTCAAGCATATTTACAGATGCACGTCGATGAAAAGTCCCAAGAGCTGTTGACTATTGTGACTCATAAGGGGCTTTATCGATACTGTCGCCTACCCTTCGGAATAACGTCTGCTCCCGCCCTGTTCCAGAGGGCTATGGACCAGATCTTGTGTGGTTTGTCAGGAGTTCAGTGCTATCTGGATGATATCCTGGTCACTGGAAGAAATGAAGAGGATCACTTAAAGAATTTAGAGGCTACCCTACAAAGACTGGAAGAGTATGGCCTACGAGTTCGCAAAGACAAGTGTGAATTCTTCAAGCCCTCTGTTGAATATTTGGGACACATCATTGATTCTGCAGGTCTTCATAAGGCCCCTGCAAAAGTTAAAGCTATTGTGGAGGCTCACCCACCTCGAAATGTAAGCCAGCTGCGCTCATTCCTAGGACTACTGAACTATTATGGAAAGTTCATCTCAGTTAGCCACACTGCTAAAACCACTTCATGAGCTCCTTGGGTAGAACAAGGCCTGGAAGTGGACTGAAGCCTGTGATGTTGCATTTAACAAAGCTAAGGATGCATTGCTAAATTCTGAAGTTCTAACGGACTTTGATCCATCCTTACCCCTGCAATTGGCCTGCGATGTCTCCCCTTATGGGGTGGGAGCAGTCGTGTCACATACTATGCCTTTGGGAGAAGAGACACCTATTGCTTTTGCTTCACGCACTCTAAGCAAAGCAGAAACTAACTACGCCCAAATCGAACGTGAGGCATTAGGAATTGTTTTTGGAATTTGGAAGTTTCATCAGTACCTGTTTGGGTGAAAGTTTACTCTTCTCACAGACCATCGGCCTCCGACGTCAATTTTTGGACCCTACACAGGCATTCCCACATTAGCCGCTAGTCGTATGCAACGTTGGGCATTGTTACTTTCAGCACACACATATGAAATCAAATATCGGAAATCCACTCTGATAGAGAATACACCCATCACTGTTACTCAGATAAAGAAGGCAACTCGCGTTGACTCAGTATTGTCCCAAGTTATGGACCTGGAGATGCATGGAAAATCTCGACAAACCTCTCCAGTCTCACCCGACCTTGTTACCTACATGTCCAGGAGGACAGAGTTATCGGTCCAAGCTGGTTGTTTGTTGTGGGGGAGACGTGTCATTATTCCACCACCATTGAGATCACAGATGTTAGAACAGCTCCATTCCGGTCACTGTGGAATAGTGCGCATGAAGGAACTTGCACAAAGCTATTTTTGGTGGCCTGGATTGGACAGTGCTATTGAAGAGAAGGCAAAAGCTTGTATGTCATGTCAGGGTGTGAGGCATGCATCCCAGTGGGCACCCCTACACCCAGGGGACTGGCCTGAAAACCCGTGGCAACGTATTCACGTTGACTTCGCTGGCCCCCTTGAAGGAAGCATGTTCTTGGTGGCAGTAGATGCCCATTCTAAATGGCCAGAAGTCTCTATAATGCAGTCCACTACTGCAGAGAGTACTATCCAAAAACTACGAGGACTCTTTAGTCGTTTTGGTCTGCCAGAACAACTTGTGACCGACAACGGACTGCAGTTCGTCTCTCAGGAATTTCAAAATTTTATGAAGGCAAACGGGATACACCACATCACGTCAGCACCATATCATCCATCCACCAACGGATTGGCTGAAAGATTTGTGCAGACAATGAAACATGCTTTGACATCAGCAAGGGGACAACACTCCATTCAAAAGCGTCTGGATACCTTCTTACTTTCCTACAGAAACACACCTCATGCTACGACCCAGGCATCCCCGGTCTTTCTAATGATGGGACGACAGCTGCACCCTTGCTTTGATCTGCTGAAACCTTCTGAACCCTTACAAATAGTGCAACATCAGCAGCAATATCAAGTCATCAGACAGGCACCCAGAGCAAAAGACAGAACCTTTAGCCTGGGACAGCCAGTTTTGGCTCAGAATTATACTTCCAGAGCTAAATGGGTCCCTGCCACAATCATCACTCAAACAGGACCTGTTTCCTACACAGTCCGGACTGCAGAGAATCTTACCTGGCGGTGACATGTAGATCAGTTGTTTCCAGGTCATGCCAGTCCTCAGGACACATCTGCAGTTGAGGGGTCTGACTTCACCTCTTCTGGTGAGACACCGAATCACGAATCACCTGTTCCTGACTCTTCTCCTCCATTACTGCCGGCGGCTGAGATACCCCTTTGACCAGCACAAGCTGATACCACCTCCTCACCCCTTCATGCTGCGGACCCTGAGCCCATGGTACTTTTGGGTGCAACAAACACCAGAAGTTCGCCGTAATCCACCTAGAGACGGAAGGCCTCCTCATCA
Source organism: Mauremys mutica (assembly GCF_020497125.1). Classification (NCBI taxonomy): domain Eukaryota; kingdom Metazoa; phylum Chordata; order Testudines; family Geoemydidae; genus Mauremys; species Mauremys mutica. Next base: position 12,941,789 of record NC_059088.1, read on the forward strand.
GCTTGATCTTTAGCTAGGGCGAACCCACGGTTATGGGGCAAAATAATCCCCAGGGTTTAGCCGGGAATGGAGGCAGTCTACCCTCCTTCTCTAGTCTAGTGTGTACTTTATTTAGGGGATGTTCTTATTAGGGGGGGAGGAATATGTTGTGTATTTGGTTGTCATGGTTTTTGTTGCTATGGCAACTGAGTTAGATTATTAGGGGATAGCTCAGCCTGTTTCGGCCGGTTGGGTCAGCTCTGTGTCTGTAAATAAAATGGTAGTTTTGTTAGCTGTCTGGCCTCAAGTGATTTCTTCCTAAACCGGCTGCTCCCAAGGATATAACAGGGCAGAACGTGCATCACCCACAGGCTGCGTGCAGCTATGGGTTCCCTTCATGGCCGGGTCACCAACTGAGTCATTTGCAGAGTCCCCTGGAACTGAGCCAGAGGGAGGGAAACAACCAAGCTGTGTAACGTGGCTGTTGCTGGGAGGGGGGGGTCTGTGTCTCAGTGAGGGGTGATTGGGGTGGGGGTGGCTAATGAGATCTGTGTATCACTGAGGTGGTAAGTGGGATGGGGGGCCTGAGGTCTCTGCCAGTCCTTTAACAACCCGTCCTTCCACCCCAGACAGTGACACAAACCCCTCAGTCTCCTGCTCTGCCCACAGCCAGCTGTTTAACCCTTTGGCACCCACTGGGTAGCAACCCCTAGACAAGTCAGTCCGTGCCTGGCATCTCATCCAGAAAAACATTGCAGAGAATTCCCGCTTCCCCCCAGACACAGAAACCCTCTCTCCTCTTGTCACTAACGGTGCACAAGTGGGAGCAAACTCAGCCCCAGCCTCAGGCACCCGGGTTCCCCTCCCCAGGCTGCCCAGGTCCGAGGCAGATGGGGTGTGTGAGAGTGAGGGGCTCCTCCGTGGGCTGAGTGCAGACGCCTGCTCTCTGCTCATCTCCAGAAGCTCTGTGATCGGCGAGGTCAGTGCGATCTCCCGGCCCTGCCCAGGTGTGAGGTCAGACAGACGGAGGCGAAGGGCAGCAGAGGCTGGAGCTCACCAGGGCCAGTGTGCTGCAGCCTGCGGCCCCCCTGCCCAAGAGAGGCCGGCACAGACCGGGCTGCAGGGGCCAGGTCATTGGAATCCAGGAGGAGGTTCTGGAGACTGGCTCTAGCCATTGCTCAATGGTGGTGCCAGGGCCAGGGGCTGACAGTGCCTCTTGCTCTTGCTCTAATGCTCTTCCTTAGCACCGCCAATGCCGGGCGCCAGCCCAGCCCCCTCTCAGCACTGCAGGCTCCAAACGTATCCCTGGCACTGCCAGTGCCTGACTCTCCCGGTGTCTGACCCCAGCTGTGATCAGGAGCAGCCCCGGCTGCCAGAGCTGTGTGGGGAACGGGAATTCCACTGCCGGGAGGAGTCGCTAGCTCAAAACCCGGCTGGGTTCCCATTTGGGGCAGAACCTGACATTCCTGAAATTTGCCATGAGGGGGAAAGTCGTGCGGTCTATGACTCTCGGGCTACCCTAGAGCCCAAACCCTGCCTGCCCTGGGGTCCATGACTCTGGGGCTGCCAACCTGTCCCGCTGCCCTGGAGGCCAGAGCCTGTAGGCCCAGGGTGCTGTAGGGCTGCAAGCCTGGGAACATCACAGCCAGTGCTGCCACGGGGATTCCGGGCACGTCGAGGGGTTTGGGGCCCTGGCAGGCTGGGGAGCGACTTCCCCAGTTCATACCTCCCCCATTGCACAGCAGCCGAGCGGGAAGGGGCATCTCACAGCCCAGGAGCTGCAGCAGCCCAGAAACCTTGCATATGGGATGAGTGAGACCGTCTCCTTTCCAAGAGCAAGATCCCGCGTTCCCCAGAAGGGAGCAGTTTGATAAGGGCCTGGGAACAGAGGGTGCAGAGTGGCTGGGTGCAGTTCCTCAGAGCTCTCGGGTGGGGTGGGAGCGAAATCTCTTGGCACGTTACACAGCTCGGTTCTGTCCCTCCCTCTCGCTCAGTTCCAGGGAACTCGGCAGGTCACTCAGCAGGTGACCCGGCCATGAAGGGAACCCAGAGCCGCACGCAGCCTGTGGGTGATGCACGTTCTGGCCCCTTCACACCGAGGATTTCACGGCCTCCCACGGACACGTCCTTAGCCAATGGGACCCTGCTCGCCCCTTCTGCACCTGCAGCAGATGCCCAGGGGCAGGGGGCTCCGGTACAGTCCAGGCCCTAGGGGCTCCTCTGCCCCATGGACTCGTGGTGTCTCCTGGGTCATTGTCGCAGACACACACTGAGGCACTCGGCGCTGCCTGCCCACAGCTCCTGCTGTCTCCTCTGCAGCCCCCGAGTTAGACGTGCTCTGAGCAGGGCAGTTCCTGCCCCTGCCCCTGCTGGCTGCCGGCTGCATGGCAGGGAAGGGCAGTGGGGAGTTGAGGTGACCTGCTGCCTGCTGCCCGGGGGGGGAGGGGCCTGTGGGAGCCTCCAGGAGAGCTGGATGGGAGCTGGGCCTGAGCCAGGGGATGGGGAACATGTGGCACGTGGCCCCGTGACCTTTCTGCAGTAACATCGTTGGGTGTCGGCCTAGGGAGGTGGGACCCCGCTGGGCTGGCTCACAGGGTCCCAACCTGGGGCTCCACAAGGGGTTCGTAACCCCCCTGCCTCTCCCTCAGGGCTGCTGAGAGAACCTCAAAAGTGTGAGAAGACCATGAACTGAGGCCTCCGTCTGTGCCCAGCCTGCAGCAATAGCTCCACTAGGCCCTGCCCATGGGTCTCAGCCCAGGCTGGGGGCTCTGCCAATCTGTGCTCTGGGCGGTGGGAGTTGTTCCCTGGCCACAGAGTTCAGCCCTTTCCCCAGGTGTGACGATGCGGTTCTGGCGGGACCCAACTGAGAGTGCTAATTCAGGACCAATTGCTCAAACAGGGCAGTCACAGCCCTAGGCTGGGGTTTTTCCACCTCTAAGGAAAACCAAACCAGCCAGACAAAAAGAACTTTGGTTTCACCCCACTGGCTAACCACAAGTCACACAAGCAATTTCCTTAGACACTCCAGTCTCCCAGTATCACCACCAGTGCCACTCATCCTGGGGATGAATGGTTATGAAAACCAACACCCCAATAAAAGAAAAAGGTTCTCTCGATCCCAAAGGACCAAGCCCCAGACCCAGGTCAATATACACATCATATCTTACCCACCAATCACACTGTTGCCAATCCTCTAGAATCTAAAATCTAAAGGTTTAATCATAAAGGGAAAAAGGTAGAGATGAGAGCTAGAATTGGTTAAATGGATGGCAAAGTTCTTAGTTCTTAATTCAGGCTTGCAGCAGTGATAGCATAAACTGCAGGTTCAAATCAAGTCTCTGGAACATCCCCCGCTGGGATGGGTCATCAGTCCCTTGGTAGAGCTTCAGCTTGTAGCAAAGTCCCTCCAGAGGTAAGAAGCAGGATTGAAGACAAGATGGAGATGAGGCATTAGCCTTATATAGGCTTTTCCAGGTGTAAGAACCTCTTTGTCCTTACTGTGGAAAATTACAGCAAAATGGAGTCTGGAGTCACATGGGCCAGTCCCTGCATACTTTGCTGAGTCACAAGGCGTGTCTGCCTTCTCTCCATGGGTCAATTGTGTAGCTGATGGTCCTTAATTGGCCATCAAGCAGGCTAGGCAGAGCTAACACCAACTTGTCTGGGATGTTTCCCAGAAGCACAGCACCAACTTGAAATACAGACAGTATAGAGCCAATATTCATAACTTCAACTAAAAATGATATATGCACATAGACAGCATAATCATAACCAGCAACCCATAACCTGGTCTTAGACACCTTATATGACCCCCTTTACCTAAGATTTGGTGCCACTACAGGACCTTGGTTGCAAACCCTGTTCTATATGGTCCCAATTTATATCAATAACGTCACACCCCCAACACAAAATTGATGCAGGAAGGGATGACACAAACATCTCTGACTGCATCCCAAGAGCCCCCCCTCCTTGGGTCTGTCTCACTACAGCTAGTGTTGGGCTAGACGCTGAACCAGTGTATAACAGAAATGGTTTATCAAAGTCATGTTCAATAACATGATTGAATCTCTTTACAAACTTAAGGTAAAACTTGGTTTGAACAACAGTGGATTGGATCTGCTTTTGCCTAACAGAAGTCACTGGCTGATGGGGTGGATTCTCTGTGCTAACAGCTATTAGCAAGTCTTTCTTTTCCCTGCCAGCCAGGTAATTTGCATCAACACAAACACTAGCTTTTAACTCCTTATCTGCTACCAATTCCAAGGCTGGACTCTGTCTTACAGAGATACCACACAAATCCAAAGGGTCTGAGGGTGAGAGCTGGCTTGCTCTCACCTGCATCCTCAAGCATTCAGCCATAAAACTGTTCTGCTCTGAAACACCAGCATCCCAATCTGTCCTCAGACCCTGAAGCACAGACTGCTCACTCACGGAATCAGCATGGAGACAGTCCTGTTCCAACATCATTGTCTTCCCAACAAGCTGGTCAAACCCAGCCACTTGGTTATAGGGCTGCTCAACTTTCTTAACAGCTTCTCCTTTCAAAGCTATCCACACTGGATCTTTCAAAAGGAAAGTCAGTGGATCCATTTACAACAGAAAATTTCTGGCTGTTAGGAACTAAAACTTTCTTGATTAAATCACTTTCACACCCTTCGGTTGCAGTAAACTGCTTGCACAGATTATGATGAGGATTCCTTTCCCTATGAGTTTTTCTAAGCAGCAATTCACCCCTCTCAGAAATTCTGCTCTCACCCTCTTCACCTAGGGCTTGCTCTAAAGGAACACTTCCCTGAGCAACCACAGACTCTTTCTGGGTCTCACTTACATTCAGAATCACCTCTGGACCATCAGGCCGATTCCTACACAATCCCCTTTCAGGCAAACTTATAGACTTTCTAGATAACTGGTTAGAAGCAATCTCCTTTCCCTGGCCTGGAACAAGTTTAAGAATCTTTTCCTTCTTGCTACAAGTTGTCAAACTGTCAGTAGGTAACACAATTAAATCACCTTCACGCTGTACTTGTGCCCTGGCTAGGGTATCACCCTGATCAGACAGAGTTGCTACACCCTTTTCCAACCACACATTAGCAACTGGCAAACCAGAAGCACCAGAACTGTCTGGTCTCTGGTATTTTGCTAAGACACTAATTGGATGCAACCTAGTTACAGTGCCATTCTCCCCAGCAGACACCAACTTAGGACCATTCCCTTCCTGGGCTTTAGCTGTATTTACAACCAACTGAATCACTCTCAACCATCACAGGCTGAAAGGCACCTTCTGTCTGCTCCACCGACACAGAAGAGCCGGAGACACATTCTCCTTCCCCAGACACACAGCTTGGGAGCTCATTTCCCTTGTCCCAGCATGCAGGGCTGTTCACAGACACCTGCTTGGAGATTGGGATAGCTCTCTCCATAGGCAAGTCAATACCCCTGACAGACACAGGCACATTCCCTTCACTGTCACATTTCTCCACACAGGACACAGGTAAGGGATAGGGACACTCATCTTCCACTATCCCTGTCTTCCCAAACTGCTGACTAGACAAAGCCATCAGCTCACCAGGCTGCCTAGGCTCCTCCAAACTTTCCCTACCAGGCACATTGCCATTCCCAACAGATAAGCTGCTGCTTTTTTCACTACACTGAGCTACTTCCAGCAAATCACAATTACCCATTTCAGGTTCACTTTTACAAGCTGCACTAGCCCCCAATCCATCACCCATTACAGATCTACCCTTTCCTTCCTCAGTTAGGGCTTTCACCTGACCATCTACTTTAATTTGCTCCTGAGAAACATTTTCCTCCCCAGTGAGATCTTTCTGCTCTTGATCTAACTCCAGATTTCCTTCTGAGACATTAGACAGACATTCAGAAACTCCATTCACAGACACACAGCTATTACCCACCAGGTTAGAATCCCCCTCTCCATGGTCATAGCAAAAATGGTTAAACACAGAAAACTGTCCAGAGTAATACCACATATCAACATAGTTATAAACTGGATTTTCAAGAGGATACAGTTTCTGCTGTTCTTCCATTGCTTTTTTGACTTGGAGCTGGAGTTTAGCAGTTTCTTGTTGCATCTTGTGAGTCTCCTGTTGCATCTGTCGAGTTTTCTCCTCAGCAGCCAGCAGCTCCAGACGCCCCTTACGAGCTCTTTCTCTCTCTCAGCAGCCTCTTTCTCTCTCTCAGCAGCCTCTTTCTCCAGCTGGGCCAAGGCTTGCTTCTCTTCCATTCGAATTTCTGCCAGTTTTTGCTTATGTTCAAACTGCAGGCTGTCTCTCAAGGCTTGCAGTTTCACTGCTTTTCCTGACGCTTTCTGTCTCATGGTCACTGATTTTTAACCCACCAAACTCTCAATCTCAAATTTCAAATTTGGATAGCGTGGGGTTTTGACCCAAAGCTTAAGTGACCTGATTCTGTGGATCCTAGCACGACTACACCACTGTGACGATGCGGTTCTGGCGGGACCCAACTGAGAGTGCCAATTCAGGACCAATTGCTCAAACAGGGCAGTCACAGCCCAAGGCTGGGGTTTTTCCACCTCTAAGGAAAACCAAACCAGCCAGACAAAAAGGACTTTGGTTTCACCCCACTGGCTAACCACAAGTCACACAAGCAATTTCCTTAGACACTCCAGTCTCCCAGTATCACCACCAGTCCCACTCGTCCTGGGGATGACTGGTTATGAAAACCAACACCCCAATAAAAGAACAAGGTTCTCTCGATTCCAAAGAATCAAGCCCCAGACCCAGGTCAATATACACATCAGATCTTACCCACAAATCAGTACCAACTTGAAATACAGACAGTATAGAGCCAATATTCATAACTTCAACTAAAAATGATACATGCACATAGACAGCATAATCATAACCACCAACCCATAACCTGGTCTTAGACACCTTATATGACCCCCTTTACCTAAGATTTGGTGCCACTACAGGACCTTGGTTGCAACCCATGTTCTATATGGTCCCAATTTATATCAATAACGTCACACCAGGCAGCACCATTCTCTGCAGACAAACGCCTGCCAGGACCCCTGGGTCGTTAGCCACCCAGCCTGCAGGTCCCAGCTGGATGGCCGGGGGACACTGGGACGGAAAGGGCTGAGAGACACCAGGTGAGATTATCATCCCCAGAGACTGCTGAGGGCTGGAGAGGAGCCGGGACAATGCGGGTTGGAGAGGGTCAGTTCTACCCCACACAACAACCAGCCAAGACGAGGTGGCTGATGTTCCCCCAAGCTGAGAACCCGGCCCCCCAGGGAAAGCGAGTGGGAGATGCAGACAATGCGCCCAGGAGGTTATCGAGTCCCGCAGGGAGCAGGGGGGACATGAGTGGGGCAGGCACACGTAGGAAGAAGTAGAAACAACAACCGTCTCCCCTGCCATTCGCTGCCTCAGGGAGCGGTTAGTGAACGGGATGATCTGTTTTGCAGTAAAAGGGTGATGGGGTAGGGATGGCCAAGGGGGATCTGTGTCTCAGTGAGGGGTGAGTGGGGTGAGTGGGGGCTGTGGTTTCTGCAAGTCCAACCCGCTCCTCCCACCCCAGAGAGTGACATAAACCCCTTAGTCTCCTACTCTGCCCCACAGCCAGCTGTTTAACATTTGGCACCCACTGGGTAGCAGCCCCTAGACAAGTCAGTCCCTGCCAGGCATCTCATCCAGAAAAACATTGCAGAGAATTCCCGCTTCCCCCCAGACACAGAAACCCTCTCTCCTCTTGTCACTAATGGTGCACAAGTGGGAGCAAACTCAGCCCCAGCCTCAGGCACCCGGGTTCCCCTCCCCAGGCTGCCCAGGTCCGAGGCAGATGGGGTGTGTGAGAGTGAGGGGCTCCTCCGTGGGCTGAGTGCAGACGCCTGCTCTCTGCTCATCTCCAGAAGCTCTGTGATCGGCGAGGTCAGTGTGATCTCCCTGCCCTGCCCAGGTGTGAGGTCAGACAGACGGGGGTGAAGGGCAGCAGAGGCTGGAGCTTGCCAGAGCCAGTGTGCTGCAGCCTGCGGCCCCCCTGCCCAAGAGAGGCTGGCACAGACCGGGCTGCAGGGGCCAGGTCATTGGAATCCAGGAGGAGGTTCTGGAGACTGGCTCTAGCCATTGCTGAATGGTGGTGCCAGGGCCAGGGGCTCACGGTGCCTCTTGCTCTTGCTCTAATGCTCTTCCTTAGCACCGCCGATGCCGGGCGCCAGCCCAGCCCCCTCCCAGCACTGCAGGCTCCAAAAGTATCCCTGGCACTGCCAGTGCCTGACTCTCCCGGTGTCTGACCCCAGCTGTGATCAGGAGCAGGCCCGGCTGCCAGAGCTGTGTGGGGAACAGGAATTCCACTGCCGGGAGGAGTTGCTACCTCTAAACCTGGCTGGGTTCCCATTTGGGGCAGAACCTGAAATGCTGACATTTGCCATGAGGGGGAAAGTAGTGGGGTCTATGACTCTCAGGCTACCCTATAGCCCAAACCCTGCCTTCCCTGGGGTCCATGACTCTGGGGCTGCCCACCTGTCCCGTTGCCCTGGAGGCCAGAGCCTGTAGGCCCAGGGTGCTGTAGGGCTGCAAGCCTGGGAACATCACAGCCAGTGCTGCCAGGGGGATTCCGGGCACATCGAGGGGTTTGGGGCCCTGGCAGGCTGGGGAACGACTTCCCCAGTTCATACCTCCCCCATTGCACAGCAGCCGAGCGGGAAGGGGCATCTCACAGCCCAGGAGCTGCAGCAGCCCAGAAACATCACCTATGGCAGCAGTGAGACCGTCTCCTTTCCAAGAGCAAGATCCCGCGTTCCCCAGAAGGGAGCGGTTTGATAAGGGCCTGGAAACAGAGGGTGCAGAGTGCCCGGGTGCAGTTCCTCAGAGCTCTCGGGCGGGGTGGGAGCGAAATCTCTTGGCACGTTACACAGCTCGGTTCTGTCCGTCCCTCTCGCTCAGTTCCAGGGAACTCGGCAGGTCGCTCAGTAGGTGACCCGGCCATGAAGGGAACCCAGATCCCCACGCAGCCTGTGGGTGACGCCCGTTCTGCCACCTTCACACCGAGGATTTCACGGCCTCCCACGGACACATCCTGAGCCAATGGGACTTGCTCACCCCTTCTGCACCCGCAGCAGATGCCCAGGGGCAGGGGGCTCCAGTACAGTCCAGGCCCTGGGGGCTCCTCTTCCCCATGGACTCGTGGTGTCTCCCGGGTCATTGTCCCAGACGCACACTGAGGCACTCGGCGCTGCCTGCCCACAGCTCCTGCTGCCTCCTCTGCAGCCCCCGAGCTAGACGTGCTCTGAGCAGGGCTGTTCCTGCGCCTGCTCCTGCTGGCTGCTGGCTGCCGGCTGCACGGCAGGGAAGGGCAGTGGGGAGTTGTGGGGACACATTGCCTGCTGCCAGGGGAGGCTGTGGGAGCCCCAGGGAGAGCTGGATGGGAGCTGGGCCTGAGCCAGTGGATGGGAAACATGTGGCATGTGGCCCTGCGACCTTTCTGCAGTGAAATCATTGGGTGTCAGCCTAGGGAGGTCGGACCCCACTGGGCTGGCTCACAGGGTTCCAACCTGGGGCCCACGAGATTCACAGGAGTGAGGGAACCCCTCCTCCCCTCGCCAGGATTTTGTTAGTCCTGGGCATGGGGCAGGCTTCAAACATGGTGATGGCATTGAGCTTCCAATAGTGCACACCGAATCCGATCGACCCGTCTTACGTGGGGACCAGCCCCACGGGTGAGTCCCAGGGGCTGGAGGAGGCTGGATCACCCCTAACACCAGCATGTCATGTCACTGACCTCTCTTTCCAGCTCCCGGTCTGTCTTCCCCGTCATTGTGAACAGGGAACCCCTCCCCTCCCCCTGGGACACTTAGATTAGTGAGCCCAGGCCAGCTGGTGCCTGGCTGCAGGTACAAACACAGCCTGTGACGGGTCTGACACCCCAGCACCCCCTTGTGGCAGGGGCGGGCTGGGGGCCTAGCGCCGCGCCACTCACTTGTCCTTCGGTCTGCCCCTGGCAGCCGGCGTATTACGGCCTACCGGCCAGAGTCCATAAACACCCCCTTCGGGGCGGGGTAGCGCGGCCTAGCGGCCGGAGTCCATAAACACCCCCTTCGGGGCGGGGTAGCGCGGCCTAGCGGCCGGAGTCCATAAACGCCCCCTTCGGGGCGGGGTAGCGCAGCCTAGCGGCCGGAGTCCATAAACGCCCCCTTCGGGGCGGGGTAGCGCGGCCTAGCGGACGGAGTCCATAACCGCCCCCTTCGAGGCGGGGTATTAAGGGGTGGGGTAGGGGGACTCGGGCCCGCCCTCTCCACCGAGCCCCGACCCAGGGCCCTGATTGTGGCAAGCTCTCCTTGCCACCCGCTCGGCGGGGATCCGCCCGCAACACGCCGAGCGGTACTGCAGCTTTAAGGCTGTCAGTCTCTACGATCCCCTGGGTCACTTCCTACCCTGTCTAGCCGGACGTCGGCGTTGTGGGAGCGGTTCCCCCGTAGGTCCCCTCCGGCCGGCATCCCTCCCCGGGGTCTCCGGTACGGCCTCTGCTCGGCTGACGTCCCGGTCCAGGCTCACTGGCTCTCCTCCCGCAGGAGCTGACGGTCTGTGTCCTTCTCCCCCTGTGGTCAGCCCCGACTGAGCAGACCTGCAGGCTTTTATACCGGTCTGCCAGTTGGAGCATGCCCAGCAGAGCTTCCTGGGCGTGGCTTCCTTTGCTAACAAAGAAGGGTTAACCCCTGCTGTACCAGTGCGGGGCTGTCTCGCCCCATCACACACCCTCCCCCTTAAGACAGCCGTCGGGCCCGGCTGACCCTGGACTCCCGCCTCCCCCTCCTCCTCCCCGATGCGGGAGAAGAAGTCCGCGTTCCCATGAGCCTTGCCTGGCCGATCTGACACACGGAAGGCGTAGGGTTGGAGGGACAGGTACCACCGCATGATCCGGTTATTCGTCTCCTTCATACTATTGATCCATCGGAGGGGCGCGTGGTCAGTCACTAAGGAGAAGGGGTTCCCTAATAGATAGTACCTTAGTGCTTCGACCGCCCACTTCACTGCCAAGGCCTCGCGTTCTATGGTGGAGTACCGGGTTTCGCGGGGGAACAGCTTGCGGCTAAGGTGCAAGACAGGGTGTTCTTCTTCCCCTACCTCCTGTGACAGTACTGCCCCCAGTCCCACCTCCGAGGCATCCGTCTGTAGGATAAAGGGTTTTGAAAAATCTGGTTGAACTAGTACCGGTTCCCGTGTTAATTGTTCGCTCAGGGCGCGAAAGGCCTTTTCGCAGCCTTCCGTCCAGCGTACTTTCTGGGGTTGTGAACTGCGCGTCAACTCCGTCAGTGGGGCAGCGAGTGTGGCGAAGTTAGGCACAAACCGCCGATAGTACCCGGCCAGCCCCAAGAACTGCCGGACTTGCCGCTTGGTTGTGGGCGTAGGGTACGTCCTTAATGCTTCCACCTTGTCTACGAGGGGACGGATCTTTCCCCTGCCAACCGTGTAGCCCAGGTAAGTCACCTCCTTCTGGCCCAGGTGACATTTCGCCGGGTTCGCGGTGAGGCCGGCTTCGCCTAAAGCCCGTAGAACTTCGGTCAGGTGATGCAGATGTTCCTCCCAAGTGCTACTGTAGATGACAATGTCATCGATGTACGCTGCGGCGTATTCATTGTGTGCGTTCAGCACCTGGTTCATGAGTCGCTGGAAGGTAGCCGTGGCCCCGTGCAATCCGAATGGCATCATAGTAAATTGGTAGAGTCCGAATGGCGTTGGAAATGCTGTCTTTTCTCGTGAGGCCGGTGTCAACGGGATCTGCCAATATCCCTTCGTCAAGTCCAGGGTGGAGATGAACTCGGCTTTTCCTAGCCGCTCCAGCAGCTCGTCCACCCGGGGCATGGGATAGGCGTCAAAACGTGAAATTGCGTTTACCTTGCGGAAGTCGATGCAAAACCTGACTGTCCCGTCTGGCTTGGGGACCAACACTATGGGGCTCCGCCATTCACTCCGCGACTCTTCCACCACCCCTAAGGCTAGCATCAGCCCGAGCTCCTCCTTCACTGTCTCCCACATCTTCCTGGGGAGCGGGCGGTGTGTGTCCCGCACTTTGTGCCCTGGAACGGTAGCAATGTGGTGGTTTGCTAACGTGGTTCGTCCGGGTCGCGTCGACAAAACCACGGGGAACGCCGCCACCAGTCGTTCTACCTGGTCCCGCTGGGGTGGGGTAAGCTCGTGGCCTATGTCCGCCGTCCCGGCTGTCTCGGGCTCTCCCACCAGCGGCCCCAACTCCGGTTCTGGCGGGTATGGGGCTATCAGCAGGCCCTCTCGGTCCCTCCAGGCCTTAAGGAGGTTCACGTGGTAGACCTGGGTATCCCTCCTTCGCCCGGACAACCGTACCTCATAGTCGACCGGCCCAATCCGCCTGACCACTTCAAAGGGGCCCTGCCACTTGGCCAGCAGCTTGGACTCTGAGGAAGGAAGCAGCAAGAGGACCCGATCCCCCGGCCCGAAAATTCGCACCTTGGCCCCCTTGTTATACTGAGCCTCCTGAGTCTGCTGGGCTCTAACCAGATTTTCGCGGGCCAAGGTCCCCAGCTCCCGGAGGCGTTCCCGCAGATGGAGGATATACTGCACCGACCCTCGAACACGGGTCTCCTGCTCTTCCCAGGTTTCCCTTAGGAGATCGAGGATACCCCTAGGCTTCCTCCAGTAGAGGAGCTCAAAGGGGGAGAACCCCGTGGACGCCTGGGGTACCTCTCACAACGCGAAGAGGAGTGCGGGGAGTAGTTTATCCCAGTGCCGTGGGTCGTCCTCTACAAACTTTCTCAGCATGGCCTTCAAAGTGCCGTTGAATCGCTCGACCAAGCCATCCGTCTGTGGGTGGTAGACGGAGGTCTTTAGTGCCCGGATGTTCAGCAGCCTGCACAGCTCTGCCATCAATTTGGAGGTCACATTCGTTCCTTGGTCCGTTAGTATTTCCCTCGGGATACCTACCCGAGCGAAGATCTGCAATAGTTCGTTAGCAATGACCGATGCTGTGGTGGACCTCAGTGGCACCGCTTCAGGATAGCGTGTGGCATAATCGACCACCACCATGATGTACTTATGACCTGTGCCGCTCTTCTCCAGGGGTCCCACGAGATCCAGGCCTATCCGGTCAAAAGGCGTCCCCACCACCGGCAAGGGTACGAGGGGGGCCCTTGGTACACCTTTTGGACCGGCTCTCTGGCATTCTGGGCAGGAGGCGCAATAATCTCGTACCTCCGCATGGATGCCCGGCCAAAAGAACCTCTGGGCCACCCTTTGCAACGTCTTCTCCCTGCCTAGGTGTCCGGCCCACGGCACCGAATGTGCCAGACGGAGCAAGTCCCGTCGGAACCGCCGCGGGACCAACAGCTGGCGTAGCTCTTCCTTTGTCTGTGGTTCTGGTACCACCCGATAGAGTAAGTCCCGATGGATCTCAAATCGGGGCCCTTGTGGCTGGTGGTGGGGCGGGCCTTCCTCCCCTGGTGGGCTAGTCGCCTGTTCCCAAGCCCGGCTGAGAGTGGTATCCCCTCGTTACTCCTCAAGGAAGTCGGTGTCCACCTCTAGCCAGCCCGGGCCCTCTGTTGTCGGCGCTTCGGTGGGAACTTGGCTCCTTACCCCTCTCCCGGAGCTCCCCAAGGGCCCCTCTAGGGGGTCCTCGGCCGTTGGCTGGCCTAAAAATCCCGGTCGTCTAGCCCGTTTCCCAGTTCTCCTCCCTGGTGGCGTAGCCCCTTCCCTCAAGAGGTTTGTGAAGCCCGGCCAGTCACGCCCTAAGACCACGGCGTAAGCCAACTTAGGAGCCACCCCCACTAGACACCGCGCCCGGTGTTGGGCCGCCTCTAGCTGTACCCAGACAGTGGGGTAAGGCTTCACATCCCCGTGGATGCACTGTAGGCGGATGGGGGCCCCGGCGGGGCCGGTGGGCTTAATCAGCCCCTCCCGAATAACCGTCTGGCTACACCCGGAGTCAACTAAGGCCCAGGCAGACGTCCCATCCACCTTCACCGGCAGAACAATTTTCCCCGGCTCCCAAGCCCGGGCCCGGTGACCCGCCGTCAACACCTGCCCATAATTGCAATCCATGTACGGGCACTCCCTCCTGAAGTGCCCTACCTGACCGCACTCGTAGCAGCGGTCCCGTCTCCCTTCCTTGATAGGGTTGTGGTGGGGGCTGCCCGGCCTTACTGGTGTCTCCTCCGGTCGTCGTGGGATATCTCCTCGGGGTGTCGCCCTAGGGCCCCGGGTTACTGGTATTCCGGGGGGCTGGCCATGCCGCCGAGGGTCTCCCCCGTCCCCCTTACGTGGCCCCCGGGCCTGCCCTGGGCTCCGTCCACCGGGCTCTCCCCCCTGGGGGTTGGTCTTCAACGCCCCATCCGCTGCCTGGTAGTCCTCCATCAGGGAAATCGCGTCCGCGAGGGTCTTGGGGCGGTGTCGCTGCACCCATTCCTTCCCTCCCGGAGGCAGGGCTTGCAGGAACTGCTCTAAGGCTACCATCTCGGCCACTTGAACGCCCGTCCGCCCTTCCGGCTCCAGCCACCTCCAACAGAGGTCCCGGATTCGCTGGACCACGGCCCGCGGCCTGGCCCCTGGCATGTATCGTTCCCGGTGGAGTCGCTGGCGGTAGGTCTCCAGACTGACGCCAACTTCGTCCAAGATGGCGGCCTTGACCTTCGTGTAGTCCAGTGCGTCTTGGGGGTCCAAGTTCCGGTACGCCGCTTGAGCTGGGCCCGTCAGGTAGGGTTCCAGTATCGTGGCCCAATGAGTGAGGGGCCACTGTACGGCGGTCGCGACTCGTTCAAAGGTCACGAGGAAGGCCTCGGGATCATCCCCCGGCCCCATCTTAGCTAGGCGCACGGGTAATCCCCCGAGACCCTCGCCGGGGTTGCCCCTGACGGCCCCTAGAGGCGTACTCGGTGCCGGGCCGATTAGTGCCGCCATCTGTTGAACCAGCCGCTCCTGGTTCGCCTATTGCTGGGTTGTCAGCTCCCGGATCAGCTGCTGCTGCTGTTCCTGTTGCTGTGCGGCTTGTGCCTGCTGCTGGGCCGCCAGCTACTGGAGCAGCTGAGTTTGCTGCTGCTGCTGTTGCGCCATCTGCCGCTGCTGATTCTCCAGCAGCCACTTCAAAAGTTTCTCGGGGTCCATATTGGGTCCTGTGGCCTTATCTCAGGCCCGTTCAGGTCCCTGGTCAGGTGCCAGTTGTGACGGGTCTGACACCCCAGCACCCCCTTGTGGCAGGGGCGGGCTGGGGGCCTAGCGCCGCGCCACTCACTTGTCCTTCGGTCTGCCCCTGGCAGCCGGCGTATTACGGCCTAGCGGCCAGAGTCCATAAACGCCCCCTTCGGGGCGGGGTAGCGCGGCCTAGCGGCCGGAGTCCATAAACGCCCCCTTCGGGGCGGGGTAGCGCGGCCTAGCGGCCGGAGTCCATAAACGCCCCCTTCGGGGTGGGGTAGCGCGGCCTAGCGGCCGGAGTCCATAAACGCCCCCTTCGGGGCGGGGTAGCGCGGCCTAGCGGCCGGAGTCCATAAACGCCCCCTTCGGGGCGGGGTAGCGCGGCCTAGCGGCCGGAGTCCATAAACGCCCCCTTCGGGGCGGGGTATTAAGGGGTGGGGTAGGGGGACTCGGGCCCGCCCTCTCCACCGAGCTCCGACTCAGGGCCCTGATTGTGGCAAGCTCTCCTTGCCACCTGCTCGGCGGGGATCCGCCCGCAACACGCCGAGCGGTACTGCAGCTTTAAGGCTGTCAGTCTCTACGATCCCCTGGGTCACTTCCTACCCTGTCTAGCCGGACGTCGGCGTTGTGGGAGCGGCTCCCCTGTAGGTCCCCTCCGGCCGGCGTCCCTCCCCGGGGTCTCCGGTACGGCCCCTGCTCGGCTGACGTCCCGGTCCAGGCTCACTGGCTCTCCTCCCGCAGGAGCTGACGGTCTGCATCCTTCTCCCCCGGTGGTCAGCCCCGACTGAGCAGACCTGCAGGCTTTTATACTGGTCTGCCAGTTGGAGCATGCCCAGCAGAGCTTCCTGGGCGTGGCTTCCTCTGCTAACAAAGAAGGGTTAACCCCTGCTGTACCAGTGCGGGGCTGTCTCACCCCGTCACACAGCCCCTCTGATCTCAGCCGGCGGGCAGGGGTCAGCTTGGCAGAGGGGCAAGTTATTCCAGCAGGAGGTCGGCTCCTGGCTGAGGAGAGAGATTCCCTTTGCCCTTCTCCTTCCCCTGCCCACGCATACGGCCCTACCAACAGTCTCCCTGTCAAAGTACAGCTTCATTGTGTCGACATGGTACAACTGACCAGCTGGGCAGCTCCAGCACAACTCACCTCCTTCAGCGGGTGGCTGACGTCACAGGGCTCTCCCCAGTCGCTCTTTGCACTGAGCCGAGACCCCTCCTCTGCTCCCCGATCAGGCACATTGTCGTCCCGGCCCTTCTGCAGTTCCTGGGCCCCGGCTAGGTTCTTCCTGGCCAAACCCGTGAGCTTTCCCCAGAACGATAGTTCAGAATCCACCACAAGGAGTCCCCATTTGTTTCTCATCAAGTCCAGGGCTCCCCTCCTTCTCCTTCCACACACCAACTCAAGAGGGTGGTGCATTTCCGGGGCAGTAAATGTTCTGCAGCAGCTCTCGCCGGGTGTGCTGACCCCTCTGATGTTTAGAAATAGGGACGTCCCCCCGGTGGTACTTCTGGGGGACCACCAGACACCCTCTGATCCCCCAAGGTTCAGCTTTCCCTCAGGGAGCCCTTTCTTGGAACCAAGCCGCTTCTCTCACCTGGATCCTTCCCCAGGATCTTGCAGCACAGGGGCCCACAAGGCCCCCGCTTCTTCCAGGAAGGCTCCTTCGGCAGCTAGGTCTAGAATTCAGCTGCTGGGTTCGGGGCCCAGCCCTCATTGCTGTGACTGAGTTTGACTTAGTTGGTCTCAGCCCTGTTAAGCCCTGTCCCTGGCAACTCACGTCCCCCCATTGGAGGTTCCACACCCCCCGTGCTGGGTGGATTGCCAGTGCCAGGCCAAATGGCCCTCCCTGACCTCAGCCACAGGCATTGACCAGGGCACCATCTGGCCGGTTCTTAAGTTCATTCCCCATCAGCACCTCTGCAGGGAGCTGATCATGCACCTCAACCTCTTTGGGGCCCCCATTCAGATGTGTTCTCGTTACAGAACCTTAACTGGGGGTCCGACCACCCCCAGCACCCGTGTCCCAGTGAGGGTAGGGAGCAAGCCCACTGCTTTGGTTGCCGCATCAGAGTCAGTGTGAGCCACCTCTCCCCTGTGCAGGGCTGTTGTCCCACTCAGCTCCAGGGGCTGACTACAGACAGGCAGGAACCAGAGCTTCGCAGTTCTTCCCTTGTGCTATTAGCCAGGGAGGGAAGTACCCCCCTCCCTGCCGGCCATTCACATGCTCACTGGCTCCAGCCATCTCTGCCTGCAGATCTCTGGGTTCAGCTCTTCGGCCGTTACTGGCACAGGGTCCGGAGCCTGTCTTAAAGAGACACAGTCACTTCCCAAGAGCACATCAAAGCTAATGTGCTGAAGGACCCCAGGTAACAGCCGTGCACCCCGGTCCTTCCTGTGTCAGCACAGGAACCCCAGGTGAAAGGCTACCGTCTGGGAGCCTTCCCCCAAGTTACACGGCCCCTCAGCAGCTGGTGAGGTGGCATCACACCCACAAGAGTCTCGGTCCCAGAATCGCTTCACTCCGCGAATGTCTCCCCACTGACCCCCACCTGCCGCTCCCACTGGGGATCAGAGGGGCCTGAGCCCAGGAGTCACAAGCAGACATATTTGCTGGGTTTGGAGTGGAAGCCCCTCTGCCTTCCCCCCTCCCTGGCCAGCTCTGCCCCAGGAGCCGGCTGGGTGACGGGTTCCCGGCTCGCTCTCTCAGCCTGTGTTACAGGCTGTCTCCCCTTCACCTGTTAACCCTTCAAGGGATCTCTTGTGTCTTTGGGCATGACACCTTGGGTCCTTTCTAGCCACAGTAATTACATTTCAGGTCCCTCAAGTCCCACGACGGGGGTCGGCCCACCCCGGCCTAGTATCCTGTTCCCCTCGGGGGTCAGTTCAAACTTCAGCAGCAAAGCCTGTTTGAACAGGTCATAGTCACCCGTCTCAATACCGTCCATTTGGCTGAACGCCTCTGTGGCCTTGGGACCCAGCAGGGGGGTTAGGCAGCGCAGCCTGTCTGCGGGGTCAGTCTGGTTCAGATCACAGGCCTTCTCAGAGACTGTCAGGTAGGAATCAATATTCCCCCCTCCTCCCCCCGCCCCGGCCTTAAACTGGGGCAGCAGGTTGGTGTCTAGATTCCCTGCAGAACTGGCATCTCGGGGCCCTTCCCCACTTAGCCCCCGGCAGGCCCCCTTGGCACGTCTCTCCTCCAACTCCAGCTCATGTAGTCACTGCTCCGAGCAGTCCCCTAACCTCCGCTCCTCCGGCTCCAGCTCCTTCACTCTCAGCAACAGTTCCCATCTCTTCACCTGCACTGGGGGGAACCCAGGTGGGGAGCCTGGCCCCTGGCTCAGGAACTGCCCCCTTGCTACTCCCAGGCTCTCCAGGCATCCCGGGAGCCCTGCTGGCATCTGGAACCAGCTCCTCAGGCTGGTCACTCTCTACCAGCCGGGCAATCAGCTGCTCCTGGGGGATCCTCCCAATGCTCAGCCTCTCTCTCTGAACAGTCGTCCCAGGTCCCTCTTAAGTCGCTGGCTATAGGCCATTTCTGTGCTGCTTCCTTCAATTCTCCCATTTTATCGCTGGCAGCCACTCACTGCAGAGTGCCTGCGCTCGCAGCCAACTGTCTGCAAGTTCAAAGAGTCCTGTGGCACCTCATAGACCAGGCCTGCACAACACGCGGCCCGCGGGCTGCATGTGGCCCGCAGAGCCTCACTGTGCGGCCCGCAAGGGGATTCTAAATCCCCCGCACAGGGCGCTCAGCGGGCAGCCCAGAGCCCTTTGAATCCCGGCCGCGGCCAGGAAGCAAAGAGCTCTGGGCTGCCGGCAACCGCAGGGAGCTCAGAGCGCTTTAAATCTCAGCCGCAGACGGGAATCAAAGGGCTCTGGGTTGCCCGCAGAGATTCTCAGCCGCGGCTGGGATTTTAAGGGCTCAGGGCTCCCCGCGGCTGCGGGCAACTCAGAGCCGTTTGAATCCTGGCATGCGGCCGCTGTTTGCCCCCTCCCCAGACCTCTCCCCCGGCTGCCCCCCAGGATCCCCACCCCCTATCTAACACCGCTGGTCCTTGTCCCCTGATACTGCTCTCCTGGGACTCCTACCCCTAACTGCCACCCAGAACCTCACCCCCATCTAAATGCTGCTGCTCCTTGTCCCCTGATTGCTCCCTCCCAAGACCCCTGCTCCAACTGCCCCTTGGGACCCCATCCCCTATCTGAGCCTCCCTTCTCCTTGTCCCCAACTGCCCCCTCCTGAGACCCCCCCCAACTTTCCCCCAGGACCCCACCCCCTACCTGTCCCCTGATAAATCCCTGGGACTCCCATGCCTATCCAACCGCTGTCTGTCCCCTGACTGCCCCCCGGAACTCCCTACCCCTTCTCCAACCCCCAGCCCCCTTACTGTGCCACTCAGACCAGCGTGTCTGGCTTCATGCAGCTCCAGACACATTGCTGCCATGCTCCCCCGTGGAGCCCACAGGCGCCCCCCCCCCCCCCCCCCCCCCCCCGCCAGCACCTGCCTTCCAGATTTGAACACCTCAAAATTCAGGAGTGCTCAAGCTCAGTTTGGGCAGCTGTTACTTCATTTCTCCCAAACCAAATATACTGATCCACTGTAACTTTCTTTAGAAAAAGCAGGATAAAATTGAGCAAGAAATGCTTATTAGCACTGGAATTGCTCCCCACCCCCAACCTTCCTTTTTGGCCCACAGCTGTTTTGGTGGGGCGGCACTGGCGAAAGAGGGTTTGTTTCCGCAGGGCTGGACGGCCCTGGGGTGGGGTGTTTCTGCGGGGCCGGGAGGTTTCGGCCCTCGGCTGTTTTCTTTGGAGGAATGTGGCCCTCGCCGCTTTACGAGTTGTGCGGGCCTGTCATAGACGAACAGAAGTGTTGGAGCATGAGCTTTCATGAACTGAGGCCTCCATCTGCAGCCATCCTGCAGCAATAGCTCCACTAGGCCCGGCCCATGGGTCTCAGCACAGGCTGGGGGCTTTGCCAATCTGTGCTCTGCGAGGTGGGAGTTGTTCCCCGGGGGACGCTGGGACGGAAAGGGCTCAGAGACACTGGGTGAGATTATCGTCCCCAGAGACTGCCAAGGGCTGGAGAGGAGCCGGGATGATGTGGGGAGGAGAGGGTCAAGGCGAGAGCTGGCCAAGGCGAGGGGCTGATGTTCCCCGACCCTGAGCACCCGGCGCCCCAGGGAAAGTGAGTGGGAGCTGCAGACAAGGTGCCTGGGAGTTTATCTCGCCCTGCAGGGACCAGAGGGGACACAAGCGGGGCAGGCGCACGTAGGAAGGTGTCATAACAACGACCGTCTCCCCTGCCCTTCGCTGCTTCAGGGAGGGATCCCTGTGTCCATCCCTGCAGCCCCCGGGATTGGGCCATGGGCCATGGGACAGGCAGGCCCCGAGTCACAGGCCAGGCCCTGCGTGATGTGACCGGGGACTCAGCGGGTGCAGCTGAGCCCTTCTCCCGGCCCCTTGGTGGAATGGCTCCGGTGCAGCTCGACTCCCTCCAATCCCCTTACACCTGCTCTCACCCCCCTGAACCCGGCCCACGGGCGCTAAGTGACTCCGCTGCCTGCTGTGGCGCTGGCCGATGGAGCAGGAGCAGGGTGTCTGTACAGCGCCTGGCACAACGGGGCCTGATCCCAGTAGGGCAGGGTCTGTTTTTCACTGTGTGACTCTGCAGCGCCTGGCACAACAGTTCCCTGATCTTTGAGGCCTCTGTGTCCTGTCCAATCCAGCTCATAACACAACCCATTGGTCTGAGCTGTGGGAGCCCAGCGTGTGCTCCATCCACAATGGTGTGAAGTTCAGTATTTCAGGGTGTCCTGTCGTACCCACCAGGCAGCAGAAGGAATCCCTGGAGCTGGATGGATTGATCCTGGGCACTCGGCGGGTGCTAGTTATAGAGAATTCCTTGGGGCATCGCCCTGGCGTGGTTCTCTGCAATGCCACACAGCTACTCTGGCAGCGTCGCTGCTCAAACGGGACCAGAATCTGCCCCCTCCTGAGGAGAGTTCGGGGACGGGCTTTGTTTGTACAAGGACATGACCTGTGCTGATCAAAATCTCCAGGGCGTGAAGGCACCCGGTGCCTCCTCTTTTCTAGGTAGCCCAGCCCATGCCCTGACCTTCCCCCAGGCTAGCAAGCCTCATCCCCCTGGTGCAAAGGAGACTATATAAGTGCAGTTTGGCTGCTGGGGAAGGAACATTTCGAATCTGAGCGTCCAGTGACTCTGAACTCTGACTGACGGCACGGCAGAACAGCATGGCAAATTCTGTCAGATTCCACATGTACTCAGGAGCTGTTGTGACGATCTCTGAAGACGACCCATTTAGAACCGATGAATTAACTTTGGCCACAGTCAAGAGCATCACTGTTGAGGGGGAACCCTGGGTCTTCTTTGATTCTCCCTGTTATGGAGGGGACTTCGTAATCTACAAGGCAGGAGAAGAGGAACCATTCCCCACATTGCTCAAAACCATCAAATCTGTGCGCAGAATCAATGGGGGAATCAACAGCTCCAAAGTCACCTTGTATCCTTACCCTTTCTTCAAGGGCAAATGTAAGTCATTTCAAAGTGACACACCTCAAATACATGACAAGTATTTGTCTCTCAAAGTTACTGAGGGAGCTGTGATCTTCTTCGATGATGAAAACTACAAAGGAGGGAAGAGGATCCTGCTGAACGGAGACGAGGTGCAGAATTACACTGCTGTGAAGTTAACCTCCATTGGCAAATCCATGAAACCTGTCACGGAAGTGTGGCCGTAATGAAAATAGGTGAGAACGTTCCTCTTCCCTGCACACAGAGGAACGGCTCCAGGTCCCCACCTGGTCCCTAGAAGAGGATTCACTCCCTACCCTGGTGATGATGGGTGCTGATTGCAGACATTTCCCTACCTGACCCTGCGACCCCTCCCTGAGCACACCATGAGCGCTGACCCCTTGAGCGACAGGAGCAGAATCAACCCAGCTGAGACGATGGGAGGAAGAAAGAACCTGTCGCAGCCACTGTTCCCGGCCCGCTGGACTCAGCACGCAGACCTGACCCATGGAGCGGGAGCCCCTCACCACTGCGGCACTGAGGTCCCTGCCTTTGCGGCCCCAGGGAAAGGTACCGCCAGTGACATGCAGTCAGAGCCTGTGGGCGAGAACCCATCTCCCCACCGTGTGTCACCAGGGGGCTGCAGACACCCCAGAGGGGCCAGGACAGTGACTCCGTGTCCATCAGAGCCTCCCCAGTCAGCTGCCTGACACAGACCCTGCCCCAGCTTCTCCTGCTGCTTTGCAACAATAAAAATAATTTTCAAGTTGAATTTGCATCTAATTATTAATGAAAAAGGCAGGGGAAAGGAAGGGGGGAAACCTCTGTTTCACTGAGGGGTGGTTGGGTTGGGGATGTCTGGGGGAATCTGCCTCTGAGTGAGGGCTCATTGGGATGGCAGGTTGCTGCGGGGGTCTGTGTCACAGTGAGGGGTGATTCTGGTTGGGAGCAGCTCGAGGGAGTGTGTGCCTCAGTGAGGGGTGATTGGGGTGCCGGCGGCTGGGAAACTCTATGGCCAATTGAGAGGTGACTGTGGT
The DNA here is from genome assembly GCF_020497125.1 of Mauremys mutica. Classification (NCBI taxonomy): domain Eukaryota; kingdom Metazoa; phylum Chordata; order Testudines; family Geoemydidae; genus Mauremys; species Mauremys mutica. The sequence goes on from NC_059088.1 coordinate 12,964,470, forward strand.
GGGGGGTATCTGGGGGGGTCTTTGTTTCAGTGAGGGGTGATTGGGGTGGGGTGGCTGTGTGGATCTGTGTCTCAGTGAGGGTGATTGAGATGCGGAGTGACTGGGGGTGGGTATTTATATCAGTAATGGGTGATCGGGGTGGAGCTCGCTGGGGGGTTTCTGTCTCAGTGAGGGGTGATTGTGACTGGGGGAGGTCTGTGTCTCAGTGAGGGGTGATTGGGGTGGGTGGTGGCTGGGGGGGTTGTTTCTCAGAATGGGGTGACTGTGGTGATGGGTGGCTGATGGGATCTCTGTCACGGTGAGGGGTGATTGGCATGGAGGCGTTTGGGGGGGTCTTTGTCCAATTGAGAGGTGACTGGGGTTGGGGGTGTCTGGGAAGTCTGTGTCTCAATGTGGAGTGATTGGGTTGGGTGGTGAAATGGGGGGTCTGTGTCTTAGTGAGGGGCGACTGGGATGGGGATGGCTGGGGGGGGTCTCTGTCTCAGTGAGGGGTGATTGGGGTGGGGTTGGCTGGGGGGGCTATGTCTCAGTGAAGGGTGACTGGGGTGGGGGTTGCTGGGGGGGTCTGTGTCTCAGTGAGGGCTGATTCTGGTTGGGGGCACCTCAAGAGAGTGAATGTCTCAGTGAGCAGTGATTAAGGTGGAGGCGGCTGGGGGGTGTCTGTGCCCAATTGAGAGGTGATTTGGTGGGGGCTGTCTGGGGGGGCTGTGGCTCAGTGAGGGGTGAATGGCGTGGGGTGGCTGCGAGGGTTCTGGCTCAGTGAGGGGTGATTGGGGTGTAGGTGGCTGGGGGGTCTGTGTCCAATTGAGAGGTAACTGGGTTGGGGGGTGTCTGGGGAGATCTGTCTCAATGGGGAGTGATTGGCATGGGTGGTGAAATGGGGGGTCTTTGCCACAGTGAGGGGTGATTGGGGTGTTTGGTGTTTGGGGGGGGGGGTCTGTGTCCCAGTGAAGGATGGCTGGGGTGGTGAGTAAGTGGGGGGGGACTCTGTCTCACTGAGGGGTGATTGGGATGGGGTTGCTGGGGGGTCTGTGTCTCAGTGAGGGGTGATTGGGGTGTTTGGTGTTTCAGGGGGTCTGTGTCTCAGTGAGGGGTTGTTGGGGTGGGGGTATTTGAGGGGATCTGTGTCTTAGTGCTCGGTGATTGGGGTGGGTGTTGAATGGTTCGTCTCTGTACCACTGAGGGGTGATAGTGAGGGTGGGTTTTGGGGAGTCTGTGTCTCTGAGAGGTCATTGGGGTGGGTGGTGAATGGCAGGTCTGTGTCTCAGTGGGGGCTCAGGGCGTGGGGGTGTGGAGGTGAGGGCTCTGGGGTGGGGCTGGGAATGAGGGGTTCAGGGTGTGGGAGGGGGCTCTGGGCTGGGGTAGGGAGTTGGGGCGCAGGAGGGGGTCAGGGTTCTGGGCTGGGGGTGCAGGCTCTGGGTGGGGCTGGGAATGAGGGTTTCTGGGTGTGGGAGGGGGCTCAGGACTGGGGCGGGGGGCTGGGGCGCAGACTTACTTCAGGCAGCTCCAGGTCAGCGGAGCAGGCACCGGCCCCCGAGCTCCCATTGGCCGGTTCCCAGCCAATGGGAGTGCAGAGCTGGTTCTCAGGGTGGAGGCAGCGCACAGAGCCCCGTGGCCCCCCTGCCTAGAAGCCGGACCCGCTGGTGGCCACTTCTGGGGCGCAGCGCGGCGTCGGAACACGTAGGCACCAGCCTGCCTTAGCTGGGCAGCATCGCCAACAGGACTTTTAACATCCAGGGCAACGGTGCTGACGAGAGCAACCCAGTTCGTTACATGCCACAACCCAGTACTGGGTCGTGACCCGAACTTTGAAAAATGCTGCCCTAGTGGGATCATACACACTGGGAGCTGTGATTGGCTGCCAATGCTGTCACTCTGCACCTCTGGGGTGGGGATAACAGTATCACCAAGGCCAATCATACACGTGGTTTCAGCTACACTCCTGGTCCAGTAACCCAGCCACTGAACGACACTGCCCCCTACAGGGCTGCGTACAGAAGTGCCCGTTGTGCTTTTGAATCTCCTGCTAACCTAAGGGAGAATTCAGGAAAGACCCTCATGTCTGCTCAGGATGTGTCATAAGAGTCAATAAAACAGCTTCCAGTTCTTCTTTTTCTTCTAGTTTCAAAAATAGCCCAGGCCTTTTTTTGGTTTTTCAACAGAAAACAAAATATTTTTTTTCATTTGCAAAAAACACTGTTGTTAAATGTTTGAGGTGCTGACTTTCTAATGTGCCGGGGGGTGCTCAACCCCCAGCTCTGCCCCAGGCCCTGCCCGCACTCCACCCCTTCCCCCAAGGCCCCACCCACGCTCTGCCTCTTCCAGCCCTGGCTCTGCCCCACCTCTTGCTGCCCTGTTCTGCCCCCTCCCCCCGAGCGTGCCCCACCCTTGCACCCAGCACCTCCTGCCCACCGCTGCACACTGCTGGGGCAGAGGGAAGAGCTGATTGGCAGGGCTCTGACTCCTTTCTGACTCCCTTTTCCAGTCTATCAATAACACAGTTTGCTCCGTATCAGAGGGGTAGCTGTGTTAGTCTGGTTCTGTAGAAGCAGCAAAGAATCCTGTGGCACCTTATAGACTAACAGAAGTTTTGCAGCATGAGCTTTCGTGGGTGAATACCCACTTCGTCGGATGCAAGCAGTGGTTGCATCCGAAGAAGTGGGTATTCACCCACGAAAGCTCATGCTGCAAAACTTCTGTTAGTCTATAAGGTGCCACAGGATTCTTTGCTGCTTCTACAGTTTGCTCCCACAGCCCCCTGGCAGCAAACAACGGTTCACCCCAACTCCCCACTGCCCTTCCCTGCCATGCAGCCGGCAGCCAGCAGGGGCAGGGGCAGGAACAGCCCTGCTCAGAGCACGTCTAGCTCGGGGGCTGCAGAGGAGGCAACAGGAGCTGTGGGCAGGCGGCGCCGAGTGCCTCAGTGTGGATCTGGGACAATGACCCGGAAGACACCACGAGTCCATGGGGCAGAGGAGCCCCCAGGGCCTGGACTGTACCGGAGCCCCCTGCCCCTGGGCATCTGCTGCGGGTGCAGAAGGGGCGAGCAGGGTCCCATTGGCTCAGGACGTGTCCGTGGGAGGCCGTGAAATCCTCGGTGTGAAGGGGGCAGAACGTGCGTCACCCACAGGCTCTGTGCGGATCTGGGTTCCCTTCATGGCCAGGTCACCTGCTAAGTGACCTGCAGAGTTCCCTGGAACTGAGCCAGAGGGAGGGACAGAACCGAGCTGTGTAACGTGCCAAGGGATTTCGCTCCCACCCCCGACCCCCTGAGAGCTCTGAGGAACTGCACCCGGACACTCTGCACCCTCTGTGCCCAGGCAGGTATCCAACCACTCCCTTCTGGGGAATGCCGGACATTGCGCTTGGAAAGGAGACGATCTCACTGCTCCCGTACGCAACATTTCTGGGGTGCTGCAGCTCCCGGGGTGCGAGATGCCCCTTCCCGCTCTGCTGCTGTGCAACAGGGGAGGTATAAACTGGAGAAGTCTCTCCCCAGCCTGCCAGGGCCCCAAACCCCTCGACATGCCCGGAATCCCCCTGGCAGCACTGGCTGTGATGTTCCCAGGCTTGCAGCCCTACAGCACCCTGGGCCTACAGTCTCTGGCCTCCAGGGCAGCGGAACAGGTGGGCAGCCCCCGAGTCATGGACCCCACGACCTTCCCCCTCATGGCAAATTTCAGCATTTCAGGTTCTGTCCCAAATGGGAACCCAGTCGGGTTTGAGCTAGCGACTCCTCCCGGCAGTGGAATCACCATTCCCAACACAGCTCTGGCAGCCGGGCCTGCTCCTGATCACAGCTGTGGTCAGACACCGGGAGGGTCAGGCACTGGCAGTGCCAGGGATACGTTTGGACCCTGCAGTGCTGGGAGGGGGCTGGGCTGGTGCCCGGCATCGGCAGTGCTAAGGGAGAGCGTTAGGGCAAGAGCAAGAGGCACGGTGAGCCCCTGACCCAGTCTCCAGAACCTCCTCCTGGATTCCAATGACCTGGCCCCTGCAGCCCGGTCTATGCTGGCGTCTCTTGGGCAGGGGGGCCGCAGGCTGCAGCACGCTGGCTCTGGCAAGCTCCAGCCTCTGCTGCCCTTTGCCCCGTCCGTCTGATCTCACACCTGGGCAGGGCAGGGGAGAACAATTCCAACCCCATCTGCGTGTTACACAGGCAGCCCATGTAGAAGCCCCTCACTGTCAGACACCCCATCTTCCTCTGACCAGGGCAGCCTCGGGACGGGAACCCGGATGCCTGAGACCAGGGCTAAGTCTGCACCCACTTGTGCACCGCTAGCAACAACAGGAGATAGGGATGAATGCTTCATTTCTACCCCAGGGGTTCTGTGTCTGGGGGGAAGCCGGAATTCTCTGCAATGTTTTTCTGGTTGAGATGCCTGGCAGGGACTGACTTGTCTAGGGGTTGCTAGCCAGCGGGTGCCAAAGGGTTAAACAGCCGGCTGTGGGGCAGAGCAGGAGAATGAGGGGGCAGCACTGATTTCGGGGGGTGGTGGTGCTAGATTGAGGATCAGCACCTCAAGAGCAGGCATAGGGACCTCAAGACGGGCAGTGCCTGGGCTCTGTTCAGACTCTGGAGGCTTAAAATATGGAAGGCAGCTGCTGGGTCTCCCTACAGCAGTCTGGTGAGTGGCCAAGAGGGGGAGCTAAATATGAGCTGTGACAGCTCCTTCCTAACAGGTTGTATGGGTGTTGCTGTTTGTGCTGTCACAATCCAGGAGAGTGAGGAGAGGCGCTCTGGAAGGAGCTACCACTGTTTTCCTATTAGTGTTTGACAGCCGCCCATCCTGAAACGATCCAAATAGCAGCCCTGCATCCATGTGTTTTGCAAACCATATTGTTCTACTGCCCTAGGCTGGGATTTTCAGACAGGCCTAAGGAAGTTAGGTGGCCAGGTCCTTTTATCCTTTTACACCTTTAGTCTCCTCTGAAAAATGCCACCCTACTGTCTTTTTTTTTTTTGTGCCATAACTTGTGTCCTTTGAAGAAGCAAGACTGAGGTGCATTTTCTGGGTTGTTTTGATGGCAGCGAATGCCTGTGTGATGTTCAGGCCAAAAGAGTGTAAGTGTTCGGGAAAGGGTTCGTTTTACGGAGTGCAGGGAGACATCTCCAGACCTCTGGGGAGTATGTGCTGGAACATCTACCCTGAAAGGAAAATTGCCACTTGTTCTCCCAGCCGCAGCCCTGGGAACTGTCGCTCTGGAGCTCAGTTTACAGACCCGTTTCCTTCCTGCTCCATTGGATTTGTGAGTTGCTCAATTATTTATTTTTTCTCAGTGCTTCCCAACCGAGGGAGAGGGAAGGATACTGGAGAGCACAACCTGTTCCCCCTGCCTCACCTGCACAAAGTTCAGAATTCCCCAACAGAAATGACAGCACTTGGGTCTGGTCTAAACGTAATTATATCAGTGTCCACACTGCGGCCTTGTCCCGCTGATGAAAGTGCCCTACTACAGCGACATCATAACCCCACGAGAGGCGTAGCACTTGTGTTGGTGTAGTTACGGTGATGCAGTGTCTGTGCAAACACTGTGTTACTTATATCAGCTGTTTGCTCTCTTGAGCCCGGCTACCCCTGGTTCCCCACTCCCAGCCAGCCTGCTGCCTGGAGGCTCCCCACTTCCCGTTCAGGGAGTCGAGAACCCCAGACAGCTTGCCTCTGCTCCCACTTGGGGTGACGGGGTGGGAGAGGCAGCTGGGCTCCTGGAGGGGAGCTGCACAGAACCGAGAGCTTTGGCTCTCAGCCTCCCACACTGCCCCTCTCTCTTGTGTGTGGAAGTGCTCCTGGTGAGAACACGCACGACCAACAGGAGGAGGGTAGTCTGGACATCAGCCACCAAAGTAATTACTAACATAGGTTGACTTAGGGCTGTAGTGTAGACATGCTCTGAGAATGGAGCAAATCCCACGCCAGTCTGGAAGTCAAATTAATTTACCGAGAAACATTTAAAAAAGAAACAATCCCAAAGCTTTTTGTGCAGTTGCATTTATTTGTATTTTTGCAAAGCTCTTGGCATTCCCCAGGGCAAGAGAGGGACAGAGCTCTTTGCCCTCTGTTACATCGAAAGACACCACAATCAATGAACAGCACAGTGATCAGTTAGAGTCCCAATCAGTCCGATTGACGATTCTCATGTGGCATTTGATTGGTCAGGAGAGGTGAGAGGCAGCAGCATGGGAAGCGTAATGGCATCGTCGCCGGTTCATCAAACTTGGTTTCATCAGCGTGTCTCTTATTAATTCATCATCCCAGGGCCTGCGAATTAGACAAGTACCCTCCCCCATACCCTGAAGGAATTCCACCCCTTTCCATCCCCAGCCAGCTGGGTGCATTTAACATCAGTGCCCTTTGTAAACTGTGTTATTGATAGACTGGAAAAGGGAGTCAGAGAGGAGTCAGAGCCCTGCCGATCAGCTCCTCCCTCTGCCCCTGCAGTGTGCAGCGGTGTGCAGGAGGTGCTGGGGGTGAGGGAGTGGGAGCGAGGGTGGGACATGCTCTGGGGAGGGGGCAGAATGAGGCAGCAAGAGATGGGGCAGAGCCAGGGCGGAAGAGGCAGAGCAGGGGTGGGGCCTTAGGGGAAGGTGTGGAGTGGGTGCAGGGCCTGGGACAGAGCTGGGGGTTGAGCACCCCCCAGCACATTAGAAAATCAGCACCTCAAACATTTAACAACAGTGTTTTTGGCAAATGGAAAAAAAATATGATTTTGTTTTCTGTTAAAAAACAAAAAAAAAGGGCCTGGGCTATTTTAAAAACTAGAAGAAAAAGAAGAACTGGAAGCTGTTTTATTGACTCTTATGACACATCCTGAGCAGACATGAGGGTCTTTCCTGAATTCTCCCTTAGGTTAGCAGGAGATTCAATAGCACAACGGGCACTTCTGTACGCAGCCCTGTAGGGGGCAGTGTCGTTTAGTGGCTGGGTTACTGGATCAGGAGTGTAGCTGAAACCATGTGTATGATTGGCCTTGGTGATACTGTTATCCCCACCCCAGAGGTGCAGAGTGACAGCATTGTCAGCCAATCACAGCTCCCAGTGTGTATGATCCCACTAGGGCAGCATTTTTCAAAGTTGGGGTCACGACCCAGTACTGGGCTGTGGCATGTAACGAACTGGGTTGCTCTCGTCAGCACCGCCACCCGGGATGTTAAAAGTCCTGTTGGCGATGCTGCCCAGCTAAGGCAGGCTGGTGCCTATGTGTTCCGACACTGCGCTGTGCCCCAGAAGTGGCCACCAGCGGGTCCGGCTTCTAGGCAAGGGGGCCACGGGGCCCTGTGCGCTGCCTCCACCCTGAGCACCGGCTCCACACTCCCTGGCTAGGAACTATCCAATGGGAGCTGGGGGGGTCGGAGCCTGCAGGCAAGTGCTGCACGAAGCTGCTTTCATGCTTCCGCCTAGGAGCCGGACCTGCTGCTGGCCGCTTCCGGGATGCAGCGTGGTCAGCGGTGCCAGGACAGATGGGAATCCTGCCCTGGCACCCTGGCTGCGTGGCTGACCGGGAGCCACTGGAGGTAACCCTATGCCACAACTGCACACCCCAACCCCCAGGCCTGAGCCCCCTCCCCACCCCCCCACAGACATGGAACACATTCCTGCACTCCAGCTCTGAGTCCCTCTCACATGCCAAACCCCTCATCCCCAGCAACATTGGGTCACTGGCATCAACAATTATCTATGATTTTAGAGGACCCTGTTTCAAGAGATTTCATGAGTACCCAAAAGAAATTATGGGACACTTTCATGCCTCTCTAGTGGACTTGTGGGAGAAGAGGTCATCCTCCGATAAGGCCGTGGGAAATTGTCATGAGGCTCCTGCTGCCAGCTCATTGTATATTCTAGAATTCCTGGGACATCTCCCAGCTGCAATACATTCCAGGTGATTTCAGAGGAACTTTTTGTGAGATGTTCCATGAGTACTGAAGGGAACTGTAGAGATGTCAAGTATCAGAGGGGTAGCCGTGTTAGTCTGGTTCTGTAGAAGCAGCAAAGAATCCTGTGGCACCTTATAGACTAACAGACGTTTTGCAGCATGAGCTTTCGTGGGAGCTTTCGTGGGAGCTTGCATCCGACGAAGTGGGTATCACCCACGAAAGCTCATGCTGCAAAACGTCTGTTAGTCTATAAGGTGCCACAGGATTCTTTGCTGTAGAGATGTCAACATCCCATCACCCCTGGCAATCTCCCATAACCTCCCTGGAGCTACTGTGGGTTCACTAGGAGACTGTTTGAGGTAACTCCCAGCAGCAATGCCTTCTGGAGGATACAGAAGGCTTTTTGTGTCATGCATTATGGATAGCTGGCGATGGGGGTGGGAGTGGTTGGAGAGAAGATCAATCTGCGGTAAGCCCTCTGGGGCAGCTAGTGTTTTCAAAGCACCTTTGCAACATTGGAAGGCAAAGCCAATGCTCCTTACTTGGCAAATGTTACCAAACAACAAACCAGCCAAAATCTGGTTGATTCCCCTGCTCTGTGTGAAGACAAATGATATGGAAAGTTAATCTCTGCCACTTACACTGTTGTCTTTAAAGGTGTTGTCACTTACGGTATTGCTGTTAAAATTACCGAAGCCCAGCAAGTTGTGGTATATTTATTATGTGTATTATGGAAATACCTAAAGGTCCCCAACTGATAATCAAATGACTCAGTGAAGCTATGGACTATTTAAACCAGCTGGGGATTTGGCCCCCAACATCATTCTCATCCATTGCTGGAAAGAAATATAACCCTTGCAAAAGTTCATACATCCAAAGGCTGCAGAAATAGTTTCAACACACTCAGTAGAGGAGATACAGGGTGACAGAAGTTGCCTCGAGAATTTTGCAAGCAAAGGGTTAGGCTGATAATGAGCAGCAATGCAGGATACTCTTGAGACAAAATAAAGCAAAGTCAGAAAGCAAAGATGACTGCTGATACTCACCGCTGACTTGAAATTGTTGTTTTACTACAACAGAAAGAAAAGTTAGGAATGCACACTGTTCACCCCACCAGGGTAGCAGAGGATGCACCATTTAGTAACTTCAGAATAGCCAAAGGAATTGTGGAACACTTCATGCCTGTCCGGTGGACTTGTAGGAGAAGAGATCATCCTCCCATGAAGCGATGGGAAATTCTCATGAGGCCCCCAGTGGGGATGGGGATGTATCCCAAAACTCTTGGAATATCTCCCAGGTGCAATGCATTGTGGGTGATCTCAAAGACCCTCTTGCAAGATATTTCATGGGTGCCCAAAGAATTGTGGCGAGGACAACGTCCCATGAACCCTGGCAATCTCATATAAGCCTCCCAAATATGTATTCAATGGTGACCGTCTGAGCTAGCTCCCAGCAGAAGTGCTTTCAGGAGTGATATCAAAAAGCATCTTCTGGCATGCCTCATTCTTACCCCGGGTACTGTGGGAGAGGGAGGTTAACCTGCTATAAACCTCGGGAGATTTTCATAAGTCCTGCGGAGTGGGAGGACTTTCCATATTGCCTTTGCAACATGGGCAAATGCAGCCAATGCTCCTCGAAGGCAAATGTTACCATACATCAAACTAGCTGAAACGGGGACAATTCTCTGATGCGTGTGAAGCTACATGGCATGGGGAGGGAATTTCTGCTACTTACTCCGTTGAAGTGGATGCCCATGTGGCCGTTGTTTACGTTACCGAAGGCCTGCAAGATGGGAGTGTTTATTACGTTTATTGTGTAACACCTATAGGGCTCCAATGGATATTCCATCGACCCAGTGGGCCGTGGAAAATTTATAGCACCTGCGGATGTGGCGTATTGATTCCAGTGCTTTTCTGGACAATTTACAGCAGTGGGAACCTGGCCCCATTGATTCCTGTGAACCTACGACAAATTTACATAAACTGGGCATCTGCCCCAATATCATTCTAATCCCCTGGTGGAAACCAAGAGAGAATCCTTGGTAAAGCTCTGACATTCCAAGGCTGTAGTTCGACAGGAAAGATAACTGCTGATACTCACCACTGACCAGAATTGGTTGTTTTTCTAGAGAAGTTAGGAATGCACACTGTTCAGCCCCACACAAGGGTAGCAGAAGTTGAACCATCTAATAACTTCAGAATAGCCACATCAGATCAGACCATTAGGCCAGTCTGCCCTGATGTCCCTCCCCAGGTTAGAACAGAGGAATGAGCCCCGCAATCATATCTCTTAAAAGGCCCTGTATTCCAGTGCTGACCTCATCAATGCCATAGACATAGATAATATCTTCTCGGTCCTAATCTAACATTTTTACTCTTATGCTATACTGAGATCCCCTTACAGTTAAGTACGTTTCTTATTCATAGATAGCTGGGTGTCCTCTTTTGTTCTGCAGGAAACAAGCCGCATGTTATTCCCACTTAAATGACATAAGGCACAATTAATAGCAAAGGAGTCAGCCAAGGTATCTTTGATAGGACACAATTTACCCTGAGTTCCTAGGACTGTGGCCAAGAGCAGTGCATTTTGTGTGATTTCGGAAGGATCTCATGTGAAATACTTAGTGGGCACCCAAAGGAACTGTGGGATAGTTCGTGCCTGTCCAGTGGACTTGTAGGAGAAGAGATCATCCTCCCATGAAGCCATGGGATATTCTCATGAGGCCCCCAGTGAGGATGGGCATGTATCCCAAAACTCTTGGGATATCTCTCAGGTGCAATGCATTGTGAGTGATGTCAAAGACCCTCTTGCAAGATATTTCATGGGTGCCCAAAGGAATTGTGGAGAAGACAACCTCCCATCAACCCTGGCAATCTCATATAAGCCTCCCAAATATGTGTTCAATGGTGACCCTCTGAGGTAGCTCCCAGCAGAAGTGGTTTCTGAGTGATATCAAAAAGCGTCTTCTGGCATGCCTCATTCTTACCCCAGGTACTGTGGGAGAGGGAGGTCAACTTGCTATAAGCCTCTGGAGATTTTCATAAGCCCTGTGGAATGGGAGGACTTTCCATGCTGCCTTCGCAACATGGGCAAACGCAGCCAATGCTTCTCGAAGGCAAACGTTACCAGACATCAAACTAGCTGAAACGGGGTCTGTTCACTGATGTGTGTGAAGCTACATAGCATGGAGAGCTTATCTCTGGTACTTACATTGTTGTTATTGCTGCCGCCCATGGAGCCCTGCAAGATAGGGAATATTTATTATGTTTATTGTTTAAGACCTATAGGGCTCTAACAGATATTCCATCCACCCACTGGGCCATGGACAATTTACAGCATCTGAGGATGTGGCATATTGATTCCAGTGCTTCTCTGGAAAATTTACACCAGTGAAAACCTGGCCACATTGATTCCTGTGAAACTAGGGCAAATTTACATGAACTGGGGATCTGCCCCAACCTCATTCTCCTCCACTGGTGGAAACCAGGAGAGAATCCTTGGTAAAGCTGCAACATTCCAAGGCTGTACATGTGTTACATAAGGCTAGACTGATGGTCTAAAAGGGGTCAGGATGGCAGTTACATAGTGAGCTTTGCCAGTAAAGAGTTGAGCTGTTAGTGAGCAGCGATACAGAATACTATTGAGGCAAAGTGTGATAGTTCCATAGGAAAGAAAACTGCTGATACTCACTATTGACCAGAATTGGTTGTTTTTCTGCAACACAAAGAGAAGTTAGGAATGTCACTGTTCAACCCCACCCCCCACAATGATAGCAGAGGTTGTACCATCTAGGAACTTCAGAATAGCCACATCGGATCAGACCAATAGGCCAATCTATCCTGATGTCCCTCCCCGGGTTGAAACAGAGGCATGAGCCCCCCAATCATATCTCTAAAAAGGCCCTGTATTCCAGTGCTGACCTCATCAATGCCATAGACATAGGTAATATCTCCTCAGTCCTAATCTAGCATTTTTACTCTTATGCTATGCTGAGATCCCCTCACAGCTAAGTAAGTTTCTTATTCATAGATATCTGGGTCTCCTCTTTTGTTTTTCAAGAAACAAGCCACATGTTAGTCCCACTTAGATGACATGAGGCAAAATTAATCTAATAGCAAAGGAGTCAGCCAAGATGTCAATTTACCCTGAGTTCCTAGGACTGTTGCCAAGAGCAGTGCATTTTGTGTGATTTCGGAAGGATCTCATGTGAAATACTTAGTGGGCACCCAAAGGAACTGTGGGATAGTTCGTGCCTGTCCAGTGGACTTGTAGGAGAAGAGATCATTCTCCCATGAAGCCATGGTATATTCTCATGAGGCCCCCAGTGAGGATGGGCATATATCTCAAAACTCTTCGGATAGCTCCCAGGTGCAATGCCTTGTGGGCGATGTCAAAGACCCTCTTACAAGATATTTCATGGGTGCCCAAAGGAATAGTGGAGAGCACAACCTCCCATCAACCCTGGGAATCTCATTTAAGCCTCCCAAATATGGGTTCAATGGTGACCCTCTGAGGTAGCTCCCAGAAGAAGTGCTATCAGGAGTGATATCAAAAAGCCTCTTCTAGCATGCCTCATTCTTACCCCAGGTACTGTGGGAGAGGGAGGTTAACCTGCTATAAGCCTCTGGAGATGTCCATAAGTCCTGTGGAGTGGGAGGACTTTCTATGCTGCCTTCGCAACATGGGCAAACGCAGCCAGTGCTCCTCACAGGCAAACGTTACCAAACATCAAACTAGCTGAAACGGGGTCCATTCACTGATGTGTGTGAAGCTACATAGCATGGAGAGGTAATCTCTGCTACTTACGTTTTTGTCGTCAAAGCTGTCGTCGCCCACGTTGCTGGTCTTTAGGCTACCGGAGTCCTGCAAGATGTGGAATGTTTATTATGTTTACTGTGTAACACCTATAGGGCTCCGACGGATATTCCATCTACCCGGTGGGGCCTTGGATAATTTATAGCATCTGAGGATGTGGTGTATTGATTCCAGTGCTTCTCTGGGCAATTTATACCAGTGAGACCTGGCTCTGTTGATTCCTATGAAACTACGACAAATTTACATGAACTGGGGATCTGCCCCAACATCATTCTCTTCCACTGGTGGAAAACAAGAGAGAATCCTTGGTAAAGCTGCAACATTCCAAGGCTGTAAATGTGTTATACAAGTCTGGACTGATGGGATAAAAGGGGTCAGGATGGCAGTTACGTAGTGAGTTTTGCCAGCAAAGGGTTGATCTGTTAGTGAGCAGCGATACAGAATACTATTGAGGCAAAGTGTGATAGTTCAATAGCAAAGATAACTGCTGATATTCACTATTGACCAGAATTGGTTGTTTTTCTGCAACACAAAGAGAATTAGAAATGCACACTGTTCAAACCCCCACCCCACCCCACCCCACCCCACAAGGATAGCAGAGGTTGTTTCATCTAGGAACTTCAGAATAGCCACATCGGATCAGACCAATAGGCCAATCTATCCTGATGTCCCTCCCCAGGTTGAAACAGAGGCATGAGCCCCCCAATCATATCTCTTAAAAGGCCCAGTATTCCAGTGCTGACCTCATCAATGCCATAGACATAGGTAATATCTCCTCGGTCCTAATCTAGCATTTTTACTCTTATGCTATGCTGAGATCCCCTCACAGCTAAGTAGGTTTCTTATTCATAGATATCTGGGTCTCCTCTTTTGTTCTTCAAGAAACAAGCCACATGTTATTCCCACTTAGATGACATGAGGCAAAATTAATCTAATAGCAAAGGAGTCAGCCAAGGTGTCCTTGCTAGGACACAATTTACCCTCAGTTCCTTGGACTGTTGCGAAGAGAAGTGCATTTTGTGGGATTTCGGAAGGATCTCAGGTGAAATATTTAGTGGGTACCCAAAGGAACTGTGGGATAGTTCGTGCCTGTCCAGTGCACTTGTAGGAGAAGAGATCATTCTCCCATGAAGCCATGGGAAATTCTCATGAGGCCCCCAGTGGGGATGGGGATGTATCCCAAAACTCTTGGGATAGCTCCCAGGTGCAACGCCTTGTGGGTGATGTCAAAGACCCTCTTACAAGATATTTCATGGGTGCCCAAAGGAATAGTGGAGAGGACAACCCTGGGAATCTCATATAAGCCTCCCAAATATGTATTCAATGGTGACCCTCTGAGGTAGCTCCCAGCAGAAGTGCTTTCTGAGTGATATCAAAAAGCCTCTTCTAGCATGCCTCATTCTAACCCCGGGTACTGTGGGAGAGGGAGGTTAACCTGCTATAAGCCTCTGGAGATGTCCATAAGTCCTGTGGAGTGGGAGGATTTTCCATGTTGCCTTCCAAAGGAATTGTGGAGAGGACAACCTCCCATCAACCCTGGCAATCTCATACAAACCTTCCAAATATGTGCTCACTTGGAGACCCTCTGAGGTAGCTCCCAGCAGAAGTGCCTCTGAGTGATATCAAAAAAGCCTCATTATTACCCCAGGGACCATGGGAGAGGGAGGTCAACCTGCTATAAGCCTCTGGAGATGTCCATAAGTCCTGTGGAGTGGGAGGATTTTCCATGTTGCCTTCGCAACATGGGCAAATGCAGCCAGCGCTCCTCACAGGCAAACGTTACCAGACATCAAACTAGCTGAAACGGGGTCCATTCACTGATGTGGGTGAAGCTACATAGCACGGAGGGATAATCTCTGCTACTTACGCTGTTGTCGTCAAAGCTGTCGTCGTCCACGTTGCTGGTCTTTAGGCTACCGGAGTCCTGCAAGATGGGGAATGTTTATTATGTTTACTGTGTAACACCTATAGGGCTCCGACGGATATTCCATCTACCCGGTGGGGCCTGAGGATGTGGTGTATTGATTCCAGTGCTTCTCTCGGCAATTTATACCAGTGAGACCTGGTCCTGTTGATTCCTATGAAACTACGACAAATTTACATGAACTGGGGATCTGCCCCAACATCATTCTCTTCCACTGGTGGAAAACAAGGGAGAATCCTTGGTAAATCTGCAACATTCCAAGGCTGTAAATGTGTTATACAAGTCTGGACTGATGGGATAAAAAGGGTCAGGATGGCAGTTACGTAGTGAGTTTTGCCAGCAAAGGGATGAGCTGTTAGTGAGCAGCGATACAGAATTCTATTGAGGCAAAGTGTGATAGTTCGATAGCAAAGATAACTGCTGATACTCACTATTGACCAGAATTGGTTGTTTTTCTGCAACACAAAGAGAAGTTAGAAATGCACACTGTTCAAACCCACCCACCCCCCACCCCACAAGGATAGCAGAGGTTGTTTCATCTAGGAACTTCAGAATAGCCACATCGGATCAGACCAATAGGCCAATCTATCCTGATGTCCCTCCCCAGGTTGAAACAGAGGCATGAGCCCCCCAATCATATCTCTTAAAAGGCCCAGTATTCCAGTGCTGACCTCATCAATGCCATAGACATAGGTAATATCTCCTTGGTCCTAATCTAGCATTTTTACTCTTATGCTATGCTGAGATCCCCTCACACCTAAGTAGGTTTCTTATTCATAGATATCTGGGTCTCCTCTTTTGTTCTTCAAGAAACAAGCCACATGTTATTCCCACTTAGATGACATCAATCTAGCTGAAACGGGGTCCATTCACTGATATGTGTGAAGCTACATAGCATGGAGAAGTAATCTCTGCTACTTACACTGATGTCGTTAAAGATGCCATCTCCCACCTTGCCAGTCTTTACACTTCCGGAGCCCTGCAAGATGGGGAATGTTTATGATGTTTACTGTGTAACACCTATAGGGCTCAAACGGATATTCCATCAACCCAGGGGGCCATGGACAATTTATAGCATCTGGGGATGTGGCATTTTGATTCCAGTACTTCTATGGACAATTTACACCAGTGGGAACCTGGCCCCGTTGATTCCTATGAAACTAGGGCAAATGTTCATGAACTGGGGATCTGCCCCAACATCATTCTCATCAACTGGTGGAAACCAAGAGACAATCCTTGGTAAAGCTGTAACATTCCAAAGCTGTAAATTTGTTATACAAGGCTGGATTGATGGGAGAAAAGGGTTCAGGACAGCAGTTGCATAGACAGCTTTGACAGCAAAGGGTTGGACTGTTAGTGAGCAGTGATACAGAATACTATTGAGGCAAAGCGTGATAGTTAGATAGCACAGACAACTGCTGATACTCACCACTGACCAGAATTGGTTGTTCTGCTCCAACAGAAGGAAAAGTTAGCAAAGCGTACTGTTCAACTCCCCACCAGGGTATCAGGGGTTGTATCACTGAGTAATTAAAGAATTGCCACAGCTGATCAGAACAATGGGCCAGACTATATTGATATCCCTGCCTACGCTGGGGCAGAGAAATGAGTCCATCTAGCCTGGTTTCTAGGTGCAGTGCAGTGTGTGCGATTACAGAAATCCCCCCTCTTGAGATATTTGATGGGTTCCCAAGGGAACTGGGAGTTGTCCACCTCCCATCAGCCCCTAGCAATCTCCCATAAGCCTCCTTTAACCTACTCTGTGTTCACATGGGATGGGGACCTTCTAAACTAGCTCCAAGCAGCAGTCTTCTGGGTTATATTGAAAATCTGTGTGTGGCGTATTTATAGCAGAGCAGGGGAATTGTGGCAGAGGTGGTCAACCTGCCATAGGCCTGCGGAGATTTTCATAAGCCCCCTGCAGCAGGTGGCATTTCTAAATTGCCTTTGTAACATGGAAAAACTGTGGGAAATGCTCCTTGCTTGGTAACCTTTATCAGACAAGAAACCAGCTGGAGCAGGGTTTATTGACCTGATATGTATAAAGCTACATGGCGTGAGGAGGGAATCACTGATATTTATGCTGTTGTCATTAAAGCTGCTATCGTCCACTTTGTCGTTATTGAAGATATCGGAGCCCTGTAAGATGAGGGGTATTTATTATGTGTATTACGGTAACTTCTAGAGGTCCCCTCCTGATTATTCATTGACCAAATGGAGCTACAGACAATTTACATCATCTGGGGGAGCTGGCCTCCTTGACTCCAGTAGTTGTATGGGACATATACAACAGCTTGGCATAATTCTACCCCATCCTGGAAACCTGTTCGGCCCCCCACCAGGCTACCGGAGGTCACACCATGCAGTAACTTAAGAACTGCTGCTCCCGATGAGACTGATGGGCCAGCGTAGCCTGATATCCTGCCGGGGCTGAAACAGAGCAATGGGCCCCTCTAGTCTGGTATCCTGCCTCCTACATGGGCCCATTTTGCAGTGCTGCCCTCACGGTGTGTCTGTGCAGCACCAAGCATAAGGGTCCTGATTCCAGTTGGGTCCACGTCTGTCCCTCGCTCTCTGTCTGTTGAACACCTGGCACAATAAATCCTCACCAGAGTGTGGACAGGGACTGTCTCTCCCGTGTCAGGGCAGCGCCCATCAAAACGGGGTCCTGATTTCAGATGGGCCCTCTAAGTGCTACTGTAATATAAATAATAGGTACATCATCTCACCAGTGGAGCTGCTCTGGTGCTCTCCAGGGAGAGGAGCCCGAAGAAGAAAGCGGCCACATACAACACCTTCATCTTTGCGTCTTTCCTCTCTCTGGAGCGGAGTTGTTTCTGGTCTGGCACGCTGAGTGGGAGATGGCAAGGCTGAGCACTGTATTTATACTGTATGCTGGGCGGGGCACTTCCACCACCTTGTTCCAAGCCCTGATAACGGGATTGCAGTGAGAGCCAATTGCTGCCTTCTCCTCCCCTAGTCCCTCCCATTCCTCCTTCCCCCTGTCACACCCTCATTCCCTCTTAATCTTTCTTCCACCACATCTTGCAGTAGCCCAGACTTTCATGCTCACTTTTTCATTCTGCAGCAGTCCCAGGTTTTTGAGAATCAAGAGCGGCTGAGCTAGGTCAGGCCATAGGAAACAGGTCACAGCCCCAGTGGTTGTTGGTCTGGAGCACACCTTTGAAAATGGGAAGTAGGTTCCTAAGTCACCCAGGCACTTTGTGTTGATATAATTGAAGTGGTAAAACTCCCCTAATGGCATTGCTTATTACCGTACGGAATTATTATGTAAGCGATGTCTACATTACTGCCTACATCGGCAAAACGAATGTCACTCAAGAGTGTAACTCTTCCACCACCCAAGCGACATAAGTTACACTGACATAAGCATGACATGTCGGCGGGAGAGGTTTTCCTCCCGACATAGCTTATGCTGCTCGCGGGAATTGTTTTTTTATTTTTATGGGAGAGCTCTCTCCCGTCGGCATAAAGCATCTTCACCACTCAGAAGTGTAGACATGCACTAATTCTTCCATCTCACTCCTGGAATCAAGTGGTTTTATGAGACTGTGACGTTGCCCTCTATATGTTTGTGGAAATATGCTTATGAGTGTTAATATGACATAACTGGAATGTGCTTTGTGCTAGATATGCCATGTAAAGTATATTTGCAAAGGTTATGATCTACTGACTATATTCATCTGATTTGTAGGGATGTATCGTTTTCATATCTGAAATTAGGAAGGTTGGGTCTATGTTTGTATTTGAAGCGTTTGCTGTAGGAAACACATAAGGCAGGTTTTACTAACATATTGTGAGGGGTTGATTCAAGTCATTGGAAGTGCTTAACTAACAATGAACTTTGGGAGACGCCAATCCACATCTGAACTTTCCTCGGAATGTTCAAACCAACATGTAAAGAATGGGGTCGGCCTGCAAAAAGCTGAATCTTTCAGGGACATGTGACTTGCCCAGATGGCTACAAATTCCATCTTGTTGCTGTGATTTTGCACAGAAGAACAAAGGGGTTTCCACCCACAAGAGAGAGAGAATATAAAAGGCCCTGGAAGCCTCTCGATTTCTGTCTTCAGCTGGCTCAAGAGACGGCCTCTCCGCCCCAAAGAGATGCCTGAAAGAAACTGGAATAAAGGACTGTAACTACGGGGGTTGACTGATTTCTGGACCCAGGCCATAAACTACAACATTGGTCAGAAAAGGCTTGTGACTGAGATAACATCTAGGATGAGAAGTTAGTATGTGTAAGTAGATCCTAAGTGTAATAAGTTAGCCTTGCGTATTTTGATTTATTTTGCTTAGTAACATACCTCGTTCTGTCTGTTATTATTTGAAAACACTTAAATCCTACTTTTTTACACTTTTGTTTATTATTAAACCCAGAGTGATTAATACCTGGGGGAGCAAACAGCTGTGCATGTGTCTCTATCAGTGTTATAGAGGGTGGACAATTTATGAGTTTACCCTGTATAAGCTTTATACAGAGTAAAACAGACGTATTTGGGGTTTGGATCCCAGTGGGAGCTGGGTGTCTGGGTGCTGGAGACAGGGGCACTTCTTAAGCTGTTTTCAGTTAAGTCTGCAGCTTTGGGGGTGTGGTTCAGACCCTCGGTTTGTGTTGCAGCAGGGTAGTGTGTCTGGCTCAACAAGGCAGGGTTCTGGAGGCCCAAAGTGGCAGAGAAAATAGGCTCAGAGGTAGTCTCAGCACATCACGTGACAGTCCCAAGGGGGTCTCTGTGACCGAACCCGACACAGTGGCATAGTCGGCAGGATCTGGGCACAGCTGATTGCTTTGAGAGACTGGTAGTGATTTTAAATGAGTTTTGATTGTGGTGGCTGGAGAACAGACAAAGAGGTTACTGGTTTGTTATTTTTTATTTGTTTATTTCGGGTGAGGGAAAGAAGCACAAGAAAGCAGGAAAATGACTACCAGTGAGACAGCTACAAAACTAGAGCTGGCTACACTGGAAGCAGAAGAGAAGGCAAAGGACTGCGAGTTTCAAATGAGGCTCAAAGAAGCAGAGGCAGCCAGGGAGGAAGCTGCTCATAAAAGAGCCATGGACTTAAAAGACAAAGAAATTGAGGCAACATGCTCAGAAGGAGAAGGCAAGAGAATGGCAGCTAGCCCTGGAGTTAAAAGACAGAGAAATACAGGCCCAAACTGAGACCCAGAAGCATGAACTGGCTGTAATGGGGTGGAAGAGACAGAACCCTTCAGCAGCTGGCTCTGCTTCCCCCAAAATCCACAAATGGGAATGATTATGCCCTCAGTATGATGAATCCAATGATATTGCCAAATATTTCAGCACCTTTGAGAGACTGTGCACCCTGAGCCTGCACACTCTGGCCTCCAGGACAGCGTGCCTGAGTCATGGACCACAGGGCATGTACGGTCTGGGCTTGAAGGCAGCCCCAGAGTCAGGGGATTCCGGGCACACAGGGTTTGGGCTTAAGGGGAGCCCAAAAGTCACAGACCCCAGGGCACGCAGGTCTGGGATTCTAGGTCAGCTCCAGAGTCATGGACCCCATGACCTTCCCCCTCATGGCAAATTTCAGCAATTTCAGGTTCCACCCCAACTGCGAACCCAGCCGGGTTTTGAGGTAGCGACTCCTCCCGGCCGTGGAATCCCCATTGCCCACACAGCTCTGGCAGCCGGGCCTGCTCCTGTTCACAGCTGCAGTCAGACACCGGGAGAGTCAGGCACTGGCAGTGCCAGGGATACGTTCGGACCCTGCAGTGCTGGCAGGGGCTGGATTGGCGCCCGGCATTGGCAGTGCTAAGGAAAAGCATTAGGGCAAGAGAAAGATGCACGGTGAGCACCTGGCCCTGGCACCACCACTGAGCAATGGCTAGAGCCAGTCTTCAGAACCTTGTCCTGGATTCCAATGACCTGGCCCCTGCAGCCCTGTCTGTGCCAGCCTCTCTTGGGCAGGGGGGCCGCAGGCTGCAGCACGCTGGCCCTGGCAAGCTCCATCCTCTGCTGCCCTTCACCTCTGTCTGTCTGACCTCACACCTGGGCAGGGCAGGGAGATCGCACTGGCCTTGCCGATCACAGAGCTTCTGGCGCTGAGCAGAGAGCAGGCGTCTGCCCTCAGCCCACGGAGGGGCCACTCACTCTCACACACCCCGTCTGCCTCGGACCTGGGCAGCCTGGGGAGGGGAACCCGGGTGCCTGAGACCAGGGCTAAGTCTGCACCCACTTGTGCACCGTTAGTAACAAGAGGAGAGAGGGTTTCTGTGTCTGGGGGAAGCGGGAATTCTCTGCAATGTTTTTCTGGATGAGATGCCTGGCAGGGACTGACTTGTCTAGGGGTTGCTACCCAGCGGGTGCCAAAGGGTTAAACAGCCGGCTGTGGGGCAGAGCAGGAGACTAAGGGGTTTGTGTCACTCTCTGGGGTGGGAGGAGCGGGTTGGACTTGCAGAAACCGCAGCCCCCACTCACCCCACTCACCCCTCACTGAGACACAGATCCCCCTCGGCCATCCCTGCCCCATCACCCTTTTACTGCAAAACAGATCATCCCGTTCACCAACCCCTCCCTGAGGCAGCGAAGGGCAGGGGAGACGGTCGTTGTTTCGACGTCTTCCTACGTGTGCCTGCACCACTCGTGTCCCCTCTGCTCCCTGCGGGACTCGATAACCTCCCGGGCGCATTGTCTGCATCTCCCACTCGCTTTCCCTGGGGGGCCGGGTTCTCAGCGTGGGGGAACATCAGCCCCTCGTCTTGGTTGGTTGTTGTGTGGGGTAGAACCGACCCTCTCCTCCCCGCATCATCACGGCACCTCTCCAGCCCTCGGCAGTCTCTGGGGACAATAATCTCGCCTGGTGTCTCTCATCCCTTTCCGTCCCAGCGTCCCCCTGCCATCCAGCTGGGACCTGCAGGCTGGGTGGCTAACGACCCAGGGGTCCTGGCAGGTGATCGTCTGCAGAGAATGGTGCTGCCTGGGGAAAGGGCTGAACTCTGTGGCCGGGGAACAACTCCCACCTCGCAGAGCACAGACTGGCAGAACCCCCAGCCTGGGCTGAGACCCATGGGCCGGGCCTAGAGGAGCTATTGCTGCAGGCTGGGCACAGATGGAGGCCTCAGGTCATGCTCCGCTCACACTTCCGAGGTTCTCTCAGCTGCCCTGCTGGAGAGGCAGGGGGGTTCCGATCCCCTGGTGGGGCCACAGGGTGGGACTGTGTGAGCCAGCCCAGCGGGGTCCCACCTCCCTTGGCTGACACCCAACGATGTTACTGCAGAAAGGTCGCGGGGCCACGTGCCACATGTTCCTCATCCCCTGGCTCAGGCCCAGCTCCCACCCAGCCCCCCCTGGGGCTCCCACAGCCCCCCTGGCAGCAAGAAACGGGTCCCCACAGCTCCCCAGTGCCCTTCCCTGCCATGCAGCCGGCAGCCGGCAGGGGCAGGGGCAGGGACAGCCCTGCTGAGAGCACGTCTAGCTCGGGGACTGCAGAGGCGGCAGCAGGAGCGGTGGGCAGGCGGCGCTGAGTGCCTCAGTGTGGATCTGGGACAATGACCCAGGAGACACCACGAGTCCATGGGGCAGAAGAGCCCCCAGGGCCTGGACTGTACCAGAGCCCCTGCCCCTGGGCATCTGCTGCGGGTGCAGAAGGGACGAGCAGGGTCCCATTGGCTCAGGACGTGTCTGTGGGAGGCCATGAAATCCTCGGTGTGAAGGGGGCAGAACGTGCGTCACCCACAGGCTGCGTGCGGATCTAGGTTCCCTTCATGGCTGGGTCACCTGCTGAGCCACCTGCCGAGTTCCCTGGAACTGAGCGAGAGGGAGGGACAGAAATGAGCTGTGTAACGTGCCAAGGGATTTAGCTCCTTCCACCCTGAGAGCTCTGAGGAACTGGACCCGGACACTCTGCACCATCTGTTCCCAGGTTATAAAACCGCTCCCTTCTGGGGAATGCGGTAGATTGTTCCTGGAAAGGAGACGGTCTCACTGCTCCCATGTGCCTAGTTTCTGGGCTGCTGCAGCTCCCAGGGTGGGAGATGCCCCTTTCCACTCTGCTGCTGCGCAGTGGGGGAGGTATAAACTGGGGAAGTCTCTCCCCAGCCTGCCAGGGCCCCAGATCCCTCGACGTGCCTGGAATCCCCCTGGCAGCACTGGCTGTGATGTTCCCATGCTTGCAGCCCTACAGCACCCTGGGCCTACAGGCTCTGGCCTCCAGGGCAGCGGGACAGGTGGGCAGCCCCAGAGTCATGGACCCCAGGGCAGGCAGGGTTTGGGCTCTAGGGTAGCCTGAGAGTCATGGACCCCACGACCTTCCCCCTCATGGCAAATTTCAGCAGTTTCAGGGGCTGGGCTTGGCTGGGCTGGCGCCCGGCATTGGCAGTGCTAAGGAAAAGCGTGAGCACCTGGCAATGGCACCCACCATTGAGCAATGGCTAGACCCAGTCTCCAGAACCTCCTCCTGGATTCCAATGACCTGGCCTCTGCAGCCCGGTCTGTGCCGACCTCTCTTGGGCAGGGGGGGCGCAGGCTGCAGCACGCTGGCTCTGGCAAGCTCCAGCCTCTGCTGCTCTTCACCCCCGTCCGTCTGACCTCACACCTGGGCAGGGCAGGGAGATCACACTTGTTGTGTATTTGGTTGTTGTGGTGTTTGTTCCTATGGCAACTGAGTTAGATTATTAGGGGATAGCCTGGCCAGTTTCGGCCGGTTGGGTGAGCTCTGTGTCTATACATAAAATGGTCATTTTGTTAGCTGTCTGCTGTCTGGCCTCAAGTGATTACTTCCTAAACTGGCTGTCCCCAAGAATATAACAAGTGGTGACGATGGATGGGATTCCGGTGCTGCTCCAGTAACAGAAGGAAGTAGAAGTCAAGGTAAAGAACAAACAAACAAAAAACCTGCTTGTTTGCACTGACTTTGAAATTGAAACTAAAAATCATGGCTACTCTGACCAGGTAACTGGAAGCTTTTGATGAGAATATAGAGCAGTGCCATGTGTATACTGAGCGTTTTGAGCTTTTTGGTATTGCAAATGACAGTACAGAAGTGAAGAAGGTGCCAATATTCTTAAGTGTTGTAGGGGCTAAACCTACTCCCTGCTACGCAGCTTACTACACCCTGTTAAGCCTGAGACTAAATCTTACAGTGACATAGTGGAAATCCTGGGGTCCCATTTTTCCCCAAAACCACTGGTAATTGCTGAAAGATATAGGTTATACGGAAGCGCCTACTGACAGAGGCTCAGCTTACATTACAGAAGGCTGTTGATATTGATGTCTCCATGGAACTGGCTACAAGGGAGGCGCAATACATCGGTGCATCCCCTAGGGTGCAAAAAGTGTAACAAGAACCGACTCACAAAACTGTGCAGTGTCAAGAATGTTACCGCTGTGGTAAGCCGGGTCACCGGGCATCTGAATGCTGGTGTAAGGACCTGATGTGTTGACACTGTGGCAAAAAGGGACACATTGAATGTTCCTGTAAACAAAAGAAAAAGAGGCCTGTGGTCTGGCCGACAAAAAGAGGAACCCTGCATACCCTAGAGCAGACCCAGGATGATCAAAGTAACACCTCATTGCAAGAGGAAGTGCCACTGCATGTTTTGTCTTTGGCAGTGGGCTCACATGAATACTGGGTAACCCCGTTGTTGGATGGCAAACCTATACGCATGGAACTGGACACCTGTGCAGCCATCTTGCTGGTCTCCGAGACTGTGTATAAAGAAAAGGTACAGCATCTTCCGCTTAAGGCAACAAAAACTGTTCTGAAGACGTATACAGGAGAAGCTGTGCCCATGTTGGACACTATTGATGTTAAGGTGGAGCTCAATGGACAGGCTGCTAAATTGCCACTGTTTGTGGTGAGAGGTAACTACCCAGCCTTAATGGTAGGTCTTGGCTTGCGAAGATTCAATTGAACTGGGCAGAAGTGCACCGGATGACTAAAGAAGAAACCAGTCTAACCCCATACTAAGGAAACATGCTGCTGTTTTTGGAGATGATTTGGGAAGTATGAAGGGAATCACTGTGACATTGAACATTAAACCTGACAGTCCACCAAAATATCTGAAAGCCTGAACTGTGCCATATGCCATCAGGCCAAAAGTTGAAGCAGACCTGGAGTGCCTGGTCACCAATGGAGTCCTAATACCAATTACCCATAGCTCATGGGCCACTCCTATGGTTCCAATAGTGAAGAAAGATGGCTTTCTCCGGATTTGCGGTGATTTTAAAGTCACTGTCAACTCAGTGTTGTGTGCAGAGCAATACCCGCTTCCCCGCATCGATGACCTCTTCGCAGGCCTGGCTGGGGGACAAAAGTTCAGGAAGATTGATTTGAGTCAAGCATATTTACAGATGCACGTCGATGAAAAGTTCCAAGAGCTGTTGACTATTGTGACTCATAAGGGGCTTTATCGATACTGTCGCCTATCCTTCGGAATAACGTCTGCTCCCGCCCTGTTCCAGAGGGCTATGGACCAGATCTTGTGTGGCTTGTCAGGAGTTCAGTGCTATCTGGATGATATCCTGGTCACTGGAAGAAATGAAGAGGATCACTTAAAGAATTTAGAGGCTACCCTACAAAGACTGGAAGAGTATGGCCTACGAGTTCGCAAAGACAAGTGTGAATTCTTCAAGCCCTCTGTTGAATATTTGGGACACATCATTGATTCTGCAGGTCTTCATAAGGCCCCTGCAAAAGTTAAAGCTATTGTGGAGGCTCCCCCACCTCGAAATATAAGCCAGCTGCGCTCGTTTCTAGGACTACTGAACTATTATGGAAAGTTCATCTCACAGTTACCCACACTGCTAAAACCACTTCATGAGCTCCTTGGGCAGAACAAGGCCTGGAAGTAGACTGAAGCCTGTGATGTTGCATTTAACAAAACTAAGGATGCATTACTAAATTCTGAAGTTCTAACGGACTTTGATCCATCCTTACCCCTACAATTGGCCCGCGATGCCTCCCTTTATGGAGTGGGAGCAGTCGTGTCACACATTATGCCTTCGGGAAAAGAGAGACCTATTGCTTTTGCTTCACGCACTCTAAGCAAAGCAGAAACTAACTACACCCAAATCGAATGTGAGGCATTAGGAATCGTTTTCGGAATTTGGAAGTTTCATCAGTACCTGTTTGGGCGAAAGTTTACTCTTCTCACAGACCATCGACCTCTGACGTCAATTTTTGGACCCTACACAGGCATTCCCCCATTAGCTGCTAGTCGTATGCAACGTTGGGCATTGTTACTTTCAGCACACACATATGAAATCAAATATCGGAAATCCACTCTGCACGGCAATGCAGATGGCCTCTCAAGGTTGCCTTTGCCGGTCAAACATCAAGATAGTGCCCAAAAGGAAATCTTCTACTTTGAACAGGTAGAGAATACACCCATCACTGCTACTCAGATAAAGAAGGCAACTCGCGTTGACCCAGTATTGTCCCAAGTTATGGACCTGGTGATGCATGGAAAATCTCGACAAACCTCTCCGGTCTCACCTGACCTTGTTACCTACATGTCCAGGAGGACGGAGTTATCGGTCCAATCTGGTTGTTTGTTGTGGGGGAGATGTGTCATTTTTCCACTACCACTGAGATCACAGATGTTAGAACAGCTCTATTCCGGTCACTGTGGAATAGTGCGCATGAAGGAAATTGCACGAAGCTATTTTTGGTGGCCTGGATTGGACAGTGCTATTGAAGAGAAGGCAAAAGTTTGTATGTCATGTCAGGATGTGAGGAATGCACCCCAGTGGGCACCCCTACACTCATGGGACTGGCCTGAAAACCCGTGGCAACGTATTCACATTGACTTTGCTGGCCCCCTTGAAGGAAGCGTGTTCTTGGTGGCAGTAGATGCCCATTCTAAATGGCCAGAAGTCTCTATAATGCAGTCCACTACTGCAGAGAGTACTATCCAAAAACTAGGAGGACTCTTTAGTCGTTTCGGTCTGCCAGAATAACTTGTGAGTGACAACGGACCGCAGTTCATCTCTCAGGAGTTTTAAAATTTTATGAAGGCAAATGGGATACACCACATCACATCAGCACCATATCATCCATCCACCAACGGATTAGCTGAAAGATTTGTGCAGACAATGAAACACACTTTGAAATCAGCAAAGGGACAACACTCCATTCAAAAGCGTCTGGATACCCTCTTACTTTCCTACAGAAACACACCTCATGCTACGACCCAAGCATCCCCGGCCTTTCTAATGATGGGACGACAGCTGCGCACTTGCTTAGATCTGCTGAAACCTTCTGAACCCCGACAAATTGTGCAACATCAGCAGCAATATCAAGTCATCAGACGGGCTCCCAAAGCAAAAGACCGAACCTTTAGCCCGGGACAGCCAGTTTTGGCTCAGATTTATACTTCCCGAGCTAATGGGTCCCGGCCACAGTCATCACTCAAACAGGACCTGTTTCCTACACAGTCCGGACTGCAGAGAATCTTACCTGGCGGCGACATGTAGATCAGTTGTTGCCAGGACATGCCAGTTCTCAGGACACATCTGCAGTTGAGGGGTCTGACTTCACCTCTTCTGGTGAGACACCGAATCACGAATCACCTGTTCCTGACTCTTCTCCTCCATTACTGCCGGCGGCTGAGATACCTTTTGCCCATCATGAGCTGATACCACCTCCTCACCTGTTCGTGCTGCGGACCCTGGGCCCCTGGTACTTTCGGGTGCAACAACACCAGAAGTTTGCCGTAATCCACCTAGAGACAGAAGGCCTCCTCATCGGCTGGATCTTTAGCTAGGGCGAACCCATGGTTATGGGGCAAAATAATCCCCAGGGTTTATCCGGGAATGGAGGCAGTCTACCCTCCTTCTCCAGTCTAGTGTGTGTTTTATTTAGGGGATGTTCTTATTAGGGGAGGAGGAATATGTTGTGTATTTGGTTGTCATGGTTTTTGTTCCTATGGCAACTGAATTAGATTATTAGGGGATAGCCAAGCCAGCTTCGTCTGGTTGGGTGAGCTCAGTGTCTGTAAATAAAATGGTGGTTTTGTTAGCTGTCCGCTGTCTGGCCTCAGGTGATTTCTTCCTAAACCGGCTGCCCCCAAGGATATAACAGCACTGACCTCGCTGATCTCAGAGCTTCTTGTGATGAGCAGAGAACAGGCATCTGCGCTCAGCCCATTGATGGGCCCCTCACTCTCACACACCCCATCTGCCTCGGACCTGACAAAAGGAGAGAGGATTTCAGTGTGTGGTGGGGGGCGGGGGCGAGAGAAGCAGGAATTCTCTGCAATGTTTTTCTGGATGAGATGCCCGCAGGGACAGATTTGTCTAGGGCAGGGGTGGGCAAACTTTTTGGCCCAAGGGCCACATTGGGGTTGCAAAACAGTATGGAGGGCCAGGTAGGGAAGACTGTGCCCCCTCCCAAACAGCCTGCCTCCCACCCCTTATCCACCCACTCCCACTTCCTGCCCCCTGACTGCCTCCCTAAGAACCTCCAAACCCATCCAACCCCTCTGCTCCTTGTCCCCAACCGACCCCCCTCTATCCACCCCCTCCACCCCCTGACCACCCCCTTCCAGGACCCCCTGCCCCTGACCGCCCCCTTCCAGGACCCTACCCCTTATCCATCTTCCCCCCCCCCCGCAGCCCCTTTCGGAATGTGGCCCCGCAAACATGGGCGGAGGACTCAACAGGAGCAGGGGCAGCCGCACAGCCAGAGAGAAGCGGCGGTTTCCCCTTCAAAGGGCCGCGTCTCTCTGGCCTGCTGCGTGGCCTCCCAGTGCTCCCCCTGAGTCCTCCGCCTGCGTTCCCTGCACTCCCGCCATCTGCACCGCCCACCTGCATATGATTTCAGTGCAGCCAGTGTTGAGTTGCCCGAGTGCCCGGCCCTGGGTCCCCCTGTTGTTGGGGGGCCTTTGCCAGGGCACCCTGTGTTCACTTGTAAATCTGCCCCTGCACCGCGCCACCCAGCCCCGGAGCCAGCCAGGATGCCGCGCTGCCAGCACAGCAAGCTGAGGCTGCGGGGGAGGAAGGACAGCCGGGGAGGGGCCAGGGCCAGCTGGGAGCTCAGGGGCTGGGCAGGATGGCCCCGCAGTCCAGATGTGGCTCGCGGTCCATAATTTGCCCACCTCTGCCCTATCCACACCCCCGCCCTCTGACCACCACCCCGAACTCCTCTGCCCTCTATCCAACCCCCCCCGTCCTCTGCCCCCTTACCACACTGCCTGGAGCACCGCTGGCTGGCGGCGCTACAGCCACGCAGCCGCCGCCACCGTGCAGCACAGAGACTGGGTCAGGCCGGGCTCCGCAGCTCGCTGCCCCAGGAGCTCGCAGCCCCGCCGCCCAGAGCATTGCGCCAGCGGCGGAGCGAGCGAGCTGAGGCTGCGGGGGATGGGGGATAGCAAGGGAGGGGCCAAGAGTGAGCCTCCTGGGTCAGGAGCTCGGGGGCCGGGCAGGACAGTCCCGCGGGCCGGATGTGGCCCGCGGGCCGTAGTTTGCCCACCCCTGGTCTAGGGGTTGCTACCCAGCGGGTGTCAAAGGGTTAATCAGTTGGCTGTGGGGCACAGTAGGAGACTAAGGGGTTTATGTCACTGTCTGGGGTAGGAGGAGCAGGTTGGACTTACAGAAACCGCAGCCTCCACTCACCACAATCACCCCTCACTGAGACACAGATCCCCCTCGGCCATCCCTACCCCATCACCCTTTTACTGCAAGACAGATCATCCCGTTCACCAACCCCTCCCTGAGGCAGCGAATGGCAGGGGAGACGGTCGTTGTTTCGACGTCTTCCTATGTGTGCCTGCACCACTCGTGTCCCCTCTGCTCCCTGCAGGACTCAATAACCTCCCAGGTGCATTGTCTGCATCTCCCACTCGCTTTCCCTGGGGCACCGGGTTCTCAGCGTGGGGGAACATCAGCCCCTTGTCTTGGCTGGTTGTTGTGTGGGGTAGAACCGACCCTCTCCTCCCTGCATCGTCACGGCTCCTCTCCAGCCCTCGGCAGTCTCTGGGGACGATAATCTCGCCCAGTGTCTCTCAGCCCTTTCCATCCCAGCGTCCCCCTGCCATCCAGCTGGGACCTGCAGGCTGGGCGGCTAACGACCCCTGTGTCCTGGCAGGCGCTTGTCTGCAGAGAATGGTGCTGCCTGGGGAAAGGGCTGAACTCTGTAGCCGGGGAACAACTCCCACCTCGCAGAGCACAGACTGGCAGAGCCCCCAGCCTGGGCTGAGACCCATGGGCTGGGCCTATAGCAGTGGAGCTATTGCTGCAGGTTGGGCACCGACGGAGGCCTCAGTTCATGCTCCGCTCACACTTTCGAGGTTCTCTCAGCAGCCCTGAGGGGGAGGCAGGGGGGTTCGGATCCCCTGGTGGGGCCACAGCTCTCCCTGGGGCTCCCACAGCCTCCCTGGGCAGCAAGCAACGGGTCACCCCAGCTCCCCACTGCCCTTCCCTGCCATGCAGCCGGCAGCCAGCAGGGGCAGGGACAGCCCTGCTCAGAGCACGTCTAGCTCGGGGGCTGCAGAGGAGGCAGCAGGAGCTGTGGGCAGGCGGCGCCGAGTGCCTCAGTGTGCGTCTGGGACAATGACCTGGGAGATACCATGAGTCCATGGGGCAGAGGAGCCCCCAGGGCCTGGATTGTACCGGAACCCCCTGCCCCGGGTATCTGCTGAGGGTGCAGAAGGGGCGAACAGGGTCCCATTCCCTCAGGACGTGTCCGTGGGAGGCTGTAAAATCCTCGGTGTGAAGGGGGCAGAACGTGTGTCACCCACAGGCTACGTGCGGATCTGGGTCCCTTCATGTCCGGGTCAGCTGCTGAGCCACCTGCCGAGTTCCCTGGAACTGAGTGAGAGGGAGGGACAGAACCGAGCTGTGTAACGTGCCAAGGAATTTAGCTCCTTCCACCCTGAGAGCTCTGAGGAACTGGACCCAGACACTCTGCACCATCTGTTCCCAGGTTATAAAACCGCTCCCTCCTGGGGAATGCCGGACATTGTTCCTGGAAAGGAGACGGTCTCACTGCTGCCATACGCCTAGTTTCTGGGCTGCTGCAGCTCCCGGGGTGTGAGATGCCCCTTCCCGCTCTGCTGCTGTGCAATGGGGGAGGTATAAACTGGGAAGTCTCTCCCCAGCCTGCCAGGGCCCCAAACCCCTCGACGTTCCCGGAATCCCCCTGGCAGCACTGGCTGTGATGTTCCCAGGCTTGCAGCCCTACAGCACCCTGGGCCTACAGGCTCTGGCCTCCAGGGCAGCGGCACAGGTGGGGAGCCCCAGAGTCATGGACTCCACGACCTTCCCCCTCATGGCAAATCTCAGAAATTTTAGGTTCTGTCCCAAATGGGAACCAAGCCGGGTTCTGAGCTAGCGACTCCTCCCGGCAGTGGAATCCCCGTTCCCCACACAGCTCTGATTGCCGGGCCTGCTCCTGATCACAGCTGGGGTCAGACACCGGGAGGGTCAGGCACTGGCAGTGCCAGGGATACGTTTGGACCCTGCAGTGCTGGCAGGGGGCTGGGCTGGTGCCCGGCATCGGCAGTGCTAAGGGAGAGTGTTAGGGCAAGAGCAAGAGGCACTGTGAGCTTCTGGCCCTAGCACCACCACTGAGCAATGGCTAGAGCCAGTCTCCAGAACCTCCTCCTGGATTCCAATGACCTGGCCCCTGCAGCCCGGTCTGTGCCGGCCTCTCTTGGGCAGGGGGGCCGCAGGCTGCAGCACGCTGGCTCTGGCAATCTCCAGCCTCTGCTGCCCTTCGCCCCCGTCTGTCTGACCTCACACCTGGGCAGGGCAGGGAGATCGCACTGACCTCGCCAACCACAGAGCTTCTGGCGATGAGCAGAGAGCAGGTGTCTGCCCTCAGCCCATGGAGGAGCCCCTCACTCTCACAGACCCCATCTGCCTCGGACCTGGGCAGTCCTGGGGAGGGGAACCCGGGTGTCTGAGGCTGGGGCTGAATCTGCTCCCACTTGTGCACCGTTAGTGACAAGAGGAGAGAGGGTTTCTGTGTCTGGGGGAAGCGGGAATTCTCTGCAATGTTTTTCTGGATGAGATGCCTGGCAGGGACTGACTTGTCTAGGGGTTGCTACCCAGGGGTGCCAAAGGGTTAAACAGCTGGCTGTGGGGCAGAGCAGGAGACTCAGGGGTTTGTGTCACTGTCTGGGGTGGGAAAAACGGGTTGTTAAAGGACTGGCGGAAACCTCAGACCTCCCATCCCAATCACCCCTCACTGAGACACAGAGCCCACCCAGCCACACCACCCCAATCATCCCTTGCTGACACAGATGCAGACCCTGCCAAGCACCACTGACCCCAATCACCCCACAGTGAGACACAGACCCCACCAGCAACTCCTATCCTAATCATTCACCAACCCCTTTGAGAAATATACCCTCTCAACCAGGCCCTGATCTGTCACACAGTGATAGTCCCTGCCCCAGCTGAGATTGGGCCCTGTTGTGCCAGGTGCTGTGGGCCCAAGGTGCTGTAGGGCTGCAAGCCTGGGAACATCACAGCCAGTGCTTCCAGGGGGATTCCGGGCACATTGAGGGGTTTGGGGCCCATTGAGGCTGGGGAGAGACTTCCCCAATTTATACCTCCCCTGTTGCACAGCAGCAGAGCGGGAAGGGGCATCTTGCACCTCAGGAGATGCAGCACCCTGGAAATGTTGCGTACGGGAGCAGTGAGATCGTCTCCTTTCCAAGCGCAACATCTGGCATTCCCCAGAAGGGAGTGGTTTGATACCTGCCTGGGCACAGAGGGTGCAGAGTGTCCGGGTGCAGTTCTTCAGACCTCTCAGGAGGTCAGGGGTAGGATCGAAATCCCTCGGCACGTTACACAGCTCGGTTCTGTCCCTCCCTCTCGCTCAGTTCCAGGGAACTCGGCAGGTCACTCAGCAGGTGACCCGGACATGAAGGGACCCAGAGCCGCACGCAGCCTGTGGGTGACGCACCTTCTGCCCCCTTCACACCAAGGATTTCACGGCCTCCCACGGACACGTCCTGAGCCAATGGGACCCTGCTCGCCCCTTCTGCACCCGCAGCAGATGTCCAGGGGCAGGGGCTCCGGTACAGTCCAGGCCCTGGGGGCTCCTCTGCCCCATGGACTCGTGGTGTCTCCCGGGTCATTGTCCCAGATCCACACTGAGGCACTCGGCACCGCCTGCCCACAGCTCCTGCTGCCGCCTCTGCAGCCCCCGAGCTAGACGTGCTCTGAGCAGGGCTGTCCCTGCTCCTGCCCCTGCCGGCTGCCGGCTGCATGGCAGGGAAGGGCAGTGGGGAGTTGTGGGGACCTGTTGCTTGCTGCCAGGGGAGGCTGTGGGAGCCCCAGGGGGAGCTGGATGGGAGCTGGGCCTGAGCCAGGGGATGGGGAATATGTGGCACGTGGCCCCACGACCTTTCTGCAGTAACATCGTTGGGTGTCGGCCTAGGGAGGTGGGACCCCGCTGGGCTGGCTCACAGGGTCCCAACCTGTGGCCCCACCAGGGGATCGGAACCCCCCTGTCTCCCACTCAGGGCAGCTGAGAGAACCTCGGAAGTGTGAGCGGAGCATGAACTGAGGCCTCCATCTGTGCCCAGCCTGCAGCAATAGCTCCGCTAGGCCCGGCCCATGGATCTCAGCCCAGGCTGGGGGCTCTGCCAGTCTGTGCTCTGCGAGGTGGGAGTTGTTCACCAGCCACAGAGTTCAGCCCTTTCCCTAGGCAGCACCATTCTCTGCAGACGAGCGCCTGCCAGGACACCAGGGTCGTTAGCCGCCCAGCCTGCAGGTCCCAGCTGCATGGCAGGGGGATGCTGGGACGGAAAGGGCTCAGAGACACTGGGCGAGATCATCGTCCCCAGAGACTGCCGAGGGCTGGAGAGGAGCTGTGACAATGGCGGGAGGAGAGGTGTGATGACGTGGGAATGTGCCTCAGTTTCCCCTATGCATTTCCTCAGTATCTAGGTAGGGGATTAAGGGTGTGTGATTGCTGCAAAGCCCTGGAATGCCAGTGTGATGCCATCTACATAAAAAATGGCCAACACCCTGTCTCCTGGCAACTAATGGCCTAGGCCCCTCTCAACTGAAAGTGTTGGAGAACAAAGAGATTAGGTGACGTCCTGGCCCGGAAAAGAAGAAATGGCAGAGGAGGGGATGGAGAGTTTTTCAGTTTGGATCTGGCTGGGGTTATGGAGGGAGGCCCAGGCGGGGCGTTGGGCTCCCTGGCCCCCACGTTGGACTTGACTGAGAGGCCCTGTTCTCTGTACCTACAAGCTCTGTTTTAAACTGTGTTCCTGTCGTCGAATAAACCTTCTGTTTTACTGGCTGGCTGAGAGTCACGTTTTACTGAGGAGCTGGGGTGCAGGGCCCACTGGCTTCCCCAGGAGCCCCGCCTGTGCAAACTTGCTGGGGGAAGTGCACGGTGAAGAAGGAGATGCTGAATGCTCCGAGGTCAGACCCAGCAAGGTGGAAGCCGTGTGAGCATCTTGCCCGGGAGCCAGTCTGCTCACAGAGAGGCGGCTCCCCCAGAGTCCTTACTGGCTTCGTAGGGAGCAGTTCCAGACCATCGACCGGGGACTCCGTGACAAGAGGGTCGAGGCAAGAGCTGGCCAAGACGTGGGGCTGATGTTCCCCCACGCTGAGAACCCGGCGCCCCAGGGAAAGCGAGTGGGAGCTGCAGACAAGGTGCTTGGGAGTTTATCTCGCCCAGCAGGGAGCAGAGGGGACACGAGCGGGGCAGGCGCACGTAGGCAGGTGTCGTAACAATGACTGTCTCCCCTGCCCTTCGCTGCCTCAGTGAAGGATCCCTGTGTCCATCCCTGCAGCCCCCAGGAATGGGCCATTGGCCATCTGACGGTCAGACCCCGAGTCACAGGCCAGGCCCTGCGTGATGTGACAGCAGGACTCAGGGGGTGCAGCTGAGCCCTTCTCCCGGCCCCTTGGTGGAATGGCTCCGGTGCGGCTCGACTCCCTTGAATCCCGTTACACCTGCTCTCATCCCCCCTGGACCCAGCCCACGGGCGCTAAGTTACTCTGCTGCCTGCTGTGGCGCTGGCCGATGGAGCAGAAGCAGATGCGTCCATCGTGACATTGACCCAAGCTGGCCGAGTTTATCCCTGACACTGAACATCTCCTGTGCCCTCGCCGTCCCGCCCCCAAATGCACTGAGAGCTCTCAGCCCCAGGGCACCCGGCTCGGCGCTGGCTCCCTGGGGCTGCATCATGGCGGGAGACTGGAGTCAGCTCAGGCCATGCAGCCTCCTTCTGCTCCATCACCCCGAGCCCCCAGCTGCAGGCCCTGCCCAGACACCCAGTGAGGCGTGTTACAGGGCCCAGCAGCCCCCGTCCCGCTGCCTGTGCGAACACCCCGAGAGAGGCTGTCTGGGGGAGTGAGAGCTGCCATCGCTTGAGCTAGCAACTCTGTGAGCTCAGGGGTCATAACAGACAGGGGCGGGGTGAGGAGGAGGTGGTGCTTTATGTGGGAGGAGAGATATGGGGGGTGTCTGTACAGCACCTGGCACAACGGGGCCCGATCTCAGCTGGGGCAGGACCTGTCTCTAACTGTGTGACAGTGCCAGGCCTGGTGAAGGGGGGGGGGGTATATTTCTCAGAGGAGTTGGTGAATGGGATGATCTGTTTTTCAGGAAAAGGGTGATTGGGGTGCGGGTGCTTGGGGATCTGTGTCTCTGTCAGTGAGGAGTGATTGGGGTCAGTGATGGCTGAGGTTCCTTCCTCCCACCCCAGACAGTGACACAAACCCCTCAGTCTCCTGCTCTGCCCACAGCCAGCTGTTTAACCCTTTGACACCCGCTGGGTAGCAACTCCTAGACAAGTCAGTCCTTGCCAGGCATCTCATCCAGAAAAACATTGCAGAGAATTCCCGCTTCCCCCCAGACACAGAAACCCTCTCTCCTCTTGTCACTAACGGTGCAGAAGTGGGAGCAGACTCAGCCCCAGCCTCAAACACCCAGGTTACCCTCCCCAGGCTGCCCAAGTACGAGGCAGATGGGGTCTCTGAGAGGGAGGGGATCCCTAATATCTTGCTGACTTCAGATCTACCACATCTTTCTGTTTGACTTTTGTTGCCAGTAACTGTATGATCTCATTTTGAATTGTTTTTCCAAGGTAGTGCTGTGTGTACATTTCTTGGGTGGTGACTCTTCTTATTAGGCAAACTACAGCCCACGGGCCACATCCGGCCCGTGGGACCATCCTGCCCGGCCCTTGAGCTCCCAGTCGGGGAGGCTAGCCCCTGGCCTCTCCCCCGCCGTCCCCCCCACCCCCGCAGCCTCAGCCCACCGCGCTGCCAGTGCTCTGGGTGGCTCCTGCTGCTCTGAGCGGCATGGTAGGGGAGTGGGGAGCGGGGGTCGGGGAGGGTTGGATAAGGGGCAGGTGGTCCTGGAGGGCAGTCAGGGGATGGGGGTGGTTGGATGGGGAAGAAGTTTGGGGGGCGGTCAGGGGACAGGGAACAGGGGGGTTATATAAGCAAGGGAGTCCTGGGGGGCCTGTCAGGGGGCGGAAGTGTGGCTATGGGTCAGGACAGTCGGGGACATGAATCGGGGGGTGGGGACCCAAGGAAGTGGTTAGGGGCGGGGGATCCCAGAAGGGAGCAGTCAGGGGACAAGGAGCAGGGGGGGTTGGATGGATTGTTGCTTCTGAGGGGGGCAGTCAGGGAGCGGGAAGTGGGAGGAGGAGGATAGTGGGCGGTGGCCAGGCTGTTTGGGGAGGCACAGCCTTCCCTACCCGGCCCTCCGTACAGTTTTGCAACCTCAGTGTGGCCCTAGGCCTAAAAGGTTTGCCCACCCCTGTCTTAGATGCTCCTGAAGTACAACATCAAACTCAGCCATCAGCTCCACAATTTTAAGGACGTTTCCATTGTTTGGCACATACAGCTGATCTGAAGTGCTGCGCAGTGCTAGGTTTTGGGTAGCAAGCATTCTCACAATGGCAATGAGCCTTTTCAGAACATTTTGCCAGTAAAGAGACTCTGACGCAATCTTCTCTTGATGCTGATCATCTATGGTGCCTTTGACCTTAGTCTCATCTCAAGCTCTTTTCACCTACGTAATGCTCTCTGGTGATTTGCTGCCTTCTCATGGCATGCCAGATTTCTAGCCAGATTTTTCCAGTCCTTTGTTCCTGTAGAATGCAGTGTGGCTGGAATATTAGACTGGAAGAATTTGCAACAAAAACAGTATGCAGCATTCTGGGTTTTTGAGTACATAAGCCATGGCCTCTCCACTTTGTCACCATTGGGGATTTCACACCAGGAATGTGTTGGATGGAAACTTCTATTTTCATTGTCTTTGGGGAACATGAAGTTTTTCCCTTGCTGTGGCCCATGCAGTACAAGGAAGTCCCTCAGGCTACTGCTCAAGTGTGTCCACAGTCCTGGATCATCTAGACTTAAGGAGCTAAACTCGGCAGCAGCTGTTTCTTGCACCTCCACCACACTCTTGTCTAACCTACACTTTTCTTCAGGAATGTGCATGGTTACATCCATATGAGATGGAGATATGGATGCTGCAGTAGCTGCCAGGTCACCTGCACTCTGACTAACTGGAAGATCAGGCATCTCATAGAATCATAGAATCATATAATTCAAGATCAGAAGGGACCATTATGATCATCTAGTCTGACCTCCTGCAAGATGCAGGCCACATAAGCCGATCCACCCACTCCTGAACTAATTCACTCCCTTGACTCTGCTGTTGAATGCTCCAAATCATGATTTAAAGACTTCAAGTAGCAGATAATCCACCAGCAAGCGACCCCTGCCCCATGCTTCGGAGGAAGGCGAAAAACCTCCAGGGCCACTGCCAATCTACCCTGGAGGAAAATTCCTTCCCGACCCCAAATATGGCGATCAGCTGAACCCCGAGCATGTGGGCAAGACTCTCCAGCCAGACCCTCTGGAAAAGGCTAACAATATCCCAACATTGACCCTTTGTACTAATTACCAGTGTGGCACGTTATTGATCTATTGACTAAACCCGTTATCCTATCATACCATCCCCTCCATAAACTTATCCAGCTTAATCTTAAAGTCATGGAGGTCCTTCGCCCCCACTGTTTCTCTCGGTAGGCTGTTCCAGAATTGCACTCCTCTGATGGTTAGAAACCTTCGTCTAATTTCAAGCCTAAATTTCCTGACTGACAATTTATATCCATTTGTCCTCGTGTCCACATTAGCACTGAGCTGAAATAATTCCTCTCCTTCCCTGGTATTTATCCCTCTGATATATTTAAAGAGTGCAATCATATCTCCTCTTATCCTTCTTTTGGTTAAGGAAAACGAACCGAGCTCCTCAAGTCTCCTTTCATACGACAGGCTTTCCATTCCTCGGATCATTCTAGTGGCCCTTCTTTGTACCCGTTCCAGTTTGAATTCATCCTTCTTAAACATGGGAGACCAAAACTGCACACAATACTCCAAATGAGGTCTCACCAACGCCTTATATAACGGGACTAGCACCTCCTTATCTCTACTAGAAATACCTCGCCTAATGCATCCCAAGACCGCATTAGCTTTTTTAACGGCCACATCACATTGCCTACTCATAGTCATCCTACGATCAACCAGGACTCCTAGGTCCTTCTCCTCCTCCTCCGTTACTTCCAACTGGTGCGTCCCCAGCTTATAACTAAAATTCTTGTTAGTCATCCCTAAATGCATAACCTTACACTTCTCATTATTGAATTTCATCCTGTTACTAATACTCCAGTTTACAAGGTCATCCAAATCTCCCTGGAGGATATCCCGATCCTTTTCCGAATTGGCAATACCTCCCAACTTGGTGTCATCCGCAAACTTTATCAGCCCACTCCTACTTTTGGTTCTGAGGTCAGCGATAAATAGATTAAATAAAATCGGACCCAAAACCGAACCTTGAGGAACTCCACTGGTAACCCCCCTCCAACCTGACAGATCACCCTTCAATACGACCCTCTGCAGTCTCCCCTTTAACCAGCTCCTTATCCACCTCTGGATTTTCATTTCGATCCCCATCTTTTCCAATTTAACCAGTAATTCCTCATGCGGTACCGTATCAAACGCCTTACTGAAATCAAGATATATTAGATCCAACGCATTTCCCTTGTCTAAAAAATCTGTTACTTTCTCAAAGAAGGAGATCAGGTTGGTTTGGCATGATCTACCTTTCGTAAAACCATGCTGTAATTTGTCCCAGTTGCCATCAGCCTCAAGGTCCGTAACCACTCTCTCCTTTAAAATTTTTTCCATGGCTTTGCATACTAAAGATGTTAAACTAACAGGCCTGTAGTTACCCGGGTCACTTTTTTTCCCCTTCTTGAATATAGGAATTATATTAGCTAATCTCCAGTCAAATGGTACAACCCCCGAGTTTAGAGATTTATTAAAAATCATCGCTAACGGGCTTGCAATTTCACTCGCCAATTCCCTTAATATTCTAGGATGAAGATTATCCGGGCCCCCTGATTTACTTCCGTTAAGCTGTTCAAGTTTGGCTTCTACCTCAGATACCATAATGTCTACCCCCATATCTTCATTCCCATCAGTCCCTCTACCACTATTCCTTAGCCCTTCATTAACCTCATTAAAGACCGAGGCAAAATATTCATTTAGATATTGTGCCATGCCAAGATTATCCCTAATCTCCACTCCGTTTAAAGTTTTAAGCGGTCCCACTTCTTCCTTCTTGGTTTTCTTCCTATTTATATGGCTAAAAAACCTTTTGCTATTGGTTTTAATCCCCTTCGCTAGGTCCATCTCCACCCGGCTCTTTGCCTTTCTCACTGCTTCCCTACACCCTCTGACCTCAATAAGGTAGGTTTCTTTGCTGATCCCTCCCATTTTCCAGTCCTTGTATGCTTTCTGTTTTTTCTTAATCACCCCTCTGAGACGCTTGCTCATCCAGCTCAGTCTAAAACTGCTACCTACGGACTGTTTTCCCTTTCTTGGGATACAGGGCTCTGACAGCTCCTGCAACTTCAACCTGAAGTAACCCCAGGTGTCTTCCGCCTTTAGATCCCTAAATATGTTAGTCCAATCCACTTCCCTAACTAGTCGCCTCAATTTAGTAAAGTTAGCCCTTTTGAAATCGTAAACCTTAGTCTCAGATGCAATTTTGTTTATCCTTCCATTTATTTTGAAACGAATTAGCTCATGATCACTCAAGCCAACGTTGTCCCCTACAACTATTTCCTCAACAAGGTCCTCGTTACTCACCAAAATCAGATCTAAAATGGCATCCCCCCTTGTTGGTTCAGCAACTACTTGATGAAGGAATTCATCAGCTATCATGTCTAGGAAAAGCTGAGCCCTATTATTATTACTAGCATTTGTTTCCCAGTCTATATCCGGGAAGTTAAAGTCTCCCATGATCATATAGTTCCTATTAGTATTTAACTCCTTAAAAACATTAAAGAGCTCTCTATCCATATCCAGGCTAGATCCCGGCGGTCTATAGCACACCCCAATCACTATCCCAGGGGACGCTCTAGTAGTTTTCTTCCCCAATGTCACCATTGCCCAAACAGACTCCGTATTATCCATTGCATTGCTAGTTATTTCGTTACACGTCACCTCATTATTGACATACAATGCTACTCCCCCACCTTTACCTTTGTTTCGGTCTTTCCTAAACAGCACATACCCTTCCATACCTGTACTCCAGTCATGGCTACCGTTCCACCATGTTTCGGTTATTCCTACGATATCCGGTTTCAATTCTCAGACCAGGAGCTCCAGTTCCTCCATTTTGTTACCTAAGCTTCTCGCATTGGTGAACAAACATCCTAATTTTTGCTGTTTGGCTCCTCTCACCCTTTTCACCCAACTTGGTAGGGACACAGTACTACCAGTATGACCTGTCGGTCTAGTATCCGTCCCCCCCCCCCTCTTCCTTATACCTAACCCTCCCCCTCTGGCTA
Source organism: Mauremys mutica (assembly GCF_020497125.1). Classification (NCBI taxonomy): domain Eukaryota; kingdom Metazoa; phylum Chordata; order Testudines; family Geoemydidae; genus Mauremys; species Mauremys mutica. Next base: position 13,004,913 of record NC_059088.1, read on the forward strand.
TATCTGTTGTTATCCTGTTGTTCTCACTCTCAATGTATAAATTTGGCGTGGAGAGTACCTGGACCTCTCCCAACCGTCTCCTCGCCACTCACATCCTCACTGGGGCCGGAAGGCTCACCGTGAACATTTGTGTCTCTGTATCTCAGGAGAGCTCCTTTGTTGTGTATTTGGTTGTCGTGGTTTTTGTTCCTATGGCAACTGAGTTAGATTATTAGGGGAATAGCCCAGCCAGCTTCGGCTGGTCAGGTCAGCTCCATGTCTGTAAATAAATGGCAGCTTTGTTAGCTTGCTGCTCTGTTGCTTCAAGTGATTTCTTCCTAAACCGGCTGCCCCCAAGGATATAACAAGTGGCGATGAGGGTGGGATACCGGTGCTGCCCCAGCAACAGAAGGAAGTAGAAATCAAGGTAAAGAACAAATAAACAAACAAACAAACAAAAACTGCTTGTTTGCACTGACTGTGAAAGTGAAACTAAAATCATGGCTACTTTGTCCGGGCCACTGGAACCTTTTGATGAGAATACAGAGCAGTGGCATGTGTATACTGAGCGTTTTGAGCTTTTTGTTATTGCAAATGACATTACAGAAGCGAAGAAGGTGCCAATATTCTTAAGTGTTGTAGGGGCTAAAACCTACTCCCTGCTGCGCAGCTTACTACACCCTGGTAAGCCTGAGACTAAATCTAACAGTGACATTGTGGAAATCCTGGGGTCCCATTTTTCCCCAAAACCACTGGTAATTGCTGAAAGATACAGGTTCTACAAAAGAGATGAGAAAAGATGAACAATTTGTACAATTTGTAGCAATTTTTAAAAAAGCTAGCAGAACACTATGAATTTAAGGAGATGTTACATGATGCCCCGTGTGACAGGTTAGTGTGTGGCCTGTACAGTGAAGCTATATGGAAGCGCCTACTGACAGAGGCTCAGCTTACCTTACAGAAGGCTGTTGATATTGCAGTCTCCATGGAACTGGCTACAAAGGAGGCGCAATACATCGGTGCATCCTCTAGGGTGCATAAAGTGTTCCAAGAACCTACCCACAAAACTGTGGGGAGTCAGGAATGTTACCGCTGTGGTAAGCCGGGTCACCAGGCATCAGAACGCTGGTGTAAGGACCTGATGTGTCGACACTGTGGCAAAAAGGGACACATTGAGTGTGCCTGTAAACAAAAGAAAAAGAGGCCTGTGGTCTGGCCAACCAAAAAGGGAAATCTACATACCCTAGAGCAGACCCAGGATAACCAAGGAGATACCTCCTCACAAGAAAAAGAGCCACTCCACGTTTTGTCTTTGGCAGTGGGCTCACATGAATACTGGGTAACCCCGTTGTTGGACGGCAAACCTATACGCATGGAACTGGACAACAGTGCAGCCGTTTCGCTGGTCTCCGAGACTGTGTATAAAGAAAAGCTCCAGCATCTTCCACTTAAGGCAACAAAAACTGTTCTGAAGACGTATACGGGAGAAGCTATGCCCGTGCTGGGCACTATTGATGTTAAGGTGGAGCTCAATGGACAGGCTGCTAACTTGCCACTGTTTGTGGTGAGAGGTAATTACCCAGCCTTAATGGGTAGGTCTGGGCTTGGGAAGATTCAGCTGAACTGGACTGCGCTCGTTTCTAGGACTACTGAATTATTATGGAAAGTTCATCTCACAGTTAGCCACACTGCTAAAATCACTTCACAAACTCCTTGGGTGGAAGGGGGAGGGATAGCTCAGTGGTTTGAGCATTGGCCTGCTAAATCCAGGGTTGTGAGTTTAATCTTTGAGGAGGCCACTTAGGGATCTGGGGCAAAAATTGGTCCTGCTAGTGAAGGCAGGGGGCTGGACTAGATGACCTTTGAAGGTCCCTTCCAGTTCTAGGAGATTGGTATATCTCCAATTATTATTTTATTATTTTTATTATTATAACAAGGCCTGGAAGGGGACTGAAGACTGTAATGTTGCATTTAACAAAGCTAGGGATGCATTGCTAAATTCTGAAGTTCTAACGCACTTTGATCCATCCTTACCCCTACAATCGGCCTGCGATGCCTCCCCTTATGGAGTGGGAGCAATCGTGTCACACATTATGCCTTCGGGAGAAGAGAGACCTATTGCTTTTGCTTCACGCACTCTAAGCAAAGCAGAAACTAACTACGCCCAAATCGAACGTGATGCATTGGGAGTTGTTTTTGGAATTCAGAAGTTTCATCAGTACCTGTTTGGGTGGAAGTATACACTTCTCACAGACCATTGACCTCTGACATCAATTTTTGGACCCTACACAGGCATTCCCCCATTAGCTGCTAGTCGTATGCAATGTTGGGCATTGTTACTTTCAGCACACACATATGAAATCAAATATCGGAAATCCACTCTGCACGGCAATGCAGATGGCCTCTCAAGGTTGCCTTTGCCGGTCAAACATCAAGATAGTGCCCAAAAGGAAATCTTCTACTTTGAATAGGTAGAGAATACACCCATCGCTGCTACTCAGATAAAGAAGGCAACTCGCATTGACCTAGTATTGTCCCAAATTATGGACCTGGTGATGCATGGAAAACCTCGACAAACCTCTCCAGTCTCACCCAACCTTGTTACCTACATGTCTAGGAGGACGGAGTTATCGGTCCAATCTGGTTGTTTGTTGTGGGAGAGATGTGTCATTATTCCACCACCACTGAGATCACAGATTTTAGAACAGCTACATTCCGGTCACTGTGGAATAGTGCACATGAAGGAAATTGCACGAAGCTATTTTTGGTTGCCTGGGTTGGACAGTGCTATTGAAGAGAAGGCAAAAGTTTGTATGTCATGTCAGGATGTGAGGAATGCACCCCAGTGGACACCCCTACATCCATAGAACTGGCCTGAAAACCCATGGCAACGTATTCACGTTGACTTTGCTGGCCGCCTTGAAGGAAGCATGCTCTTGGTGATAGTAGATGCCCATTCTAAATGGCCAGAAGTCTCTATAATGCCGTCCACTACTGCAGAGAGTACTATCCAAAAACTAGGGAGACTCTTTAGTCGTTTTGGTCTGCCAGAACAACTTGTGAGCGACAACGGACAGCAGTTCATCTCTCAGGAGTTTCAAAATTTAATGAAGGCAAATGGGATACACCACATCACTTCAGCACCATATCATCCTTCCACCAATGGATTAGCTGAAAGATTTGTGCAGACAATGAAACACGCTTTGAAATCAGCAAGGGGACAACAGTCCATTCAAAAGCGTCTGGATACCTTCTTACTTTTCTACAGAAACACACCTCATGCTATGACCAATGATGGGACGACAGCTGCACACTTGCTTTGATCTGCTGAAACCTTCTGAACCCCGACAAATTGTGCAACATCAGCAGCAATATCAAGTCATCAGACGGCCTTTCTAATGATGGGACGACAGCTGCACACTTGCTTTGATCTGCTGAAACCTTCTGAACCCCGACAAATTGTGCAACATCAGCAGCAATATCAAGTCATCAGACGGACACCCAGAGCAAAAGCATGAACCTTTAGCTCGGGACAGCCAGTTTTGGCTCAGAATTATACTTCCAGAGCTAAATGGGTTCCTGCCACAATCATCACACAAAAAGGACCTGTTTCCTACACAGTCCGGACTGCAGAGAGCTGTAGATCAGCTGTTGTCAGGTCATGCCAGTCCTCAGGACACATCTGCAGTTGAGTAGCCTGACTTCACCTCTTCTGGTGAGACACCGAATCACGAATCACCTGTTCCTGACTGTTCTCCTCCATTACTGCTGGCGGCTGAGATACCCCTTTGCCCAGCACGAGCTGATACCACCTCCTCACCTGTTTGTGCTGTGGACCCTGAGCCCATGGTGCTTTCGGGTGCAACAACACCAGAAGTTCGCCATAATCCACCTAGAGACAGGAGGCCTCCTCATCGGCTGGATCTTTAGCTAGGGCGAACCCACGGTTATGGGACAAAATAATCCCCAGGGTTTAGCCAGGGATGGAGGCAGTCTACCCTCCTTCTCTAGTCTAATGTATGTTTTATTTAGGGGATGTTCTTATTAAGGGGGGGGGAATTATGTTGTGTATTTGGTTGTTGTGGTTTTTGTTCCTATGGCAACGGAATTAGATTATTAGGGTATAGCCCAGCCAGCTTCGGCTGGTCAGCTCCATGTCTGTAAATAAGTAGTAGCTTTGTTAGCTTGCTGCTCTCTGGCTCTCTGGCCTCAAGTGATTTCTTCCTAAACCAGCTGCCCCTAAGGATATAACATCCTTCCTGCTTAGATAGAAAAGCCTCCTTTGCTTTCTTTCTTTTTCTGAATGCTGCTCCAGAGGGGCGTTTTCTTCTTTCACTCATGGCTGATGTTCTGTGCCACCTACAGTGGCTCGCAACACTCAATTGAAGGGGACAAATAAGCAGGCTGGTAGCCAGGCCTGAGTGAGGAAATATATCAGCGTCTTAAGGGCCTAACTGGCTCCTACTTCAGTTGACTGCTTGGTCTCCTCAAGTGCGGTCAGGGAAGCAGCAGGAAACAGGAAGCTCCCTGGGAGGCTGGTATTAATCAGTCCAGGCTCCTGGGGGGGCTAGATAGGTACCTCTCCCTGCAGCTCCTGCTGCTTTCTGTTATCCCCTCTCACCTTTTCTCCTGCCTGCCTGTTGTATCTCTTGTGCCCTCCTTCCTCCAGCACAGCACTCCACCATCTCTGTGCATCTAGAGCAGAGAGAAGACAGATGCACCAGCAGCAGACACAGTTTTCTACACTCTGGGTCCTAGTGTTCCCCGCCCCCACAGTCTGGCTTGCTTGTTAGCTTGCTGCTCTCTGGCCTCCAGGGCCAGCTCCAGACCCCAGCGCGCCAAGCGCGCGCTTGGGGCGGCATTTTGGCGGCAGGGCAGCAGCCGGCTCCGGTGGACCTTCCGCAGTCATGCCTGCGGGAGGTCCACCAGAGCCGCGGCTTCGGGGCACCTCCCGCAGGCATGACTGCAGAGGGTTCGCTGGTCCCGCGGCTCGGGTGGACCTCCCGCAGACGTGCCTGCGGAAGCTCCACCGGAGCCGCGGGACCAGCAGAACCTCCACAGGCACGTCTGCCAGAGGTCCCCCGGAGCCGCGGTACTGGCACCGCCAGAGCGCGCCCCGCGTCGAGCCGCCCTGCTTGGGGCGGCGGGATTCTTAGAGCCGCCCCTGCTGGCCTCAAGTGATTTCTTCCTAAACCGGCTGCCCCCAAGGATATAACATCCTTCCTGCTTAGATAGAAAAGCCTCCTTTGCTTTCTTTCTTTTTCTGAATGCTGCCACACAGTATTCAGAGAGAACATTAAGAACATTCCCACTTCGTCACATCTCTCCCCTTGTCGAGATCAAACTGAGCAGGGTCACTTCAGCCAGTGACCTGGGGAAGTTCGAACCCACCAACTTTCCCATGGATGCCCCAGCACCTCTCCCATTCCTTGGTGAGAGTTACACTGGGGCCTTTCAGTTTCACGCCCTCCCTTAGGTTGGCTGTGCTTGATGGCACTCACAGGCCGCATGTGGGAAGGTTTATGCGGCCCGCGCCCCTTTGCCGCCCCAAAACCCCTGGGGTTCAAACTGGGATCGGGTCTTCTCCCAGCGCTCCAGTCTGGAGGGCTGTGATTCTGGCTCTCTTGGGTAAGAGCCCCCATCTTGACCTTGGCCAGCTCTGCGCTTGGGCAGCTGCTCCCCACCTTGTGGCACAGATACAACACCTCTGCCATCCCCACCTTACACCTTCCAGCTTTTAAAATCAGTCCTGCCTCCTTAAAGCAGCCCAGCCCCCTCTTCACCTGGGACACGTGTTCCTCTATGATGAGCAGGGGTGTCAAGGGAGCTTCACTCATGTCCCGGGCCTTCCTCACCCTCTGGCAGGGGTCGCAGGACCTGCAGTGCTGCTGGACGCGTCACAGACTCTGGGCCAGTCAAAGTTCAGCAGCAGCTGCTGCCTGGTGCGCTGGATCCCCTGGTGTCCTGAGAAAGGGACATCGTGGGCCAGGTACAATAGCCTGCAGCGATACTTCTGGGGCACCACCAGCTGCCTCCTGATTCCCCACATTTCTACTTCCCCTGGGGGAGCCCATTCCCGGTACAGGAATCCCTTCTCCCGCAGGACTCTGTCCCTGCAGCCTTCCCCAAGGAGGTTTGCAGCGCTGTGGCCAGCAAGTTCCCTCAGCTTCTCCAAGGAGGGGTCCTTCTGCAGCTCGATCTGGAATTCAGCTGCTGGGGAACGGAGTGGGACCTGTTCCCTCTCATGGGCTGGGCCTGGGGTCACAACCTCGCTGAGCTCTGTTCCCTGGTAGCTTCCTCCCTGCCGCAGAATTACTTCCCAGCAGCACCTCTGGACAAGGCTGTCACAGAGTCCCGGGGCTATGCTCTGGAACTGCTCCCTACAAAGCCAGTCAGGACTCTGGGGAAGCCTCCTCTCTGTGAGCAGACTGTCTCAAGGGCAAAAAGCTCACACGGCTTCCACCGTCCTGAGTCTGACCTCGGAGCATTCAGCATCCTCTGCCCCTCCCTGCGCTTCCCACAGCGAGCCCGGGGTGGGGGAGGGGGTTAACCTTCTTCTGCAGTGTGGGGCACGGGTCACTTGCTGCAGGATTCTCTGCACCTTGAAGTCTTTAAACTACAAGTTGAGGACTTCAGTAGCTCAGACATAGGTCAAGGTTTCTTGCGTTTGTTTCTGTTTTTTTTTTTTTAGAATATTTGGTTCAGTGATGGCCTTTATACTTATTTTTAACAAACATTTTTAATTCACACACAAAACAGAATTACTTTACACAGAACATTTTGAACAGGAACATCAAATTGCAAAAGAAAAACACTCATGGCGTTCTTTTACTTATTTTAAAATGCTAAACCTGCAACAAAGTGGTGACCCTCAAAGGTCTGTTACTGCCTTGAAATTAGCTCAGATACAGAATTATACAAAAGACAAACAGAAAATCCTACTACTACATATTCCCCCTTTTGACCCTTCAAGAACAATTCTTGAGCGGGTCCTATTGTATACAACTGTTCATAGCAATATACTGAGAGGCCATTTGAGCTTGTGGTTGTAATTTAACAAACATTCTTTTTGTTTAACAGAATGTAAGCAGACTCAGGATGAGCTCTACCCTGACATCTGGTGGTAAATTATGAGGAGTGGGCAAAGGAATTTCAGGAATGTGTATTTGCATTGGTAAACCCACTCCACTTAGCATAACACACAGCAGCCTGGGATGGTTATTTTCACAGCTGTGGGATCCCCAATTTCTTTGTTATTGGGGCAGGAAGGAAAAAAAGTGCTGTTACCTTAATTATGTGAATGAGGAACTATGAGACTGCTTTATGACAGAAATGACTCAACCTACATTAAATAGTACTTGCTAGACAAGGGACATGGGTTCCAAAACCCAGTGAAGGGAGAGAAGCTGGGGACTGGTGTGTGTACCTGATGGTATGGGCCCCTTTTGAGGGCCTGGAACACCAATTGCACATCCTCCTCTCTCCACTGTTAAAGAGCAGAGCTAATTTTGAATCCTTTAGGAGTCCATCTAGAGACTGCTGACCTGAATTCACGTTGGGCCAATGGTGCACCAGCACCAGGGCTCCCCTACTACAAGCTAAAACCACTAAGAGCTGAAATCACTAAAAGAGTTAAGCTTACTGAGCTGGGATCACTGAGTGCTGTGTTAACTGGTGGGGGAGCCTGAAGATCTATTGCTAAGCGGCTGGCAGAGCGGAGCAGTCTGCAGTATGTTGGAGCAGGCCATGGACCAGTGAGCAGTGTGGAGTGGTTTGCGGGGACGGCTGACACGGTTCACGGGTCGGCTGGAGAAGCAGCACAGCTGGTGGAGTGGAGCCAGTCGTGGTGAAGGCTGCAGCAGAACTCCGTGGAGAGGCGGAGCAGTTGGCCCTGGCCCACGTAAGGTGCTCCTTAACACCCTGTGTGCGTGCCCCCCCCCCCCATTTCCACCCAGGCTGGGGGGGTGAAACTCTGCAGATAAACTTTTGAACTCTGGGGTGGCACTGACCAGAGACACAGACTTTTGGGTTGTTGGACTTTGGGGTGATTGGACTTAAGACCCTAAGGGGGAAAAGACAGTGCCAAATGTACTTGGGGGTGGGTTTTTTTGCTTATGGTTTGTGTATAGTCCTGTTTGTGGTGTCTCTCCAACGTGATGCCGCATTGTTTCCCTCCTTTTTTAAAAGGATTTTGCTACACTCGGACTCTGTGCTTGCGAGAGGGGAAGTATTGCCTCCTAGAGGCACCCGGGGGGGGTGGTATGTAATTGTCCCAGGTCACTGGGTGGGGGCTCGAGCCAGTTTTGCATTGTGTTATTGAAAAGGAACCCCTGGATACTGAACCCGGCCCTTGTTGCTGCCAGCTCAGAGGAGCAGAAGGGTTACATTTTTTCATACAACACATTTCTAGCAAGCAAACACAGGACAATATTAACACAACTAGGAATGGGTGAAACATAATAGATAATTTGCCCTTAGAGGTCGAGGACCAGCCTGTAAAAAACATTGTATAGGCTGTTTTTTTTCAGACTTAGCAATTTTTAGCATGTCTTCATTTGCATGGAATATTTGAACGACACGCTTCCCTATATCCCTCTGTGTCTGTTGTTAAAACTGAGTCACCTTTGTTTTTGACAATAAGTGATCAGTAGATTGCGCCAACCCAGCCCAAGGCTAACAGAAGAATTAACTGGGGTGGTGGTTTTAGTGCTCTGTGGTAAAGAGTACGTGTGATTGCTACATTTCGTGTTCAAGTGATGCTAAACTAAGAATTTGCATTTTAGTACCTTTTATGGCTAAAGCAGTTTTATTCCCTAATTTTATTTGTTTATACAGCAGCCAGAAGGTGGTGTTCAGCCACCGCCACATATTCCATATGGCTTTTACGTTTCCCAGACCTATTTGTACAAAGTTTATAGTAGTATTTGCCAGCTTGTGAATGCGACTATTTTGCAGTTGTGACAAGGAGCTTAATTTATTTTTAATTACCTTTAGGTCTACAGTATTTATAAATAATTCCTGCTTTAAAACCAATTAGAAGGCTAAGGGGTGACTTAATGACAATCTATAAGTACCTACAAGGGGAACAAATATTTAACAACGAGCTCTTCAATCTAGCAGAGAAAGGTAGAACATGATCCAACGGCTAGTAGCTGAAACCAGACAAACTCAGATCGGAAACAAGGCACATTTTTAACAGTAGAAGTAAATATCCATTGGAACAATTTGTCAAGGGTCATGGTGGATTCTCCATCCCAGGCAAATTGTAAATCAAGATTGGATATTTTTCTGAGAGATTTGCTTTGGTAATTATTTTGGGGGAGTTTTATGGCATGGGCTATGTAGATGGTTAAACTAGATGATTACAATTGTCCATTCTGGCCGCATGTATAAGGCATGAAAAACACAGACAGACTTGGCATAGGATTCTAACACACTATTGCCCTTTACTTAAGCAGGAAAAATACTCAGAGCGAGCAGATCATATAGAAAACCTCCAACACCCTGAACACGATGACCCTCACTCTAGCACATCCCTTCTATGAGAACCCAGGAGTGGGGTTCTTACAGCAGAGCAGGGTAAGGTTGGCTCCCTCTGTTGAGGATTGGTGTGACCTAGCAGATCACCGGTCCGGATAACCCCAGGGGAATGTCACAGTGGGTTTCTGCCAGTCCTTTAATGACCCGTCCTCCCAGCCCAGACCTGGCACAGACCCCCTCATTCTCCTGCTCTGCCCACAGCCAGCTGTTTAACCCTTTGGCACCCTCTGGCTAGCAACCCCTCCCCAGGCTGCCCAGGTCAGAGGCAGATGGGGTCTCTGACAATGAAGGTCCCTTCCATGGGCTGCTTGTGTAACACGCAGATGGAGGTTGGAGTCATTCTACCCTGACTGCCCCTGTCACAGGCAGACAGGGTCCCCGTCCCTCTCTGAGATTCAGGTCAGCTCCCCGTCCCTCAGAACACACACAGAGTGGGGGGCCAGCCCAGACCCTGCAGGGTCACACGGGGCAGAGGGGTTAGCGGTTAGTACCGTGCTCTAGGCTGTCGCAGGGAGAAAAGAGGGGAGCCACTTAACAGCCACTTCTTCTGCCCCAGAGAGAAACCAACTTCACGCCAACAACCCATGGGGGACAAAGGTATTACAGGCAGGGAGTGCGTCCAAATAAAGCTGGGCAGACGCCTGCTCTCTGCTCATCGCCAGAAGCTCTGTGATCGGCGAGGTCAGTGCGATCGCCCTGCCATGCCCAGGTGTGAGGTCAAACGGACGGGGGCAAAGGGCAGCAGAGGCTGGAGCTTGCCAGAGCCAGCGTGCTGCAGCCTGTGGCCCCACTGCCCAAGGGAGGCCGGGACAGACCGGGCTGCAGGGGCCAGGGCATTGGAATCCAGTGCCTGACTCTCCCGGTGTCTGACCCCAGCTGTGATCAGGAGCAGGCCTGGCTGCCAGAGCTGTGTGGGGAACGGGGATTCCACTGCCGGGATGAGTCGTTAGCTCAAACCCCGGATGGGTTCCCATTTGGGACAGAACCTGAAATGCTGAAATGCAGACCCCAGCGACTGGTGACCTGGTGAGCGGGAGGCCCAGCTCGGGAGTCACAGCTGGTTCTGGCCAGTGGAGGGACAATGGGCTGCGGAGAGAAGACCCCGGTGACCTGACCAGCCAGTTCCAACCAGTGGGGAACAAAGGACGGATGGGAGGAGAGGCTGGAGTCAAGCAGGCCCAGGCAACCTGTCTACCTGGGACAGAAGACAAAGGACAAAGTTGGGACTTGGGGGACGGTGATATCAGATGCCCATCTGGAAGGAGGAGGTTTTCTGGGCTAGAAGGAGAGAGCTGCCAGAGCCCACCTGGAGGCGGGACAGTCCTAGATGTACGGTGCTGAGGGAGGCCAGGCCTGAGGCCCTGAGAGTTTCCTGTGCTGTGTTCAGACACTCAGTAAACCCTCTTGTTTTATGCTGGCTGAGAGTCACTCCGGGCTAGAGAACAAGGTGGCATTATTCCCTCTGGGAGTGGAGGTTCTGGGGGTCCAGAGCGAGTGGACTCCATGAGGGGTCTCGTGGCAAGAGACAGGCATGCAGAAGGCTTGGAGAGGTGCGGTTCCAGGAGGCGGAGGGGCCTATGGCTTAACCCTGAGAGAGAGTGGACTGCCAAGAAGGGTGTCGCACTGAAGGGGGTTCCTCCCAGGAACCGTACAGAGCCGAGAAAGCACGAGTCCTGTGAGTCTGTGACAGGCTGCCCTAGAGCCCAGACCCTGCCTGCCCTGGGCACCATGACTCTGGGGCTCCCCACCTGTCCCGCTGCCCTGGAGGCCAAAGCCTGTGGGCCCAGGGTGCTGTAGGGCTGCAAGCCTGGGAACATCACAGTCAGTGCTGCCGGGGGGATTCCGGGCATGTCGAGGGGTTTGGGGCCCTGGCAGGCTGGGGAGAGACTTCCCCAGTTTATACCTCCCCCATTGCACATCAGCAGAGCGGGAAGGGGCATCTCGCAGCCCGGGAGCTGCAGCAGCCCAGAAAAGTCACTTATGGGAGCAATGAGACCGTCTCCTTTCCCAGCGCAACGTCCGGCATTCCCCAAAGGGGAGCGGTTTGGTACCTGCCTGGGCACAGAGGGTGCAGAGTGTCCAGGTGCAGTTCCTCAGAGTTCCCAGGGGAGTGGGAGCGAAATCCCTTGGCACGTTACACAGCTCGGTTCTGTCCCTCCCTCTCGCTCAGTTCCAGGGAACTCTGCAGGTCACTCAGCAGGTGACCCGGCCATGAAGTGAACCCAGATTCGCACGCAGCCTGTGGGTGACGCACGTTCTGCCCCCTTCACACCGAGGATTTCACGGCCTCCCACGGACATGTCCTGAGCGAATGGGACCCTACTCGCCCCTTCTGCCCCCGCAGCAGATGCCCAGGGGCAGGGGGCTCTGGTACAGTCCAGGCCCTGGGGGCTCCTCTGCCACATGGACTCGTGGTGTCTCCCGGGTCATGGGCCATCTGAGGGGCAAGCCCCGTGGTCAGGCCCTTCGTGATGTGACAGGGAGACTCAGGTGGTGCAGCTGAGCCCTTCCCCCAGGCAGGGGCGGCTCCAGGCCCCAGCACGCCAAGCGCGTGCTTAGGGCGGCATGCTGCGGGGGGTGCTCTGCCAGTCGCTGGGAGGGCGGAAGGTGGCTCCGGTGGACCTCCCGCAGGCGTGCCTGCGGGAGGTCCACTGGAGCCGCGGGACCGGCGACCGCCAGAGCACTCCCCGCGGCGTGCCGCCTTGCTTGGGGCGATGCAATTCCTAGAGCTGCCCCTGAAAAGCAGGCATAGAGACCTCAAGACGGGCAGTGCCTGGGCTCTGTTCAGACTCTGGAGGCTTAAAATATGGAAGGCAGCAGCTGGGTCTCCCTGCAGCAGTCTGGTGAGTGGCCAAGAGGGGGCGCTCAATCCGAGCTGTGACAGCTGCTCCCTAACAGGTTGTGTGGGTGCTGCTGTTTGTGCTGTCACAATCCAGGAGAGTGAGGAGAGGGGCTCTGGAAGGAGCTACCACTGTTTTTCCCAACAGTGTTCGACAGCCTCCCGTCCTGAAATGCTCCAAACAGCAGCCCTGCATCCATGTGTTTTGCACACAAAGTTCAGAATTCCCCAACAGAAATGACAGCACTTGGGCCTGGTCTAAACATGAGGCCATTCAGCTCAACCTAATTCTGTCAGTGTCCACACTGCAGCCTTGTCCTGCTGATGAAAGTGCCCTACTACAGCGACATCATAACCCCACGAGAGGCGTAGCACTTGTGTTGGTGTAGTTACGGTGACGCAGTGTCTGTGCAAACACTGTGTTACTTATATCAGCTGTTTGCTGTCTTGAGCCCAGCTACCCCGGTTCCCCACTCCCAGCCAGGCTGCTGCCCGGAGGCTCCCTGCTTCCCGTTCAGGGAGTCAAGAACCCCAGGCAGCTGGCCCCTGCTCTCACTGGGGGTGATGGGGCGGGGGGAGGCAGCTGAGCTCCTGGAGGGGAGCTCCACGGAACCGAGAGCTTTGGCTCTCAGCCTCCCACCCTGCCCCTCTCTAGTGTGTGGAAGCGCTGCTGTGAGGACACGCACCACCGACAGGAGGAGGGTAGTGGGAACATCAGCCACCACAGTAATTACTAACTTAGGGCTGAAGTGTAGACATGCCCTTGGAATGAAGCAAATCCCTCCAGTCTGCAAGTAAAATTAATTTACAGAGAAACATTTTAAAAAGAAACAATCCCAAAGCTTTTTGTGCAGTTGCATTTATTTGTATTTTTGCAAAGCTCTTGGCATTCCCCAGGGCAACAGAGGGACAGAGCTCTTTGCCCTCTGTTACATCGAGAGACACCACAATCAATGAACAGCACAGTGATCAGTTAGAGTCCCAATCAGTATGATTTATGATTCTCATGTGGCATTTGATTGGTCAGGAGAGGCGAGAGGCAGCAGCACGGGAAGCGTAATGGCATCGTCACCGGTTCATCAAATCTGGTTTCATCAGCGTGTCTCTTATTAATTCATCATCCCAGGGTCTGCAGGGCCAGGGAGAGATGGCAAACAGCAATTACATTCCCAGTAACCCACTGGGAATAAGACAAGTACCCTCCCCCATACCCTGAAGGAATTCCATCCCCAGCCAGCTGGGTGCATTTTACATCAGTGCCCTTTGCATACTGTGTTATTGATAGACTGGGAAAGGGAGTCAGAGAGGAGTCAGAGCCCTACCGATCAGCTCCTCCCTCTGCCCCAGCAGTATGCAGCGGTGTGCAGGAGGTGCTGGGGGTGAGGAAGTGGGAGCCCTCTCTGGGCCTTTCTTTCTTCTCTTTGCCTTCCTTCATTTCATGTGATCGGTCACTGTTAAATGCACCAGAATCACTTTACAGACTCTCAGAGTCAAGTGTCTTTGGAGAGCAACACCAGCAGGGTTCACAGTGAATTTTTTTCTACACTAACCTCCTGCATAGCATAGGGCACAGAATCTCACCCAGTGATTCCTGCATCTAGCCCATAACTTCTGTTCTATTTAGAGCAAAACTTTCCAAAAGATAGCCCATCGATGATTTAAAGACTTTCGGTCATTAAGGCCATATCTACATTTACGTTGGCAAAACTTACATCGCTCAGGGGTGTGGAAAAAATACCCGCGTAAGTGACATATGTTTCGCCAGCATAAACAGCAGTGTGCAGAGTGCTATGTTGGTGGGAGAGCTTGGACTCCAGAGGCTCTCTCAGCTAACCTGGCCTCTGAGCCCACCTCTTGAGGCCAAAATGGGCTTCTTAGAATCATAGAATCATAGAATCTCAGGGTTGGAAGGGACCTCAGGAGGTCATCTAGTCCAACCCCCTGCTCAAAGCAGGACCAAACCCAACTAAATCATCCCAGCCAGGGCTTTGTCAAGCCTGACCTTAAAAACCTCTAAGGAAGGAGATTCCACTACCTCCCTAGGTAACCCATTCCAGTTCTGCACCACCCTACTAGTGAAAACGTTTTTCCTAATGTCCAACCTAAACCTCCCCCTCTGCAACTTGAGACCATTACTCCTTGTTCTGTCATCTTCTACCACTGAGAACAGTCTAGATCCATCCTCTTTGGAACCCCCTTTCAGGTAGTTGAAAGCAGCTATCAAATCCCCCCTCAATCTTCTCTTCTGCAGACTAAACAATCCCAGTTCCCTCAGCCTCTCCTCATAAGTCATGTGCTCCAGCCCACTTCCGCAGGGTTTGGGCTTGCTAAGAGGGGCTGGGATAACATAAAACTGCCTGACAACAAAGCAAATGTGATTACTCACCCTAAAACTGGAACCTAGCTAGTCTCCCAGAAGCCTGCAAGGAAATTGCTGGGAGTTAATTGCTGCTGCTCTTTCTCCAATGCCATCAGAATTCCCTCTCATTGTCCATAGCTTAACCACACCACAGCTACACTAGCAGCGCCATGTCAGTATGGTGATCCCAGCGTACTACTGCACTTTTGTCGGTGTAGCTTATTCTAGCTGTCTCTGAGCAAAATGATCTCTATGGCAAATGCACGATTTTGCTGCTATGAAAGTATCTCCACTAGGGCCATTGTCCAGCAAAGCCACTTCAGTCTGATGTCAAATATCTTCGGTCCCCAAACCAACACGGCTTTTCCAGCAGAAGTCTGTGGTGTAGAGATGTCTCCAAACAGCTCTGTGATGGGCAACGTTCCTCTGGAGTATCTATGGACAGAGCAGCACCAGCAGGGCTCAACATGCCCCCAAACATTAGTAAGAAAAAGGCAGGAGTGATTTAGTGCTGCTCTTTCTCCGATACCATTGAAATGATGCTGGTTTCATGGCAGTGGTTGAGCCAGGCAGCTCCTGGCGTGGGAAATTTCCCAGCTACCTGGTTGATTTCTGCCCTCCCTTCTATTGAAATATTTCCTAGATCCCCACGTCCTTCATTGGCTTCCATGTCATGAACCCTCTTTTTTCAAATGGGCTAAATTCTATACTGGTGTAAACTGGCATTTCTCTATTGACTTCAGTGGCACGAGGCCGATTTACATCTTCTGGGGAGCTGCTCCCTGGTGTGGTTGAGACCATGGATACGATTGTCCCTGGTGATGCTCTTATCCCCACTCCAGATGTGCAGAACGAGAGGGGTCCCAGTGAATCACAGCTGCCAGTGTGTCTGACTCCGCTGGGAACTGGTTCTTATCATGGCGGTAAAGAGCAGAGCCCACAGAGACCTAAGAAACGAGCTCTGGGGATAATGGGAGAACTGACACTGCAAAGAACACCTGGATTAACTCAGACACCCCCCTCTGGGATTTAGAAGCCCATTGCTCTGCCTTTTGCCTTAATCCTTTCACATCTGTCTGGGCTTTTCTGGCTGACCACTGGGCTCAGCACCGGGGCTTGTGAAGAGGTTCTGTGATAATATAAGACAGCCTGACAGCAAAGCGACTTTGAATACTCACCCGTGGAAGTCTTCCAGATACGCTCCCAGAAGCCTGCAAGGAAATTGCTGGGAGTTACTTGATTCTGCGCTTTCTCCAATACCATCAAAATGTAACGGATTCCCTCACATTGTCCATTGCTGAACCACACCATGGCTGCGCTAAGAGCACCTTGTCACTACAGCTATCCCGGTGCACTTTTATCGCTGCAGTTTATTCTACTCCCTCCTGAGCAAAATAAGCTATGCAAGCAAAAGCACAGTGTTGCTGGTATAACTGTGTCTTACATGAGGGGCTTTTGCCATGTCAGCCAGGGACCAAACATCTTCCTACCCCAGACCAACACCACTGTGCCAGGGGAAGTCTGTCGTGTCCTGGCTCCTCAGGATAAGAATTGGAGCTGATTGCAATTTTTCCAGATGAAAAAAGCTGTTGATTGCTTTTCAAATTTTCCACCCTCCCTCCCACTGAAATATCTCGTAGATGCCCCCACTCACATGTTTCATTGTCTGCCATGTTCAGAAACTCTTTTTCAAGTGGGCCCAATTCTATTCTGGTGTAAACTGCCACTACTCTGTTGACGTCAGGGGAGAAAGGCTGATTTCAGCATGCTGGGGACCTGCTCCATTGTATAGTTAAGAATGTGTTTCTGATTGTCCATGGTGATACTATTATGCCAGGGCCCTGGAGCAGAATGACAGGATTCCCAGTGAATCACAGCTCCCGGTATGTATGATTCCAACTAGCAGGGGTGTGCACATGGGAGGGCAATCAGGGTCACAGCCACCCCCCCCCCAATAGTCATTGGGGACAGAAAACTTCTCTGGGACCGGGGCCGTGGAGGCAGGGAATATCTAGTTCCTGCCGGGGCTGGAGCCGGGTGGGTTGGGGTGGGAGGACAGCGAGATCCCCCTGGGGCCGGCTGGGGGAGGGAGGAGCGTGAGCTTCTGTGCCCCACCCCAAAAGGGGTCAAATTTAAATTCCTGCGCACGCCCCTGTGAAGTGGCAAGTGATTCTTCAGATGGTTCTGAAGAACAGGCCCACAGAGATGGAACAAACCGGCTACTAGTATTAGAGGGGAAATGAAACTGCATAAAACATCTGGATTAACTCCTGGATTAACCCCTTTGGGATTTAGAAGCCCATTGCTCTGTTTTTTATCCCAGTCCTTGCACATCTGTCCAGGCTATGCCAACTGACACTTCCGCAGGGTTTGGGCTTGCTAAGAGGGGCTGGGATAATATAAAACAGCCTGACAACAAAGCAAATGTGATTACTCACCCCAAAAACGCTTCTAGCTAGTCTCCCAGAAGCCTGCAAGGAAATTGCTGGGAGTTAATTGCTGCTGCTCTTTCTCCAATGCCATCAGAATTCCCTCTCATTGTCCATAGCTTAACCACACCACAGCTACACTAGCAACTCTGTGTCAGTATGGTGATCCCAGCGTACTACTGCACTTTTGTCGGTGTAGCTTATTCTAGCTGTCTGTGAGCAAAATGATCTATAGGGCAAATGCACGATTTTGCTGCTATGAAAGTATCTCCACTAGGGACATTTGCTAGCAAAGCCACTTCAGTCTGATGTCAAATATCTTCGGTCCCCAAACCAACACAGCTTTTCCAGCAGAAGTCTGTGGTGTAGAGATGTCTCCAGACAGCTCTGTGATGGGCAACGTTCCCACTGCCCTTCTTTCTCTGTGCTGGGATTAATCTCCAGAGTTTTACAGTTTCCCTACTGCTCGGGATAAGAATTCAAGCTGGTTAGAATTATTACAAAGGGATTATTTTCTTGATTGACCTCCTGCATAGCACAGGGCACAGAATCTCACCCAATAGGATGATCAGATGTCCTGACTTTTTAGAGACAGTCGTGATATTTGGGGCTTTTTCTTATATAGGCACCTATTACACCCCGCCCACTGTTGCAATTTTTCACACTTGCTCTCTGGTCACCCCATCACCCAATGATTCCTGCATGTATCCCATAACTTCTGTTCTATTTCGAGCATGCCTTTTCTGAACATATCCCATCGAGATTTAAAGACTTTCGGTGATTAAGGCCCTATCTCCATTACCATTTTTCTTGGCAAAATTTATGTGGCCCGGGGTGTGAAAGAAACACCCCCCTTACGTGACATAAGTTTTCCCAGCACAAACAGCAGTGTGCACAGCGCTATGTTGGTGGGAGAGCTTCTCCGGCGGCTCGTTGGGGGTGGTTTCATTACATCGATGGGAGAGCTCTCTCCCGTCTGCATAGAGCGGCTACATGAGGGATCTTACAGTGGTAGAGCTGCATCGGTACAGGCATGCTGCTGTAAGGTCTCTGGCATAGACATTGTCAGAGACTCCACCGCATCCTGGGTTAATCGTTCCAAAGGTTAACTAAAATTGTTAAAATTAGCACCTTCTCTCTTGATTCAGTTTGTCTAGCTTCGGTTTTAGCTTATTGGATCTTTTCTTCCTTTCTTTGATTAAAGAGCCATCTCTCATCAGAAGTCCCTCCCCCCTGCAGTTATGTGTATACCAGGATCGAGTCACCTCTTAACTGTCTCTGTGGTCAATTAAATAGATTGAGCTGCTTGTCTTTGGACTCCCTGGGCTCTCTCAGCTAGCCTGACCTCTGAGCCCACCTCTGGAGGCCAATGGCCTTCCTATGCTTAATCTGATTTAAAGGTCCGAAACTAATTTAAAAGCCCCAAAGGAGAGTAAATTCTGAATACTCACAGACACGCTTCGTTCAAATCGTCCATCAACCTACAGGAAAAAAGCAAGTTACTAAAACATTAATTACTCGTTGCTGATCTTTCTCTGGCAGCAGTGAAATGAAAATGATGTCCTGAAAGGAACTGGACTCCTTCATTTAGTCTGATCGGTCACTGTTAAATGAGACTTTACAGACACTCAGAGTCAACTGCCTCTGGAGTGTCTATGGGCAGAGCAGCACCAGCAGGGCTCAATGTGCCCGCAAACCGCTAGGCAGAAAAAGGCAGGAGTGATTTAGTGCTGCTCTTTCTCCGATATCGTTGAAATGGTGCTGGTTTCGGGGCAATGGCTGAGCCAAGCAGCTCCTGGCGTGGGAAATTTCCCAGCTACCTGGTCGATTTCTGCCCTCCCGTCTATTGAAATATTTCCTAGATCCCCACGTCCTTCATTGGATTCTATGTCATGAACCCTCTTTTTTCAAATGGGCTAAATTCTATACTGGTGTAAACTGGCATTTCTCTGTTGATTTCAGTGGCGCGAGGCCGATTTACATCTGCTGGGGTGCTGCTCCCTGGTGTAGTTGAGACCATGGATACGATTGTCCCTGGTGATGCTATTATCCCCACTCCAGATGTGCAGAATGAGAGGGGTCCCAGTGTGTCTGAAAAGTGGTTCTTATCATGGTTGTAAAGAACAGAGCCTACAGAGGCCCAACAAACCATCTATTGGGATAATGGGAGAACTGACACAGCAAAGAACACCTGCATTAACTCTGACACCCCCTCTGGGATATCCCCCTCTGACACCCTGTACTGAAATATCTCGTAGATGCCCCCACTTGCATGTTTCATTATCTGCCATGTTAGGAAACTCTTTTTCAAGTGGGCCCAGTTCTATACTGGTATAAACTGCCACTACTCTATTGACGTCGGGGGAGAGAGGCTGACTTCCACATGCTGGGGACCTGCTCCAGTGTATAGTTAAGCGTGTGTTTGTGATTGTTGTGAAAACATTCTGTCCTTGACTCCATGGGTCCTGCATTTCCTGATGGATGTTTGCTAGCCTCAGAGGCTCACTGTGATCCTCCACGTTGCCCTTTTCTCTCTAGAGGCAAGGGTCACAGCTTACTGAGCCATTTTCATAAGCCAGCAAGGGAGGTGAGGAGAAGCAACCCTCCCTCGTACATTCTCTGTTGTCTCCCCGTCTCAATGATTAATCAGGGAGGGAAGGGGGGAGCCCAGGCCTGCCCTCTACTCCGGGCTCCAGCCCAGGAACCCTAAAATTAGCAGCTGTGGTAACTGACTTTTTGAAAATAGGATATTTACCGTTCCCTGGGCCATTTCGCCATAGCAGCCCCCACTCAATATCTCCTTCACCGTTACCTCAGGGCCTCCTTCCTTACACCTGATATGGATTCGTACTGCTTCGTTCCTCCAACAGCGCCTCACTGACTAACTGGGAGGCTTTTAACTAGTTCCAGCCAGCCCTTGATTGTCCCAATCAATCTAACTATCTCCACTGCCTTCTAGAAGGATCTTAATTGGCGATCTTAACGGGTGTCTTGATTAAACTGGAGCAAATGCCATTTGGTTACCATGGTACCAGGGATTTCTTTAGCCTGGGGCTGACATACCTGTTCCTCACCACTTTACTGTAGCCATCTGGCCTTGCCCCATCACGTTGTCCATGGCGATACTATTCTCCCAAGACCCTGGAGTCGAATGACAGGATTCCCAGAGAATCACAGCTCCCGGTATGTATGATTCCAAATAGCAGGGGTGTGCGCATGGCGGGGCGATCAGGGTCACAACCCCATCCCCTCCCCCCAATAATCATTGGGGGCACAAAACTTCTCCGCCCCAGGGCCACGGAGGCAGCGAATATCAAGTTCCTGCTGGGACTGGGGCCAGGTGAAGGGAGGGGGGCAGCAAGATCCTCCCAGTGCTGGGTGGGGGAGGAAGGAGAGTGACCTTCAGTGCCCCCCCAGGGGTCAAATTTAAATTCCTGTGCACGCCCCTGCAAAGTGGCAAGTGATTCTTCAGATGGTTCTAAAGAACAGGCCCACAGAGATGGAGCAAACCTGCTACAAGTATTCTAGGGGAAATGGAACTGCAAAACACATCTGGATTAACTCCTGGATTAACTCCTTTGGGATTTAGAAACCCATTGCTCTGTTTTTATCCCAGTCCTTGCACATCTCCCCAGGCTATTCCAACTGACACTTTGGAGGGTTTGGGCTTGCTAAGAGGTGCTGGGATAATATAAGACACCCTGACATCAACACAAATGTGATTGTTCACCCCAAAAACGCTTCTAGCTAGTCTCCCAGAAGCCTGCAAGGAAATTGCTGGGAGTTGATTGCTGCTGCTCTCTGTCCATAGCTTAACCACACCACGGCTACACTAGCAGCGCCGTGTCAGTATGGCGATCCCAGCATACTACTGCACTTTTGTTGGTGTAGTTTTTCTAGCTGCCTCTGTGTGAAACGATCTCTATGGCAAATGCATGGTTAAGCTGCTATGAATGTGTCTCCACTAGGGCAATTTGCCAGCACAGCCATGTCGGTCAGAGATGAAATATCTTCAGTCCCCAGACTGACACCACTATGCCAGTAGAAATCTGTAGTGTAGACATGTCTCCAGACAGCACTGTGATGGGCAATGTTCCCACTCCCCT
This sequence comes from Mauremys mutica, assembly GCF_020497125.1. Lineage (NCBI taxonomy): Eukaryota > Metazoa > Chordata > Testudines > Geoemydidae > Mauremys > Mauremys mutica. Next base: position 13,026,165 of record NC_059088.1, read on the forward strand.
TCTTTCTCCGTGCTGGGTTTAACCTCCAGAGTCTGGCAGTTTCCTTACTGCTCGGAATAAGAATTCAAGCTGGTTAGAATTATTACAAAGGAATTTTTTTCTAGACTGACCTCCTGCATAGCACAGGGTACAGAATCTCACCCAATAGGGTGACCAGATGTCCCAATTTTAATGGAGACAGTCCTGATATTTGGTGCTTTTTCTTATATAGGCACCTATTACCCCCCCACCCTCTGTCCCGTTTTTACACACTTGCTGTCTGGTCAACCTATCACCCAATGATTCCTTAGTCTAGCCCATAACTTCTGTTGTATTTCGAGCATAACTTTTCTGAACATATCCCATCGAGATTTAAAGACTTTCAGTCATTAAGGCCATATCTACACTACCATTTACATCGGCAAAATTGATGTCGCTCAGCGGTGTGAAAAAAATACCTCCCTGAGTGACATACGTTTCGCCAGCACAAACAGCAGTGTGCACAGCGCTATGTTGGTGGGAGAGCTTCTCCGGCGGATCGTTGGGGGTGGTTTCATTACATCGATGGGAGAGCTCTCTCCCGTCTGCATAGAGCGACTACACGAGGGATCTTACAGTGGTAGAGCTGCATCGGTACAGCCATGCCGCTGTAAGGTCTCTGGCATAGACATTGTCAGAGACTCCACCGCATCCTGGGTTAATCGTTCTGATGGTTAATTAATGCTGATAAAAGTTTTCACCTTCCTTCTTGTTTCAATTTCTCTAGCTTCAGTTTTAGGTTATTGGATCTTTTCTTCCTTTCTTTGATTAAAGAGCCATCTCTCATCAAAAATCTCTTCCCCCTGCAGTTACGTGTTTACCAGGATCAAGTCACCTTTTAACTGTCTTTACAGTAAATTAAATAGATTGTGCTGCTTGTCTTTGGATTCCCCAGGATCTCTCAGCTAGCCTGACCTCTGAGCCCACGTCTGGAGGCCAATGGGCTTCCTATACTTAATCTGATTTAAAATCTGATTTACGGGTACCAGGCTAATGTACAAGCTCCAAAGGAGAGTAAATTCTGAATACTCACAGCCACGCCCCCTCCAGATCATCCATCAACTTACAGGAAAAAAGCAAGTTACTAAAACATTAATTTCTTGTTGATGCTTTCTCTGGCAGCAGTGAAATGAAAATGATGTCCTGAAAGGAACTGGACTCAAACTCCTGCTGGTTGGGAAACGGGAGCCAGTGTGGTCTGGTGAAAAGGGAGTTGGGCTGAGAGACAAGAACTTGGAGATTTCTTCTGTTATTCCCTCTCAGATGACATGTGGCAAAATTAATCTGATAGTGATGGAGTCAGCCTAGGTATCCTTGATAGGATACAATTTACAGTGAGTTCCTAGGACTGTTGCCAAGAGCAGTGCATTCCATGTCATTTTGGAAGGATCTCCTGTGAGATATTTAGTGGATACCCAAAGGAACTGTGGGACACTTCATGCCTGTCCAGTGGACTTGTAGGAGAAGAGATCATCCTCCCATGAAGCCCTCAGTTTGGATGGGCACGTATCCCAAAACTCTTGGGATAGCTCCCAGGTGCAATGCATTCTGGGTGATGTCATCAACCCCCTTTCAAGATATTTCATGGGTGCCCAAAGGAATTGTGGAGAGGACAACCTCCCATCAACCCTGGCAATCTCATACAAACCTTCCAAATATGTGTTCACCTGGAGACCCTCTGAGATAACTCCCAGCAGAAGTGCCTCTGAGTGATATCAAAAAAGCCTCATTATTACCCCAGGGACCATGGGTGAGGGAGGTCAACCTGCTATAAGCCTCTGGAGATGTTCATAAGCCCTGTGGAATGAGAGGACTTTCCATGCTGCCTTCGCAACATGGGCAAATGCGGCCAATGCTCCTGGGAGGCAAACGTTACCAGACATCAAACTAGCTGAAACGGGGTCCATTCACTGATGTGTGTGAAGCTACATAGCATGGGAAGGGAATCTCTGCTGCTACTTACGCTGTTGTCGTCAAAGCTGCCGTCACCCACGTCGCCAGTCTTTATGCTACCGGAGTCCTGCAAGATGGGGAATGTTTATTATGTATACTGTGTAACACCTATAGGGCTCCAATAGATAATCCATCGACCCAGTGGGCCATAGACAATTTATAGCATCTGGGGATGTGGTGTATTGATTCCAGTGCTTCTCTGGACAATTTACACCAATGGGAACCTGGACCCGTTGATTCATACGAAACTACGGCAATTATACATGAACTAGGGTCAGGGCCGGCTCCAGGCACCAGAGTAGCAAGCAGGTGCCTCGGGCATCCAATGAAGAGGGGCAGCACATCCAGCCATTCGGCGGCAATCCAGCAGCGGGGCCGTCACTCCCTCTCAGAGTGAAAGACCTGCCGCCGAACTGCTGCCAATCGCGATCTTGGCTTTTTGTGTGCGTGTGTGTGCTTGGGGCGGCAAAAACGCTAGAGCCGGCCCTGACTAGGGATCTACCCCAACATCATTCTCATCCACTGGTGGAAATCAAGAGATAATCCTTGGTAAAGCTCCGACCTTCCAAGGCTGCAAATCTGTTATACAAGGCTGGACTGATGGGAGAAAAGGGTTCAGGAGGGCAGTTGTGTGGGGAGCTTTGCCAGCAAAGGGTTGGGCTGTTAGTCAGCAGCAACACAGAATGATATTGAGGCAAAGCATGACATCAAACTAGCTGAAACGGGGTCCATTCACTGATGTGTGTGAAGCTACATAGCATGGAGAGGTAATCTCTGCTACTTATGCTGTTGTCGTTAAAGCTGCCGTCTCCCACGTTGCCGGTGTTTACGCTACCAGAGCCCTGCAAGTTGAGTAATGTTTATTATGTTTATTGTGTAATGATGATTTATAGCATCTGGGGATGTGGTGTATTGATTCCAGTGCTTCTCTGGACAATTTGCCCCAGTGGGAATCTGGCCCTGTTGGTTACTATGAAACTACAGCAAATTTACATGAACTGGAGATCTTCACCAACTTCCTTCTCATCCACTGGTGGAAATCAAGAGTTAATTTTTGGTAAAGCTCCAACATTCCAAGGCCGTAAATTTGTTATACAAGTCTGGACTGATGGGAAAAAAAGCTTAGGATGGCATTTGCATAGAGAAATTTGCCAGCAAAGGGTTGGGCTGCTAGTGAGCAGCGATACAGAATACTTTTGAGGCAAAGCATGATAGTCCGACAGGAAAGGTGACCGCTGATAGTCACCGCTGACCAGAACTTGTTAGCAAAACATACTGTTCAGCTCCCCACCAGGGGGTATCAGGGGTTGTATCACTGAGTAATTAAAGAATTGACACACCCAATCAGAACAATGAGCCAGTCTATCTTAATATCCCTGCCTCAGCTGGGGCAGAGAAATGAGTCCTTCTCCCATGAGGCTCCTTTAACCTACTCAGGCCTGGTCTAAACTAAGAAGGGGGTTCGAATTAGGGTACGCAAATTCAGCTTCGTGAATAGCGTAGCTGTATTCGAAGTACCCTAATTCGAACAACTCACCCGTCCAGACGCGGCGGGGTCGAACTCCGCGGCTCCCCCGTCGACTCCACCAACTCCTTCTGCTGAGGTGGAGTACCGGAGTCGACCGTGGTGCTTCCGGGATTCGAACTATCGCGTCTAGATCAGACGCGATAGTTCAAACTCCAAAAAGTCGAACTCTCCGCGTCGAACCGGAAGGTAAGTGTAGACGTACCCTTAGTGTTCACATGGGATGGGGACCTTCTGAAGTAGCTCCAAGCAGCAGTTTCTTCTGGGTGAAATTGGAAATCCGCTTGTAGCATATCTATAGGAATGCAGGGGAATTGTGGCAAAGGTGGTCAACCTGCCATAGCCCTGTGGAGATTTTCGTAAGCTCCCTGCAGCAGGTGGCATTTCTAAATTGCCTTTGTAACATGGAGATGCTCCTTGCTTGGTAACCTTACCAGACAAGAAACCAGCTGGAGCAGGGTTGATTGACCTGATACGTATAAAGCTACATGACGGGAGGAGGGAATCACTGATATTTATGCTGTTGTCATTAAAGTTGCTATCACCCACTTTGTCGTTATTGAAGCTACCAGAGCCCTGTAAGATGAGGGGTATTTATTATGTGTATTACGGTAACTTCTAGAGGCCCCTTCCTGATTATCCATTGACCAAATGGAGCTACAGACAATTTACATCATCTGGGGGAGCTGGCCTCATTGACTCCAATAGATCTACGGGGCATTTCCAACAGCTTGGCCCTGCTCCTAACATTATTCTACCCAACCCTGGAAACCTGTTCAGCCCCCACCAGACTACCAGAAGTCAGGTCATGCAGTAACTTAAGAACTGCTGCTCCCGATGAGACCGATGGGCCAGCATAGCCTGATATCCTGCCGGGGGTGAAACAGAGCAATGGGCCCCTCTAGTCTGGTATCCTGCCTCCTACATGGGCCCGTTTTGCAGTGCTGCCCTCTTGGTGTGTCTGTGCAGCACCTGGCATAAGGGTACTGATTCCAGTTGGGTCCACGTCTGTCCCTCGCTCTCTATCTGTTGAACACCTGGCACAATAAATCCTCACCAGAGTGTGGGCAGGGACTGTCTCTCCTGTGTTAGGGCAGTGCCCAGCAAAACGGAGTCCTGATTTCAGATGGACCCTCTAAGTGCTACTGTAATATAAATAATAGGTACATCATCTCACCAATGGAGCTGCTCTGGTGCTCTCCAGGGAGAGTAGCCCGATGAGGAAAGCGGCCACGTACGACACCTTCATCTTTGCGTCTTTCCTCTCTCTGGCGCGGAGTTGTTTCTGGCCTGGCACGCTGAGTGGGAGATGGCAGGGCTGAGCACTGTATTTATACTGTATGCTGGGCTGGGCACTGCCACCACCTTGTTCCAACCCCTGATAACGTGATTGCAGTGAGAGCCAATTGCTTCCTTCTCCTCCCCATGTCCCTCCCATTCCTCCTTCCCCCCTGTCACACCCTCATTCCCTGTTAATCTTTCTTCCACCACATCCTGGTGTAGCCCAGACTTTCATACTCACTTTCTCATTCTGCAGCAGTCCCAGGTTTTTGAGACTCAAGAGAGGCTGAGCGAGGTCAGGCCGCAGGAAACAGGTCACAACCCCGGCAGTCGTTGGCCTGGAGCACACATCTGAAAATGGGAAGTAGGTTCCTAAATCACACAGGCACTTTGTGTTGATATAATTGAAGTGGTACAACTCCCCTAATGGTGTTGCTTATTACCATAAGGAATTATTATGTAAGCTGTGTCTACATCACTGCCTACATCGGCAAAACATATGTCACTTAAGGGTGTGAATATTCCACCCCCGAGTGACGTAAGTTACACTGACATAAGCACTAGTGTGCACGGTGCTACATCAGCGCGAGAGTTTTTCCTCCTGAGAGTTTTTCCTTTTCACAGGAGTGGGTTTTTTATGCTGGCAGGAGAGCATCTTCACCACACATAAGTGTAGACATGGCCTAATTGTTCCTTCTCATTCCTGGAGTCAAGTGGTTTCATGAGACTGTGACGTTGCCCTCTATATGTTTATGGAAATATGCTTATGAGTGTTAATATGACATAACTGGAATGTGCTTTGTGCTAGATATGCCATGTAATGTATCTTTGCAAAGGTTATGATTTCCTGAATATATTCATCCGATTTGTAGGCATGTATCATTTTTATCTCTGAAGTTAGGAGTGTTGGCTCCATGTTTGTATTTGAAGTGTTTGCTCTAGAGTAAACATAAGGGAGGTTTGGCCAACATATTGTGAAGAGACAATTCAAGTATTGGGAGTGCTTAACTAACAATGAACTTGTAGAGACGTCAATCCACATCTGAGCTTTCCTGGGAACATTCAACCTAATATATAAACAATGGCGTCAGCCTGAAAAACGCTGAATCATTCATGGACATGTGACTTGCCCAGGTGGCTACAAACTCCATCTTGTTGCTGTGATTTTGCACAGAAGAATAAAGGGGTTTCCATCCACAAGAGAGAGAATATAAAAGGCCCTGGAAGCCTCTCCATTTTTGTCTTCAGGTTGCTCAAGAGACAGCCTCTCCGCCCCAAAGAGATGCCTGAAAGAAACTGGAAAAAAAGGACTGTAACTACGGGGGTTGAGTGATTGCTGGACCCCGGCCATAAACTACAACATTGGCCTCAAAAGGATTTTACCTGAGATAACATCTAGGGTGAGAAGTTAGTATTTGTAACTAAAGCCTTAGTGTATTAAGGTAGCCATGCGTATTTTGTTTTATTTTGCTTGGTAACTTACTTTGCTCTGTCTGCTATTACTTGAAACCACTTAAATCCTACTTTTTATACTTAATGAAATCACCTTTGTTTATTAATTAACCCAGAGTAAGTAATTAATACCTGGGGGAGCAAACAGCTGTGCATGTGTCTCTATCAGTGTTATAGAGGGTGGACAATTTATGAGTTTACCCTGTATAAACTTTATACAGAGTAAAACAGATTTATTTGGGGTTTGGATCCCCTTGGTAGCTGGGTGTCTAGGTGCTGGAGACAGGAGCACTTCTTAAGCTGTTTTCAGTTAAGTCTGCAGCTTTGGGGGCATGGTTCAGATCCTGGGTCTGTGTTGCAGCAGGTAGCATGTCTGGCTCAACAAGTCATGGTTCTGGAGGCCCAAACTGGCAGAGAAAACGGGCTCAGAGGTAGTCTCAGCACATGAGGAGACAGTCCCAAGGGGGTCTCTGTGACTGAACTCATCACAGTGGCGTAGTCAGCAGGATCTGTGCACAGCTGATTGCTTTGAGATACTGGTAGTGATTGTAAGTGAGTTTTGAGTGTGGTGGCTGGAGAACAAACAAAGTGGTTACTGGTTTATTATTTTCTGTTTGTTTATTTCTGGTAAGTGAAATAAGCACAAAAAGGCAGGAAAATGACTACCAGTGAATCAGCTACAAAACTAGAGCTGGCCAGACTGGAAGCGGAAGAGAAGGCAAAGGACAGTGAGTTTCAAATGAGGCTAAAAAGAAGCAAAGGCAGCCAGGGAGGAAAGAGCCATGGACTTAAAAGACAAGGAAATTGAGACACAGAAAGCTGCCCAGGAGGAGAAGGAAAGGGAGAGGCAACATGCTCAGGAGGAGAAGGAAAGAGAGAGGCAGCTAGTCCTGGAGCTAAAAGACAGAGAAATAGAGGACCAAATTGAGACCCAGAAGCATGAACTGGTTGTAATGAGGTGGAAGAGACAGAACCCTTCAGCAGCTGGTTCTGCTTCCCCAAAAACCCACAAATGGGAACAATTATTGCCACAGTATGATGAATCTAGTGATATTGCTGAATATTTCATCACCTTTGAGAGACTGTGCACTCTCCATGTGATTCCTGAAGATCAAATATTACTACTTGAGTTGCAAAATTGACTGATTCTTCAAACTATGGTAAATTTAAGGAGCTGGTTTTGAAACCGTTTCAGATTACACCTGCAACCTACAGGGTTAAATACAGGAGTCTTAAGAGGGGATCTGGATTAAGTAATGGAGCCTATTTAAATGAAATGAGAGATTTGTTAGACAAGTGGGTGAGGGGAAAAGTTATTATAAGCTTTGAAGTAATGTATGACTTGGTTACTCAGGAGCAGTTCCTGAATATGTGCAGTGATGATGTAAAACAGTATTTGTGGGAGAAAAAGGTGGATGCAGTGGGGGAATTAGCTGAGTTTGCAGACTCTTACAAGCAATCACAAGCTGCAATTAAACATATACCACTGGCAAAGGGAAACCACTTGTCCCAAGTCTCCTGTACAAGCAGAGGAGCCCAAGAGGTGCTATCATTGTAAGGCCACTGAGCGCCTGAGGAATAAATGTCCGAGGCTAAGTGGGAACAGGCAGCAGGTAACACATGAAGCTGCTGCTTCTCAGAGCACAGGGGTATCCTGGGCTACTGCCTCTTTCCAGGCAGGATTTGTAAAGGTTGCTTCTACACAGCCAAGCAGTGAGCCTGTGCATGCTGTGAAGCTTAATGGCAAAGTGCTCCAAGGATGGAGAGACACTGGTGCAGAAATTTCTCTGGTCAGGAGGGACCTGATCCAGGAGAAGGATTTGTTATCAGGAAAAATGGGAGAATTAGAACTGGTGGGAGGTTTCAAAGTCCTTGCACCTTTAGCTAAGGTACACATGGACACTGGTGCTTAGCAGCCTGAACTGACTGTTGCAGCGGTGGCACACAATTTTGCACCGTTTCTACTGAGGAATGATTTTTTGGATGTGGCAGAATCTGTCCCAGGGTTTGTTAGCAGCAAGAAGGAATCTTGTGCTGAAAATCCCAGAAGGGAGGATAAAGTCACAAGTGCTGCTGGGGGAATAGTAGAGTGTTTCTTTAATTCCTCGGTAGCAGCAAGGGTGGTCGTAAGCAGTTTCTGCAGCCCTGGGCTCAAGGCAGGTCCCTGCAGGAAGGGCTGGATATAGCCAGCTCCTGTCTGTGACCATCTCCTTGGAGGAAGGGGAATGTTTCTCCTTGTAACAGGGACGCCATCCCAACTGCTGACTGCCAGGAAGTTGCAGGTCAGCATGGGACCGGTCCTGCTCTGGGATTCACAGAGACACGTATCCCGGAGATGTTAGTTGGGGTCCTGGTGACCACTGTGGTGGGAAGGGGGCTGTAGCTGGAAGCAAGCCCAACCTGAGTGAAAGGGGGGATTTTGCTTGCCAGTGAAGGGTCTGTCCTAGCTGGTAGCTGTGAGCCCACAGCTGGATCAGGGTCACCTTCCCTTTTGGGGGACACAGGGGTGTCTGCCTCAGAGAGGAGCCCAGAGAGGAAAGTCCAGATGGAAGGTGCGGGGGGACCGGAGGGTCTGCCCACCTTTTGTAGGGAAGCTTTTCCCCAGAAGGAGGGTGAAGGATCTGCATTTAAATGCCAGACCCCTCACCTGTGGGTCAGGTTTTAAGGGAGGACTGGGGGTCAGATCTATGGGATGGGGAGAGTCCTCACAGCTGACCTTTTGGGAACAGAGCGTGGAGTAACTGAGGGGATCTTACCAGTACAAAGCACTCCATTAAAAATGTTGTTCCTGCTACCCTTGTAAAAGATAAGTCTGTCTCTTCAGGGCTGGGGAAAGAAAAACGTTGCATTTGGGAAGCTTCACAAGGGAGTGGGGTCCAACCCGAAAAAATTCCAGAGGGAGGGGCCGAGGGCAGGCAGGGCTGCGGTGCATCCTTTCCTAACCAAAACCTCAAGCACATGCCTGAGTTGAGAGCCTTCTCCAGAAAGGCAGGAGAGTCTGTGTCTGAGCCCCGATCACGGTACACAAAGGGATTGAAGAATGCAGTGGACACTGGGCAAGCCAGGCTGTGTGAACGGAATCTGTCCGTCACAGAATGGCTGTCAAGAGAAAGGAGTTAATACTGCAGAAAGGTCGCGGGGTCACATGCCACATGTTCCCCATCCCCTGGCTCAGACCCAGCTCCCATCCAGCTCCCACAGCCCCCCCACCCAGGGCAGCAAACAACGGGTTACCTCAACTCCCCACTGCTCTTCCCTGCCATGCAGCCGGCAGCCGGCAGGGGCGGGGGCAGGGACAGCCCTGCTCAGAGCACGTCTAGCTCGGGGGCTGCAGAGGAGGCAGCAGGAGCTGTGGGCAGGCGGCGCCGAGTGTCTCAGTGTGGATCTGGGACAATGACCTGGAAGACATCACAAGTCCATGGTGTTATATCCTTGGGGCAGCCAGTGTAGGAAGCAATCACTTGAGGCCAGAGAGCAGGCAGCTAACCAAAACCTCCATTTTATTTACATATCTACAGAGAGCTTCTCAGCCGGTTGAAACCGGTTGAGCTAACCCATAATAATCTAACTCAGTTGCCATAGCAACAAAACCATGACAACCAAATACACAACATATTCCTCCCCCGCTAATAAGAACATCCCCTAAATAAAACACACACTAGACTAGAGAAGGAGGGTAGACTGCCTCCATTCCCGGCTAAACCCTGGGGATTATTTTGCCCCATAACCGTGGGTTCGCCCTAGCTAAAGATCCAGCCGATGAGGAGGCCTTCTGTCTCTAGGTGGATTACGGCGAACTACTGGTGTTATTGCACCCGAAAGCACTAGGGGCTCAGGTCCGCAGCACGAACAGGTGAGGAGGTGGTATCAGCTCGTGCTGGGCAAAGGGGTATCTCAGCCGCCGGCAGTAATGGAGGAGAACAGTCAGAAACAGGTGACTCGTGATTCGATCCCTCACCAGAAGAGGTGAAGTCAGACCCCTCAACTGCAGATGGGTCCTGAGGACTGGCATGACCTGGCAACAGCTGATCTACATGTCGTCGCCAGGTAAGATTCTCTGCAGTCCGGACTGTGTAGGAAACAGGTCCTGTTTGAGTGATGACTGTGGCCGGAACCCATTTAGCTCTGGAAGTATAATTCCGAGCCAAAACTGGCTGTCCCGGGCTAAAGGTTCGGTCTTTTGCTCTGGGTGCCCGTCTGATGACTTGATATTGCTGCTGATGTTGCACAATTTGTCGGGGTTCAGAAGGTTTCAGCAGATCAAAGCAAGTGCGCAGCTGTCGTCCCATCATTAGAAAGGCCGGAGATGCGTGGGTCGTAGCATGAGGTGTGTTTCTGTAGGAAAGTAAAAAGGTATCCAGACGCTTTTGAATGGAGTGTTGTCCCCTTGCTGATTTCAAAGCGTTTTTCATTGTCTGCACAAATCTTTCAGCTAATCCGTTGGTGGACGGATGATATGGTGCTGACGTGATGTGGTGTATCCCATTTGCTTTCATAAAATTTTGAAACTCCTGAGAAACGAACTGCGGTCCGTTGTCGCTCACAAGTTGTTCTGGCAGACCAAAACGACTAAAGAGTCCTCGTAGTTTTTGGATAGTACTCTCTGCAGAAGTGGACTGCATTACAGAGACTTCTGGCCATTTAGAATGGGCATCTATTGCCACCAAGAACATGCTTCCTTCAAGGGGGCCAGCAAAGTCAACGTGAATACGTTGCCACGGGTTTTCAGGCCAGTCCCATGGGTGTAGGGGTGCCCACTGGGGTGCATTCCTCACACCCTGACATGACATACAAGCTTTTGCCTTCTCTTCAATAGCGCTGTCCAATCCAGGCCACCAAAAATAGCTTCGTGCAATTTCCTTCATGCGCACTATTCCACAGTGACCGGAATGTAGCTGTTCTAACATCTGTGATCTCAGTGGTGGTGGAATAATGACACGTCTCCCCCACAACAAACAACCAGATTGGACCGATAACTCCGTCCGCTTGGACATGTAGGGAACAAGGTCGGATGAGACCGGAGAGGTTTGTCGAGATGTTCCATGCATCACCAGGTCCATAACGTGGGACAATACTGGGTCAACGCGAGTTGCCTTCTTTATCTGAGTAGCAGTGATGGGTGTATTCTCTACCTGTTCAAAGTAGAAGATTTCCTTTTGGGCACTATCTTGGTGTTTGACCGGCAAAGGCAACCTTGAGAGGCCATCTGCATTGCCGTGTAGAGTGGATTTCCGATATTTGATTTCATATGTGTGTGCTGAAAGTAACAATGCCCAACGTTGCATACGACTAGCAGCTAATGGGGGAATGCCTGTGTAAGGTCCAAAAATTGATGTCAGAGGTCGATGGTCTGTGAGAAGAGTAAATTTTCGCCCAAACAGGTACTGATGAAACTTCCGAATTCCAAAAACAATTCCTAATGCCTCACGTTCGATTTGGGCGTAGTTAGTTTCTGCTTTGCTTAGAGTGCGTGAAGCAAAAGCAATAGGTCTCTCTTCTCCTGAAGGCATAATATGTGACACGACTGCTCCCACTCCATAAGGGGAGGCATCGCAGGCCAATTGCAGTGGTAAGGATGGATCAAAGTGCATTAGAACTTCAGAATTTAGCAATGCATCCTTAGCTTTGTTAAACGCAACATCACAGGCTTCAGTCCACTTCCAGGCCTTGTTCTGCCCAAGGAGCTCATGAAGTGGTTTTAGCAGTGTGGCTAACTGTGAGATGAACTTTCCATAATAGTTCAGGAGTCCTAGAAACGAGCGCAGCTGGCTTACATTTCGAGGTGGGGGAGCCTCCACAATAGCTTTAACTTTTGCAGGGGCCTTATGAAGACCTGCAGAATCAATGATGTGACCCAAATATTCAACAGAGGGCTTGAAGAATTCACACTTGTCTTTGCGAACTCGTAGGCCATACTCTTCCAGTCTTTGTAGGGTAGCCTCTAAATTCTTTAAGTGATACTCTTCATTTCTTCCAGTGACCAGGATATCATCCAGATAGCACTGAACTCCTGACAAGCCACACAAGATCTGGTCCATAGCCCTCTGGAACAGGGCGGGAGCAGATGTTATCCCGAAGGGTAGACGACAGTATCGATAAAGCCCCTTATGAGTCACAATAGTCAACAGCTCTTGGGACTTTTCATCGACGTGCATCTGTAAATATGCTTGACTCAGATCAATCTTACTGAACTTTTGTCCCCCAGCCAGGCCCGCGAAGAGGTCATCGATGCGGGGAAGCGGGTATTGCTCTGCACACAACACTGGGTTGACAGTGACTTTAAAATCACCGCAAATCCGGAGAGAGCCATCTTTCTTCACGATTGGAACGATAGGAGTGGCCCATGAGCTATGGGTAACTGGTATTAGGACTCCATTGGTGACCAGGCGCTCCAGGTCTGCTTAAACTTTTGGCCTGATGGCATATGGCACAGTTCGGGCTTTCAGATATTTTGGTGGACTGCCAGGTTTAATGTTCAATGTCACAGTGATTCCCTTCATACTTCCCAAATCATCTCCAAAAACAGCAGCATGTTTCCTTAGTATAGGGGTTAGACTGGTTTCTTCCTTAGTCAACCGGTGCACTTCTGCCCAGTTCAGTTGAATCTTCCCAAGCCAAGACCTACCCATTAAGGCTGGGTAGTTACCTCTCACCACAAACAGTGGCAATTTAGCCACCTGTCCATTGAGCTCCACCTTAACATCAATAGTGCCCAGCATAGGCACAGCTTCTCCCGTATACGTCTTCAGAACAGCTTTTGTTGCCTTAAGCGGAAGATGCTGTAGCTTTTCTTTATACACAGTCTCGGAGATCAGTGAGACGGCTGCACCGGTGTCCAGTTCCATGCGTATACGTTTGCCATCCAATAACGGGGTTACCCAGTATTCATGTGAGCCCATTGCCAAAGACAAAACATGCAGTGGCACTTCCTCTTGCGATGAGGTGTCACCTTGATCATCCTGGGTCTGCTCTAGGGTATGCAGGGTTCCTCTTTTTGTCGGCCAGACCACAGGCCTCTTTTTCTTTTGTTTACAGGCACACTCAATGTGTCCCTTTTTGCCACAGTGTCGACACACCAGGTCCTTACACCAGCATTCTGATGCCTGGTGACCCGGCTTACCACAGCGGTAACATTCTTGAATCTGCACAGTTTTGTGGGTCGGTTCTTGTAACACTTTTTGCACCCTAGGGGGTGCACCGATGTATTGTGCCTCCCTTGTAGCCAGTTCCATGGAGACAGCAATATCAACAGCCTTCTGTAAGGTAAGCTGAGCCTCTGTCAGTAGGCGCTTCCGTATAGCTTCACTGTACAGGCCACACACTAACCTGTCACGCAGGGCATCATGTAACATTTCTTTAAATTCACAGTGTTCTGCTAGCTTTTTTAAAATGGCTACAAATTGTACAACTGTTTCATCTTCCTTTTGGTCTCTTTTGTGGAACCTATATCTTTCAGCAATTACCAGTGGTTTTGGGGAGAAATGAGACCCCAGGATTTCCACAATGTCACTGTAAGATTTAGTTGCTGGCTTAACAGGGTGTAGTAAGCTGTGTAGCGGGAGTAGGTTTTAGCCCCTACAACACTTAAGAATATTGGCACCTTCTTCGCTTCTGTAATGTCATTTGCAATTTAAAAAAGCTCAAAACGCTCAGTATACACATGCCACTGCTCTGTATTCTCATCAAAAGGCTCCAGGGGCCTGGTCAGAGTAGCCATGATTTTTAGTTTCACTTTCACAGTCAGTGCAAAGAAGCAGCTTTTTTACTTTGTTTGGTCTTTACCTTGACTTCTACTTCCTTCTGTTACTGGAGCAGCACCAGGATCCCACCCTCGTCGCCAGTGTTATATCCTTGGGGCAGCCGGTGTAGGAAGCAATCACTTGAGGCCAGAGAGCAGGCAGCTAACCAAAACCTCCATTTTATTTACATATCTACAGAGAGCTTCTCAGCCGGTTGAAACCGGTTGAGCTAACCCATAATAATCTAACTCAGTTGCCATAGCAACAAAACCATGACAACCAAATACACAACACATGGGACAGAGTAGCCAACAGAGCCTGGACTGTACCGGAGCCCCCTGCCCCTGGGCATCTGCTGAGGGTGCAGAAGGGGCGAGCAGGCTCCCATTCGCTCAGGACGTGTCCATGGGAGGCCGTGAAATCCTCAGTGTGAAGGGGGCAGAACGTGCGTCACCCACAGGCTGCGTGCAGATCTGGATTCCCTTCATGGCAGGGTCACCTGCTGAGTCACCTGCCGAGTTCCCTGGAACTGAGCAAGAGGGAGGGACAGAACCGAGCTGTGTAACGTGCCGAGGGATTTCGCTCCTTCGCCCCGAGAGCTCTGAGGAACTGCACCCGGACATTCTGAATCATCCATGTCCAGGCAGGTATCAAACCGCTCCCTTTGGGGGAATGTGGAACGTTGTGCCTGGAAAGGAGACGGTCTCACTGCTCCCATAGGTGATGTTTCTGGGCTGCTGCAGCTTCCGGGGTGCAAGATGCCCCTTCCCGCTCTGCTGCTGTGCAGGTTCTCAGCGTGGGGGAAACACCAAACCCTCATTTTGGCTGGGGTAGAACCGACCCTCTCCTCCCGCCATTGTCACGGCTCCTCTCCAGCCCTTGGCAGTCTCTGGGGATGATAATCTTGCCTGGTGTCTCTCAGCCCTTTCCATCCCAGTGTCCCCCTGCCATCCAGCTGGGACCTGCAGGCTGGGTGGCTAATGACCCCGGGGTCCTGGCAGGGTCTTGTCTGCTGAGAATGATGCTGCCTGGGGAAAGGGCTGAACTCTGTGGCCAAGGAACAACTCCCACCTCACAGAGCACAGACTGGCAGAGCCCCCAGCCTGGGCTGAGACCCATGAGCCGTGCCTAGTGGACCCCACGACCTTCCCCCTCATGGCAAATTTCAGCAATTTCAGGTTCTGCCCCAAATGGGAACCAAGCCGGGTTTTGAGCTAGTGCCAATGGCTAGACCTTGTCTCCAGTACCTCCTCCTGGATTCCAATGACCAGGCCCCTGTAGCCCGGTCTGTGTCGGCCTCTCTTGGGCAGGGGGTCGCAGGCTGCAGCACGCTGGCTCTGGCAAGCTCCAGCCTCTGCTGCCCTTCGCCCCTGTCACAGAGCTTCTGGCGATGAGCAGAGGGCGGGCGTCTGCACAGCTTTATTCGGACCCCGCCTGCAGTACCTTTGGCCACCATGGGCTGTTGGCGTAAAGTTGGTTTCTCTTCAGGGTAGATGAAGTGGCTGTTAAGTGGCTCCCGTCTTGTCTCTCGGAGTCAGCCTAGAGTATGGTACTAGCCACTAACCCCTCTGCCTCCAGTGACCCTGCAGGGTCTGGGCTGACCCCCACTCTGTGTGTGCTCTGAGGGACGGGGAGCTGACCTGAATCTCAGAGAAGGACGGGGACCCCGCCTGCCTGTGACAGGGGCCGTCAGGGGAGAACGACTCCAACCTCCATCTGTGTGTTACACAAGCAGCCCACAGATGAGCCCCTCACTCTCAGAGACCCCATCTGCCTCTGACCTGGGCAGCCTGGAGAGGGGAACCCAGGTGCCTGGGGCTGGCGCTAAGTCTGCACCCACTTGTGCACCGCGAGCATCAACAGGAGATAGGGATGAATGCTTCATTTCTACCCCAGGGGTTCTGTGTCTGGGGGGAAGCAGGAATTCTCTGCAATGTTTTTCTGGATGAAATGCCTGGCAAGGACTGATTCGTCCAGGGGCTGTGAGCCAGCAGGTGCCAAAGGGTTAAACAGCTGGTTGTCCACAGAGCAGGAGAATGAGAGGGTCTGTGCCAGGTCTGGGCTGGGAGGACGGGTCATTAAAGGACTGACAGAAACCCACTGTGATGTTCCCCAGGTATTATCTGGACCGGTGATCTTCCAGGTCACTCCAATCCTTAACTCTGGGAGCCAGCCTTACCCTGCTCTGCTGTGAGACCCCCCCACCCCTCGGTTCTCACAGGGGGGGTGCGCCAGAGTGAGGGTCATCGTGTTCAGGGTGTTGGAGGTTTCTATAATCCACCGTGACCCTTGAAAAATTGTTCCAATGGATATTTACTTCCACTGTTAAAAATGTGCCTTGTTTCCAATATGAATTTGTCTAGCGTCAACTTCTAACCGTTGGATCATGTCGCACCTTTCTCTGCTAGACTGAAGAACTCGTTGTTAAATATTTGTTCCCCTCGTAGGTACTTATCGTCTGACATTAAGTCACCCCTTGGCCTTCTCCTTGGTAACCAAAGTATATTGAGTTCCCTGAGTCTTGCACTGTAAGGCCTGCGTTTTAATCCTTTAATCACCCTTGTGATGTGCTACATCTTATCTCGTGCCCCCTGAGAGAGTTAAACTGTACAGCTCGTGTTGTGTGTTCAGTGGGATTCTGGGAGAGGGTGTGTTTAAGATACAGCGTAAATTGAGGGGGCAGCACTGATTCTGGAGGGGAAGGGGGTTGGACTGCATTGCAACTCTCAACGGGGGGGTTACTTACATCGGCTGTATCCTGTCTTGTGCCTGGCTACCACTCTCAGCCAGGCTGCTGCCCGGAGGGTCCCCGCTTCCCGTTCAGTTAGTCGAGAACCCCGGGCAGCTGGCCCCTGCTCTCACTGGGGGTGACGGGGTCGGGGAGGCAGCTGAGCTCCTGGAGGGGAGCTGCATGGAACCGAGAGCTTTGGCTCTCAGCCTCCCACCCTGCCCCTCTCTAGTGTGTGGAGGCGCTCCTGGTGAGGACACGCATCACCGACAGGAGGAGGGTAGTGGGGACATCAGCCACCACAGTAATTACTAACTTAGGGCTGAAGTGTAGACATGCCCTTGGAATGGAGCAAATCCCGTGCCAGTCTGCAAGTAAAACTAATTTACTGAAAAATATTTAAACAACAAACAATTCCAAAGCTTTTTGTGCAGTTGCATTTATTTGTATTTTTGCAGAGCTCTTGGCATTCCCCAGGGCAGCAGAGGGACAGAGCTCTTTGCCCCCTGTTACATCGAGAGACGCCACAATCAATGGACAGCACAGTAAGAGTCCCAGTCATCAGATTCATGATTCTTACGTGGCCTTTGATTGGTCAGGAGAGGTGAGAGGCAGCAGCACGGGAAGCGTAATGGCATCGTCGCCGTGTTCAGCAAATCTGGTTTCATCAGCGTGTCTCTTATTAATTCATCATCCCAGGGCCTGCAGGGCCAGGGAGAGATGGCAAACAACCATTACGGTCCCAGTAACCCACTGGGAATTAGACAAGTACCCTCCCCCATACCCTGAAGGAATTCCACCCCTTCCCATCCCCAGCCAGCTGGGTGCATTTTACATCAGTGCCCTTTGCAAACTGTTTTACTGATAGACTGGAAAAGGGAGTCAGGGAGCAGTCAGAGCCCTGCCGATCAGCTCCTCTCTCTGCCCCAGCAGTGTGCAGCGGTGGGCAGGAGGTGCTGGGGGCGAGGGAGTGGGAACACGGGTGGGACACACTCGGGGAAGGGGGCGCAGTGAGGCAGCAAGAGATGGGACAGAGCGGGGGCGGGAAGAGGCAGGGAGGGGATAGGAAGAGGCAGAGTGGGGATGGGGTCTTGGGGGAAGGGGTGGAGTGGGGGCAGGGCCTGGGGCAGAGCTGGGGGTTGAGCACCCCCCAGCACATTCGAAAGTCAGCACCTCAAAGATTTTACAACCGTGTTTTTTGCAAATAAAAAAAAAGATTTTGTTTTCTGTTGAAAAACCAAAAAAAGGGCCTGGGCTATTTTTGAAACTAGAAGAAAAAGAAGAACTGGAAGCTGTTTTATTGACTCTTATGACACATCCTGAGAAGAGATGAGGGTCTTTCCTGAACTCTCCCTTAGGTTAGCAGGAGATTAAAAAACGCAACGGGCACTTCTGTACGCAGCCCTGTAGGGGGCAGCTGGGTTACTGGACCAGGAGTGTAGCTGAAATCATGTATATGATTGTCCCTGGTGATACTATTCTCTCCACTCCAGAGGTGCAGACTGACAGCATTGGCAGCCACTCACAGGGTGTTTCCTTACTGCTCAGGATAAGAATTGGGGCTGGTTGAAGTTTTTCCAAATGAATTTTTTTTCTAGACTGACCCGCATCTAGCCCCTAACTGCTGGTTTATTTAGAGCATACCTTCTCTAAAGCTATCCCAGTTAAATGTAAAGACTTTCTGTGCTTAAGGCCCTATCTACATTACCACTTTTCTCGGAAAAATGTATGTCACTCAGTGGTGTGAAAAAAATACCCCCCTAATTGACATAAGTTTCGCCAGCATAAGCGGTAATGTGCACAGCGCAATGTCGGCGGGAGAGCTTCTCCCGCCGACATTGCTTCCACCGTTCCTTGGGGGTGGCTTTATTACATCGACGAGACAGCTCTCTCCTGTCAGCTGGAGAGAGCTTACAGTGGAATAGCTGAATTGGTACAGCTGTGCTGCTGTATGCTCTCTAGTGTAGACACAGCCAGAGACTCCACCATATCCTAGGTTAATTGTTCCAATGGTTAATTTATACTGTTAAAATTTGCACCTTCTTTCTTGATTCAATTTGTCTAGCTTCAGTTTTAGATTATCAGATTTCGTCTTCCTTTGTTTGATTAAAGAGCCATCTCCCATCAGAAATCTCTTCCCCCTGCAGTTATGTGTATACCAGGATCAAGTCACCTCTTAACTGTCTTTGTGGTAAATTAAATAGATTGCGCTGCTTGTGTTTGGACTCCCCAGGCTCTCTCAGCTAGCCTGACCTCTGAGCCCACCTCTGCCGGCCAGTGGGCTTCCTATGCTTAATCTGATTTAAAGGTCCCAAACTAATGTAAAAGCCCCAAAGGAGAGTAAATTCTGAATACTCACAGACACGCCCCCTTCAAGTCCTCCATAACCCTAGAGGAAAAAAGCAAGTTACTAAAATATTAATTTCTTGTTGCTGCTCTTTCTCTGGGAGCAGTGAAATGAAAATGATGCCCTGAAAGGAACTGGACTCAAATGGCTGCTGGTTGGGAAATGGGAGCCAGTGTGGTCTGGTGAAAAGGAAGCTGGGCTGGGAGACAAGAGCTCGGGGATCTGTTCTGGGCTCTGCCACTGACTTTCCCAGTGACTTTAGATAAGTCGCTTCCCTTTTTTGTGCCTTTCTTCTTCTCTTTGCCTTCCTTCATTTCATCTAATCGGTCGCAGCTAAATGCACCAGAATCACTTTACAGACTCTCAGAGTCAACTGCCTCTGGAGCATCTATGGGCAGAGCACCACCAGCAGGGCTCAACATGCCCCCAAACCGCTAGGCAGACAAAGGCAGGAGTGATATAGTGCTGCTCTTTCTCTGATATCATTGAAATGATGCTGGTTTCGTGGCAGTGGCTGAGCCAAGCAGCTCCTGAGGTGGGAAATTTCCCAGCCATCTGGTTGATATCCACTCTCCCTTCTATTGAAATATTTCCTAGATCCCCAAGTGCTTCCTTGGCTCCCATGTTAGGAAACCTCTTCTCACCTGGGCTAAATTCTATTCTGGTGTAAACTAGAATTTCTCTATTGACTTCAGTGGTGCAAGGCTGATTTACATCTGCTGGGGGAGCTGCTCCCTGGTGTAGTTGAGACCATGAATATGATTGTCCGTGGGGATGTTATTATCCCCACTCCAGATGTGCAGAATGAGAGGGGTCCCAGTGAATCACAGTTCCCAGAGTGTCTGACTCCGCTGGGAAGTGGTTTGTATCATGGCTGTAAAGACCAGAGCCCACAGAGAACCAACAAACCGGCTACTGGGAGAATGGGAGAACTGACACTGCAAAGAACACCTGGATTAACTCTGACACCCCCCTCTGGGATTTAGAAGCCCATTGCTCTGCCTTTTGCCTTAATCCTTTCACATCTGTCTGGGCTTTTCCGGCTGACCACTGGGCTCAGCACTGGGGCTTGTGAACAGGTTCTGCGATAATATAAGACAGTCAGACAGCCTGACAGCAAAGCAACTTTGAATACTCCCCCCTGGAACTCTTCCAGATATGCTCCCATTAACGGATTCCCTCACATTGTCCATAGCTGAACCACACCATGGCTACGCTAGGAGCACCTTGTCACTACAGCTATCCCGGTGCACTTTTCATAGAATCATAGAATTCAAGATCAGAAGGGACCATTATGATCATCTAGTCTGACCTCCTGCAAGATGCAGGCCACATAAGCCGATCCACCCACTCCTGAACTAATTCACTCCCTTGACTCTGCTGTTGAATGCTCCAAATCATGATTTAAAGACTTCAAGTAGCAGATAATCCACCAGCAAGTGACCCCTGCCCCATGCTTCGGAGGAAGGCGAAAAACCTCCAGGGCCACTGCCAATCTACCCTGGAGGAAAATTCCTTCCCGACCCCAAATATGGCGATCAGCTGAACCCCGAGCATGTGGGCAAGACTCTCCAGCCAGACCCTCTGGAAAAGGCTAACAATATCCCAACATTGACCCTTTGTACTAATTACCAGTGTGGCACGTTATTGACCTATTGACTAAACCCGTTATCCTATCATACCATCCCCTCCATAAACTTATCCAGCTTAATCTTAAAGTCATGGAGGTCCTTCGCCCCCACTGTTTCCCTCGGTAGGCTGTTCCAGAATTGCACTCCTCTGATGGTTAGAAACCTTCGTCTAATTTCAAGCCTAAATTTCCTGACTGACAATTTATATCCGTTTGTCCTCGTGTCCACATTAGCACTGAGCTGAAATAATTCCTCTCCTTCCCTGGTATTTATCCCTCTGATATATTTAAAGAGTGCAATCATATCTCCTCTTATCCTTCTTTTGGTTAAGGAAAACAAACCGAGCTCCTCAAGTCTCCTT
The DNA here is from genome assembly GCF_020497125.1 of Mauremys mutica. Classification (NCBI taxonomy): domain Eukaryota; kingdom Metazoa; phylum Chordata; order Testudines; family Geoemydidae; genus Mauremys; species Mauremys mutica. Next base: position 13,047,200 of record NC_059088.1, read on the forward strand.
TCATACGACAGGCTTTCCATTCCTCGGATCATCTAGTGGCCCTTCTTTGTACTCGTTCCAGTTTGAATTCATCCTTCTTAAACATGGGAGACCAAAACTGCACACAATACTCCAAATGAGGTCTCACCAACGCCTTATATAACGGGACTAGCACCTCCTTATCTCTACTAGAAATACCTCGCCTAATGCATCCCAAGACCGCATTAGCTTTTTTAACGGCCACATCACATTGCCTACTCATAGTCATCCTACGATCAACCAGGACTCCTAGGTCCTTCTCCTCCTCCGTTACTTCCAACTGGTGCGTCCCCAGCTTATAACTAAAATTCTTGTTAGTCATCCCTAAATGCATAACCTTACACTTCTCATTATTGAATTTCATCCTGTTACTAATACTCCAGTTTACAAGGTCATCCAAATCTCCCTGGAGGATATCCCGATCCTTTTCCGAATTGGCAATACCTCCCAACTTGGTGTCATCCGCAAACTTTATCAGCCCACTCCTACTTTTGGTTCCGAGGTCAGCGATAAATAGATTAAATAAAATCGGACCCAAAACCGAACCTTGAGGAACTCCACTGGTAACCCCCCTCCAACCCGACAGATCACCCTTCAATACGACCCTCTGCAGTCTCCCCTTTAACCAGCTCCTTATCCACCTCTGGATTTTCATTTTGATCCCCATATTTTCCAATTTAACCAGTAATTCCTCATGCGGTACCGTAGCAAACGCCTTACTGAAATCAAGATATATTAGATCCACCGGCACGGGAGCCGGCCAACAGGGCTGCTAACAGGGGAGTTTGAGTGGGAGAGTTCCCATTGGAGGAGCAGGTATTTGGATTTGCATCTGTCTTTGTGTATTTGCATCTGTCTTTGTAGTGCTTGTATCTATCTGTAGAGGCCCGTCGGGGCAGACTGCTGAGTGGGCAGCCGAGCCCTGAGTAGGGGGCGGAGCTAGGCTGAGGAGGGGCCTATAAAAGCGGCCGCCCAGCCAGGCAGCGGCACAGCTGCGAGCAGCGGCACGGGAGCCGGCCAACAGGGCTGCTAACTGGGGAGTTTGCACTTTTATCGCTGCAGTTTATTCTAGTCCCCCCTGAGCAAAATAAGCTATGTAAAAAACAGCACAGTTTTCCTGCTATAAGTGAGTCTTACGTGAGGGGCTTTTGCCAGCACGGCCAGGGACTAAATGTCTTCCTACCCCAGACCAACACAGCTATTCCAGCAGAAGTCAGTAGTGTAGACATATCTACAGACAGTATACTTGCATCTGACGAAGTGGGTATTCACCCACAAAAGCTCATGCTCCAAAACGTCTGTTAGTCTATAAGGTGCCACAGGATTCTTTGCTGCTTTTACAGACAGTACAGTTATCCCAGTTCACTTCTGTTGCTACAGCTTATTCTAGTCCCCCCTGAGCCACATAAGCTAGGTTTTGTTTATAATTCTTTTTGTAAAAAACATCAGAAAAAATCGGAAGAGAAATATAAATACTCACATCTGCGGAGCCTTCGTCTGTGTCCTCAACAGACTGTAAGGAAAAATCGAGGAGTTACTTGATCTGCTCTTTCTCCAGTGTCATCAAAATGTAGCTGATTCCCTCACAATGGCACTACTCCATTTGGGGTGGGGAGGATGTTGATGATTTAGACTTTAGAGACGTCATTTCCCCTCTGTGTGTCTGTCTTTCTTCTTCTCTCTGCCTTCCTTCATTCAGCTGACCAGTCACTGTTTAATCTACCAGTATTACTTAAGGGACTCAAAGCCAACTGCGTTTGGTGTATTTATGGACAGAGCACCAGCAACAGGGCTGAGTGTGCCCCCGAACCGCTAGATAGAAAAAAGGCAGGAGTTCTTTAATGCTGCTCTTTCTCCAATATCATTGAAGTGATGCTGGTTTCATCATAGTGGCAGTGGCTGAGACAGGAAGCGCCTGGGGTGGGACATTTCCCTGCCATGCAGGTAATTTCCACCCTGCCTCCCACTGAACTATCTCCTACATCCCCCACTTGAACGCTTCATTAGCCACCATGTTAGGAAGCCCCTTTTAAATGGGTAAGATGCTGTGCTGGTGTTAACTGGCATTACTGTATTGATTTCAGTGGTGCGAGGACGATTTACATCTGCTGGAGAGCTGCTCCCTCATGTAGTTGAGGTCATGTGTATGATGTCCATGGAGATACCACTATCACCCCCCCAAAGGTGCAGAATGACAGCATTTGCAGCCAATCACAGCTCCCAGTGTGTATGATCCTACTAGGCAGTGGTTGTTAACATGGGTATAAAGAACAGGTCCCACGGAATCCCCACAGAACGGCTACTAGTAGAATAGAAGACTTGCCGCTGCAAAGAACATCTGGATTGATTCTGACACACCCTTTGGGATTTAGACACCCATTGCTTTGTCTTTTGCCCCAATCAGGGGCGGCTCCAGGCACCAGCGCAGCAAGCGTGTGCCTGGGGCAGCAAGTTGTGGGGGGGCAGTGTGCCAGTCGCCGTGAGGGCGGCATTCAGGCAGCCTTCGGCAGCATGCCTGCGGGAGGTCCGCCAGTACCGCGGTAATTCAGCAGCAGGAATGCCAAAGGCGGCCTGAATGCCGTGCTTGGGGCAGCAAAAGACATAGAGCCACCCCTGGCCCCAATCCTTGCACATCTGTCCAGGCTATTCCAACTGACCACTGGCTCAGGGTTCAGGCTTGCTAAGAGCCACTGCGAGACTAGAAAAACAGCCTGACAGTGAATCGGATATGGAATACTCACCCCAGAAACACTCCCAGGTAGGTCCTTCACAGCCTGTAAGGAAAAAGCTGGGAGTTACTTGAACCTACGCTTTCTCCAGTAGCATCAAAATATAGCCACTTCCCTCCCATTGTCCATAGCTTAACCACACCATGGTCACCCCAGCAGCATCTTGTCCGTACAGCTGTCCTAGTGTACCAGTGCGCTTTTGTGGGTGTAGGTTATACTAGCACATTCTGAGCTAAATAATCTATACAGGGAAAAGTGCAATTTTGCTGCTATAACTGTGTCTCCACTAGGGGCTTTTGCCAGCACAGCCGTGTCAGCCAGGGACCAAACATCTTCAGATCTTAGACCCACAGCGCTATGCCAAGGGACGTTTGTAGTGTAGACATGTCTCCAGACAGCTCTGTGAGGGGCAGCATTCCCACCGCCCTTCTTTCTCAGGGCTGGGATTCACTTCCAGACTTTGGGGGCTTCCTTACTGCTCAGGGTAAGAATTAGAGCTGGTTGAAGGTTTTCCACATGAATTGTTTGAAAATCCTATGCCAGCAGAAGTCAGAGGGAAAGGTTTTTGTATATTGATGTTCTTTGGGGAAATTCTTCCCCCCTTCCCAAAAAATAGCAGGTGTCAATGTTTTTAAAAAACCCTAAAAAGTTCCCCCCTTTTCTTTTCCACTGATAACCCGGGGGGGGAGGGGAGGGGCAGTTGATCAAATACTAAATCTCTTTCCTTTTTTGATTTTCATTCTCTTTGTTAATAATTCAGAAAAAAATGGAAGCAATTTTTTTCCATGAAAATCTTCATTTTGAACAAAAATATTCTTGGTTGACTAAAGCTGATTGAAATTTTTTCATCAAAATAAGTTTTCAATTGACAAATGGATTTTCAATCAAAGCTGAAGCTTTTCAAAAAATATCCTTTAGATGAAAAATTAAGATCTGAACATTTGGAGAGGAAAATGTTGATTTTGATTTTCCAAAAGAAATTTTTTGCATTGAAAACTTCATAAATGTAACCACAATGTTTTTTTTATTGTCCCTGGGCTGTGAAATTTCCTATGTATCCAGTCAATTGACACCCTCCAGCACATTGAATTATCTCCTGGATTCTCACTTGAATGCTTCTTTACGTGCCACGTAGGAAACCTTTTTCCAAACAGGCCAATTTCTGTTCTGGTGTAAACTGGCACTACTCGATTGACTTCACTGGAGCTCGGCCCATCTACACGTGCTGGGGATCTGCTCCCTTGTGATGTTGTATGTGGTTGTCCAGTTGTGATACTATTATCCCCAGTTCCAATGGTGCAGAATGAGAGGATTCCCAGTGAATCACACCTCCCAGTGTGTCTGACTCCACTAGGAAGTGGTTCTTATCATGGTTGTAAAGAATTGAAGCCACACAAAACTCCAACAAAATGGCTACTAGTAAAAAAGGAGACTTGAAAGTGCAGAGAGCATCTAAATGAACTCTGACACACCCTTTGGGGATTTAGAGAACCATTCTTTGTCTTTTGGTCCAGAGCTTCAGCATCTGTCCAGGTTATTCCAACTGACCACTGGCTCAGGATTTGGGCTTGCTAAGAGGCCCTGTGGTAATATAGGACAGCCTGACAGCAAATCAAATTTGGAACACTCACCCCAGGAACTCTCGCTGGTACGTTCCCCACAGTCTGTAAGGAAACAGCTGGGAGTTACTTGATCCTACGCTTTCTCCAATATCATCAAAATATAGTCACTTCCCTCCCATTGTCTATAGCAGAGGCTCTCCAATTTTTGTACTGGTGACCCCTTTCATATACCAAGCCTCTGAGTGCGACCCCCCCTTATCAATTAATAACACTTTTAAATATATTTAACACCATTATAAATGCTGGAGGCAAAGCGGGGTTTGGAGTGAAGGCTGACAGCTCATGACCCCCCACCCCCCATGCAATAACCTCGCAACCCCCTGAGGGGTCCCGACCCCAGTTTGAGAACCCATGGTCCATAGCTTAACCACACCATTGCCACACCAGCAGCACCTTGTCAGTACAGCTGTCCTAGCGTACCCATGCGCTTTTGTGGGTGTAGGTTATACTAGCGCATTCTGAGCTAAATAATCCATACAGGGAAAAGCACAGTTTTGCTGCTATTACTGTATCTACAGTAGGAGCTTTTGCCAGCACAGGTGTGTCACTCAGAGATCAAACATCTTCACACCCCAGACCGACACCGCTATGGCGGCAGAAGTCTGTAGTGTGAACAAGTCCTCAGATCGTCAACATTCCTACCACCCTTCTTTCTCAGTGCTGGGATTCACTTCCAGAGTTTGGTGGTTTTGTTACTCCTCAGGATAAAAATTAGAGCTGGTTGAAACTCTACTCTTGGGGTAGGACATTTCCCAGCCATCCAGCTGATTTTGACACAACCTCCCACTGAAATATCTCTTAGAGCCCACTCGCATGCTTCTTTATCTGACATATTAGGAAACTCTTTTTTCAAGCGGGCCAAATTCTATACTGGTATAAACTGCCACTACTCTATTGACGTCGGTGGAGAGAGGCTGACTTCCACATGCTGGGGATCTGCTCCATTGTATAGTTAAGAGTGTGTTTGTGATTGTCCATGGGGATACTATTATCCCAAGCGCCTATGGAGCAGAACAACCGGATTCCCAGTGAATCACAACTCACAGTCTGCATGACTCCACTGAGAAGTGGTTCTTAAAATGGTTTAAAGAACAGGCCCACAGAGATGGAATGAATTGGCTACTGGTATAATGGGAGAAATGAAACTGCAAAAAACATCTGGATTAAGTCTGATACACCCCTTTGGAATTTAGAAAGTCGTTGCTCTGTCTTTTGTCTCAATCCTTGCACATCTGTTCAGGCTCTTTCAACTGACCACTTGCTCAGGGTTCAGGCTTCCTAAGACGGGCTGGGTAATATAAGATCATCATAGAACAAGCAAATTATAATACTCACCCAACAAATGATTGCACGGAGGCGCTTAGAAGCCTGCAAGGAAATTGCTGGCAGTTACTTGAGGCTGCTCTTTCTCCAATACCTTCAAAATTCCCTCCCATTGTCCATAGCTTAACCACCTGATACCTATGCTAGGAGCATCTTGTCACTATAGCCATCCCGGCATACAGTGCACTTCTTGCGGTGTAGCTTATTCTAGCTCTGTCTGAGCAAAATCATCTATACGGCAAAGGCACAGTTTTGCTGCTATAACTGTATCTATGCTAGGGGCTTTTGCCAGCACAGGTGTATTGGTCAGAGATCAAACATCCTCACACCTCAGACCGACACTGCTATGCCAGGGGAAGTCTGTCATTTAGACATGTCTCCAGACAGCTCTGTGATGGGGAACGTTCCCACTGTCCTTCATTCTCAGTGCTGGGATTAACTTCCAGAGTTCGGGGGTTTCATTACTGCTCGGGATAAGAATATGAGTTGCTTGAAGTTTTTCCACATGAATTTTTTGAAAGAAATTGTCAATGGTTTTTCAATTTTTTTCTCCTCAATTGTTTTTCAGTTTTTTGGACAAAATCAGAAACGAAAAAGTTTGCAATTTTTTTCATCTATGATTCCAACCCCCTTGCCTAGATTTTCACTCCTTATTTCCCTTTGGCTAGAGCTGTTTGAAAAATGTGTGTTTGGGGAATTTTTCCAAACCAAAGAATTGCAGGCGTCAACGTTTTTTCCAAAAAAATTTAAACTGTTTTTTTAATGAAAAACTGAAAAATCCCCCGCTTTACTCTTCCAAAGGGGAGCTAAAGATTGGTGGGGGGATAGAGCGGGAGGATCTAAACCCAAAACTTTCCCCATGTTTTTGTTTTAATTCTTTTTTTTAAACATCAGAAAATACTGGAAGACAACTATGAATACTCACCCAAGGAGCACCTTTGACTTTGTTCCCAACATCCTGTAAGGAAAAATCGAGGAGTTACTAGATCTGCTCTTTCGCCAGTGTCATCAGAATGTAGCTGATCCCCTCACAGTGGCTCTACTCTATTTTAGGAGGGGAAATGTTGGTGTTTTAGACTTTAGAGAAGTCATTCCCCCTCTACACTAGGAGCATGGTGTGAGTGTAGCTATCCCTCCGTACTAGTGCATTTTTGTGGGTGTAGGTTATTCTAACCTTTTCCAAGCTAAATAATTGAGTCGGGCAAAAGCACAGTTTTGCAGTTATAACTGTAGCTACACTAAGGGCTTTTGCCAGCACAGCCAATGTTGTTCAGAGATCAAACATCTTCACACCCCAGACCGACACCACTGTGCCAGCACAAGTCTGTCGTGTGGACAAGTCCTGAGATCATCAACACTCCCACTGCCCTTCTTTCTCAGTGCTGGGATTTACTTCCAGACTTTGGCAGTTTCCTTACTCCTCAGGATAAGAATTCGAGTTGGTTGAAATTTTTCTCCTGGGGTAGGACATTTCCATCTGGTTGATTTCCACCCTCCCTCACAATGAAATCTCTCTTAGATGCTCACTTGCATGCTTCATTATCTGCCATGTTAGGAAACGCTTTTTCAACTGGGCCCAATTCTATTCTGGTGTAAACTGCCACTAGTCTGTTGACTTCGGTGGAGAGAGGCTGATTTACACATGCTGGGGACCTGCTCCAGTGTATAGTAAAGAGTGTGTTTGTGATTGTCCATGGTGATACTAACATCCTAAGCCCCTATGGAGGAGAACAACAGGATTCCCAGCGTACCAAAGACCACCTGACAACAAAGCAAATTCTAATACTCACCTGACAAACCGTTGCAGGTGGGCGCTTCGAAGCCTGCAAGGAAATTGCAGGGAGTTAATTGCTGCTGCTCTTTCTCCAATACCATCAAAATTCCCTCCCCTTCGCCATAGCTTAACCTGGCACACAGGTGCACTTCTTTCAGTGTAACTTTATTCTTCTTCTGTCCGAGCAAAATCATCTACACAGCAAATGCACATTGTTGCTGCTATAACTGTACCTACGCTAGGGGCTTTTGCCAGCACAGCCGTGTCAGCCAGGGACCAAACATCTTCATACCCCAGACCAGCACCACTTTGCCAGGGGAAGTCTGTAATGTAGACATGTCTCCAGACAGCTCTGTGATGGGGAACATTCCCACTGCCCTTCTTTCTCAGTGCCAGGATTCACTTCCAGAGCCTGGGGGTTTCCTGACTGCTCATGATAAGAAGTAGAGCTGGTTGAAAGTTTTCCCAATGAATTTTTGAAAAAAAAAATTGTTGATTGTTTTTCAAATGTTTTCCCTTTGTGAACATAATCATGAATTTAAAAAGTTTGCAATTTTCTCATTTATGATTCCAATCCCCTTTCTCAGATTTTCACTACTTATTTTCTGTGTCTTTTGGGAAATTTGCCACACCAAAAAACTTGCAGGTGTCAATGTTTTTTCAAAAGAAATGTAAATGTTTTTTTAATAAAAAAATGAATTTTTCCCCTCCTTTAGTCTCCCACTGAAAATGGGGGAGGAGGGGAAAGGGGCAGGAGGAGGGGGACAGAGTGGGAGGATCCAGAACCAAAACTTTCCACATGTTTTGGTTTTAATTCTTTTTGTTAAAACAACAGAAAAAATTGGAAGACAACTTTGAATACTCACATCAACAGCGCCTTTGACTTTGTCCCCAACAGCCTGTAAGGAAAAATTGAGGAGTTACTTCATCTGCTCTTTCTCCAGTGTCATCACAATGTAGCTGATTCCCTCACTATGGCACTACTCCATTTTCGAGGGGGAAACGTTAAATATTTAGACTTTAGAGACATCATTTCCCCTCTATGTGTGTGTCTTTCTTCTTCTCTCTGCCTTCCTTCATTCGGCTGACCAGTCACTGTTTTCCCTACCAGAATTGTTTAGGGGAGTCAAAGCCAACTGGGTTTGGTGTATTTATGGACAGAGCACCAGCAACAGGGCTGAGTGTGCCCCCGAACCGCTAGATAGAAAAAAGGCAGGAGTTCTTTAATGCTGCTCTTTCTCCAATATCATTGAAGTGATGCTGGTGTCATCATAGTGGCAGTGGCTGAGACAGGAAGCTCCTGGGGTGGGACATTTCCCTGCCATGCAGGTGATTTCCACCCTGCCTCCCTCTGAACTATCTCCTACATCCCCACTTGAACGCTTCATTATCTGCCATGTGAGGAAACCCCTTGGAAATGGGCCAAATGCTATGCTGGTGTTACCCGGCATTACTGTATTGATTTCAGTGGTGTGAGGACAATTTACATCTGCTGGGGAGCTGCTCCCTCGTGTAACTGAGTCCATGTAGTTGACTGTCCATGGTGATACTACTATCCCCGCCCCAATGGTGCAGAATGACAGCATTTGCAGCCAATCACAGCTCCCAGTGTATATGACCCCACTAGGGAGTGATTCTTAACACGGGTATAAAGAACAGATCCCACAGAATCCCCAGAAAATGGCTACTAGTAGAATAGAAGAATTGACACTGCAAAGAACATCTGGATTGATTCTGACACACCCTTTGGGATTTAGAAACCCATTGCTTTGTCTTTTGCCCCAATCCTTACTACTATCTCGACTCCAAAGGTGCAGAATAGGATTCCCAGTGAATCACAGCTCCCAGTGTGTATGACTCCACTGGGACGTGGTTCTTAAAATGGTTTAAAGAACAGGCCCACAGAGATGGAACAAACCAGCTACTAGTATAATAGGAGAAATGAAACTGCAACAAACGTCCTGATTAACTCTGATACACCCCTTTAGGATTTAGAAACCCACTGCTCTGTCTTTTGTCCCAATCATTGTTCATTTGTCCAGGCTATTTCAACTGACCACTTGCTCAGCATTCAGGCTAAGAGGTGCTGGGTAACAACAACAACAAAGCAAATTTGAATATTCACCCAAGAAACGCTTCCACATAGGCTCCTAGAAGCCTGCAAGGAAATTGCTGGGAATTACTTGATCCTGCTCTTTCTCCAATACCATCAAACTTCCCTTTTATTGTCCATAGCTTAACCACACCATGTCCACAGTAGGAGCACCCTGTCAGTGTAGCTATCCCAGCGTTCCAGTGCGCTTTTGTGGGTGTAGGTTATACTAGCGTATTCTCAATTATATAATCTGCATGGGCACCAGCAGAGTTTTGCTGCTATAACTGTGACCGGGGGCTTTGCCAGCATAGCCGTGTTGGTCAGAGATCAAACATCTTCACACCCCAGACCGACACAAGTCTGTAGTGTGGACAAGTCCTGAGATCATCCACATTATGACTTCCCTTCTTTCTCAGTGCTGGGTTTAACCTCCAGAGTTTGGCAGTTTCCTTATTTCTCAGGATAAGAATTTGAGCTGGTTGAAATTTTTCCAAATGAATTTTTATAAATATATTGGCCATTGTTTTTCAATTTTTTTTCTTCTTTGGAGGAACTTAGAAGTGAAAAATGTTTGCAGGATTTTTATTTATGATTCCCACCCCCCTTTTCGTTTCACCCGTTATTTCCTTTTTTCTGGAGGTGCTCGAAAAATGATGTTTGGTTTAGAAATTAAAAAATAATTGCGAGTTTCAACATTTTTGCAAATTTTTTTGGAACTCTTTGTTTTTTTAATGAAAAACTGAAAATGTCCCCCCTTTACTTTTCCACTGACAAGGGCGGGAGATCTAAAACCAAAGCTTTGTTTATGTTTTGGTTTTCATTCTTTGTGTTAAAATCAGAAGAAATTGGAAGGCACAAATTTTTCCATTAAACTTTTCATATTGACCAAAAAATATATTTGGTTCATTGGAGCTGGTTGAAATTTTTTCATCAAAATAATTTTTTAACTTAAAAGTTGTTTTTCAGCCAAGCTCTTGTAGAAAAAAAATCATTTAGATGAATATACGAATCTAAAAATTTGGGTGAAAAATATTGGTGATTTTGGTTTTCCAAAACTAAATATTTTTACTGAAACTCTCAAAATGTGTTTTGAAAACCAAAACTGGATGGTTCTCTTTTTCAGTTAAGAAACCAACAACATTCCCTGGGCTATTTTTAAAACTAGAAGAAAATGATGAATGTAGAAGCTCTTTTATTGAATCTTATCTCTCTTGAGGAGAGACGAGGGTCTTTCCTGGACTCTCACGTGGGCTAGGAGGAGATTTTGAAAAACACAGTGAGCAGTCATGCACCCAGCACTCCTCAGGGGCAGTGTCGTTCAGTGGCTAGGTCAGTGGATCATGAGTCAGGAGAGCTGTACAGGCGGTACTGTCCTACAAATCATAATAACTGACTGCCCAGGTTACTCCAGCCAAACACCGGGATCAAGATTTGGGCTTCTTAGAGAAAGCACGATAATATAAGTGTTCCCGACAGCGAAGTAATTTTTGAATAATCATTGGCGGGGCACTAATGGTATCCCCACCATCTGACAGGAAATCAAACCAGAGTGAAGTGGTCTTGCTCTTTCTGCATTATCATCCAAACAAAGCTAATTTCCTCCCAGTAGAGGCAGGAAATTTTGGTTTTAGAAACATTCCACCTACCCATTACTCTTCCCATCAGAAGTAATTGCTAGAATCTATAAGAACTGGATCTCTTCTATTTAGTCTGACATCTCATGGTGAGAAATAATATTCCTAGATTTTAAGGCCAGAAGGGGTCATTAGAAGCATCTAGACTGACCTCCTGCAGAACACAGATTCTCACCCAGTGATTCCTGCATCTAGCCCATAACTTCTGTTTTATTTAGTGCATACTTTTTAAAACGATATCCCATCTAGATTTAAAGATTTTCAGGGATTAAGGCCATGTCTACACTACAATTTATGTCGGCAAAATTTATGTTGTTCAAATGGGCTAAATTCTATTCTAATGTAAACTGGCATTTCTCTGTTGACTTCAGTGGCGCGAAGACGATTTACATCTGCTGGGGAGCTGCTCCCTCGTGTAGTTAAGACCATGGATACGATTGTCCGTGGCGATGCTATTATCCCCACTCCAGATGTGCAGAATGAGAGGGGTCCCAGTGAATCGCAGCTGCCAGTGTGTCTGACTCCACTGGGAAGTGGTTCACAGTTGTAAAGAGCAGAACCCACAGAGGCCCAACAAACCGGCTAGTTGGCACCTGGGAGAACTGACAGTGCAAAGAACACCTGGATTAACTCTGACACCCCCCACAGCCCATTGCTCTGTCTTTTGCCTTAATCCTTTCACATCTGTCTGGGCTTTTCCGGCTGACCACTGGGCTCAGCACCGGGGCTTCTGAAGAGGTTCTGCGATAATATAAGACAGCCTGACAACAAAGCAACTTTGAATACTCACCCCAGGAACTCTTCCAGAGACGCTCCAAGAAGCCTGCAAGGAAATTGCTGGGAGTTACTTGATTCTGCGCTTTCTCCAATACCATCAACATGTAACGGATTCCCTCACATTCTCCATAGCTCAACCAGATCATGGCTACGCTAGGAGCACCTTGTCACTATCGCTAGCCCGCTGCACTTTTATCACTGTAGTTTATACTAGTCTTCCCTGAGCAAAATTATCTATGCAAGCAAAAGCACAGTTTTGCTGTTATAACTGTGTCTTACATGAGGGGCTTTTGCCATGTCAGCCAGGGACTAAACATCTTCCTACCCCAGACCAACACCGCTATGCCAGGGGAAGTCTGTCGTGTAGACATGTCTCCAGACAGCTCTGTGATGGGGAACATTCCCATGGCCCTTCTTTCTCGGTGCTGGGATTAACTTCCAGAGTTTGGCAGTTTCCTGGCTCCTCAGGATAAGAATTCGAGCTGGTTGAAATTTTTCCAAGTGAAAAAAGCTGTTGATTGTTTTTCAAATTTTCCACCCTCCCTCCCACTGAAATATCTCGTAGTTGCCCCCACTCACATGCTTCATTGTCTGCCATGTGCAGAAACTCTTTTTCAAGTGGGCCCAATTCTATTCTGGTGTAAACTGCCACTACTCTGTTGACGTTGGGGGAGAGAGGCTGACTTCCACATGCTGGGGACCTGCTCCATTGTATAGTTAAGAGTGTGTTTGTGATTGTCCATGGTGATACTATTAGCCAGCACAGCCATGTCGGTCAGAGATCAAATATCTTCAGCCCCCAGACCGACGCCGCTATGTCAGTGGCCTTCCTATGCTTAATCTGATTTAAAGGCTAATGTAAAAGCCCCAAAGGAGAGTAAATTCTGAATACTCACAGATACGTCCCCTCCAAGTCCTCCATCAACCTACAGGAAAAAAGCAAGTTACTAAAACATTAATTACTTGCTGCTGCTCTTTCTCTGGGAGCAGGGAAATGAAAATGATGCCCTGAAAGGAACTGGACTCAAACGGCTGCTTGTTGGGAAATGGGAGCCAGTGTGGTCTGGGAAAAAGGGAGCTGGGCTGGGAGACAAGAGCTCAGGGATCTGTTCTGGGCTCTGCTGCTGACTTTCCCAGTGGCTTTAGGTGAGTTCCTTCCCCTCTCTGGGCCTTTCTTTCTTCTCTTTGCCTTCCTTCATTTCATCTGATCGGTCGCAGCTAAATGCACCAGAATCACTGTTCAAACACTCACAGTCAAGTGTCTTTGGAGAGCACCAGCAGCAGGGCTCAATGTGATTTTTTTTCTTGACTGACCTCCTGAATGACACAGGGCAGAGAATCTCACCCAGTGATTCCTGTGTCTAGCCCATAACTTCTGTTCTATTTCGAGCATAACTTTCCTAAAGATAGCCCATCGAGATTTAAAGACTTTCGGTCATTAAGGCTATATCTACATTACCATTTACGTCGGCAAAACTTATGTCGCTCAGGGCTGTGAACAAAATACCCCCGTGAGTGGCTTATGTTTCGCCAGCATAAACAGCAGTGTGCAGAGCGCTAGGTTGGTGGGAGAGCTTGGACTCCCCCGGCTCTCTCAGCTAACCTGGCCTCTGTGCCCACCTCTGGAGGCCAATGGCCTTCCTATGCTTAATCTGATTTAAAGGCTAATGTGAAAGCTCCAAAGGAGAGTAAATTCTGAATACTCACAGACAAATCACCTTCGTGGCTTAAATCAGCCTAGAAGAAGGAAAAAACTATTACTAAAACTATGGACAGAGCAGTTGAAAAATAACAAAACCCGTCATGGGCTATTTTTAAAACTAGAAGAAAAAGAAGAATCTTGAAGCTCTTTTATTTAATCTTCTCTCTCTTCCTGAGAAGAGCTGAGAGTCTTTCCTGGACTCTCACTTAGGTTAGGAGGAGATTTCCAAAAGCTCAGTGAGCAGTTCTGCAGTATCGGACACAGTGTCTTTGAGGTGACACGTCACTGGATAAGGAGGCAGGAAGCTCGGTTCTAGTTCCAGCTATGCCACTGACAACGGCAATGAAAACTAGCAGTGTTTGGATGCTTTCCCCCAGGCTCCATTGTGCACTGCTTTCCTCTGGGCAAAGGACGGAGAGGAGGAGAGCGGCAGCCACGATCTGGAGCTTCATCTTGGATTCTGTTTGGTTCTTCCAGGTCCTGCCGGCTGCCGGGTTTAGCAGCTGTATTTATATAGTGTGTCGTATCTGACATTACAAGCTTGATTGCCCAAACTTAATGCCGGCATTATCGAGGAGACCAATCGCCTTTATCAATCAGGAAAGGTCAGAGATTTCATTTATCCCTAAACTCCACCATACGGAATCAACTCCCTGCTTCCAAAGGCTGGGAGCCAACTTCAGGCTGAAGAATGAATTGTATTATTCCCCTCTATGACGGGTCTTGAGATGACTCATCTTAGTGTCAGAGTACAGGCCACTTTGTGCTTTAGCTGCACCTTTTATTCCCACCCCTACACCTGAAGGCTGGTAACAGGCAGGGAACATGGTTCATAATAAGCTTCATTTAAATTATGCCCTTTACCAGATTGTAACACCAAGAAAGGCACCAGGGGCCGAGTCTCCAGTTAGTGTGAATTGGTTGAGAACCACTCCTCCAACCTTCCCCCAGACCCCTATGCCCAGTGCCCCCCACCCAGAGACTCCTCCACAGAGCGGGGTCAGGAGCGGAGCCCTGGGTGCGGAGCTGGAGAACTGGGACCCCGGATCCAACCGCACAGCAGGGCAGCCGTGTCCCTGGACCCTGCTGTGCAGGGCTGGGCGGCCTTTAGCCCACAGCTGGGCCACAGCTGTGTGCTAATTGGGCCGCCTGCAGGTTGAGAACCACTGAAACAGAGTTAGGGTGACCGGATGTCCTGATTTTATAGGGACAATTCTGATTTTGGGGTCTTTTTCTTATAAATGCTCCTATTACCCCCCTCACACACACACACCCGTCCCGATTTTTCACATTAGCTGTCTGGTCACCCTAAACAAAGTCAGACAAAATCTGCGGCCAACTTGGGAATGTGTTGGCCCTTTAGCTTCCAAGCGAGAGGGCTGGACTCTGGAAGAGGGTATAGTTGGAGAGTCTTGCCCGCATGCTCGGGGTTCAGCTGACCGCCATATTTGGGGTCGGGAAGGAATTTTCCTCCAGGGTAGATTGGCAGTGGCCCTGGAGGTTTTTCGCCTTCCTCCGAAGCATGGGGCAGGGGTCGCTTGCTTAGGGAGTGGGTGGATCGGCTTATGTGGCCTGTATCTTGCAGGAGGTCAGACTAGATGATCATAATGGTCCCTTCTGACCTTGAATTCTATGATTCTATGATTCTATGATAAGAGTCACCAAGGCTATTAAAGGGGATGGGAGTCAGGATTCCTGAGTTCTCTCAACCCTACCATAATTATGCTACACATGTTATAGGCTACATTCGAGTGGGTTGGTAGCACCAATCTAGTTAATAGTGAGATGTGAATTGGGTTCGGTAGGGATGGCTGACATGGACTCTCTCTGACACAACACCCTCTCTGAAGAGCCAGCGCCCGCTCCCTGCCCCACACAAGCTCTGGAAGGCGCCGTGTCCCTTGTGCTCTGTGTGCCCGAGTTGGCGTGAGGAGCATGTTCTGTCATTCAGGGATCTGAACAGGTGCGTATTGTTCCTCAGCTGGACGCTGACTTGTTCTGAAGCTCAAGAAGAACAATCCAAAGCCCTTATCTGCTCTTATCAGCAGGCGATGTACGGCTGCCAGAGATGAACAAGGGGAGAGGTTCTTGATGGGTGGTTTCTAGGAAGAATTCTTGCATCAGAGGAGATGGCAGGGAGATGTCGCCTCACAGAGGGATTTGGCTCCGGTGACAAGTTAAATGTCCCGTGAGGCAAAGTCAAAGAGGAGCCTCACAAGCGCTTTGTTGCTCTAAGGTTGTTTCCTGATTGTGACAAGTGAGGCGAGATGGACCCAACAGGAAGAGTCTTTGTCTTTCCAGGTAGGTGTGTGAGGTCATGCAGCATGAGGTGCTCTGCATTTGTGACCCTATCAGGGCCAGATCCCCAGCTGGTGTGAATCAGCCACAGCTCCATTGGAGTCATTGGGGCCCGATCCCCAGCTCATCTACATGGGCTGTCACACTGGTGGAGTCAATGGGGCCTGATCCCCAATTCATGTAAATTGCCCCTTGCTCCACTGGACTCAGCGGGACAGAGCCCGCCTGGGTACATGGCCATACCTCTTGTGAAGTCAGCAGAGCTACGCTGATCTTTGCCAGCCTATGATCTAGCCCTGAGCCTGTTGTTACTATCTGAATGGCAGTAATCTAGAGGACCAGCCAAGTTCATGGAGGCAGGAGAGCTGGGTTTAATTTCTAGCTCAGGTTCTGATCCGCTGGATGATCTGGGGCCAGTCAGCTTCTGTCTTTCCCCTTCTGCCCTCTGTCTGTTTTGCCGTATCAGATGACAAGTTTTTGTGGCAGGGACAATCTCTTGCTATGTGTTTGTGTAACCCAGACACCTCCTAGGTGTGGTGCTTTGTCCCCTCTAGTGACACCGGGAACCAGTTAGAGATTAATGAGTCTGCTCTACAGCCTTAGCTAACAGCCATGCGGCGTAGAGGCTCATGCATTTATCTCCGAGGTCCCGGGTTTGGCATGTTTGGTGACAAGGTGAAGCAACACCCTGGTGTGTCTCCTGTGAGTGAGTCATGGAATTGTAACTCCCTTTCTGGACAATGGCTGGTGATGTCTGTTCACACCCAACTGGGCATTGGCTACCTCCCTTGTTGCTGTTTCTGTGTAGCTAGTATCCGGGCGCTTCCCAAACCCACAGCATATTTTGGTGAAAACCGTACAACACAATTCTTATTGTTTCATATGCATTGGTGATATACATATTTAGATAGAACAGTGGGTTGCAGCACATCATAACCTGATACCTCACATGGGATGATTTCTATGCAATATCACAATTATATATAAATGAGGAATATCGGGGTTACAGGGCGCTCCCCCGAGCTATAGAGTGTCTCAGGCACAACGGGGCCCTGATCTCAGCTGTGCAGCGCCCGGCACAATGGGACATCAGTCTCAGTTGGGGTCTCTAGGTGCTAGGTTAACATAAATTATAACAAATGCTACATCACTGAAGTCAGTGAGAGAGCAGCACCTGTGAAATCCTGGCCTAAGTTGGGACAATTACAAACCGAGTCAGACAAAATCAGTGGCCAACTTGGCAAAGCGTTGGCCTGTATCTTCCGTGCCAGACGGATGGACTTTGGAACAGTCTGAATGGCTATTAAGGAGGATGGAAGTCAGGACTCCGCAGTTCTGTCAACTCTGCCATAATTATGCTGGGCACTGCACAAAC
Source organism: Mauremys mutica (assembly GCF_020497125.1). NCBI lineage: Eukaryota > Metazoa > Chordata > Testudines > Geoemydidae > Mauremys > Mauremys mutica. Next base: position 13,064,547 of record NC_059088.1, read on the forward strand.
ACTGAGTGAGAGACAAACCCTGCCGCAAAAGGGTTTACAATGTACATGGCCAAGGGAAGGATTATTATCCCCACTTTGCAGACTAGGGGAAACTGAGGCTCAGAGCGAAGCAGTGACTTGCCAAGGTCACACAGGGAGTCTGTGGGAGAGATGGGAATTAAACCCAAATCTCCAGTGTGGTGATCCTGCCTTATCTACAGCCTCCTAATGTCAGGGCCCAGAGAGGTTGATTCTCAGTGACACGAACCACCAGGGGCGGCTCTAGGTTTTTGGCCGCCCCAAGCAGTCATGCCCGGGAGGCGTCCCCGAGCTGCGGGAGCAGCGGACCTCCCGCGGGCATGACTGCGGAGGGTCCACTGGTCGCGCGGCTCGGCTGGACCTCCCGCAGCTGCGGGCGGTTCGCTGGTCCGGCGGCTCCGGTTGAGCTGCCGCAGGCATGCCTGCGGGAGGTCCAGCCGAGCCGCGGGACCAGCGAACCGTCCGCAGTCATGCCTGCGGGAGGTCCACTGGAGCCGCCGGCCGAGCGTCCCCTCCGCAGTCATGCCTGCGGCAGGTCCGTTGCTCCCGGGGCTCCGGTGGACCTCCCGCAGGCATGACTGTGGCAGGTCCGCCGGCCCAGCCTGCCACCCCCCCGGGAAAGGGCCGCCCCAGGCGGGTGCTTGCCCCGCTGGGCTCTGGAGCCGGCCCTGCGAACCACTGACAGTGATTGCATTTTACAGTCACTTTAAATGTCCCTGTGGCGGGGTGGTCACCCTGCTCAGGTCCAGAGGGATTATAAACAGCCCTGGGACGGGGGCTGTGGCTGGAGAAAGCAGCTCTAAAAGCTGGGCTGATTGGGGAAACAGCCGCAGCTGGGCCACGCCCCAATCAGGCTCCAGCTGGCCTGGATAAAAAGGCTGGGAGCCAGGAGCCCAAACAGCCTCTCTCTGCCTGTTGAGGGAGATGGGCCTGGCTGCAGGGAGCTGGACACAGGGTACCTGAGTGGAGCAGGGCTGGGGAAAGGCAGAGGAGCTGGAGAGCTCCAGCCTGGAAAGCCCCAGGCTGCGGCCTAGCATTGGGCTAACAGGTACTGGGGGTTGCAGAGGGCAGCCCAGGGTAGGCCAAGGCAGCAGGTCCAAACCCTCCTTGCCAGTGCTGAGTGGCTGATACTGCAGCCTGCCCCAGGGCGTGGGGGCTAGACAATGACTGGCAGTAGCCATATACTGAGGCAAGGTGGGGATAGAGGGTGGGGGTTCCCTGGGGAGGGGAGACCCTGAGAGAAAGGGGTTACTGCCGGGGGGGGCAGCACCCCGTGTAAAAGGTGTTGGTGTCACTAGGCCTAAGTAAACCAAAGTTGTGACTACAGGCCTGAGTGAACCAGAGGTCTTCCATGCTGTGAACTTTAACCAGCCTACGATGCTAACAGACAGCAAGCAAAATGTGTAACTGTCAGCTGTCTCAGCTTGCAGATGCAGGAGTTTGAAACAGCAAAAGCGGCGGGGAGGAGGGGGAGAGGGGGGAGGAAAATCTGTATGCGTTTGTGCTGTGAAGGCCATAGATAAGCTTGCGAATGGGAACTTTTCTAACACGCTGAAATGTAATGTTTAAAGTAACTGCTGTTAGGAAGGGAGGGGTGAGGGGGAAAACCGAACAAAAGGCTTACACAAACAAGTGGGGTATAAATGCTGGGACCCCGCCTGCGCGCGGGTGTGCAGGATCTGAGAATGCTTTTTCTCCCTGGCACCTTATTTGGGCTCAAATAAACGTGGTTTTGCTTCTCCACCCTGGTGTGATAATTAGTGCGACGCACACCGGGCAATGAACTTGCTGTTGCTCCGCCTCGGGCTCTTTGAGCCGGCAACAGTTTTGGCGTCCCTGGGTGGGCTCGAGGCAAAATTGTGTCTTACCCGGACTCCTCCAATGGCCGGTGGACGATGGTCACAGCCGACGCCCAGCGCGCACCGGTGCCTTTACCGGGGGCCTCGGCAGAGACGCGTCAGGCTGACCTTGGAGGACACAACGGTGCAACGCACTCAGATAGTGGAGAAGCTGTTGCGGGCGACGGTGAGGAACCGGTCCTGTGGACAAGGTAGGAACAGTCCAGTGGTGTGGACTTTTGCCCGAGGCTCGGGACGCCCAGCCGTTGTAATTCCCACTAGACGAGAGAGCGTCCTATAGTGGGTCAAGGGCAAGCCCATGGTATGGGGCAAGGACAGGGTAAGGTTAGTAGTGCAAGGTGTACGCCCCTAGAATGCATTCTAGCAAATTGGAAGGTATTTGGTTTGGATCCAATGACTAAGAGTAAATTGAAAAGATTTTGTACAGTAGGCTGGCCTCAGTATCAGTTAGAGGACCAGGAAAGTTGGCCACCAGAAGGATCACTTAATTACAACATGATCCTTCAATTACTTCTGTTTTGTCAGCGAATGGGTAGCTTCTGAAGCTGTTTGTATAGAGAGCTCTTGTAAAAATCCCTCATCATATGCCCCAGAGCTGCACTGGGAGGAGGACTGTCCGTGGGAATGTCTGTCTCTGTTGGGCTCATGCCATCTGAACTTATTGACTGTGCAGCAAGATAAGATGCATCGTGGTAATAGGAAATAATGGCCTTGGTGTGTGTGTGTGTGTGTGTGTGTGTGCGTGTATACCAGTGTGAGTGTCCGTTACCGGAAGACGCCCAGATTACCCTGTGAAGCAAATGCTAATGATCAGGAGTATTCTAACGCAAGCCCGGTAACTAGTGGATCTTTAGGAGATCCGACCCACGGTGGGCTGACTCGGCCTGGCATCGTCCGGCGAGGAAGCTGCCTGGGTCTAGGAATGTGTGAACCCATCTTCCCTCCCCCCCCCCTTCCTTTCCGTGTGGGCTACTGACAGTCTGATCATCTCACTGGATGCAATCAGAGTACGCGGCGTCGTGTCTCCCAGAGACTAGCCAATGCTCTTTGCTGAAGGGAGGTGTAGGAGAGTCATGGTCATCCCCGTTAGTCTCTCCTGTGTGAGTGCCCTGTAGGGAGAGATCCTTAGTTTATGAGCCGCTAGCGCGGACAGGGCACCCTCTCTGTGTATGTGAGTGGAAAATGGGTAAGGGACAGTCTAAAAATTCTACCTCACCACCTAAGGGTACCCCAGCATATTACATGTACGTACATTATGGTCCTAAAACCTGCAGGTATTTAGAGAATTGGAATCTTCACACGCGTGAAAATCCATCTAAACAGTGCCCATTAGAAGGTATCTTCAATCTAGATAAGATCATATATCTCAGAGGAGCTTTTAATCACAAAGAAAAGCCTCTGACACAGTGTGAGCAATTTGTCTAGGAACGGGTTAATTTGAAACTCGGCTAACCCCAGAGATAAAGAGAGCTGCTCTGCGTACAAGGTCAAGAATCAGCACAGACTATGTTAAGTACAAAAAAAAACTGCTTTCAGCCCCAGCTGGTTGTGGAAAAATAGAGACAGAGGCAAACCAAAGGCAATACAAGTTACAGAACTGAGATTGCATTTGTAAAGCTTAACGGTTCAGTGAGATCCAACAGTTTTTGCAACCCCGAAGCCGGACAGGCAGCTGACCTGAACTGGAATCTCTGAAAGAGACACCGCAGGAGACTCCAGGGTGTAAAAGAACAGCCATCCCAAGAGCGGAAGCATGTTGAAAATTCTGGACAAGCTGTATACAGGATAATCTCCCGTCCACCTATTTCTCTTCTCTGAATATTATACACAAACATGGCCAGTTTGGATATGTGTAAGTATTAAAGTGGCTTAAGGCTTGGGGCATTCATATTTTTCCTGAGTGATGTGGGAGTGTTCCCAACACTCTCCATTGTTTTATTATTTTTAATGAAGCTTTAAAATTTGGTTATATGGTGTGCTTTCTCTATCCACCCCCCCACCGTCCTGCAGTGTCAGTTTGATCACCTGACATGAGGAATAAATTGGTAACAGAAATTTGTCACAGTTTGGTGAGCAATTAAGAATGGGGGAGCCCTGCAGAATTTACACCATCTATCTGTTTTATCTTTATTTTATGTTTGCTTTGTTTGGTATTGTTGGTGTTATATGATAAGGATTGCATGATTAAAGATGAGCCCTAATAGAATAAGGAAACACTATCTGGTTTTGGTTCTGTTCTGTTTAACCGGTTACTGTTGTTTTTCTGCTCTGTTCATTTGGGCGTTAGGTGTGTGGGCGGAACTGAACTTCTCGTTAGTAATTCCTCAGGGTGGAAGCCATGTGTGCGATGAAGCTCTGAGGTTGTATTGAGATCCTACTGTCCCTCCCCCTGTAACGGACAATGTAATAGAAGTGGAAAAATCTGGCTTAGACTGTAATATTCTCTGCTCTCTGTGTAATTTTCTTTTCTGTTTAAGTGTCAGCAGACAAATGGGTGGGTCTCTGGGTAGACCCCCAAAGGGGTTTGGATTATGATTATGTGTTAAGTAAATGGCCTTTACCCAATGGCCATGTATTTTTGCCCAGGTGGCAAGCCTTACTAGGGAGGACTCGGGTAGTCTTGTAAGTAAAAATGTTTTAGGGAAAAGACCAGAAGGGTGGGGGCTAGTTGTGAAGCCCACCCTCCTAGCTAAACTGGTAGTGGAACAAGTTTGTGTCCAGGATAGGGACGATTCAGCGAGAAAAGCAGGATCGGGCCCAGGCGGGCAGGCAACAGACAGAGAGATGGGAAAACAGGTTGGAAACTTTTGAGGGTGTAGTGGAAAGAAGGAGTAAGTGAGTATAAGCATGGAAATTTCAAATACTCAGAAGGATATTTGGAATGGTGATTTGAATTGGTAAGTGGCTGTTGAAAGGCAAGCAAGTGATTTAAGGGAAAGTGAAAAGTTAACTCTGTAGTTGCTGGAGGGAACAGCAGTTGAACTTTGTAAAATGCTAAAGAGAAAAGTTTTTGGTGTCTTTGAAATGTTTGTAAATAAATTCAGGCAAAGAAAATATGGGGTAATTCTCCTGTTTTGCCTAAAATCAACAAGAGTATTTGTATATTTTAAGTAATGATTGACTGCCCAGAAGGGGTAGATCTGTTTTTTGTCTTTCAGATAATCAAAGAAAACTAATGCCAGCTGAACAGCATTCAACATATCATGCATTTACTGACAGAGTAACAATTATGTTTTGTGTTCTATGTTCTGTCTTGTGGTGTTTGTCTCGTGGCCAGAATTGTTGTGTTTAATATTTTTATGGGATGGTCTGATTTAAAATCAAGTGGCAGTGTTAAATTGAAATGCAGATACTTGTTTTGTTCCACTTAGAATACACAGTGTTTGGATATATCAGAAAAATGTGATATACTAAAGTCTAATACATTTTCTTAAGTAAGAGAAAGAAATTTCATTGGCCAAATCTTTTAATTGAAAATTGTTATTAAAATTTGCATACTAACAGTCTTTAAAAGCAAGGACATGGAAAGTTAACCCACTCCCCATATTGTACATGGGATCCTTCTGGCTACCTCAGACTTCTAGCCAGAGGGCTGGGGATGGTGGAAAGCTATTGGACTAGAGGTTATATTGAATGAACTCATCAAAGTGGGTGTGCTTGTCCTGGCTTGTTTTAAAGCTCTGTAATAAGGTTATTTTAGTGAAAAGGTATATGTGACATATATTAGATAAGACTAATGTACTATATAACAGCAATGTGTATATGTTCATTGTTAACAAAAGGTGTATAAGTAAAAGTTTCCTTTATAGGTTAAAGAAGCCAAAAATGGGAAAAGAAAAAAAAACAAGTTAACTGAGAAAAAGAATAGCTAACATGCTAAAAATAAACTGACCAAGATTTGTGCTGAGACAAACTTAAAGTGGCCAGATGCCCTTCCTTTGGCACTGATAAGTATAAGAGCCATTACTTGGCTAAAAACCAGAAAAAGGGGGGGGGACTTAAATTTGCCCATGCAGCTATAAAATTTGTAAAATCTGCAAAGACACTAATGCATTGTGTTAGGTTTCTTTTCTCACAGGTAAAGAAGAAACAACCCAAAGATCCTAGCAGCCCTGCCACTCCTTGGAACCAGGAGACTGGGTCTACATAAAGATCCATCAACAAAAGACTGCCTTGGCTCCATGCTGAAAAGGCCCTTTCCAAGTCCTGCTGTCTACCAACACTGCTGTGAAGTGCCAAAGACTGACTGCTTGGACCCAGGATTCTCACTGCAAAAAGACCCCTCCACATCGGAAGAATTCTCCTACTAATGATTAGCCTATTTCTTCTTCTAGCTCTACTGTGCTTCTGGACAGCAGGGAAAAAGGACAAGGTGACGTGCTTGTAACCTCTCTCTTGTCCACTGACAGACCAACTGTGCCTTTAGACTTTTCTAGAAAAAGCTAAGCCATTACAGGGTGATATGTGCTGGCAACCTCTCCCCTGTAGGATGCTAAACCACAATTGTTTTGGGAAAGAAGAAGAAACACTCACTCTACTGACATTGCCAAAGTCCAGGAATTCCTGACTAGAAAGGACATTGAGAACTGACCCTGGTGAAGAAACAAAGAATTGTACACTGGCAGGAAGAAATTTATGGGACCCATGCTTGGGAATGTGGTATTAATTGGATTTTGGGGTTTATTCTACAGTCATAACACATTTATCCCTGTGTTTTGGATAAATCCTTCAGTATGTATTGCCCTCCCTAATTGGATTTTAAATGACATTGCCCTTATCCAGTTTTCAAATCACTTCTACATACCCAGATTGCTCACAAGGGGCTGCCATTAGATTAGCACGACAGAGAGCCTGGGTTATTTCCTCTGGAAAGGAAGAGAATTGAGCAGATCCCTGTGGGCTAGGGCCAATATCTTAAAAGCCAAGAATGTGATAAGAAATTGGGCCAACTAGAAAAGGCTACTAGCCTTATTCTTGAAACTCAGCTATCTTAAGTACAGGCTGGAGTTGGTGAGTTACATGTAATTTCCACCCTTAGTTCTATGACCCAGAAGTTACTAACAGAGATGGTATTGCATATCACTGAGACTGGGAAGGCATTGCAGTGGGATCTAGTATGTTTAGAAATTCAGGATTTCGAGTGATCCCTGACTTGGCCCACTGCCCTTACAGACGCATCAGGAGTACCATCTGATCTGTGGTCATGGAGACATACTTGGACACTTTCTGGATGGAAGTGTGGACATTCACAGTGCTCCTTCCAAGCATATGGACTGGTTAGGATGGGTGTGGGCTCCCACATACCAAATCCTGCTGGGTCCATGGGGAGCATGCATATGGGACTACATTATTCACCGAGACATCTGGGAAATTAAACCACTTGGTATACCTACCTGATTTATAGTCAGTGCCCCAATCCCTTAGTTGTTAAATGAACATTCCACTCTTTTGTCCATGCATTCATTCCTGGGTTGGGGGTGACTACGCTCAAAAGAGCAGTTGTACATATATCTGCAAAGCTTCATTGCTTTTTGTCTTTAAAGTTTGAGAAAACTCGCCAAAAGTTTGTTGAGTATTCTCAAAGGGGGGAATTGTTGGTGTCACTAGGCCTAAGTAAACCAAAGTTGTGACTACAGGCCTGAGTGAACCAGAGGTCTTCCATGCTGTGAACTTTAACCAGCCTAAGATGCTAACAGACAGCAAGCAAAATGTGTAACTGTCAGCTGTCTCAGCTTGCAGATGCAGGAGTTTGAAACAGCAAAAGCGGCGGGGAGGAGGGGGAGAGGGGGGAGGAAAATCTGTATGCGTTTGTGCTGTGAAGGCCATAGATAAGCTTGCGAATGGGAACTTTTCTAACACGCTGAGATGTAATGTTTAAAGTAACTGCTGTTGGGAAGGGAGGAGTGAGGGGGAAAACCAAACAAAAGGCTTACACAAACAAGTGGGGTATAAATGCTGGGACCCCGCCTGCGCGCGGGTGTGCAGGATCTGAGAATGCTTTTTCTCCCTGGCACCTTATTTGGGCTCAAATAAACGTGGTTTTGCTTCTCCACCCTGGTGTGATAATTAGTGCGACGCACACCGGGCAACGAACCAGTTGTTGCTCCGCCTCGGGCTCTTTGAGCCGGCAACAAAGGGGCACCGAGTCCAGGGACGGACACGGGTGGCCAACAGAAAGCGGTAAGGCGGATCACTGGCCGTGCTCCGGGCTGGAAAATGAGCCAATTCCCTGAGAGACCAGCAGGAGGCGCCCCAGGGATGAGTCCACACATCTATGGTTCCCCTTTACACTGGCAGAGAGGTAAGGGGGCCTTAGTACATCTGAGGCTCCGCTACGTAACAGTGGGTTGGTAGCACCACTCTAGTTAAGACTGAGCTGTGAATTGGGTTCGGTAGGGATGGCTGACATGGACGCTCTCTGACACAACCCCGTCTCTGAAAAAACAAGGAGTCCGGTGGCACGTTAACAGATTTATTTGGGCATAAGCTTTTGAGGGTAAAAAAAAACCTCACCTCTTCTAAAGAGCCAGCACCCACTCCCTCCCCCACACAAACTCTGGAAGGCGACACGTCCCTTGTCCTCTGTGTGCCCGAGTTGGCGTAAGGAGCATGTTCTGTCATCCAGGGATCTGAACAGATGCGTATTGTTCCTCAGCTGGGCTGCTGACTTGTCCTTATCTGCCCTTAATCAGCACGAGGCGGATGGCTGCCAGAGATGAACAAGAGGAGGTGTTCTCGCTGGCTAGTTTCTAGGAAGAGTTCTTGCATCGGGTGATGGAAAAGAGATGTCCCATCACAATGGGATTTGCCTCTGGTGACAAGTTAAATGTGCCGTGAGGCAAAGTTAAAGAGGAACCTCACAAGCGCTTTGTTTTTCTGTGGTTGTGACATGTGGGTAGTGACAGACACACTAGGTAGATGTGCGAGGTTATTCAGGGTGAAATGCTAAGCTGCTCTGTCAGGGCCAGACCCCCAGCTGGTGTGAATGGGCCATAGCTGCATTGGAGTCAATGGGGCCAGACCCTCAGCTCATTCACACCAGTGTAGCTCCATTGAGTCTGAGGGCGCTGTTGCAGGGGAGTCTGCAGTCTGTGTTAATCTCCCTTACTAGAATCTGTACTTGGGGCAGAGCTGCTCCCTGGGAACTGGGCACTTGTGTTTGAGCTGAGATTACTGATAGAGGGGTTTGTCCGTGTGCTGTTTGTGGCCATCTCTGTTCCAGTGCTGGTGTATAGTGTGTAATATACAAGTGGCACTAGGAAGATACCCAGACTCTGGACCACTGATTTCTTCCCCAATGAGAAGCTGACCTGTGAGGCCCCAACATCTGCTTTTTCTTGGCCGAATTCCCGATGACTTTGGGCAGCTCATTTCTCCTCTTTGTCCATCTGGGTGTGTCCACACTGCAGTCGGGAGGTGTGATTAGAGCACAGGTACGCATACCTTTGCTAGCTTCAATCTATAATAGCACAGATGTGGTAGCATGGGCTAGCAACCCAAGTGAGTACCCAGGCTTGCTGGTGACCTTCAAGCTGCCAGAGTCCTCCAAGAAGAAGATGGAGGGTGGGTATTTATGATGGAATTCTGGGAGGCAGGAGGGACAGTTTCGTAGCTGGCTTTGCCAGCAAAGGAGTGGGCAGTTAGTGCAGCGATGCACGAAACCATTGAGGCAGTGCTTGGTAGTGGAAAGATAACTGCTGATACTCACCGATCCTGCCCCGTTTGGGTATTTCTGCAACAGTGGAAAGAAAAGACGGGTGCTAATAACATTCGTTTTCAGCAGTCCACGAAGGTATCAGAACTTCTGTCACTTATAGAATTGTAGGAAAGGGACCCCCAGAGGTCATCCAGTCCCCTGCACTCGTGGCAGGACTAAGTATTATCTGGACTATTCCTGACAGTGTTTGTCTAAACTGCTCTTAAAAATCTCCAATGATGGCGATTCCACCACCTCCCTAGACAATTTATTCCAGAGCTTAACTATCCTGACAGGAAATTTTTCCTAATGTCCAACCTAAACCGTCCTTGCTGCAATTTAAGCCCATTGCTTCTTGTCCTAAGGAACTTAGGAACATAAGAATTGCCTCACCAGATCAGACCTACGGGCCAGTCTGCCCTGGTATCCCTCCTGCCTCTCACATCACACAGCAATGGGGGCATATTCTGGTATCCTGCCTCCTGCAGTGGCCAGCAGCAGCAGTTCTAGGAGAAGGGGCACAAAGCTCCCCCTAGTGGAAAATGTTGGAACATCATGGGGGGAGGTTTTCTCCTAACTCCCTTTAGTTAGAGGTTGATCTTACCCCTGAGCAGAAGGGTTTAGATCCCTTCCCAAACTCTTAGTTATTTTTCAGATGTCTTCATTATCCTAAGGCTGGATGTTCTCATTATCCATATCAATGACTAGGGCACCTCTCTGCAGCCTGCGGCAGTGAGTCTCCCAGCTAGGGTTGCCAGCCCTCCAGGAATTAAAGATTCATCCCTAATTAACGATGATGTGATGAAACCTCCAGGATTACATCCCACCAAAATTGGCAGCTCTGCTCCCGGCCCGGGTCGACAGATGTGGGCTTGCGGCCTCGCACGACTGTTCTAGGAATAGCTGTGTGCGGATCAGGCGGGAGCTTGGGGTCTGGACCCACCCCTCTCGCCGGCAATCAGAGCCCAGTCTCCAGCTGGCGCTGCAGTTTCAGAGCTTCGTTTATACGGCTGTTTTCAGAGTGCCGGCCCTGCAACCCCAAGTCTGCTGACCCTGGCTGGGAGCCTCGCTTCCACGGGCTGTGCAGAGGAGTGACTTAGATCCTCAGAGGTAGCTAGGTCTGGGTGTTGGGAGTCCAGCCCCATTTTCCAAAGTGAATTAGGCACTTAAGAGCCTGTTACTGAGCCAAAGGCCATTAGGGTCCTAAAGGGGCAGAAGGGCCAGCTACCCCATGACAGAAGGTGGCTGTATATGAGCTTCCTAAAATGCAGGTACCCAAAAATCACTCATCTCTCTGGAAATTTCTGACCTGTTTCTTAGTTGTACAAAGGCCACTGGAAACACCCTGGCCGTGTAAATAGACCTTGATGTGGGTGTAAATCACAGGTACGTGGAGCGTCACTGACCATCAGTGCCGCAGGCTGCGCTCTTCATTGCCATCCCACAAAATCTCATGTAAACAGTTTGAATTGTAACACTGCCACCCAACGCTGTCTGTCGCGTGCGCTCAGCACGTGCCTTCAAAGGAATGTAAGGCTGAATTTGTCCCACAGCATCCAATGCTACATCGTTAGCGCCAGGCCCGCCGATAGCAATTCCAGGCCCCGGGGCAGAACAGTCAATGGGCGTCTTCCGGCATGGCCAGGGCTTCCACATGCCGTCCCAGCTGTCTTCGCTGCCACCAGTACCACCTCGCGCGCGCCTAGGAGCCCTGTGGCCCACCCGGGCGATTTAAAAGGCCTGGGGCTCCCGGCCAGTGCCGTGGCAGCGACAGTGGCTGGGAGACCCCAGGCCCTTTTAAATCCCCTGGGCACTTGCCCCTCTTGTCCGCCCCCTTTGTCTGCAGGCCTGGTTAGAGCAGAAAACTGAATCAACCACCCTGAGCCTTGCGGATGAATATTGCCTCCTAACGGGTGCTGTCTCTGTAGATAGGCACAACCACAAGGACGATTTCTGCTAGGAAGCGTTCACTAGACTGCCTCTAAATCCAGTGGCTCTGACCCTTTCCACAACACTGTACCCCTTCCAGGAGTCGGATTTGTCCTGTGTACCCCCAAGTTTCACCTCCCTCAGAAACGACTTGCAGACAAATCAGACGTAAAAATACAAAAGTGTCACAGCCACTAGTACTGAAAAATTGCTACTTTCTCATGTTTACCATATAATTATAAACTAAATCATTTGGAATATAACTATTGTACTTACACTTCAGTGTACAGTATATAGAGCAATATAAACAAGTCATTGCCTGTAAGACATTTTAGTTTGTACTGACTTTGCTAGTGCTTTTTGTGTAGCCTGTTGGAAAACCAGGCAAATATCCAGATGGGTTGATGTACCCCCTGGAAGATCTCTGCGTACCCTGGTTGAGAATCACTGCTCCATCACCATTCACACAGCATGGCTCTCTGACTCCCTCTGGTGGCTGGACCACATAGCGGTTTATGAGTCTGCTTTGAGCTAAGGGTATGTCTATACTACCTGCCGGATCGGCGGGTAGTGCTCTAGCTATTGGGGATCGATTTATCACGTGTAGTGTAGACGCAATAAATTGATCACCGATCGCTCTCTCATAGACTGCTGAACTGCAGCTCGGAGGAAGCAAAGTTGACGGGGGAGTGGCAGCCGTAAATCCCACGCCGCGAGGATGTGAACTAACTTATTTTAAGTCGATCTCAGATATGTCAACTTCAGCTACGCTCTTCTCATACCTGAAATTGCATATCTTAGATCAATTTTCCCAGGCCAAAGAGAGCTGCTGAGTTCTTTACCCCAAGCAGTAGAGACTCATGCTTTTATATGCTCGGGTACCTTGTAATGGGACATCCTTGGACGGGTCATTACCAGTGGGGATTAGATTTTAACAAAATACATTGTATCAGTCTGAAATGAAAACACATTTAAATGGAATTCAAGTTGAATTCATCAGGCAGCTAATGACAATCCCCTGAAGACCGTTGGTGGCTGTAAGGTATATACTGCCTTAGCGAAAAGAGTCATAGCGGTTAAATAAAAGTCAGTAACCAACTAATAAATGTCTATGTTGCCCCGCCTCTTGAAGGCACAAATTCACACCTCATAAGTGTGACTAGGGTGACCAGACAGGAAGTGTGAAAAATCAGGTCATAGTGTGGGAGGTAATAGGCACCTATATCAGAAAAAGCCCTGAATATTGGGACTGTCCCTAAAAAATCGGGATATCTGGTCACCCTAAGTGTCAATCACATCTGCATTTTCTTTGGATTTTATGGTGGACCCCAGCTTTTCTGGCAAAATGTTGTTGTGGCTACCTAAAAAGTAGTATGGAAGCACTGCTTCTGCAGTCACTGTCATCTGGCATCCTAAGTTTCAGGAAAGGGATTCAGGAAGCAGCTACCACATGTATTTCTGATAGGGTTTGATATTGCTCCTGCTAAAAGAATCCAAAAGAGCCCTGCACCCATCTGGTTTGCAAAACACATCGTTCTATTGCAGTGATTTTCAAAAGGGCCTGTGAAGTTACGTGTCCAGATCCACTAACTCCTTTTAGAGATTGCAGCCTTAATGTCTTTTGGGGAAAATATTTGGTGTCTCATAGGAAGGATAGATGGTGATAGTCAGAGGTAGGGCAGAGGGTGGATGAGGGTGGTAAACCAGTGGAACGGGCTGGAGCCCAAACTATCTTAGAATAAATTAAGCCCTCTCATAAATGTGTCCCTTAACCTGTGTCCTTTGGAGAAGCCAGACTGAGGTGCCGTTTATGGGTGGTTCGGATGGGAGCAAATGCCTGTGTGATGTTCAGGTCAAAAGCATGTCAGTATTCTGGAAAGGATTCATTTTATAGAGACACCTGCAGATTTCTAGGGATTATGTGCTGGAACTTCCTTTAAATTATTGTTTTTTGTAAAGCACTTTGAGATCCTCTGAGAGAAAGCGCTAGAGAACGACCGAGTAACAAGCAAAAAATTTCCTTTTGGGGAAGGATTGGATCTAAACAGGGTTAATGAAAACCTCCCCAGACCCTGTCATGTTTGCACTGCTACCTAGGGGCCGTAGCCTTGTGGGTAGGTGGATCATAACAGCAGAGACAAGCACTGTCATTGCCAATGGCTTCAGGGTGCACTGATTAGGGATCATTTCTCAGTCAGTGCTGGAATTGAGCAATGAGGCAAACCCCTCGCCCTGTGAGATACCAATGTGAAAGAGCCTTAGAGGCAAGAGAACATCTGATATTTACCACAGCTCTTTTGTCTTTAAACCATGATTGAGGTCTTCAAACCACGATTTGAGGAGTTCAATAACTCAGACATAGGTTAGGGGTTTGTTCCAGGAGTGGGTGGGTGAGATTCTGTGGCCTGCGTTGTGCAGGAGGTCAGACTAGATGTCAGAAGGGACCATTATGATCCTTAAAGTCTATGAGTCCAGCACTTTATTCACTACCCCTTTTGCAGGTTTCTGCAAAATCCAACCCGGAGTTCTTTGTTTCTGCTCTATCACCCATATCATAGCAATAAAGTTGAATTAATTGGCAGAAGCATAGTGGGAGGCCCTGGGTAATAGCGGGAAGTATTTATTCCTCCTGGAAACTTCCACGTTTGGCACAAACATCTCAACCAGAGAGTGCTGCCTTTGGGCAACACTGATGGTGCCAGGGATATCTTCTGTGGCCAGTGTCGTGGTGTTAGGTGTATTAGGAAGCGCCATGGAAGGGGCTCCAGGCACAGCTATAAAGACCAGAGAAAACCAGGCCACAACGATATGGACTATACACTAGGAACCAAAGCTGCAACCTGCTCAAGGTTACACCAACTTTTTCCACAACCCGTTTGTTAATATCTTCTATCAAAATGCTATCTCTGCAGGGAGGACTGTTCTGATCACTAGCTACTCTGTCCAAGGAGCGTTATTGCGAGGAATTGGCATAGCAATCAAGTCAGAAAAAAGAAGGGGAATAGAAAAGGCATTTGAGGAAGGTGGGACTAATTCAATACTCCTGGTTGAGAGAAGGATTAAATGTTCTATTTCTCCAAATTAATCTCAACCATCACCGCTTCCTACCTGAATCATTCCTGTGAAGGTCAGACACAGGAACTAAAACTACAGGGTGCATAGGGACAAAGTGTTATTTTCTGAGATTTACTTCATCTCTTAAGAGGTACCTGGGTTTCTCCTTCATCTGCTGATTGTCCTTCAGTAGCCGGGGATGATTCCATTGATTTACTGTCGGGGGAGATCACAGTGCGTGGAAGCACCTGGGGAGGTCCAGTAATTACAGTTGTGGGGACCCGACTTCACTGAGACTCAGTGACCCCCCCCCCCAGGTTATAAAGCAAGAGTTTACGGGAGTTTCCACTCACAACAGACTCGCCATGGAGTAGATACTGATATCTCCCCAGTTGGGGCTTTTCTGGGAACAACTCTCCCCCACTGGTGTCATTGCCTTGGGAAGGAGAATTGTTGATGGGTCTGGCGCAAGGACACCTAGGGGGCATGGAGATGGCACAGTGTACAATTAAAAGTCAAATAAGAGACAGAAGATTCTGAAAGTCCAGAAGGGACGATTGTCATCATCTCGTCTGACTTTCTGCATAACACAGGCCAGAGAACCTCACCGAGTCATTTCTGCTGGACAGCCTGCACAAGGCTCAGCTCTCACTTGGGGCAGGGATTGTTCCTCACCGTGTGTCTGTGCAGCACTCAGCACAGCCTCCCATGGACTAGGGGCCGTCTCTCTCTCCATGACGGTGCTGGGCCAGGTGCAGCGGGGCCCTGATCTTGGTTGGGGCTACTACCATGAATAATCGTTTATTCTGAGTGATGGTGAGGCTGTGGTCACAGAGTGGGGCAATTTTCCTTGTGCTGCCATGGTGGTGGTGGGGGGGGTCCCTTTTCAAAAGCTTGGGAAACCGCTGCTCAAAAGCAGTTAGGACACTAGATGAGGATCTGAGCGGAAACGGGTTTATTTGCATTATTGCAGAGGCATTTGAGGGGCAACGGAAGGGTAAGAACTGCACCCTACAGTCAAATCATCGAACAGGGCAAAAGCAAATTCCATCGGAGCGTGCTGTGTTTTTCATGTTCAGGCTGAGATGGGTGAGAGCACGGGACAGAAAGCGTCAGGGCAGTTGTCGTGGTGGGTTTCTGGGAGCCTAGTACTGGGAGATAAGAAAAAAAGAAACATCCATCAGGACCAAAATACAGTGGGACCCCAATAAATTATCATAGATTTGAAGACCAAAAGAGACCAATATGAACATCTACTCCGAGCTCCTGCATTACACAAGCGAGAGAACCTCACCCAATAATTTCTGCATTAAGCCCGTAACTTCTGTTTGAGCTAGAGCATATATTTTAGAAAGATATCCAGTCTTGACTTAAAGACGTCAATCCACCACTTACCTAAGGAACTTGTTCAAATAGCTAATTCCCCTCCCTGTTAAAAAATGCACCTTATTTCTAGTCTGAATTTATCTTGCTTTAGCTTCCATCCATTAGGACTTTTTATGCCTCTGCTAGATTAGACTACTACCAGAAGTCTCTTCCCCGATATAGGTAATTATATGCCAGGATCAAGTAATCTTTTAACCTTCTCTTGGATAAGCTAAATAGATGAAACACCCTGAGATGCTTTTTTCCAGGCTTTGAATCCATCCCAGGGCTCTTCTCCAAAACCCTCTCCAATTATCTCAACATCCTTTCTAAAGTATGAACAGCAGAATTAGACATAGTGGGGCCAATTCTCTGCTGATGTAACTTCATTTAAAGTTAATGGAAAGTTTGGTCCCATATTCCATTGCTGGCCTCATCAACTTCAGCTCCCTGCCACTATAACATTGCAGTTGCTAGGCTCTGGTGAGAGAACCTCAGAGCAAAGGTAGTTTCTGATTCATAGATATCTAGGGATCCTTTGTTATTGTGGAAGGAAAAAACAATGTGTTATTCCCATTCAGATGACCTGATGCACATTTAATGTAATAGCAAAGGACTCAGCCAAAGCATCCTTCATAGGAAACAATTTATCTTGTCTGCATTCTGGATGATTTTAGAGGACCCTCTGAAAGAGATTTCATGGGTACCCAAAAGAAATTATGGGACACTTTCATGCCTCTCTAGTGGACTTGTGGGAGAAGAGATCCTCCGATAAGGCCGTGGGAAATTGTCATGAGACCCCTGCTGCCAGCTCATTCTAGAATATACAATTCCTGGGACATCTCCCAGCTACAATAAAGTCCAGGTGATTTCAGAGGAACTTTTTGCGAGATGTTCCATGAGTACTGAAGGGAACTGCAGAGATGTCAACATCCCATCACCCCAGCAATCTCCCATAACCTCCTTGGAGCTACTGTGGGCTCACTAGGAGACTGTTTGAGGTAACGCCCAGCAGCAATGACTTCTGGGTGCTACAGAAAACTTTTTGTGTTCTGCGTCGTGGATACTGGGGGGTGGGGTGGGAGAGGAGGTCAACCTCCCATAAGCCCTCTGGAGCAGTTGGTGTTTCCAAAGCGCCTTTGCAACATTGGAAAACACAGTCAATGCTCCTTACCTGGCAAATGTTACCAGACAACAAACCAGTGAAAACATGGTTGATTCACTGGATCTGTGTGAAGACAAATGACATGGAGAGGTAATCGCTGCCACTTCCACTGTTGCCTTTAAAGCTGTTGTCACTTACGGTATTGCTGTTGAAACTACCGAAGCCCAGCAAGCTGTGGAATATTTATGATGTGCATTATGTGTATTTATAATTATGTATCATTGAGTCATTTGGTTATCAGATGACTCAGGGAAGCTATGGACTATTTAAACCAGCTGGGGATCTGGCCCCAACATTATTCTCATCCACTGCAGGAAAGGAATATAATTCTTGCAAAAGTTCATACTTCCAAAGGCTGCATAAATTATTTCAACACACCGAATTGATGAGATACAGGGCAACAGAAGTTGCCTAGAGCATTTTGCAAGCAAATGGTTAGGCTGATAGTGAGCAGCGATGCAGGATACTCTTGAGGCAAAATATGATAGTCAGAAAGCAAAGATACCTGTTGATACTCACCGCTGACTAGAATTGGTTGTTTTGCTACAACAGAGAGAAAAATTAGGAATGCACACTGTTCAACTCCCCACCAGGGTAGCAGAGGTTGTAGCATCTAGTAACTTAAGAATAGGCCAAAGGAACTGAGGGACACTTCATGCCTGTCCAGTGGACTTGCAGGAGAAGAGGTCATCCTCCCAGGAGGCCATGGGAAATTCTCATGAGGCCCCCAGTGGGGATGGGGATGTATCCCAAAACACTTGGGATATCTGCCAGGTGCAATGCATTGTGGGTGTTTGTCAAAGACCCTCTTGCAAGATATTTCATGGGTGGCCAAAGGAATTGTGGAGAGGATAATGTCCCATCAACCCTGGGAATCTCATATAAGCCGACCAATTATGTGCTCACCTGGGGACCCCCTGATTAACTCCCAGTAGAAGTGCCTTCTGAGTGATGCCAAAAGGCCTCCTCTGGCCTGTCTCATTGCTACCCCGGGGACTGTGGAAGAGGAGGTCAACCTGCTATAAGCCTCTGGAGATTTTTATAAGCCCTGTGGAGTGGGAGGACTTTCCATGCTGCCTTTGCAACATGGGCAAACGCAGACAATGCTCCTGGCAGGCAAATGTAACCAGACATCCAACTGGCTGAAACGGGGTCCATTCGCTGATGTGTGTGGAGCTACAAGGCATGGGGAGGTAATGTCTGCTACTTACGCTGTTGTCATCAAAGCTGCCATCGCCTACGTTGCCAGTGTCTACGCTACCGCAGCCCTGCAAAATGGGGAATATTTATTATGTGTAATGTGGTAACACCTGTAGGGCTCCAACGGCTATTCCATCAGTGGGGCGATGGACAATTTATAGGATGTGGAGATGTGGCATACTGATTCCAGTGCTTCTCTGGACAATTTACACCAGTGGGAACCTGACATTGTTGATTTTTCTGAAGCTACAGTAAATTTTTTCAACTGGGGATCTGCCCCAACATCATTCTCATCCACTGGTGGAAACCAAGAGATAATCCTTGGTAAAGCTCCAACATCCCAAACCTGTAAATATGTTATACCAAGTCCACCTGATGAGATAAAAGGGGTCAGGACGGCAGTAGCTTAGAGGGTTTTGCTAACAAAGGGTTGGGCTGTTAGTGAGCAGCGATACAGAATACTATTGAGGCAAAGCATAACATTCCGATAGGAAAGATAACTACTGATACTCACCGCTGACCCAAATTGGTTGTTTTGCTACAAGAGAAAGAAGAGTTAGGAATGCACACTGTTCAACTCCCCACCAGGGTAGCAGAGGTTGTACCATGTAGTACTTTCAGAATAGCCACATCAGATCAGACCAATCAGCCAATCTACCCATATTTCCCTCCCAGGGGAGGAGCAGAGGAATGGGTGCCCCTAGTCGTCTCTCCCAAAAAGGACCAGTATTCCAGTGCTGGCCTCATCAATGCCATAGACATAGGAAATATCTCCTTGTTGCTACTCTAACATTTTAGCTCTTATGCTATGCTGAGATCCCCTCACAGCTAAGTAGGTTTCTTATTCACAGATATCTGGGTCCCCTTTATTATTCTGCAAGAAACAAGCCACATGTTACTCCCACTCAGATGACATGATGCAAATTTAATCTAATAGCAAAGCAGTTGGCCAACGTACCCTGGATAGGACACAATTTACCCTCAGTTCCTAGGACGGTTCCCAAAAGCAGTGCATTTCGGAAGGATCTCTTGTGAAATATTTAGTGGGTGCCCAAAGGAACTGTGGGACACTTTGTGCCTCTCCAGTGGACTTGTAGGAGAAGAAATCATCCTCCCATGAGGCCATGGGAAATTCTCATGTGGCCCCCCAGTTGGGATGGGGATGTATCCCAAAACTCTTCGGATATCTCCCACGTGCAATGCCTTGTGGGTGATGTCAAAGACCCTTTTGCAACATAATTCATGGGTGCCCAAAGGAATTGTGGAGAGAACAACCTCCCATCAACCCTGGCAATCTCATTTAAGCCTCCCAAATATGTGTTCACCTGGAGAACCTCTGAGGTAGCTCCCAGTAGAAATGCCTTCTGAGTGATATCAAAAAGCTTCTTCTGGCCTGTCTTATTGCTACCCTGTGGACTGTAGGATAGGAGGTCAAACTGCTATAAATCTCTGGAGATTTTCATAGGCCCTGTGGAGTGGGAGGACTTTCCATGCTGCCTTCGCAATATGGGCAAATGCAGCCAATGCTTGTCGCAGGCAAACACTACCAAACATCAAGCTAGCTGAAACAGGGTCCATTCCCTGATGTGTGTGAAGCTACATGGCATGGAGAGGGAATCTCTGCTACTTACGCTGTTGTCATCAAAGCTGCCGTCGCCCACGTTGCCGGTGTTTACGCTACCGGATTCCTGCAAGATGGGGAATATTTATTATGTGTATTGTGGTAACACCTGTAGGGCTCCAACAGATATTCCATCTACCTGGTGGGGCCACGGAGAATTTAATGCATTTGTAGATGTGGCATATTGATTCCAGTGCTTCTTTAGACAATTTACACCAGTGGGACTCTGGCCCCATTGGCCGGGCCGTCCTTAGGAATTCTGTGGCCCTAGGCAGTCCCCCCATGGGGGGGCGGGATGTTGGGACCCCAATCCTCCGTGGGGGGGAGTGGGTCCCAGGCCTTTAATTGGGGGGCTGGCTTGGGGGGCAGAGGGGAACCCCACTCCAGCACTCACCAGTGGTGCAGCTGGGACCGGATCGCTGCATTCCCGCTGCTGGTGAGTGCAGGCCCAATCCGGCTTCAAAACTCAGGGGAGTGGGGGCAGGGCTGGTCAGGAGAGAGAAGAGGAGGGGCTGGGGCAGAGCAGGGGCAGGGACCCTGGGGAAGAGCCAGAGCAGGGGCTGGAGCAGCGTGCAGCTGCATAGAGAACCAGGAAATTTGTTGCCCCACATTTCCTGGTGCCCTACGCAGCTGCGTACTTTGCGTATGGGTAAGGACGGCGCTGCCCGTTGATTCCAGTGCAGCTATGGGAAATTTATATCAACTGGGGATCTGGCCACAAAAATCATTCTCATCCGCTGGTGGAAACCAAGAGATAATCCTTGGTAAAGTACCGACATCCGAAGCCTGCAAATTTGTAATACCAAGCCTGACCTCTGGGATAAAAGGGGTCAGGATGGCTGTAGCCTAGAGAGTTTTGCTAACAGAGGGTTGGGCTGTTAATGAGCAGTGATACAGAATACTATTGAGTCAAAGCATGATAGTCCGATAGGAGAGATTAATGCTGATACTCACCACTGACCAGAATTGGTTGTTTAGCTACAACAGAAAGAGAGGTTAGGAATGCACATTGTTCAACTCCCTACCAGGGTCACAGAGGTTGTACCATGTAGTACTTTCAGAATAGGCACACCAGATCTGGCCAATGTTACCCGGGGTTCTTGCAACCCAAAGCTCTTGATAACTTTTACTCTGTGCGAAGTGGTGTCAGGAAATAAATCAGGGGAGACACAGCCATCCGAACGATAGATGGCTGGCACAAACAGAACCACACGAGAGTGCTTTCACTTAAAGCTAAACTTTACTTAGTCTCAAGTACTTACACACATCCGCAAGGGGTTAGTAACACCCCCCCCAACCCTCGATAATTACCAACACTGAGTGTCTCTTGAGTGGTACAGTGGCAGCCCGTTTGCCCGTGAGGAACACAAGAGGCATCCAGAGGGAGGGACCAGTCCTGAAGAGTCCCCCCATCTCAAGATTTTCCCCCTTATTTATACATTCGTAATAGAACGACACATCTCTTAAAGAAACCTTGTTAATAAGCAGTTTCAATGATCAAGCAAGAGGTTCCTTCTGATTATTGATTAACCAGGTGTGGGTTTTTCCAGAGTTTGCAGCCTTGAGACACCAATAGATATTCCTGGGGCATATCCTATTCCTGGGGCATATTTTAAAATGCATGTATCACCAATTTCAACACAATTCTTAACAGGAAGGACACAGGGTCAAGCTGCCCTTGCTGTGGCACCCAAAACTCTCCCCCCCACACCGCCTTGGTCAAGCTAAGACTGCTGAATGGCCAATTTACAGCTTGCTGACTAGGTCGCCTTTAACAATAAGCCAGAGTGGTTTCAGGCACTTTACTGATTTGCCAAAGTCTCCCCATACATCCAATAGGCCAATCTACCCTGATGATCCTCTCAAGGGTGGAGCGACACTAGTCCTCTCTCCTAAAAGGCCCAGTATTCCAGTGCTGGCACATTAATGACATAGACATGGGTACTATCTCCTGGTTGCTATTCTGAAAGTACTACATTGTACTCATGGTAACATTTTAACTCTTATGCTATGCTGAGATGCCCTCCCATCTAAGGAGGTTTCTTATTCACAGGTATCTGGGTCTCCGCTATTATTCCGCACGAAACAAGCCACATATTATTACCTCTCAGATGTCATGAGGCAAATTTAATAGCAAAGGAGACAGCCAAGATACGGTTGATAGAACACAATTCACCCTCCCTTCCTAGGACTGTTGCCAAGAGCAGTGCATTCCGTGTGATTTCGGAAGGATCTCTTGTGAGAGATTTAGTGGGTGCTCAAAGGAACTGTGGGATACTTCATGCCTGTCCAATGGACTTGTAGGAGAAGAAATCATCCTCCCATGAGGCCATGGGAAATTCTCATGAGGCCGCCAGTTGGGATGGGGATGTATCCAAAAACTCTTAGGATATCTCCAAGGTGCAATGCCTTGTGGGTGATGTCAAAGACCCTCTTGCAAGATAATTCATGGGGGCCCAAAGGAATTGTGGAGAGGACAACCTCCCATCAACCTAGGGAATCTCATTTAAGCCTCCTAAATATGTGTTCGCCTGGAGACCCTCTGAGGCAGCTGCCAGTAGAAATGCCTTCTGAGTGATATCATAAAACCTCTTCTGGCCTGTCTCATTGCTACCCCGGGGACTGTGGGAAAGGGAGGTCAACCTGCTATAAGCCTCTGGAGATGTTCATAAGCACTGTGGAGTGGGAGGACTTTCCATGCTGCCTTCGCAACATGGGCAAACGCAGCCCATGCTCCTCGCAGGCAAATGTTACCAGACATCAAACTAGCTGAAACGAGGTCCATTCGCCGATGTGTGTGAAGCTACATAGCACGGAGAGGGAATCTCTGCTACTTACGCTGTTGTCGTCAAAGCTGCCATCGCCCACGTTGCCGGTGTTTACGCTACCTGAGTCCTGCAAGATGGGGAATATTTATTATGTGTATTGTGGTTGCACCTATAGGGCTCGAACACATATTCTATAGACCAGTGGGGCTATGGATAATTTATAACATCTTGGGATGTGGTGTATTGATTCCAGTGCTTCTCTAAACAACTTACACCACTGGGAACCAGGCCCCGTTGGCAGGGCCGTCCCTAGCAATTCTGCAGCACTACGCAGCCCCCCCATGGGGGAGGGGGGCATTGTGGGACTCTAGTCCTCCGGGGGAGGGAGCGGGACCCAGGCCTCCAAGGGGAGGGGGGGTTGCTTAGAGGGCAGGGGAGAACCACACCCCAGCACTCACCAGCATCGTGGCTGGGACCGGATTCCTGCATTCCCACCATTGTTGAGTGGAGCAACCACAACAGTTTTGCAAAACTGGCTGCAAAACTCAGAGGAGTGGGGGCAGGGCTGGGCAGGGGAGAGAAGAGGGGACGGCTGGGGCATGGGGGGCAGGGACCCTGGGGAAGAGCCAGAGGAGGGCCTGGAGCAGCGTGCAGCTGCGTAGAGCACCAGGAAATTTGTTGCCCTACATTTCCTGGTGCCCTACGCAGCTGCGTACTTTGCGTATGGGTAAGGACGGCCCTGCCCGTTGATTCCAGTGCAGCTATGGGAAATTTACATCAACTGGGGATCTGGACACAAAATCATTCTCATCCACTGGTGGAAACCAAAAGATAATCCTTGGTAAAGCACTGACATCCAAAGGCTGCAAGTTTGTAATACCAAGCCTGACCTCTGGGATAAAAGGGGTCAGGACGGCAGTAGCCTAAAGGGTTTTGCAAACAAAGGGTTGGGCTGTTAGTGAGCAGTGATACACAACACTCTTGAGGCAAAGCTTGATAGTCTGATAGCAAAGGTAACTGCTGATACTCACCACTGACCAGAATTGGTTGTTTAGCTACAACAGAAAGAGGAGTTAGGAATGCACACTGTTCCACTCCCCACTAGGGTAGCAGAGGTCGTAGCGTCTAGTAACTTCAGAATAGCCACACCAGATCTGACCAATAGGCCAATCTACCCTGATGTCCCGCCCAGGGGAGGAGCAGAGGGGTGAGCGACACTAGTCCTCTCTCCTAAAAGGCCCAGTATTACAGTGCTGGCCTCATTATTGCCGTAGATATAGGGGTAAAAGCTCTCTGTTGTGTTTCTGAAAGTCCTACTAAGGGCTCATGGTAACATTTTAGCTCTTATGCTATGCTGAGATCCCCTCACATGTAAGTCGGTTTCTTATTCACAGATCTCTGGGTGTCTTTTATTATTCCACAAGAAACAAGTCACATGTAATTCCCACTCACATAACACAATTGACCCTCCCTTCCTAGGACTGTTGCCAAGAGCAGTGCATTCAGTGTGATTTCGGAAGGATCTCTTGTGAGAGATTTAGTGGGCAACCAAAGGCACTGTGGGATACTTCATGCCTGTCCAGTGGACTTGCAGGAGAAGAGATCATCCTCCCATGAGGCCATGGGAAATTCTCATGAGGCCCCCCCAGTTGGGATGGGGTTGTATCTCAAAACTCTTGGGATATCTGCCACGTGCAGTGCCTTGTGGGTGATGTCAAAGACCTTCTTGCAACATAATTCATGGGTGCCCAAAGGAATTGAGAAGAGGACAACCTCCCATCAACCCTGGGAATCTCATTTAAGCCTCCCAAATAAGTGTTCACCTGGAGACCCTCTGAGGTAGCTCCCGGCAGAAGTGCCTTCTGAGTGATATCATAAAACCTCTTCTGGCCTGTCTCATTGCTATCCCAGGGGCTGTGGGAGAGGGAGGTCAACCTGCTATAAGCCTCTGGAGATGTTCATAAGCCCTTTGAAGTGGGAGGACTTTCCATGCTGCCTTCGCAACATGGGCAAACTCAGCCAGTGCTCCTCGCAGGCAAACGTTACCAGACCTCAAACTAGCTGAAATGGGGTCCATTCGCTGATGTGTGTGAAGCTACATGGCATGGGGAGGGAATCCTGCTACTTACACTGTTGTCGTCAAAGCTGCCGTCGCCCACGTTGCCGGTGTTTACGCTACCAGAGTCCTGCAAGATGGGGATTGTTTATTATGTGTATTGTGGAAACACCTGTGGGGCTCCAGCAGATATTCCATCTACCCGGTGTGGCCACGGAGAAATTAATGCATTTGGGGATATGGTGTATTGATTCCAGTGCTTCTCTAGACAATTTACACCAGTGGGAACCTGGCCCATTGGCAGGGCCGTCCCTAGCAATTCTGCGGCCCTACGCAACCCCCCCACGGGGGAGTGGGGTTGTGGGGCCCCAGGCCTCCATGAGGGGGAGCGAGTCCCAGGCCTCCATGAGGGGGGCTGGTTTGGGGAGCAGAGGGGAACCACACCCCTGCATTCACCAGTGGGGCGGCTGGGACCGGATCATTGCACTCCTGCTACTGGTAAATTCAGACCCAACCGGCTGCAAAACTCAGGGGAGTGGGGAGGTGGGGCTGGGGCAGAGCAGGGGCGGGGACTCTGGGGAAGAGCCAGAGCAGGGCCTGGAGCAGCGTGCAGCTGCATAGCCCCAAATTTCCTAGTGCCCTACACAGCTGTGTACTTTGCGTATGGATAAGGATGGCCCTGCCCGTTGATTCCAGTGAAGTTATGGGAAATTTGACTGCTGATACTCACCACTGACCAGAACTGGTTGTTTTTCTACAACAGAAAGAGAGGTTAGGAATGCACACTGTTCAACTCCCCACCAGGGTAGCAGAGGTTGTACCATGTAGTACTTTCAGAATAACCACAGCAGATCTGACCAATAGGCTGATCTACCCTGATGATCCTCCCAGG
The DNA here is from genome assembly GCF_020497125.1 of Mauremys mutica. Classification (NCBI taxonomy): domain Eukaryota; kingdom Metazoa; phylum Chordata; order Testudines; family Geoemydidae; genus Mauremys; species Mauremys mutica. Next base: position 13,090,170 of record NC_059088.1, read on the forward strand.
GGTGGAGCAGAGGGATGAATGACACTAGTCCTCTCTCCTAAAAGGCCCAGTATTCCAGCGCTAGCCTCATCAATGCCGTAGACATAGGTCATAGCTTCCTTGTTGCTATTCTGAAAGTACTACATGGTGCACATGGTAACATTTTAACTCTTCTACTTTGCTGAAATCCCCACACAGTTGAGTAGGTTTCTTATTCACAAATATATGGGTGTCCTTTATTATTGTGCAAGAAACAACCCTCATGTTGCTCTCATTCGGTTGTCAAGGTGCATATTTAATCTAATAGCTAAGGAGTTGGCCAAAGTACTGTGGATAGGACACAATTTACCCTCAGTTCTTAGGACTATTGCCAAAAGCAGTGCATTTTGGAAGGATCTCTTGTTAGGGATTTACAGAGTGCCCAAGGGAATTGTGGGACACTTCATGCCTGTCCAAGGGACTTGTAGAAGAAGAGATCATCCTCCCATAAGGCCATGGAAAATTCTCATAAGGCCCTGAGTTCGGATGGAGATTTATCACAAAACTCTTGGGATATCTCCCAGGTGCAATGCCCTGTGGATGATGTGAAAGACCTTTTGCAAGATAATTCATAGGTGCCCAAAGGAATTGTGCAGAGGACAACCTCCCATCAACCCTGGCAATCTCATATAACCTCCCAAATATGGGTTCACCTGGACACGGGGTCCATTCACTGATGTGTGTGAAACTACATAGCATGGAGAGGTAATCTCTGCTACTTACGCTGTTGTCGTCAAAGCTGCCGTCTCCCACGTTGCCGGTGTTTACGCTACCGGATTCCTGCAAGATGGCGAATGTTTATTATGTGTATTGTGGTAACACCTGTAAGGGAATGTCTACACTACAGGATTATTCCAATTTTACAGAAACCAGTTTTTGGAAACAGATTGTATAAAGTCGAGTGCATGCAGCCACACTAAGCACATTAATTTGGTAGTGTGCGTCCACATACCAAGGCTAATGTCGATTTCCGGAGCATTGCACTGTGGGAAGCTATCCCATAGCTATCGAATAGTTCCCGCAGTCTCCCCCATGCATTGGAATTCTGGGTTGAGATCACAATGCATGATGGGGCAAAAACAGTGTTGCAGGTGATTCTGGATAAATGTTGTCAGACAATCCTCCTGCCGTGAAAGCAAAGGCAGACAATCATTTTGCACCCTTTTCCCTGGATTGCCCTGGCAGACGCCATAGCACGGCAACCATGGAGGCCGTTTTGCCTTTTTTCACTGTCACCGTATGTCTACTGGATGCTGCTGACAGACGCGGTACTGCAGTGCTACACAGCAGCATCCCCTGGCCGTTGCAAGTTAGCAGAGACGATTACCAGTCATACTGTACCGTCTGCTGCTGTCATGGGTGCTCCTGGCAGGTCTCGGTGAGGTTGGCTGGGGGCGCATGGACAAAAATGGGAATGACTCCCCAGGTCATTCCCTTCTTTAAGTTTTGTCTAATGGAGAGTCAGTCCTGCCTAGAATATCAGGCAAGCCTACTAAAGAGCCCCAGAGATCCCGCAGAAATGATGAGCTGCATGCCATTCTAGGGGGTGCCCCTGCAACAACCCCACACGTTGCTTCCCTCCTGGGCTACCGTGGCAGTGTCCCCCCATTTGTGTGATGAAGTAATAAAGAATGCATGAAGAAACAGCACTGACTTTATTGCCTCTGCAAGCAGAGATAAAAGGAGGGAGGGGAGGCAGCCTCCAGCTGCTATGATATTCCAGGCAGGACTGAATCTCCAGGAGACAAAGCTTAAAGAAGGGAATGACTGGGAGTCACTCCCATTTTTGCCCAGGTGCCCCTGGCCGACCTCACCGAGGCCTGCCAGGAGCATCCATGACAGCAGCAGACGGTACAATATGACTGGTAACCGTCTCTGCTAACTTGCAACGGCCAGGGGATGCTGCTCTGTAGCACTGCAGTACCGCGTCTGCCAGCAGCAGCCAGTAGCCATACGGTGACATTGAAAAAAAACGAGAAACTATTTTTTTCCCTTTTCTTTCACGGGGGTCGGGGGGAGGGGGCTGACGACATATATCCTAAACTGCCCGCGACAATGTTTTTGACCCTTCAGGCTTTGGGAGCTCAGCCAAGAATGCAAATGGTTTTCGGAGAGTGCTGGAACTGTGGCATAGCTACAGTTGTCAGTCACTCCTCCCTCCGTGAGGGTCCATTTGATTCTTTGGCTTTCCATTATGCTTGTCTCAGCTCCTTAAGTTTCACGCAGCACTGTGTTGAGTCCCTATTGTGGCCTCTGTCTATCATAGCCATAGATATTTTTTCAAATGCTTTGGCATTTCGTCTTTTGGAATGGAGTTCTGATAGAACAGATTCATCTCCCCATACAGAGCTCAGCTTCAGTATCTCCCGTACGGTCCCTGCTGGAGCTCTTTGTGCATTCTGGGACTGCAAGGACCTCCTTGCTGATCAGCGCTCCATGCTGGGCCAACAGGAAATGAAATTCAAAAGTTCGCAGGGCTTTTCCTGTCTACCTGGCCAGTGCATCCAAGTTCAGATTGCTGTCCAGAGCAGTCACAATGGTGCACAGAGGGGAACCCCACCCCAGCACTCATCAGCGTCACAGCTGGGACTGGATCCTTGCACTCCTCCTGCTGGTGAATACAGGCCCAGCTGGCGGCAAAACTCAGGGGAGTGGGGGCAGGGCTGGTCAGGGGAGAGAAGAGGTGGGGCTGGGGCAGAGAAGGGGCAGGGGCCCTGGGGAAGAGCCAGAGCAGGGCCTGGAGCAGCATGCAGCTGCATAGCCTCAAATTTCCTGGTGCCCTACACAGCTGCGTACTTTGCGTATGGGTAAGGACGGCCCTGCCCATTGATTCCAGTGCAGCTACGGGAAATTTACATCAACTGGGGATCCGGCCACAAAATCATTCTCATCCACTGGTGGAAACCAAGAGATAATCCTTGGTAAAGCACTGACAGCTGAAGGCTGCAAATTCGTAATACCAAGCCTGACCTCTGGGATAAAAGGGGTCAGGACGGCTGTAGCCGAGAGAGTTTTGCTAACAAAGGGTTGGGCTGTTAGTGAGCAGCGATGCAGAATACTATTGAGTCAAAGCATGATAGTCTGATAGCAAAGATAACTGCTGATACTCACCACTGACCAGAATTGGTTGTTTTGCTACAACAGAAAGAGAAGTTAGGAATGCACACTGTTCAACTCCCCACCAGGGTAGCAGAGGTCGTAGCGTCTAGTAACTTCAGAATAGCCACACCAGATTTGACCAATAGGCCAATCTACCCTGATGTCCCGCCCAGGGGAGGAGCAGAGGAATGAGTGACACTAGTCCTCTCTCCTAAAAGGCCCAGTATTCCAGTGCTGGCCTCATCAGTGCCCTAGACATAGTAATAGCTCCTTGTTGCTACTCTAACATTTTAGCTCTTATGCTATGTGAGATCTTCTCACAGCTAAGTATGTTCCTTATTCACAGATATCTGGGTCGTCTTTATTATTCTGTAAGAAAAAACCCACATGTTGCACCACTTGGATGACATGATGCAAATTTAATATAAAGCAAAGGAGTTTGCCAAGGTACCCTGGATAGGACACAATTTACCGTCAGTTCCTAGGACTGTTGCCAAAAGCAGTGCATTTTGGAAGGATCACTTGTTAGGGATTTAGTGGGTGCCCAAAGGAATTGTGGGACACTTCATGCCAGTCCAGGGAACTTGTAGGAGAAGAGATCCTCCTCCCATGGAGCCATGGAAAATTCTCAGTTGGGATGGGGCTGTATCCTAAAACCCTTGGGTCATCATCCCATAAGGCCATGGGAAATTCTCATGAGGCTCCCAGTTGGGATGAGGATGTAACCTAAAACCCTTGGGATATCTCCCAGGTGCAATGCCTTGTGGATGATGTGAAAGACCTTCTTGCAAGATAATGCATAGGTTCCCAAAGGAAATGTGGAGAGGACAACCTCCCATCAACCCTGGCAATCTCATAAAAGCCTCTGAAATATGGGCTCACCTGGAAACGGGATCCATTCTCTGATATGTGTGAAGCTACATAGCATGGAGAGGTAATCTCTGCTACTTACGCTGTTGTCGTCAAAGCTGCCATCTCCCACGTTGCCGGTGTTTACACTACCGGAGTTCTGCAAGATGGGGAATGTTTATTATGTCTATTATGGTAACACCTGTAAGTCTCCAACGGGTATTCCATCAACCCTGTGGGGCCTTAGATAATTTATAGCATCTGGGGATGTGGTATATTGATTCTAGTGCTTCTTAGACAAATTACACCAGTGGGAATCTGGCCCCATTGATTCCACTGAAGCTACGTCAAATTTACATGAACTGGGGATCTGGCCACAATATCACTGTCATCAACTCGTGGAAACCAAGGAATAATCCTTGGTAAAGCGCCTACATTCCAAGGCTGCAAATTTTTAATACCAAGCTTAACCTCTGGGATAAAAGGGTTCAGGACGGCTGTAGCCTAGAGGGTTTTGCTAACAAAGGGTTGGGCTGTTAGTGAGCAGCGATACAGAAAAATCTTGAGGCAAAGCATGATAGTCTGATAGGAAAGATAAATGCTGATACTCACCACTGACCAGAATTGGTTGTTTTGCTACAACAAAAAGAGAAGTTAGAAATGCACACTGTTCAACTCCCCACCAGGGTAGCAGAGTTGTACCATGTAGTACTTTCAGAATAGCCACACCAGAGCAGACAAATAGGCCAATCTACCCTGATGATCCTCCCAGGGGTGGAGTAGAGGAATGAGTGACACTAGTCCTCTCTCCAAAAAGGCCCAGTATTCCAGTGCTGGCTTCATTAATGACATAGACATGGGTACTATCTCCTTGTTCTTATTCTGAAAGTACTACATGGTAGTCATGGTAACATTTTAACTCTTACACTATGGTGAGATGCCCTCTCATCTAAGTAGGTTTCTTATTCACAGATATCTGGGTCTCCTCTATTATTCCGTAAGAAAGAAGCCACATATTATTCTCACTCAGATGAGATGAGGCAAATTTAATCTAATAGCAAAGGAGGCAACCAAGATACCCTTGATCGGATACAACTGGCCATCAGTTCCTAGGACTGTTCCTTCCTTGTGATTTTGGAAGGGTCTCTTGTGAGAGATTTAGTGGGTGCCCAAAGGAACTGTGGGATATTTCATGCTGTCCAGTGGACTTGCAGGAGAAGAGATCATCCTCCTATGAGGGCATGGGAAATTCTCATGAGGTCCCCAGTGGGGATGGGAATGTATCCCAAAACTCTTGGGATATCTCCCAGGTGCATTCCTTTGTGGGTGATGTCAAAGACCCTCTTGCAACATAATTCATGGGGGCCCAAAGGAATTGTGGAGAGGACAACCTCCCGTCAAACCTGGGAATCTCATTTAAGCCTCCCAAATAAGTGTTCACCTGGAGACCCTCTGAAGCAGCTCCCAGCAGAAGTGCCTTCTGAGTGTTATCGTAAAAAGTCTTCTGGCCTGTCTCATTGCTACCCCGGGGACTGTGCAGTCAACCTGCTACAAGCCTCTGGAGATTTTCATAAGCCCTGTGGAGTGGGAGGGCTTTCCATTCCGCCTTCGCAACATGAGCAAACGCAGCCAATGCTGTTCACAGGCAAACGTTACCAGACGTTAAACTAGCTGAAACGGGGTCCATTCACTGATGTGTGTGAAGCTACTTAGCATGGAGGTATAATCTCTGCTACTTACGCTGTTGTCGTCAAAGCTGCCGTCGCCCACATTGCCAGTGTGTACGCTACCGGAGTCCTGCAAGATGGGGAATGTTTATATGTGTATTGTGGTTACACCTATAGGGCTCCAACGGATATTCTATAGACCAATGGGACTATGGATAATTTAATGCGTTTGGGGATATGGTGTATTGATTCCAGCGCTACTCTGAACAATTTACACCAGCGAGAACCTGGCCTCATTAGCAGGGCCATTCTTAGGAATTCTGCAGCCCTACACAGTCCCCCCATGGGGAAGCAGGGAATCGTGGGGCTCCAGTCCTCAGCAGGATCCAGGCCTCCACAGGCAGGGTGTTGCTTGGGGGGCAGGGGAGAACCACACCCCAGCACTCACCAGTGGGTGGCTGGGACCAGATCGTTGCACTCCTGTGCCTGGTGAATGCAGACCCAGCTGTCTGTAAAACTCAGGGGAGTGGGGGCAGGGCTGGTCATGGGAGAGAAGAGGTGAGGTTGGGGCAGAGCGGGGGCAGTGGCCCTGAGGAAGAGCCAGAGCAGGGCCTGGAACAGCGTGCAGCTGCATAGCCCCAAATTTCCTGGTGCCCTACACAGCTGTGTACTTTGCGTATGGATAAGGACGGCCCTGCCCATTGATTCCAGTGAAGCTCGGGAAATTTATGTCAGCTGGGGATCTGGCCACAAAATCATTCTCATCCACTGGTGGAAACCAAGAGATAATCCTCGGTAAAGCGCCGACATGCCAAGGCTGCAAAATTTGTAATACCAAGCCTGACCTCTGGGATAAAAGGGTTCAGAACAGCTGTAGCCTAGAGAGTTTTGCTAATAAAGGGTTGTGCTGTTAGCAGCGATACAGAATGCTCTTGAGGCAAAGCATGGTAGTCCGATAGCAAAGATAACTGCTGATACTCACCACTGACCAGAATTGGTTGTTTCGCTACAAGAGAAAAGAGAAGTTAGGAATGCACACTGTTCAACTCCCCCCAAGGGTAGCAGAGGTTGTACCATGTAGTACTTTCAGAACAGGCACACCAGATCAGACCAATGTTACCCAGGGTTCTTGCAACCCAAAGCTTGGTAACTTTTACTCTGTGCGAGGTGGTGTCAGGAAATAAATCAGGGGAGACACGGCCGTCCGACCAATAGATGGCTGGCACAAACAGAACCACACGAGAGTGCTTTCACTTAACGCTAAACTTTACTTAGTCTCAAGCATTCAAGCACTCAAGTCCGCAACAGATTAATAAAATACCACCAACCCTTGATAATTACCAATGCTGAGTGTGGCTCTTGAGTGGCACAGTGGCAGCCCGTCTGCCCATGGGGAATGCAAGATGCATCCAGAGGGAGGGACCAGTCCTGAAGAGTCCCCCCATCTCAAGATTTTCCCCCTTATTTATACATTCGTAATAGAACGACACATCTCTTAAAGAAACCTTGTTAATAAGCAGTTTCAATGATCAAGCAAGAGGTTCCTTCTGATTATTGATTAACCAGGTGTGGGTTTTTCCAGAGTTTGCAGCCTTGAGACGCCAATAGACATTCCGGGAGCATATCCTACTCTTTTGAAATGCATGTATCAGGAATTTTAACACAATTCTGATCAGGAAGGACGCGGGGTCAAGCTGCCCTTGCTGTGGCACCCAAAACTCCCCCACTCCTGCCTTGGTCAAGCTGAGACTGCTGAATGGCCAATTTACAGCTTGCTGACTAGGTCACCTTTAGCAATAAGCCAGAGTGGCTTCAGGCACTTTACTGGTTTGCCAAAGTTGCCCCATACAATATATAGGCTAATCTACCCTGATGATCCTCCCCGGGCTCGAGCAGAGGAATGGGCACCCCTAGTCCTCTCTCCTAAAAAGGCCCAGTATTCCAATGCTGGCCTCATTAATGCCATAGACATAGGTAATAGCTCCTTGTGGCTACTCTAACATATTAGCTCTTATGTTATGCTGAGATCCCCTCACAGCCTAGTAGGTTTCTTATTCACAGATATCTGGGTCCCCTTTATTATTCTGCAAGAAAACACCCACATGTTGCTCTCACTTGGCTGACATGATGCAAATTTAATCTAAAAGCTAAGGAGTTTGCCAAGGTACCCTGGATAGGACACAATTTCCCCTGAGTTCTTAGGACTGTTGCCAAAAGCAGTGCATTTTGGAAGGATCTCTTGTTAGGGATTTTGTGGGTGCCCAATGAACTGTGGGACACTTCATGCCTCTCCAGGGGACTTGTAGGAGAAGAGATCATCCTCCCATTAGGCCACTGAAAATTCTCATGAGGCTTTCAATTGGGATGGGGCTGTATCCTAAAACCCTTGGGATATCTCCCAGGTGCAATGCCCTGTGGATGATGTGAAAGACCTTTTGCAAGATAATTCATAGGTGTCCAAAGGAATTGTGCAGAGGACAACCTCCCATCGACCCTGGCAATCTCATATAACCCTCCCAGATATGGGTTCAGCTGGGCATGGGGTCCATTCGCTGATGTGTGTGAAGCTACATAGCATGGAGAGGTAATCTCTGCAACTTACGCTGTTGTCGTCAAAGCTGCCGTCTCCCACATTGCCGGTGTTTACACTACCCGAGTCCTGTAAGATGGGGAATGTTTATTATGTGAATTATGGTAACACCTGTAAATCTCCAATGGATATTCCATCGACCCTGTGAGGCCTTAGATAATTTATAGCATCTGGGGATGTGGCTACTGATTACAGTCCTTCTCTAGAAAATTTACACCAGTGAGAACCCCATTTATTCCACTGAAGCTATGGCAAATCTATGTCAACTGGGGATCTGGCCACAACATCATTCTCATCCACTCGTGGAATCCAAGGAATAATCCTTGGTAAAGCGCCGACATGCCAAGGCTGCAAATTTGTTGTACAACGCCTGATCTCTGGGATAAAAGGGTTCAGAACAGCTGTAGCCTAGAGAGTTTTGCCAGCAAAGGGTTGGGCTGTTAGCAAGCAGCGATACAGAATACTCTTGAGGCAAAGCATAACATTCCGATAGGAAAGATAACTGCTGATACTCACCACTGACCAGAATTGGTTGTTTTGCTACAACAAAAAGAGAAGTTAGGTGTTGTGTATTTGGTTGTCATGGTTTTTGTTCCTATGGCAACTGAGTTAGATTATTAGGGGATAGCCCGGCCGGCTTCAGCCGGTTGGGTGAGCTCTATGTCTGTAAATAAAATGGTAGTTTTGTTAGCTGTCTGCTCTCTGGCCTCAAGTGATTTCTTCCTAAACCGGCTGCCCCCAAGGATATAACATTAGGAATGCACACTGTTCAACTCCCCACCAGGGTAGCACAGGTTCTACCATGTAATACTTTCAGAATAGCCACACCAGATCTGACCAATAGGCCAATCTATCCTGATGATCCTCCCAGGGGTGGAGCAGAGGGATGAGTGACACTAGTCCTCTCTCCAAAAAGGCCCAGTATTCCAGTGCTGGCCTCGTTAATGACGTAGACATGGGTACTACCTCCTTGTTGCTATTCTGAAAGTACTATATGGTACTCATGGTAACATTTTAGCTCTTATGCTATGCTGAGATCCCCTTACATCTAAGTAGGTTTCTTATTCACAGATATCTGAGTCTCCTCTATTATTCTGCAAGAAAGAAGCCACATATTATTCCCACTCAGATGACATGAGGCAAATTTAATCTAATAGCAAATGAGGCAGCCAAGATATCCTTGACAGGACACAATTGACCATCAGTTCCTAGGACTGTTGCCAAGAGCAGTGCAGTCCGTGTGATTTTGGAAGGGTCTTTTGTGAGAGATTTAGTGGGTGCCCAAAGGAACTGTGGGATATTTCAAACCTGTCCAGTGGACTTGTAGGAGAAGAGATCATCCTCCCATGAGGCCATGAGAAATTCTCATGAGGCCCCCAGTGGGGATAGGGATGTATCCCAAAACTGTTGGATTAGCTCCCATGTTCAATGCCTTGTGGGTGATGTCAAAGATGCTCTTGCAAGATAATTCATGGGTGTCCAGAGGAATTGTGGAGAGGACAACCTCCCATCAACCCTGGCAATCTCATATAAGCTTCCCAAATATGTGTTCAGCTGAGGAACTTCTGAGGCAGCCCCCGGTAGAAGTGCCTGCTGAGTGATACCAAAAGGCCTCTTCTGGCCTGTCTCATTGCTACCCCGGGGACTGTGGGAGAGGAGGTCAACCTGCTATAAGCCTCTGGAGATGTTCATAAGCCTGGTGGAGTGGGAGGACTTTCCATGCTGCCTTCGCAACATATGAAAACGCAACTAATGCTTCTTGCAGGGAAATGTTACCAGACATCAAACTATCTGAGACGGGGTCCATTCGCTGATGTGTGTGAAGCTACATGGCATGGGGAAGGAATCTCTGCTACTTACGCTGCTGTCGTCAAAGCTGCCGTCGCCCACATTGCCGGTCTTTACGCTACCGGAGTCCTGCAAAATGGGGAATGTTTATTGTGTGTATTGTGGTAACACCTGTAGGTCTCCAGCCGATATTCCATCTACCCGGTGGGGTCACGGACAATTTAATGCATTTGGAGATGTGGCATATTGATTCCAAGCTTCTCTAGACAATTTACACCCGTGGAACCCTGGCCTATTGGCAGGGCCGTCCCTAGCAATTCTGCAGCCCTACACGGCCCCCTCATGGAGGGGAAGGGTTGTGGGGCCCCATCCTCTGTGGGGGGTAGCAGGGTCCAGGCCTCCATCGGGGGTGGGGGCTGGCTTAGAGGGCAGAGGGGAACCACACCCCAGCACTCACCAGTGGCGTGGTTGGGACCGGATTGTTGCACTCCTGCTGCTGGTGAACGCAGGCCCAGCCCGGCTGCAAAACTCAGGGGAGTGGGGGCAGGGCTGGGCAGGGGAGAGAAGAGGTGGGTCTGGGGCACAGCAGGGACGGGAACTCTAGGGAAGAGCCAGAGCAGAGCCTGGAGCAGCATGTTGCCCCACATTTCCTGGTGCCCTACGCAGCTGTTTACTTTGCGTATGGGTAAGGACGGCCCTGCCCATTGAATCCAGTGAAGCTACGGGAAGCTTACATAAACTGGGGATCTGGCCGCAAAATCATTCTCATCCACTGGTGGAAACCAAAAGATAATCCGTGGTAAAGCGCCGACATGCCAAGGCTGCTAATTTTTAATACCAAGCCTGACCTCTGGGATAAAAGGATTCAGAACGGCTATAGCCTAGAGAGTTTTGCTAACAAAGGGTTGGGCTTTTAGTGAGCAGTGATACAGAATACTCTTGAGGCAAAGCATGATAGTCCGATAGCAAAGATAACTACCGATACTCACCACTGACCAGAATTGGTTGTTTTGCTACAACAGAAAGAGAAGTTAGGAATGCACACTGTTCCACTCCCCACCGGGATAGCAGAGGTCGTACCATGTAGTACTTTCAGAATAGCCACACCAGCTCAGACCAATAGGCCAGTCTACCCTGATGTCCCTCCCGGGGCTGCAGGAGAGGAATGGGTGCCTCTAGTCCTCTCTCCCAAAAAGGCCCAGTATTCCAGTGCTGGCCTCATCAATGCCCTAGCCATAGGTCATAGCTTCCTCGTTGCTACTCTAACATTTTAGCTCTTATGCTATGCTGAGATCCCCTCACAGCTAAGTAGGTTCCTTATTCACAGATACCTGGGTCGCCTTTATTATTCTGCAAGAAAAAACCCACATGTTGCTCCCACTCTGTTGACATGATGCAAATGTAATCTAATAGCAAAGGAGGTGGCCAAGATACCTTGTATAGGACACAATTTACCGTCAGTTCCTAGGACTGTTGCCAAAAGCAGTGCATTTTGGAAGGGTCTCTTGTTAGGGATTTAGTGGGTGCCGATAGAAACTGTGGCTGTCTAGGGGACTTGTAGGAGAAGAGATCATCCTCCCATGAGGCCATGGAAAATTCTCAGTTGGGATGAGGCTGTATCCTAAAACCCTTGGGTCATCATCACATGAGGCCATGGGAAATTCTCATGAGGCTCCCAGTTGGGATGAGGATGTAACCTAAAAATTTGGGATATCTCCCAGGTGCAATGCATTGTGGATGATGTGAAAGACCTTCTTGCAGAATAATTCATAGGTTCCCAAAGGACATGTGGAGAGGACAACCTCCCATCAACCCTAGCAATCTCATAAAAGCATCCCAAATATGGGTTCACCTGGAAACGGGATCCATTCTCTGATGTGTGTGAAGCTACATAGCATGGAGAGGTAATCTCTGCTACTTACGCTGTTGTCGTCAAAGCTGCCATCTCCCACGTTGCCGGTGTTTACACTACCGGAGTCCTGCAAGATCGGGAATGTTTATTATGTGTATTGTGGTAACACCTGTAGGTCTCCAACAGATATTGCATCAATCCTATGGGGTCTTAGATAATTTATAGCATCTGGGGATGTGGCGTATTTATTCTAGTGCTTCTCTGGACAATTTACACCAGTGGGAACCTGGCCCCATTGATTCCACTGAAGCTACGTCAAATTTACATGAACTGGGGATCTGGCTGCAACATCACTGTCATCCACTCATGGAACCCAAGGAATAATCCTTGGTAAAGCGCTGACATGCCAAGGCTGCAAATTCGTTATACCAAGCCTGACTGATGAAATAAAAGGGGTCTGGATGGCAGTAGCCTAGAGGATTTTTCTAACAAAGGGTTGGACTGTTAGTGAGCAGCGGTACAGAATACTATTGAGGCAAAGAATGAAGGTCCAATAGCAAAGAGAATAACTGATACTCACCACTGACCAGAATTGGTTGTTTTCCTGCAACAGAAAGAGAAGTTAGGAATTCACACTGTTCAACTCCCCACCCGGGTAGCAGAGGTTGTACCAAGTAGTAGTTTCAGAACAGCTACACCAGATCTGACCAATAGGCCAATCTACCCTGATTGAAGCAGAGGAATGGGCGCCCCTACTCCTCTCTCCCAAAAAGGCCCAGGATTCCGGTGCTGGAATCACTAATGACGTAGACATAGGTAACAGGTCTCTGTTGCTATTCTGAAAGTACTACATGATGCTCATGGCAACATTTTAGCTCTTATTCTATGCCGAGATCCCCTCACAGCTAAGTCGGTTTCTTATTCACAGATCTCTAGGTGTCCTTTATTATTCCTCAAGAAACAAGCCACATGTAATTCCCACTCAGAAGACACAATTTACCCTCAGTTCCTAGGACTGTTGCCAAGAGCAGTGTATTCCGTGTGATTTCGGAAGGATCTCTTGTGAGAGATTTAGTGGGTGCCCAAAGGAACTGTGGGATACTTCATGCCTATCCAATGGAGTTGTAGGCGAAGAGATCATCCTCCCATGAGGCCATGGGAAATTCTCATGAGGCCCCCCAGTTGGGATGGGGATGTATCCCAAAATTCTTGCGATATCTCCTAGGTGCAATGCCTTGTGGGTGATGTCAAAGACCCTCTTGCAACATAATTCATGGGTGCCCAAAGGAATTGTGGAGAGGACAACCTCCCGTCAACCCTGGGAATCTCATATAAGCCTCCCAAATATCTGTTCACCAGGAGACCCTCTGAGGCAGCTCCCAGCAGAAGCTTCTTCTGGCCTGTCTCATTGCTACCCCGGAGACCATGGGAGAGGGAGGTCAACCTGCTGTAAGCCTCTGGAGATGTTCATAAGCGCTGTGGAGTGGGAGGACTTTCCATGCTGCCTTCGCAACATGGGCAAACGCAGCCAGTGCTCCTCGCAGGCAAATGTTACCAGACATCAAACTAGCTGAAACGGGGTCCGTTCACTGATGTGTGTGAAGCTACATAGCATGGAGAGGTAATCTCTGCTACTTACGCTGTTGTCGTCAAAGCTGCCGTCTCCCACATTGCCGGTGTTTACGCTACCTGAGTCCTGCAAGATGGGGAATATTTATTATGTGTATTGTGGTAACACCTATAGGGCTCCAATGGATTTTCCATCATCCTGTGGGGCCTTGGATAATTTATAGCATCTGGGGATGTGGCATAGTGATTCCAGTGTTTCTCTGAACAATTTACACCTATCCCAGTTGATTACCCTGAAGCTACGGCAAATTTACATCAACTGGGGATCTGGCCACAACATCATTCTCATCCACTGGTGAAAACTAAGGAATAATCCTTAGTAAAGCTCCGACATGCTGTTGATTCCAATGATGCTATGAGAAATTTACATCAACTGGGGATATGGCTCCAACATGGTGGAAACCAAGAGATAATCCTTGGTAAAGCTGTGACATCCCAATACTGTAAAGAAGTCCCTTGCATAGATAATTTTTCCAGAAAAGGATTCAGCTCTTAGTGAGCAGTGGTGCAGAGAACCATTGAGGCAAAGTATGATAGCCCGATAGCAAGGATGACTGAGTCACCACTGACCAGAACTGGTTGTTCTCCTCCAACAGAAGGGAAAGTTAGCAAAGCGTACTGTTCAACTCCCCACCAGGGTATCAGGGGTTGTATCACTGAGTAATTAAAGAATTTCCACACCTGATCAGAACAATGGGCCAGTCTATCTTTACATCCCTGCCTAAGCCGGGGCAGAGAAATGAGTCCATCTAGCCTGGTTTCTAGGTGCAGTGCAGTGTGTGTGATTACAGAAATCCCCCCTCTTGAGATATTTGATGGGTTCCCAAGGGAACTGGGGGTTGTCAACCTCCCATCAGTCCCTAGCAATCTCCCATAAGCCTCCTGTAATCTACTCTGTGTTCACATGGGATGGGGACCTGCTCCAAGCAGCAGTGTCTTCTGGGTGATATTGCAAATCCGTTTGTGGCGTATTTACAGCAGAGCAGGGGAATTGTGGCAGAGGTGGTCAACCTGCCATAGGCCTGCGGAGATTTTCATAAGCCCCCTGCAGCAGGTGGCATTTCTAAATTGCCTCTGTACCATGGAAAAACTGCAGGAAATGCTCCTTGCTTGGTAACCTTTATCAGACAAGAAACCAGCTGGAGCAGGGTTGATTGACCTGAGATGTATAAAGCTACATGACGGGAGGAGGGAATCACTGATATTTATGCTGTTGTCATTAAAGCTGCTATCACCAACTTTGTCATTATTGAGGCTACCAGAGCCCTGTAAGATGAGTGGTATTTATTATGTGTATTATAGTAACTTCTAGAGGCCCCCACCTGATTATCCATTGACCAAATGGAGCTACAGACAATTTACATCATCTGGGGGAGCTGGCCTCCTTGACTCCAGTAGATCTACGGGGCATTTACAACAGCTTGGCCCTGCTCCTAACATCATTCTACCCCATCCTGGAAACCTATAGATAATCCTCAGAATAAACCCAGACATCCCAAGGCTGCATGATTTGTTTCACCAAGCCAGATTAATGGATAAAGCAGGGCAGGAGGGCAGTTGCCAGAAGGTTTTCCCGGAATACGGCTGTGCTGTTAGTGAGCAGCGATGTAGGATACTGCTGAGGCAAAGCATGAAAGTCTGATAGCAAAGAGGACCAGCTGGTACTCACCACAGACCACAACTGCTTTTTCTGCAACAAGAGAAAGATTAGTTAGGACTGCATGCTGTTCAGCCCCCCACCAGGCTACCAGAGGTCACGTCATGAAGTAACTTAAGAACTGCTGCTCCCGATGAGACCGATGGGCCAGCGTAGCCTGATATCCTGCCGGGGCTGAAACAGAGGAATGGGCCCCTCTAGTCTGGTATCCTGCCTCCTACATGGGCCCGTTTTGCAGTGCTGCCCTCATGGTGTGTCTGTGCAGTACCTGGCATAAGGGCCCTGATTCCAGTTGGGTCCACGTCTATCCCTCGCTCTCTGTCTGTTGAACACCTGGCACAATAAATCCTCACCAGAGTGTGGGCAGGGACTGTCTCTCCTGTGTCAGAGCAGCGCCCAGCAAAAAGGGGTCCCGATTTCAAATGGACCCTCTAAGTGCTACTGTAATATAAATAATAGGTACATCATCTCACCAATGGAGCTGCTGTGGGGCTCTCCAGGGAGAGGAGCCCGATGAGGAAAGCGGCCACATACGACACCTTCATCTTTGCGTCTTTCCTCTCTCTGGAGCGGAGTTGTTTCTGGCCTGGCACGCTGAGTGGGAGATGGCAGGGCTGAGCACTGTATTTATACTGTATGCTGGGCGGGGCACTGCCACCACCTTGTTCCAACCCCTGATAACGTGATTGCAGCGAGAGCCAATTGCTTCCTTCTCCTCCCCTAGTCCCTCCCATTCCTCCTTCCCCCTGTCACACCCTCCTTCCCTGTTAATCTTTCCTCCACCACATCCTGCTGTAGCCCAGACTTTCATACTCACTTTCTCATTCTGCAGCAGCCCCAGGTTTTTGAGACTCAGAAGAGGCTGAGCGAGGTCAGGCCGCAGGAAACAGGTCACAACCCCGGTGGTCGTTGGCCTGGAGCACACATCTGAAAATGGGAAGTAGGTTCCTAAGTCACCCAGGCACTTTGTGTTGATATAATTAAAGTTGATATAATTAGCAACTCCCCTAATGCTATTGCTTATTACCATACGGGATTATTATGTAAGTTATGTCTACATTACTGCCTACATCGGCAAAACGTATGTCACTCAAGGGTGTGAATATTCCACCCCTGAGTGACGTACATTACACTGACATAAGCGCTAGTGTGCACAGCGCTATGTCAGTGGGAGAGTTTTTCCTCCCGACACAGCTTATGCTGCTCGTGGGAGTGGTTTTTTATGCTGATGTATCAGAAGGAAAATGCTGACATTTGGGGTTGAAATGAAACATTTTGATGGGTTGAAATGGAATTTTTCATTTCGAGTCCACATTTCGAAAGAAAATGACATTTTGATTCAAAAATGAAAATGTCGATTTGAAACTATACTTTTGTTTTGAAATCAGCCTTTGGCCATGGGAAAAGAATTGAAGTAGATGAAATCAGGTTTTTCAACAGGAAACTTCTTTGGTGCAAAATTTCTAAGTAGCCCCGCCTGGGATGGCCTGACATCTGCATTCCCACTGTCTCCCAGTCTGAGGGTTGGACGGGAGCTCCCCTTACTCCTATGATAGGCACAGGCCAGAGCGATGGAGCCCGACTGTCCTAGCGGTTTCACAAACAAGTTGGGTGTGTCCATTAATCCACAAATCCGAGGGAAGCCTCTGGCACTGACTCAGCGAGCAGAAGGGAAGGTGCAATGTTCAATATTTACACTAAATGTTTATCTTTGATAGGCTGAAATTATTGTTTGTGGACAGATACCAGATCAGGTCCCCAGCAACTTGCACTGAAGTCAGAGAGCCAGGTCGCCAGGCAGTGGAAATCAGCGTAGCTACGTTTTAGGCAGTAGGGACAGATCCCAGATGGTGTAAATCAGTGTCACTCCATTAGCGTCAGTAGGCAAGATTTCAACTGGTGTAAGTTGACTGTAGCACCTTTAAAGTGAACAGGTCAGAGCCCAGCTGGTGAGAATCAGCCACATTCCCCTGGAGTCAGTGGGGTGATGTCCCTGTCTGGGGTGAATCAGCCACATTCCCCTGGGGTCAGTGGGGTGATGTCCCAGCTGGGGTGAGTCAGCCACAGTCCCCTGGGGTCAGTGGGGTGTTATCCCCGTCTGGGGTGAATCAGCCCCAGCTCTATTTACATCAGCTCCTATTTGCACCCCCTGAGGATCTGGCCCAGTAGGTTTTATGGGTGCTCATCTGCAGGCAGGATTTGGCCTGTCATATTGATAAAGACCTTATCAACTACTGGGTGGCGAGAGACCTGGAGCAGTGAACAGAGGAAGGACGGCTCTGCCAGACAGTTCTCCCAAGAAGTCAGCAAAACAGCTAGTAAAGGACAGCTGGGGCTGGACGGCGCCTGCACTTTGATAAAGCTTCTCACTAGAGGCGTCTAACAAACCATAAGCACTTGCCCGTTGAGTGGTAGGGCCCAGCTTCTCAGTGGCTGGTGTAAATCAGGGTCGCCCCACTGGACTCAATGCCAATCGGCCCCAGGTGAGGGTCTGTCCCCTATGTTTCTGGGGTAGGTTGGAACCAGGGCATCAGACCCATTCTGGGAGGAAAGCTGAAGTCAGGCAAGATGTCCAAGAGACGCACCTTGGCAGGGGTCCATGAAATTCAGAGGCCCAGCTTCCTGGCTGGTCTCAGCACGCGCCTTTCACAACGAGCAAGAGCTTACAGGCTCAAACACCAGGGCAGGCAAAGGGCTGGAAACAGAGGGGGAAATAACGTCTTGCTGATCCACATGGAGGCTCAGTGCATAGCAAGCTGGGGTGCAATCTGCAGAGCACTGTCTTGCCTGTGTGGACCCTGCTGCCCTGGGCTCTCTGACATTGGAAACACCAGGACGTCAAAGTGCCCTGCAGAAGTGTTAGAGCACAGTAGCAGGGTCCGCACGGCCACTTTGTGCCCAGCAAGCTAGTGTGCTCTAGATGCTTACGCCGGTTTGCCATGCACTCAGCTCTGTGTGGACAAGCCCTTCTCAAAGTCATGTCACAGAGCTGTGCTAGAGCCAGCAGGAGAACGTAGCTCTCCAGCCTGTGAAGCCAGTGGCTGTTGCCTAGATCATACTGTTACTTCGGCAAATAAATGTTCAGGCCCAGATTCCCAGCTGGTGTAAATCAGCTATCGCTCCACTGGAGTCAGTGAGCCAGCTCTCCAGGGAGTGTGTACCCTTCAGTGGAGTCAAGGAGGGCAGAGCAGAGCTGGCATAATTCCAGGGCTCGTAACACTCTTTCAGCCATAGAGTATCTGGCCCAGGGAGTTAATTTGGGAATTCACACAAGGCGAGAGTAATGCCAGTGTTTAGGGTTGGCACAAAGACCTTTGCACCATCTAATAAATCCCATGCAGAGTAATTGTCACACCCTCATTGCACATTGTAAAAGGCAGCCATGTCTGGTGATTAGACCAGATCTTTAATGGGTGTAAACCAACGCCTCTCCATTTACTCCACTAGAGCAATGCCAATTTACAACAGCTGCAGATCTGGCCCGTTGATGCCAGTGAAGTGACATCAGTTTATATCACACACAAAGGGGCCCTGATCTCAGCTGGGACAGGGACTGTCACTGTGTCTGGGCAGTGCCTGGCACAAGGGGGCCCTGATTTCAGCTGGGGCAGGGCCTGTCTCTCGCTGTGTCTGGGCAGCACCGGGCAGAACAAGATTTGAACGGCAGAAGGGACCCTTATGATCATGCAGTCTGACCTCCTGCATGACAGAGGCCAGAGAACCTCACTCAATAATTCCTGTATCAAGCCAGTAAGTTCTGTTTGCACTAGAGCAGATCATTTGCAAAGGGACCCAGTCTTGATTTAAAGACTTCCACATGCTGGAGAATCCACCAGGTCTCTCGAGAGATGGAAAGTCCACCACTTCTTGACCAATCATATACCTTCGTTAGCTCCTTCTGAAGTTCCTCACAATCTTCTCTACACCCAACAAACCAATGTGTGTTGTTGGTAAATAGTGTCATCTCATTGTCCACGCCTCCCTCTTCCAGACCGGTCTGACAAATGATACTTAGCTTTTAAAAGGGGCATTTCCTCCCTGTCACTTTACAAAAGCAGGTCACTTTGGGGAGCCTATTTTACAGGTGTGCCGAGAGAGAGGGCCAAGGACATACAGTCAATCAGTGGCAGAGCTGGGAATGAAACCCAGGAGTCCTGACTCCCAGGCCTGCTGCTGTAGCCACTGGCCCCACTTCCCTTCCCGGAGCTGGGAATAAAACCCAACAGTCCTGGTTGTTACTCCTTGTGCTCTAACCCACTAGCCCCCACTGCCCACCCAGAGCTGTGGCTAGAACCCAGGGGTCCTGCCTGATTCCCATTTGCCTGGTCTAACAATCAGACGTCACTCCCTTCCCATAGGAGAACCTTGGAGTCCCTACTCCTGCCCTCACCACTAGTTCATACTGCCTTAGTGGGAGTGGGTGTGAGCTGGACCCCCCACTGCTGAACTCCTTCTGTGTTAAAAACTGACCATCTACCCGTATGCTGATTCCTGTTCCTACAGATCCATGGGTACCTCTCACCCAAAGACCAGGCTCCTCAGTCGCCCGTAGGTTGGGGCTTTATCGCAGGAGTTGTGAGAGCCCAAACAAATCATATCTTCTGGACTCCTCCCTTTCACATTTGTCAACTCCCTTGAAAAATTCTAACAGGGCGGGGTGGCTCAGCACTTGGCATCTGCCAGCAGCCAAGCCTATAGGGGCACAATAGCGTAATGGGGCTCCTTATCTTTTATGCTTCCCTTAATAAATATGGACAGTCAGTGCAAGTCTATAACTTTCAATATTAATTCCTTAACAGCCCCAAGCCCCACCCTGTTATTAGTATGAGCACTGTTTTCATGTCAGCAGTGCTTCCAGGCTCCACCTGAAATCAGGTCCCCGTTGTGCCAGTGTGACGAATTGGGAATATTCTTCATGTTTTCTCTGAATACTGTGTGGGTGCCTTAGTTTTCCCTATGCATTTCTTAAGTATCTAGGTAGTGGGATAAGGGGGTGTGATTGTTGCAGAGCCCTTGGCAGGTGTGATGCTGTCTGCACACAGAATGGCCGACACCCTGTCTCCTGGCAACCGATGGCCTGAGCCCCTCCCTTGCAAGGTGCCAGCTGAAGGTGTTGGGGAACAAAGAGATCAGGTGGCCTCCTGGCCTGGGAAAGAGACAAAGGCCAGAAGAGGGGCTGGAGGGGGTGTCAGTTTGGAGCTGGCTGGGGAGACAGGGGGAGGCCCAGAACCTGGATCTGGGCTCCCCACTCCCCAAGATGGACCTGACTGAGGGGTCCTGTTCTCTGTACCTACAAGCTCTGTTTTAGACTGTGTTCCTGTTGTCTAATAAACCTGTTTTATTGGCTGGCTGGCTGAGAGTCACAGTGAATTGCAGGAAGTGGTGGGTGTGGGGCCCTGACTCCCCCACACTCCTTGACAGCTGGTGGCAGTGGTGGGATGTATTGCACCCCGTGGATGGCGCTTTCTACAGTAAGTGGCTGGGGAGCAGTAAAATGAAGGTGGATTAATGAGAACCAGGCATGCTAAAGCCTCAGAGAGGAGCGGTTTCAGGAGGCAAAGGAGCTATGCTTTACCCCTGGGAGTGTGTGACCAGCGAGAAGGGCTGTTGCAGTAATGGGGTCCCCCTGGGGACTGCAGTGAGCAGTTCCAGGGGTGAAGGAGTCTGTGGCTTGACCCTGGGAGAGAGAAGGACTGTTGCAGTAACAGGGTCCCCCTGGAGATTGTGTCAAGTGGTCGAAGGGATGGAGGACAGGAGCCTGCGGCTTGACCCTGGGAGAGAGGTGGTGACCTGGAGAAGGGCTGGCACAGTAAGATTTCTTCCTGGAAACCGTGGGGAGCTGAGAGCAAACAAGCCAGACAGTCCACAACAACCTGGGAACAGCGAAGTGATGGCCTATCACCATCTCCTTAAGAAGGCAATCGTAAACCTGTGCAAAAAGAGAGAGTTACACACTGGAAACTTCACCAAAGCACAGTTAATCGTGCAGCTGGAGGCTGATGACTGCTCTAAGGATCAGATTCCTGACCCAAATGGGGCTACAAGAGGATCCTGGAGCAGCTGGAGTGGTAGCCAGGCATCCCCAAGACTCCTCTCCCCAGCCAGATGGGGGTCTTCACAATCGGGTTCCCCATCAGGGGACCGGAGACAGATGGGATTGGAGCTGAGTCCAAGAGAGCTGGAGGACAGTGAGAAGGAGCGAGAGGACTGTGAGAGACAGCGAGAGCCTGAGGAAAAGCTGCAGGAGAAGCAGCAGCAACATGAACTGGCGATGGTGGAGCGGAGAGGCATAGGGGACTTCCCAGGGGTGAGTGGCGATAGACCCCGGGCTGCCGGTTCCGCAGGGAACCTTGATACTAAATTGCTGCCCCTGGTTAAGGGGCAGGGTGTGTGGATGCCCACCTCACTGCCTTCGAGCAGGCTGGCGATTTGAACCAGGGGGACCCTGCGGAAAAACCCCGGTATCTAGCTCTCTTGCTGGGCCCCAAGGCCATAGACGCTGTCAGCCAGACGGGTGGGGTGGTGGACAGGCTCCCACTCCTGGCCCTGCCTATATGTCTGCATGGAGTCTCCTGGGCTCAGGCCCCTTGGACCCCCAGTGGGAGCCGAAGGTGGGGGTCAATCGGGAGACATTTCTGGGGTGGCGAGATCCTGGGACAGGGAGAAGTGTTGTCAGGCCCCGGGTGGTGCAGCCCCACCAGATGCTGAGGGGCTGTGGGATCTGGGTGAAGGTCCCAGGAATGAAGCCGTTCGCCCTACTTGTGGTCCAGATCCCTGTGCAGACATAGGAGGGGTCGGGCTGGCTGGTAGTTGGGATTCTCCAAGATATGGGCTGTGAGGTCCTGTTAGGGGATGACTGTCTCTCTTTGGGACAGGATCCAGGCCCTGCTCTGGTAACGGCCAAGGATCTGAATTTGAATCCAGGGAACCAATTGGGTGAGACTGAAATTGTCAGTTAAAATGCAAATGCCGTGGCTGGCAGGAGGGAGGAGCTTCTAAGCTTGGGATACCTGCCTACCTGTAACCACACTGCTGGGGCTGAGTGGGAGGGAGAGATGCTCCCCGCCCCCCTGCACACCGGAGAGGGGCTTACGCTGGCTCTGATGCTGTGACCAGAGCAAAGAGCTCGCTGCCTGCCCCACTGGGACAGCAAGGGCAGCCCTGAGCACGATGGGAGCTGAGACCCCAGCAGAGTGCCGGGGGGCACAGGCAGGGCAGGTCGGCTGCCAACCAGGTTTGCCTGGTCCAGACGTGCTGCTGGGAAGTGATTCCACGACAGGGATGGAGCTACCAGGGAACAGGGCTCAGGGGGGCTGTGACCCCAGGCCCAGCCAGCGAGAGGGAGCAGGTCCCGCTCCCTGCCCCAGCAGCTGAATTCCAGTCCGAGCTGCAGAAGGACCCCTCCTTGGAGAAGCGGAGGGAACTTGCTGGCCACAGCGCTGCAAACCCCCTTGGGGAAGGCTGCAGGGACAGAGTCCTGCGGGAGAAGGGATTCCTGTACCGGGAATGGGCTCCCCAAGGGGAAGTAGAACTGGGGGGAATCAGGAGGCAGCTGGTGGTGCCCCAGAAGTATCGCCGCAGGCTATTGTACCTGGTCCATGATGTCCCTCTCTCGGGACACCAGGGGATTCAGTGCCCCAGGCAGCAACTGCTGCAGAACTTTTACTGGCCCAGAGTCTGTGACGCCTCCAGCAGTACTGCAGGTCCTGCGACCCCTGCCAGAGGGTGGGGAAGGCCCAGGACAACGCTCCCTTGAGACCCCTTCACATCGTAGAGGAACGTTTCCAGAAAGTGGCTATGGACATAGTGGGGCCCCTCAGCAAAGCGACCTGGTCGGGGAAGAAATACATCCTTGTGGTGATGGATTTCGCCACCCGCTACCCAGAGGTGGTGACTCTGTCCTCCACTGAGGCAGACACCATGGCAGCCGCGCTGCTGATCATCTTCAGCAGAGTGGGGTCCTCAGCGACGTCCTTACAGACCAGGGGTCCAATTTCATGTCAGCCCTGCTCTGGGGCTTGTGGGAGAAATGTGGGGTCTGGCCCACCTGGGCCTCTGCATATCACCCTCAGTCCAACAGGCTGGTGGAGAGATTTTATGGGACCCTGAGGATGATGCTGAGGACTTTTATGAATCAGCATCCGGAGGACTGGGACAAGTACCTGCCCCACCTGCGGTACGGGGAAGTGCCTCAGGAATCCACAGGGTTCTTCCCTTTCGAGCTGCCGTATGGAAGGAGAGTGAGGGGACCCCTGGGCCTAGTAAAGGATGATTGGGAGGAGAAGGGGGAAGACCCCCAGTGGATCTCTTCAGGGCCGAATTAACTTTTTGTGGGGTCCTCTGGGGAATGAAGGGGCCAGAGGCAAGAGCACAGCAGGCAGGGTGGATTTGATTTAAATCACTAATCAGGAAGACTTGATTTAATCATGGTTTTCTACATAAAAGCAGATTCTTGTTGGTTGTTATAGCCTTAATACATATTCTTCACAACTCAGAGATAGATGTAGGTTTCATTTTTAGAAGGTTCACACTATATATTTTTAAACAGTGATTTATTTTGAAAACTTTTCAGATGACTTTTACAGCTGTATCAGAAAATGAATGATTGTTTGGTTATTTCATTTACGAAAGATAATTGAAGCAGATATTTATGAAGTCACTGGGAGGTGAACTATCTCCAGTTCAACGGGTTAATCATTAATATTTGGCATCTGGCACATCTTTACATGCTTCCAAGGTCTCTCATCTGTCACAAGGACACACCCCACTGTGATGGGCACTGCGTAAACACATTATGTCAGGAGCCACCAGGTGGCGTTGTCATGCCTAGTCTTCCAAGTCATTTTCCTTAGCCCAGGGGTCAGCAACCTTTACTATCAAAAGAGCCATTTTGCCCCCTCTTCCACTAAAGAAAAATAGTCTGGAGCTGCAAAACATAACACTGCTTATCAACTTTTAAAAGTTTTAATCTTTTTTTAATTTTACCTGTTACAACAACAGAATACAACAAACAGAAGTGCAGTGTGCATGTGTAGGCCTACTTTGAAATAAATTAAACACTGAACTATGCAGGCCTTTTTGAGTCCTTCCTGTATTTGTGTAAAATTAAAATAAAACGTAGCCCACTTTAATATAAAAAAATATAGTTGCAGCTTAGCAGTTTTAAAAAAGTAAACATAAAATTAGGAACGTTTTTTGACAAGTCCATTTCAGTGTGCTCTCATCCTCTTCAGGTTTCTTTCTCGGCCAGCAATCAACCGAAGCACCTGAACATACAATAAAAAACTACATCAGCTCCGGGTCTGAAATAAATGTTTTTTTCTGAATAATAATAGCCTATTAAATGCTAGTGTTCTCACCTGTTTAATGTGACTTCTGTTTCTGAAGCTCAATGCTGATCTTCCCTATGTCGGGGCTGTAAGATGTGACTTTGATCTTCACACAGGACTGTAGGCTCTCATTTGTGAGGCGGGAGCGATATTTGGACTTTATGAAGTTCATGCTCGAGAAAACTTGCTCGCATAAGTATGTTGAGCCAAAGATGGACAGGACTCCAAATGCATACTTTTTCATGTTCATATACGTGTCGGGAATGGCTCTCCATGTTTCAAAAACAAGTTTGTCGGGTTTGGGGAGGTTTTCAATATCATTCCATTTGTGCTCTTTAGCGAGAGTGGCCTTCTGACGGGCGACTTCTTCGAGATCCGCTGTCAGGCTTTTGAACTTGGACACCCATAAGTCTTTATCCGCTATGTCGGCCAGTTCAATTTCAAGATCAGGCTGACTTATCCCTGTGAATGCGGATATGTTCAGCAGGGATGGGTCGATGTCCAGCGGTGTGACAGGGAAGGACAGAGTGTTTGTTTTTTTCCTTTCTGAACTCGCTGAATCTTTCTCCAAATGCAGCTTGCATTGCCATAATTGCACGGTGTAAATAATCACAATTTATGTGTTTGTTCTCTTCTTTGAACTCTCTCAGGGAGGGGAAGTGAGAGAGCGTACCTCTCTGTACATCTCTGGCAAACACTGTCATCTTGCGCTCAAACGCCAGAACATCCTCCAGCAACTGCAGGGCCGTGCTTCCCTTTCCCTGGAGATTTTTATTCAGCGTGTTTAAGTGACTTGTCATATCCACCATGAAATAAAACTTTTCCAGCCAATCGAGGTCTCCCAGTTCGGGATAGCTGAGGCCTTTGCTTTCCAAGAAGGTTTTCACATGTTCCAGACAAGCAGCGAAGCGTTTCAGCACGTCTCCCCTTGACAGCCACCGAACTCTGTTGTGCAGCAGGAGATCCAAATATGCGCTCTTGACTTCATCTAACCATGAACAAAACTGTCGGTGGTTTAACCCGTTTGCAATTATTTTGTTCACTATCTTAATAACGAGGTTCATCACTTCCACACATTCAGGGGGGAATGTTTGAGCGCACAGTGCTTCTTGGTGCAAGATGCAGTGAAACGTCATCAGCTCTCGATCCAGCGACTTTTGAAGTAAATTCACAAAGCCCTTCTGTGCTCCTCTCATACTGGGTGCACCATCAGTAGACACTGGCACCAGGTGAGTGGTGTTTATTCCTTTGGCTTTTAGACAACTCAAAACAGCCTCACAAATGTCCTGTCCCCGTGTTTGGCCCTTTAGCGGTATGAGTTCAATCAGTTCTTCCTGCGGCCCATCAGAGTTCACATATCTGCATAACAGTGCTGTCTGCTCAATATCGTTTACATCACTTGACTCATCACAGGCAATGGAATATGCTTGAGCTGAATTGATGTCATCAATTTGCTTACTGGTGATGTTTGTTGCCATTTTAATGGTCCTGTCTTTGACGGTCTTTGCAGAGAGAGGCATTTCTTTAATTTTCTGAATAATTTCCTGTTTGTTTTTTAATTTGGAGAATAGATGCTCTGATATTTTTATGAACAATTCTTTCATGTATTCTCCGTCTGTGAACGGCTTCCCCCTCCTTACGATCTCATGAGCTGCCACAAAACTAGCAGCTGTAGTTGAGTTTGGAGAGTTGATCCACTTCTTGAAAGTATGTTTGCTCTACTCAACTTTCCGTAGTAGTTCCGAAATCGCTCTCTTTCGCCCATCTTCAGTTGGGTACTTTTCAGAAAATGCTGAGTGCTTGTTTTGAAAATGTCTTTCAACGTTACATTTTTTGTTGTTTGCTAATTTCTCGCCACATATCAAGCGCACAGGTAAGCCAGCGTTGTTGGCAGTGAAGGCAAAGGAATCTGTCCGTGCAGAATTAAACCCTCTATTTTCTTCTGAGATTTTTATTTTTTGGGATGTATTCATGGTTAGCTTACCGTGGGGGTCGCACACTCAAGAAGCCGCCTGCAGGTAAAGGCGAAGGCTATAGACGTGGATGTGACGCATATTTTAATTGACAAATTATAAAAACTTTTTAGAAGCAGCAAAGAGTCCTGTGGCACCTTATAGACTAACAGATGTTTTGCAGCATGAGCTTTCGTGGGTGAATACCCACTTCTTCAGATGCAAGGCTTGCATCTGAAGAAGTGGGTATTCACCCATGAAAGCTCATGCTGCAAAACATCTGTTAGTCTATAAGGTGCCACAGGACTCTTTGCTGCTTCTACAGAACCAGACTAACACGGCTACCCCTCTGATACTAAAAACTTTTTAAAAATTCGATGTTAAAGTATCACCTCGAACTCCAAGATAACTGTGCAACAAAATAAACAAAAATAAAATAATATATAAATAAAAATTAAATTAATAAATAACCATTATTCTTTTTTTTTCTTTTTTCTTTTCTTTTGTCAAGGCCGAAGGGAGCCACAACAAGGAGGCTGAAGAGCCGCATGCGGCTCCGGAGCCGCAGGTTGCAGACCCCTGCCTTAGCCATTCTGCATCGTTGTTCGTTTTGTGATGGGGTTTACTTCAGGAGGGAGCTGTAGCAAGCAGTAAAGAGTTTGCTCCCTGCCTTAATCTCTCTAACCAGAGTCAGTTCTTGAGGCAGGGTTGCTCCTTGGAAACCAAGCATGAGTGTATGGGCTGGGATTACTGAGCAGAGCTGCCTGCATGCTGTTTGTGTCTCCTCTGTTCCAGGGCTAGTGTATATATGTAACAAAGGCCCTTCGTTTTCAGTTTTTAGTTTATTTAAAATGTCCTGAGACTATATCAGTGGTTATTATAAAAATCAACAAACAGGTGAAAATCAATGCAAAAAAATCATCTTTGCAGTTATGTGGGTAAATACCAGGTTAGGATTGGGAGATGGGAGAACAGAGAACAGCAACAAATAGAGAAAAGGTTTCCAAGAAAGTCAAGCCGTTTAATGCCGTGGTTTACTTAATGAACTGGACATTAATAGTCTGGACACATAGGCACACGCGTACACACGTGTATTGCCCGCTACGTCGCCTTACTTTAATAGACACTCCCGCAGGTACACGTAGCCTAACTTATTATTAACATCAACACATTGACCTGACATCGTGTACTGGCTTTGCTGAACATCATCAGTATTTTCATGTACTGGAGCCGTCCAAAATTCAGGTGGAAATCGGCAAACACCAGGTCACAGCTTTTGTAAAACCCAGGAATTTTCTCTCAGAATCAGTACAAACTGAAAACAAAGAGCCTTAAGTGCAAATAAACAACTGCAACCGGACTGATTTCTCATCTAACAGGGAACTGACATGCATGACAGAGGAGAGATGATATAATAAATCGCAGCACTTGCCCCAATGCGCTTACAGATATAAAACATCCATCTGTGACGGGTGGGCGGGACGAAGATCCAGCCCCGGGGAGGAATGGAAGAGACAAGGTGACAAATAACCTGGATAGGTTGTGCACAATTCTTAGCATGGCTCTGCCATCTGCTCAGCTGTCATCGGGTTGCAGCTTCCTAGATGGGTTCCGGGAAAGGTGGCTTCGAGGAGGGAATTGAAATCAGTGTGGATTTTTCGACCAGCCCTGACACTATGTCACGGCGGAGTGAGAGCCTGGAGCTGCAGACTTGGGGGGCTAGTGCTATAGGGCTAATAGCCATGTAGACAGTCTAGCGTGGGCTGGAGCTTGGGCTCTGAAACCTAGGCAGGGCCTTGAACTGTGCGTTAACTCCTCGTGCCAAACAATCTGTTCCACCTTATTTAGCTGTGACACTCTGAGTACTTTTCCCGGCCCTGAAGAAGAGCTCTGTGTAGCTTGAAAGCTTATCTAATGACAAGTCCCCCACAAGGGAGTCAATGGAGCCAGACCCCCAGCTGGGGTCAATCAGCCGTAGCTCCACTGGAGTCAATGGGGCCAGACCCCCAGCTGGGGTCAATCAGCCATAGCTCCACTGGAGTCAATGGGGCCAGACCCCCAGCTGGTGTCAATCGGCCGTAGCTCCACTGGAGTCAATGGGCCCAGACCCCCAGCTGGTATCAGTCGGCCATAGCTCCACTGGAGTTTATTATTATTATTTGTGTTACCATAGGCCCTCGGAGCCCTAGTCATGTGTAAATCACAGTGTAAATCAGTATTGACCTCGTGTCATTATTGCAATTTCCACCAGCCCTAAACCTTATATGTTGAAATTGTGTTGACTAAAGGTGTAGGAAGTTTGGGAGAGATAAAATTCTTCTTACGGAGCTATAGCACCTGTTAGAGCATTCTAGGGAACTGACAATAGATTAAGGCCAAATGTTGGATTAACCCAGGGTGAATAACTCTTTCCAGGTACTGTATATGGTTTTTTCATGTTGCACAAGAGGGAAACTGAGGCACAAAGCAGGGACGTCTCCTTGCCCCAGATCACAAAGCAGGTCAGTGACAGAGCTGGGGCAAGAACCCAGGAGTCCTGGCTCCCAGCCCCCCAACTCCTCTAACCCTCTAGACCCCACTCCCTTCCCAGAGCTGGGGATTGAACCCAGGAGTCCTGCCTGGACTCCATTGCTCTAACCACTAGACCACAATTGACCACAATTGCTCTGTGACTTTAGGCGCATACCTGCCCCCCTCTGTGGGTAGCAGTGCATTCACTCTTCACTAGGAGTGGGGCTCGTGGACAGACTCCTGATATGGTATCAGGGTCCATACGAGCGAGCTGAGAATTCCCCCTCCCACTCGTGCAGGGTAGCAAAGCCCAGTGGTCACAGAAATGCAACCGAGTGGAACTGAAACGCGCTTGGGAACGGAACAAGACTCCACTCAGCTGTCCTGCTACCGAGAGCTCCTGTTCTTACATGGTGACATTCTGCCTTGTTCCCAGAGACAGTGCCCGTCCTATGACCCTTAAATCGAAGAGTTAGAAAGTGGTGCCCAAAAGGGGCCGGGGTCCCATTCCTCACCTCCACCCCCCAGCCAGGCAGTCCCACACCCTGGGGCGGATGGGAGCTGCCATTGCCTAGAAGGCAAAGGCCCCATGTCCCAGCCTCTGTTCCCCTGAGCCAGCCGATCCCCACAGCCTGTGGTTGGATCAGAGCTGGCGCCCCCTAGAGAGAAAAGGCCCCATGCCCCATTCCCCACCTCCCTGAGCCAGCCAGTCCCCCACCTTGGGACCAGATGGGAGCCGGTGCCCCCCTAGAGGGGAAAGGCCCCATGCCCCATTCCCCACCTCCCTGAGCCAGCCAGTCCCTCACTCTGGGACCAGATGGGAGCCAGTGCCCCCGTAGACAGAAAGGCCTCATGTCCCAGTCCCCACCCCCTGAGCCAGCCAGTCCCTTGCACCTAAGACAAAGTCTTTTAACCACTATACATTTACTGGAGTTGGTTACAGACAGACGTCCCCACCTTCAGCCACTCACCCAGCTCCCCCAGACACGTCCTGTTTCCCACATCACAGCAGGCAGCAGCCATCCGTCAGAGCATCTCCAGACCCCGGCTCCCATTCAGCCGCACTTGCAAAGGCATCCGCCCACCCAGGAGGGTGGGGATGCAGGGACAATCCCAGAGGGTCCCCGGGGGCCCTTTCGAGGCTTGAAGCAGCCCCCGCAGCCCCACTGGTGGATCTTGCAGCAGAAGCGACAGAACTTACTCCACTCCCCAACCTGCCGGGGCGAAGATATGGCCGCACTTGTCCACCAGGTGGCAGTACTGCGTGATACTGACGTCAGGAATTCATTCAAGATGCCATGGGGTCCCCTCCCAGAGCTGGGGATAGAACCCAGGAGTCCTGGCTCCCAGAACCCCCCTCCTCTAACCCACCAGACCCCCCTCCCCTCCCAGAGCTGGGATAGGACCCCGGAGTCCAGGCTCCCAGCCCTGCCCCCCTGCTCAAACACACACACCAGAGCAGATCTGATTCTATCCAGAAGGGGGCACTATTGCGCCTCACACAGAATTGCTGCAGCAGCAGCAGCAGCTCTGGGCTCCTGGACCAGAAGGGCCCCAGCCCAATTCGGCTGGAACCAGCGCTGCCCTGTTCAGATCTGCTCCCTGTCAGCACCAAACCAGGCAACATGACTCTAGCCCTGGCAGCCACGCTCACCCCTGCAAAGGAGACGACCCTGGCACTCACCGGGAGATTTTGCAGCCTGCTGCTGGCATCAAGACGCGGTTCCTCAGAGACCTGGAAGACAAAGGCGTCTGGCTAGAACCAACTCCAGCCCCTGCCCGATCATCCTAGTCGCCCTTTTCTGCACCTGCTCCAGTTTGGATTAATCTTCCTTAACCCTGCGAGCCCAGCACGGCACACAGTGCTCCAGAGGCGCCAGTGCCTTGTCTCCTCCTAACACTTCCCTGTCGCTACTCGAAATACCTCGCCGGACGCATCCTAGGTCTGCGTGAGCCTTTTTCACGGCCACACCCCATGGGCAGCTCAGAGACATCCTGGGATCAACCAATACACCCGGCGAGTTTAGGCTTGACATTAGGCAAAGGTTTCTGACCATCAGAGCAGTGAAGTTCTGGAGCAGCCTCTCAAGGGGAGCAGTGGGGGCAAAATATCGACTAATCCCAAGACTGAGTTTGATGAGTTTATGGAGGGGATGGTCCGATGGGGCTGCCTACGGAGAATTGTTCCCCAGGTGTCTGGCTGGTGGATCTTGCCCACCCGCTCAGGGTCTCACTGGGAGCCGCACTTGGAGCTGGGAAGGAATTTTCCCCTGGATCAGATTGGCAGAGACCCTGGGGGGGGCGGGTCGCCTTCCCCTGCAGCATGGGGCCCAGGTCGCTCGCACGTTTACATTAGTGGATTCTCTGTAACTCGTCATTGGCGGGAAATGCTGCTCCAAAGGCCCAGCCGTCCCATCTGGGTCCCTGCTCTCCAGTCACCCACGGTGGAGCAGGAGAAGAGACTCCCCCTGTGCAGTAACTGAGGCTCTCCGAGTTGTGCGTCCCCAGGGGCGCTCCACCGCCCACCTCCTCCACTCTGCTTCGGAGCTGACACAAGCTCTGTGGCGGGGGAGGTGTTGGACCTCACAGCGCTATACACACGTTCCGCTGACGGCGCGAGTACGCAAGACCAACCAGCCTCCTGCAAGGGCTGGAGCAGTCTGGAAGGCTGAGAGCACCTGTTCTCTCCCGTTCCTTATTCCCCTTGGACAAAGCATCATCTCTGTTAAACTGAAACATTTGAGATCTTCAAATGTTAAACTCAGAGTAGCCAGGAAATCTGGCTGCCGGTGAAAGTGACGGGGCTGCACTAACGCTCCTGACCACCAGGGGGTGCTGTGGCACTGCAGGCGGCTGGGCAGTCCAGGGCTGTTCCTGGGGGTGGTGTGCACTGGTCACACTGGGAGGTGATAGTGATGCCGGTTATTGATCTTTGCAGGGAGTCAGAGCGGCTAGGGCAGGAAGCAGGGGTGTAGTGGGTTAGAACAGGCTCGGGGGGAGCTGGGAGCCAGGATTCCTGGCTTCGTTCCCCGGCTCTGGGAGGGGAGTGGGGTGTAGGGCGTAGAACAAGGGTGACTGGGACTCTTCCATTGTGTTACCAGAATTACCATTGAGAGGCGTTATCTCAAGCAAACCTCTTAAGCTCTCTGCACTTGCAGTCAGTGGCCCTGTGAGAGGGGCCCTCACTTTGCAGTCAGGGCTGGCTCCAATGCTCCAGTGCGGTGCTAGGGGGCGCTATGCTGCAAGGAGCGGGGGCGGGCACAGCTCCACAGGGAATGGGTGACAGGCACGTGAGAGTAAAGACACAAACTCCACGTCCAGGCAGACACTTTATTGGGGTTGAGCAGGAGGGTTAGCGTCCCCCTGAACCCAGGCAAATTCAGCCCCAGGCTGCCTTCGATCTGCTCCCAGGACGGGCTGGGGAGCCTCCAGGCACCGACTGGGTGACGGGGAAAGGGGGTCAGAAGTCGCAGCAGATTCCACAGCCGCTCATACTAGGACAGCAGTTACAGCAGAAGCGACATCTAGCGAAACTCTGAGCCGTCAGGAAGAGATGGAGAGACTACAGTGAGGCCTGCCCTGAACTGACCCCCTGACTACCTTCTCCCAAGCTGCTTTCCCCTCCCAGAGCCGGGGGGACAACCCAGGAGTCCTGACTCCCAGCCCCCCCTTTCGCTAATCACCAGGCCCCACTCCCCTCCCCTCCCAGAACTGGGGACACAACCCAGGAGTACTAGTTCTCAGCCCTCCCATGCACTAACCACTAGACCCCACTCCGCTCCCAGAACTGGAGACACAAGCCAGGAGTGCTGGCTCCCAGTCCCCTCCCAGCTTTTCCCCAACCTGTTATTCCCATGTGGTGTTAGAAACACTTTTTGATCTGTATAGAAGGATTTAAATTTTTAAAGGCTTATGGGAAGGGAGTAGGGTCTGGTGCTTAGATCAGGGGCTGGTGGAAGGACAAGGCTGGGAATCAGGACTCCTGGGTTCTATTCCTGACTCCCAGGAATGAGTGAGTGCTAAAGGGTTATGTTCTCTGCAGGATGTCAGAGTTCATGGATTGACCACTGCTGCCCTTTGCTGGGCAGGAGAAATGATTCTTGGTAGGAGATATTATTGGGGTTAACGCATGCAATAGTATAGGTGTTAAAGTGTGGAACTCTGCCACAGGATATGTTGGAGTTGGGACTCCCTACCACAGGGTTTCCTGGGGTTAGCCTGTGGGACTCCCTACCACTGGATATTAATTCAGTCAACATAGGGGACATTTTAGACATAAATCTGTTGAACTTCCAGCCACAGGATTTTACTGGGGTTGGCCCACAGCATCCAGCATAGCGCTCCCCTCCCCCCATCAGTCCCAGCAGTGACACAAGCGAAGCCACCTCCCGCTACTCACCTCTTCTCTCTTCACCATCACCTTGGACTCGCCTCGGCCTTCCTCCGAGTGATGGGACTCCGAGTCCTGTCAGAGTGGGACAGCAGGGACTCACTTGTGCCCGTGTTTGTTTGACCAGCAGTCACGGCTCTGGAGGGATCATGGGGAATCTAGCGCCCGTCTCTAAAGCAAGTCCTGAGAGGACTGCTGGGCTCTGCCCCAGCTCTGGCAGGGGAGTGGGGTCTAGTGGTCAGAGCAGAGGCTCTGGAAGTGAGGACGCCTGGAGTGTGTCCCTGGCTCTGGGAGGGGAGGGAAATCCACCTCATTAGAGCAGCAGACAGAGAAGTGGGCAGGGGTGTCTGAAAGGCAGGACTGCTGAATTCCCAGCTCTGCTGCTGCCTTACTGTGTGACCAGGAGAAACTCACTTCCCCAGGCAGTGCCTCAGTTTCCCCTCTTACCCATTACTGCATTGGAATCTCTTTGGGGCAGGGGCAGCCTCTCGCTGTGTGTCTGGGCAGCGCCTGGCACAGCAGGAATGGAACAGGGTCCCCCACTCACCCCAGCCAGGGACGCTCCGCGGATTCCCTCGGCACAAAGGAGGGACACGAACAGGAGCAGGACAGCCAGCATCTGGACTCTCATCTTCTCTCGGGGTTGGGTCTTCTCCGCAAGCAGCTGAGTGGAGCTGGGAGCTACAGGGGCCTGTATTTATTCACTAGCTCAGAGCCCTCCTGGCCAGCGGAGTCAGCGATTGGGAGGGGAGGAGAGATTCTAGTAAGGACGGGGCTGGATGAACAGCTGTTTACCTACGATCCACGTCCTTATGGGAAAAGACTCTTGTGGTTACAAAATATGGGACATTTTTACCGAAATGCTTCCATCTCTAGCCAGGTGACAACACCCTCTGCCAGTCAGTCCTGATTCTCAGCCCCCTGCACTGACCTCCCCCAGAGTGGGGTAGAATGAGGGTTGCCAGTTTTGGTTGGACGTATTCCTGGAGGTTTCATCACATGTCATAATCTTTCATTAAAGTTTAACCTTCAATTCCAGGAGACATCGTGGAGGGTTGGCAACCCTAGAGAACCCAGGTGTCCTGGCTCCCAGCTCCCCTGCTCTGAGCCATTACACCCCACTTCCCTCCCAGACCTGGTGCTTGAATCCAGGTGTCCTGACTCCAATTCCCTTTAACACCCTTTCACACCACTCCACAGTCTGGCCGTCCTGTTTGGAGGACACAGGCCAACATTTTCAGACTTTGGTCAGAGATAATGGCTGACTCCATGTTCAGCTGGATCAGCTTGGAAAAGATTCCCGGAGGTGCTGCTCCCCCAGACTCCAGGGCTGTGGGGACTTGTCATTAGTTATATTACAGAGGTGCATCAATAGACCCCAAGAGATCAGGGTCCCATTGGTCCGGGTGCTGCCCTGACACAGCGAGAGACAGTCCCTGCCCCAGCTGAGGAAACATTTTGAAAAAAACAAATTCACTTCTGTGACGAAGTGGTGGGGGTTTCTTGGTTTTTCTGTGTTTTCCAGTGGGTTGCATGCAGAGGGAGGGGGACTCAGTGTCCCCGGGTGTTGCTAGTTTAATGAGGTGAGGGGAGAGAGAGTTTGTTGGTACAGAGGACCGGAGAGGGAACTCGGGACCCCGGCCGATGGCCTGGAGGATGGAGACCCCAGCGACTGGTGACCTGGTGACCCGGAGACCCAGCTCAGGAGTCACAGCTGGTTCTGGCCAGTGGAAGTACAATGGGCTGCGGGGAGAGGACCCCGGTGACCCGACCAGCCGGTTCCAGACAGATGGGCCAGAGGGGGGCTGAGAGGAGAGGAGGCCCAGGCCACCCTGTTTACAACCCTGTTTCCCTGGAGAGAAGCCAATGGACAGAGGGGGCTTGGGGCTTGGGATATCGGAGGCCCAGCTGGGAAGCAGGGGGGCTCTGGGCTGGAGAGGGGGATCCACGTCCTTATGGGAAAAGACTCTTGTGGTTACAAAATATGAGATGTTTTTACCAAAATGCTTCCATCTCTAGCCAGGTGACAACACCCTCTGCTAGTCAGACCTGATTCTCAGCACCCTGCTCTGACCTGCTCGATCCCCACCAAAGTCAGGTAAAACGAGGGTTGCCAATTTTGGTTGGACGTATTCCTGGAGGTTTTATCACATGACAGAATCTTTCATTAAAGCTTAATCTTCAATTCCAGGAGACATCATGGAGGGTTGGCAACCCTGGAGAACACAGGAGTCCTGGCTCCCAATCCCTCTGTTCTGACCCATTACACCTCCCTTCCCTCCCAGACCTGGTGCTGGGACCCAGGTGTTCTGACTCAATGCCCTTTAACACCCTTTCACACCACTCCACAGTCTGGCCGTATTGTTTGGAGGACACGGGCCAATATTTTCAGACTTTGGCCAGAGATTTTGACTGACTCCATGTTCAGCTGGATCAGCTTGGAAAAGATTCCCGGAGGTGCTGCTCCCCCAGACTCCAGGGCTGTGGGGACTTGTCATTAGTTATATTACAGAAGTGCCCAGATAGACCCCAACAGATCAGGGTCCATTGTGCCAGACCCTGCCCAGACACAGTGAGAGACAGTCCCTGCCCCAGCTGAGGAAACATTTTGAAACAAACAATTTCACTTCATTACAGGTCATTCCAAAATTTCTTTTTGAAATGTCCGTTGGACTTGGGTTTTCCCTTTTGTGTGTATTTTTCCCTTTAGTTTTATTTCAGCTCTGTCGGCTATTTCAGAACATGTCAGTAGCCGGGGGGGGGGGGGGCATAATATGCACTAGACTCCGAGATTCCAAGGCAGAAGGGACCATTGTGATCATCTTGTCTGACCTTCTGTATCACACGGGCCTGAGAATGGACCCTGTCGTGAGTCGGTGTGGCTCCCCTCCTGCCCAGCAGAGGGAGCGCCCTTGCAGACACCCAAGTGGGCGGAGCCACCACCACCTGTCCCCGCCCCCCGGAAGTCAAGGGGCGGGACAGGAAGTAGAAAAGCCGGCCGCCAGAGCTCAGTCAGGGCCCAGCCACCGCAGGGAGCAGATGTGCCGCTGGGGGCTCGCGACCGGGAACCCTCCCGGACCCGGGGCAGCTGTCCTGACTGGCCGGAGCTCCCCCGCGCCCACTATGAGGAGGAGCCGTCGGAGCCTCCCCGTCCCCGCGGTTACCCGGAGGAGCCGCCCGAGCACACCTGGCCAGACTTCCCCGAGGAGCTGCCGGACCTGCCACCCAGCCCTGGCCGAGAGGAGCCCATGCTGATGGACTGGCCTGGACTCGGTGCCACGGACGAGGTAGGCCCCGAGGGGGAAAGTGGAAGTAGCCCGGGGGTAGCCGACCCCAGTCAGGCTGCAGAGGCAGAGGTATCGATGTCAGTGTGTTGCGGTCAGGACCCCACTGACCGTCAGCGGTCATAGCCGCTGCCTAGGGCCCCGGGCCGGGACACAGTGGAGTGGGCGGGCCTGTGTCCCCCCTGCCACCCCATTCGTGGGTGCCAGTTTTCACCCTCACCCAACGCTCCGGTCTAGGGACCAGGGCCTATATATCTACTGGTTGCTGCTCAGCCCCTGCACCAAGGGGCCTGAGCCACTTTGTACTGTTTTCTGCTGCGCAGCCCCTTGTAACAGTGGACACATAAGGAGTCGGTGTGGCTCCCCTCCTGCCCCAGGAGGGTCGAGCCCTGGCGCAATCGATTACAGACCCCAAATAATCCCTCGAGCGGATCTTTTAGAAAGACGTCCCATCCCCACCCCTCTTGGTAAGAGATTCCAGTGATTCGTTATCCTCACTGTTAAAAATCCACTCCTTTCCCTTCTGAATGTAACTAGCTTCACCTTCCAGCCGTTGCATCCTTAGACCTTTCTCTGAGAGATCAAAGAGCTCGTTATCAAAGTTCTAATTCTTCCAAGACTACTCAGAGGTTACACCTGGTGCTTATAAACGACTCCGGGCATGTCACCATGTGACAGAACAGAGCACGGGACGGATTCTATTCTGAGAACACGACACAGCAACTGAAATCGTCCATTCGTTTTATTTGATTTTGTTCTTAAAATCCGTCAGGGCAGCTGTTGCTCAGCACTGATTGGACACCTGACCTCTCCTGTCGCTTGGAGCAGCTGCGCTCTGTTCTCAGCGCTACCTCGCTCAGCGCTCGGGTGAGGACAGCTCTTGAAAGGATCTAAAGGACCTCTGATCTGTTGAGGTCTATCCGGGCACCTCTGTAATATAACTAATGACAAGTCCCCACAGCACTGGATTTCCTGGCTACTCACAGCTTAACTCACAAATATCCTGGAATCACAAAATCCCCCTGTCCCAGTCCCTGCTCCTGAGCCAGCCGGATCAGACCTGGCTTCCCATATTGGTGAGAGGCCCCATGTCCCATCCCATGAGCCAGCCAGGCCCTTAACTCTCTCCTCTGCCTTTAGGGTCTGTTGCCCTGTGGCATTTCCCCGGAAGGGGAAAGCCAGGGGCAGGTGGACGCTCCATCAGTGTCAGGAGGGAGAGATGAGGGAGTGACCAACCGCGAGATCCCACCTGGGAGGTGGCGGCTCAGAGACGGCTGCAGTCAGGGAAGGGTCTAGGTGCAGCCTGCCACCATCTCATGCTCACACTGCAGGGGCTGTGCTGAGCTCGCTCTCTCTGAGCGAATCTAGGCCGCCCGGCGCTGTGACAGCTCGGCCCCGGGTCTGGCTCATAAACAGCCCCAGCCCGCAACCTCGCAGTGCAACTCCCCGGCCCATCGGCCCGGAGCTCAGCCACAGACTGATACAGTTATTGAAATGCTGAGCAGCGTCTTCGCCTGCAGTGCAGAGCTGGCGCGGGGCCTTGGAGCACGCAGCAGTGACTGAGCTCTCAGGGTGACCTGCCAACCACACCCACATTTCAAGGGCTGCTTCTGTGTGTTAGGGGGTTAACCATGGGACTCCCTGCCACTGGGTACTAGAGGGGTTAGCACGTAGGACTCCATTCCAGTGCATGTTGCCAGGGTTAAGCTGTGGGACTCCTTCCCACTACGTTTTGGTGGTGTGTTAAATCGCAGGACTATCTTTCTTTGGGTATTAGTGGTGTTAACCTGCGAGACTCCATGCCCGTATGCACTGGTGCTGTTAACCGGTGGGATCCTCTTCCACTAGGTATTAGTGGGTGTAGCGGGGTGGTCCCCTGCTCCTGCCCTGAAGGGCTTGAAACAGCCCTGGGGGAAGGCTGTGGCTGGGGCAAGAAGCCTGGGCTGATTGGGGGAAGCAGGCTCAGCTGTGGCCATGCCCCAGTCAGGCCCAACTGGCCCCTATAAGAGGCTCTGTGTTTGTAGAGGGTGAAGGGCCTGGCTGCAGGGAGCTAGAGACAAAGGACCTGAGTGGACCAGGGCTGGGGAAAGGCAGAGGAGCTGGGGAGCTCCAGCCTGGAAAGCCCCAGGCTGCGGCCTAGCATTGGGCTAACAGGTACTGGGGGTTGCAGAGGGCAGCCCAGGGGGAGGCCAAGGCAGCAGGTCCAAACCCTCCTTGCCAGTGATGAGTGGCTGATACTGCAGCCTGCCCCAGGGCGCGGGGCTAGACAATGACTGGCAGTAGCCTGATACTGAGGTGAGATGGGAATAGTGGGTGGGGGGTTCCCCTGGGAGGGGAGACCCTAAGACTGAGGGGTTATTGCCAGGGGGCAGCACCCCAGTTAAAGGGGCACTGGGGTCTAGGGAGGGACAGGGGGGCCAGAGGACAGGTGGATCACCGGCCTGCAGAGGGTGCTCTGGAGCTGGAATCAAGCTAATTCCCTGAAGTCACCAGCAGGAGGTGCCACAGGGGTGAGTCTGCATGTCTACAGTGGGTTAACTCACGTGACTCCCTGCCACTGGATATTTGTAGTGTTAAACTGTTGGACGTCCTGCTGCTGGGTATCAGTGGGGTTAACCCCCGAACTTCCTGTCACTGGATAGTAGCAGGGTTAACTCTTGGGACTCCCTGCCCCTGGGAATTAGTTGGGTTGCCCCATGATTCTGACTAATGCCATGTACAGAGGTGATATCACAGCCTGCTCCCCATTCCCCTGCCAGCATAGACTGGTGGGGGGGCGGGAGTCACCCCTTTAGCTTTGGATCACAAACAGCCCAGATCCCTAGACACCCCTGAATTCAAAGGCCAGGTGGCCCCACTGCTCAGACCCCCTGCGGGTGAGGGGCACAGAGCAAAGATCCAGCCCCTGGCCCGTGCCCGACTCCCAGGTGGGTTCAGGGGTTAATTGAGCTGCAAATCTGGGAATGCCCCACATGGGGGTGCCAGGGAGGGGCTGGGAGGTCTCTGACAGGCTGGAAAGTAGAGACATGTGGCACGGGGCTCCCCGGGCTCCCCGACCAGCTCTGCTGGAGCCCCTCACTCCCGACCCGCAGCCCCCTGCTAGCTCAGAACTGAGCTTCCCCCACTCCCAGCTCTGCTGCTCAGGGCTGCCCGGGGGGCGGGAAGGGGGCAAGTGGGGCAATTTGCCCCAGGCCCCACAGAAGCCCCCATGAGACTATAGTATTCTATAGTATGGCAACTTTTTTATGGAAGTGTTGGTGTCACTAGGCCTGAGTAAACCAAAGTTGTGACTTTGGGCCTGAAGTGAACCAGAGGTCTTACATGCTGTGAACTTTAACCAGCCTAAGCTGCTAAGAGACAGCAAGCAAAATGTGTAACTGTCAGCAATTTCAGCTTGCAGACGCAGAGGAGGAGGGGGAGAGAGGGGGAGAAAAGTCTACATGCGTCTGTGCTGTTCTGTGAAGGCCAGAGATAAGCATGCGGATGAGAACGTTTCTAACACGCTGAAATGTAATGTTTTAAGTAACTGCTGTTGGGAAGGGAGGGGTGAGGGGAAAACCGAACAAAAGGCTTACACAAACAAGGGGGGTATAAATGCTGGGACCCCGCCTGCGCGCGGGTGTGCAGGATTTGAGAATGCTTTTCTCCCTGGCACCTTATTTGGGCTCAAATAAACCTGGTTTTTGCTTCTCCACCCTGGTGTGATAATTAGTGCGACGCACACCGGGCAACGAACCTGCTGTTGCTCCGCCTCGGGCTCTTTGAGCCGGCAACAGAAGGGGGCCCCCAAAATTGCTTTGCCCCAGGCCCCCTGAATCCTCTGGGCAGCCCTGCTGCTGCTGCCCCTTAATCTGGACCCAGAGCCCCCTGCTTGCCCAGCCCTGGGTTCCTCACACCCAGCTCTGCCGGACCCCTCGCTCCCCCCCGTGGCTCCTGATTGCCCAGCCCTGGGATCTCGCGGTCGCCCCCTCTGACCATGGCCTAGATGACACTCCCGGTGGATGAGCAGCATTTGCTCTGTAGGCCTGACGGGATCTGATTCCCTGTTTGAAATGAAGAATTTCTAGTGCTCAAGGTATTTGTGTCAGAGCGTCCCACTGGTTCAGCCCAACACGAACCGGAGACACTCTGGGCAGATCCCCACTTTGTGCTGGAGGGGGGGTTCCCTGCACAGAGAGCCGTCCCCACCCGAGCGCGGCACAAGCTAGCCCCTGAGAACAGAGCGCAGCCGCTCCGAGCGACAGGAGAGGCCGGGTGTCCGATCAGCACCGGGCAGCAGCTGTCCTGACGGATTTTACGAATACAAGGAATGGAAGATTTCAACGGTGTTGTGTTCTCAGAATAGAACCCGTCCCGTGCTCTGTTCCCTCACATCATAACTTTCCCCTGTTGGTTATAAGCCCCTTTCATAGCCTCCAAGTCGCCTTGGAGGGGTTTGATTTTATCGGTTCTGACACAGTCCTTGGCATGAGGGAGAGGAGAGGGGGGCACATGGAGCCCCTGGCTTGAGGGAGGAGGTGGGGGAATTTCAAGGAGTCTGAAAATTGAGGTGGGCACCCAGGGAGTGGGGGTACAATGTGTGCACCCTGCAAAAATAACACAGTGTGCGACCCTCTACTATTCCTCTAACCATAACAACCCCCAGCCTCTCATCCCTGCCACCTAGCGCTGGGATTGCCAAAAGTCAGGCTTCTTTGTGTCCCAATAACTAGAAATCCCCTGTCGTGCCTGGCACAGCTGAGATCAGGGCTCATTGTAACGGGTGCTGCCCAGACACACGGCGAGAGACAGTCCTTGCCCCAGCTGAGATCAGGGCCCCATTGTGACGGGCGCTGCCCAGACACACGGTGAGAGACAGTCCCTGCCCCAGCTGAGATCAGGGCCCCATTGTGACGGGCGCTGCCCAGACACAGTGAGAGGCAGTCGCTGCCCAGCTGAGATCAGGGCCCCATTGTGACGGGCGCTGCCCAGGCACACGGTGAGAGACAGTCCCTGCCCTTTCCCAGCTAACCAGGCAGTTTCCCAGGGGAAGGGATCATTCTAGCCAGACAAAGGCTGTTTCTGCAGCTAACTGGCCCGTTCACAACAGAGAGACCGAGAGCTAAGCCGGGCCGAGGTGCCCGCAGGGGATGGGACCAGCGAGGGGAGAGATCGCGTCCTGATGGGTTTTCTCGTTCCCTGCCATGGGAGCAGGGGGGCTCCGTGTTCCCAGTCCCTGCCTGTACGCAGGATCATCCCATGGAGAAAAGTGACTCCCTCATCGCTCCCCACCAGCACTGAGGGAGCATCCACCTGCCCCTGGCCGCCTTCTTCCAGACCTGCAGAGCCAGGAGCTCCCTCCCTGATCACTAGCCTCAACCTCCTGACTATAGCTGTGCTGGGGGCACTGAGCCTGGGCGTGGGGC
Source organism: Mauremys mutica (assembly GCF_020497125.1). Classification (NCBI taxonomy): domain Eukaryota; kingdom Metazoa; phylum Chordata; order Testudines; family Geoemydidae; genus Mauremys; species Mauremys mutica. The sequence continues at coordinate 13,132,190 of NC_059088.1, forward strand.
TGGCTGGTAAGAGACTCCTGCTCCCCCGGCCACCCGGGTCCCTTCGAAAGCTGCCGGGGAAATACCAAAGGGCATCAGACGCCAAAGACGGAGGATAGAGAAGGGGCCTGGCTGGCTCAGGGAATGGGACACAGGGCTGCTCACATTAAGGGGGTGGTGGCTCTGATCCAGCTGGCTCTGGGGCAGGGACTGGGACAGGGGAATTTTTCCAATGTCAGGATCTTTGCAAGGTAAGCTGTGAGCATCCAGGAAAACTGGCTACTGGTGAAAATGACGTGGCTGCACTAACGCTCCTGACCACCAGGGGGTGCTGTGGCACTGCTGCACTAACGCTCCTGACCACCAGGGGGTGCTGTGGCACTGCAGGTGGCTGGGCAGTCCAGGGCTGTTCCTGGGGGTGGTGTGCACTGGTCACACTGGGAGGTGATAGTGATGCTGGTTATTGATCTTTGCAGGGAGTCAGAGCAGGGAGGAAGCAGCGCCTCTTCCACAATCCTTGCAGTGGGAAGCAGGGGGGGTCTAGTGGGTTATTGTGGAGGGAAGGGGGGGCTGGGAGTCAGGACTCCTGGGTTCTCTCCCCGGCTCCAGGTGGGGAGGGGGGTACAGGGCAGAGAACATTGGTTCTCAAACCGGGGGGGGGGGATGAAGAAATTCCAGGGGGGGCACGAGGCTGTGAAATTTTCATAACGAAAAAAATTATCAGTGTAAACATTATTTTTTATTCCTTTATTTAATAGACCAGATGTGGACAAGCCATATCTGGCCAGTGGGACCCTCCTCGTAGACTTTAAGGTGAGAAGGGACCATTATGATCGTCTAGTCTGACCTCCTGCACAACGCAGGCCACAGACTCTCACCCACCCACTCCTGTAACAAACCCCTGACCTATGTCTGAGCTATTGAAGTCCTCAACTTGTGGCTTAAAGACCTCAAGGTGCAGAGAACCCTCCAGCAAGTGACCCGTGCCCCATGCTGCAGAGGCCCGTCCCTTGAGCTCCCAGCGGGGGACTTGCATCCGACGAAGTGGGTATTCACCCACGAAAGCTCATGCTGCAAAACGTCTGTTAGTCTATAAGGTGCCACAGGATTCTTTGCTGCAAGTTACTTTTGGAAAATGTTGGCCAGATTATTAATAAGTTATATAAAGGGCACTGTAAAATGCCCTGCTTGTGTGACGATACCTTGTAAGTATAAATCACAATTACATGGAGTGTCACTGACAATCAGCCCTTTAGGCTACAATCTTCATTGCTGTTCAGAAAATCTAAATGAAAGGGTTTGAATTGTAACTTGAATATTTTCTGACACATGCTCCCAGCATGTATGTGCCTTAAAATGGTTAGGAATTTAGGGCCAAATTTTTTGTATAACATCCAATGCTGCATTATTGGAGCCAAAAATCGCGTTGGCAAACCTATCTAAGCCCCTGGCCCCACCCCCGCTGTTCCCCCACCCCCACAGGCATGCCACCGCACGGGCAGCTCATCTTGAGCCCACCCACCTCCCCGGTTTTCCAATAAGCCAGTCCTGCCGCTCTGAGCAGCATGGTGAGCCGGGGGGAGGAGGGGTTGGATAAGGGGCAGGAGGACCCGGGGGCAGTCAAGGGACAGGGAGTGGTTGGATGGGGCAGAGGTTCTGGACGAGCGGTCAGGAGACAGGGAGCGGGGAGCGGGGGTTGGTTAGAGGGTGGGGTCCCAGGAGGGAGCGATCAGGGGACAAGGAAGAGGGGGAGTTGGAGGGGTGTGAGGTCCCGGGAGAGGGGGCCAGGGGACAAGGGGCAGAGCGGGGAGGGTTGGACGGGGGGTCCCAGAAGGAGCGGTCAGGGGACAAGGAGCAGGGGGTTAAATTACTAATTGAATTTATTAAAAGGGAGGTTGGATGATGGTAAAGGAGAGGTGGGGGGGTGTGAGGGTTTCTTGAAAATTAAAAAAGGGGGCGTGATGCCAAAAAGTTTGGGAACCTATGGCATAGAACAAGGGTGACTGGGACTCTTCCATTGTGTTACCAGAATTACCACTGAGAGGCGTTATCTCAAGCAAACCTCTTAAGCTCTCTGCACTTGCAGTCAGTGACCCTCTGAGACGGGCCCTCGTTTTGCAGTCAGTGCCGGCCCACTGCACCAGCATGTGGCACTAGGGGGCGCTGTGCTGCAGGGGCGGGGTGGAGTGGAGGATCTCCCCTGGCAGTCAGGGCTGGCTCCAATGCCCCAGTGCGGTGCTAGGGGGCGCTGTGCTGCAGGGGCGGGGTGGGGTGGGGGATCTCCCCTGGCAGTCAGGGCTGGCTCCAATGCCCCAGTACGGTGCTAGGGGGCGCTGTGGTGCAGGGAGTGGGGTCGGGAATGGGTGACAAGCGCATGGCCCGTGAGAGTAAAGACACAAACTCCACGTCCAGGCAGACACTTTATTGGGGTTGAGCAGGAGGGTTAGCGTCCGTCCTCCCTGAACCCAGTCACTCGGTGCCAGGCAATTTCGGCCCCAGGCTGGCTTGGATCTGCTCCTGGGCAGGGCTGGGGAGTTTCACGGCGCCCGCAGGGTGACCGGCAAAGGGGGTCATGAGGAGCAGCAGAACCCAAAGCCAGGGTTCCCAGGACAGCAGTTATAGCAGAAGCGACAAACGAAATCCTGAGCTTTCTGGAAGAGATGTAGAGACTAGAGTGAGGCCTGCCCTTAAGTGACCCCCCAACTACCTTCTCCCAAGCCGCTTTCCCCTCTGAGAGCTGGGAACACAACCCAGAAGTCCTGGCTCCCAGCCCCGCTGCGCTAACCACTAGACCCCACTCCCCTCTATATTTTCCTCAAACTATTATTCCCATGTGGTGTTGGAGGCATTTTTTTTTATCTGGGAGGAGAGTGGTTAGATCAGGGGCTGGGGGAGCAGGACTCCTGGGTTCTATTCCTGACTCCCAGCAATGAGTGAGCACTAAAGGGTTATGTTCTCTGCAGGATGTCAGAGTTCACGGATGGACCACCGCTGCCCTCTGCTGGGCAGGAGAGATGCTTGTTGGTGGGATATTATTGAGATTAACCCATATGACAGTGTCGGTGTTAAATGGTGGAACTCATTGCCACAGGATATGTTGGAGTTGGGACTCCCTACCACAGGGTTTCCTGGGGTTAGCCTGTGGGACTCCCTACCACTGGATATTAATTCAGTCAATGTAGGGGACATTTTAGACATAAATCTGTTGAACTTCCTGCCACAGGATTTTACTGGGGTTAGCTCACAGCATCCAGCATAGCGCTCCCCTCCCCCCATCAGTCCCAGCAGTGACACAAGCGAAGCCACCTCCCACTACTCACCGCTTCTCTCTTCACCATCACCTTGGACTCGGCTTGTCCTTCCTCCAAGTGCTGGGACTCCAAGACCTGTCAGAGCGGGAGAGCAGGGAGTCAGTTCTGCCCCACGTGTTTGTTTGACCAGCAGTCGTGGCTCCGGAGGGATCACGGGGAATCTAACGCCTGTCTCTAAAGCATGTCCTGAGAGGACTGCTGGGCTCTGTCCCCAGCTCTGGCAGGGGAGCGGGGTCTAGTGGTCAGAGCAGGGGCGCTGGAAGTCAGAACTCCTGGGTTGTATCCCCTGCTCTGGGAGGAGAGGGAAATCCACTGCATTAGAGCAGCGGAGAGAGAGGGGGTGGGGGGACCGGAAAAGCAGGACTGCTGAATTCCCAGCTCTGCTGCTGCCTTACTGTGTGACCAGGAGAAACTCACTTCCCCAGGCAGTGCCTCAGTTTCCCCTCCCACCCATTACTGCATTGGAATATATTTGGGGCAGGGGCAGCCTCTTGCTGTGTGTCTGGGCATCACCTGGCACTCCAGGAATGGAACAGGGTCCCCCACTCACCCCAGCCAGGGACGCTCCATGGATTCCCTCAGTGCAAAGGAGGGACACGAACAGGAGCAGGACAGCCAGCATCTGGACTCTCATCTTCTCTACGGGTTGGGTCTTCTCCACGAACAGCTGAATGGAGCTGGGAGCTACAGGGGCCTGTATTTATTCACTAGCTCAGAGCCCTCCTGGACAGTGGAGTCAGTGATTGGCAGGGGAGGAGAGATTCCAGTAACTACAGACTGGATGAACAGCTGTTTACCTGTTATCCACGTCTTTATGGGAAAAGACTCTTGTGGTTACAAAATATGAGATGTTTTTACCAAAATGCTTCCATCTCTAGCCAGGTGACAACACCCTCTGCCAGTCAGACCTGATTCTCAGCACCCTGCTCTGACCTGCTCGACCACCACCAAAGTCAGGTAAAACGAGGGTTGCCAATTTTGGTTGGACGTATTCCTGGAGGTTTCATCACATGACAGAATCTTTCATTAAAGCTTAATCTTCAATTCCAGGAGACATCATGGAGGGTTGGCAACCCTGGAGAACCCAGGAGTCCTGGCTCCCAATCCCTCTGTTCTGACCCATTACACCTCCCTTCCCTCTGAGACCTGGTGCTGGAACCCAGGTGTTCTGACTCAATGCCCTTTAACACCCTTTCACACCACTCCACAGTCTGGCCGTATTGTTTGCAGGACACAGGCCAATATTTTTAGACTTTGGCCAGAGATTTTGACTGACTCCATGTTCAGCTGGATCAGCTTGGAAAAGATTCCCGGAGGTGCTGCTCCCCCAGACTCCAGGGCTGTGGGGACTTGTCATTAGTTATATTACAGAAGTGCCCGGATAGACCCCAACAGATCAGGGTCCATTGTGCCAGACCCTGCCCAGACACAGTGAGAGACAGTCCCTGCCCCAGCTGAGGAAACATTTTGAAACAAACAATTTCACTTCATTTCAGGTCATTCCAAAATTTCTTTTTGAAATGTCCGTTGGACTTGGGTTTTCCCTTTTGTGTGTATTTTCCCTTTAGTTTTATTTCAGCTCTGTCGGCTATTTCAGAACATGTCAGTAGCCGGGGGGGGGCATAATATGCACTAGACTCCGAGATTCCAAGGCAGAAGGGACCATTGTGATCATCTCGTCTGACCTTCTGTATCACACGGGCCTGAGAATGGACCCTGTCGTGAGTCGGTGTGGCTCCCCTCCTGCCCAGCAGAGGGAGTGCCCTGCAGACACCCAAGTGGGCGGAGCCACCACCACCTGTCCCCGCCCCCCGGAAGTCAAGGGGCGGGACAGGAAGTAGAAAAGCCGGCCGCCAGAGCTCAGTCAGGGCCCAGCCGCCGCAGGGAGCAGACGTGCCGCTGGGGGCTCGCGACTGGGAACCCTCCCGGACCCGGGGCAGCTGTCCTGACTGGCCGGAGCTCCCCCGCGCCCACTATGAGGAGGAGCCACCGGAGCTCCCCCAGGCGCGGTACTGGGAGGAGCCACCAGAACTCTCCCGCGCCCACTACGAGGAGGAGCCGTCGGAGCCTCCCCGCCAATGCTGTTACCCGGAGGAGCCGCCCGAGCACGCCTGGCCGGACTTCCCCGAGGAGCTGCCGGACCTGCCACCCAGCCCTGGCCGAGAGGAGCCCATGCTGGTGGACTGGCCTGGACTCGGTGCCACAGACGAGATAGGCCCCGAGGGGGAAAGCGGAAGTAGCCCGGGGGTAGCCGACCCCATTAGGCGGCAGACGCAGAGGTACCGATGTCAGTGTGTTGCGGTCAGGACCCCACTGACCGTCAGCGGTCATAGCCGCTGCTAGGGCCCCGGGCCGGGACACAGTGGAGTGGGTGGGCCTGTGTCCCCCCTGCCACCCCACTCGCGGGTGCCAGTTTTCCCCCTCACCCAACGCTCCGGTCTAGGGACCTGGGCCTATATATCTACTGGTTGCTGCTCAGCCCCTGCACCAAGGGGCCTGAGCCACTTTGTACTGTTTTCTGCTGCGCAGCCCCTTGTAACAGTGGACACATAAGGAGTCGGTGTGGCTCCCCTCCTGCCCCAGGAGGGTCGAGCCCTGGCGCAATCGATTACAGACCCCAAATAATCCCTCGAGCGGATCTTTTAGAAAGACATCCCATCCCCACCCCTCTTGGTAAGAGATTCCAGTGATTCGTTATCCTCACTGTTAAAAATCCACTCCTTTCCCTTCTGAATGTAACTAGCTTCACCTTCCAGCCGTTGCATCCTTAGACCTTTCTCTGAGAGATCAAAGAGCTCGTTATCAAACTTCTAATTCTTCCAAGACTACTCAAAGGTTACACCTGGTGCTTATAAACGACTCCGGGCATGTCACCATGTGACAGAACAGAGCACGGGACGGATTCTAGTCTGAGAACACGACACAGTAACTGAAATCGTCCATTCGTTTTATTTGATTTTGTTCTTAAAATCAGTCAGGGCAGCTGTTGCTCAGCACTGATTGGACACCTGACCTCTCCTGTCGCTTGGAGCGGCTGCGCTCTGTTCTCAGCGCTACCTCGCTCAGCGCTCGGGTGCGGACGGCTCTTGAAAGGATCTAAAAGACCTCTGATCTGTTGGGGTCTATCCGGGCACCCCTGTAATATAACTAATGACAAGTCCCCACAGCACTGGATTTCCTGGCTACTCACAGCTTAACTCACAAATATCCTGGAATCACAAAATTCCCCTGTCCCAGTCCCTGCTCCTGAGCCAGCCGGATCAGACCTGGCTCCCCATATTGGTGAGAGGCCCCATGTCCCATTCCATGAGCCAGCCAGGCCCTTTACTCTCTCCTCTGTGTTAGCCAAAAGGGCTCGTTCTCCCCGGAGCTTACCTAATTACACCAAGGAGGCACGGAGACAGGAAGACAAGTACCACACCCTTTATTGATCGGTCAGCTGAGCGGGTGTTCCTCTCGGCTAGTGCCAGAGAAAGAGACACACCTTACATGGCCAGATGGGCCTACCTTTATACCCCGAAACAAACAACTTAGCCTACGTTTGTCTACGTCATTTGGTTGACCTGTAGAACCTGTATATGCATCTGTTAGGGGATAATTGGATATGCAGGATACATATATCATTTTGTGGGGGCTACAAGATACATACAGCTGTTGAGGATACATTTGTCATTCTGAAGGGGAAACAAGATACACCCATTGACCCTTTGTACTAGATACTTTGGATGCATACATGTGAACGCAGCTGCATACACTTGGGGAGCCAACATATACTTGGGGAGCCAAACAAAACTGATAAGCGAAATAGCTGACTTAGGTAGATACACGGCTTTCAGTCTTATGAGTTCTGTAAGCTTTCCAACACAGTTTGGACAAGCATAACATAACTTTGGTTCACTCAGGCCTAATACGGAAAGGCTTCATTAGCACTATAATTTTCCAACAACTCCCCCCTTTGAGAATACTCACCAAACCTTTTGGCTGAGTTTTCTCACACTTTGAGGCCAAAAAGCAATGAAGCTCTGCAGAAATATTTACAACTGCTCTTTTAAGCTTAGTCACCCCCAACCCAGGAATGAATGCATGGACAAAAGAGTGGAACCTTGTTCATTTAACAACTAAGGGATCGGGGCACTGACTATAACTCAGGTAGGCATACTCAATGTTTTAATTTCCCAGATGCCTCGGTGAATAATTTAGTCCCATATGCATCCTCCCCATGGACCCGGCAGGATTCGGTATGTGGTAGCCACACCCACCCTAACCGGTCCATATGCTTGGAAGGAGCACTGTTAATGTCCACACTTCCATCCAGAAAGTGTCCAAGTATGTTTCCCTGACCACAGATCAGATGGTACTCCTGACGTGTCTGTAAGGGCAGTGGGCCAAGTCTGGTGCTCAAGATTACTCCAAATGGCCATCAGCTGGGCATTCAGGAAATCCTGGATTTCTAAACATACTAGATCCCACTGCAATGCCTTCCCAGCCTCAGTGATATTCAATACCAGCTCTGTCAGTAACTTCTGGGTTATAGAACTAAGGGTGGAAATGACATGTAACTTACCAACTCCAGCCTATACTTAAGATAGCTGAGCTTCAAAAATAAGGCTAGTGGCCTTTTCTAGTTGGCCCAATTTCTTAGCATATTCTTGGCTTTGAAAAATAATTCAGATGACTGCAACACTATTGGCCCCAGCCCACAGGGATCTGGTCAATTCCCCTTTCTCCAGAGGAAATAACCCAGGCTCTTTGTTGTGCTAAGCTAATGGCAGCCCCTTGTGAGCAATCTGGGTATGTAAAAGTGATCTGAAAACTGGATAAAGACAATGTCATTTAAAATCCAATTAGGAAGGGCAATACATACTAAAGGATTTATCCAAAACACAGGGCGCAGCCTGTAGAATAAACCCCAAAATCCAAGTAATTCCACATTCCCAAACATGGGTCCCACAAGTTTTTTTTCTGCCAGTGTATAATTCCTCGGGTTTCTTCACCAGGGTCAGTTCTCAATGTCCTTTTTAGTCAGGAATTCCTGGACTTTGGCAATGTCAGTGGAGTGAGTGTTTTTTTTCTTCTTTCCCCAAACAGTTGTAGTTCAGCATTCTACAGGGGAGGGATTAGGAATACACCAGCCTGTAATGGTTTTTTATTCTTCTAGAAAAGTTCAAAGGCACAGTAGGTCTGTCAGCGGACAAGGGAGAGGTTAGCTAGCACGTCACCTTGTCCTTTTTCCCTGCTGTCCAGAAGCACAGTTGAACTAGAAGAAAGAATAGGCTAATCATATAGGAGAGTTCTCCTGATGTGGACGGGTCTTTTTGCAGTGAGAATCATGGGTCCAGGCAGTCAGTCTTTGGCATTTCACAGCGGTGTTGGTAATCAGCAGGACTCAATAAGGGCCTTTCCAGCGTGGAGCCAAAGCAGTCTTTTGTTGGTGGACCTGTACATTGATCCGGTCTCCAGGTTCCATGGAGTGGCAGGGCTGCTAGGGTCTTCGGGTAGTGCGTCTTGTAGCCCTGAGGATTAATCTGTTGGTCTGTATAAAATGTCTTTTTGATAAAAGTGTGTAGGCTGCATAGATTAATAGAATTTGCAATAGCTGTAAACGCAAGATACCTAGAAACTTCTAGACCAGACATCCTGGCCTATTTCCTCTGTGATGCTGAAAGCAACCTTTAAGACCCTTACTCAGAAAAGTGATAATAGGAAACAAACCTACGCAAATTGTCTAGGGACTTTCTGAATATCTGCTAACCTTTCACCTAGTTAGGTGCAAAAGTAGGGTATTTCTGCCCACAAAATACAACAAGTCTACCACAAGATACGTAGATAGTTGTCATTTAATACGTATACAAAGGTCAGCCTATGAAAACAGGTACCCTCACCTTTCCATGGGGAAAGACAAATTTGGGCATAAGAGGAAGGATTTCTCCCTATAAAAGGTGTGATAATCCACCATTAGGGCAGGCGATACACCCATCCTTCTATTCTCCATCGCCTCACCCTGCCTACACCTACGAAAGCTGTCAACTAATGATAAGTCGTAGTGTTCTGTCCTTTCACAGCTGTAAGTATGAAATAATTCTTAATTTCTACTTCACCTCTAAAGCATCTATGCTAAGAAGGGTTTAATTCATAACCAGTTTCTTTATAACTATACTTCCTCTAGCAGAGGTGTGAAATTCACTCTAGTACTATTTGCTGCAAAGTGCATTAGATATCATATCATATCATATCATAGCTCTTAAAGAACTGTGATATTTTGTAACTTTGTAATCAAACTGCTTTTAACATTTTACATTTACTTCTTGTTTTGTTGATTTTAAATAAAAGGTCTTGTTTGACTAAACTTTGTCTCAGTGTAAATTCCTGTTATACCCCAATCTCCTTGTATTAAATTCTGTGAAGCCTGATTCAAGACGAACTTTTATCTTCTGATCACACATATTGGCGAGCCATACCCATATTATTAATATCTATTAATTATTACTAACACTCTTAATTAATTATAAAATTAATTATTACATACAACCAAATTAAGTGGATAAATTCCACTGTCCCTACTAACCCTCCCCAAATCAGGCAACAGTCTTTACCTGTGTAAAAAGGAAACCTAACACATTGCATTAGTGTCTTTGCAGATTGTACAGCCCCCCTTTTCTGGTTGTTAGCCAAGTGTCCTTGAACGAAGTCAGTGTGTATCTTTTTTTTTTTTTTTTGGACTGAGCTTGCTAGTTAAAGTTTTTCTCATTTAACTCGTTCTTTTTCCTTTTCCCCTTTTTGGCTTCCTTTTTTAACCTACAAAGGAAACTTTTACTTTTTACTTATACACCTTTTGTTAACAATGAACACATACACATTGCTGTTATACAGTACATTAGTCTTATTATTTAATGTATGCCACATATACCCTTCTACTAAAATAACCTTATTACAGAGCTTTGGAACAACAAGCCAGGACAAGCACACCCACTTTGAGTTCATTCAATACAACCTCTAGTTCAATAGCTTCCCACCATCCCCAGCCCTCTGGCTAGAAATCTGAGGTAGCCAGAAGGATCCCATGTACAATATGGGGAGTGGGTTAACTTTTTATGTCCTTGCTTTCAAAGACTGTTAGTATGCAATTTGGCCAATGCAGTTTTTTTTCTTTTACTTAAGAAAATACATAAGACTTTAGTATATCACATTTTTCTGATGTATTCAAACACTTTGTATTTTAAGTTGAACAAAACAAATATCTGCATTTAAATTCAAGCCTTCTGCCTTATTTCAAACCAGACCATCCCATGAAAATATTAAACACAACAATTTTGGCCACTTGAGACAGACACCACAAGACAGAACATAGAACACAAAACATAATTTTTACTCTGCCAGTAAATCATGGTATGTTGTATGCTGTTTAGCTGGCATTAGTTTTCTTTGATTATCTGAAAGACAAAAACAAAGGTCTACCCCTTCTGGGCAGTCAATTATTGCTTAAAATATACAAATACCCTTGTTGATTTTAGGCAAAACAGGGGAATTACCCCATATTTTTTTGTATATGTTTTATAGGCAGCCCAGGTTTCAGTGGCTTTTACCTTATCAGTTAGATAATTTGCATTAATACAGATGCTTTCTGGCTTGCTTTTTACTTTTAACTCCTGCTTTTAAACACTGAAAGAAAACATCACCACTGATAGTGCCTTAGAGCCTAATAAATTTTCATTTACACAGCACTGTATACATTCTTTAGCTAATTCAACAAAATTGTTCATAGCCAAATGATTGCAATCTAATAATTTCTTTGCCTGAATTTATTTACAAACATTTAAAAAAAAACACCAAGAACTTTTCTCTTTAGCATTTTTACGAAGTTCAACTACTACTCCCTCCAGCAACTACAGAGTTAACTCTTCACTCTCCTTCAAATCACTTGCTCTTTCCTTATATCACTTGCTTTGTCTTTCAACAGCCACTTACCAATTCAAATCACCATTCCAAATATCCTCCTGAGTATTTGAAATCCCCATGCTTACACTCACTTACTTCTTCCTTCCACTAGACCCTCAAAAGTTTCCAACCTGTTCTCCAAGCTCTCTGTCTGTTGCCTGCCCGCCTGGGCCCGATCCTTTTTTTTTTTTTTTTTTTTTTTTTTTTTGCGCTGAACCGTTTCTTTCATGGGCTTCTGCCCCCACCCTTCTGGTTTTTTTTCCTAAAACATTTTATTCACAAGACGACCCGAGTCCTCCCTCGTGAGGCTTGCCACCTGGGCAAAACGCATGGCCCACTGGCGTTAACTATTTAATTGCCTCTTGTAGCAAACACACTGCTGTTACGGCATATGCTGAGCACGAATGGTTACATTTTAACAAGTCCCTGAAGGACTGGTACTTGCTTAGCCAGGGCTTCCTTTTCTAACTGGAAGTCCTGTCTCAAGGCCTGCAACTTGGCCTGGCGCAGGTTTGAGTTGCTGCCTGGTTCATGATCTATGCTCTTAATTGCTTAATTCTAGTTATCAAATACACATTTTTTTCCTTTTCTCCAACTACTCTATTGCCCAGTCCTGCTACGACTGGGGGTAGATTCACCTGCCACCCTTCCTGGTCAACCAGGGTGGAGAGAGGAATGCTAAACCCTTCTCCAGTTCTCAGACTTACTGCAGCTGAGAATGGGCACACCTTTAATTATGCAGTCCTCAACATATAACACCAACAGAACCAAATAAAACAAGCATAAAACAACAAGGGTAAAACAAATAGATGGTGTAAATTCTACAGGGTTCCCCCATTCTCTATTGCTCACCAAACTGTGACAAATTTCTGTTACCAATTATCCCTCATGTCAGGTGATCAAACTGACACTGCAGGACGGTGGGGGGGGTGGATAGAGAAAGCACACCATATAACCAAATTTTAAAGCTTCATTAAAAATAATAAAACAACAATGGAGAGTGTTGGGAATGCTCCCACATCACTCAAGAAAAATATAAATGCCCCATACTTACACATATCCAGACTGGCCACGTCTGTATATAACATTCAGAAAAGGGGAATAGGTGGACGGGAGATTATCCTGTATACAGCTTGTTCAGAATTTCCAACATGCTTCCGCTCTTGGGAGGGCTGTTCTTTTACACCCTGGAATCTCCTGCGGTGTCTCTTTCAGAGATTCCAGTCCAGGTCAGCTACCTGTGGCTTCTCCAGTGTCACCAAGCCACACCAGCACCGGCATCCGTCACAAAGTCAGACTGTTGGATCTCACCAAACAGTTAAGCTTTGCAAATGTAATCTCAGTTCTGTAACTTGTACTGCCTTTAGTTTGCCTGTCTCTATTTTTCCACAGCCAGCTGGGGCTGAAAGCAGTTGTTTTTTTTTTTTTTTTTTTTTTTTTGTACTTAACATAGTTTATGCTGATTTTTGACCTTGAGCATAAAACAACTTTTTCTTCATCTCTCTGCCAAGCTGAATTTCAAATTAACCCATTCCTAGACAAATTGCTCACACTGTGTCAGAGGCTTTTCTTTGGTGATTAAAAGCTCCTCTGAGATATATGATCTTATCTAGATTAAAGGTACCTTTTAATGGGCATTGTTTAGATGGATCTTCACGCGTATAAAGATTCCAATTCTCTAAATACCTGCAGGTTTTAGAACCATGATGTACGTACATATAATATGCTGGGGTACCCTTAGGGGGTGAGGTGGAATGTTTAGACTGTCCCTTACCCACACGGAAAAGAAGGGGGGGGAAGAGAAGATGGGTTCACACGCTCCTAGACCCGATTACAGTTTTGGCTTCCAGCATACCAATAGAACAAGAAACAAAAGTACCCCTACCAAAAAGAAAAGCCAGCCCTGGGGCTGCTCTAAGTTCCAGTAATTGTTCAGCATGGCCCACGGACTCGTGGAGTTAATGGAATTATTCATTAGCCGTGTCTGAACCTAGGTACCTTAACCAGAAAGCTTTTACCCACACACCTTCCTATTTGTGGGTTCTTTTACCGTTAGGGGCCCAATGTCCCAACCCTCACTCTTCGGGGGTGTTAATCCTCAAACCCAGGAGGTAACGCACTTACCACGCCCGGAGTGGCCGCATCCGGCAGGTGGACTCCCCTCTTCTGGTACCGTCTTGTCTCCGTGTCGGTTGGAGTTCTCTATGGAGGGGGCGTAGCCGTCCCGGCCGATTGCGGCGACCCGGAGCTCGAGCAAACCAATAGCTCAAGGTGGCCACTCTCCTGAGCCGTCCTCGGCCGCCGGTCAGCGCCCCCAACAGGGAGAGAAGTCCCGGCGTGGAGTCGCCATTTGTTAGCCAAAAGGGCTCGTTCTCCCCGGAGCTTACCTAATTACACCAAGGAGGCACGGAGACAGGAAGACAAGTACCACACCCTTTATTGATCGGTCAGCTGAGCGGGTGTTCCTCTCGGCTAGTGCCAGAGAAAGAGACACACCTTACATGGCCAGATGGGCCTACCTTTATACCCCGAAACAAACAACTTAGCCTACGTTTGTCTACGTCATTTGGTTGACCTGTAGAACCTGTATATGCATCTGTTAGGGGATAATTGGATATGCAGGATACATATATCATTTTGTGGGGGCTACAAGATACATACAGCTGTTGAGGATACATTTGTCATTCTGAAGTGGAAACAAGATACACCCGTTGACCCTTTGTACTAGATACTTTGGATGCATACATGTGAACGCAGCTGCATACACTTGGGGAGCCAACATATACTTGGGGAGCCAAACAAAACTGATAAGCGAAATAGCTGACTTAGGTAGATACACGGCTTTCAGTCTAATGAGTTCTGTAAGCTTTCCAACACAGTTTGGACAAGCATAACATAACTTTGGTTCACTCAGGCCTAATACGGAAAGGCTTCATTAGCACTATAATTTTCCAACATCTGCCTTTAGGGTCTGTTGCCCTGTGGCATTTCCCCGGAAGGGGAAAGCCAGGGGCAGGTGGACGCTCCATCAGTGTCAGGAGGGAGAGATGAGGGAGTGACCAACCGCGAGATCCCACCTGGGGAGGTGGCGGCTCAGAGACGGCTGCAGTCAGGGAAGGGTCTAGGTGCAGCCTGCCACCATCTCATGCTCACACTGCAGGGGCTGTGCTGAGCTCACTCTCTCTGAGCGAATCTAGGCCGCCCGGCGCTGTGACAGCTCGGCCCCGGGTCTGGCTCATAAACAGCCCCAGCCTGCAGCCTCGCAGTGCAACTCCCCGGCCCATCAGCCCGGAGCTCAGCCACAGACTGATACAGTTATTGAAATGCTGAGCAGCGTCTTCGCCTGCAGTGCAGAGCCGGCGCGGGGCCTTGGAGCACGCAGCAGTGACTGAGCTCTCAGGGTGACCTGCCAACCACACCCACATTTCAAGGGCTGCTTCTGTGTGTTAGGGGGTTAACCATTGGACTCCCTGCCACTGGGTACTAGAGGGGTTAGCACGTAGGACTCCATTCCAGTGCATGTTGCCAGGGTTAAGCTGTGGGACTCCTTCCCACTACGTTTTGGTGGTGTTAAATCGCAGGACTATCTTTCTTTGGGTATTAGTGGTGTTAACCTGCGAGACTCCGTGCCCGTATGCACTGGTGCTGTTAACCGGTGGGATCCTCTTCCACTAGGTATTAGTGGGTGTAGCGGGGTGGTCCCCTGCTCCTGCCCTGAAGGGCTTGAAACAGCCCTGGGGGAAGGCTGTGGCTGGGGCAAGAAGCCTGGGCTGATTGGGGGAAGCAGGCTCAGCTGTGGCCATGCTCCAGTCAGGCCCAACTGGCCCCTATAAGAGGCTCTGTGTTTGTAGAGGGTGAAGGGCCTGGCTGCAGGGAGCTAGAGACAAAGTACCTGAGTGGACCAGGGCTGGGGAAAGGCAGAGGAGCTGGGGAGCTCCAGCCTGGAAAGCCCCAGGCTGCGGCCTAGCATTGGGCTAACAGGTACTGGGGGTTGCAGAGGGCAGCCCAGGGGTAGGCCAAGGCAGCAGGTCCAAACCCTCCTTGCCAGTGATGAGTGGCTGATACTGCAGCCTGCCCCAGGGCGCGGGGCTAGACAATGACTGGCAGTAGCCTGATACTGAGGTGAGATGGGAATAGTGGGTGGGGGTTCCCCTGGGAGGGGAGACCCTAAGACTGAGGGGTTATTGCCAGGGGGCAGCACCCCAGTTAAAGGGGCACTGGGGTCTAGGGAGGGACAGGGGGGCCAGAGGACAGGTGGATCACCGGCCTGCAGAGGGTGCTCTGGAGCTGGAATCAAGCTAATTCCCAGAAGTCACCAGCAGGAGGTGCCACAGGGGTGAGTCTGCACGTCTACAGTGGGTTAACTCACGTGACTCCCTGCCACTGGATATTTGTAGTGTTAAACTGTTGGACGTCCTGCTGCTGGGTATCAGTGGGGTTAACCCCCGAACTTCCTGTCACTGGATAGTAGCAGGGTTAACTCTTGGGACTCCCTGCCCCTGGGAATTAGTTGGGTTGCCCCATGATTCTGACTAATGCCATGTACAGAGGTGATATCACAGCCTGCTCCCCATTCCCCTGCCAGCATAGACTGGTGGGGGGGCGGAGTCACCCCTTTAGCTTTGGATCACAAACAGCCCAGATCCCTAGACACCCCTGAATTCAAAGGCCAGGTGGCCCCACTGCTCAGACCCCCTGCGGGTGAGGGGCACAGAGCAAAGATCCAGCCCCTGGCCCGTGCCCGACTCCCAGGTGGGTTCAGGGGTTAATTGAGCTGCAAATCTGGGAATGCCCCACATGGGGGTGCCAGGGAGGGGCTGGGAGGTCTCTGACAGGCTGGAAAGTAGAGACATGTGGCACGGGGCTCCCCGACCAGCTCTGCTGGAGCCCCTCACTCCCGACCCGCAGCCCCCTGCTAGCTCAGAACTGAGCTTCCCCCACTCCCAGCTCTGCTGCTCAGGGCTGCCCGGGGGGCGGGAAGGGGGCAAGTGGGGCAATTTGCCCCAGGCCCCACAGAAGCCCCCATGAGACTATAGTATTCTATAGTATGGCAACTTTTTTATGGAAGTGTTGGTGTCACTAGGCCTGAGTAAACCAAAGTTGTGACTTTGGGCCTGAAGTGAACCAGAGGTCTTACATGCTGTGAACTTTAACCAGCCTAAGCTGCTAAGAGACAGCAAGCAAAATGTGTAACTGTCAGCAATTTCAGCTTGCAGACGCAGAGGAGGAGGGGGAGAGAGGGGGAGAAAAGTCTACATGCGTCTGTGCTGTTCTGTGAAGGCCAGAGATAAGCATGCGGATGAGAACGTTTCTAACACGCTGAAATGTAATGTTTTAAGTAACTGCTGTTGGGAAGGGAGGGGTGAGGGGAAAACCGAACAAAAGGCTTACACAAACAAGGGGGGTATAAATGCTGGGACCCCGCCTGCGCGCGGGTGTGCAGGATTTGAGAATGCTTTTCTCCCTGGCACCTTATTTGGGCTCAAATAAACCTGGTTTTTGCTTCTCCACCCTGGTGTGATAATTAGTGCGACGCACACCGGGCAACGAACCTGCTGTTGCTCCGCCTCGGGCTCTTTGAGCCGGCAACAGAAGGGGGCCCCCAAAATTGCTTTGCCCCAGGCCCCCTGAATCCTCTGGGCAGCCCTGCTGCTGCTGCCCCTTAATCTGGACCCAGAGCCCCCTGCTTGCCCAGCCCTGGGTTCCTCACACCCAGCTCTGCCGGACCCCTCGCTCCCCCCCGTGGCTCCTGATTGCCCAGCCCTGGGATCTCGCGGTCGCCCCCTCTGACCATGGCCTAGATGACACTCCCGGTGGATGAGCAGCATTTGCTCTGTAGGCCTGACGGGATCTGATTCCCTGTTTGAAATGAAGAATTTCTAGTGCTCAAGGTATTTGTGTCAGAGCGTCCCACTGGTTCAGCCCAACATGAACCGGAGACACTCTGGGCAGATCCCCACTTTGTGCTGGAGGGGGGGTTCCCTGCACAGAGAGCCGTCCCCACCCGAGCGCGGCACAAGCTAGCCCCTGAGAACAGAGCGCAGCCGCTCCGAGCGACAGGAGAGGCCGGGTGTCCGATCAGCACCGGGCAGCAGCTGTCCTGACGGATTTTACGAATACAAGGAATGGAAGATTTCAACGGTGTTGTGTTCTCAGAATAGAACCCGTCCCGTGCTCTGTTCCCTCACATCATAACTTTCCCCTGTTGGTTATAAGCCCCTTTCATAGCCTCCAAGTCGCCTTGGAGGGGTTTGATTTTATCGGTTCTGACACAGTCCTTGGCATGAGGGAGAGGAGAGGGGGGCACATGGAGCCCCTGGCTTGAGGGAGGAGGTGGGGGAATTTCAAGGAGTCTGAAAATTGAGGTGGGCACCCAGGGAGTGGGGGTACAATGTGTGCACCCTGCAAAAATAACACAGTGTGCGACCCTCTATTATTCCTCTAACCATAACAACCCCCAGCCTCTCATCCCTGCCACCTAGCGCTGGGATTGCCAAAAGTCAGGCTTCTTTGTGTCCCAATAACTAGAAATCCCCTGTCGTGCCTGGCACAGCTGAGATCAGGGCTCATTGTAACGGGTGCTGCCCAGACACACGGCGAGAGACAGTCCTTGCCCCAGCTGAGATCAGGGCCCCATTGTGACGGGCGCTGCCCAGACACACGGCGAGAGACAGTCCCTGCCCCAGCTGAGATCAGGGCCCCATTGTGACGGGCGCTGCCCAGACACAGTGAGAGGCAGTCGCTGCCCAGCTGAGATCAGGGCCCCATTGTGACGGGCGCTGCCCAGGCACACGGTGAGAGACAGTCCCTGCCCTTTCCCAGCTAACCAGGCAGTTTCCCAGGGGAAGGGATCATTCTAGCCAGACAAAGGCTGTTTCTGCAGCTAACTGGCCCATTCACAACAGAGAGACCGAGAGCTAAGCCGGGCCGAGGTGCCCGCAGGGGATGGGACCAGCGAGGGGAGAGATCGCGTCCTGATGGGTTTTCTCGTTCCCTGCCATGGGAGCAGGGGGGCTCCGTGTTCCCAGTCCCTGCCTGTACGCAGGATCATCCCATGGAGAAAAGTGACTCCCTCATCGCTCCCCACCAGCACTGAGGGAGCATCCACCTGCCCCTGGCCGCCTTCTTCCAGACCTGCAGAGCCAGGAGCTCCCTCCCTGATCACTAGCCTCAACCTCCTGACTATAGCTGTGCTGGGGGCACTGAGCCTGGGCGTGGGGCTGGCTGGTAAGAGACTCCTGCTCCCCCGGCCACCCGGGTCCCTTCTAAAGCTGCCGGGGAAATACCAAAGGGCATCAGACGCCAAAGACGGAGGATAGAGAAGGGGCCTGGCTGGCTCAGGGAATGGGACACAGGGCTGCTCACATTAAGGGGGTGGTGGCTCTGATCCAGCTGGCTCTGGGGCAGGGACTGGGACAGGGGAATTTTTCCAATTTCAGGATCTTTGCAAGGTAAGCTGTGAGCATCCAGGAAAACTGGCTACTGGTGAAAATGACGTGGCTGCACTAACGCTCCTGACCACCAGGGGGTGCTGTGGCACTGCTGCACTAACGCTCCTGACCACCAGGGGGTGCTGTGGCACTGCAGTGGCTGGGCAGTCCAGGGCTGTTCCTGGGGGTGGTGTGCACTGGTCACACTGGGAGGTGATAGTGATGCTGGTTATTGATCTTTGCAGGGAGTCAGAGCAGGGAGGAAGCAGCGCCTCTTCCACAATCCTTGCAGTGGGAAGCAGGGGGGGTCTAGTGGGTTATTGTGGAGGGAAGGGGGGGCTGGGAGTCAGGACTCCTGGGTTCTCTCCCCGGCTCCAGGTGGGGAGGGGGGTACAGGGCAGAGAACATTGGTTCTCAAACCGGGGGGGGGGGGATGAAGAAATTCCAGGGGGGGCACGAGGCTGTGAAATTTTCATAACGAAAAAAATTATCAGTGTAAACATTATTTTTTATTCCTTTATTTAATAGACCAGATGTGGACAAGCCATATCTGGCCAGTGGGACCCTCCTCATAGACTTTAAGGTGAGAAGGGACCATTATGATCGTCTAGTCTGACCTCCTGCACAACGCAGGCCACAGACTCTCACCCACCCACTCCTGTAACAAACCCCTGACCTATGTCTGAGCTATTGAAGTCCTCAACTTGTGGCTTAAAGACCTCAAGGTGCAGAGAACCCTCCAGCAAGTGACCCGTGCCCCATGCTGCAGAGGCCCGTCCCTTGAGCTCCCAGCGGGGGACTTGCATCCGACGAAGTGGGTATTCACCCACGAAAGCTCATGCTGCAAAACGTCTGTTAGTCTATAAGGTGCCACAGGATTCTTTGCTGCAAGTTACTTTTGGAAAATGTTGGCCAGATTATTAATAAGTTATATAAAGGGCACTGTAAAATGCCCTGCTTGTGTGACGATACCTTGTAAGTATAAATCACAATTACATGGAGTGTCACTGACAATCAGCCCTTTAGGCTACAATCTTCATTGCTGTTCAGAAAATCTAAATGAAAGGGTTTGAATTGTAACTTGAATATTTTCTGACACATGCTCCCAGCATGTATGTGCCTTAAAATGGTTAGGAATTTAGGGCCAAATTTTTTGTATAACATCCAATGCTGCATTATTGGAGCCAAAAATCGCGTTGGCAAACCTATCTAAGCCCCTGGCCCCACTCCCGCTGTTCCCCCACCCCCACAGGCATGCCACCGCACGGGCAGCTCATCTTGAGCCCACCCACCTCCCCGGTTTTCCAATAAGCCAGTCCTGCCGCTCTGAGCAGCATGGTGAGCCGGGGGGAGGAGGGGTTGGATAAGGGGCAGGAGGACCCGGGGGCAGTCAAGGGACAGGGAGTGGTTGGATGGGGCAGAGGTTCTGGACGAGCGGTCAGGAGACAGGGAGCGGGGAGGGGGGTTGGTTAGAGGGTGGGTTCACAGGAGGGAGAGATATGGTGACAAGGAAGAGGGGGAGTTGGAGGGGTGTGAGGTCCCGAGAGAGGGGGCCAGGGGACAAGGGGCAGAGCGGGGAGGGTTGGACGGGGGGTCCCAGAAGGAGCGGTCAGGGGACAAGGAGCAGGGGGTTAAATTACTAATTGAATTTATTAAAAGGGAGGTTGGATGATGGTAAAGGAGAGGTGGGGGGGTGTGAGGGTTTCTTGAAAATTAAAAAAGGGGGCGTGATGCCAAAAAGTTTGGGAACCTATGGCATAGAACAAGGGTGACTGGGACTCTTCCATTGTGTTACCAGAATTACCACTGAGAGGCGTTACCCCAAGCAAACCTCTTAAGCTCTCTGCACTTGCAGTCAGTGACCCTCTGAGACGGGCCCCCGTTTTGCAGTCAGGGCTGGCCCACTGCACCAGCATGTGGCACTAGGGGGCGCTGTGCTGCAGGGGCGGGGTGGAGTGGGGGATCTCCCCTGGCAGTCAGGGCTGGCTCCAATGCCCCAGTGCGGTGCTAGGGGGTGCTGTGGTGCAGGGAGTGGGGTCGGGCACAGCCCCGCAGGGAATGGGTGACAAGCACATGGCACATGAGAGTAAAGACACAAACTCCACGTCCAGGCAGACACTTTATTGGGGTTGAGCAGGAGGGTTAGCTCCCTGAACCCAGTCACTCGGTGCCAGGCGATTTCGGCCTCAGGCTGGCTTGGATCTGCTCCCGGGCAGGGCTGGGGAGTCTCACGGCGCCCGCAGGGTGACCGGCAAAGGGGGTCATGTGGAGCAGCAGAACCCAAAGCCACCGTTCCCAGGACAGCAGTTATAGCAGAAGCGACAAACGAAATCCTGAGCTTTCTGGAAGAGATGTAGAGACTAGAGCAGGGGTCTCAAACTCAAATGACCCCGAGGGCCGCATGAGGACTAGTGCATTGGCCCGAGGGCCGCATCACTGACACGCCCCCTTGCTGCCCCTGGCCCCACCCCCAATCCACCCCTTCCATGAGGCCCCGCCCCTGCCCTGTCTCTTCTCCACCTCCTCCCCTAAGCGCGCGCAGTTTTAATAAATATATACACTCAGTAATGCACCTCACTCAAAGGACAAAACACGCACTTAGATTTACTGCCTAAGGCTCTGGGAGGGAGTTTGGGTGGGGGAGGGGGTCTGGATGCAGGCTCTGTGCTCGATGCAGGCTCCAGGCTGCGGCAGGGGGTGGGGGTGCAGGCTTTGGGACGGAGTTTGGGGATAGGAGGGCTGTGGGGCTGAGAGCGAGGGGTACATGATGCAGGAGGGGGCTCAGGGCTAGGGAAGAGGGTTGGGCTGTGGGGTGAGGGCTGTGGATGAGGGGTTCATG
This sequence comes from Mauremys mutica, assembly GCF_020497125.1. Classification (NCBI taxonomy): domain Eukaryota; kingdom Metazoa; phylum Chordata; order Testudines; family Geoemydidae; genus Mauremys; species Mauremys mutica. The sequence goes on from NC_059088.1 coordinate 13,153,684, forward strand.
ATGCGAGGGGGCTCAGGGCTAGGGAAGAGGGTTGGGCTGTGGGGTGAGGGCTGTGGATGAGGGGTTCATGATGCGAGGGGGCTCAGGGCTAGGGAAGAGGTTTGGAGTGTGGGGTGAGGGCTGTGGATGAGGGGTTCATGATGTGGGGGCGCTCAGGGCTGGGGCAGAGGATTAGGGTGCGGGGGGATGAGGGGTTCATGATGTGGGGGCGCTCAGGGCTGGGGCAGAGGATTAGGGTGCGGGGGGATGAGGGGTTCATGATGTGGGGGTGCTCAGGGCTGGGGCAGAGGATTAGGGTGCAGGGGGATGAGGGGTTCATGATGTGGGGGTGCTCAGGGCTGGGGCTGAGGATTAGGGTGCGGGGGGAATGAGGGCTCTGGCTGGGGCTGAGGGTTTGGGGTTGGAGAGGCTCAGGGTAAGGGAAGCCTGCCTTGCCAGTACTGGCGGAGGGCAGGCACTAGGACCCTGCACCCTAATCCTCAGCCCCAGCCAGAGCCCTCATCCCCCCGCACCCTAATCCTCTGCCCCAGCCCTGAGCGCCCCCACATCATGAACCCCTCATCCCCCCGCACCCTAATCCTCTGCCCCAGCCAGAGCCCTCATCCCCCCGCACCCTAATCCTCTGCCCCAGCCAGAGCCCTCATCCCCCCGCACCCTAATCCTCTGCCCCAGCCAGAGCCCTCATCCCCCCGCACCCTAATCCTCTGCCCCAGCCCTGAGCGCTTCCCTTCCCCCCCCCCAGCCCGGCCCCGGCGGGTCCCGCTTCCCTTCCCCCGGCCCGGCCCCGGCGGGTCCCGCTTTCCCCCCCCCCTTACCCGAGCGCGTCTCCGGCGGTCCCGCTCAGAGCCGCGTGGCGAGGGGGCGGGGCTTGGAGCTCCACGCCGAGCGCAGCGCTCAGCCCAGAGCTCCCAGCCCCGCCCCCTCCCCACGCGGCTCGGATCGGGGCGGGGCTCAGGGGCTCAGCCGGAGACTCGGCGCTCTATGCGCCGAGGCTCCAGGAGAGGGGCGGAGGCGGGAGCCTCCGCTTTTCTCTTGGGGGCCCCTGCGGAGCTCCCCTGGGGAGCTCCGCGGGCCGCAGGGAAGAGCTCCGCGGGCCGCATGCGGCCCGCGGGCCGCATGTTTGAGACCCCTGGACTAGAGTGAGGCCTGCCCTTAAGTGACCCCCCAACTACCTTCTCCCAAGCCGCTTTCCCCTCTGAGAGCTGGGAACACAACCCAGAAGTCCTGGCTCCCAGCCCCGCTGCGCTAACCACTAGACCCCACTCCCCTCTATATTTTCCTCAAACTATTATTCCCATGTGGTGTTGGAGGCATTTTTTTTTATCTGGGAGGAGAGCGGTTAGATCAGGGGCTGGGGGAGCAGGACTCCTGGGTTCTATTCCTGACTCCCAGCAATGAGTGAGCACTAAAGGGTTATGTTCTCTGCAGGATGTCAGAGTTCATGGATGGACCACCACTGCCCTCTGCTGGGCAGGAGAGATGCTTGTTGGTGGGATATTATTGAGATTAACCCATATGACAGTGTCGGTGTTAAATTGTGGAACTCATTGCGACAGGATATGTTGGGGTTAACCCATGGGACTCCCTACCACAGGGTTTCCTGGGGTTAGCCTGTGGGACTCCCTACCACTGGATATTAATTCAGTCAATGTAGGGGACATTTTAGACATAAATCTGTTGAACTTCCTGCCACAGGATTTTACTGGGGTTAGCTCACAGCATCCAGCATAGCCCTCCCCTCCCCCCATCAGTCCCAGCAGTGACACAAGCGAAGCCACCTCCCGCTACTCACCGCCTCTCTCTTCACCATCACCTTGGACTCGGCTTGTCCTTCCTCTGAGTGCTGGGACTCCAAGACCTGTCAGAGCGGGAGAGCAGGGAGTCAGTTCTGCCCCACGTGTTTGTTTGACCAGCAGTCGCGGCTCCGGAGGGATCACAGGGAATCTAACGCCTGTCTCTAAAGCATGTCCTGTCTCTAAAGCTCTGGCAGGGGAGCGGGGTCTAGTGGTCAGAGCAGGGGCGCTGGAAGTCAGAACTCCTGGGTTGTATCCCCTGCTCTGGGAGGAGAGGGAAATCCACTGCATTAGAGCAGCGGAGAGAGAGGGGGGTGGGGGGACCGGAAAAGCAGGACTGCTGAATTCCCAGCTCTGCTGCTGCCTTACTGTGTGACCAAGAGAAACTCACTTCCCCAGGCAGTGCCTCAGTTTCCCCTCCCACCCATTACTGCATTGGAATATATTTGGGGCAGGGGCAGCCTCTTGCTGTGTGTCTGGGCAGCGCCTGGCACACCAGGAATGGAACAGGGTCCGTCACTCACCCCAGCCAGGGACGCTCCATGGATTCCCTCAGTGCAAAGGAGGGACACGAACAGGAGCAGGACAGCCAGCATCTGGACTCTCATCTTCTCTAGGGGTTGGGTCTTCTCCACGAACAGCTGAATGGAGCTGGGAGCTACAGGGGCCTGTATTTATTCACTAGCTCAGAGCCCTCCTGGACAGTGGAGTCAGTGATTGGCAGGGGAGGAGAGATTCCAGTAACTACAGGCTGGATGAACAGCTGTTTACCTGTTATCCACGTCTTTATGGGGAAAGACTCTTGTGGTTACAAAATATGAGATGTTTTTACCAAAATGCTTCCATCTCTAGCCAGGTGACAACACCCTCTGCCAGTCAGACCTGATTCTCAGCACCCTGCTCTGACCTGCTCGACCCCCACCAAAGTCAGGTAAAACGAGGGTTGCCAATTTTGGTTGGACGTATTCCTGGAGGTTTCATCACATGATATAATCTTTCATTAAAGCTTAATCTTCAATTCCAGGAGACATCGTGGAGGGTTGGCGACCCTAGAGAACCCAGGAGTCCTGGCTCCCAATCCCTCTGTTCTGACCCATTACACCTCCCTTCCCTCCGAGACCTGGTGCTGGAACCCAGGTGTTCTGACTCAATGCCCTTTAACACCCTTTCACACCACTCCACAGTCTGGCCGTATTGTTTGGAGGACACGGGCCAATATTTTCAGACTTTGGCCAGAGATTTTGGCTGTCTCCATGTTCAGATGGATCAGCTTGGAAAAGATTCCCGGAGGTGCTGCTCCCCCAGACTCCAGGGCTGTGGGGACTTGTCATTAGTTATATTACAGAAGTGCCCGGATAGACCCCAACAGATCAGGGTCCATTGTGCCAGACCCTGCCCAGACACAGTGAGAGACAGTCCCTGCCCCAGCTGAGGAAATGTTTTGAAACAAACAATTTCACTTCATTTAAGGTCGTTCCAAAATTTCTTTGCGAAATGTCCGTTGGACTTGGGTTTTCCCTTTTGTGTGTATTTTTCCCGTTTGTTTTATCTCAGCTCTGTCGGCTATTTCAGAACATGTCAGTAGCCAGGGGGCATAATATGCACTAGACTCCGAGATTCCAAGGCAGAAGGGACCATTGTGATCATCTCATCTGACCTCCTGTATCACACGGGCCTGAGAATGGACCCCAAATAATCCCTCGAGCGGATCTTTTAGAAAGACGTCCCATCCCCACCCCTCTTGGTAAGAGATTCCAGTGATTCGTTATCCTCACTGTTAAAAATCCACCCCTTTCCCTTCTGAATGTAACTAGCTTCACCTTCCAGCAGTTGCATCCTTAGACCTTTCTCTGAGAGATCAAAGAGCTCGTTATCAAACTTCTAATTCTTCCAAGACTACTCAGAGGTTACACCTGGTGCTTATAAATGACTCCAGGCATGTCACCATGTGACAGAACAGAGCACGGGACAGATTCTATTCTGAGGACACGACACAGTAACTGAAATCGTCCATTCATTTTATTTGATTTTGTTCTTAAAATCCGTCAGGGCAGCTGTTGCTCAGCACTGATTGGACACCTGATCTCTCCTGTTGCTTGAAGTGGCTGCGCTCTGTTCTCAGCGCGCTACCTCGCTGGGTACGGGCGGCTCTTGAAAGGATCTAGAGGACCCCTGATTTGTTAAAATGAATGGAAAAGTGCTTCTTGACCTAAGAGATACAGGTGCTGAGATTTCTGTGGTCAGGAGGGACCTGATCCAGGAGAGGGACTTATTGCCTAGGAAGCTAGCAGAATTAGAGCTGGTCGGGGGTTACAAAGTCCCTGCACCTTTAGCTAAAGTACATATGCAAAATAAGGGTTTGCAGGCTGAACTGACTGTTGCCACGGTGGCACACAATTTTGCACCGTTTCTACTGGGGAATGATTTCTTTAATGTGGCAGAATCGGTCTGTCCCAAAGTTGGTTAGCAGGGAGAAGGAATCTTGTGCTAACAGCCCGGGGAGGGGGAGTCACATGGACTGCAGGGGGAGTGGGAGGGTGTCTCTTAGATTTCTCTGTAGCAGTAAAAAATGCAGCTTTGGGGGCAGGGATGGTTGTAGCCGGTTCCTGTGGCCCCAGGGCTCCAGGCAAGTTCAAGAGGGAGGGGCTGGATGAAGCCAGCTCCTGTCCCATGATCATTTCCCCGGGGGAGGGGAACGATCCACCTTGTAGCAAGGAGGCCACCCGGCTGCTGACTGCCAGGAAGTTGCAGGTCAGCAGGGGGGCAGGGTCTGCCCTGGGGTGCACAGAGGCGTGTGTCCCAAAGATGGAAGTTGGGGTCCTGGTGACCACTGGACCACAGAGCCCAAGATCTCTGTAGCTGGAAGCAAACCCAACCTCAGTGGATTTTGCTGGCGAGTGAAGAGTCTGCCATAGCTGGTAGCTGTGAGCCCACAGCTGGACCAGGGTCACCTTCCCTTTCGGGGGACACAGGAGTGTCTGACCGAGAGGGAAGCCCAGACGGAAGGTGAGGGGGGCCAGAGAGTCCTCCCACCTTTTGTAGGGAGGGTCTTTCTCAGGAGGAGGGTGAAAAGTCTGCATTTAAAATGTGGATCAGGTTTTCAGGGAAACGTGGGGGTGAGGTCTCCTGGAAGGGTGGGGTCCATCCAGCTTGTATGTGTATATATATATATAACATAACTAGAATGTGTTTTATGCTACATATGCCATGTAACACATCTCTGTAAAGGTCATGATCTACTGAACGTATTAATCCTATTTGTATGCATGTCTCGTTTTTGTATTCGAAGTTATGACTATTGGCTACATCCTTGTTTGATTCTAAGTAGGCTGTAGTGAAGGAGTTGGTTGGCTTCCTGAGAAAAGACTATTCTCAGTCAGTGCCCAATCAAGAAACACTTAACCCAACAATGAACTTGGAGACACTGTGGGAGAAAAACGAGTTTTTACTTTGAGGTTGGTTGCAATATGCTAGAGGCCGCTTTATTTTTTTTTAATATTTGCACGGGGAGAGTACTTACAGGCAGGGGTTCCCCTTCCGAGGCAGGTCGTCGTTAGGTCAACAATTAAGGCAAGCATTTGTGCCTTTTGTGACATATAGTAATGATCAACAACTGCATTTTGTTTATACGTATTTTTTAATAATTTACCTTTTTTTAGCAATTTTTGCTACAGTCTGCATTCTGTTCTTATTTAACACAAGGTCAAAAAACAGCATCTTTTACAGTTCTTTTTCACTCGCCCAGGACCTGCCAGGAAGTCTTGTGTTATTAGCTGTTAGAGTTAGCCTGACTCTTGCTCTTCCTGGCAGACTTAAGATGTCTGCTCTTTTCCCATAAGAACATAAGAACGGCCGTACCGGGTCAGACCAAAGGTCCATCTAGCCCAGTATCCTGTCTACCGACAGTGGCCAATGCCAGGTGCCCCAGAGGGAGTGAACCTAACAGGCAATGATCAAGTGATCTCTCTCCTGCCATCCATCTCCATCCTCTGACAAACAGAGGCTAGGGACACCATTCCTTACCCATGCTGGCTAATAGCCATTTATGGACTTAGCCACCATGAATTTATCCAGTCCCCTTTTAAACGCTGTTATAGTTCTAGCCTTCACAAACTCCTCAGGTAAGGAGTTCCACAAGTTGACTGTGCACTGTGTGAAGAAGAACTTCCTTATATTTGTTTTAAACCCAACTTCCACACTCTGCCTTTTTGTGCTTTTAGCACAATTATTAATTTTAAACCTTTATTTTTATTGAACCTTGTATTTTTTATTTTAGCTTACATGGTATAACCTTTTGGGTTTAATTGAATACAATAACAAAGGATGGTTAGTATGAACATGGAAAGTGCTATTATTAGTACATTTTTATAACAACAATAACTTAACCCTAAACTAAACAACAACAATAAAAGCATTAACATTTTTATTGTACTAATATGATGGGGTTGCTGAACAACCTTAGTTACAGAACACAGTACATTATACTTAGTATATAAAGTAGACACTTTATAGGCTGTAAGAAAAGCATACTTTTTAATTTGATATATGTTTTGGAGTATCTGAATTTGCTTTTGTAATTTAGAGATATTTTGAACCTTTGGTAGGAGTAAAAGCAAATTTTGGGATTAATTAGGTGCTAAGACAGTTTAATTAAAGGGTATTTGGAACCTAAGGGCTGATTGCAGAATTTTATTTGCAGACCAATAAATGATATTATTGCCTGCAACAGTGGTGAGATTAAAATGTATGTCTTGCAAAGTGGTTGCCTTAACGTACACAAAGCTATTATTAGCTTGGAAAAACAGGTGTCCCGTCAGGGTCGTTTTTTGTTTTATATTTTTGTAATCAATATTGTCATGAACAGTGACAACTTTTTTGGGCTTTAGTTTATGTACACACTGAAGTTGTGGGGATTTTAATGGCCAGAGTGTCCATTGACTCCCTATTTTTATTTAAACGTTGGGTGTTATTTTAGGAGCACTGACTATAGATTGAGTAGGCATACCAGGTAGTTTATTTTTTTAAATATTTTGGTGAATTATTTAATTTTACATGCTTTTTTTTTTGGACTCGGCAAGATTCAGTATATGGAAGCCCACACCCCTCCAACCGACCCATATGCTTGGAAACAGCACTGCAAACATTTGCACTTTCACCCAAAACATTTTTTAAATATGTTTTTATGGCCACAAAATAGATGGCATTCCTGAAGCACTGTAAGGGCGGTAGGCCACGCTTGATGCTCAAGATTACTTTTAATGGCCATAAACTGGTCATTTAGAAAATCCTTTTTTTCTAAACATGCCAGATTTTACTGCAATTTATTTTTTGCCTTAGTGATATTTAACACCATTTTTGTCAACAGCTTTTGGGTCGTTGAGCTAAGGGTGGAAATAACATGTAATTTACCAACCCCAGCCCGTACTTGGATTATTGTGCTTTAATAATAAGACCTGTGGCCTTTTCCAGTTGCTTTAATTTATTATTATATGGTTGGCCTTTGTAAATGTTCCAAATTGCTGCTGCACTATTGGCACCATTCCCTATGGATCACTAAGGGGTAAGGGCCTTGGCCAGTGGGTTTCATTACAGTATACAGTGTTTGTATTAGGATGTGTTACGGGATGGTAGTGGTAGTGAGGGTAATGGCGGGGGGAGTGGTCATGGCAGCAAGGCACCTTTGGTATTCATCATTTGAAAGTCAGTTAGGGAGGGCTATACATGCTGAAGGTACTTGTCTGAAAGCACAGAGCCCAGTCCCCAGAATAAACCCAAACCACCACTGAATACCACAGTCCCAAGCATGGTTCCCACACGTTTTTCCCTGCCAGGTTCCCTGCCGATACTTTGGGTTTTTTTTACCAGGGCCAATTTTTAATGTTTTTTGTAGTTAAGAATCCCTGGACTTTGGCAATTTTAGTGGAACAAACTTTTTTTTCTTCATCATACAGGGGCAAGGCCGTCTCCAGGGTTTTTGCCGCCCCAAGAGGGACCCGCTGCCGAATTGCCGCCGAAGAGCCGGACGTGCCGCCCCTCTCCATTGGCCGCCCCAAGCACCTGCTTGCTGGGCTGGTGCCTGGAGCCGGCCCTGTACCGGGGAGAAGTTACCAGCACTTTATCCTGTAATAACTGGGTTCCTTTAGCAGATGGTAAATGTATGGTGGTTCTATTAGTGGACAAGGGAGAGATTACCAGCACGTCACCTTGTTCTTTTTTTTTTGCTCTTTAGAAGGAGGAAAAAGTATTAAAAGGAGGGACAGGCTGATCAGCAGTTGGAGGGTCATTTTGAGGTGGAGGGGCCTTCTGGCAGTGAGAAGCGTGGGTCTAGGCCAGGGGTCGGCAACCGGTGGCTCGCGGCTCGCCAGGGTAAGCACCCTGGCGGGCCGGCCCGGTTTGTTTATCTGCCGCGTCGGCAAGTTCGGCCGATCGCGGCTCCCACTGGCCGCGGTTCGCGGTCCCAGGCCAATGCGGGAGGCAGGAAGCCGCGGCCAGAACATCCCTCGGCTTGCGCCGCTTCCTGCCTCCCGCATTGGCCTGGGACCGCGAACCGCGGCCAGTGGGAGCCGCGATCGGCCAAACTTGCCGACGCGGCAGATAAACAAACCGGGCCGTCCCACCAGGGTGCTTACCCTGGCGAGCCGCGAGCCACCGGTTGCCGACCCCTGGTCTAGGCGGTCAGTCCTTGGCACCTTACAGCAGTGTTGGTAGTTAGCAGGACTTGGTAAGGGCCTTTCCAGCGTGGAGCCAAAGCAGTCTTTTGCTGGTGGACCTTTACGTAGACCCAGTCTTTTGGTTCCAAGGAGTGGCAGGGCTGTTTAGGGGTTTTGGGTAGTGCTTCTTTTACTTGTGTATAAAAAGACCTGACACATTTTATTAGTGCCTGGCAGTAATTAAGCATTGTGTCATTCATTAAATGAATGTCTATTTGGACAAGGGCCAGTGGGGGTGCAGCCGGTAGTTGCATTGGGCGCCCTGTCAGGATCTCATGTGGCCTAAGTCCAGTCTTTTGGTTGGGAGTGGCCCTTATGCTTATTAATGCTAATGGCAGGGCATTTGGCCATTTTAAGTGTCGGAGAAAAACTCAGTTCTCGCTTTGTTTGGGTGCAGCAAAATTAAATACTTTATTCTTTCTCTAGTAATTACAATAGAGGGAGGGAGTGTCCTAGGAAACAGGGTTGCCCCTTGTCCCGGACAGGTCTCTCTCAATTAGTAAACAATTACTACAAGCATTTATACCTTTGTTACAGACAATAGCTAACAGTAATGGAGACAGTAAAAGAAAACATTTGCATTTGTTTATACATAAGCCTCTTTGCTATCTTATTTGTCTCACTACTAGAAAAAAAGCAAGACTGCATATTGCAAGGTCATAATAACTTTCACACAGTTCACTCTGTCTTACATTATCTTACTTCTACAAATCTCACGTCATTAGGATCACAGCTCGCCTAACTCATGCTAACTTAACTAACATGCATTTAAGATCCCTTCAAATCCTTATTAATTATTTCCTGGCCTCCACATAAGTTTGTCTGCACAAATTTTGGCCAGTCTGTTTTTTTAGAATTTTATTTTGACGTTTTACTGTCCTGGCAGCTTGCAGGGTGGTGGGGACAGTGGAGGTTGTGTTGGGTCTTCCAGGATGCACATAACTTCTTTACAATTTGTTCAGTAAAATGAGTTCCACGGTCATTGTTGATATTTACACGGATGCTAAATTGTGGTACAAAATTCTTAAGCAACAATTTTACAACCTTTTTGGCATTTGCCCTTTTGCAAGGGAAGGCCTTAATCCAGTTTGAAAATACATCAATTAAAACTAACACATCTTTATCATGACAACATTTAGACATTTGGATAAAATTAATTTGAATATTTACATAAGGCCCCCAGGAAGGTTGTGCTGCTTTTCTAGCTTTAACGGCTTTTTTAATATTATGTTGCTGGCAGTATTATTCCAATATTATATTGCTGACCCTTTTCCCTTAGTGAGTCTATAGGAAAGGCAGATTAGCACTGTTATGTGGCCAACACTATTGCAAGTAGGTATGAGAGGCCGAGGGGAAAGAGAAACAAACAAAATGGAAAAAAAAGCAGAGAACGAATGAATTTATTACTACAAACTAACCAACTTAGAGCAAAGATAAGAGAACTCCAGCCCAGGACCAGCTGCTACCTGCCAAGAGAGAATGGGGTGGGGGAGGTCCAACACCCACCCACCCCAGTTGTGAGAAAGAAAAGAACTAAGTGAGCACAGGGCTGCAAAGATAACAGCGAGAACCGTCTCCGGAGCTGGGATGTTTTGGAAAAGGAAAACAACAGATCTAAGATTACGAAGATGGAAAAACACCAACTACCAGGCAAATTAAAATGAGGTGCATACCCAGTTTTGTTAACTGCCGCAATCATTCCCCCCTTTGCTTGAAACAGGGCCCTTCAAAGAACATTTCTTAGCTTGGCGCAGCCTTTGTCACATATATTCGAAGCTTAGTATTTCCTGAGAGTATTTAAATCACTTTGTGTTTTAAGTTGGATAAAACAAGTATTTGCATTTAGCGCTAACCCTTTTATTTGGTTTTGAACTAGGCTGCCCTACAGAAAATTAAACATAACAATTTTAGCCACAAGACAAACAGCACAAGGACATAGACACAGAACACAATTTCTATTGTGCCAGTATGCATGGTATGTTGGATTGCTTTTTAGCTGGCATTAGCTTTTTTTAAATTTTCTAAAAGACAAAAAAATATTCCTACCCCTTCTGGAGCGATTAGTCATTGTGTAAAATATGTTTTTTTTATACAAATACCCTTGCTGATTGCAGGCAAGACAGAGGAATTACCCCCATATGTTTTTGTGTTTGTTTTATAGGCAGGCTACGTTTTAGTGGCTTTTATTTTATTAATTAAGCAACCCACACCAGCACACTGGCTGGCTTTTAGATTCAGAGCCATTCACGGGTTAAACTTTTACTTAAAAGGAAAACAATTAACTTTTACCAGAATTTTGATTGCCTGTTACTTTTAACTATTATTTTTAAAAACACACAGTAATTTAAAAAGGAAAACACCAACTATTGTAGCCCTTTGGAGCCTAATAGGATTTTAATTAAGTAGCATTGCATATTTGCATTCCTTTTACTCCTTTTACGATATACACTACACATATATTTTTAATCTTTTTTATACAATTTGGGGTGTTTAAATTTCAATAGACACCCCGTATGTTTTCTTTAATTTGACTAAAATGTACATGGCTAAATTATTTTAATTAAATAGTTTTTTTGCTTGGATTTATTTACAGACTTTTTATGGAAAAGGGCCCATTTTTTTTAGAATGGCTGCAAAGAAACCAAGAATTTTTTATAACATCTTTTTTTTTAACATTTGTACAAAGTTTTTCTACTGAATTTTCTTTAGTAACTACAGAGTTAATTTTTAACCTTTTTAAAAAAAATTACTTACAATCATTCCCTGTGAGGCTTACCACCTGGACAGAATGCATTGGCAATTGGTGTTTTAACAGTTCCATTTTTTTTTAGCTGTTAGTTACACATATATTTTTTTTTAATTTTTTTTATTGCCCGGTTTTGCTACAACCGGGGATAGATCCACCTGCAATCCTCCTCCCTTTTTCAAAAATATATTTACAAACACACCGCCCGGGCTGGCCAGGACCAGGCGTAGGAGAGACAGAGAGATGGGTGGGAGGTTATCCTGTGCACAGGTTGTCCAGAGGTACACTGCAAAAATCTCCAACTTCCTCCCACTCTTGAGGTTTTTTTGCCCTGGGGTCTTTTGGGGCGTTTCTTTCAGAGACCTTTGCTTAGTATTTTAGTCCAGGCCAGCTGCCTGTGGCCTCTTTAGCGTCCCCAAAGCACGGCAGGGTCCAAACGTATCCCTGGCACTGCCAGTGCCTGACTCTCCCGGTGTCTGACCCCAGCTGTGAACAGGAGCAGGCCCGGCTGCCAGAGCTGTGCGGGGAACGGGGATTCCACTGCCGGGAGGAGTCGCTAGCTCAAAACCCGGCTGGGTTCCCATTTGGGGCAGAACCTGAAATGCTGAAATTTGCCACGAGGGGGAAGGTCGTGGGGTCCATGACTCTGGGACTGCCTTAGAGCCCAGATCCTGTGTAGCCTGGGCTCAGGGGCGGCTCTAGACATTTCGCCGCCCCAAGCATGGCGGCATGCCGTGGGGGGCGCTCTGCCGGTCGCCGGTCCCGCGGGACCAGCGGACCCTCTGCAGGAATGCCGCCGAAGGCTGCCTGCCTGCCGCCCTCCCGGCGACCGGCAGAGCGCCCCCCGTGGCTTGCCGCCCCAAGCATGCTGGAGCCGCCTCTGCCTGGGTTTCATGACTTTGGGGCTGCCCACCTGTCCCACTGCCCTGGAGGCCAGAGCCTGTGGGCCCAGGGTGCTGTAGGGCTGCAAGCCTGGGAACATCACAGCCAGTGCTGCCGGGGGGATTCCGGGCATGTCGAGGGGTTTGGGGCCCTGGCAGGCTGGAGAGAGACTTCCCCAGTTTATACATCCCCTGTTGCACAGCAGCAGAGCAGGAAGGGGCATCTCGCACCCCGGGAGCTGCAGCAGCCCAGAAACGTTACGTACGGGAGCAGTGAGACCGTCTCCTTTTCAAGAGCAACGTCTGGCATTCCCCAGAAGGAAGCAGTTGGATAACTGCCTGGGCACAGGCGGTGCAGAGTGTCCGGGTGCAGTTCCTCAGAGCTCTCAGCGGGGTGGGAGCGAAATCTCTTGGCACGTTACACAGCTCGGTTCTGTCCCTCCCTCTCGCTCAGTTCCAGGGAACTCGGCAGGTGGCTCAGCAGGTGACCCGGCCATGAAGGGACCCAGAGCCGCACGCAGCCTGTGGGTGACGCACGTTCTGCCCCCTTCACACTGAGGATTTCACGGCCTCCCATGGACACGTCCTGAGCCAATGGGACCCTGCTCGCTCCTTCTGCACCCTCAGCAGATGCCCAGGGGCAGGGGGCTCCGGTACAGTCCAGGCCCTGGGGGCTCCTCTGCCCCATAGACTCCTGGTGTCTCCCGGGTCATTGTCCCAGATCCACACTGAAGCACTCGGCGCCGCCTGCCCACCGCTCCTGCTGCCTCCTCTGCACCCCCGAGCTAGACGTGCTCTGAGCAGGGCTGTCCCTGCCCCTGCTGGCTGCCGGCTGCATGGCAGGGAAGGGCAGTGGGGAGCTGTGGTGACCCGCTGCTTGCTGCCAAGGGGGCTGTGGGAGCCCCAGGGGGAGCTGGATGGGAGCTGGGCCTGAGCCAGGAGATGGGTATCATGGCACGTGGCCCCACAACCTTTCTGCAGTATTCACTACTTTCTCTTGAGCGCTAGATGAAAGGACACAAGATTAACAGACAATTTATGACGGACAGATTCCGTTCACAGAGCCTGGCTTGCCCGGTGTCCACTGCATTTTTTTAATCCCTTTGTGTACCATGATCGGGGCTCAGACACAGATCCTCCTGCCTTTCTGGAGAAGACTCTCAACTCAGGCATGTGCTTGAGGTTTTGGTGAGGAAAGGATGCACCGCAGCCCTGCCTGCCCTCAGCCCCTCCCTCTGGAATTTCTTCGGGTTGGACCCCACTCCCTTGTGAAGCTTCCCAAATGCAACGTTTTTCTTTCCCCAGCCCTGAAGAGACAGACTTATCTTTTACAAGGGTAGCAGGAACAACATTTTTAATGGAGAGCTTTGGACTGGTAAGATCCCCTCTGTCACCCCACTCTCTGTTCCCAAAAGGTCAGCTGCGAGGACTCTCCCCTCCCATAGATCTGACCCCCAGTCTTCCCTTAAAACCTGATCCACAGGTGAGGGGGCTGGCATTTCAAATGCAGATCCTTCACCCTTCTTCTGGGGAAAAGCCTCCCTACAAAAGGTGGGCAGACCCTCCGGTCCCCCCGCACCTTCCATCTGGACTTTCCTCTCTGGGCTCCCCTCTGAGGCAGACACCCCTGTGTCCCCCAAAAGGGAAGGTGACCCTGATCCAGCTGTGGGCTCACAGCTACCAGCTAAGACAGACCCTTCACTCTCCATCCTTGGAGCACTTTGCCATTAAGCTTCACAGCATGCACAGGCTCACTGCTTGGCTGTGTAGAAGCAACCTTTACAAATCCTGTGTGGAAAGAGGCAGTAGCCCAGGATACCCCTGTGCTCTGGGAAGCAGCAGCTTCATGTGTTACCTGCTGCCTGTTCCAACTTAGCCTCGGACATTTATTCCTCAGGTGCTCAGTGGACTTACAATGATAGCACCTCTTGGGCTCCTCTGCTTGTACAGGAGATTTAGGACAAGTAACAGGGGAATGGGGGAGGTGAACGATGATTCTGCTTTCCACCGACCCTGTACCCCTCTGCCAGTGATTTATGTTTAATTGCAGTTTGTGACTGCTCGTAAGAGTCTGCAAACTCAACTAATTCCTCCACTGCACCCACCTTTTTGTCCCACAAATATTGTTTTACATCATCACTGCCCATATTCCTGTGTAACCAAATCACACATTACTTCCAAGCTTGTAATACCTTTTCCCCTCACCCACTTATCTAACAGATCTCTCATTTCATTTAAATAGGCCCATTACTTAATCCAGATCCCCTCTTAAAACTCCTGAATTTAACCCCGTAGGTTTCAGGTGTAATCTGAAACTGTTTCAAAACCAGTTCCTTAAATTTACCATAGTTTGAAGCATCAGCAATAGACGTCTTATTGGATATGTCCAGAGCTCTCTCAGTCAATTTTGCAACTAAACTAGTCATTTTTTGATCTTCAGGAATTTCATGGAAGGTGCACCGTCTCACAAAGGTGATGAAATATTCAGCAATATCACTGGATGCATCATACTGCAGGCATAATCTTTCCCATTTGTAGATTTTGGGGAAGCAGAGCCAGCTGCTGAAGGGTTCTGTCTCTTCCACCCCATTACAACCAGTTCATGCTCCTGGCTTTCAATTTGGGTCTGTATTTCTCTGTCTTTTAACTCCAGGGCTAGCTGCCATTCTCTTGCCTTCTCCTCCTGAGCAAGTTGCCTCAATTTCTTTGTCTTTTAAGTCCATGGGTCTTTTGTGAGCAGCTTCCTCCCTGGCTGCCTCTGCTTCTTTGAGCCTCATCTGAAACTCATGGTCCTTTGCCTTCTCTTCCGCTTCCACTCTGGCCCGTTCTAGTTTTGTAGCTGCCTCACTGGTAGTCATTTTCCTGCTTTCTCGTGCTTTATTTCCCTCACCTGAAATAAACAAACAGAAAATAACAAACCAGTAATCACTTTGTTTATTCTCAAGCCACCACAATCAAAACTCATTTAAAATCACTACCAGTATCTCAAAGCAATCAGCTGTGCACAGATCCTGCCGACTACGCCTCTGTGACGGGTTCGGTCACAGAGCCCCTTGGGACTGGCACCTGATGTGCTGAGTCTACCTCTGAGCCCATTTTCTCTGCCAGTTTGGGCCTCCAGAACCCTGCCTTGTTGAGCCAGACAAACTAGCCTGCTGCAACACAAACCGAGGGTCTGAACCACACCCCCAAAGCTGCAGACTTAACTGAAAACTGCTTAAGAAGTGCCCCTGTCTCCAGCACCCAGACACTCAGCTCCCAATGAGATCCAAACCCCAAATACATCTGTTTTACTCTGTATAAAGCTTATACAGGGTAAACTCATAAATTGTCTGCCCTCTATAATACTGATAGAGAGATATGCACAGCTGTTTGCTCCTCCAGGTATTAATCACTTACTCTGGGTTCATTAATAAGCAAAAGTGATTTTATTAAGTATAAAAAGTAGGATTTAAGTAGTTTCAAGTAATAACAGACAGAGCAAGGTAAGTTACTAAGTAAAATAAATCAAAATACGCAAGGCTAACTTAATACACTAAGTCTCTAGTTACAAATACTAACTTCTCATTCTAAATGTCATCTCAGGTACAATCCTTTTCAGACCAATGTTGGGTCCAGCAATCACTCAGACCCCCGTAGTTACAGTCATTCATTCCAATTTCTTTTGGGAATCTCTTTAAGGGTGGAGAGGCCGTCTCTTGAGCCACCTGAAGACAAAAATGGAGAGGCTTCCAGGGCCTTTTATACTCTCTTTTGTGGATGGAAACCCCTTTGTTCTTCTGTGCAAAATCACAGCAACAAGATGGAGTTTATAGCCACCTGGGCAAGTCACATGTCCATGAATGATTCAGCTTTTTGCAAGCCGACACCATTGTTTACAAGTTAGTTTGAACATTCCCAGGAAAGCTCAGATGTGGATTGGCGTCTTTACAAGTTCATTGTTAGTTAAGCACTCCCAATACTTGAATTGTCCCTTCACAATATGTTGACCAAACCTCCCTTATGTGTTTCTTATAGCAAACACTTCAAATATAAGCATAGAGCCAATGCTCCTAACTTCAGAAATAAAAATGATACATGCCTAAAAATCAGATGAATATATTAGGTAGATCATAACCTTTGCAAACATATGTTACATGGCATATCTAGCACAAAGCACATTCCAGTCATATTTACACTCATAAGCATATTTCCATAAACATATAGAGGGCAACGTCACACTTTCATAAAACCACTTCACTCCAGGAGTGAGAAGGAACAATTAGGCCATGTCTACACTTGTGTGTGGTGAAGACGCTCTATGCCGACGGGAGAGAGCTCTCCCGTCAATATAAAAAAAAAACACTCCCGCGAGCAGCATAAGCTATGTCAGGAGGAAAAACTCTCCTGCCAACATAGCGCTGTGCACACTAGTGCTTATGTCAGTGTAACTTATGTCACTCGGGGAGTGGATATTCACACCCTTGAGTGACATACATTTTGCCGATGTAGGCAGTAATGTAGACACAGCTTACATAATAATCCCGTATGGTAATAAGCAATAGCATTAGGGGAGTTGTACCACTTCAATTATATCAACACAAAGAGCCTGGGCGACTTAGGAACCTACTTCCCATTTTCAGATGTGTGCTCCAGGCCAACGACCACCGGGGTTGTGACCTGTTTCCTGCGGCCTGACCTCGCTCAGCCTCTTCTGAGTCTCAAAAACCTGGGGCTGCTGCAGAATGAGAAAGTGAGTATGAAAGTCTGGGCTACAGCAGGATGTGGTGGAAGAAAGATTAAGAGGGAATGAGGGTGTGACAGGGGGAAGGAGGAATGGGAGGGACATGGGGAGGAGAAGGAAGCAATTGGCTCTCATGGCAATCACGTTATCAGGGGTTGGAACAATGAGGTGTGCAGTGCCCAGCCCAGCATACAGTATAAATACAGTGCTCAGCCTTGCCATCTCCCACTCAGCGTGCCAGACCAGAAACAACTCCGCTCCAGAGAGAGGAAAGACGCAAAGATGAAGGTGTCGTACGTGGCCGCTTTCCTCATCGGGCTCCTCTCCCTGGAGAGCCCCAGAGCAGCTCCACTGGTGAGATGATGTACCTATTATTTATATTACAGTAGCACTTAGAGGGTCCATCTGAAATCAGGACCCCGTTTTGCTGGGCGCTGCCCTGACACAGGAGAGACAGTCCCTGCCCACACTCTGGTGAGGATTTATTTTGCCGGGTGTTCAACAGATAGAGAGCGAGGGACAGACGTGGACCCAACTGGAATCAGGGCACCTTATGCCTGGTGCTGCACAGACACACCATGAGGGCAGCACTGCAAAATGGGCCCATGTAGGAGGCAGGATACCAGACTAGAGGGGCCCGTTCCTCTGTTTCAGCCCCGGCAGGATTTCAGGCTATGCTGGCCCATCGGTCTCATCGGGAGCAGCAGTTCTTAAGTTACTGCATGACCTGACTTCTGGTAGCCTGGTGAGGGCTGAGCAGGTTTCCAGGATTGGGTAGAATGATGTTAGGAGCAGGGCCAAGCTGTTGGAAATGGCCCATACAACTACTGGAGTCAAGGAGGCCATCTCCCCCAGATTATGTAAATTGTCTGTAGCTCCATTTGGTCAATGGATAATCAGGAGGGGGCCTCTAGAAGTTACCATAATACACATAATAAATACCCCTCATCTTACAGGGCTCTGGTAGCTTCAATAAAGGTTACCAAGCAAGGAGCATTTCCATGCTACAAAAGCAATTTAGAAATGCCACCTGCTGCAGGGGGCTTATGAAAATCTCCACGGGCCTATGGCAGGTTGACCACCTCTGCCACAATTCCCCTGCTCTGCTATAAATACGCCACATGCGGATTTCCAGTATCACCCAGAAGACACTGCTGCTCGGAGCTACTTTAGAAGGTCCCCATCCCATGAGAACAGAGAGTAGGTTACAGGAGGCTTATGGGAGATTGCTAGGGGCTGATGGGAGGTTGACAACTCACAGTTCCCTTGGGAACCCATCAAATATCTCAAGAGGGGGGATTTCTGTAATCACACACACTGCACTGCACCTAGAAACCAGGCTAGATGGACTCATTTCTCTGCCCCAGCTTAGGCAGGAATATCAAGATAGACTGGCCCATTGTTCTGATCAGGTGTGGAAATTGTTTAGTTACTCAGTGATACAACCCCCGATACCCTGGTGGGGAGTTGAACAGTATGCTTTGCTAACTTTTCCTTCTGTTGGAGCAGAACAACCAGTTCTGGTCAGTGGTGACTATCAGCAATCATATTTGCTATTGGACTACCAGGCTTTGCCACAAGGGCATCCTGAATCACTGCTCACTAACAGCCAAATCCTTTGCTGGTAAAATTATCTAGGCAATTGACTTCCTGTCCCTCTTTACCCCATCAGTCAGGTTGGGGTAACAAATTTGCAGTGTTGGGAGGTCACAGATTTGCCAAGGATTATCTCTTGGTTTCCAGCATGTTGGGGCAAGATGCCCGGTTGATGTAAATTTGCCATAGCTTCATTGGAATCAATGGAGCCATGTTCCCACTAGCGTTAGAGTAGCACCAAGGACATATGACCTATTTCTACGTCATTGATCAGGCCAGCACTAGAATACTGGGACTTTTAGGAGAAAGGACTAGGGGTCGCTGGAATGTCCGTGGGAGCCCTATAGCTGTTACCACAATACACATAATAAACATTCCGCATCTTGCAGGGCACCGGTAGCGTAAACACCAGCAACGTAGCCGATGACACCTATAAAGACAACAGCGTAAGTACCAGAGATTACCTCTCCATGCTTGTGAGGAGCGTTGGCTGTGTTTTCCCATGTTGCGAAGGCAGCATGGAAAGTCCTCCGACTCCACAGGGCTTATGAAAATCTCCAGAGGCTTAGGGTAGGTCTATACTTACCTGCCGGGTCGACGCATAGCGTTCGACTTCTCGGAGTTCGAACTATCACGTCTAATCTAGATGCGATAGTTCGAACTCCGAACGCGCTCCTGTCGACTCCGGAACTCCACCACCACGAACGGCGGTGGCGGAGTTGACGGGGGAGCCGCAGACTTTGATCCCGCGGCGTCTGGACAGGTAAGAAGTTCGAACTAAGGTAGTCAACTTCAGCTACGCTATTCGCGTAGCTGAAGTCGCGTACCTTAGTTCGACCCCGCCACCCTAGTGTAGACCAGGCCTTATAGTAGGTTAACCTCTTCTCCCACAGTCCCTGGGGTAGCAATGAGGCATGCCAGAAGAAGCTTTTTGATATCACTCAGAGGGCACTTCTCCTGGGAGCTACCTTAGAAGGGAGGCATACATGAGATTGCCATGGTTAATGGGAGGTTGTCCTCTCCTCAATTCCTCTAGGCATCCATGAAATATTCTGCAAGAGAGTTTTTGACATCGCTCACAATGCATTGCACCTGAGAGATGTCCCAAGAGTTTTGGGATACATCCTCATCCCCATTGAGGGTCTCATGAGAATTTCCCATGGCCTCATGGGAGGATGACCTCTTCTCCTACAAGTCCACTGGACAGGCATGAACTATCCCACAGTGCCTTTGGGGACACACTAAATCTCTCACACAGAATCACTGCTCTTGGTAACCATACAAGGAACTCAGGGAAAATTGAGTCCTAGCAAGGATAGCTTGGCTGCCTCCTTTGCTATTAGAACAATTTTGCCTAATGTCATCTGACTGGGAATAGTATGTAGCTTCTTTCTTGCAGAATAATAGAGACCACCCAGATATCTGTGAATAAGAAACCTACTTAGCTGTGAAGGGATCTCAGCATAGTATAAGAGCTAAAGTGTTAGAGGAGCACCAAGGAGATATTTCCTATGTCTGCGGCAGTGATGAGGCCAGCACTGGAATACAGGGCCTTTTAGAAGATAGGACTAGTGCCGCTCATTCCTCTCTTCCAGCTGGGGGAGGGTCATCAGGGTAGATTGGCCTATTGGTCTGATCTGGTGTGGCTCTTCTGAAAGTACTAGATGGTACAACCTCTGCTACTCTGGTGTGGAGTTGAACAGTGACATTGCTAACTCCTCTTTCTGTTGTAGCAAAACCACCAGTTCTGGTCATGGGTGAGTATTAGCAGTTATCTTTGCTATCGGACTATCATGCTTTACATCAATAGTATTCTGTATCGCTGCTCACTAACAGCCCAACCATTTGCTGGCAAAACTCTCTACGCAACTGCCATCCTGACCCCTTTTATTCCATCAGTCCAGCTTTGTATAACAAATTAGCAGCCTTGGCATGTCAGAGCTTTACCAAGGATTATCTCTTGGTTTCCACCAGTGGATGAGAATGATGTTGGGGCAGATCCCCAGTTGATCTAACACAGCAATTAACGGGGCCAGGTTCCCACTGGTGTAAATTGTCCAGAGAACCACTGGAATCAATACACCACACCCCCAGATGCTATAAATTGTCCATAGTCCCACTGGGTGGATGCAATATCTGTTGGAGCCCTATAATTGTTACCACAATACACATAATAAACATTCCCCATCTTGCAGGGTGCCAGGGTCGAAAACAACGGCAACGTGGGCTCAGGCAGCAATAACTACAACCACGTAAGTAGCAGAGATTCCCTCTCCAAGCCATGTAGCTTCACATGCACCAGTGAATGGACCCTGTTTCAACCAGTTTGATATCTGGTAACGTTTGCCTGCGAGGAGCATTGGCTGAGTTTGCCCATGTTGCGAAGGCAGCATGGAAAGTCCTCCCACTCCACAGGGCTTATGAAAATCTCCAGAGGCTTACAGCAGGTTGACCTCCTCTCCCACAGTCCCTGGGGTAGCACTGAGACAGGCCAGAAAAGGCTTTTTGATATCACTCAGCAGGCACTTCTGCTGGGAGTTACCTCAGTCTGTCCTGAGGTGAGCAAGTATTTGGGACACTTATATGAGATTGCCAGGGTTGATGGGACATTGTCCCCTCCGCAATTCCTTTGGGCACCCATTAAATATCTTTTAAGAGGAGCTTTGACAAACACCCACAATGCATTGCACCAGGGAGCTATCCCAAGAGTTTTGGGAAACGTGCCCATCCCCACTGGGGGCCTCATGAGAATTTCCCATGCTCTCGTGGGAGGATGATCTCTTCTCCTACAAGTCCACTGGACAGGCATGAAGTATCTCACAGTTCCTTTGGGCACCCATTAAATCTCTCACAAGAGATCCTTCCGAAATCACACGGAATGCACTGCTCTTGGCAACAGTCCTCGGAACTCAGGGTAAATGATGTCTTAGCAAGGATAGCTTGGCTGACTCTATTCCAGCCCGGGGAGGGTCATCAGGATAGATTGGCCTATTGGTCTGATCTGGTGTGGCTGTTCTGAAAGTACTACATGGTACAACCTCTGCTACCTTGTGGGGAGTTGAACAGTGTGCATTCCTAACTTCTCTTTCTGTTGTAGCAAAACAACCAATTCTGGGCAGGGGTGAGTATCAGCAGTTATGTTTGCTACTGGACTGTCATGCTTTGCCTCAATAGTATGCTTCATTGCTGCTCACTAATAGCCCAACCGTTTACCGGCAAAACTCTCTATGCAACTGCTGTCCGGACCCCTTTTATCCCATCACTCCGGCTTTGTATAACAAATCTGCAGCCTTGCATATCGAAGCTTTACTGAGGATTATCTCTTGGGTTCCACCAGTGGATGAGAATGATCTTGAGGCAGATCCCCAGTTGACGTAAATTTGCTGAAGTTGCATAGGAATCAACGGGGCCAGGTTCCCTCCAGTGTAAATTGTTCAGAGAAGCAGTGCAATCAATGCCCTGCATCCCCAAATGCTATAAATTGTCCATGGCCCCACTGGCTCGATGGAATATCCGTTGGATCCCTATAGGTGTTACCACAATACACATAATAAACATTCCCCATCTTGCAGGGCTCCGGTAACGAAAACACCAGCAATGTTGGCGATGGCAGCTTTGATGACAAGAGCGTAAGTACCAGAGTTTACCAATCCATGCCTGCAAGGAGCACTGTCTGAGTTTGCCCATGTTGCGAAGGCAGCATGGAAAGTCCTCCCACTCCATAGGGCCTATGAAAATCTCCAGAGGCTTATAGCAGGTTGACCTCCTCTCCCACAGCCCCCAGGGTAGCAGTGAGACAGGCCAGAAGAAGTTTTTTGATATCACTCAGAAGGCACTTCTACTGGGAGCTACCTCAGAAGGTCCCCAGGTGAACACATATTTGGGAGGCTTACATGAGATTGCCAGGGTTGATGGGATGTTGTCCTCTCCTCAATTCCTTTGGGCACCCATGAAATATCCTGCAAGAGAGTCTTTGACATCGCTCACAATGCATTGTACCTGAAAGATATCCCAAAGTCCTCTCCACAGTTCCTTTGGACACCCGTGAAATATCTAACACTAATATCTGACACTAATCTGGGAGGAGTGGTAGATACGCTGGAGGGTAGGGATAGGATACAGAGAGACCTAGACAAATTGGAGGATTGGGCCAAAAGAAACATAATGAGGTTTAATAAGGACAAGTGCAGAGTCCTGCACTTAGGACGGAAGAATCCCATGCACTGCTACAGACGAGGGACCGAATGGCTAGGAAGCAGTTCTACAGAAAAGGACCTTGAGGTTATAGTGGACGAGAAGCTGGATATGAGTCAACAGTGTGCCCTTGTTGCCAAGAAGGTTAACGGCATTTTAGGCTATAAGTAGGGGTATTGCCAGCAGATCGAGGGAGGTGATCATTCCCCTCTATTTGACATTGGTGAGGCCTCATCTGAAGTACTGTGTCCAGTTTTGGGCCCCACACTACAAGAAGGATGTGGAAAAATTGGAAAGAGTCCAGCGGAGGGCAACAAAAATGATTAGGGAGCTGGAGCACATGACCTATGAGGTGAGGCTGAGGGAACTGGGATTGTTTAGTCTGCAGAAGAGAAGAATGAGGCGGGATTTGATAGCTGCTTTCAACTACCTGAAAGGAGGTTCCAAAGAGGATGGATCTAGACTGTTCTCAGTGGTACCTGATGACAGAACAAGGAGTAATGGTCTCAAGTTGCAGTGGGGGAGGGTTAGGTTGGATATTAGGAAAAAAAAATTCACTAGGAGGGTGATGAAGCACTGGAATGGGTTACCTAGGGAGGTGGTGGAATCTCCTTTCTTAGAGGTTTTTAAGGTCATGCTTGACAAAGGCCTGGCTGGGATGATTTACTTGGGAATTGGTCCTGCTTTGAGCAGAGGGTTGGACTAGATGACCTCCTGAGGTCCTTTCCAACCCTGATATTCTATGATTCTATGATCTTGCAAGAGGGTCTTTGAAATCACCCACAATGCATTGCACCATGGAGCTATCCCAAGAGATCCTTCCAAAATCACACGGAATGCACTGTTCTTGGCAACAGTCCTAGGAACTCAGGGTAAATTATGTCTTAGCAAGGATAGCTTGGCTGCCTCCTTTGCTGTTAGAATAATTTTGCCTCATGTCATCTGAGTGGGAATAACACGTGGCTTGTTTCTGCAGAACAAAAGAGGAGACCCAGATATCTATAAATAAGAAACGTACTGCATCGCTGCTCACTATCCACCTAACCATTTGCTTGCAAAATTATCTAGGTTACTTCTGTCCCCCTGTATCTCATCAATATGGTGTGGTGAAACAATTTATGCAGGCTTTGGATGTATGAACTTTTGCAAGGATTATATTCCTTTCCAGAAGTGGATGAGAATGATGTTGGGGCCAGATCCCCAGCTGTTTTAAATAGTCCATAGCTTCACTGATTCATTTGATGATCAAATGATTCAATGATATACATAATAAATATTCTGCAGCTTGCTGGGCTTTGGTAGTTTCAACAGCAATACCGTAAATGACAACAGCTTTAAAGCCAACAGTGTAAGTGGCAGCGATTACCTCTCCTTGTCATTTGTTTGTTGTCTGGTAACATTTGCCAAGTAAGGAACCTTGGCTGTGTTTTCCAATGCTGCTAAAGCAGTTTGGAAACACCAGCTCCTCCAGAGGGTTTATGGCAGATTGCACCCTCAGCAAGTTTGCAGATGACACTAAACTGGGAGGAGTGGTTGATACGCTGGAGGATAGAGATAGGATAGAGAGGGACCTAGACAAATTAGAGGATTGGGCCAAAAGAAACCTGATGAGGTTCAACAAGTGCAGAGTCCTGCACTTAGGATGGAAGAATCCCATTCACTGTTACAGACTAGGGACCGAGTGGCTAGGCAGCAGTTCTGCAGAAAACGACCTAGGGGTTACAGTGGATGAGAAGCTGGATATGAGTCAACAGTGTGCCCTTGTTGCCAAGAAGGCTAACGGCATTTTGGGCTGTATAAGAAGGAGCATTGCCAGCAGATCAAGGGACATGATCATTCCTCTCTATTTGGCACTGGTGAGGCCTCATCTGGAGAACTGTGTCCAGTTTTGGGCCCCACACTACAAAAATCATGTGGAAAAACTGGAAAGAGTCCAGCGGAGGGCAGCAAAAATGATTAGGGGGCTGGGGCACATAATTTATGGAGAGGTTGAAGAGACTGGGATTATTTAGTCTTCAGAAGAGAAGAATGAGGGGGGATTTGATAGTTGCTTTCAACTACCTGAAAGGAGGTTCCAAAGAGGATGGATCTAGATTGTTCTCAGTGGTAGCAGATGACAGAACAAGGAGTAATGGTCTCAAGTTGCAGTGGGGGAGGTCTAGGTTCGATATTAGGAAAAACTTTTTCACTCAGAGAGTGAAATGGGTTCCCTAGGGAGGTGGTGGAATCTCCTTTCTTAGAGGTTTTTAAGGCCCGGCTTGACAAAGCCCTGGCTGGGATGATTTAGTTGGGGATTGGTCCTGCTTTGAGTAGGGGGTTGGACTAGATGACCTCCTGAGGTCCCTTCCACCCCTGATATTCTATGATTCTAAGACCTCCTTCCCCCCCCCCCCCCAGGTATCCATGAGGCAGAACACAAAAAGCTTTCTGTAGCACCCAGAAGGCATTGCTGCTGGGAGTTACCTCAAACAGTCTCCTAGTGAACCCACAGTAGCTTCAGGGAGGTTATGAGAAATTGCCAGGGGCGATGGGATGTTGACATCTCTGCAGTTCCCTTCAGTACTCATGGAACATCTTGCAAAAAGTTCCTCCAAAATCACCTGGAATTTATTGCAGCTGGGAGATGTCCCAGGAATTCTAGAGTATACAATGAGCTGGCAGCAGGGACCTCATGACAATTTCCCACAGCCTTATCGGAGGATGACCTCTTCTCCCACAAGTCCACTAGAGAGGCATGAAAGTGTCCCATAATTTCTTTTGGGTACCCATGAAATCTCTTTCAGAGGGTCCTCTAAAATCACTCAGAATGCACACAGGGTAAATTGTTTCCTATGAAGGATGCTTTGGCTGAGTCCTTTGCTATTACATTAAATGTGCATCAAGTCATCTGAGTGGGAATAACACATCGTTTTTTTTCTTCCACGATAACAAAGGAGCCCTAGATATCTATGAATCAGAAACTACCTTTGCTCTGAGGTTCTCTCACCAGAGCCTAGCAACTGCAATGTTATAGTTGCAGGGAGCTGAAGTTGATGAGGCCAACAATGGAATACGGGACCAAACTTTCCATTAACTTTAAATGAAGTTACATCAGTGGAGAATTGGCCCCACTATGTCTAATTCGGTGTTCATACTTTAGAAAGGCTGTTGAGATAATTGGAGAGGGTTTGGAGAAGAGCCCTGGGATGGATTCAAAGCCTGGAAAAAAGCATCACAAGGTGTTTCATCTATTTAGCTTATCCAAGAGAAGGTTAAAAATTACTTGATCCTGGCATATAATCACCTATATTGGGGAATAGACTTCTGGTAGTAGATAGCTCTTTAATCTAGCAGAGGCATAAGAAGTCCTAATGGATGGAAGCTGAAGCAAGATAAATTCAGACTAGAAATAAGGTGCATTTTTTAACAGGGAGGGGAATTAGCTATTTGAACAAGTTCCTTAGGTAAGTGGTGGATTGAAGTCCACTACTTACCTAAGGAACTGGGTAGCTGCAGGTCTGGCTCCTAGGTGGAGGCGTGCAAGCGGCTCTGTGCAGTTCTTGCCTGCAGGTACCGCCCCCTCAGCTCCCATTGGCCAGTCCCCAGCCAATGGGAGTGCAGAGCTGGTTCTCAGGGTGGAGGCAGCGCACAGATCCCCGTGGCCCCCCTGCCTAGAAGCCGGACCCGCTGGTGGCCACTTCTGGGGCGCAGCGCGGTGTCGGAACACGTAGGCACCAGCCTGCCTTAGCTGGGCAGCATCGCCGACAAGACTTTTAACATCCTGGGCAACGGTGCTGACGAGAGCAACCCAGTTCATTACATGCCGTGACCCAGTACTGGGTCGTGACCCAAACTTTGAAAAATGCTGCCCTAGTGGGATCATACACACTGGGAGCTGTGATTGGCTGCCAATGCTGTCAGTCTGCACCTCTGGGGTGGGGATAACAGTATCACCAAGGTCAATCATACACATGATTTCAGCTACACTCCTGATCCAGTAACCCAGCCACTAAACGACACTGCCCCCTACAGTGCTGCATACAGAAGTGCCCGTTGTGCTTTTGAATCTCCTGCTAACCTAAGGGAGAATTCAGGAAAGACCCTCATGTCCGCTCAGGATGTGTCATAAGAGTCAATAAAACAGCTTCCAGTTCTTCTTTTTCTTCTAGTTTCAAAAATAGCCCAGTCCCTTTTTTTTTTTTCAACAGAAAACAAAATCGTAATTTTTTTCATTTGCAAAAACCACTGTTGTTAAATGTTTGAGGTGCTGACTTTCTAATGTGCCGGGGGGTGCACAACCCCCAGCTCTGCCCCAGGCCCTGCCCCCACTCCACCCCTTCCCCTAAGGCCCCACCCCCGCTCTGCCTCTTCCTGGCCTGGCTCTGCCCCACCTCTTGCTGCCCCGTTCTGCCCCCTCCCCCGAGCGTACCCTACTCTTGCCCCCAGCACCTCCTGCACACCGCTGCACACTGCTGGGGGCAGAGGGGAGGAGCTGGTCGGCGGGGCTCTGTCTCCTCTCTGACTCTCTTTCCCAGTCTATCAATAACACAGTTTGCAAGGGGCACTGATGTAAAATGCACCCAGCTGGCTGGGGATGGAAAGGGGTGGAATTCCTTCAGGGTATGGGGGAGGGTACTTGTCTAATTCCCAGTGGGTTACTGGGACCGTAATTGCTGTTTGCCATCTCTCCCTGGCCCTGCAGACCCTGGGATGATGAATTAATAAGAGACACGCTGATGAAACCAGATTTGCTGAACACGGCGACGATGCCATTACGCTTCCCGTGCTGCTGCCTCTCACCTCTCCTGACCAATCAAATGCCACATTAGAATCATCAATCGGACTCATTGGGACTCTAACTGATCACTGTGCTGTTCATTGATTGTGGTGTCTTTTGATGTAACAGAGGGCAAAGAGCTCTGTCCCTCTGTTACCCTGGGGAATGCCAAGAGCTTTGCAAAAATAAAAATAAATGCAACTGCATAAAAAGCTTTTGCATTGTTTCTTTTTAAAATATTTCTCTGTAAATTAATTTTACTTCCAGACTGGAACGGGATTTGCTCCATTCTTAGGGCATGTCTACACTACAGCCCTAAGTGAACCTATGATAGTAATTACTGTGGTGGCTGATGTTCACACTACCCTCCTCCTGTCGGTGATGCGTGTCCTCACCAGCAGCGCTTCCACACACTAGAGAGGGGCAGGGTGGGAGGCTGAGAGACAAAGCTCTCAGTTCCCTGCAGCTCCTCTCCAGGAGCCCAGCTGCCTTCCTCCCACCATGCCACCCCCATCCGCTACCCCTGGCTCCCCAGTGGGATCGGGGTCCAGCTGCCCACGGTTCTTGACTCCCTAAATGGGAAGCAGGGAGCCTCCAGGCAGCAGCCTGGCTGGGAGTGGGGGACCAGGGGTAGCCGGGCTCAAGACAGCAAACAGCTGATATAAATAACACAGTGTTTTCACAGACACTGCGTCACTCTAACTACACCAACATAAGTGCTACGCCTCTCGTGGGGTTATGATGTCGCTGTAGTAGGACACTTTCATCAGCAGGACAAGGCTGCAGTGTGGACACTGACAGAATAAGGTTGAGGTGAATGGCCTCACGTTTAGACCAGACCCAAGTGCTGTCATTTCTGTTGGGGAATTCTGAACTTTGTG
This sequence comes from Mauremys mutica, assembly GCF_020497125.1. Classification (NCBI taxonomy): domain Eukaryota; kingdom Metazoa; phylum Chordata; order Testudines; family Geoemydidae; genus Mauremys; species Mauremys mutica. The sequence goes on from NC_059088.1 coordinate 13,181,964, forward strand.
CAGGTGAGGCAGGGGGAACAGGTCGTGCTCTCCAGTATCCTTCCCTCTCCCTCGGTTGGGAAGCACCGAGAAAAAATAAATAATTGAGCAGCTCACAAATCCAATGGAGCAGGAAGGAAAAGGGTCTGTAAACTGAGCTCCAGAGCGACAGTTCCCAGGGCTGCGGCTGGGAGAACAAGTGGCAATTTTCCTTTCAGGGTAGATGTTCCAGCACATACTCCCCAGAGGTCTGGAGATGTCTCCCTGCACTCCATAAAACGAACCCTTTCCCGAACACTTACACTCTTTTGGCCTGAACATCACACAGGCATTCGCTCCCATCAAAACAACCCAGAAACTGCACCTCAGTCTTGCTTCTTCAAAGGACACAAGTTATGGCACAAACTTACAAGAAGGCTTAATTTGTTCTAAATTATTTTGGGCTTCAGCCCCTTCCACTGGCTTCTCAGCCTCATCCACTCCCCCCTCTCTACGCCGGGACCAGCACTATTCATCCTTCACAGGACAAACAAAATCTTTTCAGAAAAAAAGACAGTAGGGTGGCATTTTTCAAAGGAGACTAAAGGAGTTAAAGGACCTGGCCACCTAACTTCCTTAGGCCTGTCTGAAAATCCCAGTCTAGGGCAGTAGAACAATATGTTTTGCAAAACACATGGATGCAGGGCTGCTATTTGGATCATTTCAGGATGGGCGGCTGGCGAACACTATTGGGGAAAAAAATGGTAGGTCCTTCCAGAGCCCCTCTCCTCACGCTCCTGGATTGTGACAGCACAAGCAGCAGCACCCACACAACCTGTTAGGGAGCAGCTGTCACAGCTCAGATTGAGCGCCCCATCTTGGCCACTCACCAGACTGCTGTAGGGAGACCCAGCAGCTGCCTTCCACATTTTAAGCCTCCAGAGCAGGGGTCGGCAACCTCTGGCTCGTGGTTCGCCAAGGTAAGCACCCTGGCAGGCTGAGTCAGTTTGTTCATCTGCCGCGTTGGCAGGTTCGGCTGATTGCGGCTCCCCAGGGCCAATGCAAGGATGTTTCGCGACCTAGGCGCCCTCCCCCATCCCCAAGCCCCGCCCTGAGGCGCCCCCCCCCCACAGCAGTCTCCCCCCTCCGCCCTGAGGCACCGCCCCTGTGGCAGCTCCCCATCCCCTCCCCTCCACCCTGAGGCCCCCCCCCCCCCCCGCCCCAGCTCACCCCTCAGCTTAGGCGCTGCAAGCCTGGGAGGCGGGAGAAGTGAAGCAGCCACGGCGTGCTCGGGGAGGAGGCAGGGCAGGGGCGAAGAGTTCCTCTGTGTGCCTCCCCCCTCCCTTACTTGCTGCAGGCGGCCCTCCCCGCGCTCCCCTGCCCCAGCTCCCTCCGCCTAAATGCTGGCGGCTACCGGGGCGGCCAAAGATCCGGCCGCCGCGGTCGCTGCCAAAGAAAATGGCGACCCCCCAAATCCTAGTGCCCTAGGCGACCGCCTAGGTCACCTAAATGGTTGCACCGGCCCTGAGGCTCCCACTGGCCGCAGTCTGCCATCCCAGCCAATGGGGGAGGTGGGAAGCCGCGGCCAGCACATCTCTCGCCCGCCTCCCCCATTGGCCTGTGATGGCGAACCGCGGCCAGTGGGAGCCGCGATTGGCCAAACCTGCTGACACAGCAGATAAACAAACTGGCCCAGCCCGCCAGGATGCTTACCCTGGCAAGCCGCGTGCCAGAGGTTGCCGACGCCTGCTCCAGAGTCTGAACAGAGCCCAGGCACTGCCTGTCTTGAGGTTCTTATGCATGCTCTTGAGGTGCTGATCCTCTATTTAGCACCCCCTGTTGAGAGTTACAATGCAGTCCAACCATCCCCCCGGCATCAGTGCTGCCCCCTCAACTTACGGTTACCCTCTCCCAGAATCCCACTCAAGACACAAGCCATACAGTTTAACTCTCGGGGGGCACGAGATAAGATGTAGCACATCACAAGGGTGATTTAAGGATTAAAACGCAGGCCTTATAGTGCAAGACTCAGGGAACTGAATATACTTTGGTTACCAAAGAGAAGGTTAAGGGGTGACTTAATGAGAACCGATAAGTACCTACAAGGGGAACAAATATTTAACGATGAGCTCTTCAATCTAGCAGAGAAAGGTATAACATGATCCAATGGCTAGAAGTTGAAACTAGACAAATTCAGATCAGAAAGAAGGCATACTTTTAACAGTGGAAGTAATTATCCATTGGAACAATTTTTCAAGGGTCATGGTGGATTCTCCATCCCAGGCAAATTTTAAATCAAGATTGGACATTTTTCTAATGTTATGTCTACACTACGAAATTAGGTCGATTTAATAGAAGTCGATTTTTTAGAAATAGATTTGATACAGTCGATTAGGTGTATCCCCACTAGGCACATTAAGTTGGCGGTGTGCATCCACAGTACCCAGGCTAGTGTCAAGTTTCAGAGCATTGCACTGTGGTAGCTATCCCACAGTTCCCGCAGTCTCCGCCGCCCATTGGAATTCTGGGTTGAGCTCCCAATGCCTGATGGAGCAAAAACATTGCCATGGGTGGTTCTGGTACATGTCATCAGGCCTCCCCTCCCTCCGTGAAAGCAAGGGCAAAAAAGCGTTTCTTGCCTTTTTTCCTTGGTTACCCATGCAGATGACATACCACGGCAAGCATGGAGCCTGCTCAGCTCACTGTCACCATATGTCTCCTGGGTGCTGCTGGCAGATGCGGTACTGCAGTGCTACACAGCAGCATCCCCTTGCCTTGCCTTGCGGATGGCAGATGGTACAATACGACTGCTAGCCGTCGTCATCGTCCCATGGGTGCTTCTGGCCGACCTCAGCTAGGTTGGTTGGGGGCGCCTGGGCAGACATGGGTGCTCCTGGCCAGCCTCAGTGAGATCGGTCGGGGGTGCCTGGACAAAAATGGGAATGACTCCAGGTCATTCTCGTCTTCAAGTTTCGTCTAATGGAGATTCAGTTCTGCCTGGAATATCATGCCAGCTGGAGGCTTCTGCCTCAGGCTGCTCTCCCAGTCGGCAGCACCACGCGGTTGCACCTATCCCAGCCTACCCCTTGCTCCCATGGCTCATGAAGCCTGGACAGTAGTAAGGAGCAGTTCAACTATAGGCTGAGCAAGTGCAGAATGGTGGTAGAATGTGCCTTTGGACGTTTAAAAGCTCGCTGGTGCAATTTACTGACTCGGTTAGACCTCAGCGAAACCAATATTCCCATTGTTATTACTGCTTGCTGTGTGCTCCACAATATCTGTGAAAGTACGGGGGAGACGTTTATGGCTGGATGGGAGGTTGAGGCAAATTGCCTGGCTGCTGATTACGCACAGCCAGACACCAGGGCGGTTAGAAGAGCACAGCAGGGTGTGCTGTGCATCAGAGAAGCTTTGAAAAGCAGTTTCATGACTGGCCAGGCTACGGTGTGAAAGTTCTGTTTGTTTCTCCTTGATGAAAACCTGCCTCCTTGGCTCACTCTACTTCCCTGTAAGCCAACTGCCCTCCCCTCCCCGCTTTGATCTCCACTTGCAGAGGCAATAAAGTCACTGTTGTTTCAAATTCATGCATTCTTTATTAATTAGTCACACAAATCAGGGGATAACTGCCAAGGTAGCCCGAGAGGGGTGGGGGAGGAGGGAAGCACAGGGGTGGGGTAGTTGTAGGGGCATCCCCTAGAATAGCATGCAGCTCATCATAGAAGCGGCATGTCTGGGGCTCTGACCCAGAGCAGCTGTTTGCCTCTCTGGTTCTTTGGTAGGCTTCATGCGGCACTGCTACGGGTCCCTATTATAACCTCTGTCCTTCATACCCTTGGCGATTTTTTCAACTATTCCGGCATTTTGTCTTTTGGAATGGAATTCAGATAGCTCGGATTCATCTCCCCATACAGCGATCAGATGCAGTACCTCCCGTTTGGTCCATACTGGAGCTCTTTTGCGATTCTGGGACTCCATGGTCATCTGTGCTGATGAGCTCTGCATGGTCACCTGTGCTGATCAGCTCGCTACGCTGGCCAAACAGAAAATGAAATTCAAAAGTTCGTGGGGCTTTTCCTGTCTACCTGGCCAGTGCATCTGAGTTGAGAGTGCTGTCCAGAACAGTCACAATGGAGCACTCTGGGATAGCTCCCGGAGGCCAATACTGTTGAATTGCATCCATGCTACCCCAAATTCGACCCTGCAGGGTTGATTTCAGCGCTAATCCCCTCATCGGGGAGGAGTACAGAAATTGATTTTAAGAGCCCTCTAAGTCAACAAAAATGGCTTCGTTGTGTGAACGGGTGCAGGGTTAAATTGATCTAATGCTGCTAAATTCGACCTAAACTTGTAGTGTAGACCAGGGCTAAGAGAATTTGGTAATTATTTTGGGGGAGTTTTATGGCATGGGCTATATAGGTGATCAAACTAGATGATTGGAATTGTCCGTTCTGACTGTATGTATAAGGCATGAATAACACAGACAGACTTGTCATAGGATTCTAACACACTACTGCCCTTTACTTAAGCAGGAAAAATACACTAATACCCACCGACGAAGTGGGTATTCACCCACGAAAGCTCATGCTCCCAAACGTCTGTTAGTCTATAAGGTGCCACAAGACTCTTTGCTGCTTTTATTGCCCTTTACTTAAGCAGGAAAAATACACAGAGCAAACAGATCATATAGAAAACCTCCAACATCCTGAACACAATGGCCTCACTCTGGCGCTCCCCTCTGTGGGAGTCCTTTGGGGACCATCTGTGTTCAGCTAGGCAGAGTTGCCCCTGCCTCATCAGGCTTCTGCAGCAGCCCCCCTTGGTTTGAGCTGGTAACAATGGCCAAAGACCCCAAACGGATCAGCTCCTGCCTTCCATTCCCCCTGTCAGGTGACTCCTGGATCTGCTTCATCGAGTGGCAGGTGAGCACTCCCCTGACAAACTGGTTCTCCTAGCTGGGAGCCAGTCCACTCTCTAGGATGTTTGTGTTTGAATACAGGCCAATCCCAATTTAACAACACCCTAGGCTGGGGCAGTGATACTCAGACTGAGGCTCAAGAGCTGCAAGTGGCTCTTTAATGTGTCTCCTGCAGCTCTTTGCAGCGCATGATATTAAAACACTGTGATCTAATTATTAACCAGTCAGGATGATTTTACTGTGTTATTAACCAATTAAGTTAAGTTATTAACTTATTTGCTGCGAGAATAACATATATATGTAAACTACAGTAACTCCTCACTTAACGTCCTCTCGGTTAACATTGTTTCGTGGCTGATCAATTAGAGAACATGCTGGCTTAAAGTTGCACAATGCTCCCTTCTAACATTTTCGGCAGCGGCCTGCTTTCTCCATCGCTTGCAGAAAGAGCAGCCCATTGGTGCTAGCTAGTGGGGGCTTGGAACCAGGGGACCGGCAGCCCCCCATCAGCTCCCCTACATTCCCCCTGCGGCAGCCACCCAGCAGGCTGTCTATTGTTGGGCAGATCAGCTGCCCCACCCAGTCCCACTGCCCCTCACACTGCAGGAGGGGGCCCCTCAACCCCAAGGTTCAGAGGGGACCGTGACCCCTCCCCGTGAGGGGAACAGGGCCATAGGGGCAAGACCCACCAATTCTGGGGGAGGGGCCGCGCCCCACTGTCCAGTGGTTGTCTCCCTCCTTTGCCCCCCACCCCACTCCCTGTGTGGAGAGGAAGAGGGGGAGGGAGCTGCTCCCTTGTCCCCAGCCCTCAGGCTGTGAGGGGGCAGCAGAAAGGGGCTGTTCCAGCGCCCCTCCCCCACTGATGATGCCTCAAGGCTGGAGGGGGGGTGCTGTTCCAAAACCCCTCCCCCTGCTGTTACTGAGGGTGGCCGCTTCTGGCTGTTGGCGCCTCGCGCTGTCTCCGCCCCACCCCCGCCTGTGCGCGCGCGCGCGCGCGGTGCCTCCCCCTCCCTTCTACTCCCGCTGCCGGCAGCGCGAGCCAGCCTTGCCGCGCACACGCAGCGCGCGCTGCTGCCTCGCGCTGGGGCCGGGGTGGCCGAGGGTGAGACACAGTGGGCGCGCGGGCCGGAGGGTCGCTGCTTCGCTCCTCCCCCTCCTGTGGGGGGGCTCTTGAGGGGTCACACTGGGGGACTGTGAGGGGTTATGGGGGGGCTCCTGAGGGGGTCACATTGGGGGGCTGTGAGGGGGATTATGGGGGGGCTCCTGAGGGGGTCACATTGGGGGGCTGTGAGAGGAGTTATGGGGGGCTCCTGAGGGGGTCACATTGGGGGGCTGTGAGAGGAGTTATGGGGGGCTCCTGAGGGGGTCACATTGGGGGGCTGTGAGGGAGGGTTATGGGGGGCTCCTGCGGGGTCACATTGGGCTGTGAGGGAGGGTTAAGGGGGGCACCTGAGGGGGTCACATTGGGGGGGCTGAGAGGGAGGGTTAAGGGGGGCTCCTGCAGGGTCACATTGGGGGGCTGTGAGAGGAGTTATGGGGGGCTCCTGCGGGGTCACATTGTGGGGCTGTGAGGGGTTATGGGGCGCTCCTGAGGGGGTCACATTGGGGGTTTGTCAGGGGGGTTATGGGGGGCTCCTGAGGGGTCACATTGTGGGGCTGTGAGGGGGGATATGCGGCTCCTGGTTTGCTTTGTTTTGAAACAGGATCTGGACAGAAACAAGTAAATCCAGGGCTTATCCTTGCAGGTTGAAGCATTGAGGTGGGAAACACTGATCCTTCTTGTGAAAGGCTTGCTGCTGTTTGTCTGCTAATCCTCAACCCGTTAGCAGGTGTTCATCATGCTTGGACAAGGTAAGAGGGTTCTGCTGACTCTATGCTTTCCAACCCTCCAGGACTGGGCTGGAGTCTCCAGGGATTAAATCTTAATTTTTAATGAAAGATTTTGTCATGTGATTAAATCTTCAGGAATATGTCCAACCAAAATTGCCATCCCTAGCTGACTCACTGAACCAGGTGGCACATTATCCCACCTGCATATAAGGGAGGTGGGAATAGCTCACTGATGAGCTAGAGCAGAGAAAATCTAGGGCATGAGATGAGCAGCCTTGAGGGGATGAGCCTGGAAAGCAGTCAGATGTGGGAGGAAGACAAGGGTTTTAAAGAGCTCAGGATTATTGTTTATATTCTGATCTGCGTTACAGCAACATGTAGAGGCCCCAGCCCTGATCAGAGTCCCACTGCTCTGGTCTGCACAGCCACACAGAGATAGTGCCTGCCCCAGAGGGTTTACAGTCTTAATAGACAAAGGAAGGCTTGTTATCCACATATTACAGGTAGGGAAACTGAGCCACAGAGAGAGTAAATGATTTGTCCAAAGTCACACAATGAGTTTGTGGCAGAGCTGGGTGTAAAACTCGTGTTTCCTGAATCTCTGTCCAGCACCTGAATCACAAGCCATCCAGTATCCCCGTCACAAAGACACAGACCCCCTTGCAACTGCATTTATTTGTTTATTTTTCTCTGAAGCCCTTATCATGGTGACACCTGTCCTGATTGGTCTGTGTCTCAGTGAGAGGTCATGGCAAAGGCCCAGCCCAGCCCTGAGCAGGGGGGGAAGACTCTTGCGGAGCCCAGACTGGTGCGCAGGGAGGAGGCTGGGGGGATTTCTGCTGCTCCCAGTGATGAGTATTCCCGTATCTGAGATGTGCCAGATAGAGCCCAATCCTGCCCCTGTGTCCAAATCTCTGGTGGTTGGAGAGGGCTTGTTATGCTTATAAGAAGCACACAGGATCTTTTTCAGGGGAAAAGGCAATAGGCACCGTTTATTAAAGATACAACAATTAGTATATGCATTCAGTTACACCACATACACACACACACTGTTCCACCAGTCACTGTTATAGTTACCAGTCCAGATCAGTGTAATGGCCAGCTAGGTTGATCACAGGTAGGGAGGAGCCAGATTCCGTTGGATCATGACACGATGCTCCTGGGAAGTCTTGGAAGGACAAACCCAAAGTTTTGTGGCAAGGCCTCCTGTTTATATAGTGATTTTCCTTCATTGGGATCAATGAGTTTTGCACCATCATGCTGTAATCAATTGTTGTTTAACGAGTGCTTCTTTTCTTAAATTGTCCTTTTCATCCTTTATCTTGTTCCTTCATCGTGTTTCTTAGGGAGTTACCCCATGCTAGTTTTGATCATAGATATTTTGTGCCCATTGATAGGTGCCTGTTTCATCTTTAGCATAAACCAGGCCTTAGATATACTGTGCTGAGGGAGGCCAGGCCTGAGGGCCCTAAGAGTTTCGTGTGCTGGGTTCAGATACTCAATAAACCTCCTGTTTTACGCTGGCTGAGAGTCGCTCCGGGCTAGAGAACAGGGTGGCATTATTCTCTCTGGGGTCCAGAGCGAGGGGACTCCCTGAGCGGGCCCACGGCGAGAGACAGGAGTGCTAAGGCTCAGAGAGGTGCAGTTCCAGGAGGCAGAGGGACTTAACCCCCAAGAGAGAGTGGACCCCCGAGAAGGGATGTTCCCCCCCAGAGACCAGACGCAGCCAAGAGTGAGCACGACCTGGGAGTCTATGCAGAGGGACCCTCACTTTGCAGTCAGGCCTGGCTCACTGCCCCAGTGTGGCCCTAGGGGGTGCTGTGCTGCAGGGAACGGGGTGGGGGCTCTGCCTTGGCAGTCAGGGCTGGCCCTGATGCCCTAGTGCTGTGCTAGGGGGCGCTGTGCTGTGTGCTGCAGGAGGCTTTGTTGGGGGTCTCCTCTGGCAGTCAGGGCTGGCCCTAATACCCCAGTGCGGTGCTAGGGGGTGCTGTGGTGCTGGGAGCGGGTCAGGTACATCCCCACAGGGAATGGGTGACAAGCACATTGCACGTGAGAATAAAGATGCAATTTCAGAGCCCCTGGCATTAGGGAGCAGGTGGGGGGTTGCAGGAAGCCTGAAAACTGAGGTGGTCACCCATGGAGCAGGGGTGCAATGCGTGCACCCTGCAAAAACAACACAGTGTGCAACCCTCTACTAGTCCTCTAAACAGAATAACCCCCAACCTTCCTTCCCTGTCAAATGAAATAGCTGGCTTCAAGACTAAGCTTGAGGAGTTTATGGAAGGGGTGGTATGATGGGATAGCCTAATTTTGGCAATTAATTGATCTTTGATTATTAGCGGTAAATATACCCAGTAGCCTGTGATGGGACACTAGATAGTGTGGGATCTTAGTTACTACAGAGAACTGTATGGTGAGTCTTGCCCACATGCTCAGGGTTTAGCTGATCACCATATTTGGGGTAGGGAAGGAATTTTCCTCCAGGGAAGACTGGCAGAGGCCCTGGAGGTTTTTCGCCTTCTTCTCCAGTGTGGGGCACAGGTCACTTGCTGAAGGATTCTCTGCACCTTGAAGTCTTTAAACCACGAGTTGAGGACTTCAGTAACTCAGACATAGGTTAGGGATTTGTTACAGGAGTGGGTGGGTGAGATTCTGTGGCCTGCGTTGTGCAAGAGGTCAGACTAGATGACCATAATGGTCTCTTCTGACCTTAAAGCCTATGAGAAGGGAGAAGGGGCTTGGCTGGCTCAGGGAATGGGACACAAGGCTGCTCGCATCTAGGGGGCACCGTCTCTGAACCAGCTGGCTCCGGGGCAGGGACTGGGACGGGAATTTTTGCAATTTCAGGATCTTTGCAAGTTAAGCTGTGAGCATCCAGGAAAACTGGCTACTGGTGAAAATGACGGGGCTGCACTAACACTCCTGACCACCAGGGGGTGATGTGGCACTGCAGATGGCTGGGCAGTCCAGAGCTGCCAGCACAGGGCTGTTCCTGTGGGTGGTGTGCACTGATCATACTGGGAGGTGATAGTGATGCTGGTTATTGATCTTTGCAGGAAGTCAAAGCAGAGAAGAAGCAGCGCCTCTTCTACAATCCTTGTAGTGGGAAGCAGGGGGGTCAGGTGGGTTATTGCGGAGGGAAGGGGGGGCTGGGAGTCAAGACTCCTGGGTTCTTTCCCCGCCTCTGGGAGGGGAGTGGGGTATAGGGCATAGAACAAGGGTGACTGGGACTCTTCCATTGAGAGGCGTTATCTCAAGCAAATTTCTTAAGCTCTCTGTACTTGCAGTCAGTGGCCTTGTGAGAGGGGCCTTCATTTTGCAGTCAGTGCCGGCCCACTGCACCAGTGTGGCACTAGGGGGCACTGTGCTGCAGGGGCGGGGCAGGTTGGGGTGGGAGATCTCCCCTGACAGGCAGGGCTGGCTCCAATGCCCCAGTGCGGTACTAGGGGGCGCTGTGGTGCAGGGAGTGGGGTCGGGCACAGCCCCACAGGGAATGGGTGACAAGCGCATGGCACATGAGAGTAAAGACACAAACTCCACGTCCAGGCAGACACTTTATTGGGGTTGAGCAGGAGGGTTAGCGTCCCCCCGAACCCAGTCACTCGGTGCCAGGCAATTTCGGCCCCAGGCTGGCTTGGATCTGCTCCTGGGCAAGGCTGGGGAGTTTCACGGCGCCCGCAGGGTGACCAGCAAAGGGGGTCATGTGGAGCAGCAGAACCCAAAGCCACGGTTCCCAGGACAGCAGTTATAGCAGAAGCGACAAACGAAATCCTGAGCTTTCTGGAAGAGATGGAAAGACTAGAGTGAGGCCTGCCCTTAACTGACCCCCCAACTACCTTCTCCCAAGCCGCTTTCCCCTCTGAAAGCTGGGAACACAACCCAGGAGTCCTGGCTCCCAGCCCTGCTGTGCTAACCACTAGACCCCACTCCCCTCCTCTCCCAGATTTTTCCCAAACTATTATTCCCATGTGGTGTTTGAGGCACCTTTTGATCTGGGAGGGGAGTGGTATCTAGTGGTTAGATCAAGAGTTGGGGGAAGCATGACTCCTGGGTTCTATTCCTGATTCCCAGCAATGAGTGAGTACTAAAGGGTTATGTTCTCTGCAGGATGTCAGAGTTCATGGATGGACCACCACTGCCCTCTGCTGGGCAGGAGAGATGCTTATTGGTGGGATATTATTGAGGTTAACCCATACGACAGTGTCGGTGTTAAACCGTGGAACTCATTGCCACAGGATATGTTGGAGTTGGGACTCCCTACCACAGGGTTTCCTGGGGTTAGCCTGTGGGACTCCCTACCACTGGATATTAATTCAGTCAATGTAGGGGACATTTTAGGCGTAAATCTGTTGAACTTCCTGCCACAGGATTTTACTGGGGTTAGCTCACAGTATCCAGCATAGCCCTCCCCTCCCCCCATCAGTCCCAGAAGTGACACAAGCGAAGCCACCTCCCGCTACTCACCGCCTCTCTCTTCACCATCACTTTGGACTCGCCTCGTCCTTCCTCCGAGTTCTGGGACTCCAAGACCTGTCAGAATGAGAGAGCAGGGAATCACTTCTGCCCCACATGTTTGTTTGACCAGCAGTCGCGGCTCCGGAGGGATCATGGGAAATCTAATGCCCATCTCTAAAGCAAGTCCTGAGAGGACTGCTGGGCTCTGTCCCCAGCTCTGGCAGGAGAGCGGGGTCTAGTGGTCAGAGTAGGGGTGCTGGAAGTCAGAACTCCTGGGTTGTATCCCCGGCTCTGGGAGGAGAGGGAAATCCACTGCATTAGAGCAATGGAGAGAGAGGAGGGCGGGGGTGGGGTCTGAGAGGCAGGACTGCTGAATTCCCACCTCTGCTGCTGCCTTATTGTGTGACCAGGAGAAACTCACTTCCTCAGGCAGTGCCTCAGTTTCACTTCTTACCCATTACTGCATTGGAATATCTTTGGGGCAGGGGCAGCCTCTCGCTGTGTGTCTGGGCATCACCTGGCACACCAGGAATGGAACAGGGTCCCCCACTCACCCCAGCCAGGGACGCTCCATGGATTCCCTCAGTGGAAAGGAGGGACACGAACAGGAGCAGGACAGCCAGCATCTGGACTCTCATCTTCTCTAGGGGTTGTGTCTTCTCCGCGAACAGCTGAGTGGAGCTGGGAGCTACAGGGGCCTGCATTTATTCACTAGCTCAGAGCCCTCTTGGCCAGAAGAGTTTGTGATTGGCAGGGGAGGAGAGATTCCAGTAAGAACAGGGCTGAACGAATAGCTGTTTACCTACGATTCACGTCCTTATGGGTAAAGACTCTTGTGGTTACAAAATATGGGAGGTTTTTACCAAAATGCTTCCATCTCTAGCCAGGTGACAACACCCTCCTGCCAGTCAGTCCTGATTCTCAGCCCCCTGCTCTGACCTGCTCGACCCCCCAAAATGGGGGAGGAGAGAGTAGAACGAGGGTTGCCAATTTTGGTTGAACATATTCCTGGAGGTTTCATCACATGACATAATCTTTCATTAAAGCTTAATCTTCAATTCCAGGAGACATCCTGGAGGATTGGGATCCCTAGAGAACCCAGGAGTCCTGGCTCCCAATCCCCCTGCTGTGACCCATTACACCCCACTTTCCTCCCAGACCTGGTGCTGGAACTGAGATGACTTCACTCCAATTCCCTTTAACACCCTTTCACACCACTCCACAATCTGACCGTCTAGTTTGGAGGACACAGGCCAATATTTTCAGACTTTGGCCAGAGATTTTGACTGACTCCATGTTCAGCTGGATCAGCTTGGAAAAGATTCCTGGAGTTGCTGCTCTCCCAGACTCCAGGGCTGTGGGGACTTGTCATTAGCTATATTACAGAGGTGCCCGGATAGACCCCAACAGATCAGAGTCACGTTGGGCTGGGTGCTGCCCAGACACAGCGTGAGACAATCCCTGCCCCAGCTGAGGAACCTTTTTGAAGCAAACAAATTCACCTCATTTCAGGTCATTCCAAAATTTCTCTTTGAAATGTCCATTGGACTTGCGTTTTCTCTTTTGTGTATATTTTCCCCGTTTGTTTTATTTCAGCTCTGTTGGCTATTTCAGATCATGCCACTAGCAACGGGGCCTAATGTGCACTAGACTCCGAGATTCCAAGGCAGAAGGGACCATTGTGATCATCTCGTCTGACGTCCTGTGTCACACGGGCCTGGGAACAGCCCCCAAATAATCCCTAGAGCAGCTTTTTTAGAAAGACGTCCCATCTCCAACCCCCTTGGTAAGATATTCCAGTGATTCATTATCCTCACTATTAAAACTCCACCCCTTTCCCATCTGAATGTATCTAGCTTCGTCTTCCAGCCACTGGATCATGTTAGACCTTTCTCTGAGAGATTGAAGAGCTCATTATCAAACATGTAATTCTTCCAGTACTCCTCCGAAACCACAACAGGTGCTTATAAATGACGACTCCGGGCATGTAACTATGTGACAGAACAGAGCACGGGACGGATTCCATTCTGATAACATGACACAGTAGCTGAACTAGTCCATCCCTTTTACTTGATTTTGTTCATAAAATCTGTCAGAGCAGCTGCTGCTCAGTGCTGATCGAACACCCAGACTCTCCTGTCACTTGGAGCGGCCGCACTCTGTTCTCAGCGCGCTAGCTCGCTCAGCGCTCAGGTGGGGACGGCTCTCTGAGCCGGGAACCACCCCTCCAGCTCACAGTGCAGATCATAGAATCATAGACTCAGATAACATCAGGGTTGGAAGGGACCTCAGGAGGTCACCTAGGAGAACCCCTGCTCAAAGCAGGACCAACCCCAACTAAATCATCCAAGCCAGGGCTTTGTCAAGCTGGGCCTTAAAAGATCTAAGGATGGAGATTCCACCACCTCCCTAGGTAACCCATTCCAGTGCTTCACCACCCTCCTAGGGAAAAAGTTTCTCCTAATATCCAACCTAAACCTCCCACACTGCAACTTGAGACCATTGCTCCTTCTTCTGTCATCTGCCACTACTAAGAACAGCCGAGCTCCATCCTCCATATAGATAGTTGAAGGCTGCTATAAAATCTCCCCTCACTCTTCTGCAGATTAAATAAGCCCAGTTCCCTCAGCCGCTCCTCATAAGTCATGTGCCCTAGCCCCCTAATCATTTTAATTACCCTCCATGACTGGGTTCAGGTAGGGCGGACGCTAACCCTCTTGCTCAACCCCAGTAAAGTGTCTGCCTGGACATGGAGTTTGTGTCTTTATTCTCATGTGCCCATTCCCTGTGGGTCTGTCTCCCACCCTACTCCCTGTACCACAGCGCCCCGTAGCACCGCACTGGGGCATTGGAGCCAGCCCAGACTGCCAGGGGAGAGCCCCCACCCCACCCTGCCCTGCTCCTGCAGCACAGCACCCCCTAGTGCCACCCGCTGAGGCACTGGGGCCAGCCCTATGGGCAAAGTGAGGGCCCCTCTCACAGGGCCACTGACTGCAAGTGCGGAGAGCTTAAGAGATTTGCTTGAGATAACGCCTCTCAATGGTAATTCTGGTAACACAATGGAAGAGTCCCAGTCACCCTTGTTCTATGCCCTACACCCCATTCCCCTCCCAGAACCGGGGAGTGAACCCAGGAATCCTGACTCCCAGCCTCCTTTCCCTCCACAATAACCCACTAGACCCCCCCTGCTTCCCACTGCAAGGATTGTAGAAGAGGCGCTGCTTCCTCCCTGCTCTGACTCCCTGCAAAGATCAATAACCCGCATCACTATCACCTCCCAGTGTGACCAGTGCACACCACCCCCAGGAACAGCCCTGGACTGCCCAGCCACCTGCAGTGCCACATCACCCCCTGGTGGTCAGGAGTGTTAGTGCAGCCTCATCACTTTCACCAGCAGCCAGTTTTCCTGGATGCTCACAGCTTAACTTGCAAAGATCTTGAAATTGCAAAATTCCCCTGTCCCAGTCCCTGCCTCTGAGGCAGTCAGGCCCCTATTCCCTCCTCTGCCTTTGGGGTCTGATACACTTTGGCATTTCCCGGGAAGCTTTCTAAAGGGTCCAGGTGGCCGCAGGGGCAGGAGTCTCTTATCAGCCAGCCCCACAACCAGGCTGAGCACCCCCAGCAGGGCTATCGTCATAAGGTTGAGGCCAGACATCAGGGAGGGGGGCTCCTGGTTCTGCAGGTCTCTACCTTGCAGCCTGTCAGAGACCTCACAGGATCTGATCAGTCCCCGCCCCAGACAGCACAGCAGGGCCTGGGGCGTGTGGGCTCGGCCGCGCAAACCGGGGTCCTGCCTTAGAGGGGACGTGCAGGCCCCAGCTCTGCGGCTCTGCCACGCACTGACAATCCCAGCCACTGTAACCAGACGGGGTCACATCGCGAGTAGGGCTTGTCCCACTCGTTCTAGGCCAGCACACACAAGGGGCCCTAAAGCCGGGGTAGAGTCGAGAACCCAGGAGTCCTGACTCATAGCCCCACCCCCACTGGATCCTCCCAGAGCTGGGGCTAGTCCAGACTCCCAGCCCCTCCCCAACACCCCGTGTGGGGCATTCCTAAATTTGGAACCCCAGAGCCGGGATCTTGGTCTGTTACTGGAACATGCCTGGTTAACGATTAATCCATGAACCCGCCTGGGAGCCGGGCATGGCCCTGGGGCTGGATCTTTGCTCTCTGCCCCTCACTCGCTCCCCGCAGTGTGTCAGAGAAGTGGGGTGACCTGGCCTTTGAATTTAGGGGTGTCTAGGGATCTGGGCTGTCTTTAATCCAAAGTCCAAGGGGCAAATGCCCGCCCCCCCAGGCTGGGCTGACAGGGGAATGGGGAGCACCCTTTAAGACACTCCATGCTCTGGCCTTTTTGTTTGCAGGACACAGGGCAACATTTTCAGGTGGATCAGCTTGGAAAAGATTCTGGGAGGTGCTGCTCTCCCAGACTCCAGTGCTATGAGGACTTTAGTTATATTACAGAGGTGCACAGATAGACTCCAACAGATCAGGGCCGTATTGTGCTGGGTACTGCCCAGACACAGCGAAAGACAGTCGCTCTTTCAGACATGTCTCCTCACAGGGATTGGATCCCATCAGGTCAGCAGAGGAAATATTGCTAATCCCCCAGGAGTATTGTCTAGGTCCCGGTTGTTGTGGCCACCCGCTAGATCCCACCTGGGGAGGTGGTGGCTCAGAGACGGCTGCAGTCAGGGAAGGGTCTAGGTGCAGCTGGCCATGGTCTGCCCCTGTCCTCTTCCCTGTCCCCCATCTCATGCTCACACTGCAGTGGCTGTGCTGAGCTCGCTCTCTCTGAGCGAATCTAGGCCGCCCGGCGCTGACACAGCTCGGCCCGAGGTCTGGCTGATAAACAGCCCCAGCCCGCAGCCTCGCAGTGCAACTCCCCGGCCCATCAGCCCAGAGCTCGGCCACAGACTGACACAGTTATTGAAATGCTGAGCAGCGTCTTCGCCTGCAGTGCAAAGCCAGCGCAGGGCCTTGGAGCACGCGGCAGTGACTGAGCTCAGGGTGACCTGCCAACCACACCCAGATTTCAAGGGCTGCTTCTGTGTCTTAGGGGGTTAACCATGGGACTCCCTGCCACTGGGTACTAGAGAGGTTAGCACGTAGGATTCCATTCCAGTGAGTGTTGCCAGGGTTAAGCTGTGGGACTCCTTCCCACTACGTTTTGGTGGTGTTAAATCGCAGGACTATCTTTCTTTGGGTATTAGTGGTGGTAACCTGCAAGGCTCCGTGCCAGTATGCACTGGTGCTGTTAACCAGTGGGATCCTCTTCCACTGGGTATTAGTGGGTTAACTCACGTGACTCCTTGCCCCTGGATATTTGTAGTGTTAACCTGTTGGACTTCCTGCTGCTGGGTATCAGTGGGGTTGACCCCTGAACTTCCTGGATAGTAGATGGGTTAATTTGTGGGACTCCCTGCCCCTGGGAATTAGGTGGGGTACACCAGGACTCTGACTAATGCCATGTACAGAGGTGATATCACAGCCTGCTCCCCATTGACGGCCAGCATAGCCGGGGTGGTGGTGTAATTCACCCTTTTAGCTTTGGATTAAAAACAGCCCAGATCCCTAGACACCCTAAATTCAAAGGCCAGGTCACCCCACTTCTCAGACACCCTCCGGGGAAGGAGTGAGGGGCAGAAAGCAAAGATGCAGCCCCCTGGCCCATGCCTGGCTCCCAGGCAGGTTGAGGGGTTAATTGTTAACCAGGCATGTTCCAGTAACAGGCTGAGATCCCGGCTCTGGGGCTGCAAATCTGGGAATGCCCTACATGGGGTGTCAGGGAGGGGCTGGGAGTCTGGACCAGCCCCAGCTCTGGGAGGGGAGTGGGATCTAGTAGAGGTGGGGCTGGGAGACAGGACTCCTGGGTTCTCAACTCTACCCATTGATTCAAGACCCCTTGTATGCTGGCCTAGAAAGAGCAGGGCCAGCACTACTCGTGGTCTGACCCCTCTGGTATCAGCGGGATTGTCAGTGCCTGGCAGAGCCACAGAGCTGGGGGCTGCACGTCCCCTCTAAGGCAGGACCCCGGTTTGTGCGGCCAAACCCACACGTCCCCTGCCCTGCTGTGCTGTCTGCGGAGGGGGCTGATCAGATCCTGTCAGGGTGTAAATCCAGCGCTCGCAGCTCTGCTTTATTAGCTCAGGCGTCTGACAGCCTGCGAGGTAGAGACAATCAACATGGGCTCCTCTACGCTCTCTGCCCCCACCAGCTCTGCTGGAGCCCCTCACTTCTGACCCACAGCCCCCATTATACCATCCCCAGGAACTTGCAGTTGGCCACTCCAACTGGCACCTAGACAACACAGCCCATTGCTCTGCTGATCCATCTGGAGCCAATCCCTGTGAGGCGACTATGTCATGGGAAATTTGTGTCAAAGCGACCCACTAGTTCACTGCAAAACAGAACAGGAGACATTCCGGGCAGTGGGGGGATCCCCGCTTGGAGAGCCGTCCCCACCCGAGCACTGAGAACAGAGTGCAGCCGCTCTGAGCAACAGGAGAGGCAGGGTGTCCGATCAACACTGAGCAGCAGCTGCCCTGATGGAGTTTAAGAACAAAATCAAATAAAACGAATGGACGATTTCAGTTACTGTGTCGTGTTATCAGAATAGAATCCGTCCCGTGCTCTGTTCTGTCACATGGTGACATGCCCGGAGTCGTTTATAAGCACCAGGTGTAACATCCGAGTAGTCTTGGAAGAAATAGATGTTTGATAACGAGCTCTTCGATCTCTCAGAGAAAGGTCTAAGGATGCAACGGCTGGAAGGTGAAGCTAGATACATTCAGATGGGAATGGCGTGGATTTTTAACAGTGAGGATAACAAATCACTGGAATATCTTACCAAGAGGAGTGGGAGTGGGACGTCTTCCTAAAAGATCCGCTCTAGGGATTATTTGGGGTCCATTCTCAGGCCCGTGTGATACAGAAGGTCAGACAAGATGATCACAATGGTCCCTTCTGCCTTGGAATCTCGGAGTCTAGTGCATATTATGCCTCGTTGCTAGTGGCATGATCTGAACTAGCTGACAGAGCTGAGATAAAACAAATGAGAAAAATACACATATAAAAGAAAAACCAAGTCCAACGGATATTTCAAAAATTTCACTGGAATGGAGGGAATTTGTTTGTTTCAAAATGTTTCCTCAGCTGGGCAGGGACTGTCTCTCACTGCGTCTGTGCAGCGCCCGGCCCAAGGGGACCCTGAACTATTGGAGTCTTTTCGGGCACCTCTGTAATCTAACTAATGACAAGTCCCCACAGCACTGGAGTCTGGGGGAGCAGCACCTCCGGGAATCTTTTCTAAGCCAATCCAGCTGAACATGGAGTCAGCCATTATCTCTGGCCAAAGTCTGAAAATATTGGCCAGTGTCCTCCAAACAAGACGGCCAGACTGTGGAGTGGTGTGAAAAGGTGTTAAAGGGAATTGGAGTCAGGACACCTGGGTTCCAGCACGAGGTCTGGGAGGGAAGTGGGGTGTGATGGGTCAGAGCAGGGGAGCTGGGAACCAGGACACCTGGGTGCTCCAGGGTTGCCAACCTTCCAGGATGTCTCCTGGAACTGAAGATTAAGCTTTAATGAACGATTATATCATGTGATGAAACCTCCAGGAATACGTCCAACCAAAACTGGCAACCCTCATTCTACCCCACTCTGGGGGAGGTCGAGCAGGTCAGAGCAGGGGACTGAGAATCAGGACTGACTGGCAGAGAGTGTTGTCACCTGACTAGAGATGGAAGCATTTTGGTAAAAACGTCCCATATTTTGTAACCACAAGAGTCTTTTCCTATAAGGACGTGGATCATAGGTAAACAGCTGTTCATCCAGCCCCGTCCTTACTGGAATCTCTCCTCCCCATCCCAATCACTGACTCCACTGGCCAGGAGGGCTCTGAGCTAGTGAATAAATACAGGCCCCTGTAGCTCTCAGCTCCACTCAGCTGCTTGCGGAGAAGACCCAATCCCAAAAGAAGATGAGAGTCCAGATGCTGGCTGTCCTGCTCCTGTTTGTGTCCCTCCTTTGCGCTGAGGGAATCCGCAGAGAATCCCTGGCTGAGGTGAGTGGGGGACCCTGTTCCATTCCTGGTGTGCCAGGCGCTGCCCAGACACACAGCAAGAGGCTGCCCCTGCCCCAAAGAGATTCCGATGCATTAAAGGGTGAGAGGGGAAACTGAGGCACTGCCTGAGGAAGTGAGTTTCTCCTGGTCACACAGTAAGGCAGCAGCATAGATGGGAATGGAATTCAGCAGTCCTGTCTCTCAGACACCCCCTCCCACCGCTGCTCTAAAGAGGTGGATTTCCCTCCCCTCCCAGAGCCGGGGATACAACCCAGGAGTCCTGACTTCCAGCACCCCTGCTCTGACCACTAGACCCCGCTCCCCTGCCAGAGCTGGGGACAGAGCCCAGCAGTCCTCTCAGGACATGCTTTAGAGACGGGCATTAGATTCCCTGTGATCCCTCTGGAGCCATGACTGCTGGTCAAACAAACACGGGCACAAGTGAGTCCCTGCTCTCCCGCTCTGACAGGGCTCGGAGTCCCAGCACTCGGAGGAAGGCCAAGGCGAGTCCAAGGTGATGGTGAAGAGAGAAGCGGTGAGTAGCGGGAGGTGGCTTCGCTTGTGTCACTGCTGGGACTGATGGGGGGAGGTGAGGGGTATTCTGGGTGCCATGGGCTAACCCCAATAAAATCCTGTGGCAGGTGGTTGAACAGATAAATGACTGAAATATCAAATAGATTGACTGCAAGAATATCCAGTTGTAGGGAGCCCCACAGGCTAACCGTCCGGAAAGCCTGTGGGAGTGCGTCCCTTGAGTTAACTCAACATATCCTGTGGCAATGAATTCCACAGTTTAAGACCAATACTATTGCATGGGTTAACCCCAATAATATCTCATGGCAGATTCCTACCAACAAGCATCTCTTCTGCCCAGTAGAGGGCAGCAGTGGTCAGTCCGTGAACTCTGACATCCTGCAGAGAACATAACCCTTTAGTACTCACTCATTGCTGGGAGTCAGGAATAGAACCCAGGAGTCCTGATTCCCAGCCTTGTCCTTCCTCTGCTCCCGCCCACTCCGGTCTAACCACTAGACCGCACTCTCCTCCCAGAAACCTTAAAAAATTTAAATTCTTCTATACAGATCAAAAAGTGTCTCCAACATCACATGGGACTAACAGTTTGGAGAAAAGCTGGGTGGGGACTGGGAGCTAGTACTCCTGGGTTGTGTCCCCAGTTCTGGGACGGGAGGGGAGTGGGGCCTGGTGATTAGCGAAATGAGGGGCTGGGAGTCAGGACTCCTGGGTTGTGTCCTCGGCTCTGGGAGGGGAAAGCAGCTTGGGAGAAGGTAGTCAGGGGGTCAGTTCAGGGCAGGCCTCACTCTAGTCTCTCCATCTCTTCCTGACGGCTCAGAGTTTCGCTAGATGTCGCTTCTGCTGTAACTGCTGTCCTAGGATGAGCGGCTGTGGAATCTGCTGCGACTTCTGACCCCCTTTCCCCGTCACCCAGTCGGTGCCTGGAGGCTCCCCAGCCCGTCCTGGGAGCAGATCGAAGGCAGCCTGGGGCTGAATTTGCCTGGGTTCAGGGGGACGCTAACCCTCCTGCTCAACCCCAATAAAGTGTCTGCCTAGAGATGGAGTTTGTGTGTTTATTCTCACGTGCCATGTGCTTGTCACCCATTCCCTGTGGGGCTGTGTCCGACCCCACTCCCTGCAGCACGGCGCCCCCTAGTGCCATGCTGGGGCATTGGGGCCAGCCCTGACTGTCAGTGGAGAGCCCTCACCTCACCCTCTGCAGCACAGCGCCCCCTAGCACCACCCTGAGGCATTGGGGCCAGCATTGACTGTCAGAGGAGAGTCCCCACGCCACTCCCTGCAGCACAGCGCCCCCTAGCGCCATACTGGGGCACTGGGGCCAGCCCTTTCATTGGGCCACTGACTGCAAGTACAAAGAGCTTAAGAGATTTGCTTGAGATAATGCCTCTCAATGGTAATTCTGGTAACACAATGGAAGAGTCCCAGTCACCTTTGTTCTATGCCCCACTCCCCTCCCAGAGCCGGGAAACGAAGCTTCCCCCCGAGCCTGTTCTAACCCACTACACCCCATTGCTTCCCAGTAAAAGTCCCTATTGTGCAAAAAGCCCTGCTTCCTGCCCTAGCCACTCTGACTCCCTGCAATGATCAATAACCGGCATCACTATCACCTCCCAGTGTGACCAGTGCACACCACCCCCAGGAACAGCCCTGTGCCGGCAGGTCAGGAACGTTAGTGCAGACTGTGTTGGATTAAAATAGAAATCAGTGTTTGTTTTGATATGGAAGAGCATAGTTTAAACCAGGCCCCAAGCTGAGCCTGACTTAGCAAGAGATCTGGTTCCCAGCTAACACACAAAGGCTGCACTAATTAAAATAAATGCCTCTCTGTAAAATGTACAGGGTCGGTGCTAATTGTACCAGCACATCCCTAGACAAAGAGTCTGTTTTGAGAAGTGATAAGGACTTTGTAAAAACAACTGTCCTAAAAACAAGTGTCTTCCAGAACACACCAAGATTTGTTGGTTCTCACCCTTGATGCCCTTTATCTTGCTTGTTTTCTTTTCCTGTGTAGCAAGTGGTATGGACAGATCTATTGAGGTGTGTCCTGCTTCAGTAATTGTAGAAGGGTTATACTAAAGGAAGGATAGGTAATAAAATAAAGATGTAATAGAAAATATGTTCAGTGAAATGGAGAGTAAATGTGAATGTCTGTTTGAACTGAATGGGCGATAAAAGGGTAGAAGTGTCAGCTTAATGATTACAAGAGGGAAGGGATAGCTCAGTGGTTTGAGCATTGGCCTGCTAAACCCCAAGGTTGTGAGCTCCATCCTTGAGGGGGCCACTTAGGGATCTAGAGCAAAATCAGTACTTGGTCCTGCTAGTGAAGGCAGGGGGCTGCAATGACCTTTCAGGGTCTGTTCCAGCTCTAAGCAATAGGTATGTCTCCATATATTCTAATACAACTTGGCTGAGGAATGCATGGAGTGAAATGACCAGGTGACCCTAAGGGCAAACCAGAATCCCCACTTCCTGGGGGCAAAGAACAAGAGAACACCAAGCTGTCACAAATGCACCATCTGCTGATTAAACATCACTTCAGAGGTGGGAACAGTGATTAATTATCACTTCAAACATAAAAGCAGAGTGATAAAGCAGTTTCCAGAAACTCCTACAGGAGTAAATTCCTATAAAAACAAAACCCAAAAACTAAGAACCATGAGTCTGGTTCTTGCAACCACCCTCCAGGAGCATCAGATGCACATCTGATAAGACTCGGCTCCACCCTCGTGTCCAGGCCACCTGGCCAGTGACTTGGCACAAGCAACTCCTAGGCTAGTAACTATAACAACTTTGCAGAACGTGTGTGAGTGACTGAATGAGATGATATAGCTACAACTGACTGATTCTTTCTGTATTCACAATAAACAAGGCATTCTGCCTTATCCTCTTTAATACGATCCTGCTGGTTTTTATTTTATTGGTGTAACACCTCGTCACTTTCACCAGATTTCCTGGCTACTCTGAGTTTAACATTTGAAGATCTCAAATGTTTCAGTTTAACAGAGATGATGCTTTGTCCAAGGGGAATAAGGAACGGGAGAGAACAGGGGCTCTCAGCCTTCCAGACTGCTCCAACCCTTGCAGGAGGCTGGTTGGTCTTGCGTACTCGCGCCGTCAGTGGAACGTGTGTATAGCGCTGTGAGGTCCGACACCTCCCCCGCCACAGAGCTTGTGTCAGCTCCGAAGCAGAGCGGAGGAGGTGGGCGGTGGAGCGCCCCCGGGGATGCACAACTCGAAGAGCCTCAGTTACTGCACAGGGGGAGTCTCTTCTGCTCCACCACGGGTGACTAGAGAGCAGGGGCCCAGATGGGACGGCTGGGCCTTCGGAGCAGCATTTCCCGCCAATGACGGGTTACAGAGAATCCATTAATGTAAACGTGCGAGCGACCTGGGCCCCATGCTGCAGGGGAAGGCGACCCGCCCCCCCCCAGGGTCTCTGCCAATCTGATCCAGGGGAAAATTCCTTCCCAGCTCCAAGTGCGGCTCCCAGTGAGACCCTGAGCAGGTGGGCGAGATCCACCAGCCAGACACCTGGGGAAGAATTCTCCGTAGGTAGCCCCATCGGACCATTCCCTCCATAAACGCATCAAGCTCAGTCTTGGGATTAGTCGATATTTTGCCCCCACTGCTCCCCTTGAGAGGCTGCTCCAGAACTTCACTGCTCTGATGGTCAGAGTCCTTTGCCTAATGTCAAGCCTAAATTCACCGGGTGTATTGGTTGATCCCAGGATGTCTCTGAACCTGTGGCCATGAAAAAGGCTCACGCAGACCTAGGATGCGTCCGGCGAGGTATTTCCAGTAGCGACAGGGAAGTGTTAGGAGGCGACAAGGCACTGGCGTGACCCCTCTGGAGCCCTGTGTGCCGTGCTGGGCTCGCAGGGTTAAGGAAGATGAATCCAAACTGGAGCAGGTGCAGAAAAGGGCGACTAGGATGATCGGGCAGGGGCTGGAGTTGGTTCTAGCCAGACGCCTTTGTCTTCCAGGTCTCTGAGGAACCGCGTCTTGATGCCAGCAGCAGGCTGCAAAATCTCCCAGTGAGTGCCAGAGTCGTCTCCTTTGCAGGGGTGAGCGTGGCTGCCAGGGCTAGAGTCATGTTGCCTGGTTTGGTGCTGACAGGGAGCAGATCTCCTGAACGGGGCAGCGCTGGTTGCAGCCGAATTGGGCTGGGGCCCTTCTGGTCCAGGAGCCCAGAGCTGCTGCTGCTGCTGCAGCAATTCTGTGTGAGGCGCAATAGTGCCCCCTTCTGGATGGAATCAGATCTGCTCTTGTGTGTGTGTTTGAGCAGGGGGGCAGGGCTGGGAGCCTGGACTCCGGAGTCCTATCCCAGCTCTGGGAGGGGAGGGGGCTCTGGGGGGTTAGAGGAGGGGGGTTCTGGGAGCCTGGACTCCGGAGTCCTATCCCAACTCTGGGAGGGGACCCCATGGCATCCTGAATGAATTCCTGACGTCAGTATCACGCAGTACTGCCACCTGGTGGACAAGTGCGGCCATATCTTCGCCCCGGCAGGTTGGGGAGTGGAGTAAGTTCTGTCACTTCTGCTGCAAGATCCACCAGTGGGGCTGCAGGGGCTGCTGCAAGCCTCGAAAGGGCCCCCGGGGACCCTCTGGGATTGTCCCTGCATCCCCACCCTCCTGGGTGGGCGGATGCCTTTGCAAGTGCGGCTGAATGGGAGCCGGGGTCTGGAGATGCTCTGACGGATGGCTGCTGCCTGCTGTGATGTGGGAAACAGGACATGTCTGGGGGAGCTGGGTGGGTGGCTGAAGGGGGGGGGGGCGTCTGTCTGTAACCAACTCCACTAAATGTATAGTGGTTAAAAGACTTTGTCTTAGGTGCAAGGGACTGGCTGGCTCAGGGAGGTGGGGAATGGGGCATGGGGCCTTTCCCCTCTAGGGGGCGCCAGCTCTGATCCAACCACAGGCTGTGGGGATCGGCTGGCTCAGGGGAACAGAGGCTGGGACATGGGGCCTTTGCCTTCTAGGCAATGGCAGCTCCCATCCGGCCCCAGGGTGTGGGACTGCCTGGCTGAGGGGTGGGGGTGAGGAAGGGGACCCCGGCCCCTTTTGGGCACCACTTTCTAACTCTTTGATTTAAGGGTCATAGGACGGGCACTGTCTCTGGGAACAAGGCAGAATGTCACCATGTAAGAACAGGAGCTCTCGGTAGCAGGACAGCTGAGTGGAGTCTTGTTCCGTTCCCAAGCGCGTTTCAGTTCCACTCGGTTGCATTTCTGTGACCACTGGGCTTTGCTACCCTGCACGAGTGGGAGGGGGAATTCTCAGCTCGCTCGTATGGACCCTGGTACCATATCAAGAGTCTGCCCACAAGCCTCACTCCTAGTGAAGAGTGAATGCACTGCTGACCCACAGAGGGGGGCAGGTATGCGCCTAAAGTCACAGAGCAATTGTGGTCAATTGTGGTCTAGTGGTTAGAGCAATGGAGTTCAGGCAGGACTCCTGGGTTCAATCCTCAGCTCTGGGAAGGGAGTGGGGTCTAGAGAGTTAGAGGAGTTGGGGGGCTGGGAGCCAGGACTCCTGGGTTCTTGCCCCAGCTCTGTCACTGACCTGCTTTGTGATCTGGGGCAAGGAGACATCCCTGCTTTGTGCCTCGGTTTCCCTCTTGTGCAACATGAAAAAACCATATGCAGTACCTGGAAAGAGTTATTCACGCTGGGTTAATCCAACATTTGGCCTTAATCTATTGTCAATTCCCTAGAATGCTCTAACAGGTGCTATAGCTCCGTAAGAAGAATTTTATCTCTCCCAAACTTCCTACACCTTTAGTCAACACAATTTCAACACAAGGTTTAGGGCTGGTGGAAACTGCAATAATGACACAAGGTCAATACTGATTTACACTATGATTTACACACGACTAGGGCTCCGAGGGCCTATGGTAACACAAATAACACTGCTCTACAGGCAAAATGGTTCTGAAATAAATGTAGTCAAACTTTACTAATTCTGGGTCACTGAGAACGAAAATGATGCTTAAAATTGTTGATTGGCTCTAGTTTTCAAGTTATGCTATTGGGTCAGTATATACGACCCTTGACTTGGGAATAGCGGAGGATAAGTGAGTTATAAAGGGAAGGGATCTCAATTTAAACCAGAAATGACTAAAATACATCTTTGACTGGATCTATGAATAAATCTATGACTGGGTTTGGACAGTACTTGCTTTTTAGGCAAAACAATGAATGATGCAATCTGAAGCTGGTATTGCGTCATACATGATATGAATTGCATCATGTCATTCCTAGAAGTCATGGATCATGCAATCATAATGAAGCTTACATCACTCTGCTGAACAAATTGCCCTATATCAGCTCTAGAAATCATACAGTGTCGTGCTCTCTTATTTGTCAGTGTTTGATTTTGCAAAGGGACACATTTCTGTTTAGCCAAAGTGAGCAGAGATGCCTCATACTTGTGTGAACAGTGCAGATAACTTCTGCTATGTTTGTGGTGAAGTGATTTTTGCATCACAAAAGCACAGTATAACCACTATGGTTAAGAAAGCCTATCACCTTTATTTTGGCTGCAAAATTGGAGATCAGGACAAGAGGTGGGCCCCACACATATGCTGCAACACTTGTGCAATAAATCTTCGCCAGTGGTTGAACAGGAAAAGGAAATCTATGCCTTTTGCAGTGCCAATGATTTGGAGAGAGCCAACAGATCATACCAGCAATTGTTACTTCTGCATGGTGCCTCCAGTTGGGAAAGGTGTGTCAAAGAAGAAAAAGTGGACTGTGCATTATCCAAACATTCCATCGGCTATACACCCAGTACCCCACGGAGAAGGACTGCCGGTTCCTGATGCACCAGAATCATTCTCACTTGAGTCAGACGAGGAAGAGGAAGTGGATGAAACTTCTGGCCCTGAACCATCAATATCACAGGACCCACATTTTCTCCCATCCTCCTCCTCTGAACCACACCTCATAACACAAGGTGAACTGAATGACCTTGTCAGGGATTTGGAACTACCCAAGAGTAAGGCAGAGCTGTTGGGCTCCAGACTACAGCAGTGGAATCTCCTGGCAGGTGATGTTAGGGTTTCCATGTTCCGTGACCATAAAAAGGATCTTGTCCCATTCTTCTTCATGGAAGGTGATCTTGTAGCCTGCAACAACATCAATGGTGTGATGGCAGCCCTCAACATCGTTCACGATCCAGATGAGTGGAGACTGTTCATTGATTCATCAAAGACGAGTCTTAAAGCTGTTTTGCTGCATAATGGCAATGTTTTGCCATCAATTCCAGTTGGTCATGCAGTCCATATGAAGGAAACCTATGACAACATGAAACAACTTTTGAGGTGCATAAACTATGACCAACATCAGTGGCAGCTTTGTGGCGATTTGAAGGTTGTTGCTCTCTTGCTTGGTCTGCAGACTGGATACACAAAGTACTGCTGTTTTCTCTGCGAATGGGATAGTCATGCAAGAGATTCCCACTACATCAAGAAAGATTGGCCACTCCGACAGTCATTGGAGCCTGGGAGGAAAAGTGTTCAGCATCCACCACTTGTTGAATCAAGGAAGATTTTGTTACCACCCTTACACATCAAGCTGGGTCTGATGAAGAACTTTGTCAAGGCCATTGACAAAACACAAGCAGCTTTCAAGTACCTCCGTGGAAAATTTCCAAGGTTAAGTGAAGCTAAGATAAAGGAAGGTGTCTTTGTTGGTCCTCAGATTCGTGAACTTCTTCGAGATGATGCATTTGACCATGCACTGTGTGGCAAGGAAAAGATGGCCTGGAAAGCCTTCCAGTTAGTGGCAATAAATTTTCTTGGAAACAACAAGGCAGACAACTACAGGTTGTTGGTGGAAAGCTTCCTCAAGACATACAAAAGCCTTGGTTGCGACATGTCACTAAAGATACATTTTTTGCACTCTCATCTAGATTTTTTTCCACCGAACTGCGGAGCAGTGAGCAACAAGCACGGCGAGCGATTTCATCAGGACATTGCAACAATGGAGAAACGCTATCAGGGCAAATGGAGCCCATCAATGCTTGCAGACTATTGCTGGACAGTGACAAGAGATGCTCCATTTAATGAATACAAGAGACAAGCCAAGAAGCGCCCAGTAGACACTGAATAGGACTAAACTATGTACATAATAGTTTTTTGCCTTTTGTTTCATAATAAATTTTAGTTAAATAACCCTTTTACTGATCTTTAAAGTGTTACATAAACAGGACAGGTGAAATATTATCATGTAAAGCAACCATAAACACATGAAAAGACCTAGGTTTACAATTTATGATTAAAACTCTACTATCTACACAATATACATAGACATAAAATGTAAAAACAGTAGCCAATCAGTTGTTTTAATTGTCATATTTGAATTCAGCACATCAAAATACATAATAAATAGCACATTTTATCTCTGAACCAGACAACTTCTCAAAAATTGTAGACCAGTGTAATAATAATAAACTCCAGTGGAGCTACGGTCCATTGACACCAGCTGGGGTCTGGCCCCATTGACTCCAGTGGAGCTGCAGCCGATTGACACCAGCTGGGGGTCTGGCCCCATTGATTCCAGTGGAGCTATGGCCGATTGACCCCAGCTGGGGGACTGGCCCCACTGATTCCAATGGAGCAACAGCTGATTCACACCAGCCCAGATGTGGCTCGATAAATCCGGGTTGGTGCCACTAAGTTATTTGCTTTGTGTTCGAAGGAAATTGCCTTTAGGTCCCAGGGAAAGGTGTGGCGCCGTCCATCTGTGTGGAGTCAGAAATGTTGACGAGTTTCTCTTTTTTGCTGTTCCCCAGAACTGAGGGCAGGTTGTTCCATCTGTGAAAGGTGAACCGAGGTTATCACAGACAACGCCCCCTGTCTGATTCCTCGACCGGTACAAGTTCCATGGAATGGCTTTATCAGGAGTGCTGGCTGGCAGGTGGCCTGGTCACGGCGCAGGATGTTTATCTTTGTGACAGGGCATTTCCTAACACCTCCTCAGCGCCAGGACTTGTCAATAAATGAAGGCAGTGATACCTGTGGGTACTGAGGGATTTGGTGCGTAATCTGGCCGCCAGCCAATGTCCACAAACACATGGGCCCAGGTCTTCAAAGTTACTTTATGCTCCTAACGTCCATTGATTTAGGGTGACCAGATAGAAAGTGTGAAAAATAGGGACAGGGATGGGGTGTAATAGGTGCCCATATAAGAAAAATTCCCAAATATCGAGACTGTCCCTATAAAATCGGGACATCTGGTCACCCTACATTGATTTCAATATGCAGTGTTGTGGTAGCTGGGTTGGTCCCAGAGGGACAAGGAGGAGGAAGGAATAGCTTTTCTTTGACCAACTTCTCTTGGTGAGAGAGAGAAGCTTTCAAGCTGCACGGAGCTCTTCTCAGGGCCGGGAAAAATACTCAGAGTGTCACAGCTAAATATAAGGCGGAACAGATTGTTTGGCACGAGGAGTTAACGCACAGTTCAAGGCCCTGCCTAGGTTTCAGAGCCCAAGCTCCAGCCCACGCTAGAATGAGCTGAGTGACCACAGTCGGTGTCGTAGTACCAGAGGGCAGCGTGTTGGGAAGTTCTGTTCTGGCTCAATCCTGTGAATCCGTGACTCTGGGACAGCCCCGCAGGCAGTGGCAGATAGAGTCAGGGCTCATGCTCCTTCTCAGGTCGACGGAGACTCTGGCCTGGTCTACACTACGCGTTTAAACCGGTTTTAGGAGCGTAAAACCGATTTAACGCCACACCCGTCCACACTAAGAGGCCCTTTATATCAATATAAAGGGCTCTTTAAATCGATTTCTGTACTCCTCCCTAACGAGAGGAGTAGCGCTAGTATCGGAATTACCATATCGGATTAGGGTTAGTGTGGCCGCAGATCGACGGTATTGGCCTCCGGGTGGTATCCCACAGTGCACCACTGACCGCTCTGGACAGCAATCTGAACTCGGATGCAGTGGCCAGGTAGACAGGAAAAGCCCCGCAAACTTTTGAATATTTCCTGTTTGGCCAGCGTGGAGCTCCGATCAGCACGTGTGGCGATACAGTTAAAAATAAAAATAAAAAAAGAGCTCCAGCATGGACCATGCGGATGTGATCGCTGTAAGGGCAGGCAAATCTGTTCTATCAGCGCTCCGTTACAGAAGATGAAATTCAAAATCATTTTTAAAAATTCTCCAGACAGACGCCATAGCAGGGACTCAGCGCATGACACGGTTCCACATGGGGAATTATTAGTTAAATTGGAAAAGATGGGGATAAATATGAAAATTGAAAGGTGGATAAGGAACTGGTTAAAGGGGAGACTACAACGGGTCATACTGAAAGGTGAACTGTCAGGCTGGAAAGAGGTTACTAGTGGAGTTCCTCAGGGATCAGTTTTGGGACCAATTTTATTTAACCTTTTTATTACTGACCTTGGCATGAAAAGTGGGAATGTGCTAATAAAGTTTGCGGATGACACAAAGCTGGGAGGTATTGCTAACACAGAGAAGGACCGGGATATCATACAGGAAGATCTGGATGACCTTGTAAACTGGAGTAATAGTAATAGAATGAAATTTAATAGTGAAAAGTGCAAGGTGATGCATTTAGGGATTAATAACAAGAATTTTAGTTATAAATTGGGGATGCATCAGTTGGAAGTAACAGAGGAGGAGAAGGACCTCGGAGTATTGGTTGATCACAGGATGACTATGAGCTGCCAATGTGATATGGCCGTAAAAAAAGCTAATGCGGTTTTAGGATGCATCAGGCGAGGTATTTCCAGCAAAGATAAGGAGGCGTTAGTACCGTTATATAAGGCACTGGTGAGACCTCATCTGGAATAGTGTGTGCAGTTCTGGTCTCCCATGTTTAAGAAGGATGAATTCAAACTGGAACAGGTTCAGAGACGGGCTACTATGATGTTCCGAGGAATGGAAAACCTGTCTTATGAAAGGAGACTCAAAGAGCTTGGCTTGTTTAGCCTAACCAAAAGAAGGTTGAGGGGGGATATGATTGCTCTTTATAAATATATCAGAGGGATTAATATTAGGGAGGGAGAAGAATTATTTAAGCTTAGTAACAATGTGGACACAAGAACAAATGGATATAAACTGGACACTAGGAAGTTTAGACTTGAAATTAGATGAAGGTTTCTAACCATTAGAGGAGTGAAGTTCTGGAACAGCCTTCCAAGGGGAGTAGTGGGGGCAAAAGACATATCTGGCTTTAAGACTAAGCTTGATAAATTTATGGAGGGGATGGTATAGCCTAATTTTGGCAATTAATTTGGCAATTGATCTTTGATTATCAGCAGGTAAGTATGCCCAGTGGTCTGTGATGGGATGTTAGATAAAAGGTAATAAAAGGTAATAATTGGAGATATACCAATCTCCTAGAACTGGAAGGGACCTCAAAAGGTCATCGAGTCCAGCCCCCTGCCTTCACTAGCAGGACCAATTTTTGCCCCAGATCCCTAAGTGGCCTCCTCAAGGCTTGAACTCACAGAGAATTCCTTCCTGGGTGCTGGCTGGTGAGTCTTGCCCACATGCTCAGGGTTTAATTGACCGCCATATTTGGGGTCGGAAAGGAATTTTCCTCCAGGGCAGATTGGCAGAGGCCCTGGAGGTTTTTCGCCTTCCTCTGCAGCATGGGGCACGGGTCACTTGCTGGAGGATTCTCTGCAGCTTGAGGTCTTCAAACCGCAATTTGGGGACTTCAATAACTCAAACATAGGCTAGGGGTTTGTTACAGGAGTGGGTGGGTGAGATTTTGTGGCCTGCGTTGTGCAGGAGGTCAGACTAGATGATCATAATGGTCCCTTCTGACCTTAAAGTCTATGAGTCTAATTTGAGTCACTGCAACTAATTTGTACCCTTTCTGGATTTCTTTGGCAGTTCAACAGACTGAGTAATGAAGATCTACTTTCTGCAGCTGAACAACTTCAGCAACAATATAACAAAGAAATCTCAAAAGATCTCAGTGACGAGGTCATCTTCCTCAAACGAATACATTCCACAAACTAAATTGGATTGCAAGCCACAGGAACTGCTTCAAGAAATACTGGAGCTTGGACTCTCTGGGGTGTTTCCTAATATCACAATCACATTGCGTTGCAATGGTTCACGGTCACAGACCCCAGAGTACGCAGGGTCTGGGCTCTAGGGCAGTGTCACAGTCACAGACCCCACGACCTTCCCCCTCATGGCAAATTTCAGCAATTTCAGGTTCCGCCCCAAATGGGAACCCAGCCGGGTTTTGAGCTAGCGACTCCTCCCGGCAGTGGAATCCCCGTTCCCCACACAGCTCTGGCAGCCGGGCCTGCTCCTGATCACAGCTGGGGTCAGACACCGGGAGAGTCAGGCACTGGCAGTGCCAGGGATACGTTGGACCCTGCAGTGCTGAGAGGGGGCAGGGCTGGCGCCCGGCATCGGCAATGCGAAGGGAGAGCGTTAGGGCAAGAGCAAGAAGCACCGTGAGCCCCTGGCCCTGGCACCACCATTGAGCAGTGGCTAGACCCAGTCTCCAGAACCTCCTCCTGGATTCCAATGACCTGGCCCCTGCAGCCCAGTCTGTGCCGACCTCTCTTGGGCAGGGGGGCCGCAGGCTGCAGCTCGCTGGCTCTGGCAAGCTCCAACCTCTGCTGCCCTTCGCCCCCGTCCGTCTGACCTCACACCTGGGCAGGGCAGGGGGATCACACTGACCTCGCCGATCACAGAGCTTCTGGCAATGAGCAGAGAGCAGGTGTCTGCCCTCAGCCCACGGAGGAGCCCCTCACTCTCACACACCCCATCTGCCTCGGACCTGGGCAGCCTGGGGAGGGGAACGCGGGTGTCTGAGGCTGGGGCAGAATCTGCTCCCACTTGTGCACCGTTAGTGACAAGAGGAGAGAGGGTTTCTGTGTCTGGGGGAAGCGGGAATTCTCTGCAATGTTTTTCTGGATGAGATGCCTGGCAGGGACTGACTTGTCTAGGGGTTGCTACCCAGCGGGTGCCAAAGGGTTAAACAGCTGGCTGTGGGGCAGAGCAGGAGACTGAGGGGTTTGTGTCACTGTCTGGGGTGGGAGGAAGGGTTTGTTAAAGAACAGGCAGAAACCTCAGGCCCCCCCATCCCACTTACCACCTCAGTGATACACAGATCTCATTAGCCACCCCCACCCCAATCACCCCTCACTGAGACACAGACCCCCCCACCCAGCAACAGCCACGTTACACAGCTCGGTTGTTTCCCTCCCTCTGGCTCAGTTCCAGGGGACTCTGCAAATGACTCAGCAAGTGACCCGGCCATGAAGGGAACCCAGAGCCGCGCGCAGCCTGTGGGTGACGCCCGTTCTGCCCCCTTCACACCGAGGATTTCACAACCTCCCACAGACACGTCCTGAGCCAATGGGACCCTGCTCACCCCTTCTGCACCCTCAGCAGATGCCCGGGAGCAGGAGGTGCGGTACAGCCAGGCCAGGCCCTGCAGGCTCCTCTGCCCCATGGACTCGTGCTCTCAGCAGGGCTGTTCCTGCCCCTGCCAGCTGCCGGCTGCATGGCAGGGAAGGGCAGTGGGGAGTTGTGGGGACCCGTTGTTTGCTGCCGGGGGGGCTGTGGGAGCCCAGGGGGAGCTGGATGGGAGCTGGGCCTGAGCCAGGGGATGGGGAACATGTGGCATGTGACCCCGTGACCTTTCTGCAGTAACATCGTTGGGTGTCGGCCTAGGGAGGTGGGACCCGGCTGGGCTGGCTCACAGGGTCCCAACCTGGGGGCCCCACCAGGGGATCGTAACCCCCCTGCCTCTCCATCAGGGATGCTGAGAGAAACTCGAAAGTGTCAGCCCACACCCATCCTAATCACGCCTCACTGAGACACAGACCCCCAAGCACCTGCACCTCAATCACCCTTTTACTGCAAAACAAATGTTCCCATTCACCAACCACTCTGAAAAATATACTCCCCCCAGTCAAGCCCTGCCCTGTCACACAGTGAGAGACAGTTCCTGCCCCAGCTGAGATTGGGTCTCATTGTGCCAGGTGCTGCACAGACACCCCCCATATCTCTCCTCCCACATACAGCGCCTCCTCCTCACCCGGCCTCTGTCTGTTATGGCCCCTGAGCTCTCGGATTTGCTAGCTCAGGCAATGGCAGCTCTCACTCTCCGCATGTGACGTTATTGACATAATCTGTAACTGCATAGATCGCTGTTGCAACCACTGTTATATATTTGCAGCAAATATTGTCTAAAGGTTGTCATGTAAGGAGTCAATGGAGCGCACTCGAGTGCAAAAATTACGCTAATGGAGAGAGTACTCTGCAACTGTATTGATGTAACTAAATTAATTTCGAAATCCATTTTGTTAAATTGGGGCAATGTCTGTGTGCTGACTGGGTCTATGTCAGTTTTTGAGTGCTTCAGTTTCCTGGCTCTGTGTTTGTGGCATGTCCCAACCTTGGCTGTTCTCAAGCCCTGAATGCTGTCTCAGTGCTGTGTGCTGAGGACTTTTATGAATAAGCATCCGCAGGACTGGGACAAGTACCTGCCCCACCTGCAGTACAGGGAAGTGCCCCAGGAATCCACAGGGTTCTTCCCTTTTGAGCTGCTGTATGGGAGGAGAGTGAGGGGACCCCTGGACCTGGAGTAGGGACGATTGGGAGGAGAAGGGGGAAGACCCCCCTCGTGGATCTCTTCCCTGAGGTGGGAGCCAATCCTCCCGTCAGGTGTCCCCCATTCAGAGTCACTGGGAAAACAGCCCAGAGCCTGGAGAGAGGGGTCAAGGACATGCTGGCTTTAGAGGTGATCCAGCCATTCAGCAGCCCATGGGCCTCACCCATGGGGCTGGTCCCCAAGAAAGATGGGTCGCTCTGGTTCTGTGGGGACTATCGAAAGCTTAATGCCATCACTATGTCAGATGCTACCCCATGCCTAGGCCTGGTGAGATCCTAGATAAGCTGGGGGGCCGGGGGGGAGGGCTCATTACCTCTCTACTATGGATCTCACCAAGGGCGACTGGCAGGTGCCTTCAGACCCAGATGCCAGGTTGAAATCTGCCTTCACCACCCCTTTGGGGCTCTTTGAGTTCCTGGTCCTGCCTTTCGACCTCAAGGGGGCGACGGCCACCTCCCAGCACCGGGGGGGGGGGGGTTGGTTCCTGAGGGGGATGCAGAACTTGGCCCTGGCGTGCATTGACGATATCTGTGTCTTTAGCCAGACCTGGGAGAAACACGTGTCCCAGGTGAAGAGGGGGCTGGGCTGCCTCAAGGAGGCAGGAGTGACGGTAAAAGCTGGAAAGTGTAAGGTGGGGATGGCAGAGGTGTCGAACCTGGGCCACAAGGTGGGGAGCGGCTGCCCAAGCCCAGAGCCGGCCAAGGTGGAGATGATCAGAGATTGTCCTGTTCCCCAGACCAAGAGACAGGTCCAGGCATTTATCATGATGGCAGATTACTACCAGGGCTTTGTACCCCACCCTAGCTCCCTAGCTGCCCCCATCACTGAGCTATGTGAGAAGGGGAAGCCAGACGAGGTGGTCTGGGCTGTGGAAGTAGGGAAAGAATAAGGATTTGAAGGGGATCTTAATGCATGTCAGTCAGTTAGCAAGAGTTAGCCCAGCTGTAACCCTAATGACATGAGACTTCTAGAAGCAAGGATAGTGTGAGGCAGAGGGAAAGAACTGTGTAAAAAGTTATTACGACCTTGTAACTGATAAACCAAATATGCAGACTGGTGTCTTTTAGGAGTGAGAAAAATAAGATAGCAGGATGGCTTATGTATAAACAAAATGCAGTTGTTGCTCATTATCGTCTGTATTATTGCTAGTTATTGTTTGTAACAAAGGTATAAATGCTTGCTGTAATTGTTTACCAGTTGAGAGACCTGTCCAGGACTGGGGCGACCCTGTGTCCTAGGGCACTCTCTCCCTCTATTGTAATTACTAGAGAAATAATAAAGTATTTGATTTTGCTGCACCCAAAGAAAAAGCGAGAACTGAGTTTTTCTCCGACAATTTGGGGGCTCGTCCGGGATGGCAACGCCCACGGACCCACAGACGGCTACTACAGATCATTCCTCTTCGAACCCCATGGCGCCACATGAGAGGTATGAGACCTTTTGAAATCTCTATTGGGGTATCAGAGGAGGACTGTCCATGCGGACGTCTGTCTCTGTTGGGCTCACGCCATCTGAACTTATTGACTGTGCAGCAGGATCAGATGCAGAGTAGTATTGGGGAAAGGCCCCAACAAGGTTAGTTTATAGCAGTATTGGGAACTGCTGAGTTGGCCAACAAAGAAATGCATAAGGTAAATGCATAAGGTAAATGCATAGGTAAATGCATAAGGTAATGCATAGGTAAATGCATTAGAATGCACCGGTGCTGAGGGGTTTTTACTGCCTCAAGAGGGGTTGTCATACCGCCTCATGGTATTGGGTCCGGACCAGGTAAAGATGCATCGTGGTTTAAAAAAAAAAAAAAAAAAGAGGCCTTGGTGTGTGTGTGTACACCAGTATGAGTGACTGTTACCGGAAGACACCCAGAGTACCCTGTGAAGCGAAAGCTCGTGACCAGGACTACTCTAACGCAAGCCCGGTAACTAGTGGATCTTTAGGAGATCCGACCCACGGTGGGCTAACTCGGCCTGGCATCGTCCGGCGAGGAAGCTACCTGGGTCTAGGAGTGTGTGAACCCATCTTCCCTCCCCTTTCCTTTCTGCATGGGCTACTGACAGTCTGATCATCTCACTGGATGCAATCAGAGTAAGCGGTGCCGTCTCCCAGAGACTAGCTGACGCTCTTTGCTGAAGGGAGGTGTAGGAGAGTCATAGTCATCCTTGTTAGTCTCTTCTGTGTGAGTGCCCTGTAGGGAGAGATCCTTAGTTTATGAGCCGCTAGCGTGGACAGGGCACCCTCTCTGTGTGTGTAAGTGGAAAATGGGTAAGGAACAGTCTAAACATTCCACCTCACCCCCTAAGGGTACCCCAGCATATTACATGTATGTACATTATGGTCCTAAAACCTGCAGGTATTTAAATGATTGGAATCTTTGCACGCGTGAAAATCTATCTAAACAATGCCCATTAGAAGGTACCTTCAATCTAGATAAGATCATAGCTCTCAGAGGAGCTTTTAATCACCAAAGAAAAGCCTCTGACACAGTGTGAGCAATTTGTCTAGGAACGGGTTAATTTGAAATTCAGCTTGGCTTACAGATAAAGAGAAAGTTGCTCTATGTTCAAGGTCAAGAATCAACACAGACTATGCTAAGTACAAAGAAAAACTGCTTTTGGCCTCAGCTGGCTGTGGGAAAAATATAGACAGAGGCAAACCAAAGGCAATACAAGTTACAGAACAGTGTGTCTTTGCGACCCTGGAACCGGTGTGGCTTGGTGACACTGGAGAAGCCACAGGCAGCTGATCTGGACTGAAATCTCTGAAAGAGACACCGCAGGAGATTTCAGGGTGTAAAAGAACAGCCCTCCCAAGAGCGGAAGAATGTTGGAAATTCTGGACAAGCTGTATACAGGATAATCTCCCCTTCCACCTATTCCCCTTCTCTGAACGTTATACACAGACATGGCCAGTCTGGACATGTGTGAGTATTAAAGTGGCTTAGGGCTTGGGGCATTCATGTTTTTCCTGAGTGATGTGAGAGCATTCCCAACACTCTCCATTGTTGTTTTATTATTTTTAATGAAGCTTTAAAATTTGGTTATATGGTGTATTTTCTTTATTTTCCCCCAACGTCCTGCAATGTCAGCCTGATCACCTGACATGAGAGAGAGATTGGTAACAGAAATTTGTCACGGTTTGGTGAGCAATTGAGAATGGGGGAGCCCTGCAGAATTTACACCATCTATCTGTTTTACCCTTGTTATTTTATGTTTGTTTTGTTTGTGTTATATGTTAAGGATTGCATGATTAAAGGTAAGCCCTAATAGAATAAGGAAACACTATCTGGTTCTGGTCTGTTTAACCGGTTACTGTTGTTTTTCTGCTCTGTTCATTTGGGCGTTAGGTGTGTGGGCGGAACTGAACTTCTCGTTCGTAATTCCTCAGAGTGGAAGCCATGTGTGCGATGAAGCTCTGAGGTTGTACTGAGATCCTTCTGTCCCGTCCCCTGTAACGGACAATGTAATAGAAGTAGGAAAATCTGGCTTAGACTGTAATTCTCTCTGCTCTCTGTGTAATTTTCTTTTCTGTTTAAGTGTCCGCAACAAATGGGTAGGTCTCTGGATAAACCCCCTAAAGTGGTTTGGATTATATTTTAAGTAAATGGCCTTTATCCACTGGTCATGTATTTTTGCCCAGAGGGCAAGCCTCATGAGGGAGGATTCGAATAGCCTTGTGAGGAAGAATGTTTAAGAGAAGAGACCAGGAAGGGTGGGGGCTAGTTGAGAAGCCCACCCTCCTAGCTAAACTGGTATTGGAACAAGCGAGAAAAGCAGGATCGGGCCCAAGCGGGCAGGCAACAGACAAAGAGATTGGAAAACAGGTTGGAAACTTTTGAGGGTGTAGTGGAAGGAAGAAGTAAGTAAGTATAAGCATGGGGATTTCCAATACCCAGGACAATACTTGAAATGGTGATTTGAGTTGATAAAAGTGACTGTTGGGAGACAAGCAAGTGATTTGAGGAAATGAGAAGTTAACTCTGTAGATGCTGGAGGGAACAGCAGTTGAACTTTGTAAAAATGCTAAGCGGAAAGTTCTTGGTGTCTTTGAAATGTTTGTAAATAAATTCAGGCAAAGAAATTATTAGATTGCGATCATTTGGCTATGAACAATTTAGTCGAATTAGCTAAAGAAATGTATACAGTGCTATGTACCGGTAATTGAAATCCTATTAGGCTCTATGGGGCACTATAAGAAGTGCTTTTCTTTCAGTGTTTGAAAGCAGGAGTTAGAAGTAAAAAAAAAAGCCATCAAAATTCTGGTAAAGATAATTATGTCCCTTTTAAAGTATGAATCTTTAAGCTGTGAATAGCTTTGGATCCAGAAGCAAGCCAGGAAGCAACTGTATTAATGCAAATTATCTAACTGATAAGGTAGAAGCCACTGAAACCTGGGCTGCCTATGAAACACATACAAGAAAATATGGGGTAATTCCTCTGTTTTGCCTGAAATCAACGAGGGTATTTGTATATTTTAAGCAATGATTGACTGCCCAGACGGGGTAGACCTCTGTTTTTTGTCTTTCAGATAATCAAAGAAAACTAATGCCAGCTGAACAGCATTCAACGTACCATGATTTACTGGCACAGTAAAAATTATGTTTTGTGTTCTATGTTCTGTCTTGTGGTGTTTGTCTCGTAGCCAGAATTGTTGTGTTTGATATTTTCATGGGATGGTCTGATTTGAAATCAAGCGGAAGTGTTGGATTGAAATGCAGATACTTGTTTTGTTCAACTTAGAATACAAAGTGTTTGGATACATCAGAAAAATTTGATATACTAAAGTCTAATACATTTTCTTAAGTAAGAGAAAGAAACTACATTGGCCAAATCTTTTAATTGAAAATTGTTGTTAAAATTTGCATACCGACAGTCTTTGGAAGCAAAGACATGAAAAGTTAACCCACTCCCCATATTGTACATGGGATCTTCTGGCTACCTCAGATTTCTAGCCAGAGGACTGGGGATGGTAGGAAGCTATTGCTGTTGTTAAATGTACTGCTCACAAGACCCCTCATGATGAAGTTACCCGTGGAAATGCTTTGGCAGACTCTGCAGCCAAAGCAGCGGTCCTTTCCGTACCTCAGGCTGAACATACTTGTGTCCTAATTGAGCAGCCTTCACTAGCCTCCCTTGAGTATCTGGCTAAGATCCAGGAGGCTGCATCAAGAACCGAGACACACTCTTGGAGTGCTGCTGGATGCATTTTACATACTGATCATCTCTGGCGTGCCCTGGATGGTCGCCTGGTGGCTCCGAAGTTGTTAATGCCCTATCTTGCTCGCATATATCATGGAATGGCACACGTGAGCAAAGGGGGGATGGTTGCTGCAGTTAACCGAGATTGGTGTGCACCCAGTTTCCCTTCTGTAGCACATTCCTACTGTCAACACTGTGTGATTTGTCAACAGCACAACATTGGTAAAGCTGTTAAAGCTAAGCGGGCAGCCCACCCTCCTCCTTGGGGACCTTTTGTAAATATTCAGATTGATTTTATTCAAATGTCTAAATGTTGTGGTTATGAATATGTGTTAGTTTTAGTTGATGTATTTACCAATTGGGTTGAAGCTTTTCCTTGCAGGAAAGCAGATGCCAGGACTGTTGTGAAACTTCTGCTTAAAGATTTTTATACACGTTTCAGCATCCCTGTGAGTATCAACAGTGATCGTGGAACTCATTTTACTGGACAAGATTGTAAAGGAGTTATGTGCAGCTTTGCAGCTCCAACACAACCTTCACTGCCCTCACCACCCACAGTCTGCTGGGACAGTGGAATGCCAGAACAGGATTTTAAAAAATAAACAGGCCAAGATTTGTGCTGAGACAAACTTAAAGTGGCCAGATGCCCTTCCTTTGGCACTGATGAGTATGAGAGGCATTCCCAATCGAAAGACTGGACTCAGCCCTCATGAAATTTTGACAGGACGCCCAATGCGACTACCAGCTGCACCCCCACTAACCCTAGCTCAAATGGACATTCATTTGATGGATGACATAATGCTTAAGTATTGTCTGGCACTAATGAAATGTGTTAAGTCTTTTTATACACAGGTGAAGGAAGCACTACCGAAGGATCCTGTGCAACCTTGCCACTCGTTGGAACGAGGAGACTGGGTCTACATAAAGATCCATCGATGAAAGACTGCCTTGGCTCCATGCTGGAAAGGCCCTTTCCAAGTCCTGTTAACCACCAACACTGCTGTGAAGTGTCAAGGACTACCTGCCTGGACCCATGCATTGCACTGCAAGAAAAGACCCCTCCACCTCGGGAGGACACTTCTACTGATGATCAGCGTACTCCTTCTTCTAGTTCTACTGTGCTTTCTGGACAGCAGGGAAAAAGGACAAGGTGAAGTGCTGGTTAACCTCTCCCTTGTCCACTGACAGACCAACTGTGCCTTTGAACTTTTCTAGAAGAAGCAAAACCATTACAGGGTGATGTGCTGGTAAACCTCTCCCCTGTAGGATGCTGAACCACAACTGTTTTGGGAAAGAAGAAGAAACACTCACTCCACTGACATTGCCAAAGTCCAGGAATTCCTGACCAAAAAGGACATTAAGAACTGACCCTGGTGAAGAAACAAAGAATTATACACTGGCAGGAAGAAATTTGTGGGACCCCTGCTTGGGAATGTGGTATTGATTGGATTTTGGGGTTTATTCTACAGGCTGCGCCCTGTGTTCTGAGTAAATCTTTCAGCATGTATTGCCCTCCCTAATTGGATTTTAAATGACATTGCCCTTATCCAGTTTTCAGATCACTTCTACATACCCAAATTGCTCACAAGGGGCTGCCATTAGATTAGCACAACAGAGAGCCTGGGTTATTTCCTCTGGAAAAAGAGGGAATTGAGCAGACCCCTGTGGGCTAGGGCCACTAGTGCAGCAGCCATTTGGAATATTCTTAAAAGCCAAGAACATGATAAGAAATTGAGCCAACTAGAAAAGGCCACTAGCCTTATTTTTGAAGCTCAGCTATCTTAAGTACAGGCTGGAATGGGTAAGTTACATGTCATTTCCACCATTAGTTCTATGACCCAGAAGTTACTGACAGAGATGGTATTGAATATCACTGAGGCTGGGAAGGCATTGCAGTGGGATCTAGACCAGACTTGGCCCACAGCCCTTACAGACACATCAGGAACCATCTGATCTATGGTCATGGAAACATACTTGGACACTTTCTGGATGAAAGTGTGAACATTCACAGTGCTCCTTCCAAGCATATGGACCGGTTAGGGTGAGTGTGGGCTCCCACATACCAAATCCTGCCGGGTCCATGGGGAGGATGCATGTGGGAGTGAATTATTTACCAAGACATCTGGGAAATTAGACCACCTGATATACCTAACTGATTTATAGTCAGTGTCCCTAGAATAACACCTGACATTTTGGATAAGAATAGGGAGTCAATGGACGTTTTGACCGTTAGAACCACCACAGCTCAGTGTATCTATAAACTGAAGCCAGGGGAAGTTGTCACTGTTCATGATAACGTTTGCTGGAAGGGTAGAGGACAAGGAGCTATCCTAACAGGACACCTCCTTTTTCAAGTTAATGATAGCTGTGTGTATGTTAAAACCACCACTTATGTACTAAGTATGATGTATTGTGCTTTGTGACCAAAACTGTATAACAACCCCATTATATTATATGGGAATGTTATTGTTTGTAGTGTTGTTCGTTAGCTTAAGATTATATTGTTGTTGTTGTAAAAGACGTAATAATAGTAAAACCATTCATGTT
Source organism: Mauremys mutica (assembly GCF_020497125.1). Classification (NCBI taxonomy): domain Eukaryota; kingdom Metazoa; phylum Chordata; order Testudines; family Geoemydidae; genus Mauremys; species Mauremys mutica. Next base: position 13,224,074 of record NC_059088.1, read on the forward strand.
CATGCTAATCATGCATTGTCATTACATCCAATGAAAACCCCTAAGGTTGAAATATCTGCTGTAGAATCTGAAATCCATGGTTTAATGCAAATAGAGATTTGAAAATATCTGTTGCACTAGAAGTACAAAAGGGGGGAGTGTGGAAGTAGGGAAAGAATTAATAAGGATTTGAAGGGGATCTTAATGCATGTCAGTCAGTTAGCAAGAGTTAGCCCAGCTGTAACCCTAATGACGTGAGACTTCTAGAAGCAAGGATAGTGTGAGGCAGAGGGAAAGAACTGTGTAAAAAGTTATTACGACCTTGTAACTGATAAACCAAATATGCAGACTGGTGTCTTTTAGGAGTGAGAAAAATAAGATAGCAGGATGGCTTATGTATAAACAAAATGCAGTTGTTGCTCATTATCGTCTGTATTATTGCTAGTTATTGTTTGTAACAAAGGTATAAATGCTTGCTGTAATTGTTTACCAGTTGAGAGACCTGTCCGGGACTGGGGCGACCCTGTGTCCTAGGGCACTCTCTCCCTCTATTGTAATTACTAGAGAAATAATAAAGTATTTGATTTTGCTGCACCCAAAGAAAAAGCGAGAACTGAGTTTTTCTCCGACAGGGCCGAGCAGTGCCAGAGGGCTCTCCCTGCGCTGACGGAGGCTCTAATCCAGGGCCCGATAAATCTGGTAAACCCAGACTTTGCCAAGCCCTTTTCAGTGTTCACTGACACCTCAGACGCAGGGCTGGGCACGGTGCTGATGCAGGCCGACGCTAAGGGGAGGAGACACCCCATCGGGTACCTGAGCAGGAAGCTGCTGCCCCGGGAGCAGAACTATGTGGCCACAGAGAAGAAATGCCTGGCCATGGTGCAGGCCCTTAAACAGCTGTGGCCATAACTAGTTGGGAAGCGCTTTACTGAGTACACTGACAACTCTCCTCTGACATGGCTGCATCAAATGCAAGGAGCTGATGCTGAGCTGCTGGTGACAGAGACACCTGGTCAGAGGGTGGCCAAGGTCAAGATGGGGGATCTTACCCAAGAGAGCCAGAATCACAGCACCGCAGACTGGAGCGCTGGGAGAAGACCCGATCTCAGTTTGAACCGCAGGGGTTTTGGGGTGGCAAAGGGCCACAGGCCGCATAAACATTCCCTCATGCGGCCTGTGAGTGCCATCAAGCACCCCCGACCTAAGGGAGGGCGTGAAACTGGAAGGCCCCGGTGTAACTCCCACCAAGGAATGGGAGAGGTGCTGGGGCATCCATGGGAACGTTGGTGGGTTGGAACTTCCCCAGGTCACCGGCTAAAGTGACCCTGCTCAGTTCGGTCTCGAAAAGGGGAGAGATGTGACGAAGTGGGAATGTTCTTAATGTTTTCTCTGAATACTGTGTGGGTGCCTCAGTTTCCCCTGTGCATTTCTTATGTATCTAGGTGGTGGGATAAGGGGGTGTGATTGGTGCAGAGCCCTACGCAGGTGTGATGGTGTCTGCACAGAGAATGGCCGACACCCTGTCTCCTGGCAACCAATGGCCTGGGCCCCTCCCCTGCAAGGTGCCAACTGAAGGTGTTGGGGAACAAAGAGATCAGGTGGCCTCCTTGCCCTGGAAAGAGACAAAGGCCAGAAGAGGGGCTGGAGGGGGTGTCAGTTTGGAGCTGGCTGGGGAGACAGGGGGAGTCCCAGAACTGGGGGGTTAACAGGTGAAGGGGAGACAGCCTGTAACACAGGCTGAGAGAGCAAGTCAGGAACCCGTCTCCCAGCCGGCTCCTGGGGCAGAGCTGGCCAGGGGAGGGGGGAAGACAGAGGAGCTTCCACTCCAAACCCAGCAAATATGTCTGCTTGTGACTCCTGGGCTCAGGCCCCTCTGATCCCCAGTGGGAGCGGCAGGTGGGGGTCAGTGGGGAGACATTCGCCGAGTGAAGCGATTCTGGGACCGAGACTCTTGTGGGTGTGATGCAACCTCACCAGCTGCTGAGGGGCCGTGTAACTTGGGGGAAGGCTCCCAGATGGCAGCCTTTCACCTGGGGTTCCTGTGCAGACACAGGAAGGACCGGGGTGCATGGCTGTTACCTGGGGTCCTTCAGCAAATCAGCTTTGATGTACACTTGAGAAGTGACTGTGTCTCTTTAAGACAGGCTCCGGACCCTGTGCCAGTAACGGCCAAAGAGCTGAACCCAGAGATCTGCAGGCAGAGATGGCAGGAGCCAGTGAGCATGTGAATGGCCGGCAGGGAGGGGGGTATTTTCCCCCCTGGCTAGTAGCACAAGGGAAGAACTGCAAAGCTCTGGTTCCTGCCTGTCTGTAGCCAGCCCCTGGAGCTGAGTGGGACAACAGCCCTGCACAGGGGAGAGGTGGCTCACACTGAATCTGATGCGGCAACCAAATCAGTGGGCTTGCTCCCTACCCTCACTGGGACACGGATGCTGGGGGTGGTCGGACCCCCAGTTAAGGTTCTGTAACGAGAACACATCTGAATGGGGGCCCCAAAGAGGTTGAGGAGCATGATCAGCTCCCTGCAGAGGTGCTGATGGGGAATGAACTGAAGAACCAGCCAGATGGTGCCCTGGTCAATGCCTGTGGCTGAGGTCAGGGAGGGCCATTTGGCCTGGCACTGGCAATCCACCCAGCACGGGGGTGTGGAACCTCCAATGGGGGGACGTGAGTTGCCAGGGACAGGGCTTAACAGGGCTGAGACCAACTAAGTCAAACTCAGTCACAGCAATGAGGGCTGGGCCCCGAACCCAGCAGCTGAATTCTAGACCTAGCTGCCGAAGGATCCTTCCTGGAAGAAGCGGGGGCCTTGTGGGCCCCCATGTTGCAAGATCCTGGGGAAGGATCCAGGTGAGAGAAGTGACCCAGTACCAGGAAAGGGCTCCCTGAGGGAAAGCTGAACCTTGGGGGATCAGAGGGTGTCTGGTGGTCCCCCAGAAGTACCACCGGGGGGACGTCCCTTCTTCTAAACATCAGAGGGGTCAGCACACCCGGCGAGAGCTGCTGCAAAACATTTACTGCCCCGGAAATTCACCACCCTCTTGAGTTGGTGTGTGGAAGGAGAAGGAGGGGACCCCTGGACTTGATGAGAAATAAATGGGGACTCCTTGTGGATTCTGAACTATCGTTCTGGGGAAAGCTCATGGATTTGGCCAGGAAGAACCTAGCCGGGGCCCAGGAACTGCAGAAGGGCCGGTACGACAATGTGCCTGATCGGGGACCAGAGGAGGGGTCTCAGCTCAGTGCGCAGAGCGCCTGGGGAGAGCCCTGTGACGTCAGCAACCAGCTGAAGGAGGTGAGTTGTGCTGGAGCTGCCCAGCTGGTCAGTTGTACCATGTCGACACAATGAAGCTGTACTTTGACAGGGAGACTGTACTTTGACAGGGAGACGGCCGCGTGTGTGGGCAGGGGAAGGAGAAGGGGAAAGAGAATCTCTCTCCTCAGCCAGGAGCCAACCTCCTGCCGGAATAACTTCCCCCTCTGCCCAGCTGACCCCTGCCCGCCGGCTGAGATCAGAAGGGCTGGGTTTTACCCGCAGCTGGGCGCCAGCTGGCCTGGGCTCACTAATCTAACTGTCCTGGGGGGAGGGGAGGTGTTCCCTGTTCACAGTCACCGGGAAGACAGCCCGGGAGCCGGAAAGAGAGGTCAGTGACATGCTGGTGTTAGGGGTGATCCAGCTTCCTCCAGCCCCTGGGACTCACCCGTGGGGCTGGTCCCCACGTAAGATGGGTCGATCAGACTCGGTGTGTGTCACGGAGTCCCTGGGCGATGCTCTGAAACTGCTCCCCACAAAGCCAGGTAGGACTTTGGAGAGCCTCCTCTCCCTTGGAGCAGACTTGTTCAGGGCAAGAAGCTCACACGGCTTCACCTCCTGGGTCTCTCCTAGGAACATTCAGCATCCTCTGCCCCTCCATGCGCTTCCCACAGCGAGCCTGCCCTGGCGGGGTCCTGGGGAAGCCACAGGGTCCTGCACCCCCCACTTTGCAGTCATATGTGACTCTCAGCCAGCCAGTAAAACAGAGGTTTATTCGATGACAGGAACAGGGTCTAAAACAGAGCTTGTAGGTACCGCGAACCGGACCCCTTGGCCGGGTCCATTCTGGGGCCCAGCAAGCCAGACCCCCACATCTGCCCTCACTCCTCGTCCCCAGCCAGCTCCAGACTGAAAACCGCTCCAGCCCCTCCTCCTCTGCTCAGCTCCTTTCCCGGGCCAGGGGTCACCTGACCTCTTTGTCTCCAACACCTTCAGCTGCCACCTTTGCAGAGGAGGGGCCCAGGCCATCAGTTGCTAGGAGACAGAGCGTCAGGCATTTAGGTGCACTGGCCCCTTGCTCTGCAACAATCACACACCCTGATCCACCACCTAGATATTAAGAACTGCAGAGGGGACACTGAGGCACCAACACAGTATTCAGAGGAAACATTAAGAATATTCCCAGTTTGTCACAGTGTGCACTATTGGAAGCTCAATGCCATCACCATGTTTGAAGCCTGCCCCATGCCCAGGACTAACAAAATCCTGGTGGGGGGAGGGAGGGGTTACCTCACTCCTGTGAATCTCACCAGGGGCTACTGGCAGGTGCCTTTGGACCGAGTTGCCAGGGTGAAATCTGCTCCCATCACCCCTAGAGGGCTCTGAGTTCCTGCTCCTGCCTTTCAGCCTCAAAGGGGGTGCCTGCCACCCTCCAGTGCCAGGGGACCAGTTACTGAGGGGGGTGGAGGACTGGGCCTGGTGTACATTCATGATATCTGTGTCTTCAGGATCCAGACCTCATGCCAGTAATGGCCAAAGAGGCAGGGGGGTTACGATCCCCTGGGACAAGGTAGGGACCCTGTGAGCTGGCCCAGCGGGGTCCCACCTTCCTAGGCTGACACCCAACGATGTTACTGCAGAAAGGTCGCGGGGCCACATGCCACATGTTCCCCATCCCGTGGCTCAGGCCCAGCTCCCATCCAGCTCCCACTGGGCTCCCACAGCCCCCTCCCCCCAGGGCAGCAAGGAACAGGTCCCCACAGCTCCCCAGTGCCCTTCCCTGCCATGCAGCTCGCAGCCAGCAGGGGCAGGGGCAGGGGCAGGAACAGCCCTGCTCAGAGCACGAGTCCATGGGGCAGAGTAGCCTGCAGGGCCTGGCCTGACTGTACCGGACCCCTTGCCCCCGGGCATCTGCTGAGGGTGCAGAAGGGGCGAGCAGGGTCCCATTGGCTCAGGACGTGTCTGTGGGAGGTTGTGAAATCCTTGGTGTGAAGGGGGCAGAACGTGCATCACCCACAGGCTGCGTGCGGCTCTGGGTTCCCTTCACGGCCGGGTCAGCTGCTGAGTCACCTGCCGAGTTCCCTGGAACTGAGCGAGAGGGAGGGACAGAACCGAGCTGTGTAACTTGCCGAGGGATTTTGCTCCCACTCCCAACCCCCTGAGAGCTCTGAGGAACTGCACCCCGAAACTCTGCACCTTCTGTTCCCAGGCCCTTATCAAACTGCTCCCTTCTGGAGAATGCGGGATCTTGCTCTTGGAAAGGAGACGGTCTCACTCATCCCATATACAAGGTTTCCGGGCTGCTGCAGCTCCTGGGCTGTGAGATGCCCCTTCCTGCTCGGCTGCTGTGCAACAGGGGAGGTATGAACTGGAGGATTTGCTCCCCAGCCTCCCAGGGCCCCAAACCCCTCGACGTGCCCGGAATCCCCCTGGTAGCACTGGCTGTGATGTTCCTAGGCTTGCAGCTGTATAACAGAGAGTCACAGACCCCAGGGTCTGGGCTCTAGCCAGGGCCAATCACAGGGGGACCCAGGAGGGCCATTTGGCCTGGGTCTCAAGCTCAAAGTGGGCCTCAAATTTAGAGACTTGTTAATTTTTTGGCATTTCATAAGTTTCACAACTTGTTGTTATGCACAGCCCTATCGGACCAAACTGTGACACGCTCGCTCACCTTAGAGCTGCAAATTTGAGTAAATGAGAGACATGATTTGGTAAAAGAGATAATTTTTTTGTTAACTTATATAGATTTTGGCATATTAAGGAGTTAAAAATGTTCATAAATTTTAATACAAATATATCGGTTCTGATGGCACAAGATTAGACCGTGATGAACGTGTCCTCTCAGATCAGCCGATTATACAAACAAACCACTACTAGTGGCTGGTGCTGGATCAAGTGTGTGTTGAAAGATAGAGAATTGTTACATTTTAGTGTCTTTATAGTTTTATGTCTAGTTGACTAAGGAATTATTGATGTGTGAGAATTCCTCATTATTATCATCCTATGGGAGCTAAAAGAGGGGACTGGTTGGTTGGTTGAGCCCTAGCTTGGTAGCTTGGCCATCATCATAGGCTTTCCTAGTCTATAGGCCCAGATTCAAGTTGAAAATTTGTGAGGACAATCTTGTACAGTGAGTTTCGTGAGGACACACGTTAGAAATGTTTGGACATTATCCCTCTGTGTGTATCCGCGTCCGTGTTTACTATATATATGTCATCCTTTTGTCTTCAGCTCAGCCTGCTATATTACCCCTTGCGTGTTTGAGTTTTGAATCCTATGCCGAGCAGCATTATAGGGTCGATGTCTCCCTTGTCATCATTGACTCTATTCAGTAAGGTCTCATACGTCAATTTGAGTCACTGCAACTAATTTGTACCCTTTCTGGATTTCTTTGGCAGTTCAACAGACTGAGTAATGAAGATTAAAGGGGGTTAATAGGTGAAGGGGAGACAACCTGTAACACAGCCTGAGAGAGTGAGCCGGGAGCCCGTCACCCAGCCGGCTCCTGGGGCAGAGCTGGCCAGGGGAGGGGGGAAGACAGAGGAGCTTCCACTCCAAACCCAGCAAATATGTCTGCTTGTGACTTCCAGGGATCTCTTGTGTCTTTGGGCATGACACCTTGGGTCCTTTCTAGCCACAGTAATTACATTTCAGGTCCCTCAAGTCCCACGACGGGGGTCGGCCCACCCCGGCCTAGTATCCTGTTCCCCTCGGGGGTCAGTTCAAACTTCAGCAGCAAAGCCTGTTTGAACAGGTCATAGTCACCCGTCTCAATACCGTCCATTGGGCTGAACGCCTCTGTGGCCTTGGGACCCAGCAGGGGGGTTAGGCAGCGCAGCCTGTCTGCGGGGTCAGTCTGGCTCAGTTCACAGGCCTTCTCAGAGACTGTCAGGTAGGAATCAATATTCCCCCCTCCTCCCCCTGCCCCGGCGTTAACCTGGGGCAGCAGTTTGGTGTCTAGATTCCCTGCAGAACTGGCATCTCGGGGCCCTTCCCCACTTAGCCCCCGGCAGGCCCCCTTGGCCCGTCTCTCCTCCAACTCCAGCTCATGTTGTCACTGCTCCGAGCAGTCCCCTAACCTCCGATCCTCTGGCTCCAGCTCCTTCACTCTCAGCAACAGTTCCCACCTCTTCACCTGCACTGGGGGGAACCCAGGTGGGGAGCCCGGCCCCTGGCTGGGGAACTGGGTCCGGTGACCCCCTGCCACTTCCCCAACTGCTCCCTTGCTACTCCCAGGCTCTCCAGGCATCCCGGGAGCCCTGCTGGCATCTGGAACCAGCTCCTCAGACTGGTCACTCTCTACCAGCCGGGCAATCAGCTGCTCCTGGGGGAGCCTCCCAATGCTCAGCCTCTCTCCCCGCACAGTCGTCCCAGGTCCCTCTTAAGTCGCTGGCTATAGGCCATTTCTGTGCTGCTTCCTTCAGTTCCCTCATTTTATCGCTGGCAGCCACTCACTGCAAAGTGCCTGCGCTCGCAGCCAACTGTCTACAGGTTCAAAGAGTCCTGTGGCACCTTATAGACTAATAGGAGTATTGGAGTATGAGCTTTCATGAACTGAGGCCTCCATCTGCAGCCAGCCTGCAGCAATATCTCCACTAGGCCCAGCCCATGGGTCTCAGCCCAGGCTGGGGGATCTGCCAGTCTGTACTCTGCGAGGTGGGAGTTGTTCCCCTGCCACAGAGTTCAGCCCTCTCCCCAGGCAGCACCATTCTCTGCAGACAAGACCCTGCCAGGACCCCGGGGTCGTTAGCCGCCCAGCCTGCAGGTCCCAGCTGGATGGCCGGGGGACCCTGGGACGGAAACGGCTGAGAGACACTGGGCGAGATTATCGTCCCCAGAGCCTGCCGAGGGCTGGAGAGGAGCCGTGACGAGGGGGGAGGAGCGGGTCGGTTCTACCCGAGGCAAGTACCCTTGAGTTCGAAAGGCAGGACCAGGAACTCAGAGAGCCCCAAAGGGGTGGTGAAGGCAGATTTCAACCTGGCATCTGGGTCCAAAGGCACCTGCCAGTCGCCCTTGGTGAGATCCATAGTAGAGACGTAATGAGCCCAACCCCCGCAGCTTGTCTAGAATCTCACCAGGCCTAGGCATGGGGTAGCATCTGACATAGTGATGGCATTAAGCTTTCGATAGTCCCCACAGAACCAGAGCGACCCATCTTTCTTGGGGACCAGCCCCATGGGTGAGGCCCGTGGGCTGCTGAATGGCTGGATCACCTCTAAAGCCAGCATGTCCTTGACCCCTCTCTCCAGGCTCTGGGCTGTTTTCCCAGTGACTCTGAATGGGGGACACCTGATGGGAGGATTGGCTCCCACCTCAGGGAAGAGATCCACGAGGAGGGTCTTCCCCCTTCTCCTCCCGAACGTCCCTACTCCAGGTCCAGGGGTCCCCTCACTCTCCTCCCATAGAGTAGCTCGAAAGGGAAGAACCCTGTAGATTCCTGGAGCACTTCCCCGTACCGCAGGTGGGGCAGGTACTTGTCCCAGTCCTGCGGATGTGATTCATAAAAGTCCTCAGCACACAGCGCTGAGACAGCATTCAGGGCTTGAGAACAGCCAGTGTAGGGACATGCCACAAACACAGAGCCAGGATACTGAGGCACTCAAAAGCTGACATAGACCCAGTGAGCACACAGAAATTGCCCCAATTTAACAAAATGGATTTCTAAATTAATTTAGTTACATCAGCAGAGTTCTCCTATGTGGCTCCTCTTAAATCGATTGCAGAGTACTCTCTCAATTAGTGTAATTTTTGCACTCGAGTGCTCTACATAGACTCCTTACATGACAACCTTTAGACAATATTTGCTGCAAATATATAACAGTGGTTGCAACAGCGATCTATGCACTTACAGATTATGTCAATAACGTCACATGCGGAGAGCGAGAGCTGCCATTGCCTGAGCTAGCAACTCTGAGAGCTCAGGGGCCATAACAGACAGAGGCCGGGTGAGGAGGAGGCGCTGTATGTGGGAGGAGACATATGGGGGGTGTCTGTGCAGCACCTGGCACAATGGGACCCAATCTCAGCTGGGGCAGGGACTGTCTCTCACTGTGTGACAGGGCAGGGCTTGACTGGGGGGCAGTATATTTTTCAGAGTGGTTGGTGAATGGGAACATTTGTTTTGCAGTAAAAGGGTGATTGAGGTGCAGGTGCTTGGGGGTCTGTGTCTCAGTGAGGCGTGATTAGGATGGGTGTGGGCTGACACTTTCGAGTTTCTCTCAGCATCCCTGATGGAGAGGCAGGGGGGATACGGTCCCCTGGTGGGGCCCCCAGGTTGGGACCCTGTGAGCCAGCCCAGCCGGGTCCCACCTCCCTAGGTTGACACCCAACGATGTTACTGCAGAAAGGTCATGGGGTCACATGCCACATGTTCCCCATCCCCTGGCTCAGGCCCAGCTCCCATCCAGCTCCCCCTGGGGCTCCCACAGCCCCCCCGGCCAGCAAGCAACAGGTCCCCATAACTCCCCACTGCCCTTCCCTGCCGTGCAGCCAGCAGCCAGCAGCTGGCAGGGGCAGGGAAAGCCCTGCTCAGAGCACGAGTCCATGGGGCAGAGGAGCCTGCAGGGCCTGGCCTGGCTGTACCGCACCCCCTGCCCCCGGGCATCTGCTGAGGGTGCAGAAGGGGCGAGCAGGGTCCCATTGGCTCAGGACGTGTCTGTGGGAGGTTGTGAAATCCTCGGTGTGAAGGGGGCAGAATGGGCGTCACCCACAGGCTGCGTGTGCGGCTCTGGGTTCCCTTCATGGCCGGGTCACCTGCTGAGTCATTTGCAGAGTCCCCTGGAACTGAGCCAGAGGGAGGGAAACAACCGAGCTGTGTAACGTGGCTGTTGCTGGGTGGGGGGGTCAGTGTCTCAGTGAGGGGTGATTGGGGTGGGGGTGGCTAATGAGGTCTGTGTTTCACTGAGGGGGTAAGTGGGATGTGGGGCCTGAGGTTTCTGCCTGTTCTTTAACAAACCCTTCCTCCCACCCCAGACAGTGACACAAACCCCTCAGTCTCCTGCTCTGCCCCACAGCCAGCTGTTTAACCCTTTGGCACCCACTGGGTAGCAACCCCTAGACAAGTCAGTCCCTGCCAGGCATCTCATCCAGAAAAACATTGCAGAGAATTCCCGCTTCCCCCAGACACAGAAACCCTCTCTCCTCTTGTCACTGACGGTGCACAAGTGGGAGCAGATTCTGCCCCAGCCTCAGACACCCGGGTTCCCCTCCCCAGGCTGCCCAGGTCCGAGGCAGATGGGGTGTGTGAGAGTGAGGGGCTCCTCCGTGGGCTGAGGGCAGACACCTGCTCTCTGCTCATCGCCAGAAGCTCTGTGATCGGCGAGGTCAGTGCGATCCCCCTGCCCTGCCCAGGTATGAGGTCAGACGGACGGGGCAAAGGGCAGCAGAGGCTGGAGCTTGCCAGAGCCAGCGAGCTGCAGCCTGCGGCCCCCCTGCCCAAGAGAGGCCGGCACAGACCAGGCTGCAGGGCCCAGGTCATTGGAATCCAGGAGGAGGTTCTGGAGACTGGCTCTAGCCACTGCTCAATGGTGGTGCCAGGGCCAGGGGCTCACGGTGCCTCTTGCTCTTGCCCTAACGCTCTTCCTCAGCACTGCCGATGCCGGGCGCCAGCCCAGCCCCTGCCAGCACTGCAGGGTCCAGCGTATCCCTGGCACTGCCAGTGCCTGACCCTCCCGGTGTCTGACCCCAGATGTGATCAGGAGCAGGCCCGGCTGCCAGAGCTGTGTGGGGAACGGGGATTCAACTGCCGTGAGGATTCGCTAGCTCTAAACCCGGCTGGGTTCCCATTTGAGGCGGAACCTGAAATTGCTGAAATTTGCCATGAGGGGGAAAGTCGTGGGGTCTGTGATTGTGGCGCTGCCCTAGAGCCCAGACCCTGCGTACTCTGGGGTCTGTGACCGTGAACCATTGCAACACAATGTGATTATGATATTAGGAAACACCCCAGAGAGTCCAAGCTCCAGTATTTCTTGAAGCAGTTCCTGTGGCTTGCAATCCAATTTAGAGTTTGTGGAACATATTCGTTTGAGGAAGACGACCTCGTCATTGAGATCTTTTGAGATTTCTTTGTTGTATTGTTGCTGAAGTTGTTCAGCTGCAGAAAGTAGATCTTCATTACTCAGTCTGTTGGACTGCCAAAGAAATCCAGAAAGGGTACAAATTAGTTGCAGTGACTCAAATTGACGTGTGAGACCTGACTGAATAGAGTCAATGATGACAAGGGAGACATTGACCCTATAATGCTGCTCGGCATCGGATTCAGTCGGTAAGTTGTGATTGGTGGAGAACTCAGATGAAATCCAATATTCTGTGCTACTAATTCAGACTCAATCAGGATCGCATCCCATTGTTTACGAATCTGTTGAATGTCATTGATAAGACTTTCAGTGTTATCCCTCTCAACATCCAGTGTAGCTTTGCGGGTTTCAGTTACCAGATTAGTTTGGTGGATCATTGTAAGTAGCTTCATCCACAACGATGACATCAGAAGGCATTCAAATTTGGACATGTGCTTCTGACTAGACTGAAGTGCATTTCAAGCCTGCGCAGTGAGATTCACACAAATGCTGAAAAGACTTAAAAGAAGGGAATACTAATTAAGAACACAAAATGAAAGAGTCAGACAGGTTATTATCCATATTACTGAATCAAAACTCAAGCACGCAAGGGATAATATAGCAGGCTGAGCTGAAGACAAAAGGATAACATATATATAGTAAATACGGACGCGGATACAGACCGAGGGATAATGTCCAAACATTTCTAACGTGTGTCCTAACGAAACTCACTGTACAAGATTGTCCTCACAAATTTTCAACTTGAATCTGGGCCTATAGACTAGGAAAGCCTATGATCATGGCCCAGCTACCAAGCTAGGGCTCAACCTACCAACCAGTCCCCTCTTTTAGCTCCCATAGGACGATAATAATGAGGAATTCTCACGTTCATCAACTTTCTCAACAGCCACTAGTAGTGGTTTGTTTGTATAATCGGCTGATCTGAGAGGACACGTTCATCACCGTCTAATCTTGTGCCATCAGAACCGATATATATTTGTATTAAAATTTATGAACATTTTTAAGTCCTTAATATGCCAAAATCTAAATCATGTCTCTCATTTACTCAAATTTGCAGCTCTAAGGTGAGCGAGCGTGTCACAGTTTGGTCTGATAGGGATGCGCATAAAAACAAGTTGTGAAACTTATGAAATGCCAAAAAATTAACAAGTCTCTAAATTTGAGGCCCACTTTGAGCTTGAGGCCCAGGCCAAATGGTCCCCTGTGATTGGCCCTGGCTAGAGCCCAGACCCTGGGGGCCTGGGGTCTGTGACTCTCTGCTATACAGCTGCAAGCCTAGGAACATCACAGCCAGTGCTGCCAGGGGGATTCCGGGCATATCGAGGGGTTTGGGGCCCTGGCAGGCTGGGGAGAGACTTCTCCAGTTTATACCTCCCCCATTGCACAACAGCAGAGTGGGAAGGGGCATCTGGCACCCTGGGAGCTGCAGCACCCCGGAAATGTTGCATATGGCAGCAGTGAGATCGTCTCCTTTCCTAGAACAATGTCCTGTATTCCCCAGAAGGGAGCGGTTGCATAACTGCCAGGGCACAGACGGTGCAGAGTTCGGGGTGCAGTTCCTCAGAGGTCTCAGGAGGTCGGGAGTGGGAGCGAAATCCCTCGGCACGTTACACAGCTCGGTTCTGTCCCTTCCTCTCGCTCAGTTCCAGGGAACTCAGCAGGTGACTCAGCAGCTGACCCGGTCATGAAGGGAACCCAGATCCGCACGCAGCCTGTGGTTGACGCATGTTCTGCCCCCTTCACACCGAGGATTTCACAACCTCCCACGGACACGTCCTGAGCCAATGGGACCCTGCTCGCCCCTTCTGCACCCTCAGCAGATGCCCGGGGGAAGAGGCTTTGGTACAGTCCAGTCTCCCGGGTCATTGTCCCAGATCCACACTGAGGCACTCGGCGCCGCCTGCCCACAGCTCCTGCTGCCTCCTCTGCAGCCCCCGAGCTAGACATGCTCTGAGCAGGGCTGTCCCTGCCCCTGCCCCTGCTGGCTGCCGGCTGCATGGCAGGGAAGGGCACTGGGGAGTTGGGGTGACCTGTGGCTTGCTGCTGCGGGGGGGCTGTGGGAGCCCCAGGGGGAGCTGGATGGGAGCTGGGCCTGAGCCAGGGGATGGGGAACATGTGACCCCGTGACCTTTCTGCAGTAACATCGTTGGGTGTCGGCCTAAGGAGGTCGGCCCCACTGGGCTGGCTCACAGGGTCCCAACCTGGACCCCACCAGGGGATTGTAACCTCCCTGCCTCCCCCTCAGGGCAGCTGAGAGAACCTCGAAAGTGTGAGCGGAGCATGAACTGAGGCCTCCATCTGCAGCCATCCTGCAGCAATAGCTCCGCTAGGCCCGGCCCATGGGTCTCAGCCCAGGCTGGGGGCTCTGCCAGTCTGTGCTCTGCGAGGTGGGAGTTGTTCCCCGGCCACAGAGTTCAGCCCTTTCCACAGGCAGCACCATTCTCTGCAGACGAGCGCCTGCCAGGACCCCGGGGTCGTTAGCCGCCCAGCCTGCAGGTCCAGGCTGGATGTCAGGGGGACGCTGGGAAGGAAAGGGCTGAGAGACACTGGGCGAGATTATCATCCCCAGAGACTGCTGAGGGCTGGAGAGGAGCTGTGCCGATGTGGGGAGGAGAGGTTCGGTTCTATCCCACACAACAACCAGCCAAGATGAAGGGCTAATGTTCCCCCACACTGAGAACCCAGCCCCCCAGGGAAAGCGAGTGGGAGCTGCAGACAATGCGCCTGGGAGGTTATTGAGTCCCACAGGGAGCAGAGGGGACACGAGTGGGGCAGGCACACGTAGGAAGACGTCGAAACAACGACCGTCTCCCCTGCCCTTCGCTGCCCCAGGGAGGGGTTGGTGAACGGGATGATCTGTTTTGCAGTAAAAGGGTGATGGGGTAGGGATGGCCAAGGGGGATCTGTGTCTCAGTGAGGGGTGATTGTGGTGAGTGGGGGCTGCGGTTTCTGCAAGTCCAACCCGCTCCTCCCACCCCAGAGAGTGACATAAACCCCTTAGTCTCCTGCTCTGCCCCACAGCCAGCTGTTTAACCCTTTGGCACCCACTGGGTAGCAACTCCTAGACAAGTCAGTCCCTGCCAGGCATCTCATCCAGAAAAACATTGCAGAGAATTCCCGTTTCCCCCCAGACACAGAAACCCTCTCTCTTCTTGTCACTGACAGTGCACAAGTGGGAGCAGATTGAGCCCCAGCCTCAGACACCCGGGTTCCCCTCCCCAGGCTGCCCAGGTCCGAGGCAGATGGGGTGTGTGAGAGTGAGGGGCTCCTCCGTGGGCTGAGGGCAGACACCTGCTCTCTGCTCATCCCCAGAAGCTCTGTGATCGGCGAGGTCAGTGCGATCCCCCTGCCCTGCCCAGGTGTGAGGTCAGACGGACGGGGGCGAAGGGCAGCAAAGGCTGGAGCTTGCCAGAGCTTCAGCCTGCGGCCCCCCTGCCCAAGAGAGGCCGGCACAGACCGGGCTGCAGGGGCCAGGTCATTGGAATCCAGGACGAGTTTCTGGAGACTGGGTCTAGCCATTGCTCAATGGTGGGTGCCAGGGCCAGGGGCTCACGGTGCCTCTTGCTCTTGCCCTAATGCTCTCCCTTCGCACTGCCGATGTCGGGTGCCAGCCTAGCCCCCTCCCAGAACTGCAGGGTCCTACGTATCCCTGGCACTGCCAGTGCCTGACTCTCCCGGTGTCTGACCCCAGCTGTGATCAGGAGCAGGCCCGGCTGGGTTCCCATTTGGGGCGGAACCTGAAATTGCTGAAATTTGCCATGAGGAGGAAGGTCGTGGTGTCTGTGACTGTGGGGCTGCCCTAGAGCCCAGACCCTGCGTACTCTGGGGTCTGTGACCGTGAACCATTGCAACGCAATGTGATTGTGATATTAGGAAACACCCCAGAGAGTCCAAGCTCCAGTATTTCTTGAAGCAGTTCCTGTGGCTTGCAATCCAATTTAAAGTTTGTGGAACGTATTCGTTTGAGGAAGACAACCTCGTCACTGAGATCTTTTGAGATTTCTTTGTTATATTGTTGTTGAAGTTGTTCAGCTGCAGAAAGTAGATCTTCATTACTCAGTCTGTTGAACTGCCAAAGAAATCCAGAAAGGGTACAAATTAGTTGCAGTGACTTAAATTGACGTGTGAGACCTGACTGAATAGAGTCAATGATGACAAGGGAGACATCGACCCTATAATGCTGCTCGGCATCAGATTCAGTCGGTAAGTTGCGATTGGTGGAGAACTCAGATAAACGCCAATATTCTGTGCTACTAATTCACACTCAATCAGGACCGCATCCCATTGTTCACGAATCTGTTGAATGTCATTGATAAGACTTTCAGTGTTATCCCTCTCAACATCCAGTGTAGCTTTGCGGGTTTCAGTTACCAGATTAGTTTGGTGGATCATTGTAAGTAGCTTCATCCACAAAGATGACATCAGAAGGAATTCAAATTTGGACATGTGCTTCTGACTAGACTGAAGTGCAGTTCAAGCCTGCGCAGTGAGATTTACACAAATGCTGAAAAGACTTAAAAGAAGGGAATACTAATTAAGAAGACAAAATGAAACAGTCAGACAGGTTATTATCCATATCACTGAATCAAAACTCAAGCACGCAAGGGATAATATAGCAGGCTGAGCTGAAGACGAAAGGATAACATATATATAGTAAACACGGACGCGGATACACACAGAGGGATAATGTCCAAACATTGCTAACGTGTGTCCTCACGAAACTCACTGTACAAGATTGTCCTCACAAATTTTCAACTTGAATCTGGGCCTATAGACTAGGAAAGCCTATGATGATGGCCAAACTACCAAGCTAGGGCTCAACCAACCAACCAGTCCCCTCTTTTAGCTCCCATAGGACGATAATAATGAGGAATTCTCACACATCAATAATTCCTTAGTCAACTAGACATAAAACTATAAAGACACTAAAATGTAACAATTCTCTATCTTTCAACACGCACTTGATTCAGCACCAGCCACTAGTAGTGGTTTGTTTGTATAATCGGCTGATCTGAGAGGACACGTTCATCACGGTCTAATCTTGTGCCATCAGAACCGATATATTTGTATTAAAATTTATGAACATTTTTAACTCCTTAATATGCCAAAATCTATATCAGTTAACAAAAAAATTATCTCTTTTACCAAATCATGTCTCCCATTTACTCAAATTTGCAGCTCTAAGGTGAGTGAGCGTGTCACAGTTTGGTCCGATAGGGATGCGCATAAAAACAAGTTGTGAAACTTATGAAATGCCAAAAAATTAACAAGTCTCTAAATTTGAGGCCCACTTTGAGCTTGAGGCCCAGGCCAAATGGCCCCCCTGGGTCCCCCTGTGATTGGCCCTGGCTAGAGCCTAGACCCTGGGGGCCCTGGGGTCTGTGACTCTCTGCTATACAGCTGCAAGCCTAGGAACATCACAGCCAGTGCTACCAGGGGGATTCCGGGCACGTCGAGGGGTTTGGGGCCCTGGGAGGCTGGGGAGCAAATCCCCCAGTTCACACCTCCCCTGTTGCACAGCAGCCGAGCAGGAAGGGGCATCTCGCAGCCCGGGAGCTGCAGCAGCCCAGAAACCTTGTATATGGGATGAGTGAGACCGTCTCCTTTCCAAGAGCAAGATCCCGCATTCCCCAGAAGAGAGCGGTTTGATAAGGGCCTGGGAACAGAGGGTGCAGAGTGTCCGGGAGCAGTTCCTCAGAGCTCTCGGGGGGCTGGGGAGGTAGGAGTGAAATCCATTGGCACATTACACAGCTCGGTTCTGTCCCTCCCTCTCGCTCAGTTCCAGGGAACTCTGCAGATGACTCAGCAGGTGACCCGGCCATGAAGGGACCCAGATCCGCATGCAGCCTGTGGGTGACGCACGTTCTGCCTCTTTCACACCGAGGATTTCACAACCTCCCATAGACACGTCCTGAACGAATGGGACCCTGCTCGCCCCTTCTGCACCCTCAGCAGATGCCCGGGGGAAGAGGCTTTGGTACAGTCCAGTCTCCCGGGTCATTGTCCCAAACCCACACTGAGGCACTCGGCGCCGCCTGCCCACAGCTCCTGCTGCCTCCTCTGCAGCCCCCGAGCTAGACGTGCTCTGAGCAGGGCTGTCCCTGCCCCTGCCCCTGCTGGCTGCCGGCTGCATGGCAGGGAAGGGCACTGGGGAGTTGGGGTGACCTGTGGCTTGCTGCTGGGGGGCGGGGGCTGTGGGAGCCCCAGGGGGAGCTGGATGGGAGCTGGGCCTGAGCCAGGGGATGGGGAACATGTGGCACGTGAACCCGCGACCTTTCTGCAGTAACATCGTTGGGTGTCGGCCTAGGGAGGCCGGACTCCGCTGGGCCAGCTCAGAGGGTCCGAACCTGGGGCCCACGAGGGGATCGTAACCCCCCTGCCTCTTTGGCCGTTACTGGCATGAGGTCTGGATCCTGGAGACACAGATATCATGAACGTACACCAGGCCCAGTCCTCCACCCCCCTCAGTAACTGATCCCCTGGCGCGGGGGGTTGGCAGGTGCCCCCTTTGAGGCTGAAAGGCAGGACCAGGAACTCAGAGCCCTCTAGGGGTGATGGGAGCAGATTTCACCCTGGCAACTCGGTCCAAAGGCACCTGCCAGTAGCCCCTGGTGAGATTCACAGGAGTGAGGTAACCCCTCCCTCCCCCCGCCAGGATTTTGTTAGACCTGGGCATGGGGCAGGCATCGAACATGGTGATGGCATTGAACTTTCAATAGTGCACACTGAGTCTGATCAACCCATCTTACGTGGGGACCAGCCCCACGGGTGAGTCCCAGGGGCTGGAGGAGGCTGGATCACCCCTAACACCAGCATGTCACGGACCTCTCTTTCCAGCCCCCGGGCTCTCTTCCCCGTGACTGTGAACAGGGAACACCTCCCCTCCCCCCGGGGCTGTTAGATTAGTGAGCCCAGGCCAGCTGGCGCCCGGCTGCGGGTACAAACACAGCCCCTCTGATCTCAGCCGGCGAGCTGGGGTCTGAACAGGTGATCCACCAAACTAAACTGGTAACTGAAACCCGCAATGCTACACTGGATGTTGAGAGGGATAACACTGAAAGTCTTATCAATGACATTCAACAGATTAGTGAACAATGGGATAGGATCCTGACTGAGTCTGAATTAGTGGCACAGAATATTGGATTTCATCTGAGTTCTCCACCAATCGCAACTTACCTACTGAATCCAGGGTCGCCCAGAGGGGGGGGGCAAAGGGGGCAATTTGCCCCGGGCCCCGGGCTCCGCAGGGGCCCCCAAGAGAAGAGCGGAGGCTCCCGCCTCCGCCCCTCTCCTGGAGCCTCAGCGCATCAAGCGCCGTGTCTCTGGCCGAGCCCCTGAGCCCCGCCCCGCTCCGAGCCGCGCGGTGAGGGGGCGGGGCTGGGAGCTCCGGGCTGAGCTCTGCTCCCTCCGCTCGGCGTGGAGCTCCCAGCCCCGCCCCCTCACCACACGGCTCTGAGCGGGACGGAGCTCAGGCCCCGCCGGCCACACGCTGCGGCTGTTCCGGCGAGGCGCTGAGGCTCCGGGTGAGGAGGGAGCCGGGGGTAAGAGGCTGGGGCTGGGGCTGGGGCTGGGGCTGGGGCTGGGGCCGGGGCTGGGGGGGGGGGAAGCGGGACCCGCCGCCGAAGCGCAGCCCCGTCTTCGGCGGCGGGGGGCCCCTTCCGTTCCGGGACCCGCCCCAAATTACCGCCGAAGACTGGGCTGCGCTTCGGCGGCGGGTCCCGCTTCGGCAGTAATTCGGCGGCGGGGGGCTCCCGCCGCGGGTCTTCGGGGCACTTCAGGGCGGGTCCCGGAACGGAAGGGCCCCCCGCCGCCGAAGACCCCGGGCCCCCGGAATCCTCTGGGCGGCCCTGACTGAATCCAATGCTGGGGAGCATTATAGGGTCGATGTCTCCCTTGTCATCATTGACTCTATTCAGTCAGGTCTGGAGGTTAAAGATAATCTAGGCATGGTCCAATATCTAAATAAATACTTTGCCTCGGTCTTTAATAAGGCTAATGAGGAGCTAAGGGATAATGGAAGGATGACAATTGGGAATGAGGATATGAAGGTAGATATTACCATATCCGAGGTAGAAGCCAAACTTGAACAGCTTAATGGGACTAAATCAGAGGGCCCAGATAATCTTCATCCAAGAATATTAAAGGAACTGGCACATGAAATTGCAAGCCCATTAGCAAGAATTTTTAATGAATCTGTAAACTCGGGGGTTGTACCGTACGACTGGAGAATTGCTAACATAGTTCCTATTTTTAAGAAAGGAAAAAAAAGTGATCCAAGTAACTATAGGCCTGTTAGTTTGACATCTGTAGTATGTAAGGTCTTGGAAAATTTTTTGAAGGAGAGGGTAGTTAAGGACATTGAGGTCAATGGTAATTGGGACAAAATACAGCATGGTTTCACAAAAGGTAGATCATGCCAAACCAACCTGATCTCCTTCTTTGAGAAAGTAACAGATTTTTTAGACAAAGGAAATGCAGTGGATCTAATTTACCTCGATTTCAGTAAGGCGTGACAAGCGTAACAGAAAGCCAAAGAATCAAATGGACGCTCATGGAGGGAGGGAGCGGCGACTGGAGGACTCAAGCAATCCCACAGTTCCTGCAGTCTCCGAAAAGCATTTGCATTCTTGGCTGAGCTCCAAATGCTTCTAGGGTCAAACACAGTGTCCGCGGTGGTTCAGGGCATAGCTCGGCAATTTACGCCCCCACCACCACCCCCAGAAGTGAAAGGGAAAACAATCCTCTCTTGACTCTTTTACATGTCACCCTATCTTTACTGAATGCTGCAGATAGACGCGATGCTGCAGCAGTCAACACCAACATCCTCGCTCCCACCCCCCGCCATGGGTAGCTGATGGTGCAATATGGCTGATATCCACTGTCAGGACTGGTAACCATGCCGACTAGCGTCCAGTGAGGTTGACCATGGGCACCTGTGTAAAAAGTTTTTCCTGGTAGATGGTGCAGTATGGCTAGTAACCGTCTTCATCATAGCAACAGGGGGCTGAGCTCCATCAGCCCCCGCCCTTCATGTGTAAAGAAAATATTCAATTGTCCCTGGACTAGCAGCGGGATGCTGGGCTCCTCTCCCCCACACTGCTTAATGTCCTGTCTGGACTATCATAGCAGCTGGAGGCTGCCTTCCACTCATTTCTCACTAACAAGTCACTGTGTCTTATTCCTGCATTCTTTATTACTTCATCAGACAAGTGGGGGGACACTGCTACGGTAGCCCAGGAAGGCTGGGGGAGAACGGAATCAACAGGTGGGGTTGTTGCAGGAGCACCCCCTGTGAATAGCATACAGATCATAATTTCTGCGGGATCTGACACAGAGCAGCTGTGTTCTCTGATACACTGGTTCTCTAATACACTTGCCCCATATTCTAGGCAGGACTGATTCTATTTTTAGATACCAAAAAGGAGGGATTGACTCAGGGAGTCATTCCCAATTTTGGCTTTTGTGCCCCTGGCTGATCTCAGCCAGGGGCACTTATGACAGTAGCAGATGGTGCAGTGCAAAAGGACTGGTAACCATGACCATCTTATTGCCAATTTATGGCATGGTAGATGGTACAGCATGGCTGATAACTCTCTCTGCCGTCATGCAAAAGCAAATGCATGCTGCTGTGTAGCACTGCTGAATCGCCTCTGTCAGCGGCATCTAGTACACATATGGTGACAGTCACAAAAGGCAAAACAGGCTCCATGATTGCCATGCTATGGCGTCTGCCAGGGCAATCCAGGGAAAAAAGGCACGAAATGCTTGTCTGCCGTTGCTTTCCCAGAGGAAGGAGTGACTGAGGACATTTACCCAGAACCACCTGCAACAATGATTTTTGCCCCATCAGGCACTGGGATCTCAACCCGGAAATTCCAAGGGGCAGGGGAGGCTGCGGAAACGATGGGATAGCTACGGAATAGCTACCCACAGTGCAACGCTCCAGAAATCGACGCTATCCTCGGACCGTGGACGCACACCACCGATTTAATGTGTTTAGTGTGGCCGCACGCACTCGATTTTATACAATCTGTTTTGCTAAACCGGTTTATGTAAATTCGGAATAATCCCGTAGTGTAGACGTACCCTCTGAGAGCACATTGTGCTGGGCTGTTTTTGTCCATCCCGATGACCTGGCCGAAGAGTACACAAGACCAGCTTTGAATATAGTGAGCAGCTGAAGGAAGGCCAGATCTCTGGGAAATCACCACATCTAACAGGTGCTAGACCATGACTTCAGTCTGCACCACTGGACTGCAGGAAGGTTGCTCCTTCCTCAGTGACTTGATCCCTCTGTGGCAGAAGGACCTGTGCATTGCCAGCTCTGGGGCGGGTGATCTCTCTGACAAGAGCTGTGTTGTACCCAGTACTGTTCAGGGCTAACACACTCCATGTGGCAGCATGGGACGCACCCGTAAGGTCTGCTTTGGACTTCCTATATTATAAGGGATGTCACTTATTTACATAAATTGCCTGTCCCATACTAAATCAGCACAGGATGCCTGTGACCCTGGAGTTCAGCTAGGGTTGCCTCATGGCCGGTTTTACAGCCTGGCCGATTGCTGGTGGAAACGTGCTGTTAATTTTTGCTCTGGGACCAACTGAGGGAACACTGGTCCTAGTGGAAACCCCCCGGGACATAAGCTGGGTGTGTGCACAGCCTGGCAGTGATGTCGCACACATCCAGCTGGGAGCATGGCCGGTGTGGTACCCCGGGCCCTGCTCTGAGTGCCGGACTCATCTCATGAGCCAGCAAAGAGAGGTGAGGAGTGGGATGGTGCTAGGAAAACTGTCCCCTATGATTGACATACAGTGTTGGCAGCCCTAGAGATGTGGGGCGCCTGGTGAGCTGGCATGCGTGCTGACTGGCTGCATGATCTAGTTTCTCTATAACGCTTTTGTCCTCAATGTCCTGTGAGAGCCGGCTGGCCACTGGGAGCCCATCCGTAAGCCCTGGCAGAGAGCGGCCCACTATTGCTGGACTGAAGTCAGACCGGACCCAGCCAGGTGACTCATAGCCAGTTGACTGCCGGAGCTCGGCAAGTGGGAAGGGGGAGAAGGGAGTTGGCAGAGGCAGAGTGTGTACATGCAGGGGGGAGGGCAGAGAGAGGAGGGGCGAGGCAGAGAGCTACTGGCTGCAATCCGGCTGACTCATGCGGTGGAGGGCACTTAGGCTCAGTATCAGGGTATAAATACAGCGGCTCAACACACCAGACTCACCTCTCTGGTTTCCAGCAGAAGGGACCATGCATCTCAGCAGCCTGGCCAGGGTTCTCCTCCTCTCCCTCCTGCTCCTGGAGAGGGCCAGAGCCGCACCGCTGCAGGTAAGGCTGGCAGTTCTTCTGAGAACAAACTCCTTTCACCTGGCCCCACGGAATCAGCTTTAGACAGACGGCGATTCCACAGCACTGCCAGCTCTTTGGGGCAGGTCCTGTCTCTGCTTGTGCCTGGGCAGCATCTGGCATGATGGGACCCGGATCTCAGCTGGGGCAGGGACTGTCCCTGGCCATGGGTCTGGGCAGTGTCCCACACAATGAGGCCCCTATCTTGGTCAGGGACTGTACAGCACCTGGCACAATGAGGCCTTGATCTTCAACTGGGGCTTCTAGGCACAACCATAATCCCTACAATTAAATAATAATCTCTATGCAAAAAATCCTACAAATTACACTGTAAACCCACAAAAGCCAGGGGGCAGAGAAATAGATAAAACCTGGAGGGATGGATAAACAGAGGGATGGAGGGAGGGAGAGATGGATGGATGGATGGGTGGATAAACAGTGGGATAAATGAATAGATAGTGAAAGTCAATGGAGTGATGCCAGTTTACAACAGCATTCACTGGCCTGCATTCGGTCATATTTTGCCCTCACAGCAGAGGAAATCAGGAGAAAGTCCATTGTAATTTGTGGAATTCCACCTGGTTCCCACAGTGGGACCCTCAGAGCTGAGGCATTAGCTCCTCTTCCACAACTTTTCTAAAATAGACGCTCTAGTTCAACTATCAGATATGGGCTGGACGCAGGGGGTTGTTCTCTGGCCGGTCTGATGCAGAATGGCAAAGCGAAGGATCAGTGGCCTTAGGCTCTATGACATGGGAGAAAGGGGGCACAAAGAACTAACTCTTGGCTTTTTCTAACTGGGTTGGCCGTATGGATCTGATTACTATTATAACCCCCAGGTAAGTCTCAGATAGGATAGGAGAGCCTCTTATATGCCTCATAATGAGAGATCGGACACAGCTCTTGGGCCTTTCATGTGGAAAGTGGAGGGGACAGGTTAAATGAAAGACTCCTGGTGCATCAAACCCACAGAAGAACCTAGATAGATGGCTGGCCAGGCTCATGGAGGACTCTAGTCTACCTCCCTGATAGTTCAGGGACCCTCATTATGCGTCCAGTTTGGCAGGACCAACCTAAAAACAAGTGGTTCCTGCAGTCTTTGGAGCTGAGCCCCACCACCAACCAGCTGCCGAGTGCTTCACAATAACGGCCAGCTAGAAGCTGTCAGGGACGGTTACACGGGGGTTAGGCTCAGCTGATGTGCTCATCCCACTGGACAGGGGGCAGGTGCTGGGTAGAACTAAAAGCATGTGTCTGTGTCGCAGGTTTTCAAATACGTGTGTGAGGAGATAGCTAGATATGCAGGTGTATGGATGGATGGATGGATGGATAAGTATATATGGGGTTAGATAAGTAGGAGGACAGGTCCATCAATGGCTATTAGCCAGGACGGGCAGGGATGGTGTCCCTAGCCTCTGTTTGCCAGAAGCTGGGAATGGGCGACGGGGGATGGATCTCTTGATGATTCCCTGTTCTGTTCATTCCCTCTGGGGCACCTGGCGCTGGCCACTGTCGGAAGACAGGACACTGGGCTAGATGGACCTTTGGTCTGACCCAGTCTGGCCATTGTTATGTTCTTATTATTTTACAAGTTGCACATCGCTTTATATGTCACTAAAATCCAGCAGATGAGTTTGTCCCGGTTCCCTAACTTGTTGTTCTGTCCCTTCCCTATCTTTGTTTTGGATACTAGCATTCCAGGTACTAGTCCGGGAAGATACTTCCCTAGCTTGTGCAAATATAGCTTGATTCTGACAAGTTTTCTATCTGCTTATGCCAAACTCTTACTTCAGCAAAAACGCAAGGAGTTATGGGATACTTAGCCTAAGGGAACAGGGTAATGGTATAGGCCAGTTTAGCCTGTATCACTGTTACAATATTTGTGCTGAATGTTACTGCTACTTAATACATACTAATATATATTGATGATGCAGTGTGTGTGTGTGTGTATATATATATGCTACCCAGCAGATATTAGTCAACAGATGGTTGAATAGTGATTTTGGGGTCCCAGAAGGGTCTGATTTTCAGAGGCAAGGTGCTCAGCGCTTCCTGAATATTAAAGTGTCTCAAGTAGGGGCTGAAAAATCTCTTCTCCAAATCTTCAGCCCTTTGCTCACGTCCCATCGTCTCCCAAATGCTCTAACTCCTGGTTTTCCTAACAGAACATGGCACTGGGGCAAGCAGGCCTTTGGCAGCCGGTAAGTACTAAACGCTGCTTTCTTTGGAGAGTAACTTCAATTTACGGGCTAGAGCCCAGCTGGAGTCAATGGGCTGTAGCAACATTGGAGTCAGTGGGGCCAGATCCCCACTTGGGGTCAATCAGCCGTAGCTCCATTAGAGTCAGTGGGGCCAGATCCCAGCTGGGGTCAATGGGCCGTAGCTCCCCCGGAGTCAGTGGGGCCAGATCCCAGCTGGAGTCAATGGGCCATAGCTCCATTGGTGTCTATGGGGCCAGATCCCAGCTGGGGTCAATTGTCCATAGGTCAGTTGGAATCAATGGGCCAGAATTATGAAGTGAATAATAGTACAGACGTTTCCATCTCAGCCCATCAAAACGGCGGCAGCCCCTGGGCAGACAGAAAACTCTCACGGGTGAACAATTGAAAAGTGCTTAGTGATTTTGAACCCCTCAGTGTTGGGGTGTACGGCTTTGAACACCTTCGCGGGCCCTGCTCTTCAGAAAGCGCTGGACACTTGCCTTCTGAAAATCAAGGCTCTTCAAGGTGTCTACAGCTGCATTCCCATCATCTGAGGCATTCAAAACCATTAGTCGCGTTTGTGAGCAGAATCTTGTCCCACAATCCTGACTCTCATTTGCCGTGCAGCACAGACACTGACACAACGGAGCCTGGGGGCCACTGGCCCAGGCACTGCATAGGCACATGGGGAAAGTCAGCCTCTGCCCCATCAGCTTTCAGGAGCCCGTAGTGCGGGCCAGGCACACCCTGAGCTTCTCCCACCTCACCCCGAATTTGTTTGTTTCTGCCTGTCCGTTACTCCCTGTTCTATCTCCTCCATTTCCTGTGTCATGGGCCCCACATCCTGCCTTCCCGCCCCTCCAAACCACCGCAGACCAGTTGCCATTGAGAACCGGGACTTCATCTTCACTGCAGAAGGAGCCCTCCAATTTTAGGACTATCCCACAAAATTTGGAACCGATGCCCTCAATAGGGCTACAGGAGCCCCGTGTCTCTCATGGTGGGTGGGTGGAGGGGCCCATCTGACAGGAAAGAGCCCACAGAGTGACAACCTCTAGCAGCTGGATTCCAGCTGTGGCTGCCAGGGGATCCCCAGTGGGGTAGCACAGACAGCCAGGTAATCAGAGCGCAAGGGACAGCTCAGCTGGCGTCTCTAGGGCCGAATCCCCATGCCCCAAATATCCGCTGCCTCTTCTCTGCTCTGATTAATCTGTTCCATTGCCCGGCCTGGCAGTACGGGGTTGGGGAAGGTCAGTGGTGGGAAATGCAGGTCTGGCTGGAAGGGGAAGCCGGGCAGGGCTGAGGGAAATGGGTGGTGAGGGGCTCAGACACAACAGGATTGGAGGCCACTGTACGACCCAGGGAGAGACGTTCCCAGCAGGCTCCGTTGTCAGCCCCTGGAAAGGGGAGGGCGGGTTCTTCCTGGATACAGGGAGGAGAATAGAGGTGAGGTGCCAGAGAGCAAGTGTGAAAAATCAGAACATTTTTTGGGGGGGGAGAAGTATAGTGGCCTATATAAGACAAAGCCCCTAATATTGGGACAGTCCCAATAATATCAGGACGTCTGGTCACCCTAAATGGAGAGAAAAACCCACCAATTATTTCTTGCAGGGTGGACAACCAAACCCAGGAGCCCTGGTGAGTTCTGGGCTGGATTTTATTTAATATCATCTGAGGGTCCCCCAGGCCGGGAGATGAGATCCGAACCAAGCGCCCCAGTGTGGCGATGGGAGTCCCGTGTCTCTCATGCTGGGTGGGTGGAGGGGCCCATCTAACAGGGAAGAGCCCACCCAGTGTCCCGCTCTGTCAGTGGGATTCCAGCAGTGACTGCAAAGGGCTCCCCAGAGGGGTCACACGGGCAGTCCCGTGATCAGTGCACAAGGGGGCTCTCAGCTGCCGGGTTCCCCGCAGAGTCAGGGCTTCACTGCTGGGACTCCAGGCCGTTTCCCAGCTGGCTCCTCCTACCCCCCGCTCTGTATGAATGGGCCACCGGAGACTCTGCCCCACCTCGTGTCTGACTCAGCGCAGGCCAGTGCCCTCTGTGCGAGGACCCAATGCGGGAAGGGAAACCCCTGGGGAAGGGATGTTTCCAGGTCAGGGTCCCAGGCTGGTTCAGAAATCCCCTGACGGAGGGGAGAGAATGGGGACCAGCACGTTAACCTCTGGCTCTTTCTTACAGCCTGGCTTTGGTTTTGACCTGGGGCTGGTGAGTGTTATTGTTTATTTTTTTCTATTTCAGTAGGACCTAGATCAGGGATTTTCTACCTTTTTTTCATTTGAGGACTCCTAAAAACTTTCAAATAGAGGTGCGGACCCCTTTGGAAACCTTAGATTCAGTTCAGAGCCCCCCAGAGATCTGGGGACCACAAGTTGAAAGTCACTGGCCTGGAGGACGGGGCCAATTTCACTAGGCGCTGTGAAAAGATAACATAGATGGTCCCTGCCCCAGAGAGCTCACAACGTACATTTCAGATCACAGAAAAAGAAGTGGATGCAGCAAACATACAGTGCGGGAAAGTTCTGAGCAGAGACACAACGCACCGGACCCTCATCCAGTGCTTTGTGGGCATCAGGGCATGATGGGTGGGTCTGAAGGAGAGCTTGAAAGAGGGAAAGGGAACCCCTGTGGGATGAATGTTCCCATTGCGGGGTCTTCCCATGGCTGAAGTATCCCCATGACAGAGGGGAGAGAACGGGACCAGTTCACTAATCTCTTCATCTTTTTTACAGGATCCTTTTAAGCTGGGCATCAATGTGGTAAGTGTTAGAACTTCCCTGAGCTGTCGAATGTCTCCCATTACAGCATTTCCTCACTCACAGTTAGACAGACTTGCCCTAAAGCAAGATGACCCACGTCCCGTTTGGTGAGGCAATGCCATTGGAGGTCAGAATCAGTGACAGAGTCGTGATTTCTCGGGGAGGGGTGTGTTGTCAGAGTGCTACCGGTAGGGTGCTCTGCTTTCTCCAATGTTGATATCACTCGGCTGCGTGCATGTGTTCCCTCTGTGTGCTGCCCCAGCTCTGCGCAGATAGCTGACACAGCAGACCCGACGAGAACCCCCAATAACCACAGAGTCTAGTAAGATGCAAAGTCACGTCGACTAGGTTTATTGTCGAAGAAAAGCACAGTCTCCTGCTCCCTGGCAAACGTAGTCCAAGGTGCTGCTAAGATACAGCTAGCCAGTACATATGTACTCCTTGACAATGGACTCAGCTCAGTCAGTGGCGGGACTTTCCACTGCCCCCTCGGCTGGACAATGACACCGCCCCAGGGATGCATCTTATACACAGGTACAAACAAGTTACACATCACACCTGACGTATTGAGGTGCAACCCTTCCACGTAGCACGGTACAACCCCTCTACCTATTAAGGTGCCGCCTCTCACCTTGTATATGTTGGTTCGATCAAAACAACTCTATCCATCATATTACCCTTTTGCCCCTGTCATTGGGATGGGCCAGCCTGTTCTTTGTTATCTGTGTGGAATGTGCAAGTATGTGAATGTTCTGATATCTAGTGTTCAGTACCTTTTAGGTACGTATCTTCTTGCAGCATCAGCCCTTTCCTTGCCGGCTTCTGAGAGCAGGGCCGGCTTCCAGCTCACAGCTTGACTTTTGCTTTTAGCTTGACCATACTTTAGTTCACGCCTCAGGCCTCAACTGGGCCTTTATCAGGGCCTGCACTTACTACAGGGTGGGGAACCCCCATCCACACTGATCTGGGCAAAGGAAAGTAATCAAGGCAAAAGCGCAGTCTCTACCCCTCAATTCCAGACAGACTTTGGGGAGACAGAAAAGCTGGACGGATGCTTCTCATCCATGTTGGATTGGTTCCCTTCTTAGGAAATTGGCCAGATGGAGGGGGTATTTTTCATTCCTGTGGCTCTGTTTTCCTGGCCCTCAACTATCGACAAGAGATGTTCTTCTTGAACAAAGCCTGCAGCTTTCACTGATTAATGGCCAACTCCAATGTAATGAATGTTCTCAGAAGACCATGAGGCTCATGGAATCTCTAGGGCCGAATCCCCATGCCCCAAATATCCGCTGCCTCTTCTCCACTCTGACTCCCCTGTTCCAATGCCTGGGCTGGCAATACGGGGTTGGGAAAGGTCACTGCTGGGAAATGCAGGTCTGGCTGGAAGGGGAAGCCGGGCAGGGCTGAAGGAAATGAGTTGTGAGGGGCTCAGACACAACAGGGTTGGAGGCCACTGTATGACCCAGTGAGATACGTTCCCAGCAGGCTCAGCTGTCAGCCTCTCGGGCTGGGTTTCTTCCTGGACACAGAGAGTAGAGTGGAGAGAAATAACCACCAATCATTTCTTGCAGGGCAAAAACCAACAAAACCAAGGAGCCCAGGTGAGTTTGCGGTCAATGTTTCAGATTAGCCGAGCGCCCCCCAGGCAGGGAGATGAGATCTGAACCAAGCGCCCCAGTGTGGCGATGGGAGCCCCGTGTCTCTCATGGTGGGTGGGTGGAGGGGCCCATCTGACAGGAAAGAGCCCACAGAGTGACAACCTCTAGCAGCTGGATTCCAGCTGTGGCTGCCAGGGGATCCCCAGTGGGGTAGCACAGACAGCCAGGTAATCAGAGCGCAAGGGACAGCTCAGCTGGAGTCTCTAGGGCCGAATCCCCATGCCCCAAATATCCGCTGCCTCTTCTCTGCTCTGACTCCCCTGTTCCATTAGCCGGCCTGGCAGTACGGGGCTGGGGAAGGTCACTGCTGGGAAATGCAGGTCTGGCTGGAAGGGGAAGCCGGGCAGTGCGGAGGGAAATGGGTGGTGAGGGGCTCAGACACAATGGGGTTGGAGGCTACTCTAAGAATCTGGGAGATACGTTCCCAGCAGGCTCTGCTGTCAGTCCCTGGTGGTTGGGGGCGGGTTCTTCCTGGACACAAGGAGGAGAATAGAGGTGAGGTGCCAGAGAGCAAGTGTGAAAAATCAGAACACTTTTTTTTCAGGCACGGGTGGAGTGGGGGGGAGAAGTATAGTGGCTTATATAAGACAAAGCCCCTAATATCGGGACAGTCCCAATAATATCAGGACGCCTGGTCACCCTAAATGGAGAGAAAAAAACACCAATTATTTCTTGCAGGGCGGACAACCAAACCCAGGAGCCCAGGTGAGTTCTAGGCTGGATGTTATTTAATATTTGAGGGTCCCCCAGGCAAGGAGATGAGATCCGAACCAAGCGCCTCAGAGTGGCGATGGGAGTCCCGTGTCTCTCATGCTGGGTGGGTGGAGGGGCCCATCTAACAGGGAGGAGCCCACCCAGTGTCCCGCTCTGTCAGCGGGATTCCAGCGGTGACTGCAAAGGGCTCCCCAGAGGGGTCACACGGGCAGTCCCGGTGATCAGCGCACAAGGGGGATCTCAGCTGCTGGGTTCCCCACAGAGTCAGGGTCCCCGGCTGGTTCAGAAATCCCCCTTGACGGAGGGGAGAGAATGGGGACCAGCACATTAACCTCTGGCTCTTTCTTACAGCCTGGTTTTGGTTTTAACCTGGGGCTGGTGAGTGTCTGTTTATTTGTTTGTATTATGGTAGGGCCTAGAGGACAGGGACCCTTGCGCTAGGTGCCGGTATAAGGATGGTTCCTGCCCCCAAAACTCTGTCAAAGGACTTGTCTTCTCTGGTGCACTCCCTGCTGACCGAGCCTGGCCTTGCAGGTGCCCCTGCCACAGTTTCCTCCTCGAGGCGTGTCCTCTCGGTCTTCCCGCTGCAGAGTGAGGTCGGTGCCAGCCTCAGCTCTCTGGCCATGTCAGGAACTAAGGCATCACCCTTCCCAGGGTAACAGAATTGCAAACAAAGTTCTGTCACCTCATCTGGATTCCTCTTCAGCCTCCCTTCTCGGCTCCCCTTACGTCTCACTGCTCTGGGATCGAGGGCTGACTCCATGGCTCCTTCCCCGCAGTCCTCCCAGGCCCTACCTCAGGCCGTCCCCAGACTCCCAGCATGCTCCCTATGGACGTGGTTTCTCCACCACTGTGTTCTCTCTGCCCTTTTACAGGGACCAGGGGTTTCAGGCTGTCACCTGACTCCAGTTAGTCCTGCCCCTTGTGGAAGGAAGCTAATTATGGCCCAGGCAGGACTGATGGAACAAGCCTGGCTAGACTACACCTCCTGGTCCTTTGAGGGCCAGGCCGCTCCGTTACACGATCCCAGCGGGCACCAGCTGTCCCACCATCATCAAGTGCTTTGGCGGCATCGGCGGTTGGAGGGAGAGATTGACAGAGGGAAGGGAAACGGCAGGAGAATGAACGTTCCCGGGGCGGGGTCCCCTGTGGGCTGAATGTCCCATGGCAGAGGGGCGGGAACGGGAATCAATTAACCAACCTCTGGCTCCTTTTTCCAGAAACCTTTTGATTTGGGCATCAAAGTGGTAAGTGGTTGACTTTCCCTCTGCTGCCGAGTCTCTCCGGTGACAGCATTTCCGCTCACGGGGAGACCCCCAGGCAGCGAGATGAGATCCGAACCAAGCGCCCCAGTGTGGCAATGGGAGTCCCGTGTCTCTCATGCTGGGTGGGTGGAGGGGCCCATCTAACAGAGAAGAGCCCACCCAGTGTCCCGCTCTGTCAGCGGGATTCCAGCAGTGACTGCAAAGGGCTCCCCAGAGGGGTCACACGGGCAGTCCCGTGATCAGTGCACAAGGGGGATCTCAGCTGCTGGGTTCCCCGCAGAGTCAGGGCTTCACCGCTGGGACTCCAGGCCATTTCCCAGCGGGCTCCTCCTACCCCCCACTCTGTATGAATGGGACACCGGAGACTCTGCCCCACCTCGTGTCTGGCTCGGCCCAGGCCAGCGCCCTCTGTGCGAGGACCCAGCGCGGGAAGGGAAACCCCTGGGGAAGGGATGTTTCCAGGTCAGGGTCCCCGACTGGTTCAGAAATCCCCTGACGGAAGGGAGAGAATGGGGACCAGCACGTTAACCTCTGGCTCTTTCTTACAGCCTGGCTTTGGTTTTAACCTGGGGCTGGTGAGTGTCTGTTTATTTGTTTGTATTATGGTAGGGACCCTTGTGCTAGATGCTGGTATATGGATGTGCTAAGCGACCCCTGCTGGCCAAGTCTGGACCTGCAGGTGCCCAGGCCACAGGTTCCTCCTCGAGGCATGTCCCCTCGGTCTTCCCCCTGCAGACTGAGGTCTCTCTGGCCATGTCAGTAACTAAGGCATCGCCCTTCTCAAGGTAACAGAATTGCAAAAAAAGTTCGGTTGCCCTGTTTGGATTCCTCTTCAGCCTCCCTTTAAGAATGAACTTTCCCAGTGCAGGGGCCCCTAAGGGCTGAAATGTCCCCATGGCAGAGGGGAGGAAATGGGAATCAATTAACCAACCTGTGCCTCCTTTTTTCAAAAACCCTTTGATTTGGGCATCAAAGTGGTAAGTGGTTGAATTTCCCTCTGCTGCCGAGTCTCTCTGGTGACAGCATTTACTCACGGGGAGACCCCGGCCTGAAAGGACGGTGATACGGAGCTCTGTTGGGCTGGGGAACGTGACTGGAGGTGCGTTGCAATGATGAATCCTGATCTCCAAGAGAGGCTTCGGCATCCCCTATGAGCACTGACCTAGGCAAAGGAACGGAGGAAAGTATCTATTGGTGTAACCAAGGGAACAGCTCATCCTCTCCCGTCAGTGCCAGACAGACTTTGGGGAGGCTGCGAAGCTGGACGGATCTTACTCATCCATGCTGGAGCAGTTCCTGTCTGTAGAAAATGGATCAGATGCTGCCTCTACTTCCCCTGCCTGCGGCTCTGTTTTCCTGGCCGTCTGCCGGAGATGAGAGATGCTGTTATTTTGGGTTATGTTCATCCAATAAAGCCAGCAGATTTCAGTGACATTTGGCCTTGTCCCGGGCGATGAGTGCTCTCATAAGACCATGAGGCTGGTGGAACCTCTAGGGACGAATCCTTATACCCCAAATATCCGCTGCCTCTTGTCTGCTGTGACTCCCCTGTTCCATTGCCCGGCCTGGCAAATACGGGGCTGGGGAAGGTCAGTGCTGGGAAATGCAGGTCTAGCCGGAAGGGGAAACCAGCAGTGCTGAGGCACAGGCCGTCCTTAGGGTTTATGGGGCCCTACACAGTATTATTGAACTGGTGCCCCTATGCCTGAGTTGGGGCACAGCCACCACCCCACCCCACGGACCCCCCAGAAAACCATCCCCCACATTGCTGACAAACACTGAGGTTCGTACGCAGCAGAAGCCTGGGCTCGCAGCCTAGAGGGGGTGGGACAAGGCAGCAAAGGACACCGAGCTGCCTGGCCCATCTCACGGCGGAGGAGAGTCACAATTCCCCACCCCGTACCCTCTCCCTCGCGCAGAATGCGCCCACCGGTGCATTCAGCTCTGTGAATACGGCCCCTGCCTAAGGAGACTGCAGCGTGCGCTGGGTGTGCAGGAGCTGACCTGCTCTTACCTGCTGTCCC
The DNA here is from genome assembly GCF_020497125.1 of Mauremys mutica. Lineage (NCBI taxonomy): Eukaryota > Metazoa > Chordata > Testudines > Geoemydidae > Mauremys > Mauremys mutica. Next base: position 13,257,342 of record NC_059088.1, read on the forward strand.
AGTGGTGCCCCAAATTTTCGGGTGCCCAATGCAGCCGCGTATGCTGCATATACCTAAGGCCTGACCTGCGAGGCAAATGGGTGGTGAGGGGCTCAGACACAACAGGGTTGGAAGCCACTGTGTGACCCAGGGAGATACGTTCCCAGCAGGCTCAGCTGTCAGCCCCTAGGGCTGGGGTTCTTCCTGGACACAGAGAGCAGAGTGGAGAGAAATAACCACCAATCATTTCTTGCAGGGCAAAAACCAACAAAACCAAGGAGCCCAGGTGAGTTTGGGGTCAATGTTTCAGATTAGCCGAGCGCCCCCCAGGCAGGGAGATGAGATCTGAACCAAGCACCCCAGTGTGGCGATGGGAGCCCCGTGTCTCTCATGGTGGGTGGGTGGAGGGGCCCATCTGACAGGAAAGAGCCCACAGAGTGACAACCTCTAGCAGCTGGATTCCAGCTGTGGCTGCCAGGGGATCCCCAGTGCGGTAAGCACAGACAGCCAGGTAATCAGAGCGCAAGGGACAGCTCAGCTGGCGTCTCTAGGGCCGAATCCCCATGCCCCAAATATCCACTGCCTCTTCTCTGCTCTGACTCCCCTGTTCCATTGCCCGGCCTGGCAGTACGGGGCTGGGGAAGGTCACTGCTGGGAAATGCAGGTCTGGCTGGAAGGGGAAGCCGGGCAGTGCTGAGGGAAATGGGTGGTGAGGGGCTCAGACACAACGGGGTTGGAGGCTGGAAGGGGGGGTGCGACCCAGGGAGATACGTTCCCAGCAGGCTCCGTTGTCAGCCCCTGGAAAGGGGAGGGCGGGTTCTTCCTGGATACAGGGAGGAGAATAGAGGTGAGGTGCCAGAGAGCAAGTGTGAAAAATCAGAACATTTTCAGCGTGTGGGCTGTGGGGGAGAAGCATAGTGGCCTATATAAGACAAAGCCCCTAATACTGGCGGGACAGTCCCAATAATATCAGGACGTCTGGTCAGCCTAAATGGAGAGAAAAACCCACCAATTATTTCTTGCAGGGCGGACAACCAAACCCAGGAGCTCAGGTGAGTTCTGGGCTGGATGTTATTTAATATCATCTGAGGGTCCCCCAGGCAAGGAGATGAGATCCGAACCAAGCGCCCCAGTGTGGCGATGGGAGTCCCGTGTCTCTCATGCTGGGTGGGTGGAGGGGCCCATCTAACAGGGAGGAGCCCACCCAGTGTCCCGCTCTGTCAGCGGGATTCCAGCGGTGACTGCAAAGGGCTCCCCAGAGGGGTCACACGGGCAGTCCCGTGATCAGTGCACAAGGGGGCTCTCAGCTGCCGGGTTCCCCGCAGAGTCAGGGCTTCACTGCTGGGACTCCAGGCCCTTTCCCAGCAGGCTTCTCCTACCCCCTGCTCTGTATGAATGGGCCACCGGAGACTCTGCCCCACCTCGTGCCTGACTCAGCGCAGGCCAGTGCCCTGTGTGCGAGGACCCAGCGCGGGAAGGGAAACCCCTGGGGAAGGGATGTTTCCAGGTCAGGGTCCCCAGCTGGTTCAGAAATCTCCTGACGGAGGGGAGAGAATGAGGACCAGCACGTTAACCTCTGGCTCTTTCTTACAGCCTGGATTTGGTTTTAACCTGGGCTAGTGAATATTTATTGTTTATTTGTTTCTATTGTAGTAGGGCCTACAGGATAGGGCCCCATTTTGCTAGGCGCTGTGTAAAGATAGCAAAGATGGTTCCTGCGCCAGAGAGCTCACTATGTACGTTTCAGATCAGAGAAAAAGAAATAGAGGCAGCCAGCATACAGTGTGGGACAGTTCTGAGCAGAGGCACAAGTCGCTAGACTCTCATCCGGTGCTTTATGGGCATAAGGGCATGATTGGTGGGTCTGAAAGAGAGATTGAAAGAGGGAAAGGGAACCCCTGTGGGATGAATGTTCCCATTGCGGGGTCCTTCCTTGGCTGAAATGTCCCCATGACAGAGGGGAGAGAACGGCACCAGTTCACTTATCTCTTCATCTTTTTTACAGGATCCTTTTAACCTGGGCATCAATGTGGTAAGTGTTAGAACTTCCTTGAGCTGTTGAATGTCTCCCATTACAGCATTTCCTCGCTCACAGTTAGACAGACTTGCCCTAAAGCAAGATGACCCATGTCCCGTTTGGCGAGGCAATGCCATTGGAGGTCAGAATCAGTGACAGTCGTGATTTCCAGGAGAGGGGTGGGGAACCCCCATCCACACTGATCTGGGCAAAGGAAAGTAACCAAGGGAAAAGCGCAGTCTCTACCCCTCAATTCCAGACAGGCTTTGGGGAGACAGAAAAGCTGGACGGATGCTTCTCATCCTTGTTGGATCGGTTCCCTTCTTAGGAAATTGGCCAGATGGAGGGGTTATTTTTCATGCCTGTGGCTCTGTTTTCCTGGCCCTCAACTATCGATGAGAGATGTTCTTCTTGAACAAACCCAGCAGATTTTGCTGACTATTGGCCAACTCCCATGCAATGAGTGTTCTCAGAAGATCATGACACTCATGGAATCTCTAGGGCCGAATCCCCACGCCCCAAATATCCGCTGCCTCTTCTCTGCTCTGACTCCCCTGTTCCATTGCCCGGCCTGGCAATACGGGGTTGGGGAAGGTCAGTGCTGGGAAATGCAGGTCTGGCTGGAAGGGGAAGCCGGGCAGGGCTGAGGGAAATGGGTGGTGAGGGGCTCATACACAACGGGGTTGGAGGCCACTGTAAGTCCCAGGGAGATACGTTCCCAGCAGCTCCGCTGTCAGCCACTAGGTCAGAATGGAGAGAAAAAACCACCAATCATTTTTTGCAGGGCGGACAACAAAAGCCAGGAGCCCTGGTGAGTTATGGGCTGGATGTTATTTAATATTTGAGGGTCCCCCAGGCCGGGAGATGAGATCCGAACCAAGCACCCCAGTGTGGCAATGGGAGTCCAGTGTCTCTCATGCTGGGTGGGTGGAGGGGCCCATCTAACAGGGAAGAGCCCACCCAGTGTCCCGCTCTGTCAGCGGGATTCCAGCGGTGACTGCAAAGGGCTCCCCAGAGGGGTCACACGGGCAGTCCCGTGATCAGTGCACAAGGGGGATCTCAGCTGCTGGGTTCCCCGCAGAGTCAGGGCTTCACCACTGGGACTCCAGGCCATTTCCCAGCGGGCTCCTCCTACCCCCTGCTCTGTATGAATGGGCCACCGGAGACTCTGCCCCACCTCGTGTCTGACCCGGCCCAGGCCAGCGCCGCTGTGTGCGAGGACCCAGCGTGGGAAGGGAAACCCCTGGGGAAGGGATGTTTCCAGGTCAGGGTCCCCGGCTGGTTCATATAGCCCCCCTGACGGAGGGGAGAGAATGGGGACCAGCACGTTAACCTCTGGCTCTTTCTTACAGCCTGGCTTTGGTTTTAACCTGGGGCTGGTGAGTGTCTGTTTATGTGTTTGTATTATGGTAGGGCCTAGAGGACAGGGACCCTTGCGCTAGGCGCCGGCATAAGGATGGTTCCTCCCCCGAAAACTCTGTCAAAGGACTTGTCTTCCCTGGGGCGCCCCCTGCTGGCCGAGCCTGGCCCTGCAGGTGCCCCTGCCACAGTTTCCTCCTCTAGGGGTAACCAAGGGAACAGCTCATCCTCTCCCGTCAATGCCAGACAGACTTTGGGGAGGCTGGAAAGCTGGACAGATCTTACTCATCCATGCTGGAGCAGCGCCTGTCTGTAGAAAATGGGCCAGATGCTGCCTCTACTTCCCCTGCCTGCGGCTCTGTTTTCCTGGCCATCTGCCGGAGACGAGAGATGCTGTTATTTTGGGTTATGTTCATCCAATAAAGCTAGCAGATTTCAGTGACATTTGACCATGTCCTGGGCTATGAGTGTTCTCATAAAACCATGAGTCTGATGGAGTCTCTAGGGCCGAATCCCCATGCCCCAAATATCCGCTGCCTCTTGTCTGCTCTGACTCCCCTGTTCCATTGTCTGATCTGGCAATACGGGGTTGGGGAAGGTCAGTGGTGGGAAATGCAGGTCTGGCTGGAAGGGGAAGCCGGGCAGTGCTGAGGGAAATGGGTGGTGAGGGGCTCAGACACAACGGAGTTGGAGGGCACTGTAAGACCCAGGGAGATACGTTCCCAGAAAGCTCTGCTCTCAGCCCCTTGGTCTGGGTTTCTTCCTGGACACAGAGAGCAGAATGGAGAGAAATAACCACCAATCATTTCTTGCAGGGCCAACAACAAAACCAAGGAGCCCAGGTGAGTTTGGGGTCAATGTTTCATAATATCCGAGCGCCCCCCAGGCAGGGAGATGAGATCCGAATCAAGAGCCCCAGTATGGTGATGGGAGCCCCGTGTCTCTTATGGTGGGTGGGTAGAGGGGCCCATCTGACAGGAAAGAGCCCACAGAGTGACAACCTCTAGCAGCTGGATTCCAGCTGTGGCTGCCAAGGGATCCCCAGTGGGGTAGCACAGACAGCCAGGTAATCAGAGCGCAAGGGACAGCTCAGCTGGAGTCTTTAGGGCTGAATCCCCATGCCCCAAATATCCGCTGCCTCCTGTCTGTTCTGACTTCCATCACCTGGTCTTTGCCCAGCAAGGTCGCTGCTATGAAGTGTAGTGACAGCCAGAAGGGGGGAAATCAGGGGTGGGGGGAAGTGCTTGGTGTGGGGCTCAGACATGGTGGGATTGACACGCAAGTCAGAACCTAGGGAGATACATTTCCAGCAGCCCCCCCCCCCCCCAGTCAGCCCTTAGCGCTGTGTTCGGTCTCATCCTGGACACAAGAGAGAAGGACTGAAGAGAAATAACCAGCAATTATTTCTTGCAGGGTCCATAACAAAACCCAGGAGCCCAGGTGAGTTATGGGCTGGATGTTACTTAACATCATCTGAGTGTCTCCTAAGCAGGGAGGTGAGATTAGAACCCAGCGCCCCAGTGTGATGAGGGAAGTCCCATTGCTTCTCACAGTGGGTGGGCAGAGGGATCCATCTCACAGGGTCCCCTGCTGGTTCAGATATCCCCACGACAGAAGGGAGAGAATGGAAACCAGTACGTTAACCTCTGGCTCTTTTTTACAGGATCCTTTTAAGCTGCGCATCAATGTGGTAGAGACTCCAGCAATCTTAAAACCATGAGATTGCTGGAGGGTCTAGGGCCGAATCCTCATGTCCCAAATATCTGTTGCTTCTTGTCTGTCCTGACTCCTCTATTCTCTTGCTTTGCCCAGCAATAAGGAACCAGGGCAGGGTTGCTGCTGTAGCTATGGCTAGACTGAAAAACCAATTCGGGGGTGGGGAGGGGAGGGGAGGGGAGAGGAGGGGTGGGGAAGGAGATGAGTATAGGAACCGTTACCTGGGGGAGATCTCCCCCCAGCCCCTAGCACTGTGCTGGGTTCCCTCCTGCTGGACAAAAAGTCCTAGTGAAGAGAAATAACCTCCAATTATTTCTTGCAGGGCAAAGAACAAAACCCATCAGGCCAGATGAGTTATGGGCAGGATCTTATTCTGTGTGTTGCCGATGGGTTATACTGCCAGGCAGGGAGATGAGGTTAGATCCCCGAGCCCCCGAGCAGCACTGAGAGTCCCATTGCTTCTCACAGGGAGTGGGCCGAGTGACCCAGCGAACAGGAAACAGTCCAGCCAGAGTCCAGTTCTGGCAGCTGGATTGAACGGTGATTGCAGAGGGTCCCCGGAGGGCAGCAGGGTCAGCCAGTGATCAGTGTACAAAGGGGCATCACAACTACTGTCCCCCCGTAGAGCCAAGGACTCACAGCTCAGACGCCCGGCATTCGGCTGGTGGCTCCTCCCAGGCCCCGGTCTATAGGAAGTGGGCGGCCCCCAGGGTCTCTGCCCCCCGCCTTTCGTCAGGAGATCGGTGCGTCTGTTTGGACGTCCCTGGTGTGTGGCTCTGGCCAGCAATAAGGGACTGGGGTGAGCTCAGCGCTGTGGAGGGAAAACCAACAGTGCTGAGGGGGAAATGCTGGGGCTGGGTTCAGACATGATGGGGGAGGAGGCCGGCCTGGAGAAACACTTTCCCAGCCACACCTGTCAGCCCCTCGAGCTGCGTTCGGTTTCCTCCTGGACAAAACTGAGCAGGAGTCAAGACAAATGACCCTGAATCATTTCTTGAGCTACGACCAGGCTCAGGGGCGAGAGGTCACGGCTTAGGTCCTGCAGCTGAATTCGAGCAATGGGTGCCCCGGGGCCTGCATCAGGCCAGGGCCAGCTCCAGGCACCAGTGAAGGAAGCAGGTGCTTGGGGCGGCCAATAGAAAGGGGCGGCACGTCCGGGTCTTCGGCATCAATTTGGCAGCGGGTCCCTCACTCCCTCTCGGAGGGAAGGATCCGTCGCTGAATTGCCGCCGAAGAATGACGCGGCGCGGTAGAGCTGCCGCCGAAGTGCCGCCGATCGCAGCTTTATCCTTTTTTTTTTTTTCTTCACCACTTGGGCAAAAAAGCTGGAGCCGGCCCTGCATCAGGCAGCCCCTTACTAAGGCTCCTCATTTCAGGATACGTATCTAAAGCCCATAAACCCGCAAGTGTAACCAGGCCTATGCCGGGTGGTGCTCTATCCCCCTCTAGTGGTGGCCAGGCCCCATACAGAGCTTTATCGGTAAACCTCGATTTCACTAGACACACGCACAAAGTGATGAACAAATATCTCCACCGATAACTGAAATTCACAGCTGGGCAAAGTGAGAGAACTAGGGTGACCAGATCGCAACTGTGAAAAAACGGGACGAGGGGGGGGGGGTGGTAATAGGCGCCTGTATAAGAAAAAGTCCCCAAAACCGGGACTGTCCCTATAAAAACGGGACATCTGGTCACCCTAGAGGGAACTCAGAGTTTGATTTAAGGCTACTCACTTTATAGATTTTGACATGTGACGTTGACACCTTGTGTTTTAACAGTCAGGAAGCTGTAGCTGGCTGATTTAACGTTTACTGTCATTAAAAAAATATTCTCTGACCCTCCCAGAACTTCCCACAACTGTGAAAATTTAAACCAAAACAACTGAAAAAAATGCTTAAACTTAAACATTGTGATCTGTTGCTATTATATGAGAAACGGAATCCTGCCGGGCCACATGCAGAGCTAGATGAACCTGTAAGAGGCTCGGTTAACAGATATGAGTCTTCTAGCTCAGGCAGTTGACACTCCTGCTCCCAGACTCAGCAGTCCCCTGTTGGATTCTCGCTGAGAACCCACCCAGGGGCATGGCATTTCAAGGCTGCCCTGTATTTACTCTGGAAAGAGAGCGTCTACATGATGGATTATACCAGTATAACTATCTTGGTTTAAATTCACAGTTTAGCTCAGGGCCGGCTTTAGGAAGTGCGGGGCCCGATTCGTACTCACCCGGCGGCACTCTGGGTCTTCGGCGGCACTTCGGCAGCGGGTCCTTCACTCGCTCCGGCCCTGCTTTAGCTTATTGTGGGAAAACTTCCCGGTGTAGACAATGCCTTAAACTGTAAGATTTTGGGGGCAGGGTCCGTCCCTTATGTGGAGTGGGCCCCTGTCCAGGCTATTCTCATACCACTGCTAATAAAACCAGCAGGATTCATCTTGGAGAAAGCCATAACATTGTTTACAAGGATTTTATGTCCTGTCTAGCAGTTTGTTCCTGTCTGGCGCATGTAGAGAGGTTTATGAGTCTGTCATTAGCTGTAAACCAACAGGCCATGGATGTTGTCTGTGTTATGAAACATCGTGGGCTGCACGGATCCCGGTGTAAATCAGGAGGGGCTGCTCCCCAAAATCTCTCCTCTCCCTCCTGTTATGCTGGTGCCCCGTCCCGTCAATAAGAGGGCTTGCAAGAATGTCCTGTATTCCACAAGGGAGAAGGGTAGTTGCAGAGACACTGACACTCTGCTAGCTGGGAGGAGCTAGATGTGAAATCCCCTCACTAGGCATTTTTTGCAGCTTATTATATGGCTTAGTAGCTGGCATCTTGGTTACCAGGTATAAGGACCTTCCTGAGGAATACCAGGTACGAAAGGGCTTTTAAATCCAGCAGAGTAAGAACCAGCGGCTAGAAGTTAAAGCCAGGCAAATTCAAATAAGAAATAAGGCCCAAATTTTTAACAGTGATGGTGATTAACCATCGGAACAATCTCCCCAGGGACGTGGTGGATTCTCTCGCTCCTGATGTCTTCAAATCCAGACTTGATGCCTTAGTCAGACTCAAGTAGTGGGCTCAGTAGCGGGGCCACTGGGTGAATTTCTCTGGCCTGCGTTCCCCTGGAGATCAGACTAGATGATCATAATGGTCCCTTGTAGGCTTAGGAAAAGGGCCGTGTACTTCACACTTGTTTTCCTTTCCCTTCCAGCCTTAGCGGTTCAAACAGCAGGATGGTCACTGAAATGTCAGCTGGGAACCTGGCTCTGATGATAAGAAGGAAGCTCCATCTTCCACACTCTGATCTCGGAAATCAAATGCTAACCGCAAATTGTGTAGTAACAAGGGCTGTAGGGGCTGGGGCAGGAATGATGTTCTGAGCGTTGATTTTGCTGCCTTTAATCAGCAAGCAGCCAATGGAGACGTTCACTAACGTTTACACCAAGAACAGCAGAAGCTTCACCGGGACTGAAAATAAATCTCACCAGCAAACCATTTCTCTCCTCTCCATGTTCATTGGTGACACATTTCATATTTTCCTGTGCATCACAATGGAATGTTGCGCCTTTTAAGATTCCTACTCGAGTGATATGAAGGCTGGTCTGGGCTAAGGCACCGGGACTCAGGACTCCTGCTCTCAGTGGCTGACTCTGCTACAGAATCTCTGTGTGACCTCAGGCAAGTCACTCATCGTCTCAGCTCTCTCGCCTATAAAAGGGTGAGAATAATCCTTAGCTGGCCTTGTAGAGTGTGAACTCTTTGGGGGCAAGGACTGTCTCCCTCTGTGTGTGTCTGGGCAGCGCCTGGCACAACCAAGCTCTGATCGTAGGCGGGGGAGGGACTTTCTCTCGCTGTGTGTCTGGGCAGCGCCTGACACAACCGGGCTCTGATCGTAGGTGGGGGAGGGACTTTCTCTCGCTGTGTGTCTGGGCAGCGCCTGGCACAACCGAGCTCTGATCGTAGGTGGGGGAGGGACTTTCTCTCGCTGTGTGTCTGGGCGGCGCCTGACACAACCGGGCTCTGATCGTAGGTGGGGGAGGGACTTTCTCTCGCTGTGTGTCTGGGCAGCGCCTGGCACAACCGAGCTCTGATCGTAGGCGGGGGAGGGACTTTCTCTCGCTGTGTGTCTGGGCAGCGCCTGACACAACCAGGCTCTGATCGTAGGCGGGGGAGGGATTTTCTCTCGCTGTGTGTCTGGGCAGCGCCTGGCACAACTGGGCTCTGATCGTAGGCGGGGGAGGGACTTTCTCTCGCTGTGTGTCTGGGCAGCGCCTGACACAACCGGGCTCTGATCGTAGGCGGGGAAGGGACTTTCTCTCGCTGTGTGTCTGCGCAACGCCTGACACAACTGGGCCCTGATTTCAGGTGGATACTCTAAGAACAACTGACATAAAAACAATGCTCATAATAACAACAGGCTGGGGCTTGGGGCTGTTAAGAAGTCAGGGGCGGCTCTAGACATTTTGCCGCCCCAAGCAGGGCAGGCAGGCTGCCTTCGGTGGCTTGTCCGCCGAAGCCGCGGGACCAGCGGACCCTCCGCAGGCACGCCGCCGAAGGCAGCCTGCCTGCCGCCCTCGTGGCGACCGGCAGAGCGCCCCCAGTGGCTTGCCGCCCCAAGCACATGCTTGGCGTGCTGGGGCCTGGAGCCGCCCCTGTAAGGAGTTAGTACTGAAAGGTATAGACTAGCACTGGCTGTCCATATTTATTAAGGGAATCATAAAAGATAAGGAGCCCCACTACACTATTGTGCCCCTATGGGCTTGGCTGCTGGCAGATGCCAAGTCCTGAGCCATGCTGCCCTGTTAGAATTTTTCAGAGGAGTTGACACATGTGAGAGGGAGGAGATATGATTTGTTTGGGCATTTGATTCCCATTTGCCTGGTCTAACTGTCAGACTTCAGTCCCTTCCCATAGGAGAACCTTGGAGTCCCTACTCCTGCCCTAACCACTAGTTCATACTGCCTTGGCGGGGTGTGAGCTGGGCCCCCCACTGCTGAACTCCTTCCGTGTTGAAAACTGACCATCTACCCGTACGCTGATTCCTACAGATCCATGGGTACCTCTCACCCAAAGACCAGGCTCCTCAATCGCCCGTAGGGTGGGGCTTTATCGCAGGAGTTGTGGGAGCCCAAACAGGCCATTGGCTTCACGGGCAGGAGAGCTACGTTCTCCTGCTGGCTCTAGCACAGCTCTGCGACGTGACTTTGAGAAGGGCTTGTCCACACACAGCTGAGTGCATGGCAAGCCGGCGTAAACATCTAGAGCACACTAGCTTGCTGGGCACAAAGTGGCTGTGCGGACCCTGCTACTGTGCTCTAACACTTCTGCAGGGCACTTATGTGTTTCCAATGTCAGAGAGCCCAGGGCAGCAGGGTCCACACAGGCAAGACAGTGCTCTGCAGCTTACACCCCAGCTTGCTATGCACCGAGCCTCCATGTGGATCAGCAAGACGTTATTTCCCCCTCTGTTTCCAGCCCTTTGCCTGCCCTGGTGTTTGAGCCTGTAAGCTCTTGCTCGTTGTGAAAGGCGCGTGCTGACACCAGCCGGGAAGCTGGGCCTCTGAATTTCATGGACCCCTGTCAAGGTGCGTCTCTTGGGCATCTTGCCTGACTTCAGCTTTCCTCCCAGAATGGGTCTGATGCCCTGGTTCCAAGCTACCCCAGAAACGTAGGGGACAGACCCTCACCTGGGGCCGATTGGCATTGAGTCCAGTGGGGTGACCCTGATTTACAGCAGCCGCTGAGAAGCTGGGCCCTACCACTCAACGGGCAAGTGCTTATGGTTTGTTAGACGCCTCTTGTGAGAAGCTTTATCAAAGTGCAGGCGCCATCCGGCCCGCGGGTGATAAGCAATAATGGAACAATTGTGTGATTCCAGTGAGGGCTGAGAGCTCCCCTAACAGATCCGACTGGAAAGCAGCTCCTTGGTCTGAGTCAATCACTTTTGGGACCCCCCCAGCGAGTGAATACCTCATTTACCAGTATGGCAGCAGTTACCCAGGCAGTTTGATACTTTGTGGGGAAAGCTTCCACCCACCTGCTGAAAGCATCCACCGCCACCAACATGAACCGGTTTTTCCTGTGATCTGGCGGTAGGGGTCCTGTGTCGTCAATTTGTATTTTTTCCCAAGGTGCACTTGGGGCTTGTCTCATTAATTCTCCCCTTAGCACCTTGTGAGGTGGGTTGTGCCTGGCACAGTCCAAACAACGTTCCAGAAGTGATTTTAAATCAGCCATTCCTGGCCACCAGCACAACTTTTTAAAGTCCCCAGTGCCTCCTCAAACCCTGAGTGTCCCCCTGCCTAGCGCCCAGGCACCCAGCTTAAGAAAGCCGTCCGGCTTCCCTGGGGGCACGGCATTACTGGTCCCTCAGCTGTTAAGACACACCAGATCCCTTCCATTAGTTCCACCTTTGGCACATGTCTGTCCCCAAGTTTCATGATACCTTCCAGTCCTGGATCAGATTCTTGCAACTCTCCAATTTGCCCTCCCCAAGCTGTATCCACCTCATTTCTTGATATCACTGCTACAGGCGCACTCTCTTCTGGCTCCCAGGGCCATGGGGATGCCTCTGTTGCAGCCCACTTGGTGTCTGCATCAGCGAGATTATTCCCTGTGCTTAAGGATCCTGTTTTCTTGTGTGTCTTTACCTTTACCACATTGATCCGTGTAAAACAGTGACTGGGATCCTCCACTCACTTCCACCAGTTAGCATGCTTGATTGTGGAGCCGTCTGTTGCCCTGAAACAATTCTCTGCCCACCATCTCAGCATTAATGTGACCCCACAAAATACATAATCCGAATCCACCACCACTCAGATTCTGGCTCAAATTTGGGATCCACTTCATTTAAAGCTGTTAACGAGGCTGCCAGTTCTGCCTCCTGAGCTGACCTTGCTTCCAGTGAGAAACTCATGGTGCTGGCTGTCTCATTTCCTCTGATTCCCACAACAGCTAAACCTGATACTTACAACTCCCCTGATACCTACAACTTCCATCCAAAACCCATACCAGTGTCCCCTCCTTTGCCTGATTGGGGTTAGCCGCTCGAAACACTTGATGTTGGGTTCTATCTGGGCTGGCTTCACATTGGTGTGGGGTGCCAGACAGATGTAATCCGACTACCCAGACTATGGGTTCCTTTAACACTTCTGCTTTAATGTTTTCTGTCTGTAGAGCCAGCAACCGCTTGGCAATACAGTAGCAGGTATATACACACAGTACATGAAAAGATGGGAGTAGCCTTACCAGGTGTGGGGGGAGGTCAATCTAACGAGACAATTTATTATCAGTAGTATTTTTCATGTACTATGTGAATATACCTGATATTTTTCCACTGCATGCATCTGATGAAGTGGGTTCTAGCCCACGAAAGCTTATGCCCAAATCAATGTGTTAGTCTCTAAGGTGCCACCAGGACTCCTCGCTGTTTTGGCAGGGGCTGTAACTGCGGGTCACTGGCTTACAATGTCCCCTGGCAGTGGTGGGTTCAGTGTATTTTCAGGGTAGGGCGGTGGTGGTGTCTCTCTCAGTTCCATTAGTGGGGCAGATGGTTTGGGGTCCCCAAGACCATTGCCCCCATGTTTACATTGATACAATTCCTCCTCTAAGTCTCCTGCTCTCCCCAGCAGTTCATCTCTCTCTCTCCGGATTGCCTCACAAGACTCCCCTGGCTGTACAGCATCCCGTGCCTTCAAATCTGCCACCTCTACCGCTAACACCGATTTTTCTGGTCAAATCTGTTGCTGATCCACAATCCCCTCCAAATCCTTAATGTGTTGGAGGAGATCGGCTTCATTTTACCCAGTATGCCAGCCCAGCGCACGAACCGCGTAATACCATTCCCTTTTTCCTACATTCCTTTCCCTTGGGGTCTCCCAAGGCCTCCCCCATCTCCTTCGCAATCTCACCCCAGCCGGACCCCAGCACTTGGTACGGGCCCTGGTTCTTCCTTATCCATTTGTTCAAAAAATCCGCTACCCCAGCTTGCCAGAACCCGCAACTACCATCCCGAGAGTTCACCAGACCCCCTCCAAGCAGCTGCGCGGCCTGTTGGGGAGGGGGGACTCACAGGCTGCCACTCGCCTATTCGATGTGATGTATCCAAATTACGCACCAAGATGTTAGAAGGCTTATTCCTTCACACTCCCACTTCCCTGGTCCTTCTCGCATGAACAGAGAGCAACAATACCCGAAGTCCAAAGGCGCAAACAATTCAATGTTTATTGGGGTGAACTTCCAGCAAGCTTAAATCCAAGTTCCTTTTTCCTTATTTTCCAATCCCAACATACTTCCTGTCTGCCCCTAATTTATATAGTAATATTCTCAGCTATACCTGAACCAATCATTTTACTGAAATTTAACTAACCAATCCTAACATACTGTAACATGGTTATTTAACCAATTCTATCCCACCACCTTAATTAGTTTACACCCAACAAAATGAATTATACAGCAGACAGAAACAATCACAGAACCAGACAGAGACCCTGCAAATACACAATAGCAAAGTGAGAACTCTAATGACAAAACAATACAGAGGTGAGGATTTCACAGCTACATCTATACAGACATACGGGTGTCCCAACTATGTCTATTGATAAGTGACTTCTTACTGTTAGGCCTGAATAAAGATGTAGCACAAAACCAGTTGTGCCAACCTGACTAAAATGAGGCTAGCAGAGGTTTCTGGGAAAACCCAGAGTGAAATACTGACAGGCAGAATTGTCTCACAAAGCCCTGGGAAAGAGCAAGATAAGTGAGGGGGCTGATGCCAGCTGTGTTGTGTTAAGACACAGTGTTTGAAGGACCGATAAGAAACACAAGCATCTCACAGTTCTGACTAACTCCCTGGTTTAGTGTTCGGTGTGTTTTTAACTCCCTCACATTCCTAACCTTTGGCGCTTGTTGAGATATTAATAATATAATGCTGTAGAGACTAGGCATGCGTATATATTAAAAGGTGTCTAATTTCTAGTTGTTAGACAAAGGGGGTGGATTGCTCTAGTGAATGATCTATGACGTAATAAAACTGTCTATATAAGCTAATACTAAGCTGTAAAGAGGGGGCTGGTTCTTTTCGGATACGAGCTGTTCTTTACTGATACGTGCACTTATCAATAAAGAACTTTTGATCGGACCTTGCTGGTGTTGCCTGGTCTCTCTGCGGTCAGACAACGAACTTCGCTGTTGGGGTTCGAGTCCCCGACATCTTTGGCGACTCCGCCGGGACTTTGTCTGACTCTCCGGCGGGGGATCAGACTTTGAGGCAACGCAGCGCGCATCCTCTGATTTAGAGGAGCCTTGCCTGGTAATCTGATCTCTGCGTCGGCGATAAGGCGAGTTCTGTGAACCAGCTGAAGCTCGTAGAAATCCAGCAACATCCACCTACCCGTTGAGTAGGGTTAAGGTTGCCTGGGTTTGAGTCCCAGTGCAGATTGTCGGGGTTAGAGTCCCTGACAACTTAGGTCTGGGTTAGAGTCCCAGTCCAGGTCTGGGTTAGAGTCCCAGTCCAGGTTTGCACAGGATCCAAGTAGTCTGGGTTAGAGTCCCAGCCTGGGTTTGAGTCCCAGTCCAGGTGTTCGAGTCCCCTGGAGAGGTAAGTGAGCGCTCGACGCGGGAGGTGGGGGTTAGAGTCCCTTTACCTTGACGCGGGGAAGAGGGGTTAGAGTCCCCTTACAAAATGGAACAATTTGGCAGTAAGTGTCTGGGGGACGCCCCATTGTCTCTAATACTTAAAGATTGAAAGAAGATTTCTGGAACCAGGTAGCTTTTGGAGCTGTATGTTTAAAGCTGTATGGAGAGCTCTTGTAAAAATTCCCCAGCATATGCCCCAGAGCCACACTGGGAGGAAGACTGTCTGTGGGGACGTCTGTCTCTCTTGGGTTCACGCCATCTGAATTTATTGACTGTGCAGCAAGATATGATGCATCGTGGTAATAGGAAATAATGGCCTTGGTGTGTGTGTGTGTGGAAAATGGGGGAGGGACAGTCTAAATATTCCACCTCACCCCCTAAGGGTACCCCAGCATGTTACATGTACGTACATTATGGTCTTAAAACCTGCAGGTATTTAAAGAATTGGAATCTTTACACGCGTGAAAATCTATCTAAACAATGCCCATTAGAAGGTACCTTCAATCTAGATAAGATCATATATTTCAAAGGAGCTTTTAATCACCAAAGAAAAGCCTCTGACACAGTGTGAGCAATTTGTCTAGGAACGGGTTAATTTGAAATTCAGCTTGACTTGGTGAAACTGGAGAAGCCACGGGCTGGAATCTGAACTGAACTCTCTAAAAGAGACACTGCAGGAGATTCCAGGGTGTAAAAAACAGCTCTCCCAAGAGCAGAAGCATGTTGGAAATTCTGGACAAGCTGTATACAGGATAATCTCCCGTCTGCCTATTCCCCTTCTCTGAACGTTATACAGATGTGGCCAGTTTGGACATGTGTGAGTATTAAAGTGGCTTAAGGGTTAAAGTATTCATGGTCTTCCTGCGTAATGTGGGAGCGTTCCCAACACTCTTCATTGTTGTTTTATTATTTTTAATTAAGCTTTAAAATTTGATTATATGGTGTGTTTCCCCAACGTCCTGCAGTAGATAAATTGGTAACAGATTTGTCACAGTTTGGTGAGCAATTGAGAATAGGGGAGCCCTATAGAATTTACACCATCTATCTGTTTTACCTTTGTTATTTTGTGTTTCTTTTGTTTGGTACTGTTAGTGTTATATGTTGAGGATTGCATGATTAAAGGTGAGCCTACTCTCAGCTGCAGTAAGTCTGAGAACTGGAGAGGGGTTTAGCATTTTTCTCTCCACCCTGGTTGACCGGAAGGGTGGCAGGTGGATCTACCCCCAGTCGTAGCAGGACTGGGCAATAGAGTAGTTGGAGAAAAGGGACGAGATGTGTACTTGATAACTAGAATTGAGCAATTAAGAGCATGGAACATGAACCAGGCGGCAACTCAAACCTGCGCCAGGGCAAGTTGCAGGCCTTGAGACAGGATTTCCAGTTAGAAAAGGAAGCCCTGGCTAAGCAAGTACCAGTCCTTCAGGGACTTGTTAAAATTTAACCATTTGTGCTCAGCATATGTTGTAACAGCAGTGTGTTTGCTACAAGAGGAAATTAAATAGTTCAACGCCAGTGGGCCATGTGTTTTGCCCAGGTGGCAAGCCTCACAGGGGAGGACTCGAGTAGTTTTGTTAGTAGAAATGTTTTAGGGCAAAGACCAGAAGGGTGGGGGCTAGTTACAAAGCCCACCCTCCTGGCTACACTGGTAGTGACGGTTCAGCGAGGAAAAAGGATCGGGCCCAGGCGGCCAGGCAACAGACAGAGAGCTTGGAGAACAGGTTGGAAACTTTTAGGGTGTAGTGAAAAAAAAAAACAAGAACGGAGTAAGTAAGTATACACATAGGGGTTCAAATACTTAGAAGAATATTTGGCATGGTGATCTGAGTTGGTAAGTGGTTGTTGAAAGGACAAGCACGTGATTTAAGGCACAGTGAAAAGTTAACTCTATAGTTGCTGGAGGGAACAGCAGTTGAATTTTGTAAATGTACTAAAGTAAAAAGTTCTTGGTGTCTTTGAAATGTTTGTAAATAAATTCAGGCAAAGAAATTATTAGATTGCAATCATTTGGCTATGAACAATTTTGTTAAATTAGCTGAAGAATGTATACCGTGCTATGTAATTAAAATTGTATTAGGCTCTAAGAGCACTGTGAGTGATGATGTTTTCTTTCAGTGTTTACAAGCAGGAGTTACAAGTAAAAAGTGAGCCAGCAAGCATCTGTATTAATGCAAATTATCTAACTAATAAGATAGGAGCCACTAAAACAGGGGCTGCCTATAAAACACATACAAGAAAATATGGGGTAATTCCCTTGTTTTGCCTAAAATCAACAAGAGTATTTGTATATTTTTAGTAATGATTGCCTGCCCAGAAGAGGTAGACTTCTGTTTTGTCTTTCAGATAATCAGAGAACACTGATGCCGGCTGAACAGCATTCAACGTACCATGATTTGCTGGCACAGTAAAAATTGTGTTTTGTGTTCTATGTTCTGTCTTGTGGTGTTGTCTTGTGGCCAAAATTGATGTGTTTAATATTTTTATGGGATGGTCTGATTTAAAATCAAGCAGCAGTGTTGGATTAAAATGCAGATATTTGTTTTGTTCAACTTAGAATACAAAGTGTTTGGATACATCAGCAAAATGTGATATACTAAAGTCTTATACATTTTCTTAAGTAAGAGAAAGATACTACATTGGCCAAAACTTTTAATTGACAATTGTTATTGAAATTTGCATATTAACAGTCTTTGAAAGCAAGGGCATGGAAAGTTAACCCACTCCCCATATTGTACATGGGATCCTTCTGGCTACCTCAGACTTCTAGCCAGAGGGCTGGGGATGGTGGAAAGCTATTGGACTACAGTTTGTATTAAATGAACTCATCGAAGTGGGTGTGCTTGTCTTGGTTTGTTGTTCTCAAGTTCTGTAATAACATTATTTTAGTGAAATGGTATATGTGGCATATATTAGATAAGACTAATGTACTGTATAACAGCAATGTGTATGTGTTCATTGTTAACACCAGGTGTATATGTAAAACATGAAAGTTTTTTTTGTAGGTTAAAAAAAAAACAAGCTGAGAAGGGAAGCGGAAAAAAAAAAAACAAGTTGACTAAAAAAAAAAATAGATAACATGCTCAGTTTAAAGCTGAGACACTGACTTTGTTCAAGGACACTCCTCACAGCTAAGACTTGGCTAACCCTCACAAGGAACAAGGGGGGGACTTAAATTTGCCCATGCAGCTATAAAATTTGTAAAATCTGCAAAGACACTAATGCAATGTGTTAGGTTTTTTTTTCTCACAGGTAAAGAAGAAACAACCCAAAGATCCTAGCAGCCTGCCCCTCCTTGGAACCAGGAGACTGGGTCTACATACAGATCCATCAACGAAAGACTGCCTTGGCTCCATGCTGGAAAGGCCCGTATTGAGTCCTGCTGTCTACCAACACTGCTGTGAAGTGCCAAAGACTAACTGCTTGGACCCAGGATTCTCACTGCAAAAAAGACCCCTCCACATCAGAAGAATTTTCCTATTGATGATTCGCCTATTCTTTCTTCTAGTTCTACTGTGCTTCTGGACAGCAGGGAAGAAGGACAAGGTAACGTACTGGTAACCTTTCCCTTGTCCACTGACAGACCAACTGTGCCTTTAGACTTTTATAGAAAAAGCACAGCTATTACAGGGTGATATGTGCTGGAAACCTCTCCCCTGTAGGATGCTAAACCACAATTGTTTTGGGAAAGAAGAAGAAACACTCACTCCACTGACATTGCCAAAGTCCAGGAATTCCTGACTAAAAAGAACATTAAGAACTGACCCTGGTGAAGAAACAAACAATTACACACTGGCAGGAAGAAATTTGTGGGACTTATATTTGGAACTGTGGTATTAATTGGATTTTGGGGTTTATTCTACAGGCTGCGCCCTGTGTTTTGGATAAATCCTTCAGCATGTATTGCCTCCCTCATTGCATTTTGAATAACATTGTCCTTATCCAGTTTTCAGATCGCTTTTACATACCCAGATTGCTCACAAGGGGCTGCCATTAGATTAGCACAACAGAGGGCCTGGGTTATTTCCTCTGGAAAGAAAGAGGATTGACCAAATCCCTGTGGTCTAGGGGCCAATGGTACACAGCCATTTGGAATATTCTTAAAGGCCAAGAACGTGATAAGAAATTGGGCCGACTAGAAAAGGCCAATAGCCTTATTTTTGCAGCTCAGCTATCTTCAGTACAGGCTGGAGTTGTTGAGTGACATGTCATTTCCACCCTTAGTTCTATGACCCAGAAGTTACTGACAGGGATGGTATTGAATATCACTGAGGCTGGGAAGGCATTGCAGTGGGATCTAGTATGTTTAAATTGATCCTGACCACTGGACTAGGCCCACTGCCCTTACAGACACGTCAGGAGTACCATCTGATCTGTGGTCATGCAAACATACTTGGACACTTTCTGGATGAAAGTGTGGATATTCATAGTGCTACTTCCAAGCATATGGACCAGTTAGGGTGGGTGTAGCTTTCACATACCGAATCCTGCTGGGTCCATGGGGAGGATGCATGTGGGACTGAATTGTTTACCGAGACATCTGGGACATTAGACCCCTTGGTATACCTACCTGATTTATAGTCAGTGCCCCAGACCAATGAACTGTTACCCCTAAAGGCGATTTGAAGCTTCGTCTGCGACTGAAGAAACCGTAACCCGGTTGTGCCCTGCCAAGCAGTAATTTGTTGTCCCAAGAGTCCCGTTGGTCCTCTAGGGACAAAGGGGGGATTGTTAGGCCTGAATAAAGATGTAGCACAAAACCAGTTGTGCCAACCTGACTAAAATGAGGCTAGCAGAGGTTTCTGGGAAAACCCAGAGTGAAATACTGACAGGCAGAATTGTCTCACAAAGCCCTGGGAAAGAGCAAGATAAGTGAGGGGGCTGATGCCAGCTGTGTTGTGTTAAGACACAGTGTTTGAAGGACCGATAAGAAACACAAGCATCTCACAGTTCTGACTAACTCCCTGGTTTAGTGTTCGGTGTGTTTTTAACTCCCTCACATTCCTAACCTTTGGCGCTTGTTGAGATATTAATAATATAATGCTGTAGAGACTAGGCATGCGTATATATTAAAAGGTGTCTAATTTCTAGTTGTTAGACAAAGGGGGTGGATTGCTCTAGTGAATGATCTATGACGTAATAAAACTGTCTATATAAGCTAATACTAAGCTGTAAAGAGGGGGCTGGTTCTTTTCGGATACGAGCTGTTCTTTACTGATACGTGCACTTATCAATAAAGAACTTTTGATCGGACCTTGCTGGTGTTGCCTGGTCTCTCTGCGGTCAGACAACGAACTTCGCTGTTGGGGTTCGAGTCCCCGACATTACCAAACAGAAAACTAATCAACTAAATTTCCTTTTACATCTTCTAGGCTCTTCCCTTTCCCCTGGAGGTGATAGATCGGATCCCCTTTCTAACAGGCCCAGGTTGCCTTATTTCAATATGCCTGGTTTGAAATGTGTGAGGACGGGCGACTCCCACTGTTTAGCCAAAGGTCTTAGATTAAGAACAGGGCCTCAGACTGTCACAAGGAGAGAAGGCCCTTACACAGGCAGACAGTGATTTTGAATCTTTCTTTTATACCTCTAGAACTAGCTAAATGATAAACATATACCTCAATTCTTAAAGTATAGGCCTTTACGGGCAGGCCTGAATATCTATGTCCTAACACCTAGCACAAGGGGGCCCTGATCTGTTGGGGTCTATCCCTGCACCTCTGTAATATAACTAACGACAAGTCCCTGCAGCCCTGGAGTCTGGGAGAGCAGCACCTCCGGGAATCTTTTCCAAGCTGATCCAGCTAAACATGGAGTCCGTGAAAATCTGCCATGAACGTCTGAAAATGTTGCCCTGTGTCCTGCAAACGAGAAGGCCAGAGCGAGGAGTGTCTTAAAGGGTGCTCCCCATTCCCCTGTCAGCCCAGCCCCGGCGGGGGGAAGGCATTCACCCCTTGAGCTTTGGATTAAATACGGCCCAGATCCCTAGACACCCCTAAATTCAAAGGCCAGGTGGCCCCACTTCTCCGACACCCTGCGGGGAGCGGGTGAGGGGCAGACAGCAATGATCCAGCCCCTGGCCCATGCCCAGCTCCCAGGCAGGTTCAGGGGTTAATCGTTAACCAGGCGTGTTCCAGTAACAAGACGAGATCCCGGCACTGGGGCTGCACATCTGGGAATGCCCCACACGGGGTGTTGGGGAGGGGTTGGGTGTCTGGACTAGCCCCAGCTCTGGGAGGGGAGTGGGATCTAGTGGGGGTGGGGCTGGGAGTCAGGACTCCTGGGTTCTCTACCCCTTGCGTGTGCTGGCCTAGAACGAGCGGGACAAGCCCTACTCACGGTGTGACCCCGTCTGGTTACAGTGGCTGGGATTGTCAGTGCCTGGCAGAGCCGCAGAGCTGGGGGCTGCACGTCCCCTCTCAGGCAGGACCCCGGTTTGTGCGGCCAAACCCACATGCCCCCTGCCCTGCTGTGCTGTCTGTGGAGGGGGCTGATCACATATTGTCAGGGTGTAAATCCAGCGCTCGTGGCTCCGCTTTATTAGCTCAGGTCTCTGACAGCCTGCGAGGTAGAGACAATCGACATGGGCTCCTCTATGCTCCCTGCCCCCACCAGCTCCGCCAGAGCCCCTCACTCCCGACCCGCAGCCCCCTGATAGCTCAGCCCTGGGATCTCGTGGCCGGTTACTCAAACTGGGACCTAGACTCCACTCCCCGGTGGCTGAGCAGCATTTGTTCTGTAGACCTGACGGGATCCGAGCCCTGCTTGAAACCGGCTGCTAACTAGACATGGAGCCATTGATCACTACCCATTGAGCCCAATGATCTAGCCAGCTTTCTATCCACCTTATAGTCCATTCATCCAGCCCATACTTCTTTAACTTGCTGGCAAGAAAACTGTGGGAGACTGTATCAAAAGCTTTGCTAAAGTCAAGGAATAACACATCCACTGCTTTCCCTCATCCACAGACCCAGTTATCTCCTCATAGAAGGCAATTAGGTTAGTCAGGCATGACTTTCCCTTGGTGAATCCACGCTGACTGTTCCTGATCATTTTCCTCTCCTCTAAGTGCTTCAGGATTGATTCCTTGAGGACCTGCTCCATGATTTTTCCAGGGACTGAGGTGAGGCTGACATGCCCAGAGTCTTTTATAAGCACCTGTTGTAGCTTCTGAGGAGTCTTGGAAGAATTAGATGTTTGATAACGAGCTCTTCGATCTCTCAGAGAAAGGTGTAACATGATCCAATGGCTGGAAGATGAAGCTAGGTACATTCAGAAGGGAAAGGGGCAGATTTTTAACAGTGAGGATAATGAATCACTGGAATATTTTACCAAGAGTGGTGGGGACAGGACATCTTTCTAAAAGATCCGCTCTAGAGATTATTTGGGGGCCGTTCTCAGGCCCGTGTAACACAGAAGGTCAGACAAGATGATCACAATGGTCCCTTCTGCCTTCGAATCTCGGAGTCTAGTGCATATTATGCCCAGGGGCGGCTCTAAGAATCCGGCCGCCCCAAGCAGGGCGGCATGCCGCAGGGGGCACGCTGCCGGGGACCGGTCCTGCGGCGCCGCGGGACCTCTTGTAGCTGGTCCACAGCTCCAGTGGAGCTTCCACAGGCATGACTGCGGGAGGTCCGCCGGCCCGCCTGCCGCCCTGGCGGGAAAATGCCGCCCCACGCGCGTGCTTGGCGCGCTGGGGTCTAGAGCCGACCCTGATTATGCCCCACAGCTACTGACATGTTCTGAAATAGCCGACAGAGCTGAAATAAAACTAATGGGAAAAATACACACAAAAGGGAAAACCCAAGTCCAACGGACATTTCAAAAATATATTTTGGAATGACTTGAAATGAAGTGAATCTGTTTGTTTCAAAACGTTTCCTAAACTGGGGCAAGGACTGTCTCTCACTGCATCTGGGCAGTGCCCGATCCAATAGGACCCTGATCTGTTAGCATCTATCTGGGCATAATATAACTAATGACAAGTCCCCACAGCCCTGGAGTCGGGGAGAGCAGCACCTCCGGGAATCTTTTCCAAGCTGATCCAGCTGAACATGGAGTCGGTCAAAATCTCTGGCCAATTTTGAAAATATTGGCCTGTGTCCTCCAAACTAGATGGCCAGACCGTGGAGTGGTGTGAAAGGGTGTTAAAGGGAATTGAGTCAGGACACCTGGGTTCCAGCACCAGGTCTGGGAGGCAAGTGGGTCAGAGAATGGGGGCTGGGAGTTCTCTAGAGTTGCCAACCCTCCAGGATGTCCCCGGCAACTGCAGATTAAGCTTTACTGAAAGATTATGACATGTGATGAAACCTCCAGGAATACGTCCAACCAAAACTGGCAGCCCTCGTTCTACCTGGCTTTGAGGGGTCGAGCAGGTCAGAGCAGGGGTCTGAGAATCAGGACTGACTGGCAGAGGGTGTTGTCACCTAGCTAGAGATGGAAGCATTTTGGTAAAAACCTCCCATATTTTGTAACCGCAAGAGTCTTTTCCCATAAGGACGTGGATCGTAGGTAAACAGCTGTTCATCCAGCCCCGTCCTTACTGGAATCTCTCCTCCCCATCCCAATCACTGACTCCACTGGCCAGGAGGGCTCTGAGCTAGTGAATAAATACAGGCCCCTGTAGCTCCCAGCTCCACTCAGCTGCTCGCGGAGAAGACCCAACCCCGAGAGAAGATGAGAGTCCAGATGCTGGCTGTCCTGCTCCTGTTCGTGTCCCTCCTTTGTGCCGAGGGAATCCGCGGAGCGTCCCTGGCTGGGGTGAGTGGGGGACCCCATTCCTGCTATGCCAGGCGCTGCCCAGACACACAGCGAGAGGCTGCCCCTGCCCCAAAGAGATTCCGATGCAGTAAAGGGTGGGAGGGGAAACTGAGGCACTGCCTGGGGAAGTGAGTTTCTCCTGGTCACACAGTAAGGCAGCAGCAGAGCTGGGAATTCAGCAGTCCTGCCTTTCAGACCCCACCCCACCCCTGACCTCCTCTCCCTCCGCTGCTCTAATGCAGTGGATTTCCCTCTCCTCCCAGAGCCGGGGACACACTCCAGGCGTCCTGACTTCCAGCACCCCTGCTCTGACCACTAGACCCCACTCCCCTGCCAGAGCTGGGGCAGAGCCCAGCAGTCTGCTTACAGCTGGGCGTTAGATTCCCTGTGATCCCTCCGGAGCCGCGACTGCTGGTCAAACAAACACGTGGGGCAGAAGTGACTCTCTGCTCTCCCGTTCTGACAGGTCTTGGAGTCCCAGAATTCGGAGGAAGGACAAGGCGAGTCCAAGGTGATGGTGAAGAGAGAAGCGGTGAGTAGCGGGAGGTGGCTTCGCTTGTGTCACTGCTGGGACCGATGCGGGGTGGGGAGGGCTATGCTGGGTGCCATGGGCTAACCCCAATAAAATCCTGTGGCAGGTGGTTCAAGAGATTTATTTCTAAAATGACCCCTAGGTTGACTGAATTAATATCCAGTGGTTGGGAGTCCCATAGGCTAACCCCAGTAAACCCTGTAGTAGGGAGTCCCAACCCCAACATATCCTGTGGCAATGAGTTCCACTGTTCAACTCCAACACTTCGTACGGGTTAACCTCAGTAATATCCCACCAACAAGCATCTCTCCTGCCCAGCAGAGGGCAGTGGTGGCCAGTCCATGAACTCTGACATCCTGCAGAGAACATAACCCTTTAGCACTCACTCATTGCTGGGAGTCAGGAATAGAACCCAGGAGTCCTGATTCCCAGCCTTGTCCTTCCTCTGTGCCCCCCAACCCCTAAGCTAACCACTCCCCTTCCAGATCAAAAAGTGTCTCCAAAACTACATCTGAATAATTGTTTTGGGAAAATCCAGGCAGGGAGCCGGGTCTGGTGGTTAGCGCAGCAGGGCTGGGAGTCAGGACTCCTGGGTTGTTTCCCCAGCTCTGGGAGGGTAAAGCAGCTTGGGAGAAGGTAGTTGGGGGGTCAGTTAAGGGCAGGCCTCACTCTAGTCTCTCCATCTCTTCCAGAAAGCAAAGGGTTTCGTCTGTTACTTCTGCTATAACTGCTGTCCTGAGAACCCTGGCTTTGGGTTCTGCTGCAAATCATGACCCCCTTTGCCGGTCACCCTGAGGGCGCCGTGAAACTCCCCAGCCCTGCCCGGGAGCAGATCCAAGCCAGCCTGGGGCCGAAATCGCCTGGCACCGAGTGACTGGGTTCAGGGAGGACGGACGCTAACCCTCCTGCTCAACCCCAATAAAGTGTCTGCCTGGACGTGGAGTTTGTGTGTTTATTCTCACGTGCCATGTGCTTGTCACCCATTCCCTGCGGGGCCGTGCCCGACCCCACTCCCTGCACCACAGCGCCCCCTAGCACCGCACTGGGGCATTGCAGCCAGCCCTGTGGGCAAAGGGAGGGCCCCTCTCACAGGGCCACTGACTGCAAGTGCAGAGACCTTAAGAGGTTTGCTTGAGATAACGGCTCTCAATGGTGATTCTGGTAACAGAATGGAAGAGTCCCAGTCACCCTTGTTCTACGCCCTACACCCCACTCCCCTCCCAGAGCCCGGGAGAGAACCCAAGAGTCCTGACTCCCAGACCCCCCTTTCCCTCCACTCTAACTCACTAGACCCCCCCTCCCTGCTTCCGACTAAAAGTCTCCCCTGCCCCCTGTCTCATGCTCACACTGCAGGGGCTGTGCTGAGCTCGCTCTCTCTGAGCGAATCTAGGCCGCCCGGCGCTGACACAGCTCGGCCCGAGGTCTGGCTGATAAACAGCCCCAGCCCGCAGCCTCGCAGTGCGACTCCCCAGCCCGTCGGCCCGGAGCTCGGCCACAGACTGACACAGTTACTGAAATGCTGAGCAGCGTCTTCGCCTGCAGTGCAGAGCCGGCGCGGGGCCTTGGAGCGTGCGGCAGTGACTGAGCTCAGGGTGACCTGCCAGCCACACCCAGATTTCAAGGGCTGCTTCTGTGTGTTAGGGGGTTAACCATGGGACTCCCTGCCACTGGGTACTAGAGGGGTTAGCACGTAGGACTCCATTCCAGTGAGTGTTGCCAGGGTTAAGCTGTGGGACTCCTTCCCACTACGTTTTGGTGGTGTTAAATCGCAGGACTAGCTTTCTTTGGGTATTAGTGGTGTGAACCTGCGAGACTCCGTGCCCGTATGCACTGGTGCTGTTAACCGGTGGGATCCTCTTCCACTGGGTATTAGTGGGTTAACTCACGTGACTCTTTGCCCCTGGATATTTGTAGTGTTAACCTGTTGGTCTTCCTGCTGCTGGGTGTTTGCAGAGTTAGCACACGGGACTCTCTTCCAGTGCGCAGTACTAGGGTTAACCTGTGGAACTCCCTGCCACCAGGTATTGGTGGTATTAACCCACAAGACTCTTCCTCTGGATACTTGTGGTATAGACCTGGAAGTCTCCGTGCCACTACATATTGGGTGTTAGTGGGTTACTCACGTGACTCCCTTCCATGGGGTATTAGCGGGATTAACCTGTAGAACTCCATGCTGCTGGCTATTAGTGGGATTAACCTCTGTCACTGGATAGTAGCAGGGTTAACTCGTGGGAGTCCCTGCCCCAGGGTATTAGTTTTGTTGCGCCATGAGTCTCACTGATGCCAGGTCCAGAGGTGATATCACAGCCCTGCTCCTCAATCCCCTTCCAGCAGAGCCTGAGGGGGCCTTCGCCCCTTTAGCTGTGGATTAAAAACAGCCCAGATCCCTAGACACCCCTAAATTCAAAGGCCAGGTCACCCCACTTCTCTGACACCCTGCGGGGAGTGGGTGAGGGGCAGAGAGCAAAGATCCAGCCCCCTGGCCCATGCCCGGCTCCCAGGCGGGTTCATGGATTAATCGTTAACCAGGCATGTTCCAGTAATAGACCAAGATCCCGGCTCTGGGGCTGCAAATCTGAGAATGCCCCACACAGGGTGTCGGGGAGGGGCTGGGAGTCTGGTGCCTGGCAGAGCCGCAGAGCTGGGGCTGCACGTCCCCTCTAAGGCAGGACCCCGGTTTGCGCGGCTGAGCCCACACGCCCCAGGCCCTGCTGTGCTGTCTGCGGCCAGGGCAGATCCGGGCATTACTAGGAGCATTGCCAGCAGATCGAGGGAAGTGATCGTTCCCCTCTCTTTGGCACTAGGGAGGCCGCATCTGGAGTATTGCGTCCAGTTTTGGGCCCCCACTACAGAAGGGGTGTGGACAAATTGGAGAGAGTCCAGTGGAGGACAACAAAAATGATTCGGGGGCTGGAGCACATGACTTATGAGGAGAGGCTGTGGGAACTGGGCTTATTTAGTCTGCAGAAGAGAAGAGTGAGGGGGGATTTGATAGCAGCCTTCAGCTACCTGAAGGGGGGTTCCAAAGAGGATGGAGCTCAGCTGTTCTCAGTGGTGGCAGATGATAGAACAAGGAGCAATGGTCTCAAGTTGCAGCAGGGGAGGTCTAGGTTGGATATCAGGAAACACTATTTCCCTAGGAGGGTGGTGAAGCACTGGAATGGGTTCCCTAGGGATGTGGTGGAATCTCCATCCTTAGATCTTTTAAGGCCCGGTTTGACAAAGCCCTGGCTGGGATGATTTAGCTGGGGTTGGTCCTGCTTTGAGCAGGGGATTGGACTAGATACCTCCTGAGCTCCCTTCCAACCCTGATATTCTCTGAGTCTATGATTCTATGATCTGCACTGTGAGATGGTGGGATGGTTCCCAGCTCAGAGAGCCGTCCCCACCCGAGCGCTGAGAACAGAGCGCAGCTGCTCTGAGCAACAGGAGAGGCCGGGTGTCCAATCAGCACCGAGCAGCAGCTGCCCTGACGGAGTGTAAGAACAAAATCAGGTAAAAAGAATGGACTATTTCAGCTACTGTGTCATGTTACCAAAATAGAATCCATCCCGTGCTCTGTTCTCTCACATGGTTGTTGCCGGCCCAAAAGGCCTGAGGCAGCAAACAGTGATTCGTTGCCCGGAGTGCCTCGCTCCAATTAGACACACCAGGGTGGAGAAGCAAAAAAAAAGTTTATTTGAGATCTCAAAGCGCGTGCTCGGAGACACAGTCAGGTCTCAGATCAAGCACACCCCATACAAGCAGCTCTCTGTCTTTATACATGATTTTAGCTAAGCATGTCTATTACCCCCAATGCCCAGCTCCTCCCTTCCCCCCCCTCTTCTCCCTCCTTTTTAGTTCCCATACAGCAAATACATTATGAAGCAGCAATTACTCTAAACAGGTTAGATCATTCTTGGCAAAAAACATATTATCTCGTTAGTAACTTTTCTTGACCGGTCATTCTGTTTCACTCCCTTTAGCCAGGTGCAAGCAGGCTGTATAATTGCCTCCTGGTACTGATAACTAGTTGCCACACATTCCATTCTTTCCATCTAGCCTGTGGGGTTAATTAAAGTCTAAACATGGACGCGGTTCGGACAAGCAGAGGCCTAATACAGGGAGCCTTTATTGGCACTGTCATTTTCCACCCCACTGTCAACACTGGGTCATGCCTGGTGCCACCAACAATTCCCTCCTTTGAGAATACTCAACAAACCTTTGGCTGAGTGTTCTCATATACTGTGGACAAAACGTAATTGAGTTTTATGGAGCTGGGGCTGTCAATGAGAGGGTACATAGGGACCTTCGGGACACGGGGGGTACAAAGTTTACGGAGGAGCAGTTTAAAACAAGCAAGCAGGAGGAGGGTGACCAGGCACAGTACCACACCTGTGAGGAGGAGACGCACAAGGCCACTTTCCAGTTCTTCTAGGTTGGGCAACCAACTTTAAAGGGAATTAAAAATTGTGGGTTTTTTTTTTCCTGGGCCTTCCACTTCTTGAAAGCCTGTTTGGCTGACAGGATGTGTTTTTATAGCAAAGAGTAACATTGTGGCAAACCCTAGGCCTGGATCCATACTGGGCCAGTGATCCTAAGGCCTAACAATTACAATTTCCCAAATACCCACAAAATTACTACTACTAACAACAAGCAGATTAAAAACAAAAGGGACCAGGCCTACAGGTTAGGCTGGCCCTGTGAAAATAAACACAGCCAACGCTCAGAGTGTTCACGGGGAGTGCGCTGTAACTGTCCAAAGGGGTCACAGGGCATTCCCAGCAGGCCTTACTGTCGCCTGAATAACAGCTTAAGTCCCAGATCGTCGTTGGCAGTCTTCTCCGCGGGTTGGACAGTCCACCGTTTAGGAGCTGGCACTGCTTTCAGACGGGAGTAGTGGATCCAGTTCTTGTATCCCTCGACCTTTGCTGCTGTGTGGGTGATCAGCAGGACGGTGTGAGGTCCCTTCCACTTCTCTTGGAGAGGCTCGTCCTTCCAGGTACGAACGAGAACTGAGTCACCAGGCTGCAGGGAGTGGACAGGGGCATCCAGCGGGAGAGGCTGCAAATCTTTGGTGTACCTGTGGAGAGAACAGAGAACAGCAGACAGAGAGCACATGTACTGAGATAAAAAACCGCAGCCTACCTCCCACTCCCCTAACAGAACCGGTGTACCATTCATAGACCATGCCCTCCCAAACATAATCTCGAAGGGACTAAGCCCTAACCTGCCCTTTGGGAGAGCACGAACTCGGAGCAAAACAAGGGGTAAGGCATCAGGCCACCGAAGAGAAGCCTCTTGGCAGACCTTTGAGAGATGCCGCTTGAGTGTCTGATTAGTACGTTCCACTACTCCACTGGCCTGTGGTCGCCATGGAGTGTGGAGCTTCCAGGTGATTTGTAGAACATCCGAAATCCCCTGAATGACTTGCGATGTGAAGTGTGTTCCATTGTCAGATTCCATCCACTGGGGGAGTCCAAAGCGAGGAATGATCTCCTTGACAAACTTGAGAGCTACCGTTCTGGCAGTGTTGTTTCGGCATGGGAAGGCTTCAGGCCATCCGCTGAATCGATCCACCATGACAAGGAGGTACCTGAACCCTTGGGTTCGGGGGAATTCAGTGAAGTCTACTTGCCACACCAATCCTGGCCCTGGGGTAGGTTCCAGAGTGGCTGGTGGCACTGACACTCCTGGTCGAGGGTTGTTCTTTTGACAGACTAAACACTCAGCCTGTACCTGGGAAGCCAGGGGTCTTAATCCAGAGGTTAGAAAATACTTATTCATAAGATGGGTGAGAGCCTCCCTTCCAGCGTGAGTGGTCTGATGTAGTTTCTGTAGTACTGGCCGTATTAGGCTTTTAGGTAGGAGGATTTTTCCTTCTGTGGAGTGGAGCCATCCCTCCTTTTCCTGGAGCCCAAGGGAGTCGGCCAGATTCCTTTCTTCACGAGAGTACTGAGGGGCTGGGAGCTCACCCACTGATGGGATGAGGGCATGCACATGGGCCTCCTCAGCTTCCAATGGTTCCAGGGTGGCAGCCCGCTTGGCTTCCCTGTCGGCCCTGGCGTTGCCCTTGGCTACGTCCTGGTCTTCTCTTTGATGAGCCTTGCAGTGCACCACTGCTACCTCTGAGGGGAGCTGCACCGCTTCCAGAAGCCGGAGAATCTGTGTCCCATGCTTGACCGGGGACCCCTGAGCTGTAAGCATTCCCCTTTGTTTCCACAGACCAGCGTGAGCATGCAATACCCCAAAAGCATATTTTGAGTCAGTAAAAATATTAACCCGTTCATTAACTGCCCTCAGGTCCTGGACCAGCCGATAGGTGCCATTGGGCTTTCGAACAGGCAGGATGGGGGTGTTCCAGGCTGACTGGCATTCTCGCAGTACCCCGTACTTCAGAAACTGATTTATAGTTTCCTGCAGCCCTTCTCTGGCCTCCCTCTTTATCGGATACTGCTTGATCCGCACCGGACTTTTTCCTGGCAGGAGCTGAACTTTAATGGGGGTGTGATGTGCTGCCTTTCCTGGGACCCCCGATGCCCATACTAGAGGAAAAACCTGGTCCTCCCACTGGCTCCACTCTGGGGCTTGCATGGCTGAGGGCTCAACTGCAAGAGTCATTATCCAGGCATTCTCTGGGGGCAAGGTGAGGGTGATTTCATTTTGGGTGAAGTGCAGGGTGGCACCTAAGCGACAAAGCAGATCCCGTCCCAGTA
The DNA here is from genome assembly GCF_020497125.1 of Mauremys mutica. Classification (NCBI taxonomy): domain Eukaryota; kingdom Metazoa; phylum Chordata; order Testudines; family Geoemydidae; genus Mauremys; species Mauremys mutica. Next base: position 13,288,013 of record NC_059088.1, read on the forward strand.
GAGGCGTTGGGCAGTCGGGGAGGTAAACCAGCTTGTGGGAGAGAGTTCTGTCTCCCAAAGCACATTCTGCTGGGGCATACACTGGACATTTGATTCCTTTTCCTGTAGCGCCGACCACAGTGAGGGAATCTGCCACAGGCAGCTGGAGGGGTTGATTTACAGCGGTTTGAGCTGCTCCAGAGTCTACTAAAAAGTCTATTTCAGAATTTCCCACCCGCATTTTTACTCGGGGTTCCGGGGGCAGGATAGTCCGTCTCCCCTGACACCCCTAGTCTTGATTCTCTGCTGCCATCATAGGGGTATCTTCCCTCTCGGGGCACTCATTTTTCCAGTGTCCCTCCTTTCGGCATATGGCACACTGATTGCGTCCCAAACGCCTTTCCTGTGAGCCAGGGCGCCCACGTCCACGACCTCTCATCCCCCGGCCCCTTCCACCACCTTCCTGAAACTTCCTCTTGTCACTGGCCTGTACTGCTGCAACCATCATCTTCACTTGCCTTTTTTCCTTCTTTTGCCTTAGCTATAACCTGATTCCTCTCCACTTCAGACAACAGGGTCCTTATAAGGATATTACAGTCATCCCAGTCAGGCTTGTGACTGGCAAAACATCCCTCAAAAACCGAAATAAACTTGCTGGGATTCGTAGAGAATTCCCCTGCCTGTGTCTTAAAGGCTGCTAAGTCCACTGGGTTAAAAGGCACATGTGAGTAAACTAGCATAGTAGTGGCCCGGCGCCCCTCTGCTCCCGGGCGAGCCACCACAGTCTCAGTAATCAACGGATAAAATCCCACTGAAGGAGCAATCTCTGAAACCTGAGGCACCTGGTCTTTATACGGTGGGGGTGTAGGAGCCGAAGGGGACACCGACTCTGCCATTACAACCGGGGAGAGGTTCGGGGAACTAACAGTGACTGCCGAGCCTGTCGGAGTCAGATTACACTCTTGCAACAGATCTGACCTATCTCTCAACAACATAAACAACTGTGCATACATAAATTCATTCCACTTATTCATTCGCTGACAAAACAAAGCTAATTGAAGGATCGTGTTGTAATTAAGTGATCCCTCCGGTGGCCACCTTTCCTGGCCCTCTAGCTGGTACTGAGGCCAGTTTACTGTACAGAATCTTTTCAGTTTACTTTTAGTCAATGGATCTTTTTCAAACACTTTCCAATTCATCAGAATGCATTCTAAGGGTGTACACCGTACCCTGCCTGTACTCTGTCCCTGCCCCATACCTATGGGAAGACACTGGGCGTCCCCAGGTCTTAACAGGCAAACAAAAGGTTAACAGCACTGGACTGTTCCTACCTTGTCCACGAGACCGGTTCCCCACCGTCGCCCGTAGCTGCTTCTCCACTATCTGAGCGCGTTGCACCGTAGTGCCCTCCGGGGTCGACCACACCGCGTCTCCGCCGAGGCCCCCGATGAAGTCACCGGTGCGCGCTAGGCATCGGTCGTCGCCGCAATCCGTCGACCTCCAGGAGGGGTCCGGGCAAGGCTAAATTTAGCCTCAAGCCCACCCAGGGACGCCAAAACTGTTGCCGGCCCAAAAGGCCTGAGGCAGCAAACAGTGATTCGTTGCCCGGAGTGCCTCGCTCCAATTAGACACACCAGGGTGGAGAAGCAAAAAAAAAGTTTATTTGAGATCTCAAAGCGCGTGCTCGGAGACACAGTCAGGTCTCAGATCAAGCACACCCCATACAAGCAGCTCTCTGTCTTTATACATGATCTTAGCTAAGCATGTCTATTACCCCCAATGCCCAGCTCCTCCCTTCCCCCCCCTCTTCTCCCTCCTTTTTAGTTCCCATACAGCAAATACATTATGAAGCAGCAATTACTCTAAACAGGTTAGATCATTCTTGGCAAAAAACATATTATCTCGTTAGTAACTTTTCTTGACCGGTCATTCTGTTTCACTCCCTTTAGCCAGGTGCAAGCAGGCTGTATAATTGCCTCCTGGTACTGATAACTAGTTGCCACACATTCCATTCTTTCCATCTAGCCTGTGGGGTTAATTAAAGTCTAAACATGGACGCGGTTCGGACAAGCAGAGGCCTAATACAGGGAGCCTTTATTGGCACTGTCATTTTCCACCCCACTGTCAACACTGGGTCATGCCTGGTGCCACCAACATGGTGACATGCCCGGAGTCATTTATAAGCACTTGTTGTAGCCTGCAAGGAGTCTTGGAAGAATTAGATATTTGATAACGAGCTCTTCAATCTCTCAGAGAAAGGCCTAACATGATCCAATGGCTGGAAAATGAAGCTAAATAGATTCAGAGGGGAAAGCTGTGGAGTTTTAAGAGTGAGAATAATGAATCATTGGAATAGTTTACCAAGGGCGGGGGGAGGAGGGGGGCAGTTCTCCATCACTGTAATGTATAAATCACGATGGAGCGTCTTTCAGATCCACTCTAGGGATTATTTGGGGGCAGTTCTCAGGCCCATGTGACACAGGAGGCCAGACGAGATGATCACAATGGTCCCTTCTGTCTCGGAGTCTAGTGCATATTATCTAATATGTTAAACTCAGTTTACGGTTTTGTTTATTTACTAGGTAATCTGCTTTGATGTGTTTGCTATCACTTATAACCTCTTAAAATCTATCCTTTTGTAGTTAATAAACTTATTTTATGTTTTAATGCAGACCAGTGTGCATTTGACGAAGGTGTCTGGGGAAAATCTTTAATCCAGACAAGTGTGCATGGTTCTCTTCACATTGAGGGAGAGGCAGACCGGGTATTAAACCCACATACTGACCAGATTTGACCAGAGCAGGATGGTTCAGCTCTGCAGTCCCAGGCTGGGAGGCTGGCGGTCAGAGACCCTGCAGGTAACTGCAGCCGGGTGTGTCCCGACTTGTGTGAATGCTGGTGAAAGTGCAGGCTGGAGGGCTTTGCAGCTTGTCACAGCAGCACCGTGCGAGAGGGAGCCCAGGCAGGTTGTCAGGGGGCTCAGCGGTACCCCAGTTCCAGGTGGTACCCCGAAGTGAAGCCCTCACAGAAGGGTCTAGGTGCTGCTGGCCCTGGTCTGGCCCCATCCTCTCCCCTGTCCCCCGTCTCATGCTCACACTGCAGGGGCTGTGCTGAGCTCGCTCTCTCTGAGCGAATCTAGGCCACCCGGCGCTGTGACAGCTCGGCCCGGGGTCTGGCTGATAAACAGCCCCAGCCCACAGCCCTGCGGTGCGGTTCCCCGGCCCATCGGCCCGGAGCTCGGCCACAGACTGACACAGTTACTGAAATGCTGAGCAGCGTCTTCGCCTGCAGTGAAGAGCCGGTGCAGGGCCTTGGAGCGTGCGGCAGTGACTGAGCTGAGGGTGACCCGCCAGCCACGCCCAGATTTCAAGGGCTGCTTCTGTGTCTTAGGGCAGCGGTTCCCAAACTTCTGTAGTGGTGACCCCTTTCACACAGCAAGTCTGAGTGCGACCCCCCCCTCCCCCTTATAAATTAAAAACACTTTAAAAATATTTAACACTACTATAAATGCTGGAGGTGAAGCAGGGTTTGGGGTGGAGGCTGACAGCTCATGACCCCCCAGGTCATAACCTCACGACCCCCTGAGGGTTCTCGACCCCCAGTTTGAGTACCCCTGTCTTAGGGGGTTAAACCATGGGACTCCCTGCTGCTGGGTGTTTGTGGAGTTAGCACACGGGACTCTCTTCCAGTGCGCAGTACCAGGGTTAACCTGTGGAACTCCCTGCCACTAGGTATTGGTGCTGTTAACAGGTGGGACCCTCTTTCACTGGGTATTAGTAGGTTAACTCATGTGACTCTCTATCACTGGATTTTAGTGGGGTTAACCTATAGGACTCCCTGCCACTAGCTATTAGTGGGGTTAACCTCGGAAATTCCTGTCACTGGATATTAGCAGGGTTAACTCGGGGGACTCCCTGCCCCTGGCAATTAGTTCGTTTACCCCATGAGTCTCACTAATGCCATGTACAGAGGTGATATCACAGTCCTTCTCCCCAAGCCCCTGTCAGCACAGCCTGGGGGCATTTGCCCCTTTATCTTTGGATTTAAAATGACCCAGATCACCAGATTCCCCTAAATTCAAGGCCAGGTCACCCCATTTCTCAGACACCCCGCAGGGAGCGGGGGAGGGGCAGAGAGCAAAGGTCCAGCCCCCCTGCCCCATGTCCGGCTCCCAGGCGGGCTCAGGGGTTAATTGTTAACCAGGCGTGTTCCAGTAACAGGCCGAGATCCGGGCTCTGGGGGCTGCAAATCTGGGAATGCCGCACACAGGGGAGCCCAGGAGGGATGGGGAGGGGAGTGGGATCTGGTGGGGGTGGGGCTGGGAGTCAGGACTCCTGGGTTCTCTAATCCTGGCTTCAGGACCCCTGAAAGAAGCCTAGAAAGAGCAGGGCCAGCCCTACTCGCGTGACTCCTCTGGTATCCGCGGGATTGTCACTGTCTGGAAGGGCCGCAGAGTTGGGGGCTGCACGTCCCCTCTAAGGCAGGACCCCGGTTTGCGCGGCCGAGCCCACACGCCCCCTGCCCTGCTGTGCTGTCTGCGGCGGGGGCTGATCACATCCTGTCAGGGTGTAAATCCAGCGCTGGCGGCTCCGCTTTATTAGGTCAGGTCACTGACAGCCTGTGAGGAAGGGAGATAAGGCCTGGGTGTCTCTGGGCTCCCCGCCCCCACCAGCGCTGCTGGAGCCCCTCACTCCCGACCCGCAGCCCCCGGCTAGCTCAGCACTAAGCTTCCCCCACTCCCCTGACTTCTTGGCTTCAGCACCCAAGTTCATCTGAGTGCACAGGAGGCCGTTCTGGTGGCAGGAACAGGCCTGGGGGAGGAGTCCCAGAGGCAGGTGGGTTTTCGTGAACTGCCCCCGGTAAAAAGGCCAGAAATGCTGCAAACACATAAGAGAAGCACCTGGGTAAGGAACAGATCCCAGGAGTCCTGACTGCCCTGTCCTGATCCCTTACTCTAACCACTAGACACCACTCCCCTCTCAGAGCCAGGTATTGAACCCAGGAGTCCTGGCTCTCAGCTCCCCTGCTCCAACCACTAGACCCCACTCCCCTCCCTGAGCTGGGGATCGAACCCAGGAGTCCTGGCTCCCCATCTCTGCTCTGACCAGCAGGCCCTGCTCTCCCAAGCTGGGAAAAGAGTCCTGGCTTCAAAGCCGCAGTTCTCAGCCCCGTCTCCCTGGCCGTGGGGCTAGCGCAGCACGTGACGCTCAGCGGGGAGTTCCTCTGCCTGGCGGGGCCGCCACGCTCCAGTCCCCTGCCGGCTGCGAGCGAAGACCATGAGGCTGGAGCTGGGTTGTCTGGTGCTGTGGGTCCAGCTCCTTCCCTGGAGTCCAGGTTCCTTCACAGGTCAGTGACCTTCCTTCTTGGGATGGGGGGAGAACTGCACCCCCCCATCCGGGGGTGGGGGAACAGGAGCTGCGTGTCTGCCATAGACCCCTGTGTGATCAGCGCAGAGGGGCGGCAGCCAGGATGCCTGGGTTCTAGCCTCAGCTTGGGGAGGACAGTGGGGGCTAGTGGTTAGAGCTGGGGAGCTGCGAGCCAGGATGCCTGGGTTCTAGCCTCAGCTCGGGGAGGGCAGTGGGGTCTAGTGGTTAGAGCTGGGGCGGCTGAGAGCCAGGACTCCTGGGTTCTAGCCCCAGCTCTGGGAGAGGAGCAGGAGGTAGGGAGGGGGATCAGGGCCCCTGTGTTATCATCTCTCCGGAAATGTTTATTTCTCCTACTCTGGCCTGTCCGCACGCAGAAGTTGTCCCACTGTAAGGAATCTCTGTCCGGTGAGAGCGAGTCGGCCCGTCGTGTGGACACGGGGAAGCTGGCACAAAGGGGGCGCAGCCCGGGACGGCTCTACCCAAAGGGCAGGGAAAGACGCGATCGTTCAGCCGTTCCCCAGGAGTGGGCAGCTTCTGCTCGGCGGAGGGGGCGACGGGGGAGTCGCTCTGCTCCTTGGGGCGATCCTGCGCACGGGCAGGGACTGGGCACACGGGGCAGGGAAGGAACAACGCAGCAGGACGCGACCTCTCCCCTCATGGTCCCAGCCCCTGCGGGCACCTCGGCCCGGCTTAGCTCTCGGGCCCTCTGTTGGGAACGGGCCAGTTAGCTGCAGAAACAGGCTTTGCCTGGCTAGAATGATCCCTTCCCCTGGGAAACTGCCTGGTTAGTTGGGAAAGGGCAGGGGCTGTCTCTGGCTGTGTCTGGGCGCGACGGGCCCTGATCTCAGCTGGGGCAGGGCCTGGCTCTGGCTGTGTCTGGGCAGCGCCCGGCACGACGGGCCCTGATCTCAGCTGGGGCAGGGCCTGGCTCTGGCTCTGTCTGGGCGCGACGGGCCCTGATCTCAGCTGGGGCAGGGCCTGGCTCTGGCTGTGTCTGGGCAGCGCCCGGCACGACGGGCCCTGATCTCAGCTGGGGCAGGGCCTGGCTCTGGCTGTGTCTGGGCAGCGCCCGGCACGACGCGGGATTTCTAGTTGTTATTGTGATACAAAGGACCCTAGGTAGGAAGCGCCGGGGACGGCTGGCTGGGAATACTAGCGGGTCGTGCTCTGTGTTGCTTCTGCAGGTTGAACGCGTTGCACCCCCCAGGGGCCCCTTCCCCCTGTGTGACCCCATGCCAGGGGCTCCATGTGACCCCCGTTTCCCCCCATGGCAGGGGCTCCATGGACCCCCCCTTCCCCCATGCCAGGGGTTGTGTGTGCACCTTTTCCCCCTCCCCTCCCCCATAGCAGGATCCTTGATTCTCCCCCCATGCCAGGGGCTTTCTCTGTGCCCTCTTCTCCCCACACTTTTCCAGCCCCCATGGGGGGACGCTGGGCACAGCTGAGCTGGGGGCAGGAGGAGGCTGGCTGGCCACTCTGCAGTCAGTGCCAGAAGCCAGCTGAGCTGATCAGATGCACCGGGGGAGGGGGGGTGTCTGTGTGTCCCCAGTTTCCCCCCTTCTGTGATCCCCCCCGCAACCCACCGCCGGAGCTGTGTAATCCACTGGCGTGTAGCCAGCGTGGCAATTAGCCCATTAATGAGATCTGTGCCGTTTGGGTTCGAGTCTCGCTTTGCCCGCTCCCAATGGCCTCGTTACCTGGCTTGGCCTGACGCCAGCTTCCCTTGAACTAAACCGGATGAGTGTGAGACATGAGCACAAACATTTAATGTGTGTGGCGGGGGGGGAGTTTCTGCTCTTTCTGCATAAGAGCCTAGCAGGCAGCTGAGAGCCCTTGGCACAGAAATCCCTGCTCCCAGCTCACGTACGCAGGGCCGCCGGGGAGGAGGAGGAGGAGGAGGAGGAGGAGAAGTGGAGCAATTTGCCCCAGGCCCCCCCGCGAGCCCTGGCCCAGCCCAGGGCCGGCTCTAGGCACCAGCGGGCCAAGCACCTGCTTGGGGCGGCATCCTGGGGAGGGCGGCAGAGGGCCCCGGTGGACCTCCCGCAGGCATGCCTGCGGGAGGTCCACCGGAGCCGCTGACCCGCAACTGCCAGAGCGCCGCCCCCGCCCCAGCAAATCCTAGCCGCGGCTGGGAGTTAAAAGGCTCGGGAGCCCAGAGCCCTTTAGACACACCTGCCGCCCTAAGGGCGCACGGACTGCCCCCCCCAGCCCAGGGCGGCAATTCAGTGCGCTGCTTGGGGCGGCAAAAACTCTAGAGCCGGCCCTGGCCCAGCCCTAGGGTCTTCGGCGGCGGGAGGCCCTTCAGTGCTGCCGAAGACGTGGAGCGACTAAAGGGCCCCCCTGCCACCGCCGTAATGGCGCCAAAGACCCGGGCTGCCGCCGGGCGCTGCAGCTCCCCCACATTGCCCCAGGCCCCCTGACTCCTCTGGGCGGCCCTGCCCATACACAGCTAGGGAAGTGACACGATGGGGAAACTGAGGCATGATGTGGTTAAGTGACTTGCCCAAGGTCGCACGGAGACAGGGATAGACCCCAGGAGGCCTGATTCCTAGCCCCTCTCCCTCCCCTTTGCTCCAACCCACTGGTTCTTGAACTTGTGTACCAGTGACCCCATCACATAGCAAACCTCTGAGTGCGACCTATGAGTGCAAACCTCCCTTATAAATTAACTCCCCCACACACAATAACCTTGTGACCTCAAGGGGTCTAGACCCCAGTCCCTTCCCGGAGCCAAGGCTAGAACCCAGGAATCCCACGAGGAACATGCACTAATATCAGGTTGCAGTGAGTCCCACAGGAACACCCCACTGACATCTAGTGGCAGGGAGTTCCATAGGACCCTGCTGTAGCTCCTCCCCATGCTTGTGTCTCTGCACAGATGCCAACTTCACCGTGGTGCAATCTCCAGCCGAGGTGGGCGTCATCCGGGGAGACAATGCCACCTTGAACTGCACCTTCTCCCGGGGCCTGTCTCTGGACAAGGGTGCTGTCTCCTGGTTCCGAGGCGGGCCGGGAGGAGAGGCCGCTGTGCCCCTGAGAGCCCGTTTCGCGCTGGCCTATCCTGACACCTTCCTGCGCAGAGGGGAAGGGACCCTGGCCATCACCAACGTCAGCCTGGAGGATGCTGGGAAATATGTCTGCCGGGTGCTGCTGTGGGGCACCGGGGAGACACGAGGCAACGGGACCCAGCTGCGTGTTTATGGTAAGGGCTCCTGCCTGCATTCTCCGGGGAGGGCTGCAGGGTCACAGGCAGGTGCTGGGAACTTTGTCCCATATTAGCTTAGCTGCTCTCATGGCTCCTATGTATGGGTGTGTTCATCGGTTCGCCCACCCACTGCTGGGGGGATGAGAACTGCTATCTGTGTGTGTGCTGCCCCCTGCTGGAGGGGATGAGAACTGCTCGGTGTGTTTGCTGCCCCCTGCTGGAGGGGATGAGAACTGTTTTGTGTGTTTGCTGCCCCCTGCTGGAGGGGCTGAGAACTGCGCTGTGTGTGTGCTGCCCCCTGCTGGAGGGGATGAGAACTGCGCTGTGTGTGTGCTGCCCCCTGCTGGAGGGGCTGAGAACTGCTCTGTATGTGTGCTGCCCCCTGCTGGAAGGGCTGAGAACTGCTCTGTATGTGTGCTGCCCCCTGCTGGAGGGGCTGAGAACTGTTTTTGTGTGTGCTGCCCCCTGCTGGAGGGGATGAGAACTGCACTGTGTGTTTGCTGCTCCCTGCTGGAGGGGATGAGAACTGCGCTGTGTGTTTGCTGCCCCCTGCTGGAGGGGATGAGAACTGCGCTGTGTGTTTGCTGCCCCCTGCTGGAGGGGATGAGAACTGCGCTGTGTGTTTGCTGGTCCCTGCTGGAGGGGACGAGAACTGTTTTTGTGTGTGCTGCCCCCTGCTGGAGGGGATGAGAACTGCACTATGTGTGTGCTGCCCCCTGCTGGAGGGGATGAGAACTGCACTGTGTGTGTGCTGCCCCCTGCTGGAGGGGATGAGAACTGTTTTTGTGTGTGTGTTTGCTGCCCCCTGCTGGAGGGGATGAGAGCTGCTCTCTGTTTTTGCTGCCCCCTGCTGGAGGGGATGAGAGCTGTTCCAGGCATGTGAGATTAGAACCAGCCAGTCTCCTGCCCTGGGGCCAGGTGGGAGCTGGCGCCCCCTGGGGAGAGACCCATGTCTCAGTCCATTCTTGCAATGTCTTTATGACTCTTTCCCAAGATGTGTCCGTTTGATTATTTTTCTCCCACTCTGTCGGTCTGTCTCCCTCTCTCCCATCTGTCTGTCCCATTCCACCCCAGCCCAACCTTCCCACCCAGTTATTTTCCTCCAGTTCCACCCGAAGCCAGAGTCGAAATGGACCCTGGTTTGCAGAACCGCTGGTTTCTACCCCGCACCTGCCCGGCTCACCTGGTACCAAGGGAGCGTACGTCTGCCCCCCACCCAGCCACTGCAGGAGTGTGGGGACCCGACCAGACCCCTCCAGGCTTCCACCACCCTGGAATTACCCTCATCAGGGCCAAGAACCACCTACACCTGTCAGGTGGGGCACCCGTCCCTGCAGAATCCCCTCAGCTCTGACTACACCTATGGTGAGTAGGGGGAGACCAAGGAAATGCTCACATATAGCAGGGAGTCCTGCAGGTTGGCCCCGCTCACATCCAATGGTAGGGAGGCCCATGGGCTGGCCCCACTTGTGTCTAGTGGCGGGGAGTCCTGTGGGCTGGCCCTGCTCATGTCCAGTGGTGGGGAGTCCCATGGGTTCCCCCTGCTTGCATCCAGTGGCAGGAAGTCCCGCAGGCTGGCCCTGCTCACATCCAGTGGTGGGGCGTCCCACGGGCTGGCCCCACTCATGTCCAGTAGCGGGGAGTCCCGCAGGGCAAGGGAACGATGGTGGTGATGGGGAAAGGTTTGGGGAGGATTTGAGGCTGCTGGCTAGATGCAGAGCATCTCACAGAGTGACAGGCCGAGGTGTTTGCCTCAGGAGGGGCTGCAGGGCCGGTGGGTACCAGCCGGAGAGGGGAAGGCGCTGGGCATCATGTGCCTAACCCTGTGCTCGGTACAGCTCATCTGCCTGGGGAGAGACCTGCCGGCCCTGGCTCCGCAGGGCCACTGGGAGCCTCCTGGGGATCCGGGTGTGTCCTGCATCCTTAACTGTGGGGCTTTCCCTTTCCAGACCCGCAGCGCCAGGACCCCCCCTCCCTGATCGCTGGCCTCAACCTCCTGAAAATAGCCCTGCTGGGGATGCTCAGCCTGGGCGTGGGGCTGGCTGGTAAGAGACTCCTGCCCCCACAGCCCCCTGGGCCCCTTCAAAAGCTGCAGGGTAAACGCCAAAGGGCATCGGACCCCAAAGGGAGGGACGGGGAGGGAGACCCTAGCTGGGCAGGGGGCTGGGACACGGGGTCTTTCCCCTCTAGGGGGCGCCTGCTCTGATCTGTCCCTAGGGCGGGGGGCTGGGACACGGGACCTGGGGGTGCCATCGCTGTCTCTCACACCTCCCCCAAAGCAAGGCTCCCTGCGGTGGGTCTTTAGGGCGACTGAGGCAGGAGCCCCCCCCAGGGGGTTAGATCCCGGGGGCCAGACATGGAGATGGGAGGGTCTGCTGCTGGCCTGCTGGACTCCTAGCCGCGCTCACCCCCCCTTTCTTCATGGTCCTTCCTTCTAGCCTGTCTGAGGCCGGGCCTAGGGCGACGCCGCCCGCTCCAGGTCCGGTCAGTGCTGGGACTCACCACCAGAGGGTGCCCTTCCATGGGCTCCCCATCGCCAGGAGCTGCACCGGCTGCTTGGATTCCGGGGGGCTCGGGCAATAGAAGGAACTGAGACTCGGAGAGGGGGAAAGGACTTGGCCTGGGTCATGCAGATGGGGAGAGAACCCAGGAGTCCTGGCTCCCCTTCCCTCCCCCGTTCTAACCACTAGACCCCACTCCCCTCCCAGAACTGGGGACAGAACCCAGGAGTCCGGGCTCCCCTCCCCTCCCCTGTTCTAACCACTAGACCCCCACTCCCCTCCCAGAACTGGGGACAGAACCCAGGAGTCCGGGCTCCCAGCCCTCCCCCAGATCTAACAACTAGACCCCACTTCCCTCCCAGAGCTGAGAGAGAACCCAGGAGTTCTGGTTCCCAGCCCCTCCACTCTCGCTCTAACCAATAGACTCCCCTCCCCTCCCTGAGAGAGAACCCAGGAGTCCTGGTTCCCAGCCACTCCATGCCCACTCTAACCACTAGACTCCACTCTGCACCCTAACCTGAGAGAGAACCCAGAAGTCTGGGCTACCAGCCATCCCCCCGCGCTAACCACTAGACCCCCACACCTCTCCTGGAGCCAGGGATAGAACCGAGGAGTCCTGGCTTCCAGCCAGCCTGTGACTCAAAGGGAGTCAAGGGTGAGAGGCTGAGGGTGAACGACTGGGGGGTGGCGGGCGGGGGCTGGGGGCTCGGGGGAGAGTGATGACTCAGGAGAGTGGATGAGGGTGCCCCCTAGAGGTTCAGTCCCTCCCGCCCTCACCCCCACTGCCCCGGCTCTGGCACGCCATGTGCCCAGGCTGAGCTGTGCCCACCTCTGATCAGTGTCTGCGCTGCGGATGGCACATTCCTGGCAGCCTTCACATTCCCGCTGCAGCCAGGGCTCCTCCTCCCGCACTGCAGCCAGCCAGCTGTCCCTTCCCTGTGTGCTGCTTAGCATCCCCCCGCCTGACAGCCCCGGGAACGCCAGTGCTTCCCTGGCACGGTCTGCAGGAATCAGGACATGAACCCTGGGGTCCTGGCCAAATGCCAGCTCACAACCTCCCCAGCTGTCCCGCCCCAGGGGTGGCTGCATCTCAGCACCAGGCACACCCTCTCTCTGTTGTGTTGGCTGTTAAACATACAATACAAGGGGATAACAGCCTACTACTCCTGCCAGCTGATGAGGTGACGCCTTTAGCCCTCCATCGTGGGATAACAGCCTACTACTGCAGCCTTCCTACAGCGGCGCACACAGCTGTGGAGCCTGTACTGATGTCTAAACTGTTCCGCTCTCTTCTGCACCAGTGGAGATGGACGCCGCTGTTAATAAAGCCCTTATCAGATGAAACAAGCTGAACACAGCCCCTCTCCCCTTGTGCCATCCTGGCAGTTGGGTTTCGTGCCGCACTCTTATCTAAACCCTCGAGGTTGCCTGGTTCTCCAGATAAACTAATCTCCAAACAGCCCTTAGCACGGAAATCAGAGGTTGTGCCACTTCCTCTCAGCTGGAAAGAGACATAAATTCAAACACTGGGCCAGATCCCCAGCTGGTGACAAATCCGCGTAGATGTGGCTGACTGGCACCAGAGATCTGTCCCCATTGACCCCAGTGGGACCATGGCCCTGTGACGAAGTGGGGATTTTTGTAGTGTTTTATGTGAATAGCGGGTGCGTGCCTCAGTTTCCCTGTGTGCTGCATGTTTAACAAGGGCTGAGAGGACCCCGGTGACCTGACCAACCCGTTCCAGCCAGAGGGGAACAAAGGACGGACGAGAGAGGGCCCCGGCGACCTGTTCGCCTGGACAGAGGACAGAGGCGGGATGTGGGGGAGATGATATCGGATGCCCAGCTGGGAAGCAGGGGGGCTCTGGGCTGGAGAGGGGGAGCAGGCAGACCCCACCTGGATGGAGGGGGACTGGGATGTGCTGGGCTGAGGGAGGCCAGGCCCGAGGCTCTGAGAGTTTCCTGTGCTCTGTTCAGTCGCTCAATAAACCCTCCTGTGTTACACTGGCTGAGAGTCGCTCCGGGCTAGAGAGCAGGGGGGCATTATTCCCTTTGGGAGTGGAGGCCCCGGGGGTCCAGAGCGAGGGACTCCCTGAGGGGGCCCACGGTAAGAGACAGGTGTGCTAAGGGCTCAGAGAGGTCCGGTTCCAGGAGGCGGAGGGGCCTGACCCCTGAGAGAGAGCGGACCCCCGAGAAGGACTGTCGAACTGAAGGGGGTTCCCCCCAAGGACCGTACGGGGCCAAGAGTGGGCCCTACCTGGGAGTCCGTGACAGGCCCATGGACCCCAGCTGGGGGTCCGGCCCTCAAGCTATAGCATCTTTCTGCCTAAGGGAGTCGAGTCCCCTTTACAAATTGCACGGAAATGGTGTGATCTAGTGATTAGCGGAGAGGGGGCTGGCAGCCAGGACTCCTGGGTTCCATTCCTGGGTCAGTGTGGGCAAGTCCTGTACATGCTCTGTGCCTCGGTTTCCCCTCTGTATACTAACAAGATTTCCCGTATATTGCGGAGCTGCCAGTCATCGCTTGTTTCAAAGCCCTTTCGCACTCAGGGTGGAGGGTTTATTCCTGTCTCCCAGCCAGGTACATGGAGTGCTTTGCAAACAGTAGCTAATTAAATGTTGTTATTGTTCCGGGGGCTGGATCAATATAATTCTGCATGTTGTACGGGGGGGGGGGGGGGGGAAATGAGGCATAGATATGGGATAAGATACAGGTGACCAAGGAAGAGAACCCAGGTGACCTGACTCCCAGCCCCCGTTCTAACCACTAGACTCTGCACCTCTCCCAGAGCTGGGATAGAACCCAGGAGTCCTGATTCCCAGCCCCTCCTCATGCTAACCGGTCCCGTTTGCAGGTGGAGAGACCATTATCTCTCTCTGCCCCATTCACACACTCCATTATCTCCTCGATAACCAGACCATGTCACATTCTCCAGGATAGAAACCAGTGGCCCCTGATTGACTCCAAGCCTCTTGCTTTAATGCCCTGCGTCGGCCGCTTTAATTAGCTTCTCGTTGCCGTGATTACAGAGCCTAATGAGGCACCTCTGGCTTGACACCTACCCACAGATGGGGACAAATCCGGGAGGTAGCAGCAAAATGGATGATCAAAGTCTGAGATGAGGCCACCAGTGGGATGCATTTTCATGAGAATCCACCAGGGGGTGGTGGAGGTGCCTGAGGCATTGCAGTACCCAGCGACTCCACCAGAGGGAGGCGTTGCAGTCGCACACTGCACAAACCCATGCCCCGCACTGCCAGCGGGACGCCTCCCACCGCCGGGATCCATGAGAGCCAGCGCTCTGTCGCCCCCTCTTGCTGTGGAGGTGCACTGCGGGCAGGCGCCATCTCGCCAGCCCAGAGAACAGCCTACCACTGCCGCTGCCCACCGCAGCGCTGCCTTGCGGCGGGAAGCAGAGGTGTGTGTTTTGGTACCGAGGTGGAGGGTTTGAGTCAGAGGATCCATGAGAGGAAGGCTGCGTTGCTAATAATCGCAACAGGAAGGCACCTGATTTGTCCCAGGATGATGATGTCCCAGTAGCTGGCTCTTTGTCCCTAAGTCCCACAATGCTTTACGTCAGTGTCATTATCCCCACTGTACAGTGGGGGAAACTGAGGCACAGAGTGAGGAAGTGACTTGCCTGGGGTCACGCAGCAGGCCACGAGACCTGGGCTCTGTCTGCTCAGCCTCGCAGGGCAGGGATTCCTTCTACACGGTGAAAGGCAGAGGCCTTTGATGCAGAAGGGAAGGGGGTACGGGGCCCCGACATGGCTCAGCGGCGGGTTCCAGTCCTGACCTGAGCGTGTCATGAGGTTGGGGCTTTCCAGCTTGGTCGTGGCCCCAGAGAGGGGATCCCGGGCAGCGGGGGAGGGAGGGCGGCTCTGGAAAGATGTGGATCTGGGAAGAGGACCCAGGAGTCCTGACTCCCAGCCCCATGCTCCAACCCACTGGACCCCAGCCCCAGGGATAGAACCCAGGAGTCCTGCCTCCCTAACCCACTGGGCCGCCCCACAGTCGAATCAGTCCCTGGGGGCCGGGGGTGGGTGACTGCTGGGATCACAGCTTGGAGCAGCAAACCTGGCCGCCCCCAAGGCCTCTGCATTGCTCCTGGGGCTGCTCCAGCGTCAGCTTCTCCGTTCGGCGGTAGAAGACCTTCCTGGCCAAGGGGGGCAGGGAGCAGACGCCCCAGAGCCGGGCCAGGAACCTGCGGCAGGAGTGCTGGACGGCGGAGGAGGAGAAGTAGAAGATGACGGGATCCAGGCTGGCGTTGAAGGTGCTCAGGAGCAGGGCCTTGTCCCGCCAGGCCGGGCTGGCCTGCTGGACGAAGCCCACCACGTGGGAGACGTTGTAGGGCGTGAAGCAGACGATGAAGACGGCCAGGGTGGCCGCTACCAAGCCCACGGCCCGCTGCTTCTTCCCCCGGCGGATGTGGGGCGAGGAGACCACCACCCACATGAAGCCGCAGTAGCAGAAGGAGGTGAGCAAGGAGGGCACCAGGAAGAGGACGATGCCCAGCTCCAGGCGCACGGGGAGCAGCACCCGCAGCTGGCTGGGGGTGAAGTCATGGTAGCAGAGGTCCCTGGAGGAGGAGGCGCTGGTGGCGTTGGCCGGCCCGCCGCCCGGCTGCAGCTCGGTCACGTAGACGATGCTGCAGTGGGCCAAGGAGCAGAACCACAGGCCCAGGCTGGCCAGGGCGGCATAGGCCGGGCGGCGGCGCAGCTTGTAGCGGATGGGGTAGGCCGCGGCCAGGTAGCGCTCCACGCTGACGGCCGTCAGGAAGAGGGTGCTGGAGTAGATGGTGCTGAAGTAGAAGAGGCCGCTGAGGGGGCAGAGGAAGGCAGGCAGCGGCCAGCGCCCGGCCCCAGCCTCGGCCACCTTGAAGGGCAGGAAGGCCAGGAAGCAGAGGTCGGAGAGGGTGAGGTTGAGCAGGAGGATGCAGTTGGGGGTGGCCTTGCACCGCAGCTTGCGGATGAGGGCGTGCAGGGCCAGCAGGTTGGTGGGGAAGCCGGTCAGGATGGTCAGCAGGTAGATGGAGAGGTACAGGGCGCGCTCCTCGGGCTGCGGGGCCATGCTGGGGGCATCGCACCTGGGGAGAGAGCGGGGACAGGGTCAGCGTGGGACGTGGGGCCTTTCCCCTCCAGGGGGCGCAGGCTCCGATCCAGCCCCAGGACGGGGACTGGCTGGCTCCGGGGCTGAGATCTGAGTGGCCAGCGGAGTATTTTGCTTGGCTATCAAACCTGCTTTAGTGGCCCAGTCCTGGCAGCCGCTCGCACCCCTCCCTCCTTCCCTCCCCACCCCACCAGAGCATGGCTGGTGCATGACAACCCTGGGGGAACCGAACAGCCCTAGCCCAGATGTGTCTGCCCCTGCTCTCCCCAGCCCCATCGCTCGTTCTTGGCCATGGGGGGAGCTCATTCCCCCTCCCCCCCATCGGCATGCAGCCCCCATGCACTTCCGTTGCCTCTGCCCTAGACAGGCAGCGTCACCAAGCAGCCCCTCCTAGCCGGGAATGCACAGAAAGGGCCCTGCATTGCCAGGGATGCATGTGCGTGTGCACACACCGAGCAGTGTCTGACGCAGCGTATCCAGCAGGGGGCAGGGCTAACACACAAAGCAGGACTCATCCCCTCCAGCAGGGGGCAGCAGGGACACACACACACACACACACACACACACACACGGAGCTGGGCCCAGTCCCTCCAGCAGGGACACACACAGACACACACACACAGAACCAGGCCCAGCCCTCCAGCAGGGGGCAGCAGAGACACACACACAGACACACACACGGAGCTGGGCCCAGCCACTCCAGCAGGGGGCAGCAGGGACACACACACACACACACACGGAGCGGGGCCCAGCCCCTCCAGCAGGGGGCAGCAGAGACACACACAGAGACACACACACTCTCACACACACACACACAGAGCCAGGCCCAGCCCCTCCAGCAGGGGGCAGCAGGGACACACACAGAGACACACACACAGAGCCAGGCCCAGCCCCTCCAGCAGGGGGCAGCAGGGACACACACACACTCACACACTCACACACACACACAGAGCCAGGCCCAGCCCCTCCAGCAGGGGGCAGCAGGGACACACACACTCACACACACACACAGAGCAGGGCCCAGCAGACACACACAACCAGGACACCCCAAGTAGCTCCCCTGACCCCCTGCCAATGTGCCCCCTCCTCCCACCCCACTGCAAGAGGGGGTGGGGGATGAGACGGTGCCCAGTGCCCCAGGATGCGAAGCGGCACAGGGACAGCTCGCCTGGTGCTGGGGAACTGGATCAGCGCCGATTCCTGGGTTCTGTCTCCGGGAGGCGGGTCAAGCAGGTTAGAGCAGGGGGCTGGGAGCCAGGACTCCGGGGTTCTAGTCCCAGCTCTGGGAGGGGAGCGGGGTCTAGTGGTTAGAGCAGGGAGCTAGGAGCCAGGACTCCTGGGTTCTGTCCCTGATGGTGAGGGAAGACAGGTTAGAGCTGGGGACAGCACCGGCAGGCGGCTGTCGCCATTGATACATCAGGAGCTCTTGGTGTCTCCTTGCAACAAATTGTCTCCCAAGAGACCGACAGCGAGTCAGTTACAAGGTGTCTCTTCCCCTGCGTAATAACGGCCTAACTCAATCCAGGCGCTTGGCTCATCTTTCCGGGATAGTGCCTGAGTCACTCCCAGCTGCAGTTCCCGTGACTAGCCCGGGGGCTTCATTCTTATCCCGTCGTCGCTCTCCTGCTGGATTAACTACACTAGCTCTCTGCTGGCAGTCAGGGCTGGCCCCAGCGTGGTGCTAGGGGGCGCTGTGCTGCTGGGGGCAGGGTGGGGGCTCTCCCCTGGCACTCAGGGCTGCCCCAATGCCCCAGGGGCGGCACTAGGGGGCGCTGTGCTGCAGGGGGCAGGGTGGGGCTCTCCCCTGGCAGGCAGGGCTGCCCCAATGCCCCAGGGGTGGCACTAGGGGGCGCTGTGCTGCAGGGGGCAGGGTGGGGCTCTCCCCTGGCAGTCAGGGCTGCCCCAATGCCCCAGAGTGGTGCTAGGGGGCGCTGTGAGGCAGGGCAGCTCAGATCATGTGTGTACATTGCTTATCTGTTTTCTTTGAAGCCAGCGCATTTGCATGCCCCAGATTGGCCTGGCCACCTCTCCTCTCCCTTATCTGTCAGGCAGCGGGTGTGAACTGGGAACCACGGCAACGCAAGATCCCCCCCACCCCAGCCTGCAAACTGCGGGCCAACAACCCCACACTTTCCCACGGCCCTTCCTCCACTAGGAGACGACACGGCAGCTGAATGCCCCACGCCTCCCTCCCGAAGGGCTGGGGGAGAGGACACGGGCCCCCGCGGGTGCCTCTCTAGCTAGGAGAATAAACAGGCTAACCCGGCCCTTGGGAGCCAGGACTCCTGGGTTCTATCCGAGTTCTGGGAGGGGAGTCAGGTCTAGCGGTTAAAGTGTTGGAGGCTGGGCAGGTGGAGTCAGGACTCCTGGGTTCTGTTCCCAGCTCTGCCCTATACTCCCTGTGTAGCCTTGAGCAAGTGACTTTGTGCCTCAGTTTCCCCCAGCCTATAAAAGGGAGGCAGGCCCTCTCCGCCTGAGGGGCAGGCCAAGTACCAAGACCAGCTCATAACGGCATCATTCAGGTTGAAGAAAGCTCCTGTTTTAGCAACGGAGCCTCCAAAATGCCCTAAAACCCACGGGTCAGTGGTGCCAATCTGGGGTCAGGCGGCTGGGTGGAGCCCTCACGGGAATAAAGGACCTGCTGCTCCTCGGTTCTCTCTCTCTCTCTGCTCTTATCAGGGGGAATAAATCTTCCCTCTTTTCACCCCAGCCCCCAATCTCTGCTCATGGGCCCCCCAGTGCCAAGCCCACCCGCTGCTACTCCAGAACGGTTCCGTTCTGAGCTGGCGGGGATCAAACAATACATTTGCTTTTCCCTGGCTCCAGAAATGGGGCACGGGGCCTTTCCCCCCTAGGGGGCGCTGGTTCCGATCCAGACCCAGGGCAGGGGACTGGCTGGCTCAGGGACTGGGACATGGGGCCTTCCCCCCCTAGGGGGCGCTGGTTCCGATCCAGACCCAGGGTGGGGGACTGGCTGGCTCAGAGGGTCGGGGAAGGGGATTTGGGACCTTTCCCCTCCAGGGGGCGCCAGCTCCCATCCAGGGCAGGGAACTAGCTGGCTCAGGGGGGGCAGGGAATGGGACACGGGGCCTTTCTCCTCTAGAGGGCACCACCTCCACACTGCACCCACATAGCCTCATGCAACAACTCCCTGGCCACAGGCTGTCAGCAGAGCTCGAACCCTGGGCCTCTCTAGGTCAACAGCACAGCCCACGTGAGCTAAGAGAGTCGCTCTGTTACCTGGCAGATATAGTAGGCTAGTATCCCCTTACGTCTTCCAGCCCTAGCGGAGGTTGCACTGTAGATCCAGGAACTGGCGGCCCCAGCCCAGCCACTAATGGCTGGCACCTGCTTAGAGGACGACTCAGGGCTGAGTCGCAGCGCCTCGTCTAGCCATTAGGAAGGTGACGAGCTGCTAGGCTCAGGATGGGAGGTACGTGCCCAGCCCCGGCAGGCCACTGAGTGGCAGCGCGCAGGGGATCTGGGCACGGCTGAGGGGGTGTGGGGAGCCCAGGGCTGGGTTGCCAGGAGGCTGCGGGTCGGGATTGAGGGGCACCGGCAGAGCTGGGCTGCACGCAGAGCTGGCTAGTGAAAACAGCAGCTGGACAGGCTGATGGATGGATCTAATGAGGGGAGATTAGCTGCTGGCGTGGGAGGGCTTTTCTCATCATCCTGACGGGGAGAATCTAAGTAGGAAACCCAATTTCCCTTCCCTCGAATGGGTGAGGGATGAAGCGCTGGGGGCGCTGACGGCCTGGGGGAGCTGCTGGTCGGTGGAGCAGGATTCACAGCCGCTGGCATCTGGTGTGGACCACGCAGGGGAACTTCACTTCCCACCCTCCTGAAGCAGAGATCCCAGCCCCCCCTGTGCTAACCCCCTAGACCTCCACTCCCCTCCCAGAGCCGGGGAGAGAAGCCAGGAGTCCTGGCTCCCAGCCCCCACCACTGTTCTAACCATTAGGCTCTAAACTACCAGGAAGAAATGCCGGCTACTGCCCAGGGCTCTGGGCTGCAGTCACACTGGTCAGACCCTCTGCTCAGCTCAGCACCTCAGAGCCTAAATGTACCTGCACTGCCCTTCCCCACACACCCGCCATCTGGGCCTGGCACAATGCCCCCCACCTGATGAGGGGACCCTGGGAAAATGGGGGTTACAGCCCCCCACAAACCACCGAACCCAGATCTGCCCTGCCTCAGCCTGCCCTGCGGTGATGGGGAAAAGCTTTCGGGTACTACTGAGGCAGCAGCTGATCAGATTTGGTGACAAGACACTGAGATGCAGCCGCCTCTGGGGTGGGGCAGCCGGGGAACAGCCACACAGCAACGCCACACGGGTACGGCTCACCCAGTGCAGGGGAATTGGATCAACATTGATACCTGGGTTCTGTGGCCAGCTCTAGGAGGGGAGTAGTGTCTAGTGGTTAGAACAGGGGGTAATAGGAGCCAGGACTCCTGAGTTCTATCCTCGGGTGTGGAGTTTAGTGGTTAGAGCAAGGGGTGCTGGGAGCCAGGACTCCTGGATTCTATCCCCAGGTGTGGAGTTTAGTGGTTAGAGCAGGGGGGGCTGGGAGCCAGGACTCCTGGGTTCTATCCCCAGGTGTGGAGTTTAGTGGTTAGAGCAGGGGGGGCTGGGAGCCAGGACTCCTGGGTTCTATCCCCAGGTGTGGAGTTTAGAGGTTGGGGGGGGGGGCTGGGAGCCAGGACTCCTGGGTTCTATTCACAGCTCTTCTGTTGTATTGGACACAGCCGTAGTTGCCAAATATCCAAATAAACCACCAGTACAAGTGGGAGCCGGAGTTCTCTCTGCCAGTCCCAGCCGTTAGACCCCCCTGCACTCCCAGAGCTGGGGACAGAACCCCGGTGTTCTGGCTCCGCATTTCTCTCTGCGGGTTTGGGCTGCATCTTCACTGTACTCAGACGTCTCTAACATCCAGGGGTGTCTGATCTCTCAGCCCTTTGTCCCTCCCCAATCACCCAGTGACTCCGCCCGGCGTTGGCGCTAATGGTGCGGGGATGGCCAGTCTGCTGGTTGTGTGACGTTAAAGCCAAACAACACTTCCCAATTTCCAGGAACGGATGTGCAAAAAAATAAGAAAAATCACAATAAACATCTTTCCCTAAGCGCTTTGGAGAGCTGGAATCTGGGGCAGAAAAGCAGCCGATGTTTACACAACATGCTAAAGGCGGATCAAAGGAAACAGATTTGCCACATAGCAAATCATTAACCCGTGGGACTCCCCACCACTGGGTGCTAGCAGGGTTAAGGATCCAGGCCCTGCTATGAGAGACTGTCCCTGGCACATGGCCAGAGACAGTCCTTAGTGAAGCAAACTCCTGCCAGGGGTGTGAAGTGGGGTGTGTTGGTTTTCGCCCAACACACTTTTGCGGCTCTCTGAAAGGCAGGTGCACACACACACCCACACACCGTGGTCACACCAAAGGATCGGTGCATGCACACACAGATCCAGAGCAGGGCTCAGCTCCTCCTGCAGGGGGGCAGCAGGGATCCCCCCCCCCGAGCAGCGATCTCAGGGGTCCCGCGATCACACACACACACAGGAGCACGGCACGCCCTGATCTGTTTCAGGGTCGTTCTCCAGGAGGGCGGCCGACAGGCCCTTCAGCATCTGGAGCCCTCAGCCCTGAAGGAGGCTTGTCCTGGGGCCGGGAGCGCAGCCAGCTCATCACTAGAGCAAACCTGTCTCCCTGACAGAGCCGGGTCCCCGTGGGATGGGGTCATGGGCGGGCCCATTGGCACGAACCGGAGCAGGACTCGTGGCTCTGTCCACTCCTGCTTCTGGACATCCTGGCTGGGAGTGGGGCGGATCTCACATCCCCCAGAGCTATAAGGATTGCCTGAAACCCCCTGCTCTCACCACTGGATCTCACAGCCCTCCCAGAGCTGGGGATAGAACCCAGGAGTCCTGGCTCCCAGCCCCCTGTTCTAACCACTAGAAACCACTCCCCCAGGAATCCTGGCTCTGTCCCCCCCCCACGCTCTAACCACTAGACTCCACTCACCTCCCAGAGCTAGGGATAGAACCCAGGAGTCCTGGCTCCCAGCCCCCTGTTCTAACCACTAGACACCACTGCCCCGGGAATCCTGGCTCTGTCCCCCCCCCCATGCTCTAACCACTAGACACCACTCCCCCAGGAATCCTGGCTCTGTCCCCCCCACGCTCTAACCACTAGACCCCACTCACCTCCCAGAGTTGGGCTAGAACCCAGGAGTCCTGCCTCCCAGCCCCCTGCTCTAACCACTGGATCCCATTGCTCTCCCCAGCCCAGGGCAGTGCTGACATGCATCTCTTGCCTACTGGACGGTGTTTGTGTGATGCAGAGGGAGCAAATCGATCCCATTAACGGTTCCTCAGCACGGGGCCCCGGGCATGGCCAGCAGCAAACAGGTGCAGCCCGATGTTGCTGGGAAGCCAGAAAGTTTTCTGCAGTAGGTAAACAGAGAATGTTCCAGCCCTGGCGAGCCGGAGCAGTGGACAGGCCACCTTCCACCTCTAGGGGGCGTCGGCTCCCATCCGGCCCCAGAGCGGGGGACTGGCTGGCTCTGGGGACCGGCCTTTCCCTCTAGATCACACTCCCAATACACAGCTGGGAATGGAAACCAGGAGTCCTAAAGAACGATTGACTTGAAACATCCACCTTCCTGGGCTGGAGCCCCCGTTCCGGGAGGAGAGTGGGGTCTAGTGGGTTAGAGGTGGGGGCTGGGAGCCAGGACTCCTGGGTTCCAGTCTGGGCACTGCCAGCTGGCCAATGAATTGCTTTACACCAGGAACCATGGAGCTGGTATGAGCCTGGACCATCTCCCTGGCTATCCATCCAGCCACGCACACCCCAGGACACCTACCTGTCCATCCTTCATTCTGCCCCCCAAAATGTTCCTTAATCCCTTCCTATGCACCCCCTTTCCTCTCTCTGCCCCATGCTGTTCGCTCACAGGCCTCAGGCGGGGACAGGGCATCACATTGAACTCACTGGGTCAAGTCAAATCTCAGCCGTTGATTAGATAGACAGACAGAGTGGGGATAGATAGATAGATAGATAGATAGATAGATAGATAGATAGATAGATAGATAGATAGAGGGGGTGTATGGAGATAGCTAGATTATGGTGGGGAGATGGAGGCATGTGGAGGGAAAAGGGGGATGAAGGGATGGAGGGGTGTGGAGGGATGGATGGGGAAGCGGGGAAATGAAGGCGTGTGGGGGAGATGGAGGGGTGTAGAGGGATGGGAGGGAGAGATGAAGAGGTGTGGGGGGAGGGATGGATGGATGGATGGACGGGGATTTAGCTGGGAACAGGGGAAGGGGGTGCAGGTGGAGGGTTGGATGGGGACCGAGGGCAGTGCAAGGCTGTACGGGGCTGGGGGGAAGGATGGAGGGTGCAAGAAGACACAGAGAGGTGGATGCCGGGGCGGAGGGGAAATAGATGAAGGGGTTGGTGATGGGGGGGAAGGGTGGGGGCTATAGCAGTGAATGGAGATGGGGGGATGGACAGAGGGGTGGCTGGGGGACTAGATCAAGGAAGGGAGGGGTGGGAGCTATGGGGGAGGGTGGGATGGATGGAGGAAGGGTTGGGACTATGGGGGTACATGGGGGGCTGGTTGGAGGACTGTGGGGTTATGGGAGGGGGATGGAGGTGGATTGAGGGGATCTCACACACACTCTACAAAGGATGGATTAATTGGGGTGCCGGGGGCTGGATGAATGGGGGTGCGATGGGGGCTGGATTGGGAGATATGGGAGGATGGGAGAAGGGGTTGTGGCACATGGGGGTGGATTTGAGGGACTGATGGATGGAGTGCATGAAAGGATGGAGAAAGGGTGGGAGGGATGATCTGTGGGGGAGGGATGGATCTGGGGTGGATGGGGGGACAGATGAAGAGAGGATGGGGGGATGGGGGCTATGGGGATGGATATGGATGGAGGAGGATGGGGTATATGGGGGTGGGGGCCATGGTGTAGATGGATGGAGGGACAGGGGTGGATGTGGGGACTATGCAAGGGGCTGGGGCCGTGGGGGTACAGGGGGTGGGGGCCATGGGGGATGGATCTATGGGGCACGCACAGATTTATGGCCAGGGGGACACGTTCCCCCCCCCCCAATCCCCAGCCGGGCACCTACCGCGCTGGAGAGTGGCCGGACTCCTGGGTCCCTCGGCTGGAGCGCTGCCTCCCGAGTCCCGTCCAGTCCCGTCCCGTCTGCTCCGCTCCGCTCCGCCGGCTGCAGCCACCGCCCCCAGCCCACACCAGCTGGCACCGCCCGGGGGCGGGGCCTGGAGCTGCGGGGCGGGGCTAAGGTGGGCACGAACTGGGAGGGGGAGAACTCCGGGTAGGGGAGTGTGGACGGGGGCGGGGGAGATGCACTGGGATGGCGTGGCGGGGGGCGGACTGGGAGCTCGCCCTGGGGGGACTGAACCCTGGTGCAGTGGAGCTGGGGGGCAGAGAGGGGCTGGATCCCGCCCGCCCTCCAGCGCAGAGGGGGCTGGGAAAGGAGGAATCGCCCCCCCCCAGGGAGGGGGCAGGAGCCACAGCGCTCAGGCTGCTGAAGGCTAACACTGGGCACAGACCAGGCAGTGGGGAGCCGCTGAGAGCAGAACCCAGGAGTCCTGGCTCCCAGCCCCCCCTGCTCTAACCACTAGACCCCACTCTCCAAGCCAGGGATAGAACCCAGGAGTCCTGGCTCCACGATCCCCTTCTTGCGCCACAAAGCAGTGCCCAGTATTCCAGAGCTGGGATGGCAGCGGTCTGTGGGTCAGGACTGAGGGGCACTGGCAGAGCTAGCATGGGGGTGGGGGAGCCCGGGTCAGGGGGAGCAGGGGGCTGTGGATCAGGACTGAGGGGCACCAGCAGAGCCGGGGTCAGAGGGACCCCAGGGCTGGGATGGCGGGGGGCTGTGGGTCAGGACTGAGTGGCACTGGCAGAGCTAGCATGGGGGTGGGGGAGCCCGGGCTGGGGGGAGCAGGGGCTGCGGGTCGGGGCTGAGGGGCACCAGCAGAGCCGGGGTCAGAGGGACCCCAGGGCTGGGCTGGCGGGGGGCTGTGGGTTGGGGCTGAGGGGGGGGGACCCCAGGGCTGGGGCTGCAGGTCAGGATTTCTCCCTAGCTATTGTTATTAACTCCGTGTCCCTGCCCGCTGCAGGCCTCTCTGTGTGTTTACCATTTTAATGCCCTTTCTATTACGCTCAACGACTTCCCCAATAAATCTCTGCCCCGACGATGGGTCTAACCTTTGGAGCTCTGCCCGGCCCGGTGCTTCCCCTTTTCCCTGGTCGCCCTGGAGGATTAACCACACACCAACAACAACAACACGCAACTGAGTCAATGGCAGCCGGCCCGGACCCGAGCGAACCCCGCCGTACCCTGCCCCCACTAGGACTCAGAGCCGTCGTTTGCATAGACTGTACATTTCCAATTTCCCTAATGCTTTCCTTCCTTAACAATCTCAGCACCGAGACTCGGCCACCGCTGGGGCAGGGCAGCGGGGGAGCAGCCACACGGGGATGGCTCGCCTGGTGCTGAGATGCGACCAGCTCTGGGGTGGGGCAGCTGGGGAACAGCCTCATAATGACACCCCCAACTATGCCCCTAGCACAGTGCCCCTGCGCCAGGCTTCCTCTGCAGCGTGGGGCGCAGCTCGCCTGCTGAGCTCACCTACACACGTCTCCCCTAACCAATCCCCTGCAGTGGCTGGGGGCTCTGGCCTTGCAGGCGTCTCCTGTTCTCTGCCTGGGGCTGCAGGACGTGGCCCTGGCTGATCTAAGGAGCCCTGTGGGGTGGACCTGCTGGGGAGTCTGGTGCCAGGCTGGCACCGGACTGAGACCCAGCTCAGCACACGGGCGCGACACTGGCAGCTTCTCCCCGGGGTGGGCGGTGCTGGGGGCGGCTCAGTGTGGGTTTGATTTGCGCTGGGCCGGCGGCTGGCTCGGCTGGGATGTAACCCGGTTACTCCCCGGGCCAGGGACCCTGGCAACTCCAGACACCTGCCCTGACACGTATCCTCACCAACCACGCCCAGTGGCCGGGTCCCGCTCTGTGTCTTGCCACGTGCAGCCTGCCGGCCGGTTTGTCTCCCTCGTACCCACTTGCAGGATCCTTCGGTAAACACCACCCTCACCCTTTGATTAAATATGGGGTGGGGGGGACTGTTACCATTGTCACGGAGCCAGCCACACTCCAGCCCTTCTGCATGGGACAGACCGGAGAACTGCCCCCAACAACCCCAGCACCAATCCATTAAAAACCCAGCCAACCCCGAGCTAAACTCTGCGCTGACGGAGAAGGCCCCAGGCCCCTCGGGAAATTCTTCCCGTGATTAATGACACTCGCCGGGACAGACATCTACACTGCACAATCAAAGCGACCCAACGTCAGCACACGGCCGCTGTGGGAGTGACACCGCTGTGCATGTCTACGCTTGGGTCCCCGTGTCGCCGGGGCGCGTCCACACCACGAGCGCCTGCACCGATGGTACTGTCACCGCGGCCCCTGAAAGCCAGCAACAGGCAACGTGAGCAACGCAGCGTCTGCGCTGGCCCAGCGTCAACCGCTTCTCTGGTCTTTGTTATCGAAACCAGCCTTCAAAATCTCTCCCCCGGGGCTCCGTCTGGTGGCATCATAATTGCTTCACACATCCGAGCCTGCCCTCCGTTCCCCCCGCCGCCCGAATGACCGCCACAGCCTGTTAAAATCTCCATCCATCACCGTCTGCGTCTAGACATCGCAGGTCAGAGCTCTCCGCTCCCGCAGCCTTCACCGCAGCGCCGACGCCCGGGGAGGAGGGGAGACGTGGCCGGATCGGGCTGAGGGAAAGGTCAGCCTCGCGGGGCCAGGCCAGACAGTCACTCCCAGCTGCTGTGGTTGGGATTTTCCCTGGAGTTGGAATGCAGGGAAACGTGTGTCAAATAATTTCAGAGCAGGAAACGCCCCCTCAAAGGTGCTTGTATCTCAGAGAGGACAAATGGGAGGCAGGTTTTATGCACAGGTCATTTTTTCTGGCTTTTTTAGCTGCAGCTGTCGGAGTAGGCAAATGTGAGGCTGCCATGTGCCGGGCTGGTCCAGCTCTGCGTCCTGCCGCGTGCCGTGTACCAGCCTGATCTGGCTCTGCATCCTGCCATGTGCCGTGTGCCAGCTGTGTCCTGCTCTGCATCCTGCCACGTGCCATGTGCCGGCCGGGTCTCGCTCTGTCTCCTACCACATGCAGCCTGCCGGCCGGGTCCCACTCTGCATCCTGCCATGTGCAGACTGCCAGCCAGGTCCCGCTCTGCATCCTGCCATGTGCCGTGTGCCAGCCGGGTCCTGCTCTGCATCCTGCCACATGCAGCCTGCCGGCCGGGTCCCACTCTGCATCCTGCCATGTGCCGTGTGCCAGCCGGGTCCTGCTCTGCATCCTGCCACATGCAGCCTGCCGGCCAGGTCCCACTCTGCGTCCTGCCATATGCAATGTGCCGGACGGGTCCCGCTCTGTGTCCTGCCACATGCAGCCTGCCAGCCAGGTCCCGCTCTGCGTCCTGCCACGTGCCATGTGCCGGCCGGGTCCCACTCTGTGTCCTGCCATGTGCCGTGTGCCAGATGGGTACCACTCTGTGTCTGCCACGTGCAGCCTGCCAGCCAGGTCCTGCTCTGCATCCTGCCATGTGCCGCGTGCCAGCCGGGTCCTGCTCTGCATCCTGCCACATGCAGCCTGCCAGCCGGATCCCACTCTGCATCCTGCCACGTGCCAGCCGGGTCCTGCTCCATATCCTGCCATGTGCAGCCTGCCAGCCGGGTCCCACTCTGCATCCTGCCACATGCCGCGTGCCAGCCAGTTTATCCCCCTCACACCCACTTGCAAGATCGGTGGGCATGTGCCTCCCTTACCCTTTGTTTAAATATGGGGGGGGGGGAACTATTACCATTGTCACAGCACTTTTTTTGTGTCACAGGCAAAATAAACCCTTCCAGTGAGGCTAGTTTAGGGGGGACAGGGGCCTGAACAGAGCCAGCCACATTCCAGCCCTCCTGCATGGCACAGGCCAGAGAACTGCCCCCAATAACCCCGGAGCCGACCTGGGAGAAACCCAGCCAATCCTGATCTAAACCCTGCACTGATGGAGAAGGCCCCAGGCCCCTCGGGAAATTCTTCCAGTGATTAATGACTCTTGCCGGGACAGACGTCTACATTACACAATCCAGGCGACCCAGCGTCGGCACACGGCCGCTGCGGGAGTGACATCGCTGTGTGTGTCTACGCTTGGGTCCCCGTGTCGCCAGCGCGCATCCGCACCACGAGCGCCAGCACCGATGGTACCGCCGGTGCTTGTGGTCTCAGAGAGGACAATCAGGCGGCAGGTTTTACGCATGAATCGGCCCTAACGGTCATTTTTTTCAGCCGTCTTTGGCAGCAGCTGTGGGAGCAGCAGAATGTGAAGCCTGATCCTCGCACGCCTTGTCCGAGCAGTGTGTGCCACGCTCGCGCGGTCCGTCCCCCTCCCAGCAGCCTCTGAGCTAATCTAGTGCTGAGGACACTGCCTAGGCCTGGTTGGCCTCTTTCTTTCTTTGCTCACAAAAATACTTTTTACCAGCACTCACCCTCTAGCCGGTGAGCCAGCGAAGCCCATGTCTTTCCATTTCCGCCAAGTTCCCTAAAGATAAAAATCCAAGTTCCCTAAAGATAAAAATTCACAAATCTTTCCACTGATAACAACCAGAATCGACAGCCAGTCGACCCCAGAGAAATGGCTTGAGACCGAGCCACACTCCCTTTAAGGTTGTTGACGCTGCCTGTATTGACAGGTGACACTGACGGTCGAAGGTTTAATGATTAGCGTCAACATTTGGAATCCCAACAGCTGGGTCATTAAAATGTAGTCATAGAATCATAGAATCATAGAATTCAAGATCAGAAGGGACCATTATGATCATCTAGTCTGACCTCCTGCAAGATGCAGGCCACATAAGCTGATCCACCCACTCCTGAACTAATTCTCTCCCTTGACCCTGCTGTTGAATGCTCCAAATCATGATTTAGAGACTTCAAGTAGCAGATAATCCACCAGCAAGCGACCCCTGCCCCATGCTTCGGGGGAAGGCGAAAAACCTCCAGGGCCACTGCCAATCTACCCTGGAGGAAAATTCCTTCCCGACCCCAAATATGGCGATCAGCTGAACCCCGAGCATGCGGGCAAGACTCTCCAGCCAGACCCTCTGGAAAGGGCTAACAATATCCCAACATTGACCCTTTGTACTAATTACCAGTGTGGCACGTTATTGACCTATTGACTAAACCCGTTATCCTATCATACCATCCCCTCCATAAACTTATCCAGCTTAATCTTAAAGTCATGGAGGTCCTTCGCCCCCACTGTTTCCCTCGGTAGGCTGTTCCAGAATTGCACTCCTCTGATGGTTAGAAACCTTCATCTAATTTCAAGCCTAAATTTCCTAACTGACAATTTATATCCGTTTGTCCTCATGTCCACATTAGCACTGAGCTGAAATAATTCCTCTCCTTCCCTGGTATTTATCCCTCTGATATATTTAAAGAGTGCAATCATATCTCCTCTTATCCTTCTTTTGGTTAAGGAAAACAAACCAAGCTCCTCAAGTCTCCTTTCATACGACAGGCTTTCCATTCCTCGGATCATTCTAGTGGCCCTTCTTTGTACCCGTTCCAGTTTGAATTCATCCTTCTTAAACATGGGAGACCAAAACTGCACACAATACTCCAAATGAGGTCTCACCAACGCCTTATATAACGGGACTAGCACCTCCTTATCTCTACTAGAAATACCTCGCCTAATGCATCCCAAGACCGCATTAGCTTTTTTAACGGCCACATCACATTGCCTACTCATAGTCATCCTACGATCAACCAGGACTCCTAGGTCCTTCTCCTCCTCCGTTACTTCCAACTGGTGCGTCCCCAGCTTATAACTAAAATTCTTATTAGTCATCCCTAAATGCATAACCTTACACTTCTCATTATTGAATTTCATCTTGTTACTAATACTCCAGTTTACAAGGTCATCCAAATCTCCCTGGAGGATATCCCGATCCTTTTCCGAATTGGCAATACCTCCCAACTTGGTGTCATCCGCAAACTTTATCAGCCCACTCCTACTTTTGGTTCCGAGGTCAGCGATAAATAGATTAAATAAAATCGGACCCAAAACCGAACCTTGAGGAACTCCACTGGTAACCCCCCTCCAACCCGACAGATCACCCTTCAATACGACCCTCTGCAGTCTCCCCTTTAACCAGCTCCTTATCCACCTCTGGATTTTCATTTCGATCCCCATCTTTTCCAATTTAACCAGTAATTCCTCATGCGGTACCATATCAAACGCCTTACTGAAATCTAGATATATTAGATCCACCACATTTCCCTTGTCTAAAAAATCTGTTACTTTCTCAAAGAAGGAGATCAGGTTGGTTTGGCACGATCTACCTTTCGTAAAACCATGCTGTAATTTGTCCCAGTTGCCATCGGCCTCAAGGTCCGTAACCACTCTCTCCTTTAAAATTTTTTCCATGACTTTGCATACTACAGATGTTAAACTAACAGGCCTGTAGTTACCTGGGTCACTTTTTTCCCCCTTCTTGAATATAGGAACTATATTAGCTAATCTCCAGTCAAACGGTACAATCCCCGAGTTTAGAGATTTATTAAAAATCATCGCTAACGGGCTTGCAATTTCACTCGCCAATTCCCTTAATATTCTAGGATGAAGATTATCTGGGCCCCCCGATTTACTTCCGTTAAGCTGTTCAAGTTTGGCTTCTACCTCAGATACCGTAATGTCTACCCCCATATCTTCATTCCCATCAGTCCCTCTATCACTATTCCTTAGCCCTTCATTAGCCTCATTAAAGACCGAGGCAAAATATTCATTTAGATATTGTGCCATGCCAAGATTATCCCTAATCTCCACTCCGTCTAAAGTTTTAAGCGGTCCCACTTCCTCCTTCTTGGTTTTCTTCCTATTTATATGGCTAAAAAACCTTTTGCTATTGGTTTTAATCCCCTTCGCTAGGTCCATCTCCACCCGGCTCTTTGCCTTTCTCACTGCTTCCCTACACCCTCTGACCTCAATAAGGTAGGTTTCTTTGCTGATCCCTCCCATTTTCCATTCCTTGTACGCTTTCTGTTTTTTCTTAATCATCCCTCTGAGACGCTTGCTCATCCAGCTCGGTCTAAAACTGCTACCTACGAACCGTTTTCCCTTTCTCGGGATACAGGCCTCTGACAGCTCCTGCAACTTCAACCTGAAGTAACCCCAGGCGTCTTCCGCCTTTAGATCCCTAAATATGTTAGTCCAGTCCACTTCCCTAACTAGTCGCCTTAATTTAATAAAGTTAGCCCTTTTGAAATCGTAAACCTTAGTCTCAGATGCAATTATGTTTATCCTTCCATTTATTTTGAACCGAATTAGCTCATGATCACTCGAGCCAAGGTTGTCCCCTACAACTATTTCCTCAACAAGGTCCTCGTTACTCACCAAAATCAGATCTAAAATGGCATCCCCCCTCGTCGGTTCAGCAACTACTTGATGAAGGAATTCATCAGCTATCACGTCTAGGAAAAGCTGAGCCCTATTATTATTACTAGCATTTGTTTCCCAATCTATATCCGGGAAGTTAAAGTCTCCCATGATCACACAGTTCCTATTAGTGTTTACCTCCTTAAAAACATTAAAGAGCTCTCTATCCATATCCAGGCTAGATCTCGGCGGTCTATAGCACACCCCAATCACTATCCCAGGGGATGCTCTAGTAGTTTTCTTCCCCAATGTCACCATTGCCCAAACAGACTCCGTATTATCCATTGCATTGCTAGTTACTTGGTTACATTTCACCTCATTATTGACATACAATGCTACTCCCCCACCTTTACCTTTGTTTCGGTCTTTCCTAAACAGCACATACCCTTCCATACCTGTACTCCAGAAATGGCTACCGTTCCACCATGTTTCAGTTATTCCTACGATATCCGGTTTCAATTCTCGGACCAGGAGCTCCAGTTCCTCCATTTTGTTACCTAAGCTTCTCGCATTGGTGAACAAACATCCTAATTTTTGCTGTTTGGCTCCTCTCACCCTTTTCACCATAGACTCAGAGAAGATCAGGGTTGGAAAAGACCTCAGGAGGTCACCGAGTCCAACCCCCTGCTCAAAGCAGGACCAATCCCCAACTAAATCATCCCAGCCAGTCGCTTTGTCAAGCCTGACCTTAAAAACCTCTAAGGAAGGAGATTCCACCACCTCCCTAGGTAACCCATTCCAGTGCTTCACCACCCTACTAGGGAAATAGTTTTTCCTAATATTCAACCTAAACCTCCCCCTCTGCAACTTGAGACCATTGCTCCTTGTTCTGTCATCTGCCACCCCTGAGAACAGCGGAGCTCCATCCTCTTTGGAACTCCCCTTCAGGTAGATGAAGGCTGCTATCAAATCTCCCCTCACTCTTCTCTTCTGCAGACTAAACAATCCCAGTTCCCTCAGCCTCTCCTCATAAGTCATGTGCCCAGCCCCCTAATAATTTTTGTTGCCCTCCACTGGACTCTTTCCAATTTGTCCACATCCTCCTTGTAGTTTGGGGTCCAAAACTGGACACAATACTCCAGATGTGGCCTCACCAGTGCCGAAGAGAGGGGAATGATCACAATCTCCTGGCAACGCTCCTACTAATGCAGCCCAATATGCCGTTAGCCTTCTTGGCAACAAGGACACACTGCTGACTAGTATCCAGCTTCTCATCCACTGTAATCCCCAGGTCCTTTTCTGCAGAATTGCTGCTTAGCCAGTCGGTCTCCACCCTGTAGCGGTGAATGGGATTCTTCCTTGTTCCCTGTACTTGTCCTTGTTGAACCTCATCCGATTTCTTTTGGCCCAATCCTCCAATTAGTCAGACACCTCCCACTCCACCCCCCGTTGTCTGATCCCATCGTCATTTCCTGCAACTCTGGACATTGAAACGGATGAAAACTGGGGGTGGGGGAAACGCTGAAGCCAAAAAGTGGAGATTATCTGTGGAATTTATTTTAAAAACGTCAAATCGAAAGGCCGCGGGGGCGTCGGGGCCCCTTGCAGCAGCGGAGCAATAGCTGAAAAGCAAACGGCCCCGGGGAAAACCATGTCAGGGGAGTGTAGCTGCGATGCCCTCGCTGACCTTGGCTGCCTTTGGCCGGACTCATCCAGGTGGTGAATATCGTCTAACACCCCCCACATACCCCCTCCCCCGCAAAAAGAGACACACGAGGCTGTAGGATCTTGAGAATTTCGGTGGATTCCCGCCGCCGCCGGCCCGCCCACCGCTGGCTTTTGGTTTCCTTCTGGTGTCCCATCCCTCAGGGATACTTGGTGCCCCCGGCACGGCTGGGCCATTACCTGGTTACCCGCCCAGTGCCAAGTACCCTGTAACCCAGAAACCCCTCGCTGGGTGTTAGCTCCAGTGCACGTGTGTCCCCACTACCCCCCCCCCAGTGGCCACCTTCCGTCACTGCATCCTCTGAATAGTCAGGGTGGGACTGTCCGCTCCAGACTCTGGTCCCCCACATTCTCCTGGGGCTCAGGTGTGAGGTGCTGGTGCCCTCTGGTGGACACAGCAAATACTGCACCTGGCTTTTTCCCAGGACTGTAGGAAATCTGGAGGAAGGGGGGGTTTGGTGCTCCAAAGGGGGGGACAGTCAGGGGCAGGAGGGGACACGGGGGGGGATCTCTGGCAGACTGGGGTCTGCCCATGGACTGCAGGCGCTGCGTAGCTAGGCCAGGGGGCGTCTTCACAGGGCCCGTCCTTGTGCCCTGCTTAGGGGGCGGCTCTGGGACTTGTTGGGAAAAGCAGATGGTGCCAGAGCTGAGTGATGCCTTCCAAGGAGCTCCCGACCCCCCCCCCTCCGCCCCCATGCCCTGCAGGCCCCTTTCCCAGGCTCCCAGGTCCTGCCTCAGCTGCCACAGCCTAGTCCAGACACACAGCTCTGCCGGTGCCCCTCACTCCTGACCTGCAAGCCCCCGCATCCCTCCACAGCTCTGCTGCTGTAGCCGATGTAAGCGAAGGATGGGACGCTCGCTCTGGGCCAGGCCTGTGGCTTGTGGAGAAATCACCCTGACACGGAAGCGAGCGTCCCTCAGTCTTGCTATCGGCCCTCAGCCCACTAGATGGCCCGGGAGATTCAGGGCTGTGCACAGAAGCGCAGGGTAGAAATCCCCAGCTGCAGACACAGGCAGATTATAGCACTGCCTGGGGCATCGGGGCCAGCCCGGACTGCCAGGGGAGAGCCCCCCACCCCGCCCCCTGCAGCACAGCGCCCCCTAGTGCTGCCCTGGGGCATTGGCACCAGCCCGGACTGCCAGGGGAGAGCCCCCCACCCTGCCCCCTGCAGCACAGCGCCCCCTAGTGCTGCCCTGGGGCATTGGCACCAGCCCGGACTGCCAGGGGAGAGCCCCCCCACCCTGCCCCCTGCAGCACAGCGCCCCCTAGTGCTGTCCTGGGGCATTGGCACCAGCCCGGACTGCCAGGGGAGAGCCCCCCACCCCGCCCCCTGCAGCACAGCGCCCCCTAGTGCTGCCCTGGGGCATCGGGGCCAGCCCGGACTGCCAGGGGAGAGCCCCCCCACCCCGCCCCCTGCAGCACAGCGCCCCCTAGTGCTGCCCTGGGGCATCGGCACCAGCCCGGACTGCCAGGGGAGAGCCCCCCACCCCGCTCCCTGCAGCACAGCGCCCCCTAGTGCCGCCCTGGGGTGGGCAGTGAGTTCACCCTGCTAAGCGCACACACTCTGTTCCATACGGCTATTGTGGTGTGTGAATGGTTTATGGGTGTGTTAGTGTGCTGAGATTGTGTGCAGCTGTGTGGCTGGGATGGGGGGTGGGGGTAAGGGGGTGTTCCTGCTGCCCCCTGCTGGAGGGGACGAGCCCGGCGCGCGTGTGTATGAACAGACACGCCTCCCTCCCCCAGCGCTCCCCTCCCTGCTGCCCAGGGGCGGCTCTAGGCATTTTGCCGCCCCAAGCACGGCAGGCAGGCTGCCTGCGGGAGGTCCGCCGAAGCCGCGGGACCAGCAGACCCTCTGCAGGCAAGTCGCCGAAGGCAGCCTGCCTGCCGCCCTAGCGGCGCCGGTAGAGCGCCCCCGGCAGCTTGCCGCTCCCAAGCACGCGCTTGGCGTGCTGGGGCCTGGAGCCGCCCCTGCTGCTGCCCATGTGTGTGAGGGGTTGGGAGCCCCTGTGTGTGTGTGTGTGTGTGTGTGTGTGTGTGTATGGGGGGGGGCGTGCAATGCAGCGTGGGGGAGGGGCGCTCCCTGTGCATCTCTGCACCACTCTCGTTTGTTTATCTGCTAACAGCTGCTCTGGGGAGCTCGCTGTGCAATGAGGTTTGCTGGGCCTCAGCCCCATTAGGAGCAGGAGCCAACCTGCACCCAGCTCCCCGCTCCCTCTCCCCGCTGAACCCCCCAGGAGCTGGACAGGCCACGGTGACTGAGCCCAGGAGAGGGGGCTGCACGTCTGTTTACAGGGGGCTGTATAGGGGGGGCTCCTGCTCTGGGGAAGTCCCGGGGGTGGGGGGTGAGCTCCGTGGCAGCGTCCCATGGCCTGGGACCTGGTGGTTCCTCCAGCTGCCCACGCGAGATCCCCTGGCAGCCCCAGGCCCTGCCCAGCCCAGTTATCCATTAACCCCGGTTAATATCGGCGCCAGGGAGACACTGTTTATTTACATGCGGCGCCGGATTCACGCCCTGCAGTTAATTAAAAGTCGACAGACACAATGTGCTTGTGTTCTACTTCCTAGCCCTGGTCCCCTCCCCCATGGATAGAACCCAGGAGTCCTGGCGCCCAGCAACCCCCCAGCTCTAACCCATAGACCCCACTCCCCTCCCAGAACTGGTTATAGAACCAAGTGTCCCGAGCCTCTGTGTGCCAGAAGCTGGGAATGGGCGACAGGGGCTGGATCACTTGATGATTCCCTGTTCTGTTCATTCCCTCCGGGGCACCTGGCATTGGCCACTGTCGGCAGACAGGACACTGGGCTAGATGGACCTTTGGTCTCACCCAGTCTGGCCGTTCTTATGTTCTTATGAGTCCTGGCTCCCAGCCCTGCTGACTCCAACCCTCTAGACCAGAAGAAAAGTTAGAAAATAATCACTATTGGATAATAAATCAATAACTTTATTTAATACGTAGCTGTAGCCACTGCCCCTGGGGGGGCGCCAGATCCACCAGCGAAGGGAGGAGATGCAGGCCCTTGCATGAGGGAGATCTCAGCTCTATGTCCAGACCTGCAGGGACCAGTGTCCATTGTACGGGTGCCTGCTAATCGCCCATCCCCCACCAACAGCATACTTGGAGGATAACAGCCCTACTACCGCTGCAAAAGGTACTCTGCCTTTAGATCACGTGAGCCGCTCACTGTGGTGCTGGAAGTCCTGCTTTCAAATCCTGCTCAGTACGAGCCTTCCCATGACCATTTGCATAGAGCGCCCTGCATTGATAGTGAAGGTCCAGAGTCCAAATCCTTCCCATCCACATGGTGGATAATAGCCGCCAACTACTGCCGCCGACTACTACGGCGACTACTGCCGCCAACACACAGCATTTCTCCTTTAGCTCAAGCAGTAGTGTGCTGGGCTGCAGCCTCTTGCGTTCCAGTCCCACTGAGGCGGGAAGTACATTTCCACAGAGGCCAACACGCACTAATACTAGAGGCCAAGAAGGAGGAGCTCTCCATAGCTAACAAGGGCAAACTCGGGGCCCACGGGCCTCTCACGGAGCCTGGTCCTTGTTCATCTGCCACTAAATGATTCGCCTGAAATGGGACGAGCTCAGCCCAGCCTGTTTGCTCTCCCTCAAGCAACCCCACACTTGGTTCCCCCCTTGCAGTTACAACCCATAGTTGCTTGCTTGCCCGTTGGCCCAACCACGGAGAAGGAAAGACCAGGAGTGAGTGGAGGACGCCGGGGGGGACCCTCCAGCTGAAATCGGTCTATGTTTCACTTGTGAGCCAGCAGCGGCAAAGGAAGGCCTTTGACGCCATGACGACCCTGACGCTGAGAGAGGCCGGATCCTTGAGGAAGTTGGGACACTCGTTCCAAAGCTGAAGTAAGCCAAAGTCCGGTGGGAGCTTGGTCAACTGCTCGGTTGTGGCCCTTGACACCATGGCGACCCCGACTTCAGGTCAACCAAAGCCCTCTGAAGCCAAGTTTAGCCAACCACATAGAAGCTCAAGTAGGCCAAAGCCTTGTGGAAGTTGGGCACCAACTCCAAGCCCTGCCACGTGCTGCTGTCTACTCTCGGGTGGTGCAGGGAAGGACAGAAGATGCCGTCCCTGGCTGAGGTGCAGGATCTCTTTCTCTTGCGACGCATGGGACAAGGAAGCTCTGCGGAGGAAACAGAGAGTTGGTCTCACCCTGGGAGTCAAGTCGTTGAACCCTCAGCCTCGTCCCCACTGGCCGCCTCCACATCTCTGCCCCCTTCCCCGCAGCAAGTCAAGCAGGGGAGATGGCACCGGGCCATGAAGGCGCTGAGTTTGTGCCACAGGCCGGCGAGGCACTTGGTGAAGGCCCGTTGGACAGCAGTGGAGGAGAAGTAGAAGATGGCGGGGTCCAGGGCAGCGTTGAGGGTGCTGAGGAGAAGAGCGTACACCCTCCAGGAGGGGCTCTTGTTCTGGACAAAGCCCACCACGTGGGACAGGTTGTAGGGGGCGAAGCAGACTATGAAGTTGAACAAGGTGGCCACGGCCAGGCCCACGGCCCGCTGCTTCCTCCGGGCCGGGATGTTGGGCAGGGCCACCAGGATACGGACAAAGTTGACGTAGCAGAAGATGGTGACGATGAAGGGGAGGCAGAAGAGGAACAGGAAGAGCTCCAGCCGGACAGGGAGCAGGACCCGGAGCTGCCTAGGGGAGAAATCTTCGTAGCAGTTGGACGCGTTGTTGAAGGGTGCAGTCCAGTTCTGGCTCGGGTCTTGGTACTGGACAATGTAGACGATGCTGCAGTGGGCACAGCCCACCACCCAGAACACCACGGAGGCAGCGGTGGCATAGGCTGGCCGGCGCCGGAGCTTGTACTTGATGGGAAAGGCCACGCCCAAGTAGCGCTCAATGCTGACGGCCATGAGGAAGAGGGAGCTGATGTAGACGCTACTGTAGAAGAAGAAGTTGGTGAGTGGGCAGAGGAAAGCGGGCAAGGTCCACGCCCTATCTGAGATGGCCTCCACCATCTTGAAGGGGAGGAAGATGAGGAGGGAGATGTCGGAGATGGTCAGGTTGAGGAGAAGGATGTCGACGGGGGTGGGTTTCTGGCGGACCTTCACCAGGAAGGTGTAGAAGGCCAGGAGGTTGGACGGGAGACCGATCAGGAAGGTGAAGATGTAGACGGTGAGAACCACCGGGGTGCAAATGGTCGCGCTCATCGTCTCGGCTTCTACAAAGGACAAAAGGCTTGTCAGATGCTGAAGGAACCCAGGAGTCCTGGCTCCCAGCCCCTGCTGCTCCAACCCCCTCGATCCCACTCCCCTGCCAGGCCTGGGGCTTGAACCCAGGGGTCCTGGTTCCCAGCCCCTCCTTACCCGTAGCCATGCGAGCAAGCTCAGGGCTCCTGGTGCATTAGCTGACACTAGACATGAGTCTGGAATTTATGTAGCCGGCTCCCGTATTTATTTAGCTCAGTTTCCTGTTTAGCCAGTGGCAGGCGTGTGGGGGCAGTGCCAGAGAGATCCGCGGGCCTGGGATGCACGAGATCGTGTGAGCAAACACACAGGGATGGGCTGGGGCGGGGGCAAGCGGGCAGCTCAGAGGACAGGGAAGTGGCTGTTACTCAGAGGGAAATTTTCATAAATATTATCAAATGTGCGGTCTAGTGGTCAGGGCAGCGGGGGATGGGCGCCAGGACTCCTGGGTTCTCTCCCTGGTTCTGAGGAGTAATTTTGTGGTTAAAATAAGGGATAAGGAGTCAATGCACAGTAGAACTACAAAACACAACCCAGGATTCTTGATCTTTCAGCTCCACACAACCCACTAGACTCCACTTTCTGCCCAGAACCAGGGAGAGAACCCAGGAGTCCTGGCTCCCCCCTCCAGCCACTGAGCCATCCCAGTGACTCTGAAGACTAGCCTGCCAGTTTTCCCAGGGGCCAGGGCAGGGCCGCCCGGGGGGGGGGGGAAGTGGGGCAATTTGCCCCAGGCCCCGCAGGGGCCCCCACGAGAGTTTTTCGGGGCCCCTGGAGCGGGGCCCTTCACTTGCTGCAGGGCCCCAGAAAATTCTCGTGGGGCCCGGGGCCCCAGAGCTTCTTCCGCTCCAGGTCTTCGGCTGCAATTCGGCGGCAGGGGGGTCCTTCCGCCGCCGAAGTGCCAGGGAAGACACCAGGCCCCCTGAATCCTCTGGGCGGCCCTCGGCCAGGGCGTCCTGCGCCCATGCTCCAGACAGGCTGTGGGTGCCCTCACGCCAAGCTGCGATGGGCCCCTCCTTCCCCAGGGTGCACGTAGCTCTACTCCCGCCTCCTACCTGCGGGGATCGATCGTTAAAAAGCCTCATTAAGGAGAAGTTAATAAACCTCCCGTAAAGTAAACCATTGCCTGGGCTCAGCCAGTCCTTCTGCCGTCTGTAATCACTGCTTCTAGATCCCTTGCCAAAGGCGGGGGGAGGTGTCTAGTGGGCTGAGAGCCAGGACTCCTGGGTTCTAGCCCCAGCTCTGGGAGGGGAGTGGGGTCTAATGGGTTACAGCAGGGGTCGGTGGTGCTGAGCGCCAGGACTCCTGGGTTCTGGATGGATAGGGCACATGGGTATAGATGGAAAGACAGCAGAGCACCCCGTATCTAGCTATCCAGCCTCATAGACCCCCGTCCATGTCTCTTAACTGCTGTCTGTCCATCCAATCCCCCTGCCTTTCTCTTGCCCCCTTCTCCCCCTAGTGTCCACAGCCCTGTACTGCCCTCGCTCGCCCCAGCTCTATGCAAGAGGCATCAGGCCAAGCCACAGGTTTGAATCCCGGATCGGCCGGTTCCCACAACCCGCCGGCTCCCTGCTCTTTGCCCGAGTTGGATCTCAGTTGCGGCAGGGTGGGATTGCTGGTCATTCACCCACGGATGCCCGAGAGGGCTAAATCGCTCGGGGCTCGGCTGTGTAAACAGAGTCCCCGCTTTGAATAGAAATACCCCACACACACTGCTGTCATTTCAGCCAGCTCGTAAAATCAGGCGCTAGGCTGGTCTGACCTGCAGCAATCCTGCTACACAGCTTGGCCAGCTTATTTTCGCTCCTTGAGGTAATCCTGTGGAGCCAGGACTCCTGGGTTCTGTCCTCAGCTCTGGGAGGGCTGTGAGGTCTAGTGTTGGGGGAGGGGTGGGTGTCTTGCCGTCAGGACTCTTGGGTTCTAGCCCCAGCTCTGGGAGGGAAGTCATGTCTAGTGGTTAGAGCTGGGAGGGGCAGGTGTCTTGCGGTCAGGACTCTTGGGTTCTATTCCCAGCTCTGGGAGGGAAGTCATGTCTAGTGGTTAGAGCTAGGGGGGGCAGGTGTCTTGCAGTCAGGACTCTTGGGTTCTATCTCCAGCTCTGGGAGGGCTGTGGAGTCTAGTGGTTGAGGGGGGGGGTGTCTTGCAGTCAGGACTCTTGGGTTCTGTCCCCAGATCTGGGAGGGCTGTGGGTTCTAGTAGTCAGAGCAGGAGACTGGGAGCCAGGACTCCTGGGTTCTTGGAATTGGGGAGGGTGTATGTACCAGCCAGCACATCTCTCCTGGTCATGCATTCCTGTCTGTCCTTCCACTCTCTATTCTCAGACAGAAACCCACTTCCCCTCCTGGCCTGGCTGGCTGCTCAGATATGGTGGCACGACATGGAACCGCGAGGAGATCAGACCCATTGGCAGGTTCCGTTGGTAATGGAGCCGCTGCCCAGGGGGAGGAATTGTCCCCTCCAGTCTCTTCCTCCGAGTGGGGGACCCCTTCTGTGGGGGATGGAATGACCACGCCCCACATCCTGACAGGCACCTCCCCATCCCAGTGCTGGGTACCCCACTCCCCCCCGTACATGGACTGTTGTGTTCTTCTGTCCCAGGGCTCCCTTCTCCCTGTGCCCACCTTGCGTTTCCTCAGCTGAGCTAGACAAATTTCCATCCCCCGCTGCCCACGTCGCGCAGCCCTGATCGCTCGGAGGTGGCGGACGAGCGCATGGCCAAATTAGGTCACAAACCTTCACTCCCATTTTACAGCTTGAAGAACAGAGTCAGAGCGGGGAAAGGGGCTGGCCACGCTGGGGAAAGAGCCCAGGAGTCCTGGCTCCCCTCCCACACAGACCCTGCCTCTAACCACTAGACCCCACTCCCCTCCCAGAGCTGGGGCTAGAACCCAGGGGCCAGCTGAGGCAGCCACTTCCCTTTTTACTTAGTTGCTTGTTTGTTTCCTTTTAATTTCACAAAAGCAAAACTAAACTTTGCACAGACGCCTGGGCATGACTGGTAAAGGGAAATACACACTGGTCAGGACAGGGAAGAGAACCCAGGAGTCCTGCCCCTGATTTTAACCACTAGACCCCACTCCCTGTCCAGAGCCAGGGATAGAACCCAGGACTCCCAGCTCCCCATTTCCCCCTGCTCTAACCACTAGACCCCACTCCCTGTCCAGAGCCAGGGATAGAACCCAGGACTCCCAGCTCCCCATTTCCCCCTGCTCTAACCACTAGACCCCACTCCCTGTCCAGAGCCAGTGATAGAACCCAGGACTCCCAGCTCCCCATTTCCCCCTGCTCTAACCACTAGATCCCACTCCCTGTCCAGAGCCAGTGATAGAACCCAGGACTCCCAGCTCCCCATTTCCCCCTGCTCTAACCACTAGACCCCACTCCCTGTCCAGAGCCAGTGATAGAACCCAGGACTCCCAGCTCCCCATTTCCCCCTGCTCTAACCACTAGATCCCACTCCCTGTCCAGAGCCAGTGATAGAACCCAGGACTCCCAGCTCCCCATTTCCCCCTGCTCTAACCACTAGACCCCACTCCCCTCCTTACAAGCCCTGACCCAGGCAGCTAAAGAGCCCATCCTCACCTCCTTTCCAGCAGCCAGTGCACTGGGAGCCTGCAGAAGGGCTGGAACCCAGGTGTCCAGGCTGGGAGCCACCCCAAGTGATGTGTCAGGGACGAGCTGTTGGCTGGTCTCCTGAGTCCCAGCTGGGGAGTGAGTTTCCTGTACCCAGGCGGCTGGTTATGTTGTGGCTGTGGCTGCGCTCCAGGAAACCCCACTGGTCCCTCTCCTCGGAAATCCACGCAGAAAGGATGAGAGATGCAATCGTTACTTCCTCGTGCGAGATGTGAACCAGCACGTCCTCAAGGGAGTCTGAGCCTCCCCTCCCACGGGTCAGCTACCGCATCCTGCTGGGGAGCTAGTCCCAGCTCAGGCAGGGGAGTGGGGTCTGGTGGTTAGAGCAGTGAAGGGCTGGAAGCCAGAACTCCCAGGCTCTGGAAGAGGAGTGAGGTCTAGTGGTTCTACCACAGGGCACGGAGGAGGGGCTGCGCTGGATTTATGGTTCTTTGATCTCCCGGGCTGCAGCATCTTTCAGAAGCACGATATTAAATAAACAAACAAATCCGAGTTCATATTTCTTCGCTCGGGCTCCGGGGCACATAAAAACCCTGCACAGAGCACCGAGACACGAGCAGTGGCCACAGCTGAGTGGGAGGGAATCCTGACTGACAGCCAAAGACAGAGGCAACAGGGACCAGATCCCTGCTGGGGGTCAGTCGTCCGTCGCTCCATAGCCAGGATACCAGAGGCGACGGGTCCCCAGGGGCCATCGGGGTAGCATTGCAGGGGAGGGGACACTGACATCAACGGGCCAGTGCTGGGAAAACAGTGAGACGTCC
This sequence comes from Mauremys mutica, assembly GCF_020497125.1. NCBI lineage: Eukaryota > Metazoa > Chordata > Testudines > Geoemydidae > Mauremys > Mauremys mutica. Next base: position 13,330,991 of record NC_059088.1, read on the forward strand.
CAAGGCTTTACAAGCTACCCCAAGGCGTCCTGGCCAAGATGGCCAGGGTGAGGGGTTGGGGTCCCCAGCCTCAGCCCTCCACCCCAGGGCCTTGCTTTGGGGAGGGATGAATGAGCTCCAGGAATGCAGACCCTCACCCCGGCCTCGTGAAGGGGTCTGGGTCCAGCGTCCTGTCCCTCCCCCGCGGTGGAGCCGCATCAGTCACTATTTGCAGTGTTCTGATAGCGTTGGTGCTGTGAGACAAAGGTGACGTCCCGGGCGCCCGTCCTCCTGGCGTGTGCACAGACGGACAGACGGACGTTCATGTGGGAGTGCCACGGGCCGGCTCACCCGTCCCTCCAGGGGGGAGGCGGGGTTCAGATGGGGGCGTTTAGCACTGCAGGGTTCACGCTTGGCATCTATGGACCCACCCTGTGCTCTTTTGCCATGATAGCCCTTGGCCCAGGAGTCCTGACTCCCAGCCCCCTGCTCTCACCACTAGACCCCACTCCCCTCCCAGACCCAGGGAGAGAACCCAGGAGTCCTGGCTCCCAGCCTCCCTCCCCCCCTGCTCTAACCACTAGACCAGCAGTTCTCAGTTCATTTTAATGTTAGACTGTTAGACTCACTGTGGCCCATAGGAGGAAGCCTGAGCCCTGGCCAGAGCCCTGGCAACCCCCTTCTGACAACAAAAAATAAGGACATGACTCCAGTGCCCTGGCTTCACTATTGAGTAACACAGGGCACTGGGGGCATTTGTTAACTACTGAGTAACACAGGGCACTGGGGTCATGTCGTTATTTTTGTTGTCAGAAGGAGGTTGTGGTGCAATACATTTTGAGAATCTCTGCCCTGCTCCCCGCCCAGAGCTGCGGAGAGAACCCAGGAGTCCTGGCTCCCAGCATCCCTGCTATGACCACTAGACCCTACTCCCCTCCCACAGATGCAAAGAGAATGCAGGAGTCCTGGCTCCCAGCCCCACCCCACCCCACCCCCCAGCAGCTCCAACCAATAGACCCCAAGCAGAGGAGCCAAATCCTGCCTGCCAGGGGCGGCTCTAGGGATTTTGCTGCCCCAAGCACGGCAGGCAGGCTGCCTCCGGCGGTTTGCCTGCGGAGGGTCCGCTGGTCCTGTGGACCCTCCACAGGCAAGCCGCCGAAGGCAGCCTGCCTGCCACCCTCGTGGCACCGGCAGAGCGCCCCCTGCGGCTTGCTGCCCCAAGCACGCGCTTGGCGTGCTGGGGCCTGGAGCCGCCCCTGCTGCCTGCCCCAGGGCGGTCGGTTGCCCCATTAGCTGCAGGGAGGTTAGGCCGGGTGGGTTCTGCCCCTGGCGAGACAGGAGGAAATGGCTGCCCACAGCAGCTGCCAGAGCTCGTGCTGCACCCAGTGGTCAGGGCTGATATGGGGCTTTTGTACAACCCTCAGCACCCAAACTTCTGGAAAATCAAACGGAGCTACAAGCTTCTGCCCACAACATTTCCACAGATTTCCCCTAGGGGGCGCTGGGCCCGATCCGGCCCCAGGGCAAGGAGTGGCTGGCTCTGGGGGAGTGGGGAATGGGGAATCATGAGGGGTGGGGTGGGGAGCATTCAGCCAGCTAGTGCTGGGGGGGGGGCGCCTCCCTCCTTTCCCCTTTCCTATCCCAGCTCCCAGCCCCACCTGCTCTAACACACTAGGCCTCAATCTTCTCCTGAGCTGGGGGTAGAACCCAGGAGTCCTGGCTCCCAGCCCCTCTGCTCCAAACCACTAGGCCCCACTCCCAGTGGAACCCTGACTCCCGGGCTCTCACGTCTCTCCCCGCCTTTGCCATGACCCTAGGGGGCTGGGGTGGGTGCCCAGTGCCCAGCTGGTGGCCGTGATACGGAGGCAAGGCAGCCCCGCTGGGGGACATAGCAGGGGCTACACACAAGGACCCCAATGCTGAGCTCGCCATGGCCCCCCTTCCCTTGCCCAGTTCCGAGAAACAGACCCCCCCCCTTCCCACCCCAAGACACAGAGAACTGGTTCCACCTCACGCAGGGCGGTGGCCTCATCGGCAGGGCCACGGGCGCCCCTGGCACCTCACGTTGGAGGTCCGCCCAGTCAGGGTTATGTTCCGTCAATGGGATTTTTTTATTATTGAAACCTGGGTTTATTATTTCTTTATGAGCCGTCTGGGAAAAATCTCCTCAGAATATTGCTTAAAGGGTCATAAAATTCCTCATGAGCAAAGGGCTTTTTGGGGTGAGGTTTTTCTCCACCAGCCCTCGGCATCCAAGTGGCAGCCGGCGGGGATTGAATTTAAGGCCAGAAGGGACCCCCTCCCACCAGTCAGTTTAACTCAGATACCCCTGTATTAAGCCCTGTGACGGGGTCACTGCCTTCAGGGCACCCCTTGTGGCATGGAGTGGCCCTGCCGCAGCCCTGCCTCAGTTTCCTTCTTTTCAGGGCTTGTCAATAAACTCCATCCAGGCTTTTGTCTTGGCCCATAACCCCCTGGTTTGTTCCCACAGAGCCTTGAAGATAAAGTCCTCCACATAGAATCATAGAAGATTAGGGCTGGAAGAGACCTCAGGAGGTATCTAGTCCAACCCCCAGCTCAAAGCAGGACCAACCCCAACTAAATCATCCCAGCCAGGGCTTTGTCAAGCCAGGCTTTAAAAACCTCTAAGGAAGGAGATTCTACCACTTCCCTGGGTAACCCAGTCCAGTGCTTCACCACCCTCCGAGTGAAATAGTGTTTCCTAATATCCAACTTAGACCTCCCCCACTGCAACTTGAGACCATTACTCCTTGTTCTGTCACTGCCACCACTGAGAACAGCCGAGCTCCATCCTCTTCTTTGGAACCCCCCTTCAGATAGTTGAAAGCAGCTATCAAATCCCCCCTCATTCTTCTCTTCTGCAGACTAAACAATCCCAGTTCCCTCAGCCTCTCCTCATAAGTCATGTGCTCCAGCCCCCTAATCATTTTCGTTGCCCTCCACTGGGCTCTCTCCAATTTGTCCACATCCTTCTTGTAGTGGTGGGCCCAAAACTGGACGCAATACTCCAGGTGTGGCCTCACCAGTGCCGAATAGAGGGGAATAATCACTTCCCTCGATCTGCTGGCAATACTCCTACTCATACAGCCCAGTATGCCATTGGCCTGCTTGGCAACAAGTGTTAACAGATTTGCCTGTTACTTTGGGATACGCTTATTTATTAGGGTTACTTTTTCGGGGGCGGTTCTGTAATTCTATCAATGTGCTGCTTGTGACACTTGTGTGGTCATTTGGAGCTGTCTCACACACACACACACACACACACACACACACACACACACACACCAAATCTGAGTGCACCGGGTAACCTCTCAACCTGACCCCCTTAAATGCCCCTGGACTCAGTACTCTGGGTCGAGCAGCACTTCCAAGCTGCCACCCTCGTATGTCACAGGTTCAGCACGTCCCTTTCCCCACTGTCACGTTACAATTGTACTGGTAGTAACCTATTCGATGAGCAAACCCCACAGGATTTTTGGGTGCTACAGGGATCATTAGCTTAGGTAAGAGAAGCTTTGCTGCAGAGTAAATGGGGGAGCTAAAAATTCAAAAGAGTAAAGTTGAGAGAGAGAGAGAGAGAGAAGCAACCAGCTTAACCATAAAAGTTATTTATAGAATAATAGTGATACCACACAAGGAGCCTAAACCCACAGAACAGCTACATTACTGAAGGCTAATACCTGAGGTAGAAAAGAAAACAGAGAGAGAGATGGAGGGAGGGATCTCACCCACTCCATGAGGCTTGAACTGGTCGGGGTTCCCAGGTGATGGGGGGAGCTCGGGGTCCTGGGTTCTGGAGACGGGCAGAGCCCCCAGCACAATCAGTCAGGAGAAGATGAAGTCCCAGTGGAACTGATGCAGAGTTTGGATCCAGGCATCAGAACACTGACTTGAACATAGACAGGGGTTTCTTGTAGAGAAACAACAATGGTTCAAGGGAGACACTAAATTTGTTTATGGGTAAACTGATGACTCAAGTGGTTTCTTTAGGCTAGACAATGGGAGCTGATCACTCCTAGCTAAGGGTGATGTTCCTTCCAGGGAGCTCACAATGCAATTAGGCTGCTTCAGTATTTTGGATTCAATCAAGGATTCGTTACTAGAATTGATCTGATAACTGCTGAGCTGGGTGTGTGCAGGCAGGTTCATTAGCATCTGGAGCAGAGATCCCCCATCATGACGTGCTTCCCGGCTTTTCTGGTGCCAGAGTTCAGTGCGGTTCTCTGTTCTCCAGTCTGTGTGCTAAGGAGATGTCTCCCTGTCCCATCTTTCATGCAGATGAGGTAAGGGGAGTTGCTTTTGTTCTTGTCACCCTTGTCAGGAGGGGTCTAGGTGTGTCTCCCACCGCCCTTCACTGCTCTCTGCAAGTCTTTTCTCTGATCGGTTTTGGTTCAAGCAGAGGCTGGCAGGGGCGGTGTCTTTCATGAGTCAGGCAGGCTGGATACTGCACCTTGGTTCCCCAAGAACACAGAGCTGATGGGTATCACAAGGGCACACTGCTGACTCATATCCAGTTGATTGTCCACTGTAATCCTCAGGTCCTTTTCTGCAGAACTGCTGCTTAGCCAGTCAGTCCCCAGCCTGTAGTGGGATTCTTCCATCCTAAGTGCAGGACTCTGCACTTGTCCTTGTTAAACCTCATCTGGCCCAATCCTACAATTTGTCTAGGTCACTCTGGATCCTATCCCTACCCTCCAGCGTATCTACCTCTCCCCCCAGTTTAGAGTCATCTGCGAACTTGCTGAGGGTTCAATCCATCCCATCATCCAGATCATTAATAAAGATGTTGAACAAAACCGGCCCCAGGACCAACCCCTGGGGAACTCTGCTTGATACATCCTGATGTTTGTTCTTCCCAGCTCTCCAGCCAGCCCCCTACTTGCCCTGCTTTTGGGGGTGACTCTCTGCCCTCCCTAGCTAGAGTCTTTTCCCGCCTGGATTCTGAAGGCCTCCTGCAGGAACCTTCTCCAGGCTTCTGCCAAAATCTCTGCCTTCCCCATGTCTTGCTGCCGGGGCCTCTCCATCATCTAGGGAGGCAGATTGGGCATGTCGCCGGTGGGACAGGGCCCCATCTCCCTCGAAAGGGCCCCCTCCCACCCGCCCCACGAGAAGCCCAAAGTTGGACTAGACTGTTAGAGGGTTTTCCCTTCACTCTCTCCCCTGGTTCTTGTCACGCAGACAGAAAGCAGAAGACCAGAAGTCGGAAGTGCAGCCAGTGTGATGGTTATTGGGGTTAGTTCCAAGTTAGTTCTACACGCCGACAAAGTCTGTTCCCCAGTGTCCCCCTTCCCAGCTCTGACCCTGCAGAGCCCAGCCTGTCTCCCTATTCCCCGTTCCCACCTCCTCCTCCTTAGCAAGCCCCAGTATACCTGCAATGCGCCCTTCAACTGTTCTGATCTGTTCCCATTGTACTGACAAACCCACCGGGCTAGGCAGAAGCAACACGCACAGTGTCTTTGTTCACACATATATTAGTATAAGATATAAGAGTAGCAAAAAGTCAAACTCAAAATTCTATCTCAGGCTGACAAACAAAGCTAGATACTAACACTCCATCCCTTTCCCCCCCCCCCTTTTCTTCTGGAATCTGCCTGCCCAGATGTCCCGGGAGGAGCATGGGACATATGGCGGCACATTTCCTGATAGCGCCAGGTATCAAGATGTAATGTGTCGGTGCTCCATTCTCCCTAGGCAGTATTGTGCCCTGCACCCTCCTTTGTACGCACCTGCTGCACCTATTCCAATGAGTGTGTCAGGCTCTGCATGGTGATGGGCCCGAGTAGATAGGGTCCGGGTTATCTGTTACATTTTGGTGGAGGGCCTATTACATTACTTATATGTGACAATCAGTGGTTGTGCTTTGTGGGTCTGTGACCCGCAAACCACCGCACTGTACATTGCAGGATTAGTGTACTTAACAATAGGCCGACAACCATAACGATTCACGGTAACGCTGAGAGCCCTGACCGTTGTAATCCAACATCCGGGCCACCACCAGAAACGCTGCTTCTCCTCCATCGACTGGGTAAAGATCTTGTAACACCATGCTGGAGTGTATATTTTAAATGTGTCCAGTTGTTGGCAGTTGCATCGAGCTGCTCCTGCAGTCTTCGCGTGCTTTTGTCTATATTATGAGTCCACTGGATATTCACAGAGACATGGGGTATTGTCCAAACCAGTTCGACCACGTGGCATGGAATCGGGTACTATGCGCCGGTTCGGTTATTCACAGCGATGAGTTCCACAGATCCATTCGTGCACCCAAGTCCAGATAGCCGTGCATAGGTGTGTGTAACTTGGTCATGTGCTGGTGCAATTTTGCCCCCTAGTATTGTGTACATTCCCAGCAAAACACCCCATCCCCCATATACATCACCCATAACGGCCCCCATTTGCAACAGGCCATTGGTTCTGCTCCTCCATGGCCACTGGGGAAGGACACAGCCAAATATTTTTATGGACAAACAATTGTTCAACTGAATTATTGTCCAATTTACCCCATTCCACTTTCCCCATCTATCCCCCAATGGGTCCCAGCGAGCCTCTTCCTTCCTCATTACTCCCATAGGGCTCACGGGAACCCACCTTAGCTGCCGTCCCGTTCCAAGGTACCACAGTGACTATTACACAGGTGCTAGCCCCCGAGCTGAGCATTCTGCATCCCCCGCAGTGAGGCCTTCTGAAGCCATCCCCCACCCACGTCACGAGGTTCCTCGTCCCCTGAGTTAACCGCAGGCTCCCCTCTGCCGCCCTCTTTCACCCTATTGCGATTGCAGACAGTTGTCAGTCGTTCACTGATTTGCTGATGAGGTTTTACATTTCGGCTGATCAGTTGCTCAGTTACCCAACTGCCCCATACACCCAGCCCTGTGCTTCCCGCTCCCAACAAATCCCTCTCCGGCGACGAGTCCATGGGTGTCCCCTCACCCACCACTGAAATTGCTGCTTCAACCCTTCTATGCATGTGCTGCAGTTGGAATGTACCTGATCCACCCACCATTCTCTGGGCTGTGCCACCCACCCAGGTTATGGACTGGAAAGACACGTTGAAAAGCGCTGGTTGCACCCGCTCCCACAGTGGATCCCAGATGTTTGCCCGCTGGGGGGGTATTTTCGGCTCCAGGCTGAGGTCAGCTTAGATCAGGTTTTCCCAGCTTGGCATCCATATTCCCTGTAGGGTTACATTCTGCAAAGCAGTGAAATTGTCATATACCCAACGTCCCGGGAAGACTTCGTGATACGTACGTCATAACTGCACGTCCAGGGGTTTTCCTCTGTGGAGGTACCACTATGAGTACACATGGTAACATCACAACCCAATTGTGGGACCCCAAAACCCAAATACCCCAGGACGCCGGAGGGTTATATTTTTGGGGCTGTCTGTGACAAACCATATGTCCAGATGACTGTTTCTCACTGTCCTTGATCGTGACACAGCCTAGGGGAGACCATGCAATATTTCCTGATACATTTGATATTCTCCACCGGGTTAGGACCCTTCCCCTTCCAATCCATACACCACATACTGGCACTGCCAATTTCCCATGGGGGGATCAGAGGTACAATTTCCTATGGGTAAATCCTTAAAGTCCTCCTGTGCCTCATTACCACAACTTGGGGGTGTTGCAGTCCACGTGTTTCCTCCCTTTGCCACCTCATATCACGGGATCTGGGCAGGGTTTACAACAGCAACAGCTGTGGTTAGCAACAATGATTGTTTCATCCTGGGCCAGGGGGGCCTTGTTTTCCCTTTGTGGGTCCACCCGTAGGATGCATGCAACAGAATTTATCTGTCCTCCTTTTTAACCTCCATTCTCTGCCTTTTCACTTGCGTGCAATGAACCCATTCCCGCCCTCCAGTCTCTGTTCCCAAGAGCAGCAGGCTGGGACCCAATCCATCAAAGACTAGGTCAGGGCCCCTCCATTTAGGAGCTGGGAACGGACTGTGGTACATCACTAGATTCCGCCCCGTGGGCAGGCCGTGCTCTCCAGACAGGTCATACCGTGCGTTGACCTTTACTGCTACATGTGTTAACCCTCCTTGTAAAATATCCACCAAAATAACGGTCAGAACAAAGACAAGCAATACAAAACACACAACGCAATCCTCGCCGCGACAGTAGACCCACGGTGTTCTGGGTTGCTCTTCCACTGGCGCCAGCTTGCCTGAAGAGTGTCTGAAAAACAAAAGAAACATTTCCCAGTCCCCTGGTGGGGACAGATTATTGCTTAAAAATGCTCCTTCCTTTTACCAATCTCCCTGCTAACTGCAGGAGAAACAGAAGAATTGCTGCCATGCTTTCCTTGTTTTGTTCTAAAGGCAGGCTGGTGAATTATCCCACTGCTGGTTTATGAAATTCATGAGGTGGTGTGCCTCAGTTTCCCTCTGTGCACAACAGACCGGGTTTGTCATGGTTTTTCTGCTGTGACAAGCTTTAAGGTCATTCACAGGTAATAGCTGAGAGGCAGTTACCATGAGACCTTTGACATGCGATTTGCTTTCAATTACCATTTTTAGCATGCTTAAAAATCCGCCCCCCCCCACTCCAAATCATACACATTATCCACTGTTACAGGGTTACTCCCTAGCATTTATGCCAAGGTTTAACACCGTGACAGTCTGATCACTTAAAGCTACATCCAGACTCAGTGTTTCTGACATTGGTTCTTTTGTACAATTCACCCTTCGGAGGTGCCGTATGGAACAGAGTGTGCGCTCAGCGGGGTGAACTCGCTGCCGACCACTAGGGTGCTGCAGGGTGCAGGATGGGGTCTCTCCCCAGCAGCCCGGGCGGGGCTCCCATGGTTAACTGGCTACAATCTGCCTGTGTTTGCAGCTGGGGGTTTCTACCCTGCACTTCGGCACATAAGCCCTGAATCTCCAGGGCCATCTGGCGGGCTAAGGGCCGATAGCAAGACTGATAGACGCTCGCTTCCGTGTCGGGTGATTCCGCCACAAGCCACAGGCCTGGCCCAGAGTGAACTTCTCATCGTTCACTTACGTTGGAGCATCGGCAGAGCTGTGGGGGGATGGGGGGAAGCCCAGGGCTGGGCTAGCAGGAGGCTGCGGGTCGGGAGTGAGGGGCACCAGCGGAGCGGGGGGGCGCCCGGCTGGCAGAACAGGGGTCTGCAAGCGGAATTGGGCTTGGGGTTTTTGGAGCCTTGCGGGTTTGGGGTTTGTTTGCTTTGGAGGTGGCTGATCTGGCCTTCAAGGCCGGCCGGGCTGGGCTACGGTCTGGATGCTCTGCTTCCGTGCCATGCAGGGCCCCGGGCGGTGCCGGGGGAGGCAGGATCTGCTGCTGCTCAGTGCGCTCCGGGCGGGGCTCTGCTGCGGTCACACCAGTGCTGGTGCCGCTGGGCCCTGGCGGCCTGCGAGGAGGGTTGCCAACTTTCTAATCGCACAAAACCGAACGCCCCCTGTCCCACTCCTTCTCTGTGCCCCCCCTCCATCCCCCCTCCCTCGCTCGCTCTCCCCCACCATCACTCACTTTCACTGGACGGGGATTGGCGTGTGGGAGGGGGTGCGGGCTCTGGGATGGGGCCAGAAATGAGGGGTTCAGGGTGCAGGACGGGGGGCTGGGTTGGGGCAGGGGGTGCGGGCTCTGGGAGGGAGTTTAGGTGTGGGAGGGGGATCAGGGCTGGGGTCAGGGGTTGGGGTGTGGGCTCCAGGAAGAGGATCAGGGTGGGGCAGAAGGTTGGGGTGCAGGGTGCAGGCTCTGGGGTGGGAGTTTAGATACAGGAGGGGGCTCAGGCCTGGGGCAGGGGGTTGGGGTGAGGGCTGTGAGGTGGGGCCCGGAATGAAGGGCTCAGGGTGTGGGAGGGGCTCAGGGCTGGGGGTTGTGGTGCAGGCTCTGGGAGGCAGTTAGGATGAGGGAGGGGGTTCCCACCTGGGGCAGAGGGTTGGGGTGCAGGTTCTGGGAGGGAGTTAGGGTGTGGGAGGGGGTTCCCACCTGGGGCAGAGGGTTGGGGTGCAGGGTGCAGGTTCTGGGAGGTAGTTAGGGTGGGGAGGGGGGGTTCCCACCTGGGGCAGGGGGTTGGGGTGCAGGTTCTGGGAGGAAGTTAGGGTGGGGAGGGGGTTCCCACCTGGGGCAGAGGGTTGGGTTGCAGGGTGCAGGTTCTGGGAGGTAGTTAGGGTGGGGAGGGGGGGGTCCCACCTGGGGCCGGGGGTTGGGGTGCAGGTTCTGGGAGGGAGTTAGGGTGAGGGAGGGGGTTCCCACCTGGGGCAGGGGGTTGGGGTGCTGGCTCTGGGAGGGAGTTAGGGTGAGGGAGGGGGTTCCCACCTGGGGCAGAGGGTTGGGGTGCAGGTTCTGGGAGGGAGTTAGGGTGTGGGAGGGGGTTCCCACCTGGGGCAGAAGGTTGGGGTGCAGGGTGCAGGTTCTGGGAGGGAGTTAGGGTGGGGAGGGGGGGTTCCCACCTGGGGCAGGGGGTTGGGGTGCTGGCTCTGGGAGGGAGTTAGGGTGAGGGAGGGGGTTCCCACCTGGGGCAGAGGGTTGGGGTGCAGGTTCTGGGAGGGAGTTAGGGTGTGGGAGGGGGTTCCCACCTGGGGCAGAAGGTTGGGGTGCAGGGTGCAGGTTCTGGGAGGGAGTTAGGGTGAGGGAGGGGGGGTTCCCACCTGGGGCAGGGGGTTGGGGTGCAGGCTCTGGGAGGGAGTTAGGGTGTGGGAGGGGGTTCCAACCTGGGGCAGAGGGTTGGGGTGCAGGGTGCAGGTTCTGGGAGGGAGTTAGGGTGAGGGAGGGGGGGTTCCCACCTGGGGCAGAAGGTTGGGGTGCAGGTTCTGGGAGGGAGTTAGGGAGAGGGAGGGGGTTCCCACCTGGGGCAGGGGGGTGGGGTGCAGGCTGTGGGGGGGAGTTAGGGTGAGGGAGGGGGTTCCCACCTGGGGCAGGGGGTTGGGGTGCAGGCTCTGGGAGGGAGTTAGGGTGTGGGAGGGGGTTCCCACCTGGGGCAGAAGGTTGGGGTGCAGGGTGCAGGTTCTGGGAGGTAGTTAGGGTGGGGAGGGGGGGTTCCCACCTGGGGTAGGGGGTTGGGGTGCAGGTTCTGGGAGGGAGTTAGGGTGAGGGAGGGGGGGTTCCCACCTGGGGCAGGGGGTTCAGGGTTCGGCTCCACCTGGGCGGCGTTTACCTGAGGTAGATCCCGGTCGGCGGCACACGAGCCAGGGAACCTGGCTTAGCCCCGCTGCGCTGCCGGCCGGACTTTTTCACCGGGCGCCCCCAGGCCCAGAGCGGGAAACTGCTGCAGACACCTGCCCCGCCGTGAGCGTCTGGTCAGGAGCGGGAGCCCGCCCCCCGAGCTGCTTGCAGTGTGTGTGTGGGGGGGGGCAGATGCTGCATTCAAGTCCCACTCCCCTCCCCCGAGCTCCTTGTAAGGGGTGGGGGCAGATGTGTTGCCCGGTGTCAGGAGAAGAAAAAGCGGCTCTGCCTTTCAAGCCGAGCCCAGCCCCTTTCAGAGGGAGGGGGTGGGGGGGGTTCATACAAATTCCCTAATTTTGTTTTATTAGTTCTAGTTTTCCTGCCTACAACATCCAGTGACGCAGTAAAAATATGCCAATAGGAAAGGTGTGTGTACGTGCGTTACAGACTGCGTCAAGTGGGTGGGCCAGAAAGTTCATGAATTCCCCCCCCCAACCCCACTGCAAGGGGCTCGGGGGAGGGGAGTGGGACTTGCATGCAGCATCTGCCCCTCCCGATACACACACTGCACTGGGCTCGCCCCATCCCCCCACAGCTCTGCTGATGGTCCCACGTCAGTGAACGATGGGACGCTCGCTCTGGGCCAGGCCTGTGGCTTGTGGAGGAATCACCCCGACACTGAAGCGAGCGTCTATCAGTCTCGCTATCGGCCCCTAGCCCGCCAGATGGCCCTGGAGATTCAGGGCTTATGTGCCGAAGCGCAGGGTAGAAATCCCCAGCTGCAGATGCAGGCAGATTGTAGCCGATTAACCATGGGGCCGGCCAGCATCGGGGCCAGGCATGACTGCTGGGGAGATCCCCCATCCTCCCCCTGCAGTACAGCGCCCCATAGCGCCATCGGGGTCATCGGGGCCAGCCCTGGCTGCCAGAGGAGATCCGCCCCCACCCCTGCAGGACTGGGCCCCCCTAGTGCCTCCCTGGAGTCGGCAGTGAGTTCACCCCACTGAGCGCACACACTCTGTTCCATGATGCTCTTGTGAGCCTGTGGCGTGTGAATGTCCCATGGGTGCGTTAGTGTGGTGAGATTTAGTGCAGCTGGGGTGAGCAGCAGTGGGGTGGCAGCACTTCAGGGCGACAGGCCAGGCCCCCAGAGATCTGCGCAGAGCTCACCCCGGAGCTGCAGGGGTGGAATAGCAACAGGAGAGCTCCCCTCAGCATGGAGAAGCATGTGGCTCTCGTCATCTGGAAATTTGTCACCCACAATTGTTGCTGGTCAGGACCTAGCCCGTTCGGGGTTGGTAGATAAACCATGGGGCGGTTGTCATGGAGGTGCATGCTGCTTCCAGGAGGGTGATGCTCAGGAGGTTGCTGGTGGAGGGGCACGCTGAGGGTTCCTGAAATGGGGGCATTGATGGGACCCATCTGCCTGTTCTTTGCTCCCCACGCCAGACCTCAGAGTTCATCAACCAGACGGGGTCTCTCCATGGTGCTCTAAGACCCGGCTGATCTCCACGGCCGGCTCACCCATATTGGGGTGGGCTGGAGGCAGGAGATTTAGAAACTCAGCCCAGCTTCCTGCAATGAGCAACGGACCACGGCCAGGAAGGGTGGTGTGACTTCAACTGTCCTTCCAGGAGACCAGCTCCTCCGCTCCCCCGGCTGATGGGACCTGTCACTGGACAGCCCTGACAGCAGAAAGGAGTCCACCCCGTGTAGCTGCAGGGCGCCAGCGGAGCGCACACCAGGAAGGTGGAGGCCTGTCAAGACTGCTGAGTAATATCTGCCTCGTGTCCCAGCCGCTCGGCTGTGTTTAGCACAACAGCTGAGGGCTTCGCCTGTGGCCCGAGGAACGTTACGAGTGGCCCCAGAGACGCCCTCTGCTCAGGGGCCTTGGTCTCGGTCTCTCCCCGGGGTCTCTCCCTGGGGCACAGGGTTTAGTCTAGTCCAACTGGAGTCTTTGGGCTTCTCCCTTTCAAGGGAGACGGGGCCCAGCCCCACCGGCGACACGGCCAATCTGCCTCCTGAGATGGTGGAGAGAAACCTCACCCCAAAAGCCCTTTGCTCATGAGGAATTTTATGACCCTTTGAGCAATATTCTGAGGAGATTTTTCCCAGCCGGCTCGTAAAGAAATAATAAACCCAGGTGTCAATAATAAAAAAAATCCATTGACGGAACATAACCCCGACTGGGCGGACCTCCAACGTGAGGTGCCAGGGGCGCCCGTGGCCCTGCCGATGAGGCCACCGCCCTGCGTGAGGTGGAACCAGTTCTCCGTGTCTTGGGGCAGGGAGCGGGGGGGTCTGTTTCTCAGAGCTGGGCAAGGGAAGGGGGGCCATGGCGATCTCAGCACCGGGGTCCTTGCGTGTAGCCCCCACTATGTCCCCCAGCAGGGCTGGTTCTCTCCCTGGGTCTGGGAGGGGAGTGGGGTCTAGTGGTGAGAGCAGGGGGCTGGGAGCCAGGACTTCTGGGCCAAGAGCTATCATGGCAAAAGAGCACAGGGTGGATCCATAAATGACAAGTGCGGACCCTGCAGTGATACATGCCCCCATCTGAAACCCGTCTCCCCCCTGGAAGGACGGGTGAGCCAGCCCGTGGCACTCCCACATGAACGTCCGTCTGTCCGTCTGTGCACACGCCAGGAGGACGAGCGCCCAGGACGTTACCTTTGGCTCACAGCACCGACGCTATCAGAACAATGCAAATAGTGACTGATGCGGCTCCACCGTGGGGGAGGGACAGGACACTGGACCCAGAGCCCTGCACGAGGCCGGGGTGAGGGTCTGCATTCCTGGAGCTCATTCATCCCTCCCCAAAGCAAGGCCCCTGGAGTGGGGGGCTGAGGCTGAGGACCCCAACCCCTCACCCTGGCCATCTTGGCCAGGAAGCCTTGGGACGGCTCACCGTTTTCCAGGCACTGGCCTGTCGACGTCAGTGTCCCCTCCCCCACAACACTACCCTGATGACACCTGGGGACCCATCGCCTCTGGTATCCTGGCTATGGCTATAATGGAGCGACAGACGATTGACCACAGCTGGGATCTGGCCCCTGTTGCCTCTATCTTTGGCTGTCAGTCAGGATTCCCTCCCACTCAGCTGTGGCTACTGCTCGTGTCTCGGTGCTCTGTGTAGGGCTTTTATGTGCCCCGGAGCCCAAGCAAAAAAATATGAACTCAGATTTGCTTGTTTCTTTAATATCGCACTTCGGAAAGATGCTGCAGCCTGGGAGATCAAAGAAAGAACCATAAACTCAGCGCAGCCTCTCCTCCAGCGCCCTGTGGTAGAACCACCAGACCCCACTGCCCTCCTGGAATAGGGGAGACAACCCAGAAATCCTGGCTCCCAGCCCTCCTGCTCTATCCACTAGACCCTCCTCCTCTACTTGAGCCAGGAATAGAGCCCAGGAGCCCTTGCCCACAGCAAGGTGCAATAGGCGAGTGCAGGGGACACCACACTCGCTCAAAGACGTGCTGGTTCACACCTCCTATGAAGCACGAGGAAGTAACGATTGTATCTCTCGTCCTTTCTGCGTGGATTTCCGAGGAGAGGGACCGGTGGGGTTTCCTGGGGCGCAGCCACAGACAGAACATAACCAGCTGACTGGGCTACAGAAAACTCACTCACCAGCCGGGACGCAGGAGACCAGCCACCAGCTCGTCCCTGACACATCGCCTGGGGTGGCTCCCAGCCCGGACACCTGGGTTCCAGCCCTTTTCAGGCCCCCAGCGCACTGGCTGCTGGAGAAGAGGTGAGGATGGGCTCTCCAGCTGCCTGGGTCAGGGCTCATTTGGAGGGGAGTGGGGACTAGTGGTTAGGATGGGGGGTGGGTTGGGAGCCAGGACTTCTGGGTTCTATCACTGGGCCTGGAAGAGGACTTGATTAAAGCAGAGCAGAACCAGAGAAAGAACTGATGGATTCCTTTCCCAGCTCTGGGAGGTGAGTGGGGTCTCGTGGTTCAAGCTACGGGCCAGGACTCCTGGGTTCTGTTCCCGGCCCTGACCAGTATGCATTTGCCTTTATCAGTCATGCCCAGGCCTCTGTGCAAAATTTAATTTTGTTTTTGCAAAATTAAAAAACAAACAAGCAAAGGGAGATTGCTGGCTCAGTTGACCACGGGATTCTAGCTCCAGTGTGGGAGAGGACTGGAGTGGAGTGGCTAGAACAGTGGGGGTGGTGAGTCAGGACTCCTGAGTTCTATCTCAATCCGAGATTGGGGGGAGTGCAGTCTAATAACAGAATAATAGAATATCAGGGTTGGAAGGGACCTCAGGAGGTCATCTAGTCCAACCCCCTCCTCAAAGCAGGACCAATCCCCAAGTAAATCATCCCTGCCAGGGCTTTGTCAAGCTGGGCCTTAAAAATCTCTAAGGAAGGAGATTCCACCACCTCCCTAGGGAACCCATTCCAGTGCTTCACCACCCTCCTGGTGAAAAAGTTTTTCCTAATATCCAATGTAGACCTCCCCCACTGCAACTTGAGACCATTACTCCTTGTTCTGTCATCTGGTACCACTGAGAACAGTCTAGATCCATCCTCTTTGGAACCCCCTTTCAGGTAGTTTAAAGCAGCTATCAAATCCCCCCTCACTCTTCTCTTCTGCAAACTAAACAATCCCAGTTCCCTCAGCCTCTCCTCATAAGTCATGTGCTCCAGCCCCCTAATCATTTTTGTTGCCCTCCACTGGACTCTTTCCAATTTTTCCACATCCTTCTTGTAGTGTGGGGCCCAAAACTGGACACAGTACTCCAGATGAGGCCTCACCAATGTCGAATAGAGGGGAATGATCACGTCCCTCAATCTGCTGGCAATGTCCCTACTTATGCAGCCCAAAATGCCGTTAGCCTTCTTGGCAACAAAGGCACACTCTTGACTCATATCCAGCTTCTCGTCCACTTTAATCCCTAGGTCCCTTTCTGCAGAACTGCTGCCTAGCCATTTGGTCCCTAGTCTGTAGCAGTGCATGGGATTCTTCCGTCCTAAGTGCAGGACTCTGCACTTGTCCTTGTTGAACCACATCAGGTTTCTTTTGTCCCAATCCTCTAATTTGTCTAGGTCCCTCTGTATCCTATCCCTACCCTCCAGCATATCTACCAGTTTCGTGCAGTTTAGTGTCATCTGCAAACTTGCTGAGGGTGCAGTCCACATCATCCTCCAGATCATTAATGAAGATATTGAACAAAACCGGCCCCAGGACCGACGCTTGGGGCACTCCACTTCATACCGGCTGCCAACTAGACATGGAGCCATTCATCACTACCCGTTGAGCCCGACAATCTATCCAGCTTTCTATCCACCTTATAGTCCATTCATCCAGCCCATACTTCTTTAACTTGCCAGCAAGAATACTGTGGGAGTCCGTAATGGTTACAGCAGGGGGCAGAGGGGAGCTAGGACACCTGGGTTCTTCCTCGGGCATGGCCATCTCCTCTCCCTGCTCTGACTCTCTGTTCTTTCACTGGTTAAATAAAGGTGAAAAATTATGACCTACTTTTGCAACGGTGCTCACTCATCACCGGGCAATCAAGGCTGAGTGAAGCTGACTGGGGGGTGAAAATTTGTCTAGCTCAGCTGAGTAAGCGCATGGTGGGGACAGGGAGAGGGGAACCCCAAGAAAGGAAAACACAGCCGTCCACATATGGGAGGCACCCAGCACTGGGATGGGGAGGTGCCAGTTAGGATGTGGGGCATGGTCATAAATCCCCCACAGAAAGGGTCCCCCACTTGGAGAAAAAGACTCGAGGGGACGATTCCTTCCCCGCCCAGCAGCGGCTCCATTACCAAGGGTTCTGGGAACGGACCCATCAGGTCTGATCCGCTCGCGGTACCATGTCCTGCCACCACATCTCAGCAGCGAGACAAGCTGGGAGGGAAAGTGGGTTTCCCACCGTTAGGGAGAGCGGAGGAACTGACAGTTTCTAACTGCAGGAGGGCACGACTCTTGGCGGGATGTGCTGGCGGGCGCAGACACCCAGCCCTGTTCCTAGAACCAGGAACCCTGGTTCCCAGACCCCTGCTCTGACCACTAGACCCCACTCCCCACCCAGAGCCAAGGATAGAACCTAGGAGTCCTGGCTCCTAGCCCCCCGCTCTGACCACTAGACCCCACTCCCCACCCAGAGCCAAGGATAGAACCTAGAAATCCTGGCTCCCAGGCCCCTGCTCTGACCACTAGACCCCACTCCCCACCCAGAGCCAAGGACAGAACCTAGGAGTCCTGGCTCCCAGCCCCCCACTCTGACCACTAGACCCCACTCCCCACCCAGAGCCAAGGATAGAACCCAGGAGTCCTGGCTCCCAGCCCCCTGCTCTAACCCACTATACGGCCTCCCTGCAATTGCTAGGGGAGCGAGGGACTGGTCGGGCTCAGACACTGGTTTATTTTATGGAAGAGGCTTATTAACTTCACTTTAATTAGGCTATTTAACGATCGATCCCCACAGCTAGGAGGCGGGAGTAGAGCTACCTGCACCCCGGGGAAGGAGGGGCCCATTGCAGCTCGGCGTGAGGGCACCCACAGCCTGTCTGGAGCACGGGTGCAGGACGCCCTGGCCCTGGGAAAGTTGGTGGGCTGGTCTTCAGAGTCACTGGGATGGCTCAGTGGGTAGAGGGGGAAGCCAGGATTCCTGGGTTCTCGCCTTAGCTCTGGGAGGGGAGTGGGGTTTAAGGGGTTGAATGAAGCTGAAAGGTCAAGAATCCTGGGTTGTATTTCCTAGTTCTGTGCATTGACTCCTTATCCCTTATTTTAACCACAAAATCACCCCCGAGAATCAGGGATAAAACCCAGGAGCCCTGGCTCCCACCCCCTCTAATCCACTAGACCTCACTCCGCTCCCAGAGGTGGGGATAGAACCCAGGAGTCTTGGATCCCAGAACCCTCGTCCCACCCCCGCTCTGGCCACTAGACCCCACTCTGCTCCACCTTTGATAATATTTATGAAAATTTCCCTAACAACCACTTCCACATTGTCTGAGCTGCCCGCTTGGCCGCCGCCCCACCACGGCCATTCCCTGTGTGTTTGCTTACATGAGCTCATGCATCCCAGGTCCTCCGATCTCTCTGGCACCCACATCTACACCTGCCCCGGGCTAAACAGGAAACTGAGCTAAGTAAATACGGGAGCCGGCTACATAAATTCCAGCCATATGTCTAGTGTCAGCTAATGGAACGGGAGCCCGGAGGATGCTCTCATGGCTACGGGTAAGGAGGGGCTGGGAGCCAGGACCCCTGGGTTCTATCCACATGACTGGGAGGGGAGTGAGATCTAGTGGGTTAGTGCAGGGGGCTGGAGCCAGGACTCCTGGGGTCTATGTCCGGGCAGGGTGTGACTGATGCAATGGGTTCTCCCCCCCGGGATGCCACCTGGAACTGGGGTACCACTGAGCCCCCTGACCCACCAGCCTGGGCTCCCTCTCACACCGTACTGCAGTGACAAGCTACCAGGCCAGCTGCTCAGGCACGCACCCTCTCTGGAGTATAAACCCCAAATTATCAGATCTTGCGCTGCACAGGGAACTGTACAGCGCAAGCTCATAAAATTCACCCCCTCCCTCAATGTGGAGAGGAATATTCCACACCCTTCGCCCCTGAGCTACTCATGAACCAACAACAGAGAGGCTCCAGCCAATTCCCCCCAGCTACCCAGCCTAGGACCCCACACCGGTACCATCCTGCCATGGTCAGAAGCCTGAGCAGTGTAAGTTCTTTGACCAGTCCGTCCCCCTCGCCCCGGGCCTCTCCATGTGGAGAGGACATGCACACGCCTTTTGTTACCTGAGCTAAGATTCCCAAGCATTTCAACCAAAATTCATTGTTTTAGATAAAGTATAACACAGATTTATTAACTGCAGAGTCTACATGATTATAAGTGGTAGGTATAAAAAGCAGTGATAGTTACCAAACAAAACAAACTAAACATGCAATCTAAATCTTCAA
This sequence comes from Mauremys mutica, assembly GCF_020497125.1. Lineage (NCBI taxonomy): Eukaryota > Metazoa > Chordata > Testudines > Geoemydidae > Mauremys > Mauremys mutica. The sequence goes on from NC_059088.1 coordinate 13,350,048, forward strand.
CCGCTAAGACACTAGGCAGTATTTGCATCTAGCAGTTTTCTCCACTCAATGGATGTTACAGTTCACAATTCACAGGTTTCTCTCTTGTCTCCTCTGCTGAAGTTCTCTCTCTTCTCCATGTCCTTGTGCTTGCAGCGTAGGTGGGGGAGGAGAAGAGGCCAAGCCATGCAGCCTCTGCCCCTTATTTTATATCCTTAGCCCGTGTGCTTAGATGACACTTACCCAGACCCATCCTAGTGGGCTTTGCTGAGTGACAGTGATCAAGTAAATCCCCCATTGTGTGGTGCTTGTGCAACTGTCATTGAATTGTAAATCCCTTGATTGCAACTCCCCTGTGGATGAAAGGCCGGTGAACGCCCACCTGGGCAGAGGTCACCACCCTTGTAGGAAGGACTCTCAAACTTACAACATATTTCACTGACAACAATATAGTAAAATCTTATAACTTCATGCACACTAACGATACACATATTTAGACAGAGCAATGGCTTTCAGCAGATCATGACCTTTAATATGATATCTTACATTCATGCTTTGTATGACACATAACAATCATATGACATTGGTGAATACAGGGTTCCAGGGTGTTTCTTTGGGGTACAGAGTGCCACAGAGGGGAGTGGGATCTAGTGGGTTGGAGAGGGAGTGGCCTGGAGCCAGGACACCTGGGTTCTACCCCCAGTCCAGGGACAGTAGTGAGATCTAGTGAGTTGGAGGGGAGGGGGCTGGCTACCAGGACTCCTGGGTTCCTTTGGCAACTGATGAGCCTATTCTCCTCTGTAGGAGCCGAGAAGATGAGTTTGAATGTTTCCATCCCACTGGTTCTCACCGTCTACATCTTCACCTTCCTGATCGGTCTCCCATCCAACCTCCTGGCCTTCTACACCTTCCTGATGAAGGTCCGCCAAAAACCCACCCCCGTCGACATCCTTCTCCTCAACCTCACCATATCCGACATCTCCCTCCTCATCTTCCTCCCCTTCAAGATGGTGGAGGCCATCTCAGATAGGGCATGGACCTTGACGGCTTTCCTCTGCCCACTCACCAGCTTCTTCTTCTACAGTAGCATCTACATCAGCTCCCTCTTCCTCATGGCCATCAGCGTTGATCGCTACCTGGGGGTGGCCTTTCCCATCAAGTACAAGCTTCGGCGCCGTCCGGCTTATGCTGTTGCCACCTCCGTGGTGTTCTGGGTGGTCACCTGCGCCCACTGCAGCATCGTCTACATCGTGCAGTACGAGGTCCTGAGCCCCAATGGGACCACAACCTCCAATAGCACGTCCCACTGCTATGAACGTTTCTCCCCTACACAGCTCCAAATCGTGCTCCCAGTCCGGCTGGAGTTCTTCGTCGTCCTGTTCTGCCTCCCCTTCACCATCACCATCTTCTGCTACGTCAACTTCGTCCGCATTCTAGTTGCCCTGCCCAAGATCCCAACCCGGAGAAAGCAGCGGGCCGTGGGACTGGTTCTGGCCACATTGTTCAACTTCATAGTCTGCTTCGCCCCCTACAACCTGTCCCACGTGGTGGGCTTTGTCCAGAACAAGAGCCCCTCCTGGAGGGTGTACGCTCTTCTCCTCAGCACCATCAACGCCGCCTTGGACCCCGCCATCTTCTACTTCTCCTCCAGTGCCATCCAACGGGTCTTCGCCAACTGCCTGGCCACCCTGTGGCACAAACTCAGCGCCATCTTGGCCCGGTACCATCTCCACTGCTTGACTCGCTGCGGGGAAGGGGGCAGAGAGGGGGAAGTGACCAGTGGGATGGAGGCTGAGGAGTTGATGACTTGATTTCCTGGATGAGACCGACTCCCTGCTTCCTCCGCAGAGCCTTCCTTGTTCCAGGCTCTGCAGAAGCAAGAGTTAGGTGTGACGGGTTCCCCCCTCCCGGATCTGAGGTACCACTGAGTCCTCTAACCTACCAACCTGGGCTCCCTCTCGCACTGTGTTGCTATGACAAGTTACCAAACCTACCAGCCTGCACTTTCACCGGCATATATACTAGTAGGAACCCACCCAACTGCAGTTACACGCAGCTCTCTGACCAGCTCCTGCATGGGAAAGCTACTCCCAGCTCCTCAGGCACGCACCCTCACTGGAGTATAAACCCAAACTCCACATCATAAGCTCATAAAATTCACCTCCTCCCTCAATGTGGAGAGGAATATGCAACAGCCTTTTGCCCCTGAGTTATGATGCCCACACACTGGTTTAGATAAAGCAAAAACAAGTTTATTACTTACAAAAGATAGATTCTAAGTGATTATAAGTGATAGCTAACAGAGCAAAGCAGATTACCTAGCAAATAAACAAAGAAACACAAACTAAGCTTAATATGAGTAGCGGATTCTCACTCTAAAAATCCCTTTAGCCTGGATCCAGCACTTCCCCCAGTTCAGTCTTTGTTCCTCAGATGTTTTCAGGAGTCTTTGTGTGTGTGGAGTGAAGAACCCCAGATGAAGTCACTCCCCGCCTCGTGTAGCTTTTGCATATGGTGAGAACCTTTTGTTCCCAAAGCTTGGTTCCCATGCCCGGTCAGTGGAAAAACAATGACATCTCAAAATGGAGTCTAGAGACATGCGATCACATCCCATGTCTTTGTAGAGTCACAGCAGCCATTACTCGGAGGCTATTTGGAGCATTCTCAGGAAGGGTCCCCGGGTGGGAGCTAAGCTTCTCCTAAGGCCTATTGTTTTTTTCTAATGACTCATTGCTCTGAATAGGCCCTTCCCCAGCCACTATCTAGACTGAAAACATCTTGTCTAGTGGCATTACCCAGGTGTAACTATATTTGAAATACAGATTATATATATTCAATATTCATAACTTCAGATACAAAATGATACATGCATACAAATAGGATTATCATATTCAGCAAATCATAACTTTTCCAATGACACCTCACATGACTTATCTTGCATAAAATACATTGTAATTATGTCATAATCATATCATAACGTCACTGTGAAGATGGGCGGCAGTGTCACACTGGGGATGGCATCTTGTGTTCTTTTCTGCACCTCCCGAGAGGGCCGTAGGCCTCCGTAGACACCATCATGCGGCAGGGCTTGGAGTCGGTGCCCAACTTCCACAAGGCTTTGGCCTACTTGAGCTTCAGAGTCGTTGGCCAAACTTGCACAGGGGTTTGGCCCACCTCCAGTTGCGGTTGCCATGGTGTCAATGGCCTTCCTGTGCTGCTGCTGGGCCATGAGCAGTACTGGGTTTACAATGGCGTCAGTTGTACCGGGCCCACCCTCAGAAGAAGCCCTGGCGCCTGCACCCCCCTTGCTGCGCCCCGAGGCCCCATCCCCGCTTGGCCTCTGCCCCCAAATCCCTGCTTGCTGTTCGCTCCTATCCACCCCTTCCCCCACTCCTTGCTCTCTCCTCTCCGTCCCCTTTGCCCCGTACGAGCGACGGGCAGGGCCTCCAGGGCACGAGGCTAAGCAGAGGAGGGACTTTGGGGCAGAACGAGGGGTGGGGCCACGGTCCAGGCGCCGGGGTCCAGAAAAGATTCATCTATCCCTGGCCACGAGCGATTGGCCACGCGCCCCACGGACTTCGGCCTACTTCAGCTTTGGAGTGGGTGGCCCAACTTCCAAAAGGATTGCTGGAGCTCTCAGGGTCAGGGTTGCCATGGTTTCAAGGGCCTTCCTTTGCCGCTGCTGGCTCACAAGTGAAACATAGACCGATTTCAGCTGGTGGGTCCTCCCAGCGCCCTCCACCCACTCTGGGTCTTTCCTTCTCCGTGCTTAGGCCAACGGGCAAGCAAGCTACTATGGGTTGTAACTGCAAGAGGGGAACCAACTGAGGGTTGCTTGAGGGAGAGCAAACAGGCTGGGCTGAGCTTGTCCCGTTTCAGGGGAAGCATTTAGTGGCAGATGAACGAGGACCAGGCTCCGTGAGGGGCCTGTGGGCCCCGAGTTTGCCCTTGTTGAGCTATGGAGAGCTCCTCCTTCTTGGCCACTAGTATTAGTGCGTGTTGGCCTCTGTGGAAATGTAGTTCCCACCTCAGTGGGACTGGAACGCAAGAGGCTGCAGCCCAGCACGCTACTGCTTGAGCTAAAGGAGCAGTGCCATGTGTTGGTGGCAGTAGTAGGGCGGTTTGGACTCTGGACCTTCACCATCAACGCACGACGCAAGCGGAAGGGCCAGCGCCACTTGGTAGCAGCGGTGGGAACAGGCTGTTATTGAGCAGGATTTGAACGCAGGACTTCCAGCACCACAATGACAGGCTCATGTGATCTAAAAGCGGAGTGGCTTTTGCAGCAGTAGTGAGGCTGTTATCCTCCAGGTTGGTGGGGGATGGGCGATTAGCAGGCACACGTACAATGGACACTGCTCCCTGTGGGTCTGTTCCAGGTCCTGCACCTCCTCCCTTCGCTGGTGGATCTGGCGCCCCCCAGGGGCAGTGACTTTAGCTACGTATTAAATAAAATTATTGATTTATTACCCAATTGAGATTATATTCTTATTATTCTTCAGGGCCAGTGGAGTGGGTCTATGGGTTAAAGTTAGGGGGGTGCTGGGGACCAGGACTCCTGGGTTCTATCTGTGGGAGGGGACCATGGCTAGGAAGTAGGACACACATTGTCACTGGTGACTTTTAATTAACTGCAGGGAGTGAGTCTAGCACCGCAGGTGAGCAAATAGCATCTCTGTGGTGCTGATATTAACAGGGGTTAATGGATAACTGGGCCAGGCAGGGCCTGGGGCAGCTTGGTGATCTCGCATGGGCAGCTGGAGGAACCACTGGCTTCCAGGCCACGGGACACCCCTTTCCCTGGGGCTTCTGCAGAGCAGGAGCCCACTCACACCGCCCCCCTGTACACACAGACTGTAAGTGTAACTTTAACAAAGCAGCCTTTGGCGGGACACTACTGAGAGCATCAATTCAGGACATATTGCTTAAAGCAGGGCAGACACAGCCCCAGGCTGGGGGGGGGTCCTTTACTCCGGACCAGCCAAACAGAGAAGACTCTGGTTTCACCCCAGTGGCTAACCAGAAGCTATACAAGCAATTCCCTCGGACACACCAGTTTCCCAGTATCACCACCAGTGCCACTCCTTAGGGGGATGACTGGTTATGAAAACCAACACCCCAGTAAAAGAAAAAAGGTTCTCCTGATCCCAGAGGACCAAGCCCCAGACCCAGGTCAATATATAAGTCAGCTCTTACCCACAAATCACGCTGTTGCCAATCCTTCAGAATCTAAAATCTAAAAGTTTATTCATAAAAAGAAAGAAATAGAGATGAGAGTTAGAATTGGTTAAATGGAATTAGTTACGTACAGTAATAGCAAAGTTCTTGGTTCTGGCTTGTAGCAGTGATAGAATAAACTGCTGGCTTACCTCAAGTCTCTGGAGCACATCTCCAGCTGGGATGGGTCACTCAGTCCATTGTTTAGAGCTTCCGTTTGTAGCAAAGATCCTCCAGAAGTAAGAAGCAGGATTGAAGACAAGATGGAGAAGATGCAGCTGCCTTTTATCGTCTCTTGCCGTGCGGCCTTTCTTTCCTTGTTTCAAGCATTATAGGCTGTGTCAAATGGATGGGCCAGAAAGTCCAGGACTTTGTCCTCCACCCCCACTGCAAGGAGCTCAGGGGAGGGGAGTGGGACCTGTATGCAGCATCTGTCCGTCCCCCCGCCCCCCATACACACACACACACACACACACTGCGCTCACCCCATCCCCCCCAGCTCTGCCAAAGCTCCCACGTAAGCGAACGATGGGAAGCTCGTTCAGGGCCAGCCCAGGAATCACCCTGACACGAAAGCGAGCGTCTATCAGTCTTGCTATCGGCCCCTAGCCCGCCAGATGGCCCTGGAGATTCAGTGCTTATGTGCCGAAGCGCAGGGTAGAAATCCCCAGCTGCAGATGCAGGCAGATTGTAGCCGATTAACCATGGGGCCGGCCAGCATAGGGGCCAGGCATGACTGCTGGGGAGAGCCCCCATCCTCCCCCTGCAGTACAGCGCCCCATAGTCATCAGGGTCATCGGGGCCAACCCTGGATGCAGGAGGAGATCCGCCCCCCACCCCTGCAGAACAGCTCCCCCTAGTGCCCCTCTGGGGTCGGCAGTGAGTTCACCCCACTGAGCGCACACACTCTGTTCCATGATGCTCTTGTGAGCCTGTGGTGTGTGAATGTCCCATGGGTGCGTTAGTGTGGTGAGATTTAGTGCAGCTGGGGTGAGCAGCAGTGGGGTGGCAGCACTTCAGGGTGACAAGCCAGGCCCCCAGAGATCTGCGCAGAGCTCACCCCGGAGCTGCAGGGGTGGAATAGCAAAAGGAGAGCTCCCCTCAGCACGGAGGAGCACGTGTCTGTCGCCATCTGGAAATTTGTCACCCAATTTATCAGGACCTAGCTCATTTGGGGTTAGTAGATAAATCACTGGGCAGTTGTCATGGAGGTGCATGCTGCTTCCAGGAGGGTGATGCTCAGGAGGTTGCTGGTGGAGGGGCACGCTGAGGGTTCCCGAAATGGGGGCATTGATGGGACCCATCTGCCTATTCTTTGCTCCCCACGCCAGGCCTCGGAGTTCATAGAATCATAGAATCATCTAGTCTGACCTCCTGCAAGATGCAGGCCACATAAGCCGATCCCCCCACTCCTTTAGCAAGCGACCCCTGCCCCATGCTTCGGAGGAAGGCGAAAAACCTCCAGGGCCACAGCCAATCTACCCTGGAGGAAAATTCCTTCCCAACCCCAAATATGGCGGTCAGCTGAACCCCGAGCATGCGGGCAAGACTCTTCATCAACAAGACGGGGTCTCTCCATGGTGCTCCAAGACCCGGCTGATCTCCACGGCCGGCTCACCCATATTGGGGTGGGCTGGAGGCAGGAGATTTAGAAACTCAGCCCAGCTTCTTGCAATTAGCAATGGACCACGGCCAGGAAGGGTGGTGTGACTTCTCCTGTCCTTCCAGGAGACCAGCTCCTCCGCTCCCCCGGCTGATGGGACCTGTCACTGGACAGCCCTGAGTGCAGAAAGGAGTCCACCCCGTGTAGCTGCAGGGCGCCAGCGGAGCGCACACCAGGAAGGTGGAGGCCTGTCAAGACTGCTGAGTAATATCTGCCTCATGTCTCAGCTGAGGGCTTCGCCTGTGGAACATTACGAGTGGCCCCACATACGCCCTCTGCTCAGGTGCCTTGGTCTCGGTCTCTCCCCGTCTCTCCCTGGGGCACAGGGTTTAGTCTAGTCCAACTGGAGTCTTTGGGCTTCTCACAGGGGTGTGGCCCTTTCAAGGGAGACGGGCCCAGCCCCACCGGCGACATGGCCAATCTGCCTCCTGAGATGGTGGAGAGAAACCTCACCCAACAGGGCCCTTTGCTCACAAGGAATTTTATGACCTTTGTGCAACGTTCTGAGATTTTCCCCAGCCAGCTTGTAAAGAAATAATAAACCCAGGTGTCAATAATAAAAAAATCCCATTGACGGAACATAACCCTGGCCTGGCAGATGTCCAGGTGCGGTGCCGGGGCGCCCCCCGTGGCCGTGCCGATGAGGCCACCGCCCTGCGTGAAGTGGAACCGGTTCTCTGTGTCTTGGGGCAGGGAGGGAGGGCTCTGTTTCTCGGAGCTAGGCAAGGGAAGGGGGGCCAGGGCAAACCCAGCATAGGGGTCCTTGCACATAGCCCCAATATGTCCCCCAGCGGGGCTGCTTTGCCTCCGTGCCACAACCACCAGCTGGCAGCTGGGCACCCTCCCCAGCCCCCTGGGGTCATGGCGAAGGCAGAGTCTGACATGAGAGCCCAGGAGTAAGGACTCCTGGCTTCTACTAGGAGTGAGACCTAGGGGGATCAAGTGGAGGGGCTGGGAGTCAGGACTTCTGGATTCTCTCCCCAGCTCTGAGAGGGGAGTAGGGTCTAGTGGTTAGAGCAGGGAGGCTGGGAGCCAGGACTCCTGGGCCAAGGGCTATCATGGCAAAAGAGCACAGGGTGGGTCCATAGATGCCAAGCGTGAACCCTGCAGTGCTAAACGCCCCCATCTGAACCCCGCCTCCCCTCTGTCCGTCTGTGCACGCGCCAGGAGGACAGGCGCCTGGGACCTCACCTTTTTTATATAACACTGATGCTATCAGTACTATGCAAATAGTAACTGATGCGGCTCCACCGTGCAGGAGGGACAGGACACTGGACCCATTGATCCCTCCCCAAAGCAAGGCCATGGGGTGGGGGGGACCCCTACCCCTCACCCTGACCATCTTGGCCAGGATGCCTTGGGGTAGCTTGTAAAGCCTTGGGACGTCTCACCGTTTTCCCAGCATTGGCCTGTCGATGTCAGTGTCCCCTCCCCCACAATGCTACCTCGGGAGCCATCGCCTCTGGTATCCTGGCTATGGCTACATTGGAGTGACGGATGATTGACCCCAGCTGGGAACTGGCCCCTGTTGCCTCTGTCTGTGGCAGTCAATCAGAATTCCCTCCCATTCAGCTGTGGCTACTGTTCATGTCTCGGTGCTCCGTGCAGGGTTTTTATGTGCCCCGGAGCCCGAGCGAAGAAATATGAACTCGGATTTGCTTGTTTATTTAATATCGCACTTCGGAAAGATGCTGCAGCTTGGGAGATCAAAGAAACAACCATAAATCCAGCCAGTTTTTCCCCCAGGAATTGAAATGGCGGGGGGGGGTGAATTTACGGGAGGGAAGTCAGGGCCGACGAGGGGTGAGACCGTGAGGGTGAAGGTCGGCTGTATGGCACTACAGTAAATACTGAAAAATGTTTCATGACCATTTTATTAGATTTAACTCATGTTTTAAAATCAGCATGCAAATTAAAAGCAGCAAAGAATCCTGTGGCACCTTATAGACTAACAGACGTTTTGGAGCATAAGCTTTCGTGGGTGAATACCCACTTCGTCGGATGCATCACCCACAAAAGCTCATGCTCCAAAACGTCTGTTAGTCTATAAGGTGCCACAGGATTCTTTGCTGCTTTTACAGATCCAGACTAAAACGGCTCCCCCTCTGATACTTGACACGCAAATTAAAGTTGGCTTCTCAAGCCTTCTATGAAGCACAACATTTACATCCTTCTTGGTTTCTTGTTATAATTTCACACAACTCTGTTAATGAACTTCTTGAATGCAATGCGTTCACCTTTGGTGGCTTCTCCTGTGTCCAGTACTTCCATTCCTTCAATTGATATGCTCATTAGTTCATTCACATGATCAGGCAGAAGACGACTCTTTCAGAACACAAAATTCTATTCAATGATAAAAAAGAACGCTCAACTGTAGCTGTTGTGACTGGGAGTAGCAAGAGATGGATTCCTACTTTTTTTCATCCCAGGAAACATAGCACAAAGATCGGGTCGAGCCACTAGTGATGGTAAAAAAGAAGTTGAAGTCAAATCTTCATTCATTTGTCGTATGATATTCCACACTGTGTTCAAATTCTCTACTCTGTCCTGAGCACAGGGCAGTGCCTCACTCCACTCAACTGTCAGTGTTTTATAGGACAGGGATCTGTAAAAGCTACGTAGAGGTTGAGTAGAATCTAGAAGTCGCTGTTGTAGATTTTTAAGAATCAAGTCTGTGTACTTTTTCAGTTGTCATAACAAACACTTCTTGTCCTTTTCGCTTAAGGATTCAATATAAATGCCTTTATTAGTCAACTTCTTGACTGAAGTCTTTGCTTCTTCCAGAAATGTTTTCAATGGATAGCTCTCTGATTGATCCAAATGTAGCTTCTGTTGCTGGACAAAGATCTACCACTATTGTAGCAGATGCCTGGATGGCACTGTTTAATGACCCAAGTGGTTTCAACAGTACACTTACGAGAGAGAGATTGGCAATAGTCTTCTCTGAACGTAGTAGCAAAAATAATCCACCAGCCTCACTACTTAGATCCATCCCACCTTGGTAGATACTTTGGCTGGAGTAATTTTAAGACAACAGCCAAAGATCACTAATGAGAAAGCCAGCAGGTTTTCCCAGGTTGGACTAATTTGAACTTCAGTCCCAGTGTATCTTCTATATTTTCCAAGATATTCAGTCTTTTTGGACTCTTGCTGAAAAAAGAATCATAGATATAATGAAGACATTACATTTATAGCTTTTTAAATGTCTTTTGAAAAGTCTGCAGCTCGTACTAATGCTAGCTGGAGTAGATGGCCTCTGCATTGTGTATAGGAGAGATTAGGGTTACACTTTTCTCTGAGCAAAGCTTGTGCTCCATCATGTCTTCCAGAGAAGTTTGCAGGTCCATCAAATGCACAAGCAGTCATCTGTTTGGGGTCCACTTGACAAGCATTTAACTCTAAGATCTGGGTTGTCACAGATGCAGTCAATCTGTCTTCTATAACTTGAACATCTAGAAATGCATCTACTGGCCTACCACTGACATCAAGATAATGTACACAATGAGTTAATACTTGATGCCCATTTGCATCGGTGCATTCATCAGCCATGTATGCAAATTTTTTGAATGTGGTGAGAGAGTTCTTCACTTTTTCAGCTGTTGAGTCTTTCACTGTTGCACCACATGCTTTTAGCCAGTCAGCTGAGTTTCTTGCAGAAAGATAGTGAGCATTTGCTGGTCTTGTTCAGAACCAATGTTCAACTTCAGGATGAACAAGTGACAATGCACTTAACATCGGCCTCCTGTTTGTAGTGTGTGGTATCTCTTGCTTAAATAGAAAGTAGGATGCCACGGCCATGTTTGTTTGCATGAACTGTGTTGTGTCTCCAGCATTCTTAACAGCCTCATTTACACTCACCGGTGTTGTTCTTGGTCAGTGGAGACTCAGAGTTCAGAGGTGCTTTCACATGAGTTCACCTCCCAGGTAGGGGGCAAGAAGGCACCTTGCTCATTCCTCCAGCTGCTCACTGTTCGCTCTGGCCATGGCTGTTGGTTGGGCCACCGTTCACTCCATTGCTCTGTTGCCAATGGCCCTGTGCCGTCACCTTCTGCTGCCACCTGCCACTGTGACCTCTGCAAGTTGGTCTCTTGAGGTTCCACCCAGCTCTCAGTGATTTCAGCTGAACCCTCAGTGGGGGAACCTCGCTGCTAGTGCAGGCTGGGCTGTCTCTCAGTGAGTTCAGCTGCAGTGGTCACTTAACAGAACAAAAGATTATCTATGGAGCCTAATCAGCTCTGTCTTTAAACAGTGGAGAGGGGCAGGTCCCCACCCTCTCTCTTGATGCCTTCAATCAGCACAGGCTAAGTACAGTTCTACTGCCCTTTACTCATACATAAGAACAACAACATTTCTTTAAAAGCAGCAAAGAGTCCTGTGGCACCTTATAGACTAACAGACGTTTTGCAGCATGAGCTTTCGTGGGTGAATACCCACTTCGTCGGATGCAAGTAGTGGAAATTTCCAGGGGCAGGTATATATATGCAAGCAAGAAGCAAGCTAGAGATAACACACACACACACCCCGCATTCAAGTGATTTGTAACCCAACCCCAGCCAAAATCTATCACTTGGGCAACACAGCTCTGTTTGCTGGATACCTAGGTAGATTAGGTGTGAATGTAAATATAATCTGGTCCTGAAGCCTTTCCTCCCAGCCTCCAGCTCATCACTCGCTGTCAGGGAGAGCTCATTTAGATTTTGCTTACAAATCATAATTTGAAATGATTAGGTTGGTCAACATCACCGAAATGAATGCACAGACATTGTCATAAAAAACAACAGCTGTATAAGGAAGCCAGTCTATGTTCATACTTTTCAAATCTATTATACTTTTTCAGATACGCGTATTTTATCATACACTTTATATGCTTTTAAAGTGTGTATTAATGTTTCAATTTCAATTCAGATTTCCAAACAATCACTAAATTGGCAACACTGCATGTAACTAGTTCAGAAAACTGAGTGGGCGGGGGGGTGGGGTTGGGGAAATTCAGGGTTGTGTGTAGGGAAATCCCTGAATTCAGCGCAGCCTCTCCTCCAGTGCCCTGTGGTAGAACCACTAAGACCCCACTCCCCTCCTGCAATAGGAGAGACAACCCAGAAATCCTGGCTCCTAGCCCTCCTGCTCTATCCACTAGACCCTCCTCCTCTACTAGAGCCAAGAATAGAGCCCAGGAGCCCTTGCCCACAGCAAGGTGCAATAGGCGAGTGCAGGGGACACCACACTCGCTCAAGGACGTGCTGGTTCACACTTCGCACGAGGAAGTAACGATTGTATCTCTCATCCTTTCTGCGTGGATTTCCGAAGAGAGGGACCGCTGAGGTTTCCTGGGGCTCAGCCACAGACAACATGAGTTGCCTGGGTTACAGAAAACTCACTCCCCAGCCAGGATGCAGGAGACCAGCCACCAGCTCGTCCCTGACACATCGCCTGGGGTGGCTCCCAGCCCGGACACCTGGGTTCCAGCCCTTCTGTAGGCTCTCAGCGCGCTGGCTGCTGGAGAAGAGGTGGGGATGGAGTCTCTAGCTGCCTGGGTCAGGGCTCATTCAGAGGGGAGTGGGGACTAGTGGTTAGGACAGGGGGACTGGGAGCCAGGACTCCTGGGTTCTATCACTGGCCCTGGAAGAGGACATGATTAGAGCAGAGCAGGACCAGAGAAAGGACAGATGGATTCCTTTCCCAGCCCTGGGAGGTGAGTGGGGTCTAGTGGTTAAAGTTACGGGTCAGGACTCCTGGGTTCTGTTTCCAGCCCTCACTAGAGTGACCTTATTTCCCTATGCTGAATATGGAACACCTGGTAAAATTACTCCTATTCAAGCGAGTTCAACCGCAATCAAACATTCAATTCAACATCAAGTTGACTGAGCCCCTGTTAAAAAGAAATAGTGCGTAGTTGGATTCTTTTTATTTACCTTCTTTCAGGCTTTAGGATTCACACAGGGAGGGGTGACACGCCCCCACACACACCCTCCTCACACTTGGGGAGGGGTGACACACACACACTCCCGTACACCTCTCTCACACAGCGGGGGTGACCGACCGACCCAACCCTCCCTGCCCGGCGCTCTCTGCCCTCCATGCCTGGCTGGGCCCCCGGGACGGACCTGCCTCTCCTGGTACCTGGCACCGCGTCTTCCTAACGCAACATGTGTGTGGGCAGATATGCAGGGTCACATGTGTCCCCCTCCCCCTGATTTCTGCCAGGGTTCACACCAGAGCGTGGCCAGCAACGGCCTTCCAGCACTGCAGGAGGAGCCGCTTCCAGCCGCGCAGGGGGCGGAGGGGTGGGAAGGGATGATCTGGTGGACGTCTTTGCAGAGCTCATCTCTTCCCCCACCGCTCCCATGTGGCTGGAAGCAGGGCCGCCCAGAGGATTCAGGGGGCCTGGGGCAAAGCAATTTCGGGGGCCCCTTCCATGAAAAAAAAAGTTGCAATACTATAGAATAATGTATTCTCATGGGGGCCCCTGCAGGGCCCGGGGCCTGGGGCAAATTGCCCCACTTGCCCTCCTCTCCTGGCTGGAAGCAGCTTGTCCCTTCCTGCCTGCACAGTGTCAAAGGGCAGCTAACACCTCCAGGCTCCTGCTGGCCACCCACATAATCCAGCTGCCTCCTGTTCCCTGGCCACAGCGCGGGCAGGGAGGGGTTAAGCTCTAAGGCTCCGTTGTGCACCAGAGCCCAGGGAACCTGCCCGCGGGGGCTTCGGCAAACCCAGCCAGAGAGGTGGCTCAGCGGGGGAGGGTGCCTAGGGGACGAAGGACCCAGTGGGGGTGAGGGTGGGGGCAGGACCCAGTGGGGGTGGGGGTGGCAAAGCCTGGGGGCTGCTGTGGAACCTGCAGGTTCAGGGAATGAACAGACTAGAAATCGCTTCTGCCCCCCCCCCCCCACTCCAGAGCTTAGCTGAGGAGCGGAGAGGCTTCCCCATGCCAGCGCTGTGCGGGGCTTTGGCACACGCAGGGCTCGGCTCCTCCTGGCCAGCACCCTGGGCCAGAGGGTTTCCCAGGGCGCTGGCCAGCCAGAGGCAGTGGGGAAGGAGCCTGCCGGCCAGGCTGCTGATGAACTGAGCTCTCCGACCAGGGGCTGGTTCTCCGCACAGGGCAGGGAGCGTGACATGCCCTGCCAGGGGGGGATATGGAGGAGCAGCGGGGTTGGGGGGCCGAAGGGGCAAAGCAGGGAGAGCACAGCGAGAGGGGAAGCCTCTGGTGGCCAAGTGGGTGGTGAGCAGGGACGCGGCCAGCAGCAGGACCCACCAATACTGACTGGGGGGAGACAGAAAATGCGGAACAATGTGCCCTGTAGACGGGCCGACTCACCCCTGTAGCGCCTCCTGCTGGTGATCCCGGGGAATTAGCTCGTTCCAGTGTCCAGAGCGCCCTCTGCAGGCTGGTGTTCCGCCTGTCCTCTAGCCCCCATGTCCCTCCCTGGACCCAGTGCCCTTTTACATGGGGTGCTGCCCCCTGGCAGTAACCCCTTTCTCTCAGGGTCTCCCCACCCCGGGGAACCCCCACCCTCTATCCCCACCTTTCCTCAGTGTATGGCTGCTGCCAGTCATTGTCTAGCCCCACGCCCTGGGGCAGGCTGCAGTATCAGCCACTCAGCACTGGCAAGGAGGGTTTGGACCTGCTGCCTTGGCCTACCTCTGGGCAGCCCTCTGCAACCCGCAGTACCTGTTAGCCCAATGCTAGGCCGCAGCCTGGGGCTTTCCAGGCTGGAGCTCCCCAGCTCCTCTGCCTTCCCCAGCCCTGCTCCACTCAGGTACCCTGTGTCCAGCTCCCTGCAGCCAGGCCCTTCTCCCTCTTCAGGCAGAGGAAGGCTGTCTTGGGCTTCAGGCTTCCCTGGCCTTCTTATAAGGCCCTGTGGCTCAGTTTGGGGCGTGGCCCCAGCTGCAGCCACTTCCCCAATCAGCCCAGCCTAAAGGCTGCTTTCTCCAGCCACAGCCCCTTCCCCAGGCTGTTTTTAACCCCTTCAGGGCAGGAGCCGGGGTCCACCCTGCTACATGCCCATTTTTAAGGAAAAAGTCAGGACACCTGGTGAGGGCTTAAATGTAACCCTTCTGCCAGGCCGAATTGATAGCAGCAAGGGCCGGGTTCAATACATAGGGGTCCCTTCCCTACCACGTAATGCAAACCAGCTCGAGCCCCCACCCAGTGACCTGGGAAAATCTTACACGCACCCCTGGGCGCCTCGAAGAGGCAATACTCCCCCTCTCACAAGCACAGAGTCTTGGTGTAGCAGAAAAGGTTTAATTACATGAGATAAACACAAATCACACCAAGACTCCAAAGTCCAATATCCCAAATGTCCCTAGAGTCCAGCAACCCAAAGATCACCCACAGTCCCAACAATCCCACAATCCAAAAGTCTCTGTCCCGGGTCAGTGCAGCCCCAGAGTTCGAGAGTCTATCTGCAGAGGTCCCTGTCCCCACCCCCAGCCTGGGTGGAAAGGGGCACCTTACGTGGTCCGTGGGGTGCTGCTCCCGCCTTTTCCACAAACTGCTCCGCTCCGCCAGCTGCTCTGCTCCAGCCGCCCCCACAAACTGATCAGTTCCGCTCGCTCCGTGGGCCACTCCACCATCCCACAGCTGCTCCGCTCTGCCAGCTGCTCTGGTCCACCAGCCGTCCCCGCAAACTGCTCGGCTCTACTCACTCCGTGGCTCCACGAACTGCTCCACTCCGCAGTATAGCTTCAGGCTCCCCCACTAGTTAGCACAGTACTCAGTGCTCTCAGCTCAGCAATTCCAGCTCTTTAGTGATTTCAGCTCACAGTAGGGGAGCCCCAGTGCCAGTGCACCATTAGCCCAAAGTGAGTTCAGCTCAGTAACCTGTATCTAGATTCTTAAGGGAATCAAAAATCAATTCTGATATTCCACAATCAGGGCCGGCTCTACATATTCGGCCGCCCCAAGCAGTCATGCGCGGGAGACGCCCCGGAGCCCCGGGAGCAGCGGACCTCCCGCTGGCTTGACTGGTGAGGGTCCGCTAGTCGCGCGGCTCAGCTGGACCTCCCGCAGCTGCGGACGGTTGGCTGGTCCGGCGGCTCCGGTTGAGCTGCCGCAGTCATGCCTGCGGGAGGTCCAGCCGAGCCGCGCGACCAGCGAACCGTCCGCAGTCATTCCTGCGGCAGGTCCGGTCGTCCCGGGGCTCCGGTGGATCTCCCGCAGGCATGACTGCGGCAGATCCGCCGGCCCAATCTGCCGCCCCTGACGACAACTGCCACCCCACGCGCGTGCTTGTTGCGCTGGGGTCTGGAGCCAGCCCTGTCCACAATGAAGAGAGGCATAGGTGGGGCTAGTGCTTCCAGCTCACACAAGAAGGCGGCGGCGGCAGCAGCAGCAATGGTACAGATACCTGTCCCCCAGCCTCTCTCAATTCACTGGGTTTTGGAACCCATGTCCCTTGCCTAGCAAGTACTATTTAGTTGATAATGAAACCCTTTATCATAAGACAGTTTTGTAGTTCCTCATTTACTTAATCTGGGTGACAACATTTTATTCCTCCTGCCTCAATAACAAAGAAATTGGAGATCCCACAGCTGTGAAAATAACCATCCCAGGCTGCTGTGCTCTATGCTAAGTGGAGTGGGTTTGCCAATGCAAATGCACATTCCTGAAATTCCTTTCCCCACTCCAATGCACATTCTTGAAATTCCTTTGCCCACTCCTCATAATTTACCACCAGATGTCAGGGTAGAGCTCATCCTGACTCTGCTTACATAAATAAGGGATTGTCCCTTAAAAAACGGGATGTCTGGTCACCCCTAGCCCTGACCATTATGCGTTTTTGCCTTTACCAGTCATGCCCAGGCCTCCGTGCAAAATTTAATTTTGTTTCTGGAAAATTAAAAAACAAACAAGCAACAAAGTAAAAGGGAGATTGCTGGCTCAGCTGACCACAGGGTTCTAGCCCCAGTGTGGGAGAGGAGTGGGGTGTAGTAGTTAGAACAGTGGGAGCTGGGAGTCAGGACACCTGGGATCAAGCCCTAGCTCTGGCTAGGAGGAGAGACTAGGGAGCAATGAGCCAGGACTCCTGGGTTCTATCCCAGATTGGGGGGAGTGCAGTCTAATGGTTAGAGCAGGGGGTTGGGGGGAGCCAGGACACTTGGGTTCTTCCCCCAGCATGGCCATCTCCTCTCCCTGCTCTGACTCTGTTCTTCCACCAGCAAAATGAGGGTGAAGTTTGATGACCTACTTTTGCAACGTTCTTGCCCTTCACCGGGCAATCAGGGCAGAGCGAAGCTGACCAGGGGAGGGGGCCGGGGAGATGGAAATTTGTCTAGCTCAGCAGAGTGAGGGCATGATGGAGACAGGGAGAGGGGAACCCCGAGATAGGAGAACACAACAGTCCATATATGGAGGGCACCCAGCACTGGGATGGGGAGGTGCCAGTCAGGATATGGGGCGTGGTCATTCCATCCCCCACAGAATGGGCCCCCCACTCGGAGAAAGACACCCAAGGGGACAATTCCTTCCCCTCCTCCCCCCCAGCAGCAGCTCCATTACCAAGGGTTCTGGGAACAGACCCATCAGGTCCGATCCGCTCGCGGTTCCATGTCTTGCCACCGCATCTCAGCAGCGACACAAGCTGGGAGGGAAAGTGAGTTTCCCACTGTTAGGGAGAGCGGAGGAACTGACCGTTTCTAACTGCAGGAGGGCACAACTCTTGGAGGGATGTGCTGGCTGGTGCAGACACCCAGCCCTGTTCCTAGAACCCTGGAGTCCTGGCTCCCAGCCCCCGGCTCTGATCACTAGACCCCACTCCCTTCCCAGAGCCAAGGATAGAACCCAGGAGTCCTGGCTCCCAGCCCCCAAACCAATAGACCACCCCCCTGCAATTGGTAGGGGAGCAAGGGACTGGTCGGGCTCAGACACTGGTTTATTTTATGGAAGAGGCTTATTAACTTCACTTTAATTAGGCTATTTAATGATCGATCCCCACAGCTAGGAGGCGGGAGTAGAGCTACCTGCACCCTGGGGAAGGAGGGGCCCATCGCAGCTTGGTGTGAGGGCACCCACAGCCTGTCTGGAGCACGGGTGCAGGACGCCCTGGCCCTCGGAATGGCTCAGTGGGCAGAGGAGGGAGCCAGGACCCCTGGGTTCTCTCCCTAGCTCTGGGAGGGGAGTGGGGTCTAGTGGGTTGAGTGCAGCTGAAAGGTCAAGAATCCTGGGTTGTATTTCCTACTTCTGTGCATTGACTCCTTATCCCTTATTTTAACCAAAAAAACCACCCGTGAGAACCAGAGATAGAACCCAGGAGTCCTGGCTCCCAGTTCCACCCGCCCCGCCGCCCGCTCTGACCACTAGACCCCACTCCCCTCCACCTGTGATATTATTTATGAAAATTTCCCTATCAACAACTTCCATGTTGTCTGAGCTGCCTGCTTGGCCCCCACCCCCCCACAGCCATTCCCTGTGTGTTTGCTTATATGAGCTCATGCATCCCAGGTCCTCCGATCTCTCTGGCGCCCACATCTACACCTGCCCCGGGCTAAACAGGAAACCAAGCTAAATAAATATGGGAGCCGGCTTCATAAATTCCAGCCATATGTCTAGTGTCAGCTAATGGAACGGGAGCCCGGAGGTTGCTCTCATGGCTACGGGTAAGGAGGGGCTGGGAGCCAGGACCTCTGGGTTCTATCCACATGTTTGGGAGGGGAGTGAGATCTAGTGGGTTAGTGCAGGGGGCTGGAGCCAGGACTCCTGGGGTCTATCTCCAGGCCAGGCAGGGTGTGACTGATGCAACGGGTTCTCGCCCCTGGGATGCCACCTGGAAATGGGGTACCACTGAGCCCCCTGACCCACCAGCCTGGGCTCCCTCTCACACTGTACTGCTGTGACAAGCTACAAAGCCCTCCAGCCTGCACTTTCGCCAGCATTCACACAGGTAGGGACACAGCCAGCTGCTCAGGCGCACACACTCTCTCTGGAGAATAAACCCAAACTGTACATCATAAGCTCATAAAATTAACCTCCTCCCTCAATGTGGAGAGAAATATGCAACAGCCTTTTGCCCCTGAGTTATGATGCCCACACACTGGTTTAGATGAAGCAAAAACAAGTTTATGAAATACAAATGATAGATTTTAAGTGATTATAAGGAATAGCAAACAGAGCAAAGCAGATCACCTAGCAAATAAACGATAAAATGCAAACTAAGCTTAATATTCTAAATAGATTGGATGTGAGTAGCAGATTCTCAGATGATACAAGCAGGCTGCAGATTCTAAATGGACAAGCTGCACTTGCTTTACACCTGGGATTTCTAGCCTGGGGATTCCATTTATCCTGGGTCCAGCACTGCCCCCAGTTTAGTCTTTGTTCCTCACACATTTCCAGGAGTCTTCGTGTGTGGGGGGTGAAGAACCCCAGATGATGTCACTCCCCGCCTGGTATAGCTTTTGCATATGGTGAGAACCCTTTGTCCCCAAAGCTGCGTTCCCATGCCCAGTCAGTGGAAAACCAGTGTCATGCCAAAATGGAGTCTAGAGCCATGCGATCACATCCCATGGCCTTGTAGGGTCACAGCAGCCATTACTCGGAGGCTGTCGGTAACGTTCTCAGGAAGGCTCCTCAGATGAGAGATAAGCTTCTCCTAAGGCCTATTGGGTTTTTTCCTAATGACTCATTGCCCTGAATAGGCCCTTCCCCACCCACTATCTAGACTGAAAGCATCTTGGCTAGTGGGAGTTACCCAGGTGTAACTATATTTGAAATACAGATACATGATTAATAGTCATAATTTAAGATAAAAAATGATCCATGCATACAAATAGGACAATCATATTCAGCAAATTATAACTTTTCCAATGACATCTCACATGAGCCATCTTGAATAAAATGCATCATAATTATATCATCATAATAGTACTGTGAAGAATATGGGGTGCAGTGTCACAACAGGATCCTTGGGGTGCATCCCAGAACTCAGGTACCACGGAGCCCCCTGTCCCACCAGTCAGGGCTCCCACTCCCACTGTGATGCTGTGACAAGCTACAAACCTCTGGCAGGTACTGAACTGACACAGCCATCCCCAGGCAGGGACACACCTTAGTTACATGAATGCTGCCCTCAGCTACTCATGAACCAACAACAGAGAGGCTCCAGCCAATTCCCCCCAGCTACCCAGCCTAAGACCCCACACCTTTACCGTCCTGCCATGGTCAGAAGCCTGAGCAGTGTAAGTTCTTTGCCCAGTCTGTCCCCCTCAACCCGGGCCTCTCCATGTGGAGAGGACATGCACACGCCTTTTGTTAACTGAGCTAAGATTTCCAAGCATTTCAACCAAAATTCATTGTTTTAGATAAAGTATAAGGCAGATTTATTAACTGCTGTGGCAAAGTACCTGCTTCTCCTCAGCTGACTCAGTCCCTTTTTGCCTTGGAGACACAGGCTTGGGCAAAGCAAAGTCCTTCCCGGTCACGCAGGGTCTGACTGATCCTTTTCTCAGTCAGTCCCTCGCTGTTTTTCTCCCCTTCTGGGGACAGAGCACAGTCTTCCTTGCTGGAAGAGAGTAGAGTCTTGCTGCACCTACTCACTGGCAGCTTCTCTCACTCCCCCCCTGCTTCCCTGCCAGGAAGGGTTTAAAAAGGTCTCCAGCAATTGGGGCCAGCTGAACCTAATTAGTTCCCTGGTAACCCCTGTTCCAGCTGAACCTAATTTCTCTTTGGCTATCTCTCCCCACTGGATAGGGAGAGGCCTTTTAATCCCTCTGGGACTAATTACTACCCCTCCCTTGGTAGCTATTTGTCCTGGGTTTGCCACACTGCAGATAGAGTCTAAGTGATTATAAGTGGTAGGTATAAAAAGCAGTGATAGTTACCAAAGAAAACAAGCTAAACATGCAATCTAAATCTTCAACCTCTAAGACACTAGGCAGTATTTGCATCTAGCAGTTTTCTCCACTCAGTGGATATTACAGTTCACAATTCACAGGTTTCTCTCTTGTCTCCACTGCTGAAGTTCTCTCTCTTCTCCATGTCCTTGTGCTTGCAGCGTAGGTGGGGGAGGAGAAGAGGCCAAGCCATGCAGCCTCCATCCCTTATTTTATATCCTTAGCCCGTGTGCTTAGATGACACTTACCCAGACCCATCCTAGTGGGCTTTGCTGAGTGACAGTGATCAAGTAAATCCCCCATTGTGTGGTGCTTGTGCAACTGTCATTGAATTGTAAATCCCTTGATTGCAACTCCCCTGTGGATGAAAGGCCGGTGAACGCCCACCTGGGCGGGGGTCACCACCCTTGTAGGAAGGACTTTCAAACTTACAACATATTTCACTGACAACGGTACAGTAAAATCTTAAAATTTCATACACACTAAAGATACACATATTTGGACAGAACAACGGCTTTCAGCAGATCATGACCTTTAATATGGTATCTCACATGCATACTTTGTATCACACATAACATAATCATGTGACATTGGTGAATACAGGGTTCCAGGGTGTTGCTTTGGGGTACAGAGTGCCAGAGAGGGGAGTGGGATCTAGTGGTTGGAGGGGGAGTGGGCTGGAGCCAGGACTCCTGGGTTCTACCCCCAGCCCGGGGACAGTAGTGGGATCTAGTGGGTTGGAGCAAGCGGGCTGGCTACCAGGACTCCTGGGTTCCTTTGGCAACTGATGAGCCCATTCTCCTCTGTAGCAGCCGAGAAGATGAGTTTGAACGTTTCCATCCCACTGGTTCTCACCATCTACATCTTCACCTTCCTGATCGGCCTCCCGTCCAACCTCCTGGCCTTCTACACCTTCCTGGTGAAGGTCCGCCAGAATCCCACCCCTATCGACATCCTTCTCCTCAACCTCACCATATCCGACATCTCCCTCCTCATCTTCCCCCCCTTCAAGATGGTGGAGGCTGCCTCAGGCATGGAGTGGCCCTTGCCCGCTTTCCTCTGCCCACTCACCAGCTTCTTCTTCTACAGTAGCATCTACATCAGCTCCCTCTTCCTCATGGCCATCAGCGTTGATCGCTACCTGTGGGTGGCCTTTCCCATCAAGTACAAGCTTCGGCGCCGTCCAGCTTATGCTGTTGCCACCTCCGCGGTGTTCTGGGTGGTCACCTGCGCCCACTGCAGCATCGTCTACATCATGCAGTACGAGGTCATGAGCCCCAATGGGACCGCGACCTCCAATAACATGTCCCACTGCTATGAACATTTCTCTCCTACACAGCTCCAGATCCTGCTCCCTGTCCGGCTGGAGTTCTTCGTCATCCTCTTCTGCCTCCCCTTCACCGTCACCATCTTCTGCTACATCAACTTAGTCCACATCCTGGTGGCCTTGCCCAACATCCCGGCCCGGAGGAAGCAGCGGGCCATGGGCCTGGCCGTGGCCACCTTGTTCATCTTCATTGTCTGCTTCACCCCCTTCAACCTGTCCCACGTGGTGGGCTTTGTCCAGAACGAGAGCCCCTCCTGGAGGGTGTACGCTCTTCCCCTCAGCACCCTCAATGCTGCCCTGGACTCCGCCATCTTCTACTTCTCCTCCAGTGCCGTCCAACGGGCCTTCGCCAAGTGCCTGGCCACCCTGTGGCACAAAATCAGCGCCATCTTGGCCCGGTACCATCTCCCCTGCTTGACTCGCTGCGGGGAAGGGGCAGAGAGGGGGAAGTGACCAGTGGGATGGAGGCTGAGGAGTTGATGACTTGACTCCCTGGATGAGCCTCACTCACTGCTTCCTCCGCAGAGCCTTCCTTGTCCCATGCTCTGCAGAAGCAAGGGATCCTGCACTTGAGTTAGGAGTGATGGGTTCCCCCCCCCCTCCTGGAACTGGGGTACCACTGAGCCTTCTGACCCACCAACCTGGGCTCCCTCTCACACTGTGTTGCTGTGACAAGCTACCAAACCTGCCAGCCTGCACTTTCACCAGCATTCATACTAGTAGGAACCCACCCAGCTGCAGTTACACGCAGCTCTCTGACCAGCCCCTGCATGGGAAAGCTACTCCCAGGTGCTCAGGCCGCCCCAGGGCCAGTGCAAGGATGTTTCATGCCCTAGGCGAAACTTCCACCTTGCGCCCTCCACCCCCCCCCGCGTCCCCGCCCTGAGGCGCCCCCCCTCCCCCGCGGCAGCTCCCCCCCTCCGCTCTGAGGCGCCCCCCTTGCGGCAGCTCCCCACCCCTCACCCTCCGCCCTGAGGCACCTCGCCCGCCCCAGATCACCCCTGCTCTGTCTCCACCCCGAGCACGCCATCGCTGCTTCACTTCTCCCGCCTCACAGGCTTGCGGTGCCAATCAGCTTAGGCGCCGGAAGCCTGGGAGATGGGAGAAGTGAAGCAGCCACGGCATGCTCGGGGAGGAGGCGGAGCAGGGGTGAGCTGGGGCATGGAGTTCCCCTGTGTGCCCCCCCTTACTTGCTGCAGGCGGCCCTCCCTGCGCTCCCCTGCCCCAGCTCCCTCCGCCTAAATGCCGGCGGAGACCGGGACGGCCAAAGATCCGTCCGCCACGGTCGCTGCTGAAGAAAATGGCACCCCCCCAAATCCTGGTGCCCTAGGCGACCGCCTAGGTCACCTAAATGGTTGCACCGGCCCTGGCCGCCTCCCCCTCCCCCCCCCGCTTGCCCCCGAAGTATAAAGCCAAAATTTTACCGTCTTGTGCTACACAGGCAATTGTACAACGTAAGCTCATAACATTCGCCCCCACCCTCAATGTGGAGAGGAATATGCAACAGCCTTTTGCTCCTGAGTTATGATTCCCAGACACTGGTTTAAATAAAGCAAAAACAAGTTTATTAACTACAAAAGGTAGATTCTAAGTGATTATAGGGGATAGCAAACAGAGCAAAGCAGATAAACAAAGAAACAAACATCCATTGAGTGGAGAAAACTGCTAGATGTAAATACCGGTACTACCTAGTGTTTTAGAGATTGACGTTTCAATGGTGCCGGGCCTGCACTCAGAACGGGCCTTGGCACCTGCCCCTCCACCCTGCTGTGCCCCGAGGCCCCACCCCCACTCGGCCTCTTCCCCCCAAACCCTGTTCGCTGTTTGCTTCTCTCCACCCCCTATGCCCCGTGCGAACGAAGCTGAGCAGGGGCAGGGCTTTGCGGCAGAAGGAGGGGCCATGGTCTGGGCACCGGGGCCCACAAAAGATTAATCCGGCCCTGGTGCCGCCAGACTTCGGCCTACTTCAGCTTTGGAGTGAGTGTCCCAACTTCCGCAAGGATCCGGTCTCTCTCTGTGTCAGGGTCGCCATGGCGTTAAGGGCCTTCCTTGACCTATTTCAGCTGGAGGGTCCCCCCGGTGCCCTCCACCCACTCCAGGTTTTTCCTTCTCCATAGTTGGACCCAAGGGCAAGCAAGCTACTATGGGTTGTAACTGCAAGGGGGGAACCAAGTGGGGTTGCTTGAGGGAGAGCAAACAGGCTGGGCTGAGCTTGTCCCATTTCAGGGGAACCATTTAGTGGCAGATGAACAAGGACCAGGCTCCTAGCTATGGCCACTAGTATTAGCGCGTGTTGGCCTCTGTGGAATGTAGTTACCGCCTCGGTAGGACTGGAACGCAAGAGGCTGCAGCCCAGCACGCTACTGCTTGAGCTAAAGGAGAAATGCCGTGTGTTGGCAGCAGTAGTAAGGCTATTATCCGCCATGTGGATGGGAAGGATTTGGACTCTGGACATCCACCATCAACTCACGGCGCAAGCGGAAGGGCCCGCACTGCTTGATAGCAGCAGTGG
The DNA here is from genome assembly GCF_020497125.1 of Mauremys mutica. NCBI lineage: Eukaryota > Metazoa > Chordata > Testudines > Geoemydidae > Mauremys > Mauremys mutica. The sequence goes on from NC_059088.1 coordinate 13,374,573, forward strand.
GAACAGGCTGTTATTAACTAGGATTTGAACGCAGGACTTCCAGCACCACAGTGAATGGCTCACGTGATCTAAAAGCGGAGTGCCTTTTGCAGCAGTAGTAGGGCTGTTATCCTCCAGGTTGGTGGGGGATGGGCGATTAGCAAGCACACGTACAATGGACATTGGTCCCTGCGGGTCTGTTCCAGGTCCAGACGCAGAGCTGAGATCTCCCTCGCGCAAGGTCCTGCACCTCCTCCCTTCACTGGTGAATCTGGCGCCCCCCAGGGGCAGTGACTTTAGCTACGTATTAAATAAAATTACTGATTTATTATCCAATTGAGATTATATTCTTATTATTCTTCAGGGCTAGTGGAGTGGGGTCTATGGGTTAGAGTCGGAGGCGCTGGGGACCAGGACTCCTGGGTTCTATCCGTGGGAGGGGACCATGGCTAGGAAGTAGGACACACACATTGTCGCTGGCGACTTTTAATTAACTGCAGGGAGTGAGTCTAGCACCACAGGTGAGCAAATAGTGTTTCCGTGGCGCCGATATTAACCAGGGGTTAATGGATAACTGGGCCGGGCAGGACCTGGGGCAGCTTGGTGATCTCGCATGGGCAGCTGGAGGAACCACTGGCTTCTAGGCCATGAGACTCCCTCCCACCCCCGGGGCTTCCGCAGAGCAGGAGCCCACTCATGCTGCCCCCTGTAAACACAAACTGTAAGCAGTGGCAGAGGTGGGGGGCGGAGCGCAGGGCTTGCCTAGCAGGGGGCTGTGGGTCGGGAGTGAGGGGCACCCAGAGTGCGGGAGTGGGAGGGAGCCCCAGGCTGGGAGAACAGGGGGCTGCAAGCGGAATTGGGTTTGTTTTTGTTAAAGTCGCTTTCATTTTTGGAGCGTTGGGGGTTTGGAGGTGGTGGAGGTGGCTGATTTGGCCTTGAAGGTCGGCTGGGCTGGGCTGCCTCCACTCCAAGGTCTCGACACTCTGCTTACACCCTGTGCAGGGTCCAGGCGGTGCGGGGGGACGCAGGATCTGCTACCGCTCAGTGAGCTCCGGGCAGGGCTCTGCAGCAGTCACCAAGTGCTGGCGCTGCTGGGCCCTGGCGGCCTGCGAGGGGCAGTCCCAGCCCAGGTAAGTGTCCAGCGGGGAGGCGGTGAAACCCGACCAGCCAGGCATGGCCCAGCTCTCCACTAGCACCTGCTGGTTCTTTGCCCAGAGAGGGGAACGCAGAGGAGGGGGCCAGCAGATTGGGTTGCCAGGCCAGAACGCCCAGTCAAACAGGGACCCTGGCACACATTTCTTATTGTCATATTTTTACTGGGTCCCTGGATGTTGTAGGCAGCAAAACTACTAAAATAAATTATGGAATTTGTATGAACAGAGTCGCTTTTTCTTCTTGTGACATCCCTGCTGCACAGCGCCCCCTAGCGCCACCCTGGGGTCTGCGGTGAGTTCACCCCACTGAGCTCGCACACCCTGTCCCCTATGGCTGCTGAGAGCATGTGGTGTGTGAATGTCCTATGAGTGTGTTAGTGTGGTGAGCTTTTGTGCAGCTGTGTGCGTGTGGACCGCCCTGCACTGTGTGTGGATAGACAGACACACCTCCTTCCCCACACACCCCTTCCCACCCCAGCCCATTACACACACACACACCCTGACAGGACAGGCCCAGGGACACCACCACACAGACAGCTGCACCGCACTCCCCCCCGCACACACATCCTCCGAGTGCCAAGATGGGAACAGGCGTCCAAGGGAGAGACTGTCCCTGATATAAACCCTTGTGGTCAGCCTGACACTCCCCCCAGCTCTGCCGGTGCCCCTCACTCAGTGCCGGGTTGACAATGGCCCCAGTGGCTCCATGGTGCCAGGCCCATGCTCAGAGGGGCCCCAGCCTGCTCCACTTGCCCTGCGCCCCGGGACCCCGCTGGCTCCTCCCTGCCCCCAATTGCTCCTCAGGCCTAGGGCTCCTCTCCACCCCCTGGCCCCACCCTCTGCTCCTCTCTGCCCCTGGCCAGACCCCAGTGCCCCTCCGGCTCCAGGCAGTCTCTGCTTCCCACCATCTGCGGGGCCCCACCTGCCTCCCCAGATCTGAGCTGCCTGGGACTGGTGCAAAAGCCTGGCCAGTCTCAGCAGGTGTGTGTGTGGGGGGGTGACAGTGGGGGGTGGGGGTTGGCTGGGCCCCTCCAGGCAAGAGGGACCTGAGGGAGCCCGGGCGGAGCAGGCCCTGGCCCGGCTGATTGCGGCACTCCCGAGGGGCCGGAGCGATTCCCCGCCCCAGGACTAGCCCTGGCTGCGCTGCCGGCTCAGCCCGTCAGACAGTCACCTCCCAGCAGGGCCGGTGAGTGTGGCCAGGAGGCCGGGGTGGGGAGTGGGTCTGTGGGGGTGCTGGGCTGAGGTGACGGGGAAGATCCGTGTGTGTTGGGCACTAGGGAATGGAGCTTCTGTGCGGGGTGCTGGGCAGTTGCGATGGGTAGGGCCGTTCTTAGGCGTACGCAGCAGTGTAGGGCACCCGAAAATTTGGACCACCACCGGGACAGCAGGGGTTCTTCTGGGGGTCCATGGGCGGGGGTGCTGGCTTTGCCCCAACGTGGGCATAGCGGCACCAGTTTAATAATACTGTGCAGGCCCCATAAATCCTAAGGACGGCCCTGGTGGTGGGGCTGTGGGGTGCTGGGCGAGGGGGGTGTTGTGCAGGGTGCTGTGCATTTGTAGGGGGGGTGAGGGGAGGTGTTGGGCATAGCCAGTCCGGGGGAGGTTCTGGTGTTGGGGGGGGGGCTGTATGGCTGAGCATGGGCCTGCCCCCAAGCGGAAGGGGAACCTGGCAGCACAGGGCCAGGTGGTGCACTGTGCATCTGGCAACTGCTCGTTTGTAAACCGTGCCCCTGCCATGCCAGGCCCCATTGCCTCTGGCTGGCCCCTCGCTCTGAGGACGGACCCCGCACGCCAGGCTCCATTGCCTCCATCGGGGCCCACAAATGTGTTTGGCACCAGGCCCACAAAACGTTCCCTGCAGGGCCGCAGCCCCTGCTAGCCCGGCCCTGGGCTCCCCCCCAAGCTCTGCCGGTGCCCCTCAATATCAACCTGCAGACCCCTGCTGTCCCAGCCCTGGCATCCCCCCTCTCCCCCCGTCCACACACAGCTCCCCTCCCCGCTGTCCATCTGCATGAGGGGTTGGGAGCCCCTGTGTGGGAGTGGGTGTGGGGGGGGTTGCAATGCAGCGTGGGGGGGGGGAGGCGCTCCCAGTGCACGTCTGCACCACGTTCGTTTGTTTATCTGCTAACAGCTGCTCTGGGGAGCTCGCAGTGCAATGAGGTTTGCTGGGTCTCAGCCCCATTAGGAGCAGGAGCCAACCTGCACCCAGCTCCCCGCTCCTCCCCCCCCCCCCGCTGACCCCCTGAGGAGCTAGACAGGCCACGGTGACTGAGCCCAGGAGAGGGGGCTGCATTTGTGATACAGGGGGCTCTGTGTGGGTGGTAGGGTTGCCAGGCATCTGGTTTTTTATCAGAACGCCCAGCCGAAAAGGGATCCTGGTGGCTCCAGTCAGCACCATTCACCGGGCCGCTAAAAGTCCAGTTGGCTGCAGCACCAGCAGGGCAGGCGGGCTCCATACCTGGCTCCACGTGGCTTCTGGGAAGCCAGCGGCATGTCCCTCCAGCTCCTAGGCGGAGGGGCAGCCAGGGGGTCTCTGCGCACTACACCCACCCCAAGCGCTAGCTCCACAGCTCCCACTGACCGGGAACTGAGGCCAATGGGAGCTGCAGTTGAGGCAGCGCGTGGAGCCCCCTTGGCCGCCCCTCCACCTAGGAGCTGGACGGACATGCCAGCTGCTTACCGGAAGCCGCACGGACTTCCTCTGTCCCCGGGAAATGCCAGGGCCGCCTGAGGTCACCGGAGCCTGCACCCCGAACCCTCCCCCACTCCCCAACCCCCTGCTCCAGCCCTGAGTCCTCCCCCCACACTCCAAACCCCTCAGCCCCAGCCCGGAGCTCCTTCCTGCTCCCTAAACCCCTCATCACCGGCCCCACCCCAGAGCTCACCACCCCAGCTGGAGCCCTCACCCCCTCCGGCACCCTAACCCCATCCCGCACTCTGAACCCCTCAGCTCCAGCATGGAGCCCCCTCCTGCACCTCAAACCCCTCATACCCAGCCCCACACCAGAGCCCACACCCCCAGCTGGAGCCGTCACCCACTCCCGCACCTCAACCCCCTGCCACAGCCCAGTGAAAATGAGCGAGTGAGCAAAGGTGGGGGGATTGAGGGAGCGGGGTCAGGGCCTTAGAGAAGGTGCAGGGCAGGGGAGGGGCCTTGGGGAAGGGGCAGGGCAGGAGTGGGGCCTAGGAGAAGGGGCAGGGCAGGGGGCGGGGCCTTGGGGAAGGGGCGGGGCAGGGGTGGGGCCTAGGAGAAGGGGCAGGGGCGGGGCCTTGGGAAGGGGCAGGGCAGGGGTGGGGCCTTGGGGAAGGGGCGGGGCAGGGTGCAAGGCAAGGGTGTTTGGTTTTCTGCACTTAGAAGGTTGGCAACCCTAGTGGGTGGCTCATGCTCTGGGGAAGCCCTGGGGGTGGGGGTGTCAGGTCCGTGGCAGCCTCCCATGGCCTGGGACCTGGTGGTTCCGTGTGAAATACCCTGGCAGCCCCAGGCTCTGCCCAGGCCAGTTATCCATTAACCCCGGTTAAAATCAACACTACAGAGACACTATTTGCTTACCTGTGGTGCCAGATTCACGCCCTGCAATTAATTGAAAGTCGCCAGTGACAATATGTGTGAGGCCTGCTTCCGAGCCATGGTCCCTTCCCATGGATAGACTCCAGGAGTCCTACCTCCAACCCTCCCCAACTCTAACCCATAGACCCCACTCCCTTCCCAAAACTGGGGATAGAACCCAGAAGTCCTGGCTCCCCATCCGCCTGACACCAACCCACTAGACCTAAGCCCAGACCTGAAAATAATCTCAGTTGGATAATAAATAGATTATTTTATTTAATACGTAGCTAAAGCCAGTGTTGGGGGTGCCAGATCCACCAGCGAAGGGCGGAGGTGCAGGACCTTGCGCGAGGGAGATCTCAGCTTTACATCCGGACCTGGAACAGACCCGCGGGGACCAGTTTGCCCTCCCTCAACCAACCCCCACTTGGTTCCCCCCTTGCAGTTACAGCCCATAGTAGCTTGTTTGCCCGTGGGCCCAACCATGGAGAAGGAAAGACCTGGAGTGGGTGGAGGGCGATGAAATAGGCCAACCACTCATGTGCCAGCAGCGGCAAAGGAAGGCCCTTGACGCCATGGTGACCCTGACACTGAGAGAGGCCGGATCCTTGTGGAAGTTGGGCCACTCACTCCAAAGCTGAAGTAGGCCGAAGTCTAGGGGGTGCTTGGCCGACCACTCGTGGCCAGGGCCAAGGATGCACCGAGGCCCAGCCCCGCACTCTGCCCCAAGGCCAGACCCTGCTCAGTCTCTTCTCCCTTGAGGCCATGCTCCCACTTGGCCTCTTCCCCCCGAGGCCTCGCCTGCCACTCGCTCCGGGTGTAAGGGGTGGAGAGGACTGAGTGGGGGGAAGCTGAGGAGGGGGTGGAGAGGAGCTAACAGAAAGTGCAGGATTGGGAGGAAGAGGCTCAGGGGGGGCCTCAGGCTGCAGCAGGGGGGTGAGGCCATGGTCCCAGCACCAGGGCCCCTTCTAAGAGTAGGCCCGCTCCTGTTGGCGCCATTGTAAGCCCAGTACTGCTCGTGGCCCAGCAGTGGCAAAAGAAGGACCTTGACCCCAACTAGAAGTCGGCCAAACCCATGCGCAAGTTTGGCCAACCAAACTGAAGCTCGAGTAGGCCAAAGCCTTGTGGAAGTTGGACACCAACTCCAAGCCCCGCCTCATGCTGCTGTCTAAGGAGGCCTACGGCCCTCTCGTGAGGTGCAGGGAAGGAGAGAAAACGCCCTGGCTGAAGTGCAGGATCTCTTGCTCCTGCGGATCACGGGACAAGGAAGGCTCTGCGGAGGAAGCAGAGAGTCAGTCTCATCCTGGGGATCAAGTCGACGACTCCTCAGACATTTTCCCACTGGCCGCCTTCAACTCGCTGCCCCCTTCCCCGCAGCGAGTCAAGCAGGGGAGATGGCACCGGGACAAGATGATGCTGAGTTTGTGCCACAGGCTGGCCAGGCACTTGGCGAAGGCCCGTTGGACGGCACTGGAGGAGAAGTAGAAGATGGCGGGGTCCAGGGCGGCGTTGAGGGTGGTGAGGAGAAGAGCGTACACCCTCCAGGAGGGGCTCTTTTTCTGGACAAAGCCCACCACGTGGGACAGGTTGTAGGGGGCGAAGCAGACGATGAAGTTGAACAAGGTGGCCAGAGCCAGGCCCACGGCCCGCTGCTTCCTCCGGGCCGAGATGTTGGGCAGGGTCACCAGGATGCGGACGAGGTTGACATAGCAGAAGATGGTGACGATGAAGGGAAGGCAGAAGAGGACGACGAAGAACTCCAGCCGGACAGGAAGCAGGATCTGCCGCTGCTTAGGGGAGAAACGTTTGTAGCAATGGGACGTGCTATTGGAGGTCGCGGTCTTATTGGGGCTCAGGACCTCGTACTGCACGATGTAGACAATGCTGCAGTGGATGCAGGAGACCACCCAGAAGACCACGGAGGTGGCGATAGCATAAGCTGGACGGCGCCGCAGCTTGTACTTGATGGGAAAGGCCACCCCCAGGTAGCGATCAACACTGACGGCCATGAGGAAAAGGGAGCTGATGTAGATGCTATTGTAGTAGAAGTAGTTGGTGAGTGGGCAGAGGAAAGTGGGCAAGGGCCACTCCATGCCTGAGGCAGCCTCAGCCATCTTGAAGGGGAGGAAGATGAGGAGGAAGATGTCGGAGACGGTGAGGTTGAGGAGAAGGATGTCGACGGGGGTGGGTTTCTGGCGGACCTTCACCAGGAAGGTGTAGAAGGCCAGGAGGTTGGACGGGAGGCCGATCAGGAAGGTGAAGATGTAGACAGTGAGAATCAGTGGGATGTAAACGTTCAAACTCATCTTCTTGACTCCTTCAAAGGAGAACAGGCTCATCAGCTGCAGAAGGAACCCAGGAGTCATGGTAGCCAGCCCCCTCCTCCTCCAAACCACTAAATCCCACTCCCCTCTCTGGCACTCTGTACCCCAAATCAACACCCTGGAACCCCATAGTCACCAATGTCACATGATTATGTTATGTGTGATACAAAGCATGCATGTGAGATATCTGCTGAAACCCATTGTTCTGTCCAAATATATGCATCTTTAGTTTGTATGAAGTTATAATATTTTGCTGTATCGTTGTCAGTGAAATATGTTGTAAGTTTGAGAGTCCTTCCTACAAGGGTGCTGACCCCCGCCCAGGTGGGCGTTCACCGGCCTTTCGTCAACAGGGGAGTTGCAATCAAGGGATTTACAATTCAATGACAGTTGCACAAGCACCACACAGTGGGGGATTTCCTTGATCACTGTGGCTCAGCAGAGCCCACCAGGATGGGTCTGGGTATTAAGGGACGGAGGCTGCATGGCTTGGCCTCTTCTCCTCCCTCACCTACGCTGCAAGCACAAGGACACTGAGAAGAGAGAGAACTTCAGCAGAGGAGACAAGGGAGAAACCTGTGGATTGTGAACTGTAACATCCATTGAGTGGAGAAAACGGCTAGATCTAAATACTGCCTAGTGTCTTAGAGGTTGAAGATTCAGATTGCACGTTTATTTTATTTTCTTTGGTAACTATCTCTAACTTTTGTGCCTACCACTTATAATCCCTCTATCTGCAGTTAATATATCTGTGTTATACGTTATCTAAAACCGTGAATTTTGCTTGAAATGCTTGGAAATCTTAGCTCAGTTAACAAAAGGTGCGTGCATGTCCTCTCCACACGGAGAGGCCCGGGGGAAGGGGGACGCACTGGGCAAAGAACTTACACTGCTCAGGCTTCTGACCATGGCAGGATGGTACAGCTCCAGGGTCCTAGGCTGGGGAGAATTGCCTGGAGCCCCTCAGGTTTTAGCTCATGAGTGGCTGAGGGCAGCATTTCATGTAACTCAGCTGGGTGTGTCCTTACCTGGGGATGGCTGTGTAAGTCTAGTACCTGCCAGAGGTTTGTAGCTTGTCACCGCATCACAGAGTGAGTGGGAGCCCAGACTGGCGGGGCAGAGAACTCAGGGGTATCTGAGTTCCAGGTTGCACCCCAGGGATCCTGTCACACCCTCCTAGGCCTGCGGATAGAACCCAGGAGTCCTGGCTCCAGTCCTAATCCACTAGATCCCACTTCCCTCCCTGAGCTGGGAGAGTACCAGGAGTCCTCCTCCTAGACCCTCTGCGCTAACTCTTAGATGCCCCTCCCCTCCTTACCCATAGCCCCGGGCTCCCGTTCCATTTGCTGACACTAGACATAAAAGCCCAGAATTTATGTAGCCGGCTCCTGTATTTATTTAGCTCAGTTTCCTGTTTAGCCAGCGGCGGGCACGGAGGGGTTCGGGGGCAGCACCAGAGAGAGAACAGAGAGTCTGGGATGCATGAGATCCTGTGAGCAAACACACAGGGATGGGCTGCAGGGAGCGGGCCAAGCAGGCACCCTGAACAACAGGGAAGTGGTTGTTACTCAGAGGGAAATTTTCATAAATATCATCAAAGGTGGAAGGAAGTGATGTCTAGTGGTGGGTGGGGGAACTGGGAGCCAGGACTCCTGGGTTCAATCTCTGATTCTAAGGGAGTGATTTTGTGATAAAAATAGTTCCACTAGACCCCACTCCTCTCCCAGAGCTGGGGAGAGAACCCAGGAATCCTGGCTCCTAGCCCCTGACTGCTCTAACCACTAGCCCACACTCACCCCTGAGTTTGGAATAGGAGAAGTTGATAAGCCTCTACCGTAAAGTAAACCATTGTCTGAGCCCGGTCAGTCCCTTGCTTCTCCACCAATCACGGTGGGGCTAGTAGGTTAGAGCAGGGGGCCGGGAGCCAGAACTCCTGGGTTCTATCGTTGGCTCTGGGTGGGGAGTGAGGTCTAGTGATCAGAGCAAGGGGCTGGGAGCCAGAGTTCCTGGGTTCTCCTGGACTATAAGGTGGATAGAAAGCTGGCTAGATTGTCGGGCTCAGCAGGTAGTGATCAACAGCTCGATGTCTAGGTGGCAGCTGGGATAAAGCAGAGTGCCCCAAGGGTCAGTCCTGAGGCTGATTTTGGTCAACATCTTTATTAATGATCTGGATGATGGGATGAATTGCACCCTCAGCAAGTTCGCAGATGACACTAAGCTGGGGGCAGAGGTAGATATGCTGGAGGGTAGGGATAGGGTCCAGAGTGACCTAGACAAATTGGAGGATTGGGCCAAAGGAAATCTGATGAGGTTCAACAAGGACAAGTGCAGAGTCCTGCACTTAGGACGGAAGAATCTCATGGACTCCTACAGACTAGGGACCGACTGGCTAAGCAGCAGTTCTGCAGAAAAGGACTTGGAGATTACAGTGGACGATAAGCTGGATATGAGTCAGCAATGTGCCCTCGTTGCCAAGAAGGCCAACAGCATATTGGGCTGTATTAGTAGGAGCATTGCCAGCAGATTGAGGGAAGCGATTATTCCCCTCTATTTAACACTGGTGAGGCCAAATCTGGGGTATTGCGTCCAGTTTTGGTCCCCCCACTACAGAAGGGATGTGGACAAATTGGACAGAGTCCAGCAGAGGACAATGAAAATGATTAGGTGGCTGGGGCACATGATTTATGAGGAAAGGCTGAGGGAACTGGGGTTATTAAGTCTGCAAAAGAGAAGAGTGAGGGGGGATTTGATAGCAGCCGTCAACTACCTGAAGGGGGGTTCTAAAGGGGATGGAGCTCAGCTGTTCTCAGTGGTGGCAGATGTCAGAACAAGGAGCAATGGTTGCAGTGGGGGAGGTCTAGGTTGGATATTAGGATACACTATTTCACTAGAAGGGTGGTAAAGCATTGGAATGGGTTACCTAGGGAGGTGGTGGAATCTCCATCCTTAGAGGTTTTTAAGGCCCATCTTGACAAAGCCCTGGCTGGGATGATTTAGTTGGTGTTGGTCCCGCTTTGAGCAGGGGGTTGGACTAGATACCTCCTGAGGTCTCTTCCAACCCTAATATTCTATGATTCTAGGAACAGGGCTGAGTGTATACACCAGCCAGCACATCTCTCCAAGAGTCGTGCCCTCCTGCAGTTAGAAACCATCAGTTCCTCCGCTCTCCCTAATGGAGGAAAACCCACTTTCCCTCCCAGCCTGTCTGGCTGCTCAGATGTGGCGGATCGGACCTGATGGTTCCATTCCCAGAACCCTTGGTAATGCAGCCACTTCCGGGGAGGAAGGAATCATCCCCTTGAGTCTCTATGAGTGGGGGACTCATTCTTTGGGGGATGGAATGACCACACCCCACATCCTGACTGGCACCTCCCCATCCCAGTGCTGGGTGCCCCCCATATGTGGACTGTTGTGTTCTCCTGTCTTGGGGTTCTCCTCTCCCTGTCCCCACCATGCACTTACTCAGCTGAGCTAGACAAATTTCCATCTTCCCGGCCCCCTCCCCAGGTCAGCTTCGCTCAGCTCTGATTGCCCAGTGCTGGGTGAGTGTGTTGAAAAAGTAAGTCACAAACCTTCACCGCCATTTGACCAGTGGAAGAACAGATGGAGCAGGGAGAGGAGATGACCATACTGGGGAAGGAACCCAGGAGTCCTGACTCCCTGCACCCTCTACTAATGACTAGACCCCACTCCTTGCCAGAGCTGGGGCTAGAACCCAGGAGTCCTGACTTCCAGCCCCCACTGTTTTAACCAGTGCACCCCACTCCTCTCCCACACTGGAGCTAGAATGCTGTGGTCAGCTGAGCCAGCAATCTCCCTTTTACTTTGCTGCTTGTTTGTGTTTTGATTTTGCAAAAGCAAAATTAAACTTTGCACAGAGGCTTGGGCATGCCTGGTAAAGGCAAATACACACCCATGAAGGCTGGAAGCAGAACCCAGGCGTCCTGACTCGCACTGCCCTGGCTTTAACCAGTAGACCCCACTCACCTCCCAGAGCTGGGAAAGGAATCCAGCTCTCCAGTTCTTTCTCTGGTCTCTCTCCTCTAACCCAGTCTTCTTCCAGGGTCAGTGATAGAACCCAGGAGTCCTGAATCCCAGCCACAACCCCTGCTCTAAACACTAGACCCCACTCCCCTCCTTACAAGCCCTGACCCAGGCAGCTAAAGAGCCCATCCTCACCTCCTTTCCAGCAGCCAGTGCACTGAGAGCCTGCAGAAGGGCTGGAACCCAGGTGTCCAGGCTGGGAGCCACCCCGAGTGATGTGTCAGGGACAAGCTGGTGGCTGGTCTCCTGCGTCCCGGCTGGGGAGCAAGTTTTGTGTAGCCCAGGTGGCAGGTTACGTTGTGTCTGTGGCTGTGCCCCAGAAAGCCCCACTGGTCCCTCTGCTTGGAAATCCACGCAGAAAGGATGAGAGATGCAATCGTTACTTCCTCGTGCCTTGCGGGAGGTGTGACTTGGCACCTCTTTGAGAGGGTGTGGTGTCCCCCCCCTCACCTGGTTACTGCACCCTGCTGTGGGCAAGGACTCCTGGGTTATATTCCTGGGAATGGGAGTGGAATCTAGCAGTTAGAGCAGGGCGGGCTGGGAGCCAGGACTCCTGGGTTGTATCCTCAGTTCAAGCGGCGGGGGGGGGTCTAATGGTTAGAGCGGGGGTGGGGGCTGGGAGCCAGAATTTCTGGGTTGTCTCCCCTATTCCAGGAGGGTAGTGGGGTCTAGTGGTTCTACCACAGGGCACGGAGGAGAGGCTGTGCTGAATTTAGGGTTATTTCTACAGCATCTTTCAGAAGCACGATATTAAATAAACAAACAAATCCGAGTTCATATTTCTTCGCTCAGGCTCCAGGCTCATAAAAAGCCTGCACAGAGCACCGAGACACGAACAATGGCCACAGCTGAGTGGGAGGGAATCCTGACTGACTGCTAAAGACAGAGGCAATGGGGCCAGATCCCAGCTGGGGTCAATCGCCGTAGCTCCATTGGAGTCAATGGGGCCAGATCCCCCTTGGTGAAAATCGGCTCCATCGGTTTGATGAGCCAGTGCCAGGAAAACAATGAGACGTCCCAAGGCTTTGCAAGCCATCCCAAGGCATCTTGGCCAGGGGGGCTGGGTGAGGGGATGGGGTCCCCAGCCTCAGCCCCCCATGCCCGTGGCCTTGCTTTGGGGAGGGATGAATGAGCCCCAAGAATGCAGACCCTCACCCCCAGGCTCATGCAGGGCTCTGGGTCCAGTGTCCTCCCTCCCTAGGGTGGAGCCGCATCAGTTACTATTTGCATAGTTCTGATAGCATCGGTGCTGTTGAGACAGACGGACGTTCATGTGGGAGTGCCACGGGCTGGCTTACCTGTCCTTCCAGAGGGGAGACGGGTTACAGATGAGGGCGTTTAGCACTGCAGGGTTCACGCTTGACATCTACGGACCCACCCTGTGCTCTTTTGCCATGATAGCCCTTGGCCCAGGAGTCTGGGCTCCCAGCCCTCCCCTGGCTCTAACCACTAGACCCTACTCCGCTCTCAGAGCTGGGGAGAAAACCCAGGAGTCCTGGCTCCCAGCCCCACCCCACCCCACCCCAGCAGCTCCAATCAATAGACCTCAAGCAGAGGAGCCGAATCCTGCCTGCCCCATGGTGGTTGGTTGCCCCATTAGCTGCAGGGAAGTTAGGCCAGACGGGTTCTGCCCTCGGCGAGACAGGAGGAAATGGCTGCCCACAGCAGCTGCCAGAGCTCATGCTGCACCCAGTGCAGGGACTCTCTGGTCAGGGCTGATATGGGGCCTTTGTACAACCCTCAGCACCCAAGCTTCTGCCCACAACATTTCCACAGATTTCCCCTAGGGGGCGCTTGGCCCGATCCGGCCCCAAGGCAAGAACTGGCTGGCTCTGGGGGAGTGGGGAATGGGGAATCATGAGGGGTGGGGTGGGGAGCATTTAGCCAGCTGGTGCCTGAGGGAGGGGCACCTCCCTCCTTTCCCCTTTCCTATCCCAGCTCCCAGCCCCACCTGCTCTAATGCATTAGGCCTCAATCTTCTCCTGGAGAGCTCACGTCTCTCCCCGCCTTTGCCATTACCCCAGGGGGCTGGGGTGGGTGCCCAGCGCCCAGCTGCTCGCTGTGCCAGGAGGCAAGGGAGACCCGCTGGGGGACATAGCGGGGGGGCAACATGCAAGAACCCCAATGATGAGCTCACCATGGCACCCCTTCCCTTGCCTAGTTCCGAGAAACAGACCCCCATCCTTCCTGCCCCAAGACACGGAGAACTGGTTCCACCTCACGTTGGACATCAGCCCAGCCGGGGTTATGTTCTGCCAATGGGATTTTTTGTTAGTGGCACTGGGGTTTATTATTTCTTTACGAGCCCGCTGGGGAAAATCTCATAACATTGCACAAAGGTCCTCGTGAGCAAAAGGCCCCATTGGGTGAGGTTTCGCTCCACCATCTCGGGAAGCAGATTGGCCATGTCACTGGTGGGGCTGGGCCCCATCTCCCTTGAAAGGGCCCCCTCCACCCCATGAGAAGCCCAAAGACTCCAGTTGGACTAGACTAAACCCTGTGCCCCAGGGAGAGACCCGGGGAGAGACTGAGACCAAGGCCCCTGAGCAGAGGGCGTCTCTGGGGCCACTCGTAACGTTCCACGGGCCACAGGCGAAGCCCTCAGCTGTTGTGCTAAACAGTCGAGTGGCTGGGACACGAGGCAGATATTACTCAGCAGCCTTGACAGGCCTCCACCTTCCTGGTGTGCGCTCCGCTGGTGCGCTGCAGCTACACGGGATGGACTCCTTTCTGCTGTCAGGGCTGTCCAGTGACAGGTCCCATCAGCCGGGGGAGCGGAGGAGCTGGTCTCCTGGAAGGACAGGAGAAGTCACACCACCCTTCCTGGCCGTGGTCCGTTGCTCGTTGCAGGAAGCTGGGCTGAGTTTCTAAATCTCCTGCCTACAGCCCACCCCAATATGGGTGAGCCGGCCGTGGAGATCAGCCGGGTCTTAGAGCACCATGGAGAGACCCCGTCTGGTTGATGAACTCTGAGGTCTGGCGTGGGGAGCAAAGAATAGGCAGATGGGTCCCATCAATGCCCCCATTTCAGGAACCCTCAGCGTGCCCCTCCACCAGCAACCTCCTGAGCATCACCCTCCTGGACGCAGCATGCACCTCCATGACAACCGCCCCATGGTTTATCTACCAACCCCGAACGGGCTAGGTCCTGACCAGCAACAATTGTGGGTGACAAATTTCCAGATGACGAGAGCCACATGCTTCTCCATGCTGAGGGGAGCTCTCCTGTTGCTATTCCACCCCTGCAGCTCCGGGGTGAGCTCTGCGCAGATCTCTGGGGGCCTGGCCTGTCGCCCTGAAGTGCTGCCACCCCACTGCTGCTCACCACAGGATGGGTGGTCCTGTCCCACTGGTTGGCGCTAGTTGACTGAGCCCAGAAGTGGTCCCACCAAGGGAAGTCACTCCTGGGAGCCCATGGACACAAACTAGCTGCTTGATTTCTTCTCTTATCCATATCATTGTGGCTGTTTCCAGCGCCATCCGGCTCTGTGATGGGCCGTACACGTGCATCTGCCTGTTTGTATTACTGACCACCAGGATTCTGGTGCCCAGAACGCTGCCCCATAGCCAGAGGTTTGGAAGTGGGGCTGGCTTGCCAAAGCCAAGCCAGAGGACCCGTCAGTCCCAGAATTCTAGGGGCATCCCACAACGTGTGAAATCCCAGGATGCGTAGAGGCGAGTGGCGGGAGGTTGCGGCAAGAGACGCTTTCCTGGAAGGCTGTGTGTTTATTTGGAAAGTGCGTGGCCAGCGGGGCTGTGTGGATGCAATGATTCAAAAGGGAAGTTGCTTAAGCCGGTGCAAGCCAGTGTTCACACGTAGCTTTGGGAGAGTTATCCCTGATTAAAGTGGAAACACCAAACCTGAAATAACTTGCAAGCGTAGACAAACCCTCGTTTGGGAATATTCCTTCTCAGCCTTCAGTTCAGGGCTGGCAGGAACCATAATACAGCCGAGACCTGGTGGAGGTGGAACTGTGGTCCCCACCCCATCCATCTCACTGCACCATCTGTGAATCCTCCGTGGCCACGTTCTCCGTGGCCTCCATCCAGACCCCAGGGCAGAGCCGGCCGAGCTGGAGCTTCTCCCAGGTGGCCTGCAGACATTCCAGGCAGATCTTCTGGAAAGACGAGGAGGAGAAGTAGAAGATGATGGGGTCTAAGCTGGCGTTGAAAGTGCTGAGGAGCAGGACGTAGACTCTCCACTCTGGGCTCTTATTCTCCACGTAGCCCACCACGTGGGAGATGTTGAAGGGGGTGAAGCAAACCAGGAAGAGGAGAAATGTAGCTGCCACCAGCCCGATGGCCCGACGCTTCCTCCTGAGGCTCACCAGTGGCAGGGAGCGTATGATGATGATGAATCTGGTGTAGCAGAAGGCGGTGATGCCCAGCGGAAGGCAGAAGAGGACCAAGAACATCTCCAGGCGGACGGGCAGCAGAACCGCCAGCTGGTGGTCAGTGAAGGTGGCGTAGCAGCGGGTGAGGTTGCCCGCTGTGTCATTGCCCCTGGCCTGGTACTGGACTACGTAGACCACGCTGCAGTGGGAGAAAGCAGCCACCCAGAACAAGGCCACGGCCACCATGGCATAGGACGGCCGGCGCCTCGCCTTGTAGCGGAGGGGGAAGGCCACGCTGAGGTAGCGGTCAACGCTGACGCCAGTGAGCGAGAGGGTGGTGAGGTAGATGCTGCTGAAGAAGAGGAGGCCGGAGAGGGGGCAGAGGAAATCTGGCATCTTCCACTTCATCTCCCAGGAGGCCTCGGCGATGCGGATGGGCAGGAAGGCCAGCAGCACCAGGTCGGACACCGTCAGGTTGAGGAGCAGGACGTCGGCTGGCAGCAGGCGCCGGCGGGCCTTCACCACGAAGACGCAGAAGGCCAGCAGGTTAAGGGGCAGGCCTGTCACGAAGGTGACCGTGTAGACGGCCAAGGAGAGCTGGGGGCTGCTGATGGAAGGCATGGTGGGAAGAAGGGGGTGGCAGGGGCTGGGTTGACAACAGCAACCAGGGATCCACTAGGCCTTGGGATGGGGATGGAGATGGATCTGGGTTGCCAATAGCAACGGGGGGCACACTAGGCCTTGCGATGGGGATGGAGGTGGCTCGGGGTGGCTAATAGCAATGGGGGACCCACCAGGCTTTGGGATGGGGATGGAGATGGATCTGGGTTGCCAATAGCAACGGGGGACACACTAGGCCTTGGGACAGGGCTGGAGGTGGGGCTGGAGGCAGGGCCAGATTGCCAGTAGCCACCGGGGCCTACTAGGCCTTGGGGTAGGGGTGAAGGCAGGGTTCTCGCAAGGCTCATTCACTGCAGAGAAAGGAGAGACAGGTGGGGTTAGTGAGCCCCCTTCGGGACCAGTCCTTAGACCAGTGGTTCTCAAACTTTTTTACTGGTGATCACTTTCACACAGCAAGCCTCTGAGTGCGACCCAGATTAAAACACTTTTTAATATATTGAACACCATTATAAATGCTGGAGGCAAAGCAGGGTTTGGAGTGTAGGTTGACAGCTTGCGACTCTCCATGTAATAACCTCGTGACCCCCTGAGGGGTCCCGACCCCCAGTTTGAGAACCTCTGCCTTAGACAAACTCCCTGGGGCCGAGGGGCAGCTCTTCGCTCTGTCTGTGCAGTTCCTGGTGCAGGGGGCTCTCGGGGCACCTGTGTGATACTGTAATGCATCAAAATAGCACTAATAAAATACAGCGCCTGGCGCATGGGGGTCCTGGGCCAGGGCTGGGGTGCCTGGGTGCACAGCGCTAATAACATACAGCACCTGACACAATGGGGTCTTGGTCCATCATTAGGGCTCTTGGGAGCTACCATAATGCACCTAATAAATAGCACTAATATAATGTACAGCACCTAGCGCAATGGGGTCCTGTGCCATGCCTGGCAGCCCCTCGAGCCTACCACAGTACAGATAAGACTATTACTCATCATTCCATTTAGTGGGAAACTTTCAAAAGCACTGACCTCGCTCCCTTCCACTCAGAACCCTTTGTTTTCTGAGTGACAATTTTGAAAGTTTTTTCCAAGAATTAGGGAGCAAAAAACCCAAACCCACACCCACACTTTGTCTCAATCTCTGCCCCCCCCCTTTTTTTTTGTAATTTCCCGACCTCAGAAAAGAGGATGGGAAAATTACAACAGTGAGTGAAAGTGGGGAAATAAAAACATTTTCATTCCCCCGCCCCCTTTTATCTCACTGGGGGAAAAGATCATAGATTCCAAGGCCCAAAGGGACCATTACAGTCATCCAGTCCCACTCTGAGCAGCGCCCGATCCAGGACCCCACGCTGGGGGTCCGGCCATCGGTGACGGATCACTCCCTCTCTGAGGCAGTGAGCCCCTGGGCCCAGCACCCCACGGCACCTCATCCCATCTTGACTGGGGATTTAGTTGGGGATTGGTCCTGCTTTGAGCAGGGGGTTGGACTAGATACCTCCTGAGGTCCCTTCCAACCCGGATATTCTATGATTCTAGGATTCATCTCCGCTCCAGCGCTCTAAGATGTTTACATTGTTCCCGGCCTGGAGCGAAACTGTTACTGTTCCCCAAGAACTGCTATAAATCCTCCCGGCCAACAGCTTGATGTCTCTCCCAGTCACATTATGGCAGGGACAAGGTGTTCCACCTTCCTATGTCTCACCTATAGGGGGCTCTGGTTACTCAGGACCCCTGGGGTCTATTCCCAGTTCTCTGAGGGGAACTGAGTCTAGTGGTTAGAGCAGGGGAGGCTGGGTGGGGTTTAGTGGTTAAAGCAGAGGGGCTGGGAACCAGGACTCCTGGGTTCTGTGCCCAGCTCTGGGAAAGGAATGGGGTTTAGTGGTTAAAGCAGAGGGGCTGGGAACCAGGACTCCTGGGTTCTCTCCCCAGCTCTGGGAGAGGAGTGGGGTTTAGTGGTTAAAGCAGAGGGGCTGGGAACCAGGTCTCCTGGGTTCTGTGCCCAGCTCTGGGAAAGGAATGGGGTTTAGTGGTTAAAGCAGAGGGGCTGGGAACCAGGACTCCTGGGTTCTCTCCCCAGCTCTGGGAGAGAGTGGGGTTTAGTGGTTAAAGCAGAGGGGCTGGGAGCCAGGACTCCTGGGTTCTCTCCCCAGCTCTGGGAGAGGAGTGGGGTTTAGTGGTTAAAGCAGAGGGGCTGGGAGCCAGGACTCCACCACAGCCACACCTGTCCCCGGGGTAATGGCCCTGCCAGACAAAGAGCAATGGGCAGAGGCTCCCAGCATTCCATGTGGGCCGAGTGAGTGCCATGCTCCCGCGGCAGTGGCTGGGGAGCCCTCTGGGGCTGTGGGGCTTAGTGGTTGAGTCCAGACAGAGGGACGAGGGTAGACAGAGGCCCTGTGACCACAAGGCCAGGAGCTGCCACCCAGATGGCTCCTGAGCTCTCAGAGAAACCACCACACTGAGCCAGCCCCTAGGTTATGAGGAATGGAGCCCTGGGGGGGGGGAGAACATGCCCGGAGCCAGCCCGTCCCCCACCCTGGGGCCAGATTGGAACTGGTGCCCCATAGAGGGGAAAAGGCCCCATGTCCCATTCCCCACCCATCTCTCCTCTGAGCATTCACAGCTCTCTCCCTGATCTAAAAACCTACCAGGGCCCATCTCCTCAGGAGAGATATAGAGATACGGTGTATGGAGATGGATAGGTCGAGGGGATGGATAGAGGGGGGTGTTTGGGGATAGACAGACAGATAGATAACGGCAGTGCAGTCCTTACCCCATGTCCAGCTCCGATTCTCTACCAGACCAGTTCTCTGAGCAAAGCAGATCATTCCTCTGGCCCTGGCTGGGTAAATCAGCCTCCTGTCCAGGATGGGGTCGATGTGACAGCTGATAGGGACAACACTTTGGAGCCCAAAATAAACCGAGGTGTCGATGCTTCACGCAGCATTGGTGGAGCAGGAAGAGGTGACCAGAGCACCAAAATAGACACCCTGTTCTCTGTAGCTGCCACTGACATCTGCACTGGGAAACTTCCCCATCCCCTGAGAGGGGAGAACCTGCCTGTTCAACCACTAGACCCCACTCCCCTCCCAGAACTGGGGATAGGACCCAGGAGACCAGGCACACAGCCTCCAC
Source organism: Mauremys mutica (assembly GCF_020497125.1). Lineage (NCBI taxonomy): Eukaryota > Metazoa > Chordata > Testudines > Geoemydidae > Mauremys > Mauremys mutica. The sequence goes on from NC_059088.1 coordinate 13,393,699, forward strand.
TGCTTCAATCCCGAGACCCCCCTCTCCTGCCAGTGCCAGGGATAGGACCCAGGGGTCCTGACTCCCAGCCTCCCTGCTCTAACCACTAGACCCCCCTCACCTGCCAGAGTTGGAGACAGAACCCAGGAGTCACGTCGCCCAGACCCCACTCCTTTCTAACAAAAGGCACTTCCCCTGAGCTGTAGGAACCGAAGTCCTTTTCCTGGTTCCTTTTCCTACTCGCTGGAGCAGTGTCTCACACCCTCACCCGTCCTGATCTGGATCAGCCCCCACACCAGTACCCCCGCCCAGCCAGCCAGTGGGCACAGGACAGACGGCTGGGAGCCAAGCTCTGGAGCCTGCATGGACCCCCTCCCCAACCAGAATTGGGGCCCACTGCCAGGCACTACACAGACACCCAGCAAGCAGCTAAGAGATGAGCACCGCAAACTTGGAAGGCTTCGAGGTGGTGGGATATGGGGCATGGGGCCTTTCCCCTTTAGAGGGTGCCAGCTCCGCTCTGGCCCCAGGGACGGGAACTGGCAGGGGTTGTTTTGAGGGGGAGGGCAAGGAATGGCACACGGAGCCTTTTCCCTCTAGTTTTGCTCTAGTGGCTCAGAGACCAACTCTCCCTCCCCCTGCCAGTGTCCTGGGTCACGAAGCATCGCTGGGCCCTGGGAAACCGCCCTCCGCGCTTGTTGGCTGAACCGGAGAGACAGCAGCGGGTGGGGCCGCTAGGCAAGACCTGAGCAACCAGGGAAGAGTTGAGGTGTCTGGCCCCGGAGTCCCCAGTGCAGGGCTCCCCTCGCCAAACACCTATCCCCCTTCCCTCTTCCCCAAACTCTGACCCCTTGTCAACTGCAGCTGGCTACAAAGCTTAGGCTAGGGATCAGCAGCCTTTCAGAAGCGCTGTGCCGAGTCTTCATTTAGTCACTCTAATTTAAGGTTTTGCGTGCCGGTAATACATTTTAATGTTTTTAGAAGGTCTCTTTCTATAAGTCTATAATATAGAACTAAACTATTCTTGTATGTAAAGCAAATGAGGTTTTTTAAAATGCTTAAGAAGCTTAATTTAAAAGTAAATTAAAATGCAGAGCCCCCCGGACCGGTGGCCAGGACCCGGGCAGTGTGAGTGCCACTGAAAATCAGCTTGTGTGCCGCCTTCGGCACGCGTGCCATAGGTTGCCTACCCCTGGCTTAGGCAAAGAGGGAAATTGGGGGTGGGGCAAGCTGGTAGTTACAGGGGAGCTGCGACAGTTTCAAGGAGCCCAGAGCCCACCCACAATAGTTTCGAGGGTGCCCTGAGCTCCCTTGACAGTTTCTAGAGACCCTAGAGATAACTCATGTTTGTAGGGAGCCTGGAGCCTAGAACCGATAGTTTTGAGGGAGTCCCAAGCCCCCTGTGATTGTTTTGAGGGAGCCCAATCATCCCTGTGGTGATTTCAGGGAAGCCCAGGGCTCAACCACGTAATTTCTAGGAACCCAGCCTTGCTTCCCCTCGTAGGAGTTCCTAAGAACCCCAGTTTCTGCTCTGGACAGTTTCTAGGAGCCCAACCACCCCCTCCCACAGGTTCGCAGCAATTTCCAGCCACGCCTCCAAACCACAGGCAGGCCTGGCGGTTTCAAGCAACTTCTGCTTTTGCAGAGCCCTAAAGTGGAACCAAAGGGAGGGAGGGGGATGAAGGGGGGTGGATTCGTCCAGATCCTCCTGTGACGCTCTGTACCTCAGAGGAACCCCTACACCTCCATGTTCATCTTTATAAAATGATTGTGTGGTAGCCAATGCAAAGTGTGTCCGGTTGGGTGTCTTCGGAAGGCTCATGATGCCCTGAGCATTGTTATAGTGATGTTATTGCAGTGTTATAGGTGATAATTTAATGTATATAGTTATGAGGCTGAAAATGTGTCTTCATGGCTTAAAACAAGCCCAGGCAAAAACTCTCCAAGAGCAGAGGGGCAGTTCACACCTCATCAGGGCATGGACGGGACAAACCCAGCCCAGCCTCACGGGAACAAAGGACACTGGCCTAGGCAGCAACAAAGGATCTGTTAGACCCTCGAAGGAGTCACCCCCCTTCCTTTGGGCAGTTTGGGACGGCGATGAGGTGATGCTCACCTGACTCTGAATTGGGGGGAGGGGCAAAGCCAAGAGGGAAGAAAGGACACGATAAAAGGGGGAGACGTTTGCCAGGCTCTTCCTCTCTTTTCCGCCTCCATCGACAGACACCAGCACCAAGGGACTGAAGCGCTGATCAAAGGGGAGAGCCTGGCTGCAGAGCACCCAGCCAGCCTGTGGGGAGAAGCATCTCAGTTTGTAAGGGCACCGAAAGTGTTAAGAGCAGCTTAGAGCGCGTTTTGCTTTTATTTCATTTGACCAAATCTGACGTGTTCTGCTTTGACTTCTCATCGCGTAAATCTACTTGTTTATTCTGCCTGGAGCCGTGCGTTTGGTTTCAGGCGTGTCAGAGGCTCCCCTTGGGATAACAAGCCTGGGACATATCAATTTCTTTGTGACACTGGCGAACTTATAGAAGCTGCAAAGAGTCCTGTGGCACCTTATAGACTAACAGACGTATTGGAGCCTGAGCTTTCGTGGGTGAATCCCCACTTCGTCGGATGCATGTGGTCAGATGCATACAGAAGCTTGCAGCGTCCAGCGGGCATAACTGGACACTGCGAGACGGAGGTTCCTAGGGTTGTGTCTGGGACCGGAGATGTTGGCTAGTGTCATTCGGTTGCAGACTCCAAGGAGCAGCTGACATGCCAGAGGCTGTGCGTGAACAGCCCAGGAGTGGGGGTCTCACAGCAGAGCAGGGTAAGGCCGGCTCCCAAAGGCAAGGACTGGAGTGACCTAGCAGACCACGGGTCCAGAGAACCCGGAGGGGAACGTCACACCGCCCCCTCCTGGCAAGCGGCAAAACTGCTGAGCTCAGCACAGCAGCGGGAATGACGTCTAGGCCCCAGGGGCCGGGCAATACAGTTCTCCTCTGCTGCCACCTAGTGGGCAGAGGGGAGACTGGCGGGTGCCTGGTCATTGAGTCTCACCTGCCCAGGTGTGTTGGATGGGCAGCGCTGAACCCAGGCCGAGGGGCAGCTGGGCCGAATGGGGCAATCAGAACTAGGAAGGGAGAGGCTGCATCGGCTGCACCTCCTGCTGGCCCCTTCTCCCCATTTAGACAGAGGGAACCTGAGGCACAGAGCGAGGCAGGGACTCGCCCAGGGTCACACTGGCACTTGGGAATAGGACCCAGGAGTCATAACTCCCAGGCCCCCCTGCTCTAACCACTAGGCACCACTCCCCTCTTATAGCTGGAAATAGAACCCAGGTGACCCCACTCCCCTCCCAGATCTGGGAATAGAACCCAGGAGTCCTGGCTCCCAGCCCCTGCACTGTGCTGTGAGTCCAGCACACCCGTTTCAGCGGGGCCTGATCTCAGTCGAATGATAGCTACAATAATTATATTAATAATAACGACCCCACTGGAGCTGGGAAAACTTTATTTATTAAATCAACACGGATCCGTTAGTGGAATGCAATTTACAGCCACTGGGCAAAAGAGTCAGTGCTCGGGTGGAGTGGTGAGACCCCTGGGTGATCCCAATTGGCCCCAGCTTGAGGGTCTGGCCCCACTGACTCCCATGGAGCTACAGCCCATTGACACCAGCTGGGATCTGGCCCCATTGCCTTTGTTCCTACTAACTCATTGATCAGTCCTGGGACATTCTTGCAGGAGCTGAGTATCAGAGGGGTAGCCGTGTTAGTCTGGTTCTGTAAAAGCAGCAAAGAATCCTGTGGCATCTTATAGACTAACAGACGTTTTGCAGCATGAGCTTTCGTGGGTGAATACCCACTTCTTCGGATGCAAGAGCTGGGATTTCATTGACAGGATTCCCACTGAATTGTATTTTGGAATATTTCTACGTCCAAGTTACACAGATCTCCCAGTTACCTTGCACATATCTCTAGCACCTTCCATCCACAAAGGGTAGGAATCATGGCCTCAGTGCCAAAATGCAGCCACCTCTGGGGCCAGGCAGCTGGGGAGCAGCCACATGGGGGTGGCTTACCTGGTGCTGAGATGCAGCCACCTCTGGGGCAGGGCAGCTGGGGAATAACTGCACAGTGACACCTCATAATCTGGCTCACCCAATGCAGACCTACAGGACGGAGTTTAGTCTATTTCCCCAGTAGCAGGGTTAGCCATACAGACTATTTCACCCTATGGAGGTGAGGGGGTCTGGATCATCCTCTATATCCAATTCTCCCACGGCAGGATCCGTCCCATGGGGCTATGAAATGACCACAAGAAATTTGGACCCTGCCATCACACCCCGCCTGGCATCTCCTCACCCCCCGTCCCAGCCCAGTCAGGGATGTCCCCATCCTAAGGGGTCTTTCAAGACCACTAATGGTCAAGGTCATGACCATGCACCCATGTCTTAGTGGAAAACGGCTACCTTACCCCCTAGTCCTGTCAAAACCAGACACCTCCTTGTCCTAAGGGGGATGTGTACTGACCCACGGATAGGCCAGGTTCTTGGACTCACGTGCCAGCCAAGGTCGGAGACTACAAGTGCCATGGAGACTCTGTAAAGACCATGAATTTCCCGGTCCTTGGTCTCATGTCCTATCCAAGATTGGAGGTTCCAGGTGCCATGGGAAATCTGTAATGGTCATGAATTTCCTGATCCTTGGTCCTGCGTCCTATCCGAGATTGGAGGCTCCCAGCCCAGTGGGGAATTTTTAAGGTTCATGAGCAGCTGGGTCCCACAGCCCATCCAAAGTTGCCAATCTCCCCGAATCCCGTCCCAACAGAGTTTGGTGTCTCCTTGTTCCATGGTCACTTGGAGCTCCCCACCTTGGGGCCCGTACTTCCCAGCGATGCAGCCCCCTTCTCAGGCTGCCCCTTGCCTGCCTCCTTGTGACCCATGGTCATCTTCTGCCGGAAGGAGCTGCAACGCTGCCCCACCGAGCGCCACACCCAGGCCAGGCCCTCGTCCCTGGCCGAGGAGAGGAAGTAGAAGATGAGCGGGTCCAGGAAGGCGTTGCAGGCACCGGGCAGCAGCGCCACCCTGCGCCACCAGACATCTTCGCCGCGGACGTAGCCCACCACGTGGGACAGGTTATAGGGGCCGAAGCAGAGCACGAAGACAGAGAGCGTGGCCACGGCCAGCCGCACCGCCCGGCGCTTCTTCTGCTCGTGGAGATGGGACTTGACGAGGACGTGGATGCAGCCAGCGTAGCAGAAGACTGTGATCACCAAGGGCAGGAAAAACAGGGCCACGGAGAGCTCCAAGCGGACTGGAGCCAGCAGGGCCAGCTGCTCTGGACTGAACTCCTGGTAGCAGGCGCTGCCGTTGCCCATAAAGAGGGTGGCGTTGGCGCCCAGCGAAGTCTCCAGGATGAGCAGCAGGACGCCGTGAAAGGCCACCAGGGCCCAGATGGCCACACAGACCAGGCAGGAGTAAAGGGGCTTCTTGTAGAGCTGGTAGCGGATGGGGAAGGCGGCGCCCAGGTAGCGCCCGGCACTGACCGCCGTCAGGAAGCAGGTGCTGGCGTAGAGCGTGCCGAAGTGGGCCAGGCTGTAGAGGGGGCAGAGAAAGCTCGGTGGGGACCAGCCCGGCGGGACGACCTCCAGGATCTTGAGCGGCAGGATGAGGACGAAGGCCAGGTCCGAGAGGCAGAGGTTGATCATGTAGATGAGGTTGGGGGTGAGGCGGGCGCGGGCGCGGCGGAAGAAGATGTACAGCGCCAAGATGTTGGCGGGCAAGCCCAGCAGGATGGTGACGGAGTAGACAGCCAGGGCCAGGGTGTCCACCGGGTCCATGGTGCCAGCTCAGCGGGGGGTGGAGGAGGGAGGCATCTCAGCTGGGGCTGGAATGATAACAAGGATGAGCCCCCTGCACCTTGTCCCCTAGATACACTCCCACATCCCTGCCCCACGCCCCTAGATCCACACCCCAGATCCCTGCCCCACGGTCCATCCCCTAGATCCACCCCCATCCATGCCCCACAGCCGCATCCCCTAGATCCACCCCATCCATGCCCCATGTTCCCTAGAGCCACACCCCAGATCCCTGTCTCACGACCGCGTCGCCTAGATCCACCTCCTCATCCTTGCCCCGCAGCCGCATCCCCTAGATCCACCACCCCCATCCCTGCCCCATGACCATGTCCCTTCGATCCACTCCCATCCCTGCCCCATGGCCACATCTCCTAGATCCACCCCCATTCCCCGCCCTACGGCCGCGTCCCCTAGATCCACCTCCACATTCCTGCCCCACAATCACACACCCTGGATCTACCCCCAGTCCCTGCCCCATGGCCGTGTCCCCTAGATCCACCCCCAGATTCCAGCCCCATGGCCATGTCCCCTCGGTCCACCATGATCTTTGCCCCACGGCAGTGTCCCCTAGATCCACCCCCCATCCCTGCCCCATGGCCGCATCCCCTAGATCCACCTCCATGTCCCTGCCCGTGTCCTTTAGATCCACCCCCAGGTTCCTGCCTCATGGCCATGTCTCCTAGATCCCACCTCTCTGGCTCACCCCGCCCCATCCCTGCCCCATGGCCACATCCCATAGCTCCTACCTCTCTGGCTCAGCTCCCCACAGCTGCGCTCCTGCCTGGCCTGGCCCCGGGGACGTGGCGAGCTGCGGTGCCAGCGGTCGCTGGGGGCGTGGATCAGCCTCCTCCCAGGTGGGATGAAATTGCCCAGAAGGAATTGTTCAACCAGGGCAGCTTCATCCCCTGGCTACGTGGCTGGGCCATAAAGCCATAAAAACCCAGGGAGGCGCAGGGGGCTGCCCTGCCCCACAGGCCCTTCTGCCTCGTGCCCCCCAGCTGGAGCGACTGAGAGGGAGAGAACAGCCGCCGAGGCGGGGGCACGGCTGGATTATCCCCCACGGGGAGTGGATCCCTCTGTGTGGACCCGGAGCTGGGACCCCCAAGTAGGACAGACACTCAGCCCCATAAGGTCACCCGATAAATGGGACTCGCCCCCTCATCCTGGGAGGAGATTCAGAGGCAGCTGCCGCTCATCGATCCCTGCATGGTGGTTTCCTAACTGCCCCGCCCCAGAGGTGGCTGCATCTCGGTGCTGGGTGAGCCATCCCCGTGCAGCGTCACTGTGCGGCTCTTCCCCAGCTGCTCTGCCCCAGAGCTAGACGCATTTCTTGGGGGCTCCTTTAAAAGCAGCTGGATCCCCCCCTTGTTAGTGAAAAGCAGCATAGCATGGCATTCACGTGTGCAATAGGCGCTTTCTACCCAACTGCCAACGTAGTGGTTTCTCCTATCGCCAGAGCCGAGGCTAGAACTCAGGAGTCCTGGCTCCCAGCCCTTTTTGCTGTCAGCTCATCAGCTGTCAAGGCCTGTTATTTTGGCAGCTGATACAAAGCTCAAGGAGCGAACTCCCCCCCAGATCCATATCGCTCTGCTTGTTTCCGTGACTGTGTGCTATTTCCGCTGGGAGAGATAACGTGGTTTTAGAGACACACAGGAAGGCAAGGTCAACTCACTAGAGCGAATTACTCCCTCTGAAGTGCTTCTGCAGGAAACCCCCAGCATGATCTCATGACCGAGCTGGCTGCATCTCAGGCCCGGTGAGCTGTCCCCATGTGGTGTTATGTGCAGCTGTTCCCCAGCTGCCCTGCCCCAGAGGTAGCTGCATCTCAGCGCCGGGTGAGCCATCCTCATACGCTGTTATGTGCAGCTGTTCCCCAACTTCCCCACCCCAGTGGTGGCTGCATCTTGTAGTCGGTCAAGGAGTCCCCATGCGGCGTTATGTGTGGCTGTTCCCCAGCTGCCCTGCCCCAGAGGTGGCTGCATCTCAGCACCAAGCTAGACCTCCCCATGCAGTGTTGTGTGCAGCTGTTCCCCAACTGCCCCACCAGCATCTCAGAGTCCATCAAGGTATTCCCAGCTGCCCTACCCCTTACAGGCATTAAGTCACTCGCACCTACACCATAGCAGGAAACTGAGGCACAGGTTAGGGAAGGACAGAATGGAGGAGAACCCAAGAGTCCGGATTCCCAGCGCCCCCAGTGCCATGCTCTGGCATTGCATCCCCTCAGGAGACCTCAGATAAATACAGCTCCAGGCGAATGCTCATAGATCAATTTATTTCTTTTCCTGCTGTGGCAGCTGCGCCGGTTTATCTTGGCAGCGGGGGCCGAACGCTCCGGTGCTTTCAAGCTGAGAGCTGTTTACAGAACTTGCTATTTGACCAGTTCCTGCTGCAGTTAATAGCCTGTAAAGTATTTTTATTGCTGATCCTACGGCGGGAAGAGATGCCAATTACAGCCCTGATTCCTCGTGCCAGGCGCGTGCTAGCCCAGGCACTCGTTAATCAGAACGGAAAGCACTGAGTGACTGCATGCGGCTGTTCCCTGGCTGTCCCACCCCAGAGCTGGCTGCATCCCAGCACCGGATGAGCCATCCCCCCGCAGTGTTGCTGGGAGGCTGTTAAACAGACACTACGCTTATAAACATTTCAGTGAGCATTGCAAATCCTCCCCCTGGCCCCCCAGTTCGATCCCACTCCCCTCCCAGAGCTGGGGCTGGAACCCAGGAGTCCTGGCTCCCAGCCCCCACGCTCCAACCTACAGCGCACTAGAAAAGCTGCAGCAGGTTGAGCTGGCTCTTGAGCGCTAGTTGTGGGGTCCCCTGCCCTGGGGGGTCCCCTATCACCTGGGTGGGGAGGTAGGGGAGTGAGACTTGGCCAAACCAGGCTCAGCTTGTAGGGGAATCACCCACGGCCTGTGGGCCTCAGGGGGGTCGCCGTGCTGGGCGGCTAAACCTCAGGGGCGAATTACCGCCGAAGCGGGACCCGCCGCCAAAGCGCAGCCGGGTCTTCGGCGGTAATTCGGCAGCAAAGACCGGGAGCAGAAGAAGCTCCGGGGGCCGGGGACCTGCGAGAGTTTTCTGGGGCCCCTGGAGCGAGTGAAGGACCCCGCTCCAGGGGCCCCGAAAAACTCTCGTGGGGGCCCCTGTGGGGCCCAGGGCCTGGGGCAAATTGCCCCTCTTGCCCCCCCCTCTGGGCGGCCCTGCCTGGGGATAGCTGGGGAGAGGGGGTAACCGGGGAAAGCGCCCCCTACTGCAGACAGGTGTGTCCTACAGCCAGCTGGGGAAGTGTGTGTGTGTGTGTGTGTGTGTGTGTGTCCCTGCTGCCCCCTGCTGGCTGGAACACCCCACCCCTTGCTCTGTGTGTGTGTGTGTGTGTGTGTGTGTGTGTGTGCTGCCCCCTGCTGCCCCCTGCTGGCTGGGACACCCCACCCCTTGCCGTGTGTGTGTGTGTGTGTGTGTGTGTGTGTGCTGCCCCCTGCTGGCTGGAACACCCCACCCCTTGCTCTGTGTGTGTGTGTGTGTGTGTGTGTGTCCCTGCTGCTCCCTACTGGCTGGAACACCCCACCCCTTGCTCTGTGTGTGTGTGTGTGTGTGTGTGTCCCTGCTGCCCCCTGCTGGCTGGGACACCCCACCCCTTGCCGTGTGTGTGTGTATGTGTGTGTGTGTGTGTGCTGCCCCCTGCTGCCCCCTACTGGCTGGAACACCCCACCCCTTGCTCTGTGTGTGTGTGTGTGTGTGTGTGCTGCCCCCTGCTGCCCCCTGCTGGCTGGGACACCCCACCCCTTGCCGTGTGTGTGTGTGTGTGTGTGTGTGTGTGTGTGTGTGTGTGTTGCCCCCTGCTGGCGGGGACACCCCATCCCTGGCCCCTGCGTCACATCTCCCGTGTTTAGCGCTAGCTGCACAGACTCTGCCCGCCCTGCCCCCGCTCTGCTCCCCTGTCCAGATCCAGCGCTAGAGCCACTGACCCTCCCCCATCCCCCACAGGCTCTGGGTCTCTAGGAGGGGCCTGGCCTCCAGAGCTCAGCTGGGGCTGAGAGTCCAGAGTGGCTCGGGGCCACACCCTGTGGGTCCATGGCCCAGCCCTGTGGGTCTATAGCCAGGCTCTGTGGGTCCATGGCCGGGCTCCACGGGTCCATGGCCGGGCTCCGTGGGTCCATAGCCAGACTCTGTGGGTCCATGGCTGGGCTCCGCGGGTCCATAGCTAGGCTCTGTGAGTCTATGGCCAGGCTCCGTGGGTCCATGGCCGGGGTCCGTGGGTCCGTGGCCAGGCTCCGAGGGTCCGTGGCCGGGCTCCGTGGGTATATGGCCGGGCTCCGTGGGTCCATGGCTGGGCTCCGTGGGTCTGTGGCCAGGCTCCGTGGGTCCGTGGCCAGGCTCTATGGGTCTGTAGCCAGGCTCCGTGGGTCCATGGCTGGGCTCCGTGGGTCTGTGGCCAGGCTCCGTGGGTCCGTGGCTGGGCTCCGTGGGTCTGTGGCCAGGCTCCGTGGGTCCGTGGCTGGGCTCCGTGGCCAGTGGGGAGCCGGCCCCGTCCGGGGAAGGTCAGTGCCTCAGGGCCGCGTACTGCACGCTCGCCTCCGACTCCGAGTCCGACTCGAACTCCCAGCGGCCACGTGGGGCCCGGGTGCGCGGCGGCAGCACCAGGGTGCAGTAGTTTAGCTCCTCCTCCTCCTCCGGCCGGGCCCCCATGTTCTCGTAGTCGCCCTTCGCTTCGCCCTGGGGAGGCAGGCGGGGGTCAGAGAGGGACAGCTACAGACACCAGCCCCCAGCCCCGCCTGCTGGGACCCCCCCAGCTCGCAGCCCGCAGCCCCCCGCCAGCCCAGCCCTGGGCTTCTCCCAGCTCTGCCAGTGCCCCTCACTCCCGCCCGCAGCCCCTGCCAGCCCAGCCCTGGGCTCCCCACCCCCAGCTCTGCCGGTGCCCCTAACTCCCGCCCGCAGCCCCCTGCCAGCCCAGCCCTGGGCTCTCCACCCCCCAGCTCTGCCGGTGCCCCTAACTCCCGACCTGCAGGCCGCAGCCCCCTGCGAGCCCAGCCCTGCCCCCCAACCCACGCTGCCAGAGGAGAGCTGATGTTAAATGAAGATGCCTCAGGACATAATAGGCCCGTTGCAGGCTCCCCAGGGTGTTCATGGCTGGTTTAGATTCCAGCTGCTCGGGGGAAGGGCAGGGTATTTTTATCTTATCTCAACAAATGATTTTATTTTGAGAGCGAAAGTTTATTCTAAGTCACGTGAGAGACACGAAAAGGGAACTAGAGGCAGAAAAACAACCTGTCCAGCCTGCTATGCCGGGGTGTCTTAGCCCGATACAGTCCCATCACCCCTGCGATCCCAGCCCTGGGCTCCTCCCCCCAGCCCTGCCGGTGGCCCTCACTCCCGACCCGCAGCCCCTGCGATCCCAGCCCTGGGCTCCCCCCAGCCCTGCCGGTGCCCCTCACTCCCGACCCGCAGCTCCTGCGATCCCAGCCCTGGGCTCCCCCCAAGCCCTGCCGGTGCCCCTCACTCCCGACCCACAGCCCCCTGCTAGCCCAGCCCTGGGCTCCCCCCCAGCCCTGCCGGTGCCCCTCACTCCCGACCCGCAGCTCCTGCGATCTCAGCCCTGGGCTCCCCCCCAGCCCTGCCGGTGCCCCTCACCCAGTGACAGATGGGCATTGCCCAAGCATCACAGTTAAGGGGCCTAGAGGACACAGGCTCTGAAGTGATGGGGCTCTGGGGGGACCCAGGGTAACCCCAGGCTGGTACCTTGGGTGGCAGGTTTGGTTTCTTCACCACACTGTAAATAACAGTTTCATCCGGGGGCCCTGGCTTCACTCGCTGCTTCGAGTTTCCTGGCACACTGGGAGGAAATCGACAGCTCTGATGAGAAGCAGCCAGGACTCCTGGGTTCCCTCCCCACCCCTGGGAGAAGCCAGGACTCCAGGGTTCCCTCCCAGGCTCAGGGAGGAGCCAGGACTCCGGGGTTCCCTCCCGGGCTCAAGGAGGAGCCAGGACTCCTGGGTTACCGCCCGGGCTCAGGGAGAAGCTGGGACTCCATACTGGGGGCAGAGAAACTCATTTCTCCTCCGCCGGTTCCTTTCCTTTGTACCTGGCAGGGGCGGTTGGCCCCTGGGGGTGGCTGGGTGGGAACTGGAGTGTAGCATAATTGACAGCATCTCCGGATACTCCATTCAGGCACCCCACCGAGCTGGCGGGCCGATGGGTTTTCAAAGGTTCCCGTCTCCTAGGCTGAGAGAGAGACAAAACATTCCATTGAGTGCATGGGGATGGCTCGCCCAGCTCTGAGATGCAGCCACCTCTGGGGCAGAGCAGCTGAGGAACAGCCGTTCAGTGATGCCACAAGTTTAGGATGGGAAGTGAAGAAAAATCCTCTCTTCTTGTAATGTCTGAGAGGGCTTGGCGGAGGCAGAACAGAATTTCCCACGCTGGGGTTTCGCCCACACGCTGGGTTTGATGTCCGGAAGTTTAGGGAATGGTCTCAGGAACCTTTAATGACCCCAAGGGCTCAGGACTAGAAATTCAACTCTGATCTGCTATAGGGCAACGCCCTGCAGCACGGCGCCCCCTAGCACCGCCCTAGGCATTACAACCAGCCCTGACTGCCAGGGGAGAGCCCCACCCTGCCCCCTGCAGCACAGCGCCCCCTAGTGCCGCCCTGGGGCACTGAGGCCAGCCCTGACTGCCAGGGGACAGCCCCCGCCCCCTGCAGCACAGCGCCCCCTAGTGCCGCCCTGGGGCACTGAGGCCAGCCCTGACTGCCAGGGGACAGCCCCCGCCCCCTGCAGCACAGCGCCCCCTAGTGCCGCCCTGGGGCACTGAGGCCAGCCCTTATTGCCAGGGGAGAGCCCCCACCCTGCAGCACAGCGCCCCCTAGTGCCGCCCTGGGGCACTGAGGCCAGCCCTGACTGCCAGGGGACAGCCCCCGCCCCCTGCAGCACAGTGCCCCCTATCAAAAAATCTCTCACCAAGAACAATCCCCTTCGCCTGCCCAGAGGTGCCACAACCAGCTCGGGAAGACGCCGCTTCCTCCTGCAATGACAATGTGGAGCAGGGTCAAGAGCCAGGACTCCTGGGTTCTACCTCTGGCTCTGGGAGGGGAGTGGGGTCTAGTGGTTAGAGTGGTGGGGGGTAGGAGGGGAGTTTCCCGGCTGCACGAGCCTGTCGCAGAGGTCAGGCTGCCCGGCTCCGTGGGTGCTGATCCCTGGGGATTGGGGATGCCCGGGCTGGGGGTGAGGAGAGGTTTCTGCTTACCATCGCCTGAGGGTGAAGATCAGCACCAGTAGCAGGGGGATAAACGCTACCACCACACCGATCCCTAGAGCCGCGTTCTTGGCTATAGTCATGGAGCTCCCTGCAAAACAGAGAGCAAGGAATGGGGGGCACGGGAGTGGGGGCCAGTGGTTAGAGCAGCTCAGGATTGAGGGGCCCCAGCAGAGCTGGGAGCCGGGTGAGCCCAGTGCTGGGCTAGCAGGGGCTGCGGGTCGGGATTGAGGGGACCAGCACACAGGCCCCTTACAGTAGACGGTGAGGTGGATGGGCGAGGAGTCCCCGTAGGAGATCTGGTTTCTGGCCCGACAGTGGTAGTGCCCGGACGCCTCCACCTTCACAGCCAGGATGCTCAGCACGGCCTGGCTCTGCCGCTCCTGCCGCTCCTGCAGTCGGCCGTCCCGGTACCAGTCGTAGCCCAGCACGGACGGACGGGCATCGGCCCAGCACCGCAGCATCACCTCCATCCCCTCCACAATCCGCCCCTGTGGGGCCACGGAGAGCTGTACATCCCGGGGGCCATCTGGGGAGAGAGCCAGTGCCAGGGGTTAGCGTGGGGGGCTGGGAGCCAGGACTCCTGGGTTCTGTCCTCAGTTCTGGGAGGGGAGTGGAGTCTAGTGGTTACAGTGTGTGGAGGGCAGGGTTTCTGGGAGTCAGGACTCCTGGGTCTCTCCCCAGCTCTGGGGGTTGGTTACTTACACCAGACATCCAGCGGGATGGGCTCAGCACGGGTGGTGCCCACGTCATTCTTAGCCTCACACCGGTACTGGCCCGAATCAGCCGACACCACGGCCGCCAGCTGCAGCCTCCTGGAGTTCTCGCCCTGCGGCTCCCCGTCCTTGTACCAGGCGTAGTGCAGGGCAGAGGGGTTGGCGCTGCCCACGGAGCACTCCAGGGTCACGGCCTCGCCCTCCTTGATGGACCCTGATGGCTGCCGCACCACGGCAACGTGCTGGGGCGCGTCTGCAGAGAGACACACAACCCTGAGAGCCCCGGGCCGCCGGCTCACTGACCCCCGCTGGGATCTGGCCCATTGACCCCAGTGGAGCGTCGGCCAAGGCTGGGGTCTGACCCGATCTAGATTTTAAAGGCCTCCCATATCACTCCTCTGGTTCCGCTATTTCTATAGAAAGCAGGAATTTTCCTTCCTGGGTTCCCTTCCAGCCACTGGCCCCTCCTGATCCTGCTGAGCTTCAGAGGTACTACAGGAGCCTAGAGACCCAGAGATCGCACGCAGGGCCCACGGGGTGGGGGGAAGCCGGTACAAATTACCGGGGCCCGGCGGTCCGGAAGTGGGCCCGGGGCCCGGCTCCCCCCAGCTCCTCGTCAGCCCTGTTTAGCCGGTCCGCCCTTGCTGGGAGGCCTGAAAAAAAAATTTCACTAGGGCCCGAACCTGCTCTCGGCGGCCCTGATCCCCCGGCCTCTTGGGCCAGCCTCTCCCGGCTTAGCTTTACAGGTGGGACAAAGCTCCAGAGCTCTGCTCCTTCAGCTCCCTGTCTCCATCACCCAGGAAGGCCTCGCGTCCATGTCGTGACCCTAAGGCCGACGGGACGAGAGTCCAATCCAGCTGGGCTCTTTCTGGTGCTCTGCTTGGAAGCACTTCCCACTTCTCCGTGAGCCAGGCGTGTCTAGCCCAGCTTAGATTCAGGACTCCCCCCAAAAGCCCCTGAGATGACAACCAGACCTGCCAGAGGGTTTTTCAGCAGATCTATTTTTGCCAGAAAACAGGAGGTTCACCCCCCAAAAGATTTGTCGCACAGGGAACAACAGTCATTTCTGACAACAAAAAATTGGTTGGAAAAAAAATATTCTCAATGTACCATTTTGGGGGGAGGGGAGAATCATTTCTTTTATGATTTTGGACAGATGTTGGTTGTGAGATCGTGGTGAAGTTCTCACCATTGTTAAGTTATTTACTGGAAAAAGCTAGGAAGGGGTAAAAGGGGGGAGAAATTATGGGGGAAACACTTTCTGGTTATTTCTAAACGTTAAAAAAAACTTTTTTCCTCTATTTTTTCAGTGGCACAAAGTCCAAAAAGTCACTTTCCTCCGTGGAAAATATAAAAAGGGGTTGTTGGTTTTTAATAAACCCCACTACGTAGTGAGACAAAATAACCCTTTTCAAAACTTTTCTGATACTGTTCCAGTGAAAAATAAAGTGAATTAAGCCACAAAAAAGATACTTTTTAAATAAAAGGCTAAATCGTGAGCGTAAATAACACTTTTCGAAACTTTTTTGCATGCTTTGTCAGTCACAATAAAATGGAGAAAGCCAGGAAAAAGCATGACAACGTGATTTTCGGTTTTTGTAAAGGCTAGGTGGTGAGAGAAAACCACAGCTCTTCAAACATTTTTTCTCCCTTTTCCGGTGAATTAATAAGGCAGAATTTTTTTTAAAAGTCACTTTCCCATTAGAAAGCGTGAAAAAGACTTTTTAATAATAATAATTATGAGAAAAGGCTACACAATGCAACGAACGCACAATTTGTATTGCTTTTCACCCCTACTTTTCTGTTAGAAAATAAAGGGGGGGTTGGGGGGGCTAAGTCACTTTTCTCATTAGAAAAGCATGAACAAAATGTAAAAGGCCAAACAATGAGAGACAAAGACCATTTTTTCTAAAGGGAGAAAACTGAATTTTTTTGCTCTTCGAAAAGCACCAATGGAATAAAAATGTCGAGCCGGAAGAACAAAATGATATTTTTCCTCAAAATTTTGCAGTGGAAAATTCCAAGAGGACTCTGCCTGGGAAGCCAGGAGGCGATTACTTACACTGCACATCCACTGAGACAGGCGGAGACTGTCTATAGCCGATCGCGTTCTGAGCCTCACAGCTGTAGCTACCGGACCGCTCCTCTGT
This sequence comes from Mauremys mutica, assembly GCF_020497125.1. Taxonomy (NCBI): domain Eukaryota; kingdom Metazoa; phylum Chordata; order Testudines; family Geoemydidae; genus Mauremys; species Mauremys mutica. Next base: position 13,409,640 of record NC_059088.1, read on the forward strand.
GGCAGGGAAGGTCAGGACGCTCTCCTGGGTCTCCTGATACCGGCTGTTATCCTTGTACCACGTGTACTTGGTCACCGGGGGGTTACTGCTGCTCACGGAGCAGTTCAGCGTCACCGCGTCGCCTTCTCGGATGCGCGGGGGGTTTTCAAGGGTGATTCGTACCCCCTTGGGGGGGTCTGGAAAAGAATCGAGATCAGAGTGTGTCTCAGTGTTCGGGGGGGGAGGGTTATAGGCAGGAAATAAAAAGGAGGGAGCTGCCTGAGTGTAGCCGACACCTGCCTGAGTCTGCAGAGAGCCTGAGCTCATTGCTGGGAGACGAGGGTGTGACACCCTGGCACCCCAATAGTCACCACTGTCATGTAATTAGGATATGTTTTGCACAAAGTATTCCTTGTGAGGTATCATGTTAAAAGTCTTGCTCTGCTAGACATTAATATCTCGTTGGATTGTATGTGTTACCGTCGTATGTGGAGTTATGAAGTTTGGCTTTGTGTGTGTTACTGAAACACGTTGTGAGGCTGAAAACACCCACAAGCCGCCTTTCAGGTACAGCAGTAAAAAGGCCAAACAATGGTAATGGCTTATTGAGGAAATGCAGACGAGCACAAGGATCACCCCAGGAACTGTGTGCAATAGAAACCTCTCCGAGATAGCACTGCACAATGGTCACAGCAAGTGGGAAGAAGCTATACAAGTGGGGGAAATGATGGTCCCTCACTCTCCCGACAACAACGCACCTGGAAACACCTGAGGGGCAAAGACTGAACTGTGGGAAGTGATGGTCCCAGGCTGGAAGGATTTTTAGCCTGTGTATGAAAACCTGGGAAAGCCGAGGCAGCTTGTGCCTTAAGAATCTGCCAGCCTGTTTATCACTCAGCGGGAGAATTTGTTAATTCATTTCCTACCTATCTAGTGTGTTCAGCTCAGTTCGCGGTTTTGTTTATTTACTGGGTAAGCTGCTTTGAGCTGTTTGCTGTCACTTATAATCACTTAACATCTGTCTTTTGTAGTTAACAAACTGGTTTTGGTTTTGCCTAAAACCAGTGTCTGGGAATTAGAGCTGGAGGCAGAAAGCGTTGCATCCCTCTCGCCACATTGAGGGAGGGGGCGACTTTTCCGAGCTTACGCTGGACAGTTCCCTGCGCAGCGCAAGACGGTACCATTTGAGATTTACACTCCAGAGGGGGGTGCGCGCCTTAGCAATGGAGAGGTGCCTTAGCGGAGCCTTCCCGAGCGGAGCTGGTCTCAGCACATGTGCGTGAAGCTGCAGCTCGGTGTGTCCCTACCTGTGTGTAGGCTGGTGAAAGAGCAGGCTTGAGGAGCTTGGCAACTGATCACAGCCCCACAGTGTGACGGGGGGCCCAGGTTGGTGGGTCAGATGGGCTCAGTGGTACCCCAGTTCCAAGTGGCACCCCGGGGGGAACTTGTCACAGAGGGAGCTGCCCCAAGTGTGACTGACAGAGCAACGCTGCTTGGGTCTGCAGAGAGTCTGAGCCTGTCGCTTGGAGAGGAGGGAGCTGCCCTGAGTGTGCCTGAGTCTGCAGAGAGCCTGAGCCTGTTGCTTGGACGGGGGGAGCCATCCCAAAGGGATGTTAACTCTCAGCCCTGCTGTGCTGAGGCCCTGTGGCAATTGGGGGCTCTGTGAAGCAGGAGGAGGAGAGCACCCCACTCGTGCACAGATACCCTGGATGCTGAGGTCCATAATGGGATCCCACTACTCACACCAATGCCTCTTCAGAGTCAGGAAAGAGGTCCTAGGGGGAGGCTACAGTTCCTGCCCCTCTGGGATTCATGCAGGCTCTGCCCCGCCAAGCTGGAGTGCAGATCCTGGATACCCCACCCAGCTGCAGCGCCCCCTGCTGGTCCCCTGGCTACTCACACTGTACGTCGACTGTAATGGCCGGCGACTCCGACATCCCAACTCTGTTCTGAGGCTCGCAGTGGTAGGAACCGGACTGGTTGGGATGGATCTTGTCGAAGCGAAGCTCCTGCTGGGTTTGTTCTGGGATGTGCTGCCCGTTTCTGTACCATGTGTAGTTGCTGACGGGCGGATGAGCCCTGCAGGAGCATTTGAGCACAACCGTGGTCCCTTCCTGGATTGGAGAGCCGGTCACCAGTTCAACATGCACATCCTTTGGGGCGTCTGGGGAATAAAAAGACCCTGATTTAAACGGACTATTCCATGGGAAACCCTAAGTGACTTGACCAAGGTCACTCCGGTAGTCCAGTGGCAGAGAACAAACTGAACTTAGTTCCTCGGTGAACACCTAACAAACCAAATGTTCAGTGAAATGAATTATCTGTCTGTGGCAAAATCTCCAAAAGCTGCAGGGGCAGGCAGAGGGAAAGTGTTTTTTGGTCTGTGGGTTTTTTAGCACAATCAGGGATATTTCACCCCAAAAGCGAATGTTCCTCTTGCATCACACGTTGTTTTCTGCAAACGCCATGGACCAGGTGTGACCCACCAAATTCATTCAGGAGCTGATAGGTTGAAAAAACTTTCAAGCGTTTGAAACAGCCAAGTCACTTCTGCTTCAAAATGGGCCAATTTGGGGAAGGAGGGGAGAACGTCACATTTTTTAAATGACAAATTTTCTGTTTTCTCCTTTTTGCCCCTGAGTGAAATAAAATAAATTGTTCTAGCGTTTGTGGGTTTGTTTGTCTTTTTCTCCCAACTGTGTGTGTGTCTGTATGTGTACACATGTCTCCCTGCTGCCCCCTGCTGGAGGGGTTGAGTCCTGCTCTGTGCATGTAAGCACTCCCCCTGCTGGAGGGAATGGGTCAGATCTGCCTTTGTGTGTGTGAGATTAGGCAATTGCCCTCTGCTGGCTGGAACCAGAACTGCCATGCTGTGTGTCATGGGCTTTGTACTGCTAAGCCCTAATGGAGATTCCCCTTTAACTTCAGTTCCTGTCTTTTCCAGTGCCACAAGCCCTGCCTATTTCACATCCTCTGATGTCCACATCACACGTGTCTAGGGAAGTACAATAACACCCTCTCTTAGTCCCCCTCCTTGTGCTCAGCAGAGGTATCTAGTCTCAGGCAGTTCCACTGACCCTGCCTTCCCGTCTGGCCCCAGCCCCCACACTCACACTGAACATCTATCCGCAGCGCTGGGGATGGGACCGTGCGTATTTCATTGGTGGCTTGGCAGTGATAGGAACCAGAATGCTCGTCCCCCTTGGCTTCAAACTCCAGCCTCTGCTCCTGGTGCAGCCACTCTGTGTCCTTATACCAGTTGTATGTGGAGACGGGGGGGTTGCTGCTGTTGGTTAAGCACATCAGCACGAGTCTGTCCCCCTCTCGGATGGTCCCTCCGGGTGTCGCTTTCACCTGGACTCCCTTAGGGGCATCTGGAGCAAACCAACACGCGGGTGAACAGCTGAGATATGGACACTGTCCAGACGTGGGATAGGGAATGGGACACTGGGCCTTCCCCCTCCAGGGGGCGCCAGCTCCCATCCAGGGCAGGGACTGGCTGGCTCAGGGGGACGGGGGATGGGGCCTTTCCCCTCTAGGGGGCGCCAGCTCCCATCCAGGGCAGGGACTGGCTGGCTCAGGGGGACGGGGGATGGGGCATTGGGCCTTTCCCCTCTAGGGGGCGCTGGCTCTGACCCTTGTGCCCATCCCTGCCCAGCGAGACGGCCCCACCCTTCCTTCAAAATACAGCCAGCTCCCGCCCCATTGGCCAATCTGCTTCCACCCACCTGGACCCTAATCCACCTCCCTGGTGCCCCCCAGGAACTGCAGCCCCTAGGGTGCTTACGGGTCAGTGCCAGAGTTACTGGTGGGGCTGGTGCTGTCAGACCCAGGGGATCCCAGTTCAGCCCCCCCCCACACACACACACTCACATTTCACGTCCAGCACCACGCTGCTCTCGGAGCTCGGTGTCCCAGCCGGGGTGCTGAGCCGACAGGTTAAACTTGTCCCATGGTCCTCCCAGGTGGGCGTGAAAGTCAGTGAGCTCTGAGTCCTTCCACTCTCCATCCTTGTGGTGGGCTCAGGGGTCCCATGCCCCAAACCGACCCACGTCAGGGTTATGGGGTAGTTGAGGCAGTAATAGGCTATGGAGCAAACTGCCTGGGCTGGGATTGACTCCCTGAGCTCGCCGGGTGCTTGGATTTTAGGAGCTGGAGGCGAATCTGTGTCAGGGGACAAAGGGGAAGTTATTATGGAGAACACTTTATTATTAGGTGGTGGTAGATGTCTGGCTGCGTGTGTGTGTGTGTGTGTGTGTGTGTGTGTGTGTGTGTGTGTGTTCTCTCTGTGTGCTGTCCCAGCTCTGCGCAGACACTTCGAGCGAACTGCCCAATGACCACTAGATCCGTTAAGGTACGAAGGCACCGGACCAGGTTTATCGTCAACAAAGCATGATAGTAGCAATGGACGCAGCTCAGTTCGGGGCAAGACTTTCCACTGAACCCTCAGCTGGCCAAAGTTTCTCCCTCTGAGGCTGTGTCTACACTGGACCTTCATCAGCAAAACTTTTGCCATTCAGGGGTGTTAAAAAACACCCCCCCCCCCCGAATGACAAAAGTTTTACCGACAAAAAATGCAGGTATCAACAGTGCTTTGTGAGGGAGCGCTATCCCGCTGACAAAGCTGCTGCCGCTCCTTGGGGATGGAATTTTTTTGTTGGCAGGAGAGCTCTCTGCTGCCGACAAACAGTGGCTACACTGCGCGCCTCTTAGTAGCAGGGCTGTAGCAGCACAGCAGTGTCGCTGAAAGGTGCCTAGTGTAGACAAAGTCTTAGACACATCCTTATACCCTGCTATAAACAAGTTCCGTACTGTCAGCCTGATCTTATCTGTTAGGAGGGGTCAGTGTGTTCCCGTTATCCTGGGGGAAGGTTTTTGTACCTTCCTCGGTACCACTTAATATCGGGCTGTGTGTGCGTGAGTGCTCTGTGCCTAGCACTTCTCAGCAATGTGAATCTCTGCACGATCAGCCCTGTTCTTGCCACATTCTGTGAGCAGGGCCTGCCTCACACCAGGCCTCTGATACAAGGGCTCACGTCACAGGCTCTCTTCCTACTGCATTAGGTATGTTACGGTAGAGTCCCTGCCCCAGGTGAGATCTGGGCCCTGTTGGGCTGGGCGCTGCCCAGACACAGCGAGAGACAGTCCCTGCCCCAAAGAGACCACAGTGGAAATAGGCAGAGGATTATTCTCCCTGATTTTCATTTGGGGAAACTGAGGCACCGAGAGCTGAAACGACTTTCCCTGGGGCATCTGGGGGAAAAGAGAAAACATGAAATGACAAAACCCAACCCCCGACATCCTTCCTTGTGCTGCACTTGGGGTGAAAAGGGAATAAAAAGCGAGTGGAAAAGTGAAATTCGAGATTTGTGAGTAAATTATTTCAGGAGAAATGTGGAAAAACACAGTAAAACAGAAACAACTTGGAAGTTTTCTATCCAAACTGTTGTTCCGTTTTGCTAAAGGCTCTGCTGAACAGCACAGAGGATACCAACCTATTGCTTCTGCTAGGTAAGGACCCATCTCCTTTAGCTCGCCTGGCAGAGGTCGGTGCTGCTCTCGTGCAGACAAGGAGTTCAAGGCTGGCTGTAGCCCCAGACTTTAGCGAGAGTCGTTGCCTCATTAAAGGGATGGGACAGAGGTGGAGAAAATAGGAACAGCCGGCCTGGATGTCATCCCAGGCGCACTGAGCTGCATCCCCAGCAATGGCTGCTATCAGAGCGGGGTCTAGTGTTTGGGGGGGCTGGGAGCCAGGACTCCTGGGTTCTCTCCCCAGCTTTGGGAGGGGAGTGGGGTTGAGTGGTTAGAGCAGGGGGGTGGGCTATGAAACTTTAATCTGTTCCTACAAGGAAGCCCAGGACTTTCCCTCTTACCCGTCACGTTCACACTGATCCTAGTCATCCACTTCTTCTCTTCCTGCTTCTGCCTGGGGTTCGAGACGATCAGTCTCAGCCCATACGAGCCGTTCTCACTGGCCCGCAGGTCAGACAGCTGCAGGCTGCAATCTTTCTCCAGGTCCCCCAGGAACCTCACGCGCCCTGCGAAGGCCGGGCTGATGGCGGCTTTGTGTTTATACAGGACGGTGCCACTGAAATCTTTCTTCTCAGAGTCATACACAGGGTTCAGGTACCAGGTCAGGGAGCTGATGATCAGTTTGTCTGTCCTTATGGGGGTCACGACACAGGATCGATAGCGGCACGGGATGGACAGACAGGCCCCCGTCCAAGCGATCAGGGACTCAGGGACCTCGACAGGTGGGTCACATTGACAGAGGAAGCCTGGAAGCAGCAGAGTGACAGAGATGGCAGCGAGGGGCAGGCTGGCCGGGCACTTCCGGTGCCAAACTGGGACTCAGGAGATCGGGGTTTGATTCCCAGCACTAAACTCCCTGTTCTGCTCATGGTGTGGCTCTGGGCCTCAGTTTCCCCATCAGCACACTGGGAAGAACCCAAGATTCCTGATTCCCAGCTCTAAACCACTAGACCCCACTCCCCTCCCAGAGCTGGGATAGAACCCAGGAGTCCTGATTCCCAGCCCACCCCCCACCGCCAATCACTGGATCACATCAGTCTTATGCAAGTGGAGTAAATCTCACAGAGGAAAACCTCCCTCTGAGCTTGTGACACCCCCCCCCTCGGCTGGGTCTCCTCTCCCATCTCCCCTGCCCCCATGGCTCTGTGGGGCTGAAGCAGCCAGACCTTTAGGGCGAGGGGAGGGGTCTTACCTGGGAGGAACAGCAGCCAGACGAGGTGCCTCATGGTGACCCCTGGGCAGCCGCGGCGCCGGGGAGCAGAGGAAAGAGCGAAGGGCTGGTCAGTTCCTGCGATGACCCAGCGCAACATCAGCCACCCGGAGCGGAGAGAGACCAGCTAGAGGGGAGACTGCAGGGAACCCGCTACCTGCCCGAACCACTAGACCCCACTCCCCTCCCAAGGGTGGGAGAGAACCCAGGCGTCCTGGCTGCCAGCCCAGCCCCCTGCTCTAACTCACTAGCTGCTGGATGGGTTTGTCACACATGGCGCGGTGCAAAGGGCGTCACATTTACACAGGGAAGGCAGCTAAATGCACGGGGACCGTTACACACCCCACTAGGCTGGGTTCTGTTATTACAGGTCTTGGTACAATCCCACCCACACCCCCCGGGAGCTCAGACCGGATGCCTCTAATCGGTTAGGGGGTGGGGGCTGGAAGCCAGGACTCCTGGGTTCTATCCGTGGCTCTGGGTGGGGAGCAGAATCTAGTGGTTAGAGCAGCAGAAGAGCCCAGAAGTCTGAGCCCACTTGTGTGAGAGGTTCTCCAAGTCACCCCCCGTGCCTCAGTTTCCCCAGCTGTGCAGCAGCTGTCAGGTTGTGCATCGCCGCAGGCCAGGCACGGCGCAGGCTAGCGTCAAAGGCCCCGGCTGCTCCTCACGTTTGATTCCCCCACTTGGGTGATGGGGGTTGAAGACTCCTGGGAACGCTCCTCCCCCACTTCCGAGCAGCGCAGGGCGCCAGAGCAGCTGTTTCCCCCGCGTCAAGGGCCGCTGGCTAGGCCTCGGCCCGGGGTATTTTTGTCACAGAGACGCTGCCACTTCCTCTGGGCATTGAGCAAACCAAAGTGAGGGGGAGGACGTGGGAGAGTGGCCTCAGGGTGTGAGAACCGGCATTGACTGCCCCTGTTCCCTAGCACCCCTCTAACACCCCCACCCTGCAGCACAGCGCCCCCTAGCGCTATGCTGAGGCATTGGAGTCAGCCTTGACTGCCAGGGAGAATGTGCCCCCCCCGCTCACTTCAGCACAGCGCCCCCTAATGCCCCCATCCCGCCCCCCTGCAACCCAGCACCCCCTAGCGCCTCCACTGTGCCCCTGTACGTGTTTCCCTGTAGGTCTCCCCTCCAAGCACTAAACAGGCCCCTTTCTTCCCGCTTAGCCCTGGAGAGCCAGCGTGCACCAGCTCCAGCTCCCAGCCCCCCACCATTACCCCTAGACCCCAGCTCCCTCCCAAAGCATGGATAGAACCCAGGAGTCCTGGCGCCCAGCCCCCTGCTCTAAACACTAGCCCCCACTCCCGCCGGCAGGAGAATGTGCAATTACCTTATAGCGCGTCCTGCAGCCGCAGCTCCGGCAGCCGATCTGGCCGGGGGGGAGCTGAGCAATCAGTGCAGCGGCTTTGGAGGGCGAAAGGGGAAGTGGCACCGGGTGAAGTGAGGAGGGGGTGAGATTTCTGTGGGTCCCCCTGGGGGCGAGCTGGGGGGGCTGGGCCCCAGAGCACCTTGAAGGGCGGCTCCAAACTCCCCCCTTTCGCTGCAGGTGCAGGGGGTTGTTTAGCAGCGTCTGAGTCCTTCACTTTCCTCTCTCTGGCTAAGCAGGGCCGGGCACAATCCGGGCATGGATGGGAGACAAGAAGGGAGTGGGGTGGGGGGGCTCTCCCTTGGCAGTCAGGGCTGGTCCCGATGCCCCAGCCCAGCACTAGGGGGCGCTGTGATGTAGGCAGCAGGGTGGGGCTCTTCACAGGGCTGACCCTGGTGCCCCAGGGCAGCGCTAGGGGGCGCTGTGCTGCAGGGAGCAGGGTGGAGGTCTCCCCTGGCAGTCCGGGCTGGCCCCGATGCCCCAGCCTGGCACTAGGGGGCGCTGTGCTGCAGGGGGCAGGGTGGGGTCTCCCTTGGCAGTCAGGGCTGGTCCCGATGCCCCAGGTGGCACTAGGGGGCGCTGTGCTGCAGGGAATGGGGGGTGCCACCCCTGCCACAAGGGAATAGGAAGGTCACTAATTGCTCAGAATATCTCAGTCCAGACCTGCGCTCAGCCTGGGGCAGGGACAGTAGGGGGCGATCACGCCCTGGGCACGGCGGCAGGGTGGAATATATGATCGCACCTCTTACTGCGGTGCCCTCGGCCCTGTCCTTCTCCAGCCCTGCGTCTATGTCCCCCCATATGGGCAGGGATAGATTCACAGCCAGGGTCTGCAGGATTCAGTGTTTGTTTCTTGATCATTTCAACAGACAAGATCAACATTTATTTTCAAGCTTTTTTTTTTTTCAATTCTCATCCCTGGAAATGTTCACAATTTTTTCCTGATTTTTATCGATTTCCCGCGGGAGGGAGGTGAGCAGAGAACAGCGGGATCGGCCAAGAATTACTTCCTGACAGCAGCGGTTGAGAAGCTAAAAGTTAGTGCTTTCTAACCCTTAAACAGAAATGTCGCTGGTTCACATATGCAAAGTCAATATCCTGAAATCAAACGCCGAGACGTTCTCAAGCAGCGTTCGACTTACTCTGTAAATGTCAATTATTATCAAGGGAGATATTTTTTCCACCCCTTGACATCGACGTTCACCGATAAAAATGCCTCTCTGCCAAGCCTAGATAGAAACGTGTTCGGCGGAACTCCATGTTTACTTTTTAAAAAACTTCGCCGGACAATTTACCATGTTTTTCTTTCAAATGTGTCTCTGTAAACGTGCAGTCGCGTGACGTGGCGGGGCGGTTAGCCGGTGATTTTATTTACAGGCAGTCGATCTTGGGGCTCAAGGAGGTACAGCTTTATAACTCTTTACAACATCCACTGTCAACATCACGTGGCAAAATACACAAAGGACAAGCCATCAAGCAACAAATCAGACCTGTTCCACTTGTAACAGGCCTAGTTCAAAAGTCCAAATTGCTGGATTTTGACTCAAAGAAATTCTTCGTCAGCAGTTTTCTTCCTTTGCCTGGCTGTAAACTTTGATTAATACCGATGAGGAAAGACTTTCTCGTCCGTTTGTGTGTAAACAGTGAAATCAGCGTTAAAATCCTGTTGCTGAAAGCAGCTTACAGCGCGGCGTGAAAGGATTAGATAAAACTTTAACGACGTTTACCCGTAAAAATCTAATCTTCCTTGCTTAGCTCTAAGCTGCTTTCCACAGCAGGGTTTTTCAAGTGGGATCTCTGCTCCCGCTCACATTTACCAACTGCTAGCAGTCACTGAGCTCCCAATATTAATTCTTTTGCCGGCCTGTCACCTTTCTCCACCCCTGTGAAATCTCTGTGGTGAATCTGGGAATGACAGAATTTAAAGAAGGCTAAATGTGGATGATTTTGGAGATGGGTCAAGATGTAAAAACAAGAATTTGGGGGGGTATTTTCCACATCATTTCAAAAACTAGCATCTAAGGAAGGAAAAAACCCTCCGTCTACTCAGACCCTGATTTACTCTGGCTACCCGCCCATCTCTTTCCCCGGCCTCCCCCTGTTTGAGTCACCCCCCTGCCCAGCCCTTCTGTCTCTGACATTGCAGATGTCAGCGGCTGAGCGGCCTCAGCCCTCTGGCGCCTGGTCAGGGTCAGCAATGAAGCAACTTTGGACGGGGAGCGTTTTATAACATTGCAGCCCCGACACCCCCAGAAACAGAGAGTGAGCTCCCAGAGCTGATGTGAGCCGAACCGACTCCCCTGCTCTCATTGGTCGTCTCCCCGCTCCTCCCAGCACTAGGAATAGAACCCAGGAGTCCTGACCCCCCTTCCGTGTTCTGACCCACTAGACCCCACTCTCCTCCCTGAGCTGGGGAGAGGACCCAGGAGTCCTGCCTGTCTTTGACACTCACCCCAGGGGAGTGGTGGGGGATGGGGATGGGGGGTGTTGTTGAGGGGCCAGAAATCACCAGACAGAAGGCTTGGAGGACAGGCCCTTTAATCTCCATGGAAGAAATGGGGTTCAGCTGGGGGCCCCGGGAAGGAGAGAGGAGGACGGGGGGGGGTCTGTGTGAAGGGGTGTAATTGCTGCAATGGAGGTTTGTGGGAGCCCAGAGTGACATATACACACAGCAGGGCTCATCCCCTCCAGCAGAGGGCAGTAGGACAGACAGACACACACAAGTTCACACGCCCTGCTCAGGGTTCATCCCCAGGACGCTGCAGGTTCCATCCAGCCCTCCCAGCTCCATCCCTAGGGGGCGGCGTGGGCCTCACACTCGGCTGTAAGAGGATCCTGGGGTGAGCAGCGTTACCGCACCTGTGGGAGGGGTGGGGCAGAGGAGAGAAATGGGTTAAGGACAGTGGTGGAATCAATGGAAGCATCATTCTCTGGTCCCCAGCTGCCCCGCCCCAGAGGTGGCTGCATCTCAGTGGTGGGCAAGCCATTCTCATGTGATGTTATGTGTGGCTGTTCCCCAGCTGCCCCGCCCCAGAGGTGGCTGCATCTCAGTAGTGGGCAAGCCCTCCCCATGTGATGTTATGTGTGGCTGTTCCCCAGCTGCCCTACCCCAGAGGTGGCTGCATCTCAGCCCACAGAGCCCTAGGTGCGCTCACCAGTTCCAAGATACAGGAAGCAGGACAGCCAGCCCAGGCCGTAGGACCAACTGTAGGAGAGGATTCCTGGCATGACGAGCTGGCAATCAGCACTGGTGAACACGGCCAGCGCGATCATGTCACAGACACCTAGGGCCAAAGGGAACAGCACGGACACCCCTCAGTGCGTCCCACGCTCAGTCCCAGCCCCTGCCCCGGCCCACCGCCAGGGGGAGCTGCAGAGCCCAGGGCAGGATGCCAGGGGAGAGGGGCATCTCCCCAGGGGGATCCATAGAGCTGTGGGACCTGGGGGCCAGGAGTGGCCGGTGAGGAGGGGGCCCTGTGGGTGTGGTACCTGCACTGAAGCTGCCCACGGTGGAGACCAGGGTCAGGGACACTGAGCGAAAGTGGGAGCAAACGAAGGAGGCGATGAGAGCGAAGAAGGAGAGAAACCCGGTGAACATGGCCAGGATCATGAAAAACCTGCTGGTGTGGAAGAAACCTGTGGGGTGGGGAAGGGGTTAAATCAGTAACTGCATAGAACCCAGGAGTCCTGACTCCCTGCCCTCTAACCCACTAAACCCCACTCCCGTCCCCTCTGAGAGCTGGGGAGAGAACCTGACTCCCAGCCCCCTCTGCTCTAATCCACTAGACCTCATGCCCCTGTCTCCCCCCACCCACCCCCCAAAGCTGGGGAAAGAACCCAGGAGTCCTGGTTCCCAGCTTCCACCCCGCTCTAACCACTAGACCCCACTCCCCTCCCAGAGCTGGGGAGAAAACCCAGGAGTCCTGGCTCTTAGCCCCCCACTCTAACCCACTAGACCCCACTCCCCTCAGAGCCAGGGAGAAAACCCAGGAGTCCTGGCTCCCAGCACCACCCTGCTCTAACCACTAGACCCCAACTTCCCTCCCAGAGCTGGGGACAGTCCCACAGCTTCCTTACCTGGTACTCTGGTTAGACGCAAGATGCAAATCTGTGACACACAGATCTTCCACAGCCCAAGATGACTCCCCTCTGCTTCATTAACCTTCACCCAGTTGTCTGAGACCAGGGCCACCACCAGCAGCACCAAGCTGAGCAGAGCCAGGATGACGCTTGCGATCCGGATAAGCACCATCGCTGGGGGGTCCCTGGGGCCCGATCCTCAGGGGGGAGGGAGCTTCTGGGAAGCCAGATGGGAAATAGGGATGGTCACAGACCAGCCTCCCTGTCCCAGGTAGGGGAGAATGCGAGGGACCAAAGAGAGCGAGAGGGAAGAAATGAAAGATGGGGAGGGGGCCATGACCCCAACTGTCCCCCCGCACTGGCCGGGGCGGGCAGGGTACGAATAAGGGGCTGCAGTGAAGGGAAACCTGGGATGGAGAGAGCGAGATCCAGGCTTGTCAGTTTGGCTGGGACGTGTTCCTGGAGGTTTCATCACATGACAGAATAGTTCATTCAAGGTTCGTTATTCCTGGAGACGCCGGGACAGTCCCGGAGAGGGGGGGCGACTCTAGCGAGAGCCCACCCAGACCACGGACGGAGAGAACCTGCAATTAGCCTGATTCAGCCTCCAAACAGATTTCTGACGCAGAGCTAAGGCTGCCCGGGGTAGGGGGATCTTGGGCCCTTCCCGAACACCAAGATCAACCAACCTCTGCAGACCAGGAAACACAGCACTTGGGTCCACGCTCGTGTGCCACCTTCACCCATAACACAACCCTCCCTGCCCCCCACCTGTGCCATGTATTTAACAGGAGCTGCCTGCCCCGTCTTTCCCAATGACGGGTCCCTGAGATCTCCCTGACACAGTCTAGGAAAGCAGCAAGCTGGTCCCTGGTAGCAAAAAGGTTGAGAAGCTGTGAAACTCAGCCCGGGGGCTACATTTCACCGCCATTTCAGCGCCTTCCCCTCACGTGCGGAACATCATCTAACTCGCCCTTCACGTCCCCTTCTTTAAACCCACGGACCAGGCTCCTCTCCTGGCTCCTGCCCCACAGCTGCCAATCCCCGCGGCAGGATAAGCCGACGCTCTGCTGCGGACACGCCCTACGCAATGCAAAGCGTTTGGTTTTCATCCGCTGTTGATTGATGTTGATTTCCCAGGGCCACCCGGGGGAGCAAGTGGGACAATTTGCCCCAGGCCCTGGGCCCCGCAGGCAGGGCCGGCTCTAGACCCCAGCGCGCCAAGCAGGCGCGTGGGGCGGCCCTTTCCCTGGGGGGCGGCATTTGGCTCCGGCTGAGCTCCCGCAGGCATGCCTGCGGCAGGTCAACCGGAGCCCGGGAGGAGCGGACCTGCCGCAGGCATGACTGCGGCGGGTCCCCTCTTCTCGCGGCTCCGGTTGAGCTCCCGCAGGCATGCCTGCGGCAGGTCCGCTCCTCCCGGGCGCCGGTGGACCTGCCGCAGGCATGCCTGCGGGAGCTCAACCGGAGCCGCGGGAAGAGGGGACCCGCCGCGGGACCGGGTAAGGGGCGGCGCTGCGCACGGCTGCTTGGGGCAGCCTATTTTCTAGAGCCGCCCCTGCCCGCAGGGGCCCCGCCATCCTTGGCCCAGTGGCGGTCCAGGCCTTTGGTGGCATTTCGGCAGCAGGGGGCTCTTCAGTGCTGCCGAAGACGCGGAGTGACTGAAGGGCCCCCCGCCGCCGAAATGCCGCCGAAGACCTGGACCACCACCGGGTGAGCACCCCAGCTCCCCTGCTTTTCCCAGGGCCCCTGTATCCTCTGGGTGACCCTGCGATTTCCCCGTACCCACCAGGCACTCCATACCTCAAAATCACACCCGGGAACCTCCAGGTTCAGTGTGGTTACGATGGGTTTTATACAATGCCTGCCCTGTGAGGTACTGTTCAAAAAGTCTAGCTCTGTTGAACATTAATACCCGGTTGGATTGTACGTGCTAGCCTTGTATGGGGAGCTGTGACGTTTTGCTACATGTGTTTTGTGACGTTGGGAGATGCCCGCAGCCGGCCTTTCAGTGGCAACAAAGGCACAGCGATCGCTGGCCAGACAGGCCATCGTGGCCCACCAGGAAGAATCCACACTCCTCAGAAAGGGCACAGATACATTGGGCGCTCAACACCCGGAGGATAGTCTGGAAGACAAAGATTGGAACTGAGGAGATTGGTCCCAGGCTGAGAGGGAATCCAGCCTGTGTATCAAGAACTGTGAGCTGCCTGTAACATCTGTTAGGGTGAGAAACTGCTTGATACAAATTTTGCTTAGTCTGAAGAATGTAGACGGTGAATTTATTTTTATTTCTACATAACCGACTCTGACCTCTGGGCCTGCTACTTATGACCACTTAAAATCCAGCTCTCTGTAGTTAATAAATCTGGTTTATATTTTACCTAAAACAGTGTGTTTTGGTGGAAGTGCTTGGGGAATCTTAGCTCAGGTTAACAGGGGCTGTTGCACGTCCCCTACCCTTTAATGAAGCGGCGAACTAATTAGTGAGTTTTCACCATCCAAGGTAGTCATGAGCAGTGTCAGATGGGGTGCAAGGCTTGCGGGTGGGGTGAATGGCTGGTGCCTCTCTCTGTATGATCCATGAGTGGCTCAGGGAGCCTTCGTGCAATTTAGCTGGGCATGGGGCTGAGTGATCGCAGAGCCTGGAGGGGACTGCTGCTTGTGACTGGCACAGCTTTGTGAGACACAGCCCAGGCTGCAGAGTTAAGCAGGCACAGCAATACCACAGTTCCATGTTGTACCCTGAGGATCATGTCACATCCATCCACTAACCGACATTTCCATCTATGATGATCAAAATTGACCGATAGGAAAAAGTAAGAGGAACGCTGCCCCGGGCACAACTGGAGTTTGATTTCAAGGTATTTGCTGGGTGTAGGTTGACATGCAAAGCTGCAAGTTCATGTTTTAAGGGTGGGGAAGTTTCACTTTTTGAATCGCAGCATCTATTGTCATAAGAACATAACAGGTGCCATCCCGGGGCAGACCAATGGTCCATCTAGCCCAGTATCTCCAACAATGACCAGCATGAGAGCTTCAGGGGTGTGTACACAGAACAGGGTAATTTTGGAGAGCTCCACCCCAACTTCCCCTCCCAGCTTCTGGCAGTCAGAGATTTAGAGGCTGCATCCCTGACGATGTTGGCTAATAGCCGTCAATGGACCGATCCTCCAGGAATTTATCCAGTTCTTTTTTTAACGCAGTTACACTTTACAACGTCCCCTGTCAATGAGTTCCACAGGTTAACGGAGCCTTGTTGTGTGAAAAATCACTTCCTCTTGTTTATACTGACCCTGCCATCTGTTCATTTCATCGGGTGACCCCTGCTTTTTTGTATTGTGGGAAAGGGTAAATAATGCTTCTCTAGTCACTTACTCCACCCCTGTAGCAGGGTGGACCCCTGCTCCTGCCCTGAAGGGTTAAAAACAGCCCTGGGAGGGGGCTGTGGCTGGGAGCTACTAAAGGCTGGGCTGATTGGGGAAAGTGGCTGCAGCTGGGGCCACACCCCAAACAGACTCAGCTGGCCCTATAAAGGCAGGGAAGCCAGGGGCAGACACTGCCTGTAGAGGGAGAAGGGCCTGGCTGCAGGGAGCTGGACACAGGGTACCTGAGTGAAGCAGGGCTGGGGAAAGGCAGAGGAGCTGGGGAGCTCCAGCCTGGAAAGCCCCAGGCTGCGGCCTAGCATTGGGCTAACAGGTACTGGGGGTTGCAGGGGGCAGCCCAGGGGTAGGCCAAGGCAGCAGGTCCAAGCCCTCCTTGCCAGTGCTGAGTGGCTGATACTGCAGCCTGCCCCAGAGTGTGGGGCTAGACAATGACTGGCAGTAGCCATACACTGAGGCAAGGTGGAGATAGAAGTTGGGGGTTCCCTGGGGAGGGGAGACCCTAAGACTGAGGGGTTACTGCCAGGGGGCAGCACCCCATGTAAAAGGGCATCGGGTCCAGGGAGGGACACGGGGGCCAGAGGACAGGCGGATCACCGGCCTGCAGAGGGCGCTCTGGAGCTGGAATCTAGCTAAGTCCCAGAAGTCACCAGCAGGAGGCGCCGCAGGGGTGAGTCTGCCCCTCTACAAGCCCCTTAATGATTTCATAGCCCTCGATCATATCCCCACTGAGTCGCCTCTTTTCTAAGCCGAACCACCCTAATCTTTTCAGTCTCTCCTCGTCCACAAACTGTTCCAGACTCCTGAGCATCTTTGTTGCCCTTGTCTGAACCTTTTCCAGATCGACTGTCTCCTTTCTGAGATGGGGCAACCGGAACTGAAAGGATATAGTGGAACTGACATTAAATAATTTTTTTCCAACCCTCCCCGACTGTCTGATCCCACCCCTACTATAACTTCCCACAACTAGGAACATTTAAGTAAATAAAAATTAGGGAAAAAGGCTTAAACCCCATAACTGTGTGCAACGGGGAACATTTAAATTGATAAAAATAGGGGAAAATGCTTAAAAATAAACATTGATATTGTCTATCAAAAGTATTTAAAAAATCGAAATCGAATTCTGCCAAGATTAGACATACTGGGTCTCTCAAGGTATGCGTTCCCCTCTTGCCTTGGATCACACGCGGGGGGCGGGGGGCAGCGAGAGGGGCCCATATACACCTGCAGATCACAACCACAGCTCTGTCAAGATGCTCCGTCTAACCCCTCCACCCTGCAATGCAGCTGGGCTGCAGGCCGATAATTCCCCCTGGCTACTGATAGCCCCAGGGGCAAAGTTAAGGCTGCCTGGGCATTTGCCTTCCCTCTGCATTTGCTGGCTTGCAGAGGACTGAGTCTGGCTGAACCTGGTGCTGGGCAAGGGCACGAGATACCCCTGGGCATCCTTAATCCTGCGTTGACCAATTTTTTTTGCCACTCAATATGAAAAGATCTCAAAGAGGCTGGCAGATGCAGCCATCAAGCGGACTGAGTCCAGTGCAAGGAGCTCACTGAGCACCTGCCAGGAGCGAGGACAAAAGCAAATCTGGCCAATCCCTGCTCTCTGAAGCCGCTGACTGTCCTGCATGGCCGTCTTCGGGGTGGGGATGTATGAGTTTTAGGCTGGAGGCAGAGTCATGAAACAGAGCCAGGCGCAGCTTAACAAGGAGATAGGTTAAGGGGTGCCTTGATCGCAGTCTACCAGCACTGCAGTAGGGAACAAATGTTTAATAATGGGGTTCTTCAATGTAGCCGACAAAGGACTAGCAAGAGCCAATGACTGGAAGTTGAAGCTAGACCAATTCAGACTGGAAATAAGGCGTCAGTTTTTAACAGGGAGGGTACAACCACTGGAACAATTTACCAAGGGTCATGGTGGATTCTCCACTGGTGACAATTCCTAAATCAAGATGGGATATTTTTCTAAAAGATTTCCTCCAGGAATTATTTTGGGGGCAGTTCTCAGGCCTGTGTTATCCATGAGGCCTGGCTAGATGATCACAATGGTCCCTTGGTCTCTATCATATAGATGGGGAAACCAAGGCACAGAGCTGGGCAATGACTTGGCCTAGGTCACCCAGAAGGCAGGTGGCAGTTGGGAATATGGCCCAGGTTTTCTGAGCTCCAATCTGCTGTTCTCTCCGCAAGGCCACGCAGCCACTATGTGATTGCTAAGTGCTGGGTTGCCAGGTGTCCTGTTTTCAACCGAACACCTGTTCGAAAAGGGAGCCTCACCAGCTCCCCCCAGCCCGGTGAAAATGAATGAGTGAGTGAGGGTGGTGGAGAGGAAGCGATGGAGGGAGGAGGGAGCGGAGCGGCGCCTCAGAGAAAAGGCAGGGCAAGGGTGTTCGGTTTTGTTCGGTCAGAAAGTTGGCAACCCTACAGACGGCTGCGCCGCATGCTTCATGGCAGCGGAATGGGGTGACTGGCCTTGCTTTGAACCACCTGCAACATGTCATTGCCCGCAGGGCTGGAGAGAGAAATCTCCGGCCAGGTCCGTGCCCTAGAAATGGGGCAGTTTTATTACATGATGGTTACGGGAACTTTAAGCTTGTGAGAGAGGCTGGTGTATCCCTCTCCTTCCCCCATCCCCTGCAATATGTAGCCCCCTTCCCACCACCATTTCCATCTCCCTCTCCCCTCCACACCCCCATCAAGCCATCAGATCTTTAGAAGGCAAGTACGCACAAAAAAACGCATTGGGAGAATCTCTGAACTTGAAGAAGTTGGATGGGGAGGGGCAGGGGCTGTATCTCAGCAAACTAGTGCCAATGACCCCACAGGTAGATCATTAACTCTCCTCCATGAAGAACAGCAAATTGCTAAGACAATTGGAGAGAGCATGTGGATTTTAGAGCACTTAGGAGTGGCCTGTAAACAGCAAACTGCTGTTAACTTTAGCAGAGTTGGCACCTTGCTGTAATACATAGATAGAGTGGGTGTATCTGGGGATAGAGAGATGATAGCTAGATAAGATAGATAGAGGGGGGTGTAAGGGGATGTCTAGATAGGGATGTATAGATAGCTGGGTGTGGATGGGGATGGACAGACAGTTGCATTCCCCATGCAGTCGGGGGGGATCTGCTTAAATTAGCCCTCACCTGTTCTCTGCATCACCTCCTCCCTCGAAGGCCTCACTCCAGCCCAGCTCGGCTTCTCTGCTGACTCCGCGAGACAGCTGGGGGCCGCGGGGGAAAGTGTCCATTATGTGGACACAGACCCTGCTCTCCCCATCCAAAGGTTTGTTCCCTTCTCACAGCCCACGAGCCCCACCCCATCAGCCAGCTCCAACGTTGCTGAGTGATGCTGAGTGAGAGAAACTGCCTGGTCATTGAACCCAGGAGTCCCACCTGCTCTAATCCACTAGACCCCACTCCCTTCCCAGTGCTGGGGGTTCAAGCTGGGTGCCCTGACTCCCAGCTCCCCCGGCACTAAACCCAATAAACATATTCCACCAAGGCTGGCGGTCTAGATCTGAAGACGCCAAGAGACAGAGGATTCGCCGCCATCGTGGGGAGTGTGCCTGATTTCTAACTGGAATGAGCCTGGCTTGGGCGTCCAGCTGCTGGCTCTTGTTTCTGCCGTTCTCCGCGAGATTCGAGAGCTCTTGATGACCCGGGGTTTCCTGCCCGGGAAGGTCCTTATCCACCCTGCTTACGTTACCTCTCGCTCAGGTCTTTCTCTGTCAGGCCCTTTCTGCTGCTCTTCTCTGCCCCCTCTGCAGCTGGTCAACCTCCTTTTAAAAACACACGCACCAGAGCTGGACGCAGCATCCCAGCGGCACTCTCACCGGTGCCTTAGCTGGAGGCTAAAAACCCCTCCCCACCCCTACTGAGGACTCCCCTGTTTACACATCTGAGGATCGCCTTGGGCCCTTTTTAGCCCCATCGCACTTTGAGCTGCGAGGCAGGGACTAGTTATGTGGAAGAAGATATTCGCAGGGGTAGAAAAACAGATCACTGCAGCAGGAGTGTTGGGAACACTGGGGCATCGCTTTTCCATACTGCCTTTCATCCCAGCAGCTGAGAGAGACGGCTGCCACTTCTGGGGGAAACTGAGGCAGAAAACAAGGGAAGCTGCGGGGATGGGGAGCTCTGCAAACAGCAGCTCTTACCTGGGCCAGAGGCCTGGTCTGATCCCACTGCTGACACTAACCAAGACAGTTCTGGAAGGTAAATGCTAAAGACGCACTCATGCCATTCTGGAGCTGCCGCCCGGGCACACAGCAATGCTCAGGGAGGAAAAGGAGCTGAGAGAAACTCCCTGCTAATTAGAGACAACGAATCTTCTGTTCAGATGAGGGGAAAGTCCAGCGATAAGAAGGTTAGAGCAGGGCTGGGAGCCAGGACTCTGGCTCTGGGAGGGGAGTGGGGTCTAGTGGGTTAGAGCAGGTGGGGGCTGGGAGCCAGGACTCCTAGGTTCTGTTCCTGGCTCTGGGAGGGGAGTGGGGTCTAGTGGTTAGACCGGGGGAGGCTGGGAGCCAGGACTCCTAGGTTGTGCCCCTGGCTCTCTCCACAGTTTATACCACTGGAGCCTTCCACTTTCTTTTCCAACCACAACAGAGGAACTTCCACTTTCCGGAAAACAGGAAGGCGATTGTTTCTCATTAACCCCTTCACCACTGGAAACTCCCCAGCCACAGGCCAAATGTGCCTGCTGGGTCAGAGTTCGAAGGCCCACGACCCCCGTGCTCCGAGAGACCCTGGTGAAGGGATGAGGCTTGTCCTGTTCTACCACTGGCCAGCTGGGATCTCAAAGCATCAGAGGAGCGAGATGAGGGTCTCCAAAGGGGTAGAATCAAGCATAGACCCCCGGAGTCCTGACTCCAGACCCCACTCCCCCGTCAGAGATGGGGATAGAACCCAGGACTCCCAGCTCTCCCCCTCCCCTCGATGTGGTGAGAACCCAGGAATCCGGGCTCCCAGCCCCTCCCACTCTAACCCACTAGACCCCACTCACTTCCTAGAAATAAGGATAGAACCCAGGAGTCCTGACTGCCAGGCCCCCTGCTCCAACCCACGAGACCCCACTCCTCTCCCACCGCTGGGGAAAGAACCCAGGAGCCCTGACTCCTAGTCACTCTAACTACTGGACCTCATTGCCATCTAAATAGCAAGTGTGTGGCCTTGACGAGCCTGGAAGCCGCTGACGCAGTTTCTTTTCCTCTTTGGAGCCAGCTGCCGCTCCCGTGCCTGGGAATATTGCCACAGCCGGCGAGGAATACGGTTCCTCGTTAGCTGCTGCTCCAGCTAACCCAAGGGCTGGTGCTTGTAAATTATGACCCCCACGTTCTTTATGGGGCACTTGTATTCATGGATTTTAGGGGCAGCTGGGCCTCGCCGGCCCCCCTTCTGCAGGGGCTGCGTGACTGGCTGCTGCCCGACCCCTCGGGCCTGAATGCCGGGTTTCCCCGAACACTGGCTTCCTCCAGAGCAGGACAGAGCTGCCTTCCAACAGGGCCGCCCAGGGGTCTTCGGCGGCAGGGGGCCCCGCTTCGGCGGTAAGCCGGAGGCGGGGGGGTCCTTCCGTTCCAGGACCCGCTGCCAAAGTGCCCCAAAGACCCACGGCGGGGACCCCCCTCCGCCGAATTACCGCTGAAGCGGGACCCGCCGCCGGAGTGGAGCCCCCACCGCGGGTCTTCGGGGCACTTGGGCGGCGGGTCCCGGAACGGAAGGACCCCCCCACCGCCGAATTACCGCCGAAGACCTGGCTGCACTCCGGCGGCGGGTCCCGCTTCGGCTGTAATTCGGCGGCGGGGGGGGGGTCCTTCTATCCCGGAGAGGAAGGACCCCCCCGCCAGCGAAGACCGGGAGCGAAGAAGCTCCGGGGGCCCGGGACCCGCGAGAGTTTTCCGGGGCCCCCAGAGCACGTGAAGGACCCCGCTCCAGGGGCCCCGAAAAACTCTCGTGGGGGTCCCTGCTGGGCCCGGGGCCTGGGGTAAATTGCCCCACTTGCCCCCCCCTCTGGGTGGCCCTGCCTTCCAAGCTGACCTTTTGGGGCCTGAGATACTCTGTACCCCAAAGCAACAGCATGGAACCCCCATTTTTACCACGGCGATATAATTTTGTGCAGTCTGCCTTGTGAGGTATCTGGTTAAAAGGCTGGATCTGTTGAACATTAATGCCCTGTTGGATTGGCTGTGCTGTCATTGCATGGGGAGCTGTGACGTTTTGCTACGTGTGTGTTACTGAAATATGAGGTGGGGAACCCCCCACAACCAGCCTTTCAGGTACAACACTGGAGCAGCCAGATGCACTAATGGTCCATTAAAGGAATCCACACGCCTAGGGACTATCCCAGGAACCGTAGACAATGGAGACTTCTCAGAGGGAGCAGGCAGACAATGGAGGCTGCTTGACTCACGTCATAGCAAAAGAGCTTTTCAGTGAGCTGGAAGAAACTATAAAGGCGGGGAAGTGATGTCATCCCTTGGCCTCACTCCCCCCACAATCCAACCCCTGGAAACACGTCTGGAGGACACTGAACTTGGGAGGGGGGTCTTAACCTGACGGGAAGTCCCTGCTGGTGCATGGAGGAGCTGTGACCTGCCTGTATTGTCTATCCGCACGAGACATGGTTTGATTCAAGAGAACTCAGTTGCAATTTTACTTTTATTTCTCAGGTAACCGACTTTGATCTCTACACTCACTGCTTACAATCCCTTGAAATCCATCCGTCTGTAGTGAATAAACCTGCTTTATATTTTACCTAAAACACCGCGCTGTGGTTGACATGCCTGGGAAATCTGCTCAGGTTGCCAAGGCGGGTGGAAGTGGTGGATCGGTGTGACGGGGCTGGCACCCGCCTCTAGCGAGTGCCCCCTTCTGATTGGGCGTGGCTGCGTTCTTTACGTCTGGAGACCCCTTTCGGTGATTCTCTGGTGGGTTTTCAGTGACTCAGCTTGTGTATTAAGGAACAACACCACCGTCAGGGCGAGACACGGCTCGACTCAAACCCTGCCTAGTTTGTAGAACTCGGATTGGGATTTCATGTTTTATTTCTCAACTTTGATCTCTACGCTCACTACTTATAATCACTTAAAATCCACATTTCTGACCAGAGCAGGACGGTGCAGCTCTGGGGTCCTAGGCTGACGAGAGCTGTGGGGAATTGTGGAGCCTCTCTAGTGTTGGTTCATGAGGGGCTGGGAGACCATTCATGGAGTTCAGCTGGGTGTGTCCCTGCCTGGGGATGGCTGTGTACGTGCAGTACTTAGAGGGGTTTGCACGTTGTCACCGCATCACAGTGTGAGAGGGAGCCCAGGTTGCTAAGCCAGAGAGCTCAGCAGTCGCCCAGTTCCAGGCTGTACGCTGGGAAACCGGTAACAGGGCTTTTTAGGTGGTCTCAGTGGTCCTGGTTTTCCCCTGTTTCGGGGCAATCACAGCACTGGGGCAGGGGCCGGGCTCTGGAACGGGCCGAAACGCTCCGCAAAGGGCACCGGGGAGATGCACAAAAGTGTCGGTGATTTCAAGGCTTCGCAGACTCGAGCGCAAGTGTGGCTGACTAGCTCGACCGAGGGCCCGGCGTTCCTCGGCTCTCAGCTGTGCCCGCCGTTCGTGTAGATAGGAATCCCCGTCTCTCTCCCTACTGTGTTTAGCTAGGGACCGTGAAATCAGATGGCTCGTATTCTCTCAGGGACTATTTACAGCTCTTAACCGCAGCTGATTAGTGAGGATGGGCTCAGCTGTAAAAGCGTCTGTCGCTGATGGATTCCAGAGTGAGGTTGGCACAACAGGCCTCTGATCTCAGCTGGGGCAGGGACTGTCTCTCGCTGTGTCTGAGCAGCTCCTGGCACAACAGGGTTCTGATCTCAGCTGGGGCAGGGACTGTCTCTTGCTGTGTCTGGGCAGCTCCTGGCACAACAGGGCTCTGATCTCAGCTGGGTCAGGGCCTGTCTCTCGTTATGTGTCTGGGCAGCGCCTGGCATAGCAGGACCTGGATCCTTAACCCTGCTAGTTAATGATTTGCTGGGTGGCAAATCTGTTTCCTTTGATCCGCCTTTAGCATGTTGTGTAAACGCCGGCTGCTTTTCTGCCCCAGACTCCAGCTCTCCAAAGCGCTTAGGGAAGGATGTTTATTGTAATTTTCTTATTTTTGTGCACATTGGCCCCTAGCAGCCTTTAGAGCCGTTCCTGGAAATTGGGAAGTGCTGTTTGGCTTTAAGGTCACACAACCAGCAGACTGGCCATCCCCGCACCATTAGCGCCGACGCCGGGCGGAGTCACTGGGTGACTGGGGAGGGACAAAGGGCTGAGAGATCAGACACCCCTGGATGTTAGAGACGCCTGAGTACAATGAAGATCCAGCCCAAACCCGCAGAGAGAAATGTGGAGCTGGGAGCCAGGACTCTTGGGTTCTATCCCTAGCTCTGAACAGAGTGGGGGCTGGGAGACAGGACTCCTGGGTTCTTTCTATCCCAGCTTGGGGAGGGGAGAGGAGTCAATTGGAGGGGTGGGGGATGAGGGAGGCAGGACGCCTGAGTTTTATCAGTGTGCACAGCACCCCCTAGTGGGCAAGACCAGGAACACTCCCATCCACCCTTCCAGCCCCTGCTGTTATACAATAGGTCTTGGTTTACTTCCGTCTGCAAAGTCTCTGGCTGCTTCGTGTCTTGTTTTGCTTCCTCTCGGCCGGCTGTAATTTCTGCAATGCCTTTGTTATTTGCTCCATCTTGGCGCCACAGAAATCTCGGCTCACAATTTTCTCTTCTTGGAAAGTGGATCCCTTGCTCACATCAACTTTACTCCTTTTTGACCTGACTGGTTCACCGCTCTTCAGGGTCTAGAGGATCCTGTCCATGCACAAGGGCCTGTTTCCCTGAATACAGCAGGAATCAAAGAGCTGGAGAAAGTTTCTTTGCTTGCAATCCCAAGCCCCCTTCCAGCCAGTACTGTGCCCAATAGCGCGCTCACCCCCTCTCTCTCTCTCTGTTCGCTTTTCTGAGGGCCACATTCCAAGTGCTTGTTCTGGAAGCTTCCCTGGCTTTCTGCTGCTTCTGTCCACAGACACACCCCTTCCAACAGACAATACCCAGTGAAACTCCTCTGCCCAGGTGTGCTCTTGTTCTGAGTGGAGGCTGCAATTGTTTCATCTATCTGGTTCTATCATCATCATCATGTTCCTATTATGCCTCTGGTGTTTAGGGCAGTGACCAAGCTCCTCCACTCCTGTCTCTTTCTGGCAAGTCTTTCAATGGTTCCCCAGCTCTGCCCCAGGTTTTTAAGCTCGGCTTCCACAGCTCTTCGCCGTGTTGTTTTCGGGAGGCCTCATTTTCGCTTCCCTTCAGGTGTCCGTCTTATTGCTAGTCTGGTGATGGAATCAGTTGCCATCCGAAGCACATGGCCGATCCATCTCCAGCGCCTCCTGGCAGTGATGGGGCTCAGATCCTCTTGGCTGCACTGTGTCAACAGAGCTTGGTTTGAGATTGTTCTGGGCCAAAAGATACGGAGGATTTTTCTGAGGCAGGTTGTATGGAATGAAGACAGTTTGGACATGTCAGACGTTCTCATTCCCCAGCATTCTGCACTGTAAAGTAATGTTGAAAGTACCCAGCTCTGATAAATCTTGAGTTTGGGTTTGGTGTTGTATGTTGATGATTTCCAGACTGTATTTAAGCTCCTGAAGGTGTTCCTGGCTTTACTGATTCTGTTCCGGACGTCCTGGCTTGTTCCACCGTCCTGGCTGATGGTGCTTCCCAAGTGTGTGAATGTTTCTACATTGGTGAGAACGGTTTTGTTCAACATCTTTATTAATCTGGATGATGGAATTAATTGCATCCTCAGCAAGTTCGCAGATGACATTAAACTGTGGGGAGAGGTAGATATGCTGGAGGGTAGGGACAGGGTCCAGAGTGACCTAAACAAATTAGAGGATTGGGCCAAAAGAAATCTGAGATTCAACAAGGACAGGACGTCCTGGCTTCTTCCACTGTCCTGGCTGATGGTGTTTCCCAAGTAGGTGAATGTTTCTACATTGGTGAGAACATGATCCTCTAGCCGTACTGGTGACGGTGAGGCAATATTAAAGGTCATGAGATCTGCCTTATACTTGGTTCTATAGAGGAGTTTAATTGTTCCTTATATGTAGCAACAATGAAAGGCGGCTCTCTCAGCCACCAGGTTTGGGCCAAGTTTAAACCAACCCAGAGGCCTAGGTCTGGGGGCGGGAGATCAGGGCGGGAGGCGGCAGTGCGGGGAGGCCAGGGCGAGGCCAGCGTCTTTGACTGATCTGTTTGTTCTGCAGCCCGTTCATCCACTTCCTGATAGCAACGAACAAGCGGTGACAAACCCCAGGTCTTCCTTGTCCCCCAGGCCAGCACCAGGGCACCTGGGTTCTAGCCTCACCTCTGGGAGGGGAGTGGGGTCTAGTGGGTTTGGCCTGGGAGTCAGGACTCCTGGGTTCTAGCCCCAGGACTGGGAGGGGAGTGGAGTTTAGTGGGGAAGGGAAGGGGGTAGGGAGTCAGGACTCCTGGGTTCTAGCCCCAGGACTGGGAGGGGAGTGGAGTTTAGTGGGGAAGGGAAGGGGGCAGGGAGTCAGGACTCCTGGGTTCTAGCCCCAGGACTGGGAGGGGAGTTTAGTGGGGAAGGGAAGGGAAGGGGGCAGGGAGTCAGGACTCCTGGGTTCTAGCCCCAGGACTGGGAGGGGAGGGGAGTTTAGTGGGGAAGGGAAGGGAAGGGGGCAGGGAGCCAGGACTCCTGGGTTCTAGCTCTTGGCCACTCCAGGGATGCTGGATGGGAGACAACCTCCAGGCCTGACATAGCTGGGGCACTAGAATGGGCCCCTCCAGTAGTGGGACCAGGGGGGAGGGGAGCTCAGGACGCCTACGCCATGCCAGCTGACTCCCCACCCGACTGCGTCTCCTCCGGTCTCCAGGCACCCACGGTCACAGACTTCTGCATGCCTGTGTTGCCAAGCAAAGGTGCAGTGTGACATTCACTCCACCTCCCTCCTCGGCTTTCACCAGCTCTGGGGAGCGTCAGGGGAGAGGGGGAAGAGAGAGAAAAGTAGGCAATGCAGCTGCTTCTCGGGTGGGGCAGCTGGGGAACGGCTGCAGAATGACGTGGCATGGGGACGGCTCGTCTGGCGCGGAGATGCAGCCACCTCTGGGGCAGGGCACCTGGGGAACAACCACACATAACGCCACATGGGGACAGCTCACCCAGCACTGAGACGCAGCCACCTCTGTGGTGGGAGAAGCTGGAGAATGGCCACAAAGGGACAGCTCACCTAGACCTTTCAAGGGGTAGTTACTGGAGTCAGTGGTATCCAGATACAGAGGGAGCCACCCTGAGCAAACTGGAATATTTCTTATTTACCTTCAACAAGGAAGTAGGTGAACCAGTCCAAACCATCAGTGACTCTCCTCTGGCAGTCAGGGCTGGCCCCAATGTCCCAGGGCGGCGCTAGGGGGTGCTGTGCTGGAGGGAGCAGGGCAGGGGAGTCTCATAAGTACTGGGCAGTGGAGTTCACTGAGGCCAAGCAGGAACAATATCCCCCCCAAAGGGGGTGTTTTCACAGAGGTGGCAAAAACAGGCCGGGGAGAACAGCCCAGGTGCTTCAGTCTCATTAAACTGAAATGGAAAAGAGGAGGCGAAAGGGTCATGTGACTACAGCACAGCAATGGGAGTCAGGACACCTGGGTTCTATCCTCAGCTCAGGGAGGAGAGTGGGGAATAGTGGTTAGAGTGGGGGGGCTGGGAGCCAGGTCTCCTGGGTTCTCTCCCCAGCTGGCGGAGGAGAATGGAGTCTAGTGGTTAGAGTGGAGGGGGTGGGACTGGGAGCCAGGTCTCCTGGGTTCTATCCCTAGCTGGGGGAGGGGAGTCAGGACTCCTGGGTTCTATCCCCACTTCGGTAGCACATTTATTTAAACTGAGGTGATTATATAAAACCAAGAGCCACATCCCACGTGACGCTGCAGCTCCCTGTGACCTGACCGCACCAGGAAATGAGAACAGTTTCATCTCCCAGGTTGGAATTCCTCCCTTTGCCCAGCACTTCCTGCTGCCTGGGCTATATTTAGCTCAGAGCCTGCAGGCCCATCTAGCCTGGCGTCCCACCTGCACCCCCATCATAGATATAGAGCCACGGTCCCATATAGTACCCAGTTCCCACCCTGTCCCTATAGCCCCGGATCTGACCCATGGGCCCATCTAGCCTGGTATCCCGCCCCCTCCTTGTCACCTCAGATCAGACCCATGGGCCCATCTAGCCCGGTATCCCGCCCCCTCCTTGTCACCTCAGATCAGACCTACAGGTCCCTCTAGCCCGGTACCCTGCCCCCACCCGGATCAGACCCCTGGGCGTACAATGGCCCTGGCTTGCTCCCCAGCTGCACCAGACTCTCCTGGGGACACAGGACCTGGTGCTTTTCTTTCCCCAGGACCAGGGTTGTCAGGTGCGTCACTGCCCATACATCTCCCCAGGGCTGGACACTGACTCACCCAGCACACACCCTTGCTACGTATGAGCTGGGAGGGGAGCTGTGACCGGGATGGCCCCCAGTGAGAATGACACACTCAGGGCAGACTGCAAGGACCCGGGCAGACAATCCCCAGAGCCGGTGGCTTTCTCGAGAGCTGGATGCAGCAAAAAGAGCCTCTGCAGCACCCCACTGCACCAGAAGCCAGACACCGTCCCCTTTAGGCATTCCAGCCCTCGGCTCCCACCCAGACAAATAGAGCTAATATAGTGAGAGGTTACTGAAAACCCAATTCACCAGATGTGAGGCTCGTTCCAGTCCCAAAGGATCAGACACTTCCCCCCAGGTTAGGGTGACCAGATGTCCCGGTTTTATCGGGACCGTCCCGTTTTTGGGGACTTTTTCTTAGATAGGCGCCTATTACCCCCCACCCCCGTCCTGTTTTTTCACTGTTACTATCTGGTCACCCTACCCCAGATCAATATCATCTCAGATCTTAGCAGGCTGTCAGCCGAGCCTTAGTAAACCAGCTTGAGGTTTAAGGAGAGAGTTATAAATGGGTAGTAAATCCTACACGGACAAGTGATTGCAAAGTCCTTGGACCAGGTTTGATGGGACAGACGGCGGCTTGCCAAAGTCTTCCTGGTAACTTCCAAAGGGTTGGAAGGTCCTCAGTGCAGAGTTCAAGCCGTTCCTGTTAATTGTAAATCCACAGTCCAGAGAATCGGGTCAGGAGAGAGGCAAAATGGAGGTGTTGCAACTGCAATTTATATCCTCTCTGCCGTGGGCACGGAAATGGACTGTCCCAAAGAAAGCCCCCCCAAGCACCACTGCATGGAAAATCACTGGCCCAAGATGGATCCCAGGGTCACAGGAGCTACCACATGCCTTTAGGTGGTTTGCTGAACCACAGGGGGTGGCCACATTGGCTCCTCGCTGTCTGAGGCATCCTCAGGAAAAGCTATTTGGACGGGATGGGTTTCTCTGACGGCCCATCGGGAGAGTGGGGTGCCCTCGGTAGGTAAGGCCCTTTGGTTTTCGGATTGGATTGGATTTAATTTTCCCCAGGTGTTTATTAACCACCACAACAAAAACAGGTCAAAATCGGTGCCAAAAACTAGTGATCATTTTTCAGGGTAAATCTCGGGGTTTATTTTGGTGGACGGGGGGAAACGTGCTCAGTGAATTAGCACTTTGATGAACGGAATTCAGTGCGGTTTGCTGCAGAACTGGCACCGAACTCCAAACGCAAGGCCACCTCCGCAGTTCAGAGAACAATCCCCACATAAAGCTTTTCATTTGAATAAGCCGTTTACTGTTGCAGGCTTTGAACGATTAAGCCTATAAATATTAATGTTTAATAATTGGGCCCCACCATTCGCAGCGGATACACTCAACTTCATCCTTTTCTCCTTGTTTTTTGTCAAACTTTTGCATGCGTCCTCATGTTCTGAGCCGTGTTCTGAGAGAGAGTTTTGTTTTCTTTCCATTTCAGGGCGTCAGATCTTTAAACCGTTCTCGGCGAGCAGCTTGAAATGTGTCCCTGGTGGGCAGGAGAGTCATCGGGACGTTCAGATGCACACACGTCAGAGCTTGTGTGCAGGCCTGTTTGGTTACTGTGTGTTTATCTTCCAGACAAATACAGAGCCTCATTTTAAGAGGCAGCTTTGCATATACACACAGACTAATGTATTATCTTAATCCATATATCTCATGCAATACATTATATTTTCCTAATAAAACAAGTTATTTTTTATATACTTGAATGATACAAAAGTAGGGTGAAAATCAGAAACAAAGGGTAATTGTATAACAGTGATAATATCAATAAGATAAATGATCATAGAGCTGCACAGGAAGGGTGTCTAGTGATTGGGAGGGCAGGGGGTCAGGACTCCTGGGTTCTCTCCCCGGTTATGGGAGGGGAGTGGGGTCAAGTGGTTAGAGCCAGGGTAGCTGTGAGCCAGGACACCTGGGTTCCATCCCTAGCTCTGGGAGGGGAGTGGGGGTTAGTGGTTAGAGATGGAAAGTGCAGAGTCCTGCACTTAGGACGGAAGAATCCCATGCACTGCTACAGACTCGGGACCGAGGGGCTAGGCAGCAGTATCGCAGAAAAGAACCTGGGGGTTATGGTGGACGAGAAGCTGGATATGAGTCGACAGTGTGCCCTTGTTGCCAAGAAGGCTAAGGGCATTTTGGACTGTATAATTAGGAGCATTGCCAGCAGATTGAGGGACATGATCATTCCCCTCTATTCAGCACTGGTGAGGCCTCATCCGGAGTACTGTGTCCAGTTTTGGGCCCCACACTACAAGAAGGATGTGGAGAAATTGGAAAGAGTCCAGTGGAGGGCAACAAAAATGATCAGGGGGCTGGAGCACATGACTTATGAGGCGAGGCTGAGGGAACAGGGATTGTTTAGTCTGCAGAAGAAAGCAGCTATCAAATCCCCCCTCATTCTTCTCAACTACCTGAAAGGGGGTTTCAAAGAGGATGGATCTAGACTGTTCTCAGTGGTGGCAGATGACAGAACAAGGAGTAATGATCTCAAGTTGCAGTGGGGGATGTCTAGGTTGGATATTAGGAAACACTATTTCACTCGGAGGGTGGCGAAGCACTGGACTGGGTTCCCTAGGGAGGTGGTGGAATCTCCTTCCTTAGAGGTTTTTAAGGTCAGGCTTGACAAAGCGACTGGCTGGGATGATTTAGTTGGGGATTGGTCCTGCTCTGAGCAGGGGGTTGGACTAGATACCTCCTGAGGTCAGGGCCGCCCGGGGGAGGGGGGGGGAAGTGGGGCAATTTGCCACGGGCCCCACAGGGGCCCCACGAGAGTTTTTCGGGGCTTCTGGAGCGGGGTTCTTCACTCACTTCAAGGGCCCCGGAAAACACTCACAGGGCCCGGGCCCCGGAGCTTCTTCCACTCCAGGTCTTCGGCGGCAATTCGGCGGCGGGGGGTCCTTCCGCCCTGGGACCCGCCATTGAAGACCCCAGGCCCCCTGAATCCTCTGGGCAGCCCTGCCTGACTCTATGAAAACCCATCCCTGCAGGAAACTCTCCCTTCCTGGCAGCCGAGATGGGAGTGTCATGCTGACTTTTAACGGGCCACTAGGCAGGGACAGGAGGGGTAGGTGGGGCAGGATACAGGCGATTTATTGCGGGATCCTTTCTCACGGCTCACGTTTGCTCTCTTGGGCGCGGCCGCATCTGGCTAGGCTGGTTCTTGTCCTATTCCTCTTTGCAGGCTGGGGGCGGGCCTGGGGGCCGGCTCTGTCTGGTGGATAAAGGGCACTGGATCTGTGAGGAAGAAGAGACCAGGAAAGGCGGAGCGGAGGAGCCTGGCGCGTCTGTCTCTCAGGGGAGGAGGACGGCGAAAGGCGGAGAGGAGGGAGAGATCCGGGGGTCTCTGATTCTCAGCGAGGGAAGAAGGAAGGCGAAAGGCAGAAAGAAAAGAGGGGCCCTTGTGGGTTTGCTCAGCCGAGCAGAGGAAGGACGTAACGGGCGGAGCGGAGAGGAGCAAACACCCTGAGTTTGCCCAG
Organism: Mauremys mutica; assembly: GCF_020497125.1. Classification (NCBI taxonomy): domain Eukaryota; kingdom Metazoa; phylum Chordata; order Testudines; family Geoemydidae; genus Mauremys; species Mauremys mutica. The sequence goes on from NC_059088.1 coordinate 13,441,183, forward strand.
CGGCGCCCAGGGCCCTGGGGCGGCAGGGGGTGGAAAAGGGGAGCGCGAAAGGCGACTCAGAGGGGAGAACGCCCCACGTCAGCTCAGGAAATACAGCAAGCAGGTGCCGGAGGAGCGGGAGAACGGCCCGGAGGAGGGGAGGAAATTAGGGGGCTCGGAGACACGCCCCGAGGGAGCGGCCAGCCGGGAAACGCTCCCAGGAGGAGTGCGGCACCATGAGCTACCCAGGCTACGATAAAGGCTCCGAGCCCTCGGCCCCTGCTCAGCCCCCCCCATACTCCACCCCTTATGGGGCCCCGCCCCCGCTGCTGCCCTCCGGCGGGCAATTCCCCACCCCAAGCTACGGGGCAGCCCCCGCAATGCCCCCCAACCCGCAGGGCTATTACCCCCCCTACAACGAGGACCCCAACCGGGGCCCAATGGGCTATGCCCCGCAGCAGGTCATCCTGGTCCCCCCGCCTCCTGCCAATGAGGTTGATTACCTGGGCTACTCCATCTTCACCCTCCTCTGCTGCTGCCTGCCCCTGGGCATCGTGGCGCTGGTGTATTCCATCCAGGTGAGTCCCTAGGGCACTAGGGGGTGCTGTGCTGCTGGGGGCAGGGTGGGGGCTCTCCCCTGGCAGGCAGGGCTGGCCCCGGTGCCCCAGGGCAGCACTAGGGGGCGCTGTGCTGCAGGGGGCGGGGTAGGGGCTCTCCCCTGGCAGTCAGGGCTGGCCCCGGTGCCCCAGGGCGGCGCTAGGGGGCGCTGTGCTGCAGGGGGCGGGGTGCGGGCTCTCCCCTGGCAGTCAGGGCTGGCCCCGGTGCCCCAGGGCAGCACTAGGGGGCGCTGTGCTGCAGGGGGCGGGGTAGGGGCTCTCCCCTGGCAGTCAGGGCTGGCCCCGGTGCCCCAGGGCGGCGCTAGGGGGCGCTGTGCTGCAGGCAGCAGGGTGGGGCTCTCCCCTGGCAATCAGGGCTGGCCCCGGTGCCCCAGGGCGGCGCTAGGGGGCACTGTGCTGCAGGCAGCAGGGTGGGGCTCTCCCCTGGCAGTCAGGGCTGGCCCTGGTGCCCCAGGGTGGCGCTAGGGGGCGCTGTGTGCTGCAGGGGGCGGGGTGGGGGCTCTCCCCTGGCAGTCAGGGCTGGCCCCGGTGCCCCAGGGCAGCACTAGGGGGCACTGTGCTGCAGGGAACCAGATGGGGGGGGTGCTCTTGCCGGGCCGTCACTGCTGATCGCATTGCACCACTTGGGGGCGCTGTGCTGCAGGGCATAGTGGGCTTTCTCTTGTGGCAGTGAGTTCCACAGTCCACGCCCATCCCACAGTTTGCTCTTCTGGGATCCTGCCGCTGGAGCAGGTGACACCGTTCCTCGGGGAATGCTAGGAGGACAACGAAGCTCTCTGCTGAGTGCGGGAGCCAGTGTAAGGCTGGGGGGGTCTGGGGGTGGGTGCCCAGAGGGCTGGTGACACGGGCTGCTCCGCTCTGTGCCACCCGGGCCATTCCTTGTCCCTTTGGTTTCAGGGTAGTAATAGCCTGGATCGGCGCAGCCAGATAAGTGTGCGGCCTGGAGCCAGGGCCTAAGGGGAGAGCAGGTGCTGGCATCTGATTCCCGAGGCTTGATTCTAGCCAGACGCGTTTCCTCCACGGAAAGGATCTGTTGGGACTACGGAGATGGGGACTGTTTAGAACAGGGGCGGGCAAACTTTTTGGCCTGAGGGCCGCATCGGGTTTCGTAAATTGTATGGAGGGACGGTTAGGGGAGGGGGTCATGGCCCAGCCCCCACCTCCTATCTACCACCACCCCCCCCCGGCCAGGACTCCTGCCCCATCCAACTGCCCCATTCCCTGATGGTCCCTCTGGGACCCCTGCCCCATCCACACACACCTGCTCCCTGTCCCCTGACTGCCCCCGGGCCCCTGCCGCCCCATCCAACCCCTCCTCTCATTCCTGACAGCCCTCCCGGGACCCCTGCCCCATCCACACCCCTTCTCCCTGTCCCCGACTGCCCCCAGAACCCCTGCCCCTCACTGCCCCCTGCCACCCTACCCAACCCCCCTCCTTCCTGACTATCCCCGGGACCCCTGCCCCATCCACCCACCCCTTCTCCCTGTCCCCGACTGCCCCCAGAACCCCTGCCCCTCACTGCCCCCTGCCACCCCACCCAACCCCCCTCCGTCCTGACTACCCCCCGGGACCCCTGCCCCATCCACCCACCGCTTCTCCCTGTCCCCGACTGCCCCCAGAACCCCTGCCCCTCACTGCCCCCTGCCACCCCATCCAACCCCCCCCCTTCCTGACTATCCCCCGGGACCCCTGCCCCCATTCAACCCCCTGTTTCCCCCTGCCCCCTATCCACACCCCCGTCCCCTGACCACCACCCCGGACTCCCCTGCCCTCTATCCAACCCACCCTGCTCCCTGCCTCCTTACCGTGCTGCCTGGAGCACCGGTGGCTGGCAGTGTTACAGCCGCGCCGCCCGGCTGGAGCCGGGACATGCCACCACCGCCACCGCGCAGCTCAGAGCACCGGGTCAGGCCGGGCTCTGCAGCTGCACTGCCCAAGGAGCTCACAGCCCCTCCGCCCAGAGCCTTGTGCCGGCTCCGGCAGTGGAGCGAGCGAGCGAGCTGAGGCTGTGGGCGAGGGGGAACAGTGTGGGAGGGGCCGGGGGCGAGCGTCTCGGGCTAGAAGCTCGGGGGCTCAGCAGGACGGTCCCGCGGGCCGGATGTGGCCTGCAGGCCATAGTTTGCCCACCCCTGTTTTAGAGGCACCGGGGAACAGCTACACAGCGATAATAAGAGAGGGGGTGGTAGAGATGCTATTCATGGCTGTTACTCAGCAACCCCACCCCAGAGGTGGCTGCATCTCAGCACCGGGTGAACCATCCCCATGCAGCGTCACTGTGCGGCTGTTTCCCAGCTGCTCCGTCTTGAAGGCAGCTGCATCTCATCCTTCCCAGCCATATCTAACTTCTCACACATTTGGCCTTTGTACCACCCCACCCCCAAAGAAAATCAGAAGACAGTAATAGTAGCCAGAATAAAATAAGCCTGTACAGATATTAGTGACAATCCCAGGCATGGCAAAGGGTAAATTGAACAGTGTTATGTGTGGCTGTGCCCGGATGCCCCACCCCAGAGGTGGCTGCATCTCAGCTCCGGGTGAACTATCCCCATGCAGCATTGCTAGGGTGACCAGATGTCCCAATTTTATAGGGACAGTCCCGATTTTGGGGTCTTTTTCTTATATAGGCTCCTATTACCCACCCCCACCCCGATTTTTCACACTTGTTGTCTGGTCACCCTAAGCATTGCTGTGTGGTTAATTGTTCCCGTCTCTCTGTCTCTCCACAGACCCGGGATGCCAACCGCTCCGGGAACGCTGCCCTGGCACAGCGGAATTCCCGGATGGCCCGGATTTTCAACCACACGGCCCTGGGGGTGGGGATTGTGGTGCTGATCGTGTGGGTCGCCATTGTGATTGCCATCAGCCTCTCAGCCTATGGACACCACTGATCCTTCCGCCCAGCCCCAACCCCCAGCTCTGAGCCGGTTTTCAACACCTCCCTGCATCCACACACACAGACCCGCATGCACCACAACACAACCATCTCCTCAGCCCACCCACACACTCACAAAACAGCCAATCTGCGCCCCCTCATACCCTCCCAATACAACATCCCCACCCCGCCTTGCCAGCCCCCCAGCCCACATCGTGGGACCCAGGGAGAATGATCCCCCAGGACTCACACACCCCTGGACCCCCAACTAGGCCAAGTACCACCCCCTCCCCACCACGGCGCATGGTCCAGTGAGGGTGCAAAGGACTCTGGGAGACACTGGGACTGGACGGGACTTCAGATGGGGTCTGAGATGATTCAGACACTGCAAGGGGGGGGCTGAGAGGAGTGTGGTCCCAAATGTCCTACTGCCCCCCTCCATGTCTGGCTTTACCCCCTGGCTCCCCCCTCCCCCCACCATCACCACCCATCTGGGGTCCATTTTGGGCCACACCAATGACTTCTGGGAAAGACGGGACTGGCCAGCCCACTGGCTAAGATTCTCTCATGTCCATCTTTGTTGCGTTAGAGGATAAGAGCTCTACTACTCCTGCTGGCTGGTGGAGAGACTCCTTTAATGCCACTTAGAGGATACCAGCTCGACTTCTGCAGCTGGCTAGTGGAGCAACTCCTTTAGTGCCACCTAGAGGATACCAGCTCTACTACCGCTGCTGGCTAGTGGAGCAACTCCTTTAATGCCATCTGGAAGATGATAGTCTACTAGCGCTGCCGGTTAATGGCTGAAGGAGCTGTGAGCAGGGCCCATCGTGGCCTGACCAGCAAGAGCACTCCCTGCTGAGTAACCCCGGAAGTTTGGTCCCTGATCAGCATCCTAGTCACCCTGAGTTTTAACATCCTGTCTAAGGAGATGGCGGCGAAATCCAGAAAGAGTGTGCACATCTGTCCTCATGAGTCCCCAGAACGAACCCCCGTCTGCCTCGACAAACCAGCTGCTGGATCCCAGCTGGGAAAGCCGCACCCTGCTTTGAGGATTGGTCCGGCTTTGAGCAGGGGGTTGGACTAGATACTTCCTGAGGTCCCTTCCAACCCTGATATTCTATGATTCCACCAATGAGCAGCAAAAAGCCTCTTGTACGCATGTGCTGTTTGCCCCGGTGATGGCCTGCTCCCGATGCCACCTGCGCTCCCGGAACGACGGTCCCAGATTACTCCGAAACAACAGCCTCTGAGGGCCTCAGAGTGCATGCAGTTGCACCGGTGTTTCACCCACCAGCCTTCGTCTGTGTGTCCGGAGATTGCCCTCGATCAGCTGACAGCACCGAGGCCAGACACACTCGTGACTTTCTTGCTCAGCGGAAGCTAGACGCATTCAGGCTGGAAACGGGGGTGCGTGTCCAACAAGGAGGGGAATGAACCCTGGCAACAACTCCCCAAGGGCCCGGGCGGATTCCCCGTCGCTGGCAAGCTGGGGTGGGTGTCGAAAAAATCTGCTCTCGTGCAAACGGGCATCGCTTCAGGCTTTGTCTTATGTGACTCTTTGGTTAAAGGGGCATCGGACGCTCCAGAGGAATTCGGGTGGGTTCAGCGTTATCCCCCGTATATTACCTTTGGATACAGAGTCGTGCCTGGGACGGCTTGGCTATGGAGTATTGCCTGCGCAAGGTCATGCTGAATTGAATTGCCGTTCTTGGCTAGATCAGTCACTTGTCTCCTTTCTTCAATCCCACTGGAGAATCGTTTGCTTGACTTTAGAAGCGAGATCCGCTACTTCCATGGCCAGCCCAGCTCCTTTGGGGATAAACGAAGGTCTCTATTTCAGGCTCCACGTCGCTACCTAATTCCCGCAGCGGAAGGAGTGGAGAGGGAGGAGAAATGTTTGCTGTGTAGCGAGATTGGGACGAGATCTTCAGTTGCGTGGGCTGAGCACTCCGAAATTAGAGCATCACCCGTTGAGTTCAGTTTCTGCTGCTCGTCTAACCAGCTGTCCTTTGCTTTCTGCAAACTCTTGCCTGCTTTCAACGTTATTTTTGGCTGATAAAACACCGATATGTGCTCATGCTCCAGCATGCTCCTGTGTTGTAAGGATCATAGATCCAAAGGACAGCGAGAAACTAATTAGAGGGAACTGGCTCATTAAATTATTTAACCAATGTGTGTTTGATGACTTACCTTGCTCACACTGCACTCTAACCCACTAGACCCCATTCCCCTCCCAGATCCACGAAAAGAACCAGAAGTCTCGGTTCTCAGCCCCCCTGCTCTAACCACTAGCACCCACTGCCCACCCAGAGCAGGGGAGAGAACTCAGGAGTCCTGACTCCCAGTCCCCTCCCTGCTCTAACCACTAGACCCTCCCAGAGCCAAGGACAGGGACAGAACCCAGGTGTCCTGACTCCCAGCCTCCCTGCTCTAACCACTAGACTCCCCTCCCCTCCCAGCTCATATATGGCAAGATCTTCTGCTGGGCAATTCAGTGAGCAGCCCTTGTGAATTGTATTGGCTGTGACACACCGTGATGGGTTCCCTGGGGTGCAACCCGGAACTGGGGTACCGCAGAGCCCTCTGGTTTACCAACCTGAGCTCCCTCTCAAACTGTGATATTGTAACAAGCTGCAAACCCCTCCAGGTCCTGCACTTACACAGCCATCCCCAGGCAGGGACACACCCAGCTGAGTTACATGACTACTTCTCCTAGCCAGTCATGAACCAGCAATAGAGAGCTCCAGCCCGTTCCCCCCGTTCCCCAGCGTAGGACCCCAGGGTTGTACTGTCCTGCCCTGGTCAGAAGCCTGCCAGTGTAAGTATATTACCCAGCCCTCCACTTCTACAAAGGAAAGTGGACGTGCCCCAACTCTTGTTCTGGAGCGGATTCCGCAGGCACTTGGAGCAATGCACTGTTTTGGGTAAAACATAAAACAGATCTACTAACTACAGACCGATTGTAAGTGATTATAAGCAGTGAGCGTAGAGATCCCAGTTGGTCACCTACGAAATAAAAGTAAAATCACAATCTGAGTCCTATAAACTTGACAGGATTTGAGTCAAGCTGTGTTTCACCCTGATGGTGCTGCTGTTGCTGTTCCTTCATACACAGCCTGGGACTCTCCTCTCCTGCCTGGGGCCACCTGCCTTGTTCAGTCTTTGTCCTCCAGACGTGTTTCCAGCTGTTGAGTTGTGGGGGAAGAGAGGCCAAGGGATGATGTCACTTCCCTTCCCTTATAGGTTCCTGCAGCTGGCTGGAAAGATCTTTTGGTCTGACGTGAGTCAAACCACGTCCATTGTCTACTGCTTTCTGGGAAAGCCGTCGTTGTATCCAGCTCCTGGGATAGTCCTTAGGCGTGTGGATTCCCTTCTGGCTGCTCCAGTGTTGTACCTGAAAGGCTGGTTGTGGGGGTTCCCAACCTCACAACGTATTTCAGTAACACACGTAGCAAAACGTCACAGCTCCCCATGCAACGACAGCACAGCCAATCCAACGGGATAGTCACGTGCAACAGATCCAACCTTTTAACCTGGTACCTCGCAAGGCAGACTTGGTACAAAACGTCTCATAATTCTATCACCATGGTAAATCTGGGGGTCCCAGGTGTTTCTTGGGGGTACAGAGTGTCACACACACCTTACAGCCCTGCCCGCTGAGGCAAGAAAAGCACCAGGTTACGTGTCCCCAGGAGATGGGCTGACACAGCCGGGGAACAAGCCAGAGGAACAGCCATTGTGAGCTCAGGGGTTTGCTATGGAAGGAGGCGGGATACCAGGCTAGATGGGCCCATGGCTCAGATCCAGGGCTGTAGGGACGGGGAGGGAACTGGGCCTGTGGCTCTGTATCACAGATGGGGGTGCAGGAGGGATGCCCGGCCCGCAGGCTGACCATTGCCTGAGCTTTCCCCGCTGGCCGCTCCAAGCTCTCGATCACCCAGCCAGCAGGAAGTGCCGGGCAAGGGGAGGTGAAATTGTTCTCATTTCTTGGTGTGCTCAGGCCACAGGCAACGGGGAGGGAGCCGCAGCGTATGTGGGTCTTGGTTTTATCTAATCACATCAGTTTAAACAAACATGTGCTACCGAACTGGGGTTAAAACCCAGGAGTCCTGGCTTCCAGCCCCCCTCCCCCGCTCTAACCACTAGACTCCATTCCTCTCCCAGAGCTGGGGAGAGAACCCAGGAGTCCTGGCTCTGAGCACCCCCGTGCTCTAACCAGTAGACCCCACTCCTCTCCCAGAGCTAGGATAGACCCCAGGACTCGTGTGTCAGTGTGTGTGTGTGCCAGTGCATGTGTGTGTGAGATCTGTTTGCGTGTGTCAGTGCATGTGTGTTTCAGTGTGTGTATATGCATCAGTGTGTGTGTATCAGTGTGTGTGTGTGTCAGTGCATGTGCATGTCAGCGTGTGTGCATCAGTGCATGTCCTTGTGTCAGTGTGTGTGTGTGCATCAGTGCGTGTGTCACTATGCATGTGCGCATGTGTGTCAGTGCGTGTGCATGTGTGTGTCAGTGCGTGTGCATGCCAGTCTGTAAGGAGCCTGCAGCCCATCCCTCCCTCCCCCCTGTCCGCAATCTCCCTGCCTGCCCGATAACCCAGCCGTGATAAGGGTTGGTGGGGGGGAGGAATCGCTGCACCCGGGACAGTCACACGCAGCTGGGACAAAGCGGCTGTATCAGGCCAAGGGCCCTGCAAGGTCAGATGTGGGAACCTGCCGCGGCAGCACCAGCCTGGGCCACAGTGGGGGTAGGAACCACTGGAGAATAAGGACCCCTGGCTTGGGGAGAGGAGTGGGGGCTAGTGGTTAGAGCAGGGGGGGGCTGGGAGCCAGGACTCCTGGGTCTATCCTTGGGAGGGGAGTGGGGGCTAGTGGTTAGAGAAGGGGGGGCTGAGCTCCAGGACGCCTGGGTTCTATCCCAGCTCAGGGGAGTGGGAGCTAGTGGTTAGAGCAGGGGGGGCTGGGAGCCAGGACTCCTGGGTTCTATCCCTGGGAGGGGAGTGGGGACTAGTGGTTAGAGCAGGGGGGCAAGGAGCCAGGACTCCTAGTTTGTATCCCAGCTGCCCTTGGGACACTCTTTCCCCTTGTCATGCCTCAGTGTCCCCAGTTGGACAACACAAGGGTTGTTTTACCAGAGTGAGTCAGGCCCTGCAGTGAGACTGCAGCATCGCACCATCCCTGAAGCTGCCCAGACCCAGCACCAGCAAAATGCCCCCTCTGCCCCACTCAGCACCAGCGCGACACCTGCTCCGAGTGTGCCACGGAGGGCTGTGTCCCCTGGGGCTCCTGATCCAGCTCCGGCCGGCCCCCCGAGCTGCCCAGCTGCAGACGACAACATGAAGGAAGCAGAAGGGAAACACCCACCTTGTTTGTGCTGCCCAAGGGAGAGAGAGACCTGTAGGTCTATATAGCACAGACTGGTCCCAGCACCCTCTGTGCCAGGCGCTGCCCAGACACAGCGAGAGACAGGTCCTCCCCAGGTCACATTGTAACTAGACACAGGCAGGCTTCGTCTTCCCACTTTGTAGGTGGGGAAACCGAGGCACAGAGCTCTGCCGTGACTTGTCCAAGGTCACCCGGCAAGTCTATGGCAGCCCTGGGCATTGAACCGAGGTCTCCTGAATGCCCATCTGCCACCTGAACCACTAGGCCAGTTCGCCTCCGGAGGCGCATTCTGCAGAGGTGCTGGAACTCAGGGTGCTGCTGCACCCCCTGGCTTGAAGTGGTTTTCATCATATCTAGGATTTGCAGTTTGGTTCAATGGCTCTCAGCCCCCTTCCCCCCCATGCACATTGCTCCAGCACCCCTGATATTCTCTGCTGCAGAATCTAATGCTTGTCCCTAAGGTCAGCGACCCAGAGAAAACTGACAAGTCAAGTGCGAGCCGGATCCTCCACTGCGTAAAGCAGGAGTAACCCAGTGCTGTCCGTGACCCCAGCTGGCCCACTGGCTCCAGTGGCACCACAGCCCGTTCACCCCCGGTTGGGATCTGGCCCATTGACGCCAACAGAGCGACGGCCCATTGACCCCCGCTGGGATCTGGGCCCCTGAGCTCCTGTCACCTGTTCATGACCTGAACTTGACTATGATTTTCAAAAGCCCTTTACTCTTATTGATCCCCAGAACTAGCTCCTTCCCCCACGTTCTGTGCTCCACCTACAGTGTAGAGAGACTTCTGGCTCCCAGCCCACCCCCCCCTCTAACCACTTGACCCCACTCCCCTCCCAGAGCCGGGGACAGAACTCAGGAGTCCTGACTCCCAGCCCCCCCTGCCCTAACCACTAGACCCCACTCCCCTCCCACAGCTGGGGAGAGAACCCAGGAGTCCTGGCTCCTAGCCCCCACTGCTGGAGGGCTGTGTTTCCTTCCTCCCAAGCCGGGGGTGTCACCTTGCTGGTCCTCACCAGCGCAAAGCATGTTGGTTCCTTGGGGGGTCATCCCAAGGTGATCGCAGTGTTTTGTTCTCCACCTGCCGAGGTTATCGGCTCCTGGGCTGTGACTTCAAGGCTCACGCAAAACGGGAGCCCGGCTATGGCACCGCAGCGCCCGCAGTGGGCGGGGAAGGTCCCCGGGGACAGTATAAAAGGCTCCCTGACGGACACGGGTGCTTGCCCGGGCCGGATTGCCAGCACTCGGCGTGCTGCCGCCCCTCTGCCAGCGCGGCCCCCGTCCCCAGTGTGAACCGCCTGCCGGGGTGCCCAGAGAACCAAGATGGGGAAAGCGGTAAGGGCTGGGCTCTGAGTCTCTGCTGTGGGAGGGGGCCAGACGCCAGGGCGCTGGGTCTGCTTGGGGATAGCTCGATAAATAGAGAGTGTGTACGGGGCCAGATAGATAGATAGATAGATAGATAGATAGATAGATAGATAGAGGGGGTGGATGGGGATAGATAGATAGAGGGGGTGGATGGGGATGGATAGATAGATAGATAGATAGATAGATAGATAGATAGATAGATAGATAGGGTATACGGGGATGGATGGCTAGATGGATGAGTAGATAGAGGGGGAGTATATGGGGATGGATGGGTAGATAGAGGGAGTATAGGAGGGTGGATGGATGAATAGTTAGATGACTGTGTATGGGGATGGGTTGAGGGGGTACGTGGGGTGGATGGATAGAGGGTGTGTATAGGGGGGATGGATGGATATAAGGGGTACGTGGGGATGGGTAGATAGAGGGTGTATGGGGGGGATGGATGGAGGGGGTGTATGGGGATGGGTGGATATAAGGGTAAGTGGGGAATAGGTGGATAGAAGGTGTGTATTGGGGGGGTGGACAGAGGACTTTGAAATCGCACCTGGTTAGTTTCACAGCTGTTTCCTTATTTGACTTTCCAATTGGAGGTGGTCGGGGGTGTAATCGAGTTGGATAAACGGCGCCCCCTAGGGGCCGCGCAAGGAACAATGGCCCAGCTGTGACGCTCCCACGTGGCTGGACATTTCACAGCCAGAGGATCTGCAGCACAGGAATCCATGGACTCCCGCAGGCAGGGCTGGCCCCGATGCCCCAGGCCCAGGGTGGCACCAGGGGGTGCTTTGCTATAGGACCCTGGCTCTGTAGGGGGCGCTCCCTTCTGCACCAGCCTTTGATGGCTTAGAGAACAGCTGTCAATGAGAGGAGGAAGTGAACCGCACCACGCCTCCCGTTTGGGCCGTGCTAAGAGCCCTAGCAAACCCCTGGGATGCAGGGCCTGAGGAAGAACAATGGGATGTGAAGTCATCTGAACCAGTGCTATAGGACCCAGGAGTCCTGGCTTCCAGCCCTCTCTGCTCTAACCACTAGACCCCACTCCCCTCCCAGACAGGGGCAGCTCTAAGTATTTTGCCACCCCAAGCATGGCAGGCAGGCTGCCTGCAGGAGGTCCCCAGTCCTGCGGATTCGGCAGCACGCCTGCGGGAGGTCCACCGAAGCCACGGGACCAGCGGACCCTCCGCAGGCATGCCGCCGAAAGCAACCTGCCTGCCGCCCTTGCGGCGACTGGCAGAGCGCCCCCCGTGGCTTGCCGCCCCAGGCATGCGCTTGGCGTGCTGGTGCCTGGAGCCACCCCTGCTCCCAGAGCTGGGGAGAGAACCCAGGAGTCCTGACTCCCAGCCCTCCTGCTCTAACCACTAGACCCCACTCCCCTCCTAGAGCCAGGCATAGAAACCAGGGGCGGCTCAGCTGAATACCCCAGCATCGAGATGCCTTACCACCTACTGGCAGCAGTAGTAGGGCTGTTATCTTGCACAGAGACCCAGCTGGGTCCCTTCAGCACAGCCCTCTACTTGAGCTCAGGGAGCAGCTCCCCCAAAGGCCAACAGCAGTAGGGCTGTTCTCCTCTCCACAGGACCAATACGAGATGTACTCGGTGGAGATGGAGAAGCAGGGCAATGGTGACATGGACGTGAAGATCAAGAAGAAGAAGACGAACAAGGCGGCGAAGAAGAAAGAGAAGCTGGAGAGCATGAAGAAAGAGATGGACGTGGTGAGTGGGGGCAGCTGGACTGGGGTCGGTCGCAAGACTCGGCCGTGGGCCTTGCACAGAGCTCTGTTGCTCAAGCAGCCGGCAGTAGTAGTAGAGCTGTTAGCTTCTGTGGGGAGCTAGCGGCAGCTGTAGACAACCCCTCATCTCAGAGCAATAGACTCAGGCTCTCGGCAGACCCAGGCAGCATCGCTGTGTCTGTCACACTGGGGCAGCTCCCCCGTCTCCTAGCAACGAGCTCAGGCTCTCGGCAGACCCAGGCAGCGTCGCTGTGTCTGTCACACTGGGGGCAGCTCCCCCGTCTCCTAGCAACGAGCTCAGGCTCTCGGCAGACCCAGGCAGCGTCGCTGTGTCTGTCACACTGGGGCAGCTCCCCCGTCTCCTAGCAACGAGCTCAGGCTCTCGGCAGACCCAGGCAGCATCACTGTGACTGTCACACTGGGGGCAGCTCCCCCCATCTCCCCAGCAATGAGCTCAGGCTCTCGGCAGACCCAGACAGCATCGCTGTGTATGTCACACTGGGAGCAGCTCCCCCGTCTCCTAGCAATGAGCTCAGGAGCGTCACTGTGTCTGTCACACTGGGGCAGCTCCCCCGTCTCCTAGCAACGAGCTCAGGCTCTCGGCAGACCCAGGCAGTGTCGCTGTGTCTGTCACACTGGGGCAGCTGCCCCATCTCCCAGCGACGAGCTCAGGCTCGCAGGAGACTCAGGCAGCGTCACTGCATCAGTCACACTGGGAGCAGCTCCTCCCCTGTCCCAGTGATGGGCTCAGGCTCTCAGCAGACCCAGGCAGCATCAGTCATGCTTGGGGCAGCCCGTTCACCCACTCTGGGCTCCCTTCTCTCCTCCAGGACGATCATCAGCTCTCGGTGGAAGACCTGGAGCTGAAATACCAAACCAACGTGACCAAGGTAAGGGCCCCCGAGGTGGAGGCTGGGTAGGTCTGTGCCTCTCAACCCAGCTCCGGGTGCCGTTTACTGCGCCACTACATCCCAGGGGCTAGAGTACAGCCCACCGTCTCTGGCAGTGCCCCCCACCCACCCAAAGGTGACCGTGCCCTCTACATGGTAGCCCATCCCCACTGGGCTTTGGGAGCCACTTCTTTTTGGGCCAGGGGCTCCTCCTTCAATCCCCCATGTATTCAAACAGTCTCTGACCTGTCCCCAGGGCTGTGAGCTTCCTCTAAGCAGTGCCCCAGCCAGGTTTGGAGGGCATCTCCAGAGCTGTGAGCTTCCTGAGGGCAGTGCCCCAGTTGTGGTGAGAGGGACACCAGCCAAGGGGAGGAAGACTGCCATAAATAGCGCTGTTTTCCGCCCTTGCTGAGCAATCAGCTCAGGCTCTCTGCAAACTCAGGCAGGCATCAGGCACATTTCGGAACTTTTCTCCCCCACCACAAGAGCTAGAACCTGGCTTAACTTTTTTTTTTAATGAAAGCTGAGATCCTGCGGCATTCACCTGATTCCAGGAGCTGGGGCCTTGGGTGTCCATCCGGCCCTGGGTGCATGTGGATCTTTGGAGAGGAAACTGAGGAAGCTACGGACAGCAAAGTGGGTGGACAAAGGCGATTCTGGAGAGCCTAGATACACTCAGCCCCCCACCTTTATTGAAGCCCCACCCCCACCTAATAGCCCCGCCCCGTGCTGTAGCTCCACCCCTATATTATAGCCACGCCTCCACATAGCATAGGGGTGCCTCCACCTAACATGGGACACTCTCTCTATCTGCATCCAGGGCATGAACAGCACCGTGGCAGGAGAGGTCTTGCTCCGGGATGGCCCCAACGAGCTCAAACCCCCCAAGGGGACCCCTGAATATGTCAAATTCGCCCGCCAGCTGGCCGGGGGGCTGCAGTGCCTGATGTGGGTGGCCGCTGCCATCTGCCTCATAGCCTTCGGCATCCAGTGCGGCCAAGGAGACCTGACCAGCGCGGATAACGTGGGTACCCCGCGGTGGGGGAAGGGTCAGGACGCCTGGGTTCCATCCCTGGCTCCGGGAGGGGAGTGGGGTCTAGTGGGTTAGAGCTGGGGGGAGGGGTCAGGACTCCTGGGTTCTATCCCTGAGTCTAGTAAGGGAATGGGGTCTAGTGGTTAAAGTGTGTGGGGACGGGGCTGGGAGACAGGACTCCTGGGTTCTCTCCCCAGCTCTGGGAGGGGAGTGGGTTGTCCCAGGCTCTCTGCAGACTTGGGCAGCTTGGCAAAGCAGGGGGCGCCCCGGGCCAGGGGATGAGTAATAACCTTTCTCCCTATACCCTCTCCCGGGGCAGCTGTACCTGGCTATTGCCCTCATCGCCGTGGTGGTCGTGACCGGCTGCTTTGGCTACTACCAGGAGTTCAAGAGCACCAACATCATCGCCAGCTTCAAGAATCTCGTGCCACAGGTGAGGATTAGGGTGGGAGAGGAACCCAGGCCATGGATACCCCAGTCATTGTACTGGGAGGGGGGGTCTAGTGGTTAGAGAGGGGGGGAGGGGCTGGAAGCCAGGACTCCTGGGTTCTATCCCTAGCTCTGAGAGGGGAGTGCTTAAAGCAGAGCCATACCTATGTGCTGCTGTTCCCCAGCTGCCCCACCCCAGATGCATCTCAGCACTGGGAAAGTTGTCACTGTGCGGTGTTATGTGCAGCTGTGCCCCACCCCAGAGGTGGCTGCATCTCAGCACCGGGCGAGCCATCCCCGTGCGGTGTCCCCGTGTGGCCATAGCTCCAAGGTTAACACTGGCTCTTCTCACTCTCCTAGCAAGCCACAGTGATTCGGGACGGGGACAAATTCCAGATCAACGCCAACCAGCTGGTGGTGGGTGACCTGGTGGAGATCAAGGGCGGGGACAGGGTCCCGGCTGACATCCGGATCATCACAGCACAGGGCTGCAAGGTGCGGGGGGCTGCATTACTCAGGATGGGGGAATATAGGGTGTGTGTGTGTGTATCATAGAATCATAGAATCTCAGGGTGTGTGTGTGTGTGTGTGTGTTTGTGTGTGTGTGTTTTGCTGCCTCCTGGCTGGACGGTGCCTGTCCGTCTGCCCAGCTGATTACTTGGGCACCCATTGATCTAGCCCCCACTCCTGGGCCTGCTCCCTCACCCCCCACCCCACAGCCTCCCATCCATGCCAGAGGCCTCCAAGCCGGGGTGAGGGGGGTGGGGTGCAGGGTTGCACTGACCCACTGGGCTCTCTGTTGCAGGTGGATAACTCGTCTCTGACAGGGGAGTCCGAACCCCAGACCAGAGCCCCCGAGTGCACCCACGAGAGCCCCCTGGAGACCCGGAACATCGCCTTCTTCTCCACCATGTGCCTGGAAGGTGCCAGCAGGGAAGGGCCCCATTGGCGCGTGGAGGGGAGACCTGGCTGGGGGGTGGCTCAAAAGGGGGCACTCTCCCCTGGCTGTCAGGGCTGGCCCCAATGCCCCAGCATGGCGCTAGGGGGTGCTGTGCTGCAGGGGGCAGGGTGGAGGCGCTAGGGGGTGCTGTGCTGCAGGGGGCAGGGTGGAGGCTCTCCCTTGGCAGACAGAGCTGATCTCATTCGTGGGTGGAATGTGGGGTGGCTCAGTGGTGGACACTGTCTCTAAATTCCCTCCTGTGGTTTCAACTGGATACAAGATTCTCCTTCACATCCTGTCCTGAATCATTGTGCCACATTGCTGTGAGGTTGTTCCCCAGCTGCTCCACCCCAGAGGTGGCTGCATGTCAGCACCAGGCAAGCCCTCCCCGTGCATTGTTATGTGCAGCTGTTCCCCAGCTGCCCCACCCCAGAGGTGGCTGCATCTCAGCACCGGAGAGCCCTCCCTTGGCTCCTTTGCAGCCGAGGCCATGCTGGTCATCGTGTCGTCACGTCAGCTCCATCTCTCCCCACCCCCAGGCACCGCCACCGGCATCATCGTTAACACCGGAGACCGCACCATCATCGGGCGCATCGCCAGCCTGGCCTCGGGCGTGGAGAACGAGAAGACGCCCATCGCCATCGAGATCGAGCACTTTGTGGATATCATCGCCGGCCTGGCCATCTTCTTCGGGGGCACCTTCTTCGTCGTCGCCATGGTGATCGGCTACCCCTTCCTCAAGGCCATGGTCTTCTTCATGGCCATTGTGGTGGCCTATGTGCCCGAGGGGCTGCTGGCCACTGTCACGGTGAGTCCCCCTTGACCAGCCGTGGTGGGGTCCTGACTCCGAGCCGCTCTCACAAGGGACCCAGTCCAGGTTTTGTGCCAGCTTCACCCTGACTCCAATCCAGTCCCACAACTGATCCAGTCCGGGTTTTCTTTCAGGTTCATCCTGTCTCCACTCCAGTCTCACACTAGATCCGGTCCAGGTTTTATACATAGTTTGCCTCCGATCTCGCTTTGTGCTGGAGCCAGTCCATGTTTTAGGTTGTTTTCACACTGACGCCAATCCGGCCTCACACCAAATCCAGACCAGATTTAATGCAGTGTTTAGACTGACTTTGAACCAGTTTTGTACTAGATCCAGCCCAGGTTTTGTGCAGCATTTAGGCTGATTCCGATGCAGTCTCAATGTGTATCCAATTCAGGTTTTATGCATTGTTTAGACTAACTCCAATCTGGCCTCGGTCTGGATCCAGTCCAGGTTTTCAGCCTCACTCTGGATCCGGTTCAGGTTGTGTAGTGTTTAGATTGACTCCGATCCGGTGTAACACTGGATTCTGTGTTATATACCATGTGTTAGTGAATCTAGTCCAGATTTTATAAATAGTTTGAGTCCAAGATAATTTCATATTGGATCCAGATTCAGAGTCTTTCAGACAGTATCCAGGGACTCCAGTCTGGTCTCACACCAGATCCAGTCCGGATTTTGCAGTATTTGGACCCACTCCTAATTCAGTTCCACATTAGATCCAGTCTAGATCAGCGTTTCTCAAATGTGGCAACCAGGGGCTTTTCTTGCGGCCACGGCCTCCTGGGCAGTACAAAGCAGAGCCTCTCCCCCAGGACCACCAGAAGGGATTGGTCCCTTCCCCCTCTGGAGCCACAAACACCGGAGGAGCAGGCTGCCAGTGAGTCCCCACCTGCCCCCACCCCATTCCCCTGACCGCCCCTCGCTCCCTGGCCATCTGCCCCATCCCTCCCACTGTCCCCCTTCCCACCTCCCCATCCAGGGCTTAATCAGTCCCCTGGCTTGCCAGGGGTGAGTAAATCTGCTGTGAAAATTGATATTAACAAACATACCAATATTACTTTCCGCAGCAGCAGACTTACTTAGCTAGCAAGTCTTTTTTTAAAAGGCAACACCACCAAAAGAAACAACAACAAAAGACAAGAATGTGCAAAGCAGCTTATTTGTGTTTCTAGCCTGTTTAGGTCCAGTAAAGACTCGAGAACTGGAGATTATTATTGAGTCTGCAAAAAAAAATGCTACATAAATAAATTGCAATGATTTGGCCGTGTCCATGAGCATATTTAGTTGTTTTTCCTAAAGTTAATTCAGTATTTTAAGACAAATGGTCAGTGCGGCCACACTCTGAGGCCACCAAAGAATTTCTTGTGAGACCCCCTCGTCTAGATTGGGTGCAGCATTCGATCTGGGTTTGCCCCGACTCCATTCCAGGTTTCAGGCTGTTTTTAGATTATCTCCACTCCAATTTGAGTTTTCTACAGTGCTCAGATTAGTTCAGATCTAGTCTCTCATTGCATCTAGTATAGATTTTGCATAATGCTGTTTACATTAACTCTGATTCAGTATCAAATTGAATCCAGTCCAGATTGTGTGCAGTGTTTAGACTGACTCTGATCCAGTTTCATACTAGATTCAATCCAGATTTTGTGCAGCATTCCTACAGACTGATCTGGTCTCACACTGGATATACTTTGCTGTTTATGCTGACTCTGATCTTTCTTCCTTTCCCTCCCTCCTTCCTCCGCACAGGTCTGTCTCTCACTCACAGCCAAGCGTCTGGCTCGAAAGAACTGCGTGGTGAAGAATCTAGAGGCAGTGGAAACTCTGGGCTCCACCTCTGTCATCTGCTCTGACAAAACGGGTACCCTGACCCAGAACCGCATGACTGTCTCCCATCTCTGGTTCGACAACCAGATTCATACGGCTGACACCACAGAGGACCAGTCAGGTATGTTCAACCAGCTGCTACCATCCTGAGGTGGCTGCATCTCAGTGCCAAATGAGCTGCCCCTATCCGGTGTTATGTGTGGTGGTTCCCCAGCTGCCCCGCCCCAGAGATGGCTGCATCTCGGCACCAGGCAGGCTTTCCCCATACCATATTATGTGCGGCTGTTCCACAGCTGCCCCGCCCCAGAGGTGGTTGTATCTCAGCACCAGGCGAGCCATCCCTGTCCAGTGTTATGTGCGGTGGTTCCCCAGCTGTCCCTCCCCAGAGGGGGTTGCATCTCAGCACCCAGCAAGTTGTCCCTGCTTCTCTAGTGCTTTAGGACATTTCAGGTTGGAAGAGGGAGAGGGAATTCCTCAGCTGTTATATCAATCTCTCTCTCGTTCAGGGCAAAGCTTCGATCAGTCATCAGAGACATGGCGAGCTCTGTGCAAGATCGTGTCTCTCTGCAATCGAGCCTTTTTCAAATCAGGCCAGGACAACGTGCCGGTGCCCAAGGTACGGCCAAGTATGCAGGAGAGACGAGACGGGCAATATAGACAGTTTGAGCACATATCATTTAATGCTGACATAGTAAATGGGCTCCGCAGGGGGCGCTCTCCCTTGGTGGGTTCTGTGCTGCAGGGAGGTGCAGGGAGGAGGGGGCTCAGCAGGGGGTGCTCTCATGCTGGTCATTAAAAGATCTCATGACTCCAGGCTCCAGAATCAGGGTGTTTCTCTCTTGCTGCTCCAGCTCAGGATAATTCCACTGTGCCTCCGACATGCGCTTTCATTTAGATGTGGCATTATTTTCTCTGCCCATAACTGTTCAGTAGTGTCTCTGTGCAGCTGTTCCCAAGCTGCCCCGCCCCAGAAGTGGTTGCATCTGAGCGCTGGGAGAGTCATCCCCCTGTGGTGTTATGTGCGGCTGTTCCCCAGCTGCCCCACCCCAGAGGTGGCTGCATCTCAGCACTGCTTGGGAGTCCAGATTCCACTCACCTGTTCTCTCTTCTCCAGAGGATCGTGATTGGAGACGCCTCAGAGACGGCGCTGTTGAAGTTCTCCGAGATCACGCTGGGGAACGTCATGGAGTACCGGGAGCGCTACAAGAAAGCCTGTGAAATCCCCTTCAACTCCACCAACAAATTCCAGGTCAGCAGGGGTTTGCGTCCTGGCCCTGCAAGGCCTTCAGCTCCAGTTAGGAGGATAAGAACCTTCTACTGCTACCAGTTCATGTAGTGACTCCCAGAGAGGGAAACAGGACCCAGGTGTCCTGACTCCAAGGCCCCTGCTCTAACCACTAGGCCCCCTTCCCCTCCCAGAGCTGGGGATAGAACCCAGGAGTCCTGACCCTCCTGCTCTCCGCACAGCTGTCCATCCATGAGCTGGAGGACCCCCGGGATCCCCGGTACCTGCTGGTGATGAAGGGAGCCCCGGAGCGGATCCTGGAGCGTTGCGCCACCATCATGATCAAGGGGCAGGAATTGCCCCTGGACGAGCAGTGGAAGGAGGCGTTCCAGACAGCGTACATGGACCTGGGGGGCCTGGGGGAGCGTGTGCTGGGTAAGTGGGTGTGGAGGGGGGCTGGGGGAGGGCGTGCGGGGTAAAGAGGCGTGGAGGGGGGTTGGGGGGGGACGTGGGAGTGGAGGGGGGCTGGGGGAGGGCGTGCTGGGTTAGAGGTGGGGGGCACGGATTGGGGGGGCCTTAGGGAGCAGGAGGTGCCCTGGATGTGGGGCGCATGGGATTGAGGTGGGGAGGGTCTCATGGGGCCAAGGCAGGAGGCCCCCCCAAGGTGTGGGGGGAAGAGGGGGCTGATTAAGGAGGGAATTCCCAGGCCTAAGTGGAATGGGGGATCCCCAAGCATGGGGCACGTGGGACTGGGGTTCTGGGGGGGGGACCCCAGTGCCCCACCCCTCATGGGCCCTGGCCCCGCTGTTCCCCGCAGGGTTCTGTCACCTGTACCTGGACCCAGGGCAGTTCCCACGCGGCTTCGCCTTCGACACCGAGGACATGAACTTCCCCACCAGCGGGCTCTGCTTCGCCGGCCTCATCTCCATGATCGACCCACCCCGCGCCACCGTGCCTGACGCCGTCATGAAGTGCCGCACGGCCGGCATCCGGGTATGGCGCCACTGCCCCAGGGAAGCTCACAGCTCCAGAGTACCCTCCCCCACCCTGCCTGGGGCACTATCCCAGGGATGCTCATAGCTCCACAGTCCCCTCCTCCACCCCCGCTAGGACACTGCCCCGGGGAAGCTCACAGCTCCACAGTCCCCTCCCCCACCCTGCCTGGGGCACTGCCCCGGGGAAGTTCACGCTGCCCCCTAGAGCGCTGACGCCCTGCCTCCACCTCTAGGTTATAATGGTGACTGGAGACCACCCCATCACGGCCAAGGCGATTGCGGCCAGCGTGGGCATCATCTCAGAGGGCAGCGAGACGGTGGAGGACATCGCCGCCAGGATGCGCATCCCCGTGGAGCAGGTCAACAAGCGGTGAGAGCCCTGCCCAAAGCCGGGAGAGAACCCAGGCGTCCTGGCTCCCAGCGCCCCCTTCACTAACCAACCAGGCCCTACTCTCGTCCCAGAGCTGGGGATAGAACCCAGGAGTCCTGCAGGGTGGCTCAGCAGAGGGCGTTGTGTTGGGTTTCGCAGCAGGGGGCTCTGTGCTGCAGGGGGTGCTGTGTGGGCGGCCCGCCAGGGGTCACTGTGTGGGGTGGCTCAGCAACGGGCGCGCTCTCTCCCTCCCCAGGGAGGCCCGGGCCTGCGTGGTGAACGGGGGGCAGCTGAAGGACATGGAGACCGAGGAGCTGGTCGAGATCCTGAAGATGCATCCCGAGATGGTCTTCGCCCGGACCTCCCCCCAGCAGAAACTGATCATCGTAGAGAGCTGCCAGAAACTGGTGAGGCACCCAGGAGCGAACCCACCCGCTCCCTCTGCCCATTGCCCTGCGCTCAGTCCCGCGTTTCTGGCTTTCATGTTTGTTCATTCGTTCTTTTTCATTTTCTTTCATATTCTTTGCTTTCTTTGGCTTTCACATATTTTCTTTATTGTTCTTCACTTTATTTTGTTGTTATGGCTCTTTCTTTCTTTCTCACCATCCCACAATGTTCTCCCTCCCTTCCACCTTGTCCCCCCATCCCCATGACCTGCCTGTCTCCCCGCCACAGGGTGCCATTGTGGCCGTGACAGGCGACGGGGTGAACGATTCCCCAGCTCTGAAGAAGGCTGATATCGGGGTGGCCATGGGCATCGCCGGCTCTGATGCGGCCAAGAACGCGGCCGACATGATCCTGCTGGACGACAATTTTGCTTCCATCGTTACCGGCGTGGAGCAAGGTGCCCATGGAGCAGGGGGCTTAGACCCCAAATGGGTCAGGCAGCCTGGGGGCCAGCAGGGGGCGCTCTCCCCGGGGTGTGGAGGGCACTGACAATGGAGCTGGGACCTCGAGAGGGGCTGGGAGCATCTCCCAAGCAGGGGGTCTCTCCCCAGGACAGGGGCAGAGGGTACCGGAGGGAGGTTCGGACATCTCCCCAGCAGGGGGCGCTCTGACAGCGATGTCCTGTCCAGGCCGCCTGATTTTTGACAACCTGAAAAAATCCATCGCGTACACCCTGACCAAGAACATCCCGGAGCTGACCCCGTATCTGATCTACATCACGGTCAGCGTCCCCCTGCCCCTGGGCTGCATCACCATCCTCTTCATCGAGCTTTGCACTGACATTGTGAGTATGGGCGCTGGGCTGCAGGCAGCCGGGTGCGGGCTCTCCCCTGGCGGTCAGGGCTGGTCCCGATGCCCCAGGGCGGCACTAGGGGGCGCTGTGCCTCAGGGAGCAGGGTGGGGGCTCTCCCCTGGTGGTCAGGGCTGGTCCCGATGCCCCAGGGCGGCACTAGGGGGCGCTGTGCCTCAGGGAGCAGGGTGGGGGCTCTCCCCTGGTGGTCAGGGCTGCCCCAAGGCCCCAGGCTGGCACTAGGGGGCGCTGTGCCTCAGGGAGCAGGGTGGGGGCTCTCCCCTGGTGGTCAGGGCTGGCCCTGATGTCCCAACACAGCACTGGGGGGTGCTTTGATGCAGGCAGGTGGGTGGGGGCGCTCTCCCGGACACCTGGGTTCCTCAGCTCAGCCCCGCGAGTCTCTCTCTTTCCCCCTGCTAGTTCCCCTCGGTGTCCCTGGCCTACGAGAAAGCCGAAAGCGACATCATGCACCTGAAGCCCCGGAACCCCCGACGCGACCGGCTGGTGAACGAAGCCCTGGCTGTGTACTCCTACTTCCAGATCGGTGCGTCCCCGACAGGATGCCTGGGTTGTCTCCCCAGCACCGGGATGGGAGTGGGGCCTAGTGGGTTAGAGCAGAGGGGGCTGGGAGCCAGGACTCCTGGGTTGTCTCCCCAGCTCTGGGAGGGGAGTGGGGCCTAGTGGTTAGTGTGGGGGAGCTGGAGGATCCAGTTTGAACCCTCTGTCCCCCCTTTTTCATAGCTCACCATTAATCTCTTGTTCTGGTGGCTTCCCTGCATTAATTAACCCTCTTTGGGTTAGATTTGGGGGGCAAGGGGTGGCTCTGACAGATGGGAGGCGGGGCTGGACCTCAGGGGCGGAGCCAAACAGCTCATCCCGCCTCCCCACTAGAACTCATGGGTGGAGCCAAACCCCTCTGGCCCTGCCTCCCCCATAGAAAAGGTGGGTGGAGCCAAGCACAGCTGGCCCTGCCTCCCCATCCCTCCCTGTTGGGAGCCAGCAGGGGGCAGCACCAAGTCCCCAGGGTGCCGGGGGCATCCCACCCTCATGGCTTTTCCTCCCCTCCCCCCGCCTGCCCAGGGGCCATCCAGTCCTTCGCAGGCTTCACGGACTACTTCACGGCCATGGCCCAGGAGGGCTGGTTCCCCCTGCTCTGCGTGGGGCTGCGGGCCCAGTGGGAGAACGACCACCTCCAGGACCTGCAGGACAGCTACGGGCAGGAGTGGGTGAGTGATGGGCCATCCGAGATAACAGCTGCTGCCGGGAAATGAAGCAACTAGAGCCACCTAGAGGATAACAGCCATACTGCTGCTGTTGGGGAATGCAGTGACTCCAGCAGCCCCACCTAGAGGATAACAGCCGTACTGCTGCTGTTGGGGAATGGAGCAACTCCAGCAGCCCCACCTAGAGGATAACAGCCATACTGCTGCTGTTGGGGAATGGAGCGACTCCAGCAGCCCCACCTAGAGGATAACAGCCGTACTGCTGCTGCCAGTCTACTGGAGAGAGTTCTGTCAACTTTAGCTCCAGTGGTAGAGGTCTGGACTGTGAATCTGAGTGTGTGGGGGTCCAGCCCCTCCCCCCAGGGTGGGAAGGTTGGCAGCAAGGCCTGGGATACCAGGGTGTGTCCTTCTTGAATGTCAGTGTACGGGCAGGAGACTGTCTGGCTCAGGGGAATGGGACTCAGCCGTTCCCTTCTAGGGGAGCCGGCTCCAATCTGGCCCCAGGGCCTGGGGGACTGGCTGGCTCAGGGGATTGGGGAATGGGACACGGGGTCTTTCCCCACGTGGCTGGTGCTGGAGGCTGACTCTGACTGGTCGCTGTCCCCACTCTCAGACGTTTGGGCAGCGCCTGTACCAGGAATACACCTGCTACACCGTCTTCTTCATCAGCATCGAGATGTGTCAGATCTCGGACGTCCTCATCCGCAAGACTCGCCGCCTCTCCGTCTTCCAGCAGGGCTTCTTCAGGTGAGCAAGGAGCCCGCAGGCCACTGGGGAGAGACCCCAGGAGTCCGGGTGACCCGTTGGTCTGCGTCCTTTCCCCAGCTGCCTCCCCTCCCCCAGAGTCAGCTGCATCTCAGCGCCCAGCAAGCCATGCCCAGGTGGTGTCATTGTGCGGCTGTTCCCCAGCTGCCCCACCCCAGAGGTGGCTGCATCTCAGCACCGGATGAGCCATCTCGATGCAGGGTTATGTGCAATTGTTCCCCCGCTGCCCCACCCCAGAATCAGCTGCATTTCAGCACTGGGTGACCCATCCCCGTGTGCAGCTGTTCCCTAGATGCAGTGCCCCAGAGGTGGCTGCATCTCAGTGCCCAGCAAGTCATTCACAAGCATCCTCCCAGGACAGTACAAGATGGGGGTTTGGTCTCGGGTGTCCCTGTATCACTGGCGGCTGCATGGAGAGTGTGTTAGCCAGGGGCAGCTGCTGTTCACTGGCCTCACCTGAGCTCACGATCTGCTTCTCTGGCAGGAATAAAATCCTGGTGATCGCCATCGTGTTCCAGCTCTGCCTGGGCTGCTTCCTGTGCTACTGCCCCGGCATGCCCAACATCTTCAACTTCATGCCCATACGGTGAGAGCTGGGGAGCGCCCTGCTGGTTCAGCCCACCAGGGCGCTAGGGGGCGCTGTGCTGCAAGGGGTGGGCTGGGGGCTCCCCCTGGCAGTCAGGGCTGGATCCGATTCCCCCAGCACAGCACTACAGGGTGCTCTGATGCAGGGTGGGGGCTCTCCCCTGACAGTCCAGACTGGCCCTGATTCCCCAGCGCAGCACTAGGGGGCGCTGTGCCGCAGGGAGCGGAGTGGGGGCTCTCCCCTGGCAGTCAGGGCTGGCCGCGATGCCCCTGGGCGGCACTAGGGGGCGCTGTGCTGCAGGGGGCGGGACGGGGGCTCTCCCCAGGCTCTCTGGGCTGGCCCCGATGCCCCAGGTGGCGCTAGGGGGCGCTATGCTGCAGGGAGAAGGATGGGGGCTCTCCCCAGGCAGCCAGGGCCGGCCCCGACGCTCCTGGAGGGCCCTGAGCCGTTCCTGAATCCAGGGTTGGTTCTTCAACCTGGCTTAGTGACGGCTAAAGGCTCAGTGCTCTGGCTGAGCGGGTGCTGCCGTCTCGTTCTCCATGGCTAAAGTCTCTCTCACGGCTCCTTTCCAGATTCCAGTGGTGGCTGGTGCCGTTACCTTACGGCATCCTCATCTTCGTCTATGATGAAATTCGAAAGCTGGGAGTCCGCAGGCACCCTGGAAGTGAGTAACCGAGAGATCACGCGAGCAGCTGTTCCCCAGCTGCCCCGCCCCAGAGGTGGCTGCAGTTCAGTGCAGGGCGAGCCATCCCCATGCAGCGTTACGTGCGGCTGTTCCCCAGCTGCCCCACCCCAGAGGTGGCTGCATCTCTGCACCGGATGAATATAACCTATCGGGGTAGAACTCAGACTAATGAGCTGCAGTGTCATCCCTACCCTGCAACCCTTTAATGCCTTGCTGAAGTAGCTCCCAGCTGGGCCGTCACAAACAGGCTAACAGGTTGCAAACCACACCGGTGTGTGTTTGTAACAGCAACCTGCCAGCCACCCCCGGCTCTCCCCAGCCTGGGTTATACAGTGGGGTGACTCCTACACACTCCCACTCTTAGATTCCCCTCCAGAAACTGCCCTGCCTAGTCCACTCCTCAACAATGCAAACTCTTTAAGTCCATTATTCCTTTAAGACAGTGGTTTTCAACCTATGGGCCGCACACACCCCGGGAGTCTGCAGACTGCGTCTAAGATTTCCAAAGGGGTCCACACCTCCATTTAAAATGGAGTCTTCAACTGGAAAAAGGTTGAAAAACCCCCTGCTTTAAGGGACCTGCACGCCGGCTTCTTTCCCACTGTTATTCAAACCCTTCCGTTTAAACTCAGGGGATTAGCTACACCGCGAAAACCAGCCGATTCACGAGCCGGGGAGACCGCTTTTAAGTGAGGCCACGTTAACAGGGCATAAAAATGAGAAACGGCCCCCAGGAAAACAGAGACGCGGTTTCTGAAGGCCGAACCCAACAAACGATAGCAGTCGTTGATGATAGTGCTGCAGATTCAATCACGCTGTGTTTTAATAGCATGTGCTGCAAACAGCCGCAGGAGACACGTGAAAGAGCCACTCGCGTGGTGTCTGGGGTTCTCTGCCCGGCAGATTGCTGACCAGCTCTCAGACCAGGACACGCCCGCCCCCCCCCCCCCGAGTCCAGAGCCGAATTCCTGTCTCTCTCCTGGGGCAGTGAGTGCAGGGCAGGGCGAGGGAGGGGGTGCCCTGGGGCAGCTCCCCCTTCATTTTATAGGCTGGTCCCCGCATGGCAAAGCAGTTTCAATAGGAGCCACCTCCCACTGTCCTAAGAACCAGGTAACGGCCTCTCAGCCTTGGTTGCAGCAGGCTCCGGTGGCTGGTTGGCCTTTGTCACTGAGGACCTGATTTGGCCGCTCCCCGGGTTTCTCTGGAAAACAGCCTTTTAGTCGACAGCTCGGCTTGCGTCTCTAACGTCACCTCTGGCGCTGCGCCTCTGGGCCGTCTGCCACCGTGTTATTGCCCAGCAAAGCCGGAGTTTTTCATGAGGCCTTGTACAAAGTCGTACAATAGTGTGTTGGTTGAGGCGTATTCTGGCACAGTGAGTCATCCCAGTCTGGTGTCAGGTGCGGCTGTCCCACCCCAGAGGTGGCTGCATCTCAGCCCTGGGCAAGCGACGCACATGCAGCGTTATATGCAGCTGTTCCCCAGCTGCCCCACCCCAGAGATGGCTGCATCGCTGCCCCGGTGACGTGCTCGAACGCTGGGATCCTCCACAGCTCCAGCAATCTCACCGTGTTATTCATTCTTTTCCACAGGCTGGTGGGACAAAGAACTTTACTACTAAAGGCAAAGCTCTGCCCCGCGGCTGCCGCTGCCCCTCGGCCTCCTGCAGCACCTCAGGCTTTACACTCACCCCCTCAGTGCAGCAAAAGAGATACAGACGCCCCCGCCGTGCTCCCAGTCCCTGCTTCCCCAGCCTGGAAACTACTGGAGAATGCAACGCCTCAGCCAGCCCCCTCGGGCCAGGGGCACCAGCCATGGAGGGAACAAGACTGTTCATAGCTACTCCTTGTTGGCTCTCTTTGTATAGATGGCAGCAGGACTCCTGGGTTCTACCCCTGGCTCTGGGAGGGGAGTGGTGTCTAGTGGTTAGAGCCAGGAGGCTGGGAGCCAGGATTCCTGGTTCTATCCCCAGCTGTGGGAGGGAAGTGGGGTTGAAGGGCTAGAGTGGGGGTTGGAGGCAGGACTCCTGGGTTCTCTCCCTGGCTGTGGGAAGGGAGTGGTGTCTAGTGGTTAGAGCAGAGGCGGGGCTAGGAGGCAAGACTCCTGGGTTCTATCCATATCACTGTTTCCCATTGGTCAGGCACTGCTCACCCCTCCCCTTGCTGGGGTGGGGGAGCATTAGCAGATGCCCGGTTCCCATGGCAGGCATGGCTAGGTAGCGGTGGCTTTCAGCCGGCCCATCTCTGCAGCGATAGGACACAGGGAGCCGGACAGACATCAACCAATCGGCTTCAATTCCCAGCTCTCCCCCCCACCCTGGGACGCCTCCCTTGTTTGCATCACACGGACCCAGGACAAGAAAATACTCCATGAGGGGCTGACAGACGAGCGTCCTGCCTCCCTGTGTTCCCGGGGGAGCCGGCCCCAGTGGGGTTCCATTGTCCCCCTACGTGGGATGGCAGCTTGGAGGACAAGCAAGAGGAGAGTGGGGGACTTTGAGCTGAACTGCAGCCCTCCCCCCGGCCACTCTGAGCATCTGCCCATCTAGCCTGGTATCCCGTCACCAGCACCTGTCACCTAGCTAGCCTGGGATCCTACTCCCTTCTTGCTCTCCCAGATCAGCCCCATGGGCCCATCTAGCCCGGTATCCCGCCTCCACCCTGACTCAGACCCCTTGGCCCCCACTCCCCCTCACTGATCTGTGCTGGATTCCTCGGGGGAAGGAGCACAGCTCCCACAATGCACCTGGCTGCCCCATGGCAGGGGCCTTGATTCCAACCTGACCCCAAGGTGGGGCTCACCCCTCCCAAAAGCTAGGGCCCCCTGTCCTCCCAGCAGGGACCCCCCCACACACACCACACCATCAGCGACCACAGGGGCAGGTCGGACTGCTCCACGGATATGAAAATCAACTGTTTATTTGTAATGATTAACTAATAATATCCAATGGTTAATTTAATTTAAATGGGATTTTTCTGACGGACGACAAATCCAGTTTTCTTTTTAAAAAAACAAACCGATTTGAGATCCTGATCACCGCCACTCAAATAGCAGCGCAGCCATCCACGTTTGCTACCAACATTTTACAGAAAGCGAAGCCACCGAGCGGCTGGAAATCGCCGGCACCAGAGTTCGCTAAAGGGTTAACCCCACTTTCAACAGCAGCTGCGGAGAGAAAAGGTTCTTTCCTTCCAGCTGTATCCAGCTTCGGCAAAGCAAAGTTAGGAAAGCGACTGAGAGCTGAGCGAGCAGAAAAGCTTCTTTTCCTCTTCCAATGTCTGAGCAAAAAACTAAGCACAAAATCTGCTAGGGCAAAAATCTTGAAGTAATTGGTTTCAGTCACCAAATCCTTCAACCCACTAACCCCAGGTAACCTTTCCTTTCTCTGATCAATTAGTTTTAAATGCAAACTCAGTTTTGATAAACGTACTTGTCCTTCTAATGGCTCCAGCATAGTGAAAGTCATTTTATTTAACTAATAAAAACAATTTTAAAAGCCTGGGTTTGTGCCTTTTTAAACACATTCCCGTTTTTTAAAAGCAAACCATCTTTTTCAGTCATCTTACGTATGCATCACAGTCAAGGTCATTCTACTGAACCAATAAAAACCATTTTTAAATTAATCCCATTTTAAACAAGCCATATTTTGATAAAACTTTTTCTTCTGATCAAAATATGGTTTGCTTTTAAAAGGGGGGGATTCGTTTAAAAAAGGCACAAAACCTGCCTTTTAAAATGGTTTTTATTAGTTAAACAAAATGAGCTTAAAGACAACGAAGTAAGTTCACGTTGCCGACACATTTAAGGTCATTTTATTTAATTATAAGACCCGTTTTTAAAAGTTTGGGTTTTGTGCCTTTTTAATTGCGTTCCAATTTCCATTCAACGGCAGCTTG
Source organism: Mauremys mutica (assembly GCF_020497125.1). Taxonomy (NCBI): domain Eukaryota; kingdom Metazoa; phylum Chordata; order Testudines; family Geoemydidae; genus Mauremys; species Mauremys mutica. Next base: position 13,470,039 of record NC_059088.1, read on the forward strand.
ACCCCACTCAATCACGAGCAGAAAAAATGATCGTGCAAATAAGGAATTTGCTGTTTTCTAACACGCCGAAAAAATTCTGCTTCTGAATAAACAGCCGTTAGGCGACAAAATTGCTTAAATAAATGTTTCGAGCCATTTCCGCAATTCTGTAGCTTAGCAGCCATTCATCCAGGGGCTTCATTTTTTTTGGATTGTTAGAAAATAGCGAACGACACGTTCCTCATTCGCCGGATCCTTCTTTTGGCTTTAGCAAAAAGCAGCACCAAATTTAGCACCAAGCCCGGGTTTAGTTGTAACTTATGAGGTCTCAGGTGCAGAACGGGTGGGGCAACCTTTGATAACAATGGGGATAAACTAGAGTCTAGAGGAGCGGGGCAAAAATGAGCAAAGGTTCAGAAACCCTGAGCTGGGAGGGAAGGATAAAAACCTGGACTTGTTTAGTCTTGAGAGACGACGACTGAGTGGGGAGCTGAGAACAGGCTGCATACATGTTTAGGGCCCTTCTAAGGAGGAGGGAGATCAAGGCAGGACAAGCAGGAATGGGCTTAACCTGCAGCCAGGGAGATGGAGGTTGGATATTAGGAAAAACTCTCCAACACCCAGGGGAGTTCAGCTCTGGAATCGGTGGCCAAGGGAGGCCGTGGGATCCCCGTCACTGGAGGTTCTTAGGACCAGGTTGGACAAAGCCCCGTCAGGGCTGGGCTGGGGTTACTGGGTCCTGGCCAGGATGGGCTCTGAGTCCCATTGCAATGACTGGGTTTTCATGGTTACTGGCTAAGGAGGCTCAGGGTTTCCTTAGAAAAAAAATCACTAAAAAGCGCAACTGGGAAGCCAGGTTTACGTGGCTGGTTACGGTGCCGGGTTCCTGCGCTCGCCGATTTGAATCCTGATTAAAATTTGTGATTTAAATCAATCCACCCGAGCCTATTGCCAGCCTATTCCACCCAGGAGGGGAGTGGGACCGTCCCCTGCCGTGCTGGGCTCCCCATCCCCTGGGAGAGGCTCCCCCAGCCTCACAGACCCGTCGGCGCTGGGATGGTGCCCACCAAGAGCTGTCTCCAGCCACCCCCACCCCACCCCAGTACCGTAGTCACCCCTGCTTTGGTGTTCACCATCTCGCACTGGATCTGGCCCCCTCTGCTGAGCTGGGCAGACCTGGGTCAATTCCCACCCTGAGAGATACAGGGAGCCCGGCACACTCATTCACACACACAGGGCAGGGCTCGTCCCCTCCAGCAGGGAGAGAGAGAGACAGAGCAGGGCTTATCCCATCCAGCAGGGGGCAGCAGGGAAGGAGGGATGGATGGACGGACACACACACACACACACCCCTCATCCCCTCCAGCAGGGGGCAGCAGCGACACAAAGACACCTCCATACCTCAAATACCCCACACAAAAAAAGTTGAAAATAAAAAAACCCGACAGCTGAGGTTTATTCTGACCCTTGTCCTGATGGATCCAACATGGATCGGATCCGGTGCCGCGGTGGGCAGCAAAACCGGGTGTTTAGCCATCCCCAAGGTCCCTAGGTAGCAGAGCTGAGAGTATCCCTGGCGGGGTGAGGGTGGGGGCAATTAGTTTCCGTGGACCAAAGTAACGAAGAGACCCAGGGAGCTGAGCGCCAGGAAGCCGGTGATGACAGCTTTGACCAGCAGCGCCGTCCAGCTGCCCAGCAGGAAGACGTGAACGAAGGATCTGGAGAGGAGAGAGCGGGACGGGCAGAGACGTGAGTTAGCAGGAACTCCAAGGCTAGGGCACTGCCCTGGGGAAGCTCACAGCACCGCAATGTCCCCACACCCCATCAGCAAAAGGGAACGGGGGGAGCGCTCTGTGAACATACAGTGCCTGGCACCGCGGGATGGCGGGCTGCAACGGAGACCGTCAAGGTTGAGGAAGATTTTCGACAGAGCAGTTCATGGCTGTCTGCGGGAAATCAAAATGTCGGCCCTGAACAAGGGCGGGGCGGGGAGGGAGATGTGGGGGGTTTGCAATTGTCCCAGGGCAAAGGCAGGGAGGGGAACGCCAGCACATATGATTTCAGGGGCCCCAAACGTCTCTGGAGGGACCTGTCCCAAGACAAGCCCCACCCCCCCAGCCAGGCCCTCGGCCCAGATAATCCCCCCCAGCCCCGGCCCCTAGATCCTCCCCCTGGCCCCAGCCAGATCCAGCGGGAACCTGGGCCTGTTTGCCAGCCCCTGCACCCCACCTAGGTCTCTGTCCCCCCTCCAGCTGCGACTCTCACCTCCCAGTCTGACCGGCCCGGCCACCCTCCCCAGACCCCCACCTCCAGCCACGTCCCCAACAGCCCTGCGGCCCTGTGCCCCGCGTGGCTCCGCCCCCAAAGGCCCCGCCCCCAGCGCTCACTCCATGAAGAAGGCCTTGTAGACACTGAGGCCCAGCAGCAGGGTGAGGGGCAGGCGGTAGCGCTTGGGCAGGTCGTAGCGGGTGAACATCCACACCAGGGCTGCCATGGCGATGTAGTGACCCTGGGGAGGGGACGCAGGGCAGGAATGTGTCAGAGAGAGCAGGGCACTGTCCTGGGGAAGATCGCAGCACCAGGGTCCCACCGCCCACAACTGGAGCACTGCGCGGGGGAAGATCACAGCACCAATCTGTCCACTGCCCACCCCATGTCGTCTGGGGCACGGTCCCAAGGAACCTCGCAGGGCCGGAGTGTCCCCTTCCTTGGGGTTGGGACACTGTCCTGGGGAAGCTCGCAGCACTGGCATGTCCCCTTCCTTGGGGCTGGGGCACTGTCCCAAGAAAGTTCACAGAGCCAGAGCATCCCCTTCCTTGGGGCTGGGGCACTGTCCCGGGGAAGCTCGCAGCGCCAGAGCATCCCCTTCCTTGGGGCTAGGGCACTGTCCCGGGGAAGCTTGCAGCAGAAGGCCCAGGCAGCAGTAGAGGGGCTCTCACCAGACTGATGTTGGAGTCGATGCTCATCTGGATATATTTCCAGTCAAACTCAATGCCGCGGGCTCCCACCCAGAGAGGAATGCACCTGACAGAGACACAGGGAGGGTTGGCGGCTGCTCAGCCCAAACACCGCAGCTGGGACAGGCAGGGAGTGCTCGTCCAGCACTGAGATGCAGCCAGCTCTGGGGCTGCTGGGGAACAGCTGCACAGAACATCAGGCCGGGACGCGAAGGAGAATCCTTTGTCCCAATGACCTTTCATAGGGCCCTGAGTCGGGGACTGTTCGCTGTGGCACAGCGCCCCCTAGTGCTGCACTGGGGAACTGGGGCCAGCCCTGACTGCTGAGGAGAGTCCTCACCAATGTTCCATCTAATTTTTCCCACCCATGTGGGGAATTAAATTTGTTACATGCCCCAATCTGGAGGGGACGTGTGACACGACCCTGTGACACGTCACCTCCATATCGGGGCACGTAACAAAATTCATGTAGCGGGGGTGGGGCCGAGAGGTTTGGAGTGTGGGAGGAGGCTCAGGGCTGGGGTTGCGGGCTCTGGGGTGAGGCCGGGGATGAGAGGCTCAGGGTTGGGACAGCGGGTTGGGGTGCAGGGAGGGTGAGGGTTCCGGCAGGGGGTGCAGTCTCTGAGGTGGGGTCAGGGATGAGGGGCTCAGAGCTGGAGCAGTGGGTTGGGGTTCAGGGGGGGTGACGGCTCCGGTTGGGGGTGCAGGCTCTGGGATGGGGTCAGGGATGAGGGGTGCAGGGCTGAGGTAAGGGGTTGTGGTGCAGTGGGATGTGGGAGTGAGGGTTCCGACTGGGGGCTGGGCTCTGGGGTGGGGCTGGGGATGAGGGGCTCAGAGCTGGGGAGTGGGGATGAGGGTTCCGGCTGGGGGTGTGGGGCTCAGAGCTGGGGCAGAGGGTTGGGGTGCAGGGGGGTGAGGGCTCCAGCTGGGGGTGCAGGCTCTGGGGTGGGGTTGGGGCAGGGAGTTGGGGTGCAGGGGGATGAGGGCTCCAGCTGGAGCTGCGAGCTCTGGGGTGGGGCTGGGGGGGTTGGGGTGTAGGCTGCCCCAGACTACGGTGGGGAGAGAGAACTCCCTGCAGCAGCACCTGGGCTGGGGGTGGGGGGGGGAAGACACCTCTCCCCACCGCAGCAGCTCCGGTCCGGAGCGGGGCTGGGGGAGGGGCACCGAGGCAGATCCGGGGCTGAGGGAGGGGCATCTCTCCCCGCCACTGCCTGTGCGGCCGCGCAGCTTAGAGGGAACTTGGGCCCTGCCCCACCCCTTGCAGCACGGCGCCCCCTAGCTCCACACGGGGGCCAGGCTTGGCCGCCAGGGGAGGTCTCCCATCCAAGCCCCTGCCCGGCCCGGCTGAGCGGGCGGGCGGGTCCCACCTGGACATGACGAGCTCGGCCGTGGCCCATCCCATGGCTGCCACCATGATCTTGTACTCGCCCTTCCCCGCGTTCCTCGACATCACCAGGTGCAGCCCCACCAGGTCAGCCAGGTCCACCGTGGCCTTCATGAACTCCTGGGGAATACGCGGGGTTAAACGGTGCCCCTCACTCCCCACCCACAACCCCCTGCTAGCCCAGCCCCGGGCTCTCCCCCCCGCCCCGTCCCCACATTGAACTTACCCCCACAAAATCATAAGCCCCGGCTCCACCCTCCCAGGTGGGAAAGAAAGTGGCCAAGAACAGCATCTGGAATGAAAAGCAACGAGAGACGACACAACGTCACAGCAACGGGCCCAGCACCCCCCAGACCAGGTCAATAGGCCCATGTAGTCTCTCATTCTGCTTCCGGCCTGCTCCCCTCCCACAGCCAGGGAGAGAACCCAGGAGTTGTGGCTCCAAACCCCGCCCCCCCGCTCTAACCACTGGACCCCACTCCACTCCCACAGCCAGGGAGAGAACCCAGGAGTCCTGGCTCCCAGCCTCCTCTGCTCTAACCACTGGACCCCACTCCCCTCCCACAGCCAGGGAGAGAACCCAGGAGTCCTGGCTCCCAGACCCTCCTGCTCTAACCACTGTACCCCACTCTCCTCCCATAGCCAGGGAGAAAACCCAGGAGTTCTGGCTCCAACCCCTTCCCCCCCCGCTCTAACCACTGGACCCCACTCCCCTCCCAGAGCCAGGGAGAGAACCCAGGAGTCCTGGCTCCCAGCCCCCCTGCTCTAACCACTGGACCCCACTCCCCTCCCACAGCCAGGGAGAAAACCCAGGACTTCTGGCTCCAAACGCCCCCCTGCTCTAACCCCTAGTCCCCTCTCCCCTCCCAGAGCTGGGGAGAGAACCCAGGAGTCCTGGCCCCCAGCCCTGAGGTCGGTGACAGACGCACCCCTCACCTTGCAGAGCTGGACAAAGAGGTAGGTAGCTCCAGCTTGGACGCATCTCCAGAAAGCGTTGTACTCCGACCTGCGGGGGAGGGGGGAAGAGATCAGCTGGGGGCATGTGGAGGTGCCCCCCCACAATGATGTTCCCAACCCAGGACAATCCAACCCCTCCCCCCACAGCCACCCCTGCAGTCCCAGGAGCAAAAGCAAGTTCATGGCAGAGAGAGGAACCCACCAGCCCAAACAATGGAGGGGTGTCACCAAGACCTTGATTCAGTCCCATGCGCCCATCTACCCCGGTATTCCACCCCCTTCCCACCACCCCACTCAGCCCCAGGGGCCCATCTACCCTGGTATCCTGCCCCGCTCAGCCCATCTACCCTGCTATCCCACCCCCTCCCCGCTCAGCCCCAGGGGCCCCATCTACCCTGGTATCCTGCCCCGCTCAGCCCATCTATCCCGCTATCCCACCCCCTCCCCGCTCAGCCCCATGTGCCCATCTACCCCGGTATTCCACCCCCTTCCCGCAGCCCTGCTCTGCTCCATGGACCCATCTACCCCAGTCTCCTGCCCCCCAGGCAGTATCCCCAGCCCAGCCCTCACCCGGGAGCATCGCTGCACCCCGAACCCTGCCTCCCCAGCTGGGCAGAGCCCCTGCCCGTAAGTACAGACCCCGGACCGGGCACTCACAGGCCGCTGCACTTGTAGGTGATGAAGTAGGGGAAATAGGCCAGCGCGAAGCAGTTGCCAAAGTGGAAGAGGGTCATGGCTGCGCTGGCGCCAGGATCAGTGTGGGGGTGGGGGGGCCCCGTCTGGCACCACCCGGATCCTGCCTGGGGAGAATGACAGGGATAGAACCCAGGAGTCCTGGCTCCCAGACCACCCTGCTCTAACCCCCCAGACCCCACACCCCTCCCGGGGGCAGGGAGAGAACCCAGGAGTCCTGGCTCCCAGCCCACCCTGCTCTAACTCCCCAGACCCCACACCCCTCCCGGGGGCAGGGAGAGAACCCAGGAGCCCTGGCTTCCAGCCCACCCTGCTCTGACCCCCCTCCGAACCAGGGGCAGAACCCAGGAGTCCGGGCTCCCAGACCCTGATACTCACTAGACCCCACCAGTCCCTAGCACATGCGCCGCAGTGAGCAGCAAGGTGGATAGACTCTTGCCCTGCCCCAGTGCACTCTGGGAGCTGTAGTTACTAGTTTCCCTTGGACCAGCCTTTCTATTGGCCTAACAGGGTAATTGGACTACAACACCCAAGATGCAACGCGCACCCAACTGGTCTGGGAGCAAAGCTCTATGGGAATCAGAAACGGTCACAGTACTATTGGACTACATCTCCCATGAGACTGTGTGCCCAGTTTGGCGAGCGGGGCAGCATGGGAGTTCTAGTCACTCGGTCACTCGACTACATTTCCCGTGACGCAGCAAGCGCTGGCAGCAGTGCACTATGGGAGCTGTAGTCTTCCAGCCCGCTTCTTCAGCCATAAGGACTACGGCTCCCCACCATGCATGGGGAGGCATTAATAATAGTAGTAGGGTCTGAGAAGGGGAGGAGGAGTCGGGACTCCTGGGGTCTATGCAGGGAGTGGGGGTCTGGTGGTTAAAGCAGGGGGCAGGCTGGGAGCCAGGACTCCTGGGTTCCATCTCCGGCACTGGAATTCTGCCTACACTCCACATCCTGAAGCTAAAGGGGTCTGTGGAAGCCAGATCCAGGGGACAATAAGGGGTTATTAAACAATCATTTCCTCTTCCCCCAACCCCCATAAGTGGCTCAATCCAGGGCAGCCTGGCCAGATGTTCCTCACTGCCGCATCCAGTGGCTCCAAGGGTTTCCCTGCCTTCATGCCTAATCCCATTGCGTAGGCGGCTGGGATTTTCTCTGAGCCCTTTATCCGGAGCCGGAATGAGAGGGTGGCAGAGGCACCGTCCCCTGCGGCCGCCCCTCTGGTTAGATCCACCCCCTGGCTCTTTGCAATTAGGTCCCTCCCAGCAGGCTGCCATAAATCCCCAACTGGAGTCAGGTCTGCTCCCCAACCTCTGTGCTACAGGAAGTGGGGTGGGGGGCTCTGCCCTGGCAGTCAGGACTGCCCCTGATGTCCCAGCACAGCTCAAGGGGGCGCTGTGCTCTGGTGGGGGCTCTCCTCTGGCAGCTGGCTGGCCCCGGTGCCTCCAGTGTGGTGCTAGGACTGGACTAGTGTTAAGACCATGGATTTGGACATCTCGGTTCATTATTCAGTTCTGCCAGGCTGCTTTTGTGACCTTAGGAGAGTCACTGCATCTCTTGAGGCCCTAGTTTGCCTGTCAGTACAATGGGCACCATAATCATCCCTTCCTATGGAGATTGTGACATCTAGGGCCAGGGACTGGCTCTGGCTGGGCAGCACTCGGCACAACAGGGCCCTGATCGCAGCTGGGGCAGGGCCGGTCTCTGGCTGCATCTGGGCAGGGTCCAGCCCACTGGCATCTCATCTGCAGGCTCTAGCTGCTCTCAGACCCCAGCTGCTCCCAGACCCCAAGTCCCCAGGATGCCGATGCCCCAGCCGGGTCGCCCCACTGCAGCTTCACACAGGCGCTACAGGACTTTCCCAAGCGGCCGCGAGGGCTGAGGCTAGGCCCCGCGCTGCCATCTGTGCACGTCCCCGCCCCGCGTCCCTGCTCCACCCGCCCTGGCTGGTGTCCTCAGCCTCACTTCCCGCTGACATCAGCTCTTAAGTGGATCACGCGCAGCCTGGGAGCCCAAGGCTGATGCCACGCAGGGTGACCTTGCTGAAGAAGCGGCTCTTCCTCCCCGTCATAGCCACATTGGCCACTGGGTGGCAGCCTGGCATTGCCATTTGAATCAGCTCACCTGGCCTAGATTTGAAGAGGAAAATAACAGGACAGCTCGGTTGTGGTCTAGTGGTTACAATAGCAGGGGAGCTGGGCACCAGGACTCCGTGGTTCTAGCCCCACTTGTGGGAAGGGAGTGGGGGCTAGTGGTTAGAGCAGGAGGGCTTTGCTAACCCCAGCCTGTGTTCTCCCTCCTGGAAAAGACACCTGTGTTAGTGGGAAGGTCCAGAGTCATGCTGGGTTCCTCAGGTGTTTCACACACAGGAGGAGCAGCTGCTACTTCCCCTTCTAAGGGAAAGTAAATGGATGGTGCAAGCAAGTGCCAGTGGGTAAGGATAATGGGAGGTTGTGGGGAGCAGCAGATGGGGTTTTCACAGAACTAGCTTAAGCCCCACTATCACTTCCATCCTTCAAAAGCCCTTTGCCTCCTGTGACTCAGTTTCCCTTCTATCATACATGGGTAATAGATCTGAGCTATGGTACTTTCTCTACCCCACCCCTGGCTCCATTTCTCTATCATCTCAACCACCAGCTGCTTGTCTGCTGTTCCTGGCCTGTTGGTGGGCCCCCCCCCCCCCGGGAGCTGTCACCCCCTTCTCTGCTGCCAGCCTCCATCATCTCCTAGTTATATCTTTCAAACTAGGCCCCAGGCCAGCCCCACCATGACATTATCTGGGTGCATAGGGAGCCACACACCCTGTGGGTCACTCCTGGCTCATTGTTGGTCTGTACCAGCTGCAATTGCCTTGTATAGTTCGATTGTAGGATTGCCTTTTTGTGCTGAGTGGCTCAGTAACTGTTTCCTATCTTTTAACCCCCACCGAGGAATAAAAAGTCAGTTTTCACCATCACAGGAAATCTGTACAGGGATCTGTACAGGGACTGGTGCTTTTGCTGTATTCCCAGCTGACTGGTAAAAGGGGTAAAGACTGAGGTGGCAAAGTTTGCAAGCAACACAGTTACGCAAGCTAGGGAAGTCCAAGGCTGCTGCTGAGAAAAAGTTACCTAGTTTAGCGATGTCCCTTTGTAACACCAAGGCAAGTGAAATTCAATGTTGACCAATGCAAAGGAATGCACAGGAGAAACAGGCCCCACGCTGCCCCCCAAATGGAGTCTTACGTGCTGTCCCTGCTCACAAAAGGAGAGGTAGGTATTGTGGACAGTCCTCTGAGGACAGCAGCTCTCATAAAGCTAACAAGCGTTAGGAACGGAAGAGACAGTCAGACAGAGAATATACCATCGGGGGTATAAATCCATGGTACGGCCACACCTCGAATACTTGGTGCAGGTCTGTGCCCTGTCTCAAAACAAAAATTAGAAGTGGAAAAAGGTGCAGAGAAGGGCAACAAAAATGGTGTGGTATGGAACAGCTCATATGTGCTGAGAGATTGAAAAGACTTGTCCTGTTCAGCTTAGAAACAAGGTGACTGAGGGGGGATACGAATCTATAAAATCACGAACGGTGTGGAGAAGAGTTAGGGGTGGGGACACTAAGAACTTGGGGTCACTAGGAAGAGAGCAGGCAGCAGGTGTAAGACAAGCGTAAATACTTCCTTCCCCCAACAGCCGGCCAGTCTGGGGAACTCACTGCCAGGGGATGCCGGGAAGGCCAAAATTATACCTGGGTTCAACAAGAGAACTAGTTAAGTTCAGAGGATAGGGCCATCGATGACTTAGTCAAGATGGTCCAGGACAAAACCTCATGCTCTAAGGGTCCCAAAAGCTCATTGCCAGCAGCCAGGACTGGACAGGGGATGGATCACTCTGGAACTGCCTTGCTCTGTTCATTCCCTCTGAAGCCCTTGCTCCTGGCCCTTGGCAGAGAACGGGAGATTGGGCTGGAAGGACCATTCTTAGGCTTGTGACATACCTACCCCAGCGAGGTCCTGGCAGGAGGCTGGGGCTGCTAGAACAGAATTCCTCTGCAGAAGCCAAGAAAGGCAGAGATATCAAGACTCTAGGGTTGGAAGTCTGGGCCGCCATTTTCAAGAGGCGCTGCAGGCTCTGATCCAGGGGGTGCAGGCTGGCTATTGACCCATTCACGCTTTGGAACAGCGCTTCAGCTACACCCAACAGCTTAGAAGCAGGGGGTGTTTTCTGGGCAAGCACTGGCAGTTCAGCATGTGGGTGCCCCAGCCTCCGGAGGGGACATGCTAGGAAAGCACATACCAAGCGCAAGGAGCCCAGCCGCTGCCAAGGCCCAGCACCCTGCTTCGGGTGAGACCAGCCCTTTGCCAACATGGTGACATGCCAAGTGAGGCATAATGGAGACCTTTATGGAGAATCTGCAACAGCTGGTCGACTGGTGCCAAGCAATGAGGCAAGGCTCTGAATGGCTCCATTCAGAGATGAGGTGTGGACAAGCCCCCGCCCTGGCTGGGGAGGCAGGGACTGCTGGCCTCCAGGCTCTAGAAGAGAGTCATTATGAAGCACCTGAAGGTGGCCCTATCAGCAATGCTTTAATTTCTCCACCCCACCATGGTAGGACACCCTTGACCCAACCCCTTGCACAGAGACAAGACCAGACAGCAGCTGTCAATACAGATCCCAACCCTGGTTGGGGGTGACCTTGTGCCGATGGTGCTCAGTGGCAGTCCATGGGCCACTGGTTGTCTACAGACAGGTGAAACATTCAGCAGAGAAACAAGCAATTAGAGAGGTTGCCCCCATGAAAAACCTGCAGCTATGTGGTTTGCAGATCAGGACCCTGTTAGAGCCGCTTCAGGACCTACTTTGTGCTTAAGGCACTGTCTGGGCCTTGCCTTGATTTCCCCTCCTCATGTATTTAGGCTTAGCTCTTTGGGGCAGGGATCGTGTGTGCAGCACCTGCCACTACCGCACCGTCCGAGTGGAGGTGCTACTGCTCTACGTTTGCAGTCCTTGAGGACTACACAAATAGTCTAGCACTGAAACCATGATCTCATTCGGGCCCAGGCTTCAGAACCAGGTGGGAATAAAGGATCTGGACAATTTCACCCATGTTTCCGCAACTTTAGGTGGCTTTTATTTCCAACACTTATGAAATCTCAATGACACTACCGCCAGAGACCACTACTAACCCCGGACTAGGCTCCTTCCCCCGGGGAGGCGTTGGTGCAGTTTTCTGGTTAGGCGCACGCAGGCCGCTGTGAGAGCAGGAGTCACACACGCACATGGACACGCACGAAGGTTTACGGGGACAGACGAGGCGCAGCATTTGGGGCCGTGTGGTTGAAGCATTAAGATAAGATGGATCTTGTGGCCAAATATGTCTAGAGGGGGGTGAGGCGGATTCTTCAGATGGCCTGGAATGTAAGTGGGACAGGCGCTCAGTTCTCCTTGGTGTACATGTGACTCAGGAGGTCTGCAACCCGGTTACTGTAGCCATATTCGTTGTCATACCTACGGGAAGAGACGAGGGACAAGTTCAGCTCTCAGCCACCTCACATACCAAGTGGACAACCCTGACCACAAAGGAGACCCTCCCAACTGGATGTTTCCACACGACCTCTAGGGGGCTCCTGGTTTCCCATCCCTATTGCCTCAGCCACATGCCACTGACTATAGGCCTCTGGACCAATCAAGGATGGTTGGAAGAAGGCAGAGGTAGTAGAGGACCTTGTGCTTAAGGCATTGACTGGGACTCAGGAGATCTGGGTTTGTCCTCAGTCTTCCTGTGTGATCTCTGGCATATCTCCGGTTCTTCTCCTGGAGCTTAGCTTCAGGGCCAGTGACCTCACTAGATCTGGACTGGGACCCTCAGATTTAGTCGTTCACCCAAAGGTCTTCAGCTGGGTTATGGGGGCCCTTTGTGCATGGGACTAGGCTAAGGCGCTCCAAGCGTACTCTACAGCTAGGGGAACCCAGACACCTCATGCCAGGCAAGCAAGATGCAGTTGATGAAACCCACTGGTTCTTGACCTACTCTGGAGAGTGGTCACTGGACTCCTAGAAGGCTGGGGTGGAGGAGTCCAGCATGCTCGAGAGGCTGGTTTTCAGACCCCTCCCTCTGCTTAGGACCAAGTGCAGTATCCCTCTGCCAGGCCTTACCAGGAGATGAGCTTCACAAAGTTATCATTGAGGGAGATCCCAGCTCCAGCGTCGAAGATGGAGGAATGACTGTCGCCGATGAAATCAGAAGAGACCACCTGCAAGTGAGGGGGGCATGCGTCAGGATTGGCTACTGGGGCATTTGGCTTTAGTTAGAGACGCAGGAGCGGGAAGAATGTGTACAGGCCAGTTCAGTCGGAGACTGGCCTCCCTTGGCCAGAGGTCCCCAGAAGCAGCTTTGATTGCACCATAGGCTGCACATCAAGATTTAATAAGGCTGAAGGCCTAGACTATTAAATCAGTCTTACCATTGGTATAGCACAGGCCACAGAATGTCACCGTTACCCCCATAGTCAGCCCAAGGACTTCAGATAGACAATAGCATTTCAGTCCTCAGGAGACTCAACTGTTACATGCCACCAGCAGAGAACAGGAGAGACTGAGATGCCACCAGTGCCTGAGGTCCCATCCATGGCAGGGAATTGGATTGACAAGACCTGCCCAGATGATCTATGCCCCATGCTGGGGAAGAAGGTGAAAAATGTAAGTCCCTGCTGATTTGATGGGGTTGGGGAAGGGGAAGATTCCTTCCTGACCCCAAATGCAGTCAGTTTGGCCCTGAGCATGTGAAGACACCAGCCAGGCATTCAAAAGGGATTCTCTGGCCCACCAGCCTGGGGTCCCAGATGATGTTTCAGAGGAAATGAGAAGGCCCAGATTATATCCAAAAATTTCTTCTTGATCCCTCCATGCAGCCAGCTAAAGCACTGAATGGCAAATCCCCAGAAGGCCCGGAAGAATCAGTAGCAACACGCCAAGCCAATGCGTACCAGCGTGCTGCCCCCATGAGCAGGCCCTAGATAGCTCTGTGGATACAGAGCTGGCATTTGTCACGTGCTCCCCTCCACTGGGACCCAACCTGAAGCAACGCTTGATGTCATCTGCGGCCAATGTTTTCCCTACCAAGGAGGTTCTGCCAGCCCTGCTAACATCACACTGCTTCATTAGCATGGTTCATCTTCAGTGCCCTTCAGACTAGGCAACTGGCTGATGTGCTGCATGTGGGCACCAGTTGAGACAGGAAGTGAACCTGGATTGACAGATCTGCAGAGGGAGGGTAATGAGCTCAGCAAGCAGAACTCACCCCCACTTCTGGCATCAGAGCATCCCCTAGCAAGGCCTAGGGGTCGGCATGGGTTACAGCTCAGATCTCACCCATGTTGCTTTGGCCTCCACACCCTGAGTCCAACCTTGCTGCCAGCACTCAAGATGGCTGCGCCCATTCCCTGCTCACCTCATCTTCTGTGTACCCCAGGATCCCAGCCATGGGGCCCTCGGAAGCCTTCTTCATGGCCTCTTTGATTTCAGCATAGGTCGCCGGCTTGGCAAGGCGGCAGGTTAGGTCCACGACGGAGACGTCAGAAACAGGCACACGGAATGCCATGCCGGTGAGCTTCCTGTGAGGAGGAGGGAAGTTCAGCCAATGAGAGAACCAGCAAGGACAGCCTGTGAGCAAGACACTGATGGCTCTAGAAGACCAGTCTGCAGTTCTGGAATTGGAGCCCCAAAAGGGAGACCCCCGGACCCTCCCAACAGAGATGTAGTGTTTGGGGTTTTGCTTAGCCAACACTGCTAGCACGTCAGCCACCATGAATGGTACAAGCTTCTAAACAGATGTGGTTTGCCCATCACCATGGCCACCTCTAGGAGCCAGAGTTTCTCTCCCAGCCACCATCTGGCCTGTGGGACGTCACCCAGCCACCTGGGGCAGGATTGCTACAGGGAGGCCTAGGCCAAAGACTTCTCCTGCTGCCTGCTCACTGAGACATGGCCCGTACCCGTTCAGCTCTGGGATGACCTTGCCAACTGCTTTGGCAGCACCAGTGGATGCTGGGATGATGTTCTGGTGGGCACCCCTTCCGTCACGCCAGGCCTTGGCAGAGGGACCATCCACGGTTTTCTGTGTGGCAGTGTAGGCATGCACTGTGGTCTGAAGGTCGAGAGGAGAAGCATGGTTATGAGCTGGTAGAAGCTAGAGAGACAGTCACCTGTTCCTGCACACAGGCGAGCGGCTGGGGGTCAACAGCACACAGAAGACTTACCATGAGTCCTTCCACAATGCCAAAGTTGTCATGGATCACCTTGGCCAGAGGCGCCAGGCAGTTGGTGGTGCAGGAGGCATTGCTATATGGGGAGGGAAGGAGTCAGACTGATGTCTAGCAAACACCTGCTACTGAAGGAGTGCCAGTAGCCTGCCTAGTTGAGTTCCCATTCCCACCACCACCCCCATTTCTCCCTGGTGTAAGGGAGACAATAGAAACCATGCTGATTAGGATAGTCTTTGCTCACACATCAAGGTGGAAGCTCACCTGCCCTCCTCTTGAGGGGACAATCTTCCAGCACGAGCTGTCTATAGGCCTCTTGCTTCCCAACTGTATAGCACAAGTCGCTAAATTCTTGTCTTGGGCCCTTTCCTCAGGCACATGTCCCCAAAATGGAGGCTCTCAAACATCCCTCCAATCCCAAAGGGCAGATCCATACCCTCATCTCTCCTTGGCCATGGACAAGCCAAACTCAGGAGATCACTCCAAGCCAGTCTGAGGAGCAACTCAGAAAGCCGTCCCATCCTATTGTCCAACTCCCCGCCACACATGATGGGGGGGAAGCAGGTCTTACCTGACGATTGTCATGCTGGATGGGTCGTACTTGTCCTCGTTGACACCCATGACGAACATGGGAGCATCGGGGGAGGGGGCACTCACTACCACTCGCTTGGCTCCACCTTGTATATGGGCCTGTGGAAGAGGAGGCTAATCACGGGGGATCCTGCTATGCAGAAGGTCAGGCCAACCTCATCTGGAGGAGTTAGGCACTAGCAGACCTAGGTGTTGATGGAAGACTCCATCACACCAAGGTCTTGGATGAAGGCTGCCCAGGAGAATGGCATCCCAGGCACAGCCAGGCTGTCCTAGCCCTGTAGTGGCTCAGCTTGTTAATTCCCAGTCAAGGAGGACAAGCAGGTGTCTGAGCCCCACATGCCAGTCAGCCATGGGCTCTGAGCTACCTAGCTTGGTGCAGGAACTAAGACACTCACCGAAGCTTTGTCAATGCTGAGGAAGACTCCGGTGGACTCTACAACGTAGAGAGCTCCTGCGTCACCCCAGGGAATCTCACTGGGCTTCATGCTGTAAGAGACAGCAGACCAGGGTTACTGCCCCAAGGGCCGGCTACTTCCAGGAGGTCAATGCACATGTTCAAGCCCAGATGAGAACTCAGTCCCAATTCCATACAGCTTAAGGGAGTGGTGTGGGACCCCCAGCCTCCAAGGACCTCGATACACCAGCCCCTTGGCACCCAACTCTTCCTTTGAAGATCTGTCATTTCTAGGGTGACAGAGATACAGCTGAGTGGAGACTCATCAGCAATCTGGAGAAAGGCTGGTCTTCTGGTTTCAAGGCACTGGACAGATACTCTTGAGATCTAGGTTCAACTGCCAGCTCCACCAGACCCCCTAGTGTGTGGCTGCTCAGATCTGTGCCTCAGTTTCCCCCAACCTGTAAATCTGTCCTTTCCCCTTGCTCACAGGGGGCTGGGAAGAAAAGCCTATTAGTACTTGGGCGGCAGACACCACAACGATGGGCTGCACACAAGTACCTAGAGATCACTGCATAGCTCGGTCAGGTCCAAGCCCCATCCCTTCATTCGCACTAGCATGATCCTTCAGGGGTCCAGACCCCTGGATCTTACCCTCTAGATGCTAGGCTCATCTCCTGAATTGAGCTGGATTCTCAGAAGGGACTTCTCATCTAGTCTGGTCTGTATAACAGGCCAGAGAATTTCACCCTGTACTGAGACCAATCACTTCTGATTTGGCATGAAACCCGACGGACATTTCCAGCTAGCCGTGCTCTCAGCTCAACCTGACGGGCTTCAGAGTCAGGGGAGGTGTCTCCTTTACACTACAGATTCCCATCTTGAAGTGAAGCAGGCAGCTCTAGTGATGCAGGAGCAGATAGGACATCTGGGCTCTGCTAGACTGGTACGAGTCTCGTAGTTGGACACGCTATATAGGAAAGCAGTTATTTCTCTAGACACTGCTGAACGATGCAGTGTACAGGAGTTGCTGACTGTACAGTGCAATTCTACCACCTCTGAAGTGGCACATGGCAGCTGATTTAATGCCAATGCTAGCTTCCTGTCCTAGACTATGTACAGGAAGTTCACCCAGTTTCAGCTGGCTGTAGTAAAGGAGTTTTAGCCTAACCATCAGAACGCTGGAGTGATGCCACCATAGTGCAGAAAGGCTCTCAGGACTCAATGCTCCGTTTTCCCAGCTAGCCAACAGAAGACAGCCCTCCAGCCATTTGGCAACCATTAGCACTGATCCACTGTCGAAGGACCCTCACATCCTGCAGCACCATGCACCTGGCTCAGAGGTCTCCCCTCCCAGTGTCGAGCAGACTGGCCCTGCTTAGCTGCAAGATCCCAAGCACTATGCCAGTGATGAGTTGCCAGGTTCTAGCCCCCACCCTGTACTACATAAGAACGGCCAGACTGGGTCAGACCAAAGGTCCATCTAGCCCAGTATCCTGTCTTTTGACAGTGGCCAATGCCAGGAATGAACAGAACAGGTAATCAAGTGACCCATCCTGCCGCCCATTCCCAGCTTCTGGCAAGTAGAGGCTAGGGACACCATCCCCACGCATGCTGGCTTACAACCATTGATGGGTCATGGAGGATAGGTCCATTCAGCTCCCCCTACTCACCACTGGAACACTGAGATCTCACTGCCATCCACCACCAGCTTGCCATCTTCAGCCTTCACCTCGCCACTGTAGCGCCCGTGAGTGGAGTCATACTTGAACATGTACACCTGAGAGGTGAGAACGTGTGAGCCTAGCAGCCCAAGCCTTGGTGGAGTTACCCGAGGCAACTGCTGTCATTCAGCAGGGGAGTCTCCCTAACTGATCAACTCCACTTCCATCAACTGCAAAAGGTTACGCCGGTGACCAGTTCTCTTCAAGAGGGGGGACTGATCAGCAGCAAACCTCTGGCTGTGCGGTAGAGCAGCCAGCATGAAGACTATCCTCCAAGTAGATCCAGAGGAGGACACCGAATGAGGGTGCATCAGCACAGAGAGCAGAAGAGCCGAGCTCCCTGAAAGCTAAGGGGTATGGTGCCTTCAGAGTCCTAGCACTGAGCAATCAAACCCAACAGTGACTGCAGGATGGGTCCTAGACAAAGCTGGGCATCAGAGATGCAACGGCTCCTTCGCAACCAGCAGCTGCTGTATACGTAAGGCCAAGAGAAAAACCCAAGTCTCCCAGCCAGCTTCTCAACAATGGGAGCTGGCTTGGACTGGAACGCAAGGATCAAGTCCCAGGTGAGGCAGCTCAGAGGAAAGTTGGCCATGGCTGTGAGACAATGTGCACCCCATATTTACTATATGGGGATATAATTATGGCATGTTTTGTACAAAATCTGCCTTGTGAAGTATCAGTGTAAAAGGCTGGATCTGTTGAACATTAATACCCTGTTGGATTGGATGTGCTGTCACTGCATGGGGAGCTGTGAAGTCCTGCTCTGTTGTGAAGCTGGAAGCACCCACACAGAGGCTTTCAGGTACAACAATGAAGAAGCTAGACAGTGCTAACGGCCCCATTAAAGGGAATCCACATGCCCAGGGACTATCTCCGGAATTGTTTACAACTGAGGCTTCCCAGAGGGCATTGGAGGATGCTTGGGTGGGGCAGACCCCCACATCATGTGCAAAGATCTTTCTAGCAAACTGGAAGAAGCTATAAAAGTGGGAAAGTGACACCACCACTTGGCCTGGCTTCCCCTACAACACAACACCTGAAAACACCAGAGGAACCAAGACTGAACTGGGGAAGGGGATCCCAAGCAGGAGAGAATAATTTGAGCCCGCGTAAGCAAAAGCTGTAACCTGCTTGTACTAGCTAACAGGGGGAGACTCCTTGATTCAAATCCTATCTAGTTTATAAATTTTAGATTGCGTTTTTGTTTTATTTTGTAGGTCATCTGCTTTGATCTGTACGCTCACTTAAATCACTTAAAATCTTTTAAATCGGCTTTATATTTTTTACCTAGCAAAAAACACTGTTTTAGAAGTGTTTGGGGAATCCGCTCGTGAACAAAAATGGTGCATTGTCCTCTCCACATTGAGAGCGGGGCAGACGGGTAATAAACTTATACCGGTCAGGCTTCTGACTAGGCCAAGACAGTACAGCTCTGGGGTCCTAGACTGTGACGCTGGGGGAAGCTGGCTGGAGCCTCTACTGTTTGCTTCTCAGCCACTTGTGAACTTTCAGGTAACTGAATCTGGGTGTCCAATACCTGTGTAGATGTTTGTGAGAGCGCAGGACTGGGAAAGATCTGCAGCTAGTTACAGCCGCAGTGTGAGAGGGGACCCAGATTGGTATGTCAGAGGGCTCGGCAGTACCCCAGTTCCAGGCTGCACTTCAGGGAAGCCAGATACAGGCTGAACAAGGCCCCTCAGTCCTCAGCTCCCGTCACACGCTGATGTGCCAGCTGGCCCATCCCACCACGCCGCAATCACTATCTACATAGGGTTGAGGTTGGAGATCGTCCAGGGACACTGAGAACTAACTATGGGAGTCTGAGCTTCTGAGACATGCAGAAGAATGTCGTAGGCAGGACAGTTTAGCCATTGGATTGAGGGGCGGTAAAGTTACCATGTAGTTGAGGTCAATGAAGGGGTCATTGATGGCCACCACTTTGAGTCCCTTCTCCAGGCAGGCTCGGAGGACCAGACGCCCGATACGGCCAAATCTGGAACAGGAATGTTAGTAGTTAGATAGAGTCCCGTAGCCATAGTCCCATCCAGGGAGCTAGTCATGAAGGGACGTCTCTTCCATGCCGGCTTTTGAGCTTCCTTAGCCATTAAGAGCTCCCCCACGTACTTGCAGCACAGCCAATGGGAGCTCAGTCAGCAGGGCTTCCCCATGACTGTCCAATCACTAGGACATTAAGCTACCCCCTTAGCTTTGCATTCTAGTGGTGCCCCCTAGTTCTGATCTGGTAGTAGCACAAGCCAGCCGCCCTAACCACCTTGGAACAAGTTCCTCCATGAATTCCCCGACATAACTCCGCTGCAGCTGCCGGATTGAAGTGCTTCAAGATGACAGCCTGGTGACCCCTGATGTCACCTCTGGCTAAGAAGGCAAGAACTGCATTGTTGGGCTCAGTCATTCATTCAACACCACTACTGCTGTGAATGAGCCAGGCTCTTCCCTGAAATTAAGATGGCTGCCAGTAAGTGGGTCTGCTGACACCAAAGGGGCAGAGAGCCAGGTACCACTTTGAATGCAGGGTGCCTCCGAGTGACTTGCAAAATGAGTGGAAGCACCGCAAGGTTGATTTTACCATAGCTGCCTGTTACGGCCAGCACTTCTTACGACACACAGCAGAACTTCCCACTCCTGCTGCACTGGGCGGCCCCACCTGTGCCATGGTAGAGGGCTACAAGTCCTGCCCTCTGGGCAGCATAAGAGGGAGTTTGGGGCCTTACCCGTTAATCCCAACAGTGAGCTCAGACATGACTGGTTCTACTGGTTTCTCTACCGGAGCCGGTTCCTCAACTTTCTCCGGTACGGACGGTTTTTGGGACTGGGAGACCTCAAGTCTGGAAGGAAAAGGAGGAATCAGAGCAGAGACTGGGGCAGACGCCAGTATAAAGATACCAGCAGACAGGCCTTTTTGCAAGGGAAAACCACAGCTCCTTTACAGCAAGTGGGAACATGGGATTTGCCCAACTACGTCAGTCCAGTGGGTCCATCCAGACCACTATCCCAGCTCCCCCCATGGCCTGTCCTAATTTCATTAGAGGAAGGTGCAAGAAAGGCCCCCTCGAGGGCGGTGATGGAATAGCCTGCCCATGGTAGGAAGTGTCTTCCTGACCTCCTTTAGAGGTCGAGGCTTATGCCCTGAAATCTGAGGGTTACATCCCTTCCAAAATCCTATTTTAAGAAACCCTCTGAACTCTGGCTATTCTACGCCCTTCCTGAATCCCACTCAGCTCTTGGTCAAAGTGACCTCTTGTGGCATCGAGTTCCGCAAGCCAGAAGCATGGAACAAAACCATCTGATCAGTTCTAAGTGTGCTGCCCATCCCACCCCTTGTTTGCACAGGGGAGAAGGTGAATAGCAGCACCCAGTCCAGTCTCTTTCCCATTCCGGAAAGGGACAGTCCCAATCCTTTCATTACCCATCTCGTGGTCCCTCTATTTCTGCTCTAACCTTTGAGATCCGAGTGATCCAGTCAAGGGCACCCAAACAATCGTGCTACACAAACAAGTGTTTTACTGTAGTGCCTTGGGCTGATCCAAAAACAAGGCCCCATTGTGCTATGCACCGTAAGAGCAGCAATCTGTGTGCCCTGAAGACCTTGGTTTCAACAAAATTCAATCTGATCTATCCCATTCCTCACACACTAGCACCATTTGCTTTCCAGGGGCGACTGCATATTGAGCAGGAGTCTTGAGGCTTGTCCAGACAGGGGTAGCGGTTTCAGAATAAGGTAGGGTGTGAATTTAAAGCCTGGGAGCTATTCCGGGAAGTGGCCCCCCAGGGAGCCAATCCCAGAGTAGTTTCAGAGAGATAATCCAGAATAGCTTCTGCAGAACAGCTCCCTGTCGATGAATCCACAATGAGGCACAGGACTATAAATAAAGTGACATTGTATTCAAGATGCTGCCTCCGTTGTGTCTATCAGTCCTGGCTATCAGCCTGCCCCAGTAAGGTAAAGTTACACTAGTCAGCCTACAGGTACAGCTAGGGAAGCATGAGCTGGATTCTATGACGACTGTTTTTAACAAAGCCCCAGTGGAGGAGTCTGTTGCATTAGACAGAAGAAGCTTCCTTTACTTTGGCTATGGCTACACTGCATCAGAGGTGAGACAGCAGCATGCGCAGGCCTACCTGATCTAGCTAGCGTGATGAACAGCAGCTGCAAAGCTGACGCAGCACAGACTAGCCACTCCAGTCCATACACAGGATCCCAGCTCATGCTGAGGTTTCACTGCTGTTATTCCAGCTGGCTAGATCAATGCTTAGGGCCCTACCAAATTCACAGCCATGAAAAACACGTCACAGACCATGAAATCTGCTCTCCCCCCTGTGAAATCTGGTCTTGTGCGCTTTTGCCCTATACTATAGGGATTTCACGGGGAAGACCAGCGTGTCTAGAATTGGGAGTCCTGACCCAAAAGGGAATTGCGGGGGTGGGCTGTTGTATTGCCACCCTTACTTCTGCGCTGCCTTCAGAGTTAGGCAGCCAGAGAGCAGTGGCTCTTGGCCAGGTGCCCAGGTCTGAAGGCAGCACCCTGCCAGCAGCAGCACAGAAGGGTGGCAATACCACACCATGCCACCCTTACTTCAGTGCTGCTGCCTGCAGAGCTGGGCAGCCGGAGACTGGTGGTTGCTGACTGAGGGCCCAGCTCTGCAGGCAGCAGTGCAGAAGTAAGGGCAGCACAACCCCCTCTACAATAACCTTGTGACACCACCCTGCCCCCCCCCCGCCCCCCCAATAGCTCCTTTTTGGGTCAGGATCCCTACAATTAGAACTGTGAAATTTCAGATTTAAATAGCTAAAATCATTAAATTTATGACTTTTAAATCCTATACTATGAAACTGACCAAAATGGACCATGAATTTGGTGGAGCCCTATTAATGCTGTACGTGCTACAGTCACACCTCTGAGTGCTGTGTAGACATACCCAGATTGGGACAGAGACCGAGGCCCATGCTTCAAGGGCTTAGATGCTACCAGAATACATAGAATATCATCTACCAAATAGCCCTGCAAATTTACCCTGGGATCTGATCTCCTGGGATCAAGTTGTTTGAGAGATTGACGTGCAGAGATCACTATCTGCTCTGCATTTTGAAGGTCACTATCTGCTCTTACTAAGGAGGATCAAATCTTAGTTTAAAAGGGAAGCCCGCAGTTATTTGCTTATCACTACACACAGCTGTAAAGGCGAGCAAGTCCCCAGAAATATAGGCCAGAGTAAGGCCCACGTGTACTTAAGTTCCCCCTAAGATTCACTTAAATCAGAGCTTACCTGAAAACTTTGACACTAACAGATGATCCAACTGACTCCTGGCTCAACGGGGAGTTACAACGCTGCAGCATTTTGCTGGCTGCCCTAGCTACTGACTGGAGATACTGAAAACAGCGAGTTCAAGACACTTTTTAAAACTGAGCTTTAATGTAATCATTGACTCTACTGAGCTCTATGTTGCTCTAACAGTTAGTGCGGGTCTTTTAGAGAAAGGACCCAGACAGAGAAGTCGTCCTTAATTTCAGTTCCTTTGACATTGATTTAGTCCCATCATGGGGTCACCAGCTCTGACCCTGCACAGCACATGGGCCCATCTCCTGCAACAGCTACTCACGTGCTTATGTGCATGAAGCACATTCAGATGGAGCGTCCAGAGACGGGCTACTGGGCCTTACATTCCACGATTTCAGGGGAGGCCTCTGTTTTGTCAGGGCAAAGTCAGCCCAGCAGAGGCTAGGCAGGGGAAGGGCTTGTGGGCTGAGTGCAGGAGTAGATCTAGAATGCCCGTAATTGACCCTAATCAAGTCAATTTCACCTCTAAGACAATTCAGGGCTCAAGTCCTTCCCGCTGTTCCCTGGCCTCAGGCAGGTCAGGGGCATCCTTGAGGGAGGTCTCAGCCCCTCCAACTGAGGAGAGGATTTGGGGGGAAGAAGGCCTTTCTGCAGACCCCAACCCAATCCATGATGGGGTAGCAGCAATGAGTCCCCACCCCCTCCCAGCACTCTGACAGGATGAGCCAGCTAGGACCTTCCCAGAGCAGGTTTCAGAGTTAGTGCAACACAGATGCACGGGACATTACCCCTGCACTGCCCCGCTATTGTTTCAGGCTCCCTGCAGACTCAGATGCCGCCATGTCAATTGTGCTAGGGGAATGCGCTTTCATGACCCAGAGCAATACGAGTGGAAGCCCAGCAGCCAGGTCATTCACTAGGCAGGTGTATCAGAATGAGGCCTACTAAAGTAGTGGAAATACACAGCACACCAAGCCCCTGATAGCACAAGTACTTTGCTAGGCCCATTTACACAGCCCTCTGCTTCCATCAGCTATAAATCCTGGTATGATGCTGCCAGCCATCATCTTGCCTCTGAACCAGCAGAATATAGCATCAGCCAGAAGATTCCCAGAGGCCCCGCTCCACGACATCAGTTACAAGGTCAAATGGCAAAGGTGAATCTGGCATGAGGCCCCGCTGGGGAAGAAGAGAGCACTCTGCTTTGTGTTTACACTGAGCCTGAGCCTTTTGAGAGCTAAGAAATCCCTCTGGAGTCTGTCCCTCAAAAACGAACAACACACACAGAACAGCAAGTGATTCATGCATCAAAGGCCACTTCATTTCAGGGACCAGTGCTCTTAGCAAGCAATCTGAGTAGCTCACATCCGCAACCCCTCGGTTCGACAGCCTTTTATCCAGGCCTCCCTCAGATACAGAAGCAGTGAGACAAGGGTTAGTGCACTGGATTGGAAATCAGGGTTCCCAGGTTCTGGTACCAGTGGGCATGACCCTGTCCAAGGTCACACCATGTCTGTGCCTCAGTTTCCCTATCTGTACAAGAGTGGGTGAATGCTGCATTTTAACTGGACTCTAGGTTTTAACAGAGCTATCAGCATATGACTGAGTCATCCTGTCGCTTCAGAACCAGACAGTCTCAGACTCCCCCCAGATCTCAATTAAGTCACATACCAAGAAACTAAGGCAGAAATCACTAGCACTGACTGAATACAGTCATAGAAATGCAGGGTTTGGAGGGGACATCAGGAGGTATCTAGTCCAACCCCCTGCTCAAAGCAGGACCAATGCCCAGGCACATTTTTATCCCAGTTCCCTAAATGGCCCCCTCAAGGATTGAACTCACAACCCTGGGCTTAGCAGGCCAATGCTCAAACCACTGAGCTATCCCTCCCCCCCAGCATCTAGCCAAACCACTAAAGGCTCTGTCTAGGTCTTACATGCTGCCAACCCTCTGCCCCACAAAAATCACAGTAGGGACTGGGGCCTGCAGCGCTAAGATAAACACTCAGAAATCTCACAGGCAAGCCATCTGATGGACTAGTTTTTGAAACCAAACAAGGCGGACAGCTAACCACAGATGCAGCAGATCAATGCAGGCAGGCAGAGGGTTTGGCTTGAGCCCTGATGGGGCGCTAATATCCAGCCACCACCAAAGAATTAAGCCACCTGTGAGTGTGCACTCAGCACTGCAGACCTCTGATTGCAAAGCTGGGGTGGGATTTATTGTAAGAATTCAACCCCCCCCCCCCAAATCAGAATCCAGGAGGCTGTAAAATAAAATATCGAGGCAGCAGCTGCTAGAGGCAGCAGGTGGCATTTCGCTTCAAGATGGCCAGCTCTGCAAGATGGAGTCTGCAGCAGAGCACGGAGTGAGGATCAGCTCCCAACACCCCGCTTCCACCAAGCGTCGCTTCCATTCCCAGCAAAGGGACCATGGCCAGCTCTCTCACTCCATAGCTACTAGTCCTGAAATTTAAGACCATGGCTACATGATCACTTGTTTTGCTTATTTGGCAAAACATTATGTTGCTCAGGAGTGTGAAAAAACCACCCCTCTGAGCAACACGAGTGCTCATGCCAGCAAAACTTGGGTGCACAGTGCTAGGTTGGTGGGAGAGCTTCTCATTTAAGTGGTTTTATCATGTCAACAGGAGAGAGCTCTCCTGTCAGCATAAAGCAGCTACACAAGTGATCTTACAGGGGCACAGCTGTACCAGTACAGTTGTGCCGCTGTAAGTTCCCTAGTGTAGACAAGGGCTAAGTGCGGCAGGAAGGGCCAGCTAATATGGCTGTGCTGCCCAAGGAAGAGAAGGTGCAGAGGACGTGCTGTTCTAGAGGCAAGAGGACTGGATCGCTCATTTCTGCAGCGTCACTGCAAAGCTACGCTTGCCACATAAATGGCGGGTCTCCGTTTTGGCACGACTCATGTGACCCCCATCTATATCCTTGCACGCTCTGATTATCCATCAGACATTTGTATTACCATAGCAACTAGGACTCCTCAGGGAGTAGGACCCCCTTGTGCTAGGTGTCCATCACCACGGTCCCTTTCCCAGTTGCCCCCAACTGCACGGGGAATACGTAGCTTTAGGGCCTACGCACAAAGGCCCTAAAGGAATACAAGGGATCTTAAAGGCAGATAATCTGCACCAGCCCAGCGAAGGTTTTAACAGAACTAATGGCATACGACTGAGTCATCCTGTTGCTTCAGCACTCGACAGTCTCCAACTCCTCCGGATATCGATTCAAGATAAGCTGGCCAGTCTGTACTGGCCGTGAGGGGGGCGGGGGGGGGCAGAAGAGAAGGGAGAAGAATGTGGCCTCTTCCACCCCACTGCAGGCATTCTACCGCAGTGACATTGAGAGGTCAGGACGAGGAACGCCAAAACCAGACGAGAACGCATTAGGCACACGCCACAGACGCTGCCGTCTTCGCTCAGGCACGGATAACCGGCGTCAAACCTCAGAGACTTCACAAGCATCATTATAAATGTGGTGAGCTGGGGAGATGAAATGACCTTGGAAGAGTCAGTAGCAGAATAGAACACAAGCCACCCAACTCCCTCTGCTTCCACCACTAGACCGTGTTGCCTCTGTAAGACAACTGGCACCCACCTTCAGGGCCGCCAAAAGGGGCAATTTGCCCCAGGCCCCACAGGGGCCCCCACGAGAGTTTTTCGGAGCCCCTGGAGCGGGTCCTTCACTCGCTCCGGGGGGCCCGGAAAACTCTTGCAGGGCCGGGCCCAGGAGCTTCTTCCGCTCCCGGTCTTCACGGCAGAGGGTCCTTCCGCTCCGGGGCGGAAGGACCCCCCCACTGGCGAATTACCGCCAAACCTGGACCCGCCACCAAAGTTCAGCTCGGTCTTCGGCGGTAATTCGCCGGCGGGGGGCCCTTCCGTTCAGGGACCCGCCGCCGAAGTGCCCCGAAGACCCGTGGTGGGGGCCCCCCACAGCCGAATTACCGCCGAAGACCAGGCTGCACTTTGGCAGCAGGTCCCGCTTTGGCGGTAATTCGGCGGCGGGAGGCCCCGCCGCGGGTCTTTGGGGCACTTCGGCGGCAGGTCCCGGAACAGAAGGGCCCCCCGCCGCCAAAGACCCCAGGCCCCCGGAATCCTCTGGGCGGCCCTGCCCGCCTTGGTACTTGTTCTGATCGCTAGGTTTCCTCAAGCACAAAAGCTGGTGTCTGCTTTCCCACGCCAGAGGACGCATCCAGTTTCACCTCCGGCAGACTTCCAGCAATCAAAAACAGGAAATCTGCTCAGTTTAGATACTCGCTCAGCACCATGGCCGAGGGTCACAAATATGCTCTGTATGCACACCCCTTTTTCTTCTGAAAGGAGGAGGCAGGAGAGAGAACAGCTTGCTGGCTGCAGGTGCTGGTAGAGGCAAGAGTGCCTCCCTGGAGAGGAGCTATAAATGTACTTGGGTCTCTGGGGCCTGATGTACTGATGAGAAGTGCTAGGTAATACAAGTGTAGATCTCAAAGCACTTTACAGAAATTGCCTCAGTTTCCCCATCTGTGAAATGGGGGGGGGGGGTAAAGAGGGGAAGTGATTTGCCCAAAGTAGCAGGACCTAGTGGATAGAGCACAACTCTCTCCCCACTGTCTACACTAGGTTGCGACAGATCAGCATTGTAACGGTCAGTCTTGAGCAGGATTACAGACAGCCGTGTCTCGCCCTCCCACCAGTGGTGGATTTTAAGCTAGATGCCATACATGAATTAATAGGGAGAGACCGCCTCTTCTGCAGAGGGGAGGGGCATATGACATCGGTAGTGGTGCAATACAGCAGAGGGTGGGCAGTAATATTGCAGTCTGTTCTCCGAGAGAGGCACAATTTTGCTGTGGGGAGCGTGCCATCTCCTGCCTGTGCAACTGCTACCCCCACCTAGCTCACATGGAGGAAAGGGAACAATATAATCTCACTGGAAGTACAACAGTCCGGAAGGAAGCGGTTTAAATCCCTCCAGGATCAGGGGATTTTCAGCACCCGCTGTCTGTCTAAGGGGTGCAACTGGAAGGACAAGCATGCTAGCAATTAAACGCTTCCCGTATCAGAGGGGGCAGGGCACAGGAAGGAGAGCAGAGGGCCAAGCAGCAAGGCCAATTCCCTGGAGGTATTCTGGGCTGGGTTGGAGGGGCAGGGGGTCTAAGCCAGCTCCAATCCAGCATATATGAGGCTTGGAGGGACAAGGCCTCAAAACAGGAGACGCAGCTGCGGCCCCCCCCAGGGTTTAGTCTATTTAGGGTGGATTCTATTTAATTAAGCAGCACGGAACCCACTTGACCTGATCAGCAGGGAGATGCTGCCCATTGAAGGTCTCCCACATGGGGAGGCCATGGGTGGTCCAAAGGAAGAGGAATGCAGCTGCCCATCCCCCCACAGAAGGATGGGCTCATTTCTTGCATGACTGCAGGGGGTGACTAGAAGGTAAAGCCTCCTGCGGCCTGGCCCTGCCTGGAGGGGGAGGGGAGGCGATGCAGAGTCTGACTGGAGTTTCCCTGCTGTTGCCATGTTTCTAGAGAGATCCATGGTGCAAGGGCACCACCAGGTCACAGTTTGCATCATCACCCTCCCCTCCATCCCACCCCCCTTTGCAGACATCACCCCCTCAAGCTGCCCCAAACACATGGAACTGCTCCCCAAGCAGATCCCTGCACCCCCCTCCCCACCCCAGGGCACCCGGATTCCTCCCACCTCAGAGCTGCATCCCTCCCTTACCAGATCGGGAACTGGGGTGGTGGGGGTTCCCTATACACCCCTGGGCCCTCTCCCATTTACACTTCACCCTAGATGCTTGTTCCACTCTCATCCTACCCTCTGACATGACATCCCCTCCTCACAACTCCCTGCACATACAGTGCCTCAAGCTATGCCCCCAGCCTCCTCTCCATCTGCAGCTCCCCACAGCTGCAGTCCCTGCCCCACAGCCCCTCCAGTTCTGCCACTAACCCCTCCCACCCAACTCCTCTACATGCTGCCCCTCAGACCTCCTCCTGGCCCCTCTCCACATCACCCCACAGAACCCCCAGCTCTCCACCCCATGCAGCCATCAACCACTCCAAATCCAGCCCCAAAGCCCTGCTGTTCACCACAGCCCCCCCACTCCCCTAGCCCGCTCTGCCCATCACCACAGCCACACACACTTACACAACCACTCACTCACAGCTCCCCATCCCCCCACCCAGCTCACATCCAATCCTCCCACCCCAGAGCCAACCACCCTCACCCCAAATCTATCCCCTGCTGCATCCCCCACAGCTTCTCCCCCACCAGGAGCACCCTACTTCCAAACCCCACCCCCCCATATCTAGCATCTCCCCCACATCCCCCATATCCAGCCCCCCACATCCATCCCCTTCTCCCCCCCCCCCACACACCCCAAATCTATCCCCGGCTGCATCCCCCACTAGGAGCATCCTACTTCCAAGCCCCCCCACCCCATAGCCATCCTCCCATTACACACCCATCCCCCCATATCCATGCCCCCCACCCCATCCCCCACATCCCCCATATCCAGCCCCCCAACCCATCCCCATCTTCCCATTACACACCCAGCCCCCCTTCTCCATCCCCCACACGCCAAACTCATCCCCACACACCCTATATCCAGCCCCCCGGAACCCTCCCCTCCCCGTCACCTGCTGCGCCCCGCATCACATACCAGGAGCTCTGGTGTCTGGATGGCGTCGAATGAAAGGAGCAGCCACTCAAACGCCCGTTTATATACTCCCCCGCCCCTCCCTTGCCACGCCTCTCTCACCGCCTAGCCACGCCCAGCACTCGCTGGCGCGCGCTGTCCCCGCCCCACTCTTCCGACCAGCGCGCGCCTTAGTAACCGCACAGCGCGTGCAGGTCAAACCGTCGCGATGGAAAGCGGGCGGGAGGGGACGGAGAAAAAGCTTGCGGCCTCTACTGCGCAAGCGCCATGGCGTGGTCGCGAGGCGCGCTGGCGGTTACCAACCGCCGCGGCACACGCCTCCTCCAGGATCATCCACCCCGCCCCTCCCACTCCCGTTTTCATGCGCATGTGCAGATCCGTCTGCCCTGAGCATCCTCTGGCTGAACACCTGCTCGCGAGGGCTTCTGGGGATTGTAGTTTTCCTGACTGCTTTCTGTCTGATGTGAGCTGGACCCTGCAATACACCCCTGGGGGGAGGGCGGGAGCCAGGACTCCTGGGTTCTGCCACTGCCTCCCTGGGTACTGGACAAAACACGAGAGGGGGCGGGGTATGGAAATGAAAAGGTAGATTAGAGAGCAGGGATGGAAGAGCAGGCAACACAGTGATGAGGGGAGATTAATAAGACTGGGACTTTTCAGCTTGGAAAAGAGAGGGCTAAGGGGAGATATGTTTGAGGTCTATAAAATCATGACTGGTGTAGAGAAAGTAGCTAAGGAAGTGTTGTTTACTACTTCTCCTAACACAAGAACTAGGAGTCACCAAATGAAATTAACAGGCAGCAGGTTTAAAACAAACAAAAGGAAGTATTTCTTCACAGAACGCACAGTCAACCTGTGGAACTCCTTGCCAGAGGATGTTGTGAAGGCCAAGACTATAACAGGGTTCAAAAAAGAACTAGATCAATTCATGGAGGACAGGTCCATCAATAGCTAATAGCCAGGACGGGCAGGGATGGTGCCTCTAGCCTCTGTTTGCCAGAAGCTGGGGATGCGCGACAGGGGATGGATCACTTGATGATTCCCTGTTCTGTTCATTCCCTCTGGGGCACCTGGCACTGGCCACTGTCGGAGGACAGGATACTGGGTTAGATGGACCTTTGGTCTGACCCAGTAAGGTAGTTCTTATGATTGATAGATAGATAGATAGATAGATAGATAGATAGATAGATTAGATTAGATGATGATACAGGTACAGATAGATAGATTAGATGGATGATGGGTGTGTGTATGGGGATGCATAGATATGTATGGGGATAGATAGGTAAATAGATAGAGGAGTATGGGGACAGATACATAAACAGATAGATGGTGGGGTATGTGGGGATGGCTAGACTGATGAAGGGTGTGTTTGGGGGAGGATAAACAGATGAGGGGTGTGTGTATGGGGGAGGATTGACAGATGAGGGGAGGTGTATGGGGGAGGATAGACAGATGAGAGTATGTTTATCGGGTAGGATAAACATATGAGGGGATGTGTATGGGGCATGGATAGACAGATGAGGGGAGGTGTATGGGGGAGGGTAGACAGATGAGGGGTGTGGGAATGGGGGTGAATAGACAGATGAGGGGTGTGTGTAGGGATGGATAGACAGATGGGGGTGTGTGAATGGGGGTGGATAGACAGAAGTGGGGGGATGGCTAGGGAGATGAGGGCTGTGTATGGGGGAGGACAGGCAGATGAGGAGATGTGTATGGGGGATGGATAGACAGAAGAGGGGATGTGTATGGGGGATGGATAGACAGATGAGGGGATGTGAATGGGGGTGGATAACAGATGAGCGATGTGTGGGGATGGATAGACAGATGAGGGTGTGTGAATGGGGGTGGATAACAGATGAGCGATGTGTGGGGATGGATAGACAGATGAGGGTATGTGAATGGGGGTGAATAGACAGAAGATGGGACGTGTATGGAGGATGGATAGACAGATGGGTGATGTGTGAGGGGATGGATGGACAGATGAGGGGGGATGGCTAGGGAGACGAGGGCTGTGTATGGGGAAGGATGGGGGTGATGCTGAAGGAGAGGGACAGCTGGGCACTGTAGATGGATCCCCGTGCCGGCTGGCTCCCTATTCCAATGCTGGAATTACTCAGAGGCCTCCCATCCCCCCAGCCGGTGGGGGGGGGGGGTGCATGCGCGAGCCCGCGGCCCGCCTGACGTCAGCCGAGAAATGAGCCAGCACAATTGAGCTGTTAATAATTCAGGCGACAGCCGGTGGGGGGGGGCGGGAAGCAGCTGATGCTCTCGTCCACCGTGGCTGATGCCTTTGAAAAGGCCAGGCCCGGAGGAGAATCCCGCTGCCATGGCAACCCCCCGGCCCATCACTCACACAGCATTGGCATCCCAATACGTCCGCCACAGCCCGCACCCCCACCCAGCCCCCCTAAATAGGGGGGGTTAACCCTCTATGGGCCAGAGGAATTGAGCATCTACAGGAGGCTGGCCATGACTCAGCACAGATCACCCAACTCTAGCCTGGTGGTTAGGCCCAGCTAGGCCAGACTAGGCTAGAGAGAAGGGCCAGGACCGTGGGAGTCAGTATCCCCTGTGCTTCCTGTTTGAGGCATGATGAGGGGGAATCAGAATGAAAAAAAAAACAAGCCCCCAGGTCTTGTGACAATTAGGAGCCCAGACTCCTGAGTTCTATGTCTGGGAGGGGAGCAGGGTCCAGTGGTTAGATCAGGGGAAGGGGAATTAGGACTCCTGGGTTCTTTCCCCAGCTCTGGGAGGGGAATGGGATTGAGGTTTTTCGAAGGAGATGCTGAGAGTCAGAACTCCTGGGGTCGACAGTAGCTCTCCCCTCTGCCATATTGTTTGACCTGCAAGGCACAAACATGACCAGTAAATCATCCCATGACCAGAAGTCCGCAATCCTTTGTGAATGATGTTAGGGTTAGGGGAAGACCGCCATCTTTCACTGTGTGTTTGTGCAGCACCTGTCCTGGCACAACAGGGCCCCGATCTCAGCTGAGGCATGGACCGTCTCTCTGTGTGTTTGTGCAGCACCCGGCACAATGGGGCCCTGATCTCAGTTGGACAAGCCTGGCACAACCATTATGATCCTACATACATTTAACATCTCTGAGTTAGGGAAGAGCCCGACTGATACTTCAGGATCATTGCAGGACTAAAATAACGAGCCCATCAATGAGCAAAGCAAGAGAGAGGAACCAGCATCCAAATCATTAACCCGCCCACTAATGCAAACCCTGGCATGGACTGCCAACATGACCAGGTATCTGTCTGTCCTAGGGAAGTTACATCTCAGAGCAACGACCTGTCCCCTACTCAGGCCACCCATCCTTTGGTCCTGGATGTGGTCTTTGGAAATGCAGAACCCTTCCCAGAGGTTGACACTCCCCCCCCCCGCCCTTTCTCTGCATCTGAACGAAGCTTCATTGGAGGTTGCCTGGGTTATCTTGTTCCAGCTGTGACACTGCCTGCGTTTGCAGCTTTGGCTGCAGACATGCCGTGGGGGGTGGGCCAGGCGGTGGAGAAGAGACTAAAAATAAATCATCAGGCCTCACTAGAGAGAGAGGGAGAGACAGAACATAAGAGGGCAGGAAAAGAGAGAGCGAGAGAGATGGAAGAGAGAAGAGAGAGAGAGTTGTGTTTGGCGATAGATTGATAGATAGATAGATAGATGATGGGGTGTAAGGGATAGATAGATAGATAGATAGGGTATCTGGGGATAGATAGATAGATGTGTGTAGTGGGATAGTTTGCTTATGAGAATGTCATGTGGGACTGTCTCAAAAGCCTTACTAAAATCAAGATATATCAAGTCTATTGCTCCCCCTCAATCCACTAGGCTAGTTACCCTCTCAAGGGAGGAAATTAGTTCAGTTAGGGTTGTTTTCTTCTTGACCAATCCGTGTTGGCTATTCCTTATAACCCCGTTGTCTTTTAGCAGCTTACAAATTGATTGTTTAATCATTGCTTCTGGTATATCTTTGCAGGTGTCGAAGTTAGACTGACCAGTCTATAATTCCCCGGGCTGAGGTTATCTGTGGCTTGGATCACCCACCATTGTAAGCCCATGTCCCAGTTTGTTAGCTCTGCATCTGATCTTTTGGGGGTGGGCTGTTTTGGCTGGGAAAGGATTTCTCAGAAGCCCTAGGAGTCAGGACTCCTGGGTTCTATCCCTGGCCCTGGGAGGGGAGTGAGGTCTAGTGGGTCAGAGCAGAGGGGGCTGGGAGTCAGGACTCCCTGGATTGTGTCTCCAGCTCTGGGAGAGAAGTGGGGTCTAGTGCAGGGGTCGGCAACCTTTCAAAAGCGGTGTGCCGAGTCTTCATTTATTCACTCTAATTTAAGGTTTCGCGTGCCAGTAATACATTTTAATGTTTTTAGAAGGTCTCTCTATAAGTCTATAATATAGAACTAAACTAGTGTTGTATGTAAAGTAAATAAGGTTTTTAAAATGTTTAAGAAGCTTCATTTAAAATTAAATTAAAATACAGAGCCCCCTAGACTGGTGGCCAGGACTCAGGCAGTGTGAGAGCCACTGAAAATCAGCTTGCGTGCTGCCTTCAGCACAGACATGTGCCAGAAGTTGCCTACCCCTGGTAGAGCAGGGGGAGGGTTGGCAGCCAGGACTCCTGGGTTCTAGTTTTGCTTTTAGAAAGATAGATGGACAGAGGAGATCAAATGGTCCCATGGATAATAGACACAGAAGGAGGTGATAACAGAGAGGGGGAGATGGAAGATAGATACAAGGGTGTGTATGGGGACTGATGAATAGGTAGAGGGGTGTTTTGATTGAGAATGTTTTGCATTACATATATTCACTGTAATGAATGTGTGCATCCCTGCTGCCCCCTGCTGGAACGGATGAACCCTGCTCTCTCTGTGCGTGTGGTCTTTGTGTGTTTGGTATTCTGTGTGCGTGTGCGTGTACACGCACGCACATACACCTTCCTGCTCCTCTTTTGGCTAGAATCACAACTATTCCTGTGTGCCCATGTCCCCGCACTGCTAAAAGCCAGTGGAGAGTCCCGCCTCTCCTGCAGGCCGGGGCTCTGGCTGCAGGGGGCTGGGGAGCTCGAAATTAACTAGGGCATAAGCTGTGTGTGTGTGTCCTGCTGCCTTGTCCCGGCTTGTTTGTGCAGTGATGGGTCACGCAGTGCTGCATGTGAGCGCACATACGTCCCTCTGCTGGGCAGGCTGGGAATTCACAAGCTGACGCACCTCGGGGATTCAGTGCGCTGTTTTATGGGCAGGCCAAGCTGTGCAAAGTGCTGCCAAAGCACAGGGAAAAGACAGCCCATCGGGATCTGCCAGAGGCAGGGAGGCACCTGAGATGATGGGTCATATCCTGCGCTTGGGGTCCCATCTCCTGTGGTGCCCGGTTGCCCTCCCGCCGATCCAGATCTGGTGCCGTGTTGCTACATAGCGCAGGCTCTCATGGATTCATAGGTCCCAAGGCCACGAGGGACCATTGTGATCATCTACTCTGATGTCCTGTGTCACCCAGGCCAGAGACCTGCCCTGAACGAATTCCTGTTTGACCTGAGCAGAGCTTTTCCAGAAATCCTGCTCTCCCAGCCTGCCGGGCGGCTGCGCAGCCAGCGACTGACGATGTGCATCGCTTCCCGGTTCTGGCACGGGCTCCCCCTCGCTTTTTGACGAGGTCTCGTCTTGATCACTGGAGGAGAAAATGTTTATTAGTAGTACTGGTACAGCAGAATCCTGTTTATCCCATCAAATTGGGACCGGGACCAGATTGGATAATAAAACACTCGGGTAACGTGGAGAATGGGAAAGTGTTAGGCTGCAGCGCTGTCTAGCGGCCACAGGAGAGATCGCCTGCTTCTGGACCTGTGCGCGCTGGTTTTTGGTTAATACGGAGAGCTGGATAAATGGGGGGTGAGGGGGGGTTCTACTGTAGTAGTAATATATTAGATGTATTAAGGTAGCACCTACCAGGACCCCATTGTGCTACAAGCTGCACATTATTATTTATTAAGTGTATTAGGGTAGCACCTAGGAGCCCCATTCATGGACCAGGACACCACAGTGCAGGCTCCGTACATTATTATTAGGTGTATTATAGTAGCACCAAGGCATCCATCATGGCTTAGGACCCTATGGTGCTAGGCGCTGTATATTACTGTTTAGTAGGTATAGTACGGTAGCACCCTGGCCGCCCGCTGTGCCAAGTGCTGTACATTATTATTAGGTATCTTAGCGTAGTGCCCAGGTGCTCCAGTCAGGCCCCAAGCCCCCTGCTGTGCCAGGTGCTGTACATTATTGTTTATTAGGTGTATTACGGTAGTGCCCAGGTGCTCATCAGGCCCCAGGCCCACCGCTGTGCCAGGTGCTGTACATTATTGTTTATTAGGTGTATTACGGTAGTGTCCAGGTGCTCATCAGGCCCCCCGCTGTGCCAGGTGCTGTGCGGCAGGTGATGGATGCTTGGATCCAGTCCCTTGTTCTGTGCCAAGCGTCTCTCTCTCTCCTCTTGACTGCAGCACGTGGCTTCAGAACGGCTCAGGCCTGGAGTTCCAGCCTCCGCTTTGCAGCCGCTGGTTCCCAGGGTGGACGAGACGGTCCTGCCCATGCAGGCTGTCCCCTTGGCATAGTCCAGGTCACAGGCCCTCCCCCAGGGATCACTGCCATCATTAATCATTTATTACCGTGGTAACTTGCGCCAGGCGCTGCACAAACACAAAGCAGCAGGCAGGATGGGGGAAAGAGCTGGAACAGCCGCCCAGTGCCATCACTGAGACGGCAGCAAGCCCACGTGGCGGGAGAGGGTGGTTACTTTCTGCCTGTGCAGCCCTCGGTCCAGCAGGGTGCTGGCAGTGGGGTGGCCTCAGCTGGGCCCCAGTTCACCACCTCCAGCAGAGCAGCCGCTACTTTGGCCTCTGCAGTCACA
This sequence comes from Mauremys mutica, assembly GCF_020497125.1. Classification (NCBI taxonomy): domain Eukaryota; kingdom Metazoa; phylum Chordata; order Testudines; family Geoemydidae; genus Mauremys; species Mauremys mutica. Next base: position 13,505,825 of record NC_059088.1, read on the forward strand.
GCTGCTCCCTTGGCTAAGTCCTAGCCCAGCTGGAACGTAAATGATGATCACCCTGCATGCAACTTTCATTGCAACACCAGACTCTAGCTGCAAACCCAGGGCTCCCATGCAAGTGTGTCTGGGTCTCCCTTCATTTTTCTGCATGTCCGTTGCATTACTGCAGTGCCATCTCCCTGTACAGCGGTAATAGCCCCTGGCCCTCCTCTGCCAGGGAGCCTGAGACTTGCACGCTGTTGTTTTACTTCACACCAGGGATTTTAACTGTTGTAGTAGCTCAGGGCCTTTTGGAATGGCAGGAGTTTACCTACCAACACCTGTCTAAGTGAGACTACTTACATTTTATACCTGCCATGACGTTGCACTCTATATGATTTCATGAAAATATGCAAATGAGTGTGCATATAATGTAACTGGAATATGCTTCATGCAAAAGGTCTCTTGTAAGGAAGGTATCATTACAAAGCTAATAATCTACTGAGTGTGGTCATCCTATTTGTATAAACATATCACTCTTGTATCTGAAACTAGAAATATGAAATATGACTCTCAGGGCCTAGTGTAATTATGCAAAGTGTGAGCCATTCATGGTGGGTTGGAATCTTGATGGCTTTCACCAACCAGGACAATTGACGGTACATGGCTCTGTTTGCAGGCAGCCTTCCTGTGAGTCAGGCTGGGAGGAATGTGGGCTTGGAGTCTTACAGTGAGATGTGGTCATGTCACCGGAACTGGAATCCATCTTTAATGTGGTGCTTTTCCACTGAGGAGGAGGGCTGGGAACTCAGAGAGGGACAAAGGATTCCCGCCTGTGCAAAAGATGTATAAGGGGGTGGAACAGAACAAAGGAGGCTGCAATCACAAGAAATCCCCTCGCTACCACCTGAGCTGGAACGAGGGCCCTACCAGGGGAAAGGATTGTGCCCAGACTAGGAAGGTGTCCAGTCTGTGATAGAAGCTTATTGAAACATCTGAGGGTGAGATATTATCTGTGTTCAGTTTTCTTACTGTATTAGGTTTAGACTTGCATGTTTTACTTTATTTTGCTTGGTAATTCACTTTGTTCTGTCTGTTATTACTTGGAACCACTTAAATCCTACCTTCTGTATTTAATAAAATCACTTTTTACTTATTAACCCAGCGTATGTATTAATACCTGGAGGGTCAAGAGCTGTGCATCTCTCTCCATCAGTGTTATAGAGGGCAAACAATTTATGAGTTACCCTGTATAAGCTTTATACAGGGTAAAACGGATTTATTTGGGGTTTGGGCCCCATTGGGAGTTGGGCATCTGAGTGTTGGAGACAGGCACATTTCTTAAGCTGTTTTCAGTTAAGCCTGCAGCTTTTGAGGGACGTAGTTCAGACCTGGGTCTGGGTCTGTAGCAGGCTAGCGTGTCTGGCTCAAACCAGGCAGGGCACTGAAGTCCCAAGCTGGCAGGGAAAGCAGGCTCAGAGGTAGTCTCAGCACATCAGGTGGCAGTCCCAAGGGGGGCTTCTGTGATCCAACCCTTCACACATTCATCTTTATTTATGGAGACTCCCATTGTCCAAGTAAATTTAAATCCTCTCCTGGATCCTGCAGAGCTCTTCATCTGGGTAATATCTTGTGGGTTAGAGTTCCACTGGCTAATTGGAACATGTATAAAAAGATGCAGTTCCTGGGATTGCCCCACCAGGTGGGAACACTCTAAACGCCAGGGGCTAGGAAGGGGCCTATTGGCCTCTGTTGCTCATGGCCACATGAGAGCACAGAGCTCAGCAGGATTCAAAAAAAGACTGGGATCTTTATATGCATAATATGAACATCCACAGTTACACCCCAGAGTGAGGAGCAGAACCCAGGCGTCCTGCCTCCCAGCCCCGCACGCTGCTTGAACCCCCCAGACCCCACTCCCCTTCCAGAGCTGGGGACAGAATCCAGGAGTCATAAGAATGGCCATACTGGGTCAGATCAATGGTGCAGCTAGCCCAGGATCCTGTCTCTAATTGCGGCCAATGCCAGATGCTTCAGAGGGAATGAACAGCACAGTGCAATTATCAAGTGATCCATTCACAGAATATCAGGGTTGGAAGGGACCTCAGGAGGTCATCTAGTCCAACCCCCTGCTCAAAGCAGGACTAATCCCCAACTAAATCATCCCAAGTCTGACCTTAAAAACCCCTAAGGAAGGAGATTCCACCACCGCCCTAGGTAACCCATTCCAGTGCTTCACCACCCTCCAGGTGAAAAAGTTTTTCCTAATATCCAACCTAAACCTCCTCCCCTGCAACTTGAGACCATTGCTCCTTGTTCTGTCATCTGGTACCACTGAGAACAGTCTAGATCCATCCTCTTTGAAACCCCCTTTCAGGTAGTTGAAAACAGCTATCAAATCCCCCCTCATTCTTCTCTTCTGCAGACTAAACAATCCCTGTTCCCTCAGTCTCTCCTCATAAGTCATGTGCTCCAGCCCCCTAATAATTTTTGTTGCCCTCCGCTGGACTCTTTCCAATTTTTCCACATCCTTCTTGTAGTGTGGGGCCCAAAACTGGACACAGTACTCTAGATGAGGCCCAATGTCGAATAGAGGGGAATGATCACGTCTCTCGATCTGCTGGCAATGCCCCTACTTATACAGCCCAAAATGCCGTTAGCCTTCTTGGCAACAAGGGCACACTGTTGACTCATATCCAGCTTCTCGTCCACTGTAACCCCTAGGTCCTTTTCTGCAGAACTGCTTCCTGGCCATTCCGTCCCTAGTCTAACAGTGAATGGGATTCTCCTGTCCTAAGTGCAGGACTCTGCACTTGTCCTTGTTGAACCTCAGGTTTCTTTTGGCCCAATCCTCTAATTTGTCTAGGTCCCTCTGTATCCTATCCCTACCCTCCAGCGTATCTCTCTCTCCTCCCAGTTTAGTGTCATCTGCAAACTTGCTGAGGGTGCAGTCCATGCCATCCTCCAGATCATTAATGAAGATATTGAACAAAACCGGCCCCAGGACCGACCTTTGGGGCACTCTGCTTGATACCAGCTGCCAACTAGACATGGAGCCATTGATCACTACCCATTGAGCCTGACGATCTAGCCAGCTTTCTATCCACCTTATAGTCCATTCATCCAGCCCATACTTCTTTAACTTGCTGGCAAGGATACTATGGGAGACGGTATCAAAAGCTTTGCTAAAGTCAAGGAATAACACATCCACTGCTTTCCCCTCATCCACAGACCCAAGTTATCTCCTCATAGAAGGCAATCAGATTGGTCAGGCATGACTTGCCCTTGGTGAATCCATGCTGACTGTTCCCGATCACTTTCCTCTCCTTGAAGTGCTTCAGAATTGATTCCTTGAGGACCTGCTCCATGATTTTTCCAGGGACTGAGGTGAGGCTGACTGGCCTGTAGTTCCCCGGATCCTCCTCCTTCCCTTTTTTAAAGATGGGCACTACATTAGCCTTTTTCCAGTCATCCGGGACCTCCCCCGATCGCCATGAGTTTTCAAAGATAATGGCCAATGGCTCTGCAATCACATCCGCCAATGTTATATCCTTGGGGCAGCCGGTGTAGGAAACAATCACTTGAGGCCAGAGAGCAGGCAGCTAACCAAAACCTCCATTTTATTTACATATATACAGAGAGCTCCTCAGCCAGTTGAAACCGGTTGAGCTAACCCATAATAATCTAACTCAGTTGCCATAGCAACAAAACCATGACAACCAAATACACAACATATTCCTCCCCCCCTAATAAGAACATCCCCTAAATAAAACACACACTAGACTAGAGAAGGAGGGTAGACTGCCTCCATTCCCGGCTAAACCCTGGGGATTATTTTGCCCCATAACCGTGGGTTCGCCCTAACTAAAGATCCAGCCGATGAGGAGGCCTTCTGTCTCTAGGTGGATTACGGCGAACTACTGGTGTTATTGCACCCGAAAGCACTATGGGCTCAGGGTCCTCAGCACGAACAGGTGAGGAGGTGGTATCAGCTCGTGCTGGGCAAAGGGGTATCTCAGCCGCCGGCAGTAATGGAGGAGAACAATCAGAAACAGGTGACTCGTGATTCGATCCCTCACCAGAAGAGGTGAAGTCAGACCCCTCAACTGCAGATGGGTCCTGAGGACTGGCATGACCTGGCAACAGCTGATCTACATGTCGCCGCCAGGTAAGATTCTCTGCAGTCCGGACTGTGTAGGAAACAGGTCCTGTTTGAGTGATGACTGTGGCCGGAACCCATTTAGCTCTGGAAGTATAATTCCGAGCCAAAACTGGCTGTCCCGGGCTAAAGGTTCGGTCTTTTGCTCTGGGTGCCCGTCTGATGACTTGATATTGCTGCTGATGTTGCACAATTTGTCGGGGTTCAGAAGGTTTCAGCAGATCAAAGGAAGTGCACAGCTGTCGTCCCATCATTAGAAAGGCCGGAGATGCGTGGGTCGTAGCATGAGGTGTGTTTCTGTAGGAAAGTAAAAAGGTATCCAGACGCTTTTGAATGGAGTGTTGTCCCCTTGCTGATTTCAAAGCGTTTTTCATTGTCTGCACAAATCTTTCAGCTAATCTGTTGGTGGACGGATGATATGGTGCTGACGTGATGTGGTGTATCCCATTTGCTTTCATAAAATGTTGAAACTCCTGAGAAACGAACTGCGGTCCGTTGTCGCTCACAAGTTGTTCTGGCAGACCAAAACGACTAAAGAGTCCTCGTAGTTTTTGGATAGTACTCTCTGCAGAAGTGGACTGCATTATAGAGACTTCTGGCCATTTAGAATGGGCATCTATTGCCACCAAGAACATGCTTCCTTCAAGGGGGCCAGCAAAGTCAACGTGAATACGTTGCCACGGGTTTTCAGGCCAGTCCCATGGGTGTAGGGGTGCCCACTGGGGTGCATTCCTCACACCCTGACATGACATACAAGCTTTTGCCTTCTCTTCAATAGCGCTGTCCAGTCCAGGCCACCAAAAATAGCTTCGTGCAATTTCCTTCATGCGCACTATTCCACAGTGACCGGAATGTAGCTGTTCTAACATCTGTGATCTCAGTGGTGGTGGAATAATGACACGTCTCCCCCACAACAAACAACCAGATTGGACCGATAACTCCGTCCGCTTGGACATGTAGGGAACAAGGTCGGATGAGACCGGAGAGGTTTGTCGAGATGTTCCATGCATCACCAGGTCCATAACGTGGGACAATACTGGGTCAACGTGAGTTGCCTTCTTTATCTGAGTAGCAGTGATGGGTGTATTCTCTACCTGTTCAAAGTAGAAGATTTCCTTGTGGGCACTATCTTGGTGTTTGACCGGCAAAGGCAACCTTGAGAGGCCATCTGCATTGCCGTGTAGAGTGGATTTCCGATATTTGATTTCATATGTGTGTGCTGAAAGTAACAATGCCCAACGTTGCATACGACTAGCAGCTAATGGGGGAATGCCTGTGTAAGGTCCAAAAATTGATGTCAGAGGTCGATGGTCTGTGAGAAGAGTAAATTTTCGCCCAAACAGGTACTGATGAAACTTCCGAATTCCAAAAACAATTCCTAATGCCTCACGTTCGATTTGGGCGTAGTTAGTTTCTGCTTTGCTTAGAGTGCGTGAAGCAAAAGCAATAGGTCTCTCTTCTCCTGAAGGCATAATATGTGACACGACTGCTCCCACTCCATAAGGGGAGGCATCGCAGGCCAATTGCAGTGGTAAGGATGGATCAAAGTGCGTTAGAACTTCAGAAATTAGCAATGCATCCTTAGCTTTGTTAAACGCAACATCACAGGCTTCAGTCCACTTCCAGGCCTTGTTCTGCCCAAGGAGCTCATGAAGTGGTTTTAGCAGTGTGGCTAACTGTGAGATGAACTTTCCATAATAGTTCAGGAGTCCTAGAAACGAGCGCAGCTGGCTTACATTTCGAGGTGGGGGAGCCTCCACAATAGCTTTAACTTTTGCAGGGGCCTTATGAAGACCTGCAGAATCAATGATGTGTCCCAAATATTCAACAGAGGGCTTGAAGAATTCACACTTGTCTTTGCGAACTCGTAGGCCATACTCTTCCAGTCTTTGTAGGGTAGCCTCTAAATTCTTTAAGTGATCCTCTTCATTTCTTCCAGTGACCAGGATATCATCCAGATAGCACTGAACTCCTGACAAGCCACACAAGATCTGGTCCATAGCCCTCTGGAACAGGGCGGGAGCAGATGTTATTCCGAAGGGTAGACGACAGTATCGATAAAGCCCCTTATGAGTCACAATAGTCAACAGCTCTTGGGACTTTTCATCTTCGTGCATCTGTAAATATGCTTGACTCAGATCAATCTTACTGAACTTTTGTCCCCCAGCCAGGCCTGCGAAGAGGTCATCGATGCGGGGAAGCGGGTATTGCTCTGCACACAACACTGGGTTGACAGTGACTTTAAAATCACCGCAAATCCGGAGAGAGCCATCTTTCTTCACGATTGGAACGATAGGAGTGGCCCATAAGCTATGGGTAACTGGTATTAGGACTCCATTGGTGACCAGGCGCTCCAGGTCTGCTTCAACTTTTGGCCTGATGGCATATGGCACAGTTCGGGCTTTCAGATATTTTGGTGGACTGCCAGGTTTAATGTTCAATGTCACAGTGATTCCCTTCATACTTCCCAAATTATCTCCAAAAACAGCAGCATGTTTCCTTAGTATAGGGGTTAGACTGGTTTCTTCTTTAGTCATCCGGTGCACTTCTGCCCAGTTCAGCTGAATCTTCCCAAGCCAAGACCTACCCATTAAGGCTGGGTAGTTACCTCTCACCACAAACAGTGGCAATTTAGCCACCTGTCCATTGAGCTCCACCTTAACATCAATAGTGCCCAGCATAGGCACAGCTTCTCCCGTATACGTCTTCAGAACAGTTTTTGTTCCCTTAAGCGGAAGATGCTGTAGCTTTTCTTTATACACAGTCTCGGAGATCAGTGAGACGGCTGCACCGGTGTCCAGTTCCATGCGTATACGTTTGCCATCCAATAACGGGGTTACCCAGTATTCATGTGAGCCCATTGCCAAAGACAAAACATGCAGTGGCACTTCCTCTTGCGATGAGGTGTCACCTTGATCATCCTGGGTCTGCTCTAGGGTATGCAGGGTTCCTCTTTTTGTCGGCCAGACCACAGGCCTCTTTTTCTTTTGTTTACAGGCACACTCAATATGTCCCTTTTTGCCACAGTGTCGACACACCAGGTCCTTACACCAGCATTCTGATGCCTGGTGACCCAGCTTACCACAGCGGTAACATTCTTGACTCTGCACAGTTTTGTGGGTCGGTTCTTGTGACACTTTTTGCACCCTAGGGGGTGCACCGATGTATTGTGCCTCCCTTGTAGCCAGTTCCATGGAGACAGCAATATCAACAGCCTTCTGTAAGGTAAGCTGAGCCTCTGTCAGTAGGCGCTTCCGTATAGCTTCACTGTACAGGCCACACACTAACCTGTCACGCAGGGCATCATGTAACATTTCTTTAAATTCACAGTGTTCAGCTAGCTTTTTTAAAATGGCTACAAATTGTACAACTGTTTCATCTTCCTTTTGGTCTCTTTTGTGGAACCTATATCTTTCAGCAATTACCAGTGGTTTTGGGGAGAAATGAGACCCCAGGATTTCCACAATGTCACTGTAAGATTTAGTCTCAGGCTTAACAGGGTGTAGTAAGCTGCGTAGCAGAGAGTAGCAGAGAGTTTTAGCCCCTACAACAGTTAAGAATATTGGCACCTTCTTCGCTTCTGTAATGTCATTTGCAATACCAAAAAGCTCAAAACGCTCAGTATACACATGCCACTGCTCTGTATTCTCATCAAAAGGCTCCAGGGGCCTGGTCAGAGTAGCCATGATTTTTAGTTTCACTTTCACAGTCAGTGCAAACAAGCAGCTTTTTTGTTTGTTTGTTCTTTACCTTAACTTCTACTTCCTTCTGTTACTGGAGCAGCACCGGAATCCCATCCTCGTCGCCAGTGTTATATCCTTGGGGCAGCCGGTGTAGGAAACAATCACTTGAGGCCAGAGAGCAGGCAGCTAACCAAAACCTCCATTTTATTTACATATATACAGAGAGCTCCTCAGCCGGTTGAAACCGGTTGAGCTAACCCATAATAATCTAACTCAGTTGCCATAGCAACAAAACCATGACAACCAAATACACAACAGCCAACTCCTTTAGCACCCTCGGATGCAGCGCATCCAGCCCCATGGACTTGTGCTCGTCCAGTTTTTCTAAATAGACCCGAACCACTTCTTTCTCCACAGAGGGCTGGTCACCTTCTCCCCATGGTGTGCTGCCCAGTGCAGCAGTCGGTGAGCTGACCTTGTTCGTGAAAACAGAGGCAAAAAGAGCACTGAATACATGAGCTTTTTCCACATCCTGTCACTAGGTTGCCTCCCCCATTCAGCAAGGGGCCCACACTTTCCTTGACTTTCTTCTTGTTGCTAACATACCTGAAGAAACCCTTCTTGTTACTCTTAACATCTCTTGCTAGCTGCAACTCCAAGTGTGATTTGGCCTTCTTGATTTCACTCCTGCATGCCTGGGCAATATTTTTATACTCCTCCATGGTCATTTGTCCACTCTTCCACTTCTTGTGAGCTTTTTTGCATTTAAGATCAGCAAGGATTTCACTGTTAAGCCAAGCTGGTCTCCTGCCGTATTTACTATTCTTTCTACACATCGGGATGTTTTTTTCCTGCAACCTCAATAAGGGTTCTTTAAAATACAGACAGCTCTCCTGGACTCCTTTTCCCCTCATGTTATTCTCCCAGGGGATCCTGCCCATCAGTTCCCTGAGGGAGTCAAAGTCTTCTTTTCTGAAGTCCAGGGTCTGTATTCTGCTGCTCTCCTTTCTTCCTTGCGTCAGGGTCCTGAACTCGACCATTTCATGGTCACTGCCTCCCAGGCTCCCATCCACTTTTGCTTCCCCTACTAATTCTTCCCAGTTTGTGAGCAGCAGGTCAAGAAGAGCTCTGCCCCTAGATGGTTCCTCCAGCACTTGCACCAGGAAGTCCCCTACACTTTCCAAAATCTTCCTGGATTGTCTGTGCACCGCTGTACTGCTCTCCCAGCAGGTATCAGGGTGATTAAAGTCTCCCATGAGAACCAAAGCCTGCAATCTAGTAACTTCTGCTAGTTGCTGGAAGAAAGCCCCGTCCACTTCATCCCCCTGGTCTGGTGGTCTATAGCAGATTCCCACCACGACATCACCCTTGTTGCTCACACTTCTAAACTTAATCCAGAGACTCTCAGGTTTTTCTGCAGTTTCGTAGCAGAGCTCTGAGCAGTCATTTCCTGTCATCCAGTCCCAGCTTCTGGCACCCAGAGGTTTAGGGACACCCAAAGCATGGGGTTGCGTCCCTGACCATCTTGGCTAAAAGCCAGTCATGGGCCTATCCTCCAAGAACTTATCTAGTTCTTTTTTGAAACTTGTTACACTTTTGGCCTTCACAGCTGACTGTGTTGTGTGAAGTAATTTTTTTTAAACCTGCTGCCTATTAATTTCATCATGTGAACTCTAGTTCTTGTGTTAAGTGTAGTAGTAAATATTTCCTTATTCACCCCATTCATGATTATAGACCTCAATCACATCCCCCTTGAGTCATCTCTTTCCTGAGTGGAACAGTCCCAGTCTTTTTAACATTTTCTCCTATAGAAGCTGTTCCATACCCCTAGTAATTTTCATTGCCCCTTTTTCAACTCTGACATATCTTTTTTGAGATGGGGCAACCAGAACTCCAGGCAGTATTCAAGGTGTGGGAGTACCATGGATTTACACAGGGGCATTATATTGTGTCTTGTCTATACTTTTCCTGAGGGCTCCTAACATTGTTAGCTTTTTTGATTGCGCCTGCACTTTAGAACAATAGAATATTAGGGTTGGAAGGGACCTCAGGAGGTATCTAGTCCAACCCCCTGCTCAAAGCAGGACCAATCCCCAGACAGATTTTTGCCACAGATCCCTAAGTGGCCCCCTCAAGGATTGAACTCACAACCTGGGTTAAGCAGGCCAATGCTCAAACCACTGAGCTATCCCTCCCCATTGAGCTGATGTTTTCAGAGAATAATCCAGGATGACTCCAAGATCTCTTTCCTGAGCAACAACAGCTTTTTTAAATGCCCTTATTTTGTATGTATAGTTGGGATTATGTTTTCCCTACATGCATTACTTTGCACTTAACATTCAATTTCATCTGCCATTTTATTACCCAGTTTTGTAAAATCGCTTCTTACCTCTTCAGCATCAGCTTTGGACTTCACTAGCTTGAGTAATTTTGTACCTGAAAACTTTGCCACTGCGCTGTTCACCCCTTTTCAGATAAATTATGACTATGTTGAACAGCACAGATCTAAGGGGTCCCCACTCTTTACCTGTCTCCACTGTAAAAATTGATGATTTACTCCTACCCTCTGCTTCCTGTCTTGGCCAGTTACTGACCCACAAAAGGACATTCCCCATCACCCCACGGCTGCTCAGTTTCCTTACCAACCGCCTGCAGCTCCCAAAGCCACCAACAGGTGGAGCCACTAACTCAAACTCCTGCCACTGCTGCCTTTCAGCCTCCACTTTTCTCTTTTTGCTCCCCAATTTTTCCCCTTTAATACTTTTTAAACAGGCACAGTCCTGCCTCCATTTGCCCCCAGCCACCAGCCGAGCCCTTGTTTTTCCAACAAGGTTTGAGCCAGCTGACCAGTCTCTGCTGCTCAGTCCACTTCAGGGCAGCTCCTGGATCTCATTATTCCCAACCAGACCAGGGGCCTCCTCCAGGATGTAAAAATTAAGCCCTAGAGCCTTCAGGCATCCAGCTGAGGGTGCAAACTGAGCCCAGCTACTGCCCCCAGGGCCATAGCGTGGAGGGCTGAATCCAGGGGATGAGTGACTATGACTTCACAGCAAGAGGCTCAGGCTCTCTGCAGACTCAGGCAGTGTCCTGCATCAGTTGCACTCACAGAAGCTCCCCCCCCCCCCGCCCCCAGCCCCAGCAAGCAGGTCTGACCCCATTCCGTAGAGGGCAGAATTGCACATGTCCCCTTCAGCTCACCCAGTTGCCTCAGCATCACCCTGGAGCATCCCGAGGTGGGGGTAGACTGGGCTCCGTGGCTGGGGCCAATCCAACTCTCTGCCCCAGGGCTGCGTGTGCCAATAGCTGATGGGATTCTGTCTCCGCCCACTGGATCATGGTAGCTGCAGTCACAATGTTGGAGTCTGTAGCCCCTCGGTGTGGCTGGGTCTGTTGCCCCCTAGAGGAAAAAGCCCAAGTCCCATTCTCCCCCCCCCCCACCCCTCGAGCCAGCCGGTCCCTGAGCCCTGAAACCAGATTGGAGCCAACACCCCCTAGAGGGGAAAAGGCACTAAGGGGAACGGGACAAATTCCCCCCACACAAACTTTTTAGATGAATTTTTTATTTTCTACAACAATCAGAAAAATCTCAAAAAGCTACTGATAAAAAACCAGCCCAGCTATTTGCAAAAGTATGTACAGCATCTGGGATTCCACAACTCCACTAAAAAACATGTAATTTTAAGACAGCTTTGAAAAAAAAAGTTAGTCTTAAAAGCATCAAAATATTTAAAAATATCCAGGGAAACAAAATTTACAGTTCTATGGACCAGCTGGGAATTGGAGCCAAAATAATAGGCCAGTTCTCCAGCTGGTGTCAAGCAGATGTCACTCAACTGAGATCAATTTATACCAGTTGAGGAGCTGGTCCAAATATTATATTAAAATTAAGGCTAAAATTTAGAGACAGCCTCCTCCCCCACAAGGACTCCAGATTCCCCCAGTAATGCCCTGTTTTTCCATGGCAACCAGGAGCCCCTGTCCCATGCCTGACTTGAGAAATCTTAGGCTATACATTGATCGAATTCATAATAAAAGCATCAGGTAGACAAGGCCCCAACTGCTTTGCCAAACCCTGTGGCAACGGGCCAGCCAGTGTCCTGTGTGCCCTCCAAGGAAAGGACGTGACCATCTCAGATCCACAGCCTCCATCTCCCGCACTGGTGGTGCTTCTGGGAAGCGATCGGGAAGGAAAGCAGGCTGCATTTAAACCACCAAGCTCTCTCTGCTGACGTCATGGTTCTGGAAGGGAAACAGATGCGGCAGGATCAGCAAAGAGAGACCCCCACAGAGGTGAAATGCCTTCCAGTGAGACTCAGAGCACACCACCCGTTGAGCTGATCATAAAGATCAAGAGGTTTCCTCAGGGGGGGTCTAACGGCCACTCACTGGGGGAAAATCCAAAGCACTAGCATTGTAGCGAGACAAGGGGGAGGAATATCTTGGAAGCTGCCTCCTTCACCAACAGGTGCACAGACACCATGGGCCGGGAGCTCAAAAAAAATCATGCTGGGTGCTTATTTTGCCGTTTAGTTCCAGAGTCTCAAAAGGGTTGTGTTTGAGAGAGAGAAAATCAGTACATGCCCCAAGATTGGAGGGGGGTGAGGGGAAGTGCCTACCCAACCCTCTTTCCCCAGCCATGAGCACAAGAAAATGGCTTTTAAAAATCCCCACACCAAACAATAGGAGACTTGTGACGAAACCCTACCAGCCAGCCAGCCACCAGGGCTTTCTGGGGCAGGCAGAGTCCAAGAGGAACAGGCCAGCAGAGCCCTGAGCCGCAGGTTGGCTTGGAAGACTGAGTCTTGTGCTCTCAGTTATGTGGGCCCGTGTACATCTGCCTGCCCCTCTATGCCCTGAGCAGAGCTTTATCCTCCGGCAGTTAAAGGCTTCCTGCCGAAGACCCTTACGTGGAGGAACAATAAACCTAGATCACAGCTAGATCTGTGAGCAACAGCTGTGCTGCTGCCATTCCAGACATGGATTTGCAGCTTAGTGCCCCCTAGAGGAGAAAGGCCCCCCATGTCCCATTTACTGCCACGCCCCTCTCTCCCTCCTGAGCCAGTGGCACACTGTGGAGTGTGATGGCAGCTGGTGCCCCCTAGAGAGGCGGGGCCCTGCATCCCATCCACTTACCCGTCGGAGCTTGCGGTCATTCTTGCCCCGGGAGGAGACCGACTCTGTTTCTGTGTAGGGTGGCGGCGGTGGGGGGAAGCTGTCTTCATCCCGGTCCCTTCTGTTCCCCGATCGCGCGCTGGAACTGCTGCCTCCATCCAGGTCCTCGCGGCTGCCAGCCCGCCCCTTCTTGCGCAGCGCCTCCTGCAGGAGCCGCCCGTCATAGTGGCCCCTATCCAGCTCCCGCAGGTCGTCCCTGCTGCGGCTGCGCTGCCGGCCGTAGTACTCCTCCTCCCCCCGCCAGTCGGGGGAGCTGTCCCGATGCTGCCTGCCCCGTCCCCTACCCCGTCCCTCAGGCTGCGGGGACCAGTCGCGGTCCAGGTCATCCACAGAGTGGGAGCGGGGCCGCCGGGCGTAGTGCTCCTCCTCATAGCGCTCGCCCCGCCGGGGCGGGGGGACGAGGCGCCGGGTCTCGCTGCCCCGCCCACTGTCCCCCTCCCCCACGTCGCTGATGGGTGACATGGGCCGGCTCCGCAGCCGCCCCAGCCCCTGGCGCAGCTCCTGGCGCCGGTCGTCTTCGTGGAGGGAGCTGATCTCACTCATCACTGAGGCTGGGAGGGAAGAGAAAGGGTTAAATAGGCCTCCGTGCTCTCCCCAGCAGTCAGGGCTGGCCCCGATGCCCCAGGGCAGCACTAGGGGGCGCTGTGCTGCTTGGAGCAGCCTGGGGGCCCTCTCCCCTGACAGGGCTGGCCCCGATGCCCCAGGGCAGCGCTAGGGGGCGCTGTGCTGCTTGGAGCAGCCTGGGGGCACTCTCCTCTGACAGGGCTGGTCCCGATGCCCCAGGGCAGCGCTAGGGGGTGCTGTGCTGCTTGGAGCCGCCTGGGGGCACTCTCCCCTGAAAGGGCTGGTCCCGATGCCCATGCATAGCACTAGGGGGCGCTGTGCTGCTTGGAGCAGCCTGGGGGCCCTCTCCCCTGACAGGGCTGGTCCCAATGCCCATGCATAGCACTAGGGGGCGCTGTGCTGCTTGGAGCAGCCTGGGGGCCCTCTCCCCTGAAAGGGCTGGTCCCAATGCCCATGCATAGCACTAGGGGGCGCTGTGCTGCTTGGAGCAGCATGAGGACACTCTCCCCTGACAGGGCTGATCCCGATGCCCATGCATGGTGCTAGGGGGTGCTGTGCTGCAGGGAGCTCTTGGCATCCCCTGGGTTTCTTGCTGGGTGGAAGGAGAAGAGGTGTCTACAGCCAAGAGGCTACTCACCTTTCTCCAGCTTGCCATTGACCTGGCCTGGCCGCGTAGGGTCAAAATTGGCCAGCTCCCTCTCCATGTAATAAAGGACCCGCATGGAGTCGTCCTGCTGGTTAGCCTGAATCCGATATCCGCTCCGCACTGCTGGGAAGAGAGGGAGCCAGAGAGGGAAGTGTGTTAGAGACCCCCTTAGTGCCAAACCTGTCTGGAAGGGGCAGGCACAACCAGTGAGATGCAGCCACCTCTGAGGCAAGGCAGCTAGGTACAGCTTAATAGCAATGCCTGAGATGCAGCCAACTCTGGGAAGGGGCAGCTGGGGAACAGCTGCACATAACACTGCACAACAGCAAGCGAAGGAGAATCTCAGATCCAAATGAAGGGAGGTGGTATGGAATTGCCCAACGTGGGATTTGGCCATTGGGCATATGGGGCACTTACAGACCTTTAAGAATCAACACGCTAAGCAATCTATGATGATTGGCGAGCACCTCTCTCTGCATAGCGTCCCCTACCACCACGCTGGGGCCCTGGGGCCGGTACTGACTGCAAGGGAAGAGTGCCCCTCTCCCCAGCAGAGCACCCCCTAGCACTGCCCCTGACTCCAAAAGGCAAGGGCGCCCTTCGGACAACTCCCTACACCACAGGTCTCCCATCCTAGCACTGTCCAGGCCTGACTCTGCTTAGCTTGCTTAGCAGCATGGCTCAGGCCATGAAAGGGCTATAACTGTGGCTGCCTGAGCTGAAGGGGACACTATGAGCCACGGGGGAGCAGTGCCAATGCCATCCAGCAGGGGGCAACAGTATCCTATCAACTCCCACTGCTGTACTGTCATCTGCCAAGTCTCTGCTTCACAGCCTGGCTTCTCCTTACCTGAGTTCCCACCACTATCCGTATCCCGGAGCAGGGGCACCTGGGAGCTGTTCCCTCCAACTACAAGGAAATCAAGAGACATTAAAGACATCAACAGCTTCAGCCTTGCTGCTCAGTGCCGTGATTTCCCCATCTATGCGCCCCAGTCCTGCAAGTCCCAGCGCTCCAGGTTTGCAGGATCAGGGCCCATAGTTCTACCACGTGACTAGGAAACCTGTATTTATAATACGGTAGAACCCATTGTGCCAGGTGCTGCACAGACACAAAGAGACACAGTCCCTGCCCCCCAAATGAGAGTCAGCTGAGCACCGTAACTGTGTAATTAGGACTGAGTGTGCTGCTATCCAGCTTACATCCCACCCTCCGGGTAGCCACGGGTGATGTAAATCAGCATTGACTCCAGTGGAGCTGCAGCCAACTGGCAGATCCCCAGCTGGGGTCACTGACTCCAGCACAGTTAGTTACTATTGTGGCAGCACAGACTTGACACAGAATGCAAAGTTACCGGAGCTGGCTCTGTCGTACTCCGCCCCATAGCCGTTGTACATGGGCGACATGGGGCCCATGGGGATCGTGGTGGCGGGAGGACCTAGCTTCACAGGGTTTGGGTGGGAGTAGATACTGGGGGCACCGACGCTCGGAGCATAAACACTGGGGACACCGGCAGTGGCAGCTTTTCCAGCAACGTAGACTGAAAAGAGAAAGCAGGGGGAGTTTGAGGGATCGGAACATGCAGATCAGCAGAAATAGCTCCCATTGAGGACTTCCCCAAACTGCCTCGCAGCACCAGGGAGAAAACCCAGGAGTTTGGCTCCCGCCACCCCCCCTGCTCTAACCACTAGACCCCACTCCCCTCCCAGACCTACAGACAGAACCCAAGAGTCCTGGCTCCCAGCCCCGCCCCCCCCTTTTTGGAAGTTCCCCGTGCAGCATGAGACAGAGGAGAGAACTCACGAGCCTCTGGGCAGCAGCACTTCTCAGGGCAGCAGGGGCACCGGACATAGCAGCAGCAGGTGTGGGGGCAGCACTGGCACCAGCAGATGCCGAAGAGGAGGAGGATGAGAAGGAATCCCAGCACCACCAGGACGACGAAGAGCCAGTCTGCGAAGAGGAAAAGGTTTCTCGTTATGGACCCAGTCGCCAACAGAACCCACCCAGCAGATCTGTGTCAGGGCCTCCCTGCCCTGGAGAAACTGAGGCACACACCAAGACCAAGGTTTGACCTGGGGTTTTGGGGTTGAGACACCCTAAGAGGGGCTGATTTACACGAGGCCCCATGGGAAACAAAGCAGCCCAGCTGGCAGGCAGCATGGCCTAGTGGAAAACACCCAGTTCTATTCCTGGTTCTGCCAGTGGCCTGCTGGGTGACTTGACACATCACAGCTTCGTGCCTCAGTTTCCCCTTCTCTAAAGGAGGGGATTATGATCTTGACCTCCTTTGTAAAGATCTGCTCATGGAGAGTGCTCTGAAGGAGCTAGGAATTATTATTAGGCATCTAGAGCTAGATGCACAGAAATCACTAGGGGAACTTTCACAGATTTCAAGGCCCAGACAGGACCATTCAGCCCTGCTGCACAGCCCAGGCTGAGAATCTTCACCAGCAATTTCTGCCTGCAGCCCACATCTGGGGTTCAACAAGAGCGCCCTTAACTTCAAGCCCTGATCCAGCAGAGTGGAGCTTAGAGAGATGCCTGATCTCAGTGGAGAGACTCCAAGGGCTGGAGAATCTGCCCCGTCCTGGGGGCAGTCGTCCCCAGGGTTAATTCTGCCCCCCCCCGGGGAAAAATCTGCCCCTTATTTCCACTCTGGATTTGTCTCACTTCATCCACCAGCCATCAGATCTCACTCGCCTTCGTATGCTAGGTTAAAGAGCACCCCAGGGAGGTGCTGAGAGACTAACATCAAGTCACCTCTGAACCTTCTCTAGGAGAAACTCCACAGATAGAGTCTCCTGCTACCAGAGCACTGATGGCCCTTGTGGCTCTTTTTGAAACCCCCTACCCAACATCCGCTCTCCCCATCTCCCAACACAAAGAGACTATGAAATTGGGAGAGGTGGCATATACCAAACAGAGCCAGTCAGTGTGTGATTAATCTGTGGAACTCACTGCCATGAGATACTGCTGAGACCAAGAATTTAGTAAGATCCAAAGAGGGAGTGGATGATTGGACAACCTTGGCCAGGCCCTATACTCAACTTGATGGCATCCGTCTAACACAGAAAAGTGTTACTGCTGCATGCAATCCACTCCAACTCCAGGGAATGTTCTAGACATCCGTGGGCGGAACCCTATTGATTTTTGGGAGAAATCAGAAGTCCAGAACGGGGAAAATGGAGGCCCCAGAGGCCCCAGCATCTGATTAGTAAAGATACAGCTTCAAGCAGCTCTGCAATTGTCTATAAATGAAGGAACCAGTTTCTGGTGCCATTAACACCTTCAGGCGTAACTTCCCTGTTCCCGGCTCAGCGTCCAGATGCAGTTTAACATACAGACGCCCTGCATTACTAGTCTCCCAGATAGATTGGTTGGGTACACACCTAGCTCCTGGCATGTGTGTGTGGGGGTGCGGTGCAGTCACGGGGGGCACAGAGACCCTGGCATGGGAAGGGGAGGGAATCTTTGAAATAGCATGAGAATAAATACATTGAAGATTGTGAGATGCTTAGATATGACAGTGATGGAGGCCAGACAAGCAGATCACCACCATGGTCTGTCTGACCCCGTCCATCAGGTCTATATCTTGTAGTCTGGAAGGGGAGTGGGGTCGAGCAGGAGGGGCTAGGAGCCAGGACTCCTGGGTTCTATCTCTGGCTCTGGGAGGGAAGTAGGGTACGTGCTCACCTCAGCCCTGTGCCCTATCACAAGGTGAGCGCAAGCTATATACTCAAACATGAACGCACCAGGAGATGCGGAGTTCAGGCTCTGGAGGGACTGTCCCCTTTGATCCTTGCACTAAGGAGTAAAGCCAGGTTGAAAATATTCCAGCAGCAGTTTTCCATAAGAAAAATGTCATGTTGATGAAATCAAAGAGTTTCGCAGGAAGATACCGATTGTGCGTGGGGTACTGCTGTTCAGTGTGTTATAAGCCTCCCGCCCCCAACCAAATGAAATATAAATGCTGAAACAAAGCTTGTTGATACAGTATTTTTTGGCATTCCACCCCCAACTTGGAGATTGGAGCCTGTCAAGATCCCACCCCGAATTCGGACTATCGCCATTTCCGTTCTGCAGGAAATGCGTTTCCACCAGCGCTATCTAAGAACTTCACAGGGCAATCACAGCACTGCCACCTTCTGCGGGACAGAACCAGAACTGGGTATTACCTAGAAATCGATTAGTAATTACCTCATAATAATTAAGTATTACAACAGCCCAGCACCCCATGCTGAGCACTGTACATTTTTATCGCTATTCAGTTTATTATGGTAGAAGTCAGGAACCCCAAATGTGCCAGGCGCTGTGCAGACATGGAACAAAGACTCTCCCAAAGAGTGAATTAAAAGCCCTTTAGCCATTTCTCTCCTCTCACCAGCTCACGTCCTTCTAGCTCTGCCTCAGTCATGAGCTAAGAGTAATGTGCACTGCATAAAAGCTAAGTGGTGGCATAATCCCCCACCCCCCAATATTAAAAAAAAATCTAGCAAGGCAAGTACCTTCCATGTGCCCTATCTGAAAGCCTGGCAAAAGCTCTGAGACTTCGGATGATTTGCCTACGGGACAGAGAGAGAGAGACAGTTACTAGAGATGTAGGCGAACGCCGTAAAGGCAAGCGATTTGAAGCCAACTGTGCTATAAGGGTGGAGGTGGGGATAGTAAGCAGCGCACTGGCCCAGGTGGGCATTCAAACTGGCACCCGAGTGCTTGGCACTTTAGAGATCTCACTCACACAGGAAAAGAAAAAGATTTGGGGTGTAGCTACAGCCGGGTAACCCTGCCAGCGAGCTAGATCGGGGATTGGGCCCTGCCACGTGGGCATTGTGTGTCCAGAATGGAGGAGAGACTGGACTCCTCTTTTTCCACTTATCTAGCAACAAATCCTCAAGCCAGGCTTCCAAACTTCACGGCTGCGGCGTCCGACTCCTGCCGCAGCAAGATTTGGAGCAGCCATCCAGACAGTCTTGCGTATCCTACAGCGGGGAAGTGGAGCCAGATGCTACATACTCCAGCAGAACCAAAGCCAGGGTGGGTTTGGCCACAGATCCACATGGCCCTGATCTCCAGAACCCTCCAGCTGAATCCAAAATGCATTTGGCTGTAGATCCACTGTGTTCTCCAGGACCTCCATAACAGGATCCATAACAGTTTGGACCAATGGCACATTATCCAGAGCACCAGACAACTCCATCCTCCTCCTCCAAATGCCTCT
Source organism: Mauremys mutica (assembly GCF_020497125.1). Classification (NCBI taxonomy): domain Eukaryota; kingdom Metazoa; phylum Chordata; order Testudines; family Geoemydidae; genus Mauremys; species Mauremys mutica. The sequence continues at coordinate 13,525,241 of NC_059088.1, forward strand.
CTCTGACCTCAGCCTCCAGGCTCCCAACACCACCAATCCCTTTGCCCCAACTAGTCTCTCTCCTGCTCCCCTCTCCCTGTGGCTCCTAGGGTCTCTGTCTCCAATCTAGCCAGCACCCCCTCTCCCTACCAAGCAGTCCACCTCCTCCTGTTGGGCCATGGCGGCTCTGGGTGGGGTGCTAGGCGAAGGTTTCGCCTTCCGGGTGGGATGATGGTACCTGCACCTGAGCAGCCATCCAGCCAGGACACCTCTTATCCCCACAATGGCACAACCCATGAGCACAAGAGTGCTAGGGGCAGGTGGGCTCTAGGATAAGAGAATTTGGGCGCAGTCAGACCACTGCAGTGGGTGATGGAAGATTATAGAAGACCACTCCTTTGGGATCAGGGCTCCCCAGGCACAGCTGTCCTGTGGGAGGCCCCCAGGTTGGCAGCTGCTCAGTAAGGGTGCTGGAAAAGCATCTCCAGACATGGCAATTTTACACCCAAACTGAGCTCTTTTGCATCGCTGCACTTCCATTTTACAAGAGAGGGGGATGGATATGCCTGATAAGGTACAACCCAGGAGTTCTGACTCCCAGCCCCTGCCCACCAGATCTCCACAGCACAGCCTCCTTTGCTGTGCCCTAGTGGCAGGGGGCTGTGGCACTGCTCCTAGGAGTGACACATTGGTATCAATGACATAACCGTGGGGAAGCCCAACAGGATCAAAATCATTACAGGGCTAATTACTATTAGGTCATGGAGTTCCAGTGCCCAGAGGGCTGCTCTCTGAACGCTGAAACAGGCAGGACATTTGAGGATAAGAGCACGATCAGCAGCAAAAAGCTCCTGATTCCCATGGTCAACAAACTGGAACAGCCAGGAATCGAACGAAGGAGTCCTGTTTCCCGGGCACCCCCGTCCTTTAACCCATTAGACCCCACGCCCCTCACAAAGCTGGGACAGAACCCAGGAGTCCTGGTTCCCAATCCCCTGCTCTAACCCACTAGACCCCACTCCCCCAGGGATAGAACCCAGGAGTCCTGGCTCCCAGCCCCTGCTTTAATGCACTAGAGTCCATATCCCTTTCAGAACCTGGGATAAAACCCACTGCAGAATACATAAGCCCTTTTAGCTCCAGCAGGGAAGCTAGATTCTAACACCCATGCCTCCTATTAGCAGCCAAGCCAGGAGGGAGACAGTACATTTATGAGACGGGCAGCAGGGAAGAAGAGACATTTCAGGAGATTTGGGGGGAGGGGAGCGTGGAAAGTCACATCTAATGCCAGCTGCGAGTGTTGCTAGGTAGTGCTGCATGATGGTTAGCACTGTGACTGGGAGTCAGGACACCTGGGGACTATTCCCACCCCGGCCAATGACCTACTGCGCGAAATGGCCAAGTCACTTGGCCTGCATGCATCAGCACCCCCTTCCAGCCTTTATCTAGTGGCAAACTCTCTGGGGCAGGGACTGTCTCTTGCTGTGTGGGCAGCGCCTGGCATAACGGGGACCCGATCTCAGCTGGGGCAGGGACTGTCTCTGTCTGTGCAGTGCCCAATGCATCGGGGCCCCGATCTCAGCTGGGGCAGGGACTGTCTCTAGCTAAGTGTCCATGCAGTGCCCCAACCTCAGCTGGCACTATTGTAATACTGATACTGAAGTGATTGCTCTTGAGGAAGCTAGGCCAGCCATGCTGGACACACACGCTAGCTCACAGGCGACACTGAATGGGAAGGAGTTCACTGAAAACAGCAGAGGACAGAAGTTAATACAAAGGGACTTTGTTGGAAGACCTCCTTAGTTTCGGCTCCCTAAGTCCCTTTGTATTAACTCCTGTCCTCTCTGGTATTTACCTGACTGGGAGGCTGAAATTCCTGTTTGTGAAGCAGTGCAAGCAGCACAGAGAGGAAAGGGCCCATGAGGAAGCTGCCGTGGGGCAGAATCGGAAAGGCCCTGGGGATGAGGAAGGGAGGCAGGAGCTGTGTGCGAGCAGGACAGCACTGCCCTGAGTGGGCTGCAGGAGTCACTGCTTCCCCTTTCTGGTTAACCTCTTCCTAGCCCAAAAGGCTGTTGATGCCTCCGACTGGTGCTGCTGTTACTCTGCTCCAAAAGCACCTTCGGGGAAGTTGGGCACCAGGCAGAGAATGGCACGCACCAATTTACCAGCTACGTGTGGAAAGGGAAGTAGCTGCCTGTCTAGCCCTATATCTGCCCCTGCGCCAATCTACGAACCCCACTGCCCTGGAGCACAGTGGTGAGCCCATCTAGCCTGGTATCCCACCTCCTCCCCAGACCAGTCCCCTGGGCCCATCTAGCCCCGTATCCTGCCTCCTCCCTGCCACACAGATTCAGTCCCCTGGGCCCATCTAGCCGGGCATCCTGCCCCTTACCAGCCACCCCGATCAGACCCACAGGCCCCATCTAGCCTGGCATCCCGTCTCGACAGCACCTCTCAACCCCACTAGAACATCCCGCTCCTCACCTGCCTGTGTCCCAGTCCTGGCCACTTACCTAGCACGATGAGCTCCGCGTAGGCCTCGTTGTTGCCCTGCAGGTCTTGTGAAGAGGTGACGGTGCAGTAGTACACACCACTGTCGCCCCAGGCTGTCTGGTCAATGCTGAGGTCGGCATCTGTGGGGGAGACAGAGGAAGGCAAAGCTGGAGACACCAGGGTGGGAGCATCGGGGTCACAGGCTAACGTGCAGGAGGGGTCTCCAAGCAGGTGAGCCAGTGCACCAACGAGCCCTTTCAGCATAGTCTAGGCAAAGGCAGTGGTGTCCAGTGGTTAGAGCAGAGCCAGGCCTCCTGGGAGGGGAGTGGGGTCTACTGAGTTAGAACTGGGGAGGCTGGGAGTAAGGGCTTCACATTATTGTTAAGATACCAGCCAACTGCACGGTGTTTAGAGAAACAGCAACAATAATTAAGGGGGTCCCTGGGGGAGGCTCTCTGGCCCAGGCTGTGCAGGAAGGCAGACTGGATGGGCATCATAGTCCCTGCTGGCCTCTGTGGTGTGGGGGGAGGGAGGGGAAATCTATGAATTATCCAGGGTTTGTGGGACAAAGTTATGCAGAGAAATTAAAAGCAGAATACTCCCCACTGGGTTCAACGGCTGCAGCCCCCGCCTGCTGATCTCGAACAATGGCACTTCCACCAATTGAGGGCTTTGAAAACCGAAATGAACACTAAACCCTCAAGTATGCACACAAGCCACCATGCCCTGCCATCGGGAACAGGCTGGAGTAGCAGGAAGCCAGAGAACAAGCCCTTTTGATCTCTGCAACCCAGTGGCAGAGCTGAGACTGGAATCCAGGTGTCCAGAATCCCGGCCTGGGCAGCTTTGGGACAAGATTTTTTAGACTCAGACTTTAAGGTCAGAAGGGACCATTATGATCATCTAGTCTGACCTCCTGCACAACGCAGGCCACAGAATCTCACCCATCCACTTCTATAACAACCCCCTAACCTATGTCTGAGTTACTGAAGTCCTCAAATTGTGGTTTGAAGACCTCAAGCTGCAGAGAATCCTCCAGCAAGTGACCCGTGCCCCATGCTGGAGAGGAAGGCGAAAAACCTCCAGGCCTCTGCCAATTTGCCCTGGAGGAAAATTCCTTCCCGACCCCAAATGTGGTGATCAGTTAAACCCTGAGCATGTGGGCAAGACTCACCCGCCAGCACCCAGGAAAGAATTCTCTGTAGTAACTCAGATCCCAACCCATTTAACATCCCACTAGAAGTGGCTAGTGATTCTGGCCCTGGATTTTCAGAATGTGCTGAGCCCCAAATCCCCCAAAAAGAAAGAAGTCAGGTCTCTGTAAGGAGTCCCACACAAATCACTAGTTGCTTCTGAAAATTTCAGCCCAATGTACAATATTCCCTCTAATTTTTTACATGCGGAATTAATTTTGTTATGTGCACCAATATGGAGGTGGTGTGTGGTGGGGGTGGAACTGAGGGGTTCGGAGAGTGTGTGTGTGTGGGAGGGGGCTCAGGGCTAGGGCAGAGGGTTGGGGTGCAGGGGTGAGAGGTTCTGGCTTGGGGTGCAGGTGGTGGGGTCAGAGATTGGGGTGCAGAAGGGGGCTCAGGACTAGGGCAGAGGGTCGGGGTGCAGGCTCTGGGGTAGGGTCAAGGATGAGGGGTTTGGGGTCCAGGCTGCCCCAGGGCTCTGAGAGACACACGGACAGACAACATGGACTCCCCCCAGCTCTCTCTCGCCATAGCGGGGCAGAGGCAGAGGCGCCTCTCACTGGTCGCAGGAGTCCCGGGGCTGGAGGTGAGGCGCCTCTCGCCCCTGAGCAGCCCTTGACAGCCTGCTGCATGGCCACATGGCTTAGAGGGAACTTAGCCTGGCTGTGTGGTGTAGTGGATAGTGCACTTGACCAGGGGTCAGGACACCAAGGTTCTATCCCCAGCTCTTGCCAATGACCTGCTGTGACCTCAGACACCTCTCTATGCCCAAGATCTTGTATATTGTTGGTTTAGGACCTGAACCTTGAGTCGGTTTTGACAAACTTGGTCTAGGATTTTGCTGCATGCCCATTAGATCATCTTGTACTTTGGCTGGACGTCTCCTCTCATCTGGCCTCCTGTATAACACAGGCCAGGGACTTTCACTCTGTTACCCACGGATTGTGTTGGACAAAACCATCTTCCAGAAAAGCCTCCAGTCTGGATTGAATGACCCCAAGAATGGACAATCCACCACTTCCCTGGGGAAGTCATAACGGTTAATCACCATGGCTGTTAAAGCACTTTTTTCTAGTTGAAGTGTGTCTGGCTTTAACTTCCATATGTTGGTTCTTGTTCTACCATTCTCCACTAGACCGAAGAGCTCATTAGTACCTGCGATTTTCTCCCCATGAAGAAGAGATCAAATCACCCGCTATCTTCTTTTGGACAAACTAAACGGATCAAACGTTCACACACTCTCACTGTCAAGCTTTTCTCCAGCCCTTGGATTATTTTCACAGCTCTTCTCTACACCCTCTGCAGTTTTTCCAACATCCTTCATAAAAAGCACACCCCAGATTGCTGGACGCAGCCTTCCAATATTGCTCTCCCCAATGCCAGCAAGCTTTTTACACTTCATAAACAAGCAGTGTTCCCCGCTGCTCCAATTCACGGAGTGATGCTGAAATCTGGAATCTGTGACATCAAACACTCATCATAAAATCCAGCCACAACACCTAGCAGCCTAACTAGGACATCACTGGAGTCCTGAATTGGTTCAATTCTGCTGACCTGCATCTTCAGCCAGAGTTTCAGTTAGACTCTCACACTTCCTGCCCCAAACAGTAATTAAACTTTTGCAAAGCACTGCAAGGATGGAAAGTGTTATGTAAGAGAATCATTAGACCTGTGATCAGCTGTAATTAGGGTTATGATTTAACTGTTGGGTAGTGCTGTTAGCCAGTTGCAGCGTTCCACCCCTGAGCTGGCTGCATTTTGGTAGGGGGAAGTGAACCACATAGTTTATGAAGCGCAAGACTCTAGATGAGTATTAGAAACTGAAGATTTTTGCTGCATGAATCACGCACCAGTTGGGCCAGATTACGACAAAGCTGCTGTTATCACAGAAACGCCTCCGGGTAAGACAACACAAAAAGAAAAGGCATGCTAATTTAACAGAGTTTGGCTGGAGACAGTTGAAGCACAGCTCCAGTTGGTTTTAGACACATGATCGCAGGGCAAAGTTTTGCTGTGGACTTTTGACCCACCATAACACAATGCGGATGATTTACATTGTGAAACTAAAGCAAATGCAGTAGAACCTGAAAATATTTGTCTTGGAGTAGAGCCAACCGAGATCCTGGCCCCATCATGCCAGGCACTGCTGAGATGCAGTCCCTGCCCCAGCTGAGAAACAACCCCCATCATGCCAGGCGCTGCTCAGACACACAGCAAGAGAGAGTCCCTGCCCCCAAAAGCTTCCAATAAAACTACACAAAGGCAGGTTTATTATCCCCAGATGGGGAAACTGAGGCCGGTGGGAAATAACTTTTCCAAGGTCACATAATGAGTGACACTGCAGAGCTGGGAACTGAACCCAGGATCCTAGTCCTAGTCTGTGCCTTAACCACAGGATAGCGTCCCTCTCCCCTTCCTAATGGAGCTCAGAGCATCTGACACCAGAGCACTCAGCTTAACCTTAACCAGATACTGCTGTTCTGATACCCAGGGGTAGGTCACTGCAGGGCTATGAGTGGTTATGGCTGGAACAGGACCCAGGAGTTCTAGTCACAGATCGGGGACTCAGCACCCACACTCTAACCCAATGCCCCAGCAGTGCTATGCTGCAAAGAGCTGGGTGGTGGCTCTCTCCCCTCGTAGTCAGTGCTAGCCCAAATGCCCCAGCATGGTGAAAGGCAGATTTCTTTGCTTCCCCACAGAAAAATGCAGGGGACAAATTCTGCACATGCACAGTGGTGCAGAACTCCCCCAGGAGTACACAGTGCTGTAGTTCCCAGCACCCAGTGTATTACCATACTACACCTCATAAGCCCTCCACCAGGCACAATGCCCCCCTGGCATGCTACTATAATCTAGCTAATAAGTGATCAGTAAAAAAAACCTCCATCCTTCCCTGGAACTTACTGTTGGTGATGGTGATCCGACGCCCCTGATAGAAGTCCCCCAATGTCACGGCGTTGCCCTGCTTGGTAGCCACCACCCGCACAGTGCGAGTGCTGTCCTGGCACTCCACATAGGGGTTGTAGCCAGGATTGTTCTGCTGCAGCTGGTTGTTGATCTGGTTCTCCTGACTGCTAGGGTTGAAGGCATCGGCTAGGCGGCTCCGGCAGTAGGACTTATACTTCCAGGTGACGATGGCTGGCTGAGTGGCTGAGGTCTGATAGTTGCACTGCAGGGTAACAGGCTGGAAGAGGATCACCACGTTGAAAGGGTTCAGCACCGTGACTTGCATCCCGTGGGCAGGGCCTAGAACAGGGAAAGGGCAGGGTCAGCTGGGCGGTCAGGTCAGATGGGCCAAAGAGGGTCACATATGGGGAAGGGGCTATGGCCCCAGGCAAGTGAATGACAGAGCCAGAAAAGAACCCAGGAGTCCTGCCTTCCAGACTCCTGCTCTAACCACTAGACCTCACTGCCCTCCCAGGACTGGGAACAGAACCCAGGCATCCTGACTCCCAGCCCCCTGCTCTAATCACTAAGCCACATTCTTGTCACTCTAGAAGTCAGATTGCCATTACAGTGGTTGACTCAGAGACATGACCAGACTAACTTCTCTGTCCGCCCCCATTTGAGGGTAAACAGCCATTGAAGAGTCAAGCGTAAGAGGTCTCAAGTGACCTTATTACAGGACAAATCAGGAACAGAGCCATCTCAGGGCTAACTCATCATCGCTTGGATCACCATCACTTCCACTGGCCCATGAGCCATTCTGTGAGACACCCAGCCCCATGATGCTCAATCATCCCTGACCTCACTGTATTCAAAAGAGGAACGCCTGGTGCTTTTCAAAGTCACGAGTTACTAACCCACACGGCTTCATGTCTAAGAACAGCCGGGATATTCTGGAGTGGCAGAACTGGGACTAGAACTCAGGAGTTCTGGCCCCCAACTCCTCTCTCTAACCCGCCAGACCCCACTCCCCACCCAGAACTTGGGGATACACACCAGGAGTCCTAGCTCCAGCTGCCCTGCTCTAACCACTAGACCCCATTCCCCTCCCAAACCTAGGGCTAGAACACAGGAGTCAGAGTTGGCACTCTTCAGATTTAACAGATCTCCCGCCCGCAGTGAGGAAATGCAGCTTCCTCTACTGTGACCCCACAGCAGCCATTTTAAAACCACCCACACCACCACCAGCCCCAACACTTTCCAGGTCACTACACCAACAATGTTCTCCCTGCATAGTAGGGCATGCATTCCAATTAAAGGGCAGGAGGAAAGCCAGGTCACCAGTTACACCGGGAACAGGGCCAGGAGACCAGGGTCCACGCCCCAGGGGAATGGAGGGATCCTACCCAGAGATCTCAGCTATATCTATCTTTTGCTGAGAGATCATGGTGCTTTCCCAGCAGCCTGTGTTCACGCCACCCAGCAGGGATAAGGGTAACAGAAAGCCCCTCCCTCGAGGCACATCACCCAGCGGGGAGTTTCGGCAGAAGTGAGCTCACCAGGACAGGGCGGTTGCCCTTCCCGGAAGGAGGCCACACCTGCGTCTCTGCATTGGGGTGCGCCCAGCACCAGGGAGAGCTGTATGTGGGTGACACGGGACACCCCGCCGTCACCTCACTTGGCGTGGGAAGCTGAACAGGCCAGCGGGCATGAAACCCAGGGTTGTGGGAAAGGTGAGGGCTGAGGAGGGAGCTATATTTGGCAGCTTCTTGTGCTACCTGTCTACCTTGGAGGGAAAAGTTAAACACACACACACACACACACACACAGAGCAGAGAGGCGCAGGCTGGTTAGACAGAATTGGGAGAGGTGAAAGGACACTTGCAGTCTCTGATCCCACTTCCCCACCCCGCTACCTGGGACCCCCAATCCTACCCCCACCCCACTACCTGGGACCCCCAATCCTACCCCCACCCCACTACCTGGGACCCCCCAATCCTACCCCCACGCTGCCCCCCCCACTACCTGGGACCCCCAATCCTACCCCCACACTGCCCCCCCACTACCTGGGACCCCCAATCCTACCCCTGCGCTGCCCCCACCCCATTATCTGGGACCCTCCAAGCTAGGCCCTGAACTGCCCCAGTAGCTCTAGGGGACCCCTATGCCAACCCCCCCATGCCCACTAGTGGGGTCTCAGGCAAAGGGCAGCCCAGGGACCCACACTAACCCTGCCCAATGCCCACTGGGGGGCAGCCCAGAGACTTCCCCACTCCAACTAGTAGGGCTAAGAGCCCACCCAGATGGGGGGCAGCTCAGAGACCCATTCCAACCCCCCTGCCCCTATGGGGGCACAGCAGCCCCCACCCTGAGGGAGCCACAGCTGGGCGGGGCTAATCCCCCCTCACACCTCGCCCCTCCAATCAGCCGTCGAGTTTCTCCCTTCCCGCCCCCCCTGCAGCTCGGGGCAGAAGACCCCGCAGCTCGCAACGACCCCTCAGAGGAGGGTGGAGGGGCGAGGGTAGGGGGGTATGGCGCCGCCGCTCTCTCGCTCTCCGGGCAGGGCGGTTACCTGGGATCCACGCGCCGACCAGGAGCCACAGCAGAGTCCGCAGAGCCGGCTGGGGTCCCCGGGTCTCCATCCCCGCCTCCCCCAAGCAACGCGGCCGGATTAATTCGCCCGCGTCGGGCTCCCGCCAGGGGGGCAAGGACACTGCCCGCTTGACTCGGTCACGTCCGACTCCCGATTGATTCGCCCGCTCGCTCCGCGCGTCTGTCTCCAGCTCAGGTGCTGCAGCCTCGCCCAAGGCGCGGGACGTACCAAGTCCTCGCGGGAGTTGGGGGGGTGAGAAGAGAAATACCTCCCTCTTGCTCAACAGCCCCTCAGGCGTGGGCTGTCAATTCTGATTCCATCGTGTCTTTGAATCAGGGGCTCCCCCCTTCCCCTTTAAAGCTGGGGTTTAAAATAAACAAACACCTCACCTGTCTCCCTGCTCCCCCCGGGGTTGAAAATGGTCTGGCCCAGGTACCCATAGGCGGGTACTTGGGCCAAACCAATTTGTAGTTTGGAAATTGGGAGATAACTTGGTTGGTTTACCCTCCCCCCCTATGCCAATGAATTGGCCCAGGGACAAGCCCTAGACTAAGTTGTGGGAGAAACCACAGTAACTTTAAAAAGGGAAAAGGATGAATGTAACATTCCCCCCTTTATGAAAATGGACTGGCCCAGGCACACACCCTAGAGAAAGTGGTGGGAGAAACCAAAGTAACTTTTTAAAGGAATTGGGGGGAGGGAAGTTGTGACTCTCATAGCACCCCTCACATAATTGGGACATGGACTGTCTCAGGTGCCGCCAGGCAAAGTGTGTGTGTGTTGTTTCTCTTTCTTACGGGGCCAGTAGCACTGGGATCAAAGGGGAGTTTTGCCTCAGGCCTAAAGCCATCTTGATCTAACATACACTGCCCAACAAGTTTTAAAGACTTTAAAAGGAAGGAAACAAAATTGGGAGTGAAAAGTTTTAGAAACTTTTTTTGGAAGGGGAAGCGGAAACTTTCAAACCTTTTTCCTCTTCCAAAAAAGTTTCTGAAACTTTTTCCCCTGCCAGCAAATGATTTTGAAAACTTGTTTTGCAAACAGTGTCTGAAACTTTCCTCCCTGCTCAACACAAGTTTTGAAAAAATTTTCCATCTCCAAAAGAAAGCTTCCAACACTTTTTGCCTCTAAAGAGTTTCAAAACCTTTTCCTATTTAAAAAAAAAGTTTCAGAAACTTTACTGAGTTTTGAAAACCCTTTACCCTTCCAAGAAGAGTCTCCGAAACTTTTTCTCCTTCCACAAAAATTTCAAAAACATTTCCCCCTCCAAAAATGTTTCAAAATTTTTTCTACCTCCCAAAAAGAATTTAAAACACTTTTCCTAATTAAAAAAAAAAGTTTTTAAAACTTTACTCTCGGCACAATAAAAGTTTCCAATACTTTCTTCCCTTCCAATTTTTTAAAATGTTTATTAATTATTACTAATTTTATTTAGATTGATGTAACACCTAGGTGCCCTAGTCATGGACCAAGATCCCAATGTGCTAGGTGACGTACAAACACAGGACAGAAAGACAGTCCCTGTTGCAAAGAGCTTTCAATGTAAGTATAAGAGAAGAGACAACATGGATTCAGACAGACCCACGGGTGAGTGCAAGGAAACAGTGAGATAATATCCAACTCCCACCAAATATTTATCTCCCCCAGAACTTTTTTACCCAAGAGGCAGAAAAGTTATAGAAACTTTCTTTGAGGGGTGGGAACCTTCAGAAACTCCTTTTTAATGGAAGAAAACTCTTCAAAACGAGGAAGGAAAAGGTTTTGAAAGGAGAAATGGTTCAGTTATGAAAATCTGGGACAAAAAGGTTTTCAAACTTTGTGGAGGAGATGTTTTCCAAAACTTTTGTTGAGGGCTGAAAAAGTATTTGAGTCTTTTCATAGAGAGAGGGGAAGATCTCGAATTTAAGGATGAAAACATTTGTGAAATTTATTTTTGGAGGGCAGAGAAAGGTTTTGAGAATCCTTGGGAAAATTTTTGGGAACCATTTTATTGAGGGGAGAAAAGTTTTCAAAAACTTTTCATAGAGAAAACTAAGGTCCCAATCCTACAAACACATACGCATGTGCTTGCAGCGGAATTACTTCACTCCCACCGGAAACTCACTTGGCTATGTCTACGCTGCCTTTTTGTCAATAAAACTTTTGTCAGTCGGGGTGTGAAAAAACCATCCCCCTGACCGACAAAAGTTTTACCAATGTAAAGTGCTGGTGTGAACAGCGCTGGAGACGCTCTGCCACCAACAAACCCTCGTTGGGGGTGGTTTTATTTTGTCACAAAGAGCGGCTACAGCAGCAGTGTAGACATAGCCTTAAAGTAGGCACATGCTTAACAGGAGCAGGATTGAAGCCCTGAGACCCTCCTCCCCTGTGGCCCATTCCCAGATTCTGGCAAACAAAAGCTAGGGATGCCCAGAGCGTGTGGATGCATTTTGAATTTACACATGTGTATTTGAGATCAGAATTATTACCGTCAGAGCATGACTCTGGATCGACCCTGGGGAGCTGAGATCAGAACCCAGCCCTGCCCCCGCTGCAGTCAGGGCATGACTCTGGATCGACTTGGGGGGAGCTGAGATCAGAACCCAGCCCAGCCCTCTTTGTAGTCAGGGCGTGACTCTGTATCGACTTGGGGGGAGCTGAGATCAGAACCCAGCCCTGCCCCCGCTGCAGTCAGGGGGTGACTCCGGATCGACCCCAGGGGAGCTGAGATCAGAACCCAGCCCTGCCCTCACTGCAGTCGGGGGGTGACTCCGGATTGACTTGGGGGGAGCTGAGATCAGAACCGAGCCCTTCCCCCATTGCAGTCAGAGGTGACTCCAGATTGACCCCAGGGAGCTGAGAATCCAGCATGCTCTCCCTGGGGCTCCCCAGCTGGCCCCTGCTGAGCTAGGGCAATTATGACCTCACTCTCAGACTGATGACATCACAATGAGGTCAGCAAGCCGTTGCCTCCTGCTCCAGCCTCTGGGCACACCCCAGCTAGCCATGTGCCCCCGAGCAGTGGCCCTCAGCTTCCTCTTTGCCTTGATCTCTGCCGTGGCCAATGGCGACCCATCCCTAGGCGTCTCCCTGCCAGAGCCCTGCCTCCCGGGCCGCCCATGCACCCTGGCCTTGATCTCAGACAACCCTGTGACCCTGAGGTGCCCGGGCGCCCCCCACCAGGGCCCGGTCTCTTGGCAGTATGTGGATCCCTCCCGGCCCGGGGAGCGGCCGGCCACCTTCATCCGCACCGGGCACCCCTTGGCGCTCATCCCCATTCGCGCCAAGCTGTGGCAGCTGCGCTTGAAAACCCGGCTGCTCCGGGGCGACCTGCGGATTCTGGATCCCGGCGTGGAGGACTCAGGCGTCTACACCTGCCGCCGCGGCGACGCCATGCTGGCCTACTACGAGGTGGATTTCCAGGACGCCGGGCGCCTCCACATCAGCCACGCCAGCCTGGGAAAGGCCACCCTGGCTAACACCACCGTGGAGCTGGCCGGTGGAGCCCGGGGGCAGCTGTTCACCGCCTGGGCGCGCTGGCAGCCCTGCGACCGCTGCGGCGGCCCCGGCGAGAGGAAGCGGGTGGGGTTCTGCTATGCTCAGCTGGCATCGCGCCCCCAGGGGCCCCTGCCATGCGGGCTGGCCGGGCGAGGGCTGCCCCAGCGGGGGCCGGAGCTGCGGGTGGAGAGCTGTGAGGTGCCATGCGACAGGGCCTACACCCTCAGCCGGGATGAATGGAGCAAGGCCCCCCTCCTTGTCGTCACCCGCTACCGAGCCCTGCCCTACGCCAGTGCCAGGCTGAGGTGCCCAACGGCCTCTATATACAGGTACAAGGAGCCTTTCCATGCTGGGGAGACCCAGGGGCCCATGCAGCCATGTATCCCCACCCTCCATCCCCAAATCAGACCCATGGGCCCATCTACCCTGGTATCAGGCTCCCTCCCTGCTACCCCAGATCAGACCCATGGTCCCACCTCAGCTGGTATTCCCACCCCACCCCAGATCAGACCCATGGGTGGCCTATCTAGAGCAATATCCCCCCCCCATCTCTAAAAATCTGTCCCCTAGCCAGGAGCTCAGGCCTGTTGCAGAATCCGGCCCTCATGTACGGGGATAAATCCAGGCTCCTTGGTAGGGTGAAACTGGAGGGGGCCCCCGGGAGGGAACGGGGTAGATTGGAAGGAGTCAGCTTGTTTGCACTGAGCTGGTTCCTGTGTGGGTGTTGGGAACAGGAGCCAGGTTAATAATTTACCACCGCAGTGAACCTTCACCCTGGTCGAAACTGGGCTGTGGGATCAGGAGACAGTGCCTGGAATGAAAAGGTCCCAGCCCAGCATTAGGGGGCGCTGTGCCACAGGGAGCAGGGTAGGGGCACTCTCCCCTGGCACCCAATGCCCCAGCATGACACTAGGGGGCGCTGTGCTGCAGGGAGCAGGGTGAGGCCCCCCCCAGGCAGTCAGTGCTGGCCCCGATGCCCCAGCATAGTGCCAGGGGGGGTCTGTGTTGCAGGGGGAAGGGTGGGGGCTCTCCCCTGGCAGTCAGGGCTGCTCCAATGCCCCAGCATAGCCTTAGGGAGCGCAGTGCTGCGGGGGGTGCAGTGGGGGCGCTCTCCCCTCATAATCAGTGCTGATGTCAATGCCATCCGTAGCAAAGTGTAACAGCAAGTCCCTGCCCGTGTATGGTCTTTTAAAACCCCAGCGCACTTTAATACAAGAGATACTGGCTATGAACTCAGGCGTCTTGGCTCCAAAATGAGTCTAGCTCCTGCTCAGGGGATACAGACTCCACCTCTGGGGGCTTCTGACCCGTAACTTTCACCATCCACTAACTTCATCCCAGATCCCGACAGGAAAATCACACCCCATTAATTCATTCCCCACGTGCTATTTTCTGGTAGCATCCAGTGGTGCCAGCCCTCATGATTTTACTGTGACTCTCGATTTTCCTAAAGCCCTCGACCGCTGGAATCATGTTAGCGCTCGGTCCTCTGCTTTCACGGAAAACACATGACTAGTCTTCATGGCTACACAGAAACCCTTGGAAATGTGAATCCTCCCACCTCCAGCATCAGAGGGCCAATTAAAACCAGCCTGACACTGATCATTTCTTTAACCTTATGATTTTTGGAAGCTGCTCTCACGGTTTTTTTAGCCAGCCTCAGACTTTTTTTAAAGCCAATCTCACCATTTTTTAAACCAAACAAAGGTTTTTTGAAGCCGATCTTGCGATTTTTAAGGCAATCTCACAATTTTTCCACAGAACACCTCATTAAAAGTGAATGCCAGGTCGCCCTCTTGTGGCTGATGCATTGGAGAATAACCTACTACTGCTACCAGCTAACCATGCTTCTTCTCCTGTAGCTCAAGCACTAGTGTCTAGGGTTCAAATCATGCACAAAATCCTGTCTGAGGCCTGTTTTGGTGGCATCCCCGCTCCAGCCCTGCCCAGCTGTGTGTGGGGTGGAGAGCTGTGCAGATGAGTTTAGCTACCGGCTGCAGACGTCTCACTGGCAAATCTGATCCCACTCTAGCCCCAGCCTGTGCTTAAGGCTCTGATAGGGTTGGCATTTGCTGTTGTGGGGATGGTAATATCTTGTGGGCCAGACACATCTCAGGTAGTTTCATTGGAAGATGCTGACTCTGACATTTCTGCTGCCTGGTAATTCCATAGATAAGCACAGGGGGAGGGAGAGATTCCTGCCATTCTAGTCCTGGCCACCTGGACCAATTTAGCCCCCCCATCCCAGCACCCCAGACACCCCCACCCCCAGGGTCTCCCTCTAGGGGAGATCAGGCTCCATGGATAGCCAGCCTTCGGCCTCTGGTGATGAGAGCAAGGGGGCTGGTTAGTGCCAGTTGAAATGGGCAGAGACCGGGTGAACTCATTCCAGCCAGCACCCCTTAGAGGGGTCCCATTCCCTCCCCTTCAGCCAGCCAGTTCCCCGCCCTGGGGCTGGATCGGAGCTGGTGCCCCCCCCTCCGAAGGGTAATGCTTTACTCTCAGCCCCCCCGGCTCTAACCTCTAGACTCCACCCCCCCCCAGAGCTGGGGAGAGAACCCGAGTCTTGTCCCGTGAGCATGTGCAAGGCCCACTCCCGACTCTGCTAACCTCTCTCTGTCTGCTCCCAGCCCCGTGTACTGGCAGGAAGGCCCCACCGCCCTGACCTGGCTGGACCTTCATCAACGCAACGGCTCCGTCAGCCTGGACAAGGCGACCGGCGGCGGGACCCTGCTGCTTTCCTCCTGGAACGGCACCGATGCCAGCTATTACCAGTGCTACGTGGGCGGGCGGCTGGTGGGCCGGTTCCTGGTTACCCCACCTAGGGTGCTGGCCCCCGCCCCAGAGCTGACTCGCGCCTACTCAGCCATCGAGTCCCTGGTGGTGGGGCTGGCCATCTTCCTCATCTTCCTCCTCTTCCTCAGCATCCTGCAATCCTGCCGCAGGAAGCCAGGAACCATCATGGCTTGAGGGGGCTGCAGCTGACATCATCGCGAGGGGCTGGGGAATAAACATATTGACCAGCAGCTTGGCTAGGTGTGCACTAGGGGGCGCTGTGCTGCAAGGAGTAGGGTGGGGGGTTCTCCCCCGCAATCAGGGCTGGCCCCGATGCCCCAGAGTGATGCTAGGGGGCGCTGTGCTGCAGGATGGGGGCTCTGCCCTAGCAGTCAGGGCTGGCCCCGATGTCCTAGGGGGCGGTATGCTGCAGGGAGGGGGCAGGGTGGGGGGTTCTCCCCTGGCAGTCAGGGCTGGCCCCGATGCCCCAGAGTGATGCTAGGGGGCGCTGTGCTGCAGGGGGCGGGGTGGGAGGCTCTCCCCTGGCAGTCAGGTCTGGCCCCGATGCCCCAGAGTGATGCTAGGGGGCACTGTGCTGCAGGATGGGGGCTCTGCCCTAGCAGTCAGGGCTGGCCCCTATGTCCTAGGGGGCGCTATGCTGCAGGGAGGGGGCAGGGTGGGGGGTTCTCCCCGGCAGTCAGGGCTGGCCCCGATGCCCCAGAGTGATGCTAGGGGGCGCTGTGCTGCAGGATGGGGGCTCTGCCCTAGCAGTCAGGGCTGGCCCCGATGTCCTAGGGGGCGCTATGCTGCAGGGAGGGGCAGGGTGGAAGACTCTCCCCTGGCAGTCAGGGCTGGCCCCGATGCCCCAGAGTGACACTAGGGGGCGCTGTGCTGCAGGATGGGGGCTCTGCCCTAGCAGTCAGGGCTGGCCCCGATGTCCTAGGGGGCGCTATGCTGCAGGGAGGGGGCAGGGTGGGGGGTTCTCCCCTGGCAGTCAGGGCTGGCCCCGATGCCCTGACGTGACACTAGGGGGCGCTGTGCGGCAGGGTTTTGCAGCCCTAATTTATTTGCAGGCTAAGCCTAGGTGCCTACCCGTCAGCAGAGGGCGCTAAAAGCCAGTGTTCAGATACAGCTGCCCCAGCCACCTTTAAAGGTGCCATCGCGAGGTAGGCACCCACCTGGCCAGTAGAGGTCACTGTTCCCAGAGACTTACCAGCCTCTCCTTGCTCCATGGGCACAGCAGGATGGTGTGGGATTGTCCGCAGTCAGCTCCCTGCCTCTGTTCCTCTCCGTAGGCCAGTTATCAGCTGTGTAACCCACTCTGTAACCCAAAGCAATGGGCCCATCTACCCCGGCATCCCTCCTCGCCACGCTGCCCCAAGGCAAGAGGTCCATTTAGCCCAGGCCTTGGTTAAGGAGCAGAACTAGGGATAGAACCCAGGAGTCCTGGTTCCCAGCCGCCCTCCCCCGGCTCTATCCACTAAACCCCACTTTTCCCTCAGATCTGGGGCTACAGTCCAGGAGTCCTGACTCACTGCCTTCCCGGCTCCCACCACTAGACCCCACTCCCCTCCCAGAGCTTCGGACGGAACCCAAAAGTCCTGGTTTCCAGCCCCCTCCCCTTATCTAACCCACTAGATTCCCCACCCAGAGCTGGGAATAGAACCCAGATGTCCTGAGTCCCAGCCCCACGTCCTCTAACCACTAGACCGCCCTCTCCTCGCAGAGCTGGAAATAGAACCCAGGAGTCCTGACTCCTCCCCTCCCCCCGCTCTCTCCCATGTCCTGCTGCCTTGTGTTTACAAGGGAAGAAGGAGGAGAACGGCTGCAGGTATCCAGATGGGTCCGGCCAGCACACTCTGGGGTGAGTTAATTACCCGCCCCACTGCCCGGAACAATTAGCCAATTCTCTGCTCCCAACTGCGAGGGGTTGGTGGCCGGTGATCCTGTTCCTTGCTGCCTTTGTCTGCGCGATGAATCAGTCACACTGCTCCGCAGGATCGCCGTGACTCATGGGCGCTCACAAGCATGGCCTTTGTGTGCCCGTCCAGCGGGACGGGACACTCCGTGACTGCCACCAGCCTTCTCGCCCCGCGCCGGGGCCGGCCAACTGAGGGGTCTTCAGATACGGCCACTTCTCCGACTGCCTGAACCCAGCCCTGGGCGGGCCCCAGGAACGTGCGTGCGTGAATCAAGACCGGTGCTTTGCACGGGGCACCCGCAGGGCGGGGCACCTCAAACGTTTGAGAGACGCGTGCCAGGACGCAGCGGGGACGGACTCTCCTGCTTTAGCCACCCGGCCTCTGGGGTCAAACAAACCACAAAGGAAGGTTTCTAGGCCTCTGGCATGATGGCTGCCACACAAGAAACGGGTGACGTTCATCTCGAAATCCTTGGCTTCACGCTGGCCCGGGCGTGGAGGTGGTCGGCCCTGACGCTCTTAGGAGAGGGGACTGACTGAAAGAGATTGGCTGGCTTAGCCTGCCAAATGTTTCGAGGGTGAACAGCAGCAACGGGGAAGAGCTGTTGCCTTGACATCTAGAAATCAGATCGACCCAGCGCGAGTGAGTTAGGTCAAGCCCCAGTGTAGATGCAGCTAGGTCAGCGGTGGAATTCTTCCGTCCATCTAGCTACTGCCGCTCCGAAAGATGGGTCAATGACAGGGACTAGTACGCACATTACCCCGCTGGCTGCCACGTAGCACTTGCTCTGGGCTCTGGTGCGTGCAGGCGGATTTAAACCGCAGGCAAGCCGAGGCGCTGGCATGTGCTGTGCTAGGGCACGCTGGGTCGGGCACGTGTTGCATTGGTGCAGGCTGGCTGGGTGCACCTCGCCGCCCGCCCCATCTGGCATCAGGCGATTCGTGCCTCAGTTTCCACTTCAGCTCCGGGGCCAGCCGCAGATGTGGATCAGCAAACTGCAGTGTGATGAGACCGGCCCCCTTCCGGACTGTCTTTTTTTGTTCTGTTTGTACAGCGCCTAGCGCAACCGGCCCAGGGCCATGAATGGAGGGCCTAGGCACTACCGTAATACACCTAATAAATTGCACGATTAATGTACAGCAGGGAATTTTGGTCCCTGACTGGGGCGCCTACATGCTACTGTAATGCACCTAATAAATAGTACTAATAATGTACCCCACCTAGCACAATGGAGCCACGGGCCATGCCTAAGGCTGTTTACTGCTCCTGTAATGCACCTAATAAATGATAATGTACAGCTCCTAGCACAGTGGGGTTGTGGTCCGGGACTGGTGCTTTCAGGCGTGATGACAGTACAAATAATC
The DNA here is from genome assembly GCF_020497125.1 of Mauremys mutica. Taxonomy (NCBI): domain Eukaryota; kingdom Metazoa; phylum Chordata; order Testudines; family Geoemydidae; genus Mauremys; species Mauremys mutica. Next base: position 13,543,926 of record NC_059088.1, read on the forward strand.
ACAATAACAGCGACATAATGGTCCTGCAGCGATGTCCCTCTTATGGGGCAGCTCCATCCCTGGAGCTCTCTGCATGATCCTCTGTGAACTTCTTCGGGGATGACTAGTCCTTTCGATCCATCCAGGACACCACCTCCTCCTTCCACAAGCATCTTCTGCCACTGACAGTCCCTTCTGGACGCGGAGATTCAAAACGACAAAGCTCTCGAGCCATTTGAACAGAAATTGTCAACATCACGTCTCCAGATATACAAAGTAAACCGCCCTAAATCAACCGGTGATAATTTCGCAAGCTGCTGTTTTCTTACTTTGCCTGTCGATAAGTTTGGATTTTTGTCGATGGGAATAATTTTTCGTCAGTTTGTGTGCAGAGTCACCAACCCTCCAGGATTTCCCTGGAGCCTCCAGGAATGAAAGATTAACCTTTAATGAAAGATTATGTCATGTGATGAAACTCCAGGAATACGTCCAACCAAAACTGGCAACCCCACTGTGTGTGTGTGGTGAAATCGACATTTACCGATAAAAAGCTAATCCTTGCAAGCATATATATATATATATACATGTAGTGTATAGGGTGATCAGTCAGCAAATATGAAAAATCGGGACGCGGGTGGGGGGTAATAGGAGCCTATATAAGAAAAAGACCCAAAAATTAGGACTGTCCCTATAAAATCGGGACATCTGGTCACCCTAATAGTGTAGCAATGGGGTGAGTAAAATGGGCCAAGGACCCTGTTCCTTCATAGAAATCTTTCTTCCAAAAGATGCTTGTCCTTGGCCAGCCGGGCACCTGGTTCAAACACCCTGCATGGGGGATCTCTGTTTTAGAGCTGTGTATGCTGCCCCACTGGGTATAACCGAATGCAATGATTCCTTGTATGCTTCTTATGCCACGGCACGTCTGCCTGAATCTTTCAGGTCCCTTTTCCAGGGCGTTGCTTTATTCACACAAACAACACTGGCAAAGTAGCACAGAACATGCAGGCTGCAGGGGCAGTTCACTCAGCTCCACTGCTAGCCCAATCAATCAGTCAATCAATCAGTCACTTACCCCCCCTTCCTGCATCCCCCCGCCCTCCCCACCTGATGCATCTCAGCTGGGTCTAGTTTGCACCCCGCGCTGGCTGGCCCCAGAATCTGTGGCTCCTAAAGGATCAGGCTCCGCAGTTACACTGGGCCCACGTTTTGTGCCGCTGTGCCCGTCTTTATGGAACCCACCAGTGGCGTCGTGGGCCCAGCTGCACCTGCAGCGTCCGAGTCCGCCCGGCAGCGCGGCAGGGTTGGCCTTTGAGCAGCGATGATCCGCGCAGGGGGCTGGCTGGATGTGGGTTGCTCCCTGGCCTTTCGCCGCCGGTCCCTGGGTCGAATCCAGCCCCTGCTCAGAGCACCCCACGTAACACACTGCCTGCGGCCTCAGCCCCAGATCCCAGCAGGACTCATCTCCCCTGGGGAAAGGGCTGATGGTTGTGGACACAGAGCTCCCCATTCCCAGCCCAGGGAGCCAGTGCCCCCTAGATGGAAAGGCCCCAGGCCCCCTTTTCTGCCCCTCTGAGCCAGCCTGTCCCTTGCCACGGGGCTGAAACAGAGCCAGAGCTCCCTAGAGGGGACCCTCCGCCCCGTGCCCCATTCCCTGCAAGCCGTGTCCTGGAGCTGGATGGGAACTGAGGCACATTGGTGTGGTGGCTCTTTTGGGAGGGCTGGGGGGGGCTGTATTTTAGTGTGTGTGTCTATTGGGGCTCTGGAGGACGAGGGGGGGCTCTATGTGTGGGGGGGAGGGAGCTTCTCCTGCCTGTCTTCCCCCCCCCGAGATTCTGGTCCCAGCTCCCTTGCCTCCCAGATCCCACCCCAACCCCCTTTTCCTTCCTCCCCCCATCCCCGCCGCTCCTCCCATCGGTACATAAGCCCTGCCCCACATCTGGCCCCGAACTCCCCTTCAAAGGGAGCCATTGTGCTGGGTGCCTGCTCTGTCGCGTCCTCGTCGTGCCCATCTGGCTCTAGTGAGCTGGCCATCGAGGCTGACAGACGCTGGTACCCACCCCGGGGACATAAACCCTTCTCAGATCTCGGCTGGACCCCGGAGATCGGACGCTAGGAGACATCCTGTGGATTCCAGGTAGGTGTCCCCATGGGACAAGGGGGCATCGGGGCAGCATTAGGAGCTGGTGACAGGAGAACCGGGGGGGTGGCCACGCTTATGCTTCTGGGCATGGATGGACCCCAGCTGGCAGGGTCAGGAAGTAATTTGGCACAAATAAGGGAGGGGCTAATGCCTCCCTTTTATGAGGCCGGTGGACAGTTGCTGCACTGGGAGCCAGGACTCCTGGGTTCTATCCCCAGTGCTGGGAGAGGAATGGGGTCTGGTGGTTGGGGGGAGGGCAGGCTGGGAGCCGGGAGTCTTGGGTTCTGTTAGCCTCAGTTTCCCTTTCAGTGTAACAGCAGTGACTTCCCACCCAGGGACTCTGGAGTTTCAGCCCAGCCGCCTTTAGCCAAGAGATGGCCAGATATGAGGTTCTGGCCACGTTACCCCAAAGTCCTGGCTTCTCTCCCGAGCAAATCAGTCTCGTGGATCTTAGACGACAGACTCAGTAGCAGGGAGCCGGGCTCCAGCCTAGTACTTCATTGACGCCCTGTTCAATTCCTAGTGCTGCCCACAGACTCCCCACTGGGAGTTAGGCACCTGGTTGCTCTGTGCCTCAGCTCCCATGGCCCAAAGGTGGCTGCATCTTAGTGCCAGGCAAGCCATCCCTGTGCAGTGTTATGTGTGGCTGTTCCCCAGCTGCGCCAGCCCAGAGGTGACTGCATCTCAGAGCCAGGCAAGGGATCACTTTGTGTCTAACAACTCAGTTGGGTGCTGACTCTGCCTCAGTTAAGGTTGCACCAGAATCTGAATTTTAAACAGCGTGGGCTGTGCATTAGCTCTGGGGCTGCAAAGACTTGTGAGTTTGAGGGCTGCGTGGTTTGGTTTGTTATTGTAGGGTCTCTCCTGAGCGCTGGGGCTATGCAGCCTGGTTTGTTATTGTAGGGTCTCCGTGCACTAGGTTGGTGCAGTTTGGTTTGTTGTTGTAGGGTCTCCGTGCACTAGGTTGGTGCAGTTTGGTTTGTTGTTGTAGAGTCTCCGTGCACTAGGTTGGTGCAGTTTGGTTTGTTGTTGTAGGGTTTCTGCTTTAGAGCAGAACCTGGTTTGTTATCGTCGAATGTGTCCCTGGTGCTGTAGTAACAGGGAGAGCCAGGGCTGCTGGCAAGGGTACGTCTGAGACCCCAGTGGGGACGGGACGAGTGAGAACGATTCCTCTTAACACATCACAGAGAATCACAACACGACACCAGGCTGGGTACCCCTGTCGTACCCCCACACCTGGCAGGTGACACAGATAGATCTCATCCAGCAGGGGGCAGTGCTCTCACCCCCCGCTTGCTGGTGCCCCTCACTTCCAAGCTGCAGCCTCTGCCAGCCCAGCCCTGGGCTCCCTATGCCAGCTCTGCCAGTGCCCCTCACTCCAGACCCACAGCCCCCTGCTAACCCAGCCCCTGGGCTCCCCCCAACCCCGCCGTGCCCCTCACTCCTGACCCGCAGCCCCCTCCCCCTGCCATGTGACATCAGCAGATTGCACAGCCCAGTATCAGCCCAGCCCCAGACAAACAGCTTTGTTACTGGCGCTGCCAGGCTGTGCCATTCGGGGGCTGCCACCACCTGCTAGGAAGAGCCACACGGAGCCTGGTGCTCGAGAACCAGCCACTGAGGGGCAAAAGGAACGCGGCCCCCGAGAGAAACGTGATCATGTTGCTCCCACCACTGGACCCTGCTCCCTTCCCAGAGCTGGGGATAGAACCCAGGAGTCCTGGCTCCCAGCGCCTCCCCTGCTTTAACCACTAGACCCCACTCCCCTCCCAGAGCTGGGGCTAGAACCCAGGAGTCCTGGCTCCCAGCGCCTCCCCTGCTTTAACCACTAGACCCCACTCCCCTCCCAGAGCTGGGGCTAGAACCCAGGAGTCCTGGCTTCCAGCACCCCTGTGCTCTAACCACTAAACCCCACTCCCCTCCCCGAGCTGGGGATAGAACCCAGGAGTTCTGGCTCCCAGCTCCCCCTGCCCCTGCTCTAACCACTAAACACCACTCCCCTCCCAGAGCTGGGGATAGAACCCAGGAGTCCTGGCTCCCCGTGCCCCCTGCTCTAACCACTAGACCCCACTCCTCTCCCAGAGCCGTCAGTCCCAGTGCTACTGCTGTGATTTTCCAAAGATACCTGCCATGTAGTCTGTGCCTATACCTACCGGGGGGAGCCAGGACTCCTGGGTCCAGTCCCAGGCTCTGGGAGGGGAGTGGGGGGCTCGAGAGACAGATGCAGCAGTGGAGGGTTAGGCAGAGGAATGATTCACATGTATCATTGTCTCCCCTGGGGGGGTGGGGGTGTCTCCTCACATTCACTCACCGTCCTGGCTGTATCGGCCCCTGCCAGCAGGGGGCACAGCGAAGGCCTTGAGATCCTTTCCCCAGGCCGCGAGCGGGCAGCCCCGAAGCTGTGGGGCGGGAGCACAGCTGCTGCTGAGAGGGGAGTCAGTCCGTCCCCCCGCCGCCGGTGCAGAGCAGCTGGGAGAACACGTGAGGGGCTGGGGAGCCCCGTAGACAGACACACGCTGGAGGCAGGGATCTGAGACACACGCACACACACTGCACAGACCAGCTGTTGACTGAAAGCCGCATCCCAGTGCCCACGACGGCTCCCCGAGATTCACCCCTGGCCTCGATGCAGCACCCCGGGCTGGGGGTGAAGTTGCCCCATGTGCTTGTGCGACCGAGCTGGCTTTGAACCAGGAATCTGCCTGTGCAACGCACGGACACCTACTAAGGAAGCAGCAGCCAGGCTGTGATCCACTAGAGATGGTGCTAAAGGGAGTCGCTCCATTAGCTGACAGCTGTAGCAGGGCTGTTATCCTCTAGGTGGCATAAAGGAGTTGCTCCATTAGCTGGCAGCAGCAGTAGGCTTTTGTCCTCAGTGTGGGCCAGGCCACTGGAGGGGGCTTGGACTTGAACTTAGCTGACATGTTGCATTTAAACAGCTCTGCCCTGTCTTGTGTCACTAACCCCCACACCCGTCAGTCCATCAGCAGCTCCCTCGGCCCTGGGGGAGGTCGGCAGTTCGACGGATCAGCCGATGCCTGTCGGTGTCACCGTCCGGGGTAATAGCCCAGCTGCCACAGATACCAGGGTCATCCATCCATCTACCCATCCAACCTTCCATCCCTCTCCTCCTTTGCTTCCCCATCCATCCATCCATCCATCCACATGCCCTCCCTCCCTCTCCTCCTTTGCTTCCCCATTCATCCATCCATCTACACGCCCTCCCTCCATCCCTCCCTCCCCCCTTCATCCATCCACCCATCCAACCTTCCATCCCTCTCCTCCTTTGCTTCCCCATCCATCCATCCATCCATCCATCCATCCATCTACACGCCCTCCCTCCATCCCTCCCTCCCCCCTTCATCCATCTACCCATCCAACCTTCCATCCCTCTCCTCCTTTGCTTCTCCATCCATCCATCCATCTATCCATATACACGCCCTCCCTCCATCCATCCATCCCTCCCTCTGTCCCTTCTTCCCTCCTTTTGTTTTCCCATCCATCCATCCCTTCTATCTCTCTCTCTCTAATCTCCTCCCACTGGGGCAAGGAGTGGGATTACTCCCCCCCCCCCTGCTATTCCCCTGACCCTAGGGGCTGTCGGGTTTGCTGGGGAAGCTGGCCCAGGGATGGGTCGATCAGGCTGGCTCTGAGCCGGAGCTGGGAACTGGCCCTGGCAATCCCCGTCACACGGGCACAGGCAGACAGAGTTGTTCCTTAGCTGAAGTCAGCCGCGCCGGCTGCCATCTGCTCTGTGGAGCGAAGCGTCATCATCCTTATAATTATTAGGGGCCATATCCTGCAGGCCCTGGCTCCTCGCGGCGTCGGTTCAGTCAGGCAGAGCCCAGGGGGGTGTAACTGGGAGCAGAATTTGCCTCGATGACTCAGAGATCAGCAGTGATTTTTGCAAAGAGCCTTGAAAATTCAATCCGCCCACACGGGAGATGCAGCAGCCTCTGGGGCGGGGCAGCTGGGGAACAGCCACATAGGCACGGGGATGGCTTGCCCGGTGCTGAGATGCAGGACAGCTGGGGAACGGCCGCACATAACGCTGCACGGGGCAGGCCACCCCCAGTGCTGGGATGCAGCCGCCTCTGGGGCGGGGCAGCTGGGGACCAGCTGCACAGTGACACCACATGGGGATCTCAGTGCCAGGCAAGCTGAAGCCATGCAGTGTTGCTGTGCGACTGTTTCCCAGATTTACCCCTCCCCAGAACTGGCCGCATCTCAGCACCAGGCGAACCCTCCCTGTCCCTACGTTTCAAAGTGTTTGTGCTTTTTGCGAAGAGGAACGCTGTGAATTAGAGCCCAGGACTGGTGCGGGTCCCATCAGCTGGAGAGATTCTGGGTGTGCCCAGCGTGTGCCCAGCGTGGGGGCATTACACAGGCTCCTTTGTGCCCAGCTGTGACTCCCCTGGGCGGGGAGGGGGGAGCTGGGGAAGCGTAGGGGGGGGGAATGTGTTGGCAGCACACAACAGGCATGCCAGGAATTCCTGCCCCTGGAATGAATCCATGGGGTGAGGATGTCACGTGACTATGGCCAGGGAAATCCAGGTCTTCAGTTCAAACTGCCATGGACTTGTATCTGCCAGGGATAGAACTCAGGAGCCCTGGCTCCCGGCCCCTCTGCTCTAACCACTAGACCCCACCCAGGGCAGGGATAGAACCCAGGAGTCCTGGCTTCCAGGCCCCCTGCTCTAACAACTAGACCCCACCCATGGCAGGGATAGAACCCAGGAGTCCTGTCTCCCAACGCCCCCCCCTCCCGTTCACGCACGAGACCCTTCTCCTCCCACAGCTGGGAGAGAACCCAGGAGTCCTGCGGTCTCTGATCTCCTCTCCGGGGAAGATGCATCAATAAACTCAGAGCAGAACTATCCTTCCTCCGGCTCAGTGGGAGCAGACCCGCTGGGGCCACCACCCCAAGTCCCACAGCCCCGAGAGGCAGAGAGCTGTGCCAGGAGTAGCAGCCAGCACATGAAGCCGGCTCCCCCTCCCCCCCCCGGTGGCAGGTCCCCCCCACGCACACGCTGAGCCGGAGGAATTTGTGTGTGGGCTCCGCTCGCTCGCAGCAACGCAGAGCTACCGGCACCCCGGCTCGCCGGCTGCGGGAGGGGACGCCAGTGCCAGCGGCTGGCCTGGGATGGGACGCTGCCCCTCTGAGAGCCAGCGGTGGGATCCGTGAGTGGGAGGCTGGCGCCACACCGTGGGAGCTCTCTGCACCGGTATCACCTGCTGCTCAGTCACCAGCTAGCCTGGGGTTCCCCTCTTCCCTGCCACCCCGGATCAATCCCTGGGCCTGCTAGCCCGGTGTCCTCCTTCCCCACTGCCGGGGATCAGATCTGGAGTCCCCCTAACCTGGTATTCCCCCCCCCCGCTGACCCAGATCGGAGCTTCTCTCTGGAAGGGCCGGTCCCAGCTGTGCAGAGGGGGGCGTTGTTCTGGCCGCTGCCTCGCACCAGGGATTCTGATCACTCCGGGGTCCGTCCACGGCTCTGACCCCGCCGGTCCCTTCGGTTACAGGTGCTGGGATTTTGCCACCTTCATGCCGGAGTCGCCGAGGGGTTAGAAAACCAGGAGGACACTGATAGGTATGAGATTGCGGCGCGGCGCCATGTGCCAGAGTGGGCTCGGGTGGGTTAGAGCAGGCAGGGCTGGGAGCCAGGACGCCTGGTTTCTGTCCCTGGCTTTGGGAGGGGAGTGGTGCCTAGTGGGTAGAGCAGGGGGGGTGGGAGCCAGGATGCCTGGGTTCTATCCCCAGCTCTGGGAGGGGAGTGAGGTCTAGTGGTTAGAGCAGGGGGGGTGGGAGCCAGGATGCCTGGGTTCTATCCCCAGCTCTGGCAAGGGAGTGGGGTCTAGTGGTTAGAGCAGGGGGGCTGGGAGCCGGGACTCCTGGGTTCTGTCCCTGGCTGTGGGAGGGGAGTGGGGTCTAGTGGTTAGAGCAGGGTGGCTGGGAGCCAGGACTCCTGGGTTCCATCCCCAGCTCTGGGAGGGGAGTGGGATCTAGTGGTGAGAACAAAGGGGCTGGGAGTCCAGACTCTCGATGGTTAATGAGCCTTGTTGCTCTGGTGACATTTTCCCTTGGGAGGCACAAAGGCCTTTGTCCCTCAGATGGGGAGAAGTCGCCTGTTTATCTCCGTGGGGGCAAGCGGGGTGGGGTTGTGCTAGTCACTACTGATCAAAACAGAATAGAACCAGGAGTCCTGGTGCCCAGCCCCCCTGCTCTAACCACTAGACCCCACTCCCCTCCCAGAGCCGGAACCCAGGTGTCCTGACCCGCGACTCATTCCACACAGTGCGTAACCCAAGCTGCGTGATAGCAGCTGCGCCCTGAGCCTCGCGTCGCCTGGCTACCCCCTGGCCTAGGCCTGCTGCCCCTGGCTTTTCTCCCCGGCTGAGCGTGGGTGGCGGGGGGGTGTGTGTCACGGCTTGGATGGGAGACCCCCACGCCCCAGCGGATGGGATTGGTGGGAGGGGCATTGGGTGGGCACAGAACCAGGCGAGGGCTTGTGGGGAGCTGGAGCTGGTCTGGGGCTTGGGGGCCAGAGGCTGAGGACCGGAGGGGTTCAGGGAATTTAGGGGGGCAGATGGAGAGCCAATGGATTGTGCGGGGGGCAGAGGGCAGGGTTTGGAGATGGGGCTTCAGGGGACATGAGGGGTTGAGGCGATTCAGGGGGAGAAATGGGGGCGGGGCTGGTGGCTTCAGGGGAAATGGGGGTCAGGATTTTTTGGGGGGTGGGCAGCTGGAGGTGTTGGGGGGCAGATCAGAGCTGTTCTGGGGAGGGGACCCGGGGCGAGGTTCAGGAATGAGCGGGGTGGGGCGGAGTCGTGGGGGAGGGATCAGGAGGGCCGAGGCCTCCCCCAAAGGGTTATGGGGCCGCCCTGCATCGGGATGGGGCTGGCTCCACCGCCCGTGGGGCTCACGCCAGGGCTGGGCCCTGACAACCAGCCTGTGCCGGGGGTTGGGGAGCGGCGGAGGCTTGGAAATGGGGCCTGATGCGGGCAAGGGGCTGGAGCCGTGTTGCCCGGCAGCCATCTTGCCTCTGGCCTGCAAAGGCCTCGGTAGAGTGGGCCCCCCAGGCCTCTCATTAAGGTTGCCAACTTTCTAATCACACAAACCCGAACACCCTGCCCCGCCTCTTCTCTGAAGCCCCGCCCCTTCAAAGAGGCCCCGCCCCTGCCCCGCCCCTTCAAAGAGGCCCCATCCCCCACTCACTCCATCCACCCTCCCACTGTCGCTCGCTCTCCCCCACCCTCACTCACTTTCACTGGGCTGGGGCAGGGGGTTGGGATGCACGAGGGGGTGAGGGCTCCGGCTTGGGGTGCAGGCTCTGGGGTGGGGCCAGAAATGAGGGGTTCAGGAGGAGGCTCCGGGCTGGGGCAGGGGGTTGGGGTGCAGGAGGGGGTGAGGACTCTAGGGTGGGATTGGGGATGAGGGGTTTGGGGTGCAGGGGGGCTCGGGGCTGGGGCAGGGGGTTGGGGTGCCGGTGGGGGTGAGGACTCTAGGGTGGGAGTGGGGATGAGGGGTTGGGGGTGCCGCAGGGGGCTCCGGGCTGGGGCAGGGGGCTGGGGTGCAGGAGGGGGTGAGGAGTCTAGGGTGGGATTGGGGAGGAGGGGTTTGGGGTGCAGGAGGGGGCTCAGGGCTGGGGCAGGGGGTTGGGGTGCAGGAGGGGGTGAGGACTCTAGGGTGGGATTGGGGATGAGGGGTTTGGGGTGCAGGAGGGGGCTCCGGGCTGGGGCAGGGGTTTGGGGTGCAGGAGGGGGTGAGGACTCTAGGGTGGGATTGGGGATGAGGGGTTTGGGGTGCAGGAGGGGGCTCTGGGCTGGGGCAGGGGGTTGGGGTACAGGAGGGGGTGAGGAATCTAGGGTGGGATTGGGGATGCGGGGTTTGGGATGCAGGAGGGGGCTCGGGGCTGGGGCAGGGAGTTGGGGTGCAGGAGGGGGTGAGGACTCTAGGGTGGGATTGGGGATGAGGGGTTTGGGATGCAGGAGGGGGCTCTGGGCTGGGGCAGGGGGTTGGGGTGCAGGAGGGGGTGAGCACTCTAGGGTGGGATTGGGGATGAGGGGTTTGGGGTGCAGGAGGGGGCTCTGGGCTGGGGCAGGGGGTTGGGGTGCAGGAGGGGGTGAGGAATCTAGGCTGGGATTGGGGATGCGGGGTTTGGGGTGCAGGAGGGGGCTCCGGGCTGGGGCAGGGAGTTGGGGTGCAGGAGGGGGTGAGGACTCTAGGGTGGGATTGGGGATGAGGGGTTTGGGGTGCAGCAGGGGGCTCCGGGCTGGGGCAGGGGGTTGGGGTGCAGGAGGGGGTGAGGACTCTAGGGTGGGATTGGGGATGAGGGGTTTGGGGTGCAGGAGGGGGCTCCGGGCTGGGGCAGGGAGTTGGGGTGCAGGAGGGGGTGAGGACTCTAGGGTGGGATTGGGGATGAGGGGTTTGGGGTGCAGCAGGGGGCTCCGGGCTGGGGCAGGGGGTTGGGGTGTGGAAGGGGGTGAGCACTCTAGGGTGGGATTGGGGATGAGGGGTTTGGGGTGTAGGAGGGGGTGAGGACTCTAGGGTGGGATTGGGGATGAGGGGGTTGGGGTGCAGCAGGGGGCTCCGGGCTGGGGCAGGGGGTTGGGGTGCAGGAGGGGGTGAGGACTCTAGGGTGGGATTGGGGATGAGGGGGTTGGGGTGCAGGAGGGGGCTCCGGGCTGGGGCAGGGGGTTGGGGTGTGGAAGGGGGTGCAGAGTGCAGGCTGCAGGAGGGGGCTCAGGGCTGGGGCAGCGAGGGGTATCGGTGCGCGGGCGGCACTTACCTCAGGCAGCTCCCGGTCGGCGGCGCAGCGGGGCTAAGGCAGGGTCCCTGCTGCCCTGGCTCCGCGCTGCTGCCGGAAGTGGCCGGCACGTCCCTGCAGCAGCGGCCCCTAGGCAGAGGGGTCAGGGGGCTCTGCGAGCTGCCTACGCCTGCAATCACCGCCCCCGCAGCTCCCATTGGCCATGGTTCCTGGCCAATGGGAGCTGCGGAGCCGTGGCTGGGGGCAGGGGCAGCACAGGGAACCTCCCTGGTCGCCCCTGCACCTCGGGGCTGTAGGGACCTGCCAGACGCTTCCGGGAGCGGCGCGGGGCCAGGGCAGCAGGGAGCCTCCCTTAGCCCCACTGCGCCGCCGACCGGACTTTTAACGGCCCAGTCAGCCGGGCTGACCAGAGCCACCAGGTCCCTTTTCGACCGGGCGTTCTGGTCAAAAACTGGATGCCTGGCCACCCTACTCATAGTCCAGGCCTGAGTGGGGTTGGCCTCTCCCCATAGGCCTCTCACCCCCTTCTCCCCATGTCGTGGGGCCTAGGCCTGAGTAGGGTTGGCCCCACAGACCTCTCTACCCCCTCCCCCAGGTCTTGGTTGCTACTCAGAGTCTAGGGTTGGGTAGGGCTGGCCTCATAGACCCCTTTTCTCCTTCCCCCCATGCCATGGGGCTACACAAGGTCTAGGCCTATGGAGCTCTGGGTAGAGTCGGCCCTAGCCACCCCCTCCAGGCCCTGTGTCATGGTGATCTGGGCCCTCAAGGCCGTTGTGTCTCTCAGGGGTGCTCCATCGCTAGCTCCCCACGGTGCCCCCCCAGCTCTGCTGGCCCATCGGAGCCCGGAGCAGCCGCCACAACTTCGGAGTCGGAACCGGCCAGCCTGGGAGTTGTGCTGGCTAATAGGGGAGCGTCTGTGTCCCTGGGGGACTGTCTTTGAGGTTAAGGCGGGATGGCTGGGAACCAGGACTCCTGGGTTCTCCCCCCAGCTCTGAGAGGGGGGGACTGGGGACTAGGGCAGGAGGGGCTGGGAGCCAGGACTCCTGGGTTCTCCCCCCAGCTCTGAGGGAGGGGAGTGGGGACTAGGGCAGGAGGGGCTGGGAGCCAGGACTCCTGGGTTCTCTCCGTGGCTCTGCTACTATTTTACTGTGTGTGAATGTGGCTGCTTTTCTGCAAGGCCCCACTGCCATCGTGTGGCCATTGTGAGAACAGCAGCGACCGTTCCCATGTTTGCTTGAGTTGGGCTGAGGTTGCATTTCTCCACCCCTGGGCAGGGATCTCCCTGCCCTGTTGCAGTCACAGCTGAGAGCTCGTGGGGCAACCGGGGATGGGCAACACCTACGCAGGCCTGGGGTTAAATCTCCTGAGTGTCAGGGAGAGATTCCAGGAGTCCTGGCTCCCAAGCCCGCCTCCCCCATCTGACCAGTAGATCCCACTACCCTTCCAGTGCCAGAACCCAGGAGTCCTGGCTCCCAAGCCCCCTCTCCCACTCTAACCACTAGACCCCACTACCCTCCCAGTGCCAGGGACAGAACTGGCTCCCAACCCCCTGCCCCCCCACTCTAACCACTAGACCCCACTTCCTTTCTCTTGTTGGGACGTGATTCCCCATCCTCAGAGGCTCCCCTCACACCTCTGCATTGGGAGAACTGTCCCCTGAGATCCACCCTGGAAAGTTTCTCTCCAGTTAATTTCATCCTTACTTCTGTAGGGGAAGGCTCTGATTGCAGAGGGTGGGGTGTGGGAGGGGAAGCCAGGACTCCTGGGTTCTATCCCCAGCATGGCCCTTAGGGGGCATCACAGCACTTGCTGCTTACAACGAATGACCTCTAGCTTTGGTGCCCATTTGCCCTGGTCTCTCCCCGACTGTTTGTTTGAAGGCCCCAGCACCTTCTGCTGGGAGGAATAAATCTGATCTGTTTGGGTGCACGCTGCCCCCTGCTGGGTGGGATCAGACCCACCGTTCGCATAGTGCTCTCTAATGGGTCAGGTCACATTTGCCCTGGGGGTGAGATGGGAAAACACCAACCCCACCTCCTCTAAGCCCCTTTTCTCTCTCCCCAGTTCACACAACCTCGCCGCCCCTGAGAAGATGAAGGCTGCTGGGGCTCTGCTCATCTTGGGGATCCTATTTGGAGGTATTGAGGGGACCCCGAGGAAGCAAGCCACAGCCCCATTTCCTGTCTTTTACAGCCCTGGCTCCAGAGGGTGGGTTTGAACCCAGGGCTCGCAGGTGCTAACATCCCAAGCTGTTGCTCACCGAGCCAAATGGCAGTAGGTGGCTCATACCCCTCAATGCATGAACTGTCCACTCGCCCTGCGTCATCACACAGACTTAGCCAAGCAGGCGGGATGGTGCATCTGATTGGTTTTCCAGCCCTGCCAATCAGCTCACCGTCGGCGGGTCAAATTTTCCTGGTGCGTGAGCTGAGTTTGCTGGACCTTGTCTAGCTCTATTGTATCCCTGGACTGAGGGTTGGCTGGTCCCGGGAGAACAAGCTACCCACTCCCTGATGGGGGATGTGTCCTCCAAGGTGGGGGGCTGTGGGTGGGTGTTTGGGGGAGCTCTCCACACTGGGGGGAAACAGAGGGATGCTCTCCATGTTGAGAGCTTGGGGAGTAGGATCCGGGTTCTAACTGGGTGCTGAAAGCTGGTGGTTGGGTCAGCAGGGAAACTGAGGCACGGGAGGAGTTCCAGGGTCAGGTGCGTGTTCATTCAGGTCTCATGTTCCCAGTGCGGGAATAGCCCTGAACTAGCTCTGCTGGAAGAGGGTTCCCAAAGGCCTCCGGTTTGGGCTGCACTCACAGGACGGGGGATCCTGCTGGGGGGACCCTACAGGCAGCCTTGCTTGGTGTCCTCGCTGGAGCAGGATCCATTGGGACGAGTCAATGAGGAGGCCGTGAGGGTCAGAACTGTAATTTTATATAGGTTGAATTGCACCTGTGGCTTGGGTGGTGTTTAGATACGGCGCTGCCAAGTGTCTGAGAAATAACTAGAGAGAGATGAAGGCAGGGATGGCTGGATGGTGGGATAGATGAATGGATGATTGGATGGGGGGGGATGGATGGCTGGATAGAGGGTAGGTTGGTTGGGTGGATGGTTAAATGGACAAATGGTTGGTTGTTCAGATGATTGGGTGGTAGGTGGATGGATAAATGGTGGATTGTTTGGATGGATGGATGGATGGATGGCTAAATGGTTGGGTGGATGGACTGTTGGATGGGTGGGTGGATAAACAGTTTATTGGATGGATGTGTGGATAAATGTTTTGTGGGAGGGAGGAATGGATGGATAAGTGGAGAGAGGGACAGATGGATGGATAGAGATGGATGGATCATGGATGGATAGAAAGGGATGGATGCATAGATGGAGGAAGGGATGGATGGAGGGATAGGTGGAGAGAGGGATGGATAGGTGGAGGGAGAGATGGATGGATAGAGATGGATGGGTGGATAGAAAGGGATGGATGGATAGGTGGAGGGAGGGAAGGTTGGGTAGGTGGAGGGAGAGATGGATGGATGGAAATGGATGGATGGATAGGTGGAGGGAGGGAGGAATGGATGGAAATGGATGGATGGTTAGAGACGGAGGGATGGATAGGGAGCGATGGATGGATAGGTGCAGAGAGGGAGAGAGGGATGGAAATGGATGGATGGTTAGAGAGGGAGGGATGGATAGGGAGGGATGGATGGATAGGTGGCGGGAGGAATGGATGGATAAAGAGGGATGGATGGATAGGTGCAGGGAGGGATGGATGGGTGGAAATGGATGGATGGTTAGAGAGGGAGAGATGGATAAAGAGGGGTGGATGGATAGGTGAGGGAGGGAGGGATGGATGGAAATGGATGGATGGTTAGAGAGGGAGGGATGGATAGGGAAGGATGGATGGATAGGTGCAGAGAGGGATGGAAATGGATGGATGGTTAGAGAGGGAGGGATGGATAGGGAAGGATGGATGGATAGGTGCAGAGAGGGATGGAAATGGATGGATGGTTAGAGAGGGAGGGATGGATTGGGAGGGATGGATAGGGAGGGATGGATGGATAGGTGCAGAGAGGGAGAGAGGGATGGAAATGGATGGATGGTTAGAGAGGGAGGGATGGATAGGGAGCGATGGATAGATAGGTGCAGGGAGGGAGGGATGGATGGAAATGGATGGATGGTTAGAGAGGGAGGGATGGATAGGGAGCGGTGGATGGATAGGTGCAGAGAGGGATGGAAATGGATGGATGGTTAGAGAGGGAGGGATGGATTGGGAGGGATGGATAGGGAGGGATGGATGGATAGGTGAGGGAGGGAGGGATGGATGGAAATGGATGGATGGTTAGAGAGGGAGGGATGGATAGGGAGGGATGGATGGATAGGTGCAGAGAGGGATGGAAATGGATGGATGGTTAGAGAGGGAGGGATGGATAGGGAAGGATGGATGGATAGGTGCAGAGAGGGATGGAAATGGATGGATGGTTAGAGAGGGAGGACTGGACAGAGAGGGCTGGGCAGACGGGTAACAAAGCAGGGACTGGCAGGTTTGGCAGCTGGGCAGAGAAGAGGGCAGTGGGGAAACGGACGGGAAGGAGACCGGACCGTAGCAGGAGAGGTTGGGGGCAAAGGAGACGGGCGTGCGGGTTCCTGTCCCCACCGCCCAGCACCTGTCGCTCCCGTCTGCCCGCCAGGCACCCTGGGTGGGCCGTGGAGCGCGTGGATGCCGCAGACCATTATGGCCTTCGAGGGCACGTGCGTGGCCATCCCGTGCCGCTTCGACTACCCGGACGAGCTGCGCCCCTCGGCCGTGCACGGCATCTGGTACTTCAACAGCCCCTACCCCCGGAACTACCCGCCCGTGGTGTACAAGTCGCGCACCGGCATCGTTCACGAGAGCTTCCAGGGCCGCTCCCGCCTGCTGGGCGACCTCCAGGCCCGCAACTGCACCCTGCAGCTCAGCCGGCTCAGCCCCGAGCTGGCGGGCAAGTACTTCTTCCGCGGGGACCTGGGCGGCTACAACCAGTACACGTACTCGGAGCACAGCAACCTGGAGATCGTCGGTGAGTGGGGGGCGCTGGGGCCAGGCCCCTTGGATGGCTGAATCGGGGACTGAGACACGGGGCCTTTCCCTCTAGGGGCGCCGGCTGCCATCCAGCTTCAGGGCACGGGACTGGCTGGCTCGGGCGGGGGGGAAACGGTGCACAGGGCCCTTGTCTCTCTAGGGGCTCAGAATTAACAGTGATGAGAGAGGCTCCCCCAGTGAATCATGCACCCTGTGCCATGGAGCTCAGCACCCCCTACTGCTGTATCAGGGCGCATTTGGGTCTCTTCTTATCTCTGGAAGGGGAGTGGGGTCTAATGGTTAGAACCAGGGAGGCGGGGACTGGGAGAAGGACTCCTGGGTTCTATCCCTGGCTCCAGGAGGGGAGTGGGGTCTAGTGGTTACAGTGGGGGGGTGGAGGGACTTGGAGCCAGGTCTCCTGGGTTCTACCCTTGGCTCTGGGAGGGGAGTGGGGTCTAGTGGTTAGAGGAGAGGGAGGCTGGGAGCCAGGACTCCTGCGTTCTCTCTATGGCTCTGGGAGGGGAGTGGGGACTAGTGGTTAGAGGAGAGGGAGGCTGGGAGCCCGGACTCCTGGGTTCTCTCTATGGCTCTGGGAAGAGAGTGGGGTCTAGTGGTTAAAGCGGTGGGGTGGGGGGACTGGGAGCCAGGACTCCTGGGTTCTATCCCCAGCTCCAGGAGGGGAGTGGGGTCTAGTGGTTAAACCGGTGGGGTGGGGGGACTGGGAGCCAGGACTCCTGGGTTCTATCCCTGACTCCAGGAGGGGGGTGGGGTCCAGTGGTTAAACTGGTGGGGTGGGGGGATTGGGAGCCAGGACTCCTGGGTTCTATCCCTGACTCCAGGAGGGGAGTGGGGTCCAGTGGGTCGGAGCCTGAGTCCCTGGCTTCACCCAGCCTCTTCCCTCACCAGACAAACCCACCATTGTGCCCCCGGCTGCGGTGGTGGTGGGGACGGAGGCGGAGCTGCGGTGCGTGGTGCCGGATAACTGCCCCACCATGAAGCCCGTGGTGAGCTGGTTGAACCACGAGGCGCTGGAGGATCAGGCTGTCTTCGGCCAGCTGGAGGAGGAGAGCGGCACCTGGAGCCAGGTGTCCCTGCTGAAGTTCCAGCCCTCGCGGGAGAACGACGGGCACGAGCTGGGCTGCCAGGTCACCTACCCCAACACCACCTTCCTCTTCGAGGCCTTCGCCACCCTGGACGTCAAGTGTGAGTCGCCAGCACCGCCCACCTCAGCCTGCTGGGTTCTGGCCCTGGCACCGGGAGGGGAGTGGGGGCTAGTGCTTAGTGCAAGAGGAGCCCTGCGGGTTAACCCTGCTGGCACCCAGTGGCAGGGAGTCCCATGGATTAACCCCACTAATACCCAGTAGTGTGGCCTAGACCCCCAAACACCCAGTGGCAGGGAGTCCCGTGGATTAACCCCACTAATACCCAGTAGTGTGGCCTAGACCCCCAAACACCCAGTGGCAGGGAGTCCCATGGATTAACCCCGCTGACCTCCAGTGGCAGGGAGTCCCACAGGCTAAGGCTCAGCTCTGCCTCCCCCACCGCAGACGTGCCCCGGATCCTGCAGGTGAACTCGTCCGTGGAGGTCACGGAGGGCTCGCCCGTGGTGCTGGTGTGCGTGGCGGACAGCAACCCCATGGCCTTGCTGGCGTGGTTCAAGGAGGAGGCCGTGCTGCGGGAGGAGCCGTCCACCAACCTGACGCTGGAGCTGGACAACGTCACCCACGCGCAGGACGGGATCTACACCTGCGTGGCCGAGAACGTGTACGGGCGGGTGAACCGCTCCCTGGCCCTCACCGTCATGTGTGAGTGCCTGGGTGGGAGGGGAGTGGGGTCTAGTGGTCAGAGCAGAGGAGAGGGGCTGGGAGCCTGGGTTCTATCCCGGCTCTGGGAGGGGAGTGGGGTGCAGTGGTTAGAGTGGGATGGGGCTGGGAGCCAGGACTCCTGGGTTCTATTCTGGCTCTGGGAGGGGAGTGGGGCCTAGTGATTATAGTTCTGGGTCTGTGGGTCAGTGAACCCCTGCCCTCCCCTTGCAGACGCCCCGCGGAAGCCGTCGGTGAACTCCTCGGTGGTGGCGGTGGAGGGGGAGTCAGTGACTATCCTGTGCACCACGGAGAGCAACCCTGAGCCCATCATCACCATCTTCAAGGAGAAGCAGATCGTGGCCACGGTGGTCTACGAGAGCGAGCTGCTGCTGGAGATCCCCGCCGTGACCCACGAGGACGACGGGGAGTACTGGTGTGTGGCGGAGAACCAGTACGGCCAGCGCGGCTCCGCCTTCAACCTCACCGTGGAGTGTGAGTCACCCATGCTGGGTGGGAGAGTGTGTCAGGGCTTCTCCCCTACTTCCTGCCCTCCCCCACCCAGAGGTGGCTGCACCTCAGCACCAGACGAGCTGTCCCTGGGCAGCGTTATGTGTGGCTGTTCCCCAGCTGCCCCGCCCCAGAGCTGGCTGCATTTCAGGTAGCTCTGGTGCAGGCTATCCCCGTGCAGTATTGTGTGGCTGTTCCCAAGCTTCCCTGCCCCAGAGCTGGCTGCATCTCAGGCCCGGCGAGCTGTCCCGGTGTGGTGTTGCAGTGTGGCTGTTCCGCAGCTGCCCTGCCCCAGAGGTGGCTGCATCTCAGGCAGCTCTGGCACAGGCCATCCTTGTGCAGTGTTATGTGTGGCTGTGCCCTGCCCCAGAGCTGTCTGCATTTCAGCACCAGCCTAATTGTTTCTGTGCAGCATTATGTGTGGCTGTTCCCCAGCTGCCCCACCCCAGAGCTGGCTGCATCTCCACGATGCTGACGCTGCATCTCTCCCCGCAGTTGCTCCCATAATCCTCATGGAGTCAAAGTGCACAGCGGCTCGGGACACGGTGCAGTGCGTCTGCGCCGTGCTGGCCAATCCGGAGCCCGTGATCTCCTTCGAGCTGCCCACCCGGAACGTGACGGTCAACGAGACTGACCAGGAGTTCGTCTATTCCCAGAAGACGGGCTACACGGTCACCAGCATCCTGACGCTGCGCGGGGAGCCGGACTCGCAGCTCTTCGTTGTCTGCTCCGCCCGCAACCTGTACGGCACCAAGAACCAGCAGCTCCAGTTCCACCACTCCAGTGAGTGTCTGTCCTGCTCCGTACAGCGCCCCCTGCTGGGAACAGACTGAGCTGGGGTAGCCGAGAGCTCCACCCATGGCCAGTGCTCCTGCCCCGCTCCCCACAGCGCCTCCTGCTGGGAACAGCCGGGGCTGGGGTAGCTGAGAGCTCCACTCCAAGGCCAGTGCTCCTGCCTTGCTCCCACAGCACCCCCTGCTGGGAACAGCCGGGGCTGGGGTAGTCAGGAGCTCCCCCCATGGCCAGTGCTCCTGCCCCGCTCCGTACAGCACCCCCTGCTGGGAGAGGCTGGGTCTAGGGTAACTGGGAGCTCTGCCCACAGCCAGCACCCCCCTCCCCGACTCCCCACAGCGCCCTCTGCTGGGAGAGGCTGGGGCTGGGTTAACCGGGAGCTCTCTCCACAGCACCCCCTGCTGGGAGAGGCCGGGGCTGGGGTAATTGGGAGCTCCCCCACAGCCAGCACCCTCCACCCCCTAGCTCCCCACAATGCCCCCCACTGGGAGATGCAGGGGCTGGGTTAACCGGGCGCTCTCCCCACAGCGCCCCCTGCTGGGAGAGGCTGGGGCTGGGTTAACTGGGCACTCTCCCCACAGCGCCCCCTGCTGGGAAAGGCTGGGGCTGGGGTAATTGGGAGCTCCCCCACAGCCAGCACCCCTCCCCCCTGCTCCCCGCAGTGCCCCCTGCTGGGAGAGGCCGGGACTAACCCCAGCCCGCATGCTGCTTTCAGACAATCTGATGTGGGCGAAGGTGGGGCCGGTGGGCGCCGTGGTGGCCTTTGTGATTCTCATTGCCGCCGTGTGTTACGTGAGTCAGACGCGGAAAAAGTAAGTGCGGAGCCCCCCGGGGCTCAGCTGTACTAACAAACGGGGCGTCCCGGGAGCGGGGTGACGCCGGGGCCCGAATCCAGACCGGAGCCAGATGGGATCGCAGCCCGTCCTCTTGCCAGTACGAGGCAGAACTGCCCTTAAAGCGCTGTTCTGAAATCCTTCCTGGACCAACCCCAGGCCTAACTGCCATCACCAGGCGGATCTTCCGATCCAGTCGGGTTCTCAAACGAGGGGCGCTTTTCCCGGGGCGGCCGGCAAATGGCCACCCACCGAAATAAGTGTCAGTCGCCACAATCGTTTTAAACGCGTTTTCATGGTTTATTTTAGACAGGGCCATTTTGGCAGAGAGAGGACTCCATTTTTGGTACCTCTAAATAAAGGCAGGATAACAATTAACACATGACGGTTCTTCTCTTAAAACTAAGGAGCGTTTTTGGAGGAGAAGGATAAACATTTATATCCAGATCGGTAACCCACAATCGCTGGTTAAATGGCATTTCTAATGACTAATTAATGAAGCACCAATGTTAACCCGTGTTCGGTAATTAGCAGTCACCTATTGACCAGGCCGGGGCATTAGCCATTAATTGATCCTAATCAAAGATGTTTGGTGGGTAATTAATGATTGATAATTTATTAGCAACTATCAGCTACGGTTACATCAGGAGCAAACTGCTACCTTTTGGTTATTAGGATCATTGTTAAATTATGTCGTTAATGCACATGCAGTTACCCGATGCAGATTGTTAATTGAGGGATGAGATATGTAATGTCATAAGGGGGGGGGTGAGGTCACCCAGTGACGGATAATCCCCCCTCCCCCGCTGTGGGGGTCGCCCAGTGATGGAGAATCCCCCCTCCCCCGCTGTGGGGGGGGGTCGCCCAGTGACGGAGAATCCTCCCTCCCCCGCTGTGGGGGGGGGTCGCCCAGTGACAGAGAATCCCCCCTCCCCCGCTGTGGGGAGGTTCGCCCAGTGACAGAGAATCCCCCCCTCCCCCGCTGTGGGGGGGGTCGCCCAGTGACAGAATCCCCCCTTCCCCCGCTGTGGGGGGGGTCGCCCAGTGACGGAGAATCCCCCCTTCCCCGCTGTGGGGGGGGTCGCCCAGTGACGGAGAATCCCCCCTCCCCTGCTGTGGGGGTCGCCCAGTGATGGAGAATCCCCCCTCCCCTGCTGTGGGGGTCGCCCAGTGACGGAGAATCCCCCCCTTCCCTCGCTGTGGGGGGTCGCCCAGTGACGGAGAATCCCCCCTTCCCCCGCTGTGGGGGGGGGTCACCCAGTGACGGAGAATCCCCCCCTTCCCCGCTGGGGGGGTGTCGCCCAATGATGGAGAATCCCCCATTCCCCCGCTGTGGGGGGTCGCCCAGTGACGGAGAATCCCCCCTTCCCCCGCTGTGGGGGGTCACCCAGTGACGGAGAATCCCCCACTCCCCTGCTATGGGGGTCGCCCAGTGACAGAGAATCCGCCCTTCCCCGGCTGTGGGGGTCGCCCAGTGATAGAGAATCCGCCCTTCCCCGCTGTGGGGGTCGCCCAGTGACAGGGGTGTCTGTGTCGTCTCTCTCTCCCCAGGAAAAACGTGAATGAAAACTCCAGTTTCGTGCAGCTGGAGCACCCGCCCGTGGCGTACAGCGGCGAGTACCGGCCCCCGGGGGCCCTGGACAAATCCGAGGTGGGACGATGGGACTGGCATGGCGGGAGAGCAGGGAGGTGCAGAGAGTGCTGGGTGTGTGGGTAGGGAGGGGTGTGCGTGGGGGGGATGGATGGAGGGAGGGGTGTGTATGGGGGGATAAGTGGAGAGGTGTGAATGGGGATGAGTGGGTGGATGGAGGGAGGGGTGTGTATGGGGGGATAAGTGGAGAGGTGTGAATGGGGATGAGTGGGTGGATGGAGGGAGGGGTGTGTATGGGGTGGATAAGTGGAGAGGTGTGAATGGGGATGAGTGGGTGGATGGAGACAGGGGTGTGTATGGGGTGGATAAGTGGAGCGGGATGGAGGAGGATGGAGGGATGATAAGTGGAGTGGGGTGGATGGGGAGGGAGGGAGAGGCGTGTATAGGGATGGATAGATGGAGGGGGGGTGGATATAGGGGTGGATAAGTGGAGTGGGGTGGAGGGGGATAGAGGGGTGTATAAGTGGAGGGGTGTGGATGGGGATGGATGGAGGGAGGGGTGTGTATAGGGGTGGATGGAGGGGTGGATAAGTGGAGGGGTGTGGATGGGGATGGAGGGAGGGAGGGAGGGGTGTGTATATAGGGGTGGATGGATGGATGGAGGGGTGTGGAGAGGTGTGATGGGGATAAATGGGTGGATGGAGGGAGGGAGGGAGGGGTGTGTATAGGGGTGGATATGTGGAGGGGTGTGGATGGGAATGGATGGAGGGAGGGAGGGGTGTGTATATAGGGGTGGATGGAGGGGTGGATAAGTGGAGAGGTGTAGATGGGGATGGATGGAGGGAAGGAGGGGTGGATAAGTGGAGGGGTGTAGATGGGGATGGATGGAGGGAAGGAGGGGTGGATAAGTGGAGGGGTGTGGATGGGGATGGATGGAGGGAAGGAGGGGTGGATAAGTGGAGGGGTGTGGATGGGGATGGAGGGAGGGAGGGAGGGAGGGGTGTGTATAGGGGTGGATGGATGGATGGATGAAGGAGTGGAGAAGTGGAAGGGTGTGGATGGGGATGGATGGAGGGAGGGAGGAAGGGGTGTGTATAGGGGTGGATGGAGGGGTGGATAAGTGGAGGGGTGTGGATGGGGATGGATGGATGGATGGAGGGGTGGATAAGTGGAGAGGTGTAGATGGGGATGGATGGAGGGAAGGAGGGGTGGATAAGTGGAGGGGTGTGGATGGGGATGGATAGTTTAGATAAAGTTGATCCCTCTTGTTGTCAGGCACTATTTAGTGTCCATGAGTGGAGAGGAAATCTAGCCCCGACTGGCTGGCTCAGGGGGTGGGGAATGGGATGTGGGGGAACTAGCTACGTTCCTGGCGGTTCAGTCTCTCAATGATAATCCCGACTAATGGCTGGGCAGGGAAGGTGTCTCTAGCCTCTGTTTGCCAGCAGCTGGGAATGGGCGACAGGGCTGGATCACTTGATGATTCCCTGTTCTGCTCATTCCCTCTGGGGCGCCTGGCACTGGCCGCTGTCGGCAGACAGGACACTGGGCTAGATGGACCTTTGGTCTGACCCAGTCTGGCCGCTCTTATGTTCCTATGACCCCGCCCCAGGCTGGCGCATGGGGGTGGGGGAAGGGATTCTTCCATCCCTTTCCATCCCAGACCCAGTCCAAAAGCTGTGGCTTCAGAGGTGCTCCCCAGAGGCATCCTCCATGTGGGGCGGCAGCAAGGGGTCGTCCCCCCAGGTACACAGTGACAGCTCTTCCTTCTCCGCTAGTCTAAGGAGATCTGCTCCCTGGAGAGCCACTGACCCCCGGGTAAGTCTGGATTCCCCAGTCTGTGTCACCCCCCACCAGTGTGCGTCACACCTTGGCTCGGACACGGGGACCCCCTCTGCACCCCACAGTCATGCAGCGGACTGGCCGGGCAGGGAATGGGACACAGGGCCTTTCCCCTAGGGGGCGCTGGTTACGATCTGATCCGAGAGCCGGGGACTGTTGGGGTCATGGTGGGCGCCGGTTCTGGTTTCTATCCTGTTGCTTGGGTAGCTCTCACAGGTCAGCTGTGGGGCAGGGCATGGGGGTCTTCCTGGCATACTGGCAGTCCCTTGTCCTGGCAGCAAGGTCCCTTGCAGTGTTGTGGTGTTTTCCCTTCCTCCTCTGCTCGTTCCTTGGTCTTGTCTCTTTGTGGCGTAAAATCTTAACAGACACCCCCCCCATGGGACAATCCTTGCACCCCTGGCACCCCCTGCCCAGGAGAGCTCTGGTTAGGAATGCATCCTTTGGAAAGGATCCTGCAGCTATTAGTTCCCCAGGTTAACGCCAATAAGGTCCCACAGGCTAATCCCAGTGAGATCAAGTGGCAGTGAGTTTCCTAGGTAAACTATGGTATTATTGGACCGGCTAACCCCAATGGTATCCTCCTGAAGCAAATCCAATAGGTTGAGCCCCTAGTATCCAGTGGCAGGGAGTCCCAGTGGTTAATCCCACTAAAACCCAGTGGCAGGGTGTCCCATGAGTTAATCCTATAATATCCAGTGTCAGGGAGTCATATGTGTTAATTCCATAATATCCAGGGGGAGGGAGTCCTGTGAGTTAACCATATAATACCCAGTAGGAGGGACTCCTGTGGGTTAATATCCAGTGTCAGGGAGTCCCACAGGTAATCCTATCATATCCAGGCTCAGGGAGTCTCCCAGGTAAGCCTACAATTTTCACCAGCAGGGAGTCCCACAGGTTTATCCTATAATATCCATTGACAAGGAATCCCACAGGTTAACCTTGTAACATCCAGCGGCAGGGAGTCCCACAGGCTAACACTGTACTCTCCAGTGTCAGGGAGTCCCACAGGTGAACACACCAATCGTACCCAGGCTGACACTGCTCTGCTTCCCCCGCAGTACGAGCGGCGCCCAGTCTCCGACAAACGCCTCCTGAACAAGCCCGAGGGCTCCCTGGACCTGAACGTGGACTACGCCAACATCGACTTCACCAAACTGGCCACCAAGGACAGCTACACCCTGACGGAGGAGCTGGCGGAGTATGCAGAGATCCGGGTCAAGTGAGCGCCCCCGGCCCCCCCCCCCCAGTGACACGCCCTCTGCCACGGAAACCACACCCGCTAGAATCAGGACCTGTCTGTGCCCCCAAATCACCAGGCACGTCCCTGCCATGGAAACCCCATCTACCGGGATCAACCCCATGCAGAGTGCAGGTCCTGCCCCGCCCACTACTGGCAGGACACGCCCCCTGCCATGGAAACCCCACCCACTGCCATCAGGACCTCCGACTGAATACAGCTGGGACAGGGACGGTCTCTTGCTGTGTGTCTGGGCAGTGCCCCATATCCTGATGCCCCTTCTTTGACAGCCCTATGGCTGGTTATGTGGATCTGGCCCTGCACTGGGACCCAGGAGACCTGCGGTTTAAATCCCACCTGCGCTACAGATTTTGTGCTACCTTGAAGTATGTCCTAACCTCGCTGCGTGCCTCAGTTTCCCCACAATCTCTTAATTTCCCCTGTGCACAATGTGGCTCATAATTCCCTCCCACCCCGGGCTTTTGTGAGGCTAAATTTGGAACCGATTGGGAGGTTCAACCAAAGCCCTGATGAACCGTTAATGACCCCGCTGAGCTGTCTCTGTAGGAGCCACGCAAGTACCTGCCTAGATCCTCCCTAAACCCATCCAGTCCTTGTTCTAATTCCCCCAGTCTGTCTTTGCACGTGCCGAGGGAACAACATCTGTCTCCTGCTGCGTAAAGACGTGTCTATGGTACAAAGCTACTTAGACCAGCACCGCCATCCCCAGCCAGGAAGGGGAATAACTATACTGGGATAAGCCCCGTCCTACCGGGATAACGGCCCCCACGGCTGTACTGGTGTAGGCAGATCAGCCCCGTCCTACCGGGATAATGGCCCCCACGGCTGTACTGGTGTAGGCAGATCAGCCCCGTCCTACCGGGATAACGGCCCGCACGGCTGTACTGGTGTAGGCAGATCAGCCCCGTCCTACTGGGATAACGGCCCCCACGGCTGTACTGGTGTAGGCAGATCAGCCCCGTCCTACCGGGATAACGGCCCCCACGGCTGTACTGGTGTAGGCAGATCAGCCCCGTCCTACCGGGATAATGGCCCCCACGGCTGTACTGGTGTAGGCAGATCAGCCCTGTCCTACTAGTATAACTAGATCAGTAGAAAATCACACGTCTAGTTGACAGTTATTCTGGGGGGAAAATCTCTGGGTGGCTCAGATGTAAATCGGGAGCCCGAAAACCCCCACAGCTGTAATCTGTGTTTCCCACTGGGATAAACAGGTGCTCACGGTCTGGGTCCGACCCCCTGGAATTCTATGCTCCACTGGCACCAGCCATCCGGGGGGGGAATTTATAACGAATCGTCATTTATTTTTTGTGCCATTTTTGTACAGATATTTGCCTGATGATAGAAAACAAAATAAATAAAAAGCCCAAACTAACAAGGTCAAAGCTCTCTAACCAGCGCTTCCTTCTGCCCAGAAACCGCCCCCTAAGCTTGTTAACCCTTCCAGGCACCCGGATCTAGGCTCTATTTATTGATTAGCTGGATGTGACGTGATTAGACGTTAAATAAAACACGGCCCTGGTATGATAACCATAAGGCCCCTTCGCAGAGCTCTGGCAGGCAAAGGAACCACGTGCATGGCGTTGACATGAGGGCTGGGTGGGAAGGATCCAGGGGCCTCGCGAGGCAGCCAGCCGCCCGCGCTGACGCAGAACCAGGTAACCCCAGACCATCCCCGTCAGGCGTTTCTCGAACCCGGTCTTAAACCCCTCCACTGACGGGATCCCACAACCTCCCTGGGACTCCCCGGAGAGTTAGGAAGTTTCTCCTAATACCTGACCACAATCTCCCCTGCCCAGGACATGTGTGAAGACTGTTCTCAGGTTCGCCCTCAGCCTCCTCGTCTCTAGACTAAACAGGCCTAGTTCTTTTCATCTTTCCTCAATGGTCAAGTTTTCTAACCCTCTGACCCTTTCTGCTGCTCTCCCCAGGAGCGGCGGAAGCTGTCTAAAAGTGGGGGGGCCACCAGTGCCTGAACCATGCCCCCCCCCCTTTCTGAGGTCCTGCCCCTTCTCTCCTTCTCCCCGCCCCCACCTCCACCCCATCCCTTCCCCCAAGGCCCTGCTCCCACACCACCTCTTCCACTCAAGACCCCACCTCTCGCTCGCGCCTCTCTCCCCTCCCCCCCACCCGGCGCTGACCCTTATGTCCGGTAGAAAGCGCTGGGGCCATGGCCGTTGCGGCACTCCTGGCTCTGCCCTGGACTCTCCCTTCGGGCCACCGAACGGGCAGCGCCCCAACCCGGACACGGGTCTCCAGCTTCGGCCTCCCCAGAGCAGGCCAATTCCCGCCCGTGTCGCACGTCCGACACTCCTGTTTCCACAGCCCAGAACGACGTCAACTCGCAAATAAAAAAGCTCAATGGAAAGTTTCCATTGACCCAAAAAAGAAATTTTTTCGCTGCAAATTTTCATTTTGCAGGAATTTTTGCCATTTTGTTCCAATTTGGAGCCTTCTTTGGTTTGAAAACACAGAATTCCCCCCTCCCCCCCGCCCCACCAACCAACATTTAAATTCAACCAGCTTTCGTTTCCATCTCCCGATATTTGGCTTTGTGTTCCCAGAGCTTTGTAAAAGAGCCGCAGCCTAACCCAGGACGCCGCCTCCGTCGATTTACACTAAGTCGTGTGGACAATTCCCGTTCTTGGCTTCTATGTAAATAGGGAAGAATGTAAAAAATAATTGAAGCCAGGATTAGCGCAGTAACTTTTTAGTCGCGTGTGTGCGCGTGTGTACGTGTGTTACAGGACAAAATTGTGCCACTGGCTTAGCCAGCCCTGCTCCCTGGTAGAATTAGGCTCGCGGACATATCAGGAGAGCTGGATTAATTCCAAGACTATGTCGGTTTCGTTGTATATCGTTGTTCCGTGAGGTGCCAACTGTTTAATGACTTTAACCCAGCAGACTTTGTATTCCCAAGGAAATAAAATGTATTTTACAAATCCACACGGTGTCTCGCATTGTGTTCCCTTTTGGGGGGTCTTCCCAATGCCACAACATGGTGCTAGGGGGCGCTGTGCTGCAGGGGGCAGGGTGAGGGCACTGTCCCCTGGGTAGTCAGGGCTGGCCCCGATGCCCCAGAGCGGCACTAGGGGGCGCTGTGCTGCAGGAAGGAGGGTGGAGGTGCTCTTCCCTGGCAGGGCTGGCCCCGATGCCTCAGGGCAGCAGTAGGGGGCGCTGTGCTGCATAGGGGCAGAGTGGGGGCTCTCCCCTGGCAGTCAGGGCTGGCCCCGATGCCCCAGTGTGAATCAAACAGAGCAAGGGCTTGAATCTGGGTCTCCCACAGCGCCGGCCCCACCAGCCCATTGGCTGTTCTGGGTCTGTCTCTCTCTGTGGTTCTTCATAAAAAAAATTCAGTCTCGGTTACCTCGTCACAGAACAAAACCAAACCCCACCTCCAGCCCCAGCCACATGAGGCCGGCTGCCCCATGGATCTCTAGATCTCAGCACGACCCCATTCCCTGACTTACTCCCCATCCCGCACCTTGCGCACCCTGAGATCCTTCGCTCCTCGGACCCCCAGCAGAGGGCGCCATTGAGCTGTTGCCAGCCCAGGATTCTCACCTCCTCCCAGTGATCTGGGAACTGATTATTTTTGTGCTGCCCTGCGAGGCGCCACCTCCAGGCCTGATTTGGAGCAAACCCCCCAACCGCTGAATCCAGATCCAGCAAACCTCTGAATTTGGAGCCTAATTCCCAGATTCTCAGCTCAGCCGGGGGCGGGGAGTTCACCCAGCCCGGCCTCGTGTGTCGCCCAGGCCATGGGGCTGCCCTGCATTTGGGGGGAGGCGCCAGGTGAGCCGCAACTGGATGCTAGCGCTTAATAGCAGCGTATTCGCAGGTGAGGTCGAAGGTGAGGTCGGCGGCAGGCTCTGCTCTCTGGGTGGGAGGCTGCAGCTGGATGGCTGAGTACTGGACCTCGTCTGGGTCACCCTAGGGTGAAGAATAATAATGAAAACCCCCAGCTCTGATGGGGAACTTGACGTCAGCAGAGCTCAAGGCATGGCTGGGGAAACTGAGGCACCAGGCAGGGAAGTCACTTAGCCAAGGTCACCCAGCAGGCAGGCGGAAGAGCCAGAAAGAGAACCCAGGTATCCTGTGTTTCAAGCCAGTGGTCTATCCACTAGGCAACACTGTCTCCTAAAAACAACCCCCACCCCCACAATTTTAGCCTTGATGATCATCACAGCGCCTGGCATTCTGGAGACCCCTTATGTCGACAGAAACACACCGGCTAAGGGCATCACCTCCGTAGTGGGAGATACGCAGGGAGGATAACAGCCCTACCACCGCTGCTGGCTAATGGAGCAACTCCTTTAGCTCCCCCCGGGGATAACAGCTCTGTTACTCCTGCCGTCTAATGGAGCCACTCCATCAGCTCAAGGCAATGCTGCTACTGAGTCACCAGCAGTTGGATCAGAGCTGGCGCCCCCTACAGGGGAAAGGCCCCAGGCCCCATTCCCTGTCCCAGCCAGTGGATGAAATATTTCTGCAAACACCAGCTGCCCAGAGCTTGTCCCGCTGCCCCAGGCGATACAGAGCCCTCCCTCCAGGGCGCTCTCCTCTGCATGTCACCCCCCAGCCCTGTAACTCAGCCTCCCGCCCACCTCTGTGCCCTCCAGCTGCTGGGTGATGCCCCTCCCCTGCCCAGCAGCTGTGCTCCCCCTGACCCAGAGCACCCAGCCCAGCCTGATCTCGCCGCCACCGGAGCTGATCTCACAGGGGGCAGAGCTGGGATAGAACCCAGGAGTCCTGGGCCCCGTGTACACAGAGGAATGAGTCGCTCACCTGAGGTACTTTGCCCATGTTCATCGGCTGGCTGTAGATGTGGGATTGCTCGGTGCCATCCGGAGACCCCAGGCACAGCTCGGTGGTCGCGCTGCCACAGAAGGAGAGAACGTTAGGGGGGTGGGGATGGCGCGAGGCATTTGGTTGCTAGCGCTGGGTCGGCTGCAGCGCCGTGGCTGGGGATTGGACAGGCTGCGTCGGTCGACAGCGCAGAACCCCTGTGGGTCAGTGGCTGGGGGGGCCCCCTGGGCTAAAGCTCCCCAGAGCAGACATGAGTCATGGATTTGGGGAATGGGGCCTTTCCCCTCCAGGGGGCACTGGCTCCAATCCAGCCCCAGAGCGGGGGACTGGCTGGCTCGGGGGCAGGACAGGGAAGGGGGCACAGGGCCTTTCCCTTGTAGAGCAGTGGTCCCCAAACTGTGGGGCGCAGCACTCTGGGAGGGCCTGGGGGAACTCTCGGGGCGGCACAGCAGGGCCAGCTCCCATGGGGGGCAGGGAGGGAGCCCCAGCCAGCCCTGCTCTGCCCCAGCCGCAGCTCCTGCCCCAGCTCCCAACCGAGGCTCTGGCCCCGCTCCCGGCAGGGGACGGGGGTGGGGTGCGAACAGATTTCATTATGGGTCAGGGAGGCCGTGACAGAAAAGGTTTGTGGACCCCTGTCTAGGCAGTGCTGGCTCCGATCCAGCCCCCGCCCCGAACAGGGCTCATCCCTCCAGCAGGGGGCACCACACACACACCCCGCGCCCCCCCAGCAGGAAGCATATTAAGCTCCTGTTGGCGACATTCTCCTAACGCGTGGGCACCGCCCCACACCCAGCCCCTGCACAGTAGCTCCCAGCAAGGCCCTGCTGTTACCTGGGGGGCCCAGGTGGGGCCAGGTGGGTTGGCTGCCCCATGCCAGAGTGCTGGGCGTTCTCGTAGATGCGTTCAGACATCGGGGTCTCCCCCGGGCCCGGCTGGTGCTGCAAGACAGGCAGAAGTGAGGCCGCGAGCCACTGCTCTGGGACTGCTCGGTGATGTGTAATAACAAAGGGAAATGTACATAGATCCCCCCCCCCTCCCCCGATAAACTACCCAGGGGATCGGAAAGACCTTCTGTCCTGCTTGGGGGGGTGGGGGGATTTTATGATCCTGTTCTATGGGGGGGTAAACTGAGGGACAGAGCTCATCTAAAGTCAGGCAGCGAGTCAACAGCAGAGCTGGGGATAGAACCCAGGAGTCCTGGCTCCCAGCCCCATAGACGCACTTACCGCATTGCTGCTCATTCCCTGGCGTTTGCGCCGCATCTTACTGCAAAGAAAGGAGACCAACAGCTCAGAGGTAAAACATCATCTGCTTCGGTTCAGGGGGAAGGAACAGGACAAAGGCTCCCACAAAACAGAACCTCCTGCCTGGGCTCGACCCCTGCTCTCCTGACGACCAGCCCAGCCGTTTCACCAGGAGGCCACCCAGCCCTTCCCAGGCCCCTGAGGGTGTCAGGTGTCTGTGTGGGACCCAACCACCACCATTCAATCACCTCCCACCAGCTGGGTTTCGATGCATCTGCACTGGCTCTGCAATTCTCAGTCCTGGATTGCGCGGGGTTCTCCGGCAAAGGCCAGGGGGAGGGGATGGGGATTGCCAGAGATCAGAGACGTGGATATTACCGGTTTGCAAAGCACAAATACCTCCAAGCTGTGACGCCGACCAGCCCCATCAGCAGTAACAGGACAAGCACAACAGTAAGTCCGATGATGTATGTGGGTGTCCCGGGGACTGGAAAGGAGAAAGGAGGGTTATTGGATCAACTCTGCAGCTGGGTAACAACCACACAGTGAGGCTGCCTCAGGATGGAGCATGACACGTGGTGCTAAGATGCAGCCACCTCTGGGGTGGGGCAGCTGCGAAACAGCCGCACGCTGCCACTGCAGAGGGATGGGTAACTTGGTGCTTAGATGCAGCCATATCTGGGGCAGAGCAGCTGGGTAACAGCCGCACAGCAACGCCGCACGGGCATGGGAATGTGTCTAGTTTTACTGGGACTGTCTTCATGGGGGATGGGAGAGCAGGGGGTGACTTTATTTGAGGGACAATACCTGAGCCAGTAACCTGAGCCGGGAGGGGGATGGGGCCAGGTGACACCTTTGCCCAGGGCACTGGACAAAGGCTGCAGGAGGAGCTGCGGGGAGGGTGGCAGGAGACGGCTGCAGGGGAGTTTCAGTTTGAAACTGGCTGGGGAAACGAAGGGAAACCCCAGGACTGGGGTCTAAGATCCCTGCCCCCCAGAGGGACCTGGCTGAGGGGTCCTGGTTGTACCTACAAGCCCTGCTTGGGACTGTGTTCCTGTCATCTAATAAACCTTCTGTTTTACTGGCTGGCTGAGAGTCAGGGTGAATCGCAGGAAGTGGGGGGTGCAGGACCCTGACTTCCCCCCACTCCGTGACACCATGACCAGGCATTTCTTTGTGATGGCCGCATAGTTTTGCTCCCAGGGTAGGAACTTTTTGCTTATGTAACCCTTCTGCCCCTCTGAGTTGGCAGCATGAAGGGCCGGGTTCAGTATCCAGGGGTTCCATTTCAATAACACAATGAAAACCTGGCTCGAGCCCCCACCCAGTGACCTGGGACAATTACATACCACCCCCTCCCGCCGGGCGCCTCTAGGAGGCAACACTTCCCCTCTCGCAAGCACAGAGTCTGAGTGTAACAAAATCCTTTTAATAAAGGAGGGAAACAATGTGGCATTACATTGGGGAAACACCACAAACAGGATTATAACACAAACCATGAGCAAAAGACCCACCAAGTAAGTTTGGCACTGTCCTTTTCCCCTCAGGGTCTTAAGTCCAATCACCCTTAAGTCCAACAACCCAAACGTCTCTGTTCCTGGTCAGTGCAGTCCCAGAGTTCAGAAGTTTATCTGCAGAGTTTTACCCCCACCGCCTGGGTGGAAATGTGGGGGGCACACGGGGAGTTAAGGGGCACCTTACATGGGTCTGGGCCGACTGCCCCACCTCTCCGTGGAGTTCTGCTGCAGGCTTCACCACAACCGGCTCCACTCCACCAGCTGCACCACCAGCTGCACCGCTCCTCCAGCCGACCCGTGAGCCACTCAGCTCCGCTCTGCGGGCTGCTCCAACTGTGCTGCAAACTGTCCCGCTCTGCTAGCTGCTTAGCAATAGATCTTCTGGCACCCCCACTAGTTAACACAGCACTCAGCTCTTTTAGTGATTTCAGCTTAGTGTAGGGGAGCCCCAGTGCTGGTGCACTATTAGCCCAAAGTGGATTCAGCTCAGCTCTAGTTAGATTCCTAATGGAATCAAAATTAGCTCTGCTCTTCAACAGTGGAGACAGGAAGAGGTGCAATTGGTGTTCCTGGCCCTCAAAGAGGGACCCAGACTCATACATACACATACCAGTCCCCAACCTCTCTCAATTCACTGGGGTTTGGAACCCATGTCCCTCGTCTAGTGAGTGCTACTTAGTTGATGGTGAGTCCCTCTGTCATAAAACAGGTTCATAGTCCCTCATTCACATAATCAGGGTGACAACACTTTATTCCTTCTGCCCCAATAACAGAGAAATCGAGGATCCCACAGCTGTCAAAGTGACCATTTTAGGCTGCCGTGGGCTATGCTAGGCTGGGTGGATGTGCCTATGCAAACAAGATCAGCCCCTGAAATTCTTTTCCACGCTCACCATAAATCACCACCAGATGTCAGGGTAGAGCTCATCCTGTCTCTGCTTACACTTAGGTACAGGATGGGGTGTTTCTTCCCCTTTTTGTTATCCTGCATTAGCACCGCCCCCAGCCCTGTGTCTGAGGCATCAGCGAACACCATCAAGGGCTTGTTAAAGTCTGGGTTTGCCAGAGCTGGGCCACGGACCAGAGCTTTCTTCAGCGCCCGGAGAGCTCTCTGGCCTTACTTGGTCCAGACCACCTTGTCTGGCTTCCCGATGGCCCAGGTAAGATACTTCAGCCATCCCCACCTTGCACTTCTCAGCCTTTATGGTCAGCCCAGCCTCCTGGAGTCGGTTTAGCACTTGTTTAACCTGGGACACGTGGTCCTCCCAGGTCCGGCTAAAGACGCAGATGTTGTCAATACATGCCACAGCAAAACTCTCCACCCCTCTCAGTAGCTGATCCACCAGGCGCTGGAAGGTGGCTGGCGCTTCCTTGAGGCCCAAAGGCAGGGCCAGGAACTCATAGAGCCCCAGAGGGGTGATGAAGGCCGAATTCAGCCTGGTATCTCCATCCAGCGGCACTTGCCAGTAGCCCTTGGTAAGATCCATGGTAGTGAGGTACCGAGCTCCTCCCAGCTTGTCTAGGAGCTTGTCAGGCCTGGGCATGGGGTAGGCATCGGATACAGTGATGGCATTAAACTTTCGATAGTCCACACAAAACTGGATCGACCCATTCTTTTTGGGGACCTGCACTACCGGCGAGGCCCAAGGGCTGGATCTCCCGCAAAGCCAGTATGTCCCTGACGTCTTTTTTTAGCTCCTGCACAGTTTTTCCTGTGACTCGGAATGGGGAGCATCTTATAGGTGGGTGCGATCCGGTCTTCACCCGGTGGATAGTCAGATTAGTGTGTCCAGGCTGGTTGGAAAACAGCTGTCGGTACAGATGCAGCACCCCTCTGATCTCAGCTTGCTGGGCAGGGGTTAGTCGATCAGAGAGGGGAATTGTTTCCACGGGGGGAGCCAGCTCTTGTTTCAGGTAATAGATTTACTAAAGGGTCATCTCCCTGCTCCTCCCAATGTCCACACACGGCCAACACCACATTCCCCCTGTCATAATATGGCTTCATCATATTGACATGGTACGCCCGGCGGTGGTGTGCCCGGTTAGACAGCTCCACCACATAGTTTACCTTCTTTAGTTGCTTGACAACCTGAAAGGCCCTTCCCAGGAGGCCTGTAGTTTGTTTTTCCTCACAGGGATGAGAACCATCACCTGATTCCTGACCTTTTGCTTCCTCTGGGCTCTGGCCAGATTTTTCCTGACCAGGCCCATGAACTTAGCAATTTTTTATGGAAGGTCAGGACATACTTCACCACTGACTTTTCATCGGGAGTGGTCTTCCCCTCCCATTCGTCTCTCATCAGGTCTAGGGATCCCCTTACCCTTCTGCCGTATAACAGTTCGAAAGGCGAAAACCCGGTAGACTCCTGGGTACTTCCCTGTACGCGAACAGCAGGTGAGGTAAATACGTGTTCCAATCCTGCGGGTGCTGGTTCATGTATCTTTTTAGCATCATCTTTAGCGTTCCATTGAACCTCTCCACCAGCCCATTGGACTGGGGCTGATACGCTGAGGCCCAGGTGTGCTGGATCCCACATTTCTCCCACAAGCACCGGAGCAGGGCTCACATGAAGTTGGACCCTTGGTCTGTCAAGACTTCCTTGGGGCACCCCACTGGGCTGAAAATGATTAGCAGCGCATCTGCCACGGTGTCTGCTTTAATGGACGATAAGGGCACTGCCTGGGTTAGCGGGTGGCGAAATCCACCACCACCAGAATGTATTTCTTACCCGACCGGGTTGTTTTGCTGAGAGGTCCCACTATGTTCATAGCCACCTTCTGGAAAGGCTCCTTTCTGATGGGCAAGGGTTTCAAAGACGCTTTCCCCTTGTCCCGGGCCTTCCCCACCCTCTGACAAGGGTCACAGGATTTGCAATACTGTTGGACAGTAGTAAAGACCCCAGGCCAGTAAAAGTTCTGCAGCAGCCTCTGCCTGGTGCACTGGATCCCCTGGTGCCCTGCGAGAGGGATGTCATGGGCCAGGTACACGAGCTTGCAGCAATATTTCTGGGGTCCAACAGCTGCCTCCTGATCCCCCATGACTCCATCTCCCCTGGGGGAGCCTACTCTCGGTATAGGAACCTCTCCTTGCAACCTCTTCCCATGGTTTGTACCGCACTGAGGTCAGCCAGGTCCCTTAGCTTCCGCAAGGAGGGATTTTTCTGCAACTCGTCATGGAACTCAGCGGCTGGGGAAGGGATGGGGATCGGCTCCCTCTCGCTGGCTGGGTCAGAAGCTGCAGCCCCTCTGAGCCTTGTTCCTGGTCACCTCCTCCCCACCAGGGTAGGGTTCTGTGCATCCGGTGTGCATCCCGAGGTCAGGGTGTCGTGCCTCTTGCCGGCTCTGGCTATGGGTCACAACCAGGGCACCCTGGGGGTTGCTTGGCCAGTTCTCTAGGTAGCCCCCCATTAACACCTCAGTGGGCAAATGGTGGTGTACCCCCATGTCCTTGAGGCACTTCTTGGCATCCCATTTCAGATGTACCTTCACCACGGGCATCTTGAATGGGTGCCATGTCCCACCCCACCCCCGTCAGGGTCAGATAGGTGTTGGACATCACCCGATCTGGAGCTAACTCCTCAGACCAGGCCAGCATCACCTCAGCGCCCGTGTCCCAGTATCCATTGACCTTCCTCCATTCCACCTTCAGGGGAACAAGGCACTTGCTCTGCAGGGACAGACCCGCGCCCACCTTGTAAAACGATAACCTTGTGTCTGGAGCATCCAGCCCCCCAGAGACGCTGGTCTGGGACACTCCTCCCTCCTGAGCAGGTGGGAAGCTGTCAGCCCCCCTTGCCTGGGAAGCCGGCCCCTCGTCTGGATGGGTTCCTACCCAGTTAACCCTGTGTGGGTTCAGTCTGCTCAGTCTGTCCCTGAGCTTGGGGCACTGGGTCCGTATGTGTCCTCTCTGGCCACAGTAATAGCAGCTCATGTCCCGTGGGTCCCCTCGAGCCGGTCGGTTGGTCCTGACGCTGGATGTTCCCCTTGGGAGGGGGTTCTCCATGGTTCCCCTTTGGGAGGTCCCAGGGTGACTTTCTCTCTGCATCATGGTGGATCTGACCCGATGGGACTTCTCCCTGCCACCCCCTGACCAGCTGTTCACAGACTCGTCAGCCAGCCGCCCTGCGCGTCGCAGGTCCTCTGGCTTTTTGACCACCAACCACAGCTTCAGGTTGGATGGACACTGTTCATACAATTGCTCCAGTACCATTAGGTTAAGCACGTCCTCCCTAGCTGGGGCCCCATCTGCCCACTTGTGGGCGTATCCCTGCATCCGGAGGGCCAGTTCTAGATATGTGACCTCAGGGGTTTTACGCTCACTCCGGTACATCTAGGGAGTCAGCCCAAACTCACGGAGCAGGGCCTTTTTCAACAGTTCATAGTTCCCTGCCTGCGCCCCTTTCATTCGGCTGTACATCGCCACGGCTTTGGGGTCCAGTAAGGGGGTGAGAAACTGGAGCCTCTGCCGGGTCAACCCTGTGCAGCTCGCAGGCCGTCTCACAGGCATTCAGGAAGTCATCTATGTCCTCCCCTTCCTTTCGCCGGGCCAGGACGCACTTATCAAATCTCCATGCAGTCCTGGGTCCCCCTCACTCACCGCAGCCGGGGGGTCGCTGCTCCTCAGCTTGGCCAGCTCCAGCTCATGCTGTCTCTGTCGCTCTTTATGCTGCCTCCGTTTTTTTTCATGCTGTCTTTGTTTCTCCCGTTCTGCTCGCTCCTTCATCAGTTCCTGCTGCCTCAACTCCAGCTCTTTTACCCTTATTTCCCATTTCAGCCACCTCAGCTCCAGCGATGGGGAGCTCTGCCGGGAGGATCCCCTGCTGGCCAGGGGGGTCACGGTGCCCGTGGTATTTACTGGGCTCCTCGCAGCCCTTCCCCTAGGATAGGTAGGAGGGGTCTCGGGAAGCCCGCAGCAGCCGGCTGACCACTCCCAGCTGGAACAGACTCCGGTGCCTGCGCTGCATCTGCCGGGCTGCTTCCCTCAGAGACAGGGATCGGTTCATTCGAGCGATCTTCCTCCTCCAGCTGTGCAATCAGCTGTTCTTTGGTGAGCATCCCACTGCGCAGCCCCCTCTGCCTGCACAGCGCCACCAGGTCGCTCTTAAGCTGCTTGCTGTACACCTGCTTGCTGGCCCCTCGCAGGCCTGGGTGCTCGCTGCTCCCCACGCTTTCCAGGGGGACCCCTTGTGTTCCAGCCCTTCTTCAGGTCCCCACCTCTCAGGGGTTAAGCGTAGCTCCTCCGCCCCCCGCTCCTCAGCACGCCTGGTCCCCATCAATCCCCCTTTGTTTCACTGCTTCCCAGTCACTTACTGCAGGACGCGCCATCCATGGGGTGCAGTAGATCCCACCGCTAACACCAGTTGTCACGGAGTGGGGGGAAGTCAGGGTCCTGCACCCCCCTCTTCCGGTGATTCACCGTGACTCTCAGCCAGCCAGTAAAACAGAAGGTTTATTAGACGACAGGAACACAGTCCCAAGCAGAGCTTGTAGGTACAACCTGGACCCCTCAGCCAGGTACTTCGGCGGGGGGCAGGTAGCTTAGACTCCAACCCTGGGGTTTCCCTTCGTTTCCCCAGCCAGTTTCAAAGTGAAACTCCCCTGCAGCCGTCTCCTGCCACCCTCCCCCCGGCTCCTCCTGCAGCCTTTGTCCAGTGTCCCGGGCAAAGGTGTCACCTGGCCCCCTCCCCCTCCCGGCTCAGGTTACAGGCTCAGGTATCATCCCTCAAATAAAGTCACCCCCTGCTCTCCCATCCCCCATGCAGACAGTCCCAGTAAAACTAGACGCATTCCCAGGTCAGTCCACCCCGCTCCCTACTGCGTCACAAACCCCATTTCCCACCGGGATCCCCCCAGCTGCTGGCCGCCCCGGTACCAGGCGTAGGAGTCGGTGGAGGGGAGGCTGCTGGTGTAACTGCACGTTAGCGTCACCGATTCCCCTTCCTGCAGGCTGGTGCCCGGTGATGCCGAAATACGGACACCTGTGGGGGCGTCTGGGGGGCGAGATGGAGACATGGGGAGTGAACAGAGAGTGGGGGGACCTGACCCAGAGCGGGGAAGGGATCCAGGGCAGGGGGTGAGGGGCAGGGCCTGGCCCATGTGGCTCCTGGGGGTGAGAACAGGCAGGGTGGCAGGGGGATAAGGGGGAGGGGTCCCCCAGAAGGGTCTGGGGGCTCAAGGCAATTGGGACAGGGCCCAGCTCAGTGTGGAATGGGGCCCGGGGCAGGTTGGGGGATGGGCAGTGTCCCGGAGGGGGCTGGGGGCCCAGGGCAGGTGTGTGTGTGGGGGACACGAACTGAATGTGTCGCTGATGGGCCCAGCCATGGGAGTGATGCAGAGGAGGTTGGGGGCCCAGCCTAGAGTCAGCAGCACAGGGGTTGACCGGACCCAGTTATTAGGAGGTGGGGGTGGAATGTGAGTCTGGGGCTCATGAGGTGGGTGGGGTGAAGCAGGGGGATGAGGTGGGGGCACACGGGGCTGCTCCAGGAGGCCGTGTGGGGAGGATCGGGGGCTGCGAGGGAGGAGGCTCTCGCCAGCCCTCGCTGCTTACGCTGAACTTCGACCGATTCCCTCGCAGAGAGGCTCAGATACCCCCAGCCGGGGCCGGAGACCCAGACCCCGCACGCGTAGCTCCCTCCGTCAGAGACGGCTGCCTTGTGAACACGTAAATCCTTCCTGGTTCCTGGCAGCCACACGTCCCCGCGGGACCAGACGTACCCGGCGACGGGCCGCAGGGCAGCAGCCTGGCAGCGCAGGGTAAAATTGTCACCTTCCCTCAGCGCTGCCTTCCCTGCCGGCCACGAAACCTCGACCCTGGACACGTTGGGGGCGACTGAGGGTAAGAGTCAGGTGAGAGTTTGTCAGAGAGGTCCCGGGACTGAGCGAAGGGGCAGGTCCTTCCCTGTCAAATCCCATGGGGCAGGAATATTTGCTGAAGCCCGATGACAGTTTTAGAGGGAATGGAACCCGGGAGTCCTGATTTTCAGCACCCCCTGCTCTCAGCGACAGATCCCCTCCCCTCCCAGAGCTGGGGAAAGAACCCAGGAGTCCTGACACTGAGTCTCACCCACTTTAACCCCTAGACCACCCCCATCGAAGAACTGGGGATACAAGCCAAGAATCCTGACTCCCTGCTCCCCCGCTCTAACCACTAGTCCTCCCTCTTCTCCCCTCCCTGTGTCAGGGATAGAACCCAGGCATCCTGGCTCCCAGCCCCCCTGCTCTACCCATGCCATGTCTAACAGCAGAGCTCACCTGTCCCCAGGGGCTGGGATTGGGCAGAGTCACACTCATCCCTGTATCCATCCACCTGGCATCTCAGCGCCGCGCCAGGGTCCAGCTGGGACGGGGATATTCGCAGCTCGGTCGCCCCAGCCCCACCCGGGGTTTGCCCTGGGCTCTGCCGCGCGCCATCTCGGTCGTACCAGGAGGGGCGATGGGGGCAGGTGTCCCCCACAGAGCAGGTGAGGGAGGATCCCGGTTCCAGTCGGCGCCGCAGGGAGGGCTGGCACGGATGGGCTGTGAGGAGAGGAGGGGTGAGGAGCCACTGAACCCTGCTGGGCCCTGGGGCTGGCACCTCCCAGGGGCCACGGCCTGGCTGCAGAGCGGGAAGCAGCCCCCAGGGGGTGGGCGCGGCCCAGCCTGGGAGCTCGACTGGCCGGGGCAATGAGGGCTCCTGGCAATGGGGGAGAGCAGCAAAATTTGGCCTGAGACACGGGGAGCGTTGGGTCTGCCCGGAGGGGGGCAGCCGCCAGTGGGGGCACCACACATCGGGCCTCAGACTAGAGCCCTAAGCGGGACTGTTTTGAATTCTGTCCTGTTCCTGTTATTCAAGTGCCCGGCTTTGGTTTTTGCATTTTCATCCCCCTCCCAGCTATAAAAACCTTCGATCCCACAAATCCCGCAAGAGAGACAGATTCCCCCACGCTGCTAAAAACCAACCGACCGACAGACAGACAGAAACCGGTGGGTGAAGACAGGATCGATACCAACGGAATTCAGACCCAATTTTTACCACTAAAAGAATCAAACAAATCTTGCTTGAGCCAGGTACAAACACACTGTAACTCCTGTTATCACAGAACGGGTCTCTGACCTGCCTTGGGCCGGTGCATTTCCCCAGGTTTGGAGCGAGGGAGAGAAACATGGAGAGGAAAGAGAAGCTCAAACGAAATATTTAGCAATTTCCCCAGTAGGCGACTCTTGGTACATTTGTGAGATTTAGTGTTTTCCCGCCAATTCCCACAGCCTGTTTTTTTGCCCACCTGAACCCCCCCCTCAACAAAGCACATTTTACCCGCTCCTGCTGTTCTGCCGGGGGGTCCTGCAGGGTCCCAGTCCCACTATCGGGCTCCCCCCGAGAGCCCCTCACGCCTGCTGCATTACGCTGGCTGCAGGGTCAGTCTCAGCGGCTCTTCAGCACAGGCCAAGGGTTAGACAGAGTGACGGGGACGTGGGTCTGACAACACAGCCCAGGAGTCTGACCCACAAGCCCCCCTGCTCTAACCACTATCCCCCCCTTCCCCTAGAGCTGGGGAGAGAACCCAGGAGTCCTGGTCGCTCCTCTAACCACTCCCCCAGCTTTACTCCTGGCTCCCAGCTCTAAGCACTTGGATTTCAGAGCAAGGCAGAAATGGAGCATGTGTGTGTATGTGAGAGAGAGAGAGACCTGGAGGGGTGGGGGTGGTGGGTCCTGGTTACCGGAGACATTGAGCCACTGTCCTGGCTGACCCGTCCATGCGTTACGGCTGCTGCTATCGCCCACTACTTCGAACCGGAAGCGGTAGGTGCCCTGATCGCTGGGGCGCAGCCCCGCCACCCGCAGGGAGCAGTTGTGCTGCTTGTTCCCCAGGTAGCGGACGCGCCCCTTGAAGGCAGCGTGGAAACGAGCCTCGTCCGAGTGATACACGGTTTGATTCCCGTTCCGTGTCCAGTTCACGGCACTGACCGTCCACCCTGCGGGGTAGGTGAAGGAGCAGGGGATGGTCACGCAGGAGCCGGCCCATCCAGCAAGGGGCCCTGGTGCGAGTGTCACACCCCACTCCTGGGCGTAGGCACCTGCCGGGGACAGGAATCGGGGATCAGACCGGCGCCCGGCCCCAGTGAGTTGGGGAACCCGCCCCGCAGGCTGGGCTGCCGCACAGATCCCGCCGGGAGAGGCCACCATCAGCTCAGCCCCCAAACCAGGGGCTTTAACACACAATGGGGGATGTTGTGTTGTGGGGCTGTCTGAGCCCCCCGCCCTCTCCTGGCGTGGGGGTGACAGTGAGCCCAGCCAGCGCCCCCCTGTGAATTGGGGAAGGGGAATTTCAGATGCCTCCCCCCACATCAGCCCATCCCGTGCCCGGCAATTAATCACCCCAGCCCCCAAATCACTCCTGTCCCCCCGAGTTCTCCCATTAGCCCAGGCTGACCTCCTCCCCCACATCTGCGCAGCCCCCCCATCTAATCTAATCTGTCCTCTGCATCCCATTAGTTCACCCCCCCAGCTCAGTCCCCCTAAATCCCTCCTCAGTTCACCTCCCAGTATCGCCCCTCAGTGCACCCCTCATCCCCTCTCAGTTCAGCCCCCGCATAGCTGGGTGTTTGGCCCTTGGGCCAGAGGCCCTGACGGCAGGAGGAGCTGCACCGGCGAGGGGTCAGGTTAGAGTTGCCAACTTTGGTTGGACAAATTCCTGGAGGTTTCATCACATGACAATCTTTAATTAAAGATTAATCTTTAAGTCCTGGATACTCAGGAAAATCCTGGAGGGTTGGCAGCCCTAGGTCAGGTGCTTCCCATGCACAAGGTGCCGGGTGCGGACGCGGGCAGGGCCCAGCCAGGCCGGAGCTGGGCGGACGGGCAGGGCAGGGAGCAGAGCTCTCCAGGCCAGCCCAGGAGACGCCCCGACTCGCGGGGGCAGCGAGAAGCCCGGAGGCAGGACGTGGCGCAGGGCAAACGGCAGCCCGGGGGCCGAGAGCGGCTGAGGCCCTCGCTGCTCAGCCCAGGGTGGCCGGGGCTAGACCAGGCTGACTCTGACCTGAGAACCAGGCGTGTTCTCCACCGGGTGAAACCAGCAGCGAGGACCCGGCCGCTCGGGGTCAGGGTCAAGGCCAGACGCCCCCTGGGCTTGAACTGGAGCCGCTGGCGCGAGTGGCTGGGACGTCCCTGCGCTGGAACCCGGTTCTAAGCCCCCTCCTGGCAGTGCAGACGCACTCCCAGGGCTGGGAAACGGTCCCCACCGGCCCCCTGGGTGGCAGCGCGGCGCGTCTGTGTGAATTACTCACCGCTCAGAAGGCAAAAGGCAGCGACCAGCACCAAGGCCATCTCCGTCCAGCACAGAGCGCTCAGCCGGCCTGGGGGGGACAGGGGCCGGGAATGAGTCACCTGCAGCATTTCTGGGTGACAGCTCGTCTGCGCCGGGCGATGGCGTCCGGCCGTGGGATCGGCTGCGTGATCAGGTATTTTACACCTAGAGCCCTTCGTAAAAGAATTTCCTAACCAGAAGGGAGTAAAGCCCAGAGATTGGCCAGATGGAGCAATGACTGGTTGCATTTCTATCCCTGTGTGCCTAGCAGGCCATGTGTGCAGGACTCATAGCCCCAGGTGTGAAATGCAGCCACCTCTGGGGCGGGGCGCGTGGCCGTTTGTCAACTCACAGCAAAGCAGAGGGCAGGTTCAGGGCAGGACCGAAGTACGGTTCCTATGTGGAGCTGACATGTGCAGGGAGAGTCAGGGAGGTGGAACAGAATAAACCACTTTGAGGTGTGGCAGGGACCCCAGGAAGACGTTCTGACCCCTTGGGATAGAGCCATGTGGGGAAGGGTATCACAGGCCCAAGGGGCAGGGTCGGGGTTCAGTGTCTCAGCTGGGAACAGCAAAGCCCCAGAAGCAGAGATCAGCCCTGACTACGAGGGGAGAGCCCCCTACAGAGCCCCCCGGCCCATCCTGCAGCTCCGCACCCCCTAGTGCTTCCTCTGCTGCTTCCTCTCCGATAGCTGGATTGTTTATCAGGTCCCGTCTCTGTGTGAATCTGTGACCACAGCCTGGGCAGAGCCAGTGTCTGATGTTATCCAACCGGTCTGAGAACGTCTCTCTGGGTAATGGGGCAACTGGCCAGTGAGGGTCTGAGGGCCTGGGTGTGTCTGAAAATAAATTTCCCTTTGCAGAGCTGGGACGGAACCCAGGAGTCCTGGCTCCCAGCCCCCAGTTCTACCCTAAACACCAGGCTCCCTCTCTGAACAGTTGATCAGTCTAGTGTCGTCTCCCCCATATGATCTCAGACACCTTCACAGCCTGCCCAGTTGTTGATCTGTTCACCAGCAGCGAAGTGCAGCCTGCTCTGGGGTAGGGCACGGCAGCTGTTTAACAGTGCATGGTAATGTTGCCCTGCCGTGTTCAGTCCCCATATCTTACACCGTGAGCTCATCGGGCGGAGTCTGGCTCTCACGCCGTGTTTAGAAGCCCCCAGTGTATTTTCAATGCTACCCCCAATGACGCTGTGAGAGTGTGGCCCAGTGGCTAGAGCAGAGCAGTGGGACAAAGAGCCCTGGGTTCTACTCCTAGATCTGTCATGGACCCAGCATACAATAGCGGGTCAGTCACTGCTCCACCCTGTGCCTCAGTTTCCTCTCCCACCTATTGTCTATTTCAATTGCCATTTCTATGGGGCAGGGACTGTCTCTGGCTGTGTCTGGGCAGCAACTTGCACAATGGGGCTTTGATCTCAGCCGGGGCCCCTCCCATAAGAATCTCTCACCGTTTAATCTCCTTTCAGTGATTTAGAGATGTGAAGAATCATTCTCCCCAAATCTGGCTTTTTGCCCCAAAACAAGGAACAGCAGCTTTTACCTGGGCCCTGGGCCTGAGTTAGCGGCTGGGACTCCGGTCTGATCCCACCACTAACACTAACGGGAGAGCAGGGAGGTTGGGGGCAGGTATCGAAGAATCATATTTGTCTACATCTGTGGCAATAGCCCCAGGCGCTGTGAGTGGCTGGTGGCTCAGAGGAGGGAAGGGAACCGTGATAGTGTGTTCCTGGCCTTTAAAAGCAACATACTTGCTGGTTTGGTAGCAATAAGGTCTAGGGGTTACAGTGACTGAGAATCAGGACTTCTGGTTTTTATCCCTAGCTGGGGGAGGGGCGTGGGGTCTAGTGGTTAGAGCAGGGGGGCTGAGTGTGAGGACTTGGGGGTTCTGGCTCCACGCACCATTTTTCCCGTGAGAGCCTTTCACTTTGTTGTCTTGCTGTGGCAGAGAAACTTCCCCTTTCTCTGGAAATTGCAAAAGCTCAGCCCCAGCGCTGGTTCCATGGGGTGTGTGTGTGATGGTGCCTGTTCCTTTTAACCCCATCCAGCCCCAGAGACTCCCCAGCCACAGGCCAAAGGGGCTGCTGGGTCAGAGTTCGAAGGACCACGACCCCCGTGCTCTGAGAGACCCTGGGGAAGGGATGAGGCTTGGTCCTGTTCTAGCACTGGCCACCTGGGATCTCAAAGCATCTGAGGAGCCGCTCAGCCCTCGGAGCGAGAGGAGGGCCCCCATCCCGCAGGGGTTAAGGGGCAGAACCAAGACTGGAATCCAGGAGTCCTGACTCCCAGCCCCACTGCTCCAACCCACAGGACCCCACTCCCCAGGGCCGGCTTTAGGAAGTTTGGGGCCCAATTCGAACAGTTTTGATGGACTCTCAGCAGGGATGTCTAAAAAAAAAAACACATGTAAAAAAACATGTGAGGCTTGTACTCACTGGACAGTGCTCTGAAAGAACTCAGTTTCCCCAGCTGTGCCTTGAGCTCAGCTGA
Organism: Mauremys mutica; assembly: GCF_020497125.1. Classification (NCBI taxonomy): domain Eukaryota; kingdom Metazoa; phylum Chordata; order Testudines; family Geoemydidae; genus Mauremys; species Mauremys mutica. The sequence continues at coordinate 13,588,833 of NC_059088.1, forward strand.
CGTAAAGCTCCCCGTCGGAGCTGGGCATTGTCATTATTATTCTTCACCCTAGGGGGACCCGGACGAGGTCCAGTACTCGGCCATCCAGCTGCAGCCTCCCACCCAGAGAGCAGAGCCTGCTGCTGACCTCACCTGCGAATACGCTGCTATTAAGCGCTAGCGTCCAGCTGCGGCTCACCTGGTGCCTCCCCCCATGGCCGCCAGCCAACTGCACACGCTTGCTGCTAGCGCCGGCTTCTCGGCCAGGGATCCCGCGAGGCAGCAGAGGGGCAAGGAGGAGACACGAGACAAACAGATTTCCATGGCCAGAAGGGGCCAGTTTGGTCAGCTGGTCTGACCTGGGCCAGAGCCAGGGGTGGCTCTAGGCAGCAGCAAAGCAAGCACCTGCTTGGGGCAGCTCATTTGCAGGGGCGGCAGGGGAGCTGAGAACCAACAGGGGGCTCTGGGAGCTGTAGTTCCTTGGGTAGCTCCCTGCCTATAGAGGCAGCCCTGGAGCAGGGAACGAACTACATTTCCCAGCATTCCCTTGGCCACTACGAACTGTAAACAAAGGAGGGGGACCTCATAACTTAAAAAAAACAGGACACTCCACGGGGAGGGAGGGTAGCCCCCCCTCGGCACCATCCACTCCCTCCGACTGCCCCCCACAGAAACCCGAACCCATCCAACCCCCGCCCCCGCTCCCTGTTCCCGGATCACCCTCTCCTGGGACAAAAAACCTAGAGCCAGCCCTGCCCAAGTGATCTCTGTGTGTCTGGAACTGGGGGGCCGCGCAGCCGGACGCAGGATTCCACCGGAGGTCGCCCCTGAATGTGGGGGGTCGGCTCTGGCCAGGGCTGGCTCTAGGTTTTTTGCCGCCCCAAGCAAAAAAAATGTTGGCTGCCCCCTGTCCCAGCCCTGGGCTCCCCCTCACACCTCCCCTGCCACCCCAGCGCTGGGCTTCCTCCTTCCCCCCCACCAGTGCCCTCTCCCCACCCCCGGAACCCTCTACCCCTTCTCCAACCCCGCAGCCCCCTTACCATGCAACTCAGACCAGCGTGTCTGGCTCCGTGCAGCGCCAGACACGCTGCTGCATACATGCTGCCCTCCCTCCCCATGGAGAGTCCTGTTTTTTTAATGTTATGAGGTCCCCCTCCTTCCTTTCCAGTTGATAGTGGCCAAGGGAATGCTGGGAAATGTAGTTCGTTCCCTGCTCCAGGGCTGGCTCTATAGTCAGGGAGCTAACCAAGGAACTACAGCTCCCAGAGCCCCCTGTTGGTTCTCAGCTCCCAGGCTGGATCCCTGCCGCCCCTGCAAATGGGCTGCCCCAAGCAGGTGCTTGCTTTGCTGCTGCCTAGAGCCGCCCCTGCACTTGGGGAGGGGCCAGAGAAGAGCCAGGAGAACGACTCCAGGATGGGAAGCCAGGCCTGAGTCAGACGCCAGGCGCTCAGTCTATCCAGCGTCACACGGAGAAGGCTGAGGGGTGACTCAGTCCCCTCTAGAAATACCCCCAGGGACAGAGATCTGGTGAGAGCGGCCGCTCCGTCTAGCAGGCCAAGATCCAGCAGGCGGGAAGGTGAAGCTCGACAAATTCAGACTGGAAACAAGGTGGGAATTTATACCAGGGAGGGGAATTAACCCTGGGAACAATTTACCCAGGGCTGGGGCAGGTTCTCCGTCAGGGAGGCCGCTCATCTGGTTTTCACCCGGACAGGCTGGGTTTCGGCTTGTGTGTCCGGGGGCCACGTGACAACCCTGGGGTCCATTTTTTTTAATCTGGGGGGGAAGAGGCAGAGCAGGGATGAGGCCTGGGGGCAGAGGCTGAGAAGGGGGCGGGGCTCTGAGGGAAGAGGCGGAGCAGGGTGTGGGGCTTTGGGGGTCAGTTACCAGCCATTACAAAAGTGGAAACCCTGTTCTCCACTGGTGGCAATTCTGCCGTCGAGATGGGATGTTTTGCTTAAGAGGCGACTCCAGTTCAGCCCGTGATGAATTCAGGGCAGCCCCACGGCCTGGGCGACACACGAGGCCGGGCTGGGTGATCTCCCCGCCCCCGGCTGAGCTGAGAATCTGGGAATTAGGCTCCAAATTCAGGCTATTTTCATTGGGGATGCTGACAATGCGTGTTTTAAGAGTTATAAAGTGTTCACTCTTGACACATGCAGTCATGAAATAAATATTGGCTGACACCCGCCCCACACACACAAGTTCCTGCAATTAGCACAATTTAAATTGATAAAATTAGATTAAGGCCATAATTTTGCACAATTGTGAAAATGTAAAATCAATCAAAATCTGAAACACGCTTAAGAATAAATATTGATATTATTGAAATTAGGGCTGTCGATTAATCACAGTTAACTCACGCCATTAACGCAAAAAAGTTAATCACAGTTTTAATTGCACTGTTAAACAGTAGAATACCAAGTGAAACGTGTTAAATATTTTGGATGTTTTTCTACATTTTCATATATATTGTATTCTGTGTTGTAATTGCAATCAAAGTGTGTGTTACTTTTTATTACAAATATCTGCACTGTAAAAATGATAAACAAAAGAAATAGTATTTTTCAGTTCACCACACACAAGTACTGTAGTGCAATCTCTGTCCTGAAAGTGCAACTTACAAATGTAGATTTTTTTTGTTACATAACTGCACTTAAAAACCAAACGATGTAAAACGTTAGAGCCTACAAGTCCACTCAATCCTACTTCTTCAGCCGATTGCTAAGAGAAACAAGTTTCTTTACATTGATGAGAGATACCTCTGCCAGATTCTTTACAACATCACCAGAAAGTGAGAAGAGGTGATCACAAGGCACTTTTGTAGCCGGCATTGCAATGTGTTTAAGTGGCAGATGCGCTAAACATTCATATGCCCCTTCATGCTTCGGCCACTATTCCAGAGGACATGCTTCCATGCTCGTGACACTCATTAAAAAAATAATGCATTAATTAAATTTGTGGCTGAACTCTTTGGGAGAGAATTGCATGTCCCCTGCTCTGTGTTACCTGCATTCTGCCATATATTTCATGTTATAGCAGTCTCGGATGATGACCCACCACTTTCACTGCAGATTTGACAAAACGCAAAGAAGGTACCAATGTGAGATTTCTAAAGATAGCAACAGCACTCGACCCAAGGTTTAAGAATCTGAAGTGCCTTCCAAAATCTGAGAGGAACGAGGTGTGGAACACGCTTTCAGAAGTCTTAAAAGAGCAACACTTGGATGCAGAAACTACAGAGCCCGAACCACCAGAAAAGAAAATCAACGTTCTGCTGGTGGCATCTGACTCAGATAATGAAAATGAACATGCGTCGGTCTGCAGTGCTTTGGATTGTTATCGAGCAGAGCCCATCATCAGCATGGACGCATGGCCCCTGGAATGGTGGTTGAAACATGAAGGGAGATATGAGCCTTTAGCGCATCTGGCACGTAAATATCTTGTGATGCCGGCTACAACAGTGCCATGCAAACACCTGTTCTCATTTTCAGGTGACATTGTAAACAAGAAGCGGGCAGCATTATCTCCTGCAAATGTAAACAAACTTGTTTGTCTGAGCAACTGGCTGAACAACAAGTAGGACTGAGTGGACTTGCAGGCTCTATAATTTGACACTGTTTTCTTTTTGAATGCAGTTTTTTATGTACACAAATCTACATTTGTAAATTCAACTTTCATGATAAAGAGATTACACTACTCTACTTGTATGAGGTGAATTGAAAAATACTATTTTTGTATTTTTTTAAAGTGCAAATACTTGTAATAAAAATAAATATAAATTGAGCACTGTACATGTTGTATTCTGTGTTGTAATTGAAATCAATATATTTGGAAATGGAAAAACATCCAAAAATGTTTAAATAAATGGTATTCTGTTATTGTTTAAGATTACAATTAGTTGCATGATTAATTTTTGTAGTCACTTGCCAGCCCTAGTTGAGATTATAAACCAGTAAAAATCTCACACTCTCTATAACGAGGTCTCTCTACATACTGTGCCCTGCTTTTGTAACAATCACATCTGCCCCGGATTATTTGATTCTTATAAGCGGTCGCTTCTTGCAAGCAGAGTACAGGTATGATTTTGTCCCAGTTGTTTTGCTCACTTCTTTTGATATGCAATTGATTCTTATAACAGTGATTCTTAAAACTGGAGTGCTCTGTATATCTATCAAATCTGTATAGGCTGCACCTATATATCCATATAGCCACATATATGTCGCTCTGCATTGGTGTTCGAGAAGATAGGGACCAGAAATGACCCGGCTCTAGGAGCAGGAGATGGGGACTAGAAACAAGTGAACATGTTCACACACAACTTTTTGTGATAGAAAACACATGTTTGGCGCCACCAAAACATCGCGTGATTTCAGGTGGGTTTTGCCAAACTGTTTCAGTAGAAGCTAAAACCCCCAGACCCTCATATGGCTTCAGTCCAAAATGATTTTTTTTGTGTTTCAAAAATTCCTTTTAATGTGTTGTTTTTAAATCAAAACCATTGAAAATCAGTCAGACGGGACAGGAATTTTGTTTCCGATTTTTCGGCATTGCTGGCAGGCCACTCCCTGCCCGCCAAGCGAGCCGTGGGGTGTCTGGACAGGAGAAATTGCCCCAGGATTGTCCACAATCCTGGGGGTGGTTTAATTTGTCGGGTGCTGAATTCAGCTGCTGCCCAGGGGCTCGGTTTTCAGCGGTTGGGGGGTTTGCTCCAAATCAGGCCTGGAGGTGGCGCCTCGCAGGGCAGCACAAAAATAATCAGTTCCCAGATCCCTGGGGGGAGGTGAGAATCCGGGGCTGGCAGCAGCTCAACCGCACCCTCTGCTGGGGGGTCCGAGGAGCGAAGGATCTCAGGGTGCGGGATGGGGAGGAAGCCTTGGAATGGGGGTTGTGCTGAGATCTACAGATCCATGGGGCGGCCTCGTGTGGATCCCCTGTGCAGGGCTGGGGGAGGAGGGGGTGGGGGGTTCGGTGTTTGGTTTTGTTCTGTGATGCGGTGAAACTGGGACTGATTTTTTTTTTTAATGGAAAAGCCACAGAGAGAGGCAGAGCCAAAGCAGCCGGTGGGTCAGGCCCTTCCCCCTCCCTGGCGCTGTGGGAGACCCAGATTCAAGCCCTTGCTCTGTTTGATTCACACTGGGGCAGCGGGGCCAGCCCTGACTGCCAGGGGAGAGCCCCCACCCCACCCCGCCCCCTGCAGCACAGCGCCCCCTAGTGCCCCCACCCCACCCCCTGCAGCACAGCGCCCCAAAGTGAAATTGACGGTACATCTGAGGACTGGCTGGGGACACCACTGATGCCTTCCAGCCCCACCCCCGCAGCTCATCTCTGCTCAGTGTACCACAGACTGAGCCCCTGGTATGGGGGGAGCTGGTAGGGGGGAGGAGGAAGTGGGGGCTCCATAGACTCCCTGGCCTAGGGGGTAGATTGGGGGACCCTGGTGCAGAGGAGAAATGGGGGGGGGGCACAGAGAGCCCTTGCTAAGGGGAAAGAGGTTTCAGGTTGCCCTACAGTTCTCCGCCCCGGTGCACCCCATGGGGCTGGGTTAGCCTGGGAGCAGAAGAGGGTGGGGACCTTGGCTCCGTGTGTCTAGGTAGCACATAGCACAATGGGTCTGCACAGAGCTAGGAAAAGAACCCAGGAGTCCTGGCTCCCAGCCCCTGCTCTAACCACTAGCCCCCACTCCCATGGGCACGAGAAGGTGCAATTACCTTATAGCGCGTCCTGCAGCCGCGGCTCCGGCAGCCGATCTGGCCAGGGGGAGCTGAGCAATCAATCCGGCGGCTTTGAAGGGCAAAAGGGGAAGTGGCACCGGGCGGGCTGGGGGTGAGATTTCTGAGAAATTGATATGTACCAGGCTTGTTATCTCAAGGGGAGTCTCTGACACGCTTCAAACCAAACACACGGCTTCAGGCAGAACAAACAAACAGATTTATTAACGATAAAAATAGATTTTAAGTGAGTATAAGTCAAAGCAGAACAAGTCAGATTTGGCGGTCAAATAGAAAAGAAGGAAAACCCCATTCTAAGCTGATCTTAACACTTTCATCCGACGGAGTGGGGATTCACCCACGAAAGCTCATGCTCCAATACGTCTGTTAGTCTATAAGGTGCCACAGGACTCTCTGCTGCTTTTACAGATCCAGACTAACACGACCACCCCTCTGATACTTAACACTTCCAGTGACCTTACAAACTGAGACGCTTCTGCCCACAGGCTGGCTGGGTGCTCTGCAGCCAGGCTCTCCCCTTTGATCAGCGCTTCAGTCACTTGGTGCTGGTGTCTGTAGCTGTAGGCGGAAGAGAGAGGAAGAGCCTGGCAAACGTCTCCCCCTTTTATCATGTCCTTTCTTCCCTCTTGGCTTTGCCCCTCCCCCCTTCAGAGTCAGGTGAGCATCACCTCATCGCCGTCCCAAACTGCCCAAAGGAAGGGGGGTGACTCCTTCGAGAGTCTAACAGATTCTTTTGTTGCTGCCTAGGCCAGCGTCCTTTGTTCCTGTGAGGCTGGGCTGGGCTTGTCCCATCCATGCCCTGATGAGGTGTGAACTGCCCCTCTGCTCTTGGAGAGTTTTTGCTTGGGCTTATCTTAAGCCATGAAGACACATTTTCAGCATCATAACTATATACATGAAATTATAACCTATAACACGCCTATAACATTACTGTAACAACAACAACAATTACTATAACATCACTATGACAACAGTTAATCATGAACCTTCCGAAGACACCTGCTTGCATGATTGCAGGAGCGGCGCCAGGGTTTCTGGCGCCCTAGGCAGAATTCGGGGGGCGGCATTTTGTGCGCTCCCCACAGGGCGCACGGGAGCTTCCGGTTCCACTCCCATCATGCCGCTGAAGAAGAATCCTCCGCCGAAATGCCGCAGGCGACAGTGGCAGTTATTGAGCTGCTCAATTGCCTGCTGCTGTTTTCCGTGGCATGTCGGCAGAAGGTCCTTCTTCGGCGGCGCGACGGGAGCGGAACCGGAAGCTCCCGTGCGCCCCGTGGGGAGCGTACAAAATGCCACCCCCCGAATCCTGGCACCCTAGGTGACCGCCTAGGGTCGCCTAATGGAAGCGCCGGCCCTGCCTGATTGCACAGAACGTGGGGGTGCAGGGTGTTCCCACGAGCTACAGAACGTCACAGGTATTTCCACTGTTTTTTATAAAGATGATACAGAAAAATAAATGACCCAATCCCTGCATTTCGGAGCTATTTATTCCCAGTTGAGTTCTCCAGTGAAGTGACGGCCATGTCACCCCCAACTACGGGTCTGGCCTCATTCATTCCAATGGAGCTATGGCTGCTTGACCCCAGCATAGATGCCGACTCCATGGGTGTGCTGGGGCTGGAGCACCCACTGGGGAAAATGGGTGTGGCCTTGAGGGAAGGGGTGGAGCCTGGGGATGAGCCAGGGGTCAAGCCCCCCCCCGGCACAATGGAAAGTCGGCACTTGTGGACCCCTGCTGGGATCTGGCCCCCTTGAGCGATGGCTTTAAGGTCCCGGACGTGCAGAGGGGTCCCCGGCTGGTCGGGATTTCAGCAGAGCTCAGTGGGAAACGGCTTGGGGTAAGACCAACTCGTTGTAAATATCCTGGGTCCGTCCTTGGAGTTCCTGTAGCCCAAACAGAGAGCCAGTGAGATCCCTGCTCGACGGGCCCAGGGCCAGCGGGGTGGGTGCTGCCAGGACCGGACACTCTGTGGCTGGGGGAATCTCCCCTGAGCCGGCAGCAGGACGGGGTCTCACACACACACTCGGGCAGCGCTGGTTCCACCCAGAAGGGGGCAGGGATTTGCACTGCGGGGGATGGGGAGGCTGCAGCCGCACACACCCCCCCTGCCAGCAGGGGGCAGCAGGGCCCGGGGGGAGGGTAACAGACCCTGCACTCACCTCATAGGGTGACTCCATCTCTGGCCCTAGGGAAAACTCAGCACCTCGTGGGAAAGGGAAAATGGTTTCTATTAGATCTGGGTCCCCCCAAATCACCAGCCCCCTCTATCCTCCAGCTGTTTTCCACCAGCCCCCCACACCACTGGCCACCCACCCTCTGTAGCCTTTATCTAAAGTGAATGCCAGTGAGGTGACATTGCAGCGGTGAGGGGCCGGTGCTGGCGGCTGCCGTCTCCGCTCAGCAGAGTCACCTCGGCCTGGTTTAAATCCAGCGTCACCGGGACACAGGGAGACCCAGGCCAGTAACACAGACAGTGGCAGGAACAAGGTCCCGTCTCTGCTCAATTGTATAAAGTCGCCAGCTGAGTGATGACTGTCACCGCGTGTCCAACTCCTAGAGCGATCCATGCACCAGCGAGAGCTACACACGGACTCGCAGCCTCAAAGGCAGTGCCAGGGGCTGCTGTGTCTCCTGTGGATCGATCGACAGCAGAGGGATGGTTCCCGCTGGAGTTTTCCCATAGGGAGCTCAATTACCCCGCTCTGGGCACTAAGCCCTGTAATAACGCCCCTGCCCAGCGGGGTGCCTGCACTAACCACTGCATTTAGCTGCCTCCCCTGTGTAAATGTGACGCCCTTTGCATCGCGCCAAACCCATCCGGCAGCTAGTGAGTTAGAGCAGGGGGCTGGCAGCCAGGACTCCTAGGTTCTCCTCATTGTACAGATGGGGAAACCGAGGCCCAGAGCCACACCACGAACTGAACAGGGAGTTTAGTGCTGGGAATCAAACCCCGATCTCCTGAGTCCCAGTTCGGCACCGAAGCGCCCGGCCAGCCTGCCCCTCGCTGCCAGCTCTGTCACTCTGCTGCTTCCAGGCTTCCTGTGTCAATGCAACCAACCCGTTGAGGTGCCCGAGTCCCTGATCGCTTGGACGGGGGCCTGTCTGTCCATCCCGTGCCGGTATCAACCCTGTGTCCTGAACCCCAGAAGGCCAAATAACCCGACCATCAGCTCCCTGGCCTGGTACCTGAACCCTGGGTACGACCCTGAGAAGAAAGATTTCAGTGGCACCGTCCTGTATAAACACAACGCCGCCATCAGCCCGGCCTTCGCAGGGCACGTGAGGGTCCTGGGGGACCTGGAGAGAGATTCCAGCCTGCAGCTGTCTGACCTGCGGGCCCGTGAGAACTGCTCCTACGGTCTGAGACAAATCACCTCGAACCCCAGGAAGAAGTGGGAGGAGAAGTGGATGATGAGGATCAGTGTGAACGTGATGGGTAAGAGGGAAAATCCTGGGCTTCCTTGTAGGAACAGACTGAAGACTCACAGCCCAGCCCAGCCCAGCTCTAACCACTAGACCCCTCTCCACTCCCAGAGCTGGGGAGAGAACCCAGGAGTCCTGGGCCTTGTATAATGGAGGAATGAGTCACTCACCTGCGGTACTTTTCCCATGTTCATCGGCTGGCTGTAGATGTGGGATTGCCCGGTGCCACGGAAAGAGAGAACGTTAGGGGGCTGGGGATGGCGTGAGGCATTTGGTTGCTAGCGCTGGGTCGGCTGCAGCGCCGTGGCTGGGGATTGGACAGGCTGCGTCGGTCGACAGCGCAGAACCCCTGTGGGTCAGTGGCTGGGGGGGACCCCTGGGCTAAAGCTCCCCAGACCTGACATGAACCATGGATTTGGGGAATGGGGCCTTTCCCCTCTAGGGCAGTGTTCTGGGGCGCAGCACCCCAGGGGGCATGGAGGGACTTTCGGGGTGGCATGACAGGGCTAGAGCCAGCCCCCATGGGGGTGGGGCAGGAGCGCCACCCAGTCTCCCTCTGCCCCAGCCCCAGCTCTGGCCCCAGTCCCAGCCCCCAACAGCAACTCTGGCCTTGCTCCTGGGGGGTCGGGGAGGTGGACAGATTCCATTATAGGTAAGGGAGGGTGTGACAGGAGAAGTTTGGGGACCCCCTCCTGTAGGGGTATTGGTGTCATCCAGGCCCTGTCCTGAGCAGGGCTTCCCACCCCAATGGGGACACACACAGTACGGTTCATGCCCTCCAGCAGGGGGCACCAGGGACACACACACACATGTATCAAGGTCACCCTGTGTGACATTCTCCTAATGTGCAGGCACTGACCCAGGCCCAGCCCTGTAGGATATCATAGAATATCCAGCTTGGAAGGGATCTCAGGGGGTATCTAGTCCAACCCCCTGCTCAAAGCAGGACCAATCCCCAGACAGATTTTTAGCCCAAATCCCTAAATGGCCCCCTTAAGGATTGAACTCACAACCCTGCATTTAGTAGGCCAATGCTAAAAGCACTGAGCTACCTGTCCCAGGGCCAGGCCCTACTCTTATCTGGGGGGCTGGTACTTCAAGGCAGGCAGAAGTGAGGCCGCAAGCCACATCTCTGGGACTGCTCCGTGATATTTAATAACAAAGGAAAATGCACAGAGCCCCCCCAACCTCCTTCCCGCCCCCCAGATAAACTACCCAGGGGATTGGAAAGACCTTCTGTCCTGCCAATGGGAGGGGGAGGGATTTCATAATCCTGTTTTATGGAAGAGTAAATTTAGGGACAGAGCTCATCTAAAATCATGTAGCAAGTCAGCAGAAGAGCTGGGCATAGAACCCAGGAGTCCAGGCTCCCAATCCCCACTTTTCTTACCCACTAAACCCCACTCCCCTTCCTGGGCCAGGCATTGAACCCAGGAATCCTGGCTCCTGGCCCCATAGACGCACTTACCGCATTGCTGCTCATTCCCTGGCGTTTGCGCCGCATCTTACTGCAAAGAAAGGAGACCAACAGCTCAGAGGCAAAACATCATCTCCTTCGGTTCAGGGGGGAAGGAACAGGACAAAGGCTCCCACAAAACAGAACCTCCTGCCTGGGCTCGACCCCTGCTCTCCTGACGACCAGCCCAGCCGTTTCACCAGGAGGCCACCCAGCCCTTCCCAGGCCCCTTGCGGGTGTCAGGTATCTGCGTGGGACCCGACCACCACCATTCAATCACCTCCCCCCAGCTGGGTTTCGATGCATCTGAATTGGCTCAGCAATTCTCAGTCCTGGATTGCGCGGGGTTCTCCGGCAAAGGCCAGGGGGAGGGGATGGGGATTGCCAGAGATCAGAGACGTGGATATTACCCGTTTGCCAAAGCGCAAATACCTCCAAGCTATGACGCCGACCAGCCCCACCAGCAGCAATAGGACAAGCGCAACTGTAGGTCCTATGATGTACTTGGGAGCCCAATCAGGGCGAGTGACTGGAAAGGAGGGTTATTGGATCAACCCTGCAGAAGAGTTTTGAAGCCCTTTTGCTGATGGGTGGCAGCTGGGTAACAACCACACAGTGAGGCTGCCTGGGGATGGATCATGACCCATGGTGCTAAGATGCAGCCACCTCTGGGGTGGGGCAGCTCCCCCAGTGGTAAGGTGCGGACACCTCTAGGGTGGAGAAAGGATTTAGGACCTAAAATAACAGTGGGCAGAAAGGAACAGAGAGCAAATCACTGGGGCAAAGGCTGAGTCTTGGGAGCTGTAGCATGGGATTGTATCCTCCCCACACCGCACCAACCTCAGCTGGTTCCAATGATCTGCCTGTGGCTTTATAGACACCAGACCTGATGCTCAAATGCAAAACCCTCCCCTCTCAGAACCCCCAACCTCCTCTATAGGCTGTGCTGCCCAGCTGGATTACATCTCCCATGATGCACCACTATCTCCCCTCTTGGTGATGGAGAGGGTGCCTCATAGGAATCCATAGCCAGGGTGCATCATGGGAGATGTAGTCCCAGAACCTTGTATCCTCATTCTCCACTATAGGCCAAGGTGTCTGTCTGGACTACATCTCCCATGATGCACTACGAGCTCCCCTCTGGGTGAGGGAAGGGGGTGCATCATGGGAATGCTAAACCACAGTGCATCATAGGAGATATAGTCAGGCTAGAGAGCCTGGCCCACAGAAGAGAATGGGAGCACAAAGTACCAAAACTACAACTCCCATCAGGCCATTTTCAATTGAAATATTTTGGTTTTTGACATTTCTATGAAAAGTGGAGCTTTCCCATTGGAAAAAAAACCCCATTTCCTGGCCAGCTCTATGCGAAACTTTGGGTTTTTTTTAATGAAAACCAAGCTCTCCCAAAATCCCATCATTCCAGGTGCATCAGGAGTCCTTCGGGGTGGTGCATCATGGGACTTGTAATTCCTGTGACTCTCGTTCTCGGTCTCCCCTGTTGGCCGGGCTGTCTGGCTGAACTACATCTCTTATAATCCACCGCCTGCTCCCTATTGGAATCCCTGGCTGTGGTGCATCATGGGAGATGTAGTCCAGCCCCTGCCTGTTTGACTAAAGGGCTGGAGGAATCACAGCCAGGCTCCCCGAGACCTCTGGCAAAGGCAGTGATGGGCACAGGGAAGGATGAGCCATAGAATCTAAGGGCAGAAGGACCAGCTGGGTGACAGGACTCCCCGGAATTCATTCCCACTTGAACGAGAGCAAAACACCCCAGCGTGATTTAAACATCCCCCGGGGCGGAGAATCCACCACATCCCGAGATCGTTGTTTCAATGTCAAATTCTCCTCCCTGTTCAACATTTGTACCTTATTGCCAGGCTGAATTTATCTAGCTTCAGCTTCCAGCCCCTGGGTCTCTGTCTGTTCGGCCGCCGGGCCCATGATCAACGTTCTCTTCTCCGCGTAGGATCTGCCAGACAGGGCTCACGTCCCCCCTTCCCCTTGTTCAGCTAAACAGACGGAGTCCTGGAGTCTCTCACCCCAGGGCCCCCGACTCCGTCTCCTGGCTCGTCTCTGACCCCTCCCCAGCTGATCAGCACCTCCTGGGAGGGCGGGCCCCAGAACTGGGCACAGGACCCCGGCTGTGGTTGCACCAGGGCCAGATCCAGGGGGGAAATCCCCCCTCTGCTCGATTCCAGATTGCCCTGTTCACGCATCCCGGGATCGCGCTAGCCCTCCTGGCCACCGCGGCGCTGGGAGCTCCTGGTGAGCTTGTGATCCACCGTGATCGTCACGACGACCCTCCCGCGCTGGGCCTGCGGCACAAAGGCACAACCCCAGCCCGTCCCCCACCCCGGAGGTCTCTTTTCACACATCCCCGGCACTTACACCCCACAGTGATGTTGATGGGGGGGGGACGGGGACTGGCCGATCCCATTGTCGGCCTGGCAGTGATATTCCCCAGCCTGCTCCGCCGTGACGTTCTTCATCACCATTTCCTGCCGGGATCCCCCCAGCTGCCGGCCGCCCCGGTACCAGGCGTAGGAGGTCGGGGCAGGGAGGCTGCTGTTGTAGCTGCACGTTAGTGTCACCGATTCCCCTACCCGCGGGCTGGTGCCCGGCGCTGCCGTAACACGGACACCTGTGGGGGCGTCTGGGGGGCGAGACGGAGACACGGGGTGTGAACGGAGAGAGAAGAAGTCGGGGGGGACCTGACTCAGGGCGGGGAAGGGATCCCCGGCAGGGGGTGAGGGGCAGGAACGGCCCATGTGGCTCCAGTGGCTGAGAACAGGCAGGTGGAATAGGGATAAGGGGCAGGGGTCTCCCAGAAGGGTCTGGGGGCTCAAGACAGGTCAGGGTGGTGCGAGACAGGGCCTGGCCCAGAGAGAGCTGGGGGCCTGGGGCATGTGAGGATGTGACAGGTCCTGGACCCTACGGGACTGGGGATCTGGGGCAGAGGAGGAGGCAGAGACTCTCCCACAATGGTCTGGGGGCACAAGGTAGATGGAGGGGCAGGGCCTGGCCCAGTGGGGATTGAGACCCTGGGTCAGGTGGGGGGATGGGCAGGGCCTGGCCTGGTGGGGGTTGGAGGCTGGGGCCAGGTGTGGTGGGGACACAAACTGAATTTGTCGCTGCTGGGCCCAGCCACAGGAGAGATGCAGAGGAGCAGGGGGACCCGGCCCGGAGCCAGCAGCTCTGGATTGACCAAACGTGGTGATTAGGAGGCTGGGGCGGAATTTGACACTGGGGCTAATGAACTAGATGGAGCGAAGCAGGGGGGATGAGGTGGGGGCACGCGGGGCTGCTCCAGGAGGCCGTGTGGGGCGTATCGGGGCTGCGAGGGAGGAGGCTCTCGCCAGCCCTCGCTGCTTACGCTGAACTTTGACCGATTCCCTCGCAGAGAGGCTCAGATACCCTCAGCCGGGGCCGGAGACCCAGACCCCGCACGCGTAGCTCCCTCCGTCAGAGACGGCTGCCTTGCGAACACGTAAATGTTGTGTATTTGGTTGTCATGGTTTTTGTTGCTATGGCAACTGAGTTAGATTATTATGGGTTAGCTCAGCCGGTTTCAACCAGCTGAGTGAGCTCTCTGTATATCTGTAAATAAAATGGAGGTTTTGGTTAGCTGCCTGCTCTCTGGCCTCAAGTGATTGCTTCCTACACCGGCTGCCCCAAGGATATAACACTGGCGACGAGGGTGAGACTCGGTGCTGCTCCAGTAACAGAAGGAAGTAGAAGTTAAGGTAAAGAACAAACAAACAAAAAAAGCTGCTTGTTTGCACTGACTGTGAAAGTGAAACTAAAAATCATGGCTACTCTGACCAGGCCCCTGGAGCCTTTTGATGAGAATACAGAGCAGTGGCATGTGTATACTGAGCGTTTTGAGCTTTTTGGTATTGCAAATGACATTACAGAAGCGAATATTCTTAACTGTTGTAGGGGCTAAAACCTACTCTCTGCTACGCAGCTTACTACACCCTGTTAAGCCTGAGACTAAATCTTACAGTGACATTGTGGAAATCCTGGGGTCTCATTTCTCCCCAAAACCACTGGTAATTGCTGAAAGATATAGGTTCCACAAAAGAGACCAAAAGGAAGATGAAACAGTTGTACAATTTGTAGCCATTTTAAAAAAGCTAGCAGAACACTGTGAATTTAAAGAGATGTTAAATGATGCCCTGCGTGACAGGTTAGTGTGTGGCCTCTGCAGTGAAGCTATACGGAAGCGCCTACTGACAGAGGACTCAGCTTACATTACAGAAGGCTGTTGATATTGCTGTCTCCATGGAACTGGCTACAAGGGAGGCACAATACATCGGTGCATCCCCTAGGGTGCAAAAAGTGTCACAAGAACTGACCCACAAAACGGTGCAGAGTCAAGAATGTTACCGCTGTGGTAAGCTGGGTCACCAGGCATCAGAATGCTGGTGTAAGGACCTGGTGTGTCGACACTGTGGCAAAAAGGGACACATTGAGTGTGCCTGTAAACAAAAGAAAAAGAGGCCTGTGGTCTGGCCGACAAAAAGAGGAACCTTGCATACCCTAGAGCAGACCCAGGATGATCAAGGTGACACCTCCTCACAAGAGGAAGTGCCACTGCATGTTTTGTCTTTGGCAGCGGGCTCACATGAATACTGGGTAACCCCCTTATTGGAGGGCAAACCTATACGCATGGAACTAGACACCGGTGCAGCTGTCTCGCTGGTTCCTGAGACTGTGTATAAGGAAAAGCTACAGCATCTTCCGCTTAAGGCAACAAAAACTGTTCTAAAGACGTATACAGGTGAAGCTGTGCCCATGTTGGGCACTATTGATGTTAAGGTGGAGCTCAATGGAAAGGTGGCTAAATTGCCACTGTTTGTGGTGAGAGGTAACTACCCAGCCTTAATGGGTAGGTCTTGGCTTGGGAAGATTCAGCTGAACTGGGCAGAAGTGCACCGGATGAGTAAAGAAGAAACCAGTCTAACCCCTATACTAAGGAAACATGCTGCTGTTTTTGGAGATGATTTGGGAAGTATGAAGGGAATCACTGTGACATTGAACATTAAACCTGGCAGTCCACCAAAATATCTGAAAGCCCGAACTGTGCCATATGCCATCAGGCCAAAAGTTGAAGCAGACCTGGAGCGCCTGGTCACCAATGGAGTCCTAATACCAGTTACCCATAGCTCATGGGCCACTCCTATCGTTCCAATAGTGAAGAAAGATGGCTCTCTCCGGATTTGCGGTGATTTTAAAGTCACTGTCAACCCAGTGTTGTGTGCAGAGCAATACCCGCTTCCCCGCATCGATGACTTCTTCGCAGGCCTGGCTGGGGGACAAAAGTTCAGTAAGATTGATCTGAGTCAAGCATATTTACAGATGCACGTCGATGAAAAGTCCCAAGAGCTGTTGACTATTGTGACTCATAAGGGGCTTTATCGATACTGTCGCCTACCCTTCGGAATCACATCGGCTCCTGCCCTGTTCCAGAGGGCTATGGACCAGATCTTGTGTGGCTTGTCAGGAGTTCAGTGCTATCTGGATGATATCCTGGTCACTGGAAGAAATGAAGAGGATCACTTAAGGAATTTAGAGGCTACCCTACAAAGACTGGAAGAGTATGGCCTACGAGTTCGCAAAGACAAGTGTGAATTCTTCAAGCCCTCTGTTGAATATTTGGGACACATCATCGATTCTGCAGGTCTTCATAAGGCCCCTGCAAAAGTTAAAGCTATTGTGGAGGCTCCCCCACCTCGAAATGTAAGCCAGCTGCGCTCATTTCTAGGACTACTGAACTATTATGGAAAGTTCATCTCACAGTTAGCCACACTGCTAAAACCACTTCATGAGCTCCTTGGGCAGAACAAGGCCTGGAAGTGGACTGAAGCCTGTGATGTTGCATTTAACAAAGCTAAGGATGCATTGTTAAATTCTGAAGTTCTAACGCACTTTGATCCATCCTTACCCCTGCAATTGGCCTGCGATGCTTCCCCTTATGGAGTGGGAGCGGTCGTGTCACACATTATGCCTTCGGGAGAAGAAAGACCTATTGCTTTTGCTTCACGCACTCTAAGCAAAGCAGAAACTAACTACGCCCAAATCGAACGTGAGGCATTAGGAATTGTTTTTGGAATTAGGAAGTTTCATCAGTACCTGTTTGGGCGAAAGTTTACTCTTCTTACAGACCATCGACCTCTGACATCAATTTTTGGACCCTACACAGGCATTCCCCCATTAGCTGCTAGTCGTATGCAACGTTGGGCATTGATACTTTCTGCACACACATATGAAATCAAATATCGGAAATCCACTCTGCACGGCAATGCAGATGGCCTCTCAAGGTTGCCTTTACCGGTCAAACATCAAGATAGTGCCCAAAAGGAAATCTTCTACTTTGAACAGGTAGAGAATACACCCATCACTGCTACTCAGATAAAGAAGGCAACCCGCGTTGACCCAGTATTATCCCAAGTTATGGACCTGGTGATGCATGGAAAATTTCAACAAACCTCTCCGGTCTCACCCGACCTTGTTCCCTACATGTCCAGGCGGACGGAGTTATCGGTCCAATCTGGTTGTTTGTTGTGGGGGAGGCGTGTCATTATTCCACCACCCCTGAGATCACAGATGTTAGAACAGCTACATTCCGGTCACTGTGGAATAGTGCGCATGAAGGAAATTGCACGAAGCTATTTTTGGTGGCCTAGATTGGACAGTGCTATTGAAGAGAAGGCAAAAGCTTGTATGTCATGTCAGAGTGTAAGAAATGCACCCCAGTAGGCACCCCTACACCCATGGGACTGGCCTGAAAACCCGTGGCAACGTATTCACATTGACTTTGCTGGCCCCCTTGAAGGAAGCATGTTCTTGGTGGCAGTAGATGCCCATTCTAAATGGCCAGAAGTCTCTATAATGCAGTCCACTACTGCAGAGAGTACTATCCAAAAACTACGAGGACTCTTTAGTCGTTTTGGTCTGCCAGAACAACTTGTGAGCGACAACGGACCGCAGTTCGTCTCTCAGGAGTTTCAAAATTTTATGAAGGCAAATGGGATACACCACATCACGTCAGCACCATATCATCCGTCCACCAACGGATTAGCTGAAAGATTTGTGCAGACAATGAAAAACGCTTTGAAATCAGCAAAGGGACAACACTCCATTCAAAAGCGTCTGGATACCTTCTTACTTTCCTATAGAAACACACCTCATGCTACGACCCAGGCTTCCCCAGCCTTTCTAATGATGGGACGACAGCTGTGCACTTGCTTTGATCTGCTGAAACCTTCTGAACCCAGACAAACTGTGCAACATCAGCAGCAATATCAAGTAATCAGACGGGCACCCAGAGCAAAAGACCGAACCTTTAGCCCAGGACAGCCAGTTTTGGCTCGGAATTATACTTCCAGACCTAAATGGGTCCCGGCCACAGTCATCACTCAAACAGGACCTGTTTCCTATACAGTCCGGACTGCAGAGAATCTTACCTGGCGGCGACATGTAGATCAGCTGTTGCCAGGTCATGCCAGTCTTCAGGACCCATCTGCAGTTGAGGGGTCTGACTTCACCCCTCCTGGTGAGACACCGAATCATGAGTCACCTGTTCCTGACTGTTCTCCTCCATTACTGCCGGCAGCTGAGATACCCCTTTGCCCAGCACGAGCTGATACCACCTCCTCACCTATTCGTGCTGCGGACCCTGAGCCCCTAGTACTTTCGGGTGCAACAACACCAGAAGTTCGCCGTAATCCACCTAGAGACAGAAGGCCTCCTCATCGGCTGGATCTTTAGTTATGGCAAACCCACGGTTATGGGGCAAAATAATCCCCAGGGTTTAGCCGGGAATGGAGGCAGTCTACCCTCCTTCTCTAGTTTGGTGTGTGTTTTATTTGGGGGATGTTCTTATTGGGGGGGGAGGAATATGTTGTGTATTTGGTTGTCATGGGTTTTGTTACTATGGCAACTGAGTTAGACTATTAAGGGATAGCTCAGCCGGTTTCAACCGGCTGAGTGAGCTCTCTGTCTCTGTAAATAAAATGGAGGTTTTGGTTAGCTGTCTGCTCTCTGGCCTCAAGTGATTGTTTCCTACACCGGCTGCCCCAAGGACTTAACACCATCAATGTAAAGAAACTTGTTTCTCTTAGCAACTGGCTGAACAAGAAGTAGGATTGAGTGGACTTGTAGGCTCTAAAGTTTTACATTGTTGGGTTTTTGAGTGCAGTTATGTAACAAAAAAAATCTACATTTGTAAATTGCACTTTCAGGACAGAGATTGCACTACAGTACTTGTGTGAGGTGAATTGAAAAATACTATTTCTTTTGTTTATCATTTTTACAGTGCAGATATTTGAAATAAAAGTAACACACACTTTGATTGCAATTACAACACAGAATACAATATATATGAAAATGTAGAAAAACATCCAAAATATTTAACACATTTCACTTGGTATTCTATTGTTTAACAGTGCAATTAAAACTGTGATTAACTTTTTTGCGTTAATGGTGTGAGTTAACTGTGATTAATCGACAGCCCTAATTTCAATAATATCAATATTTATTCTTAAGCGTGTTTCAGATTTTGATTGATTTTACATTTTCACAATTGTGCAAAATTATGGCCTTAATCTAATTTTATCAATTTAAATTGTGCTAATTGCAGGAACTTGTGGGGGGGGGTGTCAGCCAATATTTATTTCATGACTGCATGTGTCAAGAGTGAACACTTTATAACTCTTAAAACACCCATTGTCAACACCCCCAATGAAAATAGCCTAAATTTGGAGCCTAATTCCCAGATTCTCAGCTCAGCCGGGGGCGGGGAGATCACCCAGCCTGGCCTCGTGTGTCGCCCAGGCCGTGGGGCTGCGATGAATTCATCACGGGCTGAACTGGAGTCGCCCCTTAAGCAAAACCTCCCATCTCGATGGCAGAATTGCCACCAGTGGAGAACAGGGTTTCCACCTTTGTAATGGCTGGTAACTGACCCCCAAAGCCCCACCCCCTGCTCCGCCTCTTCCCTCAGAGCCCTGCCCCCTTCTCAGCCTCTGCCCCCAGGCCTCATCCCTGCTCTGCCTCTTCTGCCTAAGGTCCCCCCACCCCTGTCCTGTCTCTTCCCCCCCAAGGCCCCGCCTATGCCCCACGTCTTCCCCCAAGGCCCCACCCCTGCTCTTCCTCTTCTCCCCCCCCAGATAAAAAAACGGACAGTTAGGGGCAGGGGTCCTGGGAGGGGGAAATCAGGGGACAAGGACCAGTGGTGCTTAGATAGGGCTGGGTTCCTGGGAGAGGGTGATCAGGGGACAGGGAGCGGAGGGGGCATTGGATGGGTTGGGGTTTCTGTGGGGGGCAGTCGGAGAGAGTGGATGGTGGCAGGGAGGGGCTACCCTCCCTCCCCGTGGAGTGTCCTGTTTTCTGAATGTTATGATGTCCCCCTCCTTCCTTTCCAGTTGGTAGTGGCCAAGGGAATGCTGGGAAATGTAGTTCTTTCCCTGCTCCAGGGCTGGCTCTATAGGCAGGGAGCTAACCAAGGATCTACAGCTCCCAGGGCCCCCTGTTGGTTCTCAGCTCCCATGCTGGATCCTTGCCGCCCCTGCAAATGGGCTGCCCCAAGCAGGTGCTTGCTTTGCTGCTGCCTAGAGCCGCCCCTGGCTCTGGCCCAGGTCAGACCAGCCGATCAAACTGGCCCCTTCTGGCTGTGGAAATCTGTTTGTCTCGTGTCTCCTCCTTGCCCCTCTGCTACCTCGCGGGATCCCTGGCCGAGAAGCCGGCGCTAGCAGCAAGCGTGAGCAGCTGGCTGGCGGCCATGGGGGGAGGCACCAGGGGAGCCGCAGCTGGATGCTAGCGCTTAATAGCAGCGTATTCGCAGGTGAGGTCGTCAGCAGGCTCCGCTCTCCGGGTGGGAGGCTGCAGCTGGATGGCCGAGTACTGGACCTCATCCGGGTCCCCCTAGGGTGAAGAAGAATAATGACAATGCCCAGCTACGACAGGGAGCTTTACGTCAGCTGAGCTCAAGGCACGGCTGGGGAAACTGAGTTCTTTCAGAAATGGACTATAAACTATGAACTAATGTCCAAATCTCACATTCAGGCCGTACCAGCACAACTGGGACCTCAATCTTCTGACTCAAACTTCCCCTGAAGAACTCTAAGCAGCTCTGAGATGACAGAATCAGGACCCAAGGATCTTTTATACAAGCTCAAGTCCTCTTGGACAAGTTGTCCAGCCCTGGTATGGGGCCGTATCCCCAGGGCTTCCTCCCTGGAGACACCATCTTCCTGGAGCCTCCCCAGGCTCAGTCCTTACTCAGCATCACAGTGTGAGAGGGAGCCCAGGTTGGTTAGCCAGAGGGCTCAGTAGTGCCCCAGTTCCAGGTTGCACCCCAGGGAACCCGTCACAGTGTCTGGGAGTCAGGACTCCTGGGTTCTGTCCCTGGGGAGGGGAGTGGCAGGGCCGGCTTTAGATCTATTCCACCAATTCCCCTGAATTGGGCCCCGTGCCCAGTGAGAATCCCTTCCCTGGCTAGAGGCGCCTTTTTAATTTTTACTCACCTGGCGGCGCTCTGGGTCTTTGGTGGCACTTCGGTGGCGGGTTCTTCGCTCGCTCTGGGTCTTCGGCGGCGGGTCCTTCAGTGCCGCCGGGGACCTGGAGCGAGTGAAGGACCCGTTGCTGAAGTGCCGCTGAAGACTCAGAGCACTGTCCAGTGAGTACAAGCCTCATGTGTTTTTTTTACATGTGTGGTTTTTTTTTTTTTAAGACATCCCTGCTGGGGGCCTGTAAACGTGAGGGTCCGGGGCTCAACCCTCCACGGGGAGGAGGGGAGCCACACCAGCCTGTGGTTCTTACGTGGGTTCTGCCCTGTTCCTTTAAGGCTGAACAACACTCTCAGAGTTAGTTAGGGCTCAGGCCTTCTGCTGCTAGGCTGAGCAACAATATAAGAGTCAATTAGGGCTCAGGAAGTCCCAGGCCCTTTGGTGCAGGGGCTGAGCAGCAACAAGCTGTAGTTATATAGGCCCAGGTCCCTAGACCGGAGCATTGGGTGAGGGGGAAAACTGCCACCCGTGAGTGGGGTGGCAGGGGGGACACAGGCCCACCCACTCCACTGTGTCCTAGCCCAGGGCCCTAGCAGCAGCTATCACCGCTGCTGGTCAGTGGGGTCCTGACCGCAACACACTGACATCGGGACCTCTGCGTCTGCAGCCGGACAGGGGTCGGCTACCCCCGGGCTACTTCCACTTTCCCCCTCGGGGCCTACCTGGTCCGCGGCATCTGCTCCTGGGAAGTCTAACACCATGGGCTCCTCGCAGCCCGGGCTGGAGGGTAGGTCCGGCAGTTCCTCGGGGAAGTCCGGCCAACTCTGCTCCGGGGGTTCCTCGGGGTAACAACACGGGAGCGGGGAAGTCTCAGGCGGCTCCTCCTCGTAGCTGGCACGGGGAAGCTCCGGCGGCTTCTCCCAGTAGCGAGCGAGGGGAAGCTCTGGCCAGTCCGGGCAACTGCTCTGGGCCCCAGCGGCTTCCCAGTCTCGAGCTCTCTCGGGCAGGTCTGCTCCCGGCGGTGGCTGGGCTCCGACTGAGCTCTGATGGCTGGCTTTTATGCTTCCGGGTCGCCGCCTGACCCTTTGAGGGGCGGACTCACTGCTCTGTAGCCCCGCCCCTTCCGGTGTCCGGGGCTCAACACTTCCAGGGGAGGAGGGGAGCCACACAGGCCTGTTACAGGGCCCGTCAAAACTGTTCGAATTGGGCCCCGCACTTCCTAAAGCCGGCCCTGGGGAGTGGGGTCTAGTGGGTTGGAGCAGTGGGGTTGGGACTCAGGACTCCTGGATTCCAGTCTTGGTTCTGCCCCTTAACGCCTGGGGGATGGGGACCCTTCTCTCGCTCCGAGGGCTGAACGGCTCCTCAGATGCTTTGAGATCCCAGCTGGCCAGTGCTAGAACAGGACCAACCCTCATCCCTTCCCCAGGGTCTCTCAGAGCACGGGGGTCGTGGGCCTTCAAACTCTGACCCAGCAGCCCCATTTGGCCTGTGGCTGGGGAGTCTCTGGGGCTGGACGGGGGGTTAAAAGGAACAGGCACCATCACACACACACCCCATGTAACCAGCACTGGGGCTGAGCTTTCGCAATTTCCAGAGAAAGGGGAAGTTTCTCTGCCACAGCCAGACAACAAAGTGAAAGGCTCCCACGGGGAAAATGGTGTGTGGAGCCAGAACCCCCGAGTCCTGACACTCAGCCCCCAGCTCTAACCACTAGACACCACGCCCCTCCCCCAGCTGGGGATAAAAACCAGACGTCCTGAGTCTCAGTCACTGTAACCACTAGACCTTATTGCTACCAAACCAGCAAGTACGTTGCCTTTAAAGGCCAGGAACACACTGTCACGGTTCCCTTTCCTCCCGAGCCACCAGCCACTCACAGCGCCTGGGGCTCCTGCCACAGATGTAGATAAATATGATTCCTCGATACCTGCCCCAACCTCCCTGCTCTCCCGTTAGTGTCAGCGGTGGGATCAGACCAGAGTCCCAGCTGTTAACTCAGGCCCAGGGCCCAGGTAAGAGCCGCTGTTCCTTGTTTTGGGGCAAAAAGCCAGAGTTGGGGAGAATGATTCTTCACATCTCTACATCACTGAAAGGAGATTAAACGGTGAGAGTTTCTTATGGGAGGGGCCCCAGCTGAGATCCGGGCCTTGTCCTGCCAGCCACTGCCCAGTCACAGACAGAGACAGTCCCTGCGCCATAGAAATTATGATTAAAATAGACAATAGGTGGGAGAGGAAACTGAGGCACAGGGAGGAGCAGTGACTGACCCGCTATTGTATGGTGGGTCCATGACAGATCTAGGAGTAGAACGTTCTCAGAGCGGTCGGGTAACATCAGACACTGGCTCTGCCCAGGCTGTGCTCACAGATACACACGGATGGGACCCAATAAACAATCCAGCTATCGGAGAGGAAGCAGCCGAGGAAGCGCTGGGGGTGCGGAGCTGCAGGATGGGCCGGGTGGCTCAGCAGGGGGCTCTCTCCTGGCAGTCAGGGCTGATCTCTGCTTCTGGGGCTTTGCTGTTCCCAGCTGAGACACTGAACCCCGACCCTGCCCCTTGGGCCTGTGATACCCTTCCCCCACATGGCTCTATCCCAAGGGGTCAGGACGTCTTCCTGGGGTCCCTGCCGCCCATCAAAATGGTTTGTTCCGTTCCACCTCACTGACTGTCCCTGCACATGTCAGCTCCACATAGGAACCGTCCTTCGGTCCTGCCCTGAACCTGCCTTCTGCGTTGCTGTGAGCTGCCAAACAGCCACATGCCCCTCCCCAGAGGTGGCTGCATTTCACACCTGGGGCTATGAGTCCTGCACACATGGCCTGCTAGGCACACAGGGATAGAAATGCATCCAATCATTGCTCCATCTGGCCAATCTCTGGGCTTTACTCCCTTCTGGTTAGGAAATTCTTTTACTAAGGGCTCTAGGTGTAAAATCCCTGGTGATGCAGCCGATCCTGGGGCCAGACGCCATCGCCCGGCGCAGACGAGCTGTCACCCAGAAATGCTGCAGGTGACTCATTCCCGGCCCCTGTCCCCCCCAGGCCGGCTGAGCGCTCTGTGCTGGACGGAGATGGCCTTGGTGCTGGTCGCTGCCTTTTGCCTTCTGAGCGGTGAGTAATTCACACAGACGCGCCGCGCTGCCGCCCAGAGGGCCGGTGGGGACCGTTTCCCAGCCCTGGGAGTGCGTCTACACTGCCAGGAGGGGGCTCAGAACCGGGTTCCAGCGCAGGGAAGTCCCAGCCACTCGCGCCAGCGGCTCCAGTTCAAGCCCAGGGGGTGTCTGGCCTTGAACCTGACCCCGAGCGGCCGGGTCCTCACTGCTGGTTTCACCCGGTGGAGAACACGCCTGGTTCTCAGGGCAGAGTCAGCCTGGTCTAGGCCCGGCCACCCTGGGCTGAGCAGCGAGGGCCTCAGCCGCTCTCGGCCCCTGGGCTGCCGTTTGCCCTGTGCCACGTCCTGCCTCCGGGCTTCTCGCTGCCCCGGCGAGTCGGGGCGTCTCCTGGGCCGGCCTGGACCGCTCTGCTCCCTGCCCTGCCCCTCCACCCAGCTCCGGCCCGGCTGACCCCTCTCCACGTCTGCACCCGGCTCCTTGATCAAGGGAAGCACCTGACCAAGGGCTGCCAACCCTCCAGGATTTTCCTGAGTATCCAGGACTTAAAGATTAATCTTTAATTAAAGATTGTCATGTGATGAAACCTCCAGGAATTTGTCCAACCAAAGTTGGCAACTCTAACCTGACCCCTCGCCAGTGCAGCTCCTCCTGCCGTCAGGGCCTCTGGCCCAAGGACCAAACACCCAGCTATACGGGGGCTGAACTGAGAGGGGATGAATGGTGCACTGAGGGGCGATACTGGGAGGTGAACTGAGGAGGGATTTAGGGGGACTGAACTGGGGGGGTGAACTAATGGGATGCAGAGGACAGATTAGATTAGATGGGGGCGCTGCGCAGATGCGGGGGAGGAGGTCAGCCTGGGCTAATGGGAGAACTCGGGGGGACAGGAGTGATTTGGGGGCTGAGGTGATTAATTGCTGGGCACGGGATGGGCTGATGTGTGGGGGAGGCATCTGAAATTCCCCTTCCCCAATTCACAGGGGGGTGCTGGCTGGGCTCACTGTCACCCCCACACCGGGAGAGGGTGGGGGGTTCAGGCAGCCCCACCACACAACATCCCCAATTGTGTGTTAAAGCCCCTGGTTTGGGGACTGAGCTGATGGTGGCCTCTCCTGGTGGGATCTGTGCGGCAGCCCAGCCTGCGGGGCCGGTTCCCCAACTCGCTTTGGCCGGGCGCCGGTCTGATCCCCGATTCCTGTCCCCAGCAGGTACCTGGGATGTGACAATCGCTCCAGGGCCCCTGGCTGGATGGGTCGGCTCCTGCGTGACCATCCCCTGCTCCTTCACCTACCCCGCAGGGTGGACGGTCAGCGCCGTGAGCTGGACACGGGACAGGGATCAAATCGTGTATCACTCGGACGAGGCTCGTGTCCACGCTGCCTTCAAGGGGCACGTCCGCTACCTGGGGGACCTGCAGCACAACTGCTCCCTGCGGGTGGCGGGGCTGCGCCCCAGCGATCAGGGCACCTACCGCTTCCGGTTCGAAGTAGTGACCAATGGCAGCAGAAGTAACGCATGGCTGGGTCAGCCAGGACGGCAGCTCAATGTCTCTGGTAACCAGGACCCACCACCCCCACCCCTCCAGGTCTCTCTCTCTCACACACACACACATGCTCCATTTCTGCCTTGCTCTGAAATCCAAGTGCTTAGAGATGGGGGAGTGATTAGAGGAGCGACCAGGAGTCCTGGTTTCTCTCCCCAGCTCTAGGGAAGCGGGTGGGGGGTGCTTACACCATGGGGGACTTGTGGGTCAGACTCCTGGGCTGTGTTGTCAGACCCGCGTCCCCGTCACTCTGTCTAACCCTTGGCCTGTGCTGAAGAGCCGCTGAGACTGACCCTGCAGCCAGCGTAATGCAGCAGGTGTGATGGGCTCTCGGGGGGAGCCCGATAGTGGGACTGGGGCCCTGCAGGACCCCCCGGCAGAAGAGCGGGAGCGGGTAAAATGTGCTTAGGTGGGGGGGGGTTCAGGTGGGCAAAAAAACAGGCTGTGGGAATTGGCGGGAAAACACTAAATCTCATAAATGTACCAAGAGTCGCCTACTGGGGAAATTGCTAAATATTTTCTTTGAGCTTCTCTTTCCTCTCCATGTTTCTCTCCCTCGCTCCAAACCTGGGGAAATGCACCGGCCCAAGGCAGGTCAGAGACACGTTCGGTGATAACAGGAGTTACAGTGTGTTTGTACCTGGCTCAAGCAAGATTTGTTTGATTCTTTTAGTGGTAAAAATTGGGTCTGAATTCCGTTGGTATCGATCATATCTTCACCCACCCGTTTCTGTCTGTCGGTCGGTCGGTTTTTAGCAGCGTGGGGGAATCTGTCTCTCTTGCGGGATTTGTGGGATAGAAGGTTTTTGTGGCTGGGAGGGGGATGAAAATCCAAAAGCCAAAGCCGGGCACTTGAATAACAGGAACAGGACAGAATTCAAAACAGTCCCGCTTAGGGCTCTGGTCTGAGGCCCGATGTGTGGTGCCCCCCACAGGCAGCTGCCCCCCACCGGGCAGACCCAGCGCTCCCCGTGTCTCAGGCCAACTTTTGCTGCTCTCCCCCATTGCCAGGAGCCCTCATTGCCCCGGCCAGCCGAGCTCCCAGGCTGGGCCGTGCCCGCCCCCTGGGGGCTGCTCCCCGCTCTGCAGCCAGGCCACGGCCCCTGGGAGGTGCCAGCCCCAGGGCCCAGCAGGGTTCAATGGCTCCTCACCCCTCCTCTCCTCACAGCCCATCCGTGCCAGCCCTCCCTGGGGCACCGACTGGAACCGGGACCCTCCCTCACCTGCTCCGTGGGGGACACCTGCCCCCATCGCCCCTCCTGGTACGACCGAGATGGTGCGCGGCCGAGCCCAGAGCAAACCCCAGGCAGGGCTGGGGTGACCGAGCTGCGAATATCCCCGTCCGAGCTGGGCCCCGGCGCGGCGCTGAGATGCCAGGTGGATGGATACAGGGATGAGTGTGGCTCTGCCCAATCCCAGCCCCTGGGGACAGGTGAGCTCTGCTGCTAGACATGGCATGGGTAGAGCAGGGGGGCTGGGAGCCAGGACGCCTGGGTTCTATCCCTGACACAGGGAGGGGAGAAGAGGGAGGACTTGAGGCTAGAGCTTGGGAGCAGGGAGTCAGGATTCTTGGCTTGTATCCCCATTTTGGGGAGGGGGGCGGTCTAGTGGGTTAAGGTTGGGGAAACTCAGTGTCAGGACTCCTGGGTTCTTTCCCCAGCTCTGGGAGGGGAGTGGGTCTGTTGGTGAGAGCAGGGGGTGCTGAGAATCAGGATTCCTGGGTTCCATTCCCTCAAAAACTGTCATCTGGCTTTAGCAAATATTCCTGCCCCGTGGGACTGGATGGGGAGGGACCTGCTCCTTCGTTCAGTCCCGGGGCCCCGCTGATGAACTTTCTCCCGACTCTCGCCCTCAGTCGCCCCCAACGTGCCCAGGGTCGAGGTTTCGTGGCCGGCAGGGAAGGCAGCGCTGAGGGAAGGCGACGGTTTTACCCTGCGCTGCCAGGCTGCTGCCCTGCGGCCCGTCGCCGGGTACGTCTGGTCCCGCGGGGACGTGTGGCTGACAGGAGCTGGGCAGGATTTACGTGTTGACAAGGCAGCCGTCTCTGACGGAGGGAGCTACGTGTGCGGGGTCTGGGTCTCCGGCCCCGGCTGGGGGTATCTGAGCCTCTCTGCGAGGGAATCGGTCAAAGTTCAGCGTAAGTGTCGAAGGCTGGAGAGAGCCTCCTCCCTCGCAGCCCCCGATCCTCCCCACACGGCCTCCTGGAGCAGCCCCGCGTGCCCCCACCTCATCCCCCTGCTTCACCCCACCCACCTCATGAGCCCCAGACTCATATTCCACCCCCACCTCCTAATACCCGGGTTTGGTCAACCCCTGTGCTGCTCCTCTAGGCTGCCCCCCCCGCTCCTCTGCATGACTCCTGTTGTCAGAGTGGTACCGGTGTGGTGCTCTGCTCTCTCCTTGTTGATATCACTTGGCTGCGTGCGTGAGTTCCCTCTGTGTGCTGCCCCAGCTCTGTGCAGATAGCTGACACAGCAGACCCGACGAGAACCCCCAATAACCACAGAGTCCAGTAAGATGCAAAGTCACGTCGACTGGGTTTATTGCGACCTCGGACACAATGGCAGTTCCCCGTAGATTACTTAGTCTATCGGGCATTCTACGAGAAAGTGCCTCTTGGCATGGACTCAGCTTAGTCAGTGGCGGGATTTTCCACTGCCCCCTAGACTGGACAAAAGGCACCTCCCCAGGGATGCATTCTTATACACAGATACAAACAAGTTACACATCACACCTGACGTATTGAGGTGCAACCCCTCTACGTAGCAAGGTACAACCCCTCTACGTATTAAGGTGCCGCCTCTCACCTTGTACATGTTGGTTCGATCAAAACAACTCTATCTATCATATTTTACCCTTTTGCCCCTGTCATTGGGATGGGCCAGCCTGTTCTTTGTTATCTGTGTGGAATGTGCAAGTATGTGAATGTTCTGATATCTAGTGTTCAGTACCTTTTAGGTACGTATCTTTTTGCAGCATCAGCCCTTTCCTTGCTTCTGTGAGCAGGGCCTGCCTCTGGCTCACAGCTTAACTTTGCTTTATGTTAGCAAAGTCTTGACCATTACTTTAGTTCAGGCCTCAGGCCTCATACTGGGCCTTTATTAGGGCCTGCACTTACTACAACTCCCATGGCTGGGCCCATCAGTGACACATTCAGTTCGTGTCCCCCCCACACCTGCCCTGGGCCCCCAGCCCCCTCCGGGACACTGCCCATCCCCCTACCTGACCCGGGCCCCCATTCCATGCTGAGCTGGGCCCTGTCCCCTCCCACCTTCCTGGGTATCCAGCCGCCTCTGTGCCAGGCCCTGCCCCTCCCTCTGCCTTGTGTCCCCGGACCGCTCTGGGACAACCTCTGCCGCCCCAACTGCCACAGACCCCCAGACCCATATGGGCTAGTCCCCGTCCCACCCCTCACCTGCCCCAGCCCCCCAGCTTGTTCTGGGCCAGACACACTCCCCTCCCCATTTGCCTTGAGCCCCCAGACCCTTCTGGGGGACCCCTCCCCCTTATCCCCCTGCCTGTTCTCACCCCCAGGAGCCACATGGGCCAGGCCCTGCCCCTCGCCCTGTGCCCTGGATCCCTTCCCCCCTCTGGGCCAGGTCCCCCCACTCTCTGTTCACGTCCCGTGTCTCCGTCTCGCCCCCCAGATGCCCCCACAGGTGTCCGTGTTACGGCAGCGCCAGGCACCAGCCCGCGGGAAGGGGAATCGGTGACACTAACGTGCAGTTACACCAGCAGCCTCCCCGCCACCGACTCCTACGCCTGGTACCGGGGCGGCCGGCAGCTGGGGGGATCCCAGTGGGAAATGGGGTTTGTGACACAGTAGGGAGCGGGGTGGACTGACCTGGGAATGTGTTGAGTTTTACTGGGACTGTGTGCATGGGTGATGGGAGAGCAGGGGGTGACTTTTTTGAGGGACGATACCTGAGCCTGTAACCTGAGCCGGGAGGGGGATGGGGCCAGGTGACACCTTTGCCCGGGACACTGGACAAAGGCTGCAGGAGGAGCTGCGGGGAGGATGGCAGGAGACGGCTGCAGGGGAGTTTCAGTTTGAAGCTGGCTGGGGAAACGAAGGGAAACCCCAGGGTTGGAGTCTAAGCTCCCTGCCCCCGAGAGGGACCTGGCTGAGGGGTCCAGGTTGTACCTACAAGCTCTGCTTGGGACTGTGTTCCTGTCATCTAATAAACCTTCTGTTTTACTGGCTGGCTGAGAGTCACGGTGAATCACCGGAAGAGGGGGGTGCAGGACCCTGACTTCCCCCCACTCCATGACAACTGGTGGCAGGGGTGGGATCTACTGCACCCCATGGATGGCGCGTCCTGCAGTAAGTGACTGGGAAGCAGTAAAACGAAGGGGGATTGACAGGGACCAGGCGTGCTGTACTGAAGACACAGCGAGGAGCAGGGGATGGAGGAGCTACGCTTAACCCCTGAGAGGTGGGGACCTGAGAAGGGCTGGAACACAAGGGGTTCCCCCGGGAAACCATGGGGAGCGGCGAGCACCCAGGCCTGCGAGGGGCCAGCAAGCAGGTGTACAGCAAGCGCCTTAAGAGCGACCTGGTGGCGCTGTGCAGGCAGAGGGGGCTGCGCAGTGGGAGGCTCACCAAAGAACAGCTGATTGCCCAGCTGGAGGAGGGAGATCGCTCGAATGAACCGATCTCTATCTCTGAGGGAAGCAGCCCGGCAGATGCAGCACAGGCACCGCTGTCTGTTCCAGCTGGGAGTGGTCAGCCGGCTGCTGCGGGCTTCCCGAGACCCCTCCTACCTATCCTAGGGGAAGGGCTGGGAGGAGCCCAGTGAATACCACGGGCACCGTGACCCCCTGGCCAGCAGGGGATCCTCCCGGCGGAGCTCCCCATCACTGGAGCTGAGGCGGCTGAAATGGGAGAAGGAAATAAGGCTAAAAGAGCTGGAGCTGAGGCAGCAGGAACTGATGAAGGAGGGAGCAGAACGGGAGAAACAAAGACAGCATGAAAAAAAACGGAAGCAGCATAAAGAGTGACAGAGACAGCATGAGCTGGAGCTGGCCAAGCTGAGGAGCAGCGACCCGCCGGCTGCGGTGAGTGAGGGGGACCCAGGACTGCATGGAGATTTGATAAGTGCGTCCTGGCCCGGCGTAAGGAAGGGGAGGACAGAGATGACTTCCTGAATGCCTGTGAGACGGCCTGCGAGCTGCACAGGGTTGACCCGGCAGAGGCTCCAGTTTCTCACCCCCTTACGGGACCCCAAAGCCGTGGCGACGTACAGCCGAATGAAAGGGGCGGAGGCAGGGAACTATGACCTGTTGAAAAAGGCCCTGCTCCGCGAGTTTGGGCTGACTCCCGAGATGTACCGGAGTGAGGGTAAAACCCCTGAGGTCACATATCTAGAACTGGCCCTCCGGATGCAGGGATATGCCCACACGTGGGCAGATGGGGCCCCAGCTAGGGAGGACGTGCTTAACCTAATGGTACTGGAGCAATTGTATGAACAGTGTCCATCCAACCTGAGGCTGTGGTTGGTGGACAAAAAGCCAGAGGACCTGCGACGCGCAGGGCGGCTGGCTGACGAGTCTGTGGACAGCTGGTCAGGGGGTGGCAGGGAGAAGTCCCATAGGAACAGATCCACCATGATGCAGAAAGAAAGTCACCCTGGGACCTCCCAAAGGGGAACCCTGGAGAACCCCCTCCCAAGGGGAACATCCAGTGTCAGGGCCAACCGACCAGCTCAAGGGGACCAACGGGACATGAGCTGCTATTACTGTGGCCAGAGAGGACACATACGGACCCAGTGCCCCAAGCTCAGGGACAGACTGAGCAGACTGAACCCACACAGGGTTAACTGGGTAGCGACCCAGCTGGATGAGGGGCCGGCTTCCCAGGCAAGGGGGGCTGACAGCTTCCCACCTGCTCAGGAGGGAGGAGTGTCCCAGACCAGCTTCTCTGGGGGGCTGGATGCTCCAGACACAAGGTTATCGTTTTACAAGGTGGGCGCAGGTCTGTCCCTGCAGAGCAAGTGCCTTGTTCCCCTGAAGGTGGAATGGAGGAAGGTCAATGGATACTGGGACACAGGCGCTGAGATGATGCTGGCCTGGTCTGAGGAGTTAGCTCCAGATCGGGTGATGTCCAACACCTATCTGACCCTGACGGGGGTGGGTGGGACATGGCACCCATTCAAGATGCCCGTGGTGAAGGTACATCTGAAATGGGGGGCCAAGAAGGGCCTCAAGGACATGGGGGTACACCACCATTTGCCCACTGAGGTGTTAATGGGGGGCGACCTAGAGAACTGGCCAAGCAACCCCCAGGGTGCCCTGGTCGTGACCCATAGCCAGAGCCGGCAAGAGGCACGACACCCTGACCTCGGGATGCACACCGGATGCACAGAACCCTACCCTGGTGGGGAGGAGGTGACCAGGAACAAGGCTCAGAGGGGCTGCGGCTTCCGACCCAGCCAGCGAGAGGGAGCCGATCCCCATCCCTTCCCCAGCCGCTGAGGTCCAGGCCGAGTTGCAGAAAAATCCCTCCTTGCGGAAGCTAAGGGACCTGGCTGACCTCAGTGCGGTACAAACCATGGGAAGAGGTTGCAAGGAGAGGTTCCTATACCGAGAGTGGGCTCCCCCAGGGGAGATGGAGTCATGGGGGATCAGGAGGCAGCTATTGGACCCCAGAAATATTGCAGCAAGCTCGTGTACCTGGCCCATGACATCCCTCTCGCAGGGCACCAGGGGATCTGGTGCACCAGGCAGAGGCTGCTGCAGAACTTTTACTGGCCTGGGGTCTTTACTACTGTCCAACAGTATTGCAAATCCTGTGACCCCTGTCAGGGGATGGGGAAGGCCCGGGACAAGGGAAAGCGGCTTTGAAACCCTTGCCCATCAGAAAGGAGCCTTTCCAGAAGGTGGCTATGAACATAGTGGGACCTCTCAGCAAAACAACCCGGTCGGGTAAGAAATACATTCTGGTGGTGGTGGATTTCGCCACCCGCTACCCCAGGCAGTGCCCTTATCGTCCATTAAAGCAGACACCGTGGCAGATGCCCTGCTAATCATTTTCAGCCCAGTGGGGTGCCCCAAGGAAGTCTTGACAGACCAAGGGTCCAACTTCATGTTGGCCCTGCTCCGGTGCTTGTGGGAGAAATGTGGGATCCAGCACACCTGGGCCTCAGCGTATCAGCCCCAGTCCAATGGGCTGGTGGAGAGGTTCAATGGAACGCTAAAGATGATGCTAAAAAGATACATGAACCAGCACCCGCAGGATTGGAACACGTATTTACCTCACCTGCTGTTCGCGTACAGGGAAGTACCCAGGAGTCTACCGGGTTTTCGCCTTTTGAACTGTTATACGGCAGAAGGGTAAGGGGACCCCTAGACCTGATGAGAGACAAATGGGAGGGGAAGACCACTCCCGATGAAAAGTCAGTGGTGAAGTATGTCCTGACCTTCCAGAAAAAACTTGCTAAGTTCATGGGCCTGGTCAGGAAAAATCTGGCCAGAGCCCAGAGGAAGCAAAAGGTCAGGAATCAGGTGATGGTTCTCATCCCCGTGAGGAAAAACAAACTCCAGGCTGCCTGGGAAGGGCCTTTCAAGGTTGTCAAGCAACTAAATGAGGTAAACTATGTGGTGGAGCTGTTGAACCGGGCACACCACCGCCGGGCGTACCATGTCAATATGATGAAGCCATTTTATGACAGGGGGAATGTGGTGTTGGCCGTGTGTGGACATTGGGAGGAGCAGGGAGATAACCCTTTAGTAGATCTATTCCCTGGGACAAGAGCTGCTTCTTCCCTGGAAGCAATTCCCCTCTCTGATCGGCTAACCCCTGCCCAGCAAGCTGAGATCAGAGAGGTGCTGCATCTGTACCAACAGCTGTTTTCCAACTAGCCTAGATGCACTAATCTGACTGTCCACCGGGTGAGAGTTTTGCAGTGGCGTGTATTGACAACGTCTGCGTCTTTAGCCAGACCTGGGAGGACCACGTGTCCCAGGTTAAACAAGTGCTAAACCGACTCCAGGAGGCTGGGCTGACCATAAAGGCTGAGAAGTGCAAGGTGGGGATGGCTGAAGTATTTCACCTGGGCCATCGGGTGGGACGCGACTGCCTAAAGTCGGAACCTGCCAAGGTGGAGGTGATCAGAGACTGACCCGCTCCACAAACCAAAAACCAGGTCCAGGCCTTTATTGGGCTGGCGGGGTACTGTCGAAGGTGTGTGCCCCACTTTAACTCCATAGCCACCCCTATCACTGAGCTATGCAAGAAGGGGAAGCCAGACAAGGTGGTCTGGACCAAGCAAGGCCAGAGAGCTCTCCGGGCACTGAAGAAAGCTCTGGTCAGTGGCCCAGCTCTGGCAAACCCAGACTTTAACAAGCTCTTAATGATGTTCACCGATGCCTCAGACACAGGGCTGGGGGCAGTGCTAATGCAGCATAACAAAAAGGGGAAGAAACACCCCATCGTGTACCTAAGTGTAAGCAGAGACAGGATGAGCTCTACCCTGACATCTGGTGGTGATTTATGGTGAGCGTGGAAAAGAATTTCAGGGGCTGATCTTGTTTGCATAGGCACATCCACCCAGCCTAGCATAGCCCACGGCAGCCTAAAATGGTCACTTTGACAGCTGTGGGATCCTCGATTTCTCTGTTATTGGGGCAGAAGGGATAAAGTGTTGTCACCCTGATTATGTGAACGAGAGACTATGAACCTGTTTTATGACAGAGAGACTCACCATCAACTAAGTAGCACTCACTAGATGAGGGACATGGGTTCCAAACCCCAGTGAATTGAGAGAGGTTGGGGACTGGTATGTGTATGTATGAGTCTGGGTTCCTCTTTGAGGGCCAGGAACACCAATTGCACCTCTTCTTGTCTCCACTGTTGAAGAGCAGAGCTAATTTTGATTCCATTAGGAATCTAACTAGAGCTGAGCTGAATCCACTTTGGGCTAATAGTGCACCAGCACTGGGGCTCCCCTACTCTAAGCTGAAATCACTAAAAGAGCTAAGTTTACTGAGCTGAGTGCTGTGTTAACTAGTGGGGGTGCCTGAAGATCTACTGCTAAGTAGCTAGCAGAGCGGGGCAGTTTGCAGCACAGTTGGAGCAGCCTGTGGAGCGGAGCTGAGTGGCTCACAGGTCAGCTGGAGGAGCAGCACAGCTGGTGGAGTGGAGCCGGTCGTGGTGAAGGCTGCAGCAGAACTCCATGGAGAGGCGGGGCAGTTGGCCCAGACCCATGTAAGGTGCCCCTTAACTCCCCGTGTGCCCCCCACATTTCCACCCAGGCGGTGGGGGTAAAACTCTGCAGATAAACTTTTGAACTCTGGGACTGCACTGACCAGGAACAGAGACTTTTGGGTTGTTGGACTTAAGGGTGATTGGACTTAAGACCCTGAGGGGAAAAGGACACGGCCAAACTTACTTGGTGGGTCTTTTGCTCATGGTTTGTGTTATAATCCTGTTTGTGGTGTTTCCCCAATGTAATGCCACATTGTTTCCCTCCTTTATTAAAAGGATTTTGTTACACTCAGACTCTGTGCTTGCGAGAGGGGAAGTGTTGCATCCTAGAGGCGCCCGGGGGGTGGGGTGTAATTGTCCCAGGTCACTGGGTGGGGGCTCGAGCTGGTTTTGCATTGTGTTATTGAAACAGAACCCCTGGATACTGAACCCGGCCCTTGTTGCTGCCAACTCAGAGGGGCAGAAGGGTTACATAAGCAGAAAGTTCCTACCCTGGGAGCAAAACTATGCGGCCATCACAAAGAAATGCCTGGTCATGGTGTCATGGAGTGGGGGGAAGTCAGGGTCCTGCACCCCCCACTTCCTGCAATTCACCCTGACTCTCAGCCAGCCAGTAAAACAGGTTTATTAGATGACAGGAACACAGCTCCAAGCAGGGCTTGTAGGTACAACCAGGACCCCTCAGCCAGGTCCCTCTGGGGGACAGGGATCTTAGACCCCAGTCCTGGGGTTTCCCTTCATTTCCCCAGCCAGTTTCAAACTGAAACTCCCCTGCAGCTGTCTCCTGCCACCCTCCCCGCAGCTCCTCCTGCAGCCTTTGTCCAGTGCCCCGGGCAAAGGTGTCACCTGGCCCCATCCCCCTCCCGGCTCAGGTTACAGGCTCAGGTATCGTCCCTCAAATAAAGTCACCCCCTGCTCTCCCATCCCCCATGAAGACAGTCCCAGTAAAACTAGACACATTCCCATGCCCGTGCGGCGTTGCTGTGCGGCTGTTACCCAGCTGCTCTGCCCCAGATATGGCTGCATCTAAGCACCAAGTTACCCATCCCTCTGCAGTGGCAGCGTGCGGCTGTTTCGCAGCTGCCCCACCCCAGAGGTGGCTGCATCTTAGCACCATGTGTCATGCTCCATCCCCAGGCAGCCTCACTGTATGGTTGTTACCCAGCTGCCACCCATCAGCAAAAGGGGTTCAAAACTCTGCTGCAGGGTTGATCCAATAACCCTCCTTTCTCCTTTCCAGTCCCCAGGACACCCACATACATCATAGGACTTACTGTTGTGCTTGTCCTGTTACTGCTGGTGGGGCTGGTCGGCGTCACAGCTTGGAGGTATTTGTGCTTTGCAAACCGGTAATATCCACGTCTCTGATCTCTGGCAATCCCCATCCCCTCCCCCTGGCCTTTGCCGGAGAACCCCGCGCAATCCAGGACTGAGAATTGCAGAGCCAGTGCAGATGCACCGAAACCCAGCTGTGGGAGGTGATTGAATGGTGGTGGTCGGGTCCCACACAGATACCTGACACCCGCAAGGGGCCTGGGAAGGGCTGGGTGGCCTCCTGGTTAAACAGCTGGGCTGGTCGTCAGGAGAGCAGGGGTCGAGCCCAGGCAGGAGGTTCTCTTTTGTGGGAGCCTTTGTCCTGTTCCTTCCCCCCTGAACCGAAGCAGATGATGTTTTGCCTCTGAGCTGTTGGTCTCCTTTCTTTGTAGTAAGATGCGGCGCAAACGCCAGGGAATGAGCAGCAATGCGGTAAGTGCGTCTATGGGTCTGGGAGCTATCCCTGGGTTCTATCCCCAGCTCTGCTGCTGACTCACTGTCTGACTTTAGATGAGCTCTGTCCCTCAGTTTCCCCCTCCATAGAACAGGATCATAAAATTCCGCTCCTGGAGCAGAACAGAAGGTCTTTCCGATCACCTGGGTAGTTTATCTGGGAGGAGGGGGGCCTCCGTGCATTCCCCTTTGTTATTACACATCACCGAGCAGTCCCAGAGCAGTGACTCGTGGCCTCACTTCTGCCTGCCTTGCAGCACCAGCCCCCCAGGTAACAGCAGGGCCTGGCTCTGGTGTACTCTACAGGGGATGGGTTTGGGGTGGAGCCTGCACATTAGGAGAATGTCCCCAAGGGTGAGCTTGATCCGTGTGTCTGTGTCTGTGTCTGTGTGTGTCCCTGG
The DNA here is from genome assembly GCF_020497125.1 of Mauremys mutica. Classification (NCBI taxonomy): domain Eukaryota; kingdom Metazoa; phylum Chordata; order Testudines; family Geoemydidae; genus Mauremys; species Mauremys mutica. The sequence goes on from NC_059088.1 coordinate 13,625,967, forward strand.
TGCCCTGTGCTGGAGGCCATGAGACCTGCTCCGTGTGGGTGTCCCTGCTGGAGGCAGGAGCCCTCTTCAGGACAGGGCCTGGATTGCAGCCAATACCCCTACAGCAGAGGTCCCCAAATTTTTTTCTGGCGCCCTCCCTTACCTATAACGGGATCTGTCCATGTCCCCCAGCCCCAGGCTGGGAGCGAAGCCAGAGTTGCTGTTGGGAGCTGGGGTTGGGGCCGAGGCTGGGACTGAGACCAGAGCTGGGGCTGGGGCAGAGCGGGGCTCGGTGACTCTCCCTCCCCACCCCCCATGGGGGCTGGCTCTAGCCCTGCCATGCCACCCCGAGAGTTCCCCCAGGCCCTCCCAGGGTGCTGCGCCCCACAGTTTGGGGACCACTGCCCTAGAAGGGAAAGGCCCTGTGCCCCCTCCCCTGTCCTGCCCCCGAGCCAGCCAGTCCCCTGCTCTGGGTCTGGCTTGGAGCCAGTGCCCCCTAGTGGGGAAAGGCCCCATTCCCCAAATCCATGACTCATGTCTGCTCTGGGGAGCTTTAGCCCAGGGGTCCCTCCCAGCCACTGACCCACAGGGGTTCTGCGCTGTCGACCGACGCAGCCTGTCCAATTCCCAGCCACGGCGCTGCAGCCGACCCAGCGCTAGCAACCAAATGCCTCACTCCATCCCCAGCCCCCCTAATGTTCTCTCTTTCCATGGCACCGGGCAATCCCACATCTACAGCCAGCCAATGAACATGGGCAAAGTACCGCAGGTGAGTGACTCATTCCTCTGTGTATACAAGGCCCAAGACTCCTGGGTTCTATCCCTGGCTCTGGGAGGGGAGTGGGGTCTAGTGGTTAGAGCAGGGGGGAGGGGTGGGCTATGAGTCTTTAGTCTGTTCCTACAAGGAAGCCCAGGACTTTCCTTCTTACCCATCACGTTCACAGTGATCCTCGTCATCCACTTTCTCTCCTCCTGCTTCTGCCTGGGGTTCGAGGCGACCAGTCTCAGCCCATGCAATCTCTGTCCAGGAACCTCACGCGCCCTGCGAAGGCTGGGCTGATGGCAGCGTTGTGTTTATACAGGACGGTGCCACTGAAATCTTTCTTCTCCGGGTCATACCCAGGGTTCAGGTACCAGGCCAGGGAATTGATGGTCGGGTTATTTGTCCTTCTGGGGTTCAGGAGGCAGGACTGATAGTGGCACGGGATGGACAGACAGGCCCCTGTCCAAGCGATCTGGGACACGGGCACCTTGGCAGATTGGTCAGAGTAACACAGGAAGCCTGGAAGCAGCAAAGTGACCGAGATGGCAGCGAGGGGCACGCTGGCCGGGCACTTCCGGTGCCAAACTGGGGCTCAGGAGATCGGGGTTTGATTCCCAGCACTAAACTCGCTGTTCAGCTCATGATGTGGCTCTGTGCCTCAGTTTCCCCATCTGTACAATGAGGAGAATCCAGAAGTCCTGGCTCCCAGCCCCCCCGCTCTAATCACTAGACCCCATTCCCCTCCCAGGACTGGGAGAGAGCCCAGGAGTCCTGGCTACCAGCCTCCTGCTCTAACTCAGTAGCTGCCGGTTGGGTTTGCCACAGTGCAAACAGTGTCGCATTTCAGCTAAACATGGGGCACCCGTTGCCCACTGCCTGGGAGGCTGCGAGTCCGTGTGTAGCTCTCGCTGGTGCATGGATCGCTCTAGGAGTTGGACACGCGGTGACAGTCATCACTCAGCTGGTGACTTTAGTACAATTGAGCAGAGACGGGACCTTGTTCCTGCCACTGTCTGTGTTACTGGCCTGGGCCCCCCTGTGTCCCGGTGACGCTGGATCTAAACCAGGCCGAGGTGACTCTGCTGAGCGGAGATGGCAGCCGCCAGCGCCGGCCCCTCTCTGCTGCAATGTCACCTCACTGGCATTCACTTTAGATAAAACCAAAGGCTACAGGGGGTGGGCGGCTGGTGGTTTGAGGGGGCTGGTGGGAGACACTTGGGGGATTCAGGGGCTGGTGGTTTGGGGGCCCCCAGATCTAATAACAGAAACTATTTTCCCTTTCCCACGAGGTGCTGAGTTTTCCCACAAGCCAGAGATGGAGTCACCCTATGAGGTGAGTGCAGGGTCTGTTACCCTCCCCCGGGCCCCGCTGCCCCCTGCTGGCTGGGGTGTGTGAGCGGCTGCAGCCTCCCCATCCCCCACAGTGCAAATCCCTGCCCCCTGCTGGGTGGAACCAGCACTGCCCGAGTGTGTGTGTCAGACCCCGTCCTGCTACCGGCTCAGGGGAGATTCCCCCAGCCACAGAGTGTCTGGTCCTGGCAGCACCCACCCCGCTGGCCCTGGGCCCGTGGAGCAGGGATCTCACTGGCTCTCTGTTTGGGCTACAGGAACTCCAAGGACGGACCCAGGATATTTACAACGAGTTGGTCTTACCCCAAGCCGGTTCCCGCTAAGCTCTGCTGAAATCCCGACCAGCCGGGGACCCCTCTGCACGGCCGGGACCTTAAAGCCATCACTCAGTGGGGCCAGATCCCAGCAGGGGTCCACAAGTGCCGACTTTCCATTGTGCTGGGGGGGGCTTGACCCCTGGCTCAGCCCCAGGCTCCACCCCTTCCCTCAAGGCCACACCCATTTTCCCCAGTGGGTGCTCCAGCCCCAGCACACCCATGGAGTCGGCATCTATGCTGGGGTCAAGCAGCCATAGCTCCATTGGAATGAATGGGGCCAGACCCCTAGTTGGGGTGACGTGGCCGTCACTTCACTGGAGAACTCAACTGGGAATAAATAGCTCCGAAATGCAGGGATTGGGTCATTTATTTTTCTGTATCATCTTTATAAAAAACAGTGGAAATACCTGTGATGTTCTGTAGCTCGTGGGAACACCCTGCACCCCCACGTTCTGTGCAATCATGCAGGGCCGGCGCTTCCATTAGGCGACCCTAGGCGGTCGCCTAGGGCGCCAGGATTCAGGGGGTGGCATTTTGTGCGCTCCCCATGGGGCGCACGGGAGCTTCCGGTTCCGCTCCCGTCGCGCCGCCGAAGAAGGACCTTCTGCTGACGTGCCACGGAAAACAGCAGCAGGCAATTGAGCAGCTCAATGACTGCCGCTGTCGCCTGCGGCATTTCAGGGGAGGGTCCTTCTTCGGTGGCACGATGGGAGTGGAACCGGAAGCTCCCGTGCGCCCCGTGGGGAGCGCACAAAATGCCGCTCCCCGAATTCTGCCTGAGCGCCAGAAAGCCTGGCGCTGCTCCTGCAATCATGCAATCAGGTGCCTTCGGTAGGCTCATGATTAACTGTTGTTATAGTACCTTAAAGACTAACAAATTTATTGTAGCATGAGCTTTCGTGAGCTACAGGTCACTTCTTGAGCTGTAGCTCACGAAAGCTCATGCTACAATAAATTTGTTAGTCTTTAAGGTGCAACAGGTACTCCTGTTCTTTTTGCGGATACAGACTAACACGGCTGCTACTCTGAAACCTGTTGTTATAGTGATGTTATAGTAGTTGTTGTTGTTGTTACAGCAATGTTATAGGCGTGTTATAGGTTATAATTTCATGTATATAGTTATGATGCTGAAAATGTGTTTTCATGGCTTAAGATAAGCCCAAGCAAAAACTCTCCAAGAGCAGAGGGGCAGTTCACACCTCATCAGGGCATGGATGGGACAAACCCAGCCCAGCCTCACAGGAGCAAAGGACGCTGGCCTAGGCAGCAACAAAAGAATCTGTTGGACTCTGGCGTGAGTCACCCCCCTTCCTTGGGGCAGTTTGGGACGGCGATGAGGTGATGCTCACCTGACTCTGAAGGGGGGAGGGGCAAAGCCAAGAGGGAAGAAAGGACATGATAAAAGGGGGAGACGTTTGCCAGGCTCTTCCTCTCTCTTCCGCCTACAGCTACAGACACCAGCACCAAGCGACTGAAGCGCTGATCAAAGGGGAGAGCCTGGCTGCAGAGCACCCAGCCAGCCTGTGGGGAGAAGCATCTCAGTTTGTGAGGTCACTGGAAGTGTTAAGTATCAGAGGGGTGGTCGTGTTAGTCTGGATCTGTAAAAGCAGCACAGAGTCCTGTGGCACCTTATAGACTAACAGACGTATTGGAGCATGAGCTTTCGTGGGAGAATCCCCACTTCGTCTGATGAAAGTGTTAAGATCAGCTTAGAATGGGTTTTCCTTCTTTTTTATTTGACCGCCAAATCTGACTTGTTCTGCTTTGACTTATAATCACTTAAAATCTATTTTTATCGTTAATAAATCTGTTTGTTTGTTCTGCCCGAAGCCGTGTTTGGTTTGAAGCATGTCAGAGACTCCCCTTGAGATAACAAGCCTGGGACATATCAATTTCTCAGAAATCTCACCCCCAGCCCGCCCGGTGCCACTTCCCCTTTTGCCCTTCAAAGCCGCCGGACTGATTGCTCTGTTCCTCCCTGCCAGATCGGCTGCCGGAGCCGCAGCTGCAGGACGCGCTATAAGGTAATTGCACCTTCTCGTGCCCATGGGAGTGGGGGCTAGTGGTTAGAGCAGTGGGCTGGGAGCCAGGACTCCTGGGTTCTTTTCCCAGCTCTGTGCAGACCCGTTGTGCTATGTGCTACCTAGACACACGGAGCCAAGGTCCCCGCCCTCTTCTGCTCCCAGGCTAACCCAGACCCATGGGGTGCACCGGGGCGGAGAACTGTGGGGCTCCCTGAAACCTCCTTCCCCTTAGCAGGGGCTCTCTGTACCCCCCATTTCTCCTCTGCACCAGGGTACCCCAATCTACCCCCTAGGCCAGGGAGCCTCTGGAGCCCCCACTTCCTCCTCCCCCAGACCAGCTCCCCCCATACCAGGGGCTCAGTCTGTGAGACACGGGGCAGAGATGAGCTGCGGGGGTGGGGCTGGAAGGCATCAATGGTGCCCCCAGCCAGTCCTCAGATGTACTGTCAATTTCACTTTGGGGCGCTGTGCTGCAGGGGGCGGGGTGGAGGTGCTAGGGGGCGCTGTGCTGCAGGGGGTGGGGTGGGGCACTAGGGGGTGCTGTGCTGCAGGGGGCGGGGTGGGGGCACTAGGGGGCGCTGTGCTGCAGGGGTGGGGCGGGGGCACTAGGGGGCGCTGTGCTGCGGGGGGGGTGGAGGCACTAGGGGGTGCTGTGCTGCAGGGGGTGGGGTGGGGTGGGGCACTAGGGAGCGCTGTGCTGCAGGGGCGGGGTGGGGGCTCTCCCCTGGCAGTTAGGGCTGGCCCCGATGCCCCAGTGTGAATCAAACAGAGCAAGGGCTTGGATCTGGGTCTCCCACAGCGCTGGGGAGGGGGAAGGGCCTGACCCACCGGCCCGCTGGCTGCTTTGGCTCTGCCTCTCTCTGTGGCTTTTCCATAAAAAAAAATCAGTCCCAGTTTCACCGCATCACAGAACAAAACCAAACACCGAACCCCCCGCCCCCTCCTCCCTCAGCCCTGCACAGGGGATCCACACGAGGCCGCCCCATGGATCTCTAGATCCCAGCACGACCCCCATTCCCCAGCTTCCTCCCCATCCCGCACCTTGTGCACCCTGAGATCCTTCGCTCCTCGGACCCCCCAGCAGAGGGCACCGTTGAGCTGCTGCCAGCCCCGGATTCTCACCTCCCCCCAGAGATCTGGGAACTGATTATTTTTGTGCTGCCCCGTGAGGCGCCACCTCCAGGCCTGATTTGGAGCAAACCCCCCAACCGCTGAAAACCGAGCCCCTGGGCAGCAGCTGAAGTTCAGCACCCGACAAATTAAACCACCCCCAGGATTGCGGACAATCCTGGGGCAATTTCTCCTGTCCAGACACCCCACGGCTCGCTTGGCTGCTCGGCGGGCAGGGAGTGGCCTGCCAGCAACGCCGAAAAATCGGAAACAAAATTCCTGTCACCTCTGACTGATTTTCAATGGTTTTGATTTAAAAACAACACATTAAAAGGAATTTTTGAAAAAAAAAATCATTTTGGACTGAACCAATTTGAGGGTCTGGGGGTTTTAGCTTCTACTGAAACAGTTTGGCAAAACCCACCTGAAATCGCGGGATGTTTTGGTGGCGCCAAACATGTGTTTTCTGATCACAAAAAGTTTCGTGTGAACATGTTCACTTGTTTCTAGTCCCCATCTCCTGCTCCTAGAGCCGGGTCATTTCTGGTCCCTACCTTCTCGAACAACAATGCAGAGCGACATATATATGGCTATATGGATATATAGGTGCAGCCTATACAGATTTGATAGATATACAGAGCACTCCAGTTATAAGAATCACTGTTATAAGAATCAATTGCATATCAAAAGCAGTGAGCAAAACAACTGGGACAAAATCATACCCGTACTGTGCTTGCAAGAAGCGACCACTTATGAGAATCAAATAATCCGGGGCAGATGTGATTGTTACAAAAGCAGGGCACAGTATGTAGAGAAACCTCGTTATAGAGAGTGTGAGATTTTTACTGGTTTATAATTTCAACTAGGGCTGGCAAGTGACTACAAAAATTAATCATGCAACTAATTGTAGTCTTAAACAATACCAGAATACCATTTATTTAAACATTTTTGGATGTTTTTCCATTTTCGAATATATTGATTTCAATTACAACACAGAATACAACGTGTACAGTGCTCTATTTATATTTATTGTTATTAAAAGTATTTGCACTTTAAAAAAACAAAAATAGTATTTTTCAATTCACCTCATACAAGTACAGTAGTGTAATCTCTTTATCATGAAAATTGAACTTACAAATGTAGATTTGTGTACATAAAAAACTGCATTCAAAAATAAAAGGGTCAAATTATAGAGCCTGCAAGTCCACTCAGTCCTACTTGTTGTTCAGCCATTTGCTCAGACAAACAAGTTTGTTTACATTTGCAGGAGATAATGCTGCCCACTTGTTTACAATGTCACCTGAAAGTGAGAACAGGTGTTTGCATGGCACTGTTGTAGCCAGCATCACAAGATATTTACGTGCCAGATGCGCTAAATTTCATATCTTCCTTCATGTTTCAACCACCATTCCAGGGGCCATGCGTCCATGCTGATGATGGGCTCCGCTCGATAACAATCCAAAGCACTGCAGACCGACACATGTTCATTTTCATTATCTGAGTCAGATGCCACCAGCAGAAGGTTGATTTTCTTTTCTGGTGGTTCGGGCTCTGTAGTTTCTGCATCCAAGTGTTGCTCTTTTAAGACTTCTGAAAGCATGTTCCACTCCTCGTTCCTCTCAGATTTTGGAAGGCACTTCAGATTCTTAAACCTTGGGTCGAGTGCTGTTGCTATCTTTAGAAATCTCACATTGGTACCTTCTTTGCGTTTTGTCAAATCTGCAGTGAAAGTGATGGGTCATCATCCGAGACTGCTATAACATGAAATATATGGCAGAATGAAGGTAACACAGAGCAGGGGACATGCAATTCTCTCCGAAAGAGTTCAGGCACAAATTTAATTAATGCATTATTTTTTTAACGAGTGTCACGAGCATGGAGGCATGTCCTCTGGAATGTGGCCGAAGCATGAAGGGGCATATGAATGTTTAGCGCATCTGCCACTTAAACACATTGCAATGCCGGCTACAAAAGTGCCTTGCGATCACCTCTGCTCACTTTCTGGTGACGTTGTAAAGAATCAGGCAGAGGTATCTCCCATCAATGTAAAGAAACTTGTTTCTCTTAGCAATTGGCTGAACAAGAAGTAGGACTGAGTGGACTTGTAGGCTCCAAAGTTTTACATCGTTTGGTTTTTGAGTGCAGTTATGTAAAAAAAAATCTACATCTGTAAGTTGCACTTTCAGGACAGAGATTGCACTATAGTACTTGTGTGAGTTGAATTGAAAAATACTATTTATTTTGTTTATCATTTTTACAGTGCAGATATTTATAATAAAAAGTAACACACAGTTTGATTGCAATTACAACACAGAATACAATATATATGAAAATGTAGAAAAACATCCAAAATATGTAAAACGTTTCACTTGGTATTCTATTGTTTAACAGTGCAATTAAAACTGTGATTAACTTTTTTGCGTTAATGGTGTGAGTTAACTGTGATTAATCGACAGCCCTAATTTCAATAATATCAATATTTATTCTTAAGCGTGTTTCGGATTTTGATTGATTTTACATTTTCACAATTGTGCAAAATTATGGCCTTAATCTAATTTTATCAATTTAAATTGTCCTAATTGCAGGAACTTGTGTGTGTGTGGGGGGGGGTGTCAGCCAATATTTATTTCATGACTGCATGTGTCAAGAGTGAACACTTTATAACTCTTAAAAAATGCATTGTCAACACCCCCAATGAAAATAGCCTGAATTTGGAGCCTAATTCCCAGATTCTCAGCTCAGCCGGGGGTGGGGAGATCACCCAGTCCGGCCTCGTGTGTCGCCCAGGCCGTGGGGCTGCCCTGAATCCATCACGGGCTGAACTGGAGTGGCCCCTTAAGAAAAACCTCCCATCTCGATGGCAGAATTGCCACCAGTGGAGAACAGGGTTTCCACCTTTGTAATGGCTGGTAACTGGACCCCCAAAGCCGCACCCCCTGCTCCGCCTCTTCCCTCAGAGCCCCACCCTGTGCTCCGCCTCTTCCCTCAGAGCCCCGCCCCCTTCTCAGCCTCTGCCCCCAGACCTCATCCCTGCTCCATCTCTTCTGCCTAAGGTCCCCCCACCACTGTCCTGTCTCTTCCCCCCAAGGCCCCGCCCACGCCCCATGTCTTCCCCCAAGGCCCCACCCCTGCTCTTCCTCTCCCCCCCAGATAAAAAAAAATGGACACCGGGATTGTCACATGGCACCCGGACACACAAGCCAAACCCAGCCTGTCCGGGTGAAAACCGGATGAGTGGCCTCCCTGACGGAGAACCTGCCCCAGCCCTGGGTAAATTGTTCCCAGGGTTAATTCCCCTCCCTGGTATAAATTCCCACCTTGTTTCCAGTCTGAATTTGTCGAGCTTCACCTTCCCGCCTGCTGGATATTGGCCTGCTAGACGGAGCGGCCGCTCTCACCAGATCTCTGTCCCCGGGGGTATTTCTAGAGGGGACTGAGTCACCCCTCAGCCTTCTCCGTGTGACGCTGGATAGACTGAGCGCCTGGCGTCTGACTCAGGCCTGGCTTCCCATCCTGGAGTCGTTCTCCTGGCTCTTCTCTGGCCCCTCCCCAAGTGCAGGGGCGGCTCTAGGCAGCAGCCAAGCAAGCACCTGCTTGGGGCAGCCCATTTGCAGGGGCGGCCGGGATCCAGCCTGGGAGCTGAGAACCAACAGGGGGCTCTGGGAGCTGTAGTTCCTTGGGTAGCTCCCTGCCTATAGAGCCAGCCCTGGAACAGGGAACGAACTACATTTCCCAGCATTCCCTTGGCCACTACCAACTGGAAAGGAAGGAGGGGGACCTCATAACTTTCAAAAAACAGGACACTCCGTGGGGAGGGAGGGTAGCCCCCCCCCCACCATCCACTCTCTCCGACTGCCCCCCACAGAAACCCCAACCCATCCAACTGCCCCCCCGCTCCCTGTCCCCTGATCACCCTCTCCCGGGACCCCAGCCCTATCTAAGCACCACTGGTCCTTGTCCCCTGATTTCCCCCTCCCAGGACCCTTGCCCCTAACTGCCCCCCAGGACCCCACCCCCTATCAAAGCACTGCTGGTCCTTGTCCTCTGATCACCCCATCCCAAGACCCCTGCCCCTCACTGCCCCTTGGGACCCCACCCCCTAAGCGCCGCTGGTCCTTGTCCCCTGGGTGCCCCCTCCCGGGACCCCTGCCCCTCACTGCCCCCAGGACCCCGACCCCTATCTAAGTGCTGCTGGTCCTTGTCCCCTGATTGCCCCCTCCCGGGACCTCTGCCCCTAACTGCCTCTTGGGACCCCACCCCCTATCTAAGCCTCCCTTCTCCTTGTCCCCAACTGCCCCCTCCTGAGACCTCCCCCAACTTACCCCCTAGGATTCCACCCCCTACCTGTCCCCTGACAAACCCCTGGGACTCCCATGCCTATCCAACCGCTGCCTCTCCCCCGACATCCCCCCCAACCTATCTAACCCCCTTCTCCCTGCCCCTTGACTGTCCCCCCAAACCTCCGCCCCATCCAACCCCCCCATTCCCTGTCCCTTGACTGTCCCCCTACCCCTTCTCCAACCCCCCAGCCCCCTTACCGTGCCACTCAGACCAGCGTGTCTGGCTCCGTGCAGCACCAGACACGCTGCTGCATACATGCTGCCGTGCTCCCCCGCGAAGCCCACAACCTCCCCCCCCAGCACCTGCCTTCCAGATTTGAACACCTCAAAATTCAGGAGTGCTCAAGCTCAGTTTGGGCAGCTGTTACTTCATTTCTCCCAAATCAAATATACTGATCCACTGTAACTTGTTGTAGAAAAAGTAGGATAAAATTGAGCAAGAAATGCTTCCCAGTGGTTATTAGGACTGGAATTGCTATTTTCAACAGCCATTGCCTTTTGTTTGTTTGTTTGTTTGTTTGTTTGTTTAAAAGGAAGACAGTGATACTGCATTGGCAAATTCCCCATAGAAAGAGAGTGGAACAAAAGAATAATAAAGGTACCTCAACTTTACCTCATTTATGTAGGACAGTCTTATAATATGCATCCAGATCTCCTCCAATCACACAAGCTGAAAATTGTTCCACTTTACTGCAGCTCTGTAACCATGTGGGAACCAAACCTGTCTGTGTTTTGTGCACATCCAAAATTTCTGCTGAATGACCTGCCCTGGGAGCGAGTTACCAGTGACCCAGGGCTGCAGCAGAAGGAGGGTGCAGGTTGGGGGAGGGAGAGGCCAGGGCTGGGGCGGTAGGAGGTGTGGGGGGGCACTGGTGGGGGGGGGGTAAGCCCAGAGCTGGGGCAGCAGGGGGGTGAGGAGAGGGCACTGGTGGGGGGGGAGGGGGAAGCCCATAGCTGGGGCAGCAGGGGGGTGGGGAGAGGGCACTGGTGGGGGTGGGAAGGGGGAAGCCCAGAGCTGGGGCAGCAGGGGGGTGGGGAGAGGGCACTGGTGGGGGTGGGAATGGGGAAGCCCAGCGCTGGGGTGGCAGGGGAGGTGTGAGGGGGAGCCCAGGGCTGGGACGGGGGGCAGCCAAAAATTTTTTTGTTTGGGGCGGCAAAAAACCTAGAGCCAGCCCTGGCCAGAGCCAACCCCCCACATTCAGGGGCGACCTCCGGTGGAATCCTGCATCCGGCTGTGCGGCCCCCCAGTTCCAGATGCACAGAGATCACTTGGGCAGGGCTGGCTCTAGGTTTTTTGTTCCGGGAGAGGGTGATCCGGGAACAGGGAGCGGGTGGGGGGGCGTTGGATGGGTTGGGGTTTCTGTGGGGGGCAGTCGGAGGGAGTGGATGGTGGTGACGGGGGGCTACCCTCCCTCCCCGTGGAGTGTCCGGTTTTTTTTAAGTTATGAGGTGCCCCCCCTTCGTTTACAGTTGGTAGTGGCCAAGGGAATGCTGGGAAATGTAGTTCGTTCCCTGCTCCAGGGCTGCCTCTATAGGCAGGGAGCTACCCAAGGAACAGTTGGTTCTCAGCTCCCAGGCTGGATCCCTGCCGCCCCTGCAAATGGGCTGCCCCAAGCAGGTGCTTGCTTTGCTGCTGCCTAGAGCCGCCCCTGGCTCTGGCCCAGGTCAGACCAGCTGACCAAACTGGCCCCTTCTGGCCGTGGAAATCTGTTTGTCTCGTGTCTCCTCCTTGCCCCTCTGCTGCCTCGCGGGATCCCTGGCCGAGAAGCCGGCGCTAGCAGCAAGCGTGTGCAGTTGGCTAGTGGACGTGGGGGGAGGCACCAGGGGAGCCGCAGCTGGATGCTAGCGCTTAATAGCAGCGTATTCGCAGGTGAGGTCGGCGGCAGGCTCCGCTCTCCGGGTGGGAGGCTGCAGCTGGATGGCCGAGTACTGGACCTCGTCCGGGTCACCCTAGGGTGAAGAATAATAATGACAATGCCCAGCTCCGACGGGGAGCTTTACGTCAGCTGAGCTCAAGGCACGGCTGGGGAAACTGAGTTCTTTCAGAAATAGTTCATAGTTTAGAGTCCAATGTCCAAATCTCACATTCAGGGTGGTACCAGCGTAACTGGGACCTCAGTCTTCTGACTCAAACTTCCCCTGAAGAGCTCTAAGCAGCTCTGAGATGACGGAATCAGGACCCAAGGATCTTTTATACAGTCTCACGTCCTCTTGGACAAGGTGTCCAGCCCTGGTATGGGGCCGTATCCCCAGGGCTTCCTCCCTGGAGACACCATCTTCCTGGAGCCTCCCCAGGCTCAGTCCTTACTCAGCGTCACAGTGTGAGAGGGAGCCCAGGTTGGTTAGCCAGAGGGCTCAGTGGTGCCCCAGTTCCAGGTTTCACCCCAGGGAACCCATCACAGTGTCTGGGAGTCAGGACTCCTGGGTTCTATCCCCAGCTAGGGGAGAGGAGTGGCAGGGCCGGCTTTAGGTCCATTCCACCAATTCCCCTGAATCGGGCCCCGTGCCCAGTGAAAATCCCTTCCCTGGCTAGAGGCACCGTTTTAATTTTTACTCACCTGGCGGCGCTCTGGGTCTTCGGTGGCACTTCGGTGGCGGGTTCTTCGCTCGCTCTGGGTCTTCGGCGGCGGGTCCTTCAGTGCCGCCGGGGACCTGGAGTGAGTGAAGGACCCGTTGCCGAAGTGCCGCTGAAGACTCAGAGCACTGTCCAGTGAGTACAAGCCTCACATGTTTTTTTACATGTGTGGGGTTTTTTTTAGACATCCCTGCTGGGGGCCCATCAAAACTGTTCGAATTGGGCCCCGCACTTCCTAAAGCCGGCCCTGGGGAGTGGGGCCTAGTGGATTGGAGCAGTGGGGTTGGGACTCAGGAATCCTGGATTCCAGTCCTGGTTCTGCCCCTTAACGCCTGGGGGATGGGGGCCCTTCTCTCGCGCCGAGGGCTCAGCGGCTCCTCAGATGCTTTGAGATCCCAGCTGGCCGGCGCTAGAACAGGAACAACCCTCAGCCCTTCCCCAGGGTCTCTCAGAGCCCGGGGGTCGTGGGCCTTCGAACTCTGACCCAGCAGCCCCTTTGGCCTGTGGCTGGGGAGATTCTGGGGCTGGACGGGGTTAAAAGGAACTGGCACCACCACACACACACCCCATTGTAATCAGCTCTGGGGCTGCGCTTCACAATTTCCAGAGAAAGGGGAAGTTTCTCTGCCACAGCAAGACAACAAAGTGAAAGGCTCCCACGGGAAAACCCCCGAGTCCTGACTCTCAGCCCCCTGCTCTAACCACTAGACTCTATGCTCCTCCCCCAGCTGGGGATAAAAACCAGAAGTCCTGAGTCTCAGTCACTGTAACCTCTAGACATTATTGTTACCAAAGCAGCAAGTACGTTGCCTTTAAAGGCCAGGAACACACTATCAGGTTCCCTTCCCTCCCCTGAGCCACCAGCCACTCACAGCACCTGGGGCTATTGCCACAGATGTAGACAAATATGATTATTTATATTTTAGTATATATATATTAATATATTATAGTTGGGGTTTGTCCTGCTTTGAGCAGGGGGTTGGACTAGATACCTCCTGAGGTCCCTTCCAACCCTGAGATTCTATGATTCTATGATTCCTCGATACCTGCCCCCAACCTCCCTGCTCTCCCGTTAGTGTTAGCGGTGGGATCAGACCGGAGTCCCAGCCGCTAACTCAGGCCCAGGGCCCAGGTAAGAGCCGCTGTTCCTTGTTTTGGGGCAAAAAGCCAGAGTTGGGGAGAATGATTCTTCACCTCTCTAAATCACTGAAAGGAGATTAAACGGTGAGAGATTCTTATGGGAGGGGCCCCAGATGAGATCAAAGCCCCATTGTGTGAGTCGCTGCCCAGACACAGCGAGAGACAGTCCGTGCCCCACAGAAATTACAATTAAAATAGACACTAGGTGGGCAAGAAAACTGAGGAGCAGTGAGTGACCCGCTATTGTATGGTGGGTCCATGACAGATCTAGGAGTAGAACCCAGGGCTCTTTGTCCCACTGCTCTGCTCTAGCCACTAGGCCACACTGTCACACTGTGATTGGGGGTAGCATTGTAAATACACTGGGGCCTTCTAAACACGGCGTGAGAGCCAGTCTCCGCCCGATGAGCTCACGGTGTAAGATATGGGGACTGAGCATGGCAGGACAACATTACCTGTGCTGTTAAACAGCTGCTGTGTCCCACCCCAGAGCAGGCTGCATTTCACTCCTGGTTGAACAGATCAACAACTGGGCAGGCTGTGAAGTGTCTGAGATCATATGGGGGAGACCACGCTAGACTGATCAACTGTATAGAGAGGGAGCCTGGTGTTTGGGGTAGAACTGGGGGCTGGGAGCCAGGACTCCTGGGTTCAGTGTCAGCTCTGGGAGCAGGGTGGGGGCTAGTGGGTTAAAGGAAGGGAAGCTGGGAGCCAGGACTCCTGGGTTCTATCTCAGCTCTGCAAAGGGAAATTTATTTTCAGACACACCCAGGCCCTCAGACCCTTGCTGGCCAGTTGCCCCATTACCCAGAGAGACGTTCTCAGAGCGGTCAGGTAACATCAGACACTGGCTCTGCCCAGGCTGTGGTCACAGATTCACACAGAGATGGCACCTGATAAACAATCCAGTTATCAGAGAGGAAGCAGCCGAGGAAGCGCTAGGGGGTGTGGAGCTGCAGGATGGGTAGGGGGCTCTGTAGGGCGCTCTCCCCTCGCAGTCAGGGCTGATCTCTGCTTCTGGGGCTTTGCTGTTCCCAGCTGAGACACTGAACCCTGCCCCTGCCCCTTGGGCCTGTGATACCCTTCCCCACATGGCTCTCTCCCAAGGGGTCAGGATGCCCCCCTGGGGTCCCTGCCGCCCCTCAAAATGGTTTGTTCCGTTCCACCTCCCTGACTCTCCCTGCACATGTCAGCTCCACATAGGAACCGTCCTTCGGTCCTGCCCTGAACTTGCCCTCTGTGTTGCTGTGAGCTGCCAAACAGCCACATGCCCCTCCCCAGAGGTGGCTGCATTTCACACCTGGGGCTGAGAGTCCTGCACACACGGCCTGCTAAGTACACAGGGATAGAAATGCAACCAATCATTGCTCCATCGGGCCAATCTCTGGGCTTTACTCCCTTCTGGTTAGGAAATTCTTTTACAAAGGGCTCTAGGTGTAAAATACCTGGTCGCGCAGCCGATCCCGCGGCCGGACGCCATCGCCTGGCGCAGATGAGCTGTCACCCAGAAATGCTGCAGGTGACTCATTCCCGGCCCCTGTCCCCCCCAGGCCGGCTGAGCGCTCTGTGCTGGACGGAGATGGCCTTGGTGCTGGTTGCTGCCTTTTGCCTTCTGAGCGGTGAGTAATTCACACAGACGCGCGCTGCCGCCCAGGGGGCCGGTGGGGACCGTTTCCCAGCCCTGGGAGTGCGTCTACACTGCCAGGAGGGGGCTCGGAACCAGGTTCCAGCACAGGGAAGTCCCAGCCACTCGCGCCAGCGGCTCCAGTTCAAGCCCAGGGGGCGTCTGGCCTTGACCCTGACCCCGAGCGGCCGGGTCCTCCCTGCTGGTTTCACCCGGTGGAGAACACGCCTGGTTCTCAGGGCAGAGTCAGCCTGGTCTAGCCCCGGCCACCCTGGGCTGAGCAGCGAGGGCCTCAGCCGCTCTCGGCCCCCGGGCTGCCGTTTGCCCTGTGCCACGTCCTGCCTCCGGGCTTCTCGCTGCCCCGGCGAGTCGGGGCGTCTCCTGGGCCGGCCTGGAGAGCTCTGCTCCCTGCCCTGCCCATCCGCCCTGCTCCGGCCTGGCTGGCCCCTGCCTGCGTCCGGACCCAGCTCCTTGTGCATGGGAAGCACCTGACCTAGGGTTGCCAACCCTCCAGGATTATCCTGGATTGTCCAGGAATTAAAGATTAATCTGTAATTAAAGATTGTCATGTGATGAAACCTCCAGGAATTTTTACAACCAAACTTGGCAACCCTAACCTGACCCCTCGCCAGGGGGGTTCCTCCTGCTCTCAGGGCCTCTGCCCCAAGGGTCAAACACCCAGCTATGGGGGGGATGAACTGAGAGGGGATATGGGGTGCACTGAGGGGCGATATGGGGGGCTGAATTGAGGGGGGTAGGGAGGTGAACCGAGGGGGGCTGGACTGAAGGGGGTGGCCAGGGGAGGTGAACTGAGCAGGGATTTAGGGGGACTGAACTGAGGGGGGGTGAACTAATGGGAAGCAGAGGATGGACTAGACTGAGGGTGGCTGGGCAGATGCGGGGGAGGGGGTTGCCCTGGACTGATGGGAGAACTTGGGGGTCCTGGAGTGATTCAATGACTGGGGGTGATTAATTGCTGGGCAGGGGATGGGCTGACGTTGGGGAGGGGGAATCTCCAAACTCCCCTTCCCCAATTCACAGGAGAGCCCTCGCCGGGGTCACTGTCACCCCCAGACCAGGAGAGGGACGGGGGGCTCAGACAGCCCCACAACCCAACATCCCCAATTGTGTTTTAAAGCCCCTGGTTTGGGGGCTGAGCTGATGCTGGCCTCTCCCGGCGGGATCTGTGCGGCAGCCCAGCCTGCGGGCGGGTTCCCCAACTCGCTGGGGCAGGGCGCCGGTCTGATCCCCGATTCCTGTCCCCAGCAGGTGCCTACGCCCAGCAGTGGGGTGTGACACTCGCACCAGGGCCCGTTGAAAGATGGGTCGGCTCCTGCGTGACCATCCCCTGCTCCTTCACCTACCCCGCAGGGTGGATGGTCAGTGCCGTGATGGCGCGCGGCAGAGCCCAGGGCAAACCCTGGGTAGGTCTGGGGTGACCGAGCTGCGAATATCCCCGTCCCAGCTGGACCCCGGCGCGGCGCTGAGATGCCAGGTGGATGGATACAGGGATGAGTGTGACTCTGCCCAATCCCAGCCCTTGGGGACAGGTGAGCTCTGCTGCTAGACATGGCATGGGTAGAGCAGGGGGGCTGGGAGTCAGGATGCCTGGGTTCCATCCCTGACCTCAAAAACTGTTATATTCTTGCCCCGTGGGACTGGACAGGGAGGGACCTGCCCCTTCGTTCAGTCCCGGGGCCCCGCTGACGAACTCTCACCCGACTCTCGCCCTCAGTCGTCCCCAACGTACCCAGGGTCGAGGTTTCGTGGCCGGCAGGGAAGGCAGCGCTGAGGGAAGGCAACAATTTTACCCTGCACTGCCAGGCTGCTGCCCTGTGGCCCGTCGCCAGGTACGTCTGGTCCCGCGGGGACGTGCGGCTGCCAGAAGCCGGGCAGGATTTACGTCTTCGCAAGGCAGCCGTCTCTGACAGAGGGAGCTACGCGTGCGGGGTCTGGGTCTCCGGCCCCGGCTGGGGGTATCTGAGCCTCTCTGCGAGGGAATCGGTCGAAGTTCAGCGTAAGCAGTGAGGGCTGGTGAGAGCCTCCTCCCTCGCAGCCCCGATACGCTCCACACAGCCTCCTGGAGCAGCTCCGTGTGCCCCTCCACCTCATCCCCCCTGCTTTGTCCCGCCCACCTCATAAGCCCCAGCCTCATATTCCACCCGCGCCTCCTAATAACTGGGTCCGGTCAACCCCTGTGCTGCTGACTCTAGGCTGGGCCTCCCTCCTCTTCTGCATCGCTCCCACGGCTGGGCCCATATGTAACAAATTCAGTTTGTGTCCCCCCCCCCGACAACTGCCCCAGGGCCCCATTCCACACTGAGCTGGGCCCTGTCCCCTCCCACCTTCCTGGGTGTTCAGCCGCCTCTGTGCCAGGCCCTGCCCCTCCCTCTGCCTTGTGTCTCCGGACCCCTCTGGGACAACCTCTGCCCCACCCCCCCAGCCCTCGAGCAAATATCGGCCATACCCCATAGCACCCCTCATCTACCCCAGGCCCCCAGCTTGCTCTCTCCCCCACAAGTGCCTTGTGCCCCCAGGCCCTTCTGAGGGACCTCTGCCCCCTATCCCCATGCCACCAGTAGCCACATGGGCCAGGCCCTGCCCCTCACCCCCTGCCCTGGATCCCTTCCCCCCTCTGGGCCAGGTCCCCCCACTCTGTCTCTCTCCGTTCACGCCCCGTGTCTCCGTCTCGCCCCCCAGACGCCCCCACAGGTGTCCGTGTTACGGCAGCGCCGGGCACCAGCCCGCGGGAAGGGGAATCGGTGACACTAACGTGCAGTTACACCAGCAGCCTCCCCACCCCCACCTCCTACGCCTGGTACCGGGGCGGCTGGTAGCTGGGGGGATCCCAGCAGGAAATGGTGCTGAAGAGTATCACGGTGGAGCAGGCTGGGGAGTATCACTGCCAGGCTGACAATGGGATCGGCCAGTCTCTGTCCCACCCCATCACCATCACTGTGGGGTGTAAGTGGCGGGGACGCCTGAAAAGCGACCTCCGGGGTGGGGGAGGGGCTGGGGTTGTGCCTTTGTGCCGTAGGCCCAGCGTGGGAGGGTCATCATGGCGATCGTGGTGGATCATGGGCTCACCAGGAGCTCCCAGCACCGCTGTGGCCAGCAGGGCTAGCGCGATCCCGGGGTGCGTGAACAGAATCGAGCAGAGAGGTGATTTACCCTCGGGATTTGGCCCTGAAGTGACCTAGGGTGAGAGACGCCAGGACTACGTCTGTTTCACTGAACCAAGGGAAGGTGAACGGGTGACGTGAGCCCCATCTGGAAGGTCCTGTGCAGAGGAGACTGAGAACCTGAGGCACAGGAACTGCAAGTCACATGATCTCCCACACCAAAGAACTCCTATGACACACCTGGAATAAGGGGATTTTGTGAGATCTTGGTTTTCAGAGCTGCCCTGGAAATGTGTTTGTTTTTCTCTCCCCAGTGTTTCAGAGCTGTCCAGGAAATCTTTTTCTCCCCTAGTGGGAAAGCTCCACTTTTCACAGAAATGTCAAAAAATGAAATCGTTCCATTGAAAATGGCCTGATGGGAGTTGTAGTTTGGGTGCCTCGTGCTCCCATTCTCTTCTGTGGGCCAGGATCTCTAGCTGGACTATAGCTCCCATGACGCACCTTGGCTTAGCATTCCTATGATGCACGCCCTTCCCTCACCAAGAGTGTAGCTGGTGGTGCATCATGGGAGATGTAGTCCAGACAGACACCTTGGCATATAGTGGAGAATGAGGATACAAGACTCCAGAATTACATCTCCCATGGTTCACCCTGGCTATGGATTCCTATGAGGCACCGATCCCATCACCAATAGAGGAGATAGTGGTGCATCATGGCAGATGTAATCTAGCTGGGCAGCACAGCCTATGGGGATGCTGGGAGGGGAGGGCTTCACATCTGCATCTGAGCATCAGGTCTGCTGCCTCTAAAGACACAGTTTCAAATCCTACCAGCTTCATGTTGCTCCTGCAGCAGATCAGTGGAACTGGTTGAGATTGATGCAGCATGAGGAGGCTGCAATTCCATGCTACAGTTTTGCCCCAGTGATTTGCTCTCAATTCCCTTTCCGACAGCTGTTGTGTTAGATCTTATGTCCTTCCTCCACCCTAGAGGTGGCTGCACCTTACCACTAGGGGAGCTACCCCACCCCAAAAGTGGCTGCATCTCAGCACTGGGTGATCCATCCCCTGGCTGAGCCTTCCCTGTATGGCTATTACCCTTTTGCCTTTTCCCAGAGGCAGTGCTGAGGAAGCCATCCCCAGGCAGCCTCACTGTGTGGTTGTTACCCAGCTGCCCTCCATCAGCAAAAGGAGTTCAAAAATCAGCTGCAGGATTGATCCAATAACCCTCCTTTCTCCTTTTCAGTCACCCCCTCTGTGTGGGCACCCACGTACATCATAGGACCTACAGTTTCACTTGTCCTATTGCTGCTGCTGGGGCTGGTCATCGTCACAGCTTGGAGGTATTTGTGCTTTGCAAACTGTGCAAGCAAGTTAACTGTGGGTTAATATCCACGTCTCTGATCTCTGGCAATCCCCATCCCCTCCCCCTGGCCTTTGCCGGAGAACCCCACACAATCCAGGACTGAGAATTGCAGAGCCCATTCAGATGCATCGAAACCCAGCTGGGGGGAGGCGATTGAATGGTGGTGGTTGGGTCCCACACAGATACCTGACACCCGCAAGGGGCCTGGGAAGGGCTGGGTGGCCTCCTGGTTAAACGGCTGGGCTGGTCGTCAGGAGAGCAGGGGTCGAGCCCAGGCAGGAGGTTCTATTTTGTGGGAGCCTTTGTCCTGTTCCTTCCCCCTGAACCAAAGCAGATGATGTTTTGCCTCTGAGCTATTGGTCTCCTTTATTTGCAGTAAGATGCGGCGCAAACGCCAGGGAATGAGCAGCAATGCGGTAAGTGCGTCTATGGGGCTGGGAGCCAGGACACTTGGGTTCAATGCCTGGCTCAGGGAGGGGTGTGGGGTCTAGTGGATTAGAGAAGGGGGGGGCTGGAAGCCAGGACTCCTGAGTTCTGGTCCCAGCTCTGCTGCTGACTCACTGAGTGACTTTAGATGAGCTCTGTCCCTCAGTTTACCCCCCCGCCATAGAACAGGATTAGGAGAATGTCCCCAAGGGTGAGCTTGATCCATGTGCGAGTGTTTGTCTGTGTCCCTGGTGCCCTCTGGTGGAGGACATGAGACCTGCTCCGTGTGTGTGTCCCTCAGGGCAGGGGCGGCTCTAGGCACCAGCAAAACAAGCTGCTGCCTAGGGCGGCAAAATCCGGCCGCTGCGAGCCGAGGAGCGGCCCGTCCCCTGCAGCCGGGCAGGGCCGCGCTACCGGCTCCGCTTGGGGGAGGGGTGGCCCTTACCAGTAGCGCGGCCCCGCCTGGCTGCAGGGGACGGGCCGCTCCTCCTCCGCTCCTTCCCCGGGTCCTAAACAGCCCGGCAGCAGCTTGGCTGGGGGGGGCGGGGCTGAGCCCCACCCCGCTCAGAGCCGCGTGGTCAGGGGGCGGGGCTGGGAGCTCCGGGCCGCGCGGAGGGAGCTGAGCTCAGCCTGGAGCTCGCAGCTCCGCCCCCTCCGCACGCGGCTCTGAGCGGGGAAGAGCTCAGCCCCCTCCGGAGCCATGCGGCTGCCGCGCGGTGACCCGGGGGTGAGCAGCCGGGGTGGCTAAGGGGCAGGGAGTCCCGGGGGCAGGGAGGGGGCACAGGTTCTGTGGGGGGGCGGTCAGGGGCCAGGGAAGGGGGGTTGATTGGGGGGGGTCTCAGGGAGGTGGTTGTCAGGCACCCCCTGACCCCATTACCCCCCAGGCCCAGCCCTGACCCCCAGCTCCAAGCCCAGCCCCTCTGATCCGGACACCCCCCTCACCCCATTCCCCCCACAGCCCTGACGCCCAGCTCCGAGCCCAGCCTCTAGGACCTGGGCACCCCCACAGCCCCATCCCCCTCACAGCCCTGACCCCCAGCTCCAAGCCCAGCCCCTCTGATCCAGACACCCCCACAGCCCCATCCCCCTCACAGCCCTGACCCCCAGCTCCAAGCCCAGCCCCTAGGACCTGGGCACCCCCACAGCCCCATCCCCCTCACAGCCCTGACCCCCAGCTCTGAGCCCAGCCCCTCTGATCCGGACACCCCCCTCACCCCATTCCCCCCACAGCCCTGACGCCCAGCTCCGAGCCCAGCCCCTCTGATCCGGACACCCCCCTGGCCCCATCCCCCACAGCCCTGACGCCCAGCTCCGAGCCCAGCCCCTCTGATCCGGACACCCCCCTGACCCTATTCCCCCCACAGCCCTCTCCCCCAGCTCTGAGCCCAGCCCCTTTGAGCTGGGCACCCCCCTCCCCCCATTCCCCCCACAGCCCTGACCCCCAGCTCTGAGCCCAGCCCCTCTGATCCAGACACCCCCTCACCCCATTCCCCCCACAGCCCTGACCCCCAGCTCCAAGCCCAGCCTCTAGGACCTGGGCACCCCCACAGCCCCATCCCCCTCACAGCCCTGACCCCCAGCTCCAAGCCCAGCCCCTAGGACCTGGGCACCCCCACAGCCCCATCCCCCTCACAGCCCTGACCCCCAGCTCTGAGCCCAGCCCCTCTGATCCGGACACCCCCCTCACCCCATTCCCCCCACAGCCCTGACGCCCAGCTCCGAGCCCAGCCCCTCTGATCCGGACACCCCCCTGACCCCATTCCCTCCACAGCCCTAACCCCCAGCTCTGAGCCCAGCCCCTTTGAGCTGGGCACCCCCCTCACCCCATTCCCCCCACAGCCCTGACCCCCAGCTCTGAGCCCAGCCCCTCTGATCCAGACACCCCCTCACCCCATTCCCCCCACAGCCCTGACCCCCAGCTCCAAGCCCAGCCTCTAGGACCTGGGCACCCCCACAGCCCCATCCCCCTCACAGCCCTGACCCCCAGCTCCAAGCCCAGCCCCTAGGACCTGGGCAACCCCCGGCCCCATCCCCCTCTCCGCCATGACCCCCAGCTCTGAGCCCAGCCCCTCTGATCCGGTCACCCCCCTGACCCCATTCCCCCCACAGCCCTGACTCCCAGCTCCAAGCCCAGCCCCTAGGACCTGGGCAACCCCACAGCCCCATCCCCCTCACAGCCCTGACCCCCAGCTCTGAGCCCAGCCCCTCTGATCCAGACACCCCCCTCACCCCATTCCCCCCACAGCCCTGACCCCCAGCTCTGAGCCCAGCCCCTCTGATCCAGACACCCCCTCACCCCATTCCCCCCACAGCCCTGACCCCCAGCTCCAAGCCCAGCCTCTAGGACCTGGGCACCCCCACAGCCCCATCCCCCTCACAGCCCTGACCCCCAGCTCCTAGCCCAGCCCCTAGGACCTGGGCACCCCCACAGCCCCATCCCCCTCACAGCCCTGACTCCCAGCTCCGAGCCCAGCCCCTCTGATCCGGACACCCCCCTGACCCCATTCCCTCCACAGCCCTAACCCCCAGCTCTGAGCCCAGCCCCTTTGAGCTGGGCACCCCCCTCACCCCATTCCCCCCACAGCCCTGACCCCCAGCTCTGAGCCCAGCCCCTCTGATCCAGACACCCCCGCACCCCATTCCCCCACAGCCCTGACCCCCAGCTCCAAGCCCAGCCTCTAGGACCTGGGCACCCCCACAGCCCCATCCCCCTCACAGCCCTGACCCCCAGCTCCAAGCCCAGCCCCTAGGACCTGGGCAACCCCCCGCCCCATCCCCCTCACAGCCCTGACCCCCAGCTCTGAGCCCAGCCCCTCTGATCCGGACACCCCCCTGAACCCATTCCCCCCACAGCCCTGACTCCCAGCTCCAAGCCCAGCCCCTAGGACCTGGGCAACCCCACAGCCCCATCCCCCTCACAGCCCTGACCCCCAGCTCTGAGCCCAGCCCCTCTGATCCAGACACCCCCCTCACCCCATTCCCCCCACAGCCCTGACCCCCAGCTCTGAGCCCAGCCCCTCTGATCCAGACACCCCCCTGACCCCATTCCCCCCACAGCCCTGACCCCCAGCTCTGAGCCGTGGCCCTCTGTTACAGACACCCCCGACCCCATTCCCCCCACAGCCCTGACCCCCAGCTCTGAGCCCAGCCCCTCTGATCCAGACACCCCCACAGCCCCATCCCCCTCACAGCCCTGACCCCCAGCTCCAAGCCCAGCCCCTAGGACCTGGGCACCCCCACAGCCCCATCCCCTTCACAGCCCTGACCCCCAGCTCTGAGCCCAGCCCCTCTGATCTGGACACCCCCCTCACCCCATTCCCCCCACAGCCCTGACGCCCAGCTCCGAGCCCAGCCCCTCTGATCCGGACACCCCCCTGACCCCATTCCCTCCACAGCCCTAACCCCCAGCTCTGAGCCCAGCCCCTTTGAGCTGGGCACCCCCCTCACCCCATTCCCCCCACAGCCCTGACCCCCAGCTCTGAGCCCAGCCCCTCTGATCCAGACACCCCCCTCACCCCATTCCCCCCACAGCCCTGACCCCCAGCTCCAAGCCCAGCCCCTAGGACCTGGGCACCCCCACAGCCCCATCCCCCTCACAGCCCTGACCCCCAGCTCCAAGCCCAGCCCCTAGGACCTGGGCACCCCCACAGCCCCATCCCCCTCACAGCCCTGACCCCCAGCTCTGAGCCCAGCCCCTCTGATCCAGACACCCCCCTCACACCATTCCCCCCAGAGCCCTGACTCCCAGCTCTGAGCCCAGCTCCTCTGAGCTGGGCACCCCCCTCACCCCATTCCCCCCACAGCCCTGACCCCCAGCTCTGAGCCCAGCCCCTCTTATCCAGACACCCCCCTCACCCCGTTCCCCCCACAGCCCTGACCCCCAGCTCCAAGCCCAGCCCCTAGGACCTAGTCACCCCCACAGCCCCATCCCCCCCATAGCCCTGACCCCCAGCTCCAAGCCCAGCCCCTAGGACCTGGGCACCCCCACAGCCACATCCCCCTCACAGCCCTGACCCCCAGCTCTGAGCCCAGCCCCTCTGATCCAGACACCCCCCTCACCCCATTCCCCCCACAGCCCTGACTCCCAGCTCCGAGCCCAGCCCCTCTGATCCGGACACCCCCCTCACCCCATTCCTCCCACAGCCCTGACTCCCAGCTCTGAGCCCAGCCCCTCTGATCCGGACACCCCCCTGACCCCATTTCCCCCACAGCCCTGACCCCCAGCTCTGAGCCCAGCCCCTCTGATCCAGACACCCCCCTCACCCCATTCCCCCCACACCCCTGACCCCCAGCTCTGAGCCCAGCCCCTTGATCCAGACACCACCCTCACCCCATTCCCCCCACAGCCCTGACCCCCAGCTCCGAGCCCAGCCCCTAGGACCTGGGCAGCCCCACAGCCCCATCCCCCTCACAGCCCTGACCCCCAGCTCTGAGCCCAGCCCCTCAGATCCAGACACCCCCCTCACCCCATTCCCCCCACAGCCCTGACTCCCAGCTCCGAGCCCAGCCCCTCTGATCCGGACGCCCCCCTGACCCCATTCCCCCCACAGCCCTGACCCCCAGCTCTGAGCCCAGCCCCTCTGATCCAGACACCCCCCTCACCCCATTCCCCCCACAGCCCTGACCACCAGCTCTGAGCCCAGCCCCTCTGATCCAGACACCCCCTCACCCCATTCCCCCCACAGCCCTGACCCCCAGCTCCAAGCCCAGCCCCTAGGACCTGGGCACCCCCACAGCCTCATCCCCCTCACAGCCCTGACCCCCAGCTCCAAGCCCAGCCCCTAGGACCTGGGCACCCCCAAAGCCCCATCCCCCTCACAGCCCTGACCCCCAGCTCTGAGCCCAGCCCCTCTGATCCAGACACCCCCCTCACCCCATTCCCCCCACAGCCCTGACCCCCAGCTCTGAGCCCAGCCCCTAGGACCTGGGCACCCCCACAGCCCCATCCCCCTCACAGCCCTGACCCCCAGCTCCAAGCCCAGCCCCTAGGACCTAGACACCCCCCTCTCCCCATTCCCCCCACAGCCCTGACTCCCAGCTCCGAGCCCATCCCCTCTGATCCGGACACCCCCCTGACCCCATTCCCCCCACAGCCCTGACCCCCAGCTCTGAGCCCAGCCCCTCTGATCCAGACACCCCCCTCACCCATTTCCCACATAGCCCTGACCCCCAGCTCTGAGCCCAGCCCCTCTGATCCGGACACCCCCCTCACCCCATTCCCCCCACAGCCCTGACCCCCAGCTCCAAGCCCAGCCCCTAGGACCTGGGCACCCCACAGCCCAATCCCCCTCACAGCCCTGACCCCCAGCTCCAAGCCCAGCCCCTAGGACCTGGGCACCCCCACAGCCCCATCCCCCTCACAGCCCTGACCCCCAGCTCTGAGCCCAGCCCCTCTGATCCACACACCCCCCTCACCCCATTCCCCCCACAGCCCTGACTCCCAGCTCCAAGCCCAGCCCCTCTGATCCGGACGCCCCCCTGACCCTATTCCCCCCACAGCCCTGACCCCCAGCTCTGAGCCCAGCCCCTCTGATCCAGACACCCCCCTCACCCCATTCCCCCCACAGCCCTGACTCCCAGCTCCGAGCCCAGCCCCTCTGATCCGGACACCTGCCTCACCCCATTCCCCCCACAGCCCTGACCCCCAGCTCTGAGCCCAGCCCCTCTGATCCAGACACCCCCCTCACCCCATTCCCCCCACAGCCCTGACCCCCAGCTCTGAGCCCCGCCCCTTGATCCAGACACCCCCCTCACCCCGTTGCCCCCACAGCCCTGACCCCCAGCTCCAAGCCCAGCCCCTCTGATCCGGACACCCCCCTGACCCCATTCCCCCCACAGCCCTGACCCCCAGCTCTGAGCCCAGACCCTCTGATCCAGACACCCCCCTCACCCCATTCCCCCCACAGCCCTGACCCCCAGCTCCAAGCCCAGCCCCTAGGACCTGGGCACCCCCACAGCCCCATCCCCCTCACAGCCCTGACCCCCATCTCTGAGCCCAGCCCCTCTGATCCAGACACCCCCCTCACCCCATTCCCCCCACAGCCCTGACACCCAGCTCCGAGCCCAGCCCCTCTGATCCGGACACCCCCCTGACCCCATTCCCCCCACAGCCCTGACCCCCAGCTCTGAGCCCAGCCCCTCTGAGCTGGGCACCCCCCTCACCCCATTCCCCCCACAGCCCTGACCCCAGCTCTGAGCCCAGCCCCTCTGATCCAGACACCCCACTCACCCCGTTCCCCCCACAGCCCTGACCCCCAGCTCCAAGCCCCGCCCCTAGGACCTGGGCACCCCCACAGCCCCATCCCCCTCACAGCCCAGACCCCCAGCTCCAAGCCCAGCCCCTAGGACCTGGGCACCCCCACAGCCCCATCCCCCTCACAGCCCTGACCCCCAGCTCTGAGCCCAGCCCCTCTGATCCAGAAACCCCCCTGACCCCATTCCCCCCACAGCCCTGACTCCCAGCTCCGAGCCCAGCCCCTCTGATCCGGACACCGCCCTGACCCCATTCCCCCCACAGCCCTGACCCCCAGCTCTGAGCCCAGCCCCTCTGATCCAGACACCCCCCTCACCCCATTCCCCCCTAGCCCTAACCCCCAGCTCTGAGCCTAGCCCCTCTGATCCAGACACCCCCCTCACCCCATTCCCCCCACCGCCCTGACCCCCAGCTCCAAGCCCAGCCCCTAGGACCTGGGCACCCCACAGCCCAATCCCCCTCACAGCCCTGACCCCCAGCTCCAAGCCCAGCCCCTAGGACCTGGGCACCCCCACAGCCCCATCCCCCTCACAGCCCTGACCCCCAGCTCTGAGCCCAGCCTCTCTGATCCACACACCCCCCTCACCCCATTCCCCCCACAGCCCTGACTCCCAGCTCCGAGCCCAGCCCCTCTGATCCGGACACCCCCCTGACCCTATTCCCCCCAGAGCCCTGACCCCCAGCTCTGAGCCCAGCCCCTCTGATCCAGACACCCCCCTCACCCCATTCCCCCCACAGCCCTGACTCCCAGCTCCGAGCCCAGCCCCTCTGATCCGGACACCTGCCTCACCCCATTCCCCCCACAGCCCTGACCCCCAGCTCTGAGCCCAGCCCCTCTGATCCAGACACCCCCCTCACCCCATTCCCCCCACAGCCCTGACCCCCAGCTCTGAGCCCCGCCCCTTGATCCAGACACCCCCCTCACCCCGTTGCCCCCACAGCCCTGACCCCCAGCTCCAAGCCCAGCCCCTCTGATCCGGACACCCCCCTGACCCCATTCCCCCCACAGCCCTGACCCCCAGCTCTGAGCCCAGCCCCTCTGATCCAGACACCCCCCTCACCCCGTTCCCCCCACAGCCCTGACCCCCAGCTCCAAGCCCCGCCCCTAGGACCTGGGCACCCCCACAGCCCCATCCCCCTCACAGCCCAGACCCCCAGCTCCAAGCCCAGCCCCTAGGACCTGGGCACCCCCACAGCCCCATCCCCCTCACAGCCCTGACCCCCAGCTCTGAGCCCAGCCCCTCTGATCCAGACACCCCCCTGACCCCATTCCCTCCACCGCCCTGACCCCCAGCTCTGAGCCCAGCCCCTTTGAGCTGGGCACCCCCCTCTCCCCATTCCCCCCACAGCCCTGACCCCCAGCTCCAAGCCCAGCCCCTAGGACCTGGGCACCCCCACAGCCCCAACCCCCTCACAGCCCTGACCCCCAGCTCTGAGCCCAGCCCCTCTGATCCGGACACCCCCCTCACCCCATTCCCCCCACAGCCCTGACGCCCAGCTCCGAGCCCAGCCCCTCTGATCCGGACACCCCCCTCACCCCATTCTCTCCAGAGCCCTGACCCCCAGCTCTGAGCCCAGCCCCTCTGATCCAGACACCCCCCTCACCCCATTCCCCCCAGAGCCCTGACTCCCAGCTCTGAGCCCAGCTCCTCTGAGCTGGGCACCCCTGACCCCATCCCCCACTGCCCTGACCCCCAGCTCTGAGCCCAGCCCCTCTGAGCTGGGCACCAACCTCACCCCATTCCCCCCACAGCCCTGACCCCCAGCTATGAGCCCAGCCCCTCTGATCCAGACACCCCCCTCAACCCATTCCCCCCACAGCCCTGACCCCCAGCTCCGAGCCCAGCTCCTCTGAGCTGGGCACCCCCCTCACCCCATTCACCCCACAGCCCTGACTCCCAGCTCTGAGCCCAGCCCCTCTGATCCGGACACCCCTCTGACCCCATTCCCCCCACAGCCCTGACCCCCAGCTCTGAGCCCAGCCCCTCTGACCTGGGCACCCCCCTCCCCCCATTCCCCCCACAGCCCTGACCCCCAGCTCTGAGCCCAGCCCCTCTGATCCTGACACCCCCCTCACCCCGGTCCCCCCCCAGCCCTGACCCCCAGCTCCAAGCCCAGCCCCTAGGACCTGGGCACCCCCACAGTCCCATCCCCCTCACAGCCCTGACCCCCAGCTCTGAGCCCAGCCCCTCTGATCCAGACACCCCCCTCACCCCATTCCCCCCACAGCCCTGACTCCCAGCTCCGAGCCCAGCCCCTCTGATCCGGACACCCCCCTGACCCCATTCCCCCCACAGCCCTGACCCCCAGCTCTGAGCCCAGCCCCTCTGATCCAGACACCCCCCTCACCCCATTCCCCCCTAGCCCTGACCCCCAGCTCCAAGCCCAGCCCCTAGGACCTGGGCACCCCCACAGTCCCATCCCCCTCACAGCCCTGACCCCCAGCTCTGAGCCCAGCCCCTTTGAGCTGGGCACCCCCCTCACCCCATTCCCCCCACAGCCCTGACTCCCAGCTCCGAGCCCAGCCCCTCTGATCCGGACACCCCCCTGACCCCATTCCCCCCACAGCCCTGACCCCCAGCTCTGAGCCCAGCCCCTCTGATCCAGACACCCCCCTCACCCCATTCCCCCCACAGCCCTGACACCCAGCTCCGAGCCCAGCACCTCTGATCCGGACACCCCCCTGACCCCATTCCCCCCACAGCCCTGACCCCCAGCTCTGAGCCCAGCCCCTCTGATCCAGACACCCCCCTCACACCATTCCCCCCAGAGCCCTGACTCCCAGCTCTGAGCCCAGCTCCTCTGAGCTGGGCACCCCTGACCCCATCCCCCACTGCCCTGACCCCCAGCTCTGAGCCCAGCCCCTCTGAGCTGGGCACCCCCCTCACACCATTCCCCCCAGAGCCCTGACTCCCAGCTCTGAGCCCAGCTCCTCTGAGCTGGGCACCCCTGACCCCATCCCCCACTGCCCTGACCCCCAGCTCTGAGCCCAGCCCCTCTGAGCTGGGCACCCCCCTCAACCCATTCCCCCCACAGCCCTGACCCCCAGCTCCGAGCCCAGCTCCTCTGAGCTGGGCACCCCCCTCACCCCATTCCCCCCACAGCCCTGACTCCCAGCTCTGAGCCCAGCCCCTCTGAGCTGGGCACCCCCCTCACCCCATTCCCCCCACAGCCCTGACCCCCAGCTCTGAGCCCAGCCCCTCTGATCCAGACACCCCCCTCACCCCGTTCCCCCCACAGCCCTGACCCCCAGCTCCAAGCCCAGCCCCTAGGACCTGGGCACCCCCACAGCCCCATCACCCTCACAGCCCTGACCCCCAGCTCCAAGCCCAGCCCCTAGGACCTGGGCACCCCCACAGCCCCATCCCCCTCACAGCCCTGACCCCCAGCTCTGAGCCCAGCCCCTCTGATCCAGACACCCCCCTCACCCCATTCCACCCACAGCCCTGACTCCCAGCTCCGAGCCCAGCCCCTCTGATCCAGACACCCCCCTCACCCCATTCCCCCCACAGCCCTGACTCCCAGCTCCGAGCCCAGCCCCTCTGATCCGGACACCCCCCGACCCCATTCCCCCCACATCCCTGACCCCCAGCTCTGAGCCCAGCCCCTCTGAGCTGGGCACCCCCCTCACCCCATTCCCCCCACAGCCCTGACCCCCAGCTCTGAGCCCAGCCCCTCTGATCCAGACACCCCCCTCACCCCATTCCCCCCACAGCCCTGACCCCCAGCTCCAAGCCCAGCCCCTAGGACCTGGGCACCCCCACAGCCCCATCCCCCTCACAGCCCTGACCCCCAGCTCCAAGCCCAGCCCCTAGGACCTGGGCACCCCCACAGCCCCATCCCCCTCACAGCCCTGACCCCCAGCTCTGAGCCCAGCCCCTCTGATCCAGACACCCCCCTCACCCCATTCCCCCCACAGCCCTGACCCCCAGCTCCGAGCCCAGCCCCTCTGATCCAAACACCCCCCTCACCCCATTCCCCCCACAGCCCTGACTCCCTGCTCTGAGCCCAGCTCCTCTGAGCTGGGCACCCCTGACCCCATCCCCCACTGCCCTGACCCCCAGCTCTGAGCCCAGCCCCTCTGAGCTGGGCACCCCCCTCACCCCATTCCCCCCACCAGCTCTGAGCCCAGCCCCTCTGATCCAGACACCCCCCTCACCCCATTCCCCCCACAGCCCTGACCCCCAGCTCTGAGCCCAGCCCCTCTGATCCAGACACCCCCCTCACCCCATTCCCCCCACAGCCCTGACTCCCAGCTCCGAGCCCAGCCCCTCTGATCCGGACACCCCCCTGACCCCATTCCCCCCCACTGCCCTGACCCCCAGCTCTGAGCCCAGCCCCTCTGAGCTGGGCACCCCTGACCCCATCCCCCACTGCACTGACCCCCAGCTCTGAGCCCAGCCCCTCTGAGCTGGGCACCCCTGACCCCATCCCCCACTGCCCTGACCCCCAGCTCTGAGCCCAGCCCCTCTGAGCTGGGCGCCCCTCTGAGCTGGGTACCCCCCTGACCCCATTCCCCTCACAGCCCTGACCCCCAGCTCCGAGCCCAGCCCCTCTGATCCAGACACCCCCCTCACCCCATTCCCCTCACAGCCCTGACCCCCAGCTCCGAGCCCAGCCCCTCTTTTCCAGTGACCCCCCCTGCCCCCCTTCCCCTCACAGCCCTGACCCCTAGCTCTGAGCCCAGCCCCTCTGATCCGGACACCCCTGACCCCATCCCCCACTGCCCTGACCCCCAGCTCTGAGCCCAGCTGCTCTGAGCTGGGCACCCTCCGGCTCCATCCCCCCACCCCAGACCCCCCGCTCTGAGGCGAGCCCCTCTGAGCCAGACAACCTCCAACCCCATCTCCTCACAGTCCTGAGCCCAGCCCCTGTGAGCCGGGCACCCCCCAGAGCCCAGCTCCCCACCCAGCCCTGGGCAACAGCAGCACCACCTCCAGGCAGTGACAGCCCATTGGCACCAACCATCACCCAGCAACAGCCCATTTTGTAATTGCAAATGTAGACAGACCAGTAAAGCATTTAATGTTTTTAAATAATGTATTTGGTGTATTTTCAAATTATTACAAATTAATTTTCACTAGTTATTTTTTACATTTCCAAATACATGTTACTATAGTATTGCAACTTTTTTTTATGGAAGGGGCCCCCAAAATTGCTTTGCCCTGAATCCTCTGGGCGGCCCTACCCAGTGTGTGTGAGGAGCCGGGGAGGGAGGGAAACGGGGTCCCCTGGAGCCGAGCCCGGGCTGCGATGGTGGCGAGGGGCTCCTGGAGTGTGTGAGGAGGTGAGCGGCCGACTGGGTTCGTCGGTGCTGAGCAGGTAGCCCCGCAGCCGGAGATCCTCGCCTTCCCTCCTGCCAGGGCTGGGCCAGGGCACCGTGAGGCTGAAGAGCAGCAGGTCCAGGGGGCTCTCCAGGTCCTCGGCAGCCAGCATATCGAGGGTGAGGGCGGTGAGCGCGAACTGATCCACCTTGGCCACCAGCAGTGCTGTGAAGCCCATGGAGGGGGCCGTGTTCTTTGCGCCACCCCGTAGCCGCGCCGCCACCTGGAAGTACTCCCGCTCCGCGCCGCCCAGCAGC
The DNA here is from genome assembly GCF_020497125.1 of Mauremys mutica. Lineage (NCBI taxonomy): Eukaryota > Metazoa > Chordata > Testudines > Geoemydidae > Mauremys > Mauremys mutica. Next base: position 13,657,936 of record NC_059088.1, read on the forward strand.
TCCACCCGCATGGGGACAGAGTCGCAGCTGGGCCAGGGCTCGGCTGCAGTGTGCTGGTAGCGGATCCCACATTTGGGGGGGAGGCCAGTGCTGGGGCAACAGGGGGTGTGAGTGGGGGGTACTGGTGGGCGGGGGGGCTCATGTCTTGGGCCCGGGGGGGGGCAGCCAAAAAATTTTTTGCTTGGGGCGGCAAAAAACCTAGAGCCGCCCCTGCCGGCAGGGCAGGGCCTGGATTGCAGCCAATACCCCTAGAGCAGAGGTTGGAGCCGAGGCTGGGACTGAGGCCAGAGCTGGGGCTGGGGCAGAGCGGGGCTCGGTGGCTCTCCCTCCCCACCCCCCATGGGGGCTGGCTCTAGCCCTGCCATGCCACCCCGAGAGTTCCCCCAGGCCCTCCCAGGGTGCTGCGCCCCACAGTTTGGGGACCACTGCTCTACAAGGGAAAGGCCCTGTGCCCCCTCCCCTGTCCCACCCCCGAGCCAGCTAGTTCCTTGCTCTGGGTCTGGCTTGGAGCCAGTGCCCCCTAGAGGGGAAAGGCCCCATTCCCCAAATCCATGACTCATGTCTGGTCAGGGGAGCTTTAGCCCAGGGGTCCCCCCAGGCACTGACCCACGGGGGTTCTGCGCTGTTGACCGACGCAGCCTGTCCAATCCCCAGCCACGGCGCTGCAGCCGACCCAGCGCTAGCAACCAAATGTCTCACGCCATCCCCAGCCCCCCTAATGTTCTCTCTTTCCATGGCACCGGGCAATCCCACATCTACAGCCAGCCGATGAACATGGGAAAAGTACCACAGGTGAGTGACTCATTCCTCTGTGTACACGGGGCCCAGGATTCCTGGGTCCTATCCCTGGCTCTGGGAGGAGAGCGGGGTCTAGTGGTTAGAGTGGGGGATAGGGTGGGAGGGGCTATGAGTCTTTAGTCTGTTCCTACAAGGAAGCCCAGGACTTTCCCTCTTACCCGTCACATTCACACTGATCCTAGTCATCCACTTTCTCTCCTCCTGCTTCTGCCTGGGGTTCAAGGCGATTGGTCTCAGCCCATACGAGCTGTTCTCGCTGGCCTGCAGGTCAGGTAGCTGCAGGCTGCAATCTCCCTCCAGGTCCCCCAGGAACCTCACGCGCCCTGCAAAGGCCGGGCTGATGGCAGCGTTGTGTTTATACAGGACGATGCCACTGAAATCTTTCTTCTCAGGGTCGTACCCAGGGTTTGGGTACCAGGCCAGGGAGTTGATGGTCGGGTTATTTGGCCTTCTGGGGTTCAGGAGGCAGGATTGATAGCGGCATGGGATGGACAGACAGGCCCCCGTCCAAGTGATCCAGGACACGGGCTCCTTGGCAGATTGGTCACAGTAACACAGGAAGCCTGGAAGCAGCAGAGTGACAGAGATGGCAGCGAGGGGCAGGCTGGCCGGGCACTTCCGGTGCCGAATTGGGCCTCAGGAGATCGGGGTTTGATTCCCAGCACTAAACTCCCTACTCAGCTCATGATGTGGCTCTGTGCCTCAGTTTCCCCATCTGTACAATGAGGAGAACCCAGAAGTCCTGGCTCATAGACTTTAAGGTCAGAAGGGACCATTATGATCATCTAGTCTGACCTCCTGCACAATGCTCCCAGCCCCCACCCCCCTCTAATCACTAGAGCCCACTCCCCTCCCAGGGCTGGGAGAGAGCCCAGGAGTCCTGGCTGCCAGCCCCCCTGCTCTAACTCAGTAGCTGCCGGATGGGTTTGCCACAAATGGTGCAGGGCAAACAGTGTCACATTTGCAGCTAAACGTGGGGCACCCGTTGCCCACTGTGTGGGAGGCTGCGAGTCCGTGTGTAGCTCTCGCTGGTGCATGGATCGATCTAGGAGTTGGACACGCGGTGACAGTCATCACTCAGCTGGTGACTTTATACAATTGAGCAGAGGCGGGACCTTGTTCCTGCCACTGTCTGTGTTACTGGCCTGGGTCTCCCTGTGTCCCGGTGACGCTGGATCTAAACCAGGCCGAGGTGACTCTGCTGAAGGGAGATGGCAGCCGCCTGCGCAGCCCCTCACTGCTGTAATGTCACCTCACTGGCATTCACTTTAGATAAAACCAAAGGCTATAAGGGGTGGGCGGCTGGTGGTTTGAGGGGGCTGGTGGGAGACACTTGGGGGGATTCAGGGGGCTGGTGATTTCAGGGGACCCAAATCTAATAACAGAAACTATTTTCCCTTTTCCACGAGGTGCTGAGTTTTCCCTCGGGCCAGAGACGGAGTCACCCTATGAGGTGAGTGCAGGGTCTGTTACCCTCCCCCGGGGCCCCGCTGCCCCCTGCTGGTGGGGGTGTGTGCGCGGCTGCAACCTCCCCATCCCCCGTAGTGCAAATCCCTGCCCCCTGCTGGGTGGAACCAGCACTGCCCGAGTGTGTGTGTGTGAGACCCCGTCCTGCTACCGGCTCAGGGGAGATTCCCCCAGCCACAGAGTGTCCGGTCCTGGCAGCACCCACCCCGCCGACCCTGGGCCCGTTGAGCAGAGATCTCACTGGCTCTCTGTTTGGGCTACAGGAACTCCAAGGACGGACCCAGGATATTTACAGCCAGTTGGACTGTATCCGAGCTGGTTCCTACTGAGCTCTGCCGAAATCCCGACCAGCCAGGGACCCCTCTGCACGGCCGGGACCTTAAACACACAGAGAAGCCATCGCTCAACGGGGCCAGATCCCAGTGGGGGTCCACAAGCGCCGACTTTCCATTATGTTGGGGGGTGCTTGACCCCTGGCTCTGCCCCTCCTCAAGGCCACACCCCTGCCTCGCCCTTGCCTCACCTCTTCCCACCCCTGAGTGTGCTGCATCCTCGCTCCTCTCCCCCTCCCCCAGCCTTCTGCACCACGGAACAGCTGATTGTGGCGGGTGGGAGGAGGAAGCACTGATGGGGGGTTGCTGGTGGGTGCTCAGCACCCATCATTTTTTCCCAATGGGTGCTCCAGCCCCAGACCACCTATGGATTTGGCACCTATGCTGGGGTCAATTGGCCATAGCTCCATTGGAATGAATGGGCCAGACCCCCAGCTGGGGTGACATGGCCGTCACTCCACTGAAGAACTCAACTGGGAATAAATAGCTCCGAAATGTAGGGATTGGGTAATTTTGTTTTTTATAAAGTTGATATAGAAAAAAGTGGAAATACCTGTGACGTTCTGTACCTCGTGGGAACACCCTGCACCCCCATGTTCATCCTTTTAATATGATCATGTGGTGTCTAATGCAAAGTTTGTCATGTCGAGTGTCTTCGGAAGGCTCATGACGAACTGAGCATTGTTGTTCTAGTGATTTTATAGTAACTGTTACAGTAATGTTATAATTTCATGTATATAGTTATGAGGCTGAGAATGTGTTTTTATGGCTTAAAATAAGCCCCAGGGGAAAAAGAAAAAAAAGCAGAGGGGCAGTTCACACCTCATCAGGGCATGGATGGGACAAACCCAGCCCAGCCTCACAGGAGCAAAGGACACTGGCCTAGGCAGCAGCAAAAGAATCTGTCAGACCCTCGAAGGAGTCACCCCCCTTCCTTGGGGCAGTTTGGGACGGCAATGAGGTGATGCTCACCTGACTCTGAATGGGGGAGGGGCAAAGCCAAGAGGGAAGAAGGGACATGATAAAAGGGGGAGTCGTTTGCCAGGCTCTTCCTCTCTCTTCCGCCTACATCGACAGACACCAGCACCAAGGGACTGAAGCGCTGATCAAAGGGGAGAGCCTGGCTGCAGAGCACCCAGCCAGCCTGTGGGGAGAAGCATCTCAGTTTGTAAGGACATTGAAAGTGTCAAGATCAGCTTAGAGCGCGTTTTGCTTTAATTTCATTTGACCCCCAAATCTGACTTGTTCTGCTTCGACTTATAATCACAAATTTGTTTGTTCTACCTGAAGCCGTGTGTTTGGTTTGAAGTGTGTCAGATACTCAATGTGGGGGCTTACGCCCCTTGTTACCAGGCAGCACGGCCTAATGGCCAGAGTCCATAAAGGCAGCCTGGGTCGCAGGGCAGCATGGCCTAGTGGCCAGAGTCCATAGAGGCAGCCTGGGTTGCAGGGCAGAGTCTATAGAAGCAGCCCTTCTTACAGGGCAGTAGGACCTTACTACTGCCTCAGCTGGGGGGGGATCCTACCAAAACACACTGAGGCTCACCAGGGCCAGGTTCCAGTCCATCACCCCCCGCTCACTTCCTACTGGCTTGGGAGTTGAGGTCTCCCACAAATCCCAAGGTTCTCCGCAGCTCTCCGGGTCCATCACCTCCCCTGGTTCCTCCCAGAGTAGGGGTTTGTGCTGGCCTGTAGAAGCCACCATTCCCAGCAGCTTCAAGAGTGATGGCTGGTGCTCCACAATTAGATCCTTCCCCTGCAGCTGCCAGCCCAGAATGAACTGAATTCCCTCCTTACTGCCAGAGCACTTGGAGCATGCCCAGTACAAACAGGGCGGGACTTCCTCTGTCAGAGCTACTGGTCCGACATCGCTGGGGCTAGTGCGGGGCGGGGCTGCCCCGTCACACTCCCCTTGGGATAACGAGCCTGGCACATATCAATTTATTTGATAAATTGACAAACTCATATAAGCTTGCAGCATCCAGTGGCCATAACTGGGCACTGCAAGATGGAGGTTCCTAGGTTTGTGTCTGGGACCGGAGATGTTGGCTAGTGTCATTCGGTCGCACACTCCAAGGAGCAGCTGACATGGCAGAGGCTGTGTGTGAACAGCCCAGGAGTGGGGGTCTCACAGCAGAGCAGGGCTGGCCGGCTCCCACAGGCAAGGATTGGAGTGACCTAGCAGATCACCAGTCCAGATAACACCACAGGGGAAGGTCCCAACACCTAGAGAAAAAACTTTGGTTAACTCGGAGTTAAAGGTGAGATGTGATCAGCAATTCCCAGGGGCAAAGGAGAGTGGGACAAGGGAGATTTCAAATCCTAAACTGGAGACAGGCAGGAAATTCCCGGCTCAAATCAAAGATAGAAGAACCCGGCATGTGACAGCAGCGATTCCCAGCCCTAAGCGGGTCTGGACTGCAGCCGGGCTCTGCACCCGCTGGGGCCGAGCAGTGGGCGTGAGCTTGGTTCAGGGGTTTTCCCGGCTCCTAGAGGAGGGTGAACACAGGCCGGTTGGGGCGTCGATGGTGGAGTCTCCTCAGGTTCAGGGTCCTGGCAGCGCAGAGGGGACCACGGCTCGCAGGGACCTCGGCCGGGCTCAGTTAGAATAGCCCCCCAGGCTGCTATAATCGTCTCCATGACTGTCCGAGGGGCTGGCGATATCCCCGGAGCGCAGGATTCCTGCTGGGGACACAGAACGACCCACGGTGGGAAAGAGGGGCTGAAGAGCAGCGATCACACCCCCAGCTGGAGGGGTGTGTGTGTGTATCTGCCCCTGTGGGGAGAGGAGTGGTTAGAGCAGGGGACTAGTAGCCAGGACTCCTGGGTTCTATTCCTAGTGCTGGGAGGAGTCTAGTGGTTAGCACAGAGCACGTTGTTCTGACCCCATTGCGTCGCTCTCCTTCCCCGCTCTGTAGGCAGGGCTGTCTGGCATGTCCTGCTAGAAACACTCCTCATCCAGGTTTCCTGCGCTCCTGAGCATGCCCAGGGGATCTGGGGCAGGTCCAGAACAGCTGCTGATGGGGGTGGGAAGGGCTGAGCTGGGAGGTGGAGACCAGGCCAGGAGAGGGGCCGATGGACAGAACCAGGGACAGTGATGGGGGTGGGGCTCAGTTTTGCCGTTGAAACGATGTGCCCCCAAATTCTTGGTCCGACCCTTTTTCTTTCTGGCCACTTTGCAGCTAGCGATTCCCCAGGGGCGGGAAAGGGGCACAGGCCCCGCCAGGGTGAAACCCAACCCCTAGGGGTCAGCGCTGGCCTGGGCCCAGCCCGCAGCCCCCCAGTGCTAAGGAACCCGCAGCCCAGGCCAGGCCGCCCCTCGCTGTAATTCTGTCTCTGCCCACGGGGGGGGGGGGGAACGTGGACGCGGGTCCAGGGAAGGCCCCTCTGCATGGAACGGGGCTGAGGTTCCAGGCAGGATTGTCTGTTCCACCCACCCCCGTGCCCCGGGCACCATCGCCCCCTAGTGTCTGTGCCCCAGGCTGAGCGCAGGTCTGGGCTGAGATCTCCTGAGCAATTAGTGACCTTCCTATTCCCCTGTGGCCCAGCGCCCCCTAGTGCCGGGCTGGGGCATTGGGGCCGGTCCTGCCTGCCAGGGGAGAGCCCCTCCCCCACCCTGCCCATCTCCCCTCCATGCCCGGATCGTGCCCGGCCCTGCTGAGCCAGAGAGAGGAAAGTGAAGGACTCAGACGGTGCTGAACAACCCCCTGCACCTGCAGTGAAAGGGGGACGTTTGGAGCCGCCCTTTAAGGCGCTCTGGGTCCTGGCCCCACCCCAGGGGGACTGTCATGGGATCTCACCCCCACTTTGAGCTTTTGGGTTCAAAGATGGGGACCCGCATGTATTCTTCCCCCACCCTAACCCTTAGGGTAGGTCTCCTTTGCGCTGCCACCAGTCAGGTTAAAGTGTCTGACACACTGCCTGTCCCCCAAGCTTCCCCTGGGGAACCCAGATTCAAACCACAGAGGAGGAACCTTCCCCCTCCCTTCTCTTCCCTCTCTCCAGCCTGCTCCGGAGAGAGATAGCTTGATTCAAACTCCTTGAATCTCTACACACAGGGAAGCAGCCCACTTCCCCCCTCCCTCTCCTCCTTCCAGAGATTTTCCCGGGGAAGCACAGATCAAATCACAGAGGGGGAAAGATTTCTTTCCTTCCCTCTCCCTTCCCTGCTTTCTCTGCTTGGAGACAACCCTTGTCTCCACAGAGTGGCGCCTAGCTTCCTTCCCCTGAATCCACAGGTAAGGAACTTAACCAAGTCCTGAACTTAAAAGAGTTTATTAAAAGAATAAAAAAAAAAGAAGAGAAAAAATACACAATCTCTATGAATCCAAGATAGACATTCATAGGGTCTAATCTTATTAATCCCTGGAGAAATTTCTCCCTTTTCCTCAGTACAACAATACAGGCAAAATTACGAATAATCAATACAAACACACAGAATTGCAGACACAGGATTCTTATATGCAATTACCCAGTTCTTCTAATACTCACTAGCTTGAATAGAAGAAATTAGTTCAGAGAAATGAGCAGACTTGATTAAGCGTCTGGTCTGGTGTAGGTCCAGACGGCTAAGAACACAGAACAAAGAACACAGAGACCCAAGTTCCCGCTCTCTGGGATTTTCAAATTCTCTTCCCTGATTGGTCCTTTGGTCAGGTGTTTCACCAGGTCTGTGTTAACCCTTTACAGGTAGACCTTAACCCTTAACTAACTACTTATGACAGGGACCCACAGAAATCTCACCCCCAGACGCCCGGTGCCACTTCCCTTTTTGCCCTCCAAAGCCGCCGCACTGATTGCTCAGCTCCCCCCGGCCAGATCGGCTGCCGGAGCCGCGGCTGCAGGACGCACTATAAGGTATTTGCACCTTCTCCTGCCGGCGGGAGTGGGGGCTAGTGGTCAGAGCGGGGGGGGGGGGCTGGGAGCCAGGACTCCTGGGTTCTTTTCCCAGCTCCATGCAGCCCCATTGTGCCGAATGCCCCCCAGACACAGTGAGAGATGGTCCCCGCCCTCTCGTGTTCCCAGGCTAACCCAGGCCCTTGGGGTGCACCGGGGCAGAGACTCTCCGAAACCTCTTTCCTCTAGCAGGGACTCTGTGCCCCCAAGTTTCCCTTCTGTACCAGGGTCCCCCAATCTACCCCCTATGCCAGGGGTCCTCTGGGCCCCACATCCCACTTCCCCTCTACCAGCCCTCCCCATACCAGGGGCTCAGTCTGTGGGACACTGAGCAGATATGAGCTGGGGCGGGTGGGGCTGGAAGGCATCAATGGTGTCTCCAGCCAGTTCTCAGATCTACCGTCAATTTCACTTTGGGGTGCTGTGCTGCAGCGGTGGGGTGGGGGCGCTAGGGGGCGCTGTGCTGCAGGGGGCGGGGTGGGGGCACTAGGGGGCGCTGTGATGTGGGGGGCAGGGCGGGGGCACTAGGGGGCGCTGTGCTGCAGGGGTGGGGTGGGGGCTCTCCCCTGGCAGTCAGGGCTGGCCCCGCTGCCCCAGTGTGAATCAAACAGAGCAAGGGCTTGAATCTGGGTCTCCCACAGCGCTGGGGAGGGGGGAGGGTCTGTCCCACTGGCCCGTTGGCTGCTTTGGGTCTGTGTCTCTCCGGGGTTTTTCATTTAAAAAAAAATTTGGTCTCGGTTTCACCCCGTCACAAAACCAAACCCCGAACCCCCTGCCCCCTCCTCCATCAGCCCTGCACACGGGATCCACACGAGGCCGCCCCATGGATCTCTAGATCTCAGCACGACCCCATTCCCCGGCTTCCTCCCCATCCCGCACCTTGCGCACCCTAAGATCCTTTGCTCCTCGGACCCCCCAGCAGAGGGCGCCATTGAGCCGCTGCCAGCCCCGGATTCTCACCTCCCCGCAGGGATCTGGGAACTGATTATTTTTGTGCTGCCCCGCGAGGCGCCACCTCCAGGCCTGATTTGGAGCAAACCCCCCAACCGCTGAAAACCGAGCCCCTGGGCAGCAGCTGAAGTTCAGCACCCGACAAATTAAACCACCCCCAGGATTGCAGACAATCCTGGGGCAATTTCTCCTGTCCAGACACCCCACGGCTCGCTTGGCTGCTCGGCGGGCAGGGGAGTGGGGTTTTGCTCTGTTTGTACAGCACCTGGCACGCTGTCCCGTGAGGGGTGCGCCTACGTGTTACCCCAGACACCGAATACACAACACTCGGGGGTAGGAAACACACTGTGTGAGGAAGTGGGGGGGGGGGTTTCTTGGTTTATCTGTGTTTTCCAGGGGGTTGCATGCAGAGGGAGGGGGGCTCAGTGTCCCCGGGTGTTATTGGTTTAACAAGGTGAGGGAGTTTGTTGTTACAAAGGACCAGAGAGGAAGCTTGTGACTCAGGCCGATGGCCTGGACAGTGCTCCTCCTGGCTCCTGTCCTGGGGTGTCCCCGATCGGCTGCCCTGGTCTTCCCCGGCTTCAGGCAAGTTCTCTGCTGCTTCCTTTGTGAAGGCCTGCGGGCTGCAGCCCTTCTCCCCCCAAAAGCTCCAGAGCCACACCGTGAGTTTCCCTCCTTTCTCTTACTGCTCCCCCTCCCCCCTAAAAAAAAAAAGATTTAAAGGGGCCATGCGCTCTAACCCCAAAGGGCTTACATTGTCAAAATTTAATGTTGCTATTGGAGAGTTTAAGGGTTAAAAATCAGTTACAGTGAGTGACCCCTGATCAAGATCCCGACAGAAAAGCCTGGAAGAATTGTGCTTACAGAGAGGGAAGTGAAAAATCTGTTAATTGCCAGGGATAAGGAAGCAGACTCAGCGAAATGTTGCAGTGAGAAACCAGCGGCTAGGACTTAAACAAAAGCAAAAAATAGCTGATATGGAAGGAGAAGCTGCTGAGAGAGAACGCCTGGGTTTGAACATGAACAGAGAATGGCAGATATTTGATTGAAGGAAAGAGAAGCTAAGGCAAAAGTGGACAGACTTAAGCTCCAACTCAACAGAGTAAAGGAACATCAGAAACTGTTTCATCCTGAAAAACCAGCTCCTCTCAACAGCAAAGGTGGGGATCGAATCTCTCCAGCTTGTAACAAGGTTGGGATGTTGTTTGACTCTAAGCAGTTGTCTGCGTGTAACCAAATTTACCCCAATACTGCCACCTTTTACGTAAATGCTTTTACTGAGAACTCAGGTGAAGGTAACCCTATAACTTGTGCAGAGAATGTAAACGTCGATGGGAAAAGCTGTTTAGGGCAAATTACAGCTTCTAACATCACTCGTGTTAAAACAGATTTTGTCAAAGAGGAAGATTATTTACCAATAATCAAAGTGTGAATATTATTCAAAGTGTGAATATTGTGATCCTCTATGAGTTTCCTGTACATGTTCCGTTAGCCAGACTCCACCTGGACTGGAATGGTGTTAAACATGAAATTATAGCTGGTGTAAGGAAGTTATTGCCTAAGGATCTTTTGATTGGGGATGATATTAAAACTTAGTTCAGTCAAGTTGATGACAGAAACCAGTCACAGGAAAGAAATAATCCTGAGCCTGTGTCTGCTAGAGGCAAGGATTTGCCTATGGAGGGTTTCTCCAAAGGTTTGTCAGAGGTTTGTTGGCTAGTAAAGTTTGGGGAAGTCAGCCTGGCCCAGGTAAAGGGGATGTGCTTAAAGCAGCTGGTGTAATAAGACACTATTTGTGGAAAACAGCAGTTTATCTATTAAGGGAGGGGAAGACAAAGAAAGTTCAGATGAGCCTAGGCAGCCTTGGGAGCTGATGGCTTTGTCTAATCAGCAGCTAGGGAAGGCCAGGACAGTGGAACATGAGTATCCCTGCCCCTTACCTGTTACCAGTGTGGAGAATTGTGACAGTGGAGGAAATGTCCCTGTGGCTGTTGGGGGTAATGACTTGCCTGTGAAGGGAGCTACCCCAATCTCCAAGCAATTGTCCTGGGACAAGGGAAATGAGATCCCAAGCTGTGTGTCTGTTAAAGGGGAATGTTTGTTTCTCCAGCTCTTTTCTGTCTGTAAAGCAGACAGAAGAAGCCTGTCAGCCTGTGATGGTTGAAGATTTATCAGTTAACCCAGAGCTGATTCTGGATACAACTAAAGCCCAGGAAGGAAGTGGTTGTGAATTTGTGTCTGCTGGGGATGATGATATTGTAGCTAAGTTGCATCCAGTTGATGTCATAAATAGCTGCCAGAGAGCAAGTGATTCAGGTGTTTCTATTTTGCCTGTTGCTAGTGTGTTGCTCGGTAAAGATATGACAACCTTGTCTGATCAGGGTGATATCATAGCCAGGGCACAAGGAAAGCATGAAGGTGATTTGACTGCGTTACCCACTGACAGTGTGGAAACGTAACCGGGAAGAGAGCTTCTCATCATTTGACTATGAAGTCTAGCAGTTTACCTGAAAGGGGGTTGTGTGAAAATCCTCCCGATGGGCCAGAGGTGATTCTGGATGTATGTGAAACTCAGAAAGAGTTTGGGGATTTGTCTGTTGTGCCAAAGTTGGTTCTGGACATAAATAAAGCTCAGAAGGAACCTGTTGCAGTGCAGGATGTGGCAAAGGGAAAGGAATTTCTTAGTGAAGCCTTTAAAGTCTGTGAAAAGGGAATTGTTTCCACTGACCCTTAATGGGCCATTGTTGATAATAAACAGTCTCTCTTCTGGGGAAAATGTGTTGATGCCTAGTGGACAAGTCTTTCAAATGAAAATGAATCCACTGAATTTGCTTTGAAAGAATCCATGGTGGAGATTTCAGATGGAATAAAAATTGTTCGGGAGTTTAAACAGCCCCATAAGCTTAACCAGCTTGTCAGGGAGACAATGGTGTTGGGACAGAACTGTGTCCATGTCGATTCTTTGAGTAAACCGTCTGTATCTCAGGTTCAGAGGGAAGACAACAGCTGAATCTGCAGAGCAGGAGGACACTTGTGCAGTTAATCTCTTGAGAATACAGGGGATGGTAGGAAAACTCTCATCTCTAGATATTCTGGATATGTCCTGTAATCTCTTAGTGGACTTGACATCTGATTCCATGTGGAAACAGAGGTTGGTAAGGGAAGAACAAAAAACGTTGAGTCTAACATATTAGTGAAAATGGCTGGTATCTCTTTAAGATGGTATCGCCGGTATCAAGCAGAGTTCCCCAGGGGTTTGTCTTGGGGCCAGTTGTGTTCAACATCTTTATCAATGATCTGGATGATGGGATGGAGCTCGGCTGTTCTCAGTGGTGGCAGATGACAGAACAAGGAGCAATGGTCTCAAGTTGCAGTGGGGGAGGTTGGATATTAGGAAACACTATTTCCCTAGGAGGGTGGTGAAGCACTGGAATGGGTTCCCTAGGGAGGTGGTGGAATCTCCTTCCTTAGAGGTTTTTAAGGCCCGGCTTGACAAAGCCCTGGCTGGGATGATTTAGTTAGTGCTGGTCCTGCTTTGAGCAGGGGCTTGGACTAGATACCTCCTGTGGTGTCTTCCAACCCTAATCTTCTATGATTCTAACTGGCCAGGAAGGGTCTGAGGGTCCGGCAGGGCCGTCCAGAGGATTCAGGGGGCCTGGGGTCTTCGGCGGCATGGGGTCCCCCCTGCTGAAGACCCGGCACTTCGGCGGTGGGTCTCGTGGTGGAAGGACCCCCGACTGCTGAATTGCCACCGAAGACCTGGAGCGGAAGAAGCTCCAGGGCCGAGTGAAGAACCCTGCTCCAGGGGCTCCAAAAAACTCTCGTGGGGGCCCCTGTGGGCCCTGGGGCAAATTGCCCCACTTGCCAGCCCCCCAGGCGGCCCTGGGGTCCAGGTGTGTCTGAAAATAAATTTCCCTTTGCTGATCTGGGAATAGAACCCAGGAGCCCTGACTCCCAACTACTTTTCCTTTAACCCACTAGCCCCCAGAGCTGAGAAGTCCTGACTCCCAGCCCCCCAGCTCTACCCCAAACACCATGTGCCATCTCTGAACAGTAGCTCCATGTGATGTGTTCTCCCCCCATGATGTCAGGTCCCTTCACAATCTGTCATAGAATCATAGAATCTCAGGGTTGGAAGGGACCTCAGGAGGTATCTAGTCCAACCCCCTGCTCAAAGCAGGACCAAACCCAACTAAACCATCCCAGCCAGGGCTTTGTCAAGCCTGACCTTAAAAACCTCTAAGGAAGGAGATTCCACCACCTCCCTAGGGAACCCAGCAGTGAAATGCAGCCTGCTCTGGGGTGGGGCAGGGCAGCCGTGTAACGGTGCAGGATGATGTTGCCCCCCCATGATTGGTCCCTGTATCTTACACCGGGAGCTCGTCAGGCAGGAACTGGCTCTCACGCCGTGTTTGGGAACCACCCTGTATATTTACAGTGCTAGCACCAGTTGCTGTGGTCTAGTGGCTAGAACAGAGCCTGGGACCCAGCACTGTGGGTTCCCCTAGACGTGCCATGGCCCTGCTGTACAATAATGAACGACTCACTTCCCTGTTCCGTGCTTCAGTCAGAGACGAGTTCTGTGATAACAGGAGTTACAGTGTGTTTGTACCTGGCTCAAGCAAGATTTGTTTTATTTTTTTGGTGGTAAAAATTAGGTCTGAATTCTGTTGGTATCGATCATATCCTCCCCCACCATTTTCTGTCGGTCGGTTGGGTTTAGCAGCGTGGGGGAATCTGTCTCTCTTGCGGGATTTGTGGGATCGAAGGTTTTTGTGGCTGGGAGGGGGATGAAAATACAAAAACCAAAGCCGGGCACTTGAATAACAGGAACGGGACAGAATTCAAAACAGTCCCGCTTAGGCCCCTCCACTGCAGCACAGCGCCGCAAAGTGCCAGGGAAAGTTTGCAGCCCCCAGGAGCAGAGACCTATTGATCGGGGGTGGGGGACAATCGACCAATGACATGTGGGAAAATGGGAGACACACAGAGCTCCCCTCATCTGGTCAGAGCAGCCACAGCTCCAGCTGGCTCTGGAATTGACGGTAGATCTGAGAACCGGCTGGGGGTACCATTGACGCCTTCCAGCCCAGACCCCACCCCCAGCTCAGCTCTGCCCAGTGTCCCAGTGGGGAGGGGGCACAGACTGAGTCCCTGGCATGGGAGGAGCTGGTATGGGGGAGGCGGGAATGGGGGGCTCAGAGGACCCCTGGCCTGCGGGTTAGTTTGGGGGACCCTGGTGCAGAGGGGAAACGGGGGCACAGAGAGCCCCTGCTAAGGGGAAAGAGGTTTCAGGGAGTCCCTGACCTACAGGGGAGTGGGAGGGTGGCACACACGGAGCTGCGGGGGATGAGGGGGGAGCTCTGCCAACACTCGCTATGAAGTGCGCTGCCCCCTGGTAGAATGTTTCTCCTGCGCTCCACGGTTCTCCGCCCCAGTGCACCCCAGGGGGCTGGGTTAGCCTGGGAGCACAGGAGGGCGGGGACGGTCTCTCAGTGTGTCTGGATGGCACTTGGCACAACAGGGCTGCACAGAGCTGGGAAAAGAACCCAGGAGTCCTGGCTCCCAGCCCCCCGCTCTAACCACTAGCCCCCACTCCCACCGGCAGGAGAAGGTGCAATTACCTTAAAGCGTGTCCTGCATCCGTGGCTCTGGCAGCCAATCTGGCCGGGGTGGGGTGGGGGTGGACTGAGCAATCAGTGCGGTGGCTTTGGAGGGCGAAAGGGGAAGTGGCACTGGGTGGGGTGAGGAGGGGTGATATTTCTGTGGGTCCTCCTGGGGTGAGCTAGGGGGGGCTGGGCCCCAGAGCACCTTGAAGGGCGGCTCCAAACTTCCCCCTTTCGCTGCAGGTGCAGGGGGTTGTTCAGCAGCGTCTGAGTCCTTCACTTTCCTCTCTCTGGCTCAGCAGGGCCGGGCACGATCCGGGCATGGAGGGGAGATGGGCAGGGAGCAGGGTGGGGGAGGGGCTCTCCCCTGGCAGGCAGGACCGGCCCCAATGCCCCAGCCCGGCACTAGGGGGCGCTGGGCCACAGGGGAATAGGAAGGTCACTAATTGCTCAGGAGATCTCAGCCCAGACCTGCGCTCAGCCTGGGGCACAGACACTAGGGGGCGATGGTGCCCTGAGCACGGGGGTGGGTGGAACAGACAATCCTACCTGCAACCTCAGCCCCGTTCCATGCAGAGGGGCCTTCCCTGGCCCCGCGTCCACGTCCCCCCCCCCCCCCGTGGGCAGAGACAGAATTACAGCGAGGGGCGGCCTGGCCTGGGCTGCGGGTTCCTCAGCACTGCGGGGCTGCGGGCTGGGCCCAGGCCAGCGCATCAACTAAAATCATTGGCTGCCCCCTGCATTCCCCCCAGTGTCTCCCCTCAACCAACCCAAACCACCATCCGTCACCACCTGCATTTCCCCCATCTCCCACCAGCACCCCACAAATCACCCCACATGTCTCAGCAGCCCCGCGGCCCTGTGATCTCCCAAGTGTCTCCCACCAGCCCCCCAAACTATCAGCCTCTGCCCCCCCAAATAACCCATAGGGTCTCCTGCCAAACCACTGGTCCCAACCCCCCAAATTATCCCAAGTGTCTCCCGTCATCCCCCTATTTCCCCATGTGTCTCCCCAGCCCACCCCCAAATCACCCACCCCCTGCACCAGCCCCATCCCTGTTCCCAACCACACAGCCCAGCTCATACCCTCCGCAGCCTCCTCGGCTCCTGCCTGCCTCTGGCCTCTCACGAGCAGTTAACAAACCCCCACGTTAACAAGGACGAGGAGCAGGATGGCAACCACAACGGTGACAGCTCGTCTGCGCCGGGCGATGGCGTCCGGCCATGGGATCGGCTGCATAACCAGGTATTTTACACCTAGGGCTTATCATAAAATAATTTCCTAGCCAGAAGGGAGTATAGCTTGGATACTGGCCCGATGGGGGCCATGTATGCAAGGCTCATCCCTCGGTGGTGCAATGCAACCACCTCTGGGGAGGGGTGCGTGGCTGTTTGACAGCTCACAGCAACGCAGACGATGGTTTCAGGGCAGGATCGGAGGAAGGTTCCTGTGTGCAGCTGACACAGGTGGGGAGATTCAGGGAGGGGGAAGGGAACAAACTGTTGGGGTGCATCAGGGACCCCAGCAGGACGTCCTGACCCCTTGGGAGAGAGCCATGTGGGGGAAGGGTATCACAGGCCCAAGGGGAAGGGGCAGGGTTCAGTGTCTCAGCTGGGAACAGCAAAGCCCCATAAGCAGAGATCAGCCCTGATGGCGAGGGGAGAGCCCCCTACGGAGCCCCCCTCCTTTCAGCACAGCCCCCACTAGCGCCACCCTGGGGCATCGGGGCCAGCCCTGACTGAGAGGGGAGAACGCCCCCTGCTTAGCCCCCCTGGCCCGTCTTGCAGCTCCGCACCCCCTAGCGCTTCCTCTGCTGCTTCCTCTCTGATAACTGGATTGTTTATCAGGTCCCCTCTCTGTGCGTATCTGTGACCACAGCCTGGGCAGAGCCAGTGTCTGATGTTACCCAACTGCTCTGAGAACGTCTCTCTGGGTAATGGGGCAACTGTCGGTCTTCACAGACATGGTCAGCTCCCAGCCTGCTGTCCTGGGCAACACAGTATGGGGAGGAGGGGAGGAGCCCTCAGTGGTGAAGGAACAGGTTAAAGACTATTTAGAAGAGCTGGACATGCACAAGTCAATGGGTGCAGATCTAATGCATCCAAGGATGCTGAGGCAATTTGCTGATGTGATTGCAGAGTCATTCGCCATTATCTCTGAAAACTCGTGGTGATCACGAGAGGTCCCAGATGATTGGAAAAAGGCAAATTTAGTGCCTATCTTTAAAAAAGGGAAGAAGGAGAACCCAGGGAACAGCCTCACCTCAGTCCCTGGAAAAATCATGGAGCAGTTCCTCAAGGAAACCATTTTGAAGCATTTGGAAGAGAGGAAGGTGATCAGGAACAGTCAACATGGATTCATCAAGGACAAGTCATACCTGATTGGATAACTGGCTCTGTGGATATGGGAAAATGTGGATGGAAAGCTGGCTAGATTGTTGGGCTCAGCAGGTAGTGATCAATGGCTCCATGTCTAGTTGGCAGCCGATATCAAGCAGAGTGCCCCAAGGGTCGGTCCCGGGGCTGGTTTTGTTCAACATCTTTATCAATGACCATGGGATGGATTGCACCCTCAGCAAGTTCACAGATTACACTGGGGGAGAGGTAGATACGCTGGAGGGTAGGGATAGTGACCTAGACAAATTGGAGGATTGGGCCAAAAGAAATCTGATGAGGTTCAACAAGGAGAAGTGCAGAGTCCTTAGGACAGAAGAATCCCAGGCACTGCTACAGGGGACTGACTGGCTAAGCAGCAGTTCTGCAGAAAAGGACCTGGGGGTTACAGTGGATGAGAAGCTGGATATGAGTCAGCAATGTGCCCTTGTTGCCAAGAAGGCTACTAATGGGCTGCATTAGTAGGACCGTTGCCAGCAGATTGAGGGAAGTGTTTATTCCCCTCTATTTTGAGTTAAGACAACAGCTTTGGCGGTGTGGACCAGACCTGGGTTTGTGTTGCAGCAGGCTAGAGTGTCTGGCTCAGCAAGGCAGGGTCCTGGAGTCCCAGGCTGGCAGGGAAAGCAGGCTCAGAGGTAAATTCAGCACCTCAGGTGACAGTCCCAAGGGTGTCTCTGTGACCAAACCCATCAGTTACCTTCACCTGAGCTCACAGTAAAAGCATTTACGTAAAAGGTGGCCGTGTTACGGTAAAGTTGGTTACACACAGACAACTGCTTAGAGTCAAACAACAGACCAACATTGTTACAAACTGGAGACATTCGATCCCCACCTTTGGTGCCGAGAGGAGCTGGTTTTACAGGATGATACAGTTCCTGTTGTGCCTTTATTCTCTTGAGTTGGAGCTTAAGTCTGTCCACTTTTGCCTTAGCTTCTAGTTCCTGCAATCGACTATCTGCAATTCTCTGTTTATGTTCAAACCCAGGCGTTCTCTCTCAGCAGCTTCTCCTGCCATATCAGCTATTTTTTGCTTTTGTTCAAGTCCTAGCTGCTGGTTTCTCACTGCAGGCATTGTCACTGGGTCTGCTTCCTTGTCCCTGGCAATTAATAGATTTTTCACTTCCCTCTCTGTAAGCACAATTCTTCCAGGCTTTTCTGTGAGGATCTTGATCAGGGGTCACTCACTATAACTGATTTTTAACCCTTAAACTCTCCAATATCAAAATTAAATTTTAACAAGCACGTGGTTCCGATCTAAAACCCAAATATCACACTCAGGGCTAGGGTGACCAGACAGCAAATGTGAAAAATCAGGAGAGGAGGTGGGGGGCAATAGGAGCCTATATAAGAAAAAGCCCCCAAAATCAGGACTGTCCCTATAAAATCAGGACATCTGCTCACCCTATTCAGCGTGTACCAGCATAACTGGGACCTCAATCTTGTGATTCGAACTTCCCCTGATGAACTCTAAGCAGCTCTGAGATGATGGAATCAGGACCCAAGGGTCTTTTATACAATCTCACGTCCTCTTGGACAAGGTGTCCAGCCCTGGTACTAGAGAAGGAGGGTAGACTGCCTCCATTCCCGGCTAAACCCTGGGGATTATTTTGCCCCATAACCGTGGGTTCGCCCTAACTAAAGATCCAGCCGATGAGGAGGCCTTCTGTCTCTAGGTGGATTACGGCGAACTTCTGGTGTTGTTGCACCCGAAAGTACTAGGGGCTCAGGGTCCACAGCACGAATAGGTGAGGAGGTGGTATCAGCTCGTGCTGGGCAAAGGGGTATCTCAGCTGCTGGCAGTAATGGAGGAGAACAGTCAGGAACAGGTGACTCATGATTCGGTGTCTCACCAGGAGGGGTGAAGTCAGACCCCTCAACTGCAGATGGGTCCTGTAGACTGGCATGACCTGGCAACAGCTGATCTACATGTCGCCGCCAGGTAAGATTCTCTGCAGTCTGGACTGTATAGGAAACAGGTCCTGTTTGAGTGATGACTGTGGCCGGGACCCATTTAGCTCTGGAAGTATAATTCCGAGCCAAAACTGGCTGTCCTGGGCTAAAGGTTCGGTCTTTTGCTCTGGGTGCCCATCTGATGACTTGATATTGCTGCTGATGTTGCACAGTTTGTCTGGGTTCAGAAGGTTTCAGCAGATCAAAGCAAGTGTGCAGCTGTCGTCCCATCATTAGAAAGGCTGGGGAAGCCTGGGTCGTAGCATGAGGTGTGTTTCTATAGGAAAGTAAGAAGGTATCCAGACGCTTTTGAATGGAGTGTTGTCCCTTTGCTGATTTCAAAGCGTTTTTCATTGTCTGCACAAATCTTTCAGCTAATCCGTTGGTGGACGGATGATATGGTGCTGACGTGATGTGGTGTATCCCATTTGCCTTCATAAAATTTTGAAACTCCTGAGAGACGAACTGCGGTCCGTTGTCGCTCACAAGTTGTTGTGGCAGACCAAAACGACTAAAGAGTCCTCGTAGTTTTTGGATAGTACTCTCTGCAGTAGTGGACTGCATTATAGAGACTTCTGGCCATTTAGAATGGGCATCTACTGCCACCAAGAACATGCTTCCTTCAAGGGGGCCAGCAAAGTCAACGTGAATACGTTGCCACGGGTTTTCAGGCCAGTCCCATGGGTGTAGGGGTGCCCACTGGGGTGCATTTCTTACACCCTGACATGACATACAAGCTTTTGCCTTCTCTTCAATAGCACTGTCCAATCTAGGCCACCAAAAATAGCTTCGTGCAATTTCCTTCATGTGCACTATTCCACAGTGACCGGAATGTAGCTGTTCTAACATCTGTGATCTCAGGCGTGGTGGAATAATGACACGCCTCCCCCACAACAAACAACCAGATTGGACCGATAACTCCGTCCGCCTGGACATGTAGGGAACAAGGTCGGGTGAGACCGAAGAGGTTTGTCGAGATTTTCCATGCATCACCAGGTCCATAACTTGGGATAATACTGGGTCAACGCGGGTTGCCTTCTTTATCTGAGTAGCAGTGATGGGTGTATTCTCTACCTGTTCAAAGTAGAAGATTTCCTTTTGGGCACTATCTTGATGTTTGACCGGTAAAGGCAACCTTGAGAGGCCATCTGCATTGCCGTGCAGAGTGGATTTCCGATATTTGATTTCATATGTGTGTGCAGAAAGTATCAATGCCCAACATTGCATACGACTAGCAGCTAATGGGGGAATGCCTGTGTAGGGTCCAAAAATTGATGTCAGAGGTCGATGGTCTGTAAGAAGAGTAAACTTTCGCCCAAATAGGTACTGATGAAACTTCCTAATTCCAAAAACAATTCCTAATGCCTCACGTTCGATTTGGGCGTAGTTAGTTTCTGCTTTGCTTAGAGTGCGTGAAGCAAAAGCAATACGTCTTTCTTCTCCCGAAGGCATAATGTGTGACACGACCGCTCCCACTCCATAAGGGGAAGCATGGCAGGCCAATTGCAAGGGTAAGGACGGATCAAAGTGCGTTAGAACTTCAGAATTTAACAATGCATCCTTAGCTTTGTTAAATGCAACATCACAGGCTTCAGTCCACTTCCAGGCCTTGTTCTGCCCAAGGAGCTCATGAAGTGGTTTTAGCAGTGTGGCTAACTGTGAGATGAACTTCCCATAATAGTTCAGTAGTCCTAGAAATGAGCGCAGCTGGCTTACATTTCGAGGTGGGGGAGCCTCCACAATAGCTTTAACTTTTGCAGGGGCCTTATGAAGACCTGCAGAATCGATGATGTGTCCCAAATATTCAACAGAGGGCTTGAAGAATTCACACTTGTCTTTGCGAACTCGTAGGCCATACTCTTCTAGTCTTTGTAGGGTAGCCTCTAAATTCTTTAAGTGATCCTCTTCATTTCTTCCAGTGACCAGGATATCATCCAGATAGCACTGAACTCCTGACAAGCCACACAAGATCTGGTCCATAGCCCTCTGGAACAGGGCGGGAGCCGATGTGATTCCGAAGGGTAGGCGACAGTATCGATAAAGCCCCTTATGAGTCACAATAGTCAACAGCTCTTGGGACTTTTCATCGACGTGCATCTGTAAATATGCTTGACTCAGATCAATCTTACTGAACTTTTGTCCCCCAGCCAGGCCTGCGAAGAGGTCATCGATGCAGGGAAGCTCTGCACACAACACTGGGTTGACAGTGACTTTAAAATCACCGCAAATCCGGAGAGAGCCATCTTTCTTTACTATTGGAACGATAGGAGTGGCCCATGAGCTATGGGTAACTGGTATTAGGACTCCATTGGTGACCAGGCGCTCCAGGTCTGCTTCAACTTTTGGCCTGATGGCATATGGCACAGTTCGGGCTTTCAGATATTTTGGTGGACTGCCAGGTTTAATGTTCAATGTCACAGTGATTCCCTTCATACTTCCCAAATCATCTCCAACAACAGCAGCATGTTTCCTTAGTATAGGGGTTAGACTGGTTTCTTCTTTAGTCATCCGGTGCACTTCTGCCCAGTTCAGCTGAATCTTCCCAAGCCAAGACCTACCCATTAAGGCTGGGTAGTCACCTCTCACCACAAACAGTGGCAATTTAGCCGCCTGTCCATTGAGCTCCACCTTAACATCAATAGTGCCCAACATGGGCACAGCTTCACCTGTATACGTCTTCAGAACAGTTTTTGTTGCCTTAAGCGGAAGATGCTGTAGCTTTTCCTTATACACAGTCTCAGGAACCAGCGAGACAGCTGCACCGGTGTCTAGTTCCATGCGTATAGGTTTGCCCTCCAATAAGGGGGTTACCCAGTATTCATGTGAGCCCGCTGCCAAAGACAAAACATGCAGTGGCACTTCCTCTTGTGAGGAGGTGTCACCTTGATCATCCTGGGTCTGCTCTAGGGTATGCAAGGTTCCTCTTTTTGTCGGCCAGACCACAGGCCTCTTTTTCTTTTGTTTACAGGCACACTCAATGTGTCCCTTTTTGCCACAGTGTCGACACACCAGGTCCTTACACCAGCATTCTGATGCCTGGTGACCCAGCTTACCACAGCGGTAACATTCTTGACTCTGCACCGTTTTGTGGGTCAGTTCTTGTGACACTTTTTGCACCCTAGGGGATGCACCGATGTATTGTGCCTCCCTTGTAGCCAGTTCCATGGAGACAGCAATATCAACAGCCTTCTGTAATGTAAGCTGAGCCTCTGTCAGTAGGCGCTTCCGTATAGCTTCACTGCAGAGGCCACACACTAACCTGTCACGCAGGGCATCATTTAACATCTCTTTAAATTCACAGTGTTCTGTTAGCTTTTTTAAAATGGCTACAAATTGTACAACTGTTTCATCTTCCTTTTGGTCTCTTTTGTGGAACCTATATCTTTCAGCAATTACCAGTGGTTTTGGGGAGAAATGAGACCCCAGGATTTCCACAATGTCACTGTAAGATTTAGTCTCAGGCTTAACAGGGTGTAGTAAGCTGCGTAGCAGAGAGTAGGTTTTAGCCCCTACAACAGTTAAGAATATTGGCACCTTCTTCGCTTCTGTAATGTCATTTGCAATACCAAAAAGCTCAAAACGCTCAGTATACACATGCCACTGCTCTGTATTCTCATCAAAAGGCTCCAGGGGCCTGGTCAGAGTAGCCATGATTTTTAGTTTTACTTTCACAGTCAGTGCAAACAAGCAGCTTTTTTTCTTTGTTTGGTCTTTACCTTGACTTCTACTTCCTTCTGTTACTGGAGCAGCACCAGGATCCCACCCTCGTCGCCAGTGTTATATCCTTGGGGCAGCCGGTTTAGGAAGAAATCACTTGAAGCCAGAGAGCAGACAGCTAACCAAAACCTCCATTTTATTTACAGAGACAGAGAGCTCACTCAGCCGGTTGAAACCGGCTGAGCTATCCCTTAATAGTCTAACTCAGTTGCCATAGTAACAAAACCCATGACAACCAAATACACAACAGAACCCTCACCAGTCAAGCCCGCGGGAGGTCCGCTGCTTGGGGCGGCCGAATATGTAGAGCCGGCCCTGACCCTGACAGTTAGGAACTTTTTCCTAATGTCCAACCTAAACCTCCCTTGCAGCAGTTTAAGGCCATTGCTTCTTGGCCTGTGGCTGGGGAGTCTCTGGGGCTGGATGGGGGGTTAAAAGGAACAGGCACCACCACACACACACCCCATTGTAACCAGCACTGGGGCTGAACTTTTGCAATTTCCAGAGAGAGGGGAAGTTTCTCTGCTGCAGACAGACAACAAGGTGAAAGGCTCCCAGGGGAAAAATGGTGCGTGGAGCCAGAACCCCCAAGTCCTGACACTCAGCCCCCTGCTCTAACCACTAGACCCTATACCCCTCCCCCAGCTGCAGATAAAAACCAGAAGTCCTGATTCTCAGTCATTGTAACCACTAGATACTATTGCTATCAAACCAGGAAGTGTGTTCGTAGCCTTTAAAGGCAACATACGATCTCGGTTCCCTTCCCTCCCCTGAGCCACCAGCCACTCACAGCGCCTGGGGCTCCTGCCACACATGTAGATAAATATGATTCCTCGATACCTGCCCCCAACCTCCCTGCTCTCCCGTTAGTGTCAGCGGTGGGATCAGACCGGAGTCCCAGCTGCTAACCCAGGCCCAGGGCCCAGGTAAGAGCCGCTTCTCCTTGTTTTGGGGCAAAAAGCCAGATTTGGGGAGAATGATTCTTCGCATCTCTACATCACTGAAAGGAGATTAAACGGTGAGAGTTTCTTATGGGAGGGGCCCCAGCTGAGATCTGGGCCATGTCGTGCCAGGCACTGCCCAGACACAGCCAGAGTCAGTCCCTGCCCCATAGAAATTACAATTAAAATAGACAATAGGTGGGAGAGAAAACTGAGGCACAGGGAGGAGCAGTGACTGACCCGCTATTGTATGGTGGGTCCATGACAGATCTAGGAGTAGAACGTTCTCAGAGCACTTGGGTAACATCAGACACTGGCTCTGCCCAGGCTGTGGTCACAGATACGCACAGAGAGGGGACCTGATAAACAATCCAGCTATCGGAGAGGAAGCAGCAGAGGAAGCGCTGGGGGTGCGGAGCTGCAGGATGGGCCGGGGGGCTCTGTAGGGCGCTCTCCCCTCGCAGTCAGGGCTGATCTCTGCTTCTGGGGCTTTGCTGTTCCCAGCTGAGACGCTGAACCCCGACCCTGCCCCTTGGGCCTGTGATACCCTTCCCCACATGGCTCTATCTCAAGGGGTCAGGATGCCCCCTTGGGATCCCTGTCACACCCCAAATTGATTTGTTCCATTTCACCTCCCTGACTCTCCCTGCACATGTCAGCTCCACATAGGAACAGTCCTTCGGTCCTGCCCTGAATCTGCCCTCTGCATTGCTGTGAGCTGCCAAACAGCCACATGCCCCTCTCTAGAGGTGGCTGCATTTCACCCCTGAGGCCATGAGCTCTGCACACATGGCCCACAAAGCACACAGGGATAAAAATGCAAGCAATCCTTGCTCCGTCGGGCCAGTCTCTGGGCTTTACTCCCTTCTGGGTAGGAAATTCTTTTACGAAGGGCTCTAGGAGTAAAATATCTGGTGACGCAGCCGATCCCGCGGCCGGACGCCATCGCCCGGCGCAGACAAGCTGTCACCCAGAAATGCTGCAGGTGACTCATTCCCGGCCCCTGTCCTCCCCAGGCCGGCTGAGCGCTCTGTGCTGGACGGAGATGGCCTGGGTGCTGGTTGCTGCCTTTTGCCTTCTGAGCGGTGAGTAATTCACACCAGAGGGCCGGTGGGGACCGTTTCCCAGCCCTGGGAGTGCGTCTACACTGCCAGGAGGGGGCTTGGAACCGGGTCCCAACGCAGGGAAGTCCCAGCCACTCGCGCCAGCGGCTCCAGTTCAAGCCTAGGGGGCGTCTGGCCTTGACCCTGACCCCGAGCGGCCGGGTCCTCGCTGCTGGTTTCACCCCGGTGGAGAACACGCCTGGTTCTCAGGGCAGAGTCAGCCTGGTCTAGCCCTGGCCACCCTGGGCTGAGCAGCGAGGGCCTCAGCCGCTCTCGGCCCCCGGGCTGCCGTTTGCCTTGTGCCACGTCCTGGCTCCGGGCTTCTCGCTGCCCCGGCGAGTCGGGGCGTCTCCTGGGCTGGCCTGGAGAGCTCTGCTCCCTGCCCTGCCCGTCCGCCCAGCTCCGGCCTTGCTGGGCCCTGCCTGCATCCGCACCCGGCTCCTTGTGCATGGGAAGCACCTGACCTACAATTGCCAACCCTCCAGGATTGTCCTGGATTGTCCAGGAATTAAAGATTAATCTGTAATTAAAGACTGTCATGTGATCAAACCTTTAGGACTTTGTCCAATCAAAGTTGGCCACCCAGCCTAACCCCTTCCCAGTGGGGCTCCTCCTGCAGTCAGGGCCTCTGGCCCAAGGGTCAGAGACCCAGCTATGGAGGGGGGGCTGAACTGGGAGGGGATGAGGGGTGCACTGCGGGGTGATATGGGGGGCTGAATTGAGGGAGTTGAGGGGTGCACTGAGGGGCTGGACTGAAGGGGGTGGCCAGGGGAGCTGAGCTGAGTGGATTTGGATTTTAAAGCCCCTGGTTTGGGGGCTGAGCTGATGGTGGCCTCTCCCGGCGGGATCTGTGCGGCAGCCCAGCCTGCGGGGCGGGTTCCCCAACTCGCTGGGGCCGGGCGCCGGTCTGATCCCTGATTCCTGTCCCCAGCAGGTGCCTACGCCCAGGACTGGGGTGTGACACTCGCACCAGGGCCCCTTGATGGATGGGCCGGCTCCTGCGTGACCATCCCCTGCTCCTTCACCTACCCCGCAGGGTGGACGGTGAGTGCCGTGAGCTGGACACGGGACAGGGTTCAAACCGTGTATCACTCAGACGAGGCTCGTGTCCACACTGCCTTCAAGGGGCGTGTCCGCTATCTGGGGGACCTGCAGCACAACTGCTCCCTGCATCTGGACGAGCTGCGCCCCAAGGATCAGGGCACCTACCGCTTCCGGTTTGAGACAGTCGGCGATGGCAAGAATGACGCATGGATGAGTGAGCCAGGACAGCGACTCCGTGTCTTTGGTAATCAGGTTCCGTCCAGCAGCCCCAGTTCAACACAGGGACCTTGGATTACCTCAGATAGGACACTACACACGAGTGCGCAGACACAGAGCAGGACTTGTCCCCTCCAGCAGGGGGCAGCAGGGACACACACCCCCTTTCTACCTTGCTCTGAAATCCAAGTGGTTAGAGCTGGGAGTCAGGACTCCTGGGTTCTCTCCCCAGCTCTAGGGGAAGTCGAGGATAGTGGTTAGAGCAGGGGGGGACTGTGGGTCAGACTCCTGGGCTGTGTTGTCAGACCCGTGTCCCCGTCACTCTGTCTAACCCTTGGCCTGTGCTGAAGAGCCGCTGAGACTGAC
Organism: Mauremys mutica; assembly: GCF_020497125.1. NCBI lineage: Eukaryota > Metazoa > Chordata > Testudines > Geoemydidae > Mauremys > Mauremys mutica. The sequence goes on from NC_059088.1 coordinate 13,683,717, forward strand.
CCTGCAGCCAGCGTAATGCAGCAGGCGTGAGGGGCTCTCAGGGGGAGTCCGATAGTGGAACTGGGACCCTGCAGCACCCCCCGGCAGAACAGCGGGAGCGGGTAAAATGTGCTTTGTTGGGGGTGGGTTCGGGTGTGAACGAAACCCAGGCTGCGGTAATTGGCTGGAAAACACTAAATCTCATAAATGTATCAACAAAAGCAACAAAGAATCCTGTGGCACCTTATAGACTAACAGACATTTTGCAGCATGAGCTTTCGTGGGTGAATACCCACTTCTTCGGATGCAGCATCCGAAGAAGTGGGTATTCACCCACGAAAGCTCATGCTGCAAAACGTCTGTTAGTCTATAAGGTGCCACAGGATTCTTTGTTGCTTTTACAGATCCAGACTAACACGGCTACCCCTCTGATAAATGTATCAACAGTCGCCTACTGGGGAAATTGCTAAATATTTTGAGTGAGCTTCTCTTTCCTCTCCATATTTATCTCCCTCGCTCCAAACCTGGGGAAATGCACCGGCCCAAGGCAGGTCAGAGACGCGTTCTGTGATAACAGGAGTTACAGTGTGTTTGTACCTGGCTCAAGCAAGATTTGTTTTCTTCTTTTAGTGGTAAAAAATGGGTCTGAATTCCGTTGGTATCGATCATATCTTCACCCACCGGTTTCTGTCTGTTGGTTGGTTGGTTTTTAGCAGCGTGGGGGAATCTGTCTCTCTTGCGGGATTTGTGGGATCGAAGGTTTTTGTAGCTGGGAGGGGGATGAAAATGCAAAAACCAAAGCCGGGCACTTGAATAACAGGAACGGGACAGAATTCAGAACAGTCCCACTTAGGGCTCTGGTCTGAGGCACGATGTGTGGTGCCCCCCACTGGCGGCTGCCCCCCTCCGGGCAGACCCAGCGCTCCCCGTGTCTCAGGCCAACTTTTGCTGCTCTCCCCCATTGCCACGAGCCCTCATTGCCCCGGGCAGCCGTGCTCCCAGGCTGGGCCGCGCCCACCCCTGGGGGCTGCTCCCCGCTTTGCAGCCAGGCCGCGGCCCCTGGGAGGTGCCAGCCCCAGGGCCCAGCAGGGTTCAGTGGCTCCTGACCCCTCCTCTCCTCACAGATGATCCGTGCCAGCCCTCCCTGGGGCGCCAACCGGAACCGGGACCCTCCCTCACCTGCTCCGTCGGGGCCGCCTGCCGCTATCACCCCTCCTGGTATGACCGAGATGGCGCGCGGCGAAGCCCACAGCAAACCCTGGACAGGGCTGGGACAACCGAGCTGCGAATATCCCCATCCCAGCTGGACCCCGGCATGGCGCTGAGATGCCAGGTGGATGGATACAGGGATGCGTGTGACTGTGCCCATTCCCAGCCCCTGGGGACAGGTGAGCTCTGCTGCTAGACATGGCATGGGTAGAGCAGGGGGGCTGGGAGCCAGGACGCCTGGGTTCTATCCCTAGCAGGGGAGCAGGGACTAGTGGTTAGAGCAGGGAGTCAGGATTCTATTCTATCCCCAGTTCTTGGGTGCGGGTGGTCTAGGGGTTAAAGTGGGTGAGACTCGGTGCTAGGACTCCTGGGTTTTTTCGCAACTCTGGGAGGAGAGTGGGTCTGTGGGTGAGAGCAGCGGGGTCTGGAATCAGGATTCCTGGGTTCTATTCTGTCATCTGGCTCCAGCAACTATTCTTGCCCCGTGGGACTGGATGGGGAGGGTCCTGCCCCTTCGTTCAGTCCCAGGGCTTCGCTGACGAACTCTCACCTGACTTTCACCCTCAGTCGTCCCCAACGTGCCCAGGGTCGAGGTTTCGTGGCCGGCAGGGAAGGCAGCGCTGAGGGAAGGCGACGGTTTTACTCTCCGCTGCCGGGCTGCTGCCCTGTGGCCCGTCGCCGGGTACGTCTGGTCCCGCGGGGACGTGTGGATGCCAGAAGCCAGGCAGGATTTACGTGTTGACAAGGCAGCCGTCTCTGACGGAGGGAGCTACGCGTGCGGGGTCTGGGTCTCCGGCCCCGGCTGCGGGTGTCTGAGCCTCTCTGCGAGGGAATCGGTCGAAGTTCAGCGTAAGCCGCGAGGGCTGGCGAGAGCCTCCTCCCTCGCAGCCCCGATACGCCCCACACGGCCTCCTGGAGCAGCCCCACCTGCCCCCACCTCATCCCCCCTGCTTCGTCCCACCCACCTCGTCCACCTGCTTTGCCCCCCCCCATGAGTCCCAGCCTTATATTCCACCCCTGCCTCTTAATAAACAGGTTTGGTCAACCCCAGTGCTGCTCCTCTGGGCTGGGGCTGCCTCCCCCCATCGCTCCCATGGCTGGGCCCAGCAGCAACAAAGTCAGTTTGTGTCCCCCCCACACCTGCCCTGGGCCCCCAGCCCCCTTCAGGCCACTGCCCATCCCCCCACCTGACCTGGGGCCCCATTCCACACTGAGCTGGCCCTGTCCCCTCCCACCTTCCTGGGTGTCCAGCTGCCTCTGTGCCAGGCCCTGCCCCTCCCTCTCCCTTGTGTTCCCAGGCCCCTCTGGGACAATCTCTGCCCCCCCACCTCCCCCACTCACCATCACTGTGGGGTGTAAGTGCCGGGACGTGTTAAAAGAGACCTCCGGGGTGGGGGAGGGGCTGGGGTTGCGCCTTTGTGCCGTAGGCTCAGCGCGGGAGGGTCGTCGTGGCGATCACGGTGGATCACGAGCTCACCAGGAGCTCCCAGCACCGCGGTGGCCAGCAGGGCTAGTGCGATCCCGGGGTGCATGAACAGGGCAATCTGGAATCGAGCAGAGAGGGGATTTTCCCCCTGGATCTGGCCCTGGTGCGACCGCGGCCGGGGTCCTGTGCCCTGTTGTGGGGCCTGCACTCCCAGGAGGTGCTGATCAGCTGGGGAGGGGTCAGAGACGAGCCAGGAGATGGAGTCAGAGGCAGGAAAACCTGCCCTGGGGTGAGAGACTCCAGGACTCCGTGTGTTTAGCTGAACCAGGGGAAGGGGAAGGGGGGACGTGAGCCCCGTCTGGCAGATCCTACGCGGAGAAGAGAACGTTGATAATGGGCCCGGCGGCCGAGCAGACAGAGACCCAGGGGCTGGAAGCTGAAGCTAGACAAATTCAGCCTGGCAATAAGGTGCAAATGTTGATCAGGGAGGAGAATTTGCCATTGAAACAACGATCTGGGAACGTGGTAGATTCTCCGTCCTGGGGGATGTTTAAATCACCCTGGGAGGTTTTGCTAAAGGATCTGCTCTCGTTCAAATGGGAATGAATTCAGGGGAGTCCTGGGGCCTGTGTCACCCAACTGGTCCTTCTGGCCTTAGATTCTAGGGATCATCCTTCCCTGTGCCCATCACTGCCTTTGTCACAGGTCTCGGGGAGGCTGATTGTGAGATTTAGGGGGACTGAACTCTGGGGGAGTGAACTAATGGGATGCAGAGGACGGACTAGACTGAAGGCGGGTCTGAGTAGATGTGGGGAACAAGGGTGTTGGTCTGGACTGATGGGGGAACTCGGGGGAACAGGAGTGATTTGGGGGCTGGGGTGATTAATTGCTGGACAGGGGACAGGCTGATGTTGGGGGAGGCATCTCCAAACTCCCCTTCCCCATTTCACAGGGGAGCACTGGCCAGGCTCATTGTCACCCCCAGGCCGGGAGAGGGCGGGGGGCTCAGACAGCCCCTCAACACAACGTCCCAAATTGTGTTTGGGGGCTGAGCTGATGGTGGCCTCTCCTGGCAGGATCTGTGCGGCAGCCCAGCCTGTGGGGCGGGTTCCCCAACTCGCTGGGGCCGGGCGCCAGTCTGATCCCCAATTCCTGTCCCCAGCAGGTGCCTACGCCCAGGAGTGGAAAGTGACACTCGCTCCAGGGCCCCTTGCTGGATGGGTCGGCTCCTGCGTGACCATCCCCTGCTCCTTCACCTACCCCGCAGGGTGGAACATCAAGGCCGTGAGCTGGACACGGGACTGGGATCAAACCGTGTATCGCTCGGACAAAGCTCGTTTCCACGCTGACTTCAAGGGGCGCGTCCGCTACCTGGGGGACCTGCAGCACAACTGCTCCCTGCGGGTGGCGAGGCTGCACCCCAGCGATCGGGGCACCTACCGCTTTTGGTTCTACACAGCAGGCAATGGCAGGAGCGACGTATGGATGGGTCAGCCAGGACAGTGGCTCAGTATCTCTGGTAACCAGGTTCTGTCCAGCACCCCCTGTTCAAGCAGGGACGTTGGTTAACCTCAGAGAGGGCACCATGTGTGTGCGCACACAGAGAGCAGGGCTCATCCCCTCCAGCAGGGGGCAGCAGGGACACACACAGACCCCATCTCTGCCTCGTTCTGAAATCCAAGTGGTTAGAGCTGGGATCCAGGACTCCTGGGTTCTCTCCCCAGCTCTAGGGGAAGTTGGGGATAGTGGTTAGAGCAAGGGGGACTTGTGGGTCACACTCCTGGGCTGTGTTGTCAGGCCTCAGTCCCCATCACTCTGTCTAACCCTTGGCCTGTGCTGAAGAGCTGCTGAGACTGACCCTGCAGCCAGCGTAATGCACCAGGCGTGAGGGGCTCTCAGGTGGAGCCCGATAGTGGGACTGGGGCCCTGCAGGACCCCCCGGCAGAACAGTGGGATCAGGTAAAATGTGCTTTGTTGTGGGGGGGTTCGGGTGTGAAAAATTACAGGCTGCGGGAATTGGCTGGAAAACACTAAATCTCATCAATGTATCAACAGTCGCCTACTGGGGAAATTGCTAAATATTTCTGTGAGCTTCTCTTTCCTCTCCATGTTTCTCTCCCTCGCTCCAAACCTTGGGAAATGCACCAGCCCAAGTCAGGTCAGAGACGCGTTCTGTGATAACAGGAGTTACAGTGTGTTTGTACCTGGCTCAAGCAAGATTTGTTTTATTCTTTTAGTGGTAAAAATTGTGTCTGAATTCCGTTGGTATCGATCATATCTTCACCCACTGGTTTCTGTTAGTTGGTTGGTTTTTAGCAGCATGCGGAAATCAGTCTCTCTTGCAGAAACAACGAGGAGTCCTTGTGGCACCTTGGAGACTAACACATTTATTTGGGCATAAGCTTTCGTGGGCTAAAATCCACTTCATCAGATGCCTGGAGCGAAAAATAGAGTAGGCAGCTATAAATACACACAAAGACAATTCAATTACAGTTGAAGTGGGCTATTCTCAACAGTAGAATACCAGGGGAGGAAAAATCACTTTTGTAGTGGTAATGAGGCCAATGTAATCAGGGACGTCCATTTCAAACAGTTGACAAGAAGGTGTGAGTACCAGTAGGTAAATTAGTTTTTGTAGTGACCCATCCCTCGGTATTCTACTGTTGAGGATAGCCCACTTCCAACTTAATTGAATTGGTTCGTTAGCACTGACCCCCACTTGGTAGGGCAACTCCCATCTTTTCATGTACTGTGTGGATATACCTATTACTGCATTTTCCACTCCATGCATCCGATTAAGTGGGTTTTAGCCCACGAAAGCTTATGCCCAAATAAATTTGTTAGTCTCCAAGGTGCCACAAGGACTCCTCATTGTGTTTGCTGATACAGACTAACACGGCTACCACTCTGAAACCTGTCTCGTGGGATTTACGGGATTTAAGGTTTTTGTGGCTGGGAGGGGGATGAAAATGCAAAAACCAAAGCCGGGCACTTGAATAATAGGAACGGGACAGAATTCAAAACAGTCCCGCTCACGGCTCTGGTCTGAGGCCTGATGTGTGGTGCCCCTCACTGGCGGCTGCCCCCCCCCGGGCAGACCCAGCGCTCCCCGTGTCTCAGGCCAACTTTTGCTGCTCTCCCCCATTGCCAGGAGCCCTCATTGCCCCGGGCAGCCGAGCTCCCAGGCTGGGCTGCGCCCACCCCCTGGGGGCTGCTCCCCGCTCTGCAGCCAGGCCACGGCCCCTGGGAGCGCTGCCAGCCCCAGGGCCCAGCAGGGTTCAATGGCTCCTCACCCCTCCTCTCCTCACAGATGATCGGTGCGAGCCCTCCCTGGGGCATCGAATGGAACCAGGACCCTCCCTCTCTTGCTCCATGGGGGCCACCTGCCCCCATCGCCCCTCCTGGTACGACCGAGATGGCGCGCGGCGGAGCCCAGGGCAAACCCTGGGCGGGGCTGGGGCGACCAAGCTGCGAATATCCCCATCCCAGCTGGACCCCGGCACGGTGCTGAGATGCCAGGTGGATGGATACAGGGATGAGTGTGACTCTGCCCAATCCCAGCCCCTGGGGACAGGTGAGCTCTGCTGCTAGACACGGCATGGATAGAGCAGGGGGGCTGAGAATCAGGACTCCTGGGTTCTATTTCCTCAAAAACTGTCATCCGGCTCTAGCAAATATTCTTGCCCAGCGGGACTGGACGGGGAGGGACCTGCCCCTTCGTTCAGTCCCAGGGCCCCTCACCCGACTCTCGCCCTCAGTCACCCGCAACGTGCCCAGGGTCGAGGTTTCGTGGCCGGCAGGGAAGGCAGCGCTGAGGAAAGGTGACGGTTTTACCCTGCGCTGCCAGGCTGCTGCCCTGCGGCCCATCGCCGGGTACATCTGGTCCCACGGGGACGTGTGGCTGACAGGAGCCAGGCAGGATTTACGTGTTGACAAGGCAGCCGTCTCTGATGGAGGGAGCTACGCGTGCGGGGTCTGGGTCTCCGGCCCCGGCTGGGGGTATCTGAGCCTCTCTGCGAGGGAATCGGTCGAAGTTCAGTGTAAGCAGCGAGGGCTGGCGAGAGCCTCCTTCCTCACATCCCCTGATATGCCCCACACGGCCTCCTGGAGCAGCCCCACGTGCCCCCCATCTCGTCCCCCTGCTTCGTCCCACCCACCTCATAAGCCCGAGCCTCATATTCCACCCCTGCCTCCTAATAACTGGGTCCGGTCAACCCCTGTGCTGCTGACTCTAGGCTGGGCTCCCTCCTCTTCTGCATCGCTCCCATGGCTGGGCCCATATGTAACAAATACAGTTTGTGTCCCCCCCACACCTGCCCCGAAGCCCCATTCCACACTGAGCTGGGCCCTGTCCCCTCCCACCTTCCTGGGTGTCCAGCCGCCTCTGTGCCAGGCCCTGCCCCTCCCTCTGCCTTGTGTCTCCAGACCTCTCTGGGACAACCTCTGCCCCACCCCCAGCCCTCGAGCAAATATGGGCCATACCCCATAGCACCCCGCATCTACCCCAGGCCCCCAGCTTGCTCTGGGACAGACCCTCCCCCCCCAAGTGCCTTGTGCCCCCAGGCCCTTCTGAGGGACCTCTGCCCCCTATCCCCATGCCACCAGTAGCCACATGGGCCAGGCCCTGCCCCTCACCCCGTGCCCTGGATCCCTTCCCCACTCTGGGCCAGCCCCCCCCCACTCTGTCTCTCTCCATTCACGCCCCGTGTCTCCGTCTCGCCCCCCCAGACGCCCCCACAGGTGTCCGTGTTACGGCAGCCTCAGGCACCAGCCCGCGGGAAGGGGAATCGGTGACACTAACGTGCAGTTACAACAGCAGCCTCCCCGCCCCCACCTCCTACGCCTGGTACCGGGGCGACCGGCAGCTGGGGGGATCCCAGCAGGAAATGGTGTTGAAGAGCATCACGGCGGAGCAGGCTGGGGAGTATCACTGCCAGGCCACCAATGGGATCGGCCAGTCCCCGTCCCCCCCCATCAACATCAGTGTGCGGTGTAAGTGCCGGGGACATGTGAAAAGAGACCTTGGGGTGGGGGCGGGGCTGGGGTTGTGCCTTTGTGCCGTAGGCCCAGCGCGGGAGGGTCGTCGTGGCGATCGCGGTGATCATGAGCTCACCAGGAGATCCCAGCACCGCAGTGGCCAGCGCTGTCTCTCTCCATTCACGCCCCGTGTCTCCGTCTCGCCCCCCCCCAGACGCCCCCACAGGTGTCCGTGTTATGGCAGCGCCGGGCACCAGCCTGCAGGAAGGGGAATCGGTGACACTAACGTGCAGTTACAACAGCAGCCTCCCCGCCCCCACCTCCTACGCCTGGTACCGGGGCGACCGGCAGCTGGGGGGATCCCAGCAGGAAATGGTGTTGAAGAACATCACGGCGGAGCAGGCTGGGGAGTATCACTGCCAGGCCGCCAATGGGATCGGCCAGTCCTGGTCCCCCCGCATCACCATCACTGTGCAGTGTAAGTGCTGGGGACGTGTGAAAAGAGACCTCGGGGTGGGGTGGGGCTGGGGCTGTGCCTTTGTGCCGTAGGCCCAGCATGGGAGGGTCATCGTGGCGATCGCGGTGGATCACGAGCTCACCAGGAGCTTCCAGCACCGCAGTGGCCAGCAGGGCTAGCGCGATCCCGGGGTGCGTGAACAGAATCGAGCAGAGAGGTGATTTACCCTCGGGATTTGGCCCTGAAGTGACCTAAGGTGAGAGACTCCAAGACTCCGTCTGTTTCACTGAACCAAGGGAAGGTGAACGGGTGACGTGAGCCCCATCTGGAAGGTCCTGTGCAGAGGAGACTGAGAACGTGAGGCACAGGAACTGCAAGTCCCATGATCTCCCACACCAAAGAACTCCTAGGACACACCTGGAATAAGGGGATTTTGTGAGATCTTGGTTTTCAGAGTTGGCCTGGAAATGTGTTTGTTTTTCTCTTCCCAGTGTTTCAGAGCTGTCCAGGAAAGCCTTTTTTCCCCTAGTGGGAAAGCTCCACTTTTCATAGAAATGTCAAAAACGAAATCTTTCCGTTGAATGTGGCCTGATGGGAGTTGTAGTTTGGGTGCCTCGTGCTCCCATTCTCTTCTGTGGGCCAGGATCTCTAGCTGGACTATATCTCCCATGATGCACCTTGGCTTAGCATTGCTATGGTGCATGCCCTTACCTCACCAAGAGTGTAGCTGGTGGTGCATCATGGGAGATGTAGTCCAGACAAACACCTTGGCATATAGTGGAGAATGAGGATACAAGACTCCAGAATTACATCTCCCATGATGCACCCTGGCTATGGATTCCTATAAGGCACCGATCCCATCACCAACAGAGGACATAGAGGTGCATCATGGCAGATGTAATCTAGCTGGGCAGCATAGTCTATGGGGATGCTGGGAGGGGAGGGCTTCACATCTGCATCTGAGCATCAGGTCTGCTGCCTCTAAAGACACAGGTTCAAATCCTACCAGCTTCATGTTGCTCCTGCAGCAGATCAGTAGAACTGGTTGAGATTGATGCAACATGAGGAGGATGCAATCTCATGCTACAGTTTTGCCCCAGTAATTTGCTCTCAATTCCCTTTCCGTCAGCTGTTGTGTTAGGTCCTATGTCCTTCCTCCAACCTAGAGGTGGCTGCACCTTACCACTAGGGGAGCTACCCCACCCCAGAAGTGGCTGCATCTCAGCATCACTTGATCCATCCCCTGGCTGAGCCTTCCCTGTATGGCTATTACCCTATTGCCTTTTCCCAGAGACAGTGCTGAGCAAGCAATCCCGGTGCAGTGTTGCTGTGTGGCTGTTACCCAGCTGCCTTGCCCCAGAGGTGGCTGCATCCTAGCACCACGTGTCATGATCCATCCCCAGGCAGCCTCACTGTGTGGTTGTTACCCAGCTGCCATCCATCAGCAAAAGGGGTTCAAAAATCTGCTGCAGGGTTGATCCAATAACCCTCCTTTCTCCTTTCCAGTCACCCCCTCTGTGTGGGCACCCGCGTACATCATAGGACCTACAGTTGCACTTGTCCTATTGCTGCTGGTGGGGCTGGTCGGCGTCATAGCTTGGAGGTATTTACGCTTTGGCAAACCGGTAATATCCACGTCTCTGATCTCTGGCAATCCCCATCCCCTCCCCCTGGCCTTTGCCCGAGAACCCCGCGCAATCCAGGACTGAGAATTGCTGAGCTAATTCAGATGCATCGAAACCCAGCTGAGGGGAGGTGATTGAATGGTGGTGGTTGGGTCCCACACAGATACCTGACACCCGCAAGGGGCCTGGGAAGGGCTGGGTGGCCTCCTGGTGAAACGGCTGGGCTGGTCGTCAGGAGAGCAGGGGTCGAGCCCAGGCAGGAGGTTCTATTTTGTGGGAGCCTTTGTCCTGTTCCTTCCCCTCTGAACCGAAGCAGATGATGTTTTGCCTCTGAGCTGTTGGTCTCCTTTCTTTGTAGTAAGATGCGGCGCAAACGCCAGGGAATGAGCAGCAATGCGGTAAGTGCGTCTATGGGGCTGGGAGCCAGGACACCTGGGTTCTCTCCCTAGCTCTGGGAGGGGAGTGTGGACTAGAGCAAGAGGGGCTGCGAACCAGGACACCTGGGTTCAATGCTTTGCTCAGGAAGGGGTGTGGGATCTAGTGGGTTAGAGAAGTGGGGACTGGGAACCAGGACTCCCGGGTTCTATCTCCAGCTCTGCTGCTGAGTCACTGCCTGACTTTAGATGAGCTCTGTCCCTCAGTTTCCCCCTCCATAGAACAGGATCATAAAATTCCCCTCCCCTGGAGCAGGACAGAAGGTCTTTCCAATCCCCTGGGTAGTTTATCGGGGGCTCTGTGCATTCCCCGTTGTTATTACACATCACCGAGCAGTCCCAGAGCAGTGGCTCGCGGCCTCACTTCTCCCTGCCTTGCAGCAGCAGCCGGGCCCGGGGGAGACCCCGATGTCTGAACGCATCTACGAGAACGCCCAGGACTATGGCCTGGGGCAGCCAGCCCGCCTGGCCCCACCCGGGCCCCCCAGGTAACAGCAGGGCCTGGCTCTGAGCTACTGCACAAGGGCTGGGTTAGAGCTTGATACACTTCCACCTGGAGGGGAGGGGTGGTGTAGGGGTGTGTGTGTCTGTGTGTGTGTGTGTCCCTGCTGGAGGGATGAGCCCTGTTCGAGGCAGGGGTTGGATTGGAGCCAGCACTGTCTAGACAGGGGTCCAAAAACGTCAGTCACGCCCTCCCTGACCCATAATGGAATCTGTCCACGCCCCACCCCCCTCCCCTGCTGGGAGCGAGGCCAGATCCACAGTCAGGAGCTGGGGTCAAGGCCTGGGCTGGGGCTGGGGCAGGAGCTGCAGCTGGGACAGAGCTGTGCTGTGTGGGGCTCCCTCCCTGCCCCCCATGGGAGCTGGCCCTGCTGTGCTGCCCCGAGAGTTCCCCCAGGCCCTCCCAGGGTGCTGCGCCCCACAGTTTGGGGACCACTGCTCTAGAAGGGAAAGGCCCTGTGCCCCCTTCCCTGCCCCACCCCCGAGCCAGCGAGTGCCCCGCTCTGGGGCTGGATTGGAGCCAGTGCCCCCTAGAGAGGAAAGGCCCCATTCCCCAAATCCATGACTCATGTCTGGTGTGGGGAGCTTTAGCCCAGGGGTCCCCCCCAGCCCCTGACCCACAGGAGTTCTGCGCTGTTGACCGACGCAGCCTGTCCAATCCCCAGCCACGGCGCTGCAGCCGACCCAGCGCTAGCAACCAAATGCCTCGCGCCAGCCCCAGCCCCCCTAACATTCTCTCTTTCTGTGGCAGCGCGACCACCGAGCTGCACCCGGGATCTCAGGCCGGCACCGGGCAATCCCACATCTACAGCCATCCGATGAACAGGGGCAAAGTACCGCAGGTGAGCAACGCATTCCTCTGTGTACACGGGGCCCAGGACTCCTGGGTTCTATCCCCGGCTCCAGGACAGGAGTGGGGTCTAGTGGGTTAGAGCCGGGGGAGGGTGGCAGAGGCTGGGAGCCAGGACTCCTGGGTTCTATCCCAGCTCTGCCCCTGTGAGATCAGCTCCGGTGGCAGCAGATCAGGCTGGGTTGGGTGCTCTGGGTCAGGGGGAGCACAGCTGCTGGGCAGGGGAGGGGGCATCGCCCAGCAGCTGGAGGGTACAGAGCTGGGCGGGAGGCTGAGTTACAGGGCTGGGGGTGACAGGCAGAGGAGAGCGCACTGGAGAAAGGGCTCTGCTGATATAAAGCTCCTCATCAGAGCCGGGCGTTGTCATTATTCTTCTTCACCCCAGGGTGACCCGGACGAGGTCCAGTACTCGGCCATCCAGCTGCAGCCTCCCACCCAGAGAGCGGAGCCTGCCGCCGACCTCACCTGCGAATACGCTGCTATTAAGCGCTAGCATCCAGCTGCAGCTCCCCTGGCGCCTCCCCCCATGGCCGCCAGCCAGCTGCACACGCTTGCTGCTAGCGCCGGCTTCTCGGCCAGGGATCCCGCGAGGCAGCGGAGGGGCAAGGAGGAGACACGAGACAAACAGATTTCCACGGCCAGAAGGGGCCAGTTTGATCGGCTGGTCTGACCTGGGCCAGAGCCGACCCCCCACATTCAGGGGCGACCTCCGGTGGAATCCTGCGTCGGCTGCGCGGCCCCCCAGTTCCAGACGCACAGAGATCACTTGGGGAGGGGCCAGAGAAGAGCCAGGAGAACGACTCCAGGATGGGAAGCCAGGCCTGAGTCAGACGCCAGGCGCTCAGTCTATCCAGCGTCACACGGAGAAGGCTGAGGGGTGACTCAGTCCCCTCTAGAAATACCCCCGGGGACAGAGCTCTGGTGAGAGCGGCCGCTCAGTCTAGCAGGCCAAGATCCAGCGGGCGGGAAGGTGAAGCTCGACAAATTCAGACTGGAAACAAGGTGGGAATTTATACCAGGGAGGGGAATTAACCCTGGGAACGATTTACCCAGGGCTGGGGCAGGTTCTCCGTCAGGGAGGCCACTCATCCGGTTTTCACCCGGACAGGCTGGGTTTCGGCTTGTGTGTCCGGGTGCCAGGTGACAATCCTGGTGTCCATTTTTTTTATCTGGGGGGAAGAGGTAGAGCAGGGATGAGGCCTGGGGACAGAGGCTGAGAAGGGGGCGGGGCTCTGAGGGCAGAGGCGGGGCAGGGGGTGGGGCTCTGAGGGCAGAAGTGGAGCAGGGGGTGGGGCTTTGGGGGTCCAGGTTCCAGCCATTAGAAAGGTGGAAACCCTGTTCTCCACTGGTGGCAATTCTGCCGTCGAGATGGGATGTTTTGCTTAAGGGGCGACTCCAGTTCAGCCCGTGATGGATTCAGGGCAGCCCCACGGCCTGGGCGACACACGAGGCCAGGCTGGGTGATCTCCCCACCCCCCAGCTGAGCTGAGAATCTGGGAATTAGGCTCCAAATTCAGAGGTTTGGTGGATCTAGATTCTTAGAGGTGGCCCCGTAAATGGGGCATTCAAGGGGGTGGCGCAGGGATCGAAGGGTGGAGGGAGGCGCTAAGGCCCAGCTCCTGGAAGGGATTTCGGTGCCTAACTCCCCTAGGGTTCAGCCCCACAGAAGGGCTGTTTCTGTTACTTCCCATTGACTCAATAGACATTCCAGGCTTCAGCGCGACGCAGACACAGCGCGGCTCTGCTGGACTCACACTATAAAGCTTTAGAACAAAAACACAACGTTTCGACTGTCCTGTTGTGGCCGCGTGGCCCCGGGCTGTGAGAGAGACAAGGTGGGTGACAGAATCTATTTGATCGGACCAGCTAGTGCTGGTGGAAGGGCCCCGCTTTGGAGCGTCTCCGTCGATCTGGAGACGGGAACCAGGAGACTCCAGGCCCAGGTGGGACAGACACTCGCAGCTTGTTTCTCGCATTGCTCAGGAAGTCGATGTGACTGTTCTGTTCGGCTCCTTCCTTTGCCGCATTGGGACGTTTCCATTTTCAATGGGAAAGTTCTGAGGCCAGGGTGAAGCGCGACACCTCGTGCCCTCCACCGACAGACATGGGGCCAGTAAGAGATCTGACCTCCCCCGCCTCCTCTCGCTTAAACCCAACCGGCAACATCACGTGTTGAAATCTACAAAATAAATAGCCTTCAATCAAACTGTAGTAATTTTCCGTGATTACTGATGGAAATGTTTTGTTCGGGGGGTGGGATACAGTGAAATTGACGTTTACCGCCATTAACCGATGAAAAAAATTGAATTCTTCCAAGCCTACATGTATTTATGCCAGACCTAGTGTCAGTGAGAGACCAGCCTTCTAGCCAATAACCAATAACCACCCTTATCCTAAGCGAATGCACCGATTTCTTTGTGGCGGATTCTAGGCCCGGTTGCCAAACCTCTTACTGAACAGGTGTTCGCTTAGTACGTTCGCTTCGTACGTCCACAGGCCTGGAGGATTTGGTTTTTAGTGGCAAACGTCAATTTCACCGACTCACACCGACCTTCAAAACATATTTCCCTTGGTAATAATTGACATTGGCAGATGGCCAAGTAAGAAAACTGAGGCTTGTGGTTTGATTTAAGGATATTGAGTTGGCTATTTTGACCGGGGATGTTGACTATTCGTGTTCTAAAGTGTTCACTCTTTCAACCTCGACACATCCAGTCATGAAATAAATATTGGCTGACACCTCCCCCCCTCCACAATTTCCTGCAATTAGGACAATTTAAATGGATAAATGTAGTTTAAAGGCCATTATTTTGCACAATTGTAAAAAATTAAAATCAATCCAAATCTGAAACATGCTTAAGAATAAATATCGATATTATCTGTTGAACTTAGGGCTGTCGATTAATCGCACTTAACTCACACGATTAACTAAAAAAAATTAATTGCGATTAAAAATATTAATCATGATTAATCGCAGTTTTAATCGCACTGTTAAACAATAGAATGCCTATTGAAATGTATTAAATATTTTGGATGTTTTTCTACATTTTCATACATATTGTATTCTGTGTTGTAATTGACATCAAAGTCTATATAATTTTTTATTATAAATATTTGCAGTGTAAAAACGCGAGACAAAAGAAATAGTATGTTTCAATTCACCTTCTACAAGTACTGTAGTGCAATCTCTTTGTTATGAAAGTGCAACTTACAAATGTAGATTGTTTTGGTTACATACCTGCACTCAAAAAGAATCGCTAAGACAAACAAGTTTGTTTACATTTGCAGGAGATAATGCTGCCCGCTTCCTGTTTACAATGTCACCTGAAAGTGAGAACACACATTTGCATGTATCGGGGGGTAGCCCTGTTAGTCTGGATCTGTAAAAGCAGCAAAGAATCCTGTGGCACCTTATAGACTAACAGATGTTTTGCAGCATGAGCTTTCGTGGGTGAATACCCACTTGCATCCGACGAAGTGGGTATTCACCCACAAAAGCTCATGCTGCAAAACGTCTGTTAGTCTATAAGGTGCCACAGGATTCTTTGCTGCTTTTACACATTTGCATGGCACTTTTGTAGCTGGCATTGCAAGGTATTTATGTGCCAGATATGCTAAAAATTCATATGCCCCTTCATGCTTCGGCCACCAGAGACATGCTTCCATGCTGATGACTCTCGTTAAAAAAATAATGTGTTTGTGACTGAACTCCTTGGGAGAGAATTGTATCTCCCCTGCTTTGTTTTACCCGCATTCTGCCATATATTTCATGTTGTAGCTGTCTTGGATGACAGCCCAGCACATGTTGTTTGTTTTAAGAACAATTTCACTGCAGAGTTGACAAAACGCAAAGAAGGTACCAAGGTGAGATTTTTAAAGATAGCAACAGCACTCGACCCAAGGTTTAAGAATCTGAAGTGCCTTCCAAAATCTGAGAGGGTCGAGGTGTGGAACATGCTGTCAGAAGTCTTAAAAGAGCAACACTCCAATGCAGAAACTACAGAACCTGAACCACCAGATGGGATCTCAGATGATGAAAATGACATGCCTTGGTCCGCACTGCTTTGGATTGTTATCGAGCAGAACCTGTCATCAGCATGGACACGTCCCCTGGAATGGTGGTTGAAGCATTAAGGGACATATGAGCCTTTAGCGCATCTGGCACGTAAATATCTTGTGATGCCGGCTACAACAGTGTCATGCAAACACCTGTTCTCACTTTCAGGTGACATTGTGAACAAGAAGCGGGCAGCATTATCTCCTGCAAATGTAAGCAAACTTGTTTGTTTGAGAGATTGGCTGAACAACAAATAAGACTGAGTGGACTTGCAGGCTCTAAAATTTTACATTGTTTTATTTTTGAATGCAGTTTTTTATGTACATAATTCTACATTTGTAAGTTCAACTTTCATGATAAAGAGATTGCACTACTGTACTTGTATTGGGTGAATTGAAAAATACTATTTTTGTTTTTTTACAGTACAAATATTTTAATCAAAAATAAACATAAAGTGAGCACTGTACACTTTGTATTCTGTGTTGTTACTGAAATAAATATATTTGAAAATGTAGAAAACATCTAAAAATATTTAAATAAATGGTATTCTACTATTGTTTAACAATGTGATTAATCACAATTAATTTTTTAAGCACTTGACAGCCCTAGTTGAAATTATAAACCAGTAAAAATCTCACACTTTCTCTACAGAAGTCTCTATATATACCGTGCCCTCCTTTTATAACAATCACGTCTGTCCCGGATTATTTTATTCTTATAAGAGGTCGCTTCTTGCAAGTGGAGTATAGGTATGATTTTGTCCCATTGGTTTTGCTCACTGCTTTTGATATGCGATTGATTCTTATGACAGTGATTCTTATCAATGGAGTGCACTGTATATCTATCAAACCTGTATAGGCTGCACCTATATATCCATATAGCCACATACGTGTTGCTCTGCAGTGGTGTTCGAGAAGGCAGGGCCCAGAAATGACCCGGCTCTAGGAGCAGGAGGTGGGGAGTAGAAACAAGTGAACGTGTTCACACGAAACTTTTTGTGATCAGGAAACACAGGTTCGGCGCCACCAAAACATTGCGCGATTTCAGGAGGGTTTTGCCAAATTGTTTCAGTAGAAGATAAAATTAGGATTAAGCCCGCGCTGAGCCTTGACTTTAGACTGAGACCTGGATCCCGTATCAGGTCCTGCCACTGGGGGGTAACAGGGGCCCAATGGCAGAATCGGGGCCAAAGTGTCTCCTCCTGTCTCAGGGTTAAAGCGCTGAGCTGGGGATCTTGAAGGCGAGTGAGGGATCTCAATGCTAAGAGCCCTGGGGTGGGTAATACTGGGCAGCGTGTTCTCTCCAGGCCGTGGATTTTGCAGGGCTAGAGGGTTTGGTGAATCAATCCACACATCTCAAGGGACTGTTCTGCATGGCCAGTTTGCCCTCGTACCTAGGGGGCCGGAGAACCTCCCCCAGGGGTCCCGGCACCCAGCCCAGAGCTGGACAGGGGAGGGTCAAGCTAGAGAACCATTAACCCCGCCCCTTTGCATGTGTGCCCTTAACTCTGCCCCCTACATAGAATTCAAGGCCAAAGCTGGGGGGCTTGAGCTAGGGCACCATTAACTCCACCCCCTTGAACGTGTGCCCCTAACTCTGCCCCCTTTGCAGATTTCAAGCCCAGATCTGGGGGTCGAGCTAGAGCTGGGCTTTTAGTGAGACACCCAATCGCCATGGAAGGACTCAAAGATTTGGAGAATCTGCCCCCTCCCTGGGGTAGTTGTTGGGAGGGTCAAGGCCTCTCCTTGGGGAGAACCTGCCCCTTATTTCCAGGCTGGATTTGTTTGGCTTCATCCCCCAGCCAGCGGCGCTCGCTTTGCCTTTGTGGGGTGGGTTAACCAGCCTCTGCTCCCGAAATCCCCTCCCTGGAGGTGCTGAGAGCCCCGGACCAAGGCATCTCTCTGCCGCCTTCGAGAGAAACTGAACAGCTCCGGCGCCTTCTGCCTCTCACTCCCCTACAGGAGTGTAGCAACCGCAGGCGAATTATTCCTCAGTTCAGGGCTAGTCACTTTCGCTGGCTCATAGAACGGGCAGAGCCGGGTTCTGCTGGCTCAGTGGGGCCATTGTCCGGGGCTAAGATTTCCGCGCTAAGCAGTGTCCGGCTCAGCCCGTCCTGCAGGAGGCTGGATTCCCGTCTCCGCCCCAGGCTGTTATTCTTCTCGCTTCTGAATAAAGTGCCCCCTGTTCTTGGGGAGACACGGCCCCCGGCCCCAGTGTGTCACAGATTCACAGATCGTGCCCACTCATGGCCCCGTGTGGTCCGTGGGTGGTGCCCCTTCCAGTGCGACAGCCCTTCTCGGGGATCCACTCTATCTCAGGGTCAGGCCCCTCCACCTCCTGGAGCCGCACCTCTCTGAGCCTTAGCACGTCTGTCTCTTGCTGTGGGCCCCCTCAGGGAATCCACTCGCTCTGGACTCCCCCAGGCCTGCTCACCCCCAAAGGGGTTGATGCCCCCTGTTCTCTAGCCCGGAGCGACTCTCAGCCAGCGTAAAACAGTAGGGTTTACTGAGAGTTGAACACAGCACAGGAAACTCTCAGGGCCTCAGGCCTGGCCTCCCTTAGCACAACATATCCCAGTCCCCCTGCATCCAGGTGAGCTCTGCCTGCTCCCCCACTCCAGCCCAGAGCCCCGCTGCTTCCCAGCTGGGCCTCCAATATCCCCGGCCCCAACCCCCCTCTGTCCATTGGCTTCTCTCCAGATAAACAGGGTCGTAAACAGGGTGGCCTGGGTCTTGTCTCCTCTCAGCTCTCCTCTGGCTGGAACTGGCTGGTCGAGTCACCGGGGTCCTCTCCCCACAGCCCATTGTCCTCCCACTGGCCAGAACCGCCTGTGACTCCTGAGCTGGGTCTCCAGGTTGTCAGGTCACCAGTCGCTGGGATCTCCATCCTCCAGGCTATCGGCTGGGGTCCCAAGTTTCCTCTCCGGTCCTTTGTAACAACAAACTCCCTCTCCCCTCACCTCGTTAAACCAGTAACACCCGGTAACACCAGTAACACACTGAGCCCCCCTCCCTCTGCATGCAACCCACTGGAAAACACGGATAAATCAAGAAAACCCCACCACTTCCTCACACAGTGTGTTTCCTACCCCCGAGTGTTGTGTATTCGGTGTAGGGGGTAACACGTAGGAGCACCGCTCACGGGACAGCGTGCCAGGTGCTGTACAAACAGAGCAAAACCCCACTCCCTGCCCGCCGAGCAGCCAAGCGAGCCGTGGGGTGTCTAGACAGGGGAAATTGCCCCAGGATTGTCCGCAATCCTGGGGGTGGTTTAATTTGTCGGGTGCTGAACTTCAGCTGCTGCCCAGGGGCTCGGTTTTCAGTGGTTGGGGGGTTTGCTCCAAATCAGGCCTGGAGGTGGCGCCTTGCAGGGCAGCACAAAAATAATCAGTTCCCAGATCCCTGGGGGGAGGTGAGAATCCGGGGCTGGCAGCAGCTCAATGGCGCCCTCTGTTGGCGGGTCCGAGGAGCGAAAGATCTCAGGGTGCGCAAGGTGCGGGATGGAGAGGAAGCCGGCGAATGGGGTCGTGCTGAGATCTAGAGATCCATGGGGCCAGGGGCGGCTCTAGACCCCAGCGCGCCAAGCAGGCGCTTGGGGCGGCCGTTTCCCGGGGGGGCGGCATTTGGCTCCGGTTGAGCTCCCGCCGGCATGCCTGCGGCAGGTCCACCGGAGCCCAGAACGAGCGGACCTGCCGCAGGCATGCCGGCGGGAGCTCAACCGGAGCCGCGGGAAGAGGGGACCCGCCGCGGGACCGGGGAAGGGCGGCGCAGCGCTCCGCGCTGCTTGGGGCAGCCTACTTTCTAGAGCCGCCCCTGCATGGGGCGGCCTCGTGTGGATCCCGTTTGCAGGGCTGGGGGAGGAGGGGGCGGGGGGTTCGGTGTTCAGTTTTGTTCTGTGACGGGGTGAAACCGAGACCAAATTTTTTTAAATGAAAAACCCCAGAGGGACACAGACCCAAAGCAGCCAACGGGCTGGTGGGGCAGGCCTTCCCCCCTCCCCAGCACTGTGGGAGACCCAGATTCAAGCCCTTGCTCTGTTTGATTCCCACCAGCCCCCCACAAATCACCCCATGTCTCAACATCTACCCAGCCCTGTGTTTCCCCAAGTATCTTCTACCAGCCTCCCAAACCACCAACATCCACATTGTGTTCCCTGAAGTGTCTCCCACCAGCCCCCCAAATCATCAGCCTCTGCCCTCCCGAATCACCCAGTGTCTCCCCCCAAACCACTGGTCTCAACCCCCACAATTCTCCCAAGTGTCTCCCATCATCCCCCCATCTCCCCATGTGTCTTCCACCAGCCCCCCCAAATCACCAACCCCTACACCAGCCCCATCCCTGTTCCCTCCCACCCAGCCCGGCCCTTACCCTCTGCAGCCCCCTCGGCTCCCGCCTGCTGCCGGCCTCTCCCGAGCAGGTAACGAGCCCCCACATTAACGAGCGCGATGAGGAGCAGGTTGGCACCCACGAGGCCGGGGCTCAGACATTGGCACCTGCCACAGCCTGAGGTAAGACAGGGGCTGGTGTCACCGGTGTGGGACTGTAGCGGGGTCAAGAAGGGGTTAAAAACAGCCCTGGGAAGGCTCTGCCCCAGGGAGCCAATCAGGACTGGGTTTGAGGCAGCCAATCAGGGCCGGGCTGGGCCAGTATAAGAAGGACTTAGGCAGGTGGTAGGTCAGTCTCACTCCAGGGCTGAAGTAAAGGCCTAAGCAGGTACTGGAGCTGCAGAGGTGCAGCCTGGGGTTAGGCAGAGGCAGCTGGTCCAAGCCCCTTGCCAATGATGAGTGGCCATTGTGGACTGCAGTCTGCCCCAGGGAACGGGGGCCAGATGAGGACCGGCAGTAGCCACTGGGGCAAGGTGGGCTTAAAGGGTTGGGAGGTCCCCTGGGATGGGAGACCTAGAGCGAGGGGACTGCTGTGGGGAGAGCCCCAGGGTAAGGGGCACTGGGGTCTGGGAGAGACACCGGCCAGCATGACGTGCTCTGGAGCTGGACACGAGTTAATTCCTGGACTGACCAGCAGGAGGCGCTGCGGTAGTGAATCAGCAACCTGCTACAAGGACGCTGACAGCCCGGCCCAGCACAGCCTGACCCGGGCAGCACAGAGCCGGGTGGGATCAGAACCCACAGCCCAAGGGTTTCCCATCGTGGAGGTTGGGGCTTAGGGCCTGGGCCTGGTCTAGACAGGAATGGGGCCCCAGGTCAGGTGGGGCGATGGGCAGAGGCCCAGTGTAGGGGTGTGTGTGTGTGGTGGTGGTGGGGGGAATACAAATTGAATTTCTTGCTGATGGGCCCAGCCACAGGAGTGACACAGAGGAGTAGGGGGCCACCAGGGTTGGGGGACAGGCGAAGCAGAGGGGACGAGGTGGGGGCACGTGGGGCTGCTCCAGGAGGCTGTATGGGGAGTATCGGGGGCTGCGAGGGAGGAGGCTCTGACCAGCCCTCACTGCTTACATTGAACTTTGACGGGTTCCTTCGCAGAGAGGCTCAGATACCCCCAGCCGGGGTGGGAGACCCAGACCCCGCACGCGTAGCTCCCTCCGTCAGAGACGGCTGCCTTGTCAACACGTAAATCCTGCCCGGCTTCTGGCAGCCACACGTCCCCGAGGGACCAGACGTATCCGGCGACGGGCCGCAGGGCAGCAGCCTGGCAGCGCAGGTTAAAACCGTCGCCTTCCCTTAGCGCTGCCTTCCCTGCCGGCCATGAAACCTTGACCCTGGGCACGTTGGGGGCGACTGAGGGTGGGAGTTTATCAGCCGGGCCCTGCACTGAACAAAGGTGCAGGTCCCTCCCTGTCCAGTCCCACAGGGCAAGAATAGTTGCTAGTTCAGGCAATAAAACCCAGGAGTCCTGACTCCCACCCCTGTTGCTCTAACCACTGATCCCCGCTCCTCTTGTCAAGGATAGAACCCAGGTGTCCTGGCTCCCAGCCCGCCGCTCTACCCACGCCATGTCTAGCAGCAGAGCTCACCTGTCCCCAGGGGCAGAGTCACACTCATCCCTGTATCCATCCACCTGGCATCTCAGCGCCGTGCCGGGGTCCAGCTGGGACGGGGATATTCGCAGCTCGGTTGTCCCAGCCCCATCTGGGGTTTGCTCTTGCCTCTGCTGCTCGCCATCTCGGTCGTACCAGGAGGGGCGATGGGGGCAGGTGGCCCCCATGGAGCAGGTGAGGGAGGGTCCCGGTTCCAGTCAGTGCCCCAGGGAGGGCTGGAACGGATGGACTGTGAGGAGAGGAGGGGTGAGGAGCCATTGAACCCTGCTGGGCCCTGGGGCTGGCACCTCCCAGGGGCCGCGGCCTGGCTGCAGAGCGGGGAGCAGCCCCCAGGGGGCGGGCGCGGCCCAGCCTGGGAGCTCGACTGGCCGGGGCAATGAGGGCTCGTGGCAATGGGGGAGAGCAGCAAAATTTGGCCTGAGACATGGGGAGTGCTGGGTCTGGAGGAGCACAGCTGCAGGATGCCCCCTAGGCTTGAACTGGAGCTGCTGGTGCGAGTGGCTGGGACATCCCTGCACTGGAGCCCGGTTCCGAGCCCCCTCCTGGCAGTGTAGACGCACTCCCAGGGCTGGGAAACGGTCCCCACCGGCCCCCTGGGCGGCAGCGCGGCGCGTCTGTGTGAATTACTCACCGCTCAGAAGGCAAAAGGCAGCGACCAGCACCCAGGCCATCTCCGTCCAGCACAGAGCGCTCAGCCAGCCTGGGGGGGACAGGGGCCGGGAATGAGTCACCTGCAGCATTTCTGGGTGACAGCTCGTCTGCGCCGGGCGATGGCGTCCGGCCATGGGATCGGCTGCGTGACCAGGGATTTTATACCTAGAGCCCTTCCTAAAAGCATTTCCTAACCAGAAGGGAGTAAAGCCCAGAGATTGGCCAGACAGAGCAAGGACTGGTTGCATTTTTATCCCTTTGGGCCTAGCAGTCCGTGTGTGCAGGCTCACAGCCTCAGGGGTGAACTGCAGCCACCTCTGGGGAGGGGTGTGCAGCTATTTGGCAGCTCACGGCAACGCAGAGGGCAGTTTCAGGGTAGGACAGGAGGACGTTTCCTATGTGGAGCTGACATGTGCAAGGAGAGTCAGGGAGGTGGAAGCTGCCCTCGGATGGTGGTGGTGGTGGTGGGGTGCAGCGCATGGCTGGGGGCGCACAGGCTGGAGAGCGGTGGGAGCCGGAAAAGTTGGAGCCCAGGAAGGAGGCGGCTGCGTGCTCAGATGCTGCCCGCTGCCTCTGTGCCCCACAGATCGACGGAGCCCGGTGTTGGCTCCTGCCCTGGGAGCAGCAGCGGGACGTGGCGCAGGACTAGGAGGGAAGCTGCTGTGGACTGTGGCCACCAGGCAGAGTGGGGTTTCCCGGGAAATATTCCTGAGCATCCCTGTCTGGCTGGCTTGGCAGGAAACCGTCGCGGCGCCGACCCCTACGGCCGATGACCTGAACCTGGGAGTTGTAAGTTGCAGCCACTCGGGAGTTGTAAGTGCAGCCACTTCCCTTCATGTTACCCCCGTCATTTCCGGGTGCAGCGTGGGCATCCCTCCGTCCCTGCCTCCATCCTCTCCCAACGCCCGGCTCCTTCTCCAGAGCGGGAAGGGGAAAGAGGAGGAATTGTCTTGCCTTGGGGCTGGGTGGTCCAGTGGGGAACAGGCTGCTTGTTCCTCTGGGGCAACCATGGAGCTTAGACTCGCTTCTGTTCCCCGGGAGGAAGGAGCCTGGTGCTGGGGAGGGACCCTGGGTAGCTTGGGGCTGCAGGAGCAGCGTTTCTTTGCCTGCCCTGGAAGGGCTCCCCATGGCTGTTTACAGCTATGAACCAAAAGCTCTTTAGGGGCGGGCTGGGAACGGGTCAGTTGGGTGGGGGGCGCGGAGGGCTCTCTGCGCGCTGCCGGCACTGGCAAGCCCCGCTCCGCGGCTCCGGCACCTCCCATTGGCTCTTTTCCCGGCCAATGGGGGCCACAGAACTCGCGCTTCTGGCGGGAGCAGCACATGGAGACCCCTTGGCTGCGCCTGATCCTAGGAGCCAGAGGGACCTGCGGCAGCAGCCCAGAGTGGGGTGACTTAAGATCCACTCCCAGGACTCTGCCAGCCAAGGAAGAGGAATCCCTCAGTCGCCAGGTAAACTGGCTGCTTCGCTAGCACAAAGTGGCCTGAACACACTGCAGAATTGGGCCCCATATTTAAGCATTGTTAAGATGTCTCATTTTTCCATAGTGGTGATAGTGCAACGTTGACAATTTCAGTGACTTTTCTGAGTTCGTACCGTGCACGGTAGTGTTTCCTCAAGAGCTCTTTATTTGATATTTGATTTTACTACCCCCAAACACCGTGCCAAAACGGAAGTGTGAATTCACTGCAGAACTAAAGATGAAATTCCCATGTTTTCAAAGTGGTAGAGAAGAATGGGAAGCTGAGTGCTTGGTATGTAGACCTGGTACTTATGTCTCTGTGGAAATATAAAGGTGCTAATGATTTACAAACGCATGTGGACTCAGACAAGCACAAAAAAGCAGTTCGAGGAGAGAGCTCATCAACAAAATTGACAGATTATTTTGTAAAGCCAGGCAGCGAATCAGAGGATGCTGTAACTGCAGCAGAAGGTGCTTTTGCATTTCACACCGTTAAGCATCGTGATAGCTTTAAGTCATGGATTGCACATCTGTCGTCTTGAAGAAGACATTCCCTGATTCTGAAGTAGCAAAGAAATTTTCAGGTGCTAGAACCAAGACAGAAGCAATTGTTATCTCTGTGCTTGCACCGCATTCTGTTGCTGTTGTTCTGAAAACGTTTGAAGAAAATGACATAGCTTACTGAGGAGTTGCTACAGATGGAAGCAATCACGGTTCAGTGAAAATATTTCCAGTAATTATTCAGTATTTCGACTGGAAGAATGGTGGTTTGCAGTCAAAATTGATTGAGGTCCAGAACACACCTAATGAGACTGCCGACACGATTGCTCATTACATAAAAGAAACGCTTGGAAAAAATGGTTTGTTCGAGACGTGTATTGCATTTACAGGTGACAACTGCAATACAGTGTTTGGAGGACTCCGGCGTGATGAAGATGGAAAGAACGTGTTTGCAAACTGAAAGAAGTTGTTGCAGAAGAGAACATTAATCGGTGTGGGTTGCCCAGCACACATTTTGAACAACTGTGTTCACTATGCAGCAGAAAGAATGAACGTTGACATTGAGAACATTATTTTTAAAATTTACGAGTGCTTTCATATCTACAGTGCCCAAACTGAGCAGCTGAAGGAGCACTGTGAGTTTGTTGATGTTGAATACAGAAAGCTGCTTTCTCATAGCAAGACACGATGGCTGTCATTATTTCCAGGAAATACAAGGCTGATACAGATATTTCCGGCTTTGAAGTCATTTTTTCTGTCATAGGACAAACCACCCACACTGCTTAAGACATTTTTTGAATATGAATTAAGTGAGATTTACCTCTGGCACATGCATTCACTCATAAGTGTATCCCAGACTTACATCCAAGGAATCGAAAGCGAAAGCAATTCTGTCGTGGAAGTGCTGAAAAGTTTGAACTCGGTTCACACTTGAACGCAAGACTCCTTCTTGAACGCAAGACTCACAACTTTATGTCCCTGAAAGTTAAGAGACTACTGGCACAAAAGCACATGGAAGGAATTGATGAAGAGTGTGACAAATTCTGTGCTGAAGCAGATATGTACAGCAGATGCTTAGAATATTGGGAGAAGTGGCTTAGACCCCTGGAAGACTTCTCTTGTTTCGGGTGGATTACCCTGAGTGAGACACCGAATTGGAGTGATGTGGAACCTTGTATCAAGTACCTGATCGATGGGGGGTGGGAATTGATGACGGGAAGTGTTTTGATCAGGTCAGCAACCTGAAGAAGTTTACGGAAAGTTGCAACAAGGCTGAAGAGTTCAGTAATTTGCTAGCACACCAGAAATGGACCAAATAGTTTGAGAAATCCAAAAACATTGAGTGTCATTCAGAACTGTTAAAGATTGCACAGCTCTTCTTTGCTATTCCTTCTCGCAATGCAAATGTAGAGCGGATTTTGTCACTGATGCAAAGGCAGTGGACAAAGGAAAGGAACAACTTGAATGTTGAGTCGCTGAAAGGAATTCTGCTTGTACAGTGCAACTTCAGACAAACTTCTTGTAAAGACTTTCACGCCTTCTTAAAGAGCGATCGACCACTGCTGAGAAAAATGCAATCTACAGGGAAGTATGTGTGGGCACACGAGGAGAAAGAAAACTGAAGAACTGGTGAAAGGAAAGGACTCACTACATATCAAGAAGTACAATAAATATAGAAGACATGTAGCACACAGCCTATATAACAGTATAATAACACATTAATACAACGTGAGTTGATAGATACTGGTGCAAATACCACTCCCGGGGAGTGTCCTCTTTTTTGAATGTTCAGATATGGTAACCCTACATGAACCCACAACAACAGAGGCTCCAGCCAATTCCCCCGGCTCTCCAGCTAGGATCCCAGGGCTGTACCATCCTGCTCTGGTCTGAAGCCTGAGCGGTATAAGTTTATTACCCAATTGTGATGGGGTGGACTAGACCCAAAGGCCCCTGCTGGAGGCCTCAGGGTTCTGCCCCAGGGAAGAAGCAGTGGAGAGGTCCTCCAAGAAGCAGGCTAGAGTGGCTGCAAGGGATGCAGCCAATCAGGGCCTAGGAGGGCCATATAAAAGGAGCTGCAGCCCAGAGCAGTAGTTAGTCGCTGCATGGAGTAGAAGGATGGACTGCAGGCCTGGCTCCCTGGAAGAACAGCGGGACTATGTCTGCTGGCAGGGGCTGGGGGAGTGAGAGGCTCCTGGCTGGCTGTTAGGACTGAGCCTGGGGAGGGCTGCAGGAAGATGGTGTCTCCAGGGAGGAAGCCCTGGGGATACGGCCCCATACCAGGGCTGGGCTAGTTAAATACTCCAGCCCAAGGAGGGCTAGAGAGAGGCACCACCCGTGGGGTACTGAGATAGGCCCCATGGACTGTAACCCCCGGAAGGGGTTTGTGTGTGTAATGTGCAGATACTGTGATTCAGCTGGCAGACACGGCTCCCCATGCAGGGACAGCACATCCAATCCAACAGCGTATTAATGTTCAGCAGATCAAGCCTTGTGAACTGATACCTCACACGGCAGGCTTTGTGCACAACACATTGTTATAGGGCAGTGGTGAATATGGGGGTGCCGGGGGCTGCTTTGCAGTACAACGTGCCACCGCCACTCTAACCCTCAGACTCTATTGCCACCTCAATGGCAAATACATTTCCTTTAAAGGCCATGAAGACACTATCACGGTCCCCTTTCCTCCCATGAGCCACCAGCCACTCGCTGCGCGTGGGGTATTGCCACAGACGTAGATGAACACGATTACTAGTCGTCTGCCCCAACCTCCCTGCTCTCCCGTTAGCGTCAGCAGTTCAGTCAGACCGGAGTCCCGACTGCTAACCCAGCCCCAGGTAAGAGCCGCTGTTCCTTGTTTGGGGGCAAAAAGCCAGATTTGGGGAGAATGATTCTTCACATCTCTAAAGTAGTGAAAGAAGAATAAATGGTGAGAGATTCTTATGGGCGGGGCCCAGGCTGAGATCGGGGCCAGAGTGCTGCATGGACACAGCGAGAGACAGTCCCTGCCCCAGCTGGGATCAGGGCCCTGTTGTGCCAGGCGCTGCCCAGACACACGGCCAGGGACAGTCCCTGCCCCCAAAGAAATGGCAAAGAAAAAAAATAGATGGTAGGTGGGAGATAAAACTGAAGCACAGAACAGGGAACTGAATTGTACAGCAGGGCCATGGCGCATCTAGGAGGAGAAGCCATGGGCCTGGGTCCCACCGCTCTGTTCTCGCCACTAGACCACAGCAGCTTGTACTAGCCCTGTATATATACAGGGTGCTTCCCAAACACGGCGTGAGAGCCAGTTCCTGCCTGACGAGCTCACGGTGTAAGATACTGGGACCAAACATGGCGGGGCAACATCATCCTGCACTGTTACACGGCTGCCCTGCCCCACCCCAGAGCAGGCTGCATTTCACTGCTGTTGAAATGCTCAACAGCTGGGCAGATTGTGAAGGGTCCAGGGGTCCTAGTGGGGAGAACACATCACCTGGAGCTACTGTTCAGAGAGGGAGCCTGGTATTTGGGTTAGAGCTGGGCATTGGGAGCCAGGACTTCTGGGCTCTAGTCCCAGCTCTGCAAAGGGAAATGTATTTTCAGACACACCCAGGCCCTCAGACCCTCGCTGGGCAGTTGCCCCATTACCCAGAGAGACGTTCTCAGAGCGGTTGGGTAACATCAGACACTGGCTCTGCCCAGGCTGTTGTCACAGATACACACAGAGACGGGCCCCCGATAATCAATCCAGTTAGCAGGGAGGAAACGCTAGGGGATACGGAGCTGCAGGATGTCCCCCCCTAGTAGGGGGTTTTCTCCTGTTACAGTCAGCTCTGGCCCCAATGCCCCAGGGTGGCGCTCAGGGGTGCCATGCTGCAAAGACAGGGGCTCCGTAGGGCGCTCTCCCCTTACTTTGTGTAATGACCCATCCACTCCCAGTCTTTATTCAAGCCTAATTTAATGGTGTCATAGAATCATAGAATCTCAGGGTTGGAAGGGACCTCAGGAGGTATCTAGTCCAACCCCCTGCTCAAAGTAGGACCAAACCCAACTAAATCATCCCAGCCAGGTCTTTGTCAAGCCTGACCTTAAAAAACTCTAAGGAAGGAGATTCCACCACCACCTCCCTAGGTAACCCATTCCAGTTCTTCACCACCCTACTAGTGAAAACGTTTTTCCTAATGTCCAACCTAAACCTCCCCCTTTGCAACTTGAGACCATTACTCCTTGTTCTGTCATCTTCTACCACTGAGAACAGTCTAGATCCATCCTCTTTGGAACCCCCTTTCAGGTAGTTGAAAGCAGCTATCCAGAGAGGAAGCCTGGTATTTGAGTTAGAGGTGGGGGCTGGGACCAGGACTCCTGGGTTCTGTCCCAGCTCTGCAAAGGGAAATTTATTTTCAGACACACCCAGGCCCTCAGACCCTCGCTGGCCAGTTGCCCCATTACCCAGAGAGACGTTCTCAGAGCGGTTGGGTAACATCAGACACTGACTCTGCCCAGGCTGTGGGCACAGATACATACAGAGACAGGACCTGATAAACAGTCCAGCTATCGGAGAGGAAGCAGCAGAGGAAGCGCTAGGGGGTGCGGAGCTGCAGGATGGGCCGGGGGGCTCTGTAGGGGGCTCTCCCCTCGCAGTCAGGGCTGATCTCTGCTTCTGGGGCTTTGCTGTTCCCAGCTGAGACACTGAACCCCGACCCTGCCTCTTGGGCCTGTGATACCCTTCCCCCACATGGCTCTATCCCAAGGGGTCAGGATGTCCCGCTGGGGTCCCTGCCGCCCCTCAAAATGGTTTGTTCCCTTCCCCCTTCCTGAATCTCCCCGCATGTGTCAGCTCCAGACAGGAACCTTCCTTTGGTCCTGCCCTGAAACCATCCTCCCCATTGCCATGAGCTGCCAAAAACCATGCACCCCTCCCCAGAGGTGGCTGCACTGCACCTCCGAGGGGTGAGCCCTGCATACATGGCCTGCAGAGCACACAGGGATGAAAATGAAATGGATCCATTGGGCCAGTCTCCAAGCCTTACTCCCTTCTGGTTAGGACATTATTTTATGAAGGGCTCTAGGAATGAAATCTCTGGTCACGCAGCCGATCCCGCGGCCGGACGCCATCGCCCGGCGCAGACGAGCTGTCACCCAGAAATGCTGCAGGTGACTCATTCCCGGCCCCTGTCCCCCCCAGGCCGGCTGAGCGCTCTGTGCTGGACGGAGATGGCCTTGGTGCTGGTTGCTGCCTTTTGCCTTCTGAGCGGTGAGTAATTCACACAGACGCGCCGCGCTGCCGCCCAGGGGGCCGGTTGGGACTGTTTCCCAGCCCTGGGAGTGCGTCTACACTGCCAGGAGGGGGCTCGGAACCGGGTTCCAGCACAGGGAAGTCCCAGCCACTCGATCCAGCGGCTCCAGTTCAAGCCCAGGGGGCGTCTGGCCTTGACCCTGACCCCGAGCGGCTGGATCCTCACTGCTGGTTTCACCCGGTGGAGAACACGCCTGGTTCTCAGGGCAGAGTCAGTCTGGTCTAGCCCCGGCCACCCTGGGCTGAGGGCTAAACACCCGGCTATGGGGCGGTGGGAGCTGCACTGAGGCAGGAAATGAAGGGCTGAATTGAGGGGAGATGGGGGTGAACTGTGGGGAGACAGGTGGGGGGCTGATTTGGGGTGGGGATGGGAGGTGAGCTGTGGGGGCAATGGGCAGCTTCATTAAGGGGAGATATGGGGGGCCTGAACTGAGAGGGGTTGGGATGAGGAGGCTGAACTGAAGGGGCTGGGGGACTGGGGGCTGAATTGAGGGGGGCTGGGCTGAAGGGGGTGGCCAGGGGAGCTGAGCTGAGTGGATTTGGAGGGCTGAACTGAGGGGGGTGTGAACGAATGGGATGCAGAGGATGGACTGAAATGAGGGTGGCTGGGGAGATGCAGGGGTGGGGATTGGCCTGGACAGATGGGAGAACTCGGAGGGACAGGGGTGATTCGGGGGCTGGGGTGATTAATTGCTGGGCAGGGGACGGGCTGATGTTGGGCAGAGCGGGGAGCTCTCCAAAATCCCAACTCGCTGGGACCGGGCGCCGGTCTGATCCCCGATTCCTGTCCCCGGCAGGTGCCTACGCCCAGCAGTGGAATGTGACACTCGCACCAGGGCCCATTGAAAGATGGGCCGGCTCTTGCGTGACCATCCCCTGCTCCTTCACCTACCCTGCAGGGTGGACAGTCAGTGTCGTGATCTGGACACGGGACGGGGATCAAACCGTGTATCACTCGGACGAGACACAAGTCCATGCTGCCTTCAAGGGGCGCGTCCGCTACCTGGGGGACCGGCAGCACAACTGCTCCCTGCGGGTGGCGGGGCTGCGCCCCAGCGATCAGGGCACCTACCACTTCCGGTTCGAAGTAGTGGGCCATGGCAGGAGTGACGCATGGACGGGTCAGACAGGACAGTGGATCAATGTCTCTGGTAACCAGGTTCCCATCCAGCACCCGCGGGTCACTCTCTCTCTCACACACACACACGCCCCATTTCTGCCTTCCTCTGCAATCCAAGTGGTTAGAGCTGGGAGCCAGGACTCCTGGGTTCTCTCCCCAGCTCTAGGGGAAGTCGGGGATAGTGGTTAGAGCAGGGGGGGACTTGTGGGTCAGACTCCTGGGCTGTGTTGTCAGACCCGCGTCCCCGTCACTCTGTCTAACCCTTGGCCTGTGCTGAAGAGCCGCTGAGACTGACCCTGCAGCCAGTGTAATGCAGCAGGCGTGAGGGGATCTCGGGAGGAGCCCGATAGTGCGACTGGGACCCAGCAGGACCCCCCGGCAGGACAGCGGGAGCGGGTAAAATGTGCTTTGTTGTGGGGGGGTTCGGGTGGGCAAAAAACCAGGCTGTGGGAATTGGCTGGAAAACACTAAATCTCATAAATGTACCAAGAGTCTCCTATTGGGGAAATTGCAAAATATTTTGTTTGAGTTTCTCCTGCCTCTCCATGTTTCTCTCCCTCGCTCCAAACCTGGGGAAATGCACCGGCCCAAGGCAGGTCAGAGACGCGTTCTGTGATAACAGGAGTTACAGTGTGTTTGTACCTGGCTCAAGCAAGATTTGTTTGATTCTTTTGGTGGTAAAAATTGTGTCTGAATTCTGTTGGTATCGATCATATCTTCACCCACCGGTTTATCTCTTCTGGACGATTGTTTTTTTAGCAGCGTGGGGGAATCTGTCTCTCTTGCGGGATTTACGGGATTTAAGGTTTTTGTAGCTGGGAGGGGGATGAAAATGCAAAACCAAAGCCGGGCACTTGAATAACAGGAACGGGACAGAATTCAAAACAGTCCCGCTTAGGGCTCTGGTCTGAGGCCCGATGTGTGGTGCCCCCCACTGGCGGCTGCCCCCCCCCGGGCAGACCCAGCGCTCCCCGTGTCTCAGGCCAACTTTTGCTGCTCTCCCCCATTGCCAGGAGCCCTCATTGCCCTGGCCAGCCGAGCTCCCAGGCTGGGCCGTGCCCGCCCCCTGGGGGCTGCTCCCCGCTCTGCAGCCAGGCCGCGGCCCCTGGGAGGTGCCAGCCCCAGGGCCCAGCAGGGTTCAATGGCTCCTCACCCCTCCTCTCTTCACAGATGATCGGTGCCAGCCCTCCCTGCGGCGCCGACTGGAACCGGGACCCTCCCTCACCTGCTCCGTGGGGGCCGCCTGCCCCCATCGCCCCTCCTGGTACGACCGAGATGGTGCACGGCTGAGCCCAGAGCAAACCCCGGGTGGGGCTGGGGCGACCGAGGTGCGAATATCCCCGTCCCAGCTGGCCCCCGGCGCGGCACTGAGATGCCAGGTGGATGGATACAGGGATGAGTGTGACTCTGCCCCATCCCAGCCCCTGGGGACAGGTGAGCTCTGCTGCTAGACATGGCATGGGTAGAGCAGGGGGGGTGGGAGCCAGGATGCCTGGGTTCTATCCCTGACACAGGGAGGGGAGAGGGTCTGTGGGTGAGAGCAGGGGGGGCTGGGAATCAGGACTCCTGGCTTCTGTTCCCTCAAAAACTGTCATCTGGCTCTAGCAAATATTCTTACCCCGTGGGACTGGATGGGGAGGGACCTGCCCCTTCGTTCTGTCCCAGGGCCCCACTGATGTACTCTCACCCGACTCTCACCCTCAGTCGCCCCCAACGTGCTGAGGGTCGAGGTTTCGTGGCCGGCAGGGAAGGCAGCGCTAAGGGAAGATGACAATTTTACCCTGCGCTGCCAGGCTGCTGCCCTACAGCCCATCACCAGGTATGTCTGGTCCCACGGGGACGTGTGGCTGCCAGAAGCCGGGCAGGATTTACGTGTTCGCAAGGCAGCCGACTCTGATGGAGGGAGCTACGCGTGCGGGGTCTGGGTCTCCGGCCCCGGCTGGGGGTATCTGAGCCTCTCTGCGAGGGAATCGGTCCAAGTTCAGTGTAAGCAGCGAGGGCTGGCGAGAGCCTCCTTCCTCACATCCCCTGATATGCCCCACACGGCCTCCTGGAGCAGCCCCACATGCCCCCCATCTCGTCCCGCTGCTTCGCCCCACCCACCTCATAAGCCCCAGCCTCATATTCCACTCCCGCCCCGTATTCACCACGTTTCGTCAACCCCAGTGCTGCTGGCTCTGGGGTGGGCCCCCTGCTCCTCTGCATCACTGCTGTGGCTGGGCCCAGCAGCGAGAAATTCAGTTTGTTTCCCCCCCCACAGCTGCCCTGGGCCCACAACCCCCACCAGGCCAGGCCCTGCCCATCCCCCCACCTGACCCAGGGTCTCATCCCCCACTGGGCCAGGCCCTGCCCCTCCATCTACCTTGTGCCCCCAGATCCTTGTGGGGCAGCCTCTGCCCCCTCCCCTGCCCCAGATTCCCAGTCCCGTATGGGCCAGGCCTGTAACCTCCTCACCTGCCCCAGGCCCCCAGCTCTCTCTGGGCCAGGCCCTATCCCAACCCACCCACCTGTCTTGAGCCCCCAGATCCCTCTGGGGGATCCCTTCCCCTTATTCCCATGATGCCTTCCCTGTTCTGGCCCCTGGAGCCAGATGGGCCAGGCCCTGCCCCTCGCCCCCTGCCCTGGATCCTTCCCCGCTCTGGGCCAGGTCCCCCACACTCTGTCTCTCTCCGTTCACGCCCCGTGTCTCCGTCTCGCCCCCCAGATGCCCCCACAGGTGTCCGTGTTACGGCAGCGCCGGGCACCAGCCTGCGGGAAGGGGAATCGGTGACACTAACGTGCAGCTACACCAGCAGCCTCCCGGCCCCCGACTCCTACGCCTGGTACCGGGGGGATTCACTTTGCTCCTGCAGCAGATCAGTGGAACTGGCTGAGGTTGCTGTGGCGTGGGAAGGATACAATCCCATGCTACAGCTCCCAAGACTGAGTTTTTGACCCAGTGATTTTCTCTTAGTTCCCTTTCTGCCAGCTTGTGTTAGGTCCTACATCCTTCCTCCACCATAGATGTGTCCTCATCTTACAGCTGGGGGAGCTGCCCCACCCCAGAAGTGGCTGCACCTCAGCCCTGGTTGAGCCTTCCCTGTATGGCTATTACCCTGCTGCCTTGAGTGCTGAGCAACCCATCCTCATGCAGCGTTACTGCGCGGCTGTTTCCCAGCTGCCTCACCCCAGAAGTGGCTGCATCTTAGCACCACATGTCATGATCCATCCCGAGGCAGCCTCCCTGCCATCCATCAGCAAACGGGGTTCAAAAATCTGCTGCAGGGTTGATTCAGTAACCCTCCTTTCTCCTTTCCAGTCACCCCCCCTGTTTGGGCATCCATGTACTTCATAGTACCTACAGCTGCGGTTGTCCTATTGCTGCTGGTGGGGCTGGTTGGCTTCACAGCTTGGAGGTACTTGCACTTCCTTTGGCAAACTGGTAATATCCCTGTCTCTGATCTCTGGCAATCCCCAGCTCCTCCCGCCAGAGAACCCCGCACAATCCAGGACTGAGAATTGCAGAGCCCATTCAGATGCATCCAAACCCAGCTGGGGGAGGTGATTGAATGGTGGTGGTTGGGTCCCACACAGATACCTGACACCCGCAAGGGGCCTGGGAAGGGCTGGGTGGCCCCCTGGTGAAACGGCTGGGCTGGTCGTCAGGAGAGCAGGGGTCGAGCCCAGGCAGGAGGTTCTATTTTGTGGGAGCCTTTGTCCTGATCCTTCCCCCCTGAACCGAAGCAGATGATGTTTTGCCTCTGAGCTGTTGGTCTCCTTTCTTTGCAGTAAGATGCGGCGCAAACGCCAGGGAATGAGCAGCAATGCAGTAAGTGCATCTATGGGGCTGGGAGCCAGGACACCTGGGTTCTCTTCCTAGCTTGGGGAGGGGAGTGGGGTCTAGTGGGTTAGAGGAAGAGGGGTGGGAACTAGGACTCCTGGGTTCAATGCCTGGTTCAGGGAGGGGTGTGGGGTCTAGTGGGTTAGAGAAGAGGGGACTGGGAGCCAGGACTCCTGGGTTCTATCCTCAGCCCTGCTGCTGACTCACTGTGTGACTTTAGATGAGCTCTGTCCCTCAGTTTACTTCTCCATAAAAGAGAATCATAAAATTCACATCCCTCCCCTGGAGCAGGACAGGTCTTTCCGATCCCCTGGGTAGTTTATCTGGGAGGAGGGGGGGCTCTGTGCATTTCCCTTTGTTATTACACATCACCGAGCAGTCCCAGAGCAGTGGCTCGCGGCCTCACTTCTGCCTGTCTTGCAGCACCAGCTGGACCAGGGGGAGACCCCGGTGTCTGAACCCATCTATGAGAACACCCAGGACTATGGCCTGGGGAAGCCAGCCCACGTTAGGGTGAGCTCCATACGTGCCTCCGCCTGGGGGATAGATCTCTGTGTGTGTGTGTGTGTGTGTGTGTGTGTGTCCCTGGCACCCCCTGCTGGAGGGATGAGCCCTGTTAGGGGCGGGGGCTGGATCGGAGTCCACACTCCCTAGACAGGGGTCCACAAACCTTTTCTGTCGCACCCCCCTTACCCATACTGGAATCTGTCCGCGCCCCCCATGCCCACCCCCGCCAGGAGCGGGGCCAGAGCTGCAGTCGGGATCTGGGGTTGTGGCCAGGACTGAGGCTGGAGCTGGGGCAGAGTGGGGCTGGGTGGTGCCCCCTCCCTACCCCCCATGGGATCTGGCCCCAAGTCCCTCCATGCCCTCCCAGGGTGCTGCGCCCCACAGTTTGGGGACCACTGCTCTACCCTGTGCCCCCTTCCCTGTCCCGCCCCCGAGCCAGCCAGTTCCCCGCTCTGGGGCTGGATTGGAGCCAGTGCCCCCTAGAGGGGAAAGGCCCCATTCCCCATTCCCCAAATCCATGACTCATGTCTGGTCTGGGGAGCTTTAAACCAGGGGTCCCCCCGAGCCACTGACTCACAGGGGTTCTAAGGTCTTGGCCGACGCAGCCTGTCCAATCCCCAGCCACGGCGCTGCAGCCGACCCAGCGCTAGCAACCAAATGGCCTCGCGCCATCCCCAGCCCCCTAACGTTCTCTCCTTCCATAGCAGCATGACCACTGAGCTGTGCCCGGGGTCTCCGGCTGGCACCAGGCAATCCCACATGTATAGCCAGCCGATGGACATGGGCAAAGTACCGCAGGTGAGTGACTCATTCCTCTGTGTATACAGGGCCCTGGACTCCTGATTTCTATCCTCCTCAGCTCTGGGAGGGGAAGGGGATTGGGAGTCAGGACTCCTGGTTATTGCAGGGGGGCTGGGAGTCAGGACTCCTGGGTTTTATCCCTGGCTCCGTGACGGGAGTGGGGTCTAGTGGTTAGAGGGGGGCGGCTATGAGTCTTTAGTCTATTCCTTGAAGGAAGCCCAGGGAAGATTTCCCTCTTACCCATCACGTTCACACTGATCCTTGTCATCCACTTCTTCTCCTCCTGCTTCTGCCTGGGGTTCGAGGCGATTGGTCTCAGCCCATACGAGCTGTTCTCGCTGGCCCGCAGGTCAGACAGCTGCAGGCTGCAATCTCTCTCCAGGTCCCCCAGGAACCTCACACACCCTGCAAAGGCCGGGCTGATGGTGGCGTTGTGTTTATACAGGACGGTGCCACTGAAATCTTTCTTCTCCGGGTCATACCCAGGGTTCAGGTACCAGGCCAGGGAGTTGATGGTCGGGTTATTTGGCCTTCTGGGGTTCAGGAGGCAGGATTGATAGCGGCACGGGATGGACAGACAGGCCCCCGTCCAAGCGATCTGGGACACGGGCACCTTGGCAGATTGGTCAGAGTAACACAGGAAGCCTGGAAGCAGCAGAGTGACAGAGATGGCAGCGAGGGGCAGGCTGGCCGGGCACTTCCGGTGCCGAACTGGGACTCAGGAGATCGGGGTTTGATTCCCAGCACTAAACTCGCTGTTCCGCTCATGGTAATTGTTGTCAGATGCTACCAGTGTGGTGCTCTGCTCTGTTCAATGTTGATATCAATCGGCTGCGTGCGTGTGTTCCCTCTGTGTGCTGCCCCGGCTCTGCAGATCGCTGACCCAGCAGACCCCGAGAGAACCCCCAATGACCACAGACTCTAGCAAGGTACGAAGGCACCCGGCCAGGTTTATTGTCAAACAAAGCACAGTAATAGTTCCCTCTAGACTTTACTCTACAGGACATACTACAAATATGTGCCCCCTGGCAATGGACTCAGCTCAGTCACTGGCGGGACTTTCCACTGTCCCCTGGGCCGGACAAAGACGTCCACTCAGGGGCCTTCTTACACAGGCACAAACGAGTGACACATCACTCCTGACGTGCTGCGGTGCAACCCCTCTACGCAGCAAGGTGCCGCCTCTCACCTTGTACACGTTGGTTCCAACAAAACAACCCTATCCCTCATATTCCCCTTTTGGCCCTGTCATTGGGATGGGTCGGCCTGTTCCTTGTTATCTGTGGGGAGTGAACAAGTATGTGAATGTTCTGATATCTGGTGTCCGGTACCTTTTAGGTATGTCTCTGTCTGCAGCATCAGCCCTTTCCTTGCCAGCTTCTGCGAGCAGGGCCTGCCTCTGGCTCACAGCTTCGCTTTGCTGTATGTTCGCAAAGGCCTGACCATTACTTTAGTTCAGGCCTCAGGCCTCATACCGGGCCTCTGATAAGGGTTTATGTTTCAGGGCCTCATCTTCCTACAGTAATAACTGGCGCGGTTTCACACTTTTATCTGTGCCAAGCAAAGTAGTTGTGTAAGATCCTAGTCCGGCGTATATCAGAGGACGTTGATAGTGTTCTCAGAAAAGAGCAAGCTGGTTTTCGGAAAGGGGGTGGATGCACAGACCAGATCTTCACTCTATGCAACATCATAGAACAGTGCTGAGAATGGCAACGGCAACTCTACATACATTTCATAGACATTGAGAAGGCTTTTGATGGCATCCACAGGACCAGCCTATGGTGCATTCTGCGGGCATATGGAATCCCTCTCCGTATAATCAACATCATCAAAAGCTTCTGTTTCAACTTTACATGCAGTGTTGATCAGAGTGAGCTCAGCTTTGAAGTCAAAACGAGTACGCCAGGGGCATGTCATGTCTGCAATCCTCTGCAACATGGCCATCGCCTGGGTAATGCGCGTACAGCAGAAGACATGCCAAGAGGCATTAAATGGACACTCTTCTCATCCCCCGAAGACCTGGACTTTGCAGATGATGTCACTCTCCTATCACACACCCAACACCATATACAAGAAAAAACAACTCAACTCTACGCATTCAGCCAGCAGATTGGACTGAAAATCAACAGCAATAAGACAGATCTCATGACCTTTAATATTGCCTCACCATCACCAGTACAGCTAGAGGATCATGTTCTCACCAATGTGGAAACAGTCACACACTTGGGAAGCACCATCAGCCTGGACGGTGGAACAAGCCAGGACGTCCGGAACAGAATCAGTAGAGCCAGGAACACCTTCAGGAGCTTAAATACAGTCTGGAAATCATCAACATACAACACCAAACCCAAACTCAAGATTTATCGTATTTTCCACATTACTTTACAGTGCAGAATGCTGGGGAATGAGAACGTCTGACATGTCCAAACTGTCTTCATTCCATACAACCTGCCTCAGAAAAATCCTCCGTATCTTTTGGCCCAGAACAATCTCAAACCAAGATCTATTCACACAGTGTAGCCAAGAGGATCTGAGCCCCATCACTGCCAGGAGACGCTGGAGATGGATCGGCCAAGTGCTTCGGATGGAAATTGGTTCCATCACCACACTAGCAATAAGATGGACACCTGAAGGGAAGCGAAAATGAGGCCGCCCGAAAACAACAAGGCGAAGAGCTGTGGAAGCCGAGCTGAAAAACCTGGGGCAGAGCTGGGAACCATTGAAAGACTTGCCAGACACAGACAGGAGTGGAGGAGCTTGGTCACTGCCCTACATGCCGAGGCATAATAGGAACATGATGATGATGATCAGCTCATGGTGTGGCTCTGTGCCTCAGTTTTCCCATCTGTACAATGAGGAGACCCCAGGAGTCCTGGCTCCCAGCACTCCTGCTCTAACTACTAGATCCCACTCCCCTCCCAGAGCTGGGGATAGATCCCAGGAGTCCTGATTCCCAGCCCAACCCCCACCGCCAATCACTAGGTCACATTAGAGTGCAGGGCCGGCTCCAGCTTTTTTGCTGCGCCAAGCGGCGGAAAAGCAAAAAAGAGAGAAAAGAAAAACCCGATTGAGGTGCCGCCGAAGAGGAAGAGAGGAACTGAGGGACCTGCCGCAGATCCGGACGTGTTGCCCCAATACCAGACGGACGTGCCGCCCCTTTCTATTGGCCGCCCCACACACCTGCTGCCTTCGCTGGTGCCTGGTGCCGGCCCTGTTAGTCTGATGCAAGTGGAGTAAATCTCACCGAGGAAAATCTCCCTCTGAGCTTGTGACCCCCCCGGCCAGGTCTCCCCTCCCTTCTTCCCTGCCCCCAGGGCTCTGTGGGGCTGAAGCAGCCAGACCTCTAGGGCGAGGGGAAGGGGCCTTATCTGAGAGGAACAGCAGCCAGACGAGACGCCTCCTGGTGCCCCGGGGCAGCTGCAGTGCCAGGGAGCAGAGGAAAGAGCGAAGGGCTGGTCGGTTCCTGCGATGACCCAGAGCAACATCAGCCACCCGGAGCGGAGAGAGACCAGCTAGAGGGGAGACTGCAGGGAACCTATTACCTGCGCTAACCACTAGACCCCGCTCCCCTCCCAGGGCTGGGAGAGAACCCAGGCATCCTGGCTCCCAGCCCCCACCCACTCTAATCACTAGAGCCCTCTCCCCTCCCAGGCAGTGGTGGATTTAGAGATGGTGGGGCCCTGTGCTCAGCTTCATTTTTGGGGCTCCTCTTTGGACCCAGCCAAGAAAAGGACCCTTCTCTCTTATCGCCCCCCTGACCCCGGTTTTCATTCTTTTTGTCTTCCTCCTCCTCTAATAGGAAGTCAATGAAAATAAAGTTTGGTACCTTGATTGTTCTTGTCTAACTTATTTTCCCGCAGACCACTTGAAAATCGCGGAGGGTCTCGGCAGACCACTTAATGGTCTTTCCAAATATTGTTTGTACCATTAGCTGACTAGTGCAAAGTGCTTTGGATCAGAGCCCTTTATAAAAAAAAATGTAAAAAAACGTTGGGGTGCAGGGTCTGGCCAGGTCTTAGGTTGTGGGAGGGGGCATGGGGGGTGCAGGAGTCAGGGAGGGCAGGGGGCTGGCAGTGTGTGAGAGGGTTGCAGGAGTCAGGGCTGGGGGTGCGGGGTCTGGAAAGGAGTTAGGAGGCAGGAGGGGGCTCAGGGTTGGGGCAGGAGGTTGGGGTGTGGAGAGCTTACCTGGGGCAGCTCCCTTTGGTGAGAGGGGTGCAGGTGGGAATGGGGGGAGGGGGTGCAGGAGCTCCTGTTTGGTGCTTTGGGTGGAGGTGGGGGGGTGCAGGAGTCAGGGCAGAGGGCTGGGGGCGTGGGGGTGCTCCCAGCCCCCTGTCCTGAGCGGCTCACGGCAGGGGCTGCAGAGGGTCTGTGTAGGGGGATTGCAGGGGCCCTTTGCTCTGCCCACCCCGATTCCACCACCTTCCCCAAGACCCCGTCCCCACCTCCTCCCCCAGAGCCTGCAGCAGGAGCCCCAGGAGCCAGCAGCACCAAGCTTCTGTCCCTGCAGCTGCCCGGCCCCATGGGTATCCTGGCTCCCAGCCCCCACCCACCCACTTTAACCACTAGACCCCACTCCCCTCCCACAGCTGGGCATAAAACCCAGGTGTCCTGGCTGCCAGCCCCCCCCCCCCTCCCCGCTCTAACTCACTAGTTGCCGGATGGGTTTGGCGCGGTGCAAAGGGCGTCACATTTACACAGGGGAGGCAGCTAAACGCAGGGCAACCGTTGCCCACCCCGCTGGGCAGGGGGGTTATTACAGGGCTTGGTGCCCAGAACGGGGTAATTGAGCTTCCTCTAGGAAAACTCCAGCGGGAACCATCCCTCTGCTGACGATCGATCCACGGGAGACCCAGCAGCCCCTGGCACTGCCTGGGAGGCTGCGAGTCCGTGTGTAGCTCTCGCTGGTGCATGGATCCATCTAGGAGTTGGACACGCGGTGACAGTCATCACTCAGCTGGTGACTTTAGTACAATTGAGCAGAGACGGGACCTTGTTCCTGCCACTGTCTGTGTTACTGGCCTGGGCCTCCCTGTGTCCCGGTGACGCTGGATCTAAACCAGGCCGAGGTGACTCTGCTGAGCAGAGACGGCAGCCGCCAGTGCCGGCCCCTCACTGCTGCAATGTCACCTCACTGCATTCACTTTAGATAAAGGCTATAGGGGGTGGTGGGGTTGGTGGTTCAGGGGGGCTGGTGGGAGACACTTGGGGGATTCAGGGGGCTGGTGGTTTGGGGGGACCCAGATCTAATGACAGAAACTCTTTTCCCTTTCCCATGAGGTGCTCAGTTTTCCCACAGGCCAGAGACGGAGTCACCCTATGAGGTGAGTGCAGGGTCTGTTACCCTCCCCACAGGCCCCGCTGCCCCCTGCTGGCTGGGGTGTGTGTGCAGCTGCAGCCTCCCCATCCCCTACAGTGCAAATCCCTGCCCCCTGCTGGGTGGAACCGGCGCTGCCCGAGTGTCTGTGCCAGACCCCGTCCTGCTACCGGCTCAGGGGAGATTCCCCCAGCCACAGAGTGTCCAGTCCTGGCAGCACCCACCCCGCTGGCCCTGGGCTCGTCGAGCAGGGATCTCACTGGCTCTCTGTTTGGGCTACAGGAACTCCAAGGACGGACCCAAGATATTTCTGGCCCGTTGGACTCTCCACAAACTGGTTCCCACTGAGTTCTGCCGAAATCCCGACTCCGGGGACCCCTCTGCACGGCCGAGACCTTAAACACAAAGAGAAGCCATCGCTCAATGGGGCCAGATCCCAGCGGGGGTCCACAAGCGCCGACTTTCCATTGTCGCTTTCCCCACCTCCTGCACCACGAAACAGCTGATTGCAGCCAACAGGAGGCGCGGGGAGGGAGGGGGAAGCCCTGATGGGGGGGTTGCCAGTGGCTGCTCAGCACCCACCTTTTTTTCCCAGTGGGTGCTCCAGCCCCAGAGCACCCATGGAGTCAGCACCTATGCTGGGGTCGAACAGCTGTAGCTCCATTGCAATGAATGGGGCCAGACCCCCAACTGGGGTGACAGTGGCCATCACTCCACTGGAGAACTCGATTGGGAATAAATAGCTCCAAAATGCAGGGATTGGGTAGTTTTTTTCCTGTATCAACTTGATAAAAAACAGTGGAAGTACCTGTGACGTTCTGTAGCTCGTGGGAACACCCTGCACCCGGCATGTTCATACTTATAATATGATTATGTGGGATCCAGTGCAAAGTGTGTCATTTTGCGTGTTTTTGGAAGGCTCATGATGCTCTGAGCATTGTTGTTATAATGATGTTATAGGAATTCTTGTTATAGTAATGTTGTAATTTCATGTATATAGTTATGAGGATGAAAATGTGTCCTTATGGCTTAAAACAAGCCCAGGCAAAAACTCTCCAAGAGCAGAGGGGCAGTTCACACCTCATCAGGGCATGGATGGGACAAACCCAGCCCAGCCTCACAGGAACAAAGGACACTGGCCTAGGCAGCAGCGAAAGAATCTGTTAGACCCTCCAAGGAGTCACCCCCCTTTCCTTGGGGCAGTTTGGGCCGGCGATGAGGTGATGCTCACCTGACTCTGAAGGGGGGAGGGGCAAAGCCAAGAGGGAAGAAAGGACACGATAAAAGGGGGAGACATTTGCCAGGCTCTTCCTCTCTCTTCCACCTACAGCGACAGACACCAGCACCAAGCGACTGAAGCGCTGATCAAAGGGGAGAGCCTGGCTGCAGAGCACCCAGCCAGCCTGTGGGGAGAAGCATCTCAGTTTGTAAGGGCACCGAAAGTGTTAAGAGCAGCTTAGAGCGCGTTTTGCTTTTATTTCATTTGACCAAATCTGACTTGTTCTGCTTCGACTTATAATCACTTAAAATCTATGTTTGTAGTTAATAAATCTGTTTGTTCTGCCTGGAGCCGTGTGTTTGGTTTGAAGCGTGTCAGAGACTCCCCTTGGGGTAACAAGCCTGGGACATACCAATTGCTTTGTTAAATTGACAAACTCATAGAAGCTGGCAGCATCCAGTGGGCATAACTGGGCACTGCAAGACTCCAGCCCTGAGCCCCCCTGCTTCCCAGCTGGGCCTCCGATATCCCCAGCCCCAACCCCGCCTCTATCCATTGTCTTCTCTCCAGGGAAACAGGGTCGTAAACAGGGTGGCCTGGGCCTCCTCTCCTCTCAGCCCCCCTCTGGCTGGAACCGGCTGGTCAGGTCACCGGGGTCCTCTCCCCACAGCCCATTGTCCTTCCACTGGCCAGAACTGGCTGTGACGCCTGAGCTGGGTCTCCGGGTTGTCAGGTCACCAGTCGCTGGAGTCTCCATCCTCCAGGCCATCGGCCGGGGTCCCAAGTTCCCTCTCTGGTCCTTTGTACCAACAAACTCCCTCTCCCCTCACCTTGTTAAACCAGTAACACCCGGGGACACTGAGTCCCCCTCCCTCTGCATGCAACCCCCTGGAAAAACACAGAAAACCCAATAAACCCCCCCACTTTGTCACACACACCCCCAATTTCTGGCTCCAACCCCTCGCTCCCCTGAGCACATGGGCTCCATTCACAACAAAGGGTTTTTCTTTCTGGCCACTTTGCAGCGAGCGATTCCCCAGGGGCGGGAAAGGGGCACAGGCCCCGCCAGGGTGAAACCCAACCCCTAGGGGTCAGCGCTGGCCTGGGCCCAGCCCGCAGCCCCGCAGTGCTAAGGAACCCGCAGCCCAGGCCAGGCCGCCCCTCGCTGTAATTCTGTCTGGGCCCACGGGGGGGACGTGGACGCGGGGCCAGGGAAGGCCCCTCTGCATGGAACGGGGCTGAGGTTCCAGGTAGGATTGTCTGTTCCACCCACCCCCGTGCCCAGGGCACCATCGCCCCCTAGTGTCTGTGCCCCAGGCTGAGCGCAGGTCTGGGCTGAGATCTCCTGAGCAATTAGTGACCTTCCTTTTCCCCTGTGGCCCAGCGCCCCC
This sequence comes from Mauremys mutica, assembly GCF_020497125.1. Lineage (NCBI taxonomy): Eukaryota > Metazoa > Chordata > Testudines > Geoemydidae > Mauremys > Mauremys mutica. Next base: position 13,727,291 of record NC_059088.1, read on the forward strand.
TAGTGCCGGGCTGGGGCATTGGGGCCGGTCCTGCCTGCCAGGGGAGAGCCCCTCCCCCACCCCGCTCCCTGCCCATCTCCCCTCCATGCCCGGATCGTGCCCGGCCCTGCTGAGCCAGAGGGAGGAAGTTGAAAGGACTCAGATGCAGCTAAACAGCCCCCTGCACCTGCAGCGAAAGGGGGAAGTTTGGAGCTGCCCTTCAAGGTGCTCCGGGTCCTGGCCCCCCCCCCAGCTCACCCCAGGGGGACCCACAGAAATCTCACCCCCAGCCCGCCCGGTGCCACTTCCCCTTTCGCCGTCCAAAGCCGCCGGACTGATTGCTCAGCTCCCCCCCGGCCAGACTGGCTGCCTGAGCCGCGGCTGCAGGACGCGCTATAAGGTAATTGCACCTTCTCCTGACGGCGGGAGTGGGGGATAGTGGTTTGGGCGGGGGGGAGGCTGGGAGCCAGGACTCCTGGGTTCTTTTCTCACTTCCGTGCAACCCTACTGTGCAGATTGCCACCTGGACACAGTGAGAGACGGTTCCTCTGCTCCTGTGCTCCCAGGCTAACCCAGCCCCTTGGGGTGCACGGGGGCAGAGAACTCTAGGACTCCCTGAAACCTCTTTCCCCTTAGCAGGGGCTCTCTGTGGCCCCCCATTTCCCCTCTGCACCAGGGTCCTCCATCTAACCCCTAGGCCAGGGATCCTCTGGGCACCCCCATTCCCATCTCCCCCATACCAGTTCCCCCCATTCCAGGGGTTCAGTCTCTGGGACACTGAGCAGAGATGAGCTGGGGGGTGGGTTGGAAGGCATCAATGGTATCCCCAGCTGGTTCTCAGATCTAACATCAATTTCACTTTGGGGTGCTGTGCTGCAGGGGGTGGGGTGGGGGCAGTAGGGGGCGCTGTGATGTGGGGGGGTGGGCTGGGGGCTCTCCCCCAACAGTCAGGGCTGCCCCCGCTGCCCCAATGTGAATCAAACAGAGCAAGGGCTTGAATCTGGGTCTCCCACAGCACTGGCTGCTTTGGGTTTGTGTCCCTCTGGTCTCGGTTTCACCCCGTCACAAAACAAAACCAAACACCGAACCCCTCACCCCCTCCTTCCCCAGCCCTGCACAGGGGATCCACATGAGGCTGCCCCATGGATCTCTAGATCTCAGCACAACCCCATTCCCCAGCTTCCTCCCCATCCCGCACCGTGCGCACCCTGAGATCCTTCGCTCCTCGGACCCCCAGCAGAGGGCGCCATTGAGCTGCTGCCAGCCCCGGATTCTCACCTCCCCCCAGGGATCTGGGAACTGCTTATTTTTGTGCTGCCCCGCGAGATGCCACCTCCAGGCCTGATTTGGAGCAAACGCCCCAACTGCTGAAACCGAGCCCCTGGGCAGCAGCTGAAGTTCAGCACCCGACAAATTAAACCACCCCCAGGATTGCAGAAAATCCTGGAGCAATTTCTCCTGCCCAGACACCCACGGCTCGCTTGGCTGCTCGGCGGGCAGGGGAGTGGGGTTTTGCTCTGTTTGTACAGCACCTGGCACGCTGTCCCGTGAGCAATGCGCCTACGTGTTACCCCAGACACCAAATACACAACACTCGGGGGTAGGAAATACACTCGGGCCGGGCTCCGTGTCTCCCCGAGAACAGGGGTGTTGCTTTGTTCGGAAGCGAGAAGAATGACGGCCTGGGGGGATCCAGCCTCCTGCAGGACGGGGTGAGCCGGACACTGCTTAGCGTGGAAATCTTACCCCCGGACAATGGCCCCACTGAGCCAGCAGAACCCGGCTCTGCCCGTTCTAGGAGCCAGCGAAAGTGACACGCCCTGAACTGAGGAATAATTCGCCTGCGGTTGCTACACTCCTGTAGGGCAGTGAGAGACAGAAGGCGCCGGAGCTGTTCAGTTTCCCTCGAAGGCGGCAGAGAGATGCCTTGGGGAGGGCTCTCAGCACTTCTCTGGGGAGGGGATTTCGGGAGCAGAGGCTGTTTAACCCACCCCACAAAGGCAAAGCGAGCGCCCCTGGCTGGGGGATGAAGCCAAACAAATCCAGACTGGAAATAAGGGGCAGGTTCTCCCCAAGGAGAGGACTTAACCCTCCCAACAACTACCCCAGGGAGGGGGCAGATTCTCCAAACCTTTGAGTCCTTCCATGGCGAGCGGGTGTCTCACTAAAAGCCCAGCTCTAGCTCGACCCCCAGATCTGGGCTTGAAATCTGAAAAGGGGGCAGAGTTAGGGGCACACATGCAAGGAGGTGGAGTTAACGGTGCTCTAGCTCGACTCCCAGATGTGGGCTTGAAATCTATGAAGGGGGCAGAGTTAAGGGCACACATGCAAGGGGGCGGGGTTAATGGTTCTCTAGCTTTACCCTCCCCTGTCCAGCTCTGGGCTGGGTGCAGGGACCCCTGGGGGAGGTTCTCCGGCCCGGTCTAGGCACGAGGACAAACTGGCCGTGCAGAACAGTCCCTTGAGATGTGTGGATTGATTCACCAAACCCTCTAGCCCTGCAAACTGCACGGCCCGGCGAGTACACGCTGCCCAGTATTACCCACCCCAGGGCTCTCAGCATTGTCATCCCTCACCCGCCTTCAGGCTCCACAGCTCAGCGCTTTAACTCTGAGACAGGAGGAGACACTTTGGCCCCGATCCTGCCATCGGGCCCCTGTTACCGCCCAGTGGCAGGACCTGATACAGGAGCCAGGCCTCAGTCTAACACAGGGGTCTCAAACATGCGGCCCGCGGGCCGCATGCGGCCCGCGGAGCTCTTCCCTGCGGCCCGCGGAGCTCCCCAGGGGAGCTCCGCAGGGGCCCCCAAGAGAAAAGCGGAGGCTCCCGCCTCCGCCCCTCTCCTGGAGCCTCGGCGCATAGAGCGCCGAGTCTCCGTCCGAGCGCCTGAGCCCCGCCCCGCTCCGAGCCGCGTGGGGAGGGGGCGGGGCTGGGAGCTCTGGGCTGAGCGCTGCGCTCGGCGTGGAGCTCCCAGCCCCGCCCCCTCACCACGCGGCTCTGAGCGGGACCGCCGGAGACGCGCTCGGGTAAGGGGGGGGGGAAAGCGGGACCCGCCGGGGCCGGGCCGTGGGGGAGGGAAGCGGGACCCGCCGGGGCCGGGCTGGGGGGGGGGGAAGGGAAGCGCTCAGGGCTGGGGCAGAGGATTAGGGTGCGGGGGGATGAGGGGTTCATGATGTGGGGGCGCTCAGGGCTGGGGCAGAGGATGAGGGGGCGGGGGGATGAGGGCTCTGGCTGGGGCTGAGGATTAGGGTGCAGGGTCCTAGTGCCTGCCCTCCGCCAGTACTGGCAAGGCAGGCTTCCCTTACCCTGAGCCTCTCCAACCCCAAACCCTCAGCCCCAGCCAGAGCCCTCATTCCCCCCGCACCCTAATCCTCAGCCCCAGCCCTGAGCACCCCCACATCATGAACCCCTCATCCCCCTGCACCCTAATCCTCAGCCCCAGCCAGAGCCCTCATCCCCCCACACCCTAATCCTCTGTCCCAGCCCTGAGCGCCCCCACATCATGAACCCCTCATCCCCCGCACCCTAATCCTCTGCCCCAGCCCTGAGCGCCCCCACATCATGAACCCCTCATCCACAGCCCTCACCCCACACTCCAAACCTCTTCCCTAGCCCTGAGCCCCCTCGCATCATGAACCCCTCATGCACAGCCCTCACCCCACAGCCCAACCCTCTTCCCTAGCCCTGAGCCCCCTCGCATCATGAACCCCTCATCCACAGCCCTCACCCCACAGCCCAACCCTCTTCCCTAGCCCTGAGCCCCCTCGCATCATGAACCCCTCATCCACAGCCCTCACCCCACAGCCCAACCCTCTTCCCTAGCCCTGAGCCCCCTCCTGCATCATGTACCCCTCGCCCTCAGCCCCACAGCCCTCACCCCTGCACTCCCTCCTATCCCCAAACTCTGTCCCAAAGCCTGCACCCCCACCCCCTGCCGCAGCCTGGAGCCTGCATCGAGCACAGAGCCTGCATCCAGACCCCCTCCCCCACCCAAACTCCCTCCCAGAGCCTTAGGCAGTAAATCTAAGTGCGTGTTTTGTCCTTTGAGTGAGGTGCATTACTGAGTGTATATATTTATTAAAACTGCGCGCGCTTAGGGGAGGAGGTGGAGAAGAGACAGGGCAGGGGCGGGGCCTCATGGAAGGGGTGGATTGGGGGTGGGGCCAGGGGCAGCAAGGGGGCGTGTCAGTGATGCGGCCCTCGGGCCAATGCACTAGTCCTCATGCGGCCCTCGGGGTCATTTGAGTTTGAGACCCCTGGTCTAACATCAAGGCTCAGCGCGGGCTTAATCCTAATATTATCTTCTACTGAAACCATCTGGCAAAACCCACCTGAAATCGCGCAATGTTTTGGTGGCGCCAGACCTGTGTTTCCTGATCACAAAAAGTTTCATGTGAACATGTTTACCTGTTTCTACCCACCACCTCCTGCTCCTAGAGCCGGGTCATTTCTGGGCCCTGCCTTCTCGAACACCACTGCAGAGCAACACCTATGTGGCTACATGGATATATAGGTGCAGCCTACACAGATTTTATAGATATCCAGTGCACTCCATCGATAAGAATCAATCGTGTATGAAAACCAGTGAGCAAAACCACTGGGACAAAATCATACGTGTACTCCCCCCGTCAGAATAACCAGCTCAATATCCTTAAATCAAACACTAAGTTCTCAAGCCTCAGTTTTCTTACTTGGTCCATCTGCCAATGTCAATTATTACCAAGGGAAATATGTTTTGGCAGTCGGTGTGAGTTGGTGAAATTGACGTTTACCACTAAAAACCAAATCCTCCAGGCCTGTGGACGTACGAAGCGAACGACTGTTCAGTAAGAGGTTTGGCAACTGGGTTTAGAATCCGTCACAAAGAAATAGGTGCATTCGCTTAGGATAAGGGCGGTTATTGGTTATTGGCTAGAAGGCTGGTCTCTCACTGACACTAGGTCTGGCATAAATACATGTAGGCTTGGAAGAATTCGATTTTTTTCATCGGTCAATGGTGGTAAACGTCGATTTCACTGTATCCCACCCCCCGAACAAAACATTTCCATCAATAATCATGGAAAATTCCAGCTACAGCTCGATTGAAGGCTATTTACTTTGTATATTTCAACACGTGATGTTGCCGGTTGGGTTTAAGCGAGAGGAGGCAGGGGAGGTCAGATCTTTTCCTGGCCCCACGTCTGTCGGTGGAGGGCACGAGGTGTCGCGCTTCACCCTGGCCTCAGAACTTTCCCATTGAAAATGGAAACGTCCCAACGCGGCAAAGGAAGGAGGCGAACAGAACAGCCACATCGACTTCCTGAGCGATGTGAGAAACAAGCCGTGAGAATCTGTCCCACCTGGGCCTGGAGTCTCCTGGTTCCCTTCTCCAGACCGACGGAGACGCTCCAAAGCTGGGTCCCTCCACCAGCACTAGCTGGTCCGATCAAATAGATTCTGTCACCCACCTTGTCTCTCTCACAGCCCGGGGCCACGCGGCCACAACAGGACAGTCGACACTTTGTGTTTCATTTCTAAAGCTTTATAGTGTGAGTCCAGCCGAGCTGCGCTGCGTCTGCGTCGCGCTGAAGCCTGGAATGTCTATTGAGTCAATGGGAAGTGACAGAAACAGCCCTTCTGCGGGGCTGAACCCCAGGGGAGTTAGGCACCGAAATCCCTTCCAGGAGCTGGGCCTTAGCGCCTCCCTCCACCCTCCGATCCCTGCGCCACCCCCTTGAATGCCCCATTTACGGGGCCACTGCTAAAAATCCAGATCCAGCAAACCTCTGAATTTGGAGCCTAATTCCCAGATTCTCAGCTCAGCCGGGGGCGGGGAGATCACCCAGCCCGGCCTCGTGTGTCGCCCAGGCCGTGGGGCTGCCCTGAATTCATCACGGGCTGAACTGGAGTCGCCCCTTAAGCAAAACATCCCATCTCGACGGCAGAATTGCCACCAGTGGAGAACAGGGTTTCCACCTTTGTAATGGCTGGTAACTGACCCCCAAAGCCCCACCCCCTGCTCCGCCTCTTCCCTCAGAGCCCCACCCCCTTCTCAGCCTCTGCCCCCAGGTGTCATCCCTGCTCTGCCTCTTCCCCCCCAGATAAAAAAGATGGACCCCATGGTTGTCACATGGCCCCCGGCCACACAAGCCGAAACCCAGCCTGTCCGGGTGAAAACCGGATGAGGGGCCTCCCTGACAGAGAACCTGCCCCAGCCCTGGGTAAATCGTTCCCAGGGTTAATTCCCCTCCCTGGTATAAATTCCCACCTTGTTTCCAGTCTGAATTTGTCGAGCTTCACCTTCCCGCCCGCTGGATCTTGGCCTGCTAGACGGAGCGGCCGCTCTCATCAGATCTCTGTCCCCGGGGGTATTTCTAGAGGGGACTGAGTCACCCCTCAGCCTTCTCCGTGTGACGCTGGATAGACTGAGCGCCTGGCGTCTGACTCAGGCCTGGCTTTCCATCCTGGAGTCGTTCTCCTGGCTCTTCTCTGGCCCCTCCCAAGTGATCTCTGTGCGTCTGGAACTGGGGGGCCGCGCAGCCGGACGCAGGATTCCACCGGAGGTCGCCCCTGAATGTGGGGGGTCGGCTCTGGCCCAGGTCAGACCAGCCGATCAAACTGGCCCCTTCTGGCCGTGGAAATCTGTTTGTCTCGTGTCTCCTCCTTGCCCCTCCGCTGCCTCGCGGGATCCCTGGCCGAGAAGCCGGCGCTAGCAGCAAGCGTGTGCAGCTGGCTGGTGGCCATGGGGGGAGGCGCCAGGTGAGCCGCAGCTGGATGCTAGTGCTTAATAGCAGCGTATTCGCAGGTGAGGTCGGTGGCAGGCTCTGCTCTCTGGGTGGGAGGCTGCAGCTGGATGGCCGAGTACTGGACCTCGTCCAGGTCACCCTAGAGTGAAGAATAATAATGACAATGCCTGGCTCTGACCGGGAGCTTTACGTCAGCAGAGCTCAAGGCACGGCTGGGGAAACTGAGGCACCAAATGGGGAAGTGACTTGGCCAGGGTCACCCAGCAGGCAGGTGGAAGACCCAGGAAGAGAACCCAGGTGTCCACTGGACAACACTGTCTCCTAAAAACAACTTCTCCCCCCACAATTTTAGCCTCGATGATCACACAGTGCCTGGCATTCTGGAAACCCCTTATACTGACACAAAACACCCTGGCTAAGGGCATCACCTCCATAGTGGGAGATGCACATGGAGGATAACAGCCCTACCACTGCTGCTGGCTAATGGAGCAACTTCTTTAGCTCCCCCTTGGGGATAACAGCTCTGCTACTCCTGCCGTCTAATGGAGCAGCTCCATCAGCTCAAGGCAATGCTGCTACTGAGTCACCAGCAGTTGGATCAGAGCTGGCGCCCCCTACAGGGGAAAGGCCTCAGGCCCCATTCCCTGTCCCAGCCAGTGGATGAAATATTTCTGCAAACGCCAGCTGCCCACAGCTTGTCCCGCTGCCCCAGGCGATACAGAGCCCTCCCTCCAGGATGCTCTCCTCTGCATGTCACCCCCAGGGGCGGCTCTAGGCACCAGCAAAACAAGCTGGTGCCTAGGGCGGCAAAATCTAGGGGGCGTCCCCTGCGGCCGGGGGGGGCGGCAGGCTGGGCCGGCGGACCTGCCGCAGTCATGCCTGCGGGAGGTCCACCGGAGCCCCGGGACGACTGGACCTGCCGCAGGCATGACTGCAGAGGGGGCGCTCATCCCGCGGCTTGGCTGGACCTCCCGCAGGCATGACTGCGGCAGCTCAAGCGGAGCCGCTGGACCCGTGAACCGTCCGCAGCCGCGGGAGGTCCAGCCGAGCCACGCGGGACCAGCGGTCCCTCTGCAGTCATGCCCGCAGGAGGTCCGCTGCTCCCGCGGCTCCGGGGCGCCTCCCGCGCATGACTGCTTGGGGCGGCCAAAAACGTAGAGCCGCCCCTGGTCACCCCCCAGCCCTGTAACTCAGCCTCCCGCCCACCTCTGTGCCCTCCAGATGCTGGGCGATGCCCCTCCCCTGCCCAGCAGCTGTGCTCCCCCTGACCCAGAGCACCCAGCCCAGCCTGATCTCGCTGCCCCTGGGAGCTGATCTCACAGGGGGCAGAGCTGGGACAGAGCCCAGGAGTCCTGGCTCCAAGCCTCTGTCCCCCTCCCCCGGTTCTAACCCACTAGATCCCACTCCCCTTCTCGAGCCAGGGATAGAACCCAGGAGTCCTGGGCCCTGTGTACACAGAGGAATGAGTCACTCACCTGCGGTACTTTGCCCATGTCCATCGGCTGGCTGTAGATGTGGGATTGCCCAGTGCCGGCCGGAGACCCCGGGCACAGCTCGGTGGTCGCGCTGCCACGGAAAGAGAGAACGTTAGGGGGGTGGGGATGGCGCGAGGCATTTGGTTGCTAGCGCTGGGTCAGCTGGGGATTGGACAGGCTGCGTCGATCAACAGCGCAGAACCCCTGTGAGTCAGTGGCTCGGGGGAACCCCTGGTTTAAAGCTCCCCAGACCAGACATGAGTCATGGATTTGGGGAATGGGGCCTTTCCTCTCTAGGGGGCACTGGCTCCAATCCAGCCCCAGAGCGGGGCACTGGGTTGCTCAGGGGTGGGGGGGAAGTGTTCCCCAAACTGTGGGGCACACCATCTTAGGAGGGCATTTAGGAAATTTTGGAGCAGCATGGCAGAGCCAGCTCCCATGGGGTGCAGGGAGGGAGACCCATCCAGCCCTGCTCTGCCCCAGCCACAGCTCCAGCCCCAGTCTCAGACCCGATCTTGACCCCAGCAGGGGAGGGGGGTGGGGCATGGACAGATTCCATTATGGGTAAGGGAGGGGGCGACTGACGTTTGTGGACCCCTGTCTCTGGAGAGCTGGCTCTGATCCAGCCTCTGCCCTGAACAAGGCTCATCCCTCTAGCAGGGGGCGCCAGGGATACATACATACATATACACACACACATGCTGACCTCCCCCCCCAGGCAAGCTCACCCTTGGCGACATTCTCCTAACGCGTGGGCACCGCCCCACACCCAGCCCCTGCACAGTGGCTCCCAGCCAGGCCCTGCTGTTACCTGGGGGGCCCGGGTGGGGCCAGGCGGGCTGGCTGCCCCATGCCGTAGTGCTGGGCGTTCTCGTAGATGCGTTCAGACATCGGGGTCTCCCCCGGGCCCGGCTGGTGCTGCAAGACAGGGAGAAGTGAGGCCACGAGCCACTGCTCTGGGACTGCTCGGTGATGTGTAATAACAAAGGGAAATGCACAGAGCCCCCCCTCTCCCCCGATAAAGTACCCAGGGGATCGGAAAGACCTTTTGCCCTGCTTCAGGGGAGGGGAATTTTGTAATCCTGTTCTATGGCGGGAGGGGTAAACTGAGGGACAGAGCTCATCCAAAGTCACTCAGTGAGTCAGCAGCAGAGCTGGGAACAGAACTCAGGAGTCCTGGCTTCCAGCCCCCCCTTCTCTAACCCACCAGACCCCACTCCCCTCCCTGAGCCAGGCATTGAACCTAAGTGTCCTGGCTCCCAGCCCCATAGACACACTTACCGCATTGCTGCTCATTCTCTGGCGTTTGCTCCGCATCTTACTGCAAAGAAAGGAGACCAACAGCTCAGAGGCAAAACATCATCTGCTTTGGTTCAGGGGGGAAGGAACAGGACAAAGGCTCCCACAAAATAGAACCTCCTGCCAGGGCTCGACCCCTGCTCTCCTGACGACCAGCCCAGCCGTTTAACCAGGAGGCCACCCAGCCCTTCCCAGGCCCCTTGCGGGTGTCAGGTATCTGTGTGGGACCCAACCACCCCCATTCAATCACCTCCCCACAACTGGGTTTCCGCACATCTGCACTGGCTCTGCAATTCTCAGTCCTGGATTGCGCGGGGTTCTCCAGCAAAGGCCAGGCAGGAGGAGCTGGGATTGCCAAAGATCAGAGACGTGGACATAACTGGTTTGCAAAGCGCAAATACCTCCAAGCTGTGACGCCGACCAGCCCCACCAGCAGCAATAGAACAAGCACAACTGTGGGTCCTATGATGTACGGGGAAGCCCAAACAGCAGGGGTGACTGGAAAGGAGAAAGGAGGGTTATTGGATCTACCCTGCAGCAGACTTTTGAACCGCTTTTGCTGATGGATGGCAGCTGGGTAACAACCACAAAGTGACAATGAGGAGTCCGTGGCACCTTAAAGACGACTGATCTGCTGCAAGAGCAAAGCTAATCTGGCAAGATTTGAATCCCTGCCTTTTGAGACAGCAAACCTGCTGCTCAGATGCAAAACTCTCCCATCCCAGGACTTTCAACCTGCTCTATAGGCTGTACTGCCTGGCTGGATTACATCTCCCATGATGCACCACTATCTCCTCTCTTGGTGATGGAAAGGTGCCTCATAGGAATCCATAGCGAGGGTGCATCATGGGAGATGTAGTTCCATAACCCAGTATCCTCATTATCCACTATAGGCCAAGATGTCTGTCTGGACTACCTCTCCCATATGCATCCGACGAAGTGGGTATTCATGCACAAAAGCTCATGCTCCAAAACGTCTGTTAGTCTATAAGGTGCCACAAGACTCTTTGCTGCTTTTACAGATCCAGACTAACACGGCTACCCCTCTGATGCCTCTCCCATGATTCACCACCAGCACCCCGCTTGGTGAGCAAAGGGCATGCATCATAGGAATGCTAGGCCACAGTGCATCATAGGAGATATAGTCTGGCTAGAGATCCTGGCCCACAGAAGAGAATGGGAGCATGAGGCACCCAAACTACAACTCCCATCAGGCCATTTTTCAATTGAAATATTTCGGATTTTGACATTTCTATGAAAGGTGTAGTTTTCACACTGGGAAAAAAAACCTACCCCAATTCCTGCCCAGCTCTACTAGAAACTTTGGGTTTTTTAAATGAAAACAAGATCTCACAAAATCCCATGGTTACAGGTGTGTCATGAGTCCTTCGGTGTGGTGCATCATGGGACTTGTAGTTCCTGTGCCTCACGTTATCAGTCTCCTCTCTTGGCTGGGCTGTCTGGCTGAACTACATCGCCTATAATCCACCGCCTGCTCTGCTCTTCATGCAGGAGGGGCGCTTCATTGGAATCCTTGGCTGTGGTGCATCATGGGAGATGTAGTCCAGCCCCTGCCTGTTTGATTAAAGGGCTGGAGGAATCACAGCTAGGCTCCTCGACACCTCAGGCAAAGGCAGTGATGGGCACAGGGAAGGATGAGCCATAGAATCTAAGGCAGAAGGACCAGCTGGGTGACACAGGCCCCAGGACTCCCCTGAATTCATTCCCGTTGGAACGAGAGCAGATCCTTTAGCAAAACATCCCAGCGTGATTTAAACATCCCCTGGGATGGAGAATCCACCACGTCCCGAGATCGTTGTTTCATGGCAAATTCTCCTCTCTGATCAACATTTGCACCTTATTGCCAGGCTGAATTTGTCTAGTTTCAGCTTCCAGCCCCTGGGTCTCTGTCTGCTCGGCCGCCGGGCCCATTATCAACGTTCTCTTCTCCGCGTAGGATCTGCCAGACGGGGCTCACATCCCCCCTTCCCCTTGTTCAGCTAAACACACAGAGTCCTGGAGTCTCTCCCCCCAGGGCAGGTTTTCCAGCCCCTGACTCCGTCTCCTGGCTCGTCTCTGACCCCTCCCCAGCTGATCAGCACCTCCTGGGAGTGCGGGCCCCAGAACTGGGCACAGGACCCTGGCTGTGGTCGCACCAGGGCCAGATCCAGAGGGAAAATCCCCCCTCTGTTTGATTCCAGATTGCCCTGTTCATGCACCCCGGGATCGCGCTAGCCCTGCTGGCCACCGCGGTGCTGGGAGCTCCTGGTGAGCTCGTGATCCACCGTGATCGCCACGACGACCCTCCCGCGCTGGGCCTGCGGCACAAAGGCACAACCCCAACCCCGCCCCCACCCCGGAGGTCTCTTTTCACACGTCCCCGGCACTTACACCCCACAGTGATGTTGATGGGGGGGGACGGGGACTGGCCGATCCCATTGTCGGCCTGGCAGTGATACTCCCCAGCCTGCTCCGCCGCGATGTTCTTTAACACCATTTCCTGCTGGGATCCCCGCAGTTGCCGGCCGCCCCGGTACCAGGCGTAGGAGGTGGGGGCGGGGAGGCTGCTGTTGTAACTGCACGTTAGTGTCACCGATTCCCCTTCCCGCGGGCTGGTGCCTGGTGCTGCCGTAACATGGACACCTGTGGGGGCGTCTGGAGAGCGAGACGGAGACACGGGGCGTGAACGGAGAGAGAGAGAGTGGGGGGCACCTGGCCCAGGGGGGGAAGGGATCCAGGGCAGCGGGTGAGGGGCAGGGCCTGGCCCATGTGGCTCCCAGGGCCCAGAACAGGCAGGGGTCCCCCTGAAGGACCATGGGGGCTCAAGGCTGGTTGGGGGGGACAAGGCCTGGCCCAGAGAGAGCTGGGGGCCTGGGACAGGTGAGGAGATGAAAGGACCTGGCCCATACGGGACTGGGAGTCTGGGGCAGGGGAGGGGCAGAGGCTGCCCCACAAGGGTCTGGGGGCACAAGGTAGCTGGAGGGGCAGGGCCTGGCCCACTGGGGGATGAGGCCCCAGGTCAGGTGATTCGATGGGCAGGGCCTGGCTGGGAGGAGGCTTTGGGCTCAGGGCAGGTGCAGGGGGGACATAAATTACATTTGTTGCTGCTGGGCCCAGCCACAGGAGCGATGCAGAGGAGCAGGGGGCCCGGCCCAGAGCCAGCAGCACCGGGGTTAACCAAACGTGGTGATTACGGGGTGGGGGTGGAATATGAGGCTGGGGCTTATGAGGTGGGTGGGGCGAAGCAGGGGGGACAAGATGGGGGGCATGTGGGGCTGCTCCAGGAGGCCGTGTGGGGTGTATCGGGGCTGCGAGGGAGGAGGCTCTCGCCAGCCCTCGCTGCTTACGCTGAACTTCGACCGATTCCCTCGCAGAGAGGCTCAGATACCCCCAGCCGGGGCCGGAGACCCAGACCCCGCACGTGTAGCTCCCTCCGTCAGAGACGGCTGCCTTGTCAACACGTAAACCCTGCCCGGTTTCTGGCAGCCACACGTCCCCGCGGGACCAGACGTACCCGGCGATGGGCCGCAGGGCAGCAGCCTGGCAGCGCAGGAAAAAACCGTCGCCTTCCCTCAGTGCTGCCTTCCCTGCCGGCCACGGAACCTCGACCCTGGGCACGTTGGGGGCGACTGAGGGTGAAAGTTGGGTGAGAGTCAGTGGGGCCCTGAGACTGAGCGAAGGGGCAGGTCCCTCCCCGTCCAATCCCATGGGGCAAGAATATTTGCTAGAGCCAGATGACAGTTTTTAAGGGAACAGAACCCAGGAGTCCTGATTCCCAGCCCCTCCTTGCTCTCACCCACAGACCCACTCCCCTCCCAGAGCTGGGGAAAGAACCCAGGAGCCTCCCTCATTTTAACCCACTAGACCAACCCCTCCCAGAACTGGGGATAGAAGCCAGGAATGCTGAATCCCTGCTCCCCCGCTCTAACTAATAGTCGCCCCTCCCGGTGTCAGAGATAGAACCCAGGCATCCTGGCTCCCAGCCCCCGCTGCTCTACCCATGCCATGTCTAGCAGCAGAGCTCACCTGTCCCCAGGGGCTGGGATTGGGCAGAGTCACACGCATCCCAGTATCCATCCACCTGGCATCTCAGCGCCGCGCCGGGGTCCAGCTGGGACGGGGATATTCGCAGCTCGGTCACCCCAGCCCCGCCTGGGGTTTGCTCTGGGCTCTGCCGCACGCCATCTCGGTCGTACCAGGAGGGGCGATGGGGGCAGGCGGCCCCCACGGAGCAGGTGAGGGAGGGTCCCGGTTCCAGTCGGCGCCCCAGGGAGGGTTGGCACGGATCTGCGAGGAGAGGAGGGGTGAGGAGCCATTGAACCCTGCTGGGCCCTGGGGCTGGTAGCGCTTGCAGGGGCCGCGGCCTGGTTGCAGAGGAGGGAGCAGCCCCCAGTGGGTGGGCGCGGCCCAGCCTGGCAGCTCGGCTGCCCGGGGTAATGAAGGCTCATGGCCACTGTTCCCTCTAAGCTGTGTGTGTGTGTGCGCGCGCGCACAGATCCTAAACCCCGCGCACGCGGCGAAACACTGTGCGCAGAAACATTTGCACAGAAGCACAACAATTTGCACAGATGTTTTTTGCGCACGCGGCCTGTCAAAAATTAGAGGCAACATTGCTCGTAGCAATGGGGGAAGAGCAGCAAAAGTTGGCCTGAGACACGGGGAGCGCTGGGTCTGCCCGGAGGGGGGCAGCCGCCAGTGGGGGGCACCACACATCGGGCCTCAGACCAGAGCCCTGAGCGGGACTGTTTTGAATTCTGTCCCGTTCCTGTTGTTCAAGTGCCCGGCTTTGGTTTTGGCATTTTCATCCCCCTCCCAGCCACAAAAACCTTAAATCCTGTAAATCCCACAAGAGAGACAGATTCCCCCACGCTGCTAAAAACCAACCGTCCAATAGACAGAAACCAGTGGGTGAAGATATGATCGTGTAAGCAGAGTCAGGATGAATCCCACCCTGACATCTGGTGGTAAATTATGGGGAGTGCGGAAAGAAGTTTCCAGTGTTTCCATTGGTATTTTGGTTATTTGCATTCGCACTCCACCCCACTTAGCATACCGCAAAGCAGCATGGGATGGTTATTTTCACAGCTGTGGGACCCCCAATTTCGTTGTTATTGGGGCAGGAGGAATGAAATGTTGTCACCCTGATTAAGTAAATGAGGAACTACAAAACTGTCTTATGATAGAGGGTTTCATTATCAACTAAATAGCACTTGCTAGACAAGGGACATGGGTTCCAAAACCCATTGAAGGGAGACAGGCTGGGGACAGATATTTGTACTTGGTGCTATAAGCTCCTTGTGAGCCAGAAGTATCAGTTCTACCTATGTCTCTCTCCACTGTGAAATGTCAGACTTAATTTTTGATTCCCTTAAGAATCTAGATACAGGTTACTGAGCTGAATTCACTGGCACTGGGGCTCCCCTACTATGAGCTGGAATCACTAAGAGCTGAAATCACTGAAGAGCTGGACTTGCTGAGCTGAGAGCACTGTGCTAATGAGTGGGGGAGCCTGAAGCAATACCGTGGAGCAGAGCAGCTGGCAGAGTGGAGTGGAGCAGTTTGTGCAGCCCTGGGTGAGTGGAGCCAAGCAGCTCGCGAGGACGGCTGGAGTGGCTCACAGGACAGCTGGTGGACCAGAGCAGCTGGCAGAGCGGAGCAGCCCACAGAGCCAGCTGAGCTGTTTGCGGGGACGACTAGTGGAAGCAGAACCCCACAAAGAGGCAGGGCAGTTGGCCCCGAACCACGTAAGGTGCCCCTTTCTACCCAGGCTGGGGAGGGGGACCTCTGCAGAGAGACTCTTGAACTCCGGGGCTGCACTGACCCGGGACAGAGACTTTTGGATTGTGGGACTTTGGGTGATTTGGGGGGTTGCTGGACTCAAGGGCCCAGAGAGAAGGACACGGCCCAATTTGCTGGGGTGGGTCTTTGCTCACAGTTTGACCTGTGAACTCTAGTTGAGGTATTTTCCCAATTTAATGCTTGTTGTTTATCTCATGTAATTAAACCTTTTCTGTTACACCAAGACTCTGTGCTTGTGAGAGGGGAAGTATTGCCTCCTTGATGCGCCCAGCGGTGTGTGTAAGATTTTCCCAGGTCACTGGATGGGGGCTCGAGCTGGTTTGCATTACGTTGTGGGGAAGGGACCCCTGTGTATTGAACCCGGCCCTTGCTGCTATCAATTCAGCCTGGCAGAGGGGTTACAATCGATACCAACGGAATTCAGACACAATTTTTACCACTAAAAGAATAAAACAAATCTTGCTTGAGCCAGGTACAAACACACAGAACGTGTCTCTGACCTGCCTTGGGCCGGTGCATTTCCCCAGATTTGGAGTGAGGGAGAGAAACATGGAGAGGAAAGAGAAGTTCAAACAAACTATTTAGCAATTTCCCCAATAGGCGACTCTTGGTACATTTATGAGATTTAGTGTTTTCCTGCCAAGTACGGCAGCGAGTGTGTGTTTGAGAGAGAGAGAAAGAGACTCAGGGTTCAGGGTCGGCTTTAGGCCAATTCCCCCGGATCGGGCCCCGCACCTAAGAGGGCCCCTCGCCCGCGCCTAAGACCCCGCGCCCTAAGGAAGAGAGCCTAACTTAGGCACCTTTCTAATTTTTTCTCACCTGGTGGCTCTCTGGGTCTTCGGCGGCACTTCAGCGGCGGGTCCTTCCGTGCCGCTGAACACCCGGAGTGAGTGAAGGACCCACCGCCGAAGTGCCGCCAAAGACCCGGAGCGCCGCCGGGTGAGTCATCCCTGCCGGGGCCGTGTCAAAACTATTCAAATCGGGACCCACACTTCCTAAAGCCGGCCCTGCCGGGGTTGCTGGATGAAGTTACCGGAGACACTGAGCTGCTGTCCTGGCTGACCCGTCCATGCGTTATGGCTACTGCCATCACCCACTACTTCGAACCGGAAGCGGTAGGAGCCCTGATCCTCGGGGCGCAGCCCCGCCACCCGCAGGGAGCAGTTGTGCTGCAGGTCCCCCAGATAGCGGACGCGCCCCTTGAAGGCAGCGTGGACACGAGCCTCGTCCGAGTGATACACGGTTTGATCCTTGTCCCGTATCCAGCTCACGACATTGACCGTCCACCCTGCAGGGTAGATGAAGGAGCAGGGGATGGTCACGCAGGAGCCGACCCATCCAGCCAGGGGCTCTGGTTCGAGTATCACGTCCCACTTCTGAGCGTAGGCACCTGCTGGGGACAGGAATCGGGGATCAGACCGGTGCCCGGCCCCAGCGAGTTGGGGAACCCGCCCCACAGGCTGGGCTGCCGCACAGATCCTGCCGGGATAGGCCACCATCAGCTCAGCCCCTCAAAGCAGGGGCTTTGAAACACAATCAGGGATGTTGTGTTCTGGGGTTGTCTGGGGGTTGGTGACAGCGAGCCCGGGCAGCGCTCCCCTGGGAATTGGGGAAGGGGAGTTTGGAGATGCTCCCCTGCAACATCAGCTGATCCCCTGCCGAGTAATTAATCACCCCAGTCCCCGAATCACTCCTGTCCCCACAAGTTCTCCCATCTGTCCAGGCCGACCCCCTCCCTCACATCTGCCCAGCCCCCCTTCCATCTAGTCTGTCCTCTGCATCCCATTAGTTCACCCTCCCTCAATTCAGTCCCCTTAAATCGCCACTCATTTCCCCTCCCCGGCCTCCCCCTTCAGTCCAGCCCCCCTCAGTTCACCTCCCCATCCCCCCTCAATTCAGCCCCACATATCCCTCCTCACTGCAGGAGAAGCCCAGCTGGCAAGGGGTCAGGTTATGGTTACCAACTTTGGTTGGACAAATTCCTGGAGGTTTCATCACACAACAATCTTTAATTACAGATGAATCTTTAATTCCTGGACATTCCAGGACAATCCTGGAGGGTTGGCAACCCTTGGTCAGGTGCTTCCCATGCACAAGGAGCCAGGTGCGGACGCGGGCATGGGCCAGCCAGGCCGGAGCTGGGCGGACAGGCAGGGCAGGGAGCAGAGCTCTCCAGGCCGGCCCAGGAGATGCCCCGACTCGCCGGGGCAGCGAGAAGCCCGGAGGCAGGACGTGGCACAGGGCAAACGGCAGCCCGGGGGCCGAGAGTGGCTGAGGCCCTCGCTGCTCAGACCAGGGTGGCCGGGGCTAGACCAGGCTGACTCTGCCCTGAGAACCAGGCATGTTCTACACCGGGGTGAAACCAGCAGTGAGGACCTGGCCGCTCGGGGTCAGGGTCAAGGCCAGACGCCCCCTGGGCTTGAACTGGAGCCGCTGGCGCGTGTGGCTGGGACGTCCCTGCTCTGGAACCCGGTTCCAAGCCCCCTCCTGGCAGTGTAGACGCACTCCCAGGGCTGGGAAACGGTCTCCACTGGCCCCCTGGGCGGCAGCGCGGCGCGTCTGTGTGAATTACTCACCGCTCAGAAGGCAAAAGGCAGCGACCAGCACCCAGGCCATCTCCGTCCAGCACAGAGCGCTCAGCCGGCCTGGGGGGGACAGGGGCCGGGAATGAGTCACCTGCAGCATTTCTGGGGGACAGCTCGTCTGCGCCGGGCGATGGTGTCCGGCCGTGAGATCGGCTGCGTCACCAGGGATTTTACTCCTAGAGCCCTTCGTAAAAGCATTTCCTAACCAGAAGGGAGTAAAGCCCAGAGATTGGCCCAACAGACCAAGGACTGGTTGCATTTCTATCTGCGTGTGCTATGCGGGCCATGTGTGCAGGGCTCAAGGCCTCAGGGGTGAAATGCACCCACCTCTGGGGAGGGGTCCATGGCTGTTTGGCAGCTCACAGCAAAGCAGAGGGCAGTTTTGGGTTCCTAGGTGGAGCTGATGTGCAGGGAGAGTCAGGGAGCTGAAACAGAACAAACCACTTTGGGGTGTGGCAGGGACCCCAGGGGGACATCCTGACCCCTTGGGATAGAGCCAAGTGGGGGAAGGGTATCACAGGCCCAAGGGGCAGGGTCGGGGTTCAGTGTCTCAGCTGGAAACAGCAAAGCCCCAGAAGCAGAGATCAGCCCTGACTGCGAGGGGAGAGCCCCCTACAGAGCCCCCCAGCCATCCTGCAGCTCTGCACCCCCTAGCGCTTCCTCTGCTGCTTCCTCTCCGATAGCTGGATTGTTTATCTGGTCCCGTCTCTGTGCGTATCTGTGACCACAGCCTGGGCAGAGCCAGTGTCTGATGTTACCCGACCGCTCTGAGAACGTCTCTCTGGGTAATGGGGCAACTGGCCAGCGAGGGTCTGAGGGCCTGGGGGTGTCTGAAAATAAATTCCCCTTTGCAGAGCTGAGATAGAACCCAGGAGTCCTGGCTCCCAGCTTCCCCTCCTTTAACCCACTAGCCCCCACCCTGCTCCCAGAGCTGACACTGAACCCAGGAGTCCTGGCTCCCAGCCCCCACTTCTACCCCAAACACCAGGCTCCCTCTCTGGACACCATTAAATTAGGCTTGAATAAAGACTGGGAGTGGATGGGTCATTACACAAAGTAAAAACTATTTCCCTGTGCTAATTGTTCCCCTACTGTTACTCACACCTTCTTGTCAACTGTTGGAAATGCCCCATCCTGATTATTACTACAAAAGTTTTTTGTCTCCTGTTGATAATAGCCCACCTTAATTGATCACTCTCCTTAGAGTTGGAATGGCAACACCCATTGTTTCATGTTCTCTGTGTATATCTATCTTCCTACTGTATTTTCCACTGCACGCATCCAATGAAGTGGGTTTTAGCCCACGAAAGCTTATGCCCAAATAAATTTGTTAGTCTCTAAGGTGCCACAAGTATTCCTGTTCTTTTTGCTGATACAGACTAACACGGCTGCTACTCTGAAACCACTCTGAACAGTTGATCAGTCTAGCGTGGTCTCCCGCATATGATCTCACACACCTTCACAGCCTGCCCAGTTGTTGTCTTTTCAATCAGCAGTGAAATGCAGCCTGCTCTGGGGTGGGGCACAGCAGCTGTTTAACAGTGCAGGGTAATGTTGCCCTGCCGTGTTCAGTCCCCATATCTTACACCGTGAGCTCGTTGGGCGGAGACTGGCTCTCACGCCAGGTTTGGGAAGCCCCCAGTGTATTTTCAATGCTACCCCTAGTTACGGTGTGACAGTGTGGCCCAGTGGCTAGAGCAGAGCAGTGGGACTCAGAGCCCTGGGTTCTACTCCTAGATCTGTCATGGACCCAGCATACAATAGCAGGTCAGTCACTGCTCTTCTGTCTGCCTCAGTTTCCTCTCCCACCTAGTGTCTATTTTAATTGTAATTTTTTTGGAGCAGGGACTGTTTCTGGCTGTGTCTGGGCAGCGACTCACACAGTGGGTCCTTGATCTCAGCTGGGGCCCCTCCCATAAGAAACTCTCACCGTTTAATCTCCTTTCAGTGATTTAGAGATGAGAAGAATCATTCTCCCCAAATCTGGCTTTTTGCCCCAAAACAAGGAGAAGCGGCTCTTACCTGGGCCCTGGGTTAATGGCTGGGACTCCGGTCTGATCCCAACGCTAACACTAACGGGAGAGCAGGGAGGTTGGGGGCAGGTATTGAGGAATCATATTTATCTACATCTGTGGCAAGAGCCCCAGGCGCTGTGAGTGGCTGGTGGCTCAGGGGAGGAAAGGGAACCTGATAGTGTGTTCCTGGCCTTTAAAGGCAACGTGCTTGCTGTTTTGGTAGCAATAAGATCTAGTGGTTACAGTGACTGAGAATCAGGACGTCTGGTTTTTATCCCCAGCTGGGATTGGGGTGCAGGGTCTAGTGGTTAGAGCAGGGGGCTGAGAGTCAGGACTCGGGGGTTCTGGCTCCATGCGCTTCACTTTATTGTCTGGCTGCGGTAGAGAAACTTCCCCTTTCTCTGGAATTTGAGAAAGCTCAGCCCCAGCGCTGGTTACATGGGGTGTGTGTGTGGTGGTGCCAGTTCCTTTTAACCCCGTCCAGCCCCAGAGACTCCCCAGCCACAGGCCAAACCAGCTGCTGGGTCAGAGTTTGAAGGCCCACGACCCCCGTGCTCTGAGAGACCCTGGTGAAGGGATGAGGCTTGGTCCTGTTCTAGCACTGGCCAGCTGGGATCTCAAAGCATCTGAGGAGCCGCTCAGACCTCAGAGCGAGAGGAGGGTCCCCATCCCCCAAGGGCAAAGGGGCAGAACCAAGAATAGAACCCAGGAGTCCTGACTCCCAGCCCCACTGCTCCAACCCACTAGACCCCACTCCCTTCCCCCAGCTGGGGATAGAACCCAGGAGTCCTGACTCCCAGCCACTGTGACGGGTTCCCTGGGGTACAACCTGGAACTGGGGCACCACTGAGCCCTCTGGCTAACCAGCCTGGGCTCCCTCTCACACTGTGATGCTGAGTAAGGACTGAGCCTGGGGAGGCTCCAGGAAGATGGTGTCTCCAGGGAGGAAGCCCTGGGGATACGGCCCCAACCAGGGCTGGACACCTTGTCCAAGAGGACGTGAGATTGTATAAAAGATCCTTGGGTCCTGATTCCGTCATCTCAGAGCTGCTTAGAGCTCTTCAGGGGAAGTTTGCGTCACAAGATTGAGATCCCAGTTCTGCTGGTACCGGCCTGAATGTGAGATTTGGACGTTGGACTCTAAACCATGAACTGTTTCTGAAAGAATCCTCGCAACTACAAAGCTCAGCATCTCTGCTAGGAATCTGCATCCAAATGAACTAGGGTGACTAGATGACAAAACTGAAATATCAGGATGCGGGGGGGTGCCCTCCCCACACCAGCTCGCCTCGTCTCCACCTCCCCCCGTAGGTGAAGGTGCCCAGCTGGTGCAATCCCGCGGGCTGCCCCGGAGTGGAGGCAGCAGGCCCCAGCCCCTCCCCTCCGCCCCGTCCCACTTGGGTCTCGCTGCCTCCACCTCAGAGTTCCCGCATGGACAGCTGCTGCCTCCCCACCCCACCCCCAGGGCCGGCTTTAGGCCAATTCAACTAATTCCCCTGAATCAGGCCGCGCCCCTAAGAGGGCCCCGCGCCCAAGCCCCGGTACGGCGTACGGGCAAGAGCCGGTGCGCTGCACCTGGGTGGCCCGGCTTCCCCATGGGGCAATTTAAAGGGCCTGGGTCTCCCAGCAGCGGCTGGAGCCCCAGGCTCTTCAAATTGCCACCAGAGCCCCACTGCTGGAGCCCTGGGGTAGGGCTGTGGGGCTCTGGGGGCTATTTAAAGGGCTGGGGCTCCAGCTGCCTCTGCCATCCCGGTCCTTTAACTAGCTACCGAAGCCCCATCACTTCCCCAGGGCTCCCTTGGCTATTTACAGGGCCGGGGCGGTGGAAGCAGGGGAGCCCTGGGCCCTTTAAATAGCCCCTGAGCCCCAGGCTGCTGCTGCTACCCCGGTGGGGGAGGGAGGAGGAGGAGGGGGGACTCACCGTACAGGGTGGGCTGTACCCTCTGTACCTGCACCCCCTGCCCGCACCAGCCCCGCACCCCCTGCCCTGCCTGCACCAGCTCCTGTCTCCAGCCAGCCCCGCACCCCCTGCCCTGTCTCTAGACAACCCCTGCTGCACCCCCTGCCTGCACCAGCCCCTCACTCCCTGCCCTGCCTGCACCAGCTCCTGTCTCCAGCCAGCCCTGCACCCCCTGCCCTGTCTCCAGCTAACCCCTGCCGCACCCCCCCTGCCTGAAGCCAGCCAGTCCCGCGCTCCTCTGTCTCCATCCCTGCCAATCCATGCTGCACCCCCCTGTGGCCCTGCCTGAAGCCAGCCACCCCACCCCACACACCCCTGTCTCCAGCCAGCCCCGCACCCCTTGCCCTGCCTGCAGCCAGACCCTACCTCCAGCCAGCCCCTGCCCTGCCTCCAGCCAGCCCCATGGCCACTGGTTCCCTACAGTTCCCAGGGCAGTAACCCTGCACACCTGCTTCAATGAGGGGGGCAGGGAGCAGCTGGGACCCACCCATGTGCACACCCTAGGGTGACCAGACAGCAAGTGTGAAAAATAGGGACAGGGGGTCGGGGGTAATAGGATCCTATATAAGAAAAAGACCCAAAAATCAGGACTGTCCCTATAAAATCGGGACATCTGGTCACCCTAGCACACCCCCAGGGAGTGGCAGGGACCCACACATGTGAAAAGGAGCTCAGTTCTAGTTCAGGCCCATCTTTTTAAAAAAGAACTGTAGTTAGGGTTAACGTACATCCGTATTTTCCCAGAGATGTCAGGCTTTTTGGTTCTTAAATCGCCATCCGGGAGGAAAATACGGACGTATGGTAACCCTATTGGTACAAAACATACATACTATGGCACATCTCTTAAATCAGAACTTTTTATAGGGAACCAGCTGCTAAGAAATGAAAGGCTTTTATTTTACACGTTTTTATTTTTTTTTAGTCATCCCTGCCGGGGCAACGCCAAAAATGTTCGAATTGGGCCCCGCACTTCCTAAAGCCGGCCCTGCCCACCCCCATCCATGGGCGCGTACAGGGAGCCAGTTGCCCAGGCCGGACCCAAGGCTGCCCCTGCAGGTAACGCCCCACCCTCCTGCTTGTGCTCGGGGCCAGGCCGGACTCACCCCGCCCTCCCCTGCGTCCCCCGGGCCTCCCTCCAGCGCTTGCGCCGCCATACAGCTGATCGGCGTAAGCCTGGGAGGGAGGAGGAATGCAGCGTGCCTGGGGAAGAGGCAGGGATTTGGGGAGGGATCCAATGGGGCAGTGAGGTGGCGGGGCTGGGGGCAGGGCCAGGGCGGGGATTTGGGGAGGGATCCAATGGGGGAAGGAGGGAACGGAGTTAGGGCGGGAGGGACGCGAGACCCTCCAGGCTCCGCCTGTGTGTGGGAGCGGAGGCCAAAATTGCTCGTTTGTCCTGTGTCCCGACTGAACATCGGTCGGGACGCGGGACTAACAAGCAAATATCGGGACAGTCCTGATAAACTCGGGATGTCTGGTCACCCAAAAATGAACTGAACTCCTGTCTGTCTGTTGATCTTTTAACCAGATTCTCTCTTTTGGTTTTTTTGCTAAATTTTAGTTTAGTTAATAAGAACTGGCTGTAACGTGTATTGGGTAAGATATGAAACATTCCTTAACCTGGGAGGTGATGTGACCGATCCTTTGGGTTGGTAGAACCTTCTCTTTTATATGATGAAATAAAAGATTTACAGAAATTTTCATCATATTTGACGTGGGTCCCTGGATGGGGCTGAGGCTGGGTCACTTTAAGGGAACTGGTTTCAGAGTGCGTCCGCTGAAGTGGGTTTTAGCCCAGGAAAGCTTCTGCTTAAATACATTGGTGAGTCTCTAAGGTGCCACAAGCGCGGCTCCTTCTTTTTAAGGGAACTGTGTTGTTTGTACTTCTGAGTAACCAGTGAGGTAATAAAGAAGCTGTTTTATGCTGGCTTGGAACGTCCACCAGCTTGATGGTGATTGTCTGCCCCATTCTTTGCAGTTCACCCTCACTGAGTGACCATAGCTGGCTCCCCACTAGGAGCCCGGTCACAGCGGCGTAGTCGTGCTTGGATGCACATTACCACAGGTTAACTGGGTTTTTGGATCAAACCAGACACTTGTCAACATTTAATTTTGATATTGGAGAGTTTAAGGGTTAAAAATAGTTACAGTGAGTGACCCATGATCATATGATTCTTCCTGACAGAAAAGCTTGGAAGAATTGTGCTCAGGAGAGGGTCGTATTTTAAGCAAAAGGCCCCAGAGCAGGAACAGAAAAATCTGTTAATTGCCAGGGATAAGGAAGCAGACCCAGCGAAATGTTGCAGTGAGAAACCAGCAGCTAGAACTTGAACAAAAGCGAAAAATAGCTGATATGGAAGGAGAAGCTGCTGAGAGAGAACACCTGGGTTTGAACATGAACAGAGAATGGCAGATATTCGATTGAAGGAAAGAGAAGCTAAGGCAAAAGTGGACAGACTTAAGCTCCAACTCAACAGAGTAAAGGAACATCAGGAACTGTCTCATCCTGAAAAACCAGCTCCTCTCAACAGCAAAGGTGGGGATCGAATCTATCCAGCTTGTAACAATGTTGGGATGTTGTTTGACTCTAAGCAGTTGTCTGCGTGTAACCAAATTTACCCCAATGCTGCCACCTTTTATGTAAATGCTTTTACTGTGAGCTCAGGTGAAGGTAACCCCAGAACTTGTGCAGCGAATGTAAAAGTCGATGGGAAAAGCTGTTTAGGGCAAATTACAGCTTCTAACATCACTCGTGTTAACACAGATTTTGTCAAAGAGGAAGATTATTTACCAAATTAGAGTTTCAGAGTATCAGCCGTGTTAGTCTGTATCCGCAAAAAGAACAGGAGTACTTGTGGCACCTTAAAGACTAACAAATTTATTTTAGCATGAGCTTTCGTGAGCTGCAGCTCACTTCTTCGGATGCATGACTATTGTGATCCCTCTATGAGTTTCCTGTACGTGTGCCATTAGCCAGACTCCACCTGGACTGGAATGGTGTTAAACACGATGTTATCGCTGGTGTAAGGAAGTTATTGTCAGAGGATCTTTTGATTGGGGATGATATTTGTGACGGGTTGGATCACAGAAACCCCCTTGGGAACTGCCAACGGATGTGCCAAGACTCCTTCTGCCCCTGCTTTCCCTGCCAGCTTGGGACTCCAGCACCCTGTCCTGCTGAGCCAGACACGCCAGTCTGCTCCAACAGACCCAGGGTCTGAATAATGTGCCCCAAAGCTGCAGACTTAATTGAAAGCAGCTAACGGAAGTGTTCTTGTCTTTAACGCTCAGATGCCCAACTCCCAATGGGGTCTAAACCCCTAATAAATCCGTTTTACCCTGTGTAAAGCTTATACATTGTAAACTCATAAATTGTTCACCCAGAGAGAGATATGCACAGCTGTTTGCCACCCCCCGGTATTAATACATACTCTGAGCTAATTAATAAGTAACAAGTGATTGTATTAGATACAGAAAGTAGGATTTAAGGAGTTCCAAGTAGTGACAGACAGAAGAAAGTGAATTACCAAGTGAAATAAAACAACACACACAAATCTAAGCCTAATCCAGAACAGTAATACACGGAATACGGATAAAATCTCACCCTCAGAGATGGTTCAGTAAGTCTCTTTCACAGACTGGACGCCTTCCTAGTCTGGGCACAATCCTTTCCCCTGGTACAGCTCTTGTTCCAGCTCAGGTGGTAGCGAGGGGATTTCTCAGGATGGCTCCTCTTTGTTCTGTTCCACCCATTTATCCATCTTTTGCATAAGGCGGGAATCCTTTGTCCCTCTCTGGGTTCCCACCCCTCCTTCACAATGGAAAAGCACCAGGTTAAAGACGGATTCCAGTTCAGGTGATGTGATCACATGTCACTGTAAGACTTCATTGCCCACTTGCCAGCACACACCTATACAGGAAGACTCACAGGTAAAACACACCCATCTGCAGACAATTGTTAATGGGAGCCATCAAGATTCCAAACCACCATTAATGGCCCACACTTTGTTTAATTACAATAGGCCCTCAGAGACGTATTTCATATTCCTAGTTTCAGATACAAGAGTGATACCTTCATTCAAATAGGGTGACCACACTCAGTAGATTATAAGCTTCATAATGGTACCTTACAAGAGCCCTTTTGCATGAAGCATATTCCAGTTACATTATATTTAAACTCATTAGCATATTTACATAAAATCATATCGAGTGCAAGGTCACAATATTAAAACTTAGTTCAGTCAAGCTGATGACATAAAGCAGTCACAGGAAAGAAATAATCCTGAACCTGTGTCTATGGGGCAGGGATTTGCTTATGGAGGGTTTCTCCAAAGGTTGGTCTGAGGAAGACAGCTGTTTATCTGTGCAAAGAAGCAGTGCATCTGTGGGGAAAAATCCCAGAGTATGGCTACACTTACAAGTTGCAGCACTGGTCATCCAGCTGTGTAGGAACAGCGCTGGTGTGTGACCACATTTGCAGCGCTGTTGGGCAGCTATCCCAGCATTCAAGTGGCAGCAACGTGCTTTTCAAAAGTGGGGGGTGGGGTGGGGTGGGGTGGGGTGTAGTGTGACAGGGAGTGTGGGGAGAGAGAGAGAGTGGATTTTTGGAGCCAACACTGTGTGTTAGCTTCCTGCCTTGCAAAAATCAGAAAATGTTTCCGACCCCTTAGTCTTAACTCTTAATTGCAAACAGCCTGCATCTTCTCTGTCAAGCAAACACTCACTCCCTGCCTGCCTCCCTCATTCACAGGGGTTATCTCATTTGATTGATCACAGCAAACAGGAGCTGTGTTGGTTTTTTAGATAAGCAGCTCCGGTAGCAACGAGCCGGAGCTCCGAGTTCACAACAAAACAAAGAGAGGCTGCATAACAAAACAAAGAGAGTAATTTAGTTAAAAGCATTCTGGGATATCTGCTAATACCCTGGAGGCCAATAACAGCGCTGGTGTGTGTCCACACTTGATGAGCAGCGCTGGATCACCAGCGCTGCAATGCTTATTCCCCATGCAGACCCAGGTGTACGGCCAGCGCTGAGTTGCAGCGCTGGATGTGCCCTGCAGGTGTGGACACTTACTAATTGCAGCACTGGAAAGCCTTTACCAGCGCCGTAACTTGCAAGTGTAGCCATACCCTACGTTGTCTGTCTGGTATCTCAGAAGTGAATCTGCCATTAGATACGGCTCAGGAAGAGGTTTCTCTAGAGCAAATTAAAGTTGGTGATCAGGATAAAGCCCTAATTGAGGAAGAGAAGGGTACATTTCTGTGGGTGATGGAACGTTGGCTAGTCAAGCTTGGGGAAGTCAGCCTGGCCCAGGTAAAGGGGATGTGCTTAAAGCAGCTCAGTGTAATAAGACACTATTTGTGGAAAACACAAGTGTATATGTTAAGGGAGGGGAAGGCAAAGTTAGTTCAGATGAGCCTAGACAGCCTTGGGAGCTGACGGCTTTGTCTAATCAGCTAAGCTAGGGAAGGCCAGGACAGTGGAACATGAGTATCCCTGCCCCTTACCTGTTACCAGTGTGGAGAATTGTGACAGTGGCGGAAATGTCCCTGTGTCTGTTGGGGTAATGACTTGCCTATGAAGGGAGCTACCCCAGTCCCAGGACAAGGGAAATGAGATCCCAAGCTGTGTGTCTGGTAAAGGGGAATGTTTCTCCATTTCTTTTCTATCTGTAAAGCAGACAGAAGAAGCCTGTCAGCCTATGATGGTTGTAGATTTATCAGTTAACCCAGAGCTGATTCTGGATACAACTAAAGCCCAGGAAGGAAGTGGTCCTGAATTTGTGTCTGCTGGGGATGATGATATTGTAGCTACGTTGCATCCAGTTAATGTCATTAATAGCTTCCAGAGAGCAAGCGATTCTGGTGCTTCCATTTTGCCTGTTGCTAGTGTGTTGCTGGGTAAAGATATGACAACCTTGCCTAAGCAGGGTGATATCACAGCCAGGGCACAAGGAAAGCATGAAGGTGATTTGACTGTGTTACCCACTGACAGTGTGGAAACATAACCAGGAAGAGAGCTTCTAATCGTTTGACTATGAAGTCTAGCAGTTTTGTGAAAATCCTCCTGATGGGCCAGAGGTGATTCTGGATATATATGAAACTCAGAAAGAGTTTAGTGATTTGTCTGTTGTGCCAAAGTCGATTCTGGACATAAATAAAGCTCAGAAAGAACCTGTTGCAGTGCAGGATATTGCAAAAGAAAAGGCATTTCTTAGTGGAATCTTTAAAGTCTGTGAAAAGGGAATTGTTTCCATTGACCCTTAAAGGGCCATTGTTGATAGCAAAAAGTCTCCCTTCTGGGGAAAATGTGTTGGTGCCTAGTGGCCAAAGTCTTTCAAATGAAAATGAATCCACTGAATTTGCTTTGAAAGAATCCTTGGTGGAAATCTTTGAGGAGATTTCTGGAATAAAAATTGTTAGGGAGTTTAAACAGCCCTATAAGCTTAACCAGCTTGTTGGGGGAGACAATGGTATTGGGACAGGACTGTGTCGATGTTGATTCTTTGAGTAAACAGTCTGTATCTCAGCTTGAGAGGGACGACCAGACAGCTGAATCTGCAAAGCAGGAGGACAGTTGTGCAGTTAATATCTCAAGAATACAGGGGATGGCAGGTAAACTCTCATCTCTAGATATTCTGGATATGTTTTGTAATCTCTTAGTGTGGAAGTGGAGGTTGGTAAGGCAAGAATAAAAAAACCTTGAGTCTAACATATTAGTGAAAATGGCTGGTATCTCTTTAAGATGGTATCTCTGGTATAAAGCAGAGTATCCCAGGGGTTGGTTCTGGGGTCGGTTTTGTTCAACATCTTTGTCAATGATCTGGATGATGGGATGAATTGCACCCTCAGCAAGTTCACAGGTGACACTGAGCTGGGGGGAGAGGTAGATACACTGGAGGGTAGGGATAGGGTCCAGAGTGACCTAGACAAACTGGAGGATTGGGCCAAAAGAAATCTGATGAGGTTCAACAAGGACAAGTTCAGAGTCCTGCACTTAGGAAGGAAGAATCCCATGCACTGCTACAGGCTGGGGACCGACTGGCTAAGCGGCAGTTCTGCAGAGAAGGACCTGCGGGTTACAGTGGATGAGAAGCTAGATATGAGTCAGCAGTGTGCCCTTGTTGCCAAGAAGGCTAACGGCATTTTGGGCTGCATTAGTAGGAGCATTGCCAGCAGATCGAGGGAAGTGATTATTCCCCTCTATTTGGCACTGGGGAGGTCACATCTGGAGTATTGCATCCAGTTTTGGGCCCCCACTACAGAAAGGATGTGAACAAATTGGAGAGTTCAGCGGAGGGCCACAAAAATGATCAGGGGGCTGGGGCACATGACTTATGAGGAGAGTCTGAGGGAACTGGGCTTATTTAGTCTGCAGAAGAGAAGAGTGAGGGGAGATTTGATAGCAGCCTTCAACTACGTGAAGGGGGTTCCAGAGAGGACGGAGCTCGGCTGTTCTCAGTGGCAGCAGGAAGTGGTTAAACTTGAAGCTTATGTTAAGAAAGTCCCTGAGATCAAGAGAAAGCTACAAAGATTCAAAAGGGATTGGGGACAAGCTGACCTAAGGAATGATTTGCCTAAACCAAAGACTTGGGATGACACACATGATTATAAATGTATACGTGACAGAACTGATGTTAATGTTGTTGCTAATGATTGTAACTAACTTGTGGCTGATACCAAGAGCTGTAAACGTACAATGTGCAGGGTCTTTTGGAAAAGCCCTGGAACATGTTAAGAGTGCTGCATGGTAGAAACCCTGCTGATTATGCCATTTGGTTCAACAAGAACACACTGTGTGTTAAAAAGCCTCATCATGTTGAGGCTTCACAGCTACTGCACAGACAGATTTCTAAAACTTTCCACAGCAGAAAAACCGCTGCAAGCTTGAACCGCTGGGCACAAAGGGAAACTGAGGCACAACAGCTCACAGCCTTCATGGCTGGATGCCAGGGTAAGTGCGCTCTGAAGAACATTAATGGTTACGTTAAGTGAACACATGGACCAAACCCTGGAATCACTAAAGTGTTTCACAAACTATGGGCTAAGTTTTTGGCTGGCGTCAAAGCATGGCTCAATAATTTGGCCTTACAAAGAATTCAATATACACCCAGCCCATATCAATGCTGGAAGGTCCTTAAGGTGTATCCGGGAGCTCTAATTTCACCCTTCCACATCAGTCTCACCTTGGGGATGTGACGCAAGGCTAGAAAGGGTTAAACATCCTGCAAAATAAATAACCCTGAAAAGACGTGGGGGGATAATGTTTGTGGTTTTGTGTATTTGCATATGTATGAGTAGCGTCTACAGTGTAACCAACAGTCCCTCTCTATGCTGTATTTTGATATCATTTAAATGAATTGTAAACACAGGATATCTCGGTATTCACCTCTCTTTGAAATGTGCTGTGAATGGTGGAGGAAACAGCAAATGGCCTTATGTTAATTTGTATAGCTAAGAAGGACCTCTTTGAAAATCATCCTAATTACCTTTTGTTCCCCAAAGAAATCCCAACTTGTCCAAGAGGACGTGAAATTGTATAAAAGATCCTTGGGTCCTGATTCTGTCATCTCAGATCTGCTGAAGCTTCTCCGGGGGAAGTTTGAGTCACAAGATTGAGGTCCCAGTTCTGCTGGTACGGCCTGAATGTGAGATTTGGACGTTGGACTGTAAACTATGAACTATTTCTGAAAGAACTTCTCACAACTACAAAGCTCAGCATCTCTGCTAGGAATCTGCACCTAAATGAACTGAACTCCTGTCTGTCTATATATTCATCTTTATACCAGACACTCTCTCTTTTGTTTTGTTTTTTTAATACATTTTAGTTTAGTTAATAAGAACTGTCTGTAGCGTGTAGTTGGGTAAGAGCTGAACCGTTCCTTAACCTGGGAGGTGATGCGTCTGATCCTTTGGGGTTGGTAGAACCTTTTCTTTTATATAATGAAATAAGATTTACAGAAATTTTCATCATATTTGATGTGGGTTCCTGGATGGGGGCCTGAGGCTGGGTCGCTTTAAGGGAACTGTGCTGTTCGGACGTCTGAGTAACCAGCGAGGTAATAAAGAAGCTGTTTTATGCTGACTCGGTGAATCTAAGTATTGGAACGTCCACCAGCTCGATGGGGATTGTCTGCCCCATTCTTTGCAGTTCATCCTCATTGAGTGACCACAGCTGGCTCCCCACTAGGACCCCGGTCACAGCCAGGAACACACGATCACGGTTCCCTTTCCTCCCCTGAGCCACCAGCTATTCATGGACCCTGGGGCCACTGCCACAGACGTAGATGAACACGATTACTAGTTCCCTGCTCTCCCGTTAGTGTTAGCGATGGGATCAGACCGGAGTCCCGGCTGCTAACCCAGGCACATGGCCCAGGTAAGAGCAGCTGTTCCTTGTTCTGAGGAAAAAGCCAGATTTGGGGAGAATGATTCTTCGCATCTCTAAGTGACTGAAAGGAGATTCAACGGTGAGAGATTCTTATGAGCAGGGCCCCAGCTGAAATCGGGGCCTGGGGAACAGCGTGCTGCATGGAAACAGCCAGAGACAGTCCCTGCCCCAAAGAAATGGCAATTAGAATAGACAATGGGTGGGAGGAAAAACTGAAGCACAGAACCGGGAACTGAATTGTACAGCAGGGCCATGGCACATCTAGAAGGAGAAACCACAGTCCTGGGTCCCACAGCTCTGTTCTAGCCACTAGACCAGAGCAACTTGTGCTAGCCCTGTAAATATACAGGATGCTTCCCAAACATGGTGTGAGAGCCAGTCCCTGCCTGATGAGCTCATGGTGTAAGATACTGGGATCGCACATGGTGGGGCAACATCACCCTGCACCGTTACACGGCTGCCCTCCCCCACCCCAGAGCAGGCTGCATTTCACTGCTAGTTGAAATGCTCAACAGCTGGGCAGATTGTGAAGGGACCTGAGGTCCTAGCGGGGAGAACATGTCCCATGGAGCTACTGTTCAGAGATAGAACACAGCGTTGGGGTAGAGCTGGGAGCCAGGACTCCTGGGTTCTAGTCCCAGCTCTGCAAAGGAAAATTCATTTCCAGACAGACCCAGGCTCTCAGACCCTCACTGGCCAGTTGCTCCATTACCCAGAGAGACGTTCTCAGAGCAGTCGGGTAACATCAGACACTGGCTCTGCCCAGGCTGCTGTCACAGATACACAATCTGACCTGATAAACAATCCAGCTATCGGAGAGGAAGCGCTAGGGAGTGTGGAGCTGCAGGATAGGCCAGGGAGGCTCAGCAGGGAACACGCTCCTGTTGCAGTCAGTGCTGGCCCCAATGCCCCAGGGTGGCAGTAGGAGGTGCTTTGCTACATGGACAGGGCTCTGTAGGGGGCTCTCCCCTCACAGTCAGGTCTGATCTCTGCTTCTGGGGTTTTGCTGGAGCCCAACCCCACCCAGGAGCTCAGACCAGATCCCTCTATTCGGTTAGGGTGCAGGGCTGGGAGCCAGGACTCCTGGGTTCTACCCGTGTCTCTGGGTGGGGAGTGGAGTCTAGTGGTTAGAATAGCAGAAGAATCCAGAACTCTAAGCCCACTTGTGTATGAGGGTCTCCGATTCAACCCCTGCTGTCAGGCTGTGCATCGCCGCAGGCCGGGCACGGCACAGCTCAGCGTCAAAGGCCCCGGCTACTCCTCACGTTTGATTCCCTGCTTGGGGGATGGGGATGAAGAGCCCTGAGAACACTCCTCCCCCACTGCTGAGCAGCACAGAGCACCAGAGCAGCTGTTTCCCCCGCTGGCTGGGCGCCCCCACCCCACCCCCTGCAGCCCAGCGCCCCCTAGAGCTTCCACACCCCCTGCAGCCCAGCGCCCCCTAGCACCCCCACCTCGCATCTCCTGCAGCACAGCGCCCCCCAGCGCCCTCACCCTGCCCCCTGCAGCCCAGCACCCCCTAAAGCCTCCACACCCCCTGCAGCACAGCACCCTCTAGTGCCCCCCCTCAGGCGGGATCTAGTCCAACCCCCTGCTCAAAGCAGGACCAACCCCAACTAAATCATCCCAGCCAGGGCTTTGTCAAGCCGGGCCTTAAAAACCTCTGAGGATGCAGATTCCACCACCTCCCTAGGTAACCCATTCCAGTGCTTCACCACCCTCCTAGGGAAAGAGTTTTTTCCTAATATCCAACCTAGACCTCCCCTACTGCAACTTGAGACCTTTTCTCCTTGTTCTGTCATCTGCCACCTCTGAGAACAGCCGAGCTCCATCCTCTTTGGAACCCCCCTTCAGGTAGATGAAGGCTGCTATCAAATCCCCCCTCACTCTTCTCTTCTGCAGACTAAACAATCCCAGTTCCCTCAGCCTCTCCTCATAAGTCATGTGCCCCAGCGCCGTAACAAGGGCGAGGCGAGTGAGGCACTTGCCTTGGGGTGCGCAAAGCTGAGGGGCACCGAAAAAGACAAATTCAGGTTTTTTAATTCTTATTATTTTATGAAAAATTATAATCACATAATATGCACATTGCATCATGACAAATGTACAATGTAAATGGAAAATAAATAGAATACACCCTGCAGTAATTATAAGGCATTGGTTCTCAAATTGGGGGTTGTGACCCCTCGGGGGGTCACGACCAGGTTATGTGGGGGGTTGCGAGCCCTGACCCTGGCGCATGGCTGCAATTTGTGAGCCCCGACCTCTGCGCTAGGCTGGAAGCCCCAGATCCCGGTGCATGGCTGGAAGCCCTGACCCCGACCCCTGCACTGGGCTGCAAGCCCTGACCCCTGGGCCGGACTGTGAGCCCCGACCCTGACCTCAGTGTGCGGCTGCGAGGCGAGCCCCGACCCCGACCCCCACAGTTCATGATGCACTATGATGAACACCTTATATGTATTCGTTGATTTGATTTTTGTACGCAGCACCGTCCCTGGTTCTGTCCATCGGCCCCTCTCCTGTCCTGGTCTCCACCTCCCGGCCCAGCCCTTCCCACCTCCACCAGCAGCTGTTCTGGACCAGCCACAGATCCCCTGAGCATGCTCAGGAGCAGCAATGAAGGAAACCTGGATGAGGAGCACGACATGCCTCCTGCCCACTGCAATCAGCTGTTTCCTGGTGCAGGAGGCTGGGGGGAGGGGGAGAGGAATGAGGACACAGCGGGCTCAGGGGTGGGAAGAGGTGGGGTAGGGGCAGGGTAGGGGTGTGGCCTTGAGGGAAGGGGTGGAGTGCGGTTGGGGACTGGGGCAGAGCCAGGGGTCAAGCACCCCCGGCACAATGGAAAGTCGGCACTTGTGAACCCCTGATGGGATCTGGCCCCATTGAGCGATGGCTTCTCTTTGTGTTTAAGGTCCCGGCCGTGCAGAGGGGTCCCCGGCTGGTTGGGATTTCGGCGGAGCTCAGTAGGAACCAGCTTGGCGAGAGTCCAACTGGCCGTAAATATCCTGGGTCGGTCCTTGGAGTTCCTGTAGCCCAAACAGAGAGCCAGTGAGATCCCTGCTCGACGGGCCCAGGGCCAGCGGGGTGGGTGCTGCCAGGACCGGACACTCTGTGGCTGGGGGAATCTCCCCTGAGCCGGTAGCAGGACGGGGTCTGACACACACACTCGGGCAGCGCCGGTTCCACCCAGCAGGGGGCAGGGATTTGCACTGCGGGGGATGGGGAGGCTGCAGCCGCACACACCCCCGCCAGCAGGGGGCAGCGGGGCCCGGGGGAGGGTAACAGACCCTGCACTCACCTCATAGGGTGACTCCATCTCTGGCTTGTGGGAAAACTCAGCACCTCATGGGAAAGGGAAAATAGTTTCTGTTATTAGATCTGGGGCCCCTAAAGCACCAGCCCCTGAATCCCCCCAAGTGTCTCCCACCAGCCCCCCGCAAACCACTGCCCTCCACCCCCTGGAGCCTTTGGTTTTATCTAAAGTGAATGCCAGTGAGGTGACATTACAGCAGTGAGGGGCCGGCACTGGCGGCTGCCGTCTCCACTCAGCAGAGTCACCTCGGCCTGGTTTAGATCCAGCGTCACCGGGACACAGGGAGGCCCAGGCCAGTAACACAGACAGTGGCAGGAACAAGGTCCCATCTCTGCTCAATTGTACTAAAGTCACCAGCTGAGTGATGACTGTCACCGCGTGTCCAACTCCTAGAGCACCAGCGAGAGCTACCAGGGCCGGGTCCAGACACCAGCTGACCAAGCATGAGCTTGGGGAGGCACCTTGGGGCGGGGCGGCGCTCGGGGTTTGTTTGGTTTTTTTTTTGGTTCAGCCGGGCGGCGCTGGGGGGGGCCTTGGGCGGTGCAGCACAGTGCTTGGAGGGGTGGGGGGCTTAGGTGGCGCGGCGCGGTGCTCGGTGGATTGGGGGCTTGGGCGGGGTGGTGCTCGGGGGGGCGGGGTTCGGCCGCGTGGCGCTTGGGGGGGCAGGGACTTGGGTGCCGTGACATGGCGCTTGGGGGGGTTCGGTGGCGCGGCGCTCGTGGGGGGGGTGGTTTACGGGGGGGGCGGCGCTCTTTTTTTTTGCTTGGGGCGGCAAAAATGTTAGAGCTGGCCCTGCTAGCTACACATGGACCCGCAGCCTCCCACACAGTGCGAGGGGCTGCTGGGTCTCCCGTGGATCAATCGTCAGTAGAGGGATGGTTCCTGCTGGAGTTGTCTCATAAGAACCTCAATTTCCCCATTCTGGGCACCCCACTTCTCAGTTAGAATCATAGAGGATTAGGGTTGGAAGGGACCTCAGGGGGTATCTAGTCCAACCCCCTGCTCAGAGCAGGACCAATAGACAGATTTTTACCCCAGATCCCTAAATGGCCCCCTCAAGGATTGAACTCACGACTCTAGGGGTACGTCTACACTACCCGCCGGATCTGCGGGTAGCGATCGATCCACCAGGGATCGATTTATCACGTGGAGTGTAGACGTGATAAATCAATCCCCGATCGCTCTCCCGTCGACTGCTGAAATCCAGCTCGGTGAGAGGCGGAAGCAATGTCGACGGGGGAGCCGCGGCCGTGGATCCCGCGCTGCGAGGACGCATAGTAAGTAATTTTAAATCGATGTAAGATACGTCGCCTTCAGCTACACTATTCTCATCGCTGAAGTTGTGTATCTTAGATCGATCCCCCCCCACAGTGTAGACCAGCCCTGGGTTTAGCAGGTCAATGCTCAAACCACTGAGCTATCCCTCCCCCCAGTTGTATTAATTGTATTAAGGTCACCAGCTAAGTGATGACTGTGACGAAGTGGGGCTGTTCTTAATGTTTCCCTGAATACTGTGGGGGGGCCTCAGTTACTGGCCGACCCTCTGTCGCCTGGCAACTAATGGCCCAGGCCCTTCCCCCCTGCTAGGGGATGCTAAAGGTGGGGGAGAACAAAGAGGTCAGGTGACCTCCTGGCCCGGGAAAGGAGCTGAGCAGAGAGGAGGGGGTTTCAGTTTGGGGCTGGCTGGGGATGAGGAGTGAGGGCAGACGTGGGGGTCTGGCTCGCTGGGCCCCAGAATGGACCCTGCTGAAGGGTCCTGTTTTAGACCATGTTCCTGTCATCTAATAAACCTCTGTTTTACCGGCTGGCTGAGAGTCACGTCTGACTGCGAAGTGGGGGGGCAGGACCCTGTGGCTTCCCCAGGACCCCGCCTGGTGGACTCGCTGGGGGAAGCGCACAGAGGGGCAGAGGATGCTGAATGCTCCAAGGAGAGACCCAGGAGGTGAAGCCGTGGGAGCTTCTTGCCCTGGAGATTGTCTGCTCTGAGGGAGAGGAGGCTCCCCAAAGTCCTGACTGGCTTTGTGGGGAGCCGTTCCAGAGCATCGCCTGGGGACTCCGTAACAATGACTGTCACCGCGTATCCAATTCCTAGATCGATCCATGCACCAGCGAGAGCTACACACGGACTCGCAGCCTCCCAGTCAGTGCGAGCGGCTGCTGGGTCTCCCATGGATTGATTGTCAGTACAGGGATGGTTCCCCCTGTGTAAATGTGATGCCCTTTGCACGGTGCCATGCGCGACAAACCCACCCGGCAGCTAGTGAGTTAGAGCAGAGGGCTGGCAGCCAGGACGCCTGGGTTCTCTCCCAGCCCTGGGAGGGGAGTGGGGTCTAGTGGTTAGGGCAGGTAGCGGGTTCCCTGCAGTCTCCCCTCTAGCTGGTCTCTCTCCGCTCCGGGTGATTGATGTTGCTGTGGGTCATCGCAGGAACTGACCAGCCCTTCGCTCTTTCCTCTGCTCCCAGGCGCCACGGCTGCTCTGGGGTCACCATGAGCCGCCTCGTCTGGCTGCTGTTCCTCCCAGGTAAGGCCCCTTCCCCTCACCCTCGAGGTCTGGCTGCTTCAGCCCCACAGAGCCCTGGGGCCGGGGAGAAGGGAGGGGGGACCCGGCCAGGAGGTCACAAGGTCAGAGGGAGATGTTCCTCTGTGAGATTTACTCCACTTGCATCAGACTGATACAGTGATTGGGGGTGACTGGGGGTTGGTTGGGGGAGGGACTCAGGACTCCTGGGTTCTATCCCCAGCTCTGGGAAGGGAGTGGTGTCTAGTGGTTACAGCGGGGGGGGGGGGGGGCTAGGAGCCAGCACTCCTGGGTTCTCCTCATTGTACAAATGTGGAAACCGAGGCCCAGAGCCACACCATGAGCTGAACAGGGAGTTTAGTGCTGGGAATCAAACCCCGATCTCCTGAGTCCCAATTCGGTACTGGAAGTGCCCGACCAGCCTGCCCCTCGCTGCCAGCTCTGTCACTCTGCTGCTTCCAGGCTTCCTCTGTCAATGCGACCAACCCGTTGAGGTGCCCGAGTCCCTGATCGCTTGGACGGGGGCCTGTCTGTCCATCCAATGCCGCTATCAATCCTGCCTCCTGAACCCCAGAAGGCCAAATAACCCGACCATCAACTCCCTGGCCTGGTACCTGAACCCTGGGTACGACCCTGAGAAGAAAGATTTCAGTGGCACCGTCCTGTATAAACACAACGCTGCCACCAGCTCGGCCTTCACAGGGCGCGTGAGGTTCCTGGGGGACCTGGAGAGAGATTGCAGCCTGCAGCTGTCTGACCTGCGGGCCAGCAAGAACAGCTCGTACGGGCTGAAACCAATCGCCTCGAACCCCAGGGAGAAGAAGGAGAAGTGGATGACTAGGATCAGTGTGAACGTGATGGGTAAGAGGGAAAGTCCTGGGCTTTCTTGTAGGAACAGAGTGAAGACTCATAGCCCAGCCCAGCCCCTGCTGTAACCACTAGACCCCACTCCACTCCCAGAGCCAGGGATAGAACCCAGGAGTCCTGACTCCCAACCGCCCCCAACTCTAACCACTAGACACCACTCCCCTCCTCAAGCCAGGAATAGAACCCAGGAGTCCTGGGCCTTGTACACACAGAGGAATGAGTCACTCACCTGCGGTACTTTTCCCATGTTCATCGGCTGGCTGTAGATGTGGGATTGCCCGGTGCCGGTGGTCGTGCTGCCACGGAAAGAGAGAACGTTAGGGGGGCTGGGGATGGCGTGAGGCATTTGGTTGCTAGCGCTGGGTCGGCTGCAGCGCCGTGGCTGGGGATTGGACAGGCTGCGTCGGTCGACAGCGCAGAACCCCTGTGGGTCAGTGGCTGGGGGGACCCCTGGGCTAAAGCTCCCCAGACCAGACATGAGTCATGGATTTGGGGAATGGGGCCTTTCCCCTCTAGGGGGCACTGGCTCCAATCCAGTCCCAGAGCGGGGGACTGGCTGGCTAAGTGGGGACAGGGAAGGGGGCACAGGGCCCTTCCCTTCTAGGCCAGTGTTCCCCAAACTGTGGGGCACAGCACCCTGGGAGGGCCTGGAGGAACTTTTGGAGTGGCACAGCGGGGCTGGGGGTAGCCCCCAGGAGCAGTGGGGAGGGAGAGCCACCCAGCCCCGCTCCACCCCAGCCGCAGCTCTGGCCCCGGTCCCAGCCCCGACCTCGACCCCACCTTCCAAACATGGCTCTGGCCCCGCTCCCAGCCGGGGGGACATGGACAGATTCCATTACAGGTAAGGGAGGGTGCCACAGAAAAAGTTTGGGGACCCCTTCTGTAGGGGCATTGGCCGCAATCCATTCCCTGCCCTGAACAGGGCTCCCCCCTCCAGCAGGGACACACACACACACGGAGCAGGGCTGGTTCCATCCAGCAGGGGGCGCCAGGGACAGACACACACACACACACACACACCCCTCAAGCTCAACCTTGGGGACATTCTCCTAATGTGCGGGATCCACCGCTAACCCACCCCCTGTAGTTACCTGGGGGTCTGGTGCTGCAAGGCAGGGAGAAGTGAGGCCGTGAGCCACTGCTCTGGGACTGTTCGGTGATGTGTAATAACAAAGGAAAATTCACATAGGGCCCCACCGATAAACTATCCACAGGATTGGAAAGACCTTCTGTCCTGCTCAGGTGGGGGAGATTTTATGATCCTGTTCTATGGGGGCGGGGGGGTAAACTGAGGGACAGAGCTCATCTAAAGTCAGGCAGTGACTCAGCAGCAGAGCTGGGGATAGAACCCAGGAATCCTGGCTCCCAGCCCCATAGACGCACTTACCGCATTGCTGCTCATTCCCTGGCGTTTGCGCCGCATCTTACTGCAAAGAAAGGAGACCAACAGCTCAGAGGCAAAACATCATCTGCTTCGGTTCGGGGGGGAAGGAACAGGACAAAGGCTCCCACAAAATAGAACCTCCTGCCTGGGCTCGACCCCTGCTCTCCTGACAACCAGCCCAGCCATTTAACCAGGAGGCCACCCAGCCCTTCCCAGGCCCCTTGCGGGTGTCAGGTATCTGTGTGGGACCCAACCACCACCATTCAATCACCTCCCCCCAGCTGGGTTTCGATGCATCTGAATTGGCTCAGCAATTCTCAGTCCTGGATTGCGCGGGATTCTCCGGCAAAGGCCAGGGGGAGGGGATGGGGATTGCCAGAGATCAGAGACGTGGATATTACCAGTTTGCCAAAGTGCAAATACCTCCAAGCCATGACGCCGACCAGCCCCACCAGCAGCAATAGAACAACTGCAACTGTAGGTCCTATGATGTACATAGGTGCCCAAACAGGGCAAGTGACTGGAAAGGAGAAAGGAAGGTTATTGGATCTACCCTGCAGCAGATTTTTGAAACCCGTTTGCTGATAGGTGGCAGCTGGGTAACAACCACACAGTGAGGCTGCCTGGGGATGGATCATGACACGTGGTGCTAAGATGCAGCCACTTCTGGGGTGGGGCAGCTGTGAAATAGCTGCATAGTGCCACTGCAGAGGGATGGGTAACTTGGTGCTTAGATGCAGCCATATCTGGGGCAGGACACGGGGTAAAAGCCGCAAAGCAACGCCACACAGGGATGGCTTGCTCAGCACTGAGATGCAGCTGCCTCTGGGAAAAGGAAGCAGGGTAATAGCCATACAGGGAAGGCTCAGCCAGGGCTGAGATGCAGCCACCTCTGGGGTGGGTGGGGCAGGGCAGCTGAGTAACAGCCACACAGCAGCACCACATGGGGATGGTTCACCCAGTGCTGAGATGCAGCGACTTCTGGGGTGGGTCAGCTCCTGCAACGGTAAAGGTGCGGACAACTCTAGGGTGGAGGAAGGATGTAGGACATAACACAACAGCTGTTAGAAAGGGAATTGAGAGCAAGTCAGTGGGGCAAAGGCTGAATTTTGGGAGCTGTAGCATGGGATTGCATCTTTCCCACGCTGCATCAACCTCAGCCGGTTCCGCTGATCTGCCGCAGGAGCAAAGTAAATCTGGCAGGATTTGAACCGATGGCTTTGGAGACAGAAGACCTGATGCTCAGACCTGAAGCCCTCCCCTCCCAGCACCCCCAGGTTCCTCGATAGGCTGTGCCCAGCTGGATTACACCTCCCATGATGCACCACTATCTCCCCTCTTGGTGATGGGAGATATGTAACCAGGGTGAACCATGGGAGATGTAGTTCTAGAGCCTTGTAGGGGCCACAATAGGCCAAGACTACATCTCCCATGATGCACCATCAACTCCCCTCTTGGTGAGGGAACGGGGTGCATCGTAGGAATGTTAAACCAAGTCCTTCGGTATGGTGCATCATGGGACTTGTAGTTCCTGTGCCTCACGTTCTCAGTCTCCTGTGTCGGCCGTGCTGTCTGGCTGAACTACATCTCCTACGATGCATCACCTGCTCCCCTCTTGGTGTGTGGCGGAGAGGGCGCTTCATTGGAATCCCTGGCTATGTTGCATCATGGGAGACGTAGTCCAGCTCCTCCCTGTTTGATTAAAGGGCTGGAGGATTCACAACCAGCCTCCATGAGACCTCTGGCAAAGGCAGCGATGGGCACAGGGAAGGATGATCCATAGAATCTAAAGCTAGAAGGACCAGCTGGGTGACACAGGCCCCAGGTTCCCCCTGAATTCATTCTCGTTTGAACGAGAGCAGATCCTTTAGCAAAACATCCCAGTGTGATTTAAACATACCCCGGGATGGAGAATCCACCACGTCCCCAGATCGTTGTTTCAATGGCAAATTCTCCTCCGTGTTCAACATTCGCACCTTATTGCCAGGCTGAATTTGTCTAACTTCAGCTTCCAGCCCCTGGGTCTCTGTCTGCTCGGCCGCCGGGCCCATGATCAACGTTCTCTTCTCCGTGTAGCATCTGCCAGACGGGGCTCACGTCCCCCCTTCCCCTGGTTCAGCTAAACACACGGAGTCCTGGAGTCTCTCCCCCTAGGGCAGGTTTTCCAGCCCCTGACTCCATCTCCTGGCTCGTCTCTGACCCCTCCCCAGCTGATCAGCACCTCCTGGGAGTGCGGGCCCCAGAACTGGGCACAGGACCCCGGCCGCGGTCGCACCAGGGACAGATCCAGGGGGGAAATCTCCTCTCTGCTCGATTCCAGATTGCCCTGTTCATGCACCCCGGGATCACACTAGCCCTGCTGGGCACTGCGGCGCTGGGAGCTCCTGGTGAGCTCGTGATCCACTGCGATCGCCACGACGACCCTCCCGCGCTGGGCCTGCAGCACAAAGGCACAACCCCAGCCCGTCCCCCACCCCGGAGGGCTCTTTTCACATGTCCCCGGCACTTACACCCCACAGTGATGTTGATGGGGGGGGACAGGGACTGGCCGATCCCATTGTCGGCCTGGCAGTGATACTCTCCAGCCTGCTCCGCCGTGATGCTCTTCAACACCATTTCCTGCTGGGATCCCCCCAGCTGCCAGCCGCCCCGGTACCAGGCGTAGGAGGTGGGGGCAGGGAGGCTGCTGTTGTAACTGCACGTTAGTGTCACTGATTCCCCTTCCTGCAGGCTGGTGCCCGGCGCTGCCGTAACACGGACACCTGTGGGGGTGTCTGGGGGGGTGAGACAGAGACACGGGGTGTGAACAGAGAGAGACAGAGTGGGGGGGACCTGGCCCAGGGGGGAAGGGATCGAGGCCTGGGGCTGAGGGTCTGGGCCTGGCCCATGTGGCTCTCAGGGCTCAGAACAGGCAGGGGTCCCCCAGAAGGATCTGGGGGGCTCAAGGCTGGTTGTGGGGCGACAAGGCCTGGCCCAGAGAGAGCTGGGGGCCTGGGGCAGGTGAGGAGGTTACAGGGCCTGGCCCATACGGGACTGGGAGTCTGGGGCAGGGGAGGGGGCAGAGGCTGCCCCACAAGGGTCTGGGGGCACAAGGTAGCTGGAGGGGCAGGGCCTGGCCCACTGGGGGATGATGCCCCAGGTCAGGTGATTCGATGGGCAGGGCCTGGCTGGGAGGGGGCTTTGGGCTCAGGGCAGGTACAGGGGGGACATAAATTAAATGTGTTGCTGCTGGGCCCAGCCACAGGAGCGATGCAGAGGGGCAGGGGGCCCGGCCCAGAGCCAGCAGCACTGGGGTTGACGAAACGTGGTAATTACGGGGTGGGGGTGGAATATGAGGCTGCGGCTGATGACGTGGGTGGGGCGAATCAGGGGGGGTGAGGTGAAGCAGGGGAATTGCGGCAGGGGCACGCGGGGCTGCTCCAGGAGTCCGTGTGGGGAGGATCGGGGGCTGCGAGGGAGGAGGCTCTCGCCAGCCCTCGCTGCTTACGCTGAACTTGGACCGATTCCCTCGCAGAGAGGCTCAGATACCCCCAGCCGGGGCCGGAGACCCAGAGCCCACACGCGTAGCTCCCTCCGTCAGAGACGGCTGCCTTGTCAACACGTAAATCCTGCCCGGCTTCTGGCAGCCACACGTCCCCGCGGGACCAGACGTACCCGGCGATGGGCCGCAGGGCAGCAGCCTGGCAGCGCAGGGTAAAATTGTCGCCTTCCCTCAGCGCTGCCTTCCCTGCCGGCCACGAAACCTCGACCCTGGACACGTTGGGGGCGACTGAGGGTAAGAGTCAGGTGAGAGTTTGTCAGTGAGGCCCCGGGACTGAGCGAAGGGGCAGGTCCCTCCCCGTCCAGTCCTATAGGGTTAGAATAGTTGCTAGAGCCAGATGACAGATTTAAGGGAACAGAACCCAAGAGTCCTGATTCCCAGCCCCCTGTGCTCTCACCCACAGACCCACTCCCCTCCCAGAGCTGGGGAAAGAACCCAGGAGCCTCCCTCATTTTAACTCACTAGACCAACCCCTCCCAGAACTGGGGATAGAAGCCAGGAATCCATGTCTAGCAGCAGAGCTCACCTGTCCCCAGGGGCTGGGATTGGGCAGAGTCACACTCATCCCTGTATCCATCCACCTGGCATCTCAGCGTCGCGCCAGGGTCCAGCTGGGACGGGGATATTCGCAGCTCGGTGGCCCCAGCCCCGCCCGGGGTTTGCCCTGGGCTCTGCCGTGCACCATCTCGGTCGTACCAGGAGGGGCGATGGGGGCAGGCGGCCCCCACGGAGCAGGTGAGGGAGGGTCCCAATTCCGGTCGGCGCCCCAGGGAGGGTTGGCACGGATCTGTGAGGAGAGGAGGGGTGAGGAGCCATTGAACCCTGCTGGGGCCCTGGGGCTGGCACCTCCCAGGGGCCGTGGCCTGGCTGCAGAGGAGGGAGCAGCCCCCTGGGGCGGGCGCGGCGCAGCCTGGCAGCTCGGCTGGCCGGGGCAATGAAGGCTCGTGGCCACTGTTCCCTCTAA
Organism: Mauremys mutica; assembly: GCF_020497125.1. Taxonomy (NCBI): domain Eukaryota; kingdom Metazoa; phylum Chordata; order Testudines; family Geoemydidae; genus Mauremys; species Mauremys mutica. The sequence goes on from NC_059088.1 coordinate 13,771,100, forward strand.
GCTGTGCGTGTGTGTGTGCGCGCACAGATCCTAAACCCCGCGCACATGGCGAAACACTGTGCGCAGAAACATTTGCACAGAAGCACAACAATTTGCACAGAAGTTTTTTGCGCACGCGGCCTGTCAAAAATTAGAGGCAACATTGCTCATGGCAATGGGGGAGAGCAGCAAAAGTTGTCCTGAGACACGGGGAGCGCTGGATCTGCCCGGAGGGGGGCAGCCTCCAGTGGGGGCACCACACATCGGGCCTCAGAGCAGAGCCCTAAGCGGGACTGTTTTGAATTCTGTCCTGTTCCTGTTATTCAAGTTCCCGGCTTTGTCTTTTGCATTTTCAACCCCCTCCCAGCCACAAAAACCTTCGATCCCGCAAATCCCGCAAGAGAGACAGATTCCCCCACGCTGCTAAAAACCAATCGTCCAATAGACAGAAACCGGTGGGTGAAGATATGATCGATACCAACGGAATTCAGACACAATTTTTAGCACTAAAAGAATAAAACAAATCTTGCATGAACCAGGTACAAACACACAGAACGTGTCTCTGACCTGCCTTGGACCGGTGCATTTCCCCAGATTTGGAGCGAGGGAGAGAAACATGGAGAGGAAAGAGAAGCTCAAACAAACTATTTAGCAATTTCCCCAATAGGCGACTCTTGGTACATTTATGAGATTTAGTGTTTTCCTGCCAAGTACGGCAGCGAGTGTGTGTTTGAGAGAGAGAAAGAGACTCAGGGTTCAGGGCCGGCTTTAGGCCGATTCCCCCGAATCAGGCCCCGCACCTAAGAGGGCCCCTCGCCCGCGCCTAAGACCCCACGCCCTAAGGAAGAGAGCCTAACTTAGGCACCTTTTTCATTTTTTCTCACCTGGTGGCGCTCTGGGTCTTCGGCGGCACTTCGGCGGCGGATCCTTCCGTGCCGCTGAACACCCAGAGTGAGTGAAGGACCTGCCACTGAAGTGCCACCAAAGACCCAGAGCACCTCCGGGTGAGTCCTCCCTGCCAAGGCCCCGTCGAAACTATTCAAATCAGGACCCGCACTTCCTAAATCTGGCCCTGCCGGGGTTGCTGGATGAAGTTACCGGAGACATTGAGCTGCCGTCCTGGCTCACTCGTCCATGTGTCACTCTTGCCATCGCGCACTACTTCAAACCGGAAGCGGTAGGTGCCCTGATCGCTGGGGCGCAGCCCCGCCACCCACAGGGAGCAGTTGCGCTGCAGGTCCCCCAGATAGCGGACGCGCCCCTTGAAGTCAGCGTGGACATGTGTCTCGTTCAAGTGATACACGGTTTGATCCCTGTCCCGTGTCCAGATCACGACATTGACCGTCCACCCTGCGGGGTAGGTGAAGGAGCAGGGGATGGTCACGCAGGAGCCGGCCCATCCAGCCAGGGGCTCTGGTGCGAGTGTCACACCCCACTGCTGGGCGTAGGCACCTGCTGGGGACAGGAATCGGGGATCAGACCGGTGCCCGGCCCCAGCAAGTTGGGGAACCCGCCCCGCAGTCTGGGCTGCCGCACAGATCCCGCCGGGAGAGGCCAGCATCAGCTCAGCCCCCAAACCAGGGGCTTTGAAACACAATCGGGGATGTTGTGTTGTGGGATTGTCTGGGGGTTGGTGACAGTGAGCCCAGGCAGTGCTCCCCTGGGAATTGGGGAAGGGGAGTTTGAAGATGCTCCCCTGCAACATCAGCTGATCCCCTGCCGAGTAATTAATCACCCCAGTCCCCGAATCAGTCCTGTCCTCCCAAATTCTCCCATCTGTCCAGGCCGACCCCCTCCCTCACATCTGCCCAGCCCCACTTCCACTAGTCTGTCTCCTGCATCCCATTAGTTCACCCTCCCTCAATTCAGCCCCCTTAAATCGCCACTCATTTCCCCTCCCCGGCCTCCCCCTTCAGTCCAGGCACCCTCAGTTCACCTCCCCACCCCCCACAATTCAGCCCCACATATCCCTCCTCACTGCAGGAGGAGCCCCGCTGGCAAGGGGTCAGGTTATGGTTACCAATTTTGGTTGGAATTCCTGGAGGTTTCATCACACAACAATCTTTAATTAAAGATGAATCTTTAATTCCTGGACATTCCAGGACAATCCTGGAGGGTTGGCAACTGCAGGTAAGGAGCTTCCCATGCACAAGGAGCCAGGTGCGGACGCGGGCAGGGCCCAGCCAGGCCGGAGCTGGGCGGACGGGCAGGGCAGGGAGCAGAGCTCTCCAGGCCGGCCCAGGAGTCGCCCCGACTCGCCGGGGCAGCGAGAAGCCCGAAAGCAGGACGTGGCACAGGGCAAACGGCAGCCCGGGGGCCGAGAGCGGCTGAGGCCCTCGCTGCTCAGCCCAGGGTGGCCGGGGCTAGACCAGGCTGACTCTGCCCTGAGAACCAGGCGTGTTCTCCACCGGGGTGAAACCAGCAGCGAGGACCCGGCCGCTCGGGTCAGGGTCAAGGCCAGACGCCCCCTGGGCTTGAACTGGAGCCGCTGGCGCAAGTGGCTGGGACTTCCCGGTGCTGGAACCCGGTTCCGAGCCCCCTCCTGGCAGTGTAGACGCACTCCCAGGGCTGGGAAACGGTCCCCACCGGCCCCCTGGGCGGCAGCGCGGCGCGTCTGTGTGAATTACTCACCGCTCAGAAGGCAGAAGGCAGCGACCAGCACCAAGGCCATCTCCGTCCAGCACAGAGCGCTCAGCCGGCCTGGGGGGGACAGGGGCCGGGAATGAGTCACCTGCAGCATTTCTGGGTGACAGCTCGTCTGCGCCGGGCGATGGCGTCCGGCCGCGGGATCGGCTGAGTGACCAGGGATTTTACACCTAGAGCCCTTCGTAAAAGCATTTCCTAACCAGAAGGGAGTAAGGCTTGGAGACTGGCCCAATGGATCCATTTCATTTCCATCCCTGTGTGCTCTGCAGGCCATGTATGCAGAGCTCACCCCTTGGAGGTGCAGTGCAGCCACCTCTGGGGAGGGGCGCATGGTTTTGAAGCGCAAAGTGTAGTCAAAGCGCTGTCCGTACTCCACCTCCCTGTGGGGAATAACGTACAGCGCTGGGAGCTGCGCTCCCAGCGCTGGGGCTTTGATCACACTGGCGCTTTGCAGCGCCGCAATTTGCAGCGCTGGAGAGGGTGCGTTTTCACACCCTGCTGCAGCACTGCAAATTTGCAAGTGTAGCCAAGAGACTGGTCCAACAGACCAAGGACTGGTTGCATTTCTATCTGCGTGTGCTATGTGGGCCATGTGCGCAGGGCTCATGGCCTCAGGGGTGAAATGCACCCACCTCTGGGGAGGAGTCCATGGCTGTTTGGCAGCTCACAGCAACGCAGAGGGCAGTTTTGGGTTCCTACGTGGTTCTGATGTGCAGGGAGAGTCAGGGAGCTGAAACAGAACAAACCACTTTGGGGTGTGGCAGGGACCCCAGGGGGACATCCTGACCCCTTGGGAGAGAGCCATGTGGGGGAAGGGTGTCACAGGCCCAAGGGGCAGGGTCGGGGTTCAGTGTCTCAGCTGCGAACAGCAAAGCCCCAGAAGCAGAGATCAGCCCTGACTGCCAGGGGAGAGCCCCCTACAGAGCCCCCCGGCCCATCCTACATCTCCGCACCCCCAGCGCTTCCTCGGCTGCTTCCTATCCGATAGCTGGATTGTTTATCAGGTCCCGTCTCTGTGTGAATCTATGACCACAGCCTGGGCAGAGCCAGTGTCTGATGTTACCCGACCGCTCTGAGAACGTCTCTCTGGGTAATGGGACAACTGGCCAGCGAGGGTCTGAGGGCCTGGGTGTGTCTGAAAATAAATTCCCCTTTGCAGAGCTGGGACAGAACCCAGGAGTCCTGGCTCCCAGCTTCCCCTCCTTTAACCCACTAGCCACCAGCCTGCTCCCAGAGCTGACACAGAACCCAGGAGTCCTGGTCCCAGCCCCCAGTTCTACCCAAAACACCAGGCTCCCTCTCTGGACACCATTAAATTAGGCTTGAATAAAGACTGGGAGTGGATGGGTCATTACACAAAGTAAAAACTATTTTCCCGTGCTAATTTTTCCCCTTCTGTTACTCACACCTTCTTGTCAACTGTTAGAAATGGCCCATCCTGATGATCACTACAAAAGTTTTTTGTCTCCTGCTGATAATAGCCCACCTTAATTGATCATTCTCGTTAGAGTTGGAATGGCAACAGCCATTGTTCCATGTTCTCTGTGTGTATATATCCTCCTACTGTATTTTCCACTGCATGCATCCAATGAAGTGTGTTTTAGCCCACGAAAGCTTATGCCCAAATAAATTTGTTAGTCTCTAAGGTGCCACAAGGACTCCTTGTTCTTTTTGCTGATACAGACTAACACGGCTACCACTCTGAAACCTCTCTGAACAGTTGATCAGTCTAGCGTGGTCTCCCGCATATGATCTCACACACCTTCACAGCCTGCCCAGTTGTTGTCTTTTCAACCAGCAGTGAAATGCAGTCTGCTCTGGGGTGGGGCACAGCAGCTGTTTAACTGCGCAGGGAAGTGTTGCCCTGCTGTGTTCAGTCCCCATAACTTACACCGTGAGCTCGTCGGGCAGAGACTGGCTCTCATGCTGGGCTTGGGAAGCCCCCAGTGTATTTTCAGTGCTACCCCCAATCACAGTGTGACAGTGTGGCCCAGTGGCTAGAGCAGAGCAGTGGGACACAGAGCCCTGGGTTGTACTCCTAGATCTGTCATGGACCCACCATACAATAGCGGGTCAGTCACTGCGCCTCCCTGTGCCTCAGTTTTCTCTCCCACCTAGTGTCTATTTTAATTGCAATTTCTATGGGGCAGGGACTGTTTCTGGCTCTGTCTGGGTAGCGACTTGCACAATGGGGCCTTGATCTCAGCTGGGGCCCCTCCCATATGAAACTCTCACGATTTTATCTCCTTTCAGTGATTTAGAGATGTGAAGAATCATTCTCCCCAAATCTGGCTTTTTGCCCCAAAACAAGGAGAAGCGGCTCTTACCTGGGCCCTGGGCCTGGGTTAGCAGCTGGGACTCCGGTCTGATCCCTCCGCTGACACTAACGGGAAAGCAGGGAGGTTGGGGCAGCAGGTATCGAGGAATCATATTTATCTACATGTGTGGCAGTAGCCCCAGGTGCTGTGAGTGGCTGGTGGCTCAGGGGAGGAAGGGGAATTGTGATAGTGTGTTCCTGGCCTTTAAAGGCAACGTACTTCCTGCTTTGGTAGCAATAGGATCTAGTGGTTACAGAGACTGAGAATCAGGATGTCTGGTTTTTATCCCCAGCTGGGAGAGGGGTGCAGGGTCTAGTGGTTAGCGCAGGGGGCTGAGAGTCAGGACTCGGGGTTTCTGGCTCCACGCGCTTCACTTTGTTGTCTGGCTGCGGTAGAGAAACTTCCCCTTTCTCTGGAATTTGAGAAAGCTCAGCCCCAGCGCTGGTTCCATGGGGTGTGTGTGTGGTGGTGCCTGTTCCTTTTAACCCCGTCCAGCCCCAGAGACTCCCCAGCCACAGGCCAAACCAGCTGCTGGGTCAGAGTTCGAAGGCCCACGACCCCCGGGCTCTGAGAGACCCTGGTGAAGGGATGAGGCTTGTCCTGTTCTAGCCCTGGCCAGCTGGGATCTCAAAGCATCTGAGGAGCTGCTCAGCCCTCGGAACGAGAGGAGGGTCCCCATCCCCCAGGGGCAAAGGGGCAGAACCAAGAATAGAACCCAGGAGTCCTGACTCCCAGCCCCACTGCTCCAACCCACTAGACCCCACTCCCCTCCCCTAGCTGGGGATAGAACCCAGGAGTCCTGACTCCCAGCCACTGTGATGGGTTCCCTGGGGTGCAACCTGGAACTGGGGCACCGCTGAGCCCTCTGGCTAACCAGCCTGGGCTCCCTCTCACACTGTGATGCTGAGTAAGGACTGAGTCTGGGGAGGCTCCAGGAAGATGGTGTCTCCAGGGAGGAAGCCCTGGGGATACGGCCCCATACCAGGGCTGGACACCTTGTCCAAGAGGACGTGAGATTGTATAAAAGACCCTTGGGTCCTGATTCCATCATCTCAGAGCTGCTTAGAGTTCATCAGGGGAAGTTCGAGTCGCAAGATTGAGGTCCCAGTTATGCTGGTACGGCCTGAATGTGAGATTTGAACATTGGACTATGAACTGTTTCTGAAAGAATCCTCGCAACTACAAAGCTCAGCATCTCTGCTATAAATCTGCATCTAAATGAACTGAACTTCTGTCTGTCTGTATGTTGATCTTTTAACCAAATTCTCTTTTGTTTTTTTTACTAAATTTTAGTTTAGTTAATAAGAATTGGCTGTAGCGTGTATTAGGTAAGATCTGAAACATTCCTTAACCTGGGCGGTGATGTGACCGATCCTTTGGGGTTGGTAGAACCTTCTCTTTTATATGATGAAATAAGATTTAGAGAAATTTTCATCATATTTGACGTGGGTACCTGGATGGGGCTGAGGCTGGATCACTTTAAGGGAACTGGTTACAGAGTGCGTCTGCTGAAGTGGGTTTTAGCCCAGGAAAGCTTCTGCTTAAATACATTGGTGAGTCTCTAAGGTGCCACAAGCATGGATCCTTCTTTTTTTTAAGGGAACTGTGTTGTTTGTACTTCTGAGTAACCAGTGAGGTAATAAAGAAACTGTTTTATGCTGGTTCGGAACATCCACCAGCTTGATGGGGATTGTCTGCCCCATTCTTTGCAGTTCACCCTCATTGAGTGACCACAGCTGGCTCCCCACTAGGAGCCCGGTCACAGCGGCGTAGCCGTGCTTGGATGCACATTACCACAGGTTAACTGGGTTTTTGGATCAAACCAGACACTTGTCAACATTTAATTTTGATATTGGAGAGTTTATGGGTTAAAAATCAGTTACAGTGAGTGACCCATGATCATATGATTCTTCCTGACAGAAAAGCTTGGAAGAATTGTGCTGAGGAGAGGGTCGTATTTTAAGCAAAAGGCCCCAGAGCAGGAACAGAAAAATCTGTTAATTGCCAGGGATGAGGAAGCAGACCCAGTGACAATGCCTGCAGTGAGAAACCAGCAGCTAGGACTTGAACAAAAGCAAAAAATAGCTGATATGGAAGGAGAAGCTGCTGAGAGAGAACGCCTGGGTTTGAACATGAACAGAGAATGGCAGATAGTCGATTGTAGGAACTAGAAGCTAAGGCAAAAGTGGACAGACTTAAGCTCCAACTCAACAGAGTAAAGGAACAACAGGAACTGTCTCATCCTGAAAAATCAGCTCCTCTCAACAGCAAAGGTGGGGATCGAATCTATCCAGTTTGTAACAATGTTGGGATGTTGTTTGACTCTAAGCAGTTGTCTGCGTGTAACCAAATTTACCCCAACGCTGCCACCTTTTATGTAAATGCTTTTACTGAGAACTCAGGTGAAGGTAACCCCAGAACTTGTGCAGGGAATGTAAAAGTCGATGGGAAAAGCTGTTTAGGGCAAATTACAGCTTCTAACATCACTCGTGTTAAAACAGTTTTGTCAAAGAGGAAGATTATTTACCAAATTAGAGTGTGACTATTGTGATCCTCTATGAGTTTCCTGTACGTGTGCCGTTAGCCAGACTCCACCTGGACTGGAATGGTGTTAAACACGACGTTATCGCTGGTGTAAGGAAGTTAGTGTCAGAGGATCTTTTGATTGGGGATGATATTTGTGACGGGTTGGATCACAGAAACCCCCTTGGGAACTGCCAACAGATGTGCCAAGACTCCTTCTGCCCCTGCTTTCCCTGCCAGCTCAGGACTCCAGCACCCTGTCCTGCTGAGCCAGACACTCCCGTCTGCTCCAACAGACCCAGGGTCTGAATTACATGCCCCAAAGCTGCAGACTTAACTGAAAGCAGCTAACAGACGTGTTCTTGTCTTTAACACTCAGATGCCCAACTCCCAATGGGGTCTAAACCCCTAATAAATCCGTTTTACCCTGTGTAAAGCTTATACATTGTAAACTCATAAATTGTTCACCCAGAGAGAGATATGCACAGCTGTTTGCCACCCCCCGGTATTAATACATACTCTGAGCTAATTAATAAGTAACAAGTGATTTTATTAGATACAGAAAGTAGGATTTAAGGAGTTCCAAGTAGTGACAGACAGAAGAAAGTGAATTACCAAGTGAAATAAAATAAAACACACAAATCTAAGCCTAATCCAGAACAGTAATACACGGAATACGGATAAAATCTCACCCTCAGAGATGGTTCAGTAAGTCTCTTTCACAGACTGGACGCCTTCCTAGTCTGGGCACAATCCTTTCCCCTGGTACAGCTCTTGTTGCAGCTCAGGTGGTAGCGAGGGGATTTCTCATGATGGCTCCTCTTTGTTCTGTTCCACCCATTTATATATCTTTTGCATAAGGCGGGAATCCTTTGTCCCTCTCTGGGTTCCCACCCCTCCTTCACAATGGAAAAGCACCAGGTTAAAGATGGAGTCCAGTTCAGGCGACGTGATCACATCTCACTGTAAGACTTCATTGCCCACTTGCCAGCACACACCTATACAGAAAGTCTTACAGGTAAAATGGAGCCATCTGCAGACAATTGTCCTGGCTGATGGGAGCCATCAAGATTTCCACCCATCATTTAAGACCCCCACTTTGCATAATGACAATAGGCCCTCAGAGACATATTTCATATTCCTAGTTTCAGATACAAGAGTGATACGTTTAAACAAATAGGGTGACCACACTCAGTAGATTATAAGCTTCATAATGATGCCTTACAAGAGACCTTTTGCATGAAACATATTCCAGTTACATTATATTTAAACTCATTAGCATATTTTCATAAAATCACATAGGGTGCAAGGTTGTGATATTAAAACTTTGTTCAGTCGAGTTGACGACATAAACCAGTCACAGGAAATAAATAATCCTGAACCTGTGTCTACTGGGGCAAGGATTTGCCTATGGAGGGTTTCTCCAAAGGTTGGTCTTTGGAAGACGGCTGTTTATCTGTGCAAAGAAGCATGTGTGGAAAAAATTCCTAATTATCTGTCTGGTATCTCAGAAGTGAATCTGCCATTAGATAAGGCTCAGGAAGAGGTTTCTCTAGAGCAAAGTAAAGTTGGTGATCAGGATAAAGCCCTAACTGAGGAAGAAAAGGGTACATTTCTGTGGGTGATGGAATGTTGGCTAGTAAAGCTTGGGGAAGTCAGCCTGGCCCAGGTAAATGTGATGTGCTTAAAGCAGCTCAGTGTAATAAGACACTATTTGTGGAAAACAGAAGTGTATATGTTAAGGGAGGGGCGGATAAAGTTTAGATGAGCCTAGGCAGGCTTCTGTGCTGATGGTTTTGTCTACACCTTACCTGTTACCAGTGTGGAGAATTGTGACAGTGGCGGAAATGTCCCTGTGTCGGTTGGGGTAATGACTTGTCCATGAAGGGAGCTACCCCAATCTCTGAGCAATTGTCCATGAACAGCCATGTGTGCTGGGACAAGGGAAATGAGATCCCAAGCTGTGTGTCTGGTAAAGGGGAATGTTTGTTTCTCCAGCTCTTTTCTGTCTGTAAAGCAGACAGAAGAAGCCTGTCAGCCTATGATGGCTGAAGACTTATCAGTTAACCCAGAGCTGATTCTGGATACAACTAAAGCCCAGGAAGGAAGTGATCCTGAATTTGTGTCTGCTGGGGATGATGATATTGTAGCTACGTTGCATCCAGTTAATATTATAAATAGCTGCCAGAGAGCAAGCGATTCTGGTGCTTCTATTTTGCCTGTTGCTAGTGTGTTGCTGGGTAAAGATATGACAACCTTGTCTGATCAGGGTGATATCACAGCCAGGGCACAAGGAAAGCATGAAGGTGATTTGACTGTGTTACCCACTGACAGTGTGGAAACGTAACCAGGAAGAGAGCTTCTAATCCTGTGACTATGAAGTCTAGCAGTTTACCTGAAAGGGGGTTGTGTGAAAATCCTCCCGATGGGACAGAGGTGATTCTGGATGTATGCGAAACTCAGAAAGAGTTTGGTGATTTGTCTGTTGTGCCAAAGTCGGTTCTGGACATAAATAAAGCTCAGAAAGAACCTGTTGCCGTGCAGGATATGGCAAAAGAAAAGGCATTTCTTAGTCTTTAAACCCTGTGAAAAGGGAATTGTTTCCATTGACCCTTAAAGGACTATTTTTGATAGTAAACAGTCTCTCTTCTGGGGAAAATGTGTTGGTGCCTAGTGGACAAAGTCTTTCAAATGAAAATGAATCCACTGAACTTGCTTTGAAAGAATCCAGTGTGGGGAGCTTTGAGGAGATTTCAGATGGAATAAAAATTGTTAGGGAGTTTAAACAGCCCCATAAGCTTAACTAGCTTGTTTGGGGAGACAATGGTGTTGGGACAGGACTGTCTCCATGTCGATTCTTTGAGTAAACAGTCTGTATATCAGGTTCAGAGGGACGACCAGACAGCTGAATCTGCAGAGCAGGAGGAGAGTTGTGCAGTTAATATCTCGAGAATACAGGGGATGGCAGGTAAACTCTCATATCTAGATATTCTGGATATGTCTTGTAATCCCTTAGGCCTGGTCTACACTAGGACTTTAAATCGAATTTAGCAGCGTTAATTCAAACTAACCGCTCAACCATCCACACCAGGAAGCCATTTAATTCGAACTAGAGGGCTCTTTAGTTCGAATTCGGTACTCCACCCCGACAGGTGGAGTAACGCTAAATTCGACATGGCTAGCTCGAATTAGGCTAGGTGTGGATGCAAATCGAACTTAGTAGCTCCGGGAGCTATCCCACAGTGCACCACTCTGTTGACGCTCTGGACAGCAGTCGGAGCTTGGATTCTCTGACCAGCCACACAGGAAATGACCCGGGAAAATTTGAATTCATTTTCCTGTCTGGGCACTTTGAATCTGACGTCCCGGCTGGACATCGGGGCGAGCTCCGCAGTACCTGCAACGATGCAGAGCTCTCCAGCAGAGGAGTCCGGCCAATCCAAGAATAGAAAGAGGTCCCCAGCATGGACAGACCGGGAAGTCCTGGATCTGATCGGTGTGTGGGGCGAGGAGTCTGTGCTGTCGGAGCTGCGCTCCAGCAAGCGGAATGCAAAGACCTTCGAGAAGGTCTCCAAAGCAATGATAGAGAAAGGATACAGCCGGGATGCAATGCAGTGCCGCGTGAAAATCAAGGACCTGAGACAAGGCTACCAAAAAGTCAGAGCGGCAAACGGACGCTCCGGAGCCCAGCCCCAGACATGCCGCTTCTACGAGGCACTGCATGCCATTCTAGGTGGGTCTGCCACCACTGCCCCACCAGTGACCGTGGACTCAGTGGATGGCATACTGAACCTGGACAGTTCCTCCTCGATGTTCGCCGATGTGGAAGATGAGGAAGGGTCTGTGGAGGACGGCGCAGGCGACAGCGAACACAATACCGCTTTCCCTGACAGCCAAGATCTCTTCATCACCCTCACAGAGATCCCCTACCAACCCTCCCCGGCCGTTAACCCGGACTCTGAATCAGGGGAAGGATCAGGCGGTAAGTGCTATAAACATGTAAACATTTATTTTTTATAAAACAGGTATAAAAAAATAGAAATACTATATATAAAATTTTCAGTGAAAAACTATATGAAAAGTAGGTCCACACATATAGGGATTGAACAATAATCCTCCAGGGACAATTCAAGAAAGGTCTCATTTAGGTCCCCGAAAAGCCTCCGCAGGAGGTTCCTGGGGAGAGGTGCCTTGTTGGGTGCTCCGTGGAAGCACACTCTTCCGCGCCAGGACATCCTTATGTAGAAGGGAATCATTGCCTCCACAAGCATGGCCGCATATGGTCCTGGTCTCTGCAGGGCTTCCCTTAGCATCCGCTCTTTGTGACTCCGAGGGACCCGCATCAGGGTGATCTCGTTCATGAAATGCTGCATCTAATTAGGGCAATTAGTGTATTGTTACTGTTGTGAATGGTTGACTTTTACTTTGCATAACAATGACCCTCGCTTAACAGCCACGTGTTGTAGGCCACATAGGAAAAGCATACATTGATCTTTCCCGTGCACTGGCGGGAGTGGCTGGAAAAGGGTCAGAGTATATGATTTCCAGATTGCCTTTAGCGGGAGGGCACAGCTATCCATTAACTGATAAGCAGAATGTACTGTAAGGCTTACCAGGACTGTCTGCTAGACGGATTCAGCTGTCTCTCCCCACTTGTCCGCTCTCCTGTGCAATGCCGCAGCCAATGAGAGCGTATTCCGAAATCTCAAACTTGTCCTGAGATCTCGTGAGACTTGTTGCCCTGTATGGTCTTGTTCAGAGAAACTGACTAGACTGTGTTCACTGTTCGCAAACATGTATCTGTTCAAGGAAATCAGTTACTTTTCCCATCACACAGCTTCGGCTCTTTCCTGGACTGCCCCGGCATCCCCCTCGCAGAGGCTGGCGCAGATTAGGCGGCGAAAGAAAAAGACTAGGGACGAGATGTTCGCGGAACTGATGGCCTGCTCCAGAGCCGAGGCGGCAGAGCAGAGACAGTGGAGGGAGACCCTATGTCAACAGCATCGCACACACATCGAACGGGAGGATAGGTGGCGGCAGGAAGACCAGCAGGCGACTCAAACGCTGCTTGGGCTAATGAGGGAGCAAACGGACACGCTCCGGCGCCTTGTTGATGTTCTGCAGGACCGCAGGCAGGAGGACAGAGCCCCCCTGCAGTGTATCTGCAACCACCCTCCCCCGCCAAGAAGTCCTGCCCCCCCCCTCACCCAAAAGTACAAGACGGAGGGGCGGTAGGGGCCGTGAGAACTGTCACTGCACCACTGCATAGCGCTAATGTACCACACACCTCTCACGCTATAAATTTGTAGAAGTGCTTCCCTTACAGGCTCACCCAGTCCCAAATCCAAGTTTCATCCCCCCACTGTGTATTAGATTATTAAAAGCTGTTTGCTGTTATTCACTGTTTCGGTCACGTCTTTCATGTCAGAGGATTTTTTTGTGTATGGGGGGGGAGGGGATTTATAATTGCACGGTATAGCCTACATTACCAGGGTACAGACTTGGGGGCATGATCAACTGCAGGGCACACACACACTGCAGTCAGTAGGCACCAGGGTCACTCTGTGTGGTGTATGTTGCCCCGGGTCATTCTGTGATGTGTATGCTTGTCCAGGGTCCTAGCGCCTGCCACCCCCTTAATGTTAAGGCACGCTGCCCTTACCATGCACTTCCACCGTAGCAACGAGCCTCTCCGCTGCCCTGAGCCCCAACAAGAGCCCTCATCCACGGACAGATACTCACCCTTCCCCCACACCCCTCACCCCTTCCTACGCCCAAACCCGCAGCCCACTGCCGTCATCCAAACCCCTATCCAAAGAAGGCACCACTCGCCCCTTCCTGCAAACCCACCCCTTCCTGCAATCCCTCCCCTTCATGCACAACCACTTGCAACCGTCCCCCACCCCAGAGACCTATGTAGGAGCAGGAGGATGTCATTCCTCTATGGAACAAGCGGTCTGTACATCAGTGCACACCGTGCCCAGCACAGTATGCGTCCATGTTTCAACACCTGAACAGAAATGCAAAGTAAAACAAAGATTTATTAATAATGAGTGTAACAATTAATTTGCTTTAAAACGTGCTTTGGAAGTGGGGGAAACTTGGAGAACGGGGTATGTAACCGCAGATCGAAATCGACACATACAGACACAGGCCCAGGGTCAGTTTCTCTTGAAAGCAAGTGGAGAGTCATAGGTTACCCTGCTCTCCGAGGAAACTTACTTTCAAAGCCTCCTGGATACACAGCGCTTCCCGCTGGGATATTCTCTCGGCACGGCTGTCTGGCTGAGCGTAAACTGCAGCCAGGCGATTTGCCTCAACCTCCCATCCGGACAAAAAGGTCTCGCCCTTGCTCTCACAGAGATTGTGTAGCACAGAGCAAGCAGCAATAACTACGGGGATATTCTTTTCGCTGATGTCCGAGCGAGTCAGTAAGCTCCGCCATCTCCCCTTGAGACGTCCGAAAGCACACTCCACCACCATTCTGCACTTGCTCAGCCGGTAGTTGAAGAGTTCCTTCTCTCTGTCCAAGGCGCCTGTATAGGGCTTCATGAGCCAGGGCATTAGCGGGTAGGCTGGGTCCCCGAGGATCACTGTAGGCATCTGCACATCCCCTACCGTTATTTTGTGGTCCGGGAAGAAAGTACCTGCCTGGAGGCATTTAAACAGACCAGAGTTCCTGAAGACACGCGCGTCATGAACCTTGCCCGGCCACCCAACGAAGATGTTGGTAAAACGTCCCCTATGGTCTACCAGTGCTTGCAGCACCATTGAAAAGTAGCCCTTTCGGTTAATGTACTCGCTGGCCTGGTGGGCTGGTGCCAGGATAGGGATGTGAGTCCCATCTATAGCCCCACTGCAGTTTGGGAATCCCATCGCGGCGAAGCCATCTATGACGACCTGGACGTTTCCGAGAGTCACTACCTTTGAGAGAAGTTGCTCAACGATTGCGTGGGCTACTTCAATCACAGCAACCCCCACGGTAGATTTGCCCACGCCAAAGTGGTTCGCTACTGACCGGTAGCTGTCTGGCGTTGCAAGTTTCCAGAGGGCTATGGCCACTCGCTTCTGCACACTCAGGGCTGCTCGCATCCGGGTGTCCTGGCGCTTCAAGGCAGGGGACAGCAAGTCACAGAGTTCAAGGAAAGTGCCCTTATGCATCCTGAAGTTTCGCAGCCACTGTGATTCATCCCAGACCTGCAGCACTATGCGGTCCCACCAGTCCGTGCTTGTTTCCCGGGCCCAGAATCGCTGTTCCACACCATGAACTTGACCCATTGCCACCATGATCTCCACGGCACGGCGTACCCTGCTTTGTGAGAGATCTGCGCCACTCTGTGAATTCCTGTCCTCACCGCGCTGCCGGAGCCTCCTCGCCCGATTTCTCAGCAGCTGACTATGGAAGAGGTGGACGATAAGGTGCGAGGAGTTGACAACGGCCATAAGTGCAGCGATGATCGCAGCGGGCTCCATGCTCGCAGTGCTGTGGCGTACGCGCTGTAACTGACAAGAGAAGGGCGCGAACAGATTTCCCGCCGGAGCTTTCAGGGAGGGAGGGCGTGATTGACGGTTCAATGACAACAGTTACCCAAAAGCACCCTCGACACATTTTTCCCCCAGGAGGCATTGGGAGCTCTACCCAGCATTCCAATGGGCAGCGGGGACTGCGGAAACTGTGGGATAGCTTCCCACAGTGCACTGCTTCCAAAGTTGACGCCAGCCCCGTTACTGTGGACTCAGAAATTCGAATTAGTGTATTTACTGTGGATACACAAATTCGACTTCATAAGGTCGAATCCACAAATTCGACTTAAGTAGATTCGAAATAGTCTTGTAGTGTAGACAAGGCCTTAGTGTACTAGACATCTGATTCCATGTGGAAGTGGAGGTTGGTAAGGGAAGAACAAAAAACCTTGAGTCTAACATATTAGTGAAAATGGCTGGTATCTCTTTAAGATGGTATCTCTGGTATAAAACGGAGTATCCTGGGGTCGGTTTTGTTCAACATCTTTATCAATGATCTGGACGATGGGATTAATTGCACCCTCAGCAAGTAAGCAGATGACACTGAGCTGGGCGGAGAGGTAGATACACTGGAGGGTAGGGACAGGGTCCAGAGTGACCTAGACAAATTGGAGGATTGGGCCAAAAGAAATCTGATGAGATTCAACAAGGACAAGTGCAGAGTCCTGCACTTAGGACGGAAGAATCCCAGGCACTGCTACAGGCTGGGGACTGACTGGCTAGGCAGCAGTTCTTCAGAAAAGGACCTGGGGATTACCGTGAATGAGAAGCTGGATATGAGTCAGCAGTGTGCCCTTGTTGCCAAGAAGTTTATTGGGCTGCATTAGTAGAAGCATTGCCAGCAGATCGAGGGAAGTGATTATTCCCCTCTATTTGGCACTGGGGAGGTCACATCTGGAGTATTGCATTCAGTTTGGGGCCCACCACTACAAGAAGGATGTGGACAAATTGGAGAGTTCAGCAGAGGGCAACAAAAATGATCAGGGGGCTGGAACACATGACTGATGAGGAGAGGCTGAGGGAACTGGGATTGTTTAGTCTGCAGAAGAGAAGAGTGAGGAGAGATTAGATAGCAGCCTTCAACTACCTGAGGGGGGGGGGTCCAGAGAGGATGGAGATCCGCTGTTCTCAGTGGTGGCAGGAAGTGGTTAAACTGAAAGCCCATGTTAAGAAAGTCCCTGAGGTCAAGAGAAAGCTACAAAGTTTCAAAAGGGATCTGGGATAAGCTGACCTAAGGAATGATTTGCCTAAACCAAAGACTTGGCATGACACACATGATTATAGATGTACATGGGATAGAACTGATGTTAATGTTGTTGCTAATGATTGTAACTAACTTGTGGCTGATACCAAGAACTGTAAACGTACAATGTGCAGAGTCTTTTGGAAAAGCCCTGGAACATGTTAAGAGTGGTGCATGGTAGAAACCCTGCTGATTATGCTGTTTGGTTCAACAAGAACACACCGTGTGTTAAAAAGCCTCATCATGTTGAGGCTTCACAGCTACTGCTGTGACAGATTTGTAAAACTTTCCACAGCAGAAAAACCACTGCAAGCTTGAACCGCTGGGCACAAAGGGAAACTGAGGCACAACAGCTCACAGCCTTCATGGCTGGGTGCCAGGGTAAGTGCTCTTTGAAGAACATTACTGGCTACATTAAGTGAACACATGGACCAAACCCTGGAATCACTAAAGTGTTTCACAAACTATGGGCTAAGTTTTTGGCTGGCGTCAAAGCATGGCTCAATAATTTGGCCTTACAAAGAATTCAATATAAACCCAGCCCATATCAATGTTGGAAGGTCCTTAAGGTGTATCCGGGAGCTCTAATTTCACCCTTCCACATCAGTCTCACATTGGGGATGTGACGCAAGGCTAGAAAGGGTTAAACATCCTGCAAAATAAATAACCCTCAAAAGACATGTGGGGAGATAATGTTTGTGGTTTTGTGTATTTGCATATGTATGAGTAGGGTCTACAATGTAACCAACAGTCCCTCTCTATGCTGTATTCTGATATCATTTAAATGAATTGTAAACACGGGATATCTTGGTATTCACCTCTCTTTGAAATGTGCTGTGAATGGTGGAGGAAACAGCAAATGGCCTTATGTTAATTTGTATAGCTAAGCGGGACCTCTTTAAAAATCATTCATAAAAGATCCTTGGGTCCTGATTCTGTCATCTCAGATCTGCTGAAGCTTCTCCGGGGGAAGTTTGAGTCACAAGATTGAGGTCCCAGTTCTGCTGGTACAGCCTGAATGTGAGATTTGGACGTTGGACTGTAAACTATGAACTATTTCTGAAAGAATCCTCGCAACTACAAAGCTCAGCATCTCTGCTAGGAATCTGTAGATGAACTCCTGTCTGTCTGTATATTGATCTTTACACCAGACACTCTCTCTTTTGTTGTTTTTTTTTAATACATTTTAGTTTAGTTAATAAGAACTGGCTGTAGCGTGTAGTTGGGTAAGAGCTGAACCGTTCCTTAACCTGGGAGGTGATGCGTCCGATCCGTTGGGGTTGGTAGAACCTTTTCTTTTATATGATGAAATAAGATTTACAGAAATTTTCATCATATTCGATGTGGGTTCCTGGATGGGGGCCTGAGGCTGGGTCGCTTTAAGGGGACTGTGTTGTTCGGACGTCTGAGTAACCAGCGAGGTAATAAAGAAGCTGTTTTATGCTGACTCGGTGAATCTAAGGGCTTGGCTACACTTGAAAATTGCAGCGCTGGGAGTTACAGCGCTGGTCGTGCAGCCGTGTAGGGACAGCGCTGGTGTGTGGCCACATTGACAGCTAACAGCGCTGCAGTGTGGCCACACTTGCAGCATTTCCAGCGCTGTAATGAGAGGTGCATTGTGGGCAGCTATCCCACAGAGCACCTCGTCCCGTTTTGGCGCCGTGGGTTGTGGGAAGGGGACGGAAGGGTGCGGGTCATTCCGCTTCCTGTCCCAACGCCCCGTGGTGCATCGCTTCACATCCCAGCATTCACAGTTTTTCCGGCCACGTTTGGCGCCATTGTGAGTCGCTTGCTGTGTTTTACTCTCTCTGGGAATCGCGATTTCTGTGGGAAATGGAGCCCCAGCTGCTGAGGACTGTGCTGATGAGTGTCGCCAGCACAACACGTTTGGCAGTTGAGCTCTTCCTTCAGCTCCAAAGTGACAGTGAGGAGTCCGACGATGATATCGAGTCGCCTGCCGCGTGTGACACTATATTGCTTGTGGCATTCACGGAACTGCTCAGCACCGTGGAACGCCGCTTTTGGGCTCGGGAAACAAGCACTGAGTGGTGGGATCACATCGTCATGGAGGTCTGGGATGACGAGCAGTGGCTGCAGAACTTTCGCATGAGAAAAGCCACTTTCATGGGACTGTGTGCTGAGCTCGCCCCCACCCTGCGGCGCAAGGACACAAGATTCAGAGCTGCCCTGACGGTGGAAAAGCGGGTGGCTATTGCAATCTGGAAGCTGGCAACTCCAGACAGCTACCGGTCGGTCGGGAACCAGTTTGGAGTGGGAAAGTCGACCATTGGAATCGTGTTGATGCAAGTTTGCAGGGCCATTAATCGCATCCTGCTAAGAAGAACCGTGACTCTGGGGAACGTGCAGGACATTGTGGATGGCTTTGCACAAACGGGTTTCCCTAACTGTGGAGGGGCGATAGATGGGACGCATATTCCTATTCTGGCACCCCCCCCCCCCACCTAGCATCAGAGTACATTAATCGGAAGGGGTATTTCTCTATGGTTCTTCAGGCACTTGTGGATCACTGTGGGCGTTTCATTGACATTTACACAGGCTGTCCTGGAGAGGTGCATGATGCACACATCTTTCGGAACAGTGGCCTGTTCAGGAAGATGCAGGCAGGGACTTTTTTCCCAGATAGGAAGATCACAGTAGGGGACGGCGAAATGCCCATTGTGATTCTTGGAGACCCCGCTTACCCGTTACTGCCTTGGCTCATGAAACCCTATACAGGGAAGCTTGACAGGAGCAAGGACCGGTTCAACTACAGGCTGAGCCGGTGCCGAATGACTGTGGAGTGTGCTTTTGGGCGTTTAAAAGCCCGCTGGCATTCAGTCAGGGATGGACCACCGAGGTTCAAGTCCTGGAGGCTGAATATGCACAGCCAGAGAGCAGGGCTACTAGAGAGGCCCAGCACAGGGCTACAAGGATTAGGGATGCCTTGAAGGAAGAATTTGAGGCTGAAAGCCAACAGTAATGTTTGCTGCCTTGCATGGGAGTGAAGTGCAGTGGTTACACTGCTAGGATTCTATTATCCCTAAAATGATTTGCAGTGCCTGTTTCTTTACTGGGCTAAGGTATCTTTCACTATCTGCAATAATAAAGACTGTTTTCAAAGACAAGAATTATTTTATTGAAAAGAAAAAAACTTCCTTGACAGACAGACACACAACATTTCGGGAACATAAGAGGGGTGGGTTGGTGAACTGTATAGTCACAAGTTTGCATATGTCCTGTCTGGAGTGCTGTGCAATGAGTGCTGCACTTCAGGGTGCATATACTGCATGGTGATGGGGGTTGAGTGCAGAGGGTAATGGTCGTAGCTCTCAGGGCTGGTTGGTGAACGTACAGGTGTTGGAGGCAGCTGGTGGTGGTAAGAACCTGGATGCTGGGGAAGGGGGGTTTGAGCTGACATTGGGGCACAAAGGAAAAAGCTTTGGGACGGGGGGGGCGGGGGAGTAGCACGGTAGTGCTCTGCTTGCATGGCAACGAGTGACTCGATAGAGTCTGCTTGGCGCGACAGGATGCTTAGCAGCTGCTCTGTGCTTTTCCTCCTGGCCACTGCTTTCCCTCTGGCGGATCCTGCTTTCCCTTTCTCTCCAGTCCTGCAGGTTTTTATTCTCTCTAGCAGAGTGATCAATAACTGTTTTCAGCATGTCTTCCTTGGTTTTTCGCGGCTTTTTCCTCAGATTTTGTAGTCTCTGTGCAGTGGTGGAGCCGGGCAGTCCGGCAGTCAAGGTCACTTTTGGAAGGCAAAAATGGCAACAGTTAACAGGGTACCATTGTTCATTATCTCATCCAGACAGTAATTCCCACACACTGAAGGAGTTTACAGTCTTCACTTTAGCATACTTTTCCCATACCCAAACGGAGCACACATAACCTACAGGAGCCACGAAATGGTGAGTAAGGGGGACTGATTGCTTCAGGGCTGTGCAGGGGTTTCTGTGCGTTGGGGACAGCAAACAGCTACAGGGGGCATCTGCACTGAACACTCTCCCAACATTTTCCACAGGAGTTGATCCTGGAAGATATCTCGCTGCTGCGGGTCACCAGGGAAGAGCTGGAGGGTCTTCTACAGCAATGCGGATTCCACCCTGGCCCCTATGCAGCTTGCCTGTGTGCAGCAATGGTCCCCCCACCCCTCACGGCACAGTGGCACAGACGCGTTAGCCTGACTGGGACAAGGACCACAGTGGCTCTCCCTATAAACTTGCACAGGCGCATTGCCCACGCTCTGGCTGAAACTTTTGAGGAGATTACTGCAGCCGATTACCGCGACGTGATAGACCACATCAATGGGCTATTCCACATCTAGGCATGCATGCATGCAGCCCTAACCCCCCCTCCTCTCCCGAAACATTTCCACCCTAAAAATAAAAGCCGCTTACCGGTAACCCGCTCCTCTGCTTGTCCTTCACCAAGTGCTGGCTGCTGCAATTGGCTACCTTCCTCCTTGCTTGAGAAGAGCTCCTGGCTGCATGCCCCCTGGGAATCTGGGGTGTCTTCCCCCATCCCAGTAGCTTCACTCACGGTTTCCTCCACCCCCCACCTCCTCCTGCTGCTGCTCCTGTCCCCCACCCTGCTCAGAAGTGTCCATCGTGGTCCTCGGATTAGCAGTGGGGTCACCCCCAAGTATCGCGTCCATCTCCCTGTAAAAACGGCAGGTCGTGGGGGCAGCGCCAGACCGGCGGTTCCCCTCGCGGGCTTTGTAATAGGCACTCCGCAGCTCCTTTACTTTAACCCTGCATTGCAGCGCGTCCTGCTCATGGTCCCTATCCAGCATGGACCTTGATACCTGCCCAAAGATATCATAATTCCTATGGCTGGAGCGCAGCTGGGACTGCACAGCTTCCTCCCCCCAAACACTAATGAGGTCCAGCAACTCGCCATTGCTCCATGCTGGGGCTCGTTTGCCGCGTGGAGGCATGGTCACCTAGAAAGATTAACTGATTGCACTCCACACCTGGCTGCAGCAAACAGGAAGGGGATTTTTAAAATTCCCGGGGCATTTAAAGGGTGGGTCACCTGAGGCCAGAGCAGTAGAGTGCAAACTGATGAGCAGAGTGGCTGAACAGGAATTCTGGGATATCTCCTTATTCCCTGGAGGCCAATTACAGCGCTGGTGTGTGTCCACACCTGATGAGCAGCGCTGGATCACCAGCACTGCATTCGCTACACCCCAACCAGACCAGGTGTTCAGCCAGCGCTGCAGCCAGGGAGTTGCAGCGCTGGATGTGCCTTGCAGGTGTGGACGGTTACTAATTGCAGCGCTGGAAAGCCTCCACCAGCGCTGCAATTTTCAAGTGTAGCCAAGCCCTAAGTATTGGAACGTCCACCAGCTTGATGGGGATTGTCTGCCCCATTCTTTGCAGTTCATCCTCATTGAGTGACCACAGCTGGCCCCCTACTGGGACCACAGTCACAGCCAGGAACACACTATCATGGATCCCTTTCCTCCCCTGAGCCACCAGCCATTCACGGCCCCTGGGGCCACTGCCACAGATGTAGATGAACATGATTACTAGTTACCTGCTCTCCCGTTAGTGTCAGAGGTGGGATCAGACCAGAGTCCCGGCTGCTAACCCAGGTACATGGCCCAGGTAAGAGCAGCTGTTCCTTGTTCTGAGGAAAAAGCCAGATAGGGGGAGAATGATTCTTCACATCTCTAAGTGACTGAAAGGAGATTCAACGGTGAGAGAATCTTATGGGCGGGGCCCCAGCTGAGATCGGGGCCTGGGGAGCAGCGTGCTGCATGGACACCTGGAGGGGAGGGATAGCTCAGTGGTGTGAGCATTGGCCTTCTAAACCCAGGGTTGTGAGTTCAATCCTTGAGGGGGCCATTTGGGGATTAGTCCTGCTTGGAGCAGGGGGTTGGACTAGATGATCTCCTGAGGTCCCTTTCAACCCTAATAATCTATGAGTCTATGACACAGCCAGAGACAGTCCCTGTCCCAAAGAAATGGCAATTAGAATAGACAATGGGTGGGAAGAAAAACTGAAGCACAGAACAGGGAACTGAATTGTACAGCAGGGCCATGGCACATCTAGGAGGAGAAACCACAGTCCTGGATCCCACACCTCTGTTCTAGCCACTAGACCACAGCAACTTGTGCTAGCCCTGTAAATATACAGGGTGCTTCCCAAATATGGCGTGAGAGCCAGTTCCTGCCTGATGAGCTCACGGTGTAAGATACAGGGACCGAACGTGACAGGGCAACATCATCCTGCACCGTTACATGGCTGCCCTGCCCAACCCCAGAGCAGGCTGCATTTCACTGCTGCTTGAAATGCTCAACAGCTGGACAGATTGTGAAGGGACCTGAGGTCGTAGGGGGGAGAACACATCACATGGAGCTACTGTTTGGAGATGGCACATAATGTTTGGGGTAGAACTGGGAGCCAGGACTCCTGTATTCTACACCCAGCTCTCCAAAGGGAAATTTATTTTCAGACACACCCGGGACCTCAGACCCTCGCTGGCCAGTTGCCCCATTACCCAGAGAGACGTTCTCAGAGCGGTCGGGTAACATCAGACACTGGCTCTGCCCAGGCTGTGGTTACAGATTCACACAGAGACGGGACCAGATAAACAATGCAAGAGGAGGAGGAAGGTGGTGGTGGTCGGGGACTCTCTCCTCAGGGGGACTGAGTCATCTATCTGCCGCCCTGACCGGGAGAACCGAGAGGTGTGCTGCTTGCCAGGGGCTAGGATTCACGATGTGACGGAGAGACTGCCGAGACTCATCCAGCCCTCGGATCGCTACCCCTTCCTGCTTCTCCACGTGGGCACAAATGATACTGCCAAGAATGACCTTGAGCGTATCACTGCAGACTACGTGGCTCTGGGAAGAAGGATAAAGGAGTTTGAGGCGCAAGTAGTGTTCTCGTCTATCCTCCCTGTGGCAGGAAAAGGCCAGGGTAGAGACCGTTGAATCGTGGAAATCAACGAATGGCTACGCAGATGGTGTCGGAGAGAAGGGTTTGGATTCTTTGACAATGGGATGGTCTTCCAAGAAGAAGGATTGCTAGGCAGAGACGGGCTCCACCTCACGAAGAGAGGGAAGAGCATCTTTGCAAGCAGGCTGGCTAACCTAGTGAGGAGGGCTTTAAACTAGGTTCACCGGGGGAAGGAGACCAAAGCCCCGAGGTAAGTGGGGATGTGGGATACCGGGAGGAAGCACAAGCAGGAGATTACAAGAGGGGAGGACTCCTGTCTCAGACCAAGAAAGCGGGACAATCAGCGGGTTATCTTAAATGCCTATACACTAATGCAAGAAGCCTGGGGAACAAGCAGGGAGAACTAGAAGTCCTGGCACAGTCAGGGAATTATGATGTAATTGGAATAACAGAGACTTGGTGGGATAACTCACATGATTGGAGTACTGTCATGGATGGATATAAACTGTTCAGGAAGGACAGGCAGGGCAGAAAAGGTGGGGGAGTTGCGTTGTACGTAAGAGAGCAGTATGACTGCTCAGAGCTCCAGTATGAAACTGCAGAAAAACCTGAGTGTCTCTGGATTAAATTTAGAAGTATGAACAACAAGGGTAATGTCGTGGTGGGAGTCTGCTACAGACCACCGGACCAGGGGGATGAGGTGGACGAGGCTTTCTTCCAGCAACTAACAGAAGTTGCTAGATCACAGGCCCTGGTTCTCATGGGTGACTTTAATCACCCCGATATCTGCTGGGAGAGCAATACAGCGGTGCACAGACAATCTAGGAAGTTTCTGGAAAGTGTAGGGGACAATTTCCTGGTGCAAGTGCTGGAGGAACCAACTAGGGGAAAAGCTCTTCTTGACCTGCTGCTCACAAACAGGGAAGAAATAGTAGAGGAAGCAATAGTGGATGGGAACCTGGGGGGCAGTGACCATGAGATGGTCGAGTTCAGGATCCTGACACAAGGAAAAAGGGAAAGCAGTAGAACAGAGACCCTGGACTTCAGAAAAGCAGACTTTGACTCCCTCAGGGAACTGATGGGAAAGGTCCCCTGGGAGAATAACATGACGGGGAAAGGAGTCGAGGAAAGCTGGCTGTATTTCAAAAAAACCTTATTGAGGTTGCAGGAACAAACCATCCCGATGTGTAGGAAGAAAAGTAAATATGGCAGGCGACCAGCTTGGCTTAACAGTGAAATCCTTGCTCGTCTTAAACACAAAAGAACAGCTTACAAGAAGTGGAAGATTGGACAAATAACCAGGGAGGAGTATAAAAGTATTGCTCAGGCATGCAGGTGTGAAATCAGGAAGGCCAAATCACACTTGGAGTTGCAGCTAGCCGGAGATGTTAGGAGTAACAAGAAGGGTTTCTTTAGGTATGTTAGCAACAGGAAGAAAGTCAAGGAAAGTGTGGGCCCCTTGCTGAATGAGGGAGGGAACCTAGTGACAGAGGATGTGGAGAAAGCTAGTGTACTCAATGCTTTTTTTGCCTCTGTCTTCACAGACAAGGTCAGCTCCCAGACAGCTGCACTCTGCAGCACGGTATGGGGAGGAGGTGACCAGCTCTCTGTGGAGAAAGAAGTAGTTCGGGGCTATTTAGGAAAGCTGGACGAGCACAAGTCCATGGGGCCGGATGCGCTGCATCCGAGGGTGCTAAAGGAGTTGGCCGATGAGATTGCAGAGCCATTGGCCATTATCTTTGAAAAATCATGGCGATCGGGGGAGGTCCCGGATGACTGGAAAAAAGCTAATGTAGTGCCCATCTTTAAAAAAGGGAAGAAGGAAGATCCAGGGAACTACAGGCCAGTCAGTCTCACCTCAGTCCCTGGAAAAATCATGGAACAGGTCCTCAAGGAATCAATCCTGAACCACTTAAAGGAGGGGAAAGTGATCAGGAACAGTCAGCATGGATTCACCAAGGGCAAGTCATGCCTGACTAACCTAATTGCCTTCTATGACGAGATAACCGGCTCTGTGGATGAGGGGAAAGCAGTGGATGTACTATTTCTGGATTTTAGCAAAGCTTTTGATACAGTCTCCCACAGTATTCTTGCCAGCAAGTTAAAGAAGTCTGGGCTGGATGAATGGACGGTAAGGTGGATAGAAAACTGGCTAGATGGTCGGGCTCAACGGGTAGTGATCAATGGTTCCATGTCTAGATGGCAGCCGGTATCAAGTGGAGTGCCCCAAGGGTCGGTGCTGGGGCCGGTTTTGTTCAATATCTTCATTAACGATCTGGAGGATGGTGTGGACTGCACCCTTAGCAAGTTTGCAGATGACACTAAACTGGGAGGAGTGGTTGATACGCTGGAGGGTAGGGATAGGATACAGAGGGACCTAGACAAATTAGAGGATTGGGCCAAAAGAAATATGATGAGGTTCAACAAGGACAAGTGCAGAGTCCTGCACTTAGGACGGAAGAATCCCATGCACTGCTACAGACTAGGGACCGAATGGCTGGGTAGCAGTTCTGCAGAAAAGGACCTAGGGGTTACGGTGGACGAAAAGCTGAATATGAGTCAACAGTGTGCCCTTGTTGCCAAGAAGGCTAATGGCATTTTGGGTTGTATAAGTAGGGGCATTTCCAGCAGATCAAGGGATGTGATCATCCCCCTCTACTCAGCACTGGTGAGGCCTCATTTGGAGTACTGTGTCTAGTTTTGGGCCCCACACTACAAGAAGGATGTGGATAAATTGGAGGGAGTCCAGCGGAGGGCAACAAAAATGATTAGGGGGCTGGAGCACATGACTTATGAGGAGAGGCTGAGGGAACTGGGATTGTTTAGCCTGCAGAAGAGAAGAATGAGGGGGGTTTTGATAGCTGCTTTCAACTACCTGAAAGGGGGTTCCAAAGAGGATGGATCTAGACTGTTCTCAGTGGTAGAAGATGACAGAACAAGGAGTAATGGTCTCAAGTTGCAGAGGGGGAGGTTTAGGTTGGATATTAGGAAAAACTTTTTCACTAGTAGGGTGGTGAAGCACTGGAATGGGTTACCTAGGGAGGTAGTGGAATCTCCTTCCTTAGAGGTTTTTAAGGTCAGGCTTGACAAAGCCCTGGCTGGGATGATTTAGTTGGGTTTGGTCCTGCTTTGAGCAGGGGGTTGGACTAGATACCTCCTGAGGTCCCTTCCAACCCTGAGATTCTATGATTCTATGATTCTATGAATCCAGCTATCGGAGAGGAAGCAGCCGAGGAAGCGCTGGGGGTGCAGAGCTGCAGGATAGGCCAGGGGGGCTCAGCAGGGAGCACTCTCCCGTTGCAATCAGTGCTGGCCCCAATGCCCCAGGGTGGCAGTAGGAGGTGCTGTGCTGCAAGGATGGGGGCTCTGTAGGGGGCTCTCCCCTCGCAGTCAGGGCTGATCTCTGCTTCTGGGGCTTTGCTGTTCCCAGCTGAGACACTGAACCCCGACCCTGCCCCTTGGGCCTGTGATACCCTTCCCCCACATGGCTCTATCCCAAGGGGTCAGGATGTCCTCCTGGGGTCCCTGCCACACCCCTACGTGGTTTGTTCCCTTCCCCCTCCCTGACTCTCCCTGCACATGTCAGCTCCACACAGGAATATTCCTCTGGTCCTGCCCTGAAACTGTCCTCCATGTTCCTGTGGGTTGCCAAACAGCCACACGCCCCTCCCCAGAGGTGGTTGCATTGCGCCTCTGAGGGGTGAGCCATGAACATGGCCTGTAGAGCACGCGGGAACGGAAATGACATGGATCCATCGGCCAGTCTCCGAGCTTTACTCCCTTCTGGTTAGGAAATGCTTTTACGAAGGGCTCTAGGAGTAAAATCCTTGGTCACGCAGCCGATCCCACGGCCGGACGCCATCGCCCGGCGCAGACGAGCTGTCACCCAGAAATGCTGCAGGTGACTCATTCCCGGCCCCTGTCCCCCCCAGGCCGACTGAGCGCTCTGTGCTGGACGGAGATGGCCTGGGTGCTGGTCGCTGTGTTTTGCCTTCTGAGCGGTGAGTAATTCACACAGACGCGCCGCGCTGCCGCCCAGGGGGCCGGTGGGGACCGTTTCCCAGCCCTGGGAGTGCGTCTACACTGCCAGGAGGGGGCTCGGAACTGGGTTCCAGCACAAGGACGTCCCAGCCACTCGCGCCAGCGGCTCCAGTTCAAGCCTAGGGGGCGTCTGGCCTTGACCCTGACCCCGAGCGGCCAGATCCTCACTGCTGGTTTCACCCCGGTGGAGAACACGCCTGGTTCTCAGGGCAGAGTCAGCCTGGTCTAGCCCCGGCCACCCTGGGCTGAGCAGCGAGGGCCTCAGCCGCTCTCGGCCCCCGGGCTGCCGTTTGCCCTGTGCCACGTCCTGCCTCCGGGCTTCTCGCTGCCCCGGCGAGTCGGGGCGTCTCCTGGGCCAGCCTGGAGAGCTCTGCTCCCTGCCCTGCCCCTCCGCCCAGCTCCGGCCTGGCTGGGCCCTACCCGCGTCCGCACCTGGCTCCTTGTGCACGGGAAGCACCTGACCCCTCACTGGTGGGGCTTGTCCTGCAGTCAGGTCCTCCGGCCTGAAGGCCAGATGCCCAGCTCTGGCGGGGGATGGGGGGCGGGGAGCTGAACTGAGCGGGGACTTAGGATGCTGAATTGAGGGGCATTGGGGGTGACCTGTAGGGAGACAGGTGGGGGTCTGATTTGGGGGGGAGGGGAGGGGATCTGTGGGGGCAATGGGCAGCTTAATTGAGCGGCGATATGGGGGGGGGCCTGAACTGAGTGGGGTTAAAGTGAGGAGGGGGCTGAATTGAGGGGGGCTGGACTGAAGCGGGTGGCCAGGGGAGCTGAGCTGAGCGGATTTGGAGGGCTGAATGG
Organism: Mauremys mutica; assembly: GCF_020497125.1. Taxonomy (NCBI): domain Eukaryota; kingdom Metazoa; phylum Chordata; order Testudines; family Geoemydidae; genus Mauremys; species Mauremys mutica. The sequence continues at coordinate 13,799,078 of NC_059088.1, forward strand.
AGAGGGGTGAATGGGATGTGGAGGATGGACTGAACTGAGAGTGGCTGGGCAGATGTGGGGCAGGGGGTCGGCCTGGGCTGATGGGAGAAGTCGGGGGGACAGGAGTGATTCGGGGGCTGGGGTGATTAATTGCTGGGCAGGGTACGGGCTGATGTTGGGGGTGGGAGGCATCTCCAAACTCCCCTTCCCCATTTCACAGGGGAGCACTAGCCGGGCTCACTGTCACCCCCACGCCGGATGGTGGGGGGCTCAGACAGCCCCACAACACAACATCTCCGATTGTGTTTTAAAGCCCCTGGTTTGGGGGCTGAGCTGATGGTGGCCTCTCCCGGCGGGATCTGTGCGGCAGCCCAGCCTGCGGGGCGGGTTCCCCAACTCGCTGGGGCCGGGCGCCGGTCTGATCCCCGATTCCTGTCCCCGGCAGGTGCCTACGCCCAGCAGTGGGGTGTGACACTCGAACCAGAGCTCCTGGCTGGATGGGTCGGCTCCTGCGTGACCATCCCCTGCTCCTTCACCTACCCCGCAGGTCAGGGTCGTGAGCTGGACGGGGGATGGTGATCAGGGCACCTACTGCTTCCAGTGCCACGCCCGGGCGATAGCAGGAGTGACAGATGGACGAGTGACTCAGGACAGCAGCTCAGTGTCTCCAGTAACCAGGTACCGTCCAGCAACCCCAGGTCTGTCTCTCTCTCTCTCTCTTCTACCTTGCTCTGAAATCCAAGCGGTTAGAGCTGGGAGCCAGGACTCCTGGGTTCTCTCCCCAGCTCTAGGGGAAGGGGGGATAGTGGTTAGAGCAGGGGGGGACTGTGGGTCAGACTCCTGGGCTGTGTTGTCAGACCCGCGTCCCCGTCACTCTGTCTAACCCTTGGCCTGTGCTGAAGAGCCGCTGAGACTGACCCTGCAGCCAGCGTAATGCAGCAGGCGTGAGGGGCTCTCGGGGGGAGCCCGATAGTGGGACTGGGGCCCTGCAGGACCCCCCGGCAGAACAGCGGGAGCAGGTAAAATGTGTCCTGGGCGGGTGTCACTTTAAATAGGTGGTGAGTCTCTGGGGCGCTCACCGTGTTCACGCTTTAGAAAGCAGCCGTGCGTGCAGGTAGCTCGGCCTGGCGGCCGCGTGCGGTTAACAGACACGCGTATTGGAGCCCTGCCGGCTGGTGGGGTCCCTCCCCTGATCATCGTCACTGAAAAGGCAAACGACACTTGAATGTGTGGGAGGGGCTCTGGGGCAAATGGGCACTTCTCAGAGACAGAGTTGGGGGGGCCTGGCCCAGACAGGGGAAGGGTTTCAGGGCAGGGGGTGAGGGGCAGGGCCTGGCCCACCTGGCTCCAGGGGGCGAGAACAGGCAGGGTGGCAGGGGGATTAGGAACGGGGGGTCCCCCAGAAGGGTCAGGGGCTCAACGTAGGTGGGCGGTGAGGGGGCCTGGCCCAGACAGGAATTGGGCCCCAGGTCAGGTGGGGGGCCCAGGGCAGGAGGGGGGGGGACACAAATTGAATTTGTCACTGCTGGGCCCAGCCACAGGGGTGATGCAGAGGAGCAGGGGGACCCGGCCCGGAGCCGGCAGCTCTGGGGTTAACCAAACGTGGTGATTACGAGGCGGGGGCGGAATATGAAGCTGAGGCCACCGAGATGGGTCTGACGAAGAAGAGGCGACGGGGGGGGGGGCACGCGGGGCTGCTCCAGGAGGCCGTGTGGGGCGTATCGGGGGCTGCGAGGGAGGAGGCTCTCGCCAGCCCTCGCTGCTTACGCTGAACTTCGACCGATTCCCTCGCAGAGAGGCTCAGATACCCCCAGCCGGGGCCGGAGACCCAGACCCCGCACGCGTAGCTCCCTCCGTCAGAGACGGCTGCCTTGTCAACACGTAAATCCTGCCCGGCTTCTGGCAGCCACACGTCCCCGCGGGACCAGACGTACCCGGCGACGGGCCGCAGGGCAGCAGCCTGGCAGCGCAGGGTAAAACCGTCGCCTTCCCTCAGCGCTGCCTTCCCTGCCAGCCATGAAACCTCGACCCTGGGCACGTTGGGAGCAACTGAGGGCGAGAGTCGGGTGAGAGTTTGTCAGTGGGGCCCCGGGACTGAACGAAGGGGCAGGTCCCTCCCCGTCCAGTTCCTGTTATTCAAGTGCCCGGCTTTATTTTTTGCATTTTCACCCCCATCCCAGCCAGAAAAACCTCCGATCCCGCAAATCCCGCGAGAGAGACAGATTCCCCCACGCTGCTAAAAACCAACCAACCAACCGACAGAAACCGGTGGGTGAAGATATGATCGATACCAACGGAATTCAGACCCAGTTTTTACCACTAAAAGAAGAAAACAAATCTTGCTTGAGCCAGGTACAAACACACTGTAACTCCTGTTATCACCGAACGCGTCTCTGACCTGCCTTGGGCCGGTGCATTTCCCCAGGTTTGGAGTGAGGGAGAGAAACATGGAGAGGAAAGAGAAGCTCAAACAAAATATTTAGCAATTTCCCCAGTAGGCGACTGTTGGTACATTTATGAGATTTAGTGTTTTCCTACCAATTCCCACAGCCTGGGGTTTTTGCCCACCCGAACCCACCTCCAACAAAGCACATTTTACCGGCTCCCGCTGTTCTGCCGGGTCCCAGTTCCACTATCGGGCTCCACCTGAGACTCCTCACACCCAGTGGTGAGCTGGAGCCGGTTCGCAGGAACCGGTTGCTAAATTTAGAAGCCGGTTTAGAACCGGTTGTTAGGGCTACCATACAGCCAGCAGCCGGCTGCTGCTGGGAGACAAGACACCTCCTCTGTGCTTATTCACTGGGCAGTGCTCCAAGGCTTTGGCAGCACTTTGGCAGCAGGTCCTTCACTCGCTCCGAGTCTTCGGTGGCACTGAAGGACCCGCCACCAAAGTGCTGCTGAAGACCTGGAGCGAATGAAGGACCTGCCGCCGAAGACCCGGTAGGGAACCGGTTCTTAAGATTTTGGCAGCTCATCACTGCTCACACCTGCTGCATTATGCTGGCTGCAGGGTCAGTCTCAGCGGCTCTTCAGCACAGGCCAAGGGTTAGACAGAGTGACGGGGACGCGGGTCTGACAACACAGCCCAGGAGTCTGACCCACAAGTCCCCCCTGCTCTAACCACTACACCCCCCTTCCCCTAGAGCTGGGGAGAGAACCCAGGAGTCCTGGCTCCCAGCTCTAACCACTTGGATTTCAGAGAAAGGTAGAAATATATATATATATATGTGTGTGTGTGTGTGTGTGTGTGTGCTCGTGCGCACGCGTGCTGCCCCCTGCTGGAGGGGATGAGCCCTGCTCTGTGTGTGCACGTTAGTGTGTGATGCCCTCTCCGAGGTTATCCAAGGTCCCTGCGTTGAACCAGGGGGTGCTGGATGGGACCTGGTTACCAGAGACACTGAGCTGCTGTCCTGGCTGACCCGTCCATGCGTCGCTTCTGCCATCGCTCGCTGCATAGAACCGGAAGCGGTAGGTGCCCTGATCGCTGGGGCGCAGCCCCGCCACCCGCAGGGAGCAGTTGTGCTGCAGGTCCCCCAGGTAGCGGACGCGCCCCTTGAAGTCAGCGTGGACACGAGCCTCGTCCGAGTGATACACGGTTTGATCCCTGTCCCGTGTCCAGATCACGGCACTGACCGTCCACCCTGCGGGGTAGGTGAAGGAGCAGGGGATGGTCACGCAGGAGCCGGCCCATCTTTCAACGGGCCCTGGTGCGAGTGTCACACCCCAGTCCTGGGCGTAGGCACCTGCCGGGGACAGGAATCGGGGATCAGACCGGCCACTGGACCCAGCGAGTTGGGGAACCCGCCCCGCAGGCTGGGCTGCCGCACAGATCCCGCCGGGAGAGGCCACCATCAGCTCAGCCCCCAAACCAGGGGCTTTAAAACACAATGGGGGATGTTGGGTTATGGGGCTGTCTGAGCCTCTCCCCCCCACCCCCCTGCCTGGCATGGGGGTGACAATGAGCCTGGCCAGCGCTCCCCTGTGAATTGGGGAAGGGGGGTTTGGAGATCCCCCTCCCCAACATCAGCCTGTCCCCTGCCCAGCAATTAATCACCCCAGCCCCCAAATCACTCCTGTCCTACCGAGTTCTCCCATCAGTCCAGACCGACCCCCTCCCCCACATCTGCCCAGCCAACCTTCCATCTAGTCTGTCCTCTGCATCCCATTAGTTCACCACCGCTCAGTTCACCTCACTTCAGTCCCCCAAAATCTCTGCTCAGCTCAGCTCCCCGGCCACCCCCTTCAGTCCGGCCCCCCTCAGTTCACCTCCCCAGCCCCCCTCAAATCAGCCCGCCATATAGCCCCTCAGTGTACCCCCTCCGTATCCCCTCAGTTTAGCACCCCCCCCATAGTGTCTGGCCCTTGGACCAGAGGTCCTGACTGCAGGAGGAGCCCCACTGGTGAGGGGTCGGGTTAGAGTTGCCAACTTTAGTTGGAGAAATTCCTGAAGGTTTCATCACATGACAGTCTTTAATTAAAGGTTAATCTTTAATTCCTGGACACTCCAGGACGATCTTGGAGGGTTGGCAACCCTAGGTCAGGTGCTTCCCGTGCACAAGGACCCGGGTGCGGACATGGGCAGGGGCCAGCCTGGCCGGAGTTGGGCAGATGGGCAGGGCAGGGAGCAGAGCTCTCCAGACCAGACCAGGAGACACCCCGACTCGCCAGAGCAGCCTGGAGGCAGGACGTGGCGCAGGGAAAACGGCAGCCCGGGGGCCGAGAGCGGCTGAGGCCCTCGCTGCTCAGCCCAGGGTGGCCGGGGCTAGATGAGAACCAGCAATGTTTCCTCTAATTTTTGACAGGCCGTGTGCACAAAAAATTTCTTCTGTGCAAATTTTTGTGCGAGTGGTGTTTCGCCATGTGCGCAGTATTTAGGATCTGTGTGCACACGCACAGCTTAGAGGGAACAGTGAGAACCAGGCGTGTTCTCCACTGGGGTGAAACCAGCAGTGAGGACCCGGCCGCTCGGGGTCAGGTTCAAGGCCAGACACCCCCTGGGCTTGAACTGGAGCTGCTGGCGCGAGTGGCTGGGACGTCCCTGTGCTGGAACCCGGTTCCGAGCCCCCTCCTGGCAGTGTAGATGCACTCCCAGGGCTGGGAAACGGTCCCCACCGGCCCCCTGGGCGGCAGCGCAGCGCGTCTGTGTGAATTACTCACCGCTCAGAAGGCAGAAGGCAGCGACCAGCACCAAGGCCATCTCCGTCCAGCACAGAGCGCTCAGCCGGCCTGGGGCGGGGGGGCAGGGGCCGGGAATGAGTCACCTGCAGCATTTCTGGGGGGCAGCTCGTCTGCGCCGGGCGATGGCGTCCGGCCGCGGGATCGGCTACATGACCAGGGATTTTACACCTAGGGCTCTTTGTAAAACAATTTCCTAACCAGAAGAGAGTAAACCTCGGAGATTGGCCCAATGGAGCAAGGATTGGTTGCATTTCCATCCCCGTGTGCTTTGCGGGCCGTGTGTGCAGGGCTCACAGCTTCAGGGGTGAAATGCAGCCACCTCTGGGAACGGGCGCGCGGCTGTTTGGCAGCTCACAGCAACGCAGAGGGCAGTTTCAGGGCAGGGCCAGAGGATGGTTCCTACTTGGAGCTGACATGTGCAGGGAGATTCAGGGAGGTGGAATGGAACAAACCACGTTGGGGTGCGGCAGGGACCCCTGTGGGACATTCTGACCCCTTGGGATAGAGCCATGTGGGGAAGGGTATCACAGGCACAAGGGGCAGGGGTGGGGTTCAGTGTCTCAGCTGGGAACAGAGCAGCCCTGAGTGTGAGGGGAGACCCCCCTATAGAGCCCCCCTTCCTCGCAGCACAGCACCCCCTAGTACCACCCTGGGGCATTGGGGCTGGCACTGACTGCACCGGGAGAGAGCCTCCTACTGAGCCCCCCGGCCCATCCTGCAGCTCCTCACCCCCAGCGCTTCCTCTACTGCTTCCTCTCCGATAGCTGGATTGTTTATCGGGGGCCGTCTCTGTGTGTATCTGTGACCACAGCCTGGGCAGGGCCAGTGTCTGATGTTACCCAATCACTCTGAGAACGTCTCTCTGGGTAATGGGGCAACTGGCCAGCGAGGGTCTGAGGGCCTGGGTGTGTCTGAAAATAAATTTCCCTTTGCAGAGCTGACACTGAACCCAGGAGTCCTGGTTCCCAGCCCCCCAATTCTACCCCAAACACCAGGCTCCCTCTCTGAACAGTTGATCAGTCTAGCGTGGTTTCCCCTATATGATCTCAGACACTTCACAGCCTGCGCAGTTGTTGATCTTTTCAACCAGCAGGGAAGTGCAGCCTGCTCTGGGGTGGGGCACAGCAGCTGTTTAACAGCACAGGGTAGTGTTACCCTGCCGTGTTCAGTCCCCATATCCTGCACCGTGAGCTCGTCGGGCGGAGACTGGCTCTCACGCCGGGTTTGGGAAGCCCCCAGTGTATTTTCAATGCTACCCCCAGTGTGACAGTGTGGCCCAGTGGCTAGAGCAGAGCAGTGGGACACAGAGCCCTGGATTCTACTCCTAGATCTATCATGGACCCACCGTACAATAGCGGGTCAGTCACTGCTCCTCCCTTTGCCTCAGTTTTCTCTCCCTCCTATTGTCTATTTCAATTGCCATTTCTATGGGGCAGGGACTGTCTCTGGCTGTGTCTGGACAGTGCCTGGCACAATGGGGCCGTGATCTCAGCTGGGGCCCCTCCCATAAGAAACTCTCACCGTTTAATCTCCTTTCAGTGATTTAGAGATGTGAAGAATCATTCTCCCCAAATCTGGCTTTTTGCCCCAAAACAAGGAACAGCTGCTCTTACCTGGGCCTGGGTTAATGGCTGGGACTCCCGTCTAATCCCACTTCTGACACTAACTGGAGAGCAGGAAGGTTGAGGGCAGGTATCAAGGAATCATATTTATCTACATCTGTGGCAGTAGCCACAGGTGCTGTTAGTGGCTGGTGGCTCAGGGGAGGAAAAGGAACCGTGATAGTGTGTTCCTGGCCTTTAAAGGCAACGTACTTGCTGTTTGGTAGCAATAAGGTCTAGTGGTTACAGTGACTGAGACTCAGGACGTCTGGTTTTTATCCCCAGCTGGGGGAGGTGGTGGGGTTTAGTGGTTAGAGCCGGGGGCTGAGAGTCAGGACTCGGGGGTTCTGGCTTCCCGCACCAGTTTTTTGGTGGGAGCCTTTTACTTTGTTAAGTATCAGAGGGGTAGCCGTGTTAAGTCTGGTTCTGTAGAAGCAGCAAAGAATCCTGTGGCACCTTATAGACTAACAGACGTTTTGCAGCATGAGCTTTCGTGGGTGAATACCCACTTCTTCGGATGCAAGAAGTGGGTATTCACCCACGAAAGCTCATGCTGCAAAACGTCTGTTAGTCTATAAGGTGCCACAGGATTCTTTGCTGCTTTTACTTTGTTGTCTATCTGCAGCAGAGAAACTTCCCCTTTCTCTGGAAATTGCGAAAGCTCAGCCCCAGCGCTGGTTACATGGGGTGTGTGTGTGGTGGTGCCTGTTCCTTTTAACCCCATCCAGCCCCAGAGACTCCCCAGCCACAGGCCAAACCAGCCTGTTGGGTCAGATTTAGAAGGACCACGAGCCCTGTGCTCTGAGAGACCCTGGTGGAGGGAGGTGGCTTGGTCCTGTTCTAGCACTGGCCAGCTGGGATCTCAAAGCATCAGAGGAGCCGTTCAGCCCTCGGAGCGAGAGGAGGGTCCCCATCCCCCAAGAACCAAGACTAGAACCCAGGAGTCCTGACTCCCAGCCCCACTGCTCCAACCCACTAGACTCCACTCCACTCCCCTCCCTTAGCTGGGGATAGAACCCAGGAGTCCTGACTCCCAGCCACTGTGTCAGGTTCCCTGGGATGCAACTTAGAACTAGGGTACCACTGAGCCACCGGCTAACCAGCCTGGGGTCCCTCTCACACTGTGATGCTGTGACAAGCTACAAACCTCTGGCAGATCCTGCACTTACACAGCCATCCCCAGGCAGGGACACACCCAGCCATTGTTTTCCCCAGGAACTGAAATTAGTGTGCGTGGGGGGGGGTGTTCAAATGTACAGGGGTGGGGGTCAGGGCCAATGAGGGGTGAAACCGTAAGGTGAAGATGGGTGTGACAGTGTGTGACACACTGCTGCGGCATCTCCTGCTGGTCATCTCAGGGAATTAGCGTTTCTAGCCTCTGGAGCGCCCTCTGCAGGCCGGTGTCCCGCTGCCACTGGCCCCCGGTGCCCCTTGTCTTTGGGGTGCTGCCCCCTGGCAATACTCCCGCAGTCTCAGGGTCTCCCCACCCAGGGGACCCCCCAACCCTCTATCCCCACCTTGCTTCAGTTGTGGGCTACTGCCAGTCAGCGTCTAGCCCCCGCTCACTGGGGCAGACTGCAGTGTAAAAGCCACTCGCCATAGGCAAGGGGGGGTTGGACCTGCTGCCTCGGCCTACCCATGGGCTGCCCCCCACAACCCCAGTACCTAATGGGCCTTCCACTAGGCCACAGCCTGGGCGGTTTCCAGGCCGGCGCTCCCCAGCCCTGCTCCACTCCAGGTACCTTCTCTCAGCTCCCTGCAGGCAGGTCCCTCCCTCTCAACGCTAGAAAAAATCTCCACTTGCTCCTGCCTCACTGCCCTTTTATAAGGGCCAGCTGGGCCCTTATTAAGCCAGCTACAGCTGTGGCTGCTTCCCCAATCAGCCCAGCTTTCAGCGCTGCAGCCCTCTCCAGGGCTGCTTTCAAGCCCTTCAGGGCAGGAGTGGGTGACCACCCTGCTATAGTGGGCTGTATGGCACCATAGTAAAAACTGAAAAATGTTTCATTACCATTTTAGTAGATTTAACTCATGTTTTAAAATCATCACACAAATTAAAGTTGGCTACTCAAGCCTTCTGTGAAGCACGACATCTACATCCTTCTTGAACAATTCTGTTAATGAACTTCTTGAATGCAATGCGTTCATCTTTGGTGGCTTCTCTGCTCATTAGTTCATTCACATGATCAGGCAGAAGGCGACTTCTTTCAGAACACAAAATTCTATTCAATGGTGAAAAAGAACACTCAACTGTAGCTGTTGTGACTCGGAGTGTCAGGGACTCTAACCCCGACAGCGAAGTTCGTTGTCTGACCGCAGAGAGACAGGCAACACCAGCAAGGTCCGATCAAAAGCTCTTTATTGACAAGTGCACGCATCAATAGAGAGCAGCTCGGCTCCAGAGAGAACCAGCCCCCCTTTACAGCTTAGTGTTAGCCTATATAGACAGTTTTATTACGTCATACATCATTCACTTGAGCAACCCACCCCTCTTTGTCTAACAACTGGAAACTAGACACCTCTAATATACACACATGCCTAGTCTCTGTGTCTAAAGCATTAGATTGTTAATATCTTAACAAGCGCCAAAAGTTAGGAATGTAAGGGAGTTAAAAACACACCGAACACTAAACCAGGGAGTTAGAGTCAGAACTGTGGGATGCTTGTGTTTCTTATCAGTTCTTCAAACACTGTTCCTAACACAACACAGCTGGTACCAGCCCCTCACTTATCTCACGCTTTCCCAGGGCTTTGTGAGACAATGCTGCTTCTCAGTATTTTTCCACTCTAGGATTACCCAGAAACCTCTGTTAGCCTGACTTCGGTCAGTTTGGCATAACTGGTTTTGTGCTACATCTTTATTCAGGCCTAACAGGAGTAACAAGAGATGGAGTCCTACTTCTTTCAGCCCAGGAAACATAGCACAAAGATCGGGTCGAGCCACTAGTGATGATAAAAAAGAAACTGAAGTCATTCATTTATCATATGATATTCCACTCTGTGTTCAAATTCTCCATTCTGTCCTCAGCACATGGCAGCCCCACTGCTGGCAGTGCCTCACTCCACTCAGCTGTCGGTGTTTTATAGGACAGGGATCTGTAAAAGCTACGTAGAGGTTGCGTAGAATCTAGAAGTCACAGTTGTAGATTTTTAAGAATCAAGTCTGTGTACTTTTTCAGTTGTCTTAACAAACACTTCTTGTCCTCTTCACTTAAGGAGTCAATCTAAGTACCTTCATTAGTCAATTTCTGGACTGAAGTCTTTGCTTCTTCCAGTACTTTTTCAATGGATAGTTTTCTGATTGATCCAAATGTAGCTTCTATTGCTGGACAAAGATCTACTACTGTTGTAGCAGATGCCTGGATGGCACTGTTTAATGACCCAAGTGGTTTCAACAGTAGACTTATGAGAGAGAGATTGGCAATAGTCTTCTCTGAACGTAGCAGCAAAAGTAATCCACCAGCCTCACTACCTAGAATCATAGAATCATAGAATCTCAGGGTTGGAAGGGACCTCAGGAGGTCATCTAGTCCAACCCCCTGCTCAAAGCAGGACCAAACCCAACTAAATCATCCCAGCCAGGGCTTTGTCAAGCCTGACCTTAAAAACCTCTAAGGAAGGAGATTCCACCACCTCCCTAGGTAACCCATTCCAGTTCTTCACCACCCTACTAGTGAAAAAGTTTTTCCTAATATCCAGCCTAAACCTCCCCCTCTGCAACTTGAGACCATTACTCCTTGTTCTGTCATCTTCTACCACTGAGAACAGTCTAGATCCATCCTCTTTGGAACCCCCTTTCAGGTAGTTGAAAGCAGCTATCAAATCCCTCCTCATTCTTCTCTTCTGCAGACTAAACAATCCCAGTTCCCTCAGCCTCTCCTCATAAGTCATGTGCTCCAGCCCCCTAATCATTTTTGTTGCCCTCTGCTGGACTCTCTCCAATTTATCCACATCCTTCTTGTAGTGTGGGGCCCAAAACTGGACACAGTACTCCAAATGAGGCCTCATCAGTGCTGAGTAGAGGGGAATGATCACATCCCTAGATCCATCCCATCTTGGTAGATACCTTCCAAAGCCAGTAATAATGGCTGGAGTAATTTTAAGACAACAGCCAAAGCTCACTCATGAGAAAGCCAGAGGGTTTTCCCAGGTTGGACTAATTTGAACTTCAGTCCCAGTGTATCTTCTATATTTTCCAAGATATTCAGTCTTTTTGGACTCTTGCTGAAAAAAGTATATAATGAAGACATTAAATTTATAGCTTTTTAAATGTCTTTTGAAGAGTCTGCAGCTTGTACTAGCGCTAGTTGGAGTAGATGACCTCTGCAGTGTGTATTGGAGAGATTAGGGTTACACTTTTCTCTGAGCAAAGCTTGTACTCCACCATGTCTTCCAGAGAAGTTTGCAGCTCTATCAAATGCAGCCCTCTGTTTGGGGTCCACTTGACAAGCATTTAACTCTTCTAAGATCTGGGTTGTCACAGATGCAGATGATGTGTTTTCTATAACTCAAACATCTAGAAATGCATTTACTGGCCTACCACTAACATCAAGATAATGTACACAATGAGTTAATACTTGATGCCCATTTGCATCGGTTCATTCATCAGTCATGTGTGCACATTTTTTGAATGTGGTGAGAGAGTTCTTCACTTTTCAAACTGTTGAGTCTTTCACTGTTGCATCACATGCTTCTAGCCAGTCAGTTGAGTTTGTTGCAGAAAGATAGTGAGCATTTGCTGGTCTTGTTCAGAACCAGTGTTCAACTTCAGGATGAACAAGTGACAATGCACTTAACATTGGCCTCCAGTTTGTAGGGTGTGGTATCTCTTGCTTAAATAGAAAGTATGATGCCACAGCCATGTTTGTTTGCATGAACTGTGTTGTGTCTCCAGTATTCTTAACAGCCTCGTTAACACTCACTGGTGTTGTCCTTGGTCAGCGGAGATTCAGAGTTCAGAGGTGCTTTCACATGAGTTCACTACCCAAGTCGGGGGCAAGAAGGCACCTTGCTCATTCCTCCAGCTGCTCACTGTTCACTCTGGCCACGGCTGTTCGTTGGGCCACCGTTCACTCCATTGCTCTGTTGCCAATGGCCCTGCACCGTCACCTTCTGCTGTCACTGTGACCTCTGCAAGTTGGTCTCTTGAGGTTCCACCAGCTCTCAGTGATTTCACCTGAGCTCTCAGTGGGGGAACCTCGCTGCTAGTGCAGGCTGGGCCGTCTGTTCCACAGAAACACTGTCTCACAGCAGGACTAAGCACATAGACCTGATTATCAGTGAGTTCAGCTGTAGTGGTCACTTAACAGAACAAAAGACTCTCTATGGAGCCTAATCAGCTCCGTCTTTAAACAGTGGAGAGAGGCAGGTCAAATAGTACTTGTGACTCGGGGAGACCATCAAGCAAAACCCCTGTCCCCACCCTCTCTCTTGATGCCCTCAATCAGCACAGGCTAAGTACAGTTCTACTGCCCTTTACTCATACAATAAGAACAACAACATTTCTCCACCCGCATTTAAGTGATTTGTAACCCAACCCCAGCCAAAATCTATCAGTTGGGCAACACAGCTGTGTTTGCTGGATACCCAGGTAGATTAGGTGTGAATGTAAATACAATCTGGTCCTGAAGCCTTTCCCCCCAGCCCCCAGCTCATCACTCGCTGTCAGGGAGAGCTCATTCAGACTTTGCTTCCAAATCATCATTTGAAGTTATTAGGTTGACCAACATCACCTAAATGAATGCACTGACATAAAAAACAGCTGCATCATAGAATACCAGGGTTGGAAGGGACCTCAGGAGGTATCTAATTCAACCCCATATAATTGTTTTTTTGCCTCAGGCCCCTAAATGGCCCCCTCAAGGATTGAGCTCATGTGATGAAGTGGGGGGGTTTCTTGGGGTTTTCCGTGTTTTCCAGGGGGCTGCATGCAGAGGGAGGGGGGCTCAGTGTCCCCGGGTGTTACTGGTTTAATGAGGTGAGGGGAGAGGGAGTTTGTTGTTACAAAGGACTGGAGAGGGAACTCGGGACCCCGGCCGATAGCCTGGAGGATGGAGACCCCAGCAATCGGTGACCTGGTGACCCGGTGATCCAGCTCAGGAGTCGCAGCTGGTTCTGGCCAGTGGGAGGACAATGGGCTGCGGAGAGAGGACCCCGGTGACCTGACTAGCCGGTTCCAGCCAGAGGGGCCAGAGGGGGGCTGAGAGGAGAGGAGACCCAGGCCACCCTGTTTACGACCCTGTTTACCTGGAGAGAAGACAATGGACAGAGGCGGGGCTTGGGATATTGGAGGCCCAGCTGGGAAGCAGGGGGGCTCGGGGCTGGAGAGGGGGAGCAGGCAGAGCCCACCTGGATGCAGAGAGACTGGGATGTGTTGTGCTAAGGGAGGCCAGGCCTGAGGCCCTGAGAGTTTCCTGTGCTGTGTTCAACCCTCAATAAACCCTCCTGTTTTACGCTGGCTGAGAGTCACTCCGGGCTAGAGAACAGGGGGCATCAACCCCTTTGGGGGTGGAGGCCCGGGGGGGTCCAGAGCGAGGGGACCCCCTGAGGGGGCCCACAGCGAGAGACAGACATGCTGAGGCTCAGAGAGGGGCAGCTAGGAGGTGGAGGGGCCTGACCCCGAGAGAGAGTGGACCCCCGAGAAGGGTTGTCGCACTGGAAGGGGCACCCCCCACGGACCGCACGGGGCCACGAGTGGGCACGATCTGTGAGTCTGTGACAGGTCACAACCCTGGGTTTAGCTGGCCAATGCTCTAACCACTGAGCTATCCCTCCCCCCAGTATAAGGAAGCTAATCTATGTTCATACTTTTCAAATCTAATATTTTTTTCAGCTACACGTATTTTATCATACACTTTATATGCTTTTAAAGTGCGTATTAATGTTTCAATTTCAATTCAAATTTCCAAACAATCACTAAATTGGCAACTGTGGAAGCAGGGAAATAATTAACAAGGATTTGAAGGGGATTTTAATGCATGTCAGTCAGTTAGCAAGAGTCAGGCCATACTGTAACCCTAATGACGTGAGACTTGTAGAAGCAAGGATAGTGCGAGGCGAGAGGACAAGAACTGTGTACAAAGTTATTACGACCTTGTAACTGATAACCAAATATGCAGGCTTGCTTTTCTTAGGAGTGAGACAAATAAGATAGCAGATAGGCTTATGTATAAACAAAATGTAGTGTTGCTCTCTATTGTCTGTATTATTGCTAGTTATTGTCTGTAACAAAAGTATAAAGGCTTGCTGTAATTGTTTACCAGTTGAGAGACCTGTCCAGGACTGGGGCGACCCTGTGTCCTATGGCACTCTCTCCCTCCATTGTAATTACTGGAGAAATAATAAAGTATTTGATTTTGCTGCACCCAAACAAAAAGCGAGAACTGAGTTTTTCTCCGACAATTTGGGGGCTCGTCCGGGATGGCAACGCCCACGGACCCACAGACGGCTACTACGGATCATTCCCCTTCGAACCCCATGGCGCCACATGAGAGGTATGAGACCTTTTGAAATCTCTATTGGGGTATCGGAGGAGGACTGTCCGTGGGGACGTCTGTCTCTGTTGGGCTCACGCCATCTGAACTTATTGACTGTGCAGCAAGATCAGATGCAGAGTGGTATTGGGGAAAGGCCCCAACAAGGTTAGTTTATAGCAGTATTGGGAACTGCTGAGTTGGCCAACAAGGAAATGCATAGGTAAATGCATAAGGTAATGCATAGGTAAATGCATTAGAATGCACCGGTGCTGAGGGGTTTTTACCGCCTCAAGAGGGGTTGTCATACCGCCTCATGGTATTGGTCCGGACCAGGTAAAGATCAATCGTGGTTAAAAAAAAAAAATTTAAAAAGAGATAAAAAGGTTAAAAAGGAAAAAAAAAAAAAAAGAGGCCTTGGTGTGTGTGTGTGTGTGTACACCAGTGTGAGTGGCTGTTACCGGAAGACGCCCAGAATACCCTGTGAAGCAAATGCTCATGATCAGGACTACTCTAACGCAAGCCCGGTAACTAGTGGATCTTTAGGAGATCCGACCCATGGTGGGCTGACTCGGCCTGGCATAGTCCGGCGAGGAAGCTACCTGGGTCTAGGAGTGTGTGAACCCATCTTCCCTCCCCTTCCTTTCCGTGTGAGCTACTGACAGTCTGATCATCTCACTGGATGCAATCAGAGTAAGCGGCGCCATCTCCCAGAGACTAGCCGACGCTCTTTCCTGAAGGGAGGTGTAGGAGAGTCGTGGTCATTTTTGTGAGTCTCTCCTGTGTGAGTACCCTGTAGGGAGAGAACTGAGTTTTTCTCCGACACAACACTGCATGTAACTAGTTCACAAAACTGGGGGTGGGGGAGTATTAGGGAAATTCGGAGAGGGCTAGGAAATCCCTGCACCCAGCTGAGTTCCAGTAATGGTCTCCCAGACACTCATGAACCAACAATAGAGGCTCCAGCCGATCCCCCAGCTCTCCAGCTAAGATCCCAGGTCTGTACCATCCTGCCCTGGTCAGAAGCCTGAACAGTGTATGTTTATTATCCAATTGTGATGGGGTGGACTAGGACCAAAGGCCCCTGCTGAAGGCCTCAGGTCTCTACCAGGAAAGGAGCACTGGAGAGGTCCTCCAAGCAGGCTAGAGTGGCTGCAGGGGAAGCAGCCAGTCAGGGCCCAGGAGGGCCATATAAGAGGAGCTGCAGCCCAGAGCAATAGTTAGTTGCTGCATGGAGCAGGCAATGAATGGACTTCAGGCCTGGTTGCCTGGAAGAGCAGCAGGACTATGGGCAGCTAAGTCTGCTGGCAGGGACCAGGGGAGCGAGAGGCTCCTGGCTGGCTGTTAGGGACTGAGGAAGGACTGAGCCTGGGGAGGGCTGCAGGAAGATGGTGTCTCCAGGGAGGAAGCCCTGGGGATACGGCCCCATATCAGAGCTGGGCTACTTAAAGACTCTAGCCCAAGGAGGGCTAGAGAGAGACAGGCCCTGTGGACTGTATCCCTCGAAAGGGGTTTGTGCTGGCTAACGGGTGGTTCCAGGCACCAGCGCAGCTAGCGCATGCCTGGGGCGACAAGCCGCGGGAGGCGGCCCACCAGTTGCTGTGAGGGTGGCAGTCAGGGTTTCGGCAGCAATTCGGCAGTGGGTATGCCGAAGCCGTGGGACCAGCAGATCACCCGCAGAAACACCACCGAATCCGAGTGACCACGGACTGCCCGCAGGCATGCCGCCAAAGGCCACCTGACTGCTGTGCTTGGGGCGGCACAAAACATAGAGCCGCCCCTGCTGGCTAATGTGCAGACAGTGTGACTCGGCCAGAGGGCTGAGTCACTGAAAACCTGCCTGAGAACCACCGAAAGGGTCTCCAGATGTAAAGACTGCAGACACGCCCAATCAGAAACCAAGTTTATTCACTACATACCGATGGATTTCAAGGGATTATAAGCAGTGAGTGTAGAGATCAAAGTGGGTTATAATGAGTTTGCCTTGATGGCCTGTTTTGCTTAGCAATAACCAGGGGCGGCTCCAGGCCCCAGCACGCCAAGCGCGTGCTTGGGGCGGCAAGCCGTGGGGGGCGCTCTGCCGGTGCCGCGAGGGCGGCAGGCAGGCTGCCTCCGGCGGCTTGCCTGCGGAGGGTCCGCTGGTCCGGACCCTCCGCAGGCAAACCGCCGGAGGCAGCCTGCCTGCCGTGCTTTGGGCGGCAAAAGCCCTAGAGCCGCCCCTGGCAATAACACAGCAGGGCCTACTGAAGAAAAAAATGTACTAGCAGGGACTTTCTTCCCAGACCAGATCATCATCATAGGGGAAGTCGAAATGTCTGTTGTGATCCTGGAAGACCCCTTCTACCCCTTAATGCCGTGGATCATGAAGCCATACACGGGGCAACTTGACAGCAGCAAGAAGCGGTTCAACAACAGGCTGAGGAAGTGTAGAATGACTGTTGAGTGTGCTTTTGGCCGTTTAAAAGCCCGCTGGCGCTGCCTCTGTGGGAAGCTGGACCTGGCCGATGACAATATTCCTAGGCTTATAGCCGCGTGCTGAATGCTCCATTATATTTGTGAAGGGAAGGGTGAAAGCTTCACTCAGGGCTGGAAGGCAGAGGCTCAGCGCTTGGAGGCACAGCACAGGGCTATAAGGATCAGGGATGCCTTGGGGCAGCAATTTGAAGCTGAAAGCCACTAATATTTGTTGCTATGCTCGGAATTGCACTGCTTGTAATGCTAGGAGGCGGTTGGTGTACATGATGCAATAAGAGGCCTTAACATAATTGTATGTTGTTTTGCAGGGCTCTTTTTGCTTTCAATTAATAGAATAAAGATTGCTTTCACACCAACACAATTATTTTATTTAAAGACAACAACCAGAGGAGAGAGTCAAACAAACAAACAAAAACATCAGGAGGGACAGAGCTGGGGGAAGGGAAGATCCCAGGAGGAGGAGGAGGGGTTCTGGTACGGCTAAAGATTTGTATATGGCTAGGGAACATATCCAACCTTCTCCTTTGGAGTACAATGTAGCGGGTACCATACTTCAGCAGGGCCTAACTACAGAGGGTTGGGTGTTGAGTGCATTTGGTAGTGGGAGTCCGCAGTGCTGGACTGTGCGGGGGGGAGGGGGGGAAGGGAGATGCTGTGGGTACAGACTGGAGCCAGGAGTTGATAAGAGTGTGTTGGCAGTTTGTGTGTGTGGAGGGGGGGCACATGGGAAAGAGATTTGCGACAGTGGCTGCAGGGCAGGGTGGGCGCGGATCTGCTTAGTTTGAAGAGCGAGTATGGCCCGGAGCGTGTCTGCTTGGCGCTCCATAACCGTTATGAGCCGCTCCGTGGCTTCATTCTGGCGAGCCGCGTTCTCATCATAGAATCATAGAATCTCAGGATTCTCCTTTCAGTCCCTCTTCTCGCTGTCCCGCCACTCCTGCAATTCCTGTTTCTCGGCGGTGGAGGGCATCATGACCTCACGCAGAAAGTCCTCCTGAGTTCTTCTTGGCCACTTTCTCATTCTGCGCAGCTGTTCAGCCAGTGATAACAAAGCCGGAGGCTGGGCTCCCCAGGTAATTTCTGTGAAGTTTAAACACAACATTTTACAGAAGCAGTATTGTTTGCAACACAGACAACACTGATTATGGGATTTAAAACACAGCCAGTACTCACACACCTGACACTAACTGGCTGACCCCAGGCAAGCACACATGAGCCACAAGACCCCAAAATGGTGAGTAGCCGCAGGGGCAGGGTAAATCACTCTTCCCGGACCCTGCTGTACACTGGCGACCTGGGCTATGGGGAGAGCCAGCACTGTAGGGGGGGGCTGATAATCATTCCTGTCCCCACACTTTCCACAGGAGATGATCATTATGGAAGCGATATCGCTGCTGAGGGTGAGCAGGGAATCAAGGGAGGGTCTTCTCCCAGCCTGTAGCTTCCGCCCAGGCCCCTATACAGCTCGCCTGCGTGCAGACATGGTCCCCACTACCCTGTGATGGCACAGTGGTGCGGGAACGTTACCGTTAATGCGGCAAGAAACAAAGCAGCTCTGCAGAAGAACCTGTGGCAGCAGATTGCCCAGTATCTCCACAAGAGTTTCCTGGAGATATCTCAGGGAGATTCCTGTGAAGTGAGGGAGTCTATCAACAGCCCGTTCTGCCGCTCAGAGTAGGCATGAGGTGGGAGACAAGCCTGCTTTCTGCAACCCTCCTGCCCCCAACAACTCACTTCAACGATTCCCAAAATCAGACCCACTGACTAGGGGTCTCCTCTCTTCTTTGCACTTTGACAATCTCCAACAGCTGAGACTCGGTCCACTCTCAACTGGCACAGTGGAGGTGGGGCACCACCGAATATCGCGTCCAGCTCTTTGTAGAACCAGCAGCTTGTGGGTGCAGCACCGGAGCGGCGTTTGCCTTCCGCACCTTGTGGTAGGTGTTCTCCAGCTCCTTCACTTTGACCCTGCACTGCAGTGTGTCCCAGCCATGGCCCCTTTCTCTCATGCATTGTGAAATCTGTTTGTAGGTATCATAATTCCTATGGCTGGAGCGCAGCTGGGACTGCACTTCCTCCTCTCCCCAAATGCTGATGAGGTCCAGCAGCTCAGCTTTGCTCCAAGCTGGGGATCGGCTGGTGCATGGAGCAGGCAGGGCCACCTGGAAAGATGCGCTGAGACCACTGCACGCGTCACCGAGTGAACGGGAAGGGGACTTTCAAATTTGCAAAGGAATGTACAGGGCTGGTCACCTGAGGGCAGGGCAGTAGAGTTCAAACCGGTGACCAGAGAGGCAAGAACAGGCATTGTGGGACACCTCCCGGAGGCCAATCACAGCGCTGTAATCGCCATGGTGTCTACACTGGCACCGCGGCGCTGTAGCTCCAGCTGCATGCATCTGGGCAGGAAGCTCTACACCTCTTGGGGTGTTTTTTTTAAAGTGCTACAACTGCACAGTTTCTGTGCACTAAGTGGCTTGGCAGCGTGTGCACCTCAGGAGTTACAGCGCAGGAAGCTGCTTTACTGCTCAGACACTTGCCAGTGTAGACAGGGCCTGAGAAGTCTCCATTGTACGCGGTTCCTGGGATAGTCCTTGGGAGTGTGGAATCCTTTAATGGGCCATCAGCATGTCTGGCTGCTCCAGTGTTGTACCCGAAAGGCTGGTTGTGGGGGGTTCCCCACCTCACAACATATCTCAGTAACACACACGTAGCAAAACGTCACAGCCCCCCATGCAACGACAGCACAGTCAGTCCAACAGGGCATTAATGTTCAACAGATCCAGCCTTTTAAACTGATACCTCACAAGGCAGACTTGGTACACAACACATCATACCTATGTGACAGTGGTGAATATGAGGGTCCCAGGGGGCTGCTTTGCAGTACAGCATGCCACAGCCACTCTAACCATTAGACTTTATTGCCACCTAAATAACAAATACATTTCCGTTAAAGGTCATGAAGACACTATCATGGTTCCCTTTCCTCCCCTGAGCCATCAGCCACTCACGGTGCCTGGGGCTATTGCCACAGATGTAGATGAACACGATTACTAGTTACCTGCCCCAACCGCCCTTCTCTTCCGTTAGTGTTAGCGGTGGGATCAGACCAGAGTCCTAGCTGCTACCCCAGGCCCAGGGCCCAGGTAAGAGCCGCTGTTCCTTGTTTTGGGGCAAAAGGCCAGATGGGGGAGAATGATTCTTCGCATCTCTACATCACTGAAAGGAGATTCAATGGTGAGAGAATCTTATGGGAGGGGCCCCAGCTGAGATCGGGGTCTGGGGAGCAGCGTGCTGCATGGACACAGCCAGAGACAGTCCCTGCCCCAAAGAAATGGCAATTACAATAGACAATGGGTGGGAGGAAAAACTGAAGCACAGAACAGGGAACTGAATCGTACAGCAGGGCCATGGCACATCTAGGAGGAGAAACCACAGTCCTGGGTCCCACAGCTCTGTTCTCGCCACTAGACCACAGCAACTTGTGCTAGCACTGTAAATATACAGGGTGCTTCCCAAACACGGCGTGAGAGCCAGTTCCTGTCTGACGAGCTCACGGTGTAAGATACAGGGACCGAACATGGCAGGGCAACATCATCCTGCACTGTTACACGGCTGCCCTGCCCCACCCCAGAGCAGGCTGCATTTCACTGCTGCTTGAAAAGCTCAACAGCTGGGCAGATTGTGAAGGGACCTGAGGTCCTATGGGAGAGAACACATCAGATGGAGCTACTGTTTGGAGAGGGAGCCTGGTATTTGGGTTAGAGGTGGTGGCTGCAAGCCGGGACTCTTGGGTCCTATCTCAGCTCTGGGGGCTAGTGGGTTAAAGGAGGGGAAGCTGGGAGCCACGACTCCTGGATTCTAGTCCCAGCTCTGCAAAGGGAAATATATTTCCTGACACACCCAGGCTCTCAGACCCTTGCTGGCCAGTTGCACCATTACCCAGAGAGATGTTCTCAGAATGGTTAGGTAACATCCGATACTGGCTCTGCCCAGGCTGTGGTCAGAGCCCCTGATAAACAATCCAGCTATTGGAGAGAAAGCGCTTGGGGGGCGGAGCTGCAGGATGGGCCGGGGGGCTCCATAGGGGGTGCTCCCCCCTCGCAGTCAGGGCTGATCTCTGCTTCTGGGGCTTTGCTGTTCCCAGCTGAGACACTGAACCCCAACCCTGCTCCTTGTGCCTGTGATACCCTTCCCCCACATGGCTCTATCCCAAGGCGTCAGGACGACTCCCTGGGGTCCCTGCTGCACCCTAACATGGTTTATTCCCTTCCCCCTCCCTGAATCTCCCTACATGTGTCAGCTCCACACAGGAACCTTCCTCTTATCTTGTCTGAAAGCGTCCTTCGCATTGCTGTTAGCTGCCAAACAGCCACGTGTCCCTCCCCAGAGGTGGCTGCATTGCACCTCTGAGGTGTGAGCCCTGCATACACAGCTCACAAAGCACGCAGGAATGGAAATTAAATGGCTCCATCGGCCCAGTCTCCAAGCCTTAGGTGACTCATTCCTGGCCCTTTCCCCCCCAGGCCGGCTGAGCGCTCTGTGCTGGACGGAGATGGCCTTGGTGCTGGTCGCTGCCTTCTGCCTTCTGAGCGGTGAGTAATTCACACAGACGCGCCGCGCTGCCGCCCAGGGGACTGGTGGGGGCCGTTTCCCAGCCCTGGGAGTGCGTCTACACTGCCAGGAGGCTCCAGTTCAAGCCTAGGGGGCGTCTGGCCTTGACCCTGACCCCGAGCGGCCGGGTCCTTGCTGCTGGTTTCACCCCGGTGGAGAACACGCCTGGTCCTCAGGGCAGAGTCAGCCTGGTCTAGCCCCGGCCACCCTGGGCTGAGCAGCGAGGGCCTCAGCCGCTCTCGGCCCCCGGGCTGCTGTTTTTCCTGCGCCACGTCCTGTCTGGGGGCTGGGGTGATTAACTGCTGGGCAGGGGACGGGCTGATGTTGCAGGGCGGGGGGGAGCTCTCCAAAATCCCAACTCGCTGGGGCCGGGCGCGGGTCTGATCCCTGATTCCTGTCCCCAGCAGGTACCTACGCACAGGAGTGGAATGTGACACTCGCATTAGGGCCCCTGGCTGGATGGGTCGGCTCCTGCGTGACCATCCCCTGCTCCTTCACTTACCCCGCAGGGTGGACGGTCAGTGCCGTGAACTGGACACGGGACATGGATCAAATCGTGTATCACTCGGACGAGGCTCGTGTCCATGGTGATTTCAAGGGGCGCGTCCGCTACCTGGGGGACCTGCAGCACAACTGCTCCCTGCGGGTGGCGGGGCTGCGCCCCAGCGATCAGGGCACCTACCGCTTCCGGTTCGAAGTAGTGACCAATGGCAGCAGCCGTAACGCATCGATGAGTGAGCCAGGACAGCAGCTCAGTGTCTCCGGTAACCAGGTTCCGTCCAGCACCCCCTGTTCAACACAGAGGCCTTGGATAACCTCAGAGAGGGCACCACACACGAGTGCACACACACAGAGCAGAGCTCATCCCCTCCAGCAGGGGGCAGCAGGGACACACACACACACTCTCCTGCCTTGCTTTGAAATCCAAGTGGTTAGAGCTGGGAGCCAGGACTCCTGGGTTCTCTCCCCAGCTCTAGGGGAAGGGGGGGATAGTGGTTAGAGCAGGGGGGCTTGTGGGTCAGACTTCTGGGCTGTGTTGTCAGACCCGCGTCCCCGTCACTCTGTCTAACCCTTGGCCTGTGCTGAAGAGCCGCTGAGACTGACCCTGCAGCCAGCGTAATGCAGCAGGCGTGAGGGGCTCTCAGGGGGAGCCCGATAGTGGGACTGGGACCCTGAGGACCCCCTGGCAGAACAGCAGGAGCGGGTAAAATGTGCTTTGTTGTTGGGGGGTTCAGGTGGGCAAAAAAACAGGCTGTGGGAATTGGCAGGAAAACACTAAATCTCATAAATGTATGTAAGCGGGGGAACGGTCCCACTATTGTGGGGAACTTTCCTGGCTTTTGCGCTACCCCAGTGAAATGGGCGAGCGGAAGGATCTGAGTCCTCACTCCCACTTCCTTTACCCAGAGGCCTCCCTGCCCTGGAGGGCTCCCCTTCCACTCTCCTGTCTGGCAGAGTCCTCGTAACCCCGACAAGGCTGGGCCCAGGGTTCCTGGGGGGCTCGACCCTCAACCCTGCTGTGATCCCCTAGGACAGGGGCCTGGGTGTCCCCACTCCGGGGGGCTCTCTCTGCACTGGGCACCTCCCTGACCTACTGATCACATCATACAATTTAAAGCAAATACAAGTTATTTAATCAGCAATTAATTTAAAAAGGAATAAGGAGAAATGGGAAAGGTTAAAGGAAAACACGTCACCCCGCTCCGTGGCAGGGAACATCGCAGTGTCTCTGGAACATCAGGGCAGTTCACAGTCTGTTCCTTGTAGGTCCCAGGCCTCCTTCTCAGGCCCTGGCTGTGCTGCAGGGACGCTGCGGGTTGGACACTTGCTCTGGCGGTGACCACACACTCTCAGGCTCTGGGTGGCAGGACCCTTCTTCCCAGTGTCGCCCCCGCCCTGTCAGGGTTATGATCCCCCTCCAAGCCTGGCCTGCAGAGCCTCTTAGCTGAGGCATCTCCCTGCACTGGGCCCACTGCCCAGGGTCCCCCTCGCTCTCCCCAGCTGCTCACCGCACCTGGCTCTGGACTGATCCAGCCCCAGCTCCACTCTGCCTCAGCCCGGCTGCTGCTGCTCTGCCTCCAGCTCCCTGGGCTGCTTCTCTGGCCCCTCTGGCTCTGGTTGCTGCAGCTTTGCTCCCAAGGCAGGTCTGCTCCCTCTGGGCTGTGCTCTGGCTTTGGGGCTGCAGCTCTGCTCCCAGCAGCTCAGCCCGGGACCCCTGCTCCCCTCTTAGCTCAGCCCGGCTCTGTCTGACCCAGGCAACTCCAGCTCTCAGGGAGGATGGGACCCCCCTGGCCTCCTGCATCCCTGATGAGCCTGCCCGCCCTGTCCATCAGGCTGACCTGGAGCACTGGCCTCTCGCCATTGTTCCTGGGGACTCAGTCTCAGGCTCCTGATTTCCTATCGACCCCGCACCTTTTAGTGCTGGGAGCTAGCAACCAAACACCCCCACACTGAATGTTAGTAAGGAGGCAACAGTCCCCTTATATGTACCAAGAGTCGCCTATTGGAGAAATTGCAAAATATTTCTGTGAGCTTCTCTTTCCTCTCCATGTTTCTCTCCCTCGCTCCAAACCTGGGGAAATGCACTGTCCCAAGGCAGGTCAGAGACACGTTCGGTGATAACAGGAGTTACAGTGTGTTTGTACCTGGTTCAAGCAAGATTTGTTTGATTCTTTTGGTGGTAATAACTGTGTCTGAATTCCATTGCACCCTGTGTCTCAGGCCAACTTTTGCTGCTTTCCTGTATTGCCACGAGCTCTCATTGCCCCGGGCAGCCGAGCTCCCAGGCTGGGCTGCGCCCGCCCCCTGGGGGCTGCTCCCCGCTCTGCAGCCAGGCCATGGCCCCTGGGAGGTGCCAGCCCCAGGGCCCAGCAGGGTTCAATGGCTCCTGTGGCAAAGTTCCTCCTCTCCTCTAGTAGGTCCTGCGCTTATTGGCGGATTTCTTCCCCTCAGTGGTTTTCCCCTTGGATGAAACCCACAGTCTGGACCAACTACTCCTATGTCTGATTAGGAGTAGCGGGGCTCGGGGGGAACCCGGGCCCGCCCTCTACTCCGGGTTCCAGCCCATGAGGGCGACAGGCCATTGGAAGAAGCAGAAGCCGGCCCCTGGGAGCTCAGGCAGGTTAGTCCTGGGAGAGAGACGTTCGGACGGGACCAGGCAGAGGACCCCAGATATGATAACATCAGGAAAGAGGTGGCTGAGATAGATGGGATAGCAGTGGAAGGGAAGGTCAGAGGTCCAGTACCCTACTTTATAGTGAAGAAAGATCTCCTGTACCGTGTGGTGCAAATGCAGGAGCAGGAGATACATCAACTTCTGGTGCCCCGAAAACATCAAAAAGCCATATTGAGCCTCACCCACAGTCACTTGTTTGGAGGACACTTAGGGGTAGAGAAAACCCAGGCCAGGATCCTGCGGAGGTTCTTCTGGCCAGGAATACATGAAGATGTCAGGCGGTACTGCACCTCTTGTCCAGAGTGTCAGCTACATAGCCCTCGCCCACACTTACGGGCCCCTTTGATACCTCTTCCAATAATAGAGGTACCATTTGAGCGCATAGCCATGGATCTGATTGGGCCCCTAGAGAAGACAGCTCGGGGCCACCAACATGTGCTGGTTGTACTAGACTATGCAACCCGATACCCGGAAGCTGTCCCCCTATGCAACACAGCTTCCAAGACAATAGCTAAGGAGTTAGTACAGATCTTTTCCCGGGTTGGGCTTCCCAAGGAGATGCTGACTGATCAAGGGACACCTTTCGTGTCTAAATTGATGAAAGATCTCTGTTCATTGCTCCATATACAAGCCCTACGGACCTCTGTATACCAACCACAAACAGACGGCCTTGTGGAAATAGGACCCTCAAGGCCATGATCAGGAAAATGGTGAGCCGGGATGGGAAAGACTGGGATACCCTATTGCCTTACCTCATGTTTGCCATCCGGGAAGTTCCACAAGCCTCCACAGGTTTCTCTCCATTCGAACTACTATATGGGCGCCACCCCCGAGGCATATTGGATATAGCCAGAGAAGCCTGGGAAGAGGAGCCAAATCCTGGAAGGAACATAGTTGAGCATGTACTACAGATGAGGGATCGGATAGCCCAGGTTACACCCATTGTACGAGAACACTTGGAAAAAGCACAGGAGACCCAACGGACCCATTATAACCACCAAGCAAAGCTTCGACGGTTCCAACCGGGGGATCGAGTAATGGTCCTTGTGCCCACAGCAGAAAGCAAGCTGTTGGCCCAGTGGCAGGGACCCTATGAAGTAATTGAAGCCGTGGGAGAAGTAAACTATAAGGTACGGCAGCCAGGCCGCAGAAAACTGGAGCAAATTTACCACATCAATCTTCTAAAACCTTGGCATGATCGAGAGGCATGCTTAGTCACCCGGGAGACTCTTCCCCAGGAGGATAACGTACATGAGCAAGTAAAGATATCACCCGACTTGACGCCAATCCAAAAGATCGAGGCAACCGATATGATTAATCGTAACCGAGATGTTTTCTCTACAAAACCGGGGCGGACAACTGAGACCTATCACCATATCCGCACGATCCCTGGAGCCAAAATAACACTGAGACTCTACCGAATCCCAGCAGCCAAAAGAGAAGAAATCAAGGCTGAAGTAAAGAAAATGTTAGAATTAGGCGTTATTGAAGAATCCTACAGTCAGTGGTGCAGTCCAATTGTTCTAGTGCCCAAACTTGATGGTACCACAAGATTCTGTAATGACTTTTGCCGACTGAATGAAGTATCCCAGTTTGATGCATACCCCATACCACGCATCGACGAACTGGTTGACCGACTGGGTAGTGCCCGTTTCTTGACTACACTGGATCTGACAAAAGGGTATTGGCAGATTCCCCTGACCAAAGAAGCGAAAGAAAAGACAGCATTCTCCACCCCAGACGGGCTATTCCAGTACACTGTTCTCCCTTTTGGGTTACATGAGGCCCCAGCCACATTCCAGCACCTCATGGATAAGCTGCTGCGCCCCCATACTAGTTATGCAGCTGCATACCTAGATGATGTCATCATCCATACGCCAGACTGGGGAACCCACTTGGAGAAGGTTGAGGCAGTGCTACGCACCTTAAGGCGGGCTGGCCTCACCGCTAATACTGCTAAGTGTGCCATAGGACTAGCAGAGGCTAGGTACCTGGGATATATTGTAGGAAGGGGTATAGTGAAGCCCCAAACTAATAAACTAGAATCGATTCAAAACTGGCCCCGGCCGACCCGAAAGAAGGAGGTCCGTGCATTCCTAGGCGTGGTAGGCTACTACCGACGGTTTATTCCCCACTTCGCCAGTAGGGCAAGTCCTCTAACGGACCTGGTGAAGGCTCAAGGTCCAGACATGGTAAAGCGGACCGACGCTGCAGAGGGGGCATTTGTAGACCTTCGGACGGCCCTCTGTAATGACCCCATACTCATAGCCCCAGACTTTACCAAGGAATTTATTTTACAGACAGATGCGTCTGAGGTGGGGTTGGGGGCAGTTCTGTCACAAATGATTGGAGATGAAGAACACCCGATTCTCTACCTAAGCAGAAAGCTGCTCCCACGAGAACAGAAGTATGCAGTAGTCAAGAGAGAATGCCTCGCTGTCAAATGGGCTGGAGACGCTGCGTTATTACCTCTTGGGCCAGCGATTTACTCTTGTGACGGACCACGCACCCCTCCAGTGGATGGAGAGGAATAAGGAAAAGAATGCAAGGGTCACCAGGTGGTTCTTATCCCTCCAACCATTCCAGTTCCGTATACGGCTTAGGGCTGGATGCCACCACGGCAACGCTGATGGTCTTTCACGAGCACACTGCCTGGCGTCCCAAGTTCCCCAACCCTATGGTGTTGAGCAGAGGGGGGAGATATGTGATGGAGCAAGGCCGGATGGCTACAGGAAAGTACTGAGGAGCAGGTATGTTAGCTCCAGGCTAAGCAAATCCCTAGTACCATGGGAACCAAAATGGCAGTTGCTCCAGGCTAATCAAGGCACCTGGGGCCAATTAAGAACTTTCTAGAAGGCACCGGAGAGAGCTACATTGATTGGAGCACCTGCAGCCAATCAGGACAGGCTAATCAAGGCACCTGGTATAAAAAGGGGAGCTCACTCCAGTCTGGGGAGGAGGAGCCAGAGGAAAGAAGTGTGCATGAGGAGCTGGGAGCAAGAGACACAAGGAACTAAGAATTGAGAGGGGACTACTGGAGGATTGAGGAAAACACCATACAATCAAGCAGCATCAGACACCAGGAGGATCCTGTGGTGAGGATAAAGAAGGTGTTTGAAGGAGGCTATGGGGAAGTAGCCCAGGGAGCTGTAGCAGTCAAGCAGTGGTTACACGGAGCACTATAGAGACTGCTGGGGCCAGCCTCCGGCTCACCTTCCGTGTTGGTAGTTTCTCTGTTGGCTGCTCGTGCCCGTCTGCCTACTAGCGCAGTCTTCTGGCCCTGGGTCAGAATCTGGGTTCCCAAAGCCTTCGCAGCCTTCCTTTCTTTTTTTGTCTTCCGGGCCTTTTGGGGGGCTGAGAATAGATCCTGAGAAAACTCAGAAAACATGGGGGGTTGACATTCTCCCAATGATGAGTCACTGTCAACAGGGTCTCCACTTCCCTGCAGCCTCTCAGGGGGAAGTAAATTATCAAACCCTGGATAGTCTCTCCCAATAACTACAGGATATGGGAGTTTAGGTACAACGCCCACTGTCACCTCAATGGGGTTCCCCTGAACCTCTATCTCCACTGGGATGGTGGGTGTAAACGGGCCGACTCACCGCCGTGGCGCCTCCTGCTTGTTTTCCCGGGGAATTGGCTCTTTTTCAGCCCGGAGCGCCCTCTGCAGGCCGGTGATCCCCCTTCTTACTATCAGCCCCGTGTCCCTCCCAGGACCCGGTGCCCCCTTTACTATAATTGGGTCTCCCCCTCCCAGGGGAACCCCCACCCTACTATCCCCACTTTGCCTCAGTAGTGGCCACTGACAGTCATGGTCTAGCCCCACACCCTGGGGCAGACTGCACTATCAGCTTCCCTAGCTCCTCAGCCTGTCCCCCAGCCCTGCTTCACTCAGGTATCTAGTCTCAAGCCCTAAGCAGCCAGGCCCATCTCTCTCTGGAAGCAGAGAGAGACTGATTGCTCCTGGCTTCCCTGCCTTCTTATAATCCCTGTTCAGTTTGGGGCGTGGCCTCCAGCTGCAGCCACTTCCCTAGTCAGCTCAGCCAAAAGCCCCTTTCCAGGGCTGTTTTAAAGCCCCACCAGGCGGGAGCGGATAGCCACTCCGCTACAGTGGGGTATTGGCTCATGGCCCCATGCACACATGTCACTGCTACACGTTTGGCTTGCAGCAGCTGGCTACTTTTTACCAGCTTACCCAATATAAGGGTGATAGCACTTCCTGAGTCCACCAGTGCTGTAGTCTCTGTTCCATTTATCTTCACTGGCCTGGTATAGTTATGTGGGGCTAACGCAACGCATGCAAGGTGGATAAGGGAGCATGGGACCTCCCAATCCCCCAAGTTGCATTGCATAGGCTCTTCGGTGCTGGGACATTGTGCTGCTATGTGTCCCCACTCCCCACATGCATAACATCTATAACTATTTCTAGTCAGTCTCCCATCCTGTGGGCCAGGGGGTTTAGTCCCAGGGTTCCCTCCACTCAGGCCTATCCCTTCCTTCTGGAGTCTCTGTTGGTTTTCAGCCCCCCTCTTCCTCCACCTAGGACTCCCCAGGGGTTTGGCTGTCCCTCCTT
Organism: Mauremys mutica; assembly: GCF_020497125.1. Taxonomy (NCBI): domain Eukaryota; kingdom Metazoa; phylum Chordata; order Testudines; family Geoemydidae; genus Mauremys; species Mauremys mutica. The sequence continues at coordinate 13,828,142 of NC_059088.1, forward strand.
CCAGGGTTGGGGTTGGGTGTTTGCTACGGAAGGGGCTTTCCTTGCGTAGTTGGGTCAATTCCCTGGCTGTCATGCGTCTTTCTACGAGCGTGATCATCTCATCATAGGTGCACGGATCGTTCTGGCCTACCCATTTGCGGAGATCTGGTGGCAGTGCCCTCGTGTACCGGTCGATGACCAGAACCTCTAGTATCTCTTCCGGACTCCGGGATTCTGTTTGCAACCACTTTCGTGCGAGGTGGACGAGGTCATATAATTGGGATCATGGGGTTTTGTCTTTCCGGTACCTCCACTCATGATACCGCTGGGCCCGTACTGCGGATGTTACCCCAGATCTGGCCAAGATCTCTGCCTTCAGCTGGGAGTAGTCTGCTGCAGCTTCTTAAGGCAGATCATGGTAGGCCTTCTGGGCCTCTCCACACAGGAATGGGGCAAGGATGCAAGACCACTGATCTCGAGGCCAGGCCTCCCATAGGGCTGTCCTCTCAAAGGCCAGAAGGTATGCCTCTACATCATCTTCCCTCGTCATTTTCTGCAGCCAATGGTTAGCCCGTATGAGCCGTGTCCCATCATGCCCACAGTTCAGCTCTGCAAGGGTCTTTACCTGGCTTACCAGTTCTTGCAACATAGCTCCGTCTTGAACAGCTTGGTCCATCAACAGGCGATTAGTTTCTTGCTGCAGCCGCACTGCTTCTTGCTGGGCAGCTGCCTGGACACGGGTAGCCTCCTGCTGGGCCGCCGTGGCTTGTATCAGTGCCCGTACTACATCATCCATTGTGGTAACAAATTGTAAACCCCCTTCCCTTTTTTTTTTGTGTGTTTTTAAATCACCCTCCTTCTTCCGCCGCGCTGTGCACACCAAAGATCCCACCTCTGCCACCAGTTGTGGCAAAGTTCCTCCTCTCCTCTAGTAGGTCCTGCGCTTATTGGTGGATTTCTTCCCCTCAGTGGTTTTCCCCTTGGATGAAACCCATAGTCTGGACCAACTACTCCTATGTCTGATTAGGAGTAGCGGGGCTAGGGGGGAACCCGGGCCTGCCCTCTACTCTGGGTTCCAGCCCAGGGCCCTGTGAATTGCAGCAGTCTCTATAGTGCTACTTGTAACCACTGCTTGACCGCTACAGCTCCCTGGGCTACTTCCCCATAGCCTCCTTCAAACACCTTCTTTATCCTCACCACAGGATCCTCTTGGTGTCTGATGCTGCTTGATTGTATGGTGTTTTCCTCAATCCTCCAGTAGTACCCCCTCTCAGTTCTTAGTTCCTTGTGTCTCTTGCTCCCAGCTCCTCATGCGCACTTCCTTCCTCTGGCTCCTCCTCCCCAGACTGGAGTGAGCGCCCCTTTTTATACCAGGTGCCTTGATTAGCCTGTCCTGATTGGCTGCAGGTGCTCCAATCAATGTAGCTCTCTCTGGTGCCTTCTAGAAAGTTCTTAATTGGCCCCAGGTGCCTTGATTAGCCTGGAGCAACTGCCATTTTGGTTCCCATGGTACTAGGGATTTGCTTAGCCTGGAGCTAACATACCTGCTCCTCAGTACTTTCCTGTAGCCATCCGGCCTTGCTCCATCACACTCCTCACCCCTCCTCTCCTCACAGCTAGGGTGACCAGACAGCAAGTGTGAAAAATCTGGACAGGGGGTGGAAGGTAATAGAAGCCTATATAAGAAAAAGACCCCAAAATTGGGACTGTCCCTATAAAATCAGGACATCTGGTCACCCTACTCACAGCCCATCCGTGCCAGCCCTCCCTGGGGCACCGACTGGAACCGGGACCCTCCCTCACCTGCTCCGTGGAGGCCGCCTGCCCCCATCGCCCCTCCTGGTACGACCGAGATGGTGCACTGCAGAGCCCAGAGCAAACCCAGTGCAGGGCTGGGGCGACCGAGCTGCGAATATCCCCGTCCCAGCTGGACTGCGGCGCTGAGATGCCAGGTGGATGGATACAGGGATGAGTGTGACTCTGCCCCATCCCAGCCCCTGGGGACAGGTGAGCTCTGCTGCTAGACATGGCATGGGTAGAGCAGGAGGGGGCTGGGTTCTATCCCTGACACAGGGAGGGGAGAAGAGTGGTGACTAGTGGCTAGAGGGGGGAGCAGGGAGTCAGGATTCTTGGTTTCTATTCCCACTTTGGGGAGAGGGGTGGTCTAGTGTGCCAAAGAGGGGGAGACTCGAAGTCAGGAGTCTGGGTTCTTTCCCCAGCTCAAAAACTGCCATCTGGCTCTATTCTTGCCCCATGGGACTGGACGGGGAGGGACCTGCCCCTTCGTTCAGTCCCGGGGCCCCGCTGACAAACTCTCACCCTACTCTCTCCCTCAGTCGCCCCCAACGTGCCCTGGGTCGAGGTTTCGTGGCCGGCAGGGAAGGCAGCGCTGAGGGAAGGCGATGGGTTTACCCTGCGCTGCCAGGCTGCTGCCCTGCGGCCAGTCGCAAGGTACGTCTGGTCCCGCGGGGACGTGTGGCTGCCAGAAGCCGGGCAGGATTTACGTGTTGACAAGGCAGCCGTCTCTGACGGAGGGAGCTACGCGTGCGGGGTCTGGGTCTCCGGCCCCGGCTGGGGGTCTCTGAGCCTCTCTGCGAGGGAATCGGTCAAAGTTAAGTGTAAGTAGCGAGGGCTGGCGAGAGCCTCCTCCCTCACAGCCCCCGACACTCCTGGAGCAGCCTCATGTGCCCCTGCCCCATCTCCCTGCTTCACCGTGCCCACCTCATGAGACCCAGCCCCATATTCTACCCCTGCTACCTAATAACCAGATTTGGTTAATCCCAGTGCTGCTGGCTCTAGGCTGGGCCACCTGCTCCTCTGGGCTCCCATGGCTGGGCCCAGCAGCGACAAATTCAGTTTGTGTCCCCCCCACACCTGCCCTGGGCCCCCAGCCCCCTCTGGGCCACTGCCCATCCCCCTACCTGCCCTGGGGCCCCTTTCCACACTGAGCTGGGCCCTGTCCCCTTCCACCTTCCTGGGTGTCCAGCCGCCTCTGTGCCAGGCCCTGCCCCTCCATCTGCCTTGTGTCCCCGGACTCCTCTGGGACAGTCTCTGCCCCCCCGCCAGACCCCTAGGCCCATATAGGCCAGGCCCCGTCCCACCCCTCACCTGCCCCAGGCCCCCAGCTTGCTCTGGGCCAGACCCTTCTCCCCCCGACCTGCCTTGAGCCCCCAGACCCTTCTGAGGGACCCCTCCCCCTTATCCCCATGACACCCTGCCTCTTCTGGACCCCTTCAGCCACATGGGCCAGGCCCTGCCCCTCACCCCCTGCCCTGGATCCCTTCCCCCCTCTGGGCCAGGTCCCCCCACTCTGTCTCTCTCCATTCACGCCCCGTGTCTCCGTCTCGCCCCCCAGACGCCCCCACATGTGTCTGCATTACGGCAGCGCCGGGCACCAGCCTGCAAGAAGGGGAATCGGTGACGCTAACCTGCAATTACACCAGCAGCCTCCCCGCCCCCAACTCCTACACCTGGTACCGGGGCGGCCGGCAGCTGGAGGGATCCCGGCGGGAAATGGTGTTGAAGAACATCACGGCGGAGCAGGCTGGGGAGTATCACTGCCAGGCCGACAATGGGATCGGCCAGTCCCCGTCCGCCCCCATCACCATCACTGTGCGGTGTAAGTGCCGGGGATGTGTGAAAAGAGACCTCCGGGGTGGGGGAGGGGCTGGGGTTGTGCCTTTGTGCCGCAGGCCCAGCTCGGGAGGGTCGTTGTGGCGATCGCGGTGGATCGCGGTGGAACTCCTTACCTGAGGAGGTTGTGAAGGCTAGGACTATAACAATGTTTAAAAGGGAACTGGATAAATTCATGGTGGCTAAGTCCATAAATGGCTATTAGCCAGGATGGGTAAGAATGGTGTCCCTAGCCTCTGTTCGTCAGAGGATGGAGATGGATGGCAGGAGGAAGATCACTTGATCATTGCCTGTTAGGTTCACTCCCTCAGGGGCACCTGGCATTGGCCACTGTCGGTAGACAGATACTGGGCTAGATGGACCTTTGGTCTGACCCGGTACGGCCTTTCTTATGTTCTTATGTTCTTATCACGAGCTCACAAGGAGCTCCCAGCGCCGCGGTGGCCAGCAGGGCTAGTGCGATCCCGGGGTGCATGAACAGGGCAATCTGGAATCGAGCAGAGAGGGGATTTTCCCCTGGATCTGGCCCTGGTGTGACCGCGGCCGGGGTCCTGTGCCCAGTTCTGGGGCCTGCACTCCCAGGAGGTGCTGATCAGCTGGGGAGGGGTCAGAGACGAGCCAGGAGACAGAGTCAGGGGTTGGAAAACCTGCCCTAGGGGGAGAGACTCCAGGACTCCGTGTGTTTAGCTGAACCAGGGGAAGGGGAAGGGGGGACGTGAGCCCCGTCTGGCAGATCCTACGCGGAGAAGAGAACGTTGATCATGGGCCCGTCGGCCGAGCAGACAGAGACCCAGGGGCTGGAAGCTGAAACTAGACAAATTCAGCCTGGCAATAAGGTGCAAATGTTAAACAGGGAGGAGAATTTGCCATTGAAACAACGATCTGGGAACGTGGTGGATTCTCCGTCCCGGGGGATGTTTAAATCACACTGGGAGGTTTTGCTAAAGGATCTGCTCTCGTTCAAATGGGAATGAATTCAGGGGAGTCCTGGGGCCTGTGTCACCCAGCTGGTCCTTCTGGCCTTAGATTCTATGGCTCATCCTTCCCTGTGCCCATCACTGCCTTCGCCAGAGGTCTTGGGGAGCTGGCTGTGTGATTTAGGGGGACTGAACTGAGGGGGAGGTGAATTAATGGGATGGAGAGGACAGACTAGAATGAAGGGGGCTGGACAGCTTTGGGGGAGGGGGTTGGCCTGGACTGATGGGAGAACTTGATGGGACAGGAGTAATTGGGGGCTGGGATGATTAATTGCTGGGCAGGGGATGGACTGATGTTGGGGGAGGCATCTCCAAACTCCCCTTCCCCAGTTCACAGTGGAGCACTGGCTGGGCTCACTGTCACCCCACACCAGTAGAGGGCGGAGGGCTCAGACAGCCCCACAACACAACATCCCCAATTGTGTTTTAAAGCCCCTGGTTTGGGGGCTGAGCTGATGCTGGCCTCTCCCAGGACTCCTGGGTTCTCTCCCCAGCTCTAGGGGAAGTGGGGGATAGTGGTTAGAGCAAAGGGGACTTGTGGGTCAGACGCCTGGGCTGTGTTGTCAGACCCGTGTCCCCGTCACTCTGTCTAACCCTTGGCCTGTGCTGAAGAGCCGCTGAGACTGACCCTGCAGCCAGCGTAATGCAGCAGGCGTGAGGGGCTCTCGGGGGGAGCCTGATAGTGGGACTGGGGCCCTGCAGGACCCCCCGGCAGAACAGCGGGAGCAGGTAAAATGTGCTTAGTTGTGGGTGGGTTCAGGTGGGCAAAAATATAGGCTGTGGGAATTGGCGGGAAAACACTAAATCTTATAAACGTACCAAGAGTCGCCTACTGGGGAAATTGCTAAATATTTTGTTTGAGCTTCTCTTTCCTCTCCATGTTTCTCTCCCTTGCACCAAACCTGGGGAAATGCACTGGCCCAAGGCAGGTCAGAGACGCGTTCTGTGATAACAGGAGTTACAGTGTGTTTGTACCTGGCTCAGGCAAGATTTGTTTGATTCTTTTAGTGGTAAAAATTGGGTCTGAATTCCATTGGTAAGAACATAAGAACATAAGAATGGCCGTACTGGGTCAGACCAAAGGTCCATCTAGCCCAGTATCTGTCTACCGACAGTGGCCAATGCCAGGTGCCCCAGAGGGAGTGAACCTAACAGGCAATGATCAAGTGATCTCTCTCCTGCCATCCATCTCCATCCTCTGATGAACAGAGGCTAGAGACACCATTCCTTACCCATCCTGGCTAATAGCCATTTATGTATCGATCATATCTTCACCCACCGGTTTCTCTCGATTGGTTGGTTTTTAGCAGCGTGGGGGAATCTGTCTCTCTTGCGGGATTTGCGGGATCTAAGATTTTTGTGGCTGGGACAGGAGAGGGATGAAAATGCAAAAACCAAAGCCGGGCACTTGAACAACAGGAATGGGACAAAATTCAAAACAGTCCCGCTTAGGGCTCTGCTCTGAGGCCCGACGTGTGGTGCCCCCACTGGCGGCTGCCCCCCCCCCCCCCGGGCAGACCCAGTGCTCCCCGTATCTCAGGCCAACTTTTGCTGCTCTCCCCCATTGCCACGAGCCCTCATTGCCCCGGGCAGCCGAGCTCCCAGGCTGGGCCGCGCCCGCCCCCTGGGGGCTGCTCCCCGTTCTGCAGCCAGGCCGCAGCCCCTGGGAGGTGCCAGCCCCAGGGCCCAGCAGGGTTCAATGGCTCCTCACCCCTCCTCTCCTCACAGCCCATCCGTGCCAGCCCTCCCTGGGGCACCGAATGGAACCGGAACCCTCCCTCACCTGCTCCGTGGGGGCCACCTGCCCCCATCGCCCCTCCTGGTACGACCGAGATGGCGCGCGGCGGAGCCCAGGGCAAACCCAGGGCAGAGCTGGGGCCACCGAGCTGCAAATATCCCCGTCCCAGCTGGACCCCGGCGCGGCGCTGAGATGCCAGGTGGATGGATACAGGGATGAGTGTGACTCCAACCAGTCTCAGCCCCTGGGGACAGGTGAGCTGTGCTGCTAGACATGGCATGGGTAGAACGGGGGGGAGAGGGCTGGGAGCCAGGATGCCTGGGTTCTATCCCTGGCACAGAGAGGGGAGTGGGTCTGTGGGTGAGAGTGGGGTGGGGTTGGGAATCAGGACTCCTGGGTTCTATTCCCTCAAAAACTGTCATCTGGCTTTAGGAAATATTCTTTCCCTGCACGACTGGACGGGGAGGGATCTGCCCCTTCATTCAGTCCCAGGGCCCCACTGATGAACTCTCATTTGACTCTCACCCTCAGTCGCCCCCAACGTGCCCAGGGTCGAGGTTCCGTGGCCGGCAGGGAAGGCAGCGCTGAGGGAAGGCGACGGTTTTACCCTGCACTGCCAGGCTGCTGCCCTGCAGCCCGTCGCCGGGTACATCTGGTCCCGCGGGGACGTGTGGCTGCCAGAAACCAGGCAGGATTTACGTGTTGACAAGGCAGCCGTCTCTGACGGAGGGAGCTACGCGTGCGGGGTCTGGGTCTCCGGCCCCGGCTGGGGGTATCTGAGCCTCTCTGCGAGGGAATTGGTCGAAGTTCAATGTAAGCAGCAAGGGCTGGCGAGAGCCTCCTCCCTCGCAGCCCCCGATACGCCCCACACGGCCTCCTGGAACAGCCCCATGTGCCCCTGCCTCATCCCCCTGCTTCACCCCACCCACTTCAGCCTCGTAATCACCACGTTTGGTCAACCCCAGAGCTGCCAGGGCTGGGCCCCCCTGCTCCTCTGCATCACCCCTGTGGCTGGGTCCAGCAGTAACAAATTCAGTTTGTGTCCCCCTCATACCTGCCTTGGGCTCCCAGCTCAGTCTGGGCCCCATTTCTGTCTGGGACATGCCCTCCCATGCCCCCCCACACCTACCGTGAGCCCCCAGATCCTTCTGTGGGGCCCCCTGTCCTTTATCCCCCTGCCATCCTGCCTGTTCTCGCCCCCAGGATCCACATGGGTCAGGCCTTGCCCCTCATCTCCTCCCCTGAAACCCTTCCCCTCTCTGGGCCAGGCCCCCCCCCAACTCTGTCTCTGAGAAGTGCCCATTTGCCCCAGAGCCCCTCCCACTTGTTGAAGTGTCCTTTGCCTTTTCAGTGACAATGATCAGGGGAGGGACCCCACCAGCCGGCAGGGCTCCAATACGCGTGTCTATTAACCACACGCAGCCGCCAGGCCGAGCTACCCGCACGCACGGCTGCTTTCTAAAGCGTGAACACGGCGAGCGCCCCAGAGGCTCACCACCTATTTAAAGTGGCACCAGCCCAGGACACACAACCCCACTTTTCTCATCCTTTCCCCGGCTCCTTTCTTCCCCCATTTCCAGACATCTCTAAAGGCGCGAACATCACGGCTACACCTGCACAAAGGGGACCCTGTGAATGTAACCTGCCCCTTCAACAGCAGTGTCCCCGCTGATGTCACCTTGCCTGCTACAAGGATAACACCAGGCTGGGGCAGAGGGGGTCTAGGCATTTTGCCGCCTCAAGCACGGCAGGCAGGCTGCCTTCAGCGGCTTGCCTGAGGAGGGTCCGCTGCTCCTGCGGCTTTGGCGGACCTCCCGCTTGGCGTGCTGGGGCCTGGAGCCGCCCCTGGGCTGTGGGGGTCGCAGCCGGAGCTGGCGCTTCAAGGTGTCACAGCCAGGCATGCTGGAGAATATCGCTGTGAGGGTCAGAACCAGGTGGGGACGACTCGCTCCGCCCCCCAGCGCCCCCCGCTTCCGCCGTCACCATGGCCATCCGCAGAAGATCCTGAGAGTCCCTGGTACCCCAGGCACACCCAAGGCGCAGGCTGGCAAACCCTTGGGCTGTGGGTTCTGATCCCGCCGGGCCCCGTGCTGCCCAGGTTGGGCCACTGGGCCGGGCTGTCAGCACCCCACACCGGTGACATCAGCCCCTGTCTTCCCTCAGATTGCCACTGTCTGAGCCCCAGCCTCATGGCCTGCATTGTGGTTGCCATCCTGCTCCTCGTCCTTGTTAACTTGGGGGTTTGTTACCTGCTCGTGAGAGGCCAGAGGCAGGCAGGAGACAAGGGGGCCGCGGAAGGTAAGAGCTGGGCTGGGTGAGTGGGAACAGGGATGGGGCTGGTGCAGGGGGTGGGTGATTTTGGGGGGCTGGTAGAAGACATATGGGGAGATGGGGGGATGATGGGAGACACTTGGGAGAATTTGGGGGGTTGGGACCAGTGGTTTGGGGGGAGACAGTGGGTGATTTGGGGGGTGGAGGCTGGTGGTTTGGGGGGCTGGTGGAAGACACATGAGGTAACACAGGGCTGGGGGGCTGCTGAGACATGGGTGATTTGTGGGGGCTGGTGGGAGATGGGGAAATACAGCGGGTGGGGGGATGGTGGTCTGGGACGGCTGGGGGAGACACTTGGGGGAATGCAGGGGTGTAGCCAAGGATTTTAGTTTATGATTCATTTACTGTGTGATGTTCTGATTCATTAACATAAAGTCACTGTCTGGTCAGTAGCGGGGAGCTGTGGGGCTACAGAGGTCTAAGACTGATCAGTATTTAGCAGGAATAACCATGTATTGGAGCAGCGGTTCTCAGACTCCATTGCACCGTGACCCCTTCTGACCACAGAGTTACTGCGACCCCGGGAGAGGGCAGAACCCGAGCCCCCTCCCCCCCCAGATGGGCTCCAGAGGGGGCCACAGTCTGAGCCCTGCCATTCCAGGTGGGGCTGGAGCTCGGGCTTCAGCTTCGGCCCTGAGTCCCAGCGAGTCTAACGCTGGCCCTGGCGACCCCATTAAAATCGGGTCGCGACCCACAGTTTGAGAACCGCTGTATTAGAGCGAAGGCAGGAGGCTGGAACATGAGGCCTGTAGGCCGAGACCTGCAAGACTTTAGCTTCGCTATTTTGGGCCTCGGAGCTAAGAAACGCTGACAGACGTAAGTGAGCGAAGGAAACCCCGATGCCCCGAGATGCTGGGAAAAGAGGCACCAAGGGGCAATGTTACCAACAATCAGCCGGAAGATTAGTTTTAAATCAGAAAAATGCTGTAGCTGCACCTCTGGCTCCAGCGTGTGTCTGCACCACAGGCTGCGGGTCGTGTGTCAGTGCTAATGAGATCAAAGAGAAAATACACAACATCTAGCGAGGACCCTACCAAATTCACAGTCCATTTTGGTCAATTCCCGGCCACAGGATTTTAAAAATAGTAAATTTCAGGATTTCCGCTTTTTTAAATCTGAAATTTCACGGTGTTGTAATTGTAGAATCCTGACCCAAAGAGGAGTTGGGGGCGGGGGGTTGCAAAGTTATTATAGGGGGGTTGTTGTACTGCTACTCTCACTTCGGTGCTGCTGCTGGCGACGGCGCTGCCTTCAGAGCTCGACGCTCGGCCAACAGCCGCCGCTCTACGGCCACCGACTGCCCTCTCTGGCCAGCCAGCTCTGAAGGCAGCGCAGAAGTAAGGGTGGCAATACCAAGACCCCCCTAAAATAACCTTGTGACCCCCCTGCAATTCCCTTTTGAGTCAGGACCCCCACTTTGAGAAACGCTGGTCTCCCCATGAAATCTGTATTGTACAGGGTAAAAGCACATAAAAGATCAGACTTCACAGGGGGGAGACCAGATTTCATGGTCCATGGCGCATTTTTCATGGCCATGAATTTGGTAGGGCCCCACCTATAGAAATCGGGGGGGCTTAAGTGTCATGGGGACGCAGACCCATAAGGGAAAAGTGGGGAAACTTTCAGGTACATGCACTGAAGGTCGCTATAGGCCGACTCGCCTTATAAAAAGGGGGGGGGGCAGAATGGGGTAATTGAGCTTTATCTGGGAAAACTCCAGCGGGAACCATCCCTCTGCTGACGATCGATCCATGGGAGACCCAGCAGCCCCTCGCACTGCCTTGGAGGCTGTGAGTCCGTGTGTAGCTCTCGCTGGTGCATGGATCCATCTAGGAGTTGGACACGCGGTGACAGTCATCACTCAGCTGGTGACTTTAGAACAACTGAGCAGAGACGGGACCTTGTGCCTGCCACGGTCTGTGTTACTGGCCTGGGCCTCCCTGTGTCCCGGTGACGCTGGATCTAAACCAGGCTGAGGTGACTCTGCTGAGCGGAGATGGCAGCCGCCAGCACCGGCCCCTCACTGCTGTAATGTCACCTCACTGGCATTCACTTTAGATAAAAACAAAGGCTCCAGGGGGTGGAGGGCAGTGGTTTGGGGAGGGGGGCTCATGAGACACTTGGGGGATCCAGGGGCTGGTGGTTTGGGATGGCTGGTGGGAGAAACTAGGGCATATTCAGGGGGCTGGTGGTGTGGGGGAGCTTGAAGGAGATATTTGGGGACAATCAGGGGATCGGGGGGCTGGTGGTTCAGGGGGGCTGGTGGGAGACACTTGGGGGATTCAGGGGGCTGGTGGTTTGGGGGGACCCAGATCTAATGACAGAAACTATTTTCTCTTTCCCACGAGGTGCTGAGTTTTCCCTCGGGCCAGAGACGGAGTCACCCTATGAGGTGAGTGCAGGGTCTGTTACCCTCCCCCTGGGCCCTGCTGCCCCCTGCTGGCAGGGGTGTGTGCGGGTGCAGCCACTACTCCCCATCCCCCGTAGTGCAAATCCCTGCCCCCTGCTGGGTGGATCCGGTGATGCCTGAGTGTGTGTGTCAGACCCCGTCCTGCTACCGGCTCAGTGTCCGGTCCTGGCAGCACCCACCCCGCTGGCCCTGGGCCCGTTGAGCAGGGATCTCACTGGGTCTCTGTTTGGGCTACAGGAACTCCAAGGACCGACCCAGGATATTTACAGCCAGTTGGACTCTCTCCGAGCTGGTTCCCACTGAGCTCCGCCGAAATCCCGACCAGCCGGGGACCCCTCTGCACGTCCGGGACCTTAAACACAAAGAGAAGCCATCGCTCAACGGGGCCAGATCCCAGCGGGGGTTCACAAGCGCCGACTTTCCATTGTGCTGGGGGTGCTTGACCCCTGGCTCTGCCCCAGTCCTCAACCGCACTCCACCCCTTCCCTCAAGGCCACACCCCTACCTCACCCCTGCCCACCTCTTCCCACCCCCGAGCATGCTGCATCCTCGTTCCTCTCCCCTTCCCCCAGCCTTCTGCACCATGAAACAGCTGATTGCGGCAGGCGGGAGGTGCGGGGAGGGAGGAGGAAACACTGACGGGAGGTTGCCTGTGCATGCTAGGCACCCACCATTCAATGGAGTTGGCACCTATGCTGGGGCCAATCGGCCGTTGCTCCATTGGAATGAATGGGGCCAGACCCCCAGCTGCGGTGACATGGCCATCACTCCACTGGGGACTTCGTCTGGGAATAAATAGCACCAAAATGCAGGGATTAGGTCATTTTTTTTCTATATCAACTTTATAAAAAACAGTGGAAGTACCTGTAGCTCGTGGGAACACCCTTTACCCCCATATTCATCCTTATAATATGATTGAGTGGTATCTAATGCAAAGTTTGTCATTTCGGGTGTCTTCTGAAGGCTCATGATGCACTGAGGATTGTTGTTACAGTAATGTTATAGTAGTAACCGACTGAGTCCTGTGCCACCTTATAGACTAACAGATGTATTGGAGCATGAGCTTTCATGGGTGAATACCCACTTCATCAGATGCATGAAGTGGAAGTTTCCAGAGGCAGGTAAGAATCAGTCTAGAGATAATGAGGTTAGTTCAATCAGGGAGGATGAGGCCTTCTTCTAGCAGCTGAGATATGAACACCAAGGGTTATAGTAGTGTACAGGTTATAATTCCATGTATATAGTTATGAGGCTGAAAATGTGTCTTCATGGCTTAAGATAAGCCCCCAGCAAAAACTCTCCAAGAGCAGAGGGGCAGTTCACACCTCATCAGGGCATGGATGGGACAAACCCAGCCCAGCCTCACAGGAACAAAGGACGCTGGCCTAGGCAGCAGCAAAAGAATCTGTTAGACCCTTGAAGGAGTCACCCCCCTTCCTTGGGGCAGTTTGGGACGGCGATGAGGGGATGCTCACCTGGCTCTGAAGGGGGGAGGGGCAAAGCTAAGAGGGAAGAAAGGACATGATAAAAGGGGGAGACATTTGCCAGGCTCTTCCTCTCTCTTCCACCTACATCGACAGACTAGACACCAGCACCAAGGGACTGAAGCGCTGATCAAAGGGGAGAGCCTGGCTGCAGAGCACCCAGCCAGCCTGTGGGGAGAAGCATCTCAGTGTCTAAGGACATTGAAAGTGTTAAGATCAGCTTAGAGTGTGTTTTCCTTTTATTTCATTTGATTCCTCAAATCTGACTTGTTGAGCTTTGACTTATAATCTATCTTTATAGTTAATAAATCTGTTTGTTTGTTCTGCCTGGAGCCGTGCGTTTGGTTTGAAGCGTGTCAGAGACTCCCCTTGGGAAAACAAGCCTGGTACATACCAATTGCTCTGTTCAACTGACAAACTCATATACGCTTGCAGCATCCAGCGGGCATAACTGGGCACTGCAGGGTTGTGTCTGAGACCGGAGATGTTGGCTAGTGTCATTCGGTTGCACAATCCAAGGAGCAGCTGACATGGCAGAGGCTGTGTGTGAACAGCCCAGGAGTGGGGGTCTCACAGCACAGCAGGGTAGGGCCGGCTCCCAGAGGCAAGGACTGGAGTGACCTAGCAGATCACTGGTCCGGATAACACCAGAGGGGAACCTCACAGCCCACTAGACAAAAATCTTCGATTAACTTGCAAGTACCAAGGTGCAAAGCAGAGGAGAACTCGGGAGATTTCAAATCCCGAAGAGGAGACAAGCAGGAAATTCCCAGCTCAAGTCAAAGACAGAAGAACCCGGCATGTGACAGCAGCGATTCCCAGCCCTAAGCGGGGTTTGGGCTGCACCCGGGCTCCGTAGGGTGACCAGTCAGCAAATGTGAAAAATCGCTATGGGGGTGGGGGGTAATAGGAGCTTATGTAAGAAAAAAACCCAAAAATCGTGACTGTCCCTATAAAATCCGGACATCTGGTCACCCTAGGGCTCCGCAGCCGCTGGGGGCCGAGCAGTGGGCGTGAGCTGGTTCAGGGGGTTTCCCGGCTCCTAGAGGAGGGTGAACACAGGCCGGTTGGGGTGTTGACGGTGGAGTCTCCTCGGGTTCAGGGTCCTGGCAGCGCAGAGGGGACCACGGCTCGCAGGGACCTCGGCCGGGCTCGGTTAGAATAGCCCCCCAGGCTGCTATAATCGTCTCCAGGACTGTCCGAGGGGCTGGCGATATCCCCGGAGCGCAGGATTCCTGCTGGGGACACAGAACGACACACGGTGGGAGAGAGGGGCTGAAGACCAGCGATCACACCCCCAGCTGGAGGTGTGTGTGTGTGTGTCTGGCCCTGTGGGCAGTGGGGGGAGGAGTGGTTAGAGCAGGGGACTAGTAGCCAGGACTCCTGGGTTCTATCCCCAGCTCTGGGAGGAGAGTGAGGTCTAGTGAGTGGGAGGCAGAGCTTGGGAGCCAGGACTCCTGGGTTCTATCCCCAATGTGGGGAGGAGTCTAGTGGTTAGCGCAGGGCACTTTGTTCTGACCCCATTGCGTCGCTCTCCATCGGCTGGGCTGTCCGACATGTCTGCTAGAAACGCTCCTCATCCAGGTCTCCTGCACTGCTGCTCCTGAGCATGCCCAGGGGATCTGGGGCAGGTCCAGAACATCTGCTGGTGGGGGCAGGAAGGGCTGGGCCAGGAGGTGGAGACCAGGCCAGGAGAGGGGCTGATAGACAGAAGCTGAGGGAGGGGCTCAGTTTTGCCATTGAAACGATGTGCCCCCAAATTGTGGCTCCAACCCCTCACTCCCCTGAGCACATGGCTCCATTCACAACAAAGGGTTTTTCTTTCTGGCCACTTTGCAGCTAGTGATTCCCCAGGGGCGGGAAAGGGGGACAGCCCCCCCCAGGGTGAAACCCAACCCCTAGGGGTCAGCGCTGTCCTGGGCCCAGCCCGCAGCCCCGCAGTGCTAAGGAACCCGCAGCCCAGGCCAGGCCGCCCCTCGCTGTAATTCTGTCTGGGCCCACGTGGGGGGGACGTGGACGCGGGGCCAGGGAAGGCCCCTCTGCATGGAACGGGGCTGAGGTTCCAGGTAGGATTGTCTGTTCCACCCCACCCCCGTGCCCAGGGCACCATCGCCCCCTAGTGTCTGTGCCCCAGGCTGAGCGCAGGTCTGGGCTGAGATCTCCTGAGCAATTAGTGACCTTCCTATTCCCCTGTGGCCCAGCGCCCCCTAGTGCCGGGCTGGGGCATTGGGGCCGGTCCTGCCTGCCAGGGGAGAGCCCCTCCCCCACCCTGCTCCCTGCCCATCTCCCCTCCATGCCCGGATCGTGCCCGGCCCTGCTGAGCCAGAGGGAGGAAAGTGAAGGACTCAGACGCTGCTAAACAACCCCCTGCATGTCAGCAAAAGGGGGACGTTTGGAGCCGCCTTTCAAGGTGCTCTGGGGCCTGGCCCCCCGCTCGCCCCCATGGGGGAAACCGCAGAAATCTCACCTCCGCCCCACCCAGTGCCACTTCCCCTTTTGCCCTCCAAAGCTGCTCAGCTTCCCCTGGCCAGATTGGCTGCCGGAGCCGCGGCTGCAGGACGCGCTATAAGGTACTTGCACCTTCTCCTGCTGATGGCAGTGGGGGCTAGTGGTTAGAGCAGGGGGCTGGGAGCCAGGACTCCTGGGTTCTTTTCCCAGCTCAGTGCAGCCCCGTTGCGCCGAGTGCCCCCCAGACACACTGAGAGATGGTCCCTGCCCTCCTGTGCTCCCAGGCTAACCCAGCCCCTTGGGGTGCACTGGGGCTCAGGAGAAACAATCAACTGGGGGCAGCACACTTCATAGTGGCTGTTGGCAGAGCTCTCGCCATCCCCACAGCTCCGTGTGTGCCCCCCTCCCACCGCCTCTGGGTCAGGGACTCCCTGAAACCTCTTTCCCCTTAGCCGGGGCTCTCGGTGCCCCCGTTTCCCCTCTGCACCAGGGCCCCCCAATCTAACCCCCAGGCCAGGGGTCCTCCGAGTCCCCCATTCCCACTTCCCCCCCTACCAGCTCCCCCCATGCCAGGGGCTCAGTCTGTGCCCCCTCCCCATTGGGACACTGGGCAGAGCTGAGCTGGGGCTGGGGGCAGGGCTGGAAGGCGTCAATGGTACCCCCAGCCGGTTCCCAGATCTACCATCAATTTCAGAGCCGGCTGGAGCTGTGGCTGCTCTGACCAGATGAGGGGAGCTCTGTGTGTCCCCCATTTCCCTCCATCTGGTTGGTCGACTGCCCCCACCCCTCCAATCAATAGGTCTCTGCTCCTGGGAGCCGTGAACTCTCCCTGGCACTAAGGGGCGCTGTGCTGCAGAGGGCGGGGGCGTGTGCTGGCGGGAGCTGTGCTACAGAGGGCAGGGGGGGGCACTAGGGGGCGCTGTGCTGCAGGGGGAGTGGAGGCACTACAGGGTGCTGTGGTGCAGGGGGCAGAGTGGGGGCGCTAGGGGGCGCTGTGCTGCAGGTGGTGGGGTGGAGGTGCTAGGGGGCGCTGTGCTGCAGGGGGCAGGGTGGGGACACTAGGGGGCGCTGTGCTGCAGGGGGTGGGGTGGGGGCGCTGTGCTGCGGGGGGGTGGAGGCTCTACAGGGTGCTGTGGTGCAGGGGGCAGGGTGGGGGCCCTAGGGGGCACTGTGGTGCAGGGGGGCGGGGTAGAGGCACTAGGGGGTGCTGTGCTGCGGGGGGGGGCGGGGTAGAGGCACTAGGGGGTGCTGTGCTGCGGGGGGCAGGGTAGAGGCCCTAGGGGGCGCTGTGCTGCGGGGGGGGCGGGGTAGAGGCACTAGGGGGCGCTGTGCTGCGGGGGGGGCGGGGTAGAGGCACTAGGGGGCGCTGTGCTGCGGGGGGGCGGGGTAGAGGCACTAGGGGCACTGTGCTGCAGGGGGGTAGACGCACTAGTGGGCGCTGAGCTGCGGGGGGGAGGAGGCTCTACAGGGTGCTGTGGTGCAGGGGGCAGGATGGGGGCACTAGGGGGCACTGTGCTGCGGGGGGATGGAGGCTCTACAGGGTGCTGTGCTGTGGGGGGGCGGGGTAGAGGCACTAGGGGGCGCTGTGTTGCGGGGGGGCGGGGTAGAGGCACTAGGGGCACTGTGCTGCGGGGGGTAGACGCACTAGGGGGCGCTGTACTGCGGGGGGGTGGAGGCTCTACAGGGTGCTGTGGTGCAGGGGGCAGGATGGGGGCACTAGGGGGCACTGTGCTGCGGGGGGATGGAGGCTCTACAGGGTGCTGTGCTGTGGGGGGGCAGGGTAGAGGCACTAGGGGGCGCTGTGCTGCGAGGGAGGCAGGGGCAGACAATGCCGGTTCTCATGCCCTGAGGCCGCTGTCCCACGTCCTCCCCCTCACTTTGGTTTGCTCAATGCCCAGAGGAAGTGGCAGCGTCTCTGTGACAAAAATACCCCGGGCCGAGGCCCAGCCAGTGACCCTTGACGCGGGGGAAACAGCTGCTCTGGTGCCCTGCGCTGCTGGGAAGTGGGGGAGGAGCCTTCTCAGGGCTCTTCGCCCCCGTCCCCTAAGTTGGGGATCTGTACCTATTGGGTTTCCGGGAACTGGGCGGGCGGAAGCCCCCCACTGCTAAGGGATCCCCCCGCCCCCAGCCTAAGGGGAGGATCTACAGGACCTCAGAACCCAACTGATTTCAGGGGCTGACTAATAAAAGAACAGGGAGTTGGGGATCTGTAGCAGGGTGGACCCCTGCTCCTGCCCTGAAGGGGTTAAAAAGAGCCCTGGGACGGGGCTGTGGCTGGAGAAAGCAGCTTTAGGCTGGGCGAGAAGCCTGGGCTGACTGGGGGAAACAGGCTCAGCTGTGGCCAGGCCCCAATCAGGCCCAGCTGGCCCCTATAAGAGGCTGGGAGCCAACAGCCTAGGGAGTCTCTCTAGAAGGGCCTGGCTGCAGGGAGCTGGACACAGGGTACCTGGGTGAAGCAGGGCTGGGGAAAGGCAGAGGAGCTGGGGGGCTCCAGCCTGGAAAGCCCCAGGCTGCGGCCTAGCATTGGGCTAACAGGTACTGGGGGTTGCAGAGGGCAGCCCAGGGGTAGGCCAAGGCAGCAGGTCCAAGCCCTCCTTGCCAGTGCTGAGTGGCTGATACTGCAGCCTGCCCCAGGGCGTGGGGCTAGACAATGACTGGCAGTAGCCTGATACTGAGGCAAGGTGGGGATAGAGGGTGGGGGTTCCCCGGGGTGGGGAGACCCAGAGAGAAAGGAGTTACTGCCAGGGGCAGCACCCCCTGTAAAAGGGCACTGGGTCCAAGGAGGGGCATGGGGGCCAGAGGACAGATGGATCACCGGCCTGCAGAGGCCGCTCCAGAGCTGAACTGAGCTAATTCCCAGAAGTCACCAGCAGGAGGCGCCACAGGGGTGAGTCTGCTCCTCTACAGGGTCAAACATGAGAAGCAGCCGGGGCCTTTGACTCTGGACCGCCCCGTGCCCGGCCTGCGGCGATGCACAGCCTGACAGCAGACGTGCGTCTGGGTTCCCGCTGTGCATCTGGGGAAACTGAGGCACGGGGGTGAATGAAAGACCCTCATTCACAAGTGGGCTCAGAGTTCTGGGCTTTTCTGCTGCTCTAACCACTAGACTCTGCTCCCCACCTGGAGCCAGGGATTGAACCCAGGAGTCCTGGCTCCCAGCCCCCACCCCTAACCGATTAGAGGCATCCGGTGTGAGCTCCTGGGGGGTGTGGGTGGGGTTGTACCAAGACCTGTAGTAACAGAACCCAGTGCAGCAGGGTGTGTAACGGTTCCCCTCCCTATGTAAATGTGATGCCCTTTGCACCACGCCATGTGCGACAAACCCATCCGGCAGCTATTTCATCTGCCTTTTGGCAGGGCTAGTTAGTCAGAGCAGGGGGACTGGGACCCAGGACGCCTGGCTTCTCTCTCACCCTTGGGAGGGGAGTGGGGTCTAGTGGTTAGGGCAGGTAGCGGGTTCCCTGCAGTCTCCCCTCTAGCTGGTCTCTCTCCGCTCCAGGTGGCTGATGTTGCTCTGGGTCATCGCAGGAACTGACCAGCCCTTTGCTCTTTCCTCTGCTCCCCGGCGCCGCGGCTGCCCAGGGGTCACCATGAGGCGTCTCATCTGGCTGCTGTTCCTCCCGGGTAAGGCCCCTTCCCCTCGCCCTGAACATCTGGCTCCCTCAGAGCCCTGGGGGCAGGGGAGAAGGGAGGAGAGACCCGGCCAGGGGGTCACAAGCCCAGAGGGAGATGTTCCTCTGTGAGATTTACTCCTCTTGCATTAGATTGGTGCAATTCAATGATAGGGGGTTGGGCAGGGATTCAGGACTCCTGGGTTCTATCCCTGGCCCTGGGAGGGGAGTGGGGTCCAGTGATTAGAGTGGGGGGGAGGAACTGGGTGCCAGGACTCCTGGGTTCTCCTCATTGTACAGATGGGGAAACTGAGG
This sequence comes from Mauremys mutica, assembly GCF_020497125.1. Lineage (NCBI taxonomy): Eukaryota > Metazoa > Chordata > Testudines > Geoemydidae > Mauremys > Mauremys mutica. The sequence goes on from NC_059088.1 coordinate 13,847,068, forward strand.
CCCAGAGCCACACCATGAGCTGAACAGGGAGTTTAGTGCTGGGAATCAAACCCCGATCTCCTGAGTCCCAGTTCGGCACCGAAGCACCCGGCCAGCCTGCCCCTCACTGCCATTTCTGTCACTCTGCTGCTTCCAGGCTTCCTGTGTCAATGTGACCCACCTGTCGAGGTCCCCGAGTCCCTGATCGCTTGGACGGGGGCCTGTCTGTCCATCCCGTGCCACTATCAAGCCTGTGTCGGGACCCCCATAAGAACAAACAAACTGATCATCAGCTCCCTGGCCTGGTACCTGAACCCTGTGTATGACTCTGAGAAGAAAGATTTCAGTGGCACCATCCTGTATAAACACAACGCCGCCATCAGCCCGGCCTTCGCAGGGCGCGTGAGGTTCCTGGGGGACCTGGAGAGAGATTGCAGCCTGCAGCTGTCTGACCTGCGGGCCAGCGAGAACGGCTCGTACGGGCTGAGACTGATCATCTCGAACCCCAAGCGGAAGCAGGAGGAGAAGAAGTCGATGACTAGGATCAGTGTGAATGTGACAGGTAAGAGGGAAAGTCCTGGGCTTCCTTGTAGGAACAGATTAAAGATTCATAGCCCACCCCCCCCCCTGCTCTAACCACTCAACACCACTCCCCTCCCAGAGCTGGGGGGAGAACCCAGGAGTCCTGGCTCCCAGGCCCCCCAAACACTAGACCCGGCTCTGGTAGCAGCCATCGCTGGGGATGCAGCTCAGTGCACCTGGGATGACATCCAGGCCGGCTGTTCCTATTTTCTCCACCTCTGTCCCATCCCTTTAATGAGGCAATGACTCTCGCTAAAGTCTGGGGCTACAGCCAGCCTTGAACTCCTTGTCTGCACGAGAGCAGCACTGACCTCTGCCAGTCGAGCTAAAGGAGATGGGTCCTTACCTAGCAGAAGCAGTAGGTTGTTATCCTCTGTGCTGTTCAGCAGAGCCTCTAGCAAAACAGAACAAGGGTTTGGGTGGAAAACGTCAAAGTTTGTTCTGTTTTATGGTGTTTTTCCACATTTCTCCTGAAATATTTTACTCACAAATCTTGAATTTCACTTTTCCACTTGCTTTTTATTCCCTTTTCACCCCAAGTGCAGCACAAGGAAGGATGTCGGGGGTTGGGTTTTGTCATTTCATGTTTTCTTTCCCCCCGGATGCCCCAGGGAAAGTCATTTCAGCTCTCTGTGCCTCAGTTTCCCCAAATGAAAATCAGGGAGAATAATCCTCTGCCTATTTCCACTGTGGTCTCTTTGGGGCAGGGACTGTCTCTCGCTGTGTCTGGGCAGCGCCCAGCCCAACAGGGCCCAGATCTCACCTGGGGCAGGGACTCTACCGTAACGTACCTAATGCAGTAGGAAGAGAGCCTGTGACGCGAGCCCTTGTATCAGAGGCCTGGTGTGAGGCAGGCCCTGCTCACAGAATGTGGCAAGAACAGGGCTGATTGTGCAGAGATTCACATTGCTAAGAAGTGCTAGGCACAGAGCACTCACGCACACACAGCCCGAGATTAAGTGGTACCGAGGAAGGTACAAAAACCTTCCCCCAGGATAACGGGAACACATTGACCCCTCCTAACAGATAAGATCAGGCTGACAGTACGGAACTTGTTTATAGCAGGGTATAAGGATGTGTCTAAGGCTTTGTCTACACTAGGCACCTTTCAGCGACACTGCTGTGCCGCTACAGCCCTGCTGCTAAGAGGTGCGCAGTGTAGCCGCTGTTTGTTCGCAGGAGAGAGATCTCCTGCCGACAAAAAAAATTCCACCCCCCATGAGCAGCAGCATCTTTGTCGGCGGGATAGCACTTCTGCCCACAAAGCACTGTTCACACCTGCACTTTTTGTCGGTAAAACTTTTGTCATTCGGGGTGTGTGGGTTTTTTAACACCCCTGAATGGCAAAAGTTTTGCCGATGAAGTTCCAGTGCAGACAAAGCCTCAGAGAGAGAATCTTTGGTCAGCCGAGGGGGCAGTGGAAAGTCCCACCATGGACTGAGCTGTGTCCATTGTAACGGGCATCCATGTCTTAGTGTCCTCGTAGAGTCTGCCAGGTGCTACTATCCTGCTTTGTCGACAGTAAACCTGGCCTGGTGCCTTCGTACCTTAACGGATCTAGTGGTCATTGGGCAGTTCGCTCAAGGTGTCTGCGCAGAGCTGGGACAGCACACAGAGAACACACACACACACACACACACACGCAGCCGAACATCTACCACCACCTAATAATAAAGTGTTCTCCATAATAACTTCCCCTTTGTCCCCCTGACGCAGCTTCACCTCCAGCTCCTCAAATCCAAGCACCCGGCGAGCTCAGGGAGTCAATCCCGGCCCAGGCAGTTTGCTCCATAGCCTATTACTGCCCCGACTACCCCATAACCCTGACGTGGGTCAGTTTGGGGCATGGGACCCCTGAGCCCACCACGAGGATGGACAGTGGAAGGACTCAGAGCTCACTGACTTTCACGCCCACCTGGCAGGACCATGGGACAAGTTTAACCTGCCGGCTCAGCCCCCCGGCTGGGACACCGAGCTCCGAGAGCAGCGTGGTGCTGGACGTGAAATGTGAGTGTGTGTGTGGGGGGGGGTTGAACTGGGTGCCTCTGGGTCTGACAGCACCAGCCCCACCAGTAACTCTGGCACTGACCCATAAAGCCCTGTATGGGCTGCAGTTCCTGGGGGGCACCAGGGAGGTGGACTGGGGTCCAGGTGGGTGGAAGCAGATTGGCCAATGGGGCGGGAGCTGGCTGTATTTTGAAGGAAGGGTGGGGCCGTCTCGCTGGGCAGGGATGGGCACGAGGGTCAGAGCCAGCGCCCCCTAGAGGGGAAAGGCCCCATCCCCCGTCCCCCTGAGCCAGCCAGTCCCTGCCCTGGATGGGAGCTGGCGCCCCCTGGAGGGAAAAGGCCCCGTGTCCCATTCCCTGCCCCACGTCTGGACAGTGTCCATATCTCAGCTGTTCACCCGTGTGTTGGTTTGCTCCAGATGCCCCTCAAGGAGTCCAGGTGAAAGCGACACCCGGAGAGACCATCCGAGAGGGGGACAGACTCGTGCTGATGTGTGTAACCAAGGGCAGCAACCCCCCGGTCTCCACATACAACTGGTATAAGGACTCACAGTGGCTGCACCAGGGGCAGAGGCTGGAGTTTGAAGCCAAGGGGGACGAGCATTCCGGTTCCTATCACTGCGAAGCCACCAATGAAATTCGCACGGTCCCATCCCCAGCGCTGCGGATAGACGTTCAGTGTGAGTGTGGGGGCTGGGGCCAGACGGGAAGGCAGGGTCAGTGGAACTGCCCGAGACTAGATACCTCTGCTGAGCGCAAGGAGGGAGATTAGGAGGTTCTTCCGTAGGTGCTCGTGATGTGGTCATCAGAGGAGGTGAAATAGGCAGGGCTTGTGGCCTTAGAAAAGACAGGAACTAAAGTTAAAGGGGAATCTCCATTAGCTCTTAGCAGTACAAGGCCTCTGACACACAGTGTGACAATTCTGGTTCCAGCCAGCAGAGGGCAATGTGCCTAGTCTCTCACACAGAGAGGCGGATCTGACCCATTCCCTCCAGCAGGGGGAGTGCTTACACAGACAGAGCAGGATTCGACTTCTCCAGCATGGGGCAGTAGGGAGGTGTGTGTGTGTGTGTGTGTGTGTGCGCGCGCGCATGCGCGCACACACACACACACACAAAGGAACAATTTATTTTATTGCACTCAGGGGCAAACAGGAGAAAACCGGAAAATTTGTCATTTAAAAAATGTGACATTTCCCCTCCCCAAGTCGGCCCATTTTGAAGCAGAAGCGACTTGGCTGTTTCAAACGTTTGAAAGGTTTTTCAACCTGTCACCTCGAATTTGGTGGGTCACACTTGGTCCCTGGCGTATGCAGAAAACAACGTGTGATGCAAGAGGAACACTTGCTTTTGGGGTGAAATGTCCCAGATTGTGCTAAAAAACCCACAGACCAAAAAGCACTTTCCCTCCCCCTGCCCCCGCAGCTGTTGGAGACAGACAGAAAACTGTCACAGACAGATCATTCGTGTCACTGGACAATTGGTTTGGTTTTGTGGGGTGGGGGTGGGCCGCAGCCCGTTGAAAATCCAAATATATTCAGGGTTTTGAACGTTTCCTGAGACCGTGTGATGGGGTTCACTCGCCAGAGCGGTGCCTCCTGCTGGCCGTCTGGGGGATTAACCCCCTCCTGGTGATGTCGCCCGTCATCGTCACCACCTGCAGACCTGCTGCTCGAGTTCCCTGGGCCACTTCCCCATGGCCCCAGCATCTCCTTCGCCCTCGTCTCAGGGCCCCCCAGCCTGCTAAGAACCCCGTCCCCTCTCCTTGGGCACCCTGCAGACACTGACTGCCTCTGCTGCTGCCCCTGCAGCTTCTTTTATGTGAGCCTTGGGGGACTTGATTGGCTGTTCCATTCAGCCGCTCTGCGATTGGCTGCTCCCTGCGCAGCCTCACAAGGCTGCTTTTAACCCCTTGCTTTCCAGTGTGGGAGAACACCCCATCACAGACTAGAGATTGATTTTTTTTCATGGGAAACGTTTGGGGAGTTTTCGTTGAAAACATGAATATTTCAGATGTAACCCTCCAAAACTTCCTGAGAGAAATAATGGCCATTTCCCCAAATCAGGCAGGGCTGGGCATTGACACTGCCTCAGTTTCCCCACCGTACCTCTAAAGACAGAATTGCCCTGTGCGTCAGGTGTTCACCAGGGAACTAAGTTCAGTTTGTTCTCTGCCACTGGACTCTCTGGGTAACCTTGGTCAAGTCACTTACGGTTTCCCACAGAATAATTCATTTAAATGAGGGCCTTTTTATTCCCCAGACGCCCCAAAGGATGTGCGTGTTGAACTGGTGACCGGCTCTCCAATCCAGGAAGGGACCACGGTTGTGCTCAAATGCTCCTGCAGGGCTCATCCGCCCGTCAGCAGCTACACATGGTACAGAAACGGGCAGCACATCCCAGAACAAACCCAGCAGGAGCTTCGCTTCGACAAGATCCATCCCAACCAGTCCGGTTCCCACCACTGCAAGCCTCAGAACAGAGTCGGGATGTCGGAGTCGCCGGCCATTACAGTAGACATACAGTGTGAGTAGCCAGGGGACCAGCAGGGGGCGCTGCAGTTGGTTGGGGTATCCAGGATCTGCACTCCAGCTTGGTGGGGCAGAGTCTGTATGAATCCCAGAGGGGCAGGAGCTGTAGCCTCCCCCTAGGACCTCCTTCCGCTCTCTACAGAAGCATTGGTGTGAGCGGTGGGATCCCAGTTTGTACCTCAGCACCCAAGGTGTCTGTTCATGGGTGGGATGCTCTCCCCCTCCTGCCTCACAGAGCCCCTGCTTGGACACAGGACCTCAGCGCAATGGAGCTGGGAGTTAACACCCGGGGATGGATCCCCCGTCCTGGAGCGATGGGCTCAGGCTCTCTGCAGACTCAGGCAGGCATTGGCCATGCTTGGGGCAGTTCCCTCCTTTTTATTTCCTGCCTATAACCCCCCCTTGAACATCGAGACACACCCCGACCTGGATTCTTTTCCAGACCCCCCCAAGGAGGTACGAATCACCCTCCAAAACCCCCAGCGCATCCGGGAAGGTGACGTGGTGACACTGAACTGCTTGGTGGGCAGCAGTAACCCCCCGGTGACCAAGTACATGTGGTACAAGGATGACAGCTGGTATCAGGAGACCCAGGAAAGGGTCCTGACCTTCCCTGCCACAAAGGAGCGGTCCGGTAGCTACAGCTGTGAGGCTCAGAACGCGATCGGCTCTAGACAGTCTCCGCCTGTCTCAGTGGCTGTGCAGTGTAAGTTATCGCCTCCTGGCTTCCCAGTCGAAGGTCTCTTGGAATTTTCTCCCCAGGTGGGTTAGTTGGAGCAGCTTGGCAGAGAGGTGACTGGGACATGGGGTGATCTTGGCGGGGGGAGCTGCACTCCTTGGGGAGTGTCTGTGAGCCACTCTCTGTGCCCCCTGCCTGGTTGTGGGGTCAGGGGAAAGGGGCGCATACGTATGTTGCGAGGGCTGGCGTGTCTCATGGGAGTGCTGGGTGGGCTAGGTTGTGTCCGCAGTGAGGCAGGGGGGTTTCTCTTGCCATGGGGTGAGCCCAAGGGCGAAGGTGCATAAACGCCGGGTTCTGTCCACGGTGCAGGTGAAGGGTCCGAGGGGCGGGGGCTCCTGCTCAGCACCAGGGCGTGTCTGTGACGGGGCGGGGACGGGGGCGGGCGAAGGGTAACAGCCAATTTCAAAGCCAGCTGAGTGAGATGCGTTGGGGGAGTCGATTTCTTGACTTTTCTTGACTATTCCTTGACTTTAGCAAAGCTTTTGATACGGTCTCCCACAGTATTCTTGCCAGCAAGTTAAAGCAGTACGGGCTGGATGAATGCACTATAAGGTGGATAGAAAGCTGGCTAGATCGTCGGGCTCAACAGGTAGTGATCAATGGTTCCATGTCTAGTTGGCAGCCGGTATCAAGCAGAGTGCCCCATGGTCGGTCCTGGGGCCGGTTTTGTTCAATATCTTCATTAACGATCTGGAGGATGGCGTGGACTGCACCCTTAGCAAGTTTGCAGATGACACTAAACTGGGAGGAGTGGTTGATACGCTGGAGGGTAGGGACAGGATACAGAGGGACCTAGACAAATTGGAGGATTGGGCCAAAACAAATCTGAGGTTCAACAAGGACAAGTGCAGAGTCCTGCACTTAGGACGGAAGAATCCCATGCACTGCTACAGACTAGGGACCGAATGGCTGGGCAGCAGTTCTGCAGAAAAGTACCTAGGGGTTACAGTGGACGAGAAGCTGGATAGGAGTCAGCAGTGTGCCCTTGTTGCCAAGAAGGCTAACGGCATTTTGGGCTGTATAAGTAGGGGCATTGCCAGCAGATCGAGGGACGTGATCATTCCCCTCTATTCGACATTGGTGAGGCCTCATCTGGAGAACTGGGTCCAGTTTAGGCAGCATCAGCTATGCTTGAGGCAGCTCCCTCCTTTTTATTTCCTGCCTATAACACCCCCCCACTGAACACCGAGACACACCCTGACCGGGATTATTTTCCAGACCCCCCCAAGGGGGTACGAATCACCCTCCAAAACCCCCCGCGCATCCGGGAAGGCGACGCGGTGACGCTGAACTGCTCCGTGGGCAGCAGTAACCCCCCGGTGACCAAGTACACGTGGTACAAGGATAACAGCTGGTATCAGGAGACCCAGGAGAGCGTCCTGACCTTCCCTGCCACAGAGGAGCGGTCCGGTAGCTACAGCTGTGAGGCTCAGAACGCGATCGGCTCTAGACAGTCTCCGCCTGTCTCAGTGGCTGTGCAGTGTAAGTAATCGCCACCTGGCTTCCCAGTCGAAGGTCTCTTGGAATTTTCTGCTGCAAAATTTTGAGGAAAAAAATTATTTGTTCTTCCAGCTCAACATTTTAATTCCATTGGTGCTTTTCAAAGAGCAAAAAAATTCAGTTTTCTCCCATTAGAAAAATCGTCTTTGTCTCTCATGTTTTGGCCTTAAAAAAAAAACTGCATGTGTGGACTTTGGCATGACAGGCAGGCATCTCCACGCGCCCCCCACCCCCCTGCGCTCAGCAGCGTGTGCTGCCAGGCGGGACGGAACTGGCGGCCAGCGTGCACCCCGGTCCGATCCAGCCTTCTCCCCAGAGCCGCTTGGGGACCCTGAATGAATTGGGCGTTTTGCAGGCGTCCGTGGGACGCCGGCCGGGGAACCCAGCAGCCAGCAGGGATTGCAGGCCGGCGACCCCCGGCTTCAGGAGGCGACACGTCAGCGGGGCCGAGACAGGGCGTGACACGCATGGCCCGGTTTTTCTCCTTTGACGACATCTCTGCCCTCAAGAGCGCGGGTGCTGGGCCAGTCGGCTCAGGGGCAGGAGTGACGCTGTATTTAATGGTCAGTAGAACGCCCCGGGTGAGCGTAGGTGAAAGCAGAAGAGCTCCGACTCTCCGGAGTCCCCATCCCAGGCCGTATTATGGAGGGTGACAGAAATCGCTCTAGTGTAGGGCTTATTCTGCATTGGAAAGGCAAATCCCCAGCCTCTAGCTGGGCTGGCTACGGTGCGGGGGTGATCGCTGGCGAGTTACGTAGCAAGAGGCCATTCTGGGAGGGTGGGGGGTGGGTAGTTGTCTTCTGGGGATGCCTAGGGGAAGCGGCTCCTAGTATAGTCACCACCTGTCGGATTTCAAGGGTTGCTATCGAAAATCCGGCCGGAGTCTCGGGCGAGGACAGAAATTCGTGGCTTGTGCAGATAAGTAGTTTAGAGCCGGCAAGAGGAATTCTGTAGCACAGAACTGGGGAGTGGATTGATTTCCCTCCCCTCCCCTCCCCCTCCACCTAGGTTACAGCCAGGTAACCTTAACTCTGCCCCCTGGGGATGTGACCAGCCATCCCGACAACAGCGGGATCGTCCCAGTATTATGGACTTTGTCTTAAATGCTCAATTATCCCCACACCACACCACACCCCACCACCCACCCACAAACAAAAAAGGGTCCCAATTTTTCACACTTGCTCTCTGGTCACCTTGCCCCCAGGTGGGTTGGTTGGTTGGAGCAGCTTGGCAGAGATGTGACTGGGGCATGGGCTGACCTTGGGGGGGGAGGCTGCACTCCTTGGGGAGTGTCTGTGAGCCACTCTCTGTGCCCCCTGCCTGGTTGTGGCGTCAGGGGAAAGAGGCGCACACGTATGTTGCGAGAGCTGGCGTGTCTCATGGGAGCGCTGCGTGGGCTAGGTTGTGTCCGCAGTGGAGCAGGGGGTTTTCTCTTGCCATGGGGTGAGCCCAAGGGTGAAGGGGCAGTAACGGTGCATAAACCCCAGGTTCTGTCCACAGTGCAGGTGAAGGGTCCGAGGGGCGGGGGCTCCCGCTCAGCGCCAGGGCGTGTCTGGGACGGGGCGGGGAGGGAGGCGGGCGAAGGATCACAGTGAATTTCAAAGCCAGCCGAGTGAGGCGTGTTCGGGGGAGACAGTTTGTAAACAGAAACCTGCTCCCAGCCGGCACGAGGGCTCCGCTCACGCGGTGCGAGGAGAGACTGGCAGAGCCCAGTGGGCGGCAATGGGCCGGATCCCCGTTGGAGTCAATGGGGCCAGACCCTCAGCTGGTGTCTGGGGTTACAGCAGGGGGGCTGGGAACCAGGACTCCTGGGTTCTCTCCCTGGCTCTGGGAGGGGAGGGGGGTCTAGTGGTTAGAGCAGGGGGGGGCTGGCAAATGTGACTGGCAAATGTGACTCAGCCCCTGCGCTCTCCACTCCCCCACATCCTGTGTGTCTTTGCCCTGGGCTCCCTGGGCCGTGCTCCAGCCCCGGATGTGGGTGACTGTGGCGGGTGCTGGGCCCCAGGTGGGACGTCACAAACGTGTAGCAATCGCCTGGCCGCTGCCGGAGGGGAGAGCGGCTGAGCGCCGGTGGTGCTGCCCGGAGGCCTGCCCGGGGCGAGCTCGTCATGTGGGGCCCTGCCCTGCCCTTCCTCTGCCTCCTCATTGGTGAGTGTCCACCTGGCGCCTGGGGAGAGAACCCAGGAGTCCGGGCTCCCAACCCCTCCGCCCCTGCTCTAATCCACTAGACCCCACTCTGCTGGCAGCAGTGAGGAGAACCCAGGAGTCCGGGCTCCCAGCCCCCCTGCTCTAAAACACCAGACCCCACTCCCCTCCCCGCGCCTAGGACAGAACCCAGGAGTCCGGGCTCCCAGCCCCCACCCCCTCCACTGTAACCCACTAGACCCCGCTCCGCTGGCAGCAGTGGGGAGAACCCAGGAGTCCGGGCTCCCAGCCCGCGCCCCCTCTGCTCTAATCCACTAGACCCCACTCCGCTGGCAGCAGTGGGGAGAACCCAGGAGTCCGGGCTCCCAGCCCACTGCTCTAAACCACCAGACCCCACTCCCCTCCCAGCGCCGGGGACAGAACCCAGGAGTCCCGGCTCCCAGCCCCCACCCCCTCCACTGTAACCCACTAGACCCCGCTCCGCTGGCAGCAGTGGGGAGAACCCAGGAGTCCGGGCTCCCAACCCCTCCGCCCCTGCTCTAATCCACTAGACCCCTCTCCACTGGCAACACTGCGGGGAACCCAGGAGTTCGGGCTCCCAGGCTCTGGGGACAATCCCCTTGTACTAAGTGACAGATGGGGGGAGCTGTGGGCACGGCGGGCTGTGACCCGAGGGGATTGTGTGTGTGTGTGGGGGGGGACGATGGCCCCTGGCAGGGAGAGCAGCAGGGAGGGGGTTGGGCAGATCTCCCCAGAGAAGATGCGGTCGAGCTCCTGCTGCTGCCACATCCCCTTGTGCAATCCCCAGGCTGGGAGCAGGGACAGGGAAGTGTCTCAAAACGTCCCTTTCGCTTCCTCGTCGCTGCTGAACCCCAGCAGACGCTGCCCAGGGGGGTCGTGAGCACACCCGGCTCCCCCGCACAGAGTGGCCATTCCCCACCCCTCAGCCCCCACATATCCACAGCCAGAGCCCCCCACAGCTGGGCAAGGAAACTGGGTACTGCTCTGTACAGCAAGGGGGGCTGTGGGTCAGAGCTGGGGGGTGGGGAGCCCAGGGCTGGGCTGGCGGGGGCTGCGGGTCGGGAGTGAGGGGCACCGGCAGAGCTGGGGGGAGCCCAGGGCTGGGTTGATGGGGGGGCTGTGGGTCGGGAGTGAGGGACACCGGCAGAGCTGGGGGGAGCCCAGGGCTGGGCTGACGGGGGGGCTGTGGGTCGGGAGTGAGGGGGCCTGGGGGGAGGGCTGCAGTGGGGGCGGAGCAGAAAGAAGCCAATTGAATTGCAGCTGAACGGAGTTTTTGGGGAGGGAATTTCCTTGGGTTTTTGATCGTTACTGAGTAACCCCCCAGGGAACTGCTGCGTTACTGGATCGGCGGGGCGGGGACCAAGGGGGGGCTAGGGCGTCGGGGCGTTGAGGGGGGCAGGGGACAAGGGGGGCACAGGGGCAGACGCTCGTAGAAGTGGGGCTGGAGCTGAATCACGCCCCGTTTCCTTTCTCTCCGCAGCAGACGCCGTCTCCGCCCAGGCACAGGGTGAGTGAAGCCGGACGGAGCCGAGCCACGGAGAGCGGGACTGCGGGGGGGGGAGGCCCCGCCACATAGCACAGGGCTCAGCCCCTCCAGCAGGGGGCAGCAAACACACCCACTCACCTCGCTCCCCGCAGCCCAGCGCCCCCGGCCGAGCCCCCCCGCCCCGCTCCGCACAGCCCAGCGCCCCCGGCCGAGCCCCCCCGCCCCGCTCCCCGCAGCCCAGCGCCCCCTGCCGAGCCCCCCCCGCCCCGCTCCCCGCAGCCCAGCGCCCCCGGCCGAGCCCCCCCGCCCCGCTCCCCGCAGCCCAGCGCCCCCGGCCGAGCCTCCCGCCCCGCTCCCCGCAGCCCAGCGCCCCCTCCCGAGCCCCCCCCGCCCCGCTCCCCGCAGCCCAGCGCCCCCTGCTGAGCCCCCTCATCCTGCTCCCCGCAGCCCAGCGCCCCCGGCCGAGCCCCCCCCGCCCCGCTCCCCGCAGCCCAGCGCCCCCGGCCGAGCCCCCCGCCCCGCTCCCCGCAGCCCAGCGCCCCTAATGCCGCGCTGCGCTATGGGGCTCACAGCCGCTCTCCTGCAGAGCCGTGCGGGGATTGCTACCAGATCCAGACGCCCGTCATCGTCGGCCTGGTGCTCGGAGACCTAGTCTTCACCCTGCTCCTCATCGCCGGGGTGTATCACTGCACCAAACGCTGCGGCAAACCCAGGGACAACAGCGGTGAGTGTTGGGGGGGAGATGCCCCAACCCTTCCCCCCCGCTGGGATCCCCCCCATGCCACCCCCTCTGCCACTGCCAGGATCCCCCCGGCCTACTGCCCCCCACTGCCGGGATCCCCCCATGCCACCCCCTCTGCCACTGCCAGGATCCCCCCGGCCTACTGCCCCTCCCCCACTGCCGGGATCCCCCCCATGCCACCCCCTCTGCCACTGCCAGGATCCCCCCGGCCTACTGCCCCTCCCCCACTGCCGGGATCCGCCCGTGCCACCCCCTCTGCCACTGCCAGGATCCCCCTGGCCTACTGCCCCTCCCCCCCTGCCGGGATCCCCCCCATGCCACCCCCTCTGCCACTACCAGGATCCCCCCGGCCTACTGCCCCTCCCCCCCTGCCGGGATCCCCCCCATGCCACCCCCTCTGCCACTGCCAGGATCCCCCCGGCCTACTGCCCCTCCCCCCCCGCCGGGATCCCCCCCATGCCACCCCCTCTGCCACTGCCGGGATCCCCCCGGCCTACTGCCCCTCCCCCCCGCCCGGGATCCCCCCCATGCCACCCCCTCTGCCTGTGCCCGGTTCCCCCCGGCCTACTGCCCCTCCCCCCCACCGGGATCCCCCCCATGCCACCCCCTCTGCCAGTGCCAGGATCCCCCCGGCCTACTGCCCTTCCCCCACTGCCGGGCAGGGGCGGCTCTAGAAATGAGGCTGCCCCAAGCAGCGCGGTGCGCTGCGCCGCCCTTCCCCGGTCCTGCGGCGGGTCTCCTCTTCCCGCGGCTCCGGTTAAGCTCCCGCAGGCATGACTGCGGCAGCTCAACCGGAGCCCGGGACGAGCGGACCTGCCGCAGGCATGACTGCGGCAGGTCCCCCGGCCCAGCCTGCCGCCCCCCCGGCGGCAGGGGACGCCCCCTAGATTTTGCCGCCCTAGGCACCAGCTTGTTTTGCTGGTGCCTAGAGCCGCCCCTGCTGCCGGGATCCCCCCCATGCCACCCCCTCTGCCACTGCCAGGATCCCCCCGGCCTACTGCCCCTCCCCCCCTGCCGGGATCCCCCCCATGCCACCCCCTCTGCCACTGCCAGGATCCCCCCGGCCTACTGCCCCTCCCCCACTGCCGGGATTCCCCCCATGCCACCCCCTCTGCCACTGCCGGGATCCCCCCGGCCTACTGCCCCTCCCCCCCTGCCAGGATCCCCCCATGCCCCCCCCCCTGCCTCTGCCGGGATCCCCCTGGCCTACCGCCCCTCCCCCCCGGGATCCCCCCCATGCCACCCCCTCTGCCAGTGCCAGGATCCCCCCGGCCTACTGCCCCTCCCCCCCTGCCGGGATCCCCCCCCTGCCACCCCCTCTGCCAGTGCCAGGATCCCCCCGGCCTACTGCCCCTCCCCCCCGCCGGGATCCCCCCCATGCCACCCCCTCTGCCACTGCCGGGATCCCCCCGGCCTACTGCCCCTCCCCCCCCACCGGGATCCCCCCCATGCCACCCCCTCTGCCACTGCCGGGATCCCCCCGGCCTACTGCCCCTCCCCCCCACCGGGATCCCCCCCATGCCACCCCCTCTGCCACTGCCGGGATCCCCCCGGCCTACTGCCCCTCCCCCCCCACCGGGATCCCCCCCATGCCACCCCCTCTGCCACTGCCAGGATCCCCCCCGCCTACTGCCCCTCCCCCCCACCGGGATCCCCCCCATGCCACCCCCTCTGCCAGTGCCAGGATCCCCCCAGCCTACTGCCCCTCCCCCCCCAGCCGGGATCCCCCCCATGCCACCCCCTCTGCCACTGCCAGGATCCCCCCGGCCTACTGCCCTCTCCCCTGCTGCTGGGATCCCCACCAACCTGTGTGCCCCACATCACCCCCTTCCTCACTGGATCCCCCCATGCCACCCCCTCTCCTGTTGCCGGGATCCCCACCCCCTGCCCCGCCGCCATTTCCCCTCCTCCCGACTCAGACTGGCTGTTTGCTAACGGATGCTCTTTGCTTGTCTCGCTCTGTAGAAGACCAGAAGGTTTATATGAACATGCCTGGAAGAGTCAACTGACCCTCCCCCCCCCCCCAAGTACCTAGCTGATCCCACTCCTGCCACCATCCTCGCCACCGGGGGATAGACATTCTCCGCTGATACCAGCGCTTCCTTGCCCCAACACATGGGACACGGGGCCTTTCCCCTCTGGGGGCGCTGGCTCCAATCCAGTCCCAGGTCGGGGGACTGGCTGGCTTGGCGGCAGAGGGGGTGGGGTGAGAAATGGGACACGGGGGGTGCCAGGTGCGGGGGGAGCTGCTGTGGTCAGGGATTTGGGGTGCAGGCAGGTGGACTCTTGGCTCCCCACTGCCCCCTGCTGTTGGGTGACAGAATCACAGGCCCTAGCCCCAGCTTGGGTGCAGCCGGGGGTTCCCAGTTTCATGGCCAATCCCAAGGGCTTTCCCCAGTTTGGGGGTGAATGTAAAGGCAGTCGATTTGGGGGCTCATTCCCCTTTGGGGGGTTGTAATTTAGGGGGGCTGAGCCCTGGAGGGGGGACTCTGGGATCAGCTCAGGGGGTGCAGAATTTAGCTCCATTCCGAGCAGGGGAAGGGCTGGATCGGTGGGGGAAACACTCCGATTGCCAGAGGGACACCCCAGATCTGGGGGGGGGAAGCTGGTGGGGGCTCACATTGGGGGGCAATGAAAGGGAGCCAGTGAGCTCCTGGGCTAACGCTGAGGGAGGGCCAACTTTTGGGGGTGCTACCCAGCCACCCCCAGGGATGGGGGGAGGAAACACAAGACACCCCCCCTCTGCCCCCACCCGACCCCCATCAGCCCCAAGCGTCAAAGGATTTGGAGCTAGAAGCCACCTCCCTGCTTCTCTTCACCTTTCCCATTAAAACAAATGGGGCCTGTTTATTTTGACTCCAGTGGTGCTTTATTGCGACTCCCTGCAGCCCGGCGCCCCCTACTGAGCCCCCACCCTGTTCTCTGCAGCTCCAATCCAGCCCCAGGGCAGCGACTGGCTGGCTCTCAGGGGGGTGGGGAATGGGACACCGGGTCTTTCCCCTCTGGGGGCACCGGCTCCCATCCAATCCCAGGGTTTGGGTCTGGCTAGCTCAGGGGTGCAGGGAATGGGACACGGGGCCTTCCCTCTCTAGGGGGCGCTAGCACTTTAGCCATCTTAACTACAGGCATGACTCAGCCGGTGTTGAGATGCAGCCACCTCTGGGGCGAGGCAGCGGGGTAACAGCCGCACATAACACCTCATGGTGATGGCTCACCAGGTGCTGAGATAGAATCACAGAATACCAGGGTTGGAAGGGACCTCAGGAGGTATCTAGTCCAACCCCCTGCTCAAAGCAGGACCAACCCCAACTAAATCATCCCAGCCAGGGCTTTGTCAAGCCGGGCCTTAAAAACCTCTAAGGAAGGAGATTCCACCACCTCCCTAGGGAACCCATTCCAGTGCTTCACCACCCTCCGAGTGAAATAGTGTTTCCTAATATTCAACCTAGACCTCCCCCACTGCAACTTGAGACCATCGCTCCTTGTTCTGTCAACAGATGCGTCTGCCTCTGAGGAAACTCTCAGCAAAAAAGCTTTATTAAACTTGAAATCGTGCCAAGCACTTCCACACGAACAGAAACAACAAATCTGAGAAATTCCTGGCCGAAAAAACGTTAACGTGGAAATTGGCCCAATAGCTTTAACCAGGAAAAAAAACGGCAACTCAGAAACCTCCGTCAAAAAACCTTTAACACTGACCTAGGGCCAGTGATAGCAACCGGAATGGAATAGAGAAAAAACTATGATCATTCACAAGCTAAACATTTCATTTAAATAGAAACAGGACAAAGAATTTCCATAAAGCAAAAAAGCAACTTTGGAAATTTCCAGCCAAAAAACTTTGTGAACATCAGCCCAAGAACTTTAACGGAAAAAAAAAAAGCAAGTCAGGAAATTTCCAAGCAAAAAAAAACGTGGCTAACGTTGAAATTGTACCAATAACGTCGGTGAAGGAAAAACGACTAAGAAAATTCCCTGGGGGAAGACGTTGTTAAAGCTGAAATTGTACCAATAACGTTGAGGAGAAAAACCAGCAAGGAAGGAAATTCCCAGTCCAAAAACTTTGTTAAGATCGAAAAACCACGACCAGGGTCGGGGTCTTTGTGACCCCCTCACCCGGACACAAGCAGGGCACTTGAACTGGAGATTAAATGAGTCCAGCAGAGAGGAAATGCATCTCTGAAGAACTTGGCGCCTGTGGGAGCTTGCGGCCCCCACCCCGCCCTGGCCCTGCCCCGGCCCTGCCCTAACTCCGCCCCCTCCCTGCCCCTATTGGACCCCTCCCCAAATTCCCACCCTGGCTCCGCCCCTTCCCTGAGCGTGGCGCATTCCTCCTCCTCTCTCCCAGCGCTTGCCGGGCGAAACAGCTGTTTTGCGGCACAAGCACTGGGAGGGAGGGGGGAGAAGCAGGACGGGGCAGTGCGCTCAGGGGAGGAGGCGGAGGTGAGCTGGGGTAGGGAGGCGGGTTGGGGGAGCTGCTGTTTCCCTGTCGGTGCCCCAGCCCCGGAGCACCCACGGAGTCGGCGCCTATGCGGGGTGGGATCAACGCTGCAGATTGAGGGGGGCTGCATGTTTGCACGGAACGGTGCTCAGAGCGGGTGGCACGGAGATAAACAACGCAGGCTGCATGGATTCGACACCCTGGCACCAGCCGCTTGGGTGCAGAGCGGGCATGGGACGGAGACGGGGCATTAATAATTGGCTCCCGACTTCTTCAGGTCACTGTAAATATCCAATCTCTGACCCTGGAGCTCCTACAAGAGGAGAAACGGAGAGCGTCAGAGAGGGCTCCTGGGAGCCAGGACTCCTGGGTTCTACCCCAGCGTGGGGAGGGCAGTGGGGTCTAGTGGTTAGAGCAGGGGGACTGGGAGCCAGGACTCCTGGGTTCTACCCCAGCGTGGGGAGGGCAGTGGGGTCTAGTGGTTAGAGCAGGGGGGACTGGGAGCCAGGACTCCTGGGTTCTACCCCAGCGTGGGGAGGGCAGTGGGGTCTAGTGGTTAGAGCAGGGGGGACTGGGAGCCAGGACTCCTGAGTTCTATCCCCAGCTCTGCCACCAATTCAAATCACATCCTGATCTGTGCCTTGGTTTCCCCATCATATCAAACAGGGCTAATGCTATTTTCCCTGCCCCCTCCCTGTGCAGGGTCTGGGAGGGTAAGTGATGGTGCCAAGGATCATTCGTAGCAGTCAGGAGCCGAGATCCCTGCCAGCTAGTGGCTGTAACTGAGGGCAAATCCCCAGGCACTCTGGTCAGTGCGGGGCCCTGACACGTGGCTGAGACAAGGCCGGTCGTGATACATTGTGGGGTCGAGGGGCGGGGGCCAGTGGAAACAGCAGGTCCTGCTCACCTGGTACGGCGACTCCATCTCAGTGGCGGGGGGCTTCTTGACCTCCGCTGGGGGGAAAGAAATGAACGTCCGTCTGTGCGTGCAGGGGGGGATCAGGGACAAACGGACACAGAAAGAGCAGGGCCCATCCTGCCAGCAGGTGGCAGCAGAGACACTCCCTCCCATGCAGTCCCACTCAACCCTTCTCGCTGGGAGCCCCCACTTTTCCTGGGTGTCCCTGGCCCCCTCCCCAACCCCATCCCCTGGCTGCCCCCGATCCCTCCCCCACCCCAATCCCGGGTGACTCCCAACCCCATCCCCTGTGCTCCCCCAAATTCCTCCCCACCGCATCCCCTGGGTGCCCCCCATTCCCTGTACGACCCCCAACCCCATCCCCTGTGCACCCCCCAAATTCCTCCCCAACCCCATCCCCTGGCTGCCCCCGATCCTTCCCCCACCCCATCCCCTGGGTGACTCCCAACCCCATACCCTGTGCTCCCCCAAATTCCTCCCCACCCCATCCCCTGGGTGCCCCCCATTCCCTGTATGACCCCCAACCCCATACCCTGTGCACCCCCAAATTCCTCCCCAACCCCATCCCCTGGCTGCCCCCGATCCTTCCCCCACCCCATCCCCTGGGTGACTCCCAACCCCATACCCTGTGCACCCCCAAATTCCTCCCCACCCCATCCCCTGGGTGCCCCCCATTCCCTGTATGACCCCCAACCCCATACCCTGTGCACCCCCAAATTCCTCCCCAACCCCATCCCCTGGCTGCCCCCCATTCCCTGTACGACCCCCAACCCCATACCCTGTGCACCCCCAAATTCCTCCCCAACCCCATACCCTGGGTGCCCCCCATTCCCTGTACGACCCCCAACCCCATACCCTGTGCACCCCCAAATTCCTCCCCAACCCCATCCCCTGGGTGGCCCCCCTTCCCTGGTTGACCCCCAACCCCATTCCCTGTGCACCCCCCAAATTCCTCCCCAACCCCATCCCCTGGGTGCCCCCCATTCCCTGTACGACGCCCTACCCCTTAGCGTGTGCAGCCCAAACTTCTGCCCCTACCCCATCCCCTGGTGCCCCCCTTTCCCTGTATGACCCCCAACCCCATACCCTGTGCACCCCCCAAATTCCTCCTCAACCCCATCCCCTGGGTGCCCCCCATTCCCTGTATGACCCCCAACCCCATACCCTGTGCACCCCCAAATTCCTCCCCACCCCATCCCCTGGGTGTCCCCGATCCTTCGCCCACCCCATCCCCTGGGTGACTCCCAACCCCATACCCTGTGCACCCCCCAAATTCATCCCCCGCCCCATCCCCTGGGTGACCCCCCGTTCCCTGTATGACCCCCAACCCCACCCCCGGTGCCGTACCCTGTGCGCTCCCCCGGAGGTGGTGGATCTTGCCAGCCAGGCAGTAGACAGCCAGAGCGATGAGCAGCGTCAGCAGCAGGTCCCCCACGACCAGCCCCGCGATCAGCCCCCCGCTCAGCTGGGGGCAGCCAGTGCAATCTGGGCAGGGGGCAGAGAGAGAGAGATGGGCATCGAGCCAGGGATCTGTGGGGTACGGGGGGGGAGGAGAGAGGGGGGAGGAGGGGCAGGATGTGGGGGAGGAGGGGGAGGAGATTGGGGAGTGGGGCGCAGGGAGAGAAGGAGAGGGGGGTTGGGAGCAGCGGGCCAGGAGGGGTGGGGGTTGAGAGAGAGAAGGCAAAGGGGGCATGAAATGGAGGGTAGCCAGCTGGGGCAGGAGGCTGAGACCAGAGTGGTGGGGCACGGAAGGGCTGTGGGGGCAGGGAGGGGGTGGGGGAGTAGAGATGCAGGGGGGCAGGGAGGGGAGGAAAGCAAGTTGGGGGGCAGGGAAGGAATATGGTGTGGGGCAGGGTGGGGGAGTAGAGGCAATGGGGGGCAGGGAAGGGGTGGAGGAGTAGAGATGCAGGGGGGCAGGGAAAGAATGGGGTGTGGGGCAGGGTGGGGGAGTAGAGGCAGTGGGGGGCAGGGAGTGGGGAGTATAGATGCAGGGGGCAGGGAAGCAAGCTGGGGGGCAGGGGCAGAATGGGGTGTGGGGCAGGGGCACTGGAACAATTTGCACAGTGGGAGTGTGGGGGGCAGCTGAGAGCCACTGAACCAAACTGGAAACCCCCTCAAGCCAGAGGACGCGGCCAGCCCCCAGCCCCCCGAGTTCCAGCCCCTAGGTGTGGGGCGGCTCCTCACCTCTCTGTGCGTTAACAGAACCTGCAAGACAAAGAAAAGGATCCTCAGTCTAATGGGTGGGGGGAGGAGGGGGCTGGGAGCTGGGAACCAGGACTCCTGGGTTCTCTCCCCAGCTCTGGGAGGGAAGTGGGAGCTAGTGGTTAGACCAGGAGGCAGGGGTGAAAGTAATTTACAGGTACTGCAGGAATCCTGAGGGGGCGTGGCCTCACCAAGAAGGGGCGTGGCCTCTCAAGATTTAAAGGCCCTGGGGCACCAGCTGTGGCTGGGAGACCCAGGGCCTTTAAATCAACCAGGGGCTCCCAGCTGCAGAGGTGGCTGGGAGCCCCCCCTGGGGCTCAGGGGAAAATTAAAGGGCCCGGGGCTCCGGCCACCGGGGAGAACCCCAAGCTTTGCCGGGCTGGGGCAGGGATTTAAAGGGCCCAGAGCTCCTGCCATAGAATCATAGAATCTCAGGGTTGGAAGGGACCTCAGGAGGTATCTAGTCCAACCCCCTGCTCAAAGCAGGACCAAACCCAACTAAATCATCCCAGCCAGGGCTTGGTCAAGCCTGACCTTAAAAACCTCTAAGGAAGGAGATTCCACCACCTCCCTAGGGAACCCATTCCAGTGCTTCACCACTCTCTGAGTGAAAACATTTTTGCTAATATCCAACCTAAACCTCCCCCTCTGCAACTTGAGACCATTACTCCTTGTTCTGTCATCTGGTACCACTGAGAACAGTCTAGATCCATCCTCTTTGGAACCCCCTTTCAGGTAGTTGAAAGCAGCTATCAAATCCCCCCTCATTCTTCTCTTCTGCAGGCTAAACAATCCCAGTTCCCTCAGCCTCTCCTCATAAGTCATGTGCTCCAGCCCCCTGATCATTTTTGTTGCCCTCCGCTGGACTCTCTCCAATTTATCCACATCCTTCTTGTAGTGTGGGGCCCAAAACTGGACACAGTACTCCAGATGAGGCCTCACCAGTGCTGAGTAGAGGGGAATGATCACATCCCTCGATCTGCTGGAAATGCCCCTACTTATACAACCCAAAATGCCATTAGCCTTCTTGGCAACAAGGGCACACTGTTGACTCATATTCAGCTTTTCGTCCACCGTAACCCCTAGGTCCTTTTCTGCAGAACTGCTGCCCAGCCATTTGGTCCCTAGTCCCTGCCGCTGAGGGGAGCCCCCGAGCCCTTTAAATCCTGGCCCCAGCCCGGCCTCCAGAGCCGCGGCCGGGATTTAAAGGGCTCTGGGCTGCCCACAGCGGCAGGGAGCTCTGAGCCCTTTCAATCCCCGCCGTGGAAGCCGGTGCGGTCCAGCACGGCGTACTGGCTCTTGCTGGTATGCCGTACCATACCAGACCGGCTTACTTTCACCTCCGCCAGGACTCCTGTGTTCTCTCCCCAGCTCTGAGAGAGAAGTGGGGGCTAGTGGTTGGGGGGGATGGCCAGGAGCCAGGACTCCTGGGTTCTCATCCCAGATCTGCCCCAGACTGCTGTGTAAATTGGATTATTAGCACGAGGAGGCGGGCAGGGGAGGGAATCGCTCTTATGGGCCATGGGGCTGTTGGCCGAGCCGAGCGGTCGAGCTCCGCGAGGTCCGTTTCCAGACGCCTACGGCTCCCCGGCTCGCTTATCGCTCCCCGGCGCACCTTGATCCAATGCCAATGTTCCCTCCCCAGCCATCTGCGCTAACATCCGCCTGGGACGGACACGGCTCCAGCTTCACTGTGAGACCTGGGGCAAAGTCCCTTCCGAAGGTCCTATCTGCGAGACTGTCCTGATCTCAGCTCCCCCGGGTCGATCCGGAGTCACCCCTGACTGCAGCAGGGGCAGGGCTGGGGTCTGATCTCAGCTCCCCCCGGGTCGATCCAATGTCACACCCTGACTGCAGCAGGGGCAGGGCTGGGGTCTGATCTCAGCTCCCCCGGGGTCGATCCGGAGTCACCCCTGACTGCAGCAGGGGCAGGGCTGGGATCTGATCTCAGCTCCCCCGGGGTCGATCCGGAGTCACCCCTGACTGCAGTGGGGGCAGGGCTGGGGTCTGATCTCAGCTCCCCCGGGTCGATCCGGAGTCACCCCTGACTGCAGTGGGGGCAGGGCTGGGGTCTGATCTCAGCTCCCCCGGGTCGATCCGGAGTCACCCCTGACTGCAGCAGGGGCAGGGCTGGGATCTGATCTCAGCTCCCCCGGGGTCAATCCAGAGTCACTCCTGACTGCAGTGGGGGCAGGGCTGGGGTCTGATCTCAGCTCCCCCGGGTCGATCCGGAGTCACCCCTGACTGCAGTGGGGGCAGGGCTGGGGTCTGATCTCAGCTCCCCCCGGGTCGATCCAATGTCACACCCTGACTGCAGCGGGGGCAGGGCTGGGGTCTGATCTCAGCACCCCCGTGTTGATCCGGAGTCACCCCACGACTGCAGCGGGGGCAGGTCTGGGGTCTGATCTCAGCACCCCTCTGTTGATCCGGAGTCACCCCCCGACTGCAGCGGGGGCAGGGCTGGGGTCTGATCTCAGCTCCCCCGGGTCGATCCGGAGTCACCCCTGACTGCGGCGGGGGCAGGGCTGGGGTCTGATCTCAACTCCCCCGCATTGATCCAGAGTCACCCCTGACTGCAGCGGGGGCAGGGCTGGGGTTTGATCTCAGCTCCCCCGGGTCGATCCGGAGTCACCCCTGACTGCGGCGGGGGCAGGGCTGGGGTCTGATCTCAACTCCCCCGCATTGATCCAGAGTCACCCCTGACTGCAGCGGGGGCAGGGCTGGGGTTTGATCTCAGCTCCCCCGGGTCGATCCGGAGTCACCCCTGACTGCAGCGGGGTGACTGTGAGACCTGGGGCAAAGTCCCTTCCGAAGGTCCTATCTGCGAGACTGTCCTGATCTCAGCTCCCCCGGGGTCGATCCGGAGTCACCCCTGACTGCAGCGGGGGCAGGGCTGGGGTCTGATCTCAACTCCCCCGCATTGATCCGGAGTCACCCCTGACTGCAGCGGGGGCAGGGCTGGGGTCTGATCTCAACTCCCCCACGTTGATCCGGAGTCACCCCTGACTGCAGCAGGGGCAGGGCTTGGGTCTGATCTCAGCTCCTGCGGGTCGATCCAATGTCACACCCAGACTGCAGCGGGGGCAGGGCTGGGGTCTGATCTCAGCTCCCCCAGGTCGATCCGGAGTCACCCCTGACTGCAGCGGGGGCAGGGCTGGGGTCTGATCTCAGCACCCCCGCGTTGATCCGGAGTCACCCCCCGACTGCAGCGGGGGCAGGGCTGGGGTCTGATCTCAGCTCCCCCGCGTTGATCCGGAGTCACCCCTGACTGCAGCGGGGGCAGGGCTGGGGTCTGATCTCAGCTCCCCCGCGTTGATCCGGAGTCACCCCTGACTTCAGTGGGGGCAGGGCTGGGGTCTGATCTCAGCTCCTATGTGCTATCTGTGCAGTGACACACACACACACACACACACACACACCCCGCAAGTGTTTCCGATCAGTTTGCCTGGCCCTAGCTGCTGCAGGCCCCACCCGTGGTCAGTTTCACAGCTCTGGTTTCTCTGCTTGAGGCCTGCCCCTGCTCTGTGTTTGTACTGGGGGACAGCAGGATCCCGCCCCCCAATCTCCCTCTTAGGCTGTGTCTAACACCCTGAGGTCACCATGCCACTGGGGCACCGTACCAATGACCCCTACGTATCATAGACCCCTGGGGCTGGCACCAGGACTCCTGAGTTCTCTCCCTGGCTCTGGGAAGGCAGTGAGGTCTAGTGGTTAGAGCAGAGGGGTTTGGCGCCTGCTCTCCTGGGTTCCATTGCATTAATGTGACCAGGGTGTGCCAGGGCTGAGGCGGCCGGAAGCTCGAGTCTTGTGGCTGGGTATTTTTAAGCACGTTATGGCTGGAGATTGAAGGAGGAAGGATACAGAGAAGTGTGGGGGGAGGGGAGACCCATAAGTAGGAGCCTGAGCCCCACAGGGCACCCAGACAGCTTGTGCCCCCCCCACACTTCCACTGCTAGCTCCATCTGTGACATCCCATTAACATCACTCAGCCAAGGGAAACTGAGGCACAGATAAGGGTAAGGGACTTGATCAAGGCCCGGCATGGGTGGAACCCAGGAGCCATGGCTCCCTGTCCCAACCCCACACACTCCTGCTCCTAGCTGGCTCCCAGCCTCCCCTGCTTTAGCCACTAGACCCCACTCTCCTCCCAGAGCCGGGGAGAGAACCCAGGAGTCCTGGCTCCCAGCCTCCCCTGCTTTAACCACTAGACCCCACTCCCCTCCCAGAGCCAGGGAGAGAACCCAGGAGTCCTGGCTCCCAGCCTCCCCTGCTTTAACCACTAGACCCCACTCCCCTCCCAGAGCCAGGGAGAGAACCCAGGAGTCCTGGCTCCCAGCCTCCCCTGCTTTAACCACTAGACCCCACTCCCCTCCCAGAGCCAGGGAGAGAACCCAGGAGTCCTGGCTCCCAGCCTCCCCTGCTTTAACCACTAGACCCCACTCCCCTCCCAGAGCTGGGGAGAGAATCCAGGAGTCCTGGCTCTTAGCCCCCCTGCTCTAACCACTAGATCCCACTCCCCCTCCCAGAGCTGGGGAGAGAACCCAGGAGTCCTGGCCTTGCCCGTCCCCTTCGTGTTGCTCTTTGCTGAGTCTCTTCTTGGAAAGGGGAAGCAGCAGGGGGTGCAGAAGGGGAGGCCCTGGGGGGAGAGGGGGTTGGGAAGCCCACAGCAGAGGGTGGGCAGGGTGGAGGAGGAGACAGGACCCTGCTGGGACCACCATTCCTGCCCCCAATACCCCCCAGCCCCGGAGGGGTCCCCAGCATCCCATGGGCATCCACGGGCAACGCTCCTCTGGAGTGCTGGGGGGCTGTTGCTTGGTGGGGGAGTCTAGGGGGGCTGGGATATAGCTGGGGGGCTGTGGGGGAGGGGATAGATCTGGGGGAGCTGCAATGCAGGGGAGGTTTGGGGGAGCTGTGGCGGGGGGTCAGACTCACCCAGCAGTGCCCAGGCCAAGCCCAGTAGGGTGTGGAGGGGTGGGGGGCCCGGAGGTCCCATGGTGCTGGGGTGCGGAGGTCTCTGCCGGGCGCTGGGGTCCCTGCGGGAGGGGCCGGGTGCTGGGGACGGAGCCAAGCGACAGCACGGACAGGAAACCCTCGAAAAGAGGAAGGGATGCGGCCGGGGGGAGGTGGGGGAGCGAGAGACCGCAGTGCACAGCCCGCCCCTACCACGGCATTAACTACTGCCTCCCCACTGTGCCTGGCACTGCACCTCCCCCATCGCACTGCAATCCTCTGCACCCCCGCCCCACTGCAACCCACTGTACTGAGCATCGCACCCCGTGCCTCCCTGTACTCCACTGCGCTGGGCACTGCATCACTGCACCGGTCACTGCGCCCCCAGACTGTGCCTGGCACTACACCTCCCCCTCCTCACCTCTGCACCCCCGTCTCAGTGCAACCCACTGTACGGGACACTGCACCCCATGCCTCCCTGTACTCCACTGCGCTGGGCACTGCATCACTGCACCTCGCTGCACCGGTCACTGCGCCCCCAGACTGTGCCTGGCACTGCACCTCCCCCTCCTCACCTCTGCACCCCCGTCTCAGTGCAACCCACTGTACGGGGCACTGCACCCCATGCCTCCCTGTACTCCACTGCGCTAGGCACTGCATCACACCTCAGTGTGCCCCATGCCAAACTGCACAGGGCACTGCACCCCTGCACCCCACTACACTCCATGCCTCACTGCGCCCTCCCTGTGCTGAGCACTGAATCACCACACTACACTATTCACTGCACCCCCATGCCTAATTGCACAGGGCACTGCACCCCCACACCGCACTGCAAGGCACCGCACCACTATACCCCACAATCCACACCCTACTGCACTGCACCAGTCACTGCATCCCCCATCCCCACGGAACTTCACCCCCTTGCCCCTGCACAGTGCTCCACTGCATCCCCCCACCCCCACTGAACCCCACTCCCACACTGCACCTCACTGCACCCTCACACTTCACTGCTCCCCCAGACACCCCATTCTGCCAAGCACTGTCCCCACACACCCACTGCGCCTTGCATTATTGTACACCCCTCCCCCCGCTGCCCCAGAGGAGGCGGAGCCTAATCCAAGCCCCTCCCCATTTGGGAACTGAGCCTGGTCACCGGAAACCTGCAGCCACTTCCACGCCCACACCCCTCCCCCGTCCGTGGCACGGGGAGGGGGGACAGAGGAGAAAGGGTGTGAGCAG
Organism: Mauremys mutica; assembly: GCF_020497125.1. Taxonomy (NCBI): domain Eukaryota; kingdom Metazoa; phylum Chordata; order Testudines; family Geoemydidae; genus Mauremys; species Mauremys mutica. The sequence continues at coordinate 13,872,549 of NC_059088.1, forward strand.
TAACACACCCACTAGTGCTAAAGCGTGTGTGAGGTTGCACACAGCCACCAGTACACGTGCAAAATACCTGTCGGTGCATGCGAAAAGCAACGCACCCGTGCTACATGCACATGGAGCCCGGCACAAAAGCACCACACGTACGGGAGAGAAACAAATGCCCACAGACGCACATACACACACAATGTGTTTGAGCTAATACACACATAATGGCAGGCAAAAATACACACCCCTTATGCACAAGGCACACACACCAGATGCCCACACCCCTCCTGCACAAAATGCACACCCCCAATGGATGCAAACACACATCATCGGTGCACACACCTTCAGGAACAAATGCATGCACCTGCCAACACAAACAGATGCACACAAGTGCAAAACAGTGCAAAAATGCACACCCCTTTGTGCACAGATGCCTCTGCAAATATACACACACATATACTCACAAAAATACCCCCCCAGGGATGCACGCACACATCTTCTTCACAAAGGCACCAAGAAAACTGCATGTACACATCCCCCTCTGCAAATGCACAACACACAAATGAATGCACCTGCCCACCCAAACGCCTGTATGGCAATGCACGTGCACGCACACACACAAAGTCGTGCACCAAGGCATAAATACTTGCCTCTGCAGCCTTATCTTACCAACGCACGACCACAGCCATGCAGCTATAGCAACGCGCTGGGACAGCGGGGCACTTTTCTGACATTTTGTGGGAATGTGGTGGGTGCCTCAGTTTCCCCTCAGTGGTGCATGGTTCCCCAGGTGGTGGGAAAAGGTTGTTTATGTTGGAAAATTATAGTGCTAATGAAGCCTTTCTGTATTAGGCCTGAGTAAACCAAAGTTATGTTATGCTTGTCCAAACTGTGTTGGAAAGCTTACAGAACTCATTAGACTGAAGGCCGTGTATCTACCTAAGTCAGCTATTTCGCTTATCAGTTTTGTTTGGCTCCCCAAGTATATGTTGGCTCCCCAAGTGTATGCAGCTGTGTTCACATGTATGCATCCAAAGTATCTAGTACAAAGGGTCAACGGATGTATCTTGTGTCCCCTTCAGAATGACAAATGTATCCTCAACAGCTGTATGTCTCTTGTAGCCCCCACAAAATGATATATGTATCCTGCGTATCCAATTATCCCCTAATAGATGCATGTACAGGTTCTACAGGTCAACCAAATGACGTAGACAAACGTAGGCTAAGTTGTTTGTTTCGGGGTATAAAGGTAGGCCCATCTGGCCATGTAAGGTGTGTCTCTCTCTTTGGCACGAGCCGAGATGAGAGCACCCGCTCAGCTGACCGATCAATAAAGATAATGGTACTCGTCTCTCTGATCCTCCGTGCCTCCTTGGTGTAATTGGGTAAGCTCCGGGGAGAACGGGCCCTTTTGGCTAACAAATGGCACCCCAGATGGGACTTCTCTCCCTGTTGGGGGCGCTGACCGGCGGCCGAGGACGGCTCAGGAGAGTGGCCACCTTGAGCTATTGGTTTGCTCAAGCTCCGGGTCGCCGCAATCGGCCGGGACGGCTACGCCCCCTCCATAGAGAACTCCAAACGACACGGAGGCAAGACAGTACCAGAAGAGGGGAGTCCACCTGCCAGACGTGGCCACTCCGGGCGTGGTAAGTGCGTTACCTCCTGGGTTTGAGGATTAACGCCCCCGAAGAGTGAGGGTTGGGACCTTGGGCCCCTAATGGTAAAGGAACCCACAAATAGGAAGGTGAGTGTGGGTAAAAGCTTTCTGGTTAAGGTACCTAGGTTCAGACACGGCTAATGAATAATTCCATTAACTCCACGAGTCCGTGGGCCGTGCTGAACAATTACTGGGACTTAGAGCAGCCCCAGGGCTGGCTTTTCTTTTTGGTAGGGGTACTTTTGTTTCTTGTTCTATTGGTATGCTGGAAGCCAAAACTGTAATCGGGTCTAGGAGCGTGTGAACCCATCTTCTCTCCCCCCCCCTTCTTTTCCGTGTGGGTAAGGGACAGTCTAAACATTCCACCTCACCCCCTAAGGGTACCCCAGCATATTATATGTACGTACATTATGGTTCTAAAACCTGCAGGTATTTAGAGAATTGGAATCTTTATACGCGTGAAGATCCATCTAAACAATGCCCATTAAAAGGTACCTTTAATCTAGATAAGATCATATATCTCAGAGGAGCTTTTAATCACCAAAGAAAAGCCTCTGACACAGTGTGAGCAATTTGTCTAGAAACGGGTTAATTTAAAACTCAGCTTCGCCCAGAGATAAAAAGAGAAAGTTGTTTTATGCTCAAGGTCAAGCAAACCAAAGGCAGTACAAGTTACAGAACTGAGATTACATTTGCAAAGCTTAACTGTTTGGTGAGATCCAACAGTCTGACTTTGTGACGGATGCCGGTGCTGGTGTGGCTTGGTGACACTGGAGAAGCCAGAGGTAGCTGACCTGGACTAGAATCTCTGAAAGAGACACCGCAGGAGATTCCAGGGTGTAAAAGAACAGCCTTCCCAAGAGCGGAAGCATGTTGGAAATTCTGAACAAGCTATATACAGGATAATCTCCCGTCCACCTATTCCCCTTTTCTGAATGTTATATACAGACGTGGCCAGTCTGGATATGTGTAAGTATGGGGCATTCGTATTTTTTATGAGTGATGTGGAAGCGTTCCCAACGCTCTCCATTGTTGTTTTATCATTTTAATGAAGCTTTAAAATTTGGTTATATGGTGTATTTTCTCTATCCTCCTGCAACGTCCTGCAGTGTCAGTTTGATCACCTGACATGAGGGATAATTGGTAACAGAAATTTGTCACAGTTTGGTGAGCAATAGAGAATGGGGGAGCCCTGCAGAATTTACACCATCTATTTGTTTTACCCTTGTTGTTTTATGTTTGTTTTATTTGGTTCTGTTGGTGTTATATGTTGAGGATTGCATAATTAAAGGTGTGCCCATTCTCAGCTGCAGTAAGTCTGAGAACTGGAGAAGGGTTTAGCATTCCTCTCTCCACCCTGGTTGACCAGGAAGGGTGGCAGGTGAAAGGATCTACCCCCAGTCGTAGCAGGACTGGGCAATAGAGTAGTTGGAGAAAAGGAAGCCCTGGCTAAGCAAGTACCAGTCCTTCAGGGACTTGTTAAAATGTAACCATTCGTGCTCAGCATATGCCGTAACAGCAGTGTGTTTGCTACAAGAGGCAATTAAATAGTTAACGCCAGTGGGCCATGCGTTTTGCCCAGGTGGCAAGCCTCACGAGGGAGGACTCGGGTCGTCTTGTGAATAAAATGTTTTAGGAAAAAAAAAAAAAAAAAACCAGAAGGGTGGGGGCAGAAGCCCATGAAAGAAACGGTTCAGCGCCAAAAAAAAAAAAAAAAAAAAAAAAAAGGATCGGGCCCAGGCGGCCAGGCAACAGACAGAGAGCTTGGAGAACAGGTTGGAAACTTTTGAGGGTCTAGTGGAAGGAAGGAGAAAGTAAGTGTAAGCATGGGGATTTCAAATACTCAGAATGATATTTGGAATGGTGATTTGAATTGGTAAGTGGCTGTTGGAAGACAGGCAAGTGATTTAAGGGAAGGGCAAGTGATTTTTAAAGGAGAGTGAAAAGTTAACTCTGTAGTTGCTGGAGGGAATAGTAGTTGAACTTTGTAAAAATGCTAAAGAGAAAAGTTCTTGGTGTTTTTTTTAAATGTTTGTAAATAAATTCAGGCAAAGAAATTATTAGATTGTAATCATTTGGCTATGAACAATTTTGTTGAATTAGCTGAAGAATGTATACAGTGCTATGTAAATGAAAATTTATTAGGCTCTAAGGCACTATAAGTGGTGATGTTTTCTTTCAGTGTTTAAAAGCAGGAGTTAAAAGTAAAAAGCAAGCCAGAAAGCATCTGTATTAATGCAAATTATCTAACTGATAAGGTAAAAGCCACTGAAATCTGGGCTGTCTATGAAACACATATAAGACAATATGGGATAATTCCCTTGTTTTGCCTGAAATCAACAAGGGTATTTGTATATTTTAAGCAATAATTGACTGCCCAGAAGGGGTAGACCTCTGTTTTGGTCTTTCAGATAATCAAAGAAAACTAATGCCAGCTGAACAGCATTCAACGTATCGTGATTTACTGGCAGAGTAAAAATTAAGTTTTGTGTTCTATGTTCTGTCTTGTGGTGTTTGTCTTGTAGCCAAATTGTTGTGATTAATATTTTCATGGGATGGTCTGGTTTGAAATAAAGCAGAAGGCTTGAATTGAAATGCAGATATTTGTTTTGTTCAACTTAAAATACAAAGTGTTTGGATACATCAGAAAAATGTGATATACTAAAGTCTTATGTATTTTCTTAAGTAAAAGAAAAAAACTGCATTGGCCAAACTGCATACTAACAGTCTTTGGAAGCAAGGACATAAAAAGTTAACCCACTCCCCATATTGTACATGGGATCCTTCTGGCTACCTCAGATTTCTAGCCAGAGGGCTGGGGATGGTGGGAAGCTATTGAACTAGAGCTTGTATTAAATGAACTCATCAAAGTGGGTGTGCTTGTCCTGGCTTGTTGTTCCAAAGCTCTGTAATAAGGTTATTTTAGTAGAAGGGTATATGTGGCATACATTAAATAATAAGACTAATGTACTGTATAACAGCAATGTGTATGTGTTCATTGTTAACAAAAGGTGTATAAGTAAAAAGTAAAAGTTTCCTTTGTAGGTTAAAAAGGGAAGCCAAAAAGGGGAAAAGGAAAAAGAACGAGTTAAATGAGAAAAACTTTAACTAGCAAGCTCAGTCCAAAAAAAAAAAAAGAGATACACTGACTTCGTTCAAGGACACTTGGCTAACAACCAGAAAAGGGGGGCTGTACAATCTGCAAAGACACTAATGCAATGTGTTAGGTTTCCTTTTTACACAGGTAAAGACGCACTACCCGAAGACCCTAGCAGCCCTGCCACTCCATGGAACGAGAAGACCGGATCAATGTGAAAGACCTCCAGCGAAAGACTGCTTTGGCTCCATGCTGGAACGGCCCTTATTAAGTCCTGCTGACTACCAACACCGCTGTGATGTGCCAAAGACTGATTGCTTGGACCCATGATTCTCACTGCAAAAAGACCCGTCCACATCAGGAGAACTCTCCTATATGATTAGCCTATTCTTTCTTCTAGTTCAACTGTGCTTCTGGACAGCAGGGAAAAAGGACAAGGTGACGTGCTAGCTAACCTCTCCCTTGTCCGCTGACAGACCTACTGTGCCTTTGAACTTTTCTAGAAGAATCAAAAACCATTACAGGGTGATGTGCTGATAATCTCTCCCCTGTAAAATGCTAAACTACAATTGTTTTGGGAAAGAAGAAAAAAACACTCACTCCACTGACATTGCCAAAGTCCAGGAATTCCTGACTAAAAAGGACATTGAGAACTGACCCTGGTAAAGAAACAAAAATTCTACACTGGCAGGAAGAAACTTGTGGGATCCTGTTTGGAAATGTGGTATTAATTGAATTTTGGGGTTTATTCTACAGGCTGCGCCCTGTGTTTTGGATAAATCCTTTAGTATGTATTGCCCTCCCTAATTGGATTTTAAATGACATTGCCTTTATCCAGTTTTCAGATCACTTTTACATACCCAGATTGCTCACAAGGGGCTGCCATTAGATTAGCACAACAAAAAGCCTGGGTTATTTCCTATAGAAGGAAAGGGAATTGACCAGATCCCTGTGGGCTGGGGCCAATAGTGTAGCAGCCATTTGGAATATTCTTAAAGGCCAAGAACATAATAAGAAATTGGGCCGACTAGAAAGGGCCACTAGCCTTATTTCTGAAGTTCAGCTAACCCAAGTATAGGCTGAAGTTGGTGAGTTACATGTCATTTCCACCCTTAGTTCTATAACCCAGAAGTTACTGACAGAGATGGTATTGAATATCACTGAGGCTGGGAAGGTATTGCAGTGGGATCTAGTATGTTTAAAATTTCAGGATTTCCTCGATGACCAGCTGATGGCCATTTGAAGTGATCTTGAGCACCAGACTTGACCCACTGCCCTTACAGACATATCAGGAGTACCATCTGATCTGTGGTCATGGAAACATATTTGGACACTTTCTGGATGAAAGTGTGTACATTTACAGTGCTCCTTCCAAGCATATGGACCGGTTAGGGTGGATGTGGGCTCCCACATACCGAATCCTGCCGGGTCCATGGGGAGGATGCATATGGGACTAAATTATTCACCGAGGCATCTGGGAAATTAAACCATTAAGTATGCCTACCTGAGTTATAGTCAGTGCCCCGATCCCTTAGTTGTTAAATGAACAAGGTTCCACTCTTTCGTCCATGCATTCATTCCTGGGTTGGGGGTGACTAAGCTTAAAAGAGCAGTTGTAAATATTTCTGCAGAGCTTCATTGCTTTTTGGCCTCAAAGTGTGAGAAAACTCAGCCAAAAGGTTTGGTGAGTATTCTCAAAGGGGGGAGTTGTTGGAAAATTATAGTGCTAATGAAGCCTTTCTGTATTAGGCCTGAGTAAACCAAAGTTATGTTATGCTTGTCCAAACTGTGTTGGAAAGCTTACAGAACTCATTAGACTGAAGGCCGTGTATCTACCTAAGTCAGCTATTTCGCTTATCAGTTTTGTTTGGCTCCCCAAGTATATGTTGGCTCCCCAAGTGTATGCAGCTGTGTTCACATGTATGCATCCAAAGTATCTAGTACAAAGGGTCAACGGATGTATCTTGTGTCCCCTTCAGAATGACAAATGTATCCTCAACAGCTGTATGTCTCTTGTAGCCCCCACAAAATGATATATGTATCCTGCGTATCCAATTATCCCCTAATAGATGCATGTACAGGTTCTACAGGTCAACCAAATGACGTAGACAAACGTAGGCTAAGTTGTTTGTTTCGGGGTATAAAGGTAGGCCCATCTGGCCATGTAAGGTGTGTCTCTCTCTTTGGCACGAGCCGAGATGAGAGCACCCGCTCAGCTGACCGATCAATAAAGATAATGGTACTCGTCTCTCTGATCCTCCGTGCCTCCTTGGTGTAATTGGGTAAGCTCCGGGGAGAACGGGCCCTTTTGGCTAACATTTACTCTTTGCAGAAAGCCGGGTGTGGCTGACACCGACCTGCCTGGGCCCCACACCCATGGAGCCTCTGAGAAGATAATGGCCATACCAACTGCCTGGACATTTGGCACCTAGCAGCTAATACCCGTGGATGGACCCCGCAGCAGGGAGCCAGGAGGGTCTGACAAGCCGGAGAACAAAGGGCTGAGGAGGGGTCTGGTGGGGTTGTTACTTGTGGGGTGCTGGAAGCGAGAAGCGTCTGGACTGGAGTTACAGCTGGGTCAGAGGACTCCAGACTGACCCAGATGGACCAGGCCGTAACTTTCTGTTCTTGGCGTGACGCAGGGGGGTGGAAGACTCCGAGGTTAGGTCCCAGGAGGCGGTGACGCCAGGTGGTTGCTCCTAGTGTGTGTGTGTGGGGGGGGAAACTGACACGCTGACGGGGGCCTCCCCAGGGCTGGCCCCCTGGATCTGTGACACGTGCACACGCGGATCCGTGCAAAAATGCACACACCCCCCGACGCACCGAGATGCCCGCTCAGCTCCAAGCGCACATGGGCAAGCGCACGCCCACACGCTCCCGCAGCGACGTGCAAGCAAAAATTCACGCACGGGCCGACAGCGACACACGCATGATAGACCCCTGCGCGTCCCACCTGCAGGACCTGCTCCCACCCACTCCCGCCTTTCTTCCATTTTCATCCCAGAAATCTTCGATCCTGCAAATCCCACAAGAAAGACAGATTCCCCCACACTGCTAAAAAAACCAGCATAAAGCCGGTGGGTGAAGATATGATCTATATAAACAGAATTCAGACACAATTTTTATCACTGAAAGAATCAAACAAATCTTGCTTAAGCCCTGTATACTTTCACTCCTGTTATAAGAGACAGGAAATCTCTTTCTATCCCTCGCTTAACCTGAAGTATGAAAACTTTCATTTAAAACCAGGCAGACTGGCTTTGCATTGCTGAGATTCTCTTTCTGCCAAACGGATGGAAGATTTCATGTGTTCCTGCAAATTGCTGCAGTCTAGGGTATTTGCCCACCAGCAACAAAGTATATTTCACCCACCCCTACTATTATGGCAGCGGGTCCTACTGAACCCATGAGATCCAGTCCCACTGCAGGGCTCTCCTGTGGATCCGTGACATGCATGCACACGGATTCGTGCAAAAATGCACCCCCTCCATGCACCAAACTGCACACTCAGCTCCAAATGCACAGGTGCAAAAGCCTGCCCACATGCTCCAGCTGCAACATGCAAGGAAAAATGCATGCACAGGACCAGAGACCAACAACAATGCATGCATGATTCCTCACTCACACACACATGCTGGCCCCAGTGCCACCTGCTCTACCCCCCAGGCCCCACTCCCCTCTTAGACCTGGGGACAGAACCCAGGAGTCCTGGCTCCCAGCCCCTCTGCTCTAACCCACCAGATCCCCTGCCCCTTTCCCAGGGATAGAACCCAGGAGTCCTGGCTCCCAGCCCCTCTGCTCTAACCCACCAGATCCCCTGCCCCTTTCCCAGGGATAGAACCCAGGAGTCCTGGCTCCCAGCCCCTCTGCTCTAACCCACCAGATCCCCAGCCCTTTTCCCAGGTATAGAACCCAGGAGTCCTGGCTCCCAGCCCCTCTGCTCTAACCCACCAGATCCCCCTCCACTCCCTGAGCCAGGGACAGAACCCAGGAGTCCTGGCTCCCAGCCCCTCTGCTCTAACCCACCAGATCCCCCCCTCCCTTTCCCAGGGATAGAACCCAGGAGTCCCGACGCACAAGTCCTAAAACCCCAGCAGAGAACTCCCAGAGTTGCAGGCGACAGGAGACAGCAGCGCCACCTGGTGGTTGGCTGCGATAGCGCCGATCGCAGAGCAAACCAGACCCTTGGGAGGGTTACCCAAGCGGGGCCATTCAAATCCCCTTTCCCCGGGGGCAGCAGCTAAACTCCCCAGGGACCCCCCCCCCCACACTTGGCACGCAGCCCTCTCTGGCTGGAGCACAGGCCCCGCCCCGACAGGTGAGTGAAAGAATTGAAGCGACTCTCACCCCAGGCTGTGTTATGTTTAACAGGCATGGGGCCAGGCGACCCCACCCAACAGCGGGGCATCGCAGTGGGGTGAGGATGATGGGCCATCTGGCATGGCTGAGACAGAGGGCTCAAGCCCTGGGCTGGGAGCCAGGACTCCTGGGTTCTATGTGAGCTCTGGGAGGGGAGTGGGGTCTAGTGGTCAGAGCCAGGGGAGGTGGATGGGAGCCAGGACTCCTGGGTTCTATGTGAGCTCTGGGAGGGGAGTGGGGTCTAGTGGGCAGAGCCAGGGGAGGTGGATGGGAGCCAGGACTCCTGGGTTCTATGTGAGCTCTGGGAGGGGAGTGGGGTCTAGTGGTCACAGCCAGGGGAGGTGGATGGGAGCCAGGACTCCTGGGTTCTATGTGAGCTCTGGGAGGGGAGTGGGGTCTAGTGGGCAGAGCCAGGGGAGGTGGATGGGAGCCAGGACTCCTGGGTTCTATGTGAGCTCTGGGAGGGGAGTGGGGTCTAGTGGGCAGAGCCAGGGGAGGTGGATGGGAGCCAGGACTCCTGGGCTTTATCCCTGGTTTGGCTACTGCCCCCTGCCCCAGGCGAACAGGCTACAGGTGGAGGCCCCGGCCGGCCTCACACCGCAGCTTTCTGTGGGCCCAGCTGGGGACACCCTCTCCCTGCACTGCGACCAGCTGGGGGATTCCTGGGCACCCCCAGCCAGGAAGCTGCACAGGGCCTGCGGCAACTCTGATGCCAACCGGGGGGGCAGGGGAGGACGCCAGGGGCCCAGGCAGGGGGGCCACGCCCAGCGTCCCTGAAATGCTGCTGGGCTGGAGGACCAGGAACTTTCTCTGCCTGCCGAGGATCAGGCCCAGCTGTACGAGAATTGGACCCAGTGACACCTCCCCCCACCCCCCCAGGACCTGGCCTAGCTCTGCCCAGTGAACGGCTCAGGCTCTTGGCAGACTCAGGCAGCGTCGCTCCCACCTGGCACAGTTCTCCCTCCTCTCCCAGCACTGGGCTCAGGCTCTCGGCAGACTCAGGCAGTGTCGCGTGTCCCCGGGGCAGCTCCCCAGACTTTTCAGCTTTTCTCCCCACTGGCAGGGGCTCGAAGCAGAACTGTATTGTTAACTGACGGCTGAGATTCCGGAGCCGCCCCCCAGGCCAGATCTTCCTGCAGCCGGGGCTGGGGGGGGGGGAATGTGTGTTTCTTTTAACTGCTCTTTTTCACTCTCACTTCCTTCAGCTGGGAGAGGGGGAGGAAGCAGCTGCGGGAGATCCCCCCCCCCCCCCGCACCAGGGAATGAGCCCCGCTAGAGAATTGCAGTGTAGGGTTGTGGTGACACTGGGGGACCCAGGCCTGAGCTCTCCTGCCCCCCCACCGCTCCTCAATCCCCACCCACAGCCCCTAGATAGCCCAGCCCTGGGCTCCCCTCAATCCTAACCTGCAGCCCCCTGCCACACGAGCCCTGCCCCTCCCCACCCGGCTCTGCTGGTGCCCCTCAGTCCCCTCCCCCCACCTACGGCTGCGTGACCAGGAGCCCCATCTCCATTTGGGGAGGTAGCCCCAGGCCCTGGGCACTGCATGGGGGGCTGTGGGGGAGGGGGTCCAGAGTCTCATGCTCCCCCCCCCTCCCCCAACTCATCCCATCAGCCCAGGGGAGGGTGGGTCTCTGGCAGCGCTTGTTGCTGCAGGAGGGAGCTGGGCGCTGGGGCCTGGCGTTCTGGGGAGCCCCTGGGGGCAGAGAAGAGGGACACAGGTGCTGGCAGCCCCAGGGCAATCAGAGCTGGGGCCGTGGCATGGCCAATGCCTCCCCTCCCCCATGGGCCCAGCACGGCCGGTGCCCCCCCATGGCAGCCAGGTGGCCCAGCCCTGTCCATGGCCAATGCCCCCCTCCCCCGCCCAAGAACAAACAAGGCTGGGGGGAGGGGAACACGGCTGCAGTAAAATAAATTGCACTTTAATAAGAAAGTCTGTGCACAGGGGGGGCAGCCCCCTCTATGGGCAGGACAGCAAACCCCGCCCCCCCGAGACAAACCCCGCCCCCCCGAGAGACATCTGTATAAAAAACCAGCCCTGGTGAATGGCTCTGGGGGAGTCAGGCCCTGATTCCCTCCCCCCTTCGCCCTCTAGGAGCAGGGGCATCAGGGGCCCCCTCCCCTGCCTGCACCCCCCCCAACCAGCTTGGGGGCCCAATTCCCCCCCAATCAGGGCCCCACTCCCTGGTGCACCCCACATCCCCTGCCCCAGCTCAGGGGCCCAATCGCTCCCCCCTCCGCACCAGCCCAAGGCCCCACCCCCTCCAGCTGGGCATCTTTGGTTGCTCAGTCCAGGGTGGATCGGGGGGTCCAGGCCGGGGGCCAGCCACGCCCCCCCCCCAAGTCCCAGCCCCCGTGCGGGCGGGGAGGTCACGTGGGGCGGCGCAGGCCCTTCTCGGTGCCGATGGCGACGGTGATGTTGGTGTAGAGGGGCTGGAGCTCCCTGGCCAGCAGCTGATAGTCCAGCGTGTTCATGCCGTCCTGGCGCCAGGTCCGACGCGTCTTGGCCAGCAGGTTAAACCTGGGGGGGGTGGGGGGGGGATGGGGTTAGCCGGACAAGGGACCCCCCCCCCCATCCTGCCCACTGCTGGGATGATGCCCAATTCCCACACGATTTCCCCTCCTCACCAAGCCCCACCCCATTCCCCTCCCCCGCTGCCAGGATCCCCCCCACCAAGCCCCACCTCATTCCCCCCCTGCTGCCAATATCCCCCCCCACCACCAGGATCCCCCCCCCACCAAGCCCCACCCCATTCCCCTCCCCCGCTGCCAGGATCCCCCCCCACCACCAGGATCCCCCCCCCACCAAGCCCCACTCCATTCCCCTCCCTCGCTGCCAGGATCCTCCTCCCACCCATGCAAGCCCCACCGCATTCCCCTCCCCTGCTGCCAGGAACCCCCCCCCCCGCCAGGATCCCCACCACACCAAGCCCCACTCCATTCCCCTCCCCTGCTGCCAAGAACCCCCACCACCACGCCCCTCCCCATTCCCCTCCCCCACTGCCAGGATTCCCCCCCACCAAACCCCCACACGCTGCTCCCCTCCCCCGCTGCCTGGATCCCCGAGCTCCCAACACCACTCCCCTCGCCCACTGAGGGGATCCCTCCCCCCACCCCCACCCCACCGTTCCCCTGCCCCCGTCACCTCCTGGGGTTCTGCTCGTTGCCCTTGTCATGGCCGTGTTTGATCATGCGGTAGCGGCCGTGCTGGATGGAGGGCCGGGAGATCAGCATCCCGCTCAGCGCCACCCTGCGGGGAGAGGAGGCAGGGTTAAAAACCACGGGCCCATCGAGCCTGGTATCCTGTCGTCCCCCCGCCCATCCCACCCACAGGCCCATCCAGCCTCACGGCAGGGGGGCCGGGAGCCAGGACTCCTGGGTTCTCTCCCCGGCTATGCCACACATGTGCCTCAGTTTCCCCACCTGTATAACAGACCGTGTGGCCCCTCCCATAAACCTGGGCTAGCCCAGCAGGTGTCATATGAGAATCCTCACCCCCACCCACCCCGGGTGGGAGAACCCAAAGGGGTGATTGGCTGTGAGGCTGCCCAAGGCCCCGCCCCCTCTCCCACGGCCCCGCCCCCTACCTCACAGCGATGTCATCGTCTTCGCCCCCCCAGCCCCAGTAGTTGTTGGGGAAACCATTCATCTTCATGTACTGCTCCGGGGTCAAAGCCGACACCCCCCCGAAGTACGTCTTGTAGGGCAACCTACCGGGAAGAGGGGGCAGCGTCAGCGGGGGGCACTCCAGATGGGCAGTGATGGTGGGGGAGGGTGAATCCAGGCTGTCAATCACACTTGCCAGAGATGCGGCCCCCGCTGGGGTGGAGCACGGGGGCTGGTTATACAGGTTACCCCCTCGCTCAGCATGGAGATGTGGCCACCTCTGGAGCGGGGCACGAGCTCCGATTATACGGGGACCCCTTGCCTGGCAAGATGCAGCCCCTCTGGGGTGGGGCTCGGGGGTTGGTTATCCAGGGATCCCTCGCCCGGCGTAAAGACATGGCGGGCTGGTTATCTGGGCACCCCTCGCCCACCATGGAGATGCAGCCACCTCTGGGGCGGGGCATGCTTATTCGGGGACCTCTCGCCCAGCATGGAGATGCAGCCACCTCTGGGGTGGGGTGCAGGGCTGGTTATCCAGGGACCCCTCGCCTGGCACGGAGACACAGCACCTCTGTGGTGGTGCTCAGGGGCTGGTTATCCTTGCCCGGCGTGAAGACGTGGCGGGCCGGTTATCTGGGCACCCTTTGCCCAGCATGGAGATGCAGCCACCTCTGGGGTGGGGGTGCAGGGACCCACTTGTATCCGAATTTGTCCATGGCGACGGCGGCGTGCTTGGGGAAGCGGTCGCAGGTGTACAGGTTGCGGTCGTCCTCAGGGATGAGGTCAACGTCGTGGAAGAACATGCAGTCCCAGTCCTCATCCTTCATCGCCTCCTTGAACCCCACGTTCAGCAGCTTGGCCCGGTTAAAGGTGTAGTTCCCTGCCTGGCGGGTGGGAAGAGGGGGGGGACAACGGAGGGTTACTGCCAGCCCCCTGCTCTAACCACTAGCCCACACCCTCCTCCCAGAGCCGGGATAGAACCCAGGAGTCCTGGCTCCCAGCCCACGTGCTCTAACCTATATGCCCCACTCATTGCCTCAAGCCGGGATAGAACCCAGGAGTCCTGGCTCCCAGCCCACGTGCTCTAACCTATATGCCCCACTAATCACCCCAAGCCAGGAAAGAACCCAGGAGTCCTGGCCCCCAATCTCCCTACTCTAACCACTAGACATCACTCCCCTCCCAGAGCCGGGAGGGAACCCAGGAGTCCTGGCTCCCAGCCCCCCTGCTCTAACCTATATGCCCCACTCATTGCCCCAAGCCGGAATAGAACCCAGGAGTCCTGGCCCCCAGCCTCCCTGCTATAATCACTAGACTCTACTCCCCTCCCAGAGCCGGGATAGAACCCAGGAGTCCTGTCTCCCAGCTCATCCTGCTCTAACCCCCAAGAGCCGACGCGCTCCCCCCCCGCCCCCCGGCACCCAATGCACCTGGTGGATGATGTAGATGCCGTAGCTGAGCTGCTGGCGCTGCAGGAACGGGTGCAGGAAGTAGAGGAGGTAGCGCAGGTGCTGCTCCCGGTTGCGGTGGGGGATGATGACGGCCGTGCGGTGCAGGGGGTCGCAGTCGGGGGGCTGGTACCTGCCCCCGGCCGTCACGTAGGGGTTCTTGCGCACAATCTCCTCCAGGGTCAGCCCCGGGGGGAAGGTCACCCGGATCGGGCCCCCTGCAGGGCAAAGCAAACGTCTGAGCCCTAGCAAACTTGGGGTTCACAGCTCTGGGGGGCCGCCCCCCCATACCCCACAGAGAGGCTTCAAATCCATAGGAGCCCCCAAATCTCTGTCCCACTCCCACAGCCAGGGACAGAACTCAGGAGTCCAGGTTCCCAGCTGCCCTGGTCTAACCACTAGACCCCACTCTCCCGACCGAGCCAGGGAGAGAACCCAGGAGTCCTGACTCCAAACCCCTCGCTCTACCCACTAGACCCCACTCCCCTCCCAGAGACGGGACAGAACCCAGCTGTCCTGAGCCCAGCACCCCCTACGGTCACCACTCCCCCCCCCCACCCCCCGGAGCCAGGGCTCCGAGCGCCCCTTACCTAGGAACGGGGAGGTCTCAGGGCAGTAGGGCAGTTCCTCGGGCCGCAGCGGGGGCCGGGCGATGAGGCTGAGGTTGGCGTAGACGTCGCCGGGCAGCGAGGCGTTATGGGCGGCGCCCTGTGGGCCCCCCAGCCCGGCCGGGGCCCCCCCTTTGTAGAAGATGCCCAGGAAGTAGGCGACCCGCCGGCGGTAGCCCTCGTGGTACAGCAGCGCCATCACCACCAGCTGCACCCCCAGCAGGAGCAGCAGGTACCGGCCGCGGGACTGCAGCATGGCGCGGGGCCGGGATCATCTAGCCATGGCCGGCGGGCGGGCGGGGACGGCTACGGCCCCGCGTCCTGGGGACAGGCCGGGAGGAGGAAGGTAGCATGAGCCCCTGGGCCACCTGTAAACCAACCCCACTGATCCCCAAGAACCTGTCCTGGCTCCCCGCCCCCCTGCTCTGACCCCCGAGCCCCTCTTCCCTCCCAGAGCAGGGGAGAGAACCCAGGAGTCCTGGCTCCCCGTCCCCCTGCTCTGACCCCCAAGCCCCTCTTCCCTCCCAGAGCAGGGGAGAGAACCCAGGAGTCCTGGCTCCCAGCCCCTCCCTGCTCTAACCCCCAAGCCCCTCTTCCCTCCCAGAGCAGGGGAGAGAACCCAGGAGTCCTGGCTCCCAGCCCCTCCCTGCTCTAACCCCCAAGCCCCTCTTCCCTCCCAGAGCAGGGGAGAGAACCCAGGAGTCCTGGCTCCCCAGCCCCTCCCTGCTCTAACCCCCTAGACCCTCTTCCCTCCCAGAGCAGGGGAGAGAACCCAGGAGTCCTGGCTCCCCAGCCCCTCCCTGCTCTAACCCCCTAGACCCTCTTCCTTCCCAGAGCAGGGGAGAGAACCCAGGAGTCCTGGCTCCCCAGCCCCTCCCTGCTCTAACCCCCTAGACCCTCTTCCCTCCCAGAGCAGGGGAGAGAACCCAGGAGTCCTGGCTCCCCGTCCCCCTGCTCTGACCCCCAAGCCCCTCTTCCCTCCCAGAGCAGGGGAGAGAACCCAGGAGTCCTGGCTCCCCAGCCCTCTGCTCTAACCCCCTAGCCTCCACTCACCTCCCAGTGCCTGGCGAAGAACCCAGGCGTTCTGGAAGAACCCAGGCGTCCTGGATACCGGCTCACAACCTCACCTGCCTGAGGTGTGAGTCAGATGCTGCTGCAGGAGGGGTGGCAGGAATGGGGAAATCAGGGAAGACAAAAGCCAGCCAGCCCCTGGCTCAACAAGTGTCTCCGCCCAGGTTCCCCGCCCCTCCCACCAGACAGCTGGGAGCCAGCCAGGACTCCTGGGTCCTATCCCAGCTCTGGGATGGGATTGGGGTCTAGTGGTTGGGAAGGGGAGGAGCCTGGGAGCCAGGACTCCTGGGTTCTATCCCCTGCTCTGGGAGGGGTGTGGGGGCAGAAGGCAGGACTCCTGGGTTCTATCCCCTGCTCTGGGAGGGGTGTGGGGGCGGAAGGCAGGACTCCTGGGTTCTATCCCCTGCTCTGGGAGGGATGTGGGGTTGGAAGGCAGGACTCCTGGGTTCTATCTCCTGCTCTGGGAGGGGGATGCAGTGGTTGGCGCTGAGGCTGGCTTGGTTGGGTCCTGGCTGTGGGGTGCTCCCCTGCTGGGATTCGGCTCCACCTAGCCCAGCGTCCAGGCCCTGACCCCTGAAGGCGGCTGCTTTCATGTGCCCCGGGGCTGGATGTTTGACATACTTTGCAGGAACCCTTTGTCCCTGGGCCTGCTGCTGTTAGGGGGAGGGGATCATTCCAGCAGCAAGGCCAACAGCACCAAGGGAACCCAGGCGTCCTGGCTCCCAGTCCCTCCTCCCCCCGCTCTACCCACTTGACCCCACTCCCCTCCCCAGCACAGAACCCAGGTGTCCTGGCTCCCAGCCGCTACCCATCATGGTGTCCCCTGCCCCCGCTCCCTAGGTCTGGGAACTGGTTTCTCCGGATTGACCAGACTTGTGCAATTCCAGGGCCTGGCCGCTCTGATCCGTATCCTGGACTGACAGCTGGTGCCCAGCCTCTGCCCACGCCAGGGCAGGAGGGGTCCAGGGTCTCCCCAACCCCACCTCCACAGGGCTGGATCAGAGCCAGCGCCCCCCTACAAGGCAAAGGCCCTGTGTCCCCACCCCCCAGTTTGCTCCAGTGCCCAGCCTGGCCTGGGGGAGCGGAATCCGGGGTACTCACCTCGAGATGGGCAGCGCCCCCCCAGCCCGCTCCGCCGGGACGGCTCTCACTCCCTGCAGCTGGCTCTGGGCTGTGTCCGTGGGGCGCCTGGGGGGAGGAAGAGGAGGAGAGTGTGAGAGGAAGCAGGAAGGATACAGTGGGGAAGCGGGGGGGGGGGGAGTGGAATAGGGGCTGAGACAAAAGACCCACCCCCTTTTCCCATCCCACCGCTTTACCTAGCGCTGAAATGCAGCCACCTCTGGGGGAGAGCGCGGCAGCTGGCCACGACCCCAACAACGCTGCGCCAGGAGAAAAACGTCCAAGGGGAAATGGGGCAGGGCTTGTGGAAATTGGGGTTCCCAAGGGAAAAGGAAATGAACCCCCCAGCTGCCCCATTCCCTGCAGCAGAGCTGCCCCCCTGCCCCGCTCCCTGCAGCCCGGCACCCCCCCTACTGAGCCCCCGCCCTGCTCCCCACAGCACAGAGCCCCCAGCTCCGCTCCCTGCAGGTCTCCCACCCATGCCCAGCCCTGCCCAGCGAGAGATGCCAGGGCACCTGGGCTCTCACCCCAAGGCGGGCATGGGCCATGCCAGGGCCCCAGAAACCCAGCCTGGACCCCAGGGGGCAGGCACAGAGCCCGCTGGATTCAGCCCCCCCCCCCCCTTGCCGGGCGAGCCAGCGTGCTGTTGCTTAGACAACCAGGGGTTGCCAGGCAGCCACTCCTCATCCCTCTTAAAGGGCCCGAGGTTTGGAAAGCAGCAAACCCCACCACAGGGTGCCTGCCAGATGCCCCTTCCTGACAGCGTGAGGCGTGTGCCCAGACCCCCCCACCTCACCGCCGGCAGCTATCAGCCTGCGGCGCGAGGAAGAAAGCAGGATGGAGCGTGTTTGAGTCCCTGGCTGGGTTACAAAGGTCCCACGGGAGTGCCACCTGGGGATGGCTCGCCCAGTGTTGAGATGCAGCCACTTCTGGGGTGGGGCAGCCGGGGAACAGCCACCCAGTGACCTGCCCTTATCCCAGAGCTGGGGGTGGATTTACGTCAGCAGCGCAGGACGAGCGAGTGTTCACGCCCTGATGCAAACCCAGCCTCTCTTTGTTCTACACTGCAGTTTCGGTGTACACTGCCCAGAGGGGAAACACGGGGAAGGATCGAAGTCCGAGGTTGCTCTACCTCTGTCTGTGCAGGGAACCAGCTGCGCGCCCCACCACAGACAAATACCAGTAAAGCCGCAAGGTGAAATGAGCCAACACTGCTCCCGTGTGAGACCTCAACCCCCCTGCCTTCCCTAGCCGGCTCCACCCCAGCAAGGACTGCAAGTCTGCAGCGAAGGAATGGGCATGCGAGACAGGGATAGAACCCAGGAGTCCTGACTCCCAGCCCCCACAGCTCTAACCACGAGACCCCACTCCCCTCCCAGAGCTGGGGATAGAACCCAGGAGTCCTGGTCCTCAACACGCCCCAACCCCCCTCGCTCTAACCACTAGACCCCACTCCTCTTCCAAGGATAGAACCCAGGAGTCCGGGCTCCCAGCCCCCACAGCTCTAACCACTAGACCCCGCTCCCATCCCAGAGCTGGGGATACAACCCAGGAGTCCTGGCTCCCAGCCCCGCCCCACCCCACCTTCTAAGCTCAGCTGACTCCTCCGTGCACCGGCACTAATGTGGCATTTACACAAGCGCTGGCCGTGCGCAGACCTGACGTCAGGGGGATGGACGTGAGCCAACAGCATGGCCCTTGGCACCATTCCGCACAGCAAGGCCATGCCAACCCCTGCACCCCAATCCGGCCCCAGGCCAGGGGACCGCCTGGCTCAGGGGGGTGGAATGGGGCCCTTCCCCCCCCCCCCAGTGGGTGCTAGCCCTGATCCATCCCCAGAAGCAGGGACGGGTTCTGCTCCACCGACTCCCCTGCAGCCAGCCGCCAGCAGGCTCCCTCGCCAGACAATGGCTCATTAACAGCCAGCAGGGCCCAGGCAGCTGGGCACCGCATGGGGATTGCACCCAGGAGGGGCACAGAGCCAGCAGGGAGACGGGCACGGAGCCAGGCCCAGACCAACGGCCCGACACAGGCCCTTTCGGAGACAGGGCCAGGTCCACGCCCAGAGCCGGCACCCGCCCGGCTAACGGGAGCCCACGGGGTGCGTGGGGGGGGGGGAGTCCCGGGACCCTCAGCTGGAGATGGGAGGTCCCGGCAGTGCTGAGCTAGCCCTGGGGGTCTGGCCCCTGTGCTGGGGGGCAGTGCAGGCACGGGGTGGAATGTGGGGGGAGGGGGTGGGTGCCCACGGGGGGAGGGAGAGAGGGAAGCGGGACGAGCAAGGCCAAGCCACGCCCCTGCTCTGTGCCTCAGTTTCCCCACCAGCTGCTTTATAAAGGGCCGCAACACCGGGGGTCCCGCCAGCTCCCGGCCCGGCCCCGTGGCCCCACCCCACGCCTGAGGTGGAATTTGCCCGGCTTTAACCTCCAGCCACTGGTTCCTGGCTAGATCCACGAGCCTCCCATTTCCCCCCCCGCACCCCGACCCTCGCTGCTCCGTCCTCGCTGCGACGGGCTCGCTACCGGGCCTCTTCTCCCGTCCCGCGATCACGCTGGGGGTCTCTCCTCCGCCCCCGTCAACCAGCACCCCCCAGGCCCAGGCGCAGCGCTGGCCTCATCCTGCCGCACACAGGGAAAAGTCGCCCAGAAAGCGCTGGCGAAAAGCAGAGGCCAGGGGAAACTCGGCACCAGAACCGATCCGACGGGCCAAGGAACCGCCCCACTGCATGCTGGGACTGACAGCGCCGGGATAGTCCCAGCTCCATCCGTCCCCGCTCTAACCACCAGACCTCGCTCGCCTCCCAGAGATAGGGGCAGAACCTGGGAGTCTTGATCCCATCTCCCCACCTTCGCATTAGACCCCATTCCCCCTCTCGGAGCTGGGGAGAGAACCCAGAAGTCCTAATTCCCAGGCCCCCCTTACTCTAACCACTAGACCCCACTCCCCTCCCAGAGCTGGGGAGAGAACCCAGGAGTCCTGATGAGCTCATGAGACCGGCTTGGCCTCTCAGTCACCGGGAGAGAGACGCTGGAACTGGGTAGTGCTGGCATCCAGCAGCGTCTGCGGGTGAAACTGGGTCAGGAAGGAATAAAACCCCCTGTGCACGTGGCGCCGTCCGTTTGGAGAGTCGCTTTGTTTCTGGCCGCAGGGACTTCCAGTGGCAGCGAGTTCCACAGGCTGCTGCGTAACCAGGGGCTTGGCAGCTTCTGCTCGGCACTGCCTCGGGCTGGGCGGGTGGGACTTGGACGGAGGTGGACCCAGCTCTGGAAGGAGAGTGGGATCTAGGGGGTGGAAGGAGGAGGGCCGGGAACCAGGACTCCTGAGTTCTATCCGAGCTCTGGGAGGGGAGTGGGGTCAGGAGCAGGGGTGCCAGGCCTGCAACTCTATAGCCCAGCGCCCCAAGGGCTGGGCGAGCATCTCCCCTGCCGCCCGGAGACCCCCCAGCGCCGACAGCCGGCCACCGCCACGCTTCCCGGCCCTGCGCTCCTGCCCAGCCCAAGAGGACGGGGGCAGCAGGCTGGAGGGGCCCAGGGGCGGAGTGAGGGGGGCGGGCACGGAGCGGGTGAGATCCCAGCTAGATGTGAGGTCTGACCCAGGGGGGCAGGGAAGGGCCCAAAGGGCTGATCCGGCCCTCCAACGGGCATGGGGGCAGGGCCGGCATGAGGAGCCCCATGGGGCAGGGCCGAACGCCGAGCACCTGGAGTTCGAGGAGCACCCCAGCTCATTACCCTTCCCGGGGGGGGGGGGTCAGCCTGCCCACCCCCACATACTCCCATAGGGGGAGGGAGCGATCCCCGTGGGGGATGGCCTGGGAAGAGCAGGGGGCAGGAGGTACCCCGGGGCTGCACAGAGGAGGGGGCGGGGGGGGCGCCCCCCACAGGGGGCAGGCTGGGGGAAGCAGGGGTGGGGGGGTACCCAGGGGAGGCAGCCTGCTCTCCGTGGGGGGCAGGTCATACCCCGGGGGTGCATGGAGGAGGGGGAGGGGGTGCTCCCCATGGGGGACAGGCTGGTGGAAGCAGGGGTGGGAGGTACCCTGGGGGTGCACAGGGGAGGGGGCTCCCAATGGGGGGTGGGGCGTGAGGTACCCTAGGCATGCACAGCAGAAGGTGCTCCTCATGGGGGTGGGCTGTGGGAGTAGGGGACGGGGTATCCCAGGGGTGCACAGGGGAAGGGGTGGGGAAGCTCTCTGTGGGGGGGCAGGAGGTACCGCAGGGGTGCACATGGGAGGAAGCATAGGGGAAGGAGGGAGGGGGCACTCACCGTGGGGGGTACCCCAGAGGCACACAGGGGAGGGGTGAGCAGGAAGCTGGGGATATCCCAGAGGTGCACAGGGGAGGAAGCAGCAGGGGGAGGAGGTGCTCTGGGGGGGCGGGGCAGGGGATACCCGGGGAGGGGGGAACAGGGGAGGGCTGAACAGGGGGCAGGGGATACCCCAGGGGTGAACAGGGGGCAGGGAATATGCTAGGGGTGCACAGGGCAGGGAGCAGCAGAGGAGGAGCTCCCCCCGTGGGGGGTACCCCAAAAGCACACCGGGAGGGGTGGACGGGGGATACCCCGGGGGACGCAGAGGGGAGGGAGCAGCAGGGGGGGAGGTGCTCCCAGGGGGGATACCCCGGGGGCGCACAGAGGAGGGGGCGGGGCAGGGGATACCCTGGGGGCGCAAAGGGGAGGGGTGACTAGGGGGCGGGGGTCCCCGGGGGGGGGTGCACAGGGGAGGGAGCAGCAAGGGGGGGAGGTGCTCCCAGTGGGGGGGGTTCCCCGGAGGCACACGGGGAGGGGTGGGCGGGGGATACCCCAGGGGTGCACAGGGCAGGCGGCTCCCCACAAGGGGTGGGGCGGGGGACACCCCGGGGGTGCACAGGGGAGGGGCGGGACAGGGGATATCCCGGGGGGGCGCACAGGGGAGGGGCGGGACAGGGGATATCCCAGGGGTGCTCAGGGGAGAGGTGCTCCCGGGGCAGGGGATACCCTGGGGGCACAGAGGGGAAGGGAGGGGGCTCCCCACAGGGGGCGGGACAGGGGACACCCCGAGGGCGCACAGGGGAGGGGTGACCAGGGGGTGGGGGTCCCTGGGTGTGCACAGGGGAGAGGTGCTCCCAGGGGAGATACCCCAGGGGCAGGCGGGGAGGTGGATGGGGGGCGGGGGACACCCCGGGGGCGCACAGGGGAGGGAGCAGCGGGAGAGGTGCTCCCGGGGGGAGGATACCCATGGGGCGGAGAAGGGAGAGGGCTCCCCACAGGGGGCGGGGGATACCACGGGGGGTGCACAGGGGAGGGGTGGGTAGGGGACGGGGGATACCCCGGGGGGCGCAGAGGGGAGGGGTGGGTAGGGGACGGGGGATACCCCGGGGGTGCACAGGGGAGGGCTGACCAGGGGGCGGGGGATACCCCGGGGGTGCACAGGGGAGGGGTGGGGAGGGGGCGGGGGATACCCCGGGGGGAGGCGCAGAGGGGAGGGGGCTCCCCACGGGGGGCGGGCGATACCCCGGGGGGCGCAGAGGGGAGGGGGCTCCCCACGGGGGGCGGGGCGGGGGACACCCCGGGGCGCACAGGGGAGGGGTGACCAGGGGGCGGGGGTCCCCGGGGGGCGCAGAGGGGAGGGGGCTCCCCACGGGGGGCGGGGGACACCCCGGGGGGCGCACAGGGGAGGGGTGACCAGGGGGCGGGGGTCCCCCGGGGGGCGCACAGGGGAGGGGGCGGGGGGGGGCGGGGGATACCCCGGGGGGCGCAGAGGGGAGGGGTGACCGGGGGCGGGGGTCCCCAGGGGGCGCAGAGGGGAGGGGTGGGTAGGGGACGAAGGATACCCCGGGGGGGGCGCACAGGGGAGGGGGCTCCCCACGGGGGGCGGGGCGGGGGATACCCCGGGGGGGCGCAGAGGGGAGGGGTGGGTAGGGGGTGGGGGATACCCCAGGGGGCGCAGAGGGGAGGGGGCTCCCCAGGGGGGGCGGGGCAGGGGATATCCCAGGGGTGCACAGGGGAGGGGTGACCAGGGGGCGGGGGTCCCCGGGGGGTGCACAGGGGATACCCCGGGGGGCACAGAGGGGAGGGGGCTCCCCACGGGGGGCGGGGCGGGGGATACCCCGGGGGGGCGCAGAGGGGCGGGGTGGGTCCGGGGCGGGGGATAACCCGGGGGGGCGCAGAGGGGAGGGGGCTCCCCACGGGGGGCGGGGGATACCCCGGGGGCACCGAGGGGAGGGGGCTCCCCACGGGGGGCGGGGGAGACCACGGGGGGCGCAGAGGGGAGGGGGCTCCCCACGGGGGGCGGGGGATACCCCGGGGGGGGGCGCAGAGGGGAGGGGTGACCAGGGGGCGGGGGATACCCCGGGGGGCGCAGAGGGGAGGGGGCTCCCCACGGGGGACGGGACAGGGGATATCCCGGGGGTGCATAGGGGAGGGGTGACCAGGGGGCGGGGGTCCCCGGGGGGTGCACAGGGGATACCCCGGGGGGCGCAGAGGGGAGGGGGCTCCCCACGGGGGGCGGGGCGCGGGCCCCGGCTCTCACCCTCTCGCTCTGTCTCCGGGCGGCCGGGCCGGGCACGTGCCCGCTGCGCGCCCCCGCTCCTCCCTGCCCCGCCGGGGGCGGGGCTATCGCGTCACCGGGGCGGCTGGGCTCCCATTGGCCGAGAGAGGGGGCGGGGCTCGGCCGGAGGGTCAGAGGCGAGCGGGGGTTCCGAGAGACCGTCCACAGGGGGAGACACCAACCTGGGAGTGGCGGGAGAGACCAACTTGGGAGGGGGGAGGGGGAGAGACCAACTATCTACGCGGGGGGGGGCAGTAGGGGG
Source organism: Mauremys mutica (assembly GCF_020497125.1). Lineage (NCBI taxonomy): Eukaryota > Metazoa > Chordata > Testudines > Geoemydidae > Mauremys > Mauremys mutica. Next base: position 13,896,273 of record NC_059088.1, read on the forward strand.
GGCTGTACCTCACAGCTGGCGGGGCGGGTGTGTGTGGACTTTTTACCCCCTGCTCAGGCCCATGGCTCTAGCTTGCCCCTTTCCCTCTCCTCCCCCATCACTCGCCACCCGGGGAAGCTGTGCCAAACACGGGGGAAACTGAGGCACGCAGTGGCCTGGCAAAAAATGCTGCGGCAAATCCCCACTTTGTTGGAGCAAAGAGCGTCAGCCAGACCCACAGGCTGGGGGCTCCCCCCTGGGGACCGGCGCTGCTGAGAAAGATCAGGGGGGCTGTGGGGGTTCAGCAGCTGCACATGACAGTCCCGGGGTAATGCTGAGGCGCTCCTGTGGTGCACCAACTGGGGAGGCATGAGTGGGAGCAGAGAGGGTTTTTTCCCTCTGGATCTGGCCCCAAGGTGACTGGGCTGGCAAACCAGGCCCAGACCTGGTGCCCCCGATTGCTGATGAATCGGGGAGGGGGCCAGAGAAGAATCCAGGGGGAATGATTTCAGGGTTGGAAACCCTGCCTTAGGGTGAGAGACTCCAGCAGCTCTGCCTGTTGAGCCGAACAAAGGAAAGTTAAGGGGGGACCTGATCCCTGTCCGTGAACACCTGCGTGGGGGACGAATATTTAATACCGGGCTTTTTGATCCAGCAGGGGCCCCTGTAACACCCACTGACTGCCAGGATTTGAAGTTAGATGAATCCAGATGGGAAATAAGAGGGAATTTTTTTAGCAATGTGGGAGTAATTCCCCTTGGGGATAATTTCCTAGTGGCCGCAGGGGATTCTCCATCACTGGCGGGTTTAAAATCCCCTCGGGGTGTTGCTCAAAGAGATCGGCTTGATGGACGATTTGGGGGGCAGTTCCCAGGCCAGGGGGGCCGACTAGAAGATGGTCCCGTCTGGCCGTGGTAGCCAGGTATCTCTTTCCTGGCCCCATGGCCCCAGCTGCCTCCAACCTGGCATCTTGATCTCACCCCATGGCTGCTGTGGAGAGGAGCTACATCCCCCATCCCCCCCAGCCGCAGCTGACTGGGGTGACCCCCATCCTGATTCCCATCATGCAGGCCCCCAGTATCCCCCGGCTTGAAGCCATGAGGGGTGGAAATGAGAGGCCAGGCCGGCCCTGGGCCAGGGAGATGAAGGAACAACAGGAAGCATCTGCGGAGCAGCTGGGCCCCAGCCCCCCAGATGAGGCATGTGGGAGAGTCATGAGGCAGCAGGATATGATGCCAGCTGGCCGGGGATAGAGACGCTCCCTCCTCCACTCAGTGCTAATAACCCCAGTGTCCTGGTAGGGCGCCGTGCTGCAGGGAGCCGACTGGGGGCTCAGAGGGGGCACTGTGCTGCAGGAAGCAGGGTGGGGGCTCAGTAAGGGGTGCCATGCTGCAGGGAGCAGGGTGGGGACTCAGCAGGGGGCCCGTCCTGCAGGGAATTTCACATACTCTTCACTTCTGGTACTTAATTACTGTGCAGTGTCACCGTGCAGCTGTTCCCGAGCTGCCCCACCCCAGAGGTGGCTGCATCTCAGCGCTGGGCCAGCCATCATGCGGCGTTATGTATGGCTGTTTGCTCACTGTCCCGCCCAGAGCTGGCTGCACCTCAGTGCTGGGCGAGCCATCCCCATGGGGTTGTTTCCCAGCTGCCCCGCCCCGGAGCTGGCTGCATTTCCCTCACGTCTGTCTGGGTTAGGGAAAGACCAGGGTCTGTTCTGATCTGGGGTATGTCTCCACATTCCTGTCCCTGAAATATCCTGTCCCAACTGAGGCCGTGTGTCCGAGTGATGCAGGGCGTGTGGCTCTGTCCCCTCCCCGGGTGGGTGAGATCCTGCCCTGCAGCTCCCCACATCCCAGCTCTGCTCTGCCTGGCCCATGCTCCTACCCACCGCAGAGATGGCTCTGGCATCCAGAGGGCACAGAAAATGCTATTCCCCCCATCCCCCTTCCCACACACAGCTCTGTCCCACATGTGCTTCTTATAAACAGTTGGCGAGAGACTCACCCCGCATCTCCCACCCAGACCTGCTTCTTCCAGAGCTTGAATGTGGCCAGACGCCACTTTAGTTTAGGGTTGGTTTGTGCACATAGGGGCAGCTCAGTGGAGAGGCTCTGCCCGGTGTGTGTGTATGGTGGGGGGGTCAGGACCAGCCCGATGTCCCAGCAGGGCCTTAGGGGGTGCTGTGCTGCAGGGAGCAGGGCAGGGCGCTCTCCCCTGGTAGTCAGTGCTGGCCCTGATGCTCCAGCACGGTGCTACGGGGCAATGTTGTGAATGGAACAATAGGAATTGCACTGTGCTGAAATGCAGCTACCTCTGGGGAGGGGCAGCTGTTTGACAGTTGCACAACACTGCACTGACCCCCGCTGAACCCCCCACCTGCTCCCTGCAGCGCAGCGCCCCCAGCTGAGCCCCCCACCATGCTCCCTGCAGCACGGCACCCCCTGCTGAGCCCCCATCCTGCTTCCTGCATCACAGCACCCCCTGCTGAGCCCTCCACCTTGCTCCCTGCATCACAGCACCCCCTGCTGAGCCCCCACCTGCTCCCTGCATCACAGCACCCCCTGCTGAGCCCTCCACCTTGCTCCCTGCATCACAGCACCCCCTGCTGAGCCCTCCACCCTGCTCCCTGCATCACAGCGCCCCCTGCTGAGCCCCCACCCTGCTGCCTGCATCACAGCGCCCCCTGCTGAGCCCCCACCCTGCTCCCTGCAGCACAGCGCCCCCTGCTGAGCCCCCACCCTGCTCCCCGCAGCACAGCGCCCCTGCTGAGCCCCCACCTGCTCCCTGCATCACAGCACCCCCTGCTGAGCCCCCACCCTGCTCCCCGCAGCACAGCGCCCCCTGCTGAGCCCCCACCTGCTCCCTGCATCACAGCACCCCCTGCTGAGCCCCCACCCTGCTCCGCGCAGCACAGCGCCCCCTGCTGAGCCCCCACCCTGCTCCCCGCAGCACAGCGCCCCCTGCTGAGCCCCCGCACTGCTGCCTGCATCACAGCACCCCCTGCTGAGCCCCCACCCTGCTGCCTGCATCACAGCGGCCCCTGCTGAGCCCCCGCACTGCTCCCCGCAGCACAGCGCCCCCTGCTGAGCCCCCACCCTGCTGCCTGCAGCACAGCGCCCCCTGCTGAGCCCCCACCCTGCTGCCCGCATCACAGGGCCCCCTGCTGAGCCCCCACCCTGCTCCCCGCAGCACAGCATCCTCTACCGAGCCCCTTGCCGTCTCCCTGCAGCCCAGTGCCCCCTGCTGGGTCCCCTGCCCCACTCCCTGTGGCCTGGCACCCCCATAGCACTGCACAGGGGCATCGGGGCCTGCAGTGATCGTGACAGGGAGGATGTTAACTGGGGAGGGGAGGTGTGGTCAGCAGGGGTCTGGGCAGGACAGACACACTGCTGGGCCCCCCACTGCTGGTCCCAGGCTGCCCCTTGGCACCATCTCCTCCCCTAGGGCTGGGTGAGGGACTGGGAGGGCAGAAGTCTGAGCTGCAGGGCACGGCCCAGGGCTGGGGGGCACCAGCAGGGGGAGCGCAGGAAGGGCTGGGAAGCGCAGGGAACAATGGGGAGAGGGGTTATTGTTCTGCTGGTGGCTGCCGGGAGGGGCCGTCTCTGGCCAGGTGTATGCTGGGAATTGTAGGCAGGTGCATGCTGGGAGAGGCAGTCTCTGGCCAGGTGCATGCTGGGAGTTGTAGGCAGATGCATGCTGGGAGTTACAGGCTCTGGCCAGGTGCATGCTGGGAGTTGGCTAGTGTGCGCCGCCAGCGTGTGGGGCAGGAGGAGCAGAGACTCCAGCTCCCACAGCGGGTGAGTCAGACCCCCTCCCCCCCCCGGGCTCTGCTTGTGCGCCCCGCGGGAGGGTCGGGGAGGAGATTGTGCGGGGAGGAGGCGGGGGGGGCAAGAGGTGGAGCGGGGCACTATGGGGAGGGGGTGGCTTGTGGGGGCTGGGCTGGGCAGGGGGCTTGGGGAAGGGGGGGCTAAGAGGAGGGGGTGGGGGGCTGAGGGGAGGGAGGCTGTTTATGGGAGGGGGGCTGGGGAGCGGGTGCAGGGGCTGTGCCAGGGGCTGGGGCGCTTGGTTGGGTGGGAACTGGGTGAGGACGGTGGAGGGGCTGGGTGAGGTGGGGGACTGGGCAGGGGGCAATGGAGGCTGGGTGGAGGTGGGGTGTTGGGGGGGGAATGCTGGGACAGAGGCCTGGGTGGAGGGCAATGGGGGGCTGGGTGAGGCAGGGAGATGGGGAGTTGGGTAGGGGCTGGGCAGAGGGCAGTGGGGGGCTGACTGAGGCAGGGGAATGGGCAGGGGCAGTGGGGGGCTGGGTGAGTTGGGGGGCTGGCCTGGGTGCTCCCCCTCTAACCCTCACTCCATCTCTCCCAGCCCCCCCCCACCATGCCGGCCACCTGCTCTGCCTGCGGCGCCAGCCCGGCTGCCCTGCGGCGCCCCAAGACGGGCCATGCCCTGTGCCGCGCCTGCTTCCTGGCAGCCTTCGAGGAGGAGACGCACCAGGCCATCGTGGCTGGGCGGCTCTTCCGGCCCGGCGAGACCGTGGCCATCGGTGCCTCGGGCGGCAAGGACTCCACGGTGCTGGCCTACCTGCTGCAGCTCCTTGACCAGCGCCACGGCTATGGCCTGCGCCTGCTGCTGCTCTCCGTGGACGAGGGCATCGCCGGGTACCGCGACGCCTCCCTGGCCGCCGTGCGCCGCCACCAGCGCCGCTCCGGCCTGCCCCTGCACGTGGTCTCCTACCGCCAACTCTACGGCTGGAGCATGGACCGCATCGCCCGCCACCTCGGCCCCCGCAACAACTGCACCTTCTGCGGCGTCTTCCGGCGCCAGGCCCTCGACCGGGGTGCCCTGCTGATGGGTGCCGACAAGATCGCCACAGGTGAGGGGGAGCGGCCGGGGGCCCTGCTGCTGGGAGGGGCAAGATGGGGGCGGGGGGGCAGGAGAGCCCACGGGGAGCATGTGGCATGGGAGAGTGGGGGCCAGAGGTGAGGCCAGGATCGCCCTGGGGGCGGATAGGGTGGGGTGTCAGCTAGAGGGTTGCTGCTCAGCATGCACAACATCTCCCCAAGTGTGCGTGGGGGCGGGGGTCCTATGCGATGGAGGCAGAGGGAGCTGAATTGCAGGGAGAGGGCTCTGCTGGGGAGAAGGGGACATTGTTCGGTCTTATTTTGGAGGGGCTCTGTGCTGGAGGAGGGGGTGCTATGGGGTCTGCTTTGGGGGGCTCTGTACTGGGGGAAGGGTCACCGCAGGGTCTGACCCGGGGGCCCTCTCCGGCCTGACTCCTCCGCCCTCTCCCGCAGGCCACAACGCGGATGACGTGGCTGAGACGGTGCTGATGAACTTCCTGCGGGGCGACGTGGGCCGGCTGCGTCGGGGGGCAGGCGCGGGGCCAGCAGGGGAGGGGGCCGTGCCCCGCTGCAAGCCCCTGCGCCACGCCTACGAGAAGGAGATCGTCCTCTACGCCTACTTCCAGGGCCTGGACTACTTCAGCACCGAGTGCGTCTACGCCCCCCAGGCCTACCGCGGCTACGCCCGCGCCCTGCTCAAGGAACTGGAGGCCGCCCGGCCCAGTGCCGTTGCTGACCTGGGCCACTCGCGCGAACGGCTTTCGCTGCGCTCCGACCTCCGCATGCCGGCCCGCGGCACCTGCCAGCGCTGCGGCTACGTGGCCAGCCAGCCCCTGTGCAAGGCCTGCGTCCTGCTGGAGGGGCTCGACCGCGGCCTGCCCAAGCTGGGCATCGGCAAACACCGGCGCCTGCGGGATAAGCTGCGGGACGGGCAGCCCCTCACCCAGGAGGAGCGCAGGCGCCTGGGGGCTCCGGACGAGGAGGAGCCGCCAGAGGAGCAGGAGCCTTGGGGGGAGCTGGGGACAGATGAGGAGCCGGGGGGCAGACGGGAGCTGAGGGGCCCACGGGACCTGGACTTCTGAAGTGGTGTGGGGGGTGCCACTGAGAACAGCCGAGCTCCTGTCCACAGCCCCGCTTGGGGGCGAGTGGGATGCAACGGGGGAGATGGGAGCCAGGACTCCTGCGTCTCTCCCTGGCTCTGGAAGGGGAGTGGGGTCTCGTGGTTAGAGCAGAGGGGGCTGGGAGCCAGGACTCCTGGGTTCCATTTCCAAGTCACAGTGTGACTAGGTAAGTCACCTTTACCTCGCCGTGACTCAGTTGCCCCCTCCCACCCCCCCTAGAACTGAGATAATGCAGCTTATATTTTGTAAACTGCTTTGAGAGCTGGTTGTGCTAAGTGCTCAGTACGAAGCAATGGCTCATGGTACCAGGAGATTATAAGGGCATGTGAAAGAGCTGATGATAAAACCATTTGCGGAAGAAGAAATCACGCGGTAAACAGCCTCTCTAATCTTTGGCAGGCACATACCAAAAGCCAGACAGCCCCTTAAAAACTAAAAACCTGGCTCGCAGGGTTAAACTCAGACAGGGCTGCTTGAGATATTTGGAACAAAATAGGGGTTTTTCTACCAAAAAACGTAGAAACCAAAATTTGGAAACACCCGACTCCCAGGTTTTTTTGTAACAGGGTTTGACGTTGAGCTTCATTTTATTCCCAGTGGAAACAACTTTTTGGTTAGAAATTTGAGCAAATTCACATGTTAAGGGGGCAAAGGTCCAAACTAGAGATGAGATCTTTCAAAACGATTGGAAAGGAAACTGCTTGAGGGATTGGAACCGAAGAAAAAGTTTTTCTCATGTCAATATTAGAGACTTTGGACTTTTCAGTCTGATTTGGGGCTGGGTAATTTTTTCCTGAAAGTCTTGGGGCAGGAGAAACCTACAGCGTGTAGCCTGATTACACAGCCCCGGGTTTTCCCGGGTCACAGATTGCCCGGTTCAAACCACAAGGGTCAGAAGTGATGCAAAGAGTTTTACAGAAATGATTTTTAGTAAATCCACCCTGTGGAACTAAATGGCATGTAGGAACCTTTCTCTGCCATTCCTGTTCTATAGCGGGGATGCAATGTCCATTTATTCTCTAGAACAAGAATTCTCAAACTGGGGGTCCCAACCCAAAAGGGGGTGGCAAGGCTATTATAGGGGGGTTCTGAGACCTGGGGGTGCCATAGTTGAAGGACACTGTCAGAGGAAAAGGGGAACTGGTGCGGGCGTGGGTACAGCTTTCTGGCCGCTCTGAAGGCAGTGCTGCCGCCAGCAGCAGCGCCTTATACCTGGGAGAGGATGAGGTTTCACTTTTATTACGACTCAGCAGCAAGAAGCGCAAAGTAGAGACCTAGGAGGACAGTTTGCACGCCAGTGTGGCCATTTATTTCATGTAATGTGAATTTTGTAACGTAACACACCACCGTGGGTTCAGATCTAGCTGCTCCCGTTTCAAGCTTAACAGAGTGAAAGTCACCCCTGCTACGTGCTTTAGATGGAATCTCAAGGAACACAAAGACCAAGGGTAGAGACCACACAGACATTCACAAGTACAAGGTCTAGTCTGTTTTATAGGTTTTTATTCAAATTACAATTAAAGTTATCACCCAAGCCGATCGCAATTCTACGCACAAGTTACAATATAGTTACACTCACATCCTCACTAATAGTCTTAGGTCTGATGGGTCTCATGGTTTGAGCTGGAGATTCCCATAGCGAGCTCAATTTTCCCGCTCTGGACCCCCTGGTTTTATAATGTGATTCTGCCTATAGCGACCTTCTGCACATCGTCCCCTACAAACTCAAGGGACCCTGATTTCTATAGGTTGTGTGGGCTCTCTTCATTCTCATTAGCACTGGCGCAGAGCCTGGCTCCGGTGGTTAAGGCACGTGCTGGAAACAGATGTGCCTTTACAGCATTTTTAGGATTTAAAATTCATCTTCCAGTTAATTTTTCTCAGTACCTCTTGGCCCCTCTTTTCCCCCTCATCTTAGGGCGTTGGGTTTTTCTTCGCTCACTTACGTCTGTCAGCATTTCTTAGCTCCAAGGCCTAAACTAGCTAAGCTAAAATCTTGCAGGCCTCAGCCCACAGGCCTTGCGTTTCAACCCGACTTACTCGGATACTTAATACGTGATTATTCCTGCTACGTACTGATCAGTCGTACGCTTCTGTAGTCCTACAGTGTGAGTATTGCGCACACAGTGATTACATAGGACATAACGTGTTAATCAGATCATGCAAATGAACAATCGTCTCAAATCACTGGCTACACCAGGCCAGAGGGAGATGAGGACAGAGCCGAAGCCAATGCAGGCTCTTACTAGCCCAGGTCCAGAGACCAGGTAGGCACTGGAGGTGGGGTGAGCCAGCAATGCCCAGACAGATGCGGCTGGGGTAGGGTTGCCAACTTTCCAGGATTGGCCTGGAGTCTCCTGGAATTGGCATTCATGTCCCAGTGACCACTGAAAGCAATCCAGGAATTATAATAGGATATTTTAAGAAAATGACACTATGTTGGGGAAAAAAAATCTCCTGGAATGGCTTCAGTCAGAGTTGGCAGCCCTAGGCTGGCTGAAGGAGCTGATCTCCAGCCTGGGCAGCGTAGGGGGTTCAGCGCCATTGATTGCAGGGATAATGCGGACACGTGTCATTTACTGCTCCTGTGAGTATGTCCAGTGATTTGCTGTCACTTCTTGTTGGGGGGTGGGGGGGTAATCACAGCCTGAAATATATTCAAAGGGGGAGCCCTGCTCTATAATGGGTTTAAACAACCAGCCGCCCTTTAGGACGGTAACATTTTCCATCTGATTCTCTAGGCCGAAGGTCTCAGTCTTTTCCGCCCTGGAGCTCACCATGGTCCTGTAGCCCCACCCCTACCTCATCTCGGTTTCAGATAATAGGCCCTGAATTTAATCACCTGACAGACCCTAGCAAAGGTCGGAAAAACCACTGTACCTCTGAGCTCTGCTCTAGCTCAACGGCCAGGCAGAAAACCCTGAGGCAAGTTCTCTTGGCCGTTGGAACGGCCATTTCGTCAAAATCAAAATGTTCGGTGGGGACGTGTGGATTCGGGGGGTGAGGGGAAGTGTCTAAATGACTCATTTCAAGTGCTATTCCTGCCGGCTGGCTGACTCCCCTTCTGTGACTCAGTTTCCCCTTGTCTAATATGGGCGTATTGATACTGAACTTTGTGAAGCGCTTTGAGATTCACAGATTGAAAACACCAGCTCCAGGGGAAGGATGGGCCAGTGGTTGTTGGGCACTAGTCTGTGACTTGGGAACTCAGGCGATTCTCTGCTGCACTACAGACTTCCTCTGTGGGCTGGGGCAAGTCACCTTAGGCATCGAGATTCCATTGAAATCCGCGATGCTGCCTGAGTGTGCTGAGAGCCCAATGTAGCAGTCGGATTTTATGTTTGCATTTTATATAATGTAGAATGAAGAATAAAGAATAATATTGTAGCATGTATTGGTGTATGATTTGATTATATTCTGCCAGCCATCCTTTTTGAACAGCAGAAAGGAATGGCCTAATGGGCCGTTGGTAGAGATGCATCAGCCAGCATCTGGAGGCTGGTCTACACTGGGGGGGGGAGGGGTATCGATCTAAGATACACAACTTCAGCTACGTGAATAGCGTAGCTGAAGTCGAAGTATCTTAGATCGATTTACCTCGGGTCCTCACTGCGCAGGATCGACGCCCGCGGCTCCCCGTGTCGACTCCGCTACCGCCGCTCGCTCCGGTGGAGTTCCGGAGTCGACAGGAGCGCATTCGGGAATCGATATATCGCGTCTCATCCCCGAAAAATCGATCGCTACCCGCCGATACGGTGGGTAGTCTGGATGTACCCTGGGTCTGAGATTTTTAAGGCAGTGACAGACCTTTAGGGTCACCACTTTGTTGCAGGTTTAGCATTTTAAAATAAGTAAAAGAGCAGTGATTTTCTCCTGCATTGCAATTTGATGTTCCTGTTCAAATGCTCTGTGTAAATCAATCACGTTTTGTGTGCAAATAAGGAATGTGTATGTTAGAAGATAAGTGTGAAGGCCATCACTGAACCAGATGTTCTAGGGAGGAACCGAGGACAGACGCAAGGGCGCCAGAAAATTCCCACACGCCCCTGTTGACATGTCAGAAGAAGGCAGATTGAGGACTCTAAAAGTAAGACAGGCACATATCCATGGGGACAAGATAGCTGTGATCAAAACCAGCCTGGGGTAACTCCCCGAGAGACTTAATTAAAAATAAGAAAAACAATTTAAGAAAAGAAGCACTCGCCAAACAACAATTGATTACAGCAGGACGGTGCAAAACTCATTGGTCCCAATGAACGAAAATATATAAACAAGGTGCCTTGCCATTGCCCTGAAACTTTGGGTTCGTCCTGCCAAGACTTCCCTGGAGCATCATGTCACGACCGATGGAACCTGGCTCCTCCCGACCCGTGATCAACCGAGCTGGCCATTAGATTGATCCAGTCTCTGGACTGGTAACTATAACATCGCGTGTGTGTGTGTGTGTGTGACTGAATGCCTATGCTAATTGTTGTATTTCCAATACACGCGGCGTATTGTCTTTTCCCCTGAAAAAGATCCTGTGTGCTTCTTATAAGCATAACATTTTTGGTGGAGAATTGTGAAAGGGAAAAGACACGATTACTGAAAATGCTGCTAAAAGGTATCCCACGTGTATAAAGTGATCCATCATTCAGGTGTGCACACCCCTGGTCGTAGAGATACCGGGCAATACGGGGAGGATTAGCATCTTTGCTCCAACCCATTTGTCAGGGAAAACTATACAGATAAGAGAGATGTGTAAACTGTTTGTACAAACTGTCTAGGTATATACACCCCCGGTCGTAGAGGTACCAGGGCCTAAGGGAGAGGATTAGAGTCCTCGTTCCTACCTGTCTGTCCAGGCAAAGTTGCATAGGTGAATATACCCTCGGTCGTAGCAGGATCGAGCCCAAAAGGTGGGGGCTTAGCGTTCCCCCCTCCTGCTCTGTCAGGAAGAGTTTTTAGTGGGTATAGACGTTTTCTGTTGTGTAAGTCCCAGCACAAGCGTGGGCGTGGAAAAGTTATAGGGGTTTAAAAAAAAAAGTTCAAGTGGTATTTTCTATGTGAGACCCAACTCTGAAGGATATCGGAGGTTGGGCAGTGTAGTATTTTTGTGAGTGATATTGTGATTTCACAATTTTGAGAGGAATATTTAAGGAAAGGGACCAGGAGGGGTGGGGGCTACCTGAGGAGCCCACCCTCCTTGCTATACTGGTAGTGGAACAAAGCCCGTGTCCGCGGAAGGGACGGTTCAGCGAGGAAAGCAGGAGCGGGCCCAGGCAGGCGGCAAATAGAGATTGGAAAACAGGTTAGGAGGCCTCGGGGCAGAGTGGCAGGAGTAAGGGAAGCAGTAAGCACAGGCCTGGGGATTTCAGATCCCTGGGACAATACTTGGAATGGTGAAATCTGGGCTGATGGAGGAGTCTTTTTGGAAAATAAGCAAGTGATTTAAGGAAAGAGAGTGAGACGTTAACTCCGCAGAGGCTGAAGGGAAATAAGCAGTTGAATGTTTAAAAAAACAACACTTTTACAAGTGTTATAGAAAGAAAATTCTTGGTTTCTCTGCAGCCATTCTGAAGGGAAAATGGGCCCTTTCCCAAAGGAATGTCTGTAAATAAGCCAGGCAAAGAGACAATCTGATTGAAATCATCTGACCATGAACAATGTAGTCAAATTCGCTAAAAGAACGTAAGGGGTTTTCTAGTGGAACGTAACTGCCCCCAAATGTCTACAAATGTAATTATGTACAGCTGTGTAAAAATGAAAGCAATGGAAGGGATGTTGAGCAAGAGAGTATGTATGTATCTGTGCGGATAAATGGATTATGTAAATATGTGGAGTGTTTAGGATCTAAACCAGGGGTAGGCAACCTATGGCACAGCTGCCGAAGGCGGCACATGAGCTGATTTTCAGTGGCACTCACACTGCCCAGGTCCTGGCCACCGACCCGGGGGACTCTGCAATTTAATTAATTTTTCATGAAATTTCTTAAACATTTTAAAAACCTTATTTACTTTACACACAATAGTTTAGTTCTATATTATAGACTTATAGAAAGAGACCTTCTAAAAACATTAAAATGTATCACTGGCACGCGAAACCTTAAATTAGAGTGAATGAATGAAGACTCGGCACAGCACTTCTGAAAGGCTGCCGACCCCTGACCTAAACCAACACTGCTGGTTTGCAAAACTCTTGTTGTGTAGGTTTAAGATGAATTGGTTTGGTTTGGTTTTGAAATAATACCACTGAAATCCATGTGAATCTTTCATTCAGAGTTGCATGGCTGAGAAACGCTTTTTGCCAGACACAGGTCACTAGTGGTGTTTGGCTTTGGGATTTAGCATTTAATCCTTAAGGTACCTCAATGCTTTATAATGTTCAATATCTTTTCAAAGACCGAAGTCGTGGCTGCAGCAGGGCAGTCAAAACCAGAAGAATGGGAAGAAATTCTGGGTTTGTTATGTGGTAACAAAATAACAAATAAAAACTGTAGTAAAATAATAAAAAGATTTTTTTAAAAAGGGCCCCTCTGGAGCACCAGCAGGGGTGAGGTGCACAAAATAAAAAAGGCAACATTAGAAACACTGAGCCTTAAGGTGGCTCTGAGTAATGAGACTGTCACTTTGATAAGGGTACTTGAAAACTCTGTAAGCACAAACCAAACAGTTATGGAAGTTAAACTATGAACGGAATGTGCATTCTCCCCAGGCCGGGTGCAGTGTTTATTGTAGAAGGGATACAAGAAATGCAAACAAAACAGTGCCACTTAATTAAAATCCTATTAGGGCTCCAAAGGGAGCCACCATAGGTTGTGTTTTCTTTTCCAGACGGCTGTGTGTTTTGGAAGCAGGAGTTGAAAGTTAAAAGTAATCAGAACTCTGGTGAAAGTTGATTGGGTCCCTTTTAAGACAGAGTCTCTGAGCTGCTTGGCTTTGGAGCCAGAAGCAAGCCAGAAAGCCGCTGTGTTCATGCAACTGACCTAACTGATAGAGGAAGGCGAGAACTGCCCATATATGGCAGCACAAAAGAGCCGCAGATAAAGGTCAGCAAACCTGGTCAGCAAACAAACTACCCAAAACCAAAAGGCTCAAATTATGACCCTCCAGAGGAAGATGGAAAAAGGAGTCAAGGCAACCAACCAACCAAACCCAGGTTAACCCTAAGTAGAACAAATATTCTTTTTGTAGGTGTATTCAGTGCTAAAGTCTAAAGATAGGTACAAAAGGGGTTTGCTTATATCCGTGACACCCCTACCTTTCAATTCACCAAAACCTCAAAGCTATAATTAAATTAAAAAGCCTAGGCAAAAATTTCAAGAGGGCATTGAACATACTGGCCTCAAAAACCAATTGTCTAAATAAAAAGCCTGGTATAACAAGATACTTTTAATAAATTTGATGTTAATATTAAACACTGGAATCAAGGTAATGTTAATAAGTACTGCTGAAAGGATTCCATTTCCTTAGCCCACACGTGTATAAATATGCTGAAATCACTCACCCATTGTGGAAACGGCTAAAGGAAAAGACAAAATGGGAACGGGGGAAAGAGCAGGACCCCTGTCCGCGTTAACCCTGCTGAAACACAAGGCCCTCACAGCCTCAGCCCTGCGTTTCCCCGGTGAATCACAGCCTTGTGTTATTTGTTTGGCAGCTAATAACAGGGCCTTGGCTGCCACACTGTTACAGACCAATGAAAAGGAAAAACGAGTGCCAGCCGCGTATGAATCTAGACAATTACAAGGCGCAGAAACAAATGTTGATCCCTGTGAATGCGAGGATCTAGCCGCCGTCTGGGCAGTACAATATTTTGTGCCGCTCATAGGAACGGCCCCTATTACTATTCAAAGCACCCACACTTCCCTCGAGTACATTTTATCAGGGAAACTGATGGGAGGTAAAGTCTCAACCACCCGAATGGCCCAGTGGACACTTACTTTAGTTAACAGAGGGGTGATCATAGAAACAGTGTCCAAGCCGGACTTGCTAACACGTGGCCTAATTGAAAAAGGGAACCGACCCGAATGTCCAGAGGTCACTCTGGAGCCAAGAATTGCCTTGGTTGAGGCATCCCCCACTGGAAGAATTAGATACCGTGGGTCAAGAAAAGCAAGTCTAGTTTATTGACGGGAGTGCAATGGTAGTAAAAGGGGGAAAAATGTGTAAAATACGCTGCCATTGACTTAGAAGAGGACGTCATTCAGGGACATCTAGACCATGGATTGGCTCAGCGTGCCGAGCTCCACGGAATGTATCAAGTTTTAAGGCAATAGGAAAATTCCCCACGGCCTGTGTATATTTATGCTGACGGTGATTTTTGCAGAAAAGGACTTCCCAGAACCTGAGCACGAGGCGCTGCTTCACCACCACAATTTTAATCCACAGAAAATGAGACTCCAGTGTTAAGGTTTGGCTTTACCTACTTCTGGGAACGTTCACTGTCCAAATAGAGCAATCATGAGAGAATCATAGAATCTCAGGGTTGGAAGGGACCTCAGGAGGTATCTAGTCCAACCCTCTGCTCAAAGCAGGACCAATTCCCAACTAAATCATCCCAGCCAGGGGCTTGTCAAGCCTGACCTTAAAAACCTCTAAGGATGGAGACTCCACCCCCCCCCTAGGGAACCCATTCCAGTGCTTCACCACCCTCCTAGTGAAATAGTGTTTCCTAATATCCAACCTAGACCTCCCCCACTGCAACTTGAGACCATTGCTCCTTGTTCTGTCATCTGCCACCACTGAGAAGAGCTGAGCTCTTTCGAACCCCCCTTCAGATAGTTGAAGGGTGCTATCAAATCCCCCCTCACTCTTCTCTTCTGCAGACTAAATAACCCCAGTTCCCTCAGCCTCTCCTCATAAGTCATGTGCTCCAGCCCCCTATTCATTTTCATTGCCCTCCACTGGACTCTCTCCAGTTTGTCCACATCCTTTCTGTAGTGGAGAGACCAAAACTGGACGCAATACTGCAGATGTGGCCTCACCAGTGCCAAATAGAGGGGAATAATCATGTCCCTCGATCTGCTGGCAATGCCCCTACTCGTGCAGCCCAATATGCTGGTAGCCTTCTTGGCAACAAGGGCATCCTGCTGCCTCATATCCAGCTTCTCCTCCACTGTAACCCCAGGGCTTTTTCTGCAGAACTGCTGCTTAGCCAGTCGGTCCCCAGCCTGCAGGGCCGTCCCTACCCCTACGCAAAGTATGCAACTGCGTAGGGCACCAGAAAATTTGGGGCACCAAAGTTCCTGGTGCCCTACACAGCTGCGTGCGGCTCCAGCCCCTGCTCTGCCTCTTCCCCATGGCCCCCGGCCCTGCTCTGCCCCAGCCCCACCTCTTCCTACCCCTGCTCTGCCCCAGCCCTGCCCCCACTCCACCCCTTCCCCAAAGCCTCCGTCCCCACCCCCACTCCCCTGAGAACTGCAGCAGGGGTCGGGGGCCCTGCACTCACCGGCGGCAGGAAGTGGAGCGACCCGGCCCCAACCTACTCCACTCCGCTGGCTCCTGCTGGGGGGTGGTTCCCCCTGCCCCCCAAGCCTGCTCCTACCCCCCCTGCAGAGGCCTGGGGCTGGCCCCCCACTGGAGGCCTGCCCCTCCCCCTGCGAGGGGGCTGCGTAGGGCATCAGAATGGCTAGGGAGGCCCTGCCAGCCTGTAGCGGTGCCTGGGATTCTTCCGTCCTAAGTGCAGGACTCTGCACTTGTCCTTGGTGAACCTCGTCAGATTTCTTTTGGCCCAAGCCTCTAATTTTTTAGGTCACTCTGGACCCTATCCCTACCCTCCAGCGTATCTACCTCTCCCCCCAGCTTAGTGTTATCTGAAAACTTGCTGAGGGTGCAATTAATCCCATCATCCAGATCATTAATGAAGATGTTTAACAAAACCGGCCCCAGGACTGACCCCTGGGGAACTCCGCTTGATACCAGCTGCCAACTAGACGTCAGTTGAAGTCCTCCATTAGAACCAGGGCCTGTGTTCTGGAAACTTCAGTTAATTGTCCAAAGAAAGCCTTGTCTACGTCATTCTCCTGGTCTGGTGGTCTATAGCACATGCCCACCACGACATCACCCTTGTTGCTCTCACCTCTAAACTGAACCCAAACACTCTCAACAGGCTTTTCTCCAGTTTCATCCTGGAGCTCAGAGCAATCATACTGCTCTCTTACATACAGTGCAACTCCTCCACCTTTCCTCCCCTGCCTGTCCTTCCTGAACAGTTTATATCCGTCCCTGACACAAGCAGCAGCAGCTGGCCTCATAAGCTAATATCTAAGAAATAGTTCACTCCCTTGCTAGCCAATCATGGATTCCTACCTCTGATCCAGTAATCCTCATGGAACGGTATAAACACCTATCTCATGGAGCTGGGAGGGACCTTGGAAGGTCATCAAGTCCAGTCCCCTGCCTTCACTAGGCAGGACCAATTTTTGCCCTGGATTCCTAAATGGCCCCCTCAAGGATTGAGCTCATAACCCTAGGTTTAGCAAGCCAATGCTCAAACCACTGAGCTATCCCTCCCCTTAGCTAACTCTTAAGACCCTTAGGAAATACCAATGTATTTGCCTGGGAAGGGGACGTGGGACTTAGAGTGTACCTTATAAACACCACAGAAATACCAAACCACTAGGAAATAGGGGTTAAAATAGAAGGTCCCTATGGGGATACCACCTGGCGTTCCAGCTACCCACGATTACCATAGCAGTGGGATGAGCCTGTTAAGATGGTTATTGTGGGGTACTTGCCCATACCCCTTAGTGAACTGAACCTATGGTTCCCGGACACACGCACCAGAACCTGGACCAGGGACGATGCATTCGAAAGAGACATCGCAATTAAAATAAAGAAACCAAAATTGTTTGTGACTCAAAGCAATCCAGGAAAAGTCTTGTTAAATCCACTACTTGTAAAAAGGAAAATTGGTACAGATTGAACTCAGCCAAACATGTCTAAATTGGAACCCAAATGTTCCCCCTCCTCCCTTCCTATCATAACAGCCTAAATAAAAACACCTCAACACCCCAATGGCCGAGCAAAATGAGATGCAGGAGATTGTTTTTGGAGCAGGGCTTATGAATACTCTACAGCTGGAGGTAATTAAGACTAAATTAAGTTTCTTGGCACAACTGCAAGAGAGTCTCATTCCCAAGCAGGCAAATGCTACTGTGGACTTGCTACAAATAGGTCTGGGAAACCTAAAAGCACCATGGAATATGTGGCGGTGGCTGAACACCACCTCCTGGCTTCTGTATAAACAACAAATAGAATTAGGGACTAAAACTGCCTTGGCCATGGGATGTACTGAGCTGCAAATTCTTAGTTTAGCATCGCTGGAGCATGAAATGTTTTGGGTAATATCTGAGAACGTTTGGGCATCTTTTAAAACAACAGACGAGGTCCTTGTTCGACACCCACAGACACGAATGGGTGCAATATGTTTCCAGCATGGTTAAGCCTGATTTTGTTGTTAGGTGAAATTCTTGTTAAAATTGCTCACCAAGGGTCTGTGGAAACACAAATATGGAAAGTGAGCCCGCTCCCAAAATTGACCATGGGATCCTTTTGGCTCCCCTGGGTTATGGGGTAAGTGGGCTGGGAAAGAGGAGAACTTAGTGGACACTCGAGGGTGTACGGAGTGGACCCTCAGAAATGGGTGTGCTTGTCCCCTACCTGTCACTACAGAACCATATAGCAGAGATACCTCATTGGAAACGCATATGGGACGAACTAGAGAATGTGACGCGTGTTTTGTACAACAGACAATGTGTCTGTGTTACAACCTGGAAAACAGTATTTTGGGAGGATGGAGGTATCAGCCAACCCCCAGTGGATGAATGTGGACGTATTATACACTAGCAATCACACGTACTATTTACCAAAAAGGGAAAGAGCACAGAGCACGATAACTGCTACCCTGGTTAATTTCTCTGTTACCCTTGGTCCTGACTGGCAAGATCTAACTGATCACTTGTGGTCAGAAACCAAGGTGACTCAGTTTTTACAACAAACACGAGGGACGTAGGGAAGCATGTGTCATGGACTCATAGATCGTGCCCACTCTTGGCCCCATGCGGTCTGTGGGGGGGGTGCCCCTTCCAGTGCGACAGCCCTTCGCGGGGGTCCACTCTCTCTCGGGGGTTAGGCCCCTCCACCTCCTGGAGCCGCACCTCTCTGAGCCTTAGCACGTCTGTCTCTGCCGTGGGCCCCCTCAGGGAGTCCCCTTGCTCTGGACCCCTGGGGTCTCCACCTCCCAAAAGGGTTGATGCTCCCCTGTTCCCTAGCCCGGAGCGACTCTCAGCCAGCGTAAAACAGGAGGATTTATTGAGCATTGAACACAGCACAGGAAACTCTCAGGCCTGGCCTCCCTCAGCCCAGCACATCCCAGTCCCTCTGCATCCAGGTGGGCCCTGCCTGCTCCCCCTCTCCAGCCCAGAGCCCCACTGCTTCCCAGCTGGGCCTCCGATATCCCCAGCCCCAACCCCCCTCTGTCCATTGGCTTCTCTCCAAGGAAACAGGGTCGTAAACAGGGTGGCCTGGGCCTCCTCTCCTCTCAGCCCCCCTCCGGCCCCTCTGGCTGGAACCGGCTGGTCAGGTCACTGGGGTCCTCTCCCCGCAGCCCATTGTCCTCCCTCTGGCCAGAACCAGCTGTGACCTGGTTCTCCGGGTCGTCAGGTCACCAGTCGCTGGGGTCTCCATCCTCCAGGCCATCGGCCGGGGTCCCACGTTCCCTCTCTGGTCCTCTGTACCAACAAACTCCCTCTCCCCTCCCCTCGTTAAACCAGTAACACCCGGGGACACTGAGTCCCCCTCCCTCTGCATGCAACCCCCTGGAAAACATGAAAAAAACCAAGAAAACTCCCCACGTCGTCACAGCGTGTCATTCAAACATTACATGCCAATGGAGACATGCTAAAAATTGCTAGGTCTCAAAAAGACCTGACAGCCTATCAACGTTTTTACAGTCTGGTCCCTGACTTCTAAGGGCATATTGTCTATTATGTTTCACCCATTACCTAGTTGTGTTAGTTGTGTTTGCTTGCTAGGAATGTGTTGTATGTGCTGTTGGACAAAAAGGATATTCGTTAAAATTAAAACCACACGCTCAAATGGCCTCTCAGTATTTTGCTGTGAAAAAGTTGTATAAAATAGGACCCACTCAAGAATTGTTCTTGAGGGATCAAAAGGGGATATGTAGTAGTAGGATTTTATGTTTCCATTTTATATAATTTAGAATGAAGAATAATGAGATAATAATGTAGCATGTATTAAACGTATCGGTGTATGATTTGATCATATCCTGCCAACCACTCTTGTTGAATAGCAGAAAGGAATGGCCTAATGGGGCACTGGTAGAGATGCATCAGCCAGAATCTGTGTCTGAGCTGATTTCAAGTCAGTAACACCACTTTTAAAATAAGTAAGAGAATGCCGTGATCGTTTTCTCTTGCCTTGCAATCTGATGTTCTTGTTCAAACGTTCTGTGTAAATCAATTCTGTTTTGTGTGTGAATGAGGAATGTGTGTGTTAGAAGGTAAGTGTGAAGGCCATCGCCCAATCAGATGTTCTAGGGAGGAACCGAGGACAGACGCAAGGGCACCAGAAAATTACCACACGCCCCTATTAAAATGTCAAAAAAGAGGAAATTAACAACTCTAAAAATAAAACAAGCACCTATCAATGGGGACAGAATAGCTGTAATCAAAACCAGCCTGGGGTAACTCCCTAAAAAACTTAATTAAAAAAAACCCCAAAAGAAGCACTCATCAAACAACAATTGATTACAGCAGGATGGTGCAAAACTCATTGGTCCCAATGAAGGAAAATCGCTACATAAACAGGGGCCCTTGCTGTGAAACTTTGGGTTCCTCCTGCCAAGGCTTCCCCAGAGCATCGTGCCACGACCGATGGAACCCGGCTCCTCCCTACCCGTGATCAACCTAGCTGGCCACGAGATTGATCCAGACTCTGGATTGCTAACTATAACATCGACTGGTGGGACTGTGTGTGTGTGTGTGGTGTGATTGAATGCCTATGCTAATTGTGTTTCCAATAAATGCGGTGTATGGCCTTTTCCCCTGAAAAAGATCCCGTGTGCTTCTTACAAGGATAACATGGCCAGGCTGCAGCTCCGACCCCCTCCCTCCCCCAGCCACCGGAGCCGGGCCGGGGAGAGCTGCGCTGGCAGCTGTGCGGAGCCTGGGTCCCTCCACTTGCCTCGGCGGGAGGCCTGAGCATCCCTCGCCCAGCGTCCCTGAACCCTGCCCCCCAGGCCCCCTGCCCAGGGCAGGTGGAGGGTCCACACCACGATTCCTCACAGCTGCCCACGCAGCTTTTACTGTCAGAGCCCTGTGCAGATACAAAATTTGTATTCGCATCAACCCTGGTATCGCAAAAATGGTCCAAGATATTTAGCGGATCCCTCCGGATTTGCGGGGCTCTAGAGACGGGTGCACATTCCCAGCTGTGTAGGGAGTGACTGAGGTCAATAAAAGCAACAAAGAATCCTGTGGCACCTTATAGACTAACAGACGTTTTGCAGCATGAGCTTTCGTGGGTGAATACCCACTTCTTCAGATGCAAGTGGGTATTCACATTCAGTCTTGCATCTGAAGAAGTGGGTATTCACCCACGAAAGCTCATGCTGCAAAACGTCTGTTAGTCTATAAGGTGCCACAGGATTCTTTGTTGCTTTTACAGATCCAGACTAACACGGCTACCCCTCTGATACTTGAGGTCAATAAAGCGTCACATGATCGCAAGACGCTGTGATTAGAATCCATACTGACTATCAGTCCGTTTATAGGGTGAAGGCACACGGTCCCCGGCCAATTATTGTGACTTGTTTGTCTTATGGTAGCAAATGGAAACCAGGGCCCCATTGTGCCAGGCGCTGTACGAAGCTCTAACACAAAGACAGGCCCTCCCATTAGAGTGTAAGACTATTGGCAATAGGTAGAGTCAACAAACAGGCCAAGAAAAAGTGCAAGGAAACAACCAGACGATACTGGTCAGCATGACAAACTACACACGCAGCAAACCCACTGCCCCAGCATTGCAGCTAAATGCAACTGACCAGATTCCAAGGGAAGGATTTTAATGAGGCTGTTAGGCCTTGTCTTCAAAGGCCAGGTGTACTGGGTCCGCTGCTCTAACCTCCTGCCCCAGGGATGCTCTTGTGCTGGTAGAACAGTGACATTCTCCGGCTCAGCTTAACCCCCCTCCCAAGTGACATCAACTAAACGAAAAAAAGCAACGCTTCTGCCTTAGGTTATACCGAAAAACTTTTGCATGAGGACAAGGCCTTCAGCTTCTAAGCTGCAATGGAGCTACAGTCGATTGACCCCAGCTGGGTCTGGCCCCATTGACTCCAATGGAGCTACGGCCCATTGACCCCAGCTGGGGTCTGGCCCCATTGACTCCAATGGAGCTACGGCCCATTGACCCCAGCTGGGGTCTGGCCCCATTGACTCCAATGGAGCTACGGCCGATTGACCCTAGCTGGTTTGCCCCAGTGCGGGGATCTGGTCCATTCACGTTTGTAAGGTGCTCAGATACTGAAGTGATGGAGGAGCCCAGCGGGACCGAGGTTGATAGAACCTGATTCAGTGTAATTTTATTTTTGTTGTATGAATGTCCAGGAGGAAGCTGCCTCATTCCTTGTGGGGTAAAACCTCAGGAGTGTTGAGCTGTCGCTGAGCCTGTCTCCTTCATTATGGGCGCTTTGACTGGTGTGCAGCGACGCCCCAGATGGTTTATGGGAACTGAACATGGGTTATGCTTATAGGAATCACACGGAATCTTTTAAAGGGGATAAGGCAACATGCCACGTTTATTGAGAGTACAGTTTAAGTATTAAAATCAGCATGTGCTTCCATTCTCACACACACACACTTACCAGTCCTTAGTGTTGCTCGGTCAGTTCCAGTGGCCTGCTGAACCTACACACAAGGGAGGGGAGCTGGTCAAATGTGTTCGAAGCTCCGATGTTGATGCAGAACGAACCCAAGTCCCATGGCGATACACCCTTCTTTTAGAGCGATAAGTTCCCAGACAAGTCTATGGAACTTGCTGTGTCACACCGGGGCTGTCAATCACAAGGTAGTCAAGGTTGCTCTTAATTAGCATTAGTGTGAATTGTTACTGGAAGGATCCGCAGCTGTTTCTTATCTCGTCCTTGGGGCATTTGCCTTTGCTTTAGGGTCGTCAATCTGCCGTCCGAGAGATTGACCCTAAAGTTGGTGTCTATTGACTCCTCCACTTAGGGTGACCAGATGTCCCAGTTTTATAGGGACAGTCCCGATTTTTGGGTCTTTTTCTTATATAGGCTCCTATTACCCCCCACCCCCTGTCCCGATTTTTCACACTTGCTGCCTGGTCACCCTACTTCCACCCCCTTCCTGACCATCCGGCCCAGTTGTCCTATCTCAGTTAATTACCATCCATTCTTCACTCACACCACACAGTAAATAAGGCAATTACGGCCAGAAAACTTCTATCCTTCTAAGAACAAATGTTAACACAATCAGCAAAAAATAAACTCAGAACAATTTCTTTGTACTAATTCGAAGCTGGCAAAATGGAGGATAAGGCAAAATAAGCAAAATTTTACTTGAGACAATTTCTTCCCACTAGGCTTTTGGCCAACACATGCAACTCCTGGATGGAGAAGCATAAATCTTTCCTGCTTGAAGTCCTAGACAGCAGCAGGCTCAGCCAACGCAACACCAAATCCTAGCTGGCTTTTTCCCTTTCTGCTTCCAGAGCTTTGCTCAGAACCCGCTGGGTGTCGTCAGCTACAGAGGCCAAACACTTCCGCAGCATGAAGGACGTGGTAACCAGCACCACCCCTCCAGACACCATGGCACCAAATATGGGGAGGCGCTTCCACGAATATTCCGCTACCATCACGGCAGCCCCCACCGAATCTGACAACAGCTTCAGAGCCGTCACGGGAGTCGTTCCCAAGGACGTCATCACAGCCGTCAGCTCCCGCGTGGGATTCCCAACCTGCCGGGCGAGAGCAGAGAGGGACCTGTCGTCCACGCCGAAGCTGCTGTAGTATTGGAAGAGGTGTTTCCTGAAGCTGAAGAAGGTGCACAAGAAAGCGAGGCCTGGGACAGGAATGGCAGCGAGAAGACATGAGAAAAGGGCTGTTTTCCAAATCTCCCCCTTCAGGGTGGCTTTTTTCTGGTTGATGATGGGCGAGGCGACAGCAGGCAGGCTAAGCAGGAAGGCGTGTCTCTTCAGGCGTTGCAGCTCCGTCTGCAAAGTTTGCTGCAGGAGGGGAAAATCGTAGCGGTTGGGTTCCCAGCTGGACACGACAAAAACCTTTGGGTGGCCCACTCCTTCAGCTGCTAGGCCTCCCCTGCAGTCCTCCCTGATCTGCTGCAGGATCCTCTCCTCGTTGTAGCTGGAGGGACGCTGCCTCCTGGAAGCGTCCAGGTCCATGTCGGCTTTGGCGCGCACAAAGTAGAACCTCTTGCCCATTCTCTGGATCTCACGGACCAGCCTGGCGTGTTCGGAGCGGAAGCGCTGGGAGCCGACAATGATGAAGAACTCGAATCGGCTCAAATTGAGCTGCTCACAGTAGGTGTTTAGAGGGAAATAGGACGTGCCCACCCCTGGCAGGTCCCAGAACGTGACGCCTGGAAGGAAGGGATCTGGATAAGCCATCGGCTCCGTCATGGTATCGAGCATCCCGGTTTCAGCAGCGCCTTCATCACCAGCACGTAGCCCCAGCATGGCGTTGATGAGGGAGGACGTCCCAGCGCCCGACTCCCCCGTGACGGCGATGCTGAGGGTGTGGCTGTTAAACGACTGTGGTGTTCTCTGCTGCACATTAGAAATCGCATCTGCCAGGTTCCCATGGTGGATAGCGGCTCTGAACTCATCGAGAGCCATGGTGCTCAGTCTGTGGCAGAGAAGAAGAAACATTTCAGCTCCTAGTCAAGGCTTCCTCCGGAAAATCCTGCACTGACAGCGCTGTGTCAAGCCCTCAAAAGTTAGGAAACGGCACATTTATGGTGGCCCATGTAACCTTAACTCTGCCCCTTGTGTATCCGACCCATGCACTGAATGAGGCAGGGGCAGTGTGGAAAAAATGGGAGTTCTTTGGTTTTAATCATTATTTATTATTTTTAGTACAGGGCATAGGAACCCTGACCGAGATCAGAACCCCATTGTGCCAGGCGCTGCACATACCCCGACCAATATCAAGGCCCCCATTATGTTAGGTGCTGCACAGACGCTGGCTGAGATCAGGGCCTCCATTATTCTGAGCGCTGCACAGACCCACAGGTGAGAATTTTCACAAGATCTCAGCTCCCATGAACTCTTGGAAATAAGCAGGGACATTTTCGAGCCAGCCCAGCGCACTGCTGCTGACGGGGACAATCCATCGCAGTCATCCCCAACCTTTTTGTGGCCAGCAGCCCATTCATGTTTTCAGAAGAGTGTGGTGGGCGCCCACAATTTTTCAAGGCTTATTTTGTATTTGTACATTAAATAATGCGAAAAACGTCCTATTTAATATTACAGAATATATGAATCCATAAGATAATAAAGGTAATTTTACATGTAAAAGGTATTAATTAAATTATTTGGCAGTTATGCTTTCACCTTCCCATGGGAATTTGCTCTTTTTTATCTACCTGTGAGGAAAATTAAGGCGTTTTTACAAAATAAATATCATAAACATTCGGTCCATTCTGCAGAGGCGGAGAGGTTTTTTTTTTTTGGCAGCAGTTCTGGGCAGTGCAGACAGAAGCCTGAGAGAGGCCACAAGGACAGAGAACCCTGGTGCCTGCAGCACCCTGTCCCCGGCAGGCGCGGGGCCCTGGCTTCTCTCCCCTGCTGGGCACTAGGCGGGTGCACATAAATGCCCCGGCGGGCGCCATGGCACCCGCGGGCACCGCATTGGGGACCACTGATCTATCGTCTGTGACCAGGCAGAGCCATGCGCAGACCCGGCCTTCTCCCCTGGCTGCTCTCTAGCTCAGAGGAGCCGTGGGGAGCCCTGCGGCTGCTCTCGCTCGCCCCAAAGGCCTGGCAGGAAGAGGGGGAGCGCACGGCTTTCTCAGACCCCATCCCAGCTCCGCGCACAGGAACAGAGGACCCCGGAATTGGGGCCTGCCCGGCTATTTCAACTGAAGCCAAGGGAGAGTCTGAGGGACCAGAGCTGGGCGCAGTTTTTTCAGCCGCAACTTTTGCAGGTGAAAAATGCAGATTCATGGATTGCAGAGCCGGAAGGGGACTGTCCTGGGGCCCATCTGCTCCACCCGCCCGCGGGCCACAGGCCAGACACCGTCCCCAGCACGAGTTCCTCTGCAGGGCGGCCTAGCACCTGCCCCTAACGCAGCAGCACCGGGGGGGAGCGAAGGAGGCTCAGAGGCCGCGTGTTCTCCAGGGACTGACAGGAGAGCGGATGTGCCAATGTACAGGGGGGTTGGAAAACAGCTAAACTGGCAACACTGCAGATGACCACTAAGAGGGGGGTGTTGGGGGAATTCGAGGTGTAGAGGCAGTAAAATCCCAAGCAGGGGGAATCTCTTACCTCCCCCCAGGCTGGGCTGCGCTCGGGTGGGGTTGATGGTCTCCGGGAAGGGGCAGTGATCTGTGGGCACAGCTCACCCCTGTCTCGCCCGCAGGGTCTCAGCTGCTCTCTCACCATCTGTGGGCTCCTCGCTCCCTCTTTTCCTGCCCCCCCTTTGCCGGGGCCCCCCCTGCCTGCCTTTGTCTGTGCCCCCGGCTCTCTCCTGCGGCCTCGCTCCAGCTCTGTCTCCAGCAAGGGAAAGTGAAAGCAGCAGCTGGCTGAGGAAGCAGGGCAGGGCCTCACCCCGGCAGGGGAGGGACAGAGCAGGGCCTAGATACGTGCCTCCCCCCAGCGCGTTTCCAGGTGGCCACCCAGCCCTAAATGTCACCATGGAATCAGGAGGTGACAGTGGGGACATAGAACACACACACACACCCCATACCCGGCAGGGGACAGCAGCAGGACTCTCTCTCTCTCACACACACACACACACACGCTGGTGCATGGCACAGACACACAGTGCAGAGACTAGACACGCTCGGGGCAGGGCCGAGCCACATGGTGCAGAGACCAGACACACTCGGGGCACGGCACGGACACACAGTGCAGAGACTAGATACGCGGGGTCCATGGCACAGATTCACAGTGCACAGAGCAGATACACTTGGGGCACAGCACAGACACACCGTGCAGAGACCAGACACTCTCAATGCCGGGCACAGACACACCGTGCAGAGACCAGAGACGCTGGGTCTATAGGACAGACACACAATGCACAGACCAGACACACTCGGGGCATGGCACAGACACACGGCGGAGACACCAGAGATGTTCAGAGCATGGTGCAGGCACACGATACAGAGATGAGAAATGTTGGGCAGAGACACATAGTGTAGAGACCAGACGCGCTCAATGCAGGGCACAGACACACAGTTCACACACCAGACATGCTTGGGGTACGGCACAGACACACAATGCAGAGACTAAATACGCTCTGGGCGTGACACAGACACACGGTGGAGAGACCAGACATGTTGGGTGCCTGGCACAGACCCACAATGAAGAGAAGAGACACGCTCAGTGCATGGCACAGACCCACCGTGCACAGACCAGACACACTCGGTGCGCAGCACAGACACCCGCTGCGCAGCAAAACAGGTTCCTGCTGTTGCCAGCTGTTACTTGCTCCCCCGTGGGGACGGTTTCCAAGAGGATCCCAAGGAGCCAGAGGTTCGCAGGCATGAAATGAACCCTGCTAAGCTGAATGACCAGCCAAGAACCAAAGCCGGATTCCTGTGTGAGTGACACAATTGTGGGGCATCGGTATTCACACCACAGCTCTGTCTGCAGCTGGGTTCTCCATAATTAACCAGATGTTCGCCACTGGAGAGAGAGAGAGAGAGACACACACACACACACACACACACAGCCCTCTCTCCTGGGTCTGCCCCAACTGAGTTCCCCCTCCCTTGTATCTTTGTGTTTTCCTGGCCCTGGGCGAGCTGGGGTCACAAAGTATCATTAAGTTGCCCCATCACCCCCAGCCAGGGGCTCGCTGCTCGCTCACAAGCCAGGCTGAGTTTGGCTTGCCTTAAAGGGCCGGTCAGCCTCTGACACCTCCCACAACGAACCACCCCACTGCACACACAGTGCAAGGAGAGGGTGAGAGGCACCGAGTCACCTGTGTGACAACCGGAAAGTGAAGAGAATCCAGGCTGGTCTGGGAATCACAGAAACCTGCCTGAGTCTCAGGGGAAGACTCTCCCTGTCACGTACTCAGGTTTGTTCTTAAATCATAAGACAAAATTAAGGTCTCCGCTCCCCTCACACAGGATTTCTCACTGTCTTGTGAACTGTTTGTCTTGCTCCCACAGCCCTTGAATTACTGCCCAATAATGAGCTATTCCTGAGCCTTTCACCACAGAGCTTTCTACATACGACTTAACCCTGTCAGCCCTCTCTGAGCCTGGCGCTGCTGCCACTGGAGCTAGTGGGATTTGTGCCACTGACCTCAAAGGAGCAGGATTCCCCCTTTCACAGGGGGAAAGTGACTTGCTCAAGATTGCACAACAACTATAGACATCGAGCTCATAACAGCAACCAGGAGTCCAAGGCCCCCCGCTCTCAATTCAGATTTTATTACTTAATGAAGCAGCAGTAACATGCAATGCACAGTCACTGCTGTTCCACTTAGAAAATACACTCTGTGCATTACCCGAATTAGCCAGAGGGAGTCACTGCTGTGCTAACGAAGGAAACATTACCCAGACTGGCCACCAGGTGTCACTGTTGCATAATCAGAATTATCCACTGCCCCACCTCCTGGGGAAGGGCAGCCAATCAGAGCTGCTGCAGGTGACAGGCAGCTCTCTCCCCCTCCCCTCAGGAGGCAGAGCAGTGTTTGGGAAGGGGAGGGGGAGAAGACCCTCTCCCCGCCCCCACCCCAGAGCCACAGGAGCAGGGGCTGTGGGACTTGGGGGAGGGGCAGATGGGGGCTGGGCAGGGGGCACAAAAGTAATTAATTATAATGTGGGGGTCTGGGGAGAAGCTAGACGCTCCTTTCTACCCAGCAGCCAGGAGAGCCAGAGTCACCTGCTCTGTAGGTCTGGGAGAGCCGGGCACAGTCATTGTCTGTGACACACACGCCGGGGCAGGGGGAGTTCAGAAACCAGAACACCAAACCCCTCAGTATTGTCCTTCCAAAAATATCTCAGGATTTGGGGCCAGACTTGTGGAGTTTGGAAAAAGTCTCATGATTTTTGGGGTCTGACTGGCCATTTCTGAACATTGGGGGCTGGTATCCTGCTCCCAGCACCTGGCATCCCCACACTGCAGCTGTCACAGGCTGGTCACAAGGATTGGTAGTGACACATGGGATGGTGTCTCCAGTGCCCCCAATGCCGGGCAGGGCCGCCCAGAGGAGTCCGGGGGCCTGGGGTCTTTGGCAGCGGGGGGTCCTTCTCCTCTGGGACCCGCCGCCGAAGTGCCCTGAAGACCCATGGAGGGGACCGCCCACAGCCGAATTACCGGCAAAGTGGGACCCACCACCAAAGTGCAGCCGGGTCTTTGTGGTAATTCAGCGGTGGGGGGCCCCGTCGCGGGTCTTCGGGGCACTTCAGCCGGCGGGTCCCGCTTCGGCGGTAATTTGGAGGTGGGGAATCCTTCCCCCCCGAAAAACTCTCGTGGGGGCCCCTGCTGGGCCCGGGGCAAATTGCCCCACTTGCCCCCCCCTCTGGGCGGCCCTGATGCCGGGCCCTGTGAGCTGGTTCCCGGGATGGATGAGGAGCCACCGGCTTTGGGGCAGTCATGGTTCAGCCCGTCCTACTGACTGACTCCTTCCCACAGTGCAATGCTCTGCACATGGGAATTACCCCAAAGCCCCTGCTCCCAGGGATGGTGCTGGGCTCTCAGGGATACATTTGTCCAGAGTCCCAGAACGCGCTGGTTGTCGGGGGGACACTGTAGTTCTGTGTCCCCGCTGCTGAGTGCGACCTGTCCCAGGCACAAGGCAGGGAATGAGCTGGTGCATCCAGCTAGGAGCTGAAACTGGTCCCTCGCTGGGGCAGATGCTCTGAGCAGGGCAAACTCGGCCCAGCCGCGCTGTGGACAGCAGGTAACGCATTCGGCCACTGGGGCGGACACACCACACTCATGAGACGCACAATTCTCACCGGATTCTCCAAACCACCCACATCCAGCAGCTCCCCTTGTTCCCCAGGGGGACAGAGAAATCCTCATTGTTCCTGATGGGGGCTGCTGTGCTGCACCCGTCTGGAAATCTGAGCCTTTGAACTGACCCTGCTCCGTTTCACACCATCCTGCAGCGTGTGAGCCTTGGAGCAGCAGTGACACCTGGTGGCCAGTTCGGGTAACGCACAGAGTGTGTCCTCCCCCCTACCCCTCCCTACCTCATAGCTAGTTAAGGGGATGCACAGAGTCTATTTCCCATGGAGCAGCAGTGACTGGTGGGAATATGTCCCTGCTCTTCCTCCAGGTTCCCTGCTGTCCAGACGCCCCCAACCACCTCTCCCCTAAAGCCAGCAGGACCAGGGCTCTTCTCCTACAGCCCTCACAAGATCCCCAAGGACTGGAGATGTGAATGGGGACAAGGCCTTCAGGGAGGTCTCTTAGGGGGTCTTGGCCCACCTGGGACCATTCAAGGAGAAGCCTCATGGGGCAGAGCCCAACGTCTCTGGGCTGAGCTGACTCTAAGGACAAGTAGGAGAGAAAACAGCAGAATAAAAACAACAGATGGCAAGAAGGCGAACTTCAGCAAACTCAGAGGCTTGGTGGGTAGGATCCCGTGGGAAGCAAGTCTGAGGGGGAAAAGAGTTGGTAGGTTTTTTAAGAGTCATTGTTAAGGGCACAAGAGCAAACTATACAAATGTGTAGGAGAGATGGGAAGGCTGGTAAGAGACACCCCCCCCTCCTCGGTCTTAACTAGATTTGCAATGACCTCGTAGGATCAAAAAAAACATTAATTAAAGAATGAGCATTAGCTTAAGTTTGGTTAAGAACAGAATATGTGGGTGTTGTGATGAAAGGCCCTGACTAGCTAGTGGGAGGAGGGGCTTGAACATCATGAGTTCTGAGGCCTAAAGGAATGAAGTCTGGTACAAAGAATAAGTAATGAAAGAAGGGGATGTTTCTAAAAAGAAGGTGACTGCAGGTGTTTTTCAATAAGAAAAAAAAAATCTCTCTGAAAAGAAGCCAACACGGACCTGCCACCCACATACCACTATCTCCTGTGTGAACCCAGGTGCAACACAAAAGGTGCTGGTCAGCGGGGAGGAGGGGACGAGATCCGGAGGAAAGGCGTTGGGAAGGAAGGAAGTTGTAAATCTTCTCTGGATTAAGACTGGAAATAAGGGTGAATGATCTCAGACTGATTGTTCGCTGGAGTCAGTAACTGGCAATGACATCCCCTGTTTGTTAAAGGGTATAAAAAGTATACTCTCAAAGGGGCCACTGCTAATACCTGCCTGACCACGCTGGAGCTGAAAAACATGGGTCTAAGCAACCTTTGGCTTAGCCCATTAGTAAGTATCTGGATCAAAAGTTTACAAATGTTTTGTTACTGTTTGGATGTAGTAAGTTGCTTATTATTTAGGATCAGGGGGTCCTAGTGGATCACAAACTAAATATGGGTCAACAGTGTAACACTGCTGCTGAAATGGGGAACATCATTCTGGGGTGTATTAGCAAAAGAGTTGGAAACAAGACACGAGATGTAATTCTTCCATTCTGTTCTGCACTGAAAAATCCTCGGTTGGGATTATTGGGTCCAGTTCTGGGCACCTCACTTCAGGAAAAATGTGGACTCATTGGAGAAAGTCCAGAGGAGAGCAACCAAAATGATTAAAGGTCTAGAAAACATGAGCTTCAAAAGGATTGAAAAAATGGAGTTGTTTAGTCTGGAGAAGAGAAGACTGAGGGGGGACATGAGAACTGTCTCCACAGACAGAAAAGGTTGTTATGAAGAGGAGGGTGATAAATTGTTCTCCTGAGCCACTGAGCCCACGACAAGAAATAATGGCCTTAAATTGCAGCGAGGGAGATTTAGATTAGGCAATAGGAAAAGCTTCCTAACTGCAAGGGCAGTTCAATACTGGTATAAATTACCCAGGCAGCTGGTGGAATCTCTGTCTGGAGGTTTTTAAGAACAAGTTAGACGAACACCGGCCCTGGTGGATAATACTTAGTCCTGCCTCTGTGCAGGGGGCTGGACAAGATGCCCCCTCAAGGCCCCTCCCTGACCTATATTCCTGTGATTCTCTGATAACACATCACAAGGCGTCTGAGGTCCCAGTCCCTGCCGGGAGCGGTAGCGCTGGGCACCAGATCCCAGCTAGGGGAGCCCAGCGAATGGACACTGATTTCTCTTCCATGGGTTTATTTATTTGCTACACAAAGTGGGAAGTGTGGGAATTGCAGGACTCTGGTGATGTCTTTCCTTGTGGGCACCGGACACTGGGAACCCCAGGTCCAAAGTGTTTCAAATTCAGCACAACAATTCGGTGTCAGCCATAGAAGTGTGAGACCCCCCTGCTGGAAGCAGGTTCCTGTGGCTCTGGTGGCAGAGCGCTGGCGTGTGCTCAGCGGGTCCGTATCCCGGGGGATGGGATTTCAAGGGCTGTTTGGTGGCGTCCAAAGGCTGAAGCTAAAGGACTCAGACCCAGAGCCGGGTCCCGCATCGAAACCGACACGTTCCCGCAAAACACTTGGATTCTGTGCCCATCTCCCAGCCTGGCCCAGCCTTCTGCAGCCAGCTCAGACTGGGGGTCCCGGCCCAGCTCTCCGCAGCCAGCTCAGACTGGGGGTCCCGGCCCAGCTCTCCGCAGCCAGCTCAGACTGGGGGTCCCGGCCCAGCTCTCCGCGGCCAGCTCAGACTGGGGGTCCCGGCCCAGCTCTCCGCGGCCAGCTCAGACTGGGGGTCCCGGCCCAGCTCTCCGCAGCCAGCTCAGACTGGGGGTCCCGGCCCAGCTCTCCGCGGCCAGCTCAGACTGGGGGTCCCGGCCCAGCTCTCCGTGGCCAGCTCAGACTGGGGGTCCCGGCCCAGCTCTCCGCGGCCAGCTCAGACTGGGGGTCCCGGCCCAGCTCTCCGCGGCCAGCTCAGACTGGGGGTCCCGGCCCAGCTCTCCGCGGCCAGCTCAGACTGGGGGTCCCGGCCCAGCTCTCCGCGGCCAGCTCAGACTGGGGGTCCCGGCCCAGCTCTCCGCAGCCAGCTCAGATGGGGGGCGGTGGAGGGGGGGATCCCAGCTGCTGCTCACACGCTGGCTGCGACCCAGATCGGGGACGGGGAAGGGGGCTCTCACCTGTAGCTCCTCGGCGCGTCCGCTGTCCTGGCCGGGCGGAGGAGAGGACGATGCCGGCTCGCTGCCTCTCCGTATAACGCTCCTGCCGGGCGAGAAAGGGAAAGTCGGCACGAGCCAAACCGCAGGAATTCCCCGGGGCAGGGCCAGCAGCAGGTGCTCGCTGGCTCGTGGATGGGTCAGATCCGGATTGTTCAGCCCCTGGTGACAGAGAAGAAAATCGGGATTTGGAAACCGAGCAGCCGGGATTTCCTGGAAACCACGTGGGGAACTGGAAACCAGGAGGCAAGTCGAAGCAACGGCTGAATCACTGGCCAGGGCCGTCCTTAGCCACAGGCAGAACAGGCAGCCGCCTAGGGCACCACTAGGACTGGGGGCACCGCTCTGCAGGTGTACCGACAGAAACACGAACCGCTCCCGATTCGCTACTTTGGCTGCACTGAGCATGCGCACCCGAACTGAGCATGCCCAGTAACCTCCGCTGTCGCCACTGCCCTCTCTCTGCCCTCACTTCTACTCACGATTTGCTGCCTGCTCTTTGGGGCGTTTAAAATGCTCAAGGGGGCAAATTGCAGCGGGGGGGGGGGCTGCCAGGGTCTGAGCGGGGGGCAGAAATTTACTGGCCAGAGGGGTTCAAGCTGCTGTAGGCAGCGGCAGGAGAGCGGCTGAAGGGGAAAAATCGGGGGTGGGGGGTGGTAGCCGGGCTTAAGCCCCGGGGTGGGGGGGGGAGACACTGCCAGACCCTGTGCAGGGACAAAACCCCCGTTTGGGGGGGGGTGGGGGGGACAGTGGCCCCTCGGGATGAGCCACCTGCTGGGCTCGCAGATCTGGGGGTGTCAGGGCTGTGGGGGGCAGAGGCTGTTTTCAGTTCTGCTGGTGTCAGCCCCGGAGCAGGGGGCGGGTTCCTGGGGCTGGGTCTTAAAGGCACAGGCAGCCCAATTCCTAGACTGTCAAAGCTCAGACACCGCAGCTCCTCTCTAGCCTATACAAGTGCTGCAGGGCTCTTACTGCTCCAGCCAGGAGACTGAATGCTGGGAAATATTGTACAGACGCCCCCTCCCTCCCTCCAACTCTGCCTCTCACATTTTGACTATGTAAAAGTGTTTTCTATCAGTTTCTATGTCTATATGAAATCACTGCAGCTCCTTTCTCTTATACAACGTGCTGATTTGGTAACTCCCTCCCAGAGCCCACATGTCTGTACCCCCTCCTGTACCCCAATCCCCTGCCCCAGGTCAGAGCCTGCACCCGTCACTCAAACTCCCCATAGCCTGCAACCCTCCTGCACCCCCAACTCCATCCCAGAGCCTGCACCCCAAACAGGGCCGGATTAACCTGTTGTGGGCCCGGTGCTAAACATATTTGTGGGTCCCCATGGGGGAAATGGGGACATGAGGCATGGGGCAGAGTCCTCAGAGCGAGGGGCTGACTGGGGGCAATGGGATATGAGTCATGGCACGGCAGGGACAGCCCCACTCCACCCAGCCCAGTACAAGGGCACTGTTTACAAACCAGGAGCTGCCAGACCCCATGCTGTCCAGCCCAGCCCTGCACTGCCATTGTGCTTCTTCCCCTTGGGGGTGGGCCCATGCTGCACCATGCTACCCCCTGCCCAGCACCCCTCCGACTCCCTACGCCCAGTGCCACACCACCCAGAGACCCCCACAAGCCCCCTGCCCAGCACCCCTCTGGCTCCCTACGCCCAGCGCCGCACCCCCCAGAGACCCCCACAAACCCCCTGCCCGGCACCCCTCCGGCTCCCTACGCCCAGCGCCGCACCCTCCAGAGACCCCCACAAACCCCCTGCCCGGCACCCCTCCGACTCCCTACGCCCAGTGCCGCACCCCCCAGAGACCCCCACAAACCCCCTGCCCGGCACCCCTCCCGCTCCCTACCCGCAGTGCCACACCACCCAGAGACCCCCCCAAACCCCCTGCCCAGCACCCCTCTGGCTCCCTACACGCAGTGCCACACCACCCAGAGACCCCCACAAACCCCCTGCCCAGCACCCCTCTGACTCCCTATACCCAGTGCCACATCACCCAGAGACCCCCACAAACCCCCTGCCCTGTACCCCTCCGGCTCCCTACGTGCAGTGCCACACCACCCAGAGACTCCCACAAACCCCCTACCCACACCCCACCGACTCCCTATGCCCAGTGCCACACCACCCAGAGACCCCCACAAACCCCCTGCCCTGTACCCCTCTGACTCCCTTCGCCCAGTGCCACACCACCCAGAGACCCCCACAAACCCCCTGTCCAGCACCCCTCCGACTCCCTATGCCCAGTGCCACACCACCCAGAGACCCCCACAAATCCCCTGCCCTGCACCCCTCTGACTCCCTTCGCCCAGTGCTGCACCATCCAGAGACCCCCCACAAACCCCCCTGCCCAGTGCACTCCCAGATCACTCCCCCACCCACTCAGAACCCCCCCACAGATCCTCTCACTGACCAGTGCCCCCCAGCTGAAGACCCCCCACAGCCCTCCCACAACTGCACAGTGCCCCACACCTTCCCACCCAGAGCCCCCCTACAGATCCCCTCACTGTCCAGTGCCCCCCACCACCACAACTGCAGTGACCCGCACAGACCCCCCACACTTCCCAGTGCCCACACACACAGATCTCCCCCACTGACAGCCCCCCAACACATAGATCTCCCCACCCCCCCAGTGCCCAGCACCTACCCAGACCCCCTAGAGACCTACTCTCCCAAACCCTAGGCCCCAGCCACAGTAGCCGGCCCTGATGGGAGGTGACTGTGGCTGCGAGGCTGAGATGGCAGCGCAGCCAGAACTGGTCCTGGGGCAGGAGAACTCTGGCCTCTTGGGAATGGTGGAAGCAGCCAGGCTGGAGCAGGAGCAGAGCCTACCCGGGCCAGGCTCTCTCAGGACCCAGCTGAGCCTCCCCCATCCCCGACTGTTCCCTGTGAGTGGCTGAGACTGGCCCAGCCTCTGCACCAGTCCCAGGTGGCTCTTCCCCCAGGGAGGCAGGTGGGGCCCCAGAGGTCCCAGGCAGTGGAGACAGCTCAGAGCTGGAGCAGTGCTGGGTAGTGGGGCAGATCCCTGAGACGTGACTCCCGAGATCCTACCCAGCCCACCCACACCCATTGGCCCCGTGGCCAGCAGCCTTGCAGAGCACACACCTCTCTCTCTCCCTGCTTTCCTATCACCAGTTATGTTACTACAGGAATGAAATCGAGACATCCCGTAAAACAGCTAGTTCCACATTGTTATAACAGATAATTACAAAGACTAAAGTACATGCTTTACTATAATTAAGACCAGGCAACCCAAGATGAAAACTACACCGTGGCAGAGTCCTACAACCAGGTATTTGAGGCCAATCCCTTTATCAATGGAATCCTCAACCAAAATATAAGGAAGGAGACGAGTCACCCTCAAACTTTCGACAATAGCTCAAGGTCAGACACCAAGAAGACCAGCACCATTCGTATTCTGGTTTTGGATAAAATACTTGATCTTGCCTACATCATAGAAACCTTCCTCTCTCCAAGTCTGCACCCCACTACAGCCTTTAGCAATAAAGTAACCATTAAACAAGTTCTGAATCAGTCGTCTTTCTTCCCAATTTAGGTTTAACAATAAAGCTGCAACCTAAGTAGCTATGGGAGATGACAGTGCAACTACTAGGTATTGGTGGGGGAAAAGTGTGCTACTAATGTCCTGGATATACTGACAGGGCCGGCTTTAGGATAATTCAACCAATTCCCCTGAATCGGGCCCTGCCCCTAAGAGGGTCCCGCGCCCAAGCCCCGGTTTGGTGTATTGGCAAGAGTCAGTGCACTGTACCAGGGTGGCCCGGCTTCTCCAGGGGACAATTTAAAGGGCCTGGGGGCCCTTTAAATTGCCACCACTGCCACACTGCTGGAGCCCTGGGGTAGGGCTGTTGGGATCTGTGGGCTACTTAAAAAGTCTGTGGCCCCCGTTGCTTCTATCGCCCCAGCCCTTTAAATAGCCACTGGAGCCCCGCCGCTTCCCCAGGGCTCCGGCAGCTGTGTACATGGCCAGGGCTGTGGAAGCAGGGGAGCCCCAGGTGGCTGCTGCTACTCTGGTGGGGGAGGGAGGAGGAGGAGGGAGCACTTACCATACCGGGTGGTCTGTACCCCCTGTACCTGCACCCCGTGCCCTGTCTCCAGCCAACCCCTGCTGCACCCCCCTCCCCGCCTGAAGCCAGCCATTCCTGCACTCCTCTGTCTTCAGCACTGCCAATCTATGCCACACCCCCCTATGGCCCTGCTTGAAGCCAGCCAGCCCACCCCACCCCACACACCCCTGCCTCCAGCCATTGCTGCACCCCTTGCCCTGCCTGCAGCCAGCCCCATGTCCACTGGTGCCCTGCAATTCCCTGGGCAGTAACCCTGCACACCTGCTTCAATGATGGGAGAAGAGAGCAGCTGGTACCCATGTGCACACCCTAGGGTGACCAGACATCAAGTGTGAAAAATCAGGATGGGGTGGAGGTTAATAGGATCCTATATAAGAAAAAGACCCCAAGATTGGGACTGTCTCTATAAAATCGGGACATCTGGTCACCCTAGCACACTCCCAGGGAGTGGCGGGGACCCACACATGTGAAGCGGAGTTAATTTCTAGTTCCGTCCCATCTTTTTAAAAAAGAACTGTAGGTAGTGTTAACATACAGCCATATTTTCCCGGACATGTCAGACTTTTTGGTTCTTAAATTGCTGTCCGGGAGGAATTTTTAAATCTGGAAATATAGTAACCCTATTGGTACCAGAAATACATATTCTGGCACATCCCTTAAATCAGAACTTTTTATAGGGAACCGGTTGCTAAGAAAGGAAAGGCTTTTTTTTCCCCACCTTTTTTTCCTTTTTTTTAAAGTCATCCCTGCTGGGGCCCCGCCGAAAATGTTTGAATTGAGTGGGCCCCAAACTTCCTAAAGCCGGCCCTAACTCGTCTGTTCAGTGTTATAGCTTTTAATATGCTACTGCAAACACTGTAATAGAGCATTAATGTCCCAATGTACTGTAGCTTGTTTTAACTTACTGTAATACTAGAAGTGGTGCATGTGACTATTGCCGTAACGAGGGCAAGGAGAGTGAGGCACTTGCCTCGGGCACAGAAAGGGAGGGGCTCAGAAAGTCTCTCCTTCAGCGGCAATTCGGCAGCAAGTCCTTCCCTCTGAGAGGGACTGTGGTACTCGTTGCCGAAGTGCCGCTGGTCGTCTTCAACGGAGAGGGGCGGCGCATACGGCTCTTTTGCAGAAATTCGTTGGTGGATCCTTCCCTCCAATAGGGAAGAGCCAGACATGCTGCCTCTGTTCCTTGCCTTGTGTGCCAAAAATCCCTAGTTACGGCTCTGCATGTGAAGCTCTCTTAAAAGCTGACACTACAGTAGTGATATTCCCAAGCCAGCATGCATAGGGCTGGGAGTGGGGAAGGGGAGTGCATTTAGGTATACCCCCAAACCTTACCTCCCTTTTCACGTACTCACACACAAACGAGTGAAAGAGCGCGCCTCACTCATCCAATAGGTCAATTTGGCACATTAGCCAGGAGGAAGTAGATCGTGAGCGTTTTTGACCGCAAAGCCCATCCCTCCAGATTTGCAACCATCCCCGGACCAGTGACATGTGCATAGGGAGTCAAGTCATTGGAAATAATCAAGGAGGAAGCCAGTGGAAAAAATGAATGGGGCTACTCTGGTTATTACCTTGGGGTTAGGGGCGTCCTCTGTACCCCCAAACCTTACCTCCCTTTTCACTTATTCACACTGTGACGAGGCAGTTCTGGCGGTACCAAAGTGAGAGTGCCAGTTCAGGACAAATTGCTCAAACAGGGCAGTTACAGCCCTCGGCTGGGGGTTTTCCACCTCTAAGGCAACCCAAACCAGCCAGACAAAAAGGACTTTGGTTTCACCGCACTGGGTAACAAAAGTCACACAAACAATGTCCTTAGACACTCCAGTCTCCCAGTATCACCACCAGACCCACTCGTCCTGGGGATGAATGGTTATGAAAACCAACACCCCAATAAAAGAAAACGGTTCTCTCGATCCCAAAGGACCAAGCCCCAGCCCCAGGTCAATATACACATCTGATCTTACCCACAAATCACGCTGTTGCCAATCCTTTAGAATATAAAATCTAAAGGTTTATTCATAAAGGGAAAAAGGTAGAGATGAGAGCTAGAATTGGTTAAATGGAATCAATTACATAGAGTAATGACAAAGTTCTTAGTTCAGGCTTGTAACAGTGATGGAGTAAACTGCAGGTTCAAATCAAGTCTCTGGAGAACATGCCCCACTGGGATGGGTCACTAGTCCCTTGTGTAGAGCTTCATTTCCTAGCAAAATCCCTCCAGAGGTAAGAAGCAGGACTGAAGACAAGATGGAGAAGAGGCATCAGCCTTATATAGGCTTTTCCAGGTGTAAGAACCTCTTTGTCCTTACTGTGGAACATTACATTGTCCTTACTGTGGAACAAAATGGAGTCTAGAGTCACATGGGCAAGTCCCTGCATACTTTGCTCAGTTACAAGGCGTATCTGCCTTCTCTCCATGGGTCGATTGTGTAGCTGATAGTCCTTAATAGGCCATCAAGCGAACTTATCAGAGCTAACACCAACTTGTCTGCGGTGTCACCCAGAAGCAGAGCACAAATACAAATACAGACAGTACAGAGCCAGTACTTATAACTTCAACTACAAAATGATACAGACAGCATAATCATAACCACCAACCCATAACCTGGTCTTAGCCACCGTATATGACCACCTTTACCTAAGATTTGGTGCCACTACAGGACCTTGGTTGCAAACCATGTTCTACATGGTCCCAGTTTATATCAATAATGTCACACACACACAAACGAGTGAAAGAGTGCGCCTCACTCATACAATAGGTCAATTTGGCACATTAGCCAGGAGGAAGCAAATCATGAGCGTTTTCAACCACAAACCCCATCCCTCCAGATTTGCAACCATCCCTGGACCGGTGACAGGGGCATAGGCAGCCAAGTCACTGGAAATAATCAAGGAGGAAGCCAGTGGAAAAAATGAAAGGGGCCATTCTGGTTATCACCTTGGGGTCAGGGGCGTCCTCTGTACCCCCAAACCTTACCTCCCTTTTCACGTATTCACACACAAAACAGTGAAAGCATGCACCTCACTCATCCAATAGGTCAATTTGGCACATTAGCCAGGAGGAAGCAAATCGTGAGTGTTTTCGACCACAAACCCCATCCCTCCAGATTTGCAACCATCCCTGGACCAGTGACAGGGGCACAGCCAACCCTGGACCAGTGACAGGTGTGTAGGCAGCCAAGTCATTGGAAATAATCAAGGAGGAAGCCATTGAAAAAAATGAATGGGGCCACTCTGGTTATTACCTTGGGGTCAGGGGAGCTCTGTACCCCCAAACCTTACCTCCCTTTTCATATATTCACACACAAAAAAGTGAAAGAGCATGCCTCAAGCATCCAAAAGATCAGGGTTCGGCAACCTTTCAGAAGAGCTGTGCCGAGTCTTCATTTAGTCTCTCTGATTTAAGGTTTCGCATGCCAGTAATACATTTTAATATTTTTAGAAGGTCTCTTTTTATGGCTATAATATATAACTAAACTATTGTTGTATATAAAAAGAAAATAAGGTTTTTAAAATGCTTAAGAAGCTTCATTTAAAATTAAATGAAAACGCAGAACCCCCCAGACCAATGTGCCAATAGGTCAATTTGGCACATTAGCCAGGAGGAAGCAGATGGTGAGCGTTTTCAGCCACAAACCCCATCCCTCCAGATTTGCAACCATCCCTGGACCAGTGACAGGTGCATAGGCAGCCAAGTCACTGGAAATAATCAAGGAGGGAGCCAGTGGAAAAAATGAATGGGGCCACTCTGGTTATCACCTTGGGGTCTGGGGCATGCGCTGTACCCACAAACCTTACCTCCCCTTTTCACGTATTCACACACAAATGAGTGGAAGTGTGCACCTCAATCATCCAATAGGTCAATTTGGCACATTAGCCAGGAGGAAGCAGAATGTGAGTGTTTTCGACCACAAACCCCATCCCTCCAGATTTGCAACCCCATGGATCAGGCGGCAGCAAGTCCTGAGCAGGAGCCCAGATGGTTAAGTTGTGCGGCAGAAACTGCAACCGGTTGCAAAACGGGAGGGTTTCGAAATGTGTCCGTACACCTGGAGCCGGGACAGATGGGAAGCAGTGGAGCATGTAAGAGCAGGCTGCTGGGTCCTAGAGAGAGCTGAATACAGCACAGGCTGAGGGGGGGGGGGGGATTGGCTGCTGGGGTCTCTGGGGAGGGGAGGGGGAAGGAACTCACCTGTAGGGTGAGCAGATGTCCCGATTTTATAGGGACAGTCCCGATTTTTGGGTCTTTTTCTTATATAGGCTCCTATTTCTCCCCACCCCCACTCCCCATCTCGATTTTTCACATTTGGTGTCTGGTCACCCTAGGTGGGGGTAATTGGTGCCTATATAAGAAAAAGCCCCAAATATCGGGACTGGCCCTATAAAATCACCCTGGATCTGGTCACCCTAGCTGGGGAGCGCGTCTCTCCCGTGGGCTGGCAGCTGCCAGCGATCCATCTCATCCTGAGGGAGCTGCACAGGGCAGGATGCGCTGCTGTGGCTCCATGGGAGCCCCGTCCCTGAGATCAGATGCTGTGCTAACTTCACCATGGTCGTTGGGCTGGCAGTGGTGCCAACTGGTGTGTGATAGGACCTGAGGGTTTGCTGCTGTTGTTGTCACTCTGCACCCCAAGAGGTGGATTTGGGGGTCCTGCAGTTTTCCACCTATCTCCTCCTGTACTGCAGCTGTTGGACCAGCAGGCTGGGGGGTGAGCCAAGCATGGAAGCACTGCTGTGTTGCCATTTAGATTGTCATTTAACAACTTTGTTTGTCAAAAGAGCTTGCTAACAATCCTGAATTAAATTTCAATATTTTTTTTAAATCAATACCTTAGCCAAAAACAGAAAATTAAGTTGTTGACAATTATTTGTGACAAGTGTGGTATGGGGAAGGGAGTGGGCCAGTTTTCATCAGAGAAACAAAAATGTTGACTGACTTTCCTATAGCTCTGTTACTGCTAAATAGAGCCCTCCAACAACTGTAATATGCTCCTCTCCTTACTAATGTATAGAGCAGGGGTCGGCAACCTACAGCACACGTGCCAAAGGTGGCACGCGAGCTGATTTTTGATGGCACACAGCGGCAGGATGAGCGGCTCAGCCCACCACTGCTCTGGGATTCTGGCTGCTGCCCCATTGCCAGCCGGGGTCCTGGCTGCCGGCCCCACTCAGCACCCACTGCTGGCCTGGGGACCCCCAAGGAACCCCAGGCTGGCAGCGGGCTGAGCAGGCTGGCGGCTGATACCCTGGCTGAGCCCTCAACCCGCTGTCGGCCTGGGGTTCCATTCACTCAGCTGGTAGCGGGCTGAGCAGGACTAAATTCAATGAAATACGAAAACAAGAGCAACTAATGACAAAGTTCAAGAACCTAGAGCAGTGGTCCCCAACCTTTCACCGTGGCAGTGGACGAGCATCCGCCGAAATTCGGCGGCATTTCAGCGGCGACACCTCTGGATGACGCTGCTTATCGGCGGCAAGCGGCATCATCCAGAGGCGTCGCCGCCGAAATGCCGCCGAATTTTGGCGGCATTTCGGCGGATGCTCGTCCGCCAGCCAGTACGCAGGTGCATTGAGAGGCCCCTGCGGGCGCCATGGCACCCGCAGGCACCGCATTGTGAACCCCTGACCTAGAGAGCCTCCTGAAGCATGGCGATCGTTTTGATTTAAATGGACTTGAACTGTATGAAGAATTGAGGACACTGTCATCAGTGTTGCCACATGCAAAATCGATAATGGACATTGTACAGTTTACTCAGACCAGCAAACTTGTTGACATATATCCCAATGTGTACATTGCCACTCGTATTCTACTGACAATTCCTGTAACAGTAGCATCAGGCGAACGGAGTTTCTCAAAACTAAAGCTCATTAAAAACTCTCTCCGCTCTACCAGGAGTCAGGAACACTTGACTGGTCTTGCTATTCTTGCAATCAAACAAGACATCACTTTGTCTTTGTCATACGATGACATTATTATTACTGATTTTGCAGCCAAAAAAGCCAGAAAGATGCTTTTAATTAAAACCAAATCCTTGTTTCAATACCTCTTCATCTAAATTTCCAATAAAATGTTGACAAATTAAAAAAATTACATTATTTGCATCATTCTGTCAAATCAGATTTTTTTTCTATAGTGCTACTTCTTTAGTGCTAGTCCATCAGCACTACAGTGGGCTTCATTAAGTTAAACTGGTTTTAATAACATGCAGGTGGCAAGTTTTCCAATAGTGTTAGCTTATGTTTGTGTTGCTAAGAGCAAGACAGGCACAGGGGCACCAGTTTAATAATCCTGCCTAGGGCACCATAAATCCTAAGGACGGCCCTGTCACTGGCAGCCACTTTCAGGACCATGTGACTTGGAAGCCAACCGGGAAAGTTAAAGCAAGACTCAGCTCGCCTATAAAGGCGAGTCCCTGCTCCAAAGGGATCCTCCCCGGAGAGCCCAGGCTGCCGCCCGCGGAGCTGAGCCGAGCTCTGCCCAGGCCAACGGTCCCGCAGCTTCCCACACGCCCGGCGAGCAGGTAACTCGCCCCGTCGGACCGGGCAGAGGAGGCACAAATGGGAGCAGGGGTCGTGCGGTGAGAGCCCCCCCGGATCACTGGGCGAACTGGGCTCCTCCAGGAACGGGGGTTTCTCACAGCCCCCGGCAAGGTGCCAATCTGGGGACAAAGAATATCAGTCACCCCCAGGCTGGGGGGAGCGGCCCCGTCTGTAACCGATGGGGGGCGGGGGGGTTCTGCTTTCCAGAGGGGGACCCTGGCGAGCGGCAGCTCTGGGAAGGACCCAGGTGTCCTGTGGAACCAGCTGCCCGTGAGCCCCCCGGGGGATGCTGTGGCCAAGCGGCCGAGAGAGACCCTGGGCTGGGGAAACTGGTGACTAGCGAGTGGGAACAGCCGGGAAATGGGATCCGCTCCGGATAGCGGGGAGACCCTGACTGGAGACTGCGCCCAGCTCTGGGGAGGAGGCAAAAAATGAAACTAGTCCCAGGTGCCCCTTGAAGCCTGAACAAAGCTGCCCAGCTGCGCGCAGCTCCAGGCCGGGCGTTTTGGGCAAGTTACTTCACGGGCTAATTTGCGGACAGCCAGAAACTGCAGCGTCTGACCCACAGCTGGGTCCCCGGGCAGCGGGGGGGGGGGGCAAGTTATGCAACTGCCGAGCACTGGGCAGCGCCGCGGCTGGGGCGGGAGGCGGCCGGGTAGATGGGGGACGCTGCCGCGCCTCTGGGGTGGATGGATTCGGGGGGGCTGGAAGGACCTGGGGGTGCAGGGGGTTGGGGGCTGGGACAGAGATCGGGGGAATGTGGGGAGGTAACGTGTGGGAGGAGAAGTGGGGGTGTCTGGGGCAGTAGCTGGGACACTGCTGGGGCGAGGGGGATC
The DNA here is from genome assembly GCF_020497125.1 of Mauremys mutica. Taxonomy (NCBI): domain Eukaryota; kingdom Metazoa; phylum Chordata; order Testudines; family Geoemydidae; genus Mauremys; species Mauremys mutica. Next base: position 13,940,033 of record NC_059088.1, read on the forward strand.
TCTGGCGGGGAGACCCTGACTGGAGACTGCGCCCAGCTCTGTGCAGGAGGCAAAAAATGAAACTATTCCCAGGTGCCCCTTGAAGCCAGAACAAAGCTCACACCCCCACCCATCCCTGGCCCCGCCCCAACACCACCCTTTCCCCGCCCCTGCCCCGCCCCCATTCTAACCCCTTCCCCTAAGTCCCAGCCCCAACCCTACCCTTTCCCTGCCCCTATTGGACCCCTTCCCCAAAGCCCTGCTGTTTCACGCGCAAGCACTGGGAGCTAAGGGGGGAAACGCGGGCACGCAGCGCGCTCAGGGGAGGAGGCGGAGGCGAGCTGGGTGGGTGCAGAGCAGCCACCAATTTTTCCCTGTGGGTGCTCCAGCCCCGGTTCACCCACGGAGTCGGCGCCTGTGCCTCCAGTCAGTGGCACTGAAGCCCCTCATGGCTTCCCTACGCTGCCCAGGCTGGAGATCAGCTCACTCAGCCGCATCTGTCTGGGCATCGCTGGCGCACTCCACCCCCCGTGCCTACTGGTCTCTTGAATGGTGCTGGCAGGAGCCTGCATTGGCTTCAGCTCTGGCCTCGTCTCTCTGGCCTGGCTATAAACTGTCCTCCCGTCATCGCGCTTGTTGTTGCTGGGTTGTAATAAAAGTGAAACCTCATCCTCATCGAGGTGTGTGGCATTGCCAGCCTTACCCTGTGCTGCTCCTGGCGGCGGCACTGCCTTCTCTGCTGGGCATCCAGAAAGCTGTACCCCTCTCCCCTGGCAGTGTCCTCGAAATATGGTACCCCTAGATCTCGCAACCCCCCTATGATAGCCTAGCCACCTCCTCTTGGGGCGTGACCAGTGCTCCCTCTAATTGTTTACATCCATGTGCGAAATGAATTTTATTATGTGCACCAATATGGAGGTGATGTATGGTGGGGCGGGGCTCAGGGCTGGGGCAGAAGGTTGGAGTACAGGGGGTGAGGGATCCAGCTGGGGGTGCAGGCTCTGGGGTGGGGCTGGGGATGAGAGGTTTGGGGTGCAGGCTCCCCTGGGGCTGTGGCAGGGAGAGAAGACTCCCCCCAGCCCTCTCTCGCTGCAGCAGCCTGGGGCTGGGGGAGAGGCACCTCTCCCATCAGGGCAGCTCTGGGGCTGAAGGAGAGGTCCCTCTCCTGGGCTATGGCAGCTCCAGGGCTGGGGCTGGGGGAGAGGCACCTCTCCCATCGGGGCAGCTCTGGGGCCAGAGGAGAGGTGCCTTTCCCTGGTTGCGGTAGCTCCAGGACTGGGGAAGAGGCACCTCTCCCTGCCTGCACAGCCCTTGATTGCCTGCTGCGCGGCTGCGCAGCTTTCAGGGAACTTAGGTCGGGACTCCCAGTTTGAGAAACGTTGTTCTAGAGAATAAACAGAAATTGCATCCCTGCTATGGAACGGGAAGGGAATTGCCACAAGAGGTTCCTATTGGCCATTCCATTCTAGAGGTGGATTTACTAGGAATCATTTCTGTAAAACTCTTCTCATCATCTCCGACCCCTGGGGTTTGACCCAGGCAATCAGTGACCCAGTAAAACCTGGGGCAGCCCAATCAGTCCAGAATCGCTGTAGGTTCCCCCGGCCCCAACATTGTTGGAAAAAAATTGTCCCAGTCCCAAGTCGGACTGAAAAGTTGAAACTCTCCCATGTTTCCGTGAGCTGAACCTTTTCTTCAGTTCCAATCCCGCAAACCGTTTCCTTTCAATCGTTTAGAAATGTCTCATCTCAAGCTTGGACCTTTGCCCCCTCGACGTCTGAACTGAGGGGTGAGGGGGTTGTTCGGGGTCTGCTCGGGGGTGGAGAGGACACGAGACTGGGGTGGGGGGACTCTGGGGACCACTTGGGGGTGGGGGGGCACAAGTCTGGGGTGGGGCTGCGGGGCGGGGATGCTGCATTTGGTGTCCCGGCACAAGGGGAGGCTGTGGGACCTGGTTGTCCAGTAGGCCCACGAGTTGCAGCTCCAAGGCCCGGCCGACCCGACCATCTCCAGAGAAAGTGGAGAAGAATTTGAATTAGGGTCCCAACAGTGCTGCCCTCAGGTCGGGCTGCAGAGTGACCATGTCATACCCCATAGCTCCCTGATTGGTGGGGCAGGGCATAGTGGAGACACATGAGGCTGTCCTCGGGGGGGTGTAGAGACGTCCCCCCTGAAACATCACTGCTCCCCCCCTTTCCATCCCTGTGCTGCTGCCAGTGAAGCTGCAGCTGACACACTGAGCCCCGCATCCCGGCCCCACTGCCAGCCCCTGGCTGGAGGAGTCCCGCACTGGGGAGCGGGCACAGCTCCACACGGCTCCAGCCCCAGCTTGACTTCAGCCTGAAAAGCATCAGGCAGGCTGGATCTGGCCTGTGCTTCACCTATTGACTCCCCCTGCCTTCCCCTATCCTGATCTCCCTTGTGCCCACCCTCATCCCCTCTCCTACTCTGACCTTAACCTTTCACTTGCTAAATGTTCTGAAAATACAGTGCACTGAGCAGGTGGTTTGGAACTGAACTTTGGCTGTTGATTTTCGCCTCTTTAATTTAATCAAACATCCCAGAGCATCTGCTATTGCTAGAGGTTGGGTGTTTGCTTCTAGGAAAATCAGCCAGTGTTAAACTTTATTACAACCTCATATGGTTAAAATTGATGTCAAAATGAACCTTTCCCCCAGCCAGAGGCAGGTCCTGAAGGAAAGGGGTTGATCTGATTTATCCTGATAAAAATAAATCACTGGAATTTTTATTTTTATTTTTCTAAGATCTGTGGTAAGAGCAACTGAGCCACCACCAAAGGCTGCCATGGCTGGTAGACTCTCCAGAAGGGAAATTGAAGAACTACGGGTCATTGTTGACAGTGGAAACCTCACGGCAGCAGCAGCTAAACTTCAGGAGAAGCTGGAATCATTAGAAAACACCCCACTGGACATCGCCATCACGGGAGAGTCAGGTGCAGGGAAATCGTCCTTCGTCAACGCCATCCTGGGCCTGAACGATGATGATGAAGGTGCTGCTGAGACTGGGGTGACACAAACAACGATGGAGCCAAAGGCTTATCGACACCCCAGACTCCGAAATGTAAAACTATGGGACCTGCCAGGAATTGGGACAGAGAGTTTTCAGGCAGACAATTACCTTAATCAGGTACAATTCAACAACTACGACTTCTTTATCATTGTCACTGCGACGCGCTTCACTTCCCACCACACCACCCTGGCCCGTGCCATTCACAAGCTGGGGAAGAGGTTTTACTACGTGCGCACCAAAGTGGATGCTGACTTGAAGGCTGAACAAAGGAAAAGGAATTTCAACAAGGCGAGAACCCTGCAGGAGATCAGGGAGGACTGCGTAGAGAACCTGAGACAAACAGGTGAGGCCTCCCCACGGGTTTTCCTGCTCTCCAGCTGGGAACTGACTAAGTACGATTTCCAGCTCCTGCAGGAGACCCTGGAGAATGAGCTGGATGAGCAGAAGAGACACATTTTCATCCTGGCCCTGCCCAACATCTCAGCAAAGATCCTGGAGAAGAAAAAGGCCGAACTGCAGGAGCATATTTGGGAAGTGGCCCTAATATCATGTGCTATTGGTGCTCTTCCTGTTCCAGGCCTCTCTCTCATCTGTGATGTAGCCATCTTGGTTGTTCACATGGAGCGTTACTGCCTGGCCTTTGGCTTGGATGAAGAGTCTCTCACTAGACTGGCTCAGCAGGTTGACAAGCCTGTTGCAGAGCTGAAATCTGCTATCAAAAAGTCTCCGCTGGCCTCAGCCATAACAAAAGGGTTTGTACTATCTCTGCTTTCCAGATCTCTATGTGGAGCACTGATGGTGGTAGAATTGATTCTGAATTTTGTACCAGTCATTGGCTCCCTTGCAGGGGGAGGGATTTCTTTTGTGACCACGCGCTACCTGCTGCGGAGCTTTCTGGATGATGCTGCAGAAGATGCTCAGAATATTCTGACCAAGGCTCTTGAACGCAGAGCTGAAGAGTCCATATAGCAGCACGAAGACCGCCTATGCCTGCCCATAGAAAACCAGACACACCTGTCCCAGCCCTGCCAGAATCTCTAGACATGGGTGAGCCCAGCAAAAACAAAACAACACCCTAAACTGACAAACAGTAGAGAGACCGACCAAATCAGATCAGACAGGATTCTGGTGAATCAAAAGCTTGTCCCTTCCACCAACACTATGTCAGGTTAGATAGTTTTGCCTGAAAATAAACTAGCTGGGATGGAGCTGGTCTCTAAACCAGTCTATGAATCCAGGAGAAATGTTCTGAGAAGAAGACGATGCTCCAGTATCTCTGCTTGGCTCCCTCACCCTGGCCTCATGTGAAACAGAATCTGTAAACCAAACAGTTTCTACACAAAAGAATAAATGGACACAAAATGGACATCAGGAATCAGAACATTCAAAAATCCAGTCGGAGAACACTTCAATCTCCCTGGTCACTCAGTAACAGACTTAAAAGTGGCAATTCTTCAACAAAAAGCCTTCAAAAATAGACTCCAACGTGAAACTGCAGAACTGGAATTAATTTGCAAACTGGACACCATCAAATTAGGCCTGAATAAAGACTGGGAGTGGATGGGTCATTACAAAACCTAAAACTAATTTCCCCCTACTGTTACTCACACCTTCTTGTCAACTGTTTGAAGTGGGCCACTCTCATTACCACTACAAACGTGATTTTTCCTCCCTTGGTATCCTGCTGTTAATTGAATTGTCTCGTTAGACTGAGCTCACACTTGGTAAGGCAACTCCCATCTTTTCATGGATTTATACCTGCTCCTGTATTTTCCACTCCATGCATCCGATGAAGTGGGTTCTAGCGCACGAAACCTTATGCCCAAATCAATGTGTTAGTCTCTAAGGTGCCACAGGGACTCCTCGTTGTTTTTCCTGTGAAGTCTGGTACAACTGTGTCTTCAGGGCTAGATCCATGAAAAGGAGTTAGGTGTTGTTTTAACCCCCCAAGTCCAGCATGGGGCACCCGGGCATTCAGAAAACCACTGCTCAGCTGCCACCTGACCCTGTAGGTTCCTAAAGTCCCTCGACAGCTACATTTCCACCAGTAAAGCCCCAAGATGCCTACGTTTCTGCCAGTGAGCAGGGGCACAGCTGCATCGGTCTAGGCACCTGGGAACCTGCCTCACGCCGACAGCCCAGAAGGTTCCATTCCCTCGTCTGTCTGGCCTGCAGGGCCTGATCCAGGAGTGTTCTCAGGACACACCTAACCCCCCACAAAATGGATGGAGGGGGAGGTGGTTGTCAGGATTCAGGACCTGCCACAGAGCAAGTCTCATGGTAACACAATGAGCACAGTCAGCCAGTAGCAGGCTGCCGAAATGGCTCCACAGCATGATTGGCTGGAAGAGTCAACAGAGCAACTTCAGTCCAGCAACAGCAGGAGGTCAGCAGCTGCTCAGAGTGTTCAGAGATGGCTCCTGCTCATTCCAAGCCTTGCTCCTGTCTGTTCCAGCCTTGCTCCTGCCTTGGACCCAGCCTTGCCTCACGCCAGGTAACCTGGTTCTGACCCTCGGCTCCAATTCCTGACTCTTGCCCTGAGCCTGGGCTCTGATTCCTGGCTACTGATGCCTGCTCCAACCATTGGACCTGATCCTGCTCTAACTGCTAGGCATGGCCACCCACGTCCCAGTCACTGACAGTGGCGGTGCCTCTCTAATAGACTGGACTGTTCCAACAAGTTTAAAGAGCATCATAGAATGTGGCGAGACTTTGTATAAAACTCCATTTGAAAGATAAACTGGACATTTCAGCAGCCAGCAAAGGGCCGAGGGCAAACAGCAGCTTGGCCAGCATAGGATGCAATGGTGATCGGAGTGCATTGCAAGAGGGGCCCTTGGAAAGCAATCTGTGAAAGGAGGTTGCTGAGTGGAGCTGAGCAGCAGGTGTTCACTGGCTGTCCCGAGATGGTCGTACTCCTGGCTATGGCCTAACTTGTCCTACACAACCTGGTGTCACACCAGGAGTTTTGCACAAAAGAGACTGGAATTTTCAAGACCCCCATGTAAGAACTCACAAGACATGCCTGAGGCTGGGTGGCGAGAAGGATACAAGTCTCATTTTGGTTGGACATTTCCAGCCTTCATCACAAGCATGGGCCACCGTTTGATTGGTCCATGCCAGCTTCTCCCAGAGAAAGAACCAAGTTGAACTCACAGCAGAAAGGGGATAAAATGGCCCGTCTCCTTCAGCACCTCACTTCCTGAAAGCCAAGAAAAGGAGAAGACTGGAATTTTGAGTTGGCTACTTGGGAATCCTCACTCCTGGTGACATTAAGGACCCCTCAGTTAGGTACCTTTAACTCTCTCTCTCGCTCTCTCTTTTCCAGAGTTATAGCTTGTGCCCTTGTTTTGATAAAGTTTGTTGTAAAATAGCTGTGAAATAGAACGAGTTACAATTCCTAAACACTGTACATCCCTTGTAGTTAATGGCTGCACACTGCCTGTCCAGTTCTAGGTGTATACAGGCATAAAATAAGACTACGTGTGAAAGCCTCTTGAACTGCATGCAGCCAGTCATAAAAATATAGGTGTTCTTGTTAGGTGGTTAGGCGTGTTTACCAGTTTACCAGATTCTAAGCCAATATAACTGGTATGAGTATTAGTTAAAAGTGGTAACTGCAACAGATCCACTGGGAAGGGGACCTTGGTGGATTGGCATGTGAGTACATTTTCTTAGGCAATGGTGCACCACCTTGCTACACAGGAGGGCCACAGAAACCTAAGCACAACCTTGTGTGAGCCAAACAGATTCTACATAGTTTAATAAGATTTAAAGTCACCTGTATTGATTGATATTTTTAGGTCAGCTTATTTCGTATGTATTTAGCTAGAAAAAGCCTATGTAGAGCATTGTCTATTTACACACTTGTGTAAACTAAAATGATGGAAACATGATGCTAAAACGCTATTGAATTGGCCATTAGTATATTGTGCTGAAGCAGGCCCCAGGCCGTATGAAATGCTCTGGTGGGCCCTGTACAGCCCAGGAGCCATAGGTTGGGCACCCTGATGCATGAGCCTGGAATTGTTTTGCACTGTGGAGTCAGGTACCACTGGAGAGTTTTATTAATGGGCTTGAGTGCGGTTCCTTCTGCTTGAAGGGGCTTGGTCAAAATTCCAAACAAAGTCAAAGGATAATAGTTGAATAGGAATTTCGCTGCTTTGTGCTATGGATGTGTTGTGTGATTCTTAAAACCTGGATGGTTCGCGTGTTGATCTGTTTTTCCCGTTTCTCTCAGTCCAATCATAAACCAGTGCCACTGTGCGTTCCTTTCTATTATCTGCTTTTGGCTGCTGTTGATGAGGGTAGCCAATAAAACTGAAAAATCAAATCTGAGTCCTTCCCTTTCGTTAAGCAATCAGTATCCAAGACCCCTAAGACAGGTGATTTGGGTAATCAGCTGAGCAATTAACTTAACCAAGGTTTTATTTGATACCTTCCTTTCTTACGTGTTCACACTCTGTGCATCACCCTGACTGGCCACCAGGTGCCAGCACAACAGGGTGCTGATCCCAGCCCAGGGCCAGGGAATGTTACCTCACTAGTGATAATTAGTAATCAAGGGGCAGCAGGGGGTGTATCCCACACCCTGAGGCTGAGAAGGGCAGAGTCTGATGGGCATTCCTGCACCGGCTCTGCACTCACAGACCTGCCCTGTCTCCCTGCACAGACTCCCTCCCTCAGACAGTTCATAGGGCAGGCTGGGCTGAGCTGGGCTTTGTGCAAAGCCACCCGGTGCTGACTGACCCCTGAGCCGAGCAGACGAGGTGACTGGGCTGTGGAGGCCCTGATGGGCTGCAGGGGCAGCCAAAAACAGAGCCAGCTCCTCTCCCATCCTGGCCAGAGCCCACTGGGGTGACACATCAGGGGTTCCCAGACCCAGCCAGGGGTGGGCATCCTCCCCTCCCTGTCTCTCCAGGGCCAACCACATCCACCCCTGGAACAACCCTGCCACCCCCTCAGCCCCTGGCAAACAGCCAAGCTGCCCCCTCCTCCCTCCCGTGGGTCAAATCTCCTGCCCCGTTCCTCCCCTCCCCCTCCCTGCCTTCTCCAGACACGCGCTAGCTCAGCATCATGCCAAGGGTCTGGTACCCTGCCCCGGCTGCAGAGCCAGGCGTGCTGGTGATGGGCGCAGGCACAGCCGTGCTGGGAGCTACCTGTCCCCCTCCCTGGGTGAACGGCCCTGCCAGGGATGTTATTCCTGTCACACGGAACTTACATTGATTCCTTTAACTCCAGCCCTGCTGCTCGGAGCCTCTGGTCAGGCTCCTCTGCTGCTGTTCTCCACATCCAAGTGCCACCTGTGTAACCTTACAACCCACTGTAGCAGAGGTGGGCAAACTACGGCCCGCGGGACCGTCCTGCCCGGACGCTGAGTTCCCGGCCGGGGAGTCTTGCCCCGGTCCCTCCCCTGCAGTGCCCCCTCCCCTGCAGCCATGCGGGCAGCGCTCTGGGCAGCGGGGTTGCGCGCTCCTGCAGGGCACACGGCAGCGTGTCTGGGTCTGGCCAGGTGGTGCAGCTGCCAGACATGCTGCTCTGAGTGGCATGATAAGGGGGTGGAGGATCCCGAGGGACAGTCAGGGGGTGGTTGGATGGGGCGGAGGTTCGAGGGGGGTGGTCAGGGGATGGGGGGTTGTATACGTATCGGAGTCCGGGGGGGGGGCTGTCAGGGGGTGTGGATAGGGGTCCGGGCACTCAGGGAGCAGGGGGGCTGGAGAGAGGGTGGGGTCCCAGGGAGGGGGACAAGCCGCCAGAAAAGCCGTGGTGTGGTGAGAAAACACAGCTGACAAAGGGCAGAAGTACTTGAGAGATGGAGATCAGGTGTTCTTGGCCCAGGTGGAGATGGCTGTGGAATGAGATTAGATTAGTTCAGTAACTGACCAATTCTAGGTCCTGCTGAGAGAATTTTTCTGTGGGGAAATGTTTCCTCTCATACTGGAATGAGTGTGGCCAGAGGGCAGCGCTTTCCCTGCTCAGCTGTACGAAGGCTGGTTTAACCCAAATCGCTGTACAGCTGCAAGTGTAGCCAGACCCTGTGTCTCCAAACTCAGGCAGATTCATAAGAAGTTAATCATGTCCACACTGGGTCAGACCAATGGGTTCCCTAGGGAGGTGGTGGAATCCCCTTCCTTAGAGGTTTTTAAGGTCAGGCTTGACAAAGCCCTGGCTGGGATGATTTAGTTGGGGATTGGTCTTCCTTTGAACAGGGGGTTGGACTAGATACCTGCTGAGGTTTCTTCCAGCCCTAATATTCTATGATTCTGTTCCACCCCCCCACCCCACATGTATAGTCAGCTTATAGATACTGACCTTTTGAGGTGCTTTGAGATCTACAGATAAAAACACCAGCTAGAGGGGAAGGATGGACCAGTGGTTGTTGGGCACTAGTCTGTGACTTGGGAAACTCAGGCAATTCTCTCCAGACTTCCTGTCTGGGCTGGGGCAAGTCACTTTAGGCACCCAGCTTCCCTTGAAATCTGTGACACTGCCTGAGTCTGCAGAGAGCCTGAGCCAATTGCTCTGAAATCAATGGAAGTGACATGCTTAAATACCTGTGAATTTCTGGGCCTGAGTTTCCCCATCTGTAGAATGGGGGTAATAGCCCTGCCCTATCCTCAGGTGTGGTGGGAGGATAAAGACATTAATGAAGCCTGAAGCACTTTGAGCTCTGCTGATGAAACGTGCTGTGTAAGAGCTAGATATCATTTATTGTGCTGGCTTTAATGGCACTGGGCTAAGTCATGGTAGATGAGATCTGATCCCCACTGCCTTATTTTCACAAGTAATGGTAACTTGCAGCTTGGTCTGGAGTCCTCTGATCAGGTGATTCTCCTCCACCTATGGCAGCATGCAGCTGATCTTCATGATGGCTTTGTTATACTCCTTGGAGGCTGGCTTGAACTCACTCACCAGCTCACTGAGCTCCTGAATCTTTGCCTCCAGTTGGTCTCTTTCTATGGCGCCCAGGATCGCGCTGATAATCAAGTCGACACCCACGCCCAGTAACATGCCAGCCATGGCGCCAATCACGGAGGCACCAATCTTGGCCAAGAGCATGGTTGTTTGGCTCAGGACTCTGCTTACCACCTGCGATAACGCCAGCTTGATGAAGAACCCCATGGCCACGGTCCCAGCGAGGCCGCTCACAAATGTGGCCACATTGCGCAGAATCCGCATCTTCGTGGCATCAGGCTCCTGGAAATCGTGAAGCTTTTGGTAGAGATCTGGCTCCAGGTTGCTCTTCAGCTTTGCATCGATGGCCTGCAGAATGTCTTGGATGGACTTTATGGCTGCAAGGAGTATGTCGCAGTTCTCCCGGATGGTGCCGTTCATGTTCATCTTAACGGGGTGCAACTTGAACTGACAGTGTGTGTTTAAGGCTTCAATCAACTCATTGGTGGTATCAAAATTGAGCTCTATGCAGTTGATCAGCTCCTGGTGTAACCGCGCCACCCTCTCCCGCCTCACCGGGTTGTCTGGGTACAGGATATCGCTCCAGGACATTCTCGGGAAAGCTGCCAGGAGAGGAAGAAGGCAGAGGCCTTACTCAGCCAGAGCTCCCTACTGTGCCTCCCCTCCCCCAGCTCAAATCACAGACTTAGCTAGTGCAGAGACTCAGCTGCCATTAAAACAAAAAAAGTCTAAAGGGCTCTGATCCTTTAGGTGCCTAATTCCCCGTCAATCCGTGGGAGTTCTGCACCTAAACACCTTGGAGGTTCTAGGGTGGAAGGACTCGGGCCCTGTCTCCCCCCCCAAACCCCGTGGTCTCAGGAGGACTGGCTGGCTCCTCCCTGCACTGAGCCTCCAGCTGGGAGGGGGAGAATCCGCCCAAGCAAGCTCAGGACTCTCAGCCCCACTCCCCAACAGACCCTAAATTGCCAGAGATCCCCCTGGCCCAGCAGTGTCCCAGCTACTGCCCCAGACACCCCCACTTCTCCTCCCACACGTTACCTCCCCACATTCCCCGATCTCTGTCCCAGCACCCAACCCCCTGCACCCCCAGCTCCTTCCAGCCCCCGCCCAGATTCCATCCACCTCAGAGGCGCGGCAGCATCCCCCATCTACCCGGCCGCCTCCCGCCCCAGCCGCGGCGCTGCCCAGTGCTCGGCAGTTGCATAACTTGCTCCCCCCCCGCTGCCCGGGGACCCCGCTGTGGGTCAGACGCGGCAGTTTCCGGCTGTCCGCAAATTAGCCCGTGAAGTAACTGGCACAAAACGCCCGGCCTGGAGCTGCGCGCAGCTGGGCAGCTTTGTTCTGGCTTCAAGGGGCACCGGGGAATAGTTTCATTTTTCGGCTCCTCCCCAGAGCTGGGCGCAGTCTCCAGTCAGGGTCTCCCCGCTATCCGGAGGGGATCCCACCTCCCGGCTGTTCCCACTCGCTAGTCACCAGTTTCCCCAGCCCGGGTCTCTCTCGCCCGCTGGTTCCACAGGACACCTGGGTCCTTCCCAGAGCTGCCGCTCGCCAGGGTCCCCCTCTGGAAAGCAGAACCCCCCCGCCCCCCATCGGTTACAGACGGGGCCGCTCCACTCCCCCCGCCGCCTGGGGGTGACGGATATTCTTTGTCCCCAGATTGGCACCTTGCCGGGGCTGCGGGAAACCCCCGTTCCTGGAGGAGCCCAGTTCGCCCGGCGATCCGGGGGGCTCTCACCGCACGGCCCCTGCTCCCATTTGTGCCTCCCCTGCCCGGTCCGACGGGGCGAGTTACCTGCTGGCCGGGCGTGCGGGAAGCTGCGGGGCCGTTGGCCTGGGCAGAGCTCGGCTCGGCTCCGCGGGCGGCAGCCTGGGCTCTCCGGGGCGGATCACGTGGCCGGGACGCTCTGTGCGCGCCGGAGCCGGGACTCGCCTTTATAGGAGGCCGCTCCAGGTCCTCACTGTCCCGGTCAGCCCCCGCGATCCCATTGGCTGGGCCGGAGCGCGGGGCCAGGGCGTGTCACATGGGCCTTCAAGCGGGTGTTCCCGGGACTCAGCCGCCGCTTCGAGCCTTCGGCTCCCAGTTCCCACCGGGTTTCCCGGAACTCGAGTCTGGCTGGTTTCCAGGTCCCGCTTTTCCCCTCAGTCACGAGGGGCTGGAAAGATCCAGGAGCTGATCAATTCGCAATCGCTCCCCGCGGCGCAACTCGGAGACAGTGGTTTCCCCAGGAATTGAAATTAGGGGGGGTGTTCGAATTTACAGGGGGGGTGTCAGGGCCAATGAGATATGTAAAAGAGATATGAATAAAGTAAATGTTTTGTTAGGATTATGCAAATTTAACATAAGAATAATGCAAGTTACACCAAAACACATAACAGGTCTAGATTTCTAAAAAAAATATACATTTAAAAAAAAAGTATTTAATTTAAATTGACTTTTGAAAAGTAAGCCATCATGGGGCAAGAGGGAAGATCCTCTCATGGATCAGTAACTGGTTAAAAGATGGGAAACAAAGGGTAGGAATAAATTATCAGTTTTCAGAATGGAGAGAGATAAATAGTGGTATCCCTGAGGGGTCGGTACTGGGACCAGTGCTGTTCAACATATTCATAAATGATCTGGAAAAATGGGTAAACATTGAGGTGGCAAAATTTGCAGATGATACAAAACTATTCAAGATAGGTAAGTCCCAGGCAGACTGCAAAGAATTACAAAGGGATCTCATAAAACTGGGTGACTGGGCAACAAAAATGGCAGATGAAATTTAATGTTGATAAATGCAAAGTAATGTACATTGGAAAACAATCTCAACTATACATACAAAATGAAGGAGTCTGAATTAGCTGTTAACGCTCAAGAAAGATCTTGCAGTCATTGTGGATAGTTCTCTGAAAACATCCACTCAGTGTGCAGCGGCCGTCAGTGATTCCCAACATTCTGTTTGCTTTTTTAAAAAGAACAGGAGCACTTGTGGCACCTTGGAGACTAACAAATTTATTTGAGCATAAGCTTTCGTGGGCTACAGTCCACTTCAACGGATGTAGCCCATGAAAGCTTATGTTCTTTTTGCAATACAGACTAACACGGCTGCTCCTCTGAAACCTTTGCTTTTTTAAGAAAGGGATAGATAATAAGACAGAAAATATCATATTGCCTCTATATAAATCCATGGCACATGTACACCTTGAATACTGTGTGCAGATCTGGTTACTCTATCCCAAAAAAGACATACTGGAAATGCAAAAAGTACAGAGATGGGCAACTAAAATGATTAGGGGTATGAAACAGGAGAAAAAATTAAAATGACTTGGAATTTTCAGCTTAGAAAAGAGACAACTAAGGGGGGATATGCTAAAGGTCTATAAAATCTTGACTGATGTGAAGAAAGTGAATAAAGTAAATGTTTTGTTAGGATAATCCAAATTTAACATAAGGAAAATGCAAGTTACACCAAAACACATAACAGATCTAGATTTCTAAAAAAAAAATAATTTTAAAAAAATGTATTTAATTTAAATTGACTTTTGAAAAGTAAGCCATCATGGGGTAAAAGGGAAGATCCTCTCATGGATCAGTAACTGGTTAAAAGATGGGAAACAAAGGGTAGGAATAAATTATCAGTTTTCAGACTGGAGAGAGATAAATAGTGGTATTCTTGAGGGATCAGTACTGGGACCAGTCCTATTCAACATATTCATCTGGAAAAATGGGTAAACAGTGAGGTGGCAAAATTTGCAGATGATACAAAACTATTCAAGATAGTTAAGTCCCAGGCAGACTGCGAAGATCTACAAAGGGATCTCACAAAACTGGGTGACTGGGCAACAAAATGGCAAATTAAATTCAATGCTGATAAATGCAAAGTAATGGAAATTGGAAAGCAATCTCAACTATACATACAAAATGATGGCATCTGAATTAGCTGTTAACACTCAAGGAAGACATCTTGGAGTCATTGTGGATAGATCTCTGAAAACATCCACTCCATGTGCAGCAACAGTCACAAAAGCAAACAATGTTGGGAATCATTAAGAAAGGGATAGATAATAAGACAGAAAATATCATATTGCCTCTATATAAATCCATGGTACATGCACACCTTGAATAGTGTGTGTAGATCTGGTCACCCATCCTAAAAATATATATATTGGAATTGGAAAAGGTACAGAGATGGGCAACTAAAATGATGAGGGGTATGAAACAGGAGGAGAGATTAAAGTGACTGGGAATTTTCAGCTTAGAAAAGAGATGACTAATGGGGATATGATAGAGGTCTACAAAATCTTGACTGGTGCGAAGAAAGTGAATAAGGAAATTTTATTTAATCCTTCACATAACACAAGAACTAGCAGTCACCGAATGAAATTAATAGGCAGCAGATTTTAAAAAAACAAAAGGAAGTATTTCTTCACACAATATAAAGTCAACTCAGGGAACTCTTTGCCAGGGGATGCTGTGAAGACCAAAACTATAACAGGATTTTAAAAAGAACTAGATAAATTCCTGGAGAACAGGTCCATCTGTGGCTATTAGCCAGGATGAGAGGGATGCAACGCCATGCTCTGAGTGTCCCTAGCCTGTTTGCCAGAAGCTGGGAATGGGCAACAGGGGATGGATCACTTGATGATTCCCTGTTCTATTCATTCCCTCTGAAGCACCTGGCCTTGACCACTGTTGTAAGACAGGGTACTGGGCTATATGGACCATGGGTCTGACCCAGTATGACCATTCATATGTAAAAATTAATTATAATAAAAATGTTTAGTACAGAAACTCCCCAACATAATGACCTCTCAAGATAGCAACAATGTGAGATAACAACCTTGGCAAATACTGCATTTTAAAAATCTTGGCCTACTGGGAAACATTTATATACGTTTCCATTCCCAGTCACAAATCTAGCATTCTGGAGCAAAGTGACTAAAATATAGTCCAACAAACAAATGTTTATTTAACATGCCCCTCACTTTTCCCTCCACCGCACTCCACTCACCGGTGTTGTCCTTGGTCAGTGGAGACTCAGAGTTCAGAGGTGCTTTCATGTGAGTACACCTTCCAGGTGGGGGACAAAAAGGCACAGTTTGCTCTGGCCACGGCTGTTCGTTGTCCCATGGTTCACTCCACCACTCTGTTACCAATGGCCCTGCACAGTCACCTTCTGCTGTCACCTACCACTGTGACCTCTGCGAGTTGGTCTCTTGAGGTTCCACCAGCTCTCAGTGATTTCAGCTGAGCTCTCAGTGTGGGAACCTTGCTGCTAGTGCAGTCTGGGCTGTCTCTTACACAAAAACACTGTACCCACAGGAACACTGTCCCCACAACAGGACTAAGCATTTAGACCTGATTGTCAGTGATTTCAGCTGCAGTGGTCACTTAACAGAACAAAAGACTATCTATGGAGCCTAATCAGCTCTGTCTTTAAACAGTGGAGAGGGACAGGTCCCCACCCTCTCTCTTGATGCCTTCAAATCATCACAGACTAAGTACAGTTCTACTGCCCTTTACTCATACAATAAGAACAACATTTCATCCCCCTTTCCCCCACATTCAAGTGGTTTGTAACCCAACCCCAGCCAAAATCTATCACTTGGACAACACAGCTCTGTTTGCTGGATCCCTAGGTAGATTAGGTGTGAATGTAAATATAATCTGGCCCTGAAGCCTTAGCCCCCAGCTCATCACTAGCTGTCAGGGAGAAGCAGCAAAGAATCCTGTGGCACCTTATAGACTAACAGACGTTTTGCAGCATGAGCTTTCGTGGGTGAATACCCACTTCTTCGGATGCAAGTAGTGGAAATTTCCAGGGGCAGGTATATATAAGCAAGCAAGAAGCAAGCTAGAGATAACGAGGTTAGTTCAATCAGGGAGGATGAGGCCCTGTTCTAGCAGTAGAGGTGTGAAAACCAAGGGAGGAAAAACTGGTTCTGTAGTTGGCAAGCCATTCACAGCCTCATCCTCCCTGATTGAACTAACCTCGTTATCTCTAGCTTGCTTCTTGCTTGCATATATATACCTGCCCCTGGAAATTTCCACTACTTGCATCCGAAGAAGTGGGTATTCACCCACAAAAGCTCATGCTGCAAAACGTCTGTTAGTCTATAAGGTGCCACAGGATTCTTTGCTGCTTTTACAGAACCAGACTAACACGGCTACCCCTCTGATACTTGACACCATGCAAGGCACTGCATTTAGCCGTATGGAGTGGAAATCCATCAACCTCATGAAGAAACTTGCACAAATACAGACGGATATCATCTTCCTTTCCAAATGCAAACGGATGGACATCATACCAAATGGACTAAAGGTAAAAAATCCACTGCTATCCACATACTACACAGACCACAGTGAGAGATTATGCCATACTCTATCAAAGAAACTGAGGAACCACCTGATCAGCATCCTATACAGCAAACAAGAAAACATCAAAAAAGAGCTCTCCAACCTGGAGACTCTCATTAATAACCAAACTTCCATACAAACGGACTTCACTAAAATAAGACAGGAGATCTACATTACTCACTTCACCTCTCTACAAAGGAAAAAAGACTGTAAGCTGTCTAAACTCCTACCTGCCACATGGGGCCACAACCGTGGTACCCCAACCCACCCAGCAATATCGTCAATCTATCCAACCACACACTCAGCCCAGAAGAAAAGTCTGTCCTATCTCGGGGACTCTCTTTCTGCCCTGCACCCCCACCAACATGATACAGTTCTGCGGTGATCTGGAAGCCTACTTTCGTCGTCTCTGACTCAAAGAATACTTTAAGGACAACACTGAACAGTGCACTGATACACAGTTACCCTCCCACCAACAGCACAAGAAGAAGAACTCCACATGGACTCCTACTGAGGGTCGAAATGACAGTCTGGACCTATACATTGAATGCTTCCGCCGACGTGCACAGGCAGAAATTGTGGAAAAACAACATCGCTTGCCTCATAACCTAAGTCGTGCAGAACGCAATGCCATCCACAGCCTCAGAAACCATCCTGACATTATAATCAAAGAGGCTGATAAAGGAGGTGCTGTAGTCATCATGAACAGGTCTGACTACCAAAAGGAGGCCGCCAGACAACTCTCCAATACCAAATTCTACAGGCCACTTCCCTCAGATCCCACTGAGGAATACACTAAGAAACTGCATCATCTACTCAGGACACTCCCTACACTAACACTGGAACAAATCAACATACCCTTAGAACCCCGACCAGGGTTATTCTATCTACTACCCAAGATCCACAAACCCGGAAATCCTGGACGCCCCATCATCTCGGGCATTGGCACTCTCACTGAAGGACTGTCTGGATATGTGGATTCTCTACTCAGACCCTATGCCACCAGCACTCCCAGCTATCTCCGTGACACCACTGATTTCCTGAGGAAACTACAATGCATTGGTGACCTTCCAGAAAACACCATCCTAGCCACCATGGATGTAGAGGCTCTCTACACAAACATCCCACACACAGATGGAATACAAGCTGTCAGGAACAGTATCCCTGGTGATGCCACAGCACAACTGGTTGCTGAGCTCTGTGCCTTTATCCTCACACACAACTATTTCAAATTTGATGACAATATATATCTCCAGATCAGTGGCACCGCTATGGGCACCTGCATGGCCCCACAATATGCCAATATTTTTATGGCCAACCTGGAACAACGCTTCCTCAGCTCCCGTCCACTCACGCCCCTTCTCTACCTACGCTACATTGATGACATCTTCATCATCTGGACCCTGGAAAAATAGGAGACTCTGGAAAAATTCCACCAAGATTTCAATAGCTTCCACCCCACCATCAACCTCAGCCTGGACCAATCTACACGGGAGGTCCACTTTCTAGACACCACAGTGCAAATAAGTGATGGTCACATTAACACCACCCTATACCGAAAACCTACCGACCGCTATGCCTACCTTCATGCCTCCAGCTTCCATCCCGGGCACACCACAAGATCCGGGTACAACCACATCTGCTCTAACCCCTCAGACAGAGACCAACACCTACAAAATCTCCAACAAGCATTCTCAAAACTACAGTACCCGCACGAGGAAATAAGGAAACAGATCAACAGAGCCTGACTTGTACCCGGAAGCCTCCTACTGCAAGACAAACCCAAGAAAGAAACCAACAGGACTCCACTGGCCATCACATACAGTCCCCAGTTAAAACCCCTCCAACACATCATCAGGGATCTACAACCCATCCTGGACAATGATCCCACACTTTCACAGGCCTTGGGTGGCAGGCCAGTCCTCGCCCACAGACAACCTGCCAACCTGAAGCATATTCTCACCAGTAACTGCACACCGCACCATAGTAACTCTAGCTCAGGAACCAATCCATGCAACAAACCTCGATGCCAACTCTGCCCACATATCTACACCAGCAACACCATCACAGGACCTAACCAGATCAGCCACACCATCACCGGTTCATTCACCTGCACATCCACCAATGTAATATACGCCATCATATGCCAGCAATGCCCCTCTGCTATGTACATTGGCCAAACTGGACAGTCTCTAAGGAAAAGGATAAATGGACACAAATCAGATATTAGGAATGGCAATATACAAAAACCTGTAGGAGACACTTCAACCTCCCGGGCCACACAATAGCAGATCTTAAGGTGGCCATCCTGCAGCAAAAAAACTTCAGGACCAGACTTCAAAGAGAAACTGCTGAGCTTCAGTTCATCTGCAAATTTGACACCATCAGCTCAGGATTAAACAAAGACTGTGAATGGCTTGCCAACTACAGAACCAGTTTCTCCTCCCTTGGTTTTCACACCTCTACTGCTAGAACAGGGCCTCATCCTCCCTGATTGAACTAACCTCGTTATCTCTAGCTTGCTTCTTGCTTGCATATATATACTTGCCCCTGGAAATTTCCACTACTTGCATCCGAAGAAGTGGGTATTCACCCACAAAAGCTCATGCTGCAAAACGTCTGTTAGTCTATAAGGTGCCACAGGATTCTTTGCTGCTTTTACAGATCCAGACTAACATGGCTACCCCTCTGATACTTGACATAGAATCTCAGGGTTGGAAGGGACCTCAGGAGGTCATCTAGTCCAACCCCCTGCTCAAAGCAGGACCAAACCCAACTAAATCATCCCAGCCAGGGCTTTGTCAAGCCTGACCTTAAAAACCTCTAGGGAAGGAGATTCCATTACCTCCCTAGGTAACCCATTCCAGTTCTTCACCACCCTACTAGTGAAAAAGTTTTTCCTAATATCCAACCTAAACCTCCCCCTCTGCAACTTGAGACCATTACTCCTTGTTCTGTCATCTTCTACCACTGAGAACAGTCTAGATCCATAAGAACATAAGAACATAAGAACATAAGAAAGGCCGTACCGGGTCAGACCAAGGGTCCATCTAGCCCAGTATCTGTCTACCGACAGTGGCCAATGCCAGGTGCCCCTGAGGGAGTGAACCTAAAAGGCAACGATCAAGTGATCTCTCTCCTGCCATCCATCTCCATCCTCTGACGAACAGAGGCTAGGGACACCATTCTTACCCATCCTGGCTAATAGCCATTTATGGACTTAGCCACCATGAATTTATCCAGTCCCCTTTTAAACATTGTTATAGTCCTAGCCTTCACAACCTCCTCAGGTAAGGAGTTCCACAAGTTGACTGTGCGCTGCGTGAAGAAGAACTTCCTTTTATTTGTTTTAAACCTGCTGCCTATTAATTTCATTTGGTGACCCCTAGTTCTTGTATTATGGGAATAAGTACATAACTTTTCCTTATCCACTTTCTCAACATCACTCATGATTTTATATACCTCTATCATGTCCCCCCTTAGTCTTCTCTTTTCCAAACTGAAGAGTCCTAGCCTCTTTAATCTTTCCTCATATGGGACCCTCTCTAAACCCCTAATCATTTTAGTTGCTCTTTTCTGAACCTTTTCTAGTGCTAGAATATCTTTTTTGAGGTGAGGAGACCACATCTGTACACAGTATTCGAGATGTGGGCGTACCATGGATTTATATAAGGGCAATAATATATTCTCAGTCTTATTCTCTATCCCCTTTTTAATGATTCCTAACATCCTGTTTGCTTTTTTGATCACCTCTGCACGCTGCGTGGACATCTTCAGAGAACTATCCACGATAACTCCAAGATCTTTTTCCTGACTCGTTGTAGCTAAATTAGCCCCCATCATGTTGTATGTATAGTTGGGGTTATTTTTTTCTCCATCCATCCTCTTTGGAACCCCCTTTCAGGTAGTTGAAAACAGCTATCAAATCCCCCCTCATTCTTCTCTTCTGCAGACTAAACAATCCCAGTTCCCTCAGTCTCTCCTCATAAGTCATGTGCTCCAGCCCCCTAATCATTTTTGTGGCCCTCCGCTGGACTCTCTCCAATTTATCCACATCCTTCTTGTAGTGTGGGGCCCAAAACTGGACACAGTACTCCAAATGAGGCCTCACCAGTGCTGAGTAGAGGGGAATGATCACATCCCTTGATCTGCTGGAAATGCCCCTACTTATACAACCCAAAATGCCATTAGCCTTCTTGGCAACAAGGGCACACTGTTGACTCATATTCAGCTTTTCGTCCACCGTAACCCCTAGGTCCTTTTCTGCAGAACTGCTGCCCAGCCATTCGGTCCCTAGTCTGTAGCAGTGCATGGGATTCTTCCGTCCTAAGTGCAGGACTCTGCACTTGTCCTTGTTGAACCTCATCATATTTCTTTTGGCCCAATCCTCTAATTTGTCTAGGTCCCTCTGTATCCTATCCCTACCCTCCAGCGTATCAACCACTCCTCCCAGTTTAGTGTCATCTGCAAACTTGCTAAGGGTGCAGTCCACACCATCCTCCAGATCGTTAATGAAGATATTGAACAAAACCGGCCCCAGCACTGACCCTTGGGGCACTCCACTTGATACCGGCTGCCATCTAGACATGGAACCATTGATCACTACCCGTTGAGCCCGACCATCTAGCCAGTTTTCTATCCACCTTACCGTCCATTCATCCAGCCCAGACTTCTTTAACTTGCTGGCAAGAATACGGTGGGAGACTGTATCAAAAGCTTTGCTAAAATCCAGAAATAGTACATCCACTGCTTTCCCCTCATCCACAGAGCCGGTTATCTCGTCATAGAAGGCAATTAGGTTAGTCAGGCATGACTTGCCCTTGGTGAATCCATGCTGACTGTTCCTGATCACTTTCCCCTCCTTTAAGTGGTTCAGGATTGATTCCTTGAGGACCTGTTCCATGATTTTTCCAGGGACTGAGGTGAGACTGACTGGCCTGTAGTTCCCTGGATCTTCCTTCTTCCCTTTTTTAAAGATGGGCACTACATTAGCTTTTTTCCAGTCATCCGGGACATCCCCCGATCGCCATGATTTTTCAAAGATAATGGCCAATGGCTCTGCAATCTCATCGGCCAACTCCTTTAGCACCCTCGGATGCAGCGCATCCGGCCCCATGGACTTGTGCTCGTCCAGCTTTCCTAAATAGCCCCGAACTACTTCTTTCTCCACAGAGAGCTGGTCACCTCCTCCCCATACCGTGCTGCACAGTGCAGCTGTCTGGGAGCTGACCTTGTCTGTGAAGACAGAGGCAAAAAAAGCATTGAGTACACTAGCTTTCGCCACATCCTCTGTCACTAGGTTCCCTCCCTCATTCAGCAAGGGGCCCACACTTTCCTTGACTTTCTTCCTGTTGCTAACATACCTAAAGAAACCCTTCTTGTTACTCCTAACATCTCCGGCTAGCTGCAACTCCAAGTGTGATTTGGCCTTCCTGATTTCACACCTGCATGCCTGAGCAATACTTTTATACTCCTCCCTGGTTATTTGTCCAATCTTCCACTTCTTGTAAGCTGTTCTTTTGTGTTTAAGACGAGCAAGGATTTCACTGTTAAGCCAAGCTGGTCGCCTGCCATATTTACTTCTCTTCCTACACATCGGGATGGTTTGTTCCTGCAACCTCAATAAGGTTTCTTTGAAATACAGCCAGCTTTCCTCGACTCCTTTCCCCGTCATGTTATTCTCCCAAGGGACCTTGCCCATCAGTTCCCTGAGGGAGTCGAAGTCTGCTTTTCTGAAGTCCAGGGTCTCTGTTCTACTGCTTTCCCTTTTTCCTTGTGTCAGGATCCTGAACTCGACCATCTCATGGTCACTGCCCCCCAGGTTCCCATCCACTATTGCTTCCTCTACTATTTCTTCCCTGTTTGTGAGCAGCAGGTCAAGAAGAGCTTTTCCCCTAGTTGGTTCCTCCAGCACTTGCACCAGGAAATTGTCCCCTACACTTTCCAGAAACTTCCTGGATTGTCTGTGCACTGCTGTATTGCTCTCCCAGCAGATATCGGGGTTATTAAAGTCACATATTTTATCATACACTGTATAAGCTTTTAAAGTGTGTATTAATGTTTCAGTTTAAATTCAGATTTCCAAACAGTCACTAAATTGGTATGTAACTAGCTCACAAAACTTGGGGGGGTGTTGGGAAAATTCAGGGGGGGTGTAGGGAAATCACTGCTCGGAGACCATCCTCCTGCCATGTAGGGAGGCTCCGGGCTTCTTCCAGTCCAGATCTGGCCAGTGCAGGGGGAGAGGTGAAAGGGACAGAGTCAGGGCCCCGGGTTCCCTCCCCAGCTCTGGGAGGGGAGCACGGTCTAATGGTTAGAGCAGAGAAACCCCCAGCTCTGTGAGAGCAGGAGCGATAGTTGGCCTCAGGTCTCTGTGTCCAGCGTCCCCTTGGGGCATTAGCAGAAGATGTAAAATCTGTTTTGTGTTTTACCTAAAGCTGCGTTTTGGTTGAAGCACCTGGGAGGGCTCAGCTCTGGTTGCAAAGGCTGGTGCAGGTCCAGGTTCCCAGGAAGCAGCGGGGAAGGAAGCGCTGAGCTGACACTGGCCAGGCTTCTGAGCAGGGCGGGGGGTGTATTACCGGGTACAGGGCTGGAGTGGGGGCAATTGGCAGGAGCCTCCCTATCGGTGGGTCAGGAGTGGTTGGGGCCCATTGAG
This sequence comes from Mauremys mutica, assembly GCF_020497125.1. NCBI lineage: Eukaryota > Metazoa > Chordata > Testudines > Geoemydidae > Mauremys > Mauremys mutica. The sequence goes on from NC_059088.1 coordinate 13,962,949, forward strand.
GTGACCCCACTGGGTGTGTCCCGGCCTGGGGATGCTGTGTAAGTGCAGGGCCTGCCGGAGGCTGGAGAGGCAGCCCAGGCCGGTGCGTTTGGAAGGCTCAGCGGTGCCACAGTCTAGGTTGTAGCCTGAGGGCCCCGTCACACCCCCTGGGTCCATCCACCCCAGGAGCGCGGCAGCATCCCCAACCCACCCGGCCACCTCCTGCCCCAGCCGCGGAGCTGCCCAGTTCTCGGCAGGTGCAGACCTGCTCCCTCCCCTCTGCTGCCCGGGAGTCATAAGCTGAAGTTTCTGGCTGTCTGCAAATTAGCCCATGAAGTAATCTGCACAAAATGCCAGGCCTGGAGCGGGTCACAGCTGGGCAGCTTTGTTCTGGCTTCAAGGGGCACCTGGGAATAGTTTCATTTTTTCACCTCCTCCCCAGAGCTGGGCGCTGTCAGGGTCTCCCCTCTATCCAGAGAGGATCCCACCTCCCGGCTCCTATTCGCTATTCACCAGTTTCCCCAGCCCAGGGTCACGCTCACCCGCTTAGCCACAGCATCCCCTGGGGGGCTCACGGGCAGCTGGTTCCACCAGGACACCTGGGTCCTTCCCAGAGCTGCAGCTCGCCAGGGTCCCCCTCTGGAAAGCAGAACTCCCCCCCACCCCGCATCGGTTACAGACGGGGCAGTGTAGTAAGATGAGGCCCTGAAACATAAACTCTTATCAGAGGCCCGGTGTGAGGCCTGAGGCCTGAACTAAAGTAATGGTCAGGCCTTTGCGAACATACAGCAAAGCGAAGCTGTGAGCCAGAGGCAGGCCCTGCTCACAGAAGCTGGCAAGGAAAGGGCTGATGCTGCAAATACAGACACACTTAAAAGGTACCAGACACCAGATATCAGAACATTCACATACTTGTTCACTCCCCACAGATAACAAGGAACAGGCCGACCCATCCCAATGACAGGGCCAAAAGGGGAATACGAGGGATAGGGTTGTTTTGTTGGAACCAACGTGTGCAAGGTGAGAGGCGGCACATTGCTATGTGGAGGGGCTGCACCGCAACACGTCAGGAGTGATGTGTCACTTGTTTGTGCCTGTGTAAGAAGGCCCCTGAGTGGACGTCTTTGTCCGGCCTAGGGGGCAGTGGAAAGTCCCGTCGCTGACTGAGCTGAGTCCATTGCCAGGGAGCAGATATGTACTAGCTGGCCGCACCTCAGCAGCACCTTGGACTTCTATGCCAGGGAGCTGGAGATTGTGTTTCTCTTCGACAATAACCTGGCCGGGTGCCTTCGTACCTTACTAGAGTATGTGATCACTGGGGGTTCTCCCGGGTCTGCTGGGACAGCGATCTGCCGAGCCGGGGCAGCACCCAGAGGGAGCGTCTCACAACAGGCAGCTCCCCCCCATCACAGTGACTGCCCCCCCCCGCCTGGGGGTCACTGATATTCTTTGTCCCTAGATTGGCACCTTGCCGGGGGCTGCAGGAAACCCCCGTTCCTGGAGGAGCCCAGTTCGCCCGGCGATCCGGGGGGCTCTCACCGCACGGCCCCTGCTCCCATTTGTGCCTCCTCTGCCCCGTCCGACGGGGCGAGTTACCTGCTCGCCGGGTGTGTGGGAAGCTGCGGGGCCGTTGGCCTGGGCAGAGCTCGGCTCAGCTCCACGGGCGGCAGCCTGGGCTCTCCGGGGAGGATCCCTTTGGAGCAGGGACTCTCGCCTTTCCAGGCAGGGCTGGATTCACCTCACCCCTCTGGCGCCTGGAGCTGAGGATGCCCCGACGGCAGCCCCAGCAGCACAACTGCCAGCCACTGCCCAGCCCGTGTCCAGGCTGGGGAGAGCTCGGCGCTGTCCCTTGGCCGCACCGGCTGCTGGTGGAGACCAGGGCCGGCTTCCTGAGGGGCTTCAGGGGCCTAAGGAGGCGGGGGTGGTGGGGGATGGGCTTGTTCACAAGCACCTAACTCCTCACTGCGGAACCCAGGCTCCGATTGCGGGGGGGCCGCTGACCCGGGGACCCCGCTCCAGCTGCCCGGGGAAGGGGGCGGCGGGGGGCTGCGGGGGGTGGAAATGCGGCGGGGCGCTAAGGCAGCCCGGGGGCGGGGGGCGCTGGGTGCTGGGGCGGCCTCCTGGTTTCCATTTCCCCGCGCGGTTTCCCGGAACTCGAGCCTGGCTGGTTTCCAGGCCCCGGGTTTCTCCTCGGTCACGAGGGGCTGGAAGGAGCCGCGATCTGCTCCAGCCGGGAGCCAGCGAGCCCCGCCCGGGACCTGCTCCCGCGCCGCTCGCCCGGGGCCACTGTCACTCCCCGCCCGCCGGGAGCTGCATAAGGAGCCGCGGAGAGACGCTGCCGCCCGCCCCTTCGCCCGCCGGGCCCGCAGCCGCGCCGAGCGGCGACAGGTGAGAGCTCCGGGCCCGGCCCCTCTGGGTCCAGCCAGCGGGAGCAGCAGCCGGGACCCCCCGCCCCCGAGGTCCGAGCCGGCTGCGGAGAGCCGGGCCGCTCCCCTCCCCCCCCCCCAAATCCGGGCTGGCTCCGGAGAGCCGGGCCGCCCCACCCCCCGGTCTGAGCTGGCTGCCGAGGGCTCGTCCTCGAAATACGGTACCCCTAGATCTCACGCCCCCCCTACAATAACCTCGCACCCCCTTCTGGGGCAGGACCCCCAGTTTCAGAAACGCGGACTTCAGAGTTTTCGAAATGATCTTCAGCGGGTGCAGATCACTTCCACCCGGGGTCATCACTGATCCACAGCCCCGCATCCAGCTGCTTGGGGACCCCGGGAAACCTTTCTGGGTGCAGCCCTGCCCGGAGCTGGAACCCAGCTGCCGGCCCCTGGGTGCAATGCAGCCCTTCAGGGTATGTCTGCGCTGCAATTACACACCCCTGGCTGCCCTGCCGGGCTGCATACTGCCACTGTAGACGTGCAGGCTTGGACTGGAGCCCAGGTGGTGGGACTGTGCCTGGGGGGACGCTCCCAGAGCCTGGCCTCCAGCCTGACCCCAGATGTCTACATGGCAATTTTTAGCCCCCCAGCCTGAGTCAGACCAGACGCAGCCATTCCAGGGGGCTTTTATTCCACTGTCAATATACCAGAGACTCCCCCATCGCTTCCACACACCCTGTCCCCTGGCTCCACCCCAGTGGCGCTGCCTCCGGTTCCCAGTGTCGCTCTCTTGGGGCCCGCAGCAACTGCGAAGTGGGTAACGGACTGATGTGCTTTGCACGCCCCATCTAGCAGAGGAGTGCCCCTGTACCTCACCATTGCCAGCAGGGACAGTTCCTGCCTGACAGCCATTAGTTAGAGAGTTATGCCCTGGAGCAGGAGAGTGTTTAAAGAGGAAACTCTTTCACCCTCTCACCTGTGCTCTCCGCTTTGTTTCCCAGCCTCGCGATGCTCTCCCTGTTCTCCGGGACACAGAGCGAAAGAGAGAGGCTCGTGCGCGCCAGCCAGTCCCTGCTCGACTCCCTGGAAGGATGCATCTCGGCCACCCAGGCGCTGCTTGGCCTCCTCAACCAGCACCTTGACACCAGCGTGTCCCTGGAACCGGTGGGGGGCAGCGTCGGCGTGGGGGAGAACCTGGAGCGCCTGCTGCGGGCAGCGCGGGAGATGCAGGCCGCGGCGGAGCAGACGGACAGACACGTGCGGAAGAACGCCAGCCGGGACCTGTACGCCCGCCTGGCCTCCCCCCACACCCCGCTGCAGGAGAAGGGGGCCATCGTCCGGGACTTCCACCAGGCCACCATGGGGATCTTCGGCAGCGTGGGTGGCCCTGTGGTGGCCGTGCTGTTGCAGAATGCCGGCCTCCCCGAGCGGCTGGAGGCGGCTCTGCGGGAGGCAGAGGCCTCCCCGGTGCTGCGCCTGCCGATGGACGCCCTGCTCCGGAGCAGCGAGGAGATCGCCAGGGCTGTTTCCGCTTGTGCCACCCCTGGGGACCCAAGTGGGGAAACGGCTGCAGAGCCCCCCGAGAATGGCCCTGTCTCTGGGACCGGCACGGTGCAAAGTCTGGGCGACTACCTGCCCGATGTCCTCACGGGGCGTCGTGCTAGGAACGCCCTGGCTGCGGCCGCCCGGCACCTGGAGCAGGCGCTCCAGGCGCTGGCACCGGCCTGCAAGTCTTTCCAGTTGGTAGCTGCCGCGGCTGAGGTCTACATGGCCCTGATCTTGGAGCAGCAGCCGGGAACGGGAGAGGGGCCGGGCCAGAATCCTGCCGGCGTCGCCCATTGAGCTGCGCAGGCAGAGCCAGGACAGCGCCCCCTGGCCGCGGCACACGCACGGGCAGGCTTTGCCCCGGGCTCTGCTCCGGTTAACGAGCCCGGCAGAGCCCAGCATGTGGGGCTGGCAGCCGGGAACCGCAGCAAATAAAGGGAACTGAGCAAAACCGCAGGCCTGAGTCGTACTGGTTTGTCCCGGCTGGCGAGCTGGGCCAACGGCCCTAGAACCAGGCTCCCCTCCCGGCCCCTGGTGTAAATCAGGAGTAACTTGGGGGGTGGGGGGACAATGGGGCCCATTCCCCTCCCTGATGTAAATCAGGAGTAACTCCACTGATGTCAAGGGGTGATTCCCCTTCACTCTGGTGTAAATCAGGAGAAAGTCAGGAGAGGTGGGGACGGGGAGGTGTCAAAAACCTGAACCACAGATGTTCTGGTTACAGTTATTTTTGCTGCAATTTTTTGTGTGTTGGGGGCGTTTGATGAAAAAAACAAAAGAATAAAAGAATTCGTTTCTCAAAACCCCTTTCTGGTAAAAATAAAAACCCAGGTGGTGGTTTGGGCTGAAACTTTGTGGTTTGGGTTTTTTAAAAACTTCCTTTTTTTTTTTAACAAAAAAGAGTTGCAAACCTTAACCTGATTTTTCTTTGTTACTTCAAAACTGACACGTTGGTCCCAGCTTTGGTTCCCAGCGACTGGTGACCTGGTGGCTGGGAGGTGAAGCTCAGGAGTCACAGTGGGTTCTGGCCAGTGGGAGGACAATGGGCTGCGAAGAGAGGACCCCGGTGAGCTGACCAGCTGGTCCCAGCCAAAGGGGGACAGAGGACGGCTGAGAGGAGAGGAGGCCCAGGCCACCCTGTTTCCCTGGATAAAAGACAATGGACAGAGGTGGGGCTTGGGGGAGGTGTTTTGGGTGCCCAGCTGGGAAGCACAGTGGGGTGACCGTGCTCAAGACTGAAAGAGAGCAGGCAGAGCTCACCTGGGTGCAGGGGGACTGGGATGTGCTGGGCTGAGGGAGGCCAGGCCTGAGGCCCTGAGAGTTTCCTGTGCTGTGTTCAACCCTCAATAAACCCTCCTGCTTTACACTGGGGGAGAATCACTCCGGGCTAGAGAACAGGGGGCATTATTCCCTCTGGGAATGGAGGCCCCGGGGGTCCAGAGCAAGTGGTGCGGCTCCAAGGTGCGGCTCCAGGAGCTGGAGGGGCTTAACCCCCCGAGAGAGAGCGGACCCCTGAGAAGCGCTGTTGCACTGAAGGGGATTCCCCCCAGGGACCGTACGGGGCCAGGAGTGGGGCACGACCTGGGAGTCTGTGACAACGTGGTAGCAGAGGATGGTTGGCGGATGCACCCTGCAGACAGTTGGCTGCGAGCGCAGGCGCTTTGCAGTGAGTGGCTGCCAGCGATTAAAGGAGGGAATTGAAGGAACCAGCGTGGAAATGGCCTCGAACCAGCTCCGTAAGAGGGACCTGGCACGTCTGTGCAGGGAGGGAGGGCTGAGCGTGGGGAGGCTCCCTAAGGAGCAGCTGATGGCTCAGCTGGTAGAGAATGACCAGACTGAGGAACCAGCTCCAGATCCCAAGGGGGCTCCTGTGGTGCCCAGAGAGCCGGGCAGTAATTGTGGGGACAGTCCGAGTAGCAGCCGGGAGTGTATCTGACCTGACTCCCCAGTCAGCTCAGGGGGCCCCCAGTCAGGTTTCTCCCTGGAAGAGCTGTGGGGAAAATCTACATATTCTATTGTGATCAATTAATTGATAGTGTCTCTGCGCCTAATGAGCCAGGTGACGCTCCGCCAGCGCTGTGTGTAATAAACTCCTGTGCTTGGCCTCTACACGGTGTGGATTTATGTCCTTCAGAGGCGTTCAGCCCAATGGATGGTATTGAGATGGGGGACTATGACGTGTTCAAACAGGCTTTGCTGCTGAAGTTTGAACTGACCCCGGAGCGTACAGGAAACGATTCTGGGGTATACAAAAGACCCCAGTGTCACTTCCAAGGAGGTCACCAACTTCCTGGGGGAATATCTCTATAGGTGGGGGAAGGGCGCAGGGGCCAGTACCGCAGAGGACGTGTATAACCTGGTGGGGTTGGAGCAGCTGTCTGACATCTGCCCTCCAGACCTTAAGCTGTGGTTAGTGGACCGGAAGCCCAAAGATCTGCGCGGTGGCGGATGAGTTCTTGGACAGCAGCTTGGTGGCAGGAGGGAGACCTGCAACGGGGACTCAGGAAGGGAGTCACCCAGAGACCTCTCCAAGGTGGGACTCCAGGAAGCACAATTCATGGGTGCCCATGAAGGCTGGAGTGGGCCGACCTCCCCCTCGTGGGACTTGAGGGACCTGAAATGTAATTCCTGTGGCCAAACAAAAAGAACGAGGAGTACGTGTGGCACCTTAGAGACTAACAAATGTATTTGGGTATAAGCTTTCACGAACTAAAGCTTCCTTCATCGGATGCATGCAATGGAAAATACAGTAGGAAGATATAGATACACAGAGAACATGAAACAATGAGGGTTGCCATTCCAGCTCTAACGAGAGTGATCAATTAAGGTGGGATATTATCAGCAGGAGACAAAAACCCTTTAAAGTGCCACCCAAGCCTCGCTGCTTTATATCTGAATTCGTATGTAGCCCCGTGACCCTTTAAATCACTGCCCGAGCCCCGCTGCCAGAGCTCTGGCGGTGATTTAAAGGGCCCGGGGCTCCCCGCAGCGGCTGGAGCAGCTGGCCCTTTAAATCACCGCTGGGGAAGCCGGTGAGATTTTTTGGCTCCCGAGGACCGCATTATATCGGGGTAGAGGTGTATCTTAAAGCTTTGCTGTAGACAATGGATCGTGTGGTGTGTCCTGGATGGAAGCTGGAGGCATGTAGGTAAGTGTAGCGGTCAGTAGGTTTCCGGTATAGGGTGGTGTTTATGTGACCATCACTTATTAGCACTGTCCAGGAAGTGGATCTCTTGTGTGGACTGGTCCAGGCTGAGGTTGATGGTGGGATGGAAATTGTTGAAATCATGGTGGAATTCTTCAGGGGCTTCTTTTCCATGGGCCCAGATGATGAAGATGTCTTCAATGTAGCGCAAGTCGAGTAGGGGCGTTCGGGGACGAGAGCTAAGGAAGCGTTGTTCTAAGTCAGCCATAAAGATGTTGGCATACTGTGGGGCCATGCAGGTACCCATAGCAGTGCTGCTGCCTTGAAGGTATACACTGTCCCCAAATGTGAAATGGTTGTGGGTGAGGACAAAGTCACAAAGTTCAGCCACCAGGTTTGCTGTGACAGAAGCTGCGGGGTGTCAACTGGGTGGAAGCCCACCGAGAGGGGGCACCGCCAGTGCAGGGGGCCGCAGTCGATAGGGCTGTGCCAGGGGAGGGGACCGTAGGCCAGGCCAGCAGGGGAAGGCGGGGCTCCAGGTTCAGAGCGCCCCTACTCAATCTGCCGGTGACCGTGGGGCAGGCCCTGGGGGATAATTGCCACATCATCCCCATTGAGGTGGGGGGAAGGAGCATCCATGGGTTCTGGGACACGGGTGCGGAGGTGACACTGGCGTGGCCCGAGCTGGTGGACCCAGACCAGCTAGTGCCCGATGCCTACATGACCCCGAGGGGAGTGTTTGGGCCCCCCGTCAAGGTGCTTGTAGCCAGGATCCACCTGAAATGGGGGGCTGAGGGACCCAAAGAGGTCGGGGTGCACGATCACCTGCCTACCAAGGTGCTAATGGGTAATGACTTGGAGAACTGGCTGGACGGCACTCAGAGCACCCTGGTCCTTACCTGCAACTAGAGCCAGCAAGGGACACTCTGTCCCGATCCAGCAATGTGGGACCTCCCAATGTGGGGGAGCCAAGCACCGAGGATAGGGCTCGACAGGGCTGAGCCAGAGCCTCCATCCCAAGGTGGGGAAACTGAGGCACAGCCAACCAGGGCTGTATCCTCAAATCCAGCAGCTGAATTCCAGACGGAGCTTCAGGAGGATCCCTCCTTGGAGAAGCTGAGAGCCCTTGCTGGCTACAGCATTGCAAGATCACAGGGGGAGGACCACTGGGAGAGATTCCTGTGGGAGAAGGGATTCCTGTCCCGGGAATGGGCTTGTTCAGGGCAAACTGAACCTTGGAAGGCCAGGAGGCAGCTGGTGGTCCCCCAGAGCCTGAGGTACCGCCACAGTCTGTTGGCCCACGATATTCCCCTTTCAGGGCATCAGGCAGAGGCAGCTGCCAAACTTTTACTGGCCCGGGGCCTTTGACGCAGGCGGACAGTGTTGCAGGTCCTGTGACTCCCACCAAAGGGTGGGGAAGGCCCAGGATAAGGGTAAAGCAGCTCTGAGCCCTTTGCCCATCATAGAGGAGCCTTTCCAGACGGTGGCTCTGGACATAGTGGGACCTCTCAGCAGGGCGACCCGGTCAGGGAAGAAATACATTCTGGTGTGGCAATGGGTGGGGAGGCACCTAGATTTCTCCTCTGCACTTGGGGGCAGTGGTGGAGGGGTGATGCCAGGAGCTCTGTCCCTGCTGGTCAGTTTCCCCCCTGGGCTGGGTACAGGGAGGGCAGCAGCAGCGACCCTCAGCAGAGCTCCACTTTGGGGCCGTTTTTAATAAGAGCCAGGCTCCCAGGTGAGCGCCCAGCTGCTAGTCCGGGCTGTGCAGGGTGGGGGATGGGGGAGAGAAGGACGGGACTTCCCCTGCTGGGAGCCACCAGGGTCTGCTCAGGCCTAGCCCGAGACACCTCCCCACCTGCAGGAAGCTGCCATCCCCCAGCTCTGCTTCCTGCCCCCATCACTCCTCAGCTGCGGAGGGGAGGGATCACTGTATGGGGAGCTACCCCCACATCCGCCCAACCCCCCTGCACCTTTATCCCCAGCCTGTGCATCCTGAGCCCCCCAGATCCCCTAACCCCCACCCTCGCATAATACAGAAGTCAAACTAAGCCCAGGTCTTTGGGGCAGGCAGCGCCAGGAGAGCACCGTCCCTGAGTGGGCTCGACCCACCCTCCTCTCAGTTAGCAGCTGAACACGCTGCACCACAGGAACACCTGGTGTGTCTACCCCCTCCCTGGGCTGCTGCCTCACACCCTGCTCCTCTTCCTGCCAGCACCCAAGCTAAGGCGGGAGTCAGGAGCCATGGAGCCTGGTGTATAAATGGAATCCCCAGCTGGGGAGAGGCCGCTGGTGTGGCATGATGGGATCCACCCACCTCTAGGGCAGCTTTGGAAACATCGGGCAACAGCTAATCAGCTAATGGATTAGAGGGAGGGGTCTGGGTCTGGGTCTGGGTTCTATCCCCAGCTCATGGAGGGGAGTGGGGTCTAGTGGTTAGAGCAGGGTGGGGGTCCTGGGAATGACCTGGGTTGTATTTCCAGGTCACTGGGTATCTGTAGGGAAGTCACTTTGGCCTTTCTCTGACTCAGTTTCTCTGCCTCAGCCCCAATCTGGGAGCTGAGCTACAGCACCCTTAACTCTGCCCCTTTGAAGCTTTCAAGCCCAAATCGGATGGTGAAACTAGAACAGAGCTTTTAGAGAGATGCCCGATCTCAGTGGAAAGCCTCTGAGGGATGAAGAATCTGCCCCGTCCCTGGGGCAGTCGTTCATACTGGGCAATGTTCAGCCACAGCTCTCAAAGCCATTCAAAAGTATAAGCAGCATTAGCTCAGTTCTAGAGAGGGGGAAATTGAGTCCCAGTGAGACAAAAGTGACCTATCTACAGAACCCAGGAGGCCTGACTCCCAGCCTCCCCTGCTCTAACTCACTAGACCCCACTCCCCACCTGGAGCTGGGAAGAGAACTCAGGAGTCCTGCCTCCCAGCCTCTTCTCCTCCCACCCGCCATTCTCGCCCATGGGATCCCACTCTCCACCCAGAGCGAGGGCTAGAACCCCGCAGTCCAGGCTCTCACCCCCGTCCTGCAGTAGCTGTCAGATGAAATAAAATCAATTCGGGTGCAATGAAGCCAAAGACCCTCCTGCTTTTCAATTCACATTGGCACCAGGGAGCCAACACTGGTGTTGCTCCGCAGGGGCTGCTGTAAGACAGGGACAGCTGAGCCATGGTCAGATGCAGATGAGTCAGGCCGCAGAGTTAATGACATGGGCAGCAGGAGCAGAGGAATCTGCTTCCCCCTCCCCCCCCATGCTGGAGCTCAATTGTCCCTGCTGACCCGATCCCCAGCCCTGCACAACACACTGGCCGGAGGCTTAGGCAGTGCAGCCAGGACGAGGAGTTGGCTGGCATGTGGTGCAGATGGCATTGCCTGGAAAGTGGGGAAGATGGCTGAGGTAGGGAGCACGGGGCAGGAGGGGAGGACAATCCGGTGGGGGGACAGAGACGAATGGAGCAGGGAGCACAGGGCAGGGGGGGAATCCTGGCAGAAGGGGAGATGGGTGTGGATCACAGGGCAGCGAGATCAGTGCTGGCAGTGGAGGAAACAGGCAGGGGATCGGGCAGGGTGGAGAGAATAGGTGAGAGGGGTGAGGGGGATCCCAGCAGCAGGGGAGCACAGGCCGGGGAGGATGGGGCAGGGACCTTTGGGGGAGGGAGGAGTGCCGGCCGGGGAGAACGGGTGGAAGCCCAGGCTGTGGTGGGAGAATGGGGGGGAGAGCAGGCTGTGGGAAGAGATGCCGGCTGATCTCCAGCCTGGGCAGCGTAGGGAAGCCCCTGGGGCTTCAGTGCCATTGACTGCAGGGATAACACCGACGCTTTATTTAGTCTTCTCTGAGCAGAGCCGGCCTTCGGATTTATGGGGCTGACACAGTGTTATTCAGCCGGTGCCCCTGTGTCTGCCTGGCTCTTAGCAACACAAACACAAGCTCACAGTATTGGAAAACTTGCCAAGTGCACTTTACTAAAAACAGTTTCATTGTGCCGCCTTCACCCCTAACCCCTGCACCTCCCTCCTACCTGTGCCCCCAACCCCAGCCCTCCGCTGCCAGCGTGCCCGTACCCAGTGCCCCCACCCCCTTATGCCCAGCACCCCCTGTGACATCGCACTCTAGGATTGTATGGAAATATGCTAATGAGTGTGAATATCATGGAACTGGAATATGCTTCATGCAAAAGGTCCCGACTGCCTCTTTTCTGCTCCAGGTCCATCCCCGCCTCCCATCGGTTCAGTGTCAGTTTCCTCCTGTTGACACTGGAATATTGTGGCTGGGCAGGAAAAGCAAACGCCACCTGCTTTTATTTGCCTGGAACTTTCCCTCCTCCCCAGCCGGGTTGTGTGGGAGCCTCTGCCTCCTCCCAGCCACGGCTGCTGAGCCCTGCTGGGGAAGGGAGGAGAGGAAAGGTGATGGGCCCAAGGGGACCCTCGGCACCTGGGTTTAAACGTCCGAGAGGAGGCAGGCGGAGTGGAAAGGAGACGAGGAGAGAGACTGCAGGGAGTGGCTGGGGGGCAGGGCACGTGGGCAGAAGAGGGGAGGGGGCAGGCACAGTGTGGGGCTGCTCCGAACAGCTGCTCTCCCCCAGGGCCACCAGCCGGCTCCCCAGGAGGCGCTAGTGCGTTTGCTGCTCGCTCACTGCGCCAAAGACACCCCCCCCCTTTCCTTTCCTAGCCCTGCTCCCCCCGGCCACCCCCAGCACGGCTCCTCCTCCGCCCGCCGCTCCCCGAAGTCCGGTGCCCGGCTCTGTCCCGGAGCTCGGCTCCCCTCCTCCCTTCCCAGCCTCCAGGTATCCCCCGGGCTCTGTTCCCAGCCTTGCCTGGTGCCCCCGCCCAGCTCCCCCCAGCCTGGCTCCTCCTCCACTCCCTGCTTCCTGAAGTCCGGTGCCCGGCTCTACCCCCCGAGCTCAGCTCCCCGACTCTCTTCCCAGCCTCCGGGTATCCCCCCGGCTCTGTATCCAGCCTTGCCCACCTCCCCCTGCTCACTCAGAGGCAAACTTTTGCTCCTTGCCCCGTGAGGCCCTGCCAGAGCCCGAGCCCTCAGGCCGGCTGAGGAGTGGGTGGGCAGAGGGGAGGGGCCAGGCCCACTTGCCCAGCGTGGGGAAGGGGCCCAGAGAGGAGCCCACGTGCAGCCAGCGAGGGTGGTGCCCCACATTTTCAGGCGCCCCAGGCAGCTGCGTGTGCTGTGTGTGCCTAAGGACGGCCCTGCCTCTGAGCCTGTCCAGGGATTTGCTGTCACTGTGTGGGGGTGGGAGTAGGGTTGTCACAGCCTGAAATATTTCAAAGTGGCTCCCACCCAAAAATAGTTGGAGACCCCCTGCTCTAGGATGGGGTTACTGCTCTTTAACACTGTAACATTTTCCATCCGGTTCCCTAGGCCTGAGTGTCTCCGCTCACTATCATCCCAGAATCCCCCCTCCTAGCTAGTCTTGGATTCAGGTAATAGGCCCTGAATTTAAACACCAGACAGACCCTAGCAATGGTTGGGGAAGTTACTGCACCTCTGAGCTCTGCTCTAGCTCAACCCCCAGATCTGGGCTGGAGCCGAAACCCTGAGGTAGGTTCTCCGGCCTAGGCCGGGCACAGAGCTGGCCAGAAAGCTTTTGCTAGAACAGTTTTCCATTGGAAAAGGCCGTTTGGTCAAAATTAAAATGTTTCAGGAGCAGGGCCGGCTCCAGAGCCCAGCGGGGCAAGCACCCGCCTGGGGCGGCCCTTTCCCGGGGGGGCGGCAGGCTGGGCCTGCGGACCTGCCGCAGTCATGCCTGCGGGAGGTCCACCGGAGCCCCGGGAGCAGCAGACCTGCCGCAGGCATGACTGCGGAGGGGACTCTCGGCGGGCGGCTCGGCTGGACCTCCTGCAGGCATGCCTGCGGCAGCTCAACCAGAGCCGCCGGACCAGCGAACCGCCCACAGCTGCGGGAGGTCCAGCCGAGCCGCGCGACCAGCAGACCCTCCGCAGTCATGTCCGCGGGAGGTCCGCGGCTCCGGGGCGCCTCCCGCGCATGACTGCTTGGGGCGGCCGAATTTGTAGAGCCGCCCCTGTTGAGGAGGGACATGTCGGTTTTGGTGGGGAAAAGTCTAAATGAATTATTCTGATGTTCTTATTCCCGGCACTATTCCTGGCCTGCTGGCTGAGTCCCTTTATATGACTGTTTCCCCCATGTATAGTCAGCTTATAGATACTGACCTTTCTGAGGTGCTTTGAGATCTACAGATGAAAAACACCAGCTAGAGGGGAAGGATGGCCCAGTGGTTGTTGGGCAATAGTCTGTGACTTGGGAAACTCAGGCAATTCTCTCCAGACTTCCTGTGTGGGCTGGGGCAAGTCACTTTAGGCACCCAGCTTCCCTTGACATCTGTGACACTGCCTGAGTCTGCAGAGAGCCTGAGCCAATTGCTCTGAAATCAGCGGAAGTGAAGTGCTTAAATACCTGTGAATTTCTGGGCCTCAGTTTCCCCACCTGTAGAATGGGGGTAATAGCCCTGCCCTATCCCCAGGTGTGCTGGGAGGATAAAGACATTAATGAAGCCTGAAGTACTTTGAGCTCTGCTGATGAAAACCTCTGTGTAAGAGCTAGATATCATTTATTGTGCTGGCTTTAATGTTGCTGGGCTAAGTCATGGTAGATGGGATCTGATCCCCACTGCCTTATTTTCACAAATAATGGTAACTTGCAGCTTGGTCTGGAGTCCTCTGAGCAGGTGATTCTCCTCCGGCTATGGCAGCTTGCAGATGATCTTCATAATGGCTTTGTTATACTCCTTGGAGGCTGGCTTGAACTCACTCACCAGCTCACTGAGCTCCTGAATCTTCGCCTCCAGTTGGTCTCTCTCTATGGCGCCCAGGATCGCGCTGAGAATCAAGTCAATTCCCACGCCCACTATCATGCCAGCCACAGCACCAATCAAGGAGGCACCGATAATGGACAAGACCATGGCAGTTTGGCTCAGGACTATGACCACCACCTGCGATAACGCCAGCTTGATGAAGAACCCCATGGCCACGGTCCCAGCGAGGCCGCTCACCACTGTGGCCACATTGCGCAGAATCTGCATCTTCGTGGCATCAGGCTCCTGGAAATCGTGAAGCTTTCGGTAGAGATCTGGCTCCAGTTCTCTCTTCAGTCTTTTGTCGATGGCCTGCAGAATGTCTTGGATGGACTTTATGGCTGCGAGGAGTATGTCGCAGTTCTCCCGGATGGTGCCGTTCATGTTCATCTTAATGCGGTGCAGCTTGAACTGACAGTGTGTGTTTAAGGCTTCAATCAGCTCATTGGTGGTATCAAAATTGAGCTCTATGCAGTTGATCAGCTCCTGGTGTAACCGCGCCACCCTCTCCCGCCTCACCGGGTTGTCTGGGTACAGGATATCGCTCCAGGACATTCTCGGGAAAGCTGCCAGGAGAGGAAGAAGACAGAGGCCTTAGCCAGAGCTCCCTACTGTGCCTCCCCTCCCCCGGCTCAAATCACAGACTTAGTGAGTGCAGAGACTCAGCTGCCATTACAACAAAAAATGTCTAAAGGGCCCTGATCCTTTAGGTGCCTAATTCCCCGTCAATCCGTGGGAGTTCTGCGCCTAAACACCTTGGAGGTTCTAGGGTGGAAGGACTCGGGCCCTGTCTCTTCCCCCCCCCCCAAACCACGTGGTCTCAGGAGGCCTGGCTGGCTCCTCCCTGCACTGAGCCTCCAGCTGGGAGGGGGACAATCCGCCCAAGCAAGCTCAGGACTCTCAGCCCCACTCCCCAACAGACCCTAAATTGCCAGAGATCCCCCTCGTCCCAGCTACTGCCCCAGACACCCCCACTTCTCCTCCCACACGTTACCTCCCCACCTTCCCCGATCTCTGTCCCAGCCCCCAACCCCCTGCACCCCCAGCTCCTTCCAGCCCCCCCCCCGAATCCATCCACCCCAGAGGCGCGGCAGCGTCCCCCATCTACCCGGCCGCCTCCCGCCCCAGCCGCGGCGCTGCCCAGTGCTCGGCAGTTGCATAACTTGCTCCCTCCCCCCTGCTGCCCGGGACCCAGCTGTGGGTCAGACGCTGCAGTTTCCGGCTGTCCGCAAATTAGCCCGTGAAGTAACCGGCACAAAACGCCCGGCCTGGAGCTGCGCGCAGCTGGGCAGCTTTGTTCTGGCTTCAAGGGGCACCGGGGAATAGTTTCATTTTTCGCCTCCTCCCCAGAGCTGGGCGCAGTCTCCAGTCAGGCTCTCCCCGCTATCCGGAGGGGATCCCACCTCCCGGCTGTTCCCACTCGCTAGTCACCAGTTTCCCCAGCCCGGGTCTCTCTCGCCCGCTGGTTCCACAGGACACCTGGGTCCTTCCCAGAGCTGCCGCTCGCCAGGGTCCCCCTCTGGAAAGCAGACCCCCCCCCGCCCCCCATCGGTTACAGACGGGGCCGCTCCCCCGCCCCAGCCTGGGGGTGACTGATATTCTTTGTCCCCAGATTGGCACCTTGCCGGGGCTGCGGGAAACCCCCGTTCCTGGGGGAGCCCAGTTCGCCCGGCGATCCGGGGGGCTCTCACCGCACGGCCCCTGCTCCCATTTGTGCCTCCTCTGCCCCGTCCGACGGGGCGAGTTACCTGCTGGCCGGGCGTGTGGGAAGCTGCGGGGCCGTTGGCCAGGGCAGGGCAGGGCTCGGCTCCGCGGGTGGCAGCCTGGGCTCTCCGGGGAGGATCCCGTGGCCGGGACGCTCTGTGCGCGCCGGAGCCGGGACTCGCCTTTATAGGAGGCCGCTCCGGGTCCTCACTGTCCCGGTCAGCCCCCGCGATCCCATTGGCGGGCCCGGGGCGCTGCTGGGCCGGAGCGCGGGGCCAGGGGGTGTCACATGGGCCTTCAAGCGGGTGTTCCCGGGACTCAGCTGCCGCTTCGAGCCTTCGGCTCCCAGTTCCCACCTGGTTTCCCGGAACTCGAGTCTGGCTGGTTTCCAGGTCCCGCTTTTCCCCTCAGTCACGAGGGGCTGGAAAGATCCAGGAGCTGATCAATCCGCAATGGCTCCCCGCGGCGCAACTCGGAGACCATCCTCCTGCCATGGAGGGAGGCTCCGGGCTTCTTCCAGTCCAGATCTGGCCAGTGCAGGGGGAGAGGGGAAAGGGGCAGAGTCAGGGCCCCGGGTTCCCTCCCCAGCTCTGGGAGGGGAGCGCGGTCTAATGGTTACAGCAGAGAAACCCCCAGCTCCGCTAGAGCAGCAGCGACAGTTGGCCTCAGGTCTCTGTGTCCAGCGTCCCCTTGGGGCATTAGCAGAAGATGTAAAATCTATTTTGTGTTTTACCTAAAGCTGCGTTTTGGTTGAAGCACCTGGGAGGGCTCAGCTCTGGTTGCAAAGGCTGGTGCAGGTCCCGGTTCCCAGGAAGCAGCGGGGAAGGAAGCGCTGAGCTGACCCTGGCCAGGCTTCTGAGCAGTGCGGGGGGTGTATTACCGGGTACAGGGCTGGAGTGGGGGCAATTGGCAGGAGCCTCCCTATCGGTGGGTCAGGAGTGGTTGGGGCCCATTGAGGTTACCCCACTGGGTGTGTCCCAGCCTGGGGATGCTGTGTAAGTGCAGGGCCTGCCGGAGGCAGGAGAGGCAGCCCAGGCCGGCGCGTTTGGAAGGCTCAGCGGTGCCACAGTCCAGGGTGTAGCCTGAGGGCCCCGTCACAGCCCCTGGATCCATCCACCCCAGGAGCGCGGCAGCATCCCCAACCCACCCGGCCACCTCCTGCCCCAGCCGCGGCGCTGCCCAGACCTGCTCCCTCCCCCTGCTGCTCGGGAGTCATAAGCTGAAGTTTCTGGCTGTCTGCAAATTAGCCCATGAAGTAATCTGCACAAAACGCCCGGCCTGGAGCAGATCGCAGCTGGGCAGCTTTGTTCTGGCTTCAAGGGGCACCTGGGAATAGTTTAATTTTTTTGCCTCCTCCCCAGAGCTGGGCGCAGTCAGGGTCTCCCAGCTATCCAGAGAGGATCCCACCTCCCGGCTCCTATTCGCTATTCACCAGTTTCCCCAGCCCCAGGGTCTTTCTCGCCGCTTAGCCACAGCATCCCCTGGGGGGCTCATGGGCAGCTGGGTCCTTCCCAGAGCTGCAGTTCGCCAGGGTCACCCTTTGGAAAGCAGAACCCCCCCACCCCCATCAGTTACAGACGGGGCAGTGTAGTAAGATGAGGCCCTGAAACATAAACTCTTATCGGAGGCCCAGTATGAGGCCTGAGGCCTGAACTAAAGTAATGGTCAGGCCTTTGCGAACGTACAGCAAAGTGAAGCTGTGAGCCAGAGGCAGGCCCTGCTCGCAGAAGCTGGCAAGGAAAGGGCTGATGCTGCAAATACAGACACACTTAAAAGGTACCAGACACCAGATATCAGAACATTCACATCCTTGTTCACTCCCCACAGATAACAAGGAACAGGCCGGCCCATCCCACTGACAGGGCCAAAATAGGAATATGAGGGATCGGGTTGTTTTGTTGGAACCAACGTTTACAAGGTGAGAGGCGGCACCTTGCTACGTGGAGGGGCTGCACCGCAGCACGTCAGGAGTGATGTGTCACTTGTTTGTGCCTGTGTAAGAAGGCCCCTGAGTGGACGTCTTTGTCCGGCCTAGGGGACAGTGGAAAGTCCCGTCGCTGACTGAGCTGAGTCCATTGCCAGGGAGCACATATGTACTAGCTGGCCGCACCTCAGCAGCAGCTTGGGCTTCTATGCCAGGGAGCTGGAGACTGTGTTTCTCTTCGACAATAACCTGGCCGGCTGCCTTCGTACCTTACTAGAGTCTGTGTCATCGGAGGTTCTCTCGGGGTCTGCTGGGTCAGCGATCTGCAGAGCCGGGGCAGCACCCAGAGGGAACACACACCATCCCAGGAGCATCTCACTTCAGGCAGCTCCCCCCCCATCACAGCAACCTCCCCCCCAGCCTGGGGGTGACGGATATTCTTTGTCCCTAGATTGGCACCTTGCCGGGGGCTGCAGGAAACCCCCGTTCCTGGAGGAGCCCAGTTCACCCGGCGATCCGGGGGGCTCTCACCGCACGGCCCCTGCTCCCATTTGTGCCTCCTCTGCCCTGTCCGACGGGGCGAGTTACCTGCTCACCGGGCGTGTGGGAAGCTGCGGGGCCGTTGGCCTGGGCAGAGCTCGGCTCAGCTCCGGGGGCGGCAGCCTGGGCTCTCCGGGGAGGATCCCTTTGGAGCAGGGACTCTCGCCTTTCCAGCTAGGGCTGGATTCACCTCACCCCTCTGCCGCCTGCAGCTGAGGATGCCCCGACGGCAGCCCCAGCAGCACAACTGCCAGCCACTGCCCAGCCCGTGGCCAGGCTGGGGAGAGCTCGGCGCTGTCCCTTGGCCGCACTGGCTGCTGGTGGAGACAAGGTCCGGCTTCCTGAGGGGCTTCAGGGGCCTAAGGAGGCGGCGGGGGTGGGTGGGGGGCTGGGCTTGTTCATAAGCACCTAACTCCTCACTGCAGAACCCAGGCTCCGATTGCGGGGAGGCCGCTGACCCGGGGACCCCGCTCCAGCTGCCCGGGGAAGGGGGCGGCGAGAGGCTGCTGGAGGGTGGAAATGCGGCGGGGCGCTAAGGCAGCCCGGGGGCGGGGGGCGCTGGGTGCTGGGGCGGCCTCCTGATTTCCATTTCCCCGCGCGGTTTCCCGGAACTCGAGTCTGGCTGGTTTCCAGGTCCCGGGTTTCTCCTCGGTCACGAGGGGCTGGAAAGAGCCGCGATCTGCTCCAGCCGGGAGCCAGCGAGCCCCGCCCGGGACCTGCTCCCGCGCCGCTCGCCCGGGGCCACTTTCACTCTCCGCCCACCGGGAGCTTCATAAGGAGCCGCGGAGAGACGCCACCGCCCGCCCCCTCGCCCGCCGGGCCCGCAGCCGCGCCGAGCGGTGACAGGTGAGAGCTCCGGGCCCGGCCCCTCTGGGTCCAGCCAGCAGGAGCAGCAGCCGGGCCCCCCCACCCAATCCAAGCTGGCTCCGGAGAGCCGGGCCGCTCCCCCCCCCCCGCAGGTCCGAGCTGGCTCCGGAGAGCCGGGCCGCCCCCCCCCCCCCCGCAGGTCCGAGCTGGCTCCGGAGAGCCGGGCCGCTCCCCTCCCCCTCCCCCCAAATCCGGACTGGCTGCGGAGAGCCGGGCCGCCCCACGCCCCGGTCTGAGCTGGCTGCGGAGGGCTCGTCCTCGAAATACGGTCCCCCTAGATCTCACGCCCCCCCCCACAATAGCCCCGCACCCCCTTCTGGGGCAGGACCCTCAGTTTCAGAAACGCGGACGTTTTCGAAATGATCCTCTTCAGCGGGTGCAGATCACTTCCCCCCGGCGTTACCACTGATCCACAGCCCCGCATCCAGCTGCTTGGGGACCCCGGGGAACCTTTCTCGGTGCAGCCCTGCCGGGAGCTGAAACCCCCAGCCAGCCGCCGGCCCCTGGGTGCGATGCAGCCCTGCAGGGTATGTCTGCGCTGCAATTACACACCCCTGGCTGGCCGGCCGGGCTGCAAACTGCCAGTGTGGACGTGCAGGCTTGGACTGGAGCCCCGGTGGTGGGATTGTGCCTGGGGGGACGCTCCCAGAGCCTGGCCTCCAGCCTGACCCCAGATCTCTACATGGTAATGTTTAGCCCCCCAGCCTGAGTCAGACCAGACGCCGCCGTTCCGGGGGGCTTTTATGTAGACCTCAGCGACTCCCCCATCGCTTCCACACACCCTGTCCCCGGCTCCACCCCAGTGGCGCTGCATCCGGTTCGCAGTGTCGCTCTCTTGGGGCCCGCAGCAACTGCGCAGTGGGTAACGGACTGAGGTGCTTTGCACGTCCCATCTCGCACAGCAGCGCCCCTGTACCTCACCACCGCCGGCAGGGACTGTTCCTGCCTGACAGCCGTTAGCTAGAGAGAGAGTCATGCCCTGGAGCATGAGTGTTTAATCTTATCAAACTTAACCAAAAAAATCTTTTCTAATGTCATTCTGGTTCTCCTCACTAGCCATATCAATGTCAGATCCCTTTCTGGGTCTTGCTAGGCTCTCGGCATCAGCAAGATCATGAGGCAGTGAGTTCCACAGGCAAATCTGAGGGTTGTTGTGAAACAACGTTCCCTCTACTCCAGTTCGTAGGGGTTCCCTATCGGTTCCATCGCACATCCCCTTGGCCTGGCACTGGGGATCCTGGAGGGGAAACTCTTTCACCCCCTCACCTGTGCTCTCCGCTTTGTTTCCCAGCCTCGCGATGCTCTCCCTGTTCTCCGGCACACAGAGCGAAAGAGAGAGGCTCGTGCGCGCCAGCCAGTCCCTGCTCGACTCCCTGGAAGGATGCATCTCGGCCACCCACGCGCTGCTCGGCCTCCTCAACCAGCACCTTGACACCAGCGTGTCCCTGGAACCGGTGGGGGGCAGCGTCGGCGTGGGGGAGAGCCTGGAGCGCCTGCTGCGGGCAGCGCAGGAGATGCACGCCGCGGCGGAGCAGACGGACAGACACGTGCGGAAGAACGCCAGCCGGGACCTGTACGCCCGCCTGGCCTCCCCCCACACCCCGCTGCAGGAGAAGGGGGCCATCGTCCGGGACTTCCACCAGGCCACCATGGGGATCTTCGGCAGCGTGGGTGGCCCTGTGGTGGCCGTGCTGCTGCAGAATGCCGGCCTCCCCGAGCGGCTGGAGGCGGCTCTGCGGGAGGCGGAGGCCTCCCCGGTGCTGCGCCTGCCGATGGACGCCCTGCTCCGGAGCAGCGAGGAGATCGCCAGGGCTGTTTCCGCTTGTGCCACCCCTGGGGACCCAACTGGGGAAACGGCTGCAGAGCCCCCCGAGAATGGCCCCGTCTCTGGGACCGGCATGGTGCAGAGTCTGGGCGACCACCTGCCCGATGTCCTCACGGGGCGTCGTGCTAGGAACGCCCTGGCTGCGGCCGCCCGGCACCTGGAGGAGGCGCTCCAGGCGCTGGCACCGGCCTGCAAGTCTTTCCAGTTGGTAGCTGCCGCGGCTGAGGTCTACATGGCCCTGATCTCGGAGCAGCAGCCGGGAACGGGAGAGGGGCCGGGCCAGAATCCTGCCGGCGTCGCCCATTGAGCTGCGCAGGCAGAGCCAGGACAGCGCCCCCTGGCCGCGGCACACGCACGGGCAGGCTTTGCACCGGGCTCTGCGCCGGTTAATGAGCCCGGCAGCGCCCAGCATGTGGGGCTGGCAGCCGGGAACCGCAGCAAATAAAGGGAACTGAGCAAAACCGCAGGCCTGAGTCGTACTGGTTTGTCCCGGCTGGTGAGCTGGGCCAACGGCCCTAGAACCAGGCTCCCCTCCCGGCCCCTGGTGTGACTCCGGAGTAACTTGGGCGGGGGGGGGACAATGGGGCCAATTCCCCTCTCTGATGTAAATCAGGAGTAACTCCACTGATGTCAAGGTGCCAATTCCCCTTCACTCTGGTGTAAATCAGGAGAAAGTCAGGAGAGGGGGAGCCTCATAAACCTGAACCACAAATGTTCTGGTTACAGTTATTTCTCCTGCAATTTGTGCGTATGTGCAGGGAGGGGGAGGGGGAGGGGTTGATGAAAGAATAAAATAATTGATTTTTTTCAAAACCCCTTTCTGGTAAAAATAAAAACCCAGGTGGTGGTTTGGGCTGAAAGTTTGTGGTTTGGGTTTTTTAAAAACTTCCTTTTTTTTTTTTTTGTTAACAAAAAAGAGTTGCAAACCTGAACCAGATTTTTCTTTGTTACTTCAAAACTGACACGTTGGTCCCAGCTTTGGTTCCAGGGCTTTTCCCTTTTTTTGCAAACTGCCTTGATTCATGTGCAAACGGGGTACCCCCGGTATCAGGGGCTTTGTCTGAGACGCCCCCCAGACCAGGCACGATGGGGGGTCGCTGGGGGGGGGTGAGTCAGAGCTCATTCCCCAGCGGGGGCTCCCACCCCTGTGGGGTCAGGTCTGGGCTTTGACCTGGTCTGTGGCGCTTTGGGCTCAGCAGGGCCAGAACCCACCTGCCCACAGGGCCCGAGGGTGGAGCAGGGGGCTCTGGAGTCGCGCTGCAGCAGAACCAGCACCAGGGAGCAGACGCCGGGGTCAGGGAGCCACAGGGCTGGTGCTCTGGGACAGTCCCTGGGGGTCCCACAGCCGGGCAGCCCCACCTTAGGTTCTCGCTCTGTCACCAGGGGAAGCCACTTGGCTTCACCACCTCCTGGGACCCAACCTCGGCGCCTCCAGCCCCCTCCCTCCCTCCAGCGTCTCCGCCTGAGACGGGCACCTGAGGGAGCCGTGTACCCCAAGGGGGCACTGCCCCCAGCATCTGCTGGGGCTCCCAGCCAGCGGGGGAAGGGCAGGCGGGTTTATTAGGTGGCTGCTCCCAGCATGGCCAGTCCTCGGTCAGCCCAGAGAGCCGGAAGCTGCAGCCTGGGCTATGGCTGGGGGGGAGGGGTAGCTCAGTGGTTTGAGCATTGGCCTGCTAGACCCAGGAGTGTGAGTTCAATCCTTGACAAGGCCACTTAGGGATCTGGGGCAAAAATTGGTCCTGCTGGTGAAGGCAGGGGGCTGAACTCAGTGACCTTTCAAGGTCCCTTCCAGTTCTAGGAGATTGGTATATCTCCAATTATTACCTATGGGCAGCTCCGGGCCCAGCCAAGCATGTCCGCCTTCAGCCCCTGCTCTCCCAGCTGGCTGCCTGCAATGCAGGGGGGGTGTCACCCTGGGGGTTAGTTACTAGGTCAGAAATGTCCTAGTGGGTTGGCTTTGCCATTGTCTTTGTGGAGTCGCCAGCAATGGGCCCCAAGTTGAGAAAGCCAGGGTCAGCTGCCTCGGGTGGTAGCCTGCCCAAGAGAAAACTGATCTTTTCCAGCCCCTAGGGGCCAGCACGGCACATAGGGGAAACCGAGGCACACACGGTCTTCATACAAAATAGTGGAGACACTTCCCACTGCGTTACTCATGCAGGTGCAACCTGAGACTCACAGGAAACATGCGTGAGCAGAACTCTCATGACTGCCAGCTGGCATGGACACAGCCACGGGACTGAATAAATCCCCCGCCCCCATGTATCTGGGGTGTGGGGCGACACACACACACACACACACACACACACACAGAGTGGGGCTCATCCCCTGCAGCAGGGACACACACACACAGCGCACCTCTATGTCCAAGGGGTTCCTGTGTGCATCAGATAAGCCCTTCCACCCCCACATCTTCCTCTCGTGACTGGGGTATGTGCCCCAGTCTGTGGGTGACGTAGTGTCTAATGGTTAGAGCAGGGGGCTGGGAGCTAGGACACCTGGGTTCTGTCCTGGCTCTGGAAGGGGAGTGGGGTCCAGTGGGTAGAGTAGGGGACTGGGTGCCAGGACTCACCACAGCCAGAGTGTTTTTGGCAGTTCTGGGCCCATCTTCCAGTCCCTGCCCGGCCCACTCCCACTATTGTTTGGCAATGTGAAGGCACCAAGCACCTGATGGTTGAGGGGAGGAGAAGGAAGGAGATCTGAGGACCAGGACCAGGACCCAAGCCCATATGTCCACCCCTGGCTTGTTGGCTCTGGGCCACGGCCCAGCCCCTCACCCACATTCCCTGCCATCCCCCTGCGCTGGACCCACAGCTCGAAGTCTTGGGATTCCCCAGCCTGGCCCCAGCTGCTCCGTTCGCTGGCTGGCGTCACCCTGGGGTAAATCAGGAGTAATGCCATGGGGGCCGATTCCCCTCTCCCTCACCTGGAGGTAAATCATTTCTGTAGCTCTTCTCAGAACCCTCCCCAATTGTCCAATGTCCTTTTTGACGCCTGGCTCCCCACCAGAGCTGGGTGCAGTCTCCAGTCATGGTCTCCGCCATGCTGTAACCAGAGGGTACCCCAGCTCCTATTCTCTAATCCCCTGCTTCTCCAGCCCAGGGCCGCGCTCCTCCTCTCGCCCAGGGAGCTCTGGCCCAGTGGGTTCCACCAGGATCTCTGGGTCCTTCCCAAATCGCTGCTTTCCAGGGTACAGTCCCCACCATGTAAATCCTACCCACATCAGTTGTGTGCCCCTCTTAGCCAGTGCGCTGGGGGCTCATGGTGGGTTGATTCTCCTTCAAAATCTAGTGATTTGTCCCAGGTCACAAGAGGAGTTGGTAGCAGATTCGAACCCAGATCTCCTGGATCTCTGAACACGAGGCTGACCGTTATCAAAGCATCTGTAGCAAATTAGGGATATTAGCAATTTACATTCATGGGCAGTGCTGTGGCCATTGGGAGATGCCACCCCATAGAATGCACAGCCATTGGGAGATGCCAACTCTCAGAGTGCTTGGCCATTGGGAGAGACACCATTGCTCTCTGATGCTCCTTTCATCAACCATGGGTGCCAAGTGGAGTTGATTTGGCACCAACCATTGGGGATCTGCCAAGCAACGCATCGAAGCCTCACTCCTGTACCCGACGTGACCCCTACGCAACAGGAACGGCGCCGGGTGAAATGACGACAACCCGCCAATAGCAGGTAGTTAGGCTGGGGAAGGAAGGACACATTCTGTGACCCAGAAACCCTGCTCCCCGGCTGGGAGGGGGTTTAATGCTAGAGAATGTTGGGAGAAGGATGAGGCGGGGAAGGATCGGTCTGGATGCGCCATTAACATGGGTGGAGATTGGGGGAGAGCATGGCGGTCCCGGCCCCCCAAACTGGATACGACCCAGGGGCGAGGTGTGGGGAGGCACCTAGATTTCTCCGTTGCAGTTGGTCCTGCTTCCTCCCCATGGAGGAACATTGGGAGCGGTGGTGGTGGGGTGACGCCAGGAGCTCTGTCCTGGGCTGAGTACAGGGAGGGCAACGGAGCAGTGACCCGCGGCAGAGCTGCACTTGGTACGGAACCATCTTCTGTTGCGGAGAGAGAGAGAAGCTTTCGCGTGGCTGTTGGATGGACTCTAGGCTAAACAACTCCCAGTGCTGGCCCCTCACCTGTGCTGCCAGGCACAAATTAAGTTCTGCCAGAGTTTTGTTTACTGACTGAGAGCCAGCCCCGTTTCCTGACTATCTCCCATTTCTGGGAAAGGGGCAGCTCAGCCTGTTGCTTTCGGTTTCCATCAGAGTCAGATGGAAATGCAGGCTCCAGACTGGCTCCTGAGACTGTCACAAGCTCCCTGTAAATCCGACGGGACTGTCTGAGAGATGAAAGATGCTCCGTTGCCTGCACCTTGCAAACTCAGGCCTTGTCTCCACTAGAGTTTTGTCCACAAAAATATTATCGATGACCAAAAAGCGTTATGCCAACATCAGTAGTGCATGTTCACACTACGCTGCGTGTGCTGACAGAGCTAGGGCCGGATTCACTTTTTGTGGGCCCGGTGCGAAACGTACTGTGGTTGTGACGTTCCCCTTCCAAGTGTGGGCCCGGCGTGGCAGCACCACTGATGCCATAGTAAATGTGATATTGCCGGGATGGGGATGAAAACATTCAGTATATCATCAGCTCCCAATCTGAGTTTCCTGACCTGCTGTGTGCCATGGAAAGGAACAACACCGGATTACTTCTGGCATTCACGGAACAACTGAGCATGGTGGAGCGTCACTTTTGGGCTCATGAAACAACCACTCAGTGGTGGGATGGCATCGTTCTGTGGGTCTGGGATGACGAGCAGTGACTGCAGAACTTTCGGATGAGGAAAACCACATTCACAGAACTGTGGGCTGAGCTCGCCCCAGCCTTCTGGCGCAGGGACAGCCAAGTGACAGCTGCTCTATCTGTGGAGACGCACGTGGCGATACCCTTGTGGAAGATGGTGATTCCAGATGGCTGCCGCTCACTGGGGAAGTCCACCGGAGGGGCTGCATTAACACAAGTATGAAGAGCCCCCAAACAGTCCCCCAGAGAAAGAGGATATAGTTACATAACTACGACCTGAACTACCACCCCCTTCCTTTATCCGAGGGTACCTTCGATCCCAGGACCGTATCCGCCCAGCGCGGAATTGAAGGCCAGCCCCAAAGCTCCTCCAGTGTCTGTTGCCTTCCTAAGGTATCCTGTCCCCATGGGCATGGCCCTTGTTCCACTCCCCTTTTATCAAAGAGGGTGGGCTCCTCAGCCAGCTCCCATCCCTCTGGGTCCCCTAAAATCTCATCCGAGGTTGACCCCTGTACCAGGAATGGGCCCTTATTCTTCCATGTCCTTTTATCCAAAAGAACAGTTATCCTTGGGGGAGACAGTACAAACGGGACCCCCCCCATTACCCTACCTGTTTCTCCAGAAACCCCACCAGCTCTTGACTACCAAACGGTCCATTGAACTTACCAAGGTCCATGGCGAACAGCAGCGATCAGCCACTGGTCTATCTCTGGCTCCTGTTTGTGATGCCCAATGCTGGGGTATATGCCTTCGGACACAACAGACGGACACGCAATTCGGGTATCCTATGTCTTCCGACACGGCCAAGAGACACCCAGGAACACACGGAGACCGGAGTCTTCGGTTACAGTTGTGCGTTTATTGTAGCAGACGCTCCACTACACCCTGCAGAAGCACAGCTGTACCACAGTCATTCCCTCCCCCACATCCCGGGGAGGGGGCCCCGTGGTTCTATTGCATTTCTCCTTTATTGTAATCATCTGCCCTCCCCTGCCCTAGGTGGGCCGTCCTGGTCTTGGCCTTGCCCCAATAATGGCCCTCTAATTACCCTACTAAATCCCCTGTCCTGTTTATATTTATCCCTGCCATGATCTTTGTCACCTTACAAGGAGCTGTGTTTTGAGCACTTGGCTGTTTTCATCACTGAACACCTGTAGGCCTATGGGCTTGGGGGTTTTCCACATGCATCATGGATCGTCTCTGCCAGCACTTTACCAGACAGACTCGATGAAGCCTGGAGAGAACGCCCCACATTAAGTGGTGGGACCTGAAGATGTTGCATCCAGCAGGGCAGCCAGTGGAGAGGAGCCTGGACAGCAGAGCAAGAAAGGTGCCTCTTTACCCCAGCCCCAGGGTGGGCGGTGAACTCTGCAGATGCCCCTCTGAACTCTAGGGCTGCACTGACCAAGGACAGCAACTGTGAGTGGGGTGCAGAGAAGGGACAGGCAGGTTAAAGGGACTTTTGGTTGCTGGACTTAAGCACCCGAGGGAAAAGGACACTGGCCCAACCCACTTCGGGGTGGGTCTTTTGCTCATGGTTTATGTGCATGAACTCTGTCTGTGGTGTTTTCCCAAATGGACGCCAAGTTACTTCCCTCCTTTTATTAACAGTTTTTTTCCTATACTCAGACTCAGTGTTTGTGAGAGGGGAAGTGTTGCCTCTGAGAGGCGCCCGGGGGGCGGGTATGTAATTGTCCCAGGTCACTGGGTGGGGCTCGAGCCGGTTTGGCATTGTGTTATTGAACCAGAACCCCTGGATACTGAACCCGCCCCTGTTGCTGCCAACTGTGACTGGGTTACACCTGTCCACAGCTGCAGGTTGAATCATTCTGTCCTCAGCAATTGCAGGTCCGCTTCTCTTCTCCCCAGGGCAGCCTGGTAACCCCTTCCTCAGCCCTCTGCCAAGTAGAGCATAGACCCAAATCCCGAACTCTCTGTCCCCACCCCCTGCCTGGTGCATAAAGATAAACATGGGAAATTGGTTCCTTCCCAATCTGTCTCCCGCTTTGGAAGACCCGAGGAGATCAGGCTTTGGGCAGATTCTCAGCCATAGAATCATAGAATCGTAGGACTGGAGGGACCTCGAGAGGTCGTCTAGTCCAGTCCCCTGCACTCATGGCAGGACTAAGTATTATCTAGACCATCCCTGGCAGGGGTTTGTTTACCCTTGAAAACCTCCAGTGATGGAGATTCCACAGCCTCCCTGGGCAATTTATTAACCACCCCGACAGGAAGGTTTTCCTAAGGTTCAATCTAAACCTCCCTTGCTGCAATTTAAGCCCATTGCTTCTTGTTCTATCCTCAGAGGCTAAGAAGAATTTTTCTTCCTCCTCCTTGTAACAACCTTTTATGTACTTGAAAAATATTATCATGTCGCCCCTCAGTCTTCTCTTCTGCAGACTGAACAATCCCAGTGTTTTCAATCTTCCCTCATAGGTCATGTTCTCTAGACCTTTAATCATTTTTCTTGCTCTTCTCTGGACTTGCTCCGGTTTCTCCACATCTTTCCTGAAATGCGGAGCCCAGAACTGGACAAAATATCCGGTTGAGGCCTAATCAGTGCGGAGTAGAGGGGAAGAATTACTTCTCGTGTCTTGCTGACAACACTCCTGCTAACACATCCCAGAATGAGGTTTGCTTGTTTTGCAACACTGTTGACTCATCTTTAGCTTGTGATCCACTAGGACCCCCAGATCCCTTTCCACAGCACTCCTTCCTAGGCAGTCATTTCCCATTTCGCCTGTGTGCAACGGATTGTTCCTTCCTAAGTGCAGTACTTTGCATTGGTCTATATTGAATTTCATTCCATTGACTTCAGACCATTTCTCCAGTTTGTCCAGATCATTTTGAATTTTAATTCTATCCTCCAAAGCACTTGCAACCTGCCCAGCTGGGTGTCACACATAGAGAGTACACAAGCTTTATAGGTGTATTCTCTGTGCAATTATCTAAACCATTGTTGAAGCTATTGACCACAGGGTACAGAACCACGTTGTGTCCTCATTTACACCAGTGCAAAAAGGGTCTAGAATGCTGCTATTCTGGCTCAGTAGAGCTGTCCACCCACTTTGCACTGTGCAATGAGTTTGCAATGTGCAGGCAATGGAGAATCTTTCATCTCTCAGACAGTCCCGTTGGATTTACAGGGAGCTTGTGATGGTCTCAGGAGCCAGTTTGGAGCCTGCATTTCCATGTGATGGAAACCGAAAGCAACAGGCTGAGCTGCCTCTTTCCCAGAAATGGGGGAAAGGCAGGAAGCCCCCCTGGCTCTCAGTCAGTAAACAAAACTCTGGCAGAACTTAATTCTTGCATGGAAACAGAGATGAGGGTCTGGCATTTGGAGCTGTTTAGCCTGGCGTTCATCCAACAGCTGCACGAAAGCTTCTCTTCCTCCGCAACAGAAGATGGGTCCATACAAGGTATTACCGTGATGAGGTTGTCACGGAGTGTGGGGGAGTCAGAGCCCTGCACCCCCGGTTCCCAGCGATTCACCAGGACTCTCAGCCAGCCAGTAAAGCAGAAGGTTTATTTAGACGACAGGAGCACAGGCCAGGACAGGTCTTGCAGGCACAGACAACAGGATCCTCCCCAATTAGGTCCATCCTGGGGTCCTAGGAGCCCCACAGCCCCCTTGGGGAGTCAGAGCCCTGTCTGTCCTTCCCTCCATTCCCCAGCCAGCTCCCATCCCCCAATGCAGATCGTCCTCCCAGGCCAACACCCTCCACTTAGCACTCACAGACCACAGTACGAACAGTCCCAGTTCGTCACAGAGGTCCCCGGGGTGCAACATGAAGTGTGGGGCTGCTGAGCCTCTTTTCCACCAGCCTAGGCTGCCACTCACCCTGTGCTGCTGCTGTCAAGCTACACCCCTCTGATAGGCCCTGCGCTCACACAGCCACCCACAGGCAGGGAAATACCCAGCTGAGTTCCATGAATGCTTCTCCTGGCCGCTCATGAACTAACAATAGGGAGGTTCCAGCAACTCCCCCTTCCCACCCCCCCCCCTGCAGCTTCCCAGCCTTGCACCGCGCAACTGCACCGTCCGGTCCTGGTCACAAGCCTGGCGAGGGTGAGTTCATTACCCAGTTCACCGCTTCTACAAAGGAAAGCGGACGTGCACCGCCCTGGGGGACCTGAGCAGATTTTCCAAGCACTTCAACCAAAACACACTGGTTTAGGTAAAATATAGAAGACGTTTATTAACTCCACAAAACCAGATTTTAAGTGATTATAAGTGGCAAGCGCAGACATCAGAGGTGGTTACTTAAGAAACAAAAATAAACTTGCAGTTTACATTGGACAAACTAAACAGGATTTGAGTCGAGCAGTGTCTCACCCTGACAGATGGCACAAAAAGGTCCCAGATGCTCAGTACGTAGGCTGGGACTCTCCTCCAGCTTGGAACCACCTCTCCGAGTTCAAAATCTTTGTCCACCAGATGTGTTTCCAGGTGTTGAGTAGTCGGGGGAGTGAGGCCAAGCGATGATGTCACTTCCCCTCTTTATAGTTTCTTGCAGCTCACTGAAAAGATCTATGCTGCGACACGGGGGTCAGTCAGTCCCCATTGGTCAAGCAGTCTCCATTGCTCACCTGATCGCTCTGAGAAGTCTCCATTGCATACAGTCTCTGGGACAGTGGAGTCTTTCCTTGGAGGGTGTTGATGAGCCATGAACTGCTGTCTGGCTACTCCACTGTTGTACCTGAAAGGTTGGTTGTGGGTGTTCCCAATCTCACAGTGTATTTCAGTAACATACCCAGCAGTACCTCATAACTTCACATACAATGATAGCACGTACCATCCCACAGCATATTAAAGTTCAACAGAGCAAGAGTTTTAAAAATGATACCTCACAAGGCAGACTGAGAACAAAACCTATCGTAATGATATGTCAGTGGTGAATAAGGGGGTTCCAGGGTGCTGCTTTAAGGTGCACCTGTCATTAACAAAAATCCCCTTTGGAGCTCACCGTGTGTCTGTGCAATACCCAGCAAGGACCTTGCTCTAAGACCAGGTCTGTGCCAAGACTAGCGGTGACAGGTGCTGAGCGGAAAAACTGCTTAGCCAACCCTCTGTCACTCCAGCTCCAATGCAGGGAGGTGAATTGGAGCTGGACAGACCACCTGGCCCTGGCTGGGGAAGCTAGAACAGCTGCTGCCTCATCAGGCTGGGGCTGGCTCAGAGCCCCAGGGGAAGGGAGCTGGGGGGAGCAGGAGAGAGGAAAGCTGCACTACAGGAAAGGCAGGGAGGGGAAGCAGAGAGAGAGAGCTTGGCCTCTGTCTCCTGCCGCTGGACTGCAAGAAGGGGACGACTTGTGTGGTGGAACGGTGGTGGGAGCCCAGCCTGTAAATAAAAGCACCAGGTGGGCACCGCACCTAAAGGTCCCTGTGTGACATTCTCAGCCCGGTGGGGCAGGAGCCAAGGGGGGGCCCTGCAGGGACGCTGTTACACTAGCACGATGGGGGTGGGTCCCCGATCTCTGTCAGGTCCCATATCTCAGTCAGTGCTGCCCTGGTGCAAATACTAATAAAAGTTGTACCCTGGGAGGGTTCGGAAGCATCTGGCGGTTAAACCCCAACCGGAGACTAAATTCTTAAATTGCTCCTGTCAGATTTCTGTTTTATTCCTGAGCTGCAGCTTGAGCTCCTGCTGCTGAGTTTAGACATTGACGTGCTTGTTGAGGCTGAGCTTAGGGTTGACCAGGTGTCTGGGAATCGCTGACACTGCTTAGACTAACCTGGGGAGGAGGCAGAGTGTAGTTGCATTGTTTAGGGCTCTGATAGTGGTTGGTTCATATGATATTATGAACCAATTTGTTGCAACAGATTTGCTGTGTACTCTGCAGGCAGGAACCAGCGTGCGTTCCATCTCCCTGCTCCATGCACTCATTGCCCAGGGTTTAGTATTCTGGCTCTTGCGGACCCACTTTCATAAACTGATGTGGCCTGGCACGTTGTGCATCTGATCTTTATTGCTCTTCGAAAAACACAGATTAAGGGGCACCAGCTGCACCCCGGCAGGTTGAGTATTTCTACTTTGGGAAGGGAGCAGATATTCAACTGGACACCAGGAATATCCAGAGTTGTCATAATTAATCATTGCAAAAATGCGGGAAGGGACGTTGAACCTCATGCTGAAGGGCTTAAACTGCTCTTAATGATGGGTGGGGGGAGCAAGGCATACTATGGGGATTGGTTCTCCCACATCTGCTACTGTGAGGTTATTACATCTTCCTCTGCATCTCCAGTGCTGGCCACCAGCAGAGGCAGGATACTGATGTAGACGGACCTCGGCTCTGACCCCGTCTGGCAATGGCTACATTCCAGTGATGAATTTGGGGACCAGATTACTTTATTTGTTACACCTTCAGGGCCATGGCTTGGGATCTAACCTTCCTCCAGACTGCTAGTCCTGCCCCGTGCCGGGCTAACACTTCGGCACACACAGCACTTGGGCACAGATCTGTGTTACTGGAAGGTGTTAACACCTCCCCCGTCTGTCCCTACGTTATGAGCTGCTCCCTTTTCTCTCATTGCATAAAATAGACAGCTGGGAACCCACATAATAACTGCAGATAATACAAATGCATTCAAAGATTGAGGCAAAATTACTAAATAAAAACCTTGTGTGATTTTATGGGTAGGGTTTTCTGGAGACCCCTTTTGTTGAATTGTCTGAGTGACCCAACACATGGGGGAGCCAGGCAGAGATAGAATATAGTGAGAAAGGGGGTTTCCCTGCTTTTGTTTTTGTTTTTTCACCTGGGAAAATGTGACAAAAGAAAATGAGTTTATGAGTGAGCCAAGGTGGGTGAGGTAATGTCTTTAATTGGACCAACTTCTGTTGGGGCGAGAGACAAGCTTTTGAGCTGCTGTTTGAAGAAGGCTGAGCAGCTGCAGATGCTGTTCCCTCGCCTGTGTTTCCTTGCAGGAGAAGGGCTGCCAGAGTTTTGTTTGTTGACTGAGAGCCAGCCTCGCTTCCTGGCTTTCTCCCATTTCTGGGAAAGGGGCAGCTCAGCCTGTTGCTTTTGGTTTCCATCAGAGTCAGATGAAAATACGTGCCCTAAAATGGCTCTTGGGACTGTCAGAAGCTCCCTGTAAATCAGACGGGGCTGTCTGAGCGATTTAAGATTCTCCATTGCCTGCACCTTGCAAACTCAGGCCTTGTCTACAGTGGATTTTGTCGACAAAATATTATCGACAACCAAAAAGCATTATAATCACATCGGCAGTGCATGTTCACACTACGCTGCGTGTGCTGACAGAGCGCATCCACTCTTGGTGCTTTACCGTAAACAGTGAAAGCAGTGCACTGTGGGTAACTATCCCCAGGTCTAGGCTGGATATTAGGAAACACTATTTCACTAGGAGGGTGGTGAAGCACTGGAATGGGTTACTTAGGGAGGTGGTGGAATCTCCTTCCTTAGAGGTTTTTAAGGCCTGGCTTGACAAAGCCCTGGCTGGGATGGTTTAGTTGGAGTTGGTCCTGCTTTGACCAAGGGGTTGGACTAGATACCTCTTGAGGTCTCTTCCAACCCTGATATTCTATGATTCTATGATTAAAATGCCAATAGGCCTGCCCTGGCCTCTCTGAGCTGAGAGAGGCTGTCACGGTCACCAGATGATGATCCGAGAAAGGGCCTGGCCAAATGCTGGAGGTGTCAGCCCGTGACAGATGGAAGCAGGATAAATAAATTCGGTTCAACCGGGAGTGGTGCGACCGATCGTCCTCCACCCGGACATAGGTAAAGGTGCTATCATCATCTGGGTGGTGGTTGCACCAGACGTCCACCAGGGAGTGATGGTCCATGATCTCCTTGAGGACGCCCGCAGCAGCATGGCAGCTCTTGACTCCTGAGTGGTCCTGGTCTTCAAAGGGGGTGTTGAAGTCCCCACCCAGGACCAGGCACTTGTGTGGATCCAGAGTGCCGAGGAAGGCCAACACCTACTGATAAAAATGCACTTGTTCTGGGTCTGTTTTCGGAGCATAGACATTGACTAGATTCAACGCCAGCCCCTCCGCACAGACCAGGACGTGCAGCAGATGACCCAGCATGACCTCAGCAACCCCCAGCGCCTCGGGCCATAGCTCAGGGGAGAACAGGGTGGCCACTCCAGCCGAATGGGCGCTGAGGTGGCTGAAACAAACTCAGTCCTCGTACTCCAGCCGCCAGCGAGCCTTGACAGCTGGAGCCGTGTGGGTCTCCTGCAGGAAGATCACAGAGTACCCCCCCCCCCCGAAGGAAGGAGCGCACCTGGCACTGGCAGAGACCCACCCTACAGCCCCAGGTGTTTAATATAGCAAAGATAGTAACTGTCATACAGAGGCTGGGGTGGATCCTCACAAGCAGGGGAGTCAATGGCCCCCAGCGGGCCCCACAAAAACCTGGCTTTGACCCCAAAGGTCAGCAGGGAGTGGCAGAATTTTCAGGCCCACCGGTAAGCCATGATGTCCTGCCTCCTGGTCCCTCATCCCTCCCCTAAAAGGACCTTCATGGCCCAGAGGCTGTGATGGAAGTCCCCAAGCACAGCTCGTCCCTCCGCTCAGCGAGAGGCGCGGTAACAAGCCCGGTGCTGTTCTCCGGCTGGGCTCCTGAGAAGACCTCGCGGCCCATTTGGAGACTGGCAAACACGGGGCTGTCCCCATCCCCGGCACGAGAGGAGTCGGTGGAGGGAATAGTGCAGCCCCCACAGTGTCGGGAAGGGGAGACACGAAAACCGCCCCCTGAGGGTTGTCCATGGGCAGTGGAAACGAGACAACCTCAGGGGTGGCAGCAGCATGGGAAGTGGAGGAGAAAGAGGAGGTTGATGCATTGGGAGCAGGAGTGGGGCCGGGAGTGGGATCAGGGGCAGGGATTGGGGCAGGAGCAGGGGCTGGGGCCGGCGCAGGGGCAGGAGCGTGATCGGGGCAGGGATAGGGGTAGGAGTGGAGGTAGAGGCGGGTTCAGGGTGCGGCACCTCCTGACCGGGGTTTGGGGCCGAGGGCACTCCTTGGGGGGGGACTCCTCGAGGGGGGCGGTGCCGCCCCATCCATTGCCATGGTCTCAATGGTCAGCACCTCCTGTGTGGCAGCATCAACCCCCCTCAGTATTTTTCAGGGGGCCTCCTCTCCCTCCTCTTCGGAGGGGAGGAATCGAGCCTGTGACTTGCGGGCGCTGCGCTTCCCCTGGATGAGCACCCAGCCCTCCGAGGTGGAGCTGGAGGGCCGGTTGGCAGGGGCAGGGGGTGAGGGCGATGGTTCCGGGCCATGGGGCGGCAAGGGCAGGACAGCAGGGGGAGGGAAAACCTCCCCGTGGGGCAGGCCCTCTCCCATGTCTGACAATAATCTCTCTACTCTCTCCTCCGCAGGCCCCGCCAAACTGCAGCTGCCTGAGATGGGGCCTGCCCGCTCGTCTGGGCGTGGTGAGGGGCTGCCCCTGGGGCCCGGAGGCAGAAGACATGGAGCTGGTTGTGAAAGCAGACCAGGCCCTGCCCTCCCTCCTCCAGCAGAAGACTCAGGACCCCTGCAGAGACCCAGTGCAGTCCTGGCCAGAAGAACTCCAGGGCCGTCCTCTGGATACCCGGGGCTGGGCTCAGAGTGTTGAGCTGGTGCCAGAGCATGGACAGGACTAGCTGGTTCAGCACCAGCGCCCTCCCTCGCAGGGAGAGACATCGGAGCAGCCCCATCGATCTCCGCAGCCGCTCGCCCACCCTGGCCTCCAAATCCCGCCAGTTCTCTGGCGGAGAAGGCTGCATGGCAGAAATGTAAACGTCGAGATACAGCAGCAGACCCACGCTCCACCGGATGGCTTGAAGCGCAGGTGGGAGGGAGCTCGCCTGCCACCTGTCCCCGACCACCAGGCCAGAGTTCGTGACCCAGTTGACCTGGGCTGAGGAGGCTGCCGAGTAAACGGCCTGGCAGGCCTCCACCCGCACCAGGTTGCCCGGGTTCTGGACCACGAGCATCTGCCGACAGGAGCAGCCGCAGCTCTGGCTCCCGAAGCACCAACCGCGTCAACCGGTGCCTCTGGAAGGCGGCTCCTCCCTGCCAAGCTGCTGCAGCGGCCCAAGCCTGGCAAAGCCAGTGAGTGGACTTGGGAAGGGGGCTGCCGGGATGGGGTGGGGAGGGCTCGCGGGGGGGCTGTGCACCCTCCAGGGGAGTTCAGGGGGCGGGGAGGGGGGAACCTGGTCTGGGGAACAGCCCCTGGGCATGGCTGGCCCCTGGGGTCCATAAAGGGTTGTTGGGATTTGCCCCTCAATGCCCCCTCGATGTGTGTGTGGGGGGGTCGGGGGGCAAGGTGGAAGTTTCGCCTAGGGTGCAAAATATCCTTGCATCGGCCCTGAGGACAGCCCTCAGACAGAGCTGGGTGCCAAAGTGACCAATTTTGGCTGGTGTTGGGTTACAAATCATGTCAGTGCAGGGATCATGAACTGTTGTTATGCTGATTGTGTGAGTAAAGCACAGCAGAACTGTGCTTCGTCTGGCCTGATTGAGGGGGTCACCCTCAGCTGAACGGAACTCGCTAAGCAGGGGGTTCTTATGCCAGCGCCATGTGCAGAGTGAGAGGGGGTGGGGATAGGCATGTTGCCTGGTGGTGTGGGCTCTGCTGAAGAGTCCTGTGCCCTATTAACTTGCCTCTTTCCACTATTTAAAGATAGAGCTAAATAAGCTCCAGTGAGTCTTTTGTTTTGTTAAGCGAGCAATAGTCAGGTGTAAGTGCTGCTTAGGCCTGCTGTGGAAGTGCCGCCAGCTGCATTAGCAGCCAGGTTCCCCCACTCACAGCTGAAATCACTGACACTGGGTGGAACCTCAAGAGGCTGAAGTGGCAGCAGAAGATGAGGGTGTAGGGCCGTGGCACCTGTGAGCAGCAGTGAACGTATTGCTGGATGTTTCTCCACCTCCCCTCTGGGTGGGGGGTGATCTCCTGAGAATGCACCTTGGGACTCTGGGTCTCTGCTGACCAAGAGCAGCACCTGTGAGGGGGAGGGACAGGGAAGTAGCTGCTTTCCACCTTCAGATTCTCAACCTGCTTGTCAGGTTCAAACCCAGAACAGCCTCTGCCCATGTCACTTTCTCCACCTCCTGTAATAAAAACCTTGTCTCCAGCAGAGCAGGTCACTCTCCCATGGGACCCTGAGCTTCCACAGCCAATCAAGTCACTCACTCGCTCTGTCCTCTGCAGACACAGAGTGAGCTCAGCCCAGAGAAGTTGGGCTCTGCCACATGAGGCTTCTCCAGGAACGGCTCCCAGATGGGCCAAGACTCCCTAAGGGACAAACCCCTGCAGCCGCTTGTCCTCATTCACAGCTCCCGTCCTTGGGGATCCTGTGAGAGTGGTAGGGCAAGAGCCCTGGTCCTGCTGGCTTTAGGAGAGAGGTGGTTGGGGGCGTCTGGACAGCAGGAAACCTGGAGGAAGAGCTGGGACATATTCCCACCAGTCACTGCTGCTCTGTGGAAATATGTTCTGTGCATCCCCACAACTAGCTACGAGGTGTCACTGCTGTTCCCACGGTAGGGAGGAGTAATGGGGAGGACACACTCTGTGCATTACCTGGACTGGTCACTAGGTGTCACTGCTGCTCCAAGGCTGACACGCTGCAGGGTGGTGTGAAACAGAGCAGGGTCAGTAGCGGTGCACTTGGAGGAGGCGGAGCAGAGGGGAGCTCATAGACTCATAGACTTTAAGGTCAGAAGGGACCATTATGATCATCTAGTCTGACCTCCTGCACAAAGCAGGCCACAGAATCTTATCCATCCACCTCTATAACAACCCCCTAACCTATGTCTGAGTTATTGAAGTCCTCAAATTGTGGTTTGAAGACCTCAAGCTGCAGAGAATCCTCCAGCAAGTGAACCGTGCCCCACGCTGCAGAGGAAGGTGAGAAACCTCCAGGGACTCTGCCAATCTGCCCCGGAGGAAAATTCCTTCCTGACCCCAAATATGGCGATCAGTTAAACCCTGAGCATGTGGGCAAGACTCACCAGCCAGCACCCAGGAAAGAATTCTCTGCAGTAACTCAGATCCCATCCCATCACAGACCACTGGGCATACTTACCTGCTGATAATCAAAGATTAATTGCCAAAATGAGGCTATCCCATCATACCATCCCTTCCATTAACTTATCAAGCTTAGTCTTAAAGCCAGATATGTCTTTTTGCCCCCACTACTTTTTGATGGCCTAGGGCTCCCCTTGGAAGGCTGTTCCAGAACTTCACTCCTCTAATGGTTAGAAACCTTCGTCTAATTTCAAGTCTAAACTTCCTAGTGTCCAGTTTATACCCATTTGTTCTTGTGTCCACATTGCTACTAAGCTTAAATAATTCCTCTCCCTCCCTAATATTAATCCCTCTGATATATTTATAAAGAGCAATCATATCCCCCCTTTAACCTTCTTTTGGTTAGGCTAAACAAGCCTAGCTCTTTGAGTCTCCTTTCATAAGACAGGTTTTCCATTCCTTGGATCATCCTAGTAGCCCGTCTCTGAACCTGTTCCAGTTTGAATTCATCCTTCTTAAACATGGGAGACCAGATCTGCACACAGTATTCCAGATGAGGTCTCACCAGTGCCTTATATAACGGTACTAACACCTCCTTGTCTTTACTGGAAATACCTTGCCCGATGCATCCTAAAACTGCATTAGCTTTTTCAACGGCCATATCACATTGGCGGCTCATAGTCATCCTGTGATCAACCAATACTCCGAGGTCCTTCTCCTCCTCTGTTACTTCCAACTGATGTGTCCCCAATTTATAACTAAAATTCTTATTAATCCCTACATGCATGACCTTGCACTTTTCACTATTAAATTTCATCCTATTATCTCCTCATAAAAGTCAGTTAGGTTAGTCAGGCATGACTTGCCTTTGGTGAATCCCTGCTGACTGTTCCTGATCACTTTCCTCTC
The DNA here is from genome assembly GCF_020497125.1 of Mauremys mutica. NCBI lineage: Eukaryota > Metazoa > Chordata > Testudines > Geoemydidae > Mauremys > Mauremys mutica. The sequence goes on from NC_059088.1 coordinate 14,001,351, forward strand.
CTCTAAGTGCTTCAGAATTGATTCCTTGAGGACCTGCTCCATGATTTTTCCAGGGACTGAGGTGAGACTGACTGGCCTGTAGTTCCTTGGATCCTCCTCCTTCCCTTTTTAAAGATGGGCACTACATTAGCCTTTTTCCAGTCATCTGGGACCTCCCCCATTCGCCAGGAGTTTTCAGAGATAATGGCCAATGGCTCTGCAATCATCCACTAACTCCTTTAGCGCTCTCGGATGCAACGCATCTAGCCCCATGGACTTGTGCTCGTCCAGCTTTTCTAATAGTCCTGAACCAATTCTTTCTCCACAGAGTGTTGGTCACCTTCTCCCCATGCTGTGCTGCCCAGTGCAGTAGTCTGGGAGCTGACCTTATTTGTGAAGACAGAGGCAAAAAAAGCCTTAAGTACACGAGCTTTTTCTACATCCTCTGTCACTAGGTTGCCTCCCTCATTCAGTAAGGGGCCCACACTTTCCTTGACTTTCTTCTTGTTGCTAACATACCTGAAGAAACCCTTCTTGTCGCTCTTAACATTGCTTGCTAGCTGCAACTCCAAGTGTGATTTGGCCTTTCTGATTTCACTCCTGCATGCCTGAACAATATTTTTATACTCCTCCCTGGTCATTTGTCCAATCTTCCATTTCTTGAGCTGGCGCGGGGGAGGAGGGGGCGGCAATTTTTTTGATGGCCTAGGGGTGCCAAATTTGTTAATCCGCCACTGGTCAGTTCTAAGGGTCAGATTTCCAGACGGGTGCAGCGCACAGCAGCCCCCCCATGAGGAACAAGGAGAGCTGCTGGATGCGGGTCTGTTTGGAAAATCTAGTGAGAATTGTGCATCTCATGAACATGGTGTGGCTGCCTCAGGGGCCAAATGCATTACCTGCTGTGCACTGAGACGCTGGGCTGAGTCCTGCCCTTTCAGAGTATCTGCCCCTAGCAAGGGACTCGTCTCAGCTCCCAGCTGGACGGACCAGCTCGTTCCCTGCCTTGTGCCTGGGACAGGTCGCACTCAGCAGCAGGGACACAGAAGTACAATGTCCCCGACAACCAGCGCGTTCTGGGACTCTGGACGAATGTATCCCTGAGAGCCCAGCACCATCACTGGGAGCAGGGGCTTTTGGGTAATTCCCATGTGCAGAGCATTGCACTGTGGGAAGGAGTCCGTCAGGTGGCTCCTCGGGAACCAGCTTACAGGGCCTGGCATTGGGGTCGCTGGGCCTGCGCTGGAGACATCATCCCATGTGTCGCTACCAATCCTTGTGACCAGCCTGTGGCAGCTGCAGTGTGGGGATGCCAGGTGCTGGGAGCAGGATACCAGCCCCCAATGTTCAGAAATTGCAAGTCAGACCCAAAAAAACATGAGATTTCCCCCCCCCCACCAAACCGAGAAGTTTGGTTCGCAAATCATGAGATATTTTGGGAAGGATTATACTGAGGGTTTTGGTGTTTTGGTTTCTGAACTCCCTCTGCCCCAATGTGTGTGTCAGAGACAACTGTAGCCGGCTCTCCCAAATGCATAGAGCAGGTGATTGTAGCACTTGGGGGCAGGAGGGATAGCTCAGTGGTTTAAGCATTGGCCTCCTAAACCCAGCATTATGAGTTCAAGCCTTGAGGGGGCATTTAGGGATCTAGGGCAAAAATCAGTACCTGGTCCTGCTAGTGAAGGCAGGGGACTAGACTCAATAACCTTTCAAGGTCCCTTCCAGTTCTAGGAGATAGGTATATTTCCTATTATTATATGGCTGATGGGTAGAAAGGAGCTTCTAGCTTCTCCCCAAACCCCCACATTATAATTACTTAATTTTCTGTCCCCTGCCCAGCCCCACATCTTCCCCTCCCCCAGACCAGCCATAAATTGCACACCCCCAGCCCCACATCCGCTCTGCTCCCCAAGTCCCACTGCTACTCCTCCTGCAGCTCTGGAGGGGTCTTCACCCCTCCCCTACCCAAACACTTCTCTGCCTCCTGAGGGGAAGGGGAGAGTGTCACCTGCAGCAATTAAGGATTCTGAGAATAGGCCGCTTCCACCTTAATTGAATTGGTCTCATTAGCACTGACCACCCCCCCCGCTAGGTAAGGCAACTCCCATCATTTCATGAGCTCTAATATATATGCTGCTTCCTGTATTTTTCACTCCATGCATCTGATGAAGTGGGTTTTAGCCCACGAAAGCTTATACCCAAATCAATGTGTTAGTCTCTAAGGTGCCACAGGGACACCTGATGCAGAAAGGCAGCATTTTCATGAGACTTTGCACAGCTATGAGCTCCAAGCTGGGACAGGGTCTTTACTTTGATCCTTTCAGCCACACGTTGACATTTCATCCTTTCAGGGGGTGCAGGTGTTTTTGTGCTTTTTCTCTGAGTTTGAAATGGCTCCCTCCATACCCACCAGGGGCGGCTCTAGGAATTTGGCCGCCCCAAGCAGGGGCATTAGCTTAAGTTTGGTTAAGAATAAAATATGTGGGTGTTGTGATGAAAGGCCCTGACTAGCTAGTGGGAGGAAGGGCTTGAAAATCATGAGTTCTGAGGCCTAAAGGAATGAAGTCTGGTACAAAGAATTAGTAATGAAATACGGTGGCGTTTCTAAAAAGAAGGTCTCTGACTGACAGGGGTGACTGCAGGTGTTTTTCAATAAGAAAAAAAATCTCTCTGAAAAGAAACCAAAATGGACCCTCCACCCCACATACCACTAGCTCCTGTGTGAACCCAGGTGCAAGGAAAAAGCTCTTGGTAAGCAGAAAGGAGGGGAAGAGATGAGGAGGAAAGATGCTGGGAAGGAAGGAAGTTGTAAATCTTCTCTGGATTAAGACTGGAAATAAGGGTGAATGATCTCAAACTGAATTTTAGCTGAAGTCAGTAACTGGCAATGACATCCCTTGTTTGTTAAAGGGTATGAAAAGTAAACTCTCAAAGGGGTTATTGCTAATACCTGCCTGACCACGCTGGAGTTGAAAATTATGGGTCTAAGCACCCCTGGGTTTAGCCCATTTGTAAGAATCTGGATCAAATGTTTATAAATGTTTTGGTACTCTTTGGATGTAGTAAATTGCTTATTATTTAGGTATAAATACCATTTGGCCTTTGGATTTAAGAAAGGAATTTATGGTTCAAGTAGTGTTTGATAGTTCCTCATATTAATAAATTCAAATATTAATAATTCCAAAAATTCCTGAAATGCAAAACGGAGTCATATGAAAAGTGGTCAAATTACAAGAGATGAATATAAAAAACAACACAAGCATGTACGGACAAAATGAGAAAGGCCAAGACATAGAAAAGGATTCAACTAGCTAGGGACAGAAAGGGGAACAAGAAAGCATTTTACAAATACATGAAAAGCAAGAGGAAGGCCAGGAACAGGTTAAGTCCATTACTCAGTGAGGAGGGAAAGACAATAACAGAAAACACAAACATAGCCGAAATGTTAAATGTTATTTTTGTTTCAGTTTTCACCAGAAAAATTAGCAGTGGTCAGATGACTAACACAGAGAACCACAGGGGCTGGAACTACGGGTGCTGGGGGTGCTGCTGCACCCCCTGGCTTGAAGTGGATTCCATTAGATCCAGGAACAAATCATGTCAAACCAACCTAATATCCTTCTCTGACAAGGTAACAAGCCTTGTAGATGGGGGGAAGCAATAGATGTCATATATTTCAACTTTGATATGGCTTTTGGTACTGAGTCATATGACCTTCTCATAAACAATCTAGAGCAATATAGCCAAGATGAACCTAATATAAGGGGAGTGCACAACTGGCTGGAAAACCATACTCAGTGAGCAGTTATCAATGGTTCCCAATTGAGCTGGAAGGTCATATTGAGTGGGGTCCCACAGGGATCTGTCCAGGGTCTGGTTCTGTTCAATATCTCTATCAATGATTTGGATAATGGCATAAAAAGTACAATTACAAAGACTGTGGATGATACCAAGATGAAGGGGTTGCCTCAGCTGGGATTATTGGGTCCAGTTCTGGGCATCTCACTTCAAGAAAAATGTGGACTAATTGGAGAAAGTCCAGAGGAGAGCATCAAAAATTATTAAAGGTCTAGAAAACATGAGCTTCAAGAAAAGGTTGAAATAATTGAGTTTGTTTAGTCTGGAGAAGAGAAGACTGAAGGGGGATATGATAACAGTCTCCACATAAATAAAAGGTGGTTATAAAGAGGAGGGTGATAAATTGTTCTCCTGAGCCACTGAGCCCATGACAAGAAATAATGGCCTTAAATTGCAGCACGGGAGATTTAGAATTAGGCATTAGGTAAAGCTTCCTAACTGCAAGGGTAGTTAAGTACTGGAATAAATTACCAAAGCAGGTTGTGGAATCTCTGTCTGGAGTTTTTTAAGAACAAGTTAGACAAACACCTGTCATGGTGGATAATACTTAGTCCTGCTTCTGTGCAGGGGACTGGACTAAATGCCCCCTCAAGTTACCTTCCTGTCCTATATTCCTATGATAACACATCACATGGCTTCTGAGATCCCAGTCCCTGCGGGGAGCGGTAGCTCTGGGCACTAGGTCTCAGCTAGGGGAGCCCAGCGAATGGACACTGATTTCTCTTCTGTCGTTTGTTTGGGGGCTTTTTTGCTACAAAGTGAGAAGTGGAATTTCAGGTGTCTGGTGATGTCTTTCCTTGTGGACATCATACACTGGGAACCCCGTGTCCAAAATGTTTTAAATTTAGCAGAATAATTCTGTTTCAACCCCACATTTCACTTGCTAAGTTTAATGCTGATCTGACCTTGTGCTTGTGTGTGTGTGTGTGTGTGTCCCTGTCCATCCAGGGGCCAACATCTGGTTAATTATGGAGAACCCAGCTGCAGCCATAGCTGTGGTGTGAATACCGATACTCCACAAATGTGTCACTCGCACAGGAATCCGGCTTTGGTTCTTGGCTGGTCATTCAGCTTAGCAGGGTTCATTTCATGCCTGCAGTACTGCCTCAGCCTGTGGACCTCTGGCTTCTTGGGATCCTGTTGGAAGCCGTCCCCACAGAGGAGCAAGTAGCAGCTGGCAACAGCAGGAACCTGGAGTCAGAGCCAGGCCAAGATGTTTTGCTGCCCAGGGGAGAAAACATTTTCACTGTCCCCCCAGAAGGCACCAGGGAAATAAATAAATAATGTCAAGCAAAAGTGCCAGGCATCCCCTCCCAGCCACACGACCACCAGCGTGACATAAACTGCGGGGAGGATGGGAGGTTGGTTCTTATGAATGTTGGCGCCCAGGGCACCTGCTCTGACTGCCCACTCCTAAGGCTGGCTGTGACTACTGTGAGGCAGGGACCAGCCTTTTGGACACCCCAGCCCCCACCAGAGGACACAGCAGGGGCCTGTAAACACATAGAGCCTCTCTATTCTCCCCTTGTCCTCCTGGCTGAGCCTGGCCCTGTGTGCGGGTGGCAGGGTGCAGCGAGGGCTCACCTGGCAGAGCAGTTTGGCCGGGCACAGGGCAGAGGGGAGGGAGCAGGGTCGGTGCAACCAGTAGGCGAACGAGGCAGTCACCTAGGGCGCCAAGTGGTTGGGGCGTCCAAGATTTTTCCTTCCTCTCACACAGAGTGCGGCACGGCTGATTGGGCACCTGGGTCTGATTTAGCTGCTCCCTTTGGCCTCCAGCAGGCAGAGACCCTCCCCAGCTTCCCCCCCTCCCCTTGCCTCAGTGTCGCATCGCCAGCATGCTGCGGGAGAGGGGCTTTGTGCTCCGCAGCCTGTTTGGTTTGGCTCCACATGGAGCCGGCGGCTGGAGCGGCATGCTGGTAAGGGGAGTCCCGAGGTGTGTGTCAGGGGGTGGGGGGAGGGTTGGATGGGTCTGACGTGTCCTGTCGGTGGTTTGCCTGTTGCAGCTTCTATGTCCAGCTCTGTCTGTCTGGGTTCTGGAGTTGGGAAACTCTTTGGGGCAGGGGCTGTGAGCAATGAGTTGGAGAGTCTCAGCCCAGCTCCTAGTAGGGAAAATTCCTGCCGTCCCAATCGGGGCGGCCCTACACTACCTGCCAGCAGCTGGCGCCCTTGGTGAACCATGCAATCAGCGCCTCCACCCCCAAACCCAAAGGGCAGATCTAGACTGAAGTTTTTGGGAAACATTTTGCCCCTTTTTTCCTTTTTTAAGCGTTTTTTTTTCACAGAGGCTTAATTATTTGGTTTGTCCATCCATCTGTCTGTCCAACCAACGTTTCTGAGATCAGATAAAATAGAGACACGAAATTTTCAGAATAGATTTATACACAACAGCTAGATGATATTTCAGTCCGATTTCAAATAAAAATGCCTTAAAATCTTAATTATAATTTTTATTATTACAAATCCAAAATCATGCATTGTGCTAGCCTGCTTTAACTGTCATTACCATCACATTCAATATAGAAAGAAATAAGACAACTCTTCAATAAACTTTAACTTGTATTTACAAAACACTCCAAATAAAAAACCAGCTGCTCTTAAAACATGACTTTTCTTGCTTTAAGTTTTGAAAATTCAGTCACTAGTTCTTTTAGATCCAGTTTTCCAGCTATTTCATGCTCTATTGACATTGTGGCAAGTCCAACAAGTCTCTCTTGTACTATTGTTGAACACAGATATGTTTTTATCAATTTTAACTTTGAGAAGTTACGCTCCCCACTAGCTACGGAAACTGGCAAAGTTAAAAGAATGCACAGAGCTATCAAAATGTTTGGAAAACTGTCTGTGAGATTATTTTCACAGGTAAACTTCAGTATTTCTTCAGGAGTGGAATGTTTCTTAAGTTGTCTTGAAAAAACCTGAAGCTCACTGCACAATGTCTTTTGAATTTTCATGAGTCAATGCCGACTCCGGTTTTATACAAAATTCTCTTATCTGTTTTGCTGTTTTCTTTTGCAATCTGTGGCTATCATATAGAAAGCCAAACACTGACTCTAACTGCTGCATCTGTTGAAATCTTTCATCAACTGAGTGAATAGCTGTATCAAGGACTGCGAAGTAGAAATTCACTTTGAACCTTTGAATCTTTGTTTTGGGTTCTGAATGGGTGTGTCTCATCCTTCATTGTAAACTGCTGTTTCTTTTGCCGAATGTAAACTGGATCTGGTTCAAATTTTGTCAGAAAGTCTAATTCTTCAGCAAGCTTGAGAGAATCTACCAGTGTTCTTTTAAACCCTTCATCATGTTTGAATTCCTCCAGAATAGTTTTAGTTTGCTACAGTTTCTAAATAGGAGAATGTGTGTTCAAGTTTTTTTCCCAAAGCTGCTTAATAGTGAGATTAATCTCAAAAAGGATATTATACCACAAAATGAGTGAAGTCACAAATTTGAACTTGAAAAGACTATTTGCAAGAGCTTCTGCATCTGAATGTGCCTTATTGCCAGATGATCCAGGAAAGGTAGTATCATGAGAAATTTCAACTAGAACATTATAAATGTTTCCAAGGTCATAGCAAAGAAGCTTCAAAGCATCAATGAGACCCTCCCATCTTGTCTAACTAAATGGTTTCACAGTTAGAGAATTCACATTGTAGCCATCCCAACATGTCTTTTCACTGCTTAAAGGTTCAGTGATTAGTAACATAGGGTAAGTCTACACTACGGGATTATTCCGATTTTACATAAACCGGTTTTGTAAAACAGATTGTATAAAGTCAAGTGCACGCGGCCACACTAAGCACATTAATTCGGTGGTGTGCGTCCATGTACTGAGGCTAGTGTCGATTTCCGGAGTGTTGCACTGTGGGTAGCTATCCCGTAGCTATCCCATAGTTCCCGCAGTCTCCCCTGCACATTGGAAATCTGGGTTGAGATCCCAATGCAAAAAGAGTGTCGCGGGTGATTCTGGGTAAATGTCATCACTCAATCCCTCCTCCGGGAAAGCAACTGAAGACAATCATTTTGGGTCCTTTTTCCCTGGATTGCCCTGGCATACGCCATTGCATGGCAATCATGGAGCCCATTTTGCCTTTTGTCACTGTCACCATATGTGTACTGGATGCTGCTGCAGATGCGGTACTGCACTGCTACACAGTAGCATTCATTTGCCTTTGCAAGATAGCAGAGATGGTTACTAGTCATATTATACCATCTACTATGCTATTGTAAATTAGCAATGAGATGATGGTTAACAGTCATTCTGTACTGTCTGCTGCTATCATGGATGTTCCTGGCTGGCCTCACTAAGGTTGGCTGGGGGCGCATAGGCAAAAATGGGAATGATCCTCTGGATCATTCCCTTCCGATGTTTTGTCTAAAAATAGAGTCAGTCCTGCCTAGAATATGGGGCAAGTGTACTAGAGAACCAGAGAGCACAGCTGCTCTGTGTCAGAGCCCCAGAGATCCTACAGAAATGATGAGCTGCATGCCATTCTAGGGGGTGCTCCTGCAACAATCCCACCCATTGCTTCCCTCATCCCCAAACCCTCCAGGGCTACTGTGGCAGTGTACCCCCATTTGTGTGATGAAGTAGTAAAGAATGCATGAATAAAAAACACAGACTTTTTAGTGAGATAAAATGAGGGGGAGGAAGCCTCCAGCTGCTATGATAGTCCAGGCAGTACAGAATCTTTTCTTTATACATGACAGGGGGGTGGGGTGATGGAGCTCAGCCCCCAGTTGCTATGATGAGGACAGTTACCAGCCATTCTGTACCATCTGCTGTGAATGACCAGGAGTCATTCCTATTTTTACCCAGGGGCCCCTGGCTGACCTCACCAAGACCAGCCAGGAGCACTCACAGGCTGATGATGAGAATAGATACCAGTCCTTCTGTACTGTACTATCTGTCTCCAGAGAGAGAGAAGAGAATACTGCTGTTTAGCTCTCCAGCACCCCGTCTACCAGCAGCATGCAGTAGACATAGGGTGACATTGAAAAAAGGCAAGAAATGATTTTTTCCCTTTTCTTTCGGGGGTGGGAGGCGGGGGGGTGAAGGGTGTAAATTGACGACATACACCCTGAAACACCCGGGAAAATGTTTTTGACCCTTCAGGCACTTGGAGCCCAGCCAAGAATGCAAATGCTTTTCGGAGACTGCGGGGACTGTGGGATAGCTGGAGTCCTCAGTACCCCCTCCCTCCCTCCATGAGTGTCCATTTGATTCTTTGGCTTTCCGTTACGCTTGTCACGCAGCACTGTGCTGAGTCCCTGCTGTGGCCTCTGGAGATGTTTTCAAATGCTTTGTCATTTCGTCTTCTGTAATGGAGCTCTGATAGAACAGATTTGCCTCCCCATACAGCGATCAGATCCAGTACCTCCCGTACGGTCCATGCTGGAGCTCTTTTTGGAGTTGGGACTGCATCACCACCTGTGCTGATCAGAGCTCCACGCTGGGCAAACAGGAAATGAAATTCAAAAGTTCGCAGGGCTTTTCCTGTCTACCGGTCCAGTGCGTCCGAGTTCAGATTGCTGTCTAGAGCAGTCACAATGGTGCACTGTGGGATACCGCCCGGAGGCCAATACCGTCGATTTGCGGCCACATTAACCCTAAGCCGATATGGTAATACAGTTGAACCCTGTTATGTCGCCGGCCTAGGGGTTTGCCAAAAAGCGTCGAGATAACCGATGATCGAGATAAACAAAAACCAATATGGCGGCAATACATTAACATGTGCGTGGCCGGGGAGGGATGCGGCAGGAGCCGGGCGGGCGGCAGGCGAAGCGGGGACCGGGTAAGCGGGGCCGGGCGGGTGGGCGGCGAAGCGGGGACCGGGTATGCGGGGCTGGGCGGACGGGCGGGCAGCGAAGCGGGGACCGGGGAAGCGGGGACGGGCGGGCGGGCGGCGAAGCGGGGACCGGCGAAGCGGGGCCGGGCGGACGGGCGGGCGGCGAAGCGGGGACGCGGGGAGCCGGGCGGCTGGGGACGCGGGGAGCGGGTGGCTGGGGACACGGTGGGTCGGGGACGCGGGGAGCCGGGGCCCGGGGGCCGGCGGCGGGGGACGCAGGGCTGGGCGGCCGGTGAGCGGGCGGCTGGGGACGCAGGGAGCTGGGCGGCTGGGGCAGGGGAGCCGGGGGGTCGGGGACGCGGGGAGCTGGGCGGCCGGGGACGCGGGGCGGGAGCCGGGCAGCCAGGGACGCGGGGCCAGGGCAGGAGTCGTGCGGTTGGGGACGTGGGGCCAGGGCAGGAGTTGCGTGGCCGGGGAGGGATGCGGCAGGAGCCGAGCAGGGCCGCCGCCGCAGTTAGTAGTTTACCGGTAAGTGGCAAATTCGGCGCTCTTCTGTGCTCGAGAGATTAGGGTTCGGCGAGATTAAAGAATCGACATAACCGATGAGAAACCGATAAGACAAAGAGGGAGTTTGGCGGTTCCACTTCTAAAACGTCGACTTAATACGATTGGCAAGTTAACCGAGGTCGAGATAAATGGGTTCGACTGTACCGATTTCAGCGCTACTCCTCTCATCGGGGAGGAGTACAGAAACCGGTTTAAAGAGCCCTTTATATCGACATAAAAGGCCTCATTGTGTGGACGGGTGCAGCGTTAAATTGGTTTAATGCTGCTAAAATCGGTTTAAATGCATAGTGTAGACCAGGCCATACACTCACTTACCTATTAAAACAGTTAGTTACAGCATTTACTTGGAAACAAAATGACCTTTTTCAATATTATAACCCAACACCGGTTGTTTGGAAAGTAATCCCCTTCCTACCCACCGGGAGTGTGACATCATCACTTTCGTAGTCTATTAACCGTTAATGCTGTTACTTTTCTTTTATTGACCTTATTTATTACATGTGAACCAGTTATGACAAAGTGGGTATTCCAAAACGTCTGTTAGTCTATAAGGTGCCACAGGACTCTTTGCTGCTTTTACAGATCCAGACTAACATGGCTACCCCTCTGATAAAGAAAAGTTCGTAATTATACAGCCCGATAATAAAGCTAAGGTTTAATAATGCTTAAAGATACTCACAGTTTGGATTTATAATGCTGAAAGACATTATTCTTTGTTTTTTGTCACCAAGAAAAACAATTTTCCACAGTATTTGCTCAATTCTTAACCCTCTACCTGCTATGTGTGTTAAAATGACCATTTGACATGTATTAACTTGTGATATCTCCGCTCTACATGAATTTCCAGCTATGTAACCTTGATGTATATTCGAGTTAGGTGTCACTAGCATTGCAGCTCTTGCCACTGGCAGATGTGTTTAATTGTGGCTGAGTTATTGCTTATCAAAATTTTAGAGTGGGTCATCTTGACTGTATGTCGCAAATTGAAAAAAAATAGCTAAAATATTATTTATTTTTGCAGTAAATAAAAGATTTGACATATTAATAAATTCTCAGAAATGTAGAGAAATGAATGATAATTCATATTCCTTCCGTACGTGCATGGGAATTGAAATAATGACATCTGCATTATTTTATTTGTATTTTATTTAATCTTTTCTTTTTTTTTCCATTTTCTTTTTTCCTCGAATTTGGCACCGCATTTAACTTGGCACCCTAGGTGACCACCTAGTTCTCATATATGGACGGGCTGCCCCTGAGAGTGCAGGAGGGGGCTCCAGGCTGAGGCAACATGTTGGGATGTGAGAGGGGTAAGAGCTCCAGCTGAGAGTGTGGGCTCTGGGGTGAGGCCTCAGATGAGGAGTTTGGGGTGCAGGAGGAGGCTCAAGGCTGGAGGGGATACAGCTGAGGGGTTTGGAGTATGGGAGGGGGCTCCGGGTTGAGGCAGGGGGTTGGGGTGTGGGAGGAGGTACAGGCTTTGGGCTGGGGTGTGTGGGTTCTGGGGAGGGGCCAGAAATGAGGGGTTCAGGGTGTGGGAGGGTGCTCTGATTTGGGATCGATGGGTTTGGAGGGAGGGTGGGGTAGTGGGTTGGGGCGCAGGGAGAGTTCAGGGGTGCAGGCTATGGATGGTACTTACCTCAAGCAGATCCTGGAAGCAGTGGTATCTCCCTTCTCCGGCTCCTATGCAGAGGTATGGCCAGGTGGCTCTGCACACTGCCACATCCACTGGCGCCACCCCCACAGCTCCCATTATCTGCTGTTCTTGGCCAATGGGAGCTGAAGGGGCAGTGATTTGGGTGGGGGCAGTGTGTAGAGGCCCCTGGCTGCCCCTACACATAGTAGCCGGAGAGGGGGACATGCTTGCTGCTTCCTGGGAGCCACGTGGTGCAGAGGCTAGCAGGGAGCCTGCCAGCCCCACTACATGGTGCCACCAGCCGGACAGTCAGTGGCCTGGTCAGCAGTGCTGACCGGAGCTACCAGGATCCTTTTTTGACTGGGCATTCTGATTGAAAACTGGACACCTGGTCACCCTAGATCACTGCTCTGTGTAACACCCAGCACTGCAATACGTTTATAGTGAAAGCAAATAGAAGGTTGCAAGGCAGAGATTCAAGTGATAGCAAGTAGAAGGGTTGGAAACAAAAGGTTACATAGATAGTAAAGTCATAACACACATTCTAGAGTCTGGATTTAAATTATTAGATATTCTCATGTCTTGTAGAATTTAGCTCACCCTGAAGTCTTTGCAGTGCATTCCATGCAAGCTGGATGTGACCCTCCTTGTGTAAGACAAAGACTGCTAATTGCCTCCTTGGAGTGAAGGATTCAGGATGTACCTCTGCACCCCCAGACATACCCCAACAACCCACTGTCTTCACTCATAAGCAGGATCCCTCCACTCTTACGTCTGCAATCTCTGGCACCTGGCATCACTGCTGTCTCCTGGGACCTCAGGTATCCAGACCTTCAAGGGTCATTACTGCTACCCCTGGAAATTGCCTGTTCTGTCCCAGTGACTTACTTCACATGCCTCAACTTTTTCTAGATGTTTGATGAGTTCCAATATTTTTTCTTGCCAGTCACATTACTCTGCATCATTTTATATTTACACCCTACGCTACCATCTTCTCCATCCCAGGCCGTTGCTTGCACTCCCCTTCTCTTGGTCCTTCTAGAATGCTCACTTCATCTCTAGAGATATCTCATCACTCTGCATGGCCTCTTCCCTCTCTCATTTCTGCCATCCTGATGAGCTTGGAGCAGCGGGGGAAGGGGCGGGGCAGTTCTTTGAAGGCCAGAAGAAGGGGTTCAAGCAAGATTTCTTTCAGAAATTGGGAATGGGTTGTAATTGTTTGATGAGCCTCTGTCTGGGTTCCAGTGTGGGGTAGCAGGTGACAACGAGGGGTGTGCAGTGGGAGAGGTTTTTGCTTTTTTCTGTATAGAATCAGCTTCTCTCAGGGTATTTGAGTGGTTCATTCCATGATGTGATCTATTTCTCTGGCGGAGTGTCCTTGTTTCGTGAAGATGGTTTGTAAGTGTATTAAAGTGTCTATCCTGGCCTTTCTCCTCGGCATTTGACTAGAGGTAGCACTGGGGTAATCTGCGCTTCTCTCCTCTCTGCCATGTGGTCAGTTACACTGGCTTTCTTGGGCTTTAAAACTTTTTTCTCTCTCACCCTTTACTTTTTCTTTTTCTGTAACAGGCTAAGAGGCTTTCTTTGGCTTTTCTACAAACCTCTCTCACTTTGTGTCTTGTTTGTTTTCTTTAAAAACATATTTGTTCTATTCTTTAGTTTAAAAAAAACAGTTATTTTTCAGATTTTATTTGAAAATAACCTAAACACACACTAATTGACTCTATTTCCCTATGTTAAGTTCTCCTCACACCTTCTATGGGCCATCTTAATTATCACTTCAAAAAGTTTTTTTCCTCCTGCTGATGATAGCTCATCTCAATTGATTAGACTTTTCCTGTTGGTATGCATACTTCCACCTCTTCATGTTCTCTGTATATATAAATAACTCCTGTCTGTGTGTTCCATTCTATGCATCCGAAGAAGTGAGCTGTAGCTCACGAAAGCTTATGCTCAAATAAATTTGTTAGTCTCTAAGGTGCCACAAGTACTCCTGTTCTTTTTGCGGATACAGACTAACACGGCTGCTACTCTGAAACCTTTAGCTAAAATGATACCTTCATTTAAAAAATGCATATGTAACCCCTTTGGGGTTTAGAGAGCATGGCTCCTTTAAATCTTTTTCCCGGGGGGAGGGGGAGAGTAAGAAAAAAGGAGGGAAACTCCAGGGGGCGGGCCTGGAGCTCCAGGGTGGGAGATACGGAAGCAGGGAGAACCTGCCTGAGGCTTGAGTACAGGCCTGATCGGGGACAGCCCAGGACAGGAGCCCGGAGCAGCCTGTGCCGGGGGGAATCGCCCGAGAAGGACAGGTCGGAGCTGGATGCAGCATCACGGCTGCCCAGAGCTGCGTGGGGCTGGGAGCACTGGGGGCTGGTGATTCTGCACTGGGAACAAGGAGGGAGGCTGTAGCTAGTTCAGTGGGGAGGGGGTCGTTCTGTGGGGCTTTGCAGAGAGCGGCAGAAGAGGGCACCGGAGGGGTTTGTTGGGGAGAGTTCACTGGCGCCAAAGATGACCAGGAGCCCCCAAGACTCACCACTGGACTGGAACTTTGTCAGGCCTCCTGAACTCTGGGTGCAGACACATTGCTTAGTGTCTGTCCTGTCAGACTGTGCTACCACTGGGCTTGTGGGGCCTTGGCTTGGATGCAGCCCTGTTCTACTGCTCCCCCTATTTTCCCTTCTTGTATTGCTCCTCTCATCCCTCTGTAAATAAATATCTCCCTTTGTTATATCCATTCTACTTCTCCTGTGGGTGGGTGTGTTCACTCTGGGAGGTTTGGAACAGGTGCCCCTGGGGTGGAAGGGATTTCTCCTGCTGCATTCCTGCATGCGCCTTCTCTTGGCCAGAGCTGCCTGCAGAGCAGACTCCATCTTGGCCATGAGGGCGCTAAAGTTACACTTGCAGTACACCCCCCCCCACACACTTTGCAGTACACCCCCCCCCCCACACACACCCCTACATTGCACACCCTGGGCTCTCCTTCACAGAGCAAAGAGACTCCTGAGTGACTTTCATCTCAGTAAAAAAAAAATGGAGAGAGGGTTATTAGAATACCTGTGCCGAGGGGCACGAATCCCAGTAACCAAAGCTGTGCTGGTGGTGGGGTTCCCAGAAGAGATGGAACCAAATGAGATTGAGGAGAGCCTAGATGCAGCTGAAATTCTGGGGAGGGTAAAGGTCCACACCCGTTTTTACAACCGCAAAGTGCAGGGCATGGTAGCACTGTGTACTCACTCCAAGGAAGTAGATCTTGACAAAGAGCCCAAAGAGGTGCAAGTAGAAGGTATCCCCTGGACAATTCTGGGGACAGAGCAGTCCCCTCCTAGTGTACCCGTGTCACTTGGGGTGGATTCTTTAGCGCAGAAATTGCAAGCTCTGATGGTGGATGAGAAGTGGACAAGAGAAGAATTAATTTTAGCATTAGGAGGGGCTCCAACACCTACAGCACCAGCCCGGTGGGATGGGCCAAAGAGCTGGGAAACGCTCTCAAAGATGCATTGAAGCCGGTATGTGACAGTGCTCCATACAAGCGGTTACGTTCTTTCTCAGGGGTGTCACCTGTACCCTCAGGGGAGGATGATTACGAGACCTGGAGGGATTTTACGGTGCCGCTTGTCCAAGGGCTAGTCTACACTTACCAGCCAGGTCGACGCGGTGAGTTCGACTTCTCGGAGTTCGAACTATCGCGTCTAATGTGGACGCGATAGTTCGAACTCCGGAAGCGCCGTGGTCGACTCCAATTCAAAGTAGCTGAATTCAAAGTACCCTAGTTCGAACTACTCATCCGTCCAGACGCCGCGGAATTGAAGTCCGCGGCTCCAAGGTCGACTCCACCACCACCGTTTGCAGTGGTGGAGTACAGGAGTCGACCACGGCGCTTCCGGAGTTCGAACTATCGCGTCCACATTAGACGCGATAGTTCGAGCTCCGAGAAGTCGAACTCACCGCGTCGACCCGGCTGGTAAGTGTAGACTAGCCCTCAGAGATTGCAGCAAACCATTTTTGGGCCCCACACTACAAGAAGGATGTGGATAAATTGGAGAGAGTCCAGCGGAGGGGAACAAAAGTGATTAGGGGGCTGGAGCACATGACTTATGAGGAGAGGCTGAGGGAACTGGGATTGTTTAGTCTGCAGAAGAGAAGAATGAGGGGGGATTTGATAGCTGCTTTCAACTACCTGAAAGGGGGTTCCAAAGAGGATGGATCTAGACTGTTCTCAGTGGTAGGAGATGACAGAACAAGGAGCAATGGTCTCAAATTGCAGTGGGGGAGGTCTAGGTTGGATATCAGGAAACACTATTTCCCTAGGAGGGTGGTGAAGCACTGGAATGGGTTCCCTAGGGAGGTGGTGGAATCTCCATCCTTAGAGGTTTTTAAGGCCCGGCTTGACAAAGCCCTGGCTGGGATGATTTAGTTGGGGTTGGTCCTGCTTTGAGCAGGGGGTTGGACTAGATACCTCCTGAGGTCCCTTCTAACCCTGAGATTTTATGATTCTATGATTCTATGATTAGGAAGTTTCAGGGAAACACCAACAGGGCTTGGGGAAGGAGCAACCCAAGACCCTGGAAATTCCAAGGCTCCCCAGGAAAAACCACAAACAGAGGCTACCCACGTGGGCTGATAGGCCCCCAGGCTATAGTATCTGTTCATATAGAAGGACGATTGTGTGAGGCATTGCTGCATAGTGGATCACAGGTCACCATACTTTATGAATCTTACTGCCGAGAACACTTGCAGCATCTACCCTTGCGTCCCCTGTCTGGCCTGACAGTCTGGGGAATTGGCTGTGACTTCTGCCTTTATCGGGGATATAGCCTGTTAAATATCCAGTTCCCAAAGAATGTTGCGGGGATAAACCATGAAATAGAAACATTGGCACTGGTCTGCCTAGATCCAAAGGGAAGAAAGTATGCACCTTTAATCGTAGGGACAAATGCAAACCTGTTCCAGAGGTTGGCGTGGAAATGCTGTGAGATGGCAGGGAACAACTATCTGCAGGAGCTGCCAATGCACGCTTTATGTAAAGCCGCATACCAGCGAGCGAGGGGGTCCCCATCCCAAGAGGAAACCAAGGCTAAACCTTTTGGAAGGGATAGTTTTCAGTTTGGGGATTCCCCCATTCCTGCTGAGTGGAAGGACCGCCTGTCTGAGAAGTTAGTCAAGAGGAAGGCTGTTTTCTCTATGCACGAATGGGATGTTGGGTGTGCACATGATGTGGAGCACCATATCCAACTGCAGGATGGTCGGCCTTTTCAAGAGAGGTCAAGACGATTAGCCCCAGCTGATATTGAAGATGTGAGGCAACACCTACAGGAACTGGTTCAAGCAGGTATCATTGAGGACTCCAGGAGCCCCTACGCATCACCATTTTTTGTAGTATGAAAGAAAAGTGGAAGGGTGAGCATGTGCATTGACTATCGCACTCTGAACCAGAGAACGACCCCTGACCAATACACAATGCCCCGGGTGGATGATGCCTTGGATAGCCTGAATGGTAGCCGCTGGTTCTCTGTCCTTGACCTCCACAGTGGATACTATCAAATGCCCATGGCACCAGAGGACCGGGAGAAGACAGCATTCATCTGCCCCTTAGGATTTTACCAATTTAATCGCATGCCTCAGGGAGTATCTGGAGCTCCAGCCACGTTTCAGCGACTCATGGAGCGGGTGGTAGGGGACATGCACCTGTTGGAGTGTCTGGTGTACCTGGATGATATTATAGTGTGCGGGTGCACTTTAGAAGAACACGAGACTTGGCTGTGCAAAGTCCTGGATCATTTGGAACAGGTTGGCCTCAAGTTATCTTTAGACAAGTGCATTTTCTTCCAGACATCTGTGCGGTATGTGGGACACATAGTGTCTGCAGATGGTATAGCTACAGACCCAGAGAAGGTGAAGGCGGTAACCACCTGGCCGAGGCCCACAACTCTCAAGGAATTACAGTCATTTCTGGGATTCTGTGGCTATTACTGCAGGTTTATCAAGAATTTTTTGCACATCGTACATGCACTCACAGAGCTCACCAAGGGATACCCCCCCACAAATAAGAAGAAGGGGAACTCACCTTGACATCAATACTTTAATGTGGGTGCACCTTTTGGAAAGCGGTGGACTGCTGAGTGTGAAGAAGCTTTCCGTAAAATCATTCAACAGCTCACACAAGCACCTGTTTTGGTGCTGATCCCACCCAGCCATATGAACTTCATGTCGATGCAAGCTACACTGGTTTAGGTGCTGTTCTTTATCAAGAGCGTGAGGGCAAACTCCGACCAGTAGCGTTTGCAAGTCGAGGTCTCACACCGCCTGAGAGAAACTACCCTGCTCATCAAGTGGAGTTCCTGTCATGGAAATGGGCCATCGCAGAGAGGTTCCATGACTACCTCTATGGGGCCAAGTTCACTGTAAAAACTGATAATAACCCTTTGACATACATCAAGACAACAGCAAAATTGTCCGTAGCAGGGCACCGGTGGTTAGCAGCACTCTCTGCCTACGATTTCACTCTACAGTATCAACCTGGTCGAACAAACATGGATGCAGATGCCTTGTCTTGGCAGCCTCACTCTAAGGATTTATCACCCAGTGATCAGATGAATGTGGGGACCTCTGCACTGAGAGCTTTATGCCAACGGGTATCCATTGTGGAGGAAAAATCCACAGACAATGGAGAACGAGCAACTGACTGTCTGGGAGCACCACCAGAAGCCATACCCATAGTCTACTCAAGTTTTACTAGAGTACAGGACCCTCAGCTGCCCAAACTAAAGGATCGAGAGGTGGAGCATGCCTAGTGAGCTGATCCACGGATGAAGGACATCCTTTATGCATTGGAAAGGGGAAAAGATCCCAGGGCTATTCGACCGAGTCACCCAGAGGAGGCCCTTTTGCTGAAAGAATGGGATCGCCTATTAGTTTGGGATGGACGACTTTACCGAGGGCAGAAGCATCCCCAGAGGCCTCACCATAAGCAATTGGTGCTACTGCAGAAGTACCAGCGAGGCATGTTAGAGGCCTACCATGATCGAATGGGGCATCTGGGAATTAAGCGGTTGGAGGCCCTAGTTAAGGCAAGATTCTATTGGCCCCAGATGGGGTCTGACATCGCCCACCATATTCGAACCTGCACCAGATGTATCCAACGAAAGACTCTGCCTAAGCAGGCGGCTCCTCTTGTCAGCATCACAAGTTCTGCACCCATGGAGCTTGTCTTTATGGACTTTCTGTCATTAGAGCCTGACTGCCGGGGTATTGCAAATATCTTGGTAGTCACTGACCATTTTACTCGTTATGCCCAGGCTTATCCCACCAAAGATCAAAAAGCTTCCACAGTTGCCAAGATCCTGTGGGAAAAGTTCTTTGTCTACTATGGGTTGCCCGCCAGACTACACTCAGATCAGGGACGGGATTTTGAAAGTTGGTTAATAAAAGAACTTTGTAAGATCATGGGGATCAAGAAATCACGCACCACCCCTTATCATCCCCAAGGGGATCCACTACCAGAACGATTCAACCGCACACTACTGAACATGCTGGGAACTCTGGAGCCTCAGCAGAAAAAATACTGGAGCCAGCATGTGGAGCATTTGGTACATGTGTATAACTGCACTCCACACAATGCAACTGGGTTCACACCATACATGTTAATATTCAGTCGAGAGGCCCGCTTGCTGGTCGATCTCTGTTTTGGAGTGTCTTCAGATGGGGCACTCCCAGAAACATACTTGGGGTATGTGACTCGCTTAAGAGATCAACTGAAGGAGGCATATCGGATAGCGACACAAGCAGCTGGTCACCAGAATCAAAAGAATAAAACCCGATATGACCAGCGAATGAGGCAACAGGAGATTCAGGTTGGTGACTGAGTTTTGGCCCAAAATTTCGGACTACAGGGAAAACACAAGATTGCCGATTGTTGGGAATCACACCCATACATTATAGAGAAAAAACTTGGGGATCTACCAGTGTATCGCATACGTCCTGACGGCAGTCGCGGCCCCACCAAAACCCTCCACCGGAATCATCTGTTACCTATAGGAAAAGTATTGTTTCCCCATAAGGATGTTTCCACAGATTCTGAGACTCTCAGCCCTGCGAGTCGGACACGGTCCCAACGATGGAAATATACCTGTCCTCTGCAAATGCCCAGCTCCTTGGAGAGTGAGGATGAAATAGGGTTTGGTGAACATCCAGTTGGGAATGCCCCGACCCTAATGGATCCTTTTGTTGCCACACAAAGAGATAGTGACGGGGAAGAACCCACACTGAGAACTCCTGAGGCCCCACTGTCCCAAGCTGTGGAGACCCCCCAAGAACACGATGAGGAAGGTTCAGTGCAGGCAGAGAAACCTGTACCGCAAACAGATGCCCTCGAATTCGTGCCTCAAGAACCCATCATATTGTCTCCATGTCCAGTGGTGTCACCTCAGCCAACACCCGACAGCCAGCCTAGACGTTCCTCTAGGGAAGGGAAGCCCAGGTGTGTGCTGACATATGATCATTTAGGGGAATCCAGTAACCTACAGATCCCTGGGGTGCCACGGGAGGCGAGCTGCCTCCTGGGAAACCTGTTCCAACCCTCGGGGGCCTGTGGGGTGGATGATGGGAATGCTTCTGATGAATGGGGGCCCTCAGTCTCCTGCTGGGGATCCATGGTTTAGAGTTACCCACCTTGATGTGGACATCAAAGATTATTTCTTTTGGCAGGGGGAGAGTGTAACCCCTTTGGGGTTTAGAGAGCATGGCCCCTTTAATTCTTTTTCCCAGGAGGGAGGGGGAGAGTAAGAAAAAAGGAGGGAGCTCCAGGGCGGGAGGGAGGCAGCCGGCAGGCCCTGGAGAAGGAAGCAGGGAGAACCTGCCTGAGGCCTGAGCAGGACAGGCCCGATCGGGGACAGCCCAGGACAGGAGCCCGGAGCAGCCTGTGCCGGGAGGAATCGCCCAAGAAGGACAGGCCGGAGCTGACCCAGGATCACGGCTGCCCAGAGCTGCATGGGGCTGGGAGCACTGGGGGCTGGTGACTCTGCACTGGGAACAAGGAGGGAGGCTGTAGCTAGTTAAGTGGGGAGGGGGCCCGTGGGGCCTTGGCTTGGATGCAGCCCTATTCTACTGCTCCCCTTATATTTCCCCTTGTATTTCTCCTCTCATTCCTCTGTAAATAAATATCTCCCTTTGTTATATCCATTGTACTTCTCCTGTGGGTGGGTGTGTTCACTCTGGGGGGGTTGGAACAGGTGCCCCTGGGGTGGAAGGGATTTCTCCTGCTGCGTTCCTGCGCGCGCCTTCTCTTGGCCAGAGCTGCCTGCAGAGCAGACTCCATCTTGGCCACGAGGGCGCTAAAGTTACACATAAAAATATTTTTCTCTAAAAATGCCTCTTAACATATTTGTATTTTAAATCTTTATTCCTTTTTTTCAGTTTTAAATTCTCTTGGTTTTGACATTTTCCTTTTGTTATCACTCAGATTCCTGGGTTCCCTGGTGCTGGCCTGCCCTGCCTGGGCCATAATGCCCCCCAGCCCTCATATTCTGCAGTTCCCAGGCCTCTGTGCATTACCCTAACGGGCCACTGGGTCTCACTGCTGCTCCATTGGAAACTCACTCTGCTGACAGTGTCTCCAATGGGCTAGGAGAGTCTCCAGTGGCAGGGATGCTTTGTGCAAGGCTGAGCGAGAGCCCATCTGGATAGATGGAGTCTGGTCCTCTGGGGCAACCTCTCTAGCTCCCTCTTCTGAGAGACAGGCTGGCAGCTTTGGGGCTTAGTATTCCCCTTGGTGTGACCTGGGCCTAGGTGAGGTTGAAGATGATCCCCTGAGATTCAGAGTCTCTGTAAGGAGGGAGAGGGCTGTGACGTTCTGTACCTTGGGGGAATACTCTGCACCCCCCAGTTCATCCTTATAGTATGATTGTGTGGTATCCAATGAAACTTTGTCGTGTCAGGTGTCTTCAGAAGGCTCATGATGCATTGAGCATTGTTGATATGGTAATGTTATAGTGATGTTATAGGTTGTAATTTCATATATATAGTTATTAGGCTGAAAATGTCTCCTCATGGTTTAAAATAAGCCCAGACAAAAACTCTCCAAGAGCAGAGGGGCAGTTCACACCTCATCAGGGCATGGATGGGACAAGCCCAGCCCAGCCTCACAGGAACAAAGGACACTGGCCTAGGCAGCAATAAAGGATCTGTTGGACACTGGAATGAGTCACCCCCCTTCCTTGGGGCAGTTTGGGACGGCGATGAGGTGATGCTCACCTGACTCTGAAGGGGGGAGGGGCAAAGCCAAGAGGGAAGAAAGAACATGATAAAAGGGAGAGACGTTTTCCATGCTCTTCCTCTCTCTTCCATCTCTATTGACAGACACCACCACAAAGTGACTGAAGTGCTGAACAAAGGGGAGAGCCTGGCTGAAGGGCAACCAGCCAATCTGTGGTGAGAAGCATCTCAGTTTGTAAGGGCACCGGAAGTGTTAAGAGCAGCTTAGAATGAGTTTTGCTTTTATTTCATTTGACCAAATCCGACTTGTTGTGCTTTGACTTATAATCACTTAAAATCTGTCTTTGTAGTTAATACATTTGTTTATTTGTTCTACCAGAAATAGTGTGTTTGGTTTGAAGCATGTCAGAGACTCCCCTTGGGATAACAAGCTTGGTACATATCAATTTCTTTGTTAAATTGATGAACTCATATAAGCTTGCAGCGTCCTGTGGGCATAACTGGACACTGCAGGACGGAGGTTCCTAGGGGTTGTCTGGGACCGGAGATGTTGGCTAGTGTCATTTGGTTGCACAATCCAAGGAGCAGCTGACATGGCAGAGGCTGTGCGTGAACAGCCCCGGAGTGGGGGGTCTCACAGCAGAGCAGGGTAAGGCTGGCTCCCAAAGGCAAGGACTGGAGTGACCTAGCAGATCACCGGGACAGCTAACACCAGAGGGGAATGTCACAAGGGTATCTCCTCCTTTGAACCCTTGGCCTCCCTTTGCCAGCTCCCCATGACAAAGAGCCCCAGCATGGTCAGTGCTGTACTGCAGCTTCTCTCCAGCGCTGTAGCCCTACCTGCCCCCAGCCCCCCTTCCTGTAATCCTGATACTGGTGACCTCCAACCTTCCCCCTCTCCTCCCCGTCCCTGCCCCTCCTGGCTCCATTCCCAGTCCTGGCCCTCATTCTCCTTCCATGCCATGGGCCTTCCAACCATCACGTGATCCTGTCTCCCAACTGCCCAGAGCCCTGAGGTGCATATGGGGGTGTGTGTCTCCCACTGTGCTGTCTGTCTGAGGGTGCATGGGCTACAGGGCTGCTGTGATGTTATAAGTGTGATATAATATCTCATTAAAAGATGACAGGGCCAGAAAGAGTTAATTAACTCACCTCACCAACTGACCTGACCCATGGGTCAACTTTAAGGACTGGTTAGGAAGATATGTAAATGAATAGAGCTTTGAAATGCAAGTCTGCATTGTTAGAGATCTCAAGGGTAGATGTTTGTTCAGGTCTTCAAAAAAGGAATAGTAACATTTAGAAAAATACTTAAGTAAAATAATATTATTGTCTATGTGTCTCTTTGAAGGTTGTGGTAACCTGTATTTAAACTATTTAATGGATAAATTACCATGTACTAATTGCCAGGCTGTTTGGGAGAAGGAGTTAAGCATATTGTTTTCTCAGGCCAAAAGGCTGCAGGAAATGTATAAGAACCCTGGGCCATGATCCTGCTTCATCTCAGATCTGCTTTGGGTTTCAAGAGGGGGAAACCTTAAGCCATAAGGATTGAGGTCCCCAGTCATTGACTGGAGTCACTCTGAATATGGACATTGGACTATAACCTATGGACTATTTCTAAAAGGACTTTTGACAACTACAAGCTCACCTCTGCTGTGCATCTGAACCTCAAGAATTGAATTCAAGTCTGTCTGTATATTGATCTTTTAACCAACACTCTCTCTCATTTCTTTTTAAATAAATTTTAGTTTAGTTAATAAGAATTGGCTAATAGTGTGTATTTTGGGTAAGATCTAAGTTATAATTGGACCTGGGTATGTGGCTGATCCTTTGGGATTGGAAGAACTTTTTCATTTATATGCTGAGATAAGATTTTCAAAAATCGTCATCATATCTAACAGGTGTGTCTGGACGAAGGCCTGAGGCTGGGTACTTTGAGGGAACTGCGGTGTTTGGACTTCTGAGTAACCAGTGAGGTACTGTAAAAGCTGTTCTGTACTGGTTGGTAAATCTAAGTATTGGAATAACCACCAGCTTCTGGGGTTGGTCTGCCCCGTTCTGTTTGCAGTTCACCCTAATTGAGTGACCTCAGTTGGCTCCTACGGGCAACACCGTCACAGCTGCCTATGGGGGCTGCTGCTTGAGCCCCTCACACGCCCCTCCTGGCTCACTTCTGTCTTTGAGCCAGTTCACTCCTGAGCCCCTGAAGCAGCCACTGGACCCTTCTGAAAATGATGTTTGGGTGCCCCCCCAAACCATGCCCCCTCCCCTGGGCTGCTCAGTTGCAGAGGGCACCCCCAGATTGGAAACCCCCTCGGTGCCCAGCTCTCCCTGGAGCCCCTGCACGCCCATGGCAGCACTTTTTGAGAACTGGCAACAGGGAAGTTCCCCCTGTCCCAGGTCCCCTGGAAGATTGTGTGGCACAGAGCCAGAGATGTGGTGATTCCGTGTGTTATGAGGGCTGACAAATCACTCCACAGTAATGCAAGAATCCTATAGACCTTATCCTGTAAGACGCTGGCTTCAGCAGTTAGCATAAGGCTTGAGGTCTTTGAATTTAACAGTGACTGTTAGGCCATTTACCTGTACCAAAACTTTGGGGGCATTAAAAATAGTTTGTGTGTGGGGGGATTTTCCATAATGTCACCAGCCAACCACAGGAACATGAGCTAACACCAGCTCCGAATAGAACATCCGTAGATGTCTGATCACAAGAGTTCAATGGCAACAAATTGACATATATGAAAATAGATTGAGATCATTAATATACTAACCGATAGGAGAAGGGCACCCCAACGTTACTAGGATGATGAAATACAAATAAGGAAGGAGGAGAATCCCCCTAGTGAATATGTATTAGACTTAGTAGCATCAGCTTAACATATTATAGAAGTTATATCCCAGCCTGTGGGCGGAAGGAAAGAGATGTAGCCCTGGGCAGTTTCTACTGGTGGCGCACATCCGTACATACCTCGGTGCACATAACAAAATTTATTCTGCACATGGATGGAAAAAATTAGAGGGAACATTGATCCTGGGACAAGAACCTGTCAACCCTCAAAGTGATAACAGGGAATTCTTAAGTAATCAATAAAATTAATACATGATTCATAAATTGGGCTGCAATACGAACGTAAAAGCTCTCCAGAGTCATGAGCAGCGAGCAACCGGCAAGGTGCAAGTCAGAGAGTGAGGAGACTCCCAGCCTGATCCCCAGCACTCAGGCAGCCGGGCCAGTGCTCAGCATCATCTCCTTGAAGTTGGGAACAAACCAGGCCAGACACCAGCTTGATACCACCAGCCTGTCAGTGCTGCAGCTGGTGTCGGCTGTTAGTTCTTCATCCCTGTTTTTGCGCTGTGGAGAATAAACTGCAGAGGCACTAACTCAGTTCTACAGAAAGCTTTAATCTCCACCAGCAAACCCCACCACACAGCAGATGCAGGCCCAACAGGAAAATTTCTTCTACATTGAACTCTAACAGGCCAGAGGGGGGTGTCACAGCAGATGGGCAAAGAGTGCACAGTGCAGAGCCCCCAAAGCCAGTCACTAGGCCCAGACTGGCTTCAGCAGTGGATTTTGTAAAGCTTGGGTGACCATCGTTCCCCCCGAATCATCTGAATGTTTCTTCAGTCCCCTCAGCGCGGGATCCTGCCAGGCTCAGGACAGTGAGCAATAGCCCTGCTGCTGAAACAGAGCAAAAATCCAGAGCACTGTTAATCATAGACTGGTACATCCCACAGGCGACAAAGCCCCAGCAGCTCTCCCTGACCAGATCTACGCGGATGTTTTTTGTCACTCAGACCTCACTGAGGAGGGGGGCATTTTTCTGTCCTTTGGGGCTGACAGACCCCTGAATGGTGAGCCCCTCTGCAAGGCCCTTCTGAAGCCTTGGTACTTGAGAGATTTTAGTGACCAACCTACTGCATCTCTCTAGCTAGCCTGCAACTCACTGAGGGTACCTGTGTCTGAAAGGAGCCACGTGGTCCCTTATTTTGGATGTCTCTGACAGTATATATAGAATGAGAAGTTTTGTTTTCAGAGATTCACAGTAGCCACAAGTCTAACTGAAATGAAAGGAGGGTGGGATAGAGGGTCAATGTTGTGTATTTGGTTGTCATGGGTTTTGTTACTATGGCAACTGAGTTAGACTATTAAGGGATAGCTCAGCCGGTTGAAACCGGCTGAGTGAGCTCTCTGTTTCTGTAAATAAAATGGAGGTTTTGGTTAGCTGTCTGCTCTCTGGCCTCAAGTGATTGTTTCCTACACCGGCTGCCCCAAGGACTTAACACTGGCGATGAGGGTGGGATCCTGGTGCTGCTCCAGTAACAGAAGGAAGTAGAAGTCAAGGTAAAGACCAAACAAAGAAAAAAAGCTGCTTGTTTGCACTGACTGTGAAAGTGAAACTAAAAATCATGGCTACTCTGACCAGGCCCCTGGAGCCTTTTGATGAGAATACAGAGCAGTGGCATGTGTATACTGAGCGTTTTGAGCTTTTTGGTATTGCAAATGACATTACAGAAGCGAAGAAGGTGCCAATATTCTTAACTGTTGTAGGGGCTAAAACCTACTCTCTGCTACACAGCTTACTGCACCCTGTCAAGCCTGAGACTAAATCTTACAGTGACATTGTGGAAATCCTGGGGTCTCATTTCTCCCCAAAACCACTGGTAATTGCTGAAAGATATAGGTTCCACAAAAGAGACCAAAAGGAAGATGAAACAGTTGTACAATTTGTAGCCATTTTAAAAAAGCTAGCAGAACACTGTGAATTTAAAGAGATGTTAAATGATGCCCTGCGTGACAGGTTAGTGTGTGGCCTCTGCAGTGAAGCTATACGGAAGCGCCTACTGACAGAGGCTCAGCTTACATTACAGAAGGCTGTTGATATTGCTGTCTCCATGGAACTGGCTACAAGGGAGGCACAATACATCGGTGCATCCCCTAGGGTGCAAAAAGTGTCACAAGAACTGACCCACAAAACGGTGCAGAGTCAAGAATGTTACCGCTGTGGTAAGCTGGGTCACCAGGCATCAGAATGCTGGTGTAACGACCTGGTGTGTCGACACTGTGGCAAAAAGGGACACATTGAGTATGCCTGTAAACAAAAGAAAAAGAGGCCTGTGGTCTGGCCAACAAAAAGAGGAACCTTGCATACCCTAGAGCAGACCCAGGATGATCAAGGTGACACCTCCTCACAAGAGGAAGTGCCACTGCATGTTTTGTCTTTGGCAGCGGGCTCACATGACTACTGGGTAACCCCCTTATTGGAGGGCAAACCTATACGCATGGAACTAGACACCGGTGCAGCTGTCTCGCTGGTTCCGGAGACTGTGTATAAGGAAAAGCTACAGCATCTTCCGCTTAAGGCAACAAAAACTGTTCTGAAGACGTATACGCTGTGCCCATGTTGGGCACTATTGATGTTAAGGTGGAGCTCAATGGACAGGTGGCTAAATTGCCACTGTTTGTGGTGAGAGGTGACTACCCAGCCTTAATGGGTAGGTCTTGGCTTGGGAAGATTCAGCTGAACTGGGCAGAAGTGCACCGGATGACTAAAGAAGAAACCAGTCTAACCCCTATACTAAGGAAACATGCTGCTGGTTTTGGAGATGATTTGGGAAGTATGAAGGGAATCACTGTGACATTGAACATTAAACCTGGCAGTCCACCAAAATATCTGAAAGCCTGAACTGTGCCATATGCCATCAGGCCAAAAGTTGAAGCAGACCTGGAGCGCCTGGTCACCAATGGAGTCCTAATACCAGTTACCCATAGCTCATGGGCCACTCCTATCGTTCCAATCGTGAAGAAAGATGGCTCTCTCCGGATTTGCGGTGATTTTAAAGTCACTGTCAACCCAGTGTTGTGTGCAGAGCAATACCCGCTTCCCCGCATCGATGACCTCTTCGCAGGCCTGGCTGGGGGACAAAAGTTCAGTAAGATTGATCTGAGTCAAGCATATTTACAGATGCACGTCGATGAAAAGTCCCAAGAGCTGTTGACTATTGTGACTCATAAGGGGCTTTATCGATACTGTCGCCTACCCTTCGGAATCACATTGGCTCCCGCCCTGTTCCAGAGGGCTATGGACCAGATCTTGTGTGGCTTGTCAGGAGTTCAGTGCTATCTGGATGATATCCTGGTCACTGGAAGAAATGAAGAGGATCACTTAAGGAATTTAGAGGCTACCCTACAAAGACTGGAAGAGTATGGCCTACGAGTTCGCAAAGACAAGTGTGAATTCTTCAAGCCCTCTGTTGAATATTTGGGACATATCATCGATTCTGCAGGTCTTCATAAGGCCCCTGCAAAAGTTAAAGCTATTGTGGAGGCTCCCCCACCTCGAAATGTAAGCCAGCTGCGCTCATTTCTAGGACTACTGAACTATTATGGAAAGTTCATCTCACAGTTAGCCACACTGCTAAAACCACTTCATGAGCTCCTTGGGCAGAACAAGGCCTGGAAGTGGACTGAAGCCTGTGATGTTGCATTTAACAAAGCTAAGGATGCATTGTTAAATTCTGAAGTTCTAACGCACTTTGATCCATCCTTACCCCTGCAATTGGCCTGCGATGCTTCCCCTTATGGAGTGGGAGCGGTCGTGTCACACATTATGCCTTCGGGAGAAGAAAGACCTATTGCTTTTGCTTCACGCACTCTAAGCAAAGCAGAAACTAACTACGCCCAAATCGAACGTGAGGCATTAGGAATTGTTTTTGGAATTCGGAAGTTTCATCAGTACCTGTTTGGGCGAAAGTTTACTCTTCTCACAGACCATCGACCTCTGACATCAATTTTTGGACCCTACAGTCAACATATCTGAAAATCAGGCCCGAGTTGGGCATTCAGATATTGAAGCCCAGCTCAAAGTCCGTATTTTACAATATAGGCCACCGGACGCAGGAAATCAAACCGCTCTGGCGGTTCACGGCTCTGAGCAGGGTTCTAGAGAACACAAGATTGCTGTATTTGGTAATGACTCACCTTAGCAAGCCGCACTCAGTGCTTAGACACCTTTGAAAAGACTGTGATAGATTATCAGGTTTCCATGTAAATTTGGCCAGCTCTGCTCCAGTGCCTCTGGACACTTACACTGTGTCTAGCTCTCCTCTATGGTGGGTCCTCTAATGGGTTTAACTATTTAGGATTCCAGATCTCACTGGACAGAGTAATTGATGACCCTGAACATCTTCCCTCTACTCAAACACTAAGGTTTGATACTTCAGGCTCTGAGCCATGGGCTCATGACTTCAGGGTTATCTTGGAAGAGACAAGGTATGCTTAGATATGCTCCAATACCCCATCAAAGTCTTGATATGTAGTGTCTGCTTACTAACCCTTGAGAAGGAACTTTGTACGGCAAAAGCCCAGCTGCTCAACCTCTTTGGTAGATAGAATGGGGCCTCCACTTCAAATACATTACCACAAATGTGGGGAAGAATCTGCATCATCACTATGGTGTACATGGAGCCGTGCTTCAAACCCCATTGTTACAGAAATGGCAATTTCCTGCAGTTTTCTGGACACACCTCACAGAATGAATTTTCAGTAATTTAGGACATCATTGTATTAAAATGCAAATGTTTATGTGTGTCTGCAGGATCGTAGGGAACTCCTCTAGGAGAGATAACTAATATAAACCTTGGGGTCAGGAGTGCTGGATGCTCCCTAGAAGTGTGGGGGGCCACCAGTCCCCGAACCATGGCCCTGCCCCTTTCCCTGTGAGGCCCCACCCTCGCTCTGTTTCTTCCCCTGAGGTTCCACCCCCTGCTCACTCCTCCCCGTCCCCTCTCCCCCATCGCTCACCCTTAAGGCAGGTAAAGTGATGGGACCATGTGCCCCTGGTCCCCCCTGTTCCAGAGCCCTTAGTTAAAAGAGGTTTCCTAGGAAACACTTGAGAGGTGTGGAAAGCAACTTATCCACCTCCAGACCTATTCTTTTGAAGCTACACCTTAAGGAGAAACCCGTTGTCTGGCTGATTACCTATTCACAGACACTTCCCCGGCAGCTGTCTCACCCCACTGTCTCCTCAGGTATTTGGTTGCACACCCCAGGGAGGTAACTGGATTGCCATTGGACACTGGCAGAGACATCCACCTAACTGTCAGCTGTCCTATTTTCAGTTTGCCTCACAGAGTCCCTTACAGGGCCGGAGCTAACTGAGGGCTGAGATGCAGCTGGTTTTCCCAGCCCTGCGCTGGGCCCAGTGGGCAGAGTGGGCAAAGTGACCCTGCTGGTCACATATGGCACATCACTTTCTCCCGCCCATCTCAGGACTTCTGGGAGGTGGTTTCACTAGTGTGGGTCTAGGCTTGGGCCTGCTCCCTGTCCTCTGATCCCATTCACTTCCTATTAGGTTTTCTATCAGACCCAGGCCGACTATCTGCATAATGGTTGGCCCATGTCCCAGCTATGCCTGCCTCTTTGGGAATTT
Source organism: Mauremys mutica (assembly GCF_020497125.1). NCBI lineage: Eukaryota > Metazoa > Chordata > Testudines > Geoemydidae > Mauremys > Mauremys mutica. Next base: position 14,031,815 of record NC_059088.1, read on the forward strand.
TGTCTATTACCAGGATTTCAGGTCTGGTGGAGGGAAGCATTTAGATTGTTCTAAACATATGAATTCATAGGCCTCATGGACCATGGAAACCCTCTATTCCCATCTCCTTAAATAATCCCTAATTTGGGTTGAAACCTCAGCACAGGTCATGTTCCTGTTTTCCTTTTCCTAGATGCTTCAGGGGTCACTTTAAACTTTTGCAACAAACTTTATTCACATCACTCATAATATCTGCAACCCTCCCTTCCCATAAGGCTAAAAATGTCCCAGGCATTTTTCGCAGACTGTTGTGGAGCCACGTACCATGCCATGTCCCCTTTTCCCACTTCATTCAATTCATACCTCATCTCAAAAGCATTTAGAAACACAGACAGGTCATCCCCATTCCTAAAGTGAGGAATAAATTTGGAATCTTTGCCACCCACTGGGACAGGTACCTAAGGAGTGGCTTCACCTACCTTCAGTTTTTCCAGCTCAATCTACTGTTGATGTTCCCTTTCCGTATGTTCAGCCTCCTGATGGCACTGGCATTCCTCATGCTGGTGCTCCTTCTCCTTTTCTTCTATCTCTCGTTGGCGCACCTCATGCTGGCGCTGCTTCTCCTTTTCTTCTCTCTCATGCTGGCACTGCTTCTCCTTTTCTTCCCTCTCGTGCTGGCGCTGCTTCTCCTTTTCTTCCCTCTCGTGCTGGCGCTGCTTCTCCTTTTCTTCTCTCTCGTGCTGGAGCTGCTTCTCCTTTTCTTCCCTCTCGTGCTGGCGCTGCTTCTCCTTTTCTTCCCTCTCGTGCTGGCGCTGCTTCTCCTTTTCTTCCCTCTCGTGCTGGAGCTGCTTCTCCTTTTCTTCTCTCTCGTACTGGCGTGCCTTGTACTGGCGCTGCTTCTCCTTTTCTTCTCTCTCGTGCTGGCGCTGCTTCTCCTTTTCTTCTCTCTCGTGCTGGCGCTCCTTGTGCTGGCGCTGCTTCTCCTTTTCTTCTATCTCTCGCTGGCGCTCCTTGTGCTGGCGCTGCTTCTCCTTTTCTTCTTTCACATGCTGACACTGCTTCTCCTTTTCTTCTATCTCTCGCTGGCGCTGCTTCTCCTTTTCTTCTATCTCTCGCTGGTGCTGCTTCTCCTTTTCTTCTATCTCTCGCTGGTGCTGCTTCTCCTTTTCTTCTATCTCTCGCTTGCCATCCTCGTGCTGGCGCTGCTTCTCCTTTTCTTCTCTCTCTCGCTGGCGCTGCTTCTCCTTTTCTTCTCTCTCTCGCTGGCGCTGCTTCTCTTTTTCTTCTATCTCGTGCTGGCGTTCCTCATGCTGGTGCTGCTTCTCCTTTTCTTCTATCTCGTGCTGGTGCTTCATCTCCTTTTCTTCTCTCTCTCGCTGGCGCTGCTTCTCCTTTTCTTCTTTCTCGTGCTGGCGCTGCTTCTCCTTTTCTTCTATCTCTCGCTGGCGCTCCTCATGCTGGCGCTGCTTCTCCTTTTCTTCTGTCTCGTGCTGGTGCTGCTTCTCCTTTTCTTCTATCTCTCGCTGGCGCTGCTTCTCCTTTTCTTCATTCTCGTGCTGGCACTGCTTCTCCTTTTCTTCTTTCTCGTGCTGGCGCTGCTTCTCCTTTTCTTCTATCTCGTGCTGCCGCTGCTTCTCCTTTTCTTCCCTCTCGTGCTGGCGCTCCTCATGCTGGCGCTGCTTCTCCTTTTCTTCTATCTCTCGCTGGTGCTCCTCATGCTGGCGCTGCTTCTCCTTTTCTTCTTTCTCGTGCTGGCGCTGCTTCTCCTTTTCTTCTTTCTCGTGCTGGCGCTGCTTCTCCTTTTCTTCTATCTCGTGCTGGCGCTGCTTCTCCTTTTCTTCTCTCTCTCGCTGGCGCTGCTTCTCCTTTTCTTCCCTCTCGTGCTGGCGCTGCTTCTCCTTTTCTTCCCTCTCGTGCTGGCGCTCCTCATGCTGGCGCTGCTTCTCCTTTTCTTCTATCTCTCGCTGGTGCTCCTCATGCTGGCGCTGCTTCTCCTTTTCTTCTCTCTCATGCTGGCGCTGCTTCTCCTTTTCTTCTCTCTCTCGCTGGCGCTGCTTCTCCTTTTCTTCCCTCTCGTGCTGGCGCTCCTCATGCTGGCGCTGCTTCTCCTTTTCTTCTTTCTCGTGCTGGCGCTGCTTCTCCTTTTCTTCTATCTCTCGCTGGCGCTCCTCATGCTGGCGCTGCTTCTCCTTTTCTTCTATCTCTCGCTGGCGCTGCTTCTCCTTTTCTTCTCTCTCTCGCTTGCCATCCTCGTGCTGGCGCTGCTTCTCCTTTTCTTCTCTCTCTCGCTTGCCATCCTCATGCTGGCGCTGCTTCTCCTTTTCTTCTTTCTCGTGCTGGCGCTGCTTCTCCTTTTCTTCTCTCTCGTGCTGGTGCTGCTTCTCCTTTTTTTCTCTCTCTCGCTGGTGCTCCTTCTCCTTTTCTTCTCTCTCTCGCTGGTGCTCCTTCTCCTTTTCTTCTCTCTCTCGCTGGTGCTCCTTCTCCTTTTCTTCTCTCTCTCGCTGGCATTCCTCATACTGATGCTGCTTCTCCTTTTCTTCTTTCTCATGCTGGCGCTGCTTCTCCTTTTCTTCTTTCTCATGCTGGCGCTGCTTCTCCTTTTCTTCTCTCTCTCGCTTGCCATCCTCATGCTGGCGCTGCTTCTCCTTTTCTTCTCTCTCGTGCTGGCACTGCTTCTCCTTTTCTTCTATCTCTCGCTGGCGCTGCTTCTCCTTTTCTTCTCTCTCTCGCTTGCCATCCTCCTGCTGGCGCTGCTTCTCCTTTTCTTCTTTCTCGTGCTGGTGCTTCTTCTCCTTTTCTTCTCTCTCTCGCTGGCGCTGCTTCTCCTTTTCTTCTCTCTCTCGCTGGCGTTCCTCATGCTGGCGCTGCTTCTCCTTTTCTTCTCTCTCATGCTGGCGCTGCTTCTCCTTTTCTTCTCTCTCTTGCTGGCGCTCCTCGTGCTGGCGCTGCTTCTCCTTTTCTTCTCTCTCATGCTGGCGCTGCTTCTCCTTTTCTTCTATCTCATGGTGGCGCTGCTTCTCCTTTTCTTCTCTCTCGTGCTGGCGCTGCTTCTCCTTTTCTTCTATCTCATGCTGGTGCTGCTTCTCCTTTTCTTCTATCTCTCGCTGGCGCTCCTCATGCTGACGCTGCTTCTCCTTTTCTTCTTTCTCATGCTGGCGCTGCTTCTCCTTTTCTTCTCTCTCTCGCTGGCGCTCCTCGTGCTGGCGCTGCTTCTCCTTTTCGTCTGTCTCGTGCTGGCATTCCTCATGCTGGCGCTGCTTCCCCTTTTCTTCTCTCTCATGCTGGCGCTGCTTCTCCTTTTCTTCTCTCTCTCGCTGGCGCTGCTTCTCCTTTTCTTCTCTCTCTCGCTGGCGCTGCTTCTCCTTTTCTTCTCTCTCTCGCTGGCGCTGCTTCTCCTTTTCTTCTCTCTCTCTCTGGCGCTGCTTCTCCTTTTCTTCTCTCTCTCGCTGGCGCTGTTTCTTCTTTTCTTCTCTCTCTCGCTGGCGCTGCTTCTCCTTTTCTTCTCTCTCTCGCTGGCGCTGATTCTTCTTTTCTTCTCTCTCATGCTGGCGCTGCTTCTCCTTTTCTTCTATCTCTTGCTGGTGCTCCTCCTGCTGGCGCTGCTTCTCCTTTTCTTCTCTCTCGTGCTGGTGAGATGTAAACACAGTTGTAAACACAGTAGTTAACTTCAAAATGTCAGCAGTATCCTTCTCATTCAACACTTCTACCACCATGTAATAATCAACAAAGAATCCTGTGGCACCTTATAGACTAACAGACGTTTTGCAGCATGAGCTTTCGTGGGTGAATACCCACTTCTTCTTGCATCCGAAGAAGTGGGTATTCACCCACGAAAGCTCATGCTGCAAAACGTCTGTTAGTCTATAAGGTGCCACAGGATTCTTTGTTGCTTTTACAGATCCAGACTAACACGGCTACCCCTCTGATATGTAATAATCAGTTCATTAAACAAACCAGTAAATGAGAAAGGAATAAAACTTCTAATAAAAGAAACTAGTGACCTTCTGTGGTGAACTGCTGTGCACAGGTACACTGTGTTCTCAACCCCATATTCCAAGGCACATCTGTAAATTCCTATATTCATAATACCGTCCCTTATGCACTCTAAATTATATTCTTCCACAAACATATCTCTAGAGTGAGTGATTGTACAAGACACCGTGTCATCAAACTTGTAATTGTTACACAAAATGGTTACTTACCTCTACAGTAACAACTGTTCTTCAAGAGGTATTGTGCACATATACATTCCATTGCAGGTGTGTGCACACCCAATGCACTTGAGTTAGAGACCTTTGCCAGCAGTACCAATAGGTGGTGCATGCTCCTCATCTCTCCTCTTGCCCAGAAGAGACAAAAAAGGTGTGTGTCCAACACCTCTTTCTCCATTCCGTCACAATGCTGTAGGTAATGTCCAAAGCAGTGGGGAAAGTGGGAGGGTCATAGAATGTGTATGTGCACAGGACATCTCAAAAACAACAGTTACAGTACAGGTAAGTAACCTGTTTTTCTCCTTGGAGTGATTGTGCACATATACATTCCATGCTAGGTGATTCAACAGTAGTTCCCCTACAGGTGAAGGGACTTTGGATTATTTAAAAAGAGATTGTAACTCTAGCTTGAATTGCCCCGAGAGGCTTGAGTGACAGCAAAACGAGTGGAAAAGGTATGCACAGATGACCACGTCACTGCCTTGCGTATATCAGCTATTGGAACATTGCTCAGAGAAGCCGATAAAGTGGAGCAAGCCCTGGTGGAGTGAACCATTATTCTCTGTGGAGGAGAGACTTTCACAAGATTGCAGCAGAGCTTCATGCCATCAGAAGTCCAGTCTGAGTCACTGAGATGACACTGATTGACCTTTGATTCACTCAGAATAGGCTACAAAATGCTTGTGGGAGGTCCTGAAGGATCTGGTGAGGTCCAACAAGAATGACAGGGGTCTACAAACATCCAAAGTCTGAAGTTTTTCCTCAGCTTTAGACACAAGGGGGAGTGGGATTTGGGGAAAAACACTGGGAGATGAATTGTTTGGTTAGATGGAAGGCTGACATTACCTTAGGCATAAATTTAGGCTGTGCCCTAAGGGAAACCTTGTCCTTAGGGAAGATTGTGAAAGGAGGGTCAGCCAAGAGAGCCTGAAGTTCAGAAACTCTCCTTAATACATAATCTTCCCATAATACAAGAACTAGGGGTCACCAAATGAAATTAATAGGCAGCAGGTTTAAAACAAATAAAAGGAAGTTCTTCTTCACGCAGCGCACAGTCAACTTGTGGAACTCCTTACCTGAGGAGGTTGTGAAGGCTAGGACTATAACAATGTTTAAAAGGGGACTGGATAAATTCATGGTAGCTAAGTCCATAAAGGGCTATTAGCCAGGATGGGTAAGAATGGTGTCCCTAGCCTCTGTTCGTCAGAGGATGGAGATGGATGGCAGGAGAGAGATCACTTGATCATTGCCTGTTAGGTTCACTCCCTCTGGGGCACCTGGCATTGGCCACTGACGGTAGACAGATACTGGGCTAGATGGACCTTTGGTCTGACCCGGTACGGCCGTTCTTATGGTCTTATGTAAACCCTGGGGAATTTATCAAAGTAAAATCTCCCAGAAAACTATCAAACTGTAATAACTAACAAACTAAATTATTGAACACTAACTCACTGTATACCCTAAAACTATGAGAGGCTGGCTAAGTGAAGGAAAAGCCATGGGGAGCCCCAACTGTCACCATGGGCAGTGAGAAGGAACTGAGAGGGAGTCGGCAGAGAGCACAAGGAGAGAGGGGTGCAGGTGCTGCCTGCTCGTACTGCGGCTAGTCTCTAAGCCAGTGCTCTGGGTGCACATACACCTGCAGTGGAACGTATATGCAACAGTCACTGGAAGAAGAACCTGATTCACAAGACTCAGTTTTCAAGGAGAATTTTCTTTGTTCTGAAATCCAAATATTTTTCCTTAGGAGCTTTTTGCAAAATCACTTGTTTGAACTGATTTTAGCTCCTCAGGACATATTATATCTGCTATGGGATTCGATATGCTGTATTAATTTGTTTACAGAGTAGATATATTTGCCAAAATTGCTGAAATCCACTCCACAACCCCCATTTTGGGTTTTCACAGCTTGAACAATATCTGAAAAGCTCTCGGGATCACACTCTGGTTTGCGTATATCTCTTATGTATTCTTCCATAGTAAAGGTTCCCTGGATTAATAGTTGGCATCAACATTCACTTTCCCAGGATGACATTTTATGATGAAGTTGAAATCTGAGAGCTCTGAAACCATCAATGACGAGAAGCATTTAGTTTAGCGAATGTCATCGTGTTAGTGGGTTATTATCACTACAGACTGTAAATGAAGGTTCATAGAAGAGGTAATCTCTGAACCGTTATGTTAAGGCCCATTTCAGAGCCAGAAATTTTCCCATAGTATAAGTGGTAGTTCTCTGCAGGTGTCAACATTCTGGCTCCACAGGCAATTTTCTGGGGCTTCCCACCTTGATGCTGGTACAGGACAGCTCTCAGGCTCTCTTTTGAGGTAACCATATGCAAGGTGAATGGTTTCTGTAAATCTGGATAGGCCATGATTGGAGGATTGGACAGTGTAAAGGAATGCTAAACTGTAGTATACTGTTTAGCCACTAGGTGGTGCTCTGTGTAAGATACCTCACCTGAGCCCACAACATCCCGACCTGGCAGTGAATTAAAGTGTCTTAAAGAGAACACATCTCTGGTATCTCTCTGGGGTGGAGGCTCTGTAACCAGGCCATATCCTGTACTTGACACGGTATCAGAAGTGAAGGCATCTTAGGTAATGCCAGAGGAGAACAGAAACAAAAGAAAAATAGCAACAAAAGTTGCAAAGAGAAGAAAAAAATTGCAGGATTTCGTCAACATGTCACTCTTCAGTGCCCCAGAGAATTTCAGCTTTGACAGCCCTTCAGAATAGAAAGATGTAGGTCTTGAGGCAGAGATGACCCACACCTGCCAAAAGTGGGTGAAGACACAAGTAAGGGCAGAGTGAGGACAGTGACTTCAGCAGATGTTACTGAGCATGCTCAGTCCATGTGAGCTTGCTCAGTACAAGTCAAGCAGTTAAATCTGGGTGGGGGCATGTGACCCCCTGTGCAACATTTATCAATGTTGATAAATGCAAATAATGCACATTAGAAAACATAATCCCAACTATACATACACAATGATGGGGTTGAATTAGCTGTTTCTAGTCAAGAAAGAGAGCTTGGCGTCATTGTGGATAGTTCTCTGAAAACATCCACTCAGTGTGCAGTGGCAGTCAAAAAGGTGAACAGAATATTGGGAATAATTAAGAAGGGGATAGATAACACTGGTCTACAATTTTTGAGAAGTCGTCTGCTTCAGAGATAAAATGTGCTATTTATTATGTATTTTGATGTGCAGAATTCAAATATGACAATTAAAACAACTGATTGGCTACTGTTTCTAAGATATTTAAGTTTTTACATTTTATGTCTATGCATATTGTGTAGATAGTAGAGTTTTAATCATAAATTGTAAACCTAGGACTTTTCATGTGTTTATGGTTGCTTTACATGATAATATTTCACCTGTACTGTTTATGTAACACTTTAAAAATCAGCAAAAGGGTTATCTAACTAAAATTTATTATGAAACAAAAGGCAAAAAACTATTATGTACATAGTTTAGTCCTATTCAGTGTCTACTCAGTGCTTCTTAGCTTGTCTCTTGTATTCATTAAATGGAGCATCTCTTGTCACTGTCCAGCAATAGTCTGCAAGCATTGATGGGCTCCATTTGCCCTGATAGCGTTTCTCCATTGTTGCAATGTCCTGGTGAAATCGCTCGCCGTGCTCGTCGCTCACTGCTCCGCAGTTCGATGGAAAAAAACCTAGATGAGAGTGCAAAACATGTATCTTTAGTGACATGTTGCAACCAAGGCTTTTGTATGCCTTGAGGAGGTTTTCCACCAACAACCTGTAGTTGTCTGCCTTGTTGTTTCCGAGAAAATGTATTGCCACTAACTGGAAGGCTTTCCATGCCGTCTTTTCCTTGACACGCAGTGCATGGTCAAATGCATCATCTCGAAGAAGTTCACAAATCTGAGGACCTTCCTTTATCTTAGCTTCACTTAACCTTGGAAATTTTCCACGGAGGTACCTGAAAGCTGCTTGTGTTTTGTCAATGGCCTTGACAAAGTTCTTCATCAGACCCAGCTTGATGTGTAAGGGTGGTAACAAAATCTTCCTTGATTCAACAAGTGGTGGATGCTGAACACTTTTCCTCCCAGGCTCTGTCGGAGTGGCCAATCTTTCTTGATGTAGTGGGAATCTCTTGCACGACTATCCCATTCGCAGAGAAAACAGCAGTACTTTGTGTATCCAGTCTGCAGAGCAAGCAAGAGAGCAACAACCTTCAAATCGCCACAAAGCTGCCACTGATGTTGGTCATAGTTTATGCACCTCAAAAGTTGTTTCATGTTGTCATAGGTTTCCTTCATATGGACTGCATGACCAATTGGAATTGATGGCAAAACATTGCCATTATGCAGTAAAACAGCTTTAAGACTCGTCTTCGATGACTCAATGAACAGTCTCCACTCATCTGGATCGTGAATGATGTTGAGGGCTGCCATCACACCATCGATGTTGTTGCAGGCTACAAGATCACCTTCCATGAAGAAGAATAGGACAAAATCCTTTTGACAGTCACGAAACATGGAAACCCTAACATCACCTGCCAGGAGATTCCACTGCTGTAGTCTGGAGCCCAACAGCTCTGCCTTACTCTTGGGTAGTTCCAAATCCCTGACAAGGTCATTCAGTTCACCTTGTGTTATGAGGTGTGGTTCAGAGGAGGAGGATGGGAGAAAATGTGGGTCCTGTGACATTGATGGTTCAGGACCAGAAGTTTCATCCTCTTCCTCTTCCTCGTCTGACTCAAGTGAGAATGATTCTGGTGCATCAGGAACCGGCAGTCCTTCTGCGTCGGGTACTGGGCGTATAGCTGATAGAATGTTTGGATAATGCACAGTCCACTTTTTCTTCTTTGACACACTTGTCCCAACTGGAGGCACCATGCAGAAGTAACAATTGCTGGTATGAGCTATTGGCTCTCTCCAAATCATTGGCACTGCAAAAGGCATAGATTTCCTTTTCCTGTTCAACCACTGGTGAAGATTTGTTGCACAAGTGTTGCAGCATATGTGTGGGGCCCACCTCTTGTCCTGATCTCCAATTTTGCAGCCAGAATAAAGGTGATAGGCTTTCTTAACCATAGTGGTTATACTACACTTTTGTGATGCAAAAGTCACTTCACCACAAACAGCAGAAGTTATCTGCACTGTTCACACAAGTACGAGGCATCTCTGCTCACTTTGGCTAAACAGAAATGTGTCCCTTTGCAAAATCAAACACTGACAAATAAGAGAGCACGACACTGTATGATTTCTAGAGCTGATATAGGGCAATTTGTTCAGCAGAGTGATGTAAGCTTCGTTATGATTGCATCATCCATGACTTCTAGGAATAACATGATGCAATTCATATCATGTATGACGCAATACCAGCTTCAGATTGCATCATTCATTGTTTTGCCTAAAAAGCAAGTACTGTCCAAACCCAGTCATAGATTTATTCATAGATCCAGTCAAAGATGTATTTTAGTCATTTCTGGTTTAAATTGAGATCCCTTCCCTTTATAACTCACTTATCCTCTGCTATTCCCAAGTCAAGGGTCGTATATACTGACCTAATAGCATATCTTGAAGACTAGAGCTAATCAACAATTTTAAGCATCATTTTCGTTCTCAGTGACCCAGAATTAGTAAAGTTGGACTACATTTATTTCAGAAGCATTTTGCCTATAGAGCAGTGTAATAAGACAGAAAATATCATATTGCCTCTATATAAATCCATGGTACACCCACATCTTGAATACTGTGTGCAGATGTGGTTGCCCCATCTCAAAAAAGATATATTGGAATTGGAAAAGGTTCAGAAAAAGACAACAAAAATAATTAGGGTTATGGAACAGCTTCCATATGAGGAGAGATTAATAAGACTGGGACTTTTCAGCTTGGAAAAGAGACAACTATGGGGGGATATGATAGAGGTCTAAAAATCATGACTGATGTGGAGAAAGTAAATAAGGAAGTGTTATTTACTCCTTCTCATAATACAAGAACTGGGGCCACCAAATGAAATTAATAGGTAGCAGGTTGAAAACAAAGGAAGTATTTTTTCACACAACACATAGTCAATCTGTGGAACTCCTTGCCAGAGGATGTTGTGAAGGCCAAGACTATAACAGGGTTAAAAAAGAACTAGATACATTCATGAAGAATGGCTATTAGCCAGGCTGGGCAGGGATGGTGTCCCTAGTGTCTGTTTGCCAGAAGCTGGGAATGGGCAACAAGGGGTGGATCACTTGATGATTCCCTGTTCTGTTCATTCCCTCTGGGGCACCTGGCATTGGCCACTGTCGGAGGACAGGATACTGGGCTAGATGGACCTTTGGTCTGACCCAGTATGGCCGTTCTTATGCTCTTATGCCCCCCACAGGTTACCTCTGTTTGCAGGAACAATGAAAGAAAACAGACATAAGGAAGCAGATTAGCAGTGGACAAAGCATAAACTCACAAGTGGCCTTGTAAATAATGTGTAGTTAGTAGATAAAGAAATAGTAAGGAGAATAATCTATGATAGGGCTGCAGCTTTGCTCACTAGCACATTTTGCAGCTCATGGGCAGTTTCAGGTTACGAAGATTAGTAGACTAATTATAAAGTGTGTGATACGATGTTTTATCCAATAGTATTAAGTGTAAGTGTGTAGGTAACCTGATTCATGATTATGTATGTAGCGGCCCTCCCCACCTGATTACCTCCTTTAATGGCAATCTGCTTACATGTTCTGATGGACAGGTCTGGGTTCTTTTGGATCCCTCCACCCACTCAGTAGGGTGAATCTTTTTTCTTTTTTTGGTTATGAAATTAGTTGGTGGTGCCTCCACCCCCCTCGCTCCTTCCTGGCAGGGTCACCAGGGCAGCTTGGGCGGAAAATCCTAACTACAGAGGAATCCCCACTTATTTGCCAGATAGTTGGAGACTTCCAAGAGATAACACAACACATAAAAATATATTCAACACAACAATTATATTAAACAGGCAACAAATACAACATAACAGGGGAAACACTATGTTTAGGGTCACCGGTGCCCACACTTAAAATACCCGTGTCTGGATGTAACAAATGTAAAACTAGTGTCCTGTTGGTACGCGTACCTTGCTGGGGCCCTTGATGACCTATACAATTCTCTGCAGAGGTGTAGCAGTGTGGCTGACTGGGTTCAGTACAGCCCAAAAGACCCACAAGTGGGAGGAGGTGGTGAATCCCTCCACAGGTGTAATAAGCGGTAGATTATAAAATCCTCAAACCCTCACTCCCTGCTTGAGGACACAGTTCAGGGAGTAGAGGGTCCCCAAAACAAATTCCCTGACTAACTAACTAAAGACAAGGCACTCACGAACTCCACAAATGATCTTCAGGGTTGAGGATGATGCTGGACGATTCCAGGGGCTGCTGTCCGCTGGCAGGGATCCTCCTCAGGCAGGAATCAGCCTTGGACTAGCAGCGCTGACCATGTGGGGACTGGTCTCACCAGGGGAGCTGGAGGCGAACCCAGCCTGGCTGGGGAAATTTCTCAGCAAACATAACAATTGGGAATCATCCGTGAGGAAGGAAAACCCAGCTGGGGAATCTGGTGTCAGGTCCCTAGAGGCCAGTTCTCAGGGGGAACCCTGCTTGCAGGCCTGGGACTCACCAGCTCCCCTCACAGCCAGTTCGGCCTTTGCCCTGGCTGGCTCCAGCCTCTCCTCAAAAAATGGCTTTTCTCTCTCCTCAACTCCCTGGGAGGGGCATCTCCACTCCCTATTGGTTGCTAGGCAGACTCTGAGTTTGCCTTGGCTCCTCCTCCCTGAGCTGCCAGCAGACAGAGCTCCAGGAATCTATGTAATCTCTTTGGGGGTTACATGTATGTTAGCTGTGTGGTGTACCTTGTACCCACCCCCTACAATTAGGCCCGGTCAGCTCAGTTATAGTTTGATCGTATGCCAGTAAAGAAGCCTCAGTGACAAGTCAAGCTGAACTGATTTCTTGGATTCCAGAGAACTGGATAAAGCATTCTCCTGGGACTGGATGAAGTGTTCTGGATAAACCAAGTGGAGAAGGTCTTAGAGGGAAACCCAACAACAGACTGGAAGCAGCATTTTGCAAGATTTTGCTTTGCAACCAATCTCCAAAAGGAAACGGCACACATTCAGATATGCTCTTTAATTTGTGCTACGGGGAAGCAGACAGAGCATACCTTTAAATCTTTTACCTTTACTGAAGACTAGGGTGACCAGACAGAAAGTGTAAAAAATTGAGACGGGAGGGGGGGGGGGGGGGGGGAGTAACAGGAGCCTATATAAGAAAAAGATCCCAAAATTGGGACTGTCCCTGTAAAATTGGGACATATGGTCACCGTACTGAAGACAGTCACAAAGATGACTATGCCAGAGTTCTGGGTGTGATTGATGCATACTTTATACCTCAGTGCTGAACTGTATTATACAGGTCAGCCACTACATGGCACCATGTGTAACAGACGCACCTGGTAGTGCATTAGAGCAGTGGTCCCCAACCTTTTTGTGGCCAGTAGCACATTCATGTTTTCAGAAGAGTGTGGCGGGCGCTAACAATTTTTCAACGCTTATTTTGCATTTGTACATTAAATAATATGAAAAACGTCCTATTTAATATTACATAATATATGAATCCATAAGATAAAAAAGGTAATTTTACATGTAAAAGATATTAATTAAATTATTCGGCAATTACTCTTTCACCTTACCATGTGAATTTACTATTTTTTATCTACCTGTAAGAAAAATTAAGGCGTTTTTGTAAAATAAATATCATAAACAGTTTTCATCTTATTTATTTTAAAAAAGTAAAACATTGTTGAACTGCTGGTCCATATATATTTATTATTCTTACTTTAAAATAGATAGCCAGTTATGGTTAATTTAAAAATATTCTTGGTATTTTTACTTATATCTGGATTGCAGTAAACAAACAAACAAATATGAAAAAAAGTTAATCATACGCGCTCATCAGAACTTAATGGAAAATAGGTATCATTAATTCACGTGGTTCTTCTAATAAAGTCAGTGTGATTTTTGGCACTGCATTTCTTCAGCCAATTTTTCGTAGTTGGGAGAGTAGGATGATATTCCCATTCTTAAGCAATCGTCAAGATGGGCATCTGTAAGGCGAGATCTGTATTTTGATTTTATGATGTTCATTGCTGAAAACAGAACTTTGCATAGATAAGTGGAACCGAAATAAGATTTTATTTTGTATGCTACATTTTTTAAGGCAGGAGACTTTTTTCGGTCAACCAGATTCCAAAAGTTTTCATCTGTTGCGCAGGATTTTAGAACAATATCATTTTGAAGGTCCAAAATCTCCAGTTCCACTTCTTCTGTTCTTACTTGAATGAGATTCGCAATTAACGTAGCCATTTCTGTTACCTCTATTTGGCAAGTAAAAGGATTCACAAGAAAGGCAACTACAGGCTCAATGATGGTGAACTGTTGAAATCTCTTTTCAAATTGTTCCAGAAGTGTTTGAATGTGGATAACAAATGGTGATGGGTTAAAATCACTGTCACATACCATTTTCTTCATACTTGGGAAATGTACGAGAGACTTCGTCTTCATATGTGACATCCATAAGATCAGTTTGGCTTTGAATGATTTTATAGAACCTGTCATTTGAGCCACATGTTTGTCTTTTCCCTAGAGCTCAAGATTTAAAATGTACAATTTGTCAGTGATGTCGGCAAGAAAAGCCAAGTCCATTAACCAGCTGGAGTCTTCTTGTTGCTCGAAGTTCAGATTTGTGGACTTCAGAAATTCTTTGATCTCTTCAGTTAGGCTTAAAAAACGTGCAAGAACTTTTCCTTTGCTCAGCATCATACTTCTGTGTGCAAGATAAGATCAGATTTTTTATCATCAACATCTTCCAACAGGGCCTTAAAAATGGGTGTTGCAAAGGTTTAGCTCAAATAGCTCAAAATTGTTTTAATAACAACATTCATGACGTGTTGAAAAGAAAGAACTTTGATGCACAACGCTTCTTGGTGGATAATGCAATGATAAGACATAAAGTTTAGAAAGGATTCATTCTTCTTGCAGAGTGCAATGAATCCATTGGTGCTGCCTATCATTGCTGGTGCGCCATCAGTAGTGATTGCAGACAGCTTGTGTAGTGGCATACTAATTGATGTTGCATATGTTTTGAATAAATTATAGATGTCCTCACCCTTTGTTCGCCTTTCACAGGCAATACTTTTAGTAACTCTTCTTTTACAGTGAAGTCACTAAATACCATCCTCACCATAACTGCCGACTGCGCTGTATCCGATATATCTGTCGACTCATTGAACTGCAGTGAAAACCAGTCACATATTTCCAAGTCATCCTTTAGCTGAGTTTGCATGTCACTTGAAATTGCATGTATCCTCCTCGTAACTGCGTTGTCTGATAACTGCAAGTCTTGTACTGCCAACAAAATCTCACGCTTGTTAGGAAATCCTTGAAACAGGCAATCAGCACCAGTCAAAAATGCTTCCTTCAACAATTCACCATCTTGAAAGGGTTTTTTTCTTCTTTGCGACCAGATGAGCAATTTTAAAGGAAGCAATAGTAGCACTTTTAGATTTTACCACTTGTCTAGTGAAAACAGATCGCTGGGCAGATAGAAGAAAATTAATCAACTCAAATCAAACCTTTCTCAACTCAGATTTAAGTCGATGGCTAATGTCAAAAGAGCCACGATTAGTTTGAAAATGGTGTTCAACATTATGTTTTTTCGGCACTGCAACTGTACCACCGCACAATAAGCAAGCACATTTCCCTTTATTTTCAATAAAACAATAGGATTCTTCCCACTCTATGTTGAAATAATACGTATGTTGTCTTTTATTTGAACCACTCATTTTGGGACAAATTGTAAAAAAAATAATAAATCGCAAGCACAAGAAAATGGCAGTATCAGTGTAGTGGAAGAATACTCACATACAGGATTGGCTCCAGGAACCAGCGGAGCAAGCATGTGACTGGGGTGGCACATGCTAAGGGGCCTTAGCACAGTCTGAGCCTTTTTTTTTCTGCTTTGGCAGTTTGGGCAGCAGTCTGAGTGGTTTTTTCTTTCTTTTTGGCAGTTCTGGGCAGCGCAGATTGAAGCCGTGACCCCGCGCCTGCCGGCGACAGAGAACACTGGTGCCTGCAGCCTGCAACTCTGGAGTTCTCTGTCCCTGGCAGGTGCGGGGCTGCGGCTTCTCTCCCCTGCTGGGCGCTATCTTTCACACCGTGTCACTAGGCAGGCACACATAAATGCTCCAGCGGGCGTCATGGCACCCGCATGCACCGTGTTGGGAACCATTGCATTACAGTGTCTTAAAAACAATGCAGCTTTTCTATCTCCCTGGGGTGGGAGCTCTGTAATCAGTTCATATCTGTTTTGTGACAGACAGCATGAATCAATTGTTTTTCACTCTATTGATTTTACATGGAAGGTGCTCAGATACTACAGTGATGGGCGGCAGTATGATCCCAATTAGATAGATAGGAAGTAAGGGAAAATCCTCTCCTCCCTGTTCCCTTCTCATCTCCTAAAGGCTTCTCCCTAAAAACCTCAGGAGGCCGGCATGGACACTGGGCTGGATAAAAACAGAATTCCCCCATCCCTCCAAAATCTACCTTCCAGTGTGTTTGGGACAGGGGATAATCTGACCTACCCGACTCCAACAGACAAACAAAATGTAAATCTGAGGCCAGGACTACACTAGAAACTTACATTCACACCCGAGTGACATAGTTATATCGAACTAGTCCCTGGGTTAGACAGCGCTAAGTTGACAGGAGGAGGATTAACTGCAGAAGAAGGTAGTGTCTTCACTGAAGCAGGCTACAGGGCAGCTTTAAATGTGCAGCTGCAGCATTTTAAGTGTAGACCTGCCCTGAGAAAGAAAATATCCCATAGCCAGCTAGCAGGGCCGACTCTAACATTTTTGGCGCCCCAAGCGAAAACAAAGAGCGCCGCCCCCCTCCGAGCGTCACGCCGCCCAAGGCCCTGCCCCCGAGCGTCGCGTCGCCCAAGGCCCCGCCCCCTCCAAGCATCGCATCGCCCAAGTCCCCGCCCCCTGAGCGGCGCCCCGCCCAACTCTCCGCCCCCCCCAAGTGTTGCGTCATGCCGCCCAAGTCCCCGCCTCAGCTGAGCACTGCCCAAGTCCCCGCCCTCCAAAACGGCACCACGCCTCCTAAGCCCCGCCTCCCCCCAGCGACGCCTGGCCAAACAAAACAAAAACAAAAACAAACCCCGAGTGCCGCCCCCTCCCAAGGTGCCGCCCCAAGCACGTGCTTGGTAGGTTGGTACCTGGAGCCGGCCCTGCCAGCTAGGGTAATGCAGTGTATCTACTCTGTGCCTTAACCAAACTGGGCAGCAGGTGTCACTGCTGCTCCATGGGGGAAACACACCCTGTGCATTACCCCAACTGTCCGTGCAACCCCACTGAATCTCACCAATTGCTGCTGCAGCTTCTCCTCTCTCGCTTTTCCCTGCTTCTGCAGCCTGTCCATCTCCTCTTGCAGCTCTCTGGCTCTCTCTGTGAAGCCCTGCTGCAACAGCTTCTCCTGCTCCTTCAGCTTGCACTGCATGGTTTTGTCTGTCTCCTGCCTTATCTTGGCGGCCTCTTCCTCCATCTTGGCTTCCACTTGTCTAATGTCCTCCTGGTGGCTGCGTTCCACATCTCTCATCCGCTGCTCCAGCTGCCGCCTTCTCTCCTCCTCTGCCTTGCGCTGCTGCTTCAGCTGCTCCCCACTTGCCTTCTCAGCTTATTGTAAAAGGGAAAACAAAATTTAAAAAGATGATGGCATCATCTCCCACCTACTATGGAGTCTACATGTGGCAGACAGTGTCCAGCCTTTCAGACGAGAATTGGACCTGATTATAAAGTGGCAGTAGCCCCTCCACAGAAGGCTGCCAGTGGGTCTCCACTGTAATAAAATGGCAGTACCTGCTCCACCATTAAGGCTGTCAGTGGGTTTCCATTATAAGCCTGATTGTGCCCCATTTGGAGTTCCCACAAAGAAAGTCAGGTTGGGCTGAAAAGTGTCAAGGTAAGTTTGGACCAATACTGATTTTTTTCTACTAAATTGGAAGTGAAACAGACCAGGGTAGGAGAACTATAGCACCCTCATAACAGATGTGTTCACCAAAGCTCAAAAACTCTTTCTTTCACCAGAAAGAAAAGAGATGAAAGAAAATTACTTACTGGTAATTCTGTTTGTCATATGTCTCTTTTCTCCCACCCTACACGAGTAGTTTAATGAACAGACAGTGTCATGGGGCCATCTGCTGGAAGCAGGGAGGCAAAACAAACCAAGCTCCCACCTCTGACTATATCAGGCCCAGCCTGAGTCTCCTCCTTCCTAATATACAAACTGCAGAGCCATAAAGGGGGGGAAACAGTATTCATGTTAATAAATAATAAAGCGGTTGCAGCAGGGAGGAGGATGGGATGTAAGATGGGAGAAGAGGAGAATACAGCTAACAGAATTACCATCTGCCGTGTTCTTGTCGCTGTGCTGGTCCCAGGAGATCAGAAAGACAAGGAGGGTGAAGCAGTGTCTTTTATTGAACCAACTTCTGTTGGTGAGAGACACAAGCTCTCGAGCATCACAGAGCTCTTCCTTGGGCCTGGGACTATCCCAATAAATCTGGGTGCCTAGTTACCTCCCAGGAGCAGTCTGAGTTCTCTGAGCCACAGCAAAGAAATGAAGGGGAAACTCTCTGAGGAGCAGAGACGAACCCCAGAGACTGAAAGGCAAATAGAACACCTGGCTCCTGCCCGGCGAGGGGTGTTCAATAGATGCTTTTATAAGGCCCCAGAGGTACAGCTCAGAGGGCAGGTCCGTGCACAGTGAGTTGCTAGGCACTCAGTTTCTCTCCCTCAGTGAGGGAGCCCGGGCTGGGGTATGAACCTCTGGCTTACATGAGGGCAATGATTTCAAACCTGAGGCTTAAGCCCTACCCTGATCCGGCAGCGCTGTGGCTCATGGGAATTTTGAGAGTCAGCCTGGAACTCCAATGGTAGCCCAGAGGCAGCATAGATATTATTCAGTGGCAAAGAACTACATGTACACAGAGCTAAGGTAAGGTAGGTCATCCCCTTGCAGAATGCTGAGTTGAGTAATCTCAAACTTCTGAAATCCATGAAATGCACAGTTAAGCTTGCCCACACAACCTTAATTCTGCCCTCTTTCAGCAATGCCCCAATATGTCCTGTTAACACATATACCTTTACTCTGCCAATCACACAGCTGCTGAAAAGTATATGCTCTTCACCTCCTTTTACAACCTATTCATGCTCACCCACAGGTTTCCAGAAAACACTATTACAGGACAAAAAGGAAAAAAAAAAAAAAAAGAAAAAAGCATGCCCATTCCACCTTTCCTCTGCCTTCTATGAGAGATGCCTCAATACACACATAGCATGTACTCACACCAGCTCTTGGCAGTATAGGATTCAGGAGGTTCCAGATTCTGGCAGATATTCACACTTAGCCAACTTCACAGAAAGAATACCACACGGGCACAACTTAAGAACCACTTCCCAGCCCTAACAGCCCCCTTACACTGACTCACAGGCTACTTCTAAGTGGAATACAGAGTCTGGTCTATGAGATGACTCTAGCAGAACCATTTGGTAATACTGAGCATAACGTAATTAAATATAGCATCCTCTTGGGGGAGGGATAAAACAAAAAAAAACCAAAAAACAACAATCAGAGTAACATTTAACTTTAAAAAGGGGACCTACAGAAAATGAGGATGCTTGTTAGATGGACATTAAAAGGAGTTGTCACAAGGTTGAATGCCTGCAAGCAGCATGGGAACTATTTAAAAAAACATAATAGTGGCTCTGATTAAATGTATACCCCACATTAGAAAAGACAATAAGAGGACTGTGATACAGCATGGCCAGAGGGCAGCAGGAGAGGGTTAGAAGGGAGCCTTATTCCCTGTAGAGGGAAGAAAGTTTGCTATAGATTAATTAAAGCACCTGAAGCCAATTAGAGCACCTGAAGTCAGTCACCTGATAAAACCCTCTGTTTCAATCAGACAGGGGAAAGTGTTGGAGCAGAGAGGATTAGTGTTGGAGCAGAGAACAGTCTGAAGGAGTAGAAACAGAGTGGATTGGAGTTGGAGCAGAGAGAAGTTTGGAGGGAAGCAGAGGAAAGTCTGGAGAAGTGCTGGGGTAGGCTAAGAAGACCAAGACCCTAGGTAAAGGGATACCTGGCTTGTGCAAAGGGAGGGCAGGAAGCCACCACAAGCTGAAGGGCAGGAGAGAGAAGTAGCCCAGGGGAAGGAACTGCTAGTTCAAGTGGTTCACCACTATCCCTAGGGTCCCTGGGCTGGGACCCAGAGTAGAGGGCGGGCCCGGGTCCCTCCCTCTCCCCTCCCCTCCTCTAGGACACCCTCCACCCCCAAGAAGAGAAAGTGCGAGACCCATCATAGTAGTGCTGGCAATTTGCCACAGGACCAAAAGAATGCCAGCATGGCTGAACAGCAGAGTAACAGAGGCTGTTAGAGGCAAAAGGGTGTCTTTTATAATTTGGAAGTCAAATCCTAATGAGGATCATAAGAAGCAGCACAAGTTAAGTGTAAAAGGACAATAAGGCAGGCCATGAGATACTTTTAGAAGCAACTTGCTAAAGACACAAAAACTAACAGTAAGAAATTTTTAAGTACAACCGAAGTTGGAAGCCTGCCAAACAGGCAGTAAGTCCACAGGATGACCCGGGTGTTAAAGGAGCACTCGAGGAAGACAAGGCCATTGGAGAAAAGCTAAATGAATTCTTTGCATCAGTCTTCGGAGCTGGAGCTGCCTGCCCTTGCAGCACCACGTTCTGTGCCTGCAGGGCAGTGATGTGTCCCAGCAGGGTCTGTTAGGCACCCACTAGCTGTGGCAGGGGAATTTTTGCCTGGGATGGATCCATTCTAGTAACTGGGCTGGACCCCTTGTCAACTCTTGTTCCCTTTTGGTTTCTTTTTGGGCTGCTCAAACTGTCAGATCAGGACATGGATGGTTGTGCCTAGTGGTTGGAGCAGGCAACAGGCCTAGTGGTTGGAGCAGGCAACAGGCCTAGTGGTACGAGAAGGTGTCAGGCCTAGTGCTTAGAGCCAGCGCTGACAGCCAGGAATCAGAGCCCAGGGTCAGAGGCCAGATGCCAGAGCCAAGGGTCAATGCTCAAGTCAGAAGTTAAGAATCAGATGCTAGGGTCAGAACTGGGGTCTCTGGAGTGAGGAAAGGCAGAGGCAGGGCTGAGTTCAGAGCAGGAGCGTGGCTGGAACAAGGCTGGCACAAGGCAGGAGCGGAACTGGAGCAAGACAGGAGCAGAGCCGGGAACAAGCAAGCACAGGTGCTATCACAGCCATGAGTGAATGTTTTGAGCAGTCAGAGAACTGCTGCTGGGCTTAAGAGCAAGTCTGCTGGCTTCCTCAGTCAATCAGGAAGAGCTTTCCATCAGGCGATTTCGCTGATGCAGCCCTGCTGTGATCCTTAGGCTGCCAGGAGACTGAAGAGGGGCAGCTGCAGGGCCTTATTTCTGACAGAAAGGGCGCTAGGATCCCTGGGATACAGTAGGACATGCCCACAGAAGCTGCAGTTCTAATTCGGGTCTAGTGTAGTGCACACATGCCAGCACCGTTGTGAGGCCCAGGTGTCCACTGCAGAGTAGATGCTCAAGTTTGAACTTGGAAACACAAGTCAACCAGTCCAAGTCCTGCAGACCCAGGCTTCGTGTCCAGTGTGGACAAACCCTAAGAGCCCAGGGAGGGGAGCCTCCCTCGCCTTTCTTCTTCAGCCTGGTGCTACAACAGCCCCAGCGTCTTTCTGTTATAAGACCAACAGCAGCTGGGAGGAGTAACCGCAGAGAGAATCTTGCTGAGCCCCTGCAGCCCTGGATGAAACATGCTATGGGTGGACAAAACCTCCTTGCTCACAGTAGTGTGACCAGATGTCCCGATTTTATTGGGACTATCCTGATATTTGGGGCTTTGTCTTCTATAGGACCTGATTTCCCCCCATCCCAATTTTTCCCCTTCCTGTCTGGTCACCCTAGCTCACCGTTTCTAAGCCTGCCTTCCAGCCAGTCATGTGCCCCAAGAAGCTCTGTCTCTGCTCCCGCTCATGGCCATGCTCTCCACTGCTTCTCTGGCTGTCTGCTGGATTGTTCTTTGCTTCCTGGCTGTTTAATACTGGCTTTGCACACCTTTCCATGTCTCTCATACAGACTGTAGACGGCCAGACTCACCCCCGCGGTGTCTCCTGCTGGTGACTCCGGGAATTAGCTCTGTCCAGCGCTGGAGCGCCCTCTGCAGGCTGGTGATCTGCCTGTCTTCAGGCCCCCCGTGTCCCTCCCTGGACCCGGTGCCCTCTTACATGGGGTGCTGCCCCCTGGCAGTAACCCCTTTCTCTCTGGGTCTCCCCTCCTTGGGGAACCCCCACCCTCTATCCCCACCTCGCCTCAGTGTATGGCCACTGCCAGTCATTGTCTAGCCCCACACTCTGGGGCAGGCTGTAGTATCAGCCACTCAGCACTGGCAAGGTTGGGTTTGGACCTGCTGCCTTGGCCTACACCTGGGCTGCCCTCTGCAACCCCAGTACCTGTTAGCCCAATGCTAGGCCACAGCCTGGGGCTTTCCAGGCTGGAGCTCCCCAGCTCCTCTGCCTTTCCCCAGCCCTGCTCCACTCAGGTACCCTGTGTCCAGCTCTCTGCAGCCAGGCCCTTCTTTCTCTGAAGGCAGAGAGAGACTGTCTTGGCATCTGGCTTCTCTGGCCTTTTATAAGGCCCTGTTCTCAGTTTGGGGCATGGCTGCAGCTGCAGCCACTTCCCCAATCAGCCCAGCCTAAAGGCTGTTTTCTCCAGCCTCAGCTCCTTCCCAGGGCTGTTTTTAACCCCTTCAGGGCCGGAGCAGGGTCCACCCTGCTACAGGGAGCGCTCTGCCTGCTTGGGCTGCCCTGCTGGCTGGAGGACTCCCCCTTCTCTGGCTGCCTTGCTAGCTGGAGCTCCTTCTCCCTTCCTGGGCTGCTGCTGCTGGCTGGAGTGCTTCTTCCCAGGACTGCTGCTCCTGCTACAACTGCTGCTGAGTGGGTGAGTGAGGGGTGGGGGGGCCTTGCTGGCTAGCCCCCACTCCCCCACCTCTGGAGGGAGAAGCCAGGACCCCACCACCACCACCACTACAGCTACCACCTGGGGGGTCCTTCCTGCCTGGCCACCAGGGCTGCTGGAGGAGGGGAGGCTGCTGCTGCTGCTGGAGCTGTGTTCGTCCTGGGGAGCTGCTGGAGCCTGGAGGAGGATTGAGAAGACCACCGGCTGCTGGGAAGTGCACAGGAATCTGAAGACCACTGTGGAGGGGGCCTTAAAAACTGAGTAACTCTTTGACTGTGCTCTAGTGGTGGGGGTTTAGACTGTGTTTGTGGGGACACAGGGGGTGAGGCGTTGAGCCTGCCCCCTGGTCCATCTGTGTCCCCCCCAACCCCCACCACCACCGCTGCCCCCTCCACCACCCCTGCAGGCCCCTTACCGTCTGCCTCAGTTCCTGCCTCTGGGACTCAGCTGCTTGCCTGGCCTGCCGCGCCCTATTGCCACCGTTTGGGCCTCCAGCAGCAGCCAGCCAGCCATTGACTTTGCACAAGCGCTTGTGGGTGCACGCACCCCCCCCCTTCCCCGGACTCCCCCCTGCCCCTCTGCAACAGGCCCCCTAGCTTTGCCCCTTGTTGCCTGCCCCGTTTGCCCCTTGTGGCCCCCCCTCCCCCGCCCCGCCCAGCTTCAGTTTGTTTGCCTGCCCTGCCCGTCTCCCTTTGCAGCTTTGTTTGTCCTGCCCCAGCCCTGAAGCCAGCCCCTTAGTCCCTCTGCCCCACTCCCAGCCTGGTTGCTCCCCTCCCTCCGCGGCCCCTCGCCCTGATTAGCCCCTCCCCTCGTGCGCCCATAGCCCCATCAGTGCGCTTGTGCCTCTCCCTTGTTTAAGTTGCCCCTCTTGCACTGCACCCCCATTGCTCTTGTTTCCCCTCCCCTCCCCTAGTGCAGCTAGAGGAGCCGGTTTTCGATCTTCTGTCGGTGACTACCCCCCCCCCTGAAGTCCTTGATAGTCCCCGTATCTGCCCCCCCCCTCTCTATTGTTGGCACCCTCCTCCCTGCCCACAGCCTAGCAGGGAGGAGTAGGTGACCTGTCCCTTGCCCCCACCCCCTTTCTCCGGTGTTTGCCCTCCCTCCCCATTCAGCATGGCGGGAGGCACGGCGGGTGGGATTCCCGGGACGACGTCTGTCCCCCCTCCCTCGCCTGCTCCCCCCAAACGCCTCCCGGTCTCGACCTCACCCGCCGCTGCCGGACCACCTGCCACCGCTCCCGCTGAGGCGCCGGCAGCGGCGACCGACGGGGTGCCCTCTGCTGCTGCCACGTCCCTCGCCCCTTCCGCCTCTGGGGGAGCCCCCCCAGCCGGCGGAAAGGGCCAGGGCAAAAAGAAGGGAAAGGGCCCCGCTAGGAAGACGAAGCCCTCCATGGCGGAGCCTGCCCCCGCTGCCGCGGCCCCGCCACCGGCCGCGGCGTCCCTCCCCGCTGTTCCCTCCACCAGCTCTGCGGGTGTCCCTTCCTCGGCCCCCAGAGCGTACGCCCAGGTGGCGGCGGCCCCCCCGCCCGCCGCTACGTCATCTCCCCCGACCACCGCCTCCGCTACCATCTACAGCGGCCGGGGCCCCTTCCCCACCTTGACCCGGAAGCACGGCGTCCGTTGCCTCCTGGTGCCCGCCTCGCCCCACGTGGAGACCTACGTGCGGGCGTTGGCGAGGGTGGTGGGGCCCACGGCCATCGTGGCGGCCTCCAAAATGTACGGCAAGGTGGTCTTCTTCCTTGCCTCGGAGGCCGCCGCACAGGAGGCGGTGGAGAAGGGCCTGGCGGTGGGGGGCGTGTTCGTCCCCCTGGAGCCGCTGGAGGACCTGGGGGTCCGTGTCGTCCTGACCTCCGTCCCTCCCTTCCTGCCCAATGCCGCCCTGTTACCCGCCCTCTCGACCCTGGGGAAGCCCATTTCCATTGTGAGCCCTCTCCCCTTGGGCTGCAAAGACCCCGCCCTCCGTCACGTTCTCTCGTTCCGCCGGCAGGTGCAGATTCAACTGCCGCCGGCGGCGCGTGGCGGAGAGGCGCTTGAGGGGTCTTTCCTGGTCCCCTACCAGGGGGCCCATTACCGGGTGCACTATTCGACGGGGGAGGCCCGGTGCTTCCTCTGCCGGGCGACGGGGCACGTCCGGAGGGACTGCCCCTTGGCCCGGCTCGGAGGAGTTCTCGGGACCCCCGAGCCCCGGCAGGGTGCCGGCCCCGCCATCGCCGGTGCCCCTGACCGCCCGGTACCCAGAGCCGCCCCTCCTCCCCCTCGGTCCGTCACTGCTCCCGCTCGGGCCTCAGGGGTGCATTCTCCGGAGCGCCCAGATGAGCGGGAGAGCCCCGCCTCCGCTGCCTGCACTCTGGCGGGGCCTGTGGAGGAGGGTGCGGCAGGGGTACTGCCGGGCATGGGAGGGGGCTCTCCCCAGGGGGACTCCTCCCTCCCTCCTGTTGTTCCACCAGTGCCTCTCCCAGCCCCCAAACTGTCTTCCCTACCCCCCGACCCGATCCCTGTTGACCAGCCCGCAGGCGATGCCATGGAGGGCTGGACCCGGGTGGAGGGTAAGCGGGGTAAGCGGAAGGCTCGGGCTCCGCCCGTGCCACCTGAGGCGGAAGCCCCCTGTAAGACCAGACGGGGGGCCGCAGGCACCGAGCCTTCCGCCATGCCCACGGGGACAACCCATCCGCCGATGACGGCTAGGGCAGACGTGGCAGCGCCGGAGGGTACCACCATCCCTCCTCCGCAGTCCCTTCTTGCGGAGGCCTCCGATGCAGCCCCTCCTGTCCCCTTGCCACCAGCGCCCCCCGCAATACCCGAGGCGAGCGTCGCCTCGGGTGCGTGTGGGGAGGACCCGGGGGTGGTGGGAGGTGAGCTCCCCTCCATCTTCGCGGAGATCGAGGCCCTGGGTCTGACCCCGGTCACCCCGGGGGAAGACGACCCTCTGCCAACGGGCCTCGACTTAGCCGACCTCACCCCAGCTCCCCCTTCCCCTTGCTCCGCCATCCCTCCTGCTACGTCCGCTCCCGCCTCCGCGGGTCCCCTGGACTCCTTGACCTGCCCGGCTGCGGATAGCACCCCGCTGCTGGCCGCCGAGCCTGTTGAGGCGACGGCCGGTGCCTCGTGGCAGGGTGATGGGCTACCGGGGGTGTCCCTCGGTGGTGCGGAGCAATCGAGTTCCTTCCCGGGTGGGGGCCCCCCTGAGGGTTCCACATCTCCCCGTGCCGAGGCTGCTCTGCCTGCCGTTGAGCCTGAGCCCGGTGTCGTTGGGGACCCCCTCCCTTCCCCTCCAACTCCCCTACCTGGCCGCGAGGAGCCTCTTACTAATGGCTCAGCTCCTGAGGCCCAGGGTCCCGTCTCTCTCCCTCCCCCCACCCCTGCTCCTGACCCCAACCCTGCCCCCTCCACCTCCCATGATATTATTGCCGCCCCTGGGGCTGTCTCCTTCCCTTTCCCAGAGGATGACTCCCAGGGAGCGGCCTTTGAATTTCACAGTCCCGACCCACTAGGGGCTGCAATCTTCCCTCCGCCGCCCCCCACTGAGCCGGGGTCCACCCCTTGCTTGCCCGTCCCAGTCGACCACGGGGCTGCGCCAGAGGCCCCACCCCCCATGTGCTGAGAGAGGAGTTGCAGGAGTTCCTGGAGGACGTCCGGGGCTCCCGCAACAAGGTCGTGCTTGCTCTCCAGCGCTGGGGGGATTTCCACCAGCTCCTCCTGGCCACGCGGGCCCTCATAGGGGAGGGCAAGGGGACCGGGAAGCGGAATGTCGCGGCTTACCACCGGGCGCGCGGCTTCCGTGACTCCCTGCTCGCCTTCGGGGTGGGCCACAGTTTGCTGCGCGGCCCAACGGGAGCCGTGAGCGCCCCTGCTGACGTAGATCCCCCCCAGCCCTCCTCATGGCAGTCATCACCTTTGCCACACTAAACACCCGGAGCTGTAGGGTGGGTTTCCGCAGGAGCCAGGTGCTCTCCTTCCTTCGGGAGGGGGGGTACTCCGTGGTTTTCCTGCAGGAGACCCACACGGATCCGGCCGCCGAAGCTAACTGGCGGCTGGAGTGGGGGGACGGGGTCTACTTCAGCCATCTCACCACCCATCAGGCTGGAGTGGCTACCCTGTTCTCCCCCGACCTACGGCCAGAGGTGCTGGGGGTCGCCGAGGCTGTGCCGGGCCGCCTGCTGCACCTCCGGGTCCGCATGGCGGGGCTTGTGGTCAACCTCATCAACATCTATGCCCCGGCATTTGCCCCGGAGCGGCTGCAGTTCTATCGGCAGGCGTCCGCCTTCCTCGGCTCCCTGGATCCTCGCGAGTGCCTGGTCCTGGGCGGGGACTTTAACACCGTCCTCGAAGAGCGGGACCGGTCGGGAACCGAGCAGAGCCCGGCCGCCGCGGACGTCCTCAGGGAGATCGTCGCCCATCACTCCCTGGTGGACGTCTGGCGCGACCACCACCCGGACGACGCCTCCACGTACACCTATGTCCGGGTGGAAGCCCATCGGTCGTGCCACTCCCGGTTGGACCGCATCTATCTGTCCCGGTTCCATCTCTCACGGGCCCAGTCCTCCAGCATCCGGCCGGCCCCTTTTTCGGACCACCACCTCGTCACTGTGACGGCCTCTCTCTGCGCGGAGAGGCCGGGGCCGGCCTATTGGCACTTCAACAACAGCTTGCTGGAGGATGGGGGCTTCGTGGCGTCCTTCCGGGAGTTCTGGCTGGCCTGGCGAGGGCAGCGGCACGCCTTTCCCTCGGCGCGGCGGTGGTGGGACGTGGGGAAGGTGCGCGCCCGGCTCTTCTGCCGTGACTACACCCGGGGCGCCAGCCGACGGAGGATGCGGCGATAGGGCAGTTGGAGCGGGAGGTCTTAGAGCTGGAGAGGCGTCTGGCCGCCAGCCCCGAGGATCCATCCCTTTGCGGAGCGTGCCGGGAGAAGCGGGAGGAGCTCCGGGTCCTCGAAGACCATCGGGCCCGGGGCGCCTTTGTTCGATCCCGCATCCGCCTCCTTCGGGAGATGGATCGCGGCTCCCGCTTCTTCTACGCCCTGGAGAAACGGAGGGGGGCCAAGAAGCACGTCACCTGCCTCCTGGCGGAGGACGGCTCCCCCCTCACGGATCCGGCGGAGATGTGCGAGAGGGCCCGGACCTTCTACGCGCGCCTTTTCTCCCCGGATCCGACCGATCCTGCCGCTTGCAAAGTGCTCTGGGACGGACTCCCGACGGTCAGCGCGGGCGACCGGGACCGGCTAGAGCTGCCTCTCACTCTGGCCGAGTTCTCGGAAGCCCTCCGTCGCATGCCCACCAATAAATCCCCGGGCATGGACGGGCTGACCGTGGAGTTCTACCGCGTGTTCTGGGACGTCCTCGGCCCGGACCTAGTCACCGTCTGGGCCGAGTCCTTGCGGAGCGGGGTCCTCCCTCTCTCGTGCAGGCGAGCCGTGCTCGCTTTATTGCCGAAGAGGGGGGACCTCCGCGATTTACGGAATTGGCGTCCCATCTCGCTCCTCAGTACGGACTATAAAATTGTCGCGAAGGCCATTTCGATTCGGCTAGGGTCCGTGCTGGAGGACGTGATCCACCCAGACCAGACCTACACCGTCCCGGGCCGTACCATCTTCGATAACCTGTATCTGGTCCGGGATCTCTTGGAGCTTGGGTGCAGGGATGGTCTGTCGTTCGCCCTCCTGTCCCTGGATCAGGAGAAGGCGTTCGACAGGGTGGACCACGGGTATCTCCTGGGCACTCTGCAGGCGTTAGGCTTCGGGTCCCAGTTTGTGGGTTTTCTCCAGGTGCTGTACGCTTCCGCAGAGTGTCTGGTCAGGCTCAACTGGACCCTGACCGAGCCGGTCAGCTTCGGGCGGGGAGTGCGGCAGGGGTGCCCCCTCTCGGGCCAGCTGTACGCCCTGGCGATCGAGCCCTTCCTCTGTCTCCTCCGCAGGAGGTTGACGGGGTTGGTGCTTCGGGAGCCGGAGCTGCGGCTGGTCCTGTCGGCGTACGCCGACGATGTGCTCCTCGTGGTCCAGGACCCGGGCGACTTGGCGCGGGTGGAGGCCTGCCAGGCCGTGTACTCGGCGGCCTCCTCCGCCCGGGTCAACTGGGTCAAGAGCTCTGGCTTGGTGGTAGGGGACGGGTGGCAGGCGAGCTCCCTCCCACCCGCGCTTCAGGCCATCCGGTGGAGCGCGGGTCCGCTGCTCTATCTCGGCGTTTACCTTTCTGCCACGCATCCCTCTCCGCCGGAGAACTGGCACGGTTTGCAGGGCAGGGTGGCGGAGCGGCTCCGGAACTGGACAGGACTCCTCCGGTGCCTTTCCCTCCG
This sequence comes from Mauremys mutica, assembly GCF_020497125.1. NCBI lineage: Eukaryota > Metazoa > Chordata > Testudines > Geoemydidae > Mauremys > Mauremys mutica. The sequence goes on from NC_059088.1 coordinate 14,060,359, forward strand.
AGGGAGGGCACTGGTGCTCAATCAACTGGTCCTGTCCATGCTCTGGTACCGGCTCAACACCCTGGTCCCGGCCCCGGTGTTCCTGACCGACCTCCGGCGGGTGGTGCTGGAGTTCTTTTGGCCAGGACTACACTGGGTCCCTGCAGGGGTACTCCACCTGCCCCTGGAGGAGGGAGGGCAGGGCCTGAAGTGCCTCCGCACTCAGGTCCACGTCTTCCGCCTCCAGGCACTGCAGAGGCTCCTTTATGGTGCGGGTAGTCCGGCATGGAAAGCCCTGGCGCACGCCTTCCTGCGCCGCTTCCGAGGGCTCCGATACGACCGGCAGCTCCTTTATCTCGACCCGAGGGGCCTTCCGCGAGACCTCTCCGGGCTGCCGGTCTTCTACCAGGACCTCCTCCGGACCTGGAAGCTGTTCTCTGCGACCAGGTCCGTGGCGGCCACCGAGGGGGCAGACCTCCTCGCGGAGCCCCTGCTTCACAACCCTCAGCTCCGTGTGCAGGTGGCGGAGTCCCCCGCGGTGCGCCAGAGGTTGGTCCTGGCAGAAGCCACCAGGGTCGGAGACCTCCTGGACTACGACCGGGGAGACTGGCTGGATCCCCTGACGCTCGCTCGGCGGATGGGGCTCTCCAGACCTTGTACTCCCCGGCTCGTACTACAGGAGGTGAAGGCCGCTTTGCCGCCCGCTGCTCGGGCTTACCTCGACCGGGTCCTGCGCGAGGGCACGCCCCGTCCACCCTCCACCCCGAGCCCTCCGGACCTCTTCATCGGGCCCCTGCCCCGTGGACCCGACCGGCCCCCCCGCCCCTTCTCCGCCAGCCGGCTGCACGATCTGCAGCCGGTCCATTTCCAAACCGCGCCAAGGAAACAACTCTACGCGCTCGTGCTCCATACCGTACACTTCCTCGCCCTCGTGTCCCGCCCCGACACCAAGTGGCGGGACCTCTTGCCACCTGTGGAGGGTGAGGAGCCCCGGTGGGCCAGCCTGTACTCCACCCTGGTCCCGAGGCCCGCCGGGGATATCAGCTGGCGGCTCCTTCACGGGGCCGTGAGCACGGGCGTGTACTTGGCGCGGTTCACCCCTGTCCCGGACACCTGCCCCTTCTGCGGCGTGAGGGAGACCCTGGCGCATGCTTACCTAGAGTGCGCCAGGTTGCAGCCCCTATACTGGCTCCTCACCGACATTCTGTTACGTTTCTGGCTGCACTTTTCCCCTCACCTCCTTATCCATGCACTCCCTATCCGTGGCCCCACAAAGTCGCGGGACCTCCTGGTCAACCTCCTCCTCGCCCTGGCTAAAAAGGCCATCCACGCGACCAGGGAGAGGAGGTTGGCCGACGGAGACTCCTGCGACTGTGGGGCTTGTTTCCGGTCCCTCGTCCGCTCACGTCTCCGGGCAGAGTTCCTCTGGGCGGCGTCCGCTGGCTCCCTTGACGCCTTCGAGGAGCAGTGGGCGCTGTCCGGGGTTCTCTGCTCGGTGTCCCCATCAGGCTCCCTCCTTATGACCCTTTGACCTCACTCCTGTCCCTGTTCTTTTATTAGTTGTCCCCCGCACTTAGTGGGTTTCCGTGGCCCTGTGGATCCTCCCCTTAGGCTGGGGGGGGGATCCGTTAGCATGGGGCGGGCTTCCGCCCGCCCCCTCTCCCGGATAACCCAATAGTACAAGACACAGACACACACACACAGCTGCAGCCAATCAACACCTCAGCCACTGCATTTACAATCAATCTGCAGGGAAACAGCTTCTCCCTGACTTCTTGCTCAGGCCTTCCTAGGTGGAATTCTGACTAAATGACTTGGAGATAAAATGACTGCTGTGTGCTGATGAGCTGGTCATACTCTCATCTATGCACAAACATCTCCAAAGAAACATGCACCTTCTAGAAACCTGTTGTAATACATAGAGCTTACAGAGCAGCCTGGAAAACCTAAAACCCCCCATGACATTTCAGAACCACCCCCAAACAACCAACTATACGTAACGTTTTATTTCAATCATGGACACTACACATACCCTGTGCTATATTCCTGGGCTACAACTTCTAGTTGTCACCTACCACATCACAATTACAACCCATACTCAATGGGAACCACATCCTCAAAGAAATATTTCCCAACCCTCCACTTCTGGTCTTCAAACAACCCCCTTAATTCGCCAAGCTCATTGTCAGAAGCACACCCACCACAGAGCAGGACACACCAACTCAAAGCAGACATAGCTCCACTGGCACAATGATCAACACCCATCACAATACACCTATCAAGATCCATGGGTCCATCACAGGCCTCTCATAACAAGTGAAAACAACTAGGAGTCCTTGTGGCACCTTAGAGACTAACACATTTATTTGGGCATAAGCTTTCCTAGGCTACAGCCCACTTTATCAGATGCACAGAGTGGAAAATACAGTAGGAAGATTATATATATATATATATATATATATATATATATATATATACACACACACACACAGAGAACATGAAAAGATTGGGGTTGCCATACTAACTCTAACAAGACAAATCAATTAAGGTGTGCTATTATTAATAATAGCACAGGTGAGCCTGATGCAGGGGAAGGAACCTCTAGTAAGTATGCAATTTGCTGTGATATTGCAGGGACATATATTTTCATTTATTCTTTTTTAATCATGCTACAAGAAAGAGTGAAATAACCAAGAGAGGTAGAGTTGCTATCTGCTTCTCATTCCCCTGTACAGTCAGGCAGAGGGGGACCTGCAGAACAATTTGTTTATGTGCACTGGGATGTCCTGTGAATCCTCCATAGAGATCTCGAGGAAACTTTCCTGGAGGAAGTCTGCAATCCTCTGCCAAAGGTTTCTAGGGAGGGCTGCCTTATTTGTTCTGCTGAGGTAAGATGCTTTTCCATGCCAATCAGCAATTACTTCAGCAGGCACCACTGCAGCACACAAGCTAGCTTCATATGGACCCAGTCTGCAGCCAGACATGTGTGGGAGCTGTTCCCTTTCAGCCTCCGTTACCCTCAGGAGTGAGATATCAGCTAAACTCACCATGGCCTGTGGAAAATGGTGCCAGTATTCAGCAGAATTGCCCTACCTGGATCCACTCATGCCTCTTAGCTCCCTCCACCCCCCACTTATTATGCCAGCTCAACCCTGTCCCACCGGGTCTCACTCACCATGGCTGGGACTGCTGCTGTGCTCTTCGAATCCCAAGGAGAAGTGAGAATACAGTGATTGTAACTGATGGGGATCAAGTGGAGTGAATACACTCACAATAGCACCTCTGTGCATTGTATCTTTTGCAGCTGGAAATGTGGCCCTGAGGGTCTCTCCATCAACACCTGTGGAGCGGCTCAGCCAAATGAGGAGGAAAAGGAAGAGGTCACAGGATGACATGTTCCAAGAGATCCTGCAAGCCTCTGGTGTTGTGGATACCGAGCAGAGGGCTGGAGTATCACCCTCACGGACAGCATGAACAGGGATAGAGTAGAGAGGAGAACGGCACAGGAAGAGGAGAGGGATGTGCAGCAAGAGGTGATAACGCTTCTCAAGTGGCAAACAGACATGCTGGATGCTCTTGTTGACCTTCAGGTTCAACAGTCCCTTGCTCGCCTCCCTCTGCTGCCCATAGAGAACTGCATTCTGGGACCTCCCCACACCTCCTTCCATTCCAGGAGAAAGGGTCAGACTCTGTGCTTTGCGAAAGGGGAACTAGTGCCTCTGAGATGCACTCAGAGAGTGGTGTGTAATCTTCCCAGGTTACTGGGTGGGGGCTCGAGCTAGTTCTGTGTTGTATTGTTGAAAAGGAACTGCTAGATATTGAACCCGGCCCTTGTTGCTGCCGACTCCACCTGGCAGAAGGGTTACACACCTAAGCAGATAAAGACACCAGCACCTTTGGATCTCTAGAAGAGACCCTGACCAAGGAGAGGGTCAGTCACTATCTTGCTGACAGACTGTGGGTGAGAAAGGCCATCCTGAACAAAGCCTTGAACCAATTTATTTATTCAATATCTTCATTAACGATCTGGAGGATGGTGTGGACTGCACCCTTAGCAAGTTTGCAGATGACACTAAACTGGGAGGAGTGGTTGATACGCTGGAGGGTAGGGATAGGATACAGAGGGACCTAGACAAATTAGAGGATTGGGCCAAAAGAAATATGATGAGGTTCAACAAGGACAAGTGCAGAGTCCTGCACTTAGGACGGAAGAATCCCATGCACTGCTACAGACTAGGGACCGAATGGCTGGGCAGCAGTTCTGCAGAAAAGGACCAAGGGGTTACGGTGGACGAAAAGCTGAATATGAGTCAACAGTGTGCCCTTGTTGCCAAGAAGGCTAATGGCATTTTGGATTGTATAAGTAGGGGCATTTCCAGCAGATCGAGGGATGTGATCATTCCCCTCTCTTCAGCACTGGTGAGGCCTCATCTGGAGTACTGTGTCCAGTTTTGGGCCCCACACTACAAGAAGGATGTGAATAAATTGGAGAGAGTCCAGCGGAGGGCAACAAAAATGATTAGGGATCTGGAACACATGACTTATGAGGAGAGGCTGAGGGAACTGGGATTGTTTAGCCTGCAGAAGAGAAGAATGAGGGGGGATTTGATAGCTGCTTTCAACTACCTGAAAGGGGGTTCCAAAGAAGATGGATCTAGACTGTTCTCAGTGGTAGAAGATGACAGAACAAGGAGTAATGATCTCAAGTTGCAGAGGGGGAGGTTTAGGTTGGATATTAGGAAAAACTTTTTCACTAGTAGGGTGGTGAAGAACTGGAATGGGTTACCTAGGGAGGTGGTGGAATCTCCTTCCTTAGAGGTTTTTAAGGTCAGGCTTGACAAAGCCCTGGCTGGGATGATTTAGTTGGGTTTGGTCCTGCTTTGAGCAGGGGGTTGGACTAGATGACCTCCTGAGGTCCCTTCCAAACCTGAGATTCTATGATTCTATGAAAACTGTCTAGATTAAGTTTTAGATTTTTAGATGCATGTTTTCACTTTTAGTTGCTGGGCACCATTTCTAACTCTGTCTCTTATATCTGAACTCACTTACAATCCTATCTTCTTTTGTTAATAAACTTCTTTTACTAGGATCCAAACCAACAGAGCTGTGTTTGTATTCAAGGGGATGTCAATTCCACTTAGTGTGGGAAACTGGTGTGTTCCAACTCCTTGAAAGAGCAAATGAACCATATTATTTCTCTGAACTGCCCAGAAGAGGCCTCGAAATTGCAGAACACACAGTTTGGGGGGAAATTTGGGAAGGGGAGTGGGTTGGGGTCACTCTGCTGAGTGTAACAAAGGCTGGTGGAAGCTAGAGTGGGGCTGCAGACAGGCTGCTGGGATCAGAAGTGCTGCTCCAGGCCTGTCCAGCACACACACACTCAGGGTCTGACCTGCATGCTGGTAGGCTGCTTGCAAGCAGCCCAGGTTGGGAGCTACAACAGCAAAGCACTGTGGGGTGCCCAGGGTTGCAGGCAAGGCAGTGAAACAACCCCTCACTGTTCTGTATTACACTTCAGAAAGTGACAGCAGCCCATGGAGTTGTGCGTAAAAGCCCTGAATCTTTCCTGTAAATAGACTTAGCAGAATTTTTTAAATATAATTTCAACAGATAATAGTGACATTTATTTGAATGAAATTATTGGGGGTTCAGACAATTATTTAATGACAGCAGGTGCTGAGATTAAAAAAGCTGAAGCTTTATAAACCACTAAAACACAAATTGTCAACATCACATGTCAAAATATACAAAGTAAATATCCATCAATCAAGAAATCAGACCTGTTTTTACTATTCATTCGCTAGTCTGCATCTCTGGATTTTAATTCTAATAAATTCACGGAGTCTGATGGGGCCAGCTGGCCTGTACTGGGTGTAATCAGAGGAGTTTAGTTGTGTCACAGGGCTGGCCTCACAAAGGGCCGCAATGTGACACAATGTGCTGGGAGATAGCACCTGTTGAGCTCTGGGCGTGGGCACTCTGACCACTCTGACACTGATGAGTTCCCCGGAGGACTGATTGGGGGAATGGAATCTAACTATCTAATCAGGCTGGGAAGCTGTGTGAGCTAAAGAACCAATTACCCCATCTGCTGATGACTGATAAAAAGGGCACAGGTAGGATGTGTGGGGAATGATCAGGGTTAGCTGAGCCCAGACTCTCAGAGAAGGGAGATCTCATCTCCTCTCAGGCCCAGGGGAAGGGCTGAAGGCACAAGCGATGCTGCTAACAGCACTGCTGCATGGGACTGTAAGAGTGTAGGTGGAGGGAACATAAATGATCCCCAAAATGTGGCTGCCTAACTGGCAGAGTCTGAGCAGATAACTCTGGTACCAGCGAGCAGGAGCAGAAAGGGCCTTAGGCACTGCACACACCTAACTCCTAGGTGACCTGCCAGCGAGTGGAATCTTCACCCCCCAAGTTAGGTGTCCAGGCTCCCTATCCAATGCATGGGGAGAGACAGGTGTCTAAGGAGGGGATTCACAGAAGCCAGCACACTGAGCAAGGAGCCACCTAAACTAGCCAAAAGGAAATGCAGAACACGGGGTGGGGGGCTTAGAGCCAGATCCACATAGGTGGTTAGGCACTGAACTCCCATTGACCTTGGCCTCCCACACTGAGCTGATGGGCCGGAGGAAGGAAGAATCCCATTCACCGCTACAGGCTGGGGAACGACTGGCTAAGCAGACGTTCAGCAGAAAAGGACCCGGGGATTACAGTGGAGGAGAAGCTGGATATTAGTCAGCAGTGTGCCCTTGTTGCCAAGAAGGACAATGGCATATTGGGCTGCATTAGTAGGAGCATTGCCAGCAGATCGAGGGACGTGATCATTCCCCTCTATTTGGCACTGGTGAGGCCACACCTAGAGTACTGTGTCCAGTTTTGGTCCCCCCACTACAGAAAAGATGTGGACAAATTGGAGAGAGTCCAGCTGAGGGCAACAAAAATAATTAGGGGGCTGGACCACATGACTTATGAGGAGAGGCTGAGGGAATTGGGATTGTTTAGTCTGCAAAAGAGAAGAGTGAGGGGGGATTTTATAGCAGCCTTCAACTACCTGAAGGGGGGTTCCAGAGAGGATGGAGCTCGGCTGTTCTCAGTGGTTGCAGATGACAGAACAAGAAGCAATGGTCTCAAATTGCAGTGGGGGAGGTCTAGACTGGATATTAGGAAACGCTATTTCACTAGGAGGGTGGTGAAGCACTGGAATGGGTTACCTGGGGAGGTGATGGAATCTCCATCCTTATTGGTTTTTAAGGCCCGGCTTGACAAAGCCCTGGCTGGGATGATTTAGTTGGGTTTGGTCCTGCTTTGAGCAGGGGGTTGGACTAGATACCTCCTGAGGTCTCTTCCAACCCTGATATTCTATGATTCTAAAGTGCCTCCCTCTGCTCAGGATTCTGTGCTATTAACCCTCCCCTGGAGTGCCTTGGCCTGTCCAACCTTTTCTCTGGAGAAACCAGAGCAAGAGAGAGACCCCCACCCTCATCTAGACACTCATTGGGCATATGGGAGACCTGGGCTCCAAGCCTGCTCTGCCTGCTGGGGAGCAGGGACTCCAACTCAGGTCTCCTGCATCCCAGGGGATTGCCTTGGCCAGGGGACATCCTAGTGTGCAATGCTCTCAAGCTCTCCTGTGGAAACTGTTCCACTTTGTATCACATAATTAAACATTCATTTGGCCTCAGAAAGCAAATAAAAGAGAGAGCTTAAATCTATAGCCTGGTGGCTGAGGCACTCAGGATGTGGCAAAGTCAGGTGCATCTCACTGTTCCTATAAACATGTAATTATTTATGTGACACTGACAACCCAAGTACCAGGTCAAGTTAGGCCCACAGGCCAATTCAATTGCATATTAATAGAAATCAAAAGTGTTTGGTGTTTAAACTTCATGAAAGCCAATGGGTCATTACTTACATTGTTTTCACTTATCTGTGTCCTGTTATAAAGCAATGGCAAATATTTACATTTAAATGTAACTAAATTACCCATCAAAGAAATCTTGTGAAATACTAATGAAGAAGTTGAGGACTTTAATGGAAAAGAGAGGATTTCAAAGCAAGTGGCCAGTATGCTGACGATTGGAGATCACAGACTCAAACTGCATTTCTCATTCACAGGCAACAAAGGAAGGCCCACATGGGTAGAGATGCTGTCAGCTAGCTTTAGAATCACAGAATCATAGAATCATAGACTATTAGGGCTTGAAGAGACCTAAATAGGTCATCTAGTCCAACCCCTGCTCAACAATGTGAACAGACTACAAATATGGATTCAAAGAAAGATCCTTCATCTCTGGACTATTTGGACTCCGACAGGCAGGAGTACCAGATGCAAAGCGGAGATCCCCAGAGACATCTGGGTTCCCTGAAAGACTTTTGGGAAAATGGCAGTTCATTATATCACTGTTACCACTTGGAATTACAAACTGTGACTCACATGTGAATATATTTTACCTACTTTAAGCTCTCAATAACTCTCGTATCCTTTTCTTAGCTAATAAATCTTTAGTTAATTTACTATGGAATTGGCTGCCAGCATTGTCTGTGGTGCAAGGTCTGGAGTACCAATTGATCTGGGGTAAGTGACTGGTCTTTGGGACTGGGAGAAACAAGATGTGGTGTGATTTTTGGTTTATGTGGCCATTACCACTAAGTTCAGTTGTCTAGGTGGAACGACAGACTGGAGAGTCTAAGACTGTCTATGACTCCATGGTAAGACTCGTATAGTGATCCAGGAGTGCACATTTGTTACTGCCTTGGTGCAGTCTAATTCTAAAACACACCGCCAGTGTGGGGTCTCTGCCCTGTTTTCTGACAGTCAGACCTGAGACTGGCACTCACAGTGGTGAGCCGCTCCAGACAGACAGCATGAAAATTTATACTAAGTGGAAGTTTCAGCAGGAGTGACTGAGAATACCCCATAGTTCCCCAAACCCATATCCTGTAATGGGAGAGTTCCAAGTGGTCATGGTGTTCACCATAGAGACAGCTATGAAGCCCTGGGTGGCCATGGAGTCTCATCCTTAACTCTATCATATGAATAATTGTTTTTTTCTTTAAAAGCAGCAAAGAATCCTGTGGCACCTTATAGACTAACAGATGTTTTGCAGCATGAGCTTTCGTGGGTGAATACCCACTTCGTCGGATGCAAGTAGTGGAAATTTCCAGGGCAGGTATATATAGGCAAGCAAGAAGCAAGCTAGAGATAACGAGGTTAGTTCAATCAGGGAAGATGAAGCCCTGTTCTAGCAGTTGAGGTGTTCTGTTCTAGCAAGTTGCTTCTTGCTTGCATATATATACTGTGGCAAAGTCCCGTCTCAGTCTCCCCAGCCTCTGCTGTTTTTAGCGCTGGTGAGACCGGCTAGGGTAATGCAGTCCCCCTTAGGACTCAGGGGAAGTCTGTCCCCTGTCTTCTCACCAGTCTTAATTAAAGTATTTTTACCCTGCCTTGTAGGAGAGCGTCCTGCCGCTCTGCCTGGGGAGGCTTGCTGCTTCAATACTCCTGGTAGCCAGGCTCCTTCTCTCTCTGCTTTCGCCCCCCCTTCCTTCCTCCCAGGAAGGGGTTTAAAAAGGTCTCAGGCAGCTCCAAGTTGTAACCAGCTGATCCTAATTACCCTCAGGTAGCTCCCCTCAGCTGATTCTAATTTGCTACCTTGGTAACCCTTTCTCAGCTGAACCTGCTTGACCTGTAGTTGCCTCTCAGTTGATAAGGAGGAGGGCCTTTTAACCCTCTGGGACTGACTCCTCCCCCCCCCTCTGGCAACTGTCTGTCCTGAGTTTATCACACATCCCCCCCCCCGCTCAACACTACAGGGTTGGGCTACTTGGGTCGGCAAAACAGTGTACCCTTGAAAGGCCATCCGCGTTGCCATGCTTGATTCCAGACCTATGTTGTACTCTGAAGTGGAAGGGTTGTAGCGACAGGAACCACCTGGTCACTCTCGCATTTTTCTCTTTGTTTTGGTGCATCCACTTCAGGGGAGCATGGTCCGTGACAAGGGTGAACTTCCGTCCGAGTAGGTAATAGCGAAGACTTTCAATGGCCCACTTTACGGCCAGGCATTCCTTTTCAACTACGGCATATTTCCGTTCCCTGGGCAGGAGTTTCCTACTGAGGAACAGGACGGGGTGTTCTTCCGCTCCAACCAGTTGTGAAAGCACCGCTCCCAACCCAACTTCTGAGGCATCCGTTTGCAAGATAAACTCCTTCTCCCAGTCTGGAGCTACCAGCACTGGGTCAGTGCAGAGCGCGGTCCGCAGATCTGCAAATGCCTCCTCAGCCGCGCTAGACCATTTCACTATATCTGGGCCACGGGCTTTCATTAGGTCAGTTAGCGGGCATGCCCTGGTGGCGAAGTGGGGGATGAACCGCCTGTAGTACCCCACCAGCCCCAGGAATGCTCTGACCTGTTTCTTCCGGACAGGTCGGGGCCAATTCTGTATTGCCTCTAACTTGTTGAGTTGGGGCTTTACCACACCTCTCCCCACTATATATCCAAGGTATTTGGCTTCTGCTAGCCCAATTGCGCATTTGGAGGGATTTGCAGTCAGCCCTGCCTTCCTCAAGGTGTCCAGGACTGCTTCCACCTTCCCCAAGTGCGTCTCCCAATCCGGACTATGTATAATGACGTCATCAAGATAGGCGGCCGCATACCTGCCATGTGGGCATAACAGTTTGTCCATGAGCCGTTGGAAGGTGGCAGGAGCCCCATGTAAACCGAACGGGAGGACAGTGTATTGATACAGTCCCTCTGGAGTTGAAAAGGCCGTCTTCTCTTTGTCGGCCCTGGCCAAGGGAATTTGCCAATAACCCTTAGTCAGGTCAAGGGTGGACAAAAATCGTGCTTTCCCCAGTCGGTCAATTAGCTCATCTATCCGGGGTATAGGGTACGCATCAAATTGGGACACCTCATTCAGTTTCCGGAAGTCATTGCAAAACCTCATACTGCCATCCGGCTTAGGTACTAGGACCACTGGGCTTGACCATTGGCTATGAGACTCTTCAATGACCCCTAGCTTCAACATTTTCCTGACTTCTGACTTTATCTCTTCTCTTTTCGCCTCCGGGATCCGGTATGGCTTTACATTCACCTTCACTCCAGGCTCTGTGAGGATGTGATGGTGAACCTCAGTAGTCCGGCCTGGCTTTTCTGAGAACACGTCCTGGTTGCGTTCAATCATGTGGATCACCTCCGCTCGTTGGTCAGAGGTCAATTCTGGGGATATTCCCACTTGGCCAGGCAGGTTGCTCTCGGGAGGGGGTGACCCTATAGTGACCACATGCGCTTCTCTGTCTTGCCAAGGTTTCAACAGGTTCACATGATAGATTTGTTCCAGCTTCCGGCGTCCGGGCTGTCGGACTTTGTAATCGACCTCTCCAACGGCTTCTATTACCTCGTATGGCCCCTGCCATCTGGCCAGGAGCTTGCTCTCTGCTGTGGGTTCGAGTACCATCACCCGATCTCCCACCTGGAATTTTCGGGTCGTCGCCTGGCGATTGTAATATGTTTGTTGGGCCCCTTGTGCTCTCTCCATGTGTTCCCGCACTATGGGAGTGACTTGGGCTATCCTGTCTTTCATCTGCAACACATGCTCGATGACGTTTCTCCCTGGGTTCGGCTGTTCTTCCCAACTTTCTTTGGCAATGTCCAGTATGCCGCGGGGGTGGCGACCATATAACAGTTCGAACGGGGAAAACCCAGTCGAAGTCTGAGGCACCTCCCTGATCGCAAACATTAGGTACGGTAGCAGGGTGTCCCAGTTCCGCCCATCCCTGCTCACCACCTTTCGTATCATGTTCTTCAACGTCCTATTAAAACGCTCGACGAGGCCATCGGTCTGCGGATGATAGACTGATGTCCTTAGGGTCCTTATGTGGAGCATTGCACATAGATCCTTCATTAATTTAGACACAAAGGGAGTTCCTTGATCTGTCAGGATCTCTTTGGGTATTCCCACTCTAGCAAAAATTTGGATTAATTCTTTAGCTATGGTCTTGGACGTAGTGTTCCGTAGGGGAATGGCCTCGGGGTATCGGGTGGCGTAATCTAGCACCACCAGTATGTGCTGATGGCCCCGGGCTGATCTTTCTAGCGGCCCTACTAGGTCCATAGCTATCCGCTCAAAGGGGACTTCAATAATCGGGAGAGGTACCAAAGGTGCCCTTAAGCGGGGTCGGGGCCCGTGTAACTGGCATTCTGGACAGGAGGCACAATATCGTCGGACCGCCGCATATATTCCAGGCCAAAAAACCCTCTGCAGAATTCGGTCCAGGGTTTTATCCACCCCTAGATGTCCCCCGAACAAATGGCTGTGGGCTAGCTCCATCACGCCCCTCTGATGTTTCTGTGGTACTAGGAGCTGTTCCACGACTTGCTCTTGGATACGGACGACTCTGTACAGCAGATCCTTCTTGATCATATAATACGGCCCTGGGCCCTTGGCTCTCCCTTCCACAGGGACCCCATTCACCTCCACTACTTCCTTGCGAATGTTCTGGGATACTGGATCATTGGCCTGATCCTGTCCAAAGTTCTCTAGTGAAGTTCCAAGTTGCCCCAACTCAGAGGGTTCTATCTCCCCCTCCCCTTCAAGGGAGGTCCCTGGGGAACTGGGCCCGGCTACTGGCTCCCCAACCTCCTGCCTAGTCCCTTCGTCCGTTGGGCCAACTCTCTCCCCTACGAGTATAGGCTTCTGATTCTGGGCCAAGATGCTCGTTCCCCTCCTCTTATCTGCCCTCCTTTCTCGCCGAGTCTTCCTGGTTTTCCCAGGGGGCGAGAATAAGTCCTGGGCAAATTCTTGGAAGGCTGGGGGGTTGCTAACTATTGAGGCCACCCCATTGCTCTCTGGAGTGTTATCTTCTTCTGACTCCTTTCCAGGAAGTAGACTGCCAAACCCTGGGAAGTCTCGTCCTATGAGGACTGGGTAGGGGAGTTTCGGGACCACCCCCGCCATCACCTTAGTGGGGTTTCCTTGGACCTCTATTTTCACTCGGATGGTCGGATAGTAATTTACATCCCCATGGACACAGGATATCCCTGTGCGCTTGGCCCGGGATAGTTGATCATACCCAACCAGCTTTCCCGAGACCAGCGTGACTGCACTTCCTGAGTCTACTAACGCGGTGGTCTTTATACCATTCATTTTAACTTGCCTAGTATATCTATGAGGGACCATCGCTACTCCTACTAGGCTTATCAGGTCACATGACTCTTCTAGATTTCCCAGGTCGCATTGCATGGGCTCCTCTAGGTTTGGGCATTGGGCAGCTATATCCCCTATCTCTCCACATGCATAGCATCGGTACCCTCCTCGGGGCAGCCCCTTAATTTTTGGGCTGTGGGGCCTTACCCCCCGAGTCTCTCTCTCCCAGTCCCCAGGTCCCTCCGAGTACTTTGGCTGCTCTTCGTTCTCCTTCTTCCCTGCCATAGTTCAGCCTGGAGCTATGGCAACTCGGGCCCTTGGTACGTAGCCTTGCCTCCTATCCTGGCGCCTCCCTTCCCCAGTGGTCCGAGAGAGTTCCTGTGCTGCTAGATGTCTCTCTACAAGGGCAACTAGCTCATCATAGGAGGAGGGATCATTTTGACTGACCCATCCTCGTATGTCCGGCGGTAGCCCTCTCATGTACCTGTCCACAACTATGGTTTCCACGACTTCCTCCGGCCGGCGGGTCTCGGGGCACAGCCACTTCCGGGCCAGATGGATCAGGTCAAACAGCTGGGACCTCGGGGCTTTGTTGGCTCAGTATTTCCACTCATGGAACCTCTGCGCCCTTATAGCTGTCGTCACGCCAGACCTTGCCAGGATCTCCGCCTTTAGCTGGGAGTAATCGGAAGCTGCTTCTGTTGCCATATCAAAATACGCTTTCTGTGCCTCCCCACACAGAAAAGGTGCCAGGATACTGGCCCACTGGTCTTGGGGCCAGGCCTCCCGCCGGGCCGTCCTCTCAAACGCAAGGAGATACGCCTCCACGTCATCATCCACTGTCATCTTCTGTAAGTAGCGGCTGGCGTGCAGGGGCCGAGTCCCATGGGGGCCGTGCGTTAGGGTGGTCAGGGCCTTTAGCTGGTTCACAACCTCACGCAAGGTGGCTCGATCCTGAGCCGCTTGGCTCATCAGGAGTTGATTTGTCTCCTGCTGCATTCGTACCGCCTCCTGCTGGGCAGCCATCTGCACCCTGGTAGCTTCTTGCTGGGCCGCAGTGGCCTGCACCAATGCCTTCACTACATCTTCCATTTTTTTTTTGGGGGGTGCTTTTACCCTGCCCCGAGACGGTTTGCCGCAAAGTCTCACTCACATCCCACTCCTGACACCACGTGTGGCAAAGTCCCGTCTCAGTCTCCCCAGCCTCTGCTGTTTTTAGCTCTGGTGAGACCGGCTAGGGTAATGCAATCCCCCTTAGGACTCAGGGGAAGTCTGTCCCCTGTCTTCTCACCAGTCTTAATTAAAGTATTTTTACCCTGCCTTGTAGGAGAGCGTCCTGCCGCTCTGCCTGGGGAGGCTTGCTGCTTCAATACTCCTGGTAGCCAGGCTCCTTCTCTCTCTGCTTTTGCCCCCCCTTCCTTCCTCCCAGGAAGGGGTTTAAAAAGGTCTCAGGCAGCTCCAAGTTGTAACCAGCTGATCCTAATTACCCTCAGGTAGCTCCCCTCAGCTGATTCTAATTTGCTACCTTGGTAACCCTTTCTCAGCTGAACCTGCTTGACCTGTAGTTGCCTCTCAGTTGATAAGGAGGAGGGCCTTTTAACCCTCTGGGACTGTCTCCTCCCCACCCCCTCTGGCAACTGTCTGTCCTGAGTTTATCACAATACCTGCCCCTGGAAATTTCCACTACTTGCATCCGACAAAGTGGGTATTCACCCACGAAAGCTCATGCTGCAAAATGTCTGTTAGTCTATAAGGTGCCACAGGATTCTTTGCTGCTTTTACAGATCCAGACTAACATGGCTACCCCTCTGATACTGTTTTTTTCTTGAAATTATTGAAATATGGAAAGGACTCCGCTTAAAATCCTTTCACAGAAACTTACCCGCCAGGCTCTTTTGTACATCTGTCAGCATTTTGTCAGCCGTGACAATGGTGGCTGCTTCTGCTTTCTTACTGTCCATGAACTGCTCCAGTACCTGCTCTGCCTGGGAACAAGAGACCACAAAGATTCTTAACACTCAGGGCTAAATTACTCATGAGGCATCAAAAATATGCTAATCTCTGAGAGGAATGCAACCAGTGGGAGAAGAATTGACTGACAAGGATTCAGCAACTGCATCAGTGCAAATCTTTCTCCTGAGACATGATCTGGAGATGGTAATTTGTAAAGGAAGGTTGGTGAGTGGACAACAGGAAGTACATCCATAGCCTTGTAATTGCTCCAGCTGGCAGCTCAAACTCCCATTGGCCCCTGAAAATCTCATTTATTCTGACACCCAGCAACCAACCCTGCCACCCCAAAGTCACTCCCTGAGCACAGCCAGCGGCTCCAAAGGCCTAGCTCTTATGCCTTGGGTCTTGTTGGCTTTCAGGGCCCATCTACACTGGAGCTGAAGGTGTAATTTCCAGCTCAAGTAGTTATTTGCATGCAATGTTAGATTGAGCTAGTGTGTGAACACATCTCCCCAAGCTGGAAATTACACCTCCAGCTCCATGGTAGAAATGCCCTTAGACAGGACACCTGTGACAGATTCTCTCTGCAGTACATGTATTTGAGCTCGGTGTTCAGTCTGCATCAAAACATCTGTCAGCAATGGGTCAGCCTGTGCTCCAGGCTCCTCAGAAGAATAAAAGACTAGCCATACTGGGTGAGACCAATGGTCCATCTAGCATAGTATCCTGTCTTCTGACAGTAGCCAGTGCCAGGTGCTTCAGAGGGAATGAATAGAACAGGGCAATTATTGAGTGATCCATCTGTTGGTGTCACTAGGCAGTTGTTGGTGTCACTAGGCATAAATCTAGGTAACTCAGGAGGATGGAAGACCACAAGTGTCAATGAAGTCTTCTTGCTCTGGGACAATGTGAACCAAAGTACTTCCATGTTAAGCGTTTCTGTTAGCCTTACTAAACTTTTGTAACCTCCTGTGCTATGTGCTGACTGCTAGCAGCTGCAAGGCCGGTTAACTAGATGTAGCCAATACTAGATAAAACAGGCAGAAAGCAAATGCTGTAATCAAGGTTATATGCATGAGAAAGTAGCCCACACCGTGGGAAAGTACAGAAAAACAACAACAAAGGGGGTATAAATACTGGGACCCCGCCTGCTTGCGGGTGTGCAGGATTTGAGATTGCTATTTCTCCCTTGCACCTTATTTGAGCTCAGATAAACTTGGTTTGCTTCTCCACCCTGGTGTGTTAATTAGCGCGACGCACACTGGGCAACGAACCCACTGTTGCCCCCTCGGGCCCTCTGGGCCGGCAACACATCCCTTGTTGTTCAGTCCCAGCATCTGGCAGTCAGAGGCTTAGGGACACCCAAAGCATGGGGTTTCACCCATGACCACCATGGCTAATAGCCATTGATGGACCTATCCTCCATGAACTCATCTCAATCTTTTTTGAACCCAGTTAGACTTTTGGGCTTCAAAACATCCCCTGACAACAAGTTCCACAGGTTGACTGTGTGTTGTGTGAAGAAATACTGCCTTATGTTTGATTTAAACCTGCTGCCTATTAATTTTGTTGGGTGAACTGTGGTTCTGGTGCTATGTGAAGAGGAAATAACACTTCCTTATTCACTTTCTTCACATCAGTCACAATTGTATAGACCTCTATCATATCCACCCTTAGTTGTGTCTTTTCCAAGCTTAACAGTTCCAGTCTTTTTAATCTCCCCTCATATGGAAGTTGTTCCAACCCCCAATCATTTTTGTTGCTGTCATAAACAGATAGTTAAGGGTTAAGGTCTCGTTTACCTGTAAAGGGTTAACAAGCTCAGTAACCTGATGAACACCTGACCAGAGGACCAATCAAGGGACAAGATAATTTCAAATCTCTGTGGAGGGAAGTCTTTGTCTGTGTTCTTTGTTGGGTGTTTGTTCTCTCTTTGGATCTAAGAGAGGCCAGATGCATTTCCAGGCTATCCAAGTTTCCTGAAGTATTTTCTTCTATTCAGTATAGTGAGTATTAGAAAGGCGGATTAGTCTTATAATTAATTTCTACATTTGCAATTGTGTGTTTGCTGGAGAAATCTCTTTATTCTGTTTGCTGTTACTTTGATGATACTGAGACTTGTTGGGGAAGGGGCAGGTCAGCCATCTCCAGGCTGGGATGGAGGGTCCTGGGGGCATCTGCTGGCTTCCAGGCCCATTCCTGCCCCTTTGGGTCCCACTCTCACCTCTGCCTCCACCGCCCCCCGGCATGCACGAGTTTACATGGGGTGGCACCACCACAGTGTTTCCAGTGTGAGGGCACTAGTCCCTCCAACTCCTCCCCGCCCCGGTTCCAACAGCCCTGGAGTCAGTGCCCCAAAGCATTTTGCACAGGGGATATGTTAAATGGCTTTGCATCTCATGTCATAGGTTTATTCCCCACTTTGAACTTTAGCGTTCGCAAGATGGGGACCTGCATAGGCTCCTCTAAACTTAAATCCTAGTTTAGATCTGGTAAAGCTGCCACCAGCCAGGTTTTAGTGTCTGGCTCACTCTCTGTTCCCCCAAAACTTTCCCTGGGAACACAGATCCAGACTCCTTGAATCTCAACACAAAGGGAAATAAACCATTCCCCCACCTTCTTTCCCCTCCCCTAGTCATTGGGAGAAATACCTTGATTCAAACTCCTTGAATCAAAACAAAGAGGGATTCACTTTCCCCCCCTCCCCTTCCCCTGAAAATCCAAACAAGGGAAGAAATCAATCAGTTTCTAAAAAGAAAAGGATTTTATTAAAAGAAAGAAAGAAAGTGCGTACACTATCTCTATGAAGAAGTGGGTATTCACCCACGAAAGCTCATGCTGCAAAACGTCTGTTAGTCTATAAGGTGCCACAGGATTCTTTGCTGCTTCTACAGAACCAGACTAACAAGGCTACCCCTCTGATACTTTACACTATCTCTGTAACACCAGGATGGAAAAAATTACAGGGTCTAACTTATAAAACTGGAGAGACTTCCTCCCCCCTTTTTCTCAGAATAATCAAAGTAACAGCAAACAGAATAAAGAGATTTCTCCAGCAAACACACAATTGCAAATGTAGAAATTAATTATAAGACTAATCCGCCTTTCTAATACTCACTATACTGAATAGAAGAAAATACTTCAGGAAACTTGGATAGCCTGGAAATGTGTCTGGCCTCTCTTAGATCCAAAGAGAGAACAAAGACCCAAACAAAGAACACAGACAAAGACTTCCCTCCACAGAGATTTGAAATTATCTTGTCCCTTGGTTGGTCCTCTGGTCAGGTGTTCATCAGGTTACCGAGCTTGTTAACCCTTTACAGGTAAAAGAGACCTTAACCCTTAACTATCTGTTTATGACAGTTGCCCTTCTATGTATCTTTTCAATTTCTAATTTATCTTTTCTGAGATGGAGAAACCAGAACTGCACATATCCTTTTCCTAATGGTTCCTAATATTCTGTTGGCTTTTTTGATGGCTGCTGCACATTGAGTGGATGTTTTCAGAGAACTTTCCACAATGACTCCAAGATCACTTTCTTGAGTGGCAATTTAGACACCATTGTTTTGTATGTATAATTAGGATTATGTTTTATAATGTACATTATTTGCATTAATCAACACTGAATTTCATCTGCCATTTTGTTGCCATCACCCAGTTTTATAAGATACCTTTCTAATACTTTGCTGTCTGCTTTAGACTTAATTATCTTGAGTAATTTTGTATCATCTGCAAACTTTGTCATCTTACTTTTTACTCCTTTTTCCAGATCATTTATGAATATGCTGAACAGCAGATGTCCTAGTATAGATCCCTGGCAGACACCACTATTTACTTCTCCATTCTGAAAACTGATCATTTATTCCTACCCTTTGTTTCCTATCTTTTAACCAGTTACAGAGCCATGAGAGATCCTTCCCTCTTATCCCATGACAGCTTACTTTGCTTAAGAGCCTTTGGTAAGAGACCTTGTCAAAGTCTTTCTGAAAGTCCAAGTATACTATATCCACTGGATCACCCTTGTTCCCATATTTGTTGAATCCCTCAAAGAATTTTCATGGAATCATAGAATCATAGGACTGGAAGGGACCTTGTGAGGTCATCTAGTCCAGTCCCCTGCACTCATGGCAGGACTAAGTATTAGCTAGACCATCCCTGACAGGTGTTTATCTAACCTGCTCTTAAAAATCACCAGTGATGGAGATTCCACAGTTCCCTAGGCAACTTATTCCAGTGCTTAACCACCCTGACAGTTAGGAAGTTTTTGCTAATGTCCAACCTAAACCACCCTTCTTGCAATTTAAGCCCATTGCTTCTTGTCATATCCTCAGAGGTTAAGAAGAACAATTATTCTCCCTCCTCTTTGTAACAACCTTTTATGTACTTAAAAACTGTTATGTCCCATCTCAGTCTTTTCTTTTCCAGACTAAACAAACCCAATTTTTTCAATCTTCCCTCATAGATCATGTTTGCTAGACCTTTAATCATTTTTGTTGCTCTTCTCTGGACTTTCTCCAATTTGTCCACATCTTTCCTGAAATGTGGCACCCAGAACTGGACACAATACTCCAGCTGAGGCCTAATCAGCACGGAGTAGAGCGGAAGAATGACTTCTCATGTCTTGCTTACAACACTTTTTATGTTTGCTTTTTTTGCTACAGTGTTACACCGTTGACACATATTTAGCTTGTGGTCCACTATGACCCCTAGATCCCCTTCCATAATACTCCTTCCTAGGCAGTCATTTCCCATTTTGTATGTGTGCAATTGATTGTTCCTTCCTGAATGGAGTACTTTCTTCCTAAGTGCAGTACTTTGCATTTGTCCTTATTGAATTTCATCCTATTTACTTCAGTTTGTCCAGATAATTTTGCATTTTAGTCCTATCATCCAAAGCCCTTGCACTTGCCACCTCTTCCAGCTTGGTGTCGTCTGCAAACTTTATAAGTGTACTCTCTATGCCATTATCTAAATAATTGATGAAGATATTGAACAGAAGCAGACCTCTCAGACCTCTGATCCCTCTCAGACCGCACTTGATATGCCCTTCCAGCATGACTGTGAACCACTGATTACTCTCTGGGAATGGATTTCCAACCAGTTATAAACCACCTTATAGTAACTCCATCTAGGCTGTATTTCCCTAATTTGTTTATGAGAAGGTCATGTGAGACAGTATCAAAAGCTTTACTAAAGTCAAGATATACCACGTCTACCGCTTCCCCGCTATCCACAAGGCTTGCTACCCTGTCAAAGAAAGCAACCAGGGTGATATGACATAATTTGTTCTTGACAAATCCATGCTGACTGTTACTTATCACCTTATTATCTTCTAGATGTTTGCAAATTGATTGCTTGATTATTTGCTCCATTATCTTTGCAGGTACAGAAGTTAATCTGACTGGTTTGTAATTCCCCAGGTTGTCCTTATTTCCCTTTTCATAGATGGGCACTATATTTGCCCTTTTCCAGTCTTCTGGAATCTCTCCTGTCTTCCATGACTTTTCAAAGATAATTGCTAATAGCTCAGATATCTCCTCAGTCAGCTCCTTGGGTATTCTAGGATGCATTTCATCAGGTCCTCGTGACGTCTAATTTATATACATCTTAACTTGTTCTTTCCCTATTTTAGCCTCTGATCCCACATCATTTTCACTGGTGTTCAATATGTTGGATGTCCAATCAGTGGTGTAGCCAGGTTCTAAGAGCAGGGGGAGCAAACATAAAAAAGGCACCCCCACTTGGTTCCTCCTCTGGCCACGCCCCCCTTGACTTCTCTGGCTGCTCCGCGCTCCCCTCCTTGGCTCCTCTGGCCACGCTGCAGCCATGCTGCACCCCCCCTCGCTCCTCCAGCCATGCCACCCCCCACATGACTCCTCCAGCCATGCATTGCTGCCCCCGCGGCCCCTCCCATGGCTCCTCCAGCTGAACATTCCAGAGCCCGGCGAGGTTCTAGAACGCTGGACGGCAGCCCGGGGCACTCTCTGGGCCGAAGGGGAGGGACTCAGTCTCTTCCCCGACTCGGGAGGGTGCGGGGTCCTGCTGGGTCTCCGCGGCCTCGCTTGGGCTTGAGGAGGCGGCGGCAGCTCCATGGAGCAGGTAGGGGTTGCTGAACACCCGCTCCTCCATCTCTGCCTCACCCCCCAGCTGCAGCTTCAGTCGCTTGGACCAGGGCCGGCTCCAGGCACCAGCCAAACAAGCACATGCTTGGGGCGGCACCTTGGGGAGGGGCAGCGCTCAGGGGTTTCTTTGGTTCAGCCTGGTGACGCTGAAGGTTTTTGTTTGTTTGTTTGTTTTTGTTTCGGCTGGGCGGTGCCCCGGGTGCGGGGGAGGCTTGGCCGGTGCAGTGCTCTCGGGGGTGGGGGCTTTGGCAGAGCGGTGTGGTGCTCGGGCAGGCGGGGGGCTTTGGCAGCGTGGGCATTCTGGGGGGCGGGAACTTGGGCAGCACAGTGCTCAGGGGGGCGGGGGGCTTCAGCGGCATGGTGCTCGGGGGGGCAGGGACTTGGGCGGCGGGGACTTGGGTGGCACGGCATGGAACTCGGGGGGGGTCGGCGGCGCTTGCAGGGAGGGTGTTATGGCGGGGTGGCACTCTTTTTTTTGCTTGGGGTGGCAAAAAAGTTAGAGCCAGCCCTGGCTTTGACATGATCTCTCTCATGGCAGCCTTCCCCTGGCACGCCTTCTGCTGCACGGTGAGCCGCCAGGGACACGTGCTCCCTGCTGCAGCGGCAGCACTATGCCAAGGGCTGGGGCAAAAGCCGACACTAGCGGTGGGGAAAATGCGCCCAGCCTTGATAATAATGTAGGGGGGCTGCCCCCCTCCCATGGCTCCTCCGGCCATGCTGCAGCCCCCCTCACTCCTCCGGCTGCCTCCTCCCATGGCTCCACCAGCCGTGCTGCCCCCACCCTTGCCTGCAGAAGCCCAGTGCCGGCCTGGCAGGCCAAGCTTCAGAGCGGTGCATGGGCCCCGCCCACTGGTGCCATGGTAACCCCTAACTAAGGTGCCGCTTTTGGATAATGTGCTGAGGGGAAGCGTCTGCTTCCCCTGCACCCCCCTAGCTGCACTACTGTGTCCAACCACCACCAAATTTCTTGTTCAAAACAAAAACAAAGAAGTCATTAAGCACCTCTGCCATTTCCACTTTCATGCTGGGATAGCTGCCCATAATGTACCGCTCCCAATGCCACTGCAAATGCCTAAAATGTGGCCACGCCAGTGTGCTGGCAGCTGTCAGTGTGGACACACTGCAGCGCTTTCCCTACTGCGCTCTCCAAAGGCTGGTTTAACTCAAAGCACTCATCTGCAAGTGTTGCCATGCTGTCAGTAATTAACTCCACTACCTGCAGAAGATCATAACTTTTCCCCCTGGGGCAGTTGTATCTTCCCTTCTTTCAGCTTCCTCTCCCCATTAGATCTGGTTTTTCACTCCCTCCCCACCACCAAGGAATCAAAGCTGAGCCCCGGTTATTTGCTAAGGATTTATTCTGCCACCAGAGCTCCAGTCAAACCCTTCCTCTCATTCACAGCCTCACAGACCAAGCAATTCCTTCTGAGGACATGCCCTTAAAACTCTACACTACACTAAACAGTGTCTATACTAAACAGCTTTTAGCGACACGGCTGTGTTGCTACTGCCATGCCACTAAAAGTTGTGCAGTGTAGCTGCTGTTTGTCAGCTCTCCTGCTGACAAAAAACATCCACTCCCAATGGGCGGGGTTAGCTTTCTCAGCAGGAGAGCGCTCCTGCCAACAAAGCACTGTTCACACCGGTGCTTGTCGTCGGCAGAACTTTTGTCTTTTGAGGGTGTGTTTTTTTAACACCTCTGAAAGGCAAAACTTTTGTAGTTCAGTTGTCAGTGTAGACAAATCCTGCGACAAACACCTGTTAGAATATAATTTACTGTCTAAAAACATTTTCAGTGATTATAGAATTTCTATATACACTAATGTATTATTTCAGTATTATGTTCATAACGAAAATTGACTATCCCGTGTGTGTGTGTATATATAGTTCTCTGTTGAAATTTGTGGAAATTTTGTTTAGTGACATTGACGACACATTTGGAGTGCTTAAATAGTAACATCTAGTGACTTTTCAGGGTCTCTCTGATTACTTGCTTCTATGTGGAGTTGGCAACACTCAACCAGGCATCTAATATGCAGTGTATGCACACAGCCAAATATGATGCTTTTTCATAGGCACAGTTTGTGACTTGTTCATGAGCATAAAAAAGTCAAAGTTCTCCAGCTGTCCCCTGAATAACTCTGCTGGCCCTGCTGATCACTCACCATGACTCCTTTGTTGGGTGTCCTCTGGAAACTCTCCAACACTTGTTTCTGGTCTTTCATGTACAGTTCATGCCCACCAGGCTGCATGTAAACCCCATTTTGGAGCTTTTTCGCCATGTCAGCTGACAGCTGGGCGAGCAGGGTCTGGCAGATCTGTTGGGAAGTGCTTTTGTTCTTGCTCAGCACAGTCCCGTAATGTTCATTTATCTCAATCTGGAAAATGACATGGGAGAGACCAGTGTGAGTGGATGACTGGATTTTTGCCCTTTCTCACCTTCCCTTTCCAGCATACCAGTGCCGGTGGGTTTAGGAGACATGTTGCCCTTTTCTGAAGTGGAAGCCAAAGGCTCAGTGTCTGACAAGGGGGTCAGGACAGTGTATGAGGTGGAGCTGCTCTACATTTTTTATTTATGTATTGGTTAAAAAAAAAAAAGCTTTTACAAAAAGAAACTTTTCATGACAACATACTGCTAATGCCCAAAATGTTCATTTTGATTTTCAATGGAAATTAGGTACCTAACTTGCTTAAGAATTTTTGAAAATCCCACGAAGACCTTATCTGCCTCTTTGAGCACCTATAACTTTGAAAATCTCACCCTTTGTCCCTTGGTAAGACTCAGCCAGAGTCACAACTGTGTACTGGTGCACATAGACTGAGATTCCTTGTGGAGATGCTGGTTTTCAGTTTGGGCTTTCTCATATGAGCTACTACCCTTGTAGTAGGAGAAGGGAGAAAGTTTCTTATAAGATTGGCTGTGAGGGGAAATTGTCTGTGTCAAAAAGGCCCAAGAATTTGCTTCTGAAAAGCTAGTGCCACAGTTACCCTCTTCCAGACCCTCTGTGCATGGCAGGCCTCAGATGGAGGCTGCCAGACAGTGCAGTCCTGTCTGTTGCTATTAAGGGAGGAGGACAGGAGATCGGCCATCTCTAGCTTAGGAGGCATGGTTACTTACTAGGGAAAGAGTTGCAGGGGTCCTTGAACATCAACCCCAGGGAGTGAAGGTGATGGACCAGACTTAAAGAGTGAAAAATCACATTGTTTGACCCAGAAGTGTCTATAGGAGAACATTTCCCTGACAGAAACTTTCCTGGAGAGGGGTGATAATACAAGCTCCTAGGGACAGGGATTCTCCCTTTGTTCTGTGTTTATACAGTAATTAGACTGGTGGGCTCTGGGTCAATGACCGGGATGCCCAGGTACTACTGTAATATACCCAATAAAGAACTATAATAATGTACAGCACCTAGCACAGAGGGGTCCTGATCTATGCCTGGGGCTCCTAGGTGCTACAGCAAAGCAAATAAAGTATTGCTGCTAATGAAATCAATTAAAAAAAACTAGTAAGAGGACCAAAAAAATGCCACAATGGCTAATCCTCAGAGTAAAAGATGTGGCTAGAGGCAAAAAATTGGAAGTCAAATCCTAATGCTAGAGAATAGAAGGAGTATAAGATCTGACAAGTGAAGTGTAAATGTATAATTCAGTAGGCCAAGAAAGAATTTGAAGAATGACTAGCTAAGGACAGAAAAATTAACAGTTTTTTTTCCACTCATTAGGCCCATATTTGGAGGGGTCTCTGAGCAGCAGGGGCTGAGAGGTTATTCAGAGAAATAGGCGTGAGGGCAGGAATGCCGGCAGACCCTGAGCAGTGTCAAGAGTAAAAGTTGGAGTCAGTGCAGGGGGTAAGGAATGCGGCGGGGTCTTGGAGCAGTGCAAGGAAGAAAGAGGTGCAAAGGAAGCCTCAGAGCTGTTTGTACAGAATGTGGCACTGTGTCCTGGAAAGCATGACTCTGAACATGGGCTCCCATGGTGATTTGGTGGCAAAAGAGCTATATTCATAGATGTGTGAACAGGAGAAGTGAAAAGGAGTAAGGAGGTGATTTTACCTCTGCTTACGGTATTGGTGAGACTGATACTGGAATACTGACGTCCAGAAGATTGTTAAATTGAAGAGAGTTTAAATGAGAGCCACACAAATGGTTGGAGGGCTGGAAAAATACATTGTTGTGAGGAACGTAAGGAGTTTGATTTGTTTAGATTATTTTTAAAAAAGAATGAAAGTGACTTGATAGACGTGTATAAGCACCTTCACAGGGAGAAAATACCGAATACCAAAGGGCTCTTTAGCAGAGAAAGGCAGAACAAGAACCAGTGGCTTGGAGCTAAACCACATAAATTCAAGTTATAACTAAGGCTATGTCGACATTACAGCTTATGTCAGTATAACCTATGCCACTCAGGGGTGTGAATAAACCACCCCCTGAATGACGTAAGTTACACTGACATAAGCACTGGTGTGGACAGTGCTAGGTCAGTGGGAGAGCTTCTCCCACCAACACGGCTGCTGCTGCTTGTGGAGCTGGTTTTATTATGCCGACAGGAGAGCTCGACACAGAGGATCTCCACCAGATGCTCTGCAGCGGCACAGCTGCATCGGTGCAGCGGAGCCCTACAGCACTGTATGTGTAAACATGCTCTAAGGCACAGTTTGTGAACAACGAGGGGGATTAACCACTGGAACAAACTACCCAGGAAGTCCAGGATGGATTCTCCATCTCCTGATGTCTTGAATTTGATAGGGAAAATATCCCCCCACCCCGCTTATAGGCCCAGACTTTTAAGCGTACCTTAACCCACCCCGTTGCTGCTTGGTGTAATTTGTAGGCCTTAACCCCTTGCCCTACTAGCATATATAAGCAATGGGTTTAATACTTGTGCAAAATGTGTTTGTCGGTATAAAGGGCACCAGGAAGTAAAGCAGAAAAGAGGAACCAAGCGGCCCTAAGGTGCCCAGCTGTAATATGCAGAGTTTAGTAAGAGCTTTTGCAGAAGAAACTGCAAGCAGGGGTCCAAAGGCAGGCAGACTACCAACGAAAACTGCCAAAGAACAATAACAGGAAAAACCAAATATGGAAAAGTACTGAGCTATCTTGCTTAATTTGCCATTGATAATCCCAAATAAGGGAAATTCAGGCTGTAATAATTTGTGGTTTTAGCCTTTATAAGCTTGGTAAAATTTGTAACAAGCTAGAGAAGCTGACCCTTGCATGGGGACATGCTCTCTCCCTGTATGCATACTTGTACTACAATAAAGGAGCCTCAGGGCTGTCTGACCAATAATCAACGGCGTGGCGAATTTTTCCACGACAATTTGGGGGCTCGTCCGGGATCCACAGATGACATCCCTGGATCGGAGGACCGCGGCTAGTTCCCTCCCAACCCCTGGACCCATCTGAGAGGTAAGAGACCTTTTGAAATCTCTGCTGCTTGGGTTGGTAGAGGACTGGTCCGTAGACTCCGGCTGGGGTAAGTCACGAGCTGGATCTGGACCCTTGTGATTGTCAGGCATACTTGACGCCCTTGTTCAGGCCTCAGTAGTGTCCGTTTGTTTGTTTGTCTGTCTTAGTCTTCGGGTCAGGCTGAGTTTCAGTCTCAGTCTCAGGTCAGGCTGAGTTTCAGCCTCAGTTTCGGGTTAGGCTGAGTATCCGGCTCAGTCTTTGGTTTGTGCCGGCCGCCCCGCACCTCGGACCGCACTCCTTTTGGTCCTGGAGGAACTCAGAGGTCCCGGAGCCACTAGGTTGGGAGGGACCAGGGGACTGTTTCGCCCTGGCGGCTGTGACAGGAAACGTGCCTGTATATGTGTATAAGGCCGTGCGGCCAGAGTGATTGCTGGTTGTGGGAAGACGCCCTAAGCCTCCTGCGAAGCGACAGCTCGTGACCGGGAGTGTCTTGAAAGCAAGCCCCACAACCTTGCTTGAAGAGAGACTGTAAAAGCTTCCCCGACTGGCAGGCCTTGGTGAGTGGCTAACCAGTCGAGGTGTTTGTATGATTCCCCGTCCCGTTACCCTTCCCAGTCCACGTCCCCATGTCCTCATGACCGCTCTTCGAGCACTGCCTTTACCAAAGGCCGCAAGGTCCCTTTTGTTCCCCCTGGAGCCACAAGCTCCCTTCCCTTCTTGGAGAGGAGGGAAGCCCCGGGAAAACCACACTGTCAGCTCGAAAGCTGCTGAGGCACCGTTGGCTTGAAGGCTGGTGCTCAGGGCTGAGAAAAGACGTGTGGGGACCACGGGCTTTTCCATTTAGCCTGCCCCCCTTGCTTGTTCGCCCAGTAGGTTCAGCAGAGGTAATATTCCTGGGAACCTACCCCTTCTGTTCCTGCCATGGGCAGGCTCGGTTAAGCTATTGGTGTTAGAACCGTGGCAATCCTATAAGCATTCCTTGTGTGATTGGCTTGTGTAAAAGTAAGCTGGAGTGAGAATGGGGGCCAAAGGATCAAAAATCCTGCCGGTCCCGCCCAAAGGCACGCCTGCTGCTTATATGTATGTGCATTATGGGTCGTCGACGTGTAAATATTTTAAAAAATGGAATTGGTATACCAGGGATAATCCAAAACTGCAGTTTCCCCTGGAGGGAAGTTTTGACCTTGACAAGATTGTACACCTCAGGGGTGCACTCCTTGTCAATGCCATGCCTGTGTTGTGAAGGTTGTTTTGTGTCTGTCATAGGTTTGGGGTTAGAACCCCCGAGGTAGAAGCCACTATGGACCCTGGGGAAGTGAGTAACCCCGGAGTGGCCCTAGAGATAAGGTTGGCCAAGGCTCCCGTCAGCAATAGGCAGACAGTGGAGGGGCCGTAAAACTAGCTGCCAGTAATTGGAGCTAACAGCCCATAGGTGTGCCAGTGAATGCTGGAATAATTAAGAGTTACACCATGACTGATGGTGACAGGGGCGAAGGGGCACACGGTAAATGTGGTGTGTTCTGTTATATGTTTTGTCCACTGTGCTAGCCTGTCTGTTCAGTGTTTTATATTTAGCCCTTTGGGGATGCCTGTCAGCTGGGTTGTAATTGTCTGCTCGGTATCCATAATGGGGGCAAAGGGGGAATCTAAGCAGATTCCCAAGCCAGAGAAGGGCACTCCTGCCACGTACATATACCCAAATTATGGTCCTAGGAAGTAGGCGGGGAGCTGTTGCCCAGCCCCCACTGGCCCCAAGGGTAAAAAAAAAATACCAAAAAGATTTGCTTTGTGAATTAAATTGTACAATCTGTTATACCCCAAATGGTGTGTATCTGGATGTGTCTGATCCCGCTCACAATGAGGTCCTGGAAGGTTTTCAGAAGGACACTAAGGAGTAGACCGACCCCAGCCCTTCCTCGTTGCAACAGGAACAGCTGGTTAAGGTCTCTACCTCCCTGTGGGCATTGTGAGCCGATCATGCCGACCAGGTTGGGCACATTGGGGCTGCCCAACCGGCTGAAATTTTGCCTAAACCCAGCAAGACCATTTCCCAAAGTGTAGTGAAACCCACTCTCAAAGTAGAAGGTTTATGCTGATGTTTTCTCTATCTTTCCCATTGTCTGTAGCCCTGCTATTATCTTTTTTTTTATATAATGCACCGGTGCTGAGGGGTTGTTACCGCCTCAAGGGAAGAGTGTATTAAGTCCGGACATAGAAAAATGTTATTATTAAATAAATGCATCAAGATGTAATGTGTGTATATAAATAGATAAATAGGGGTTAAGTCAAAAGCCCACTACCTCCTTGGTAGTGAAACAATGCCTGTGCCCATGAAAAGAAATAATGTAGCAAGGAAAAGGATTGGGCCCAAACAAGCAGGCAACCTCAGTTTGAGGAAGTTAAAAGAAGGAAAGTTAAAAGTTAACTCTGTAGTTATTGGAGGAAATTAAGCAGTAAAACTATGTACAAATATTAAAAGGTGTTATGAAAAGAAAAATCTTGGTTTCTTTGCAGTAATTCCTTTGGGAGTGTCTGTGAATAATCCAGGCAAGAGGTTATTTAAGTAAAATCATTTGACTATAAAAGATAGTCAATTTTGTTAAAAACACGTATGGTGTGTACAATCTTTGTTTTATAATAAATTGGTGTTGTTTTGGGGTTGTAAAAACAAACAAAAATATTTTTGCCAAATAAAAGGAAACTAGTGTTAATTTTGGTATTTAGTATTTAATCCTTAAGGTAATTTAATGTGTTATAAAATTTTGGTAAACGATTTTGAATCTGTTTTGGCAACAAATAGCAAATAGAAGCTGTAGTGAGTACCCCACACTAAGCCTTAAGATGGCTCTGTGTAATCAACGGTCACGTTGTCAAAGGAAAGCCAAAATGGATTGTGTTTTTTATTTAAAATCAACATGTATTTAAGAGCAGAACATGTATTTAAGAGCAGAAAAAAAGCCATTAAAACCTGGCCTGTCTATAAAACAAATACAGGAAAATATGGGGAGTAATTTGAGTGATTCCTCAGTTTTGCCTGCAATCAGTAAGGGTATTTATAAAGGAAAAATATTTAGATTAATTTTACTCAAATGTTTAAATGTTGTAATTGTAAGTATGCGTTAGTTTTAGTAAAGTATTTCCTTGTAAAAGGCAAATGCCAAAACTGCTGTAAAACTTTGGCGTACCTGTGAGTAGCAATAGTGATTATGAACCTAATGTACTGAACAAATTATAACAAGTTATGTGCAGCTTCATAGATCCAGTATGGTCAAAATGCCCTTTGAAGGCCACTCCCAATTGAAAGGCCAGATTAAGCTTTTATAAAATTTGTACCAGGGCACCTAATGCAACTATCGATAGTGCCCTGCTGGCTTTGGCTCAGATGGACATTCATTTAATAAATAACACAATGCTTAATTATTGCCAGAAACTAATAAAATGTGTTATGTCTTTTTATATACAGTAGCTCTGCCGCTCGCTGAAACCAGAAGACTGGGTCTACATGGAGATCCACCAGTGAGGAACTGCTCTGGCCTCATTCTGAAAGACCCTTATCAAATCCTGTTAATTGCCAAACACCCTGTGAAGTGCCAAGAACTGACTACCTGCCCATGTTCCTCACTGTAATGGCTCTCCGACTGATGATCGGTCTATCTTTCCTTCTGGCGTTGTTGCTCCTTCTAGACAGCAGGAGTGAAGGAGAAGGTAAAGCTGTGGTGACCTTTCCTTTGTCTGCTGACAGACCCAGTGAGCCTTTGAATCTTACTAAGAAAACAACCTCTCCACCTGAGGACATAATAAAGCCTCCAAGCAAGCACGGTGATTGTGCTAGTAACCTCTCCCTTGCTGCCTCACTGCCGGACAGCTAAGTGAATTAAGACTACGAAATCTCGAAGAATAGCTTGCGGAAACTAGCCAAAACAACCTGAAAATGAAACTTGTAATGTTTCTCAAACTCTCCTCCTTAATGAACTTAGGGTGGGATGGGGCTAATGGTGCAGCTGGATGGTCGCTTGGTAGCGCCCAAGACTTTGTTGCCTTGCTCGCGTGACCCACGGTTTTGGCCCGCGTGAGCAAAGGAGGGATGATTGCACTAGTGTCACGACACTAGTAGCACACAATAGTAGTAAGTCAGTCCGGACTAAACCGGCAGCTCACCCCACTCTGTGGGGCCCGTCTGTAAATATCCAGATTGACTTTATCAACATGCCAAAAGGTTCCTCATATGACTATGTGTTAATATGTGTCTGTATATTGAAGCCTAACCTTGTGCAGAGGCTGCCTCCATCACAGTAGCAAAGAAATTGTTTAGGGATTTTTATTCCCGATTCGGTCTTCCTGTTTCTATAAACAGTGACCGAGGCACCCACTTTATGGGTCAAGTCATGCAGCAAGTCTGCAAGGCTCTCCACATTGAGCAGCATTTGCACTGTGCTCACCACCCTCAGAGTGTAGGGGCGGTGGAATGGAAAAAAGGGGAACTTATAGACAAACTAGCCAAACTGTGTAAGGAAACAATCTTTGAAATAGATGCATTTTATAACAAGGTAGATAAAATGCTAGTTTCTGGAATCTGCCACGATACTCATGAAAAGGTCCCTTTTGCTATTTGGTTATCTATTTGGTAAATAATCAAACGTATACCCACAGAACTTGTCTGGCCGCTATACAGCAGGTCACCCCTGTAGCAGATAACATCACCTATATCTTATTATGGTATTTTCCCTATCGTATTACGAACCCAGAGGGATTTAAATGGACTATATTTAATGTCACATTAGGGACTATCAGGTTTATTTTATCTTTAACTCATTTTCAAATTGCCGCTATCTATCCAAATTGTTCTCGAGGGGCAGCCATTCAACTATTGTTGCAACACCTTTGGAGTCACAGGTCCAGGAAAAGAAGGGATATCACTGACACATTGTGGAAAGGGGCCAACAGTGCTGCCTCCGCTTGGAATATCTATAAGACCCAACAGCATGAAGGTAGATTGGGCCATCTGGAAAAGTATACCCAGTCCTATTACTGGGGCACAGTTAACTCAGGTGTAGGCAGGAATGGGTGAATTGCACATTATTTCAGCCCTTAGTTCTATGACCCAGAAGGTATTAAGAGAGATGGTATTGAATATCACTGATGCTGGGAAGGCATTGCAGTGGGATCTGGCATGCTCAGAAGTTCGGGATTTCCTGAGTAACTAGCTAATAGCCATTCAGAGTGATCTTGAGCACCAGGCTTGGCCCACGGCCCTTACAGACATCTCAACAGTACCATCTGACCTGTGGTCATGGAGGCATAACTGGAAATTCTCTAGGTGAAAGTGTGAGCATTCACAGTACTCCTTCCAGGCATATGGACCGGTTAAAGGAAGTGTGGGCTTCCACATACCGAATCCTGCCGGGCCCATGGGAAGGATGCATGTGAGATTGGGTAATTCACCAAGACATTTGGGAAATCAAGCCACCTGATATGCCTAGCCAATTCATAGTCAGTGCTCCTAAAATTACAATATTTGGATTGGGATAGAAAACCAATGGACGCTCTCGTCATTAGAACCCCCACAGCTTCAGTGTGTATGTAAACTGAAGCCAGAAAAAGTTGTCACAGTTAATAATGGCTTTTGTTGGAAGGGTATAGAACAAGAAACTATCCTGACAGGACACCCACTTCTCTAAGCTAATGACAGTTGTGTGCTTGTAGAGACCACCATTTACAAGACATACATTTAATCTCACCACTGTTGCAGACAGTCAGATATTGTATTGGCCTAAAAGGAGAAATTTTGCAACCAGACCTTCAGCCTGATACCCTTTAATTGGACTACCTTAGTGCCTGACTGGTTCCAGAATTTGTTTGCAGTCTTACCAGAAGTACAAAAATTTCTGAACTTTAATGGCAAATTCACATACTCCAGAATATATATCAAATTGAAAATAATGCTTTTTATACAGCCTATAAGGTTTCTATTTTGTGTACTAAATATGATGTCTTGTGTTTTATAACTAAAACCATTTAGCAATCCCAACCCCATTGTTTTATTGCCATAAAAATGTTATTGTTTTATTATTATTGTTTGATATGGGGTTATGTTATTGTTGCTTTTGTAATGGATGCATTTATCATTGCTTGCCCAGTCCTAAACCTGCTAGATTTAATGCACAAGAGCGAGTGACCTAGTAACCTAGTGAGGAGGGCTCTAAACTAGGTTCACCGGGGGAAGGAGACCAAAGCCCCGAGGTAAGTGGGGAAGTGGGATACCGGGAGGAAGCGCAAGCAGGAGAGTGCAAGAGGGGAGGACTCCTGTCTCAGACCGAGAAAGAGGGACAATCAGCGAGTTATCTTAAGTGCCTGTACACAAATGCAAGAAGCCTGGGGAACAAGCAGGGAGAACTAGAAGTCCTGGCACAGTCAGGGAATTATGATGTAATTGCAATAACAGAGACTTGGTGGGATAACTCACATGATTGGAGTACTGTCATGGATGGATATAAACTGTTCAGGAAGGACAGGCAGGGCAGAAAAGGTGGGGGAGTTGCATTGTACGTAAGAGAGCAGTATGACTGCTCAGAGCTCCAGTATGAAACTGCAGAAAAACCTGAGTGTCTCTGGATTAAATTTAGAAGTATGAACAAAAAGGGTAATGTCGTGGTGGGAGTCTGTTACAGACCACCGGACCAGGGGGATGAGGTGGATGAGGCTTTCTTCCAGCAACTAACAGAAGTTGCTAGATCACAGGCCCTGGTTCTCATGGGTGACTTTAATCACCCCAATATCTGCTGGGAGAGCAATACAGCAGTGCACAGACAATCTAGGAAGTTTCTGGAAAGTGTAGGGGACAATTTCCTGGTGCAAGTGCTAGAGGAACCAACTAGGGGAAAAGCTCTTCTTGACCTGCTGCTCACAAACAGGGAAGAAATAGTAGAGGAAGCAATAGTGGATGGGAACCTGGGAGGCAGTGACCATGAGACGGTCGAGTTCAGGATCCTGACACAAGGAAAAAGGGAAAGCAGTAGAACAGAGACCCTGGACTTCAGAAGAGCAGACTTCGACTCCCTCAGGGAACTGATGGGCAAGGTCCCCTGGGACAATAACATGATGGGGAAAGGAGTCGAGGAAAGCTGGCTGTATTTCAAAGAAACCTTATTGAGGTTGCAGGAACAAACCATCCCGATGTGTAGGAAGAAAAGTAAATATGGCAGGCGACCAGCTTGGCTTAACAGTGAAATCCTTGCTCGTCTTAAACACAAAAAAACAGCTTACAAGAACTGGAAGATTGGACAAATAACCATGGAGGAGTATAAAAGTATTGTTCAGGCATGCAGGTGTGAAATCAGGAAGGCCAAATCACACTTGGAGTTGCAGCTAGCCGGAGATGTTAGGAGTAACAAGAAGGGTTTCTTTAGGTATGTTAGCAACAGGAAGAAAGTCAAGGAAAGTGTGGGCCCCTTGCTGAATGAGGGAGGGAACCTAGTGACAGAGGATGTGGAGAAAGCGAGTGTACTCAATGCTTTTTTTGCCTCTGTCTTCACAGACAAGGTCAGCTCCCATGCAGCATGGTATGGGGAGGAGGTGACCAGCTCTATGTGGAGAAAGAAGTAGTTCGGGGCTATTTAGGAAAGCTGGACGAGCACAAGTCCATGGGGCCGGATGCGCTGCATCCGAGGGTGCTAAAGGAGTTGGCCGATGAGATTGCAGAGCCATTGGCCATTATCTTTGAAAAATCATGGCGATCGGGGGAGGTCCCGGATGACTGGAAAAAAGCTAATGTAGTACCCATCTTTAAAAAAGGGAAGAAGGAAGATCCAGGAAACTACAGGCCAGTGAGTCTCACCTCAGTCCCTGGAAAAATCATGGAACAGGTCCTCAAGGAATCAATTTTGAAGCACTTAAAGGAGGGGAAAGTGATCAGGAACAGTCAGCATGGATTCACCAAGGGCAAGTCATGCCTGACTAACCTAATTGCCTTCTATGACGAGATAACCGGCTCTGTGGATGAGGGGAAAGCAGTGGATGTGCTATTTCTGGACTTTAGCAAAGCTTTTGATACAGTCTCCCACAGTATTCTTGCCAGCAAGTTAAAGAAGTATGGGCTGGATGAATGGACGGTAAGGT
Organism: Mauremys mutica; assembly: GCF_020497125.1. Lineage (NCBI taxonomy): Eukaryota > Metazoa > Chordata > Testudines > Geoemydidae > Mauremys > Mauremys mutica. The sequence continues at coordinate 14,095,079 of NC_059088.1, forward strand.
GGATAGAAAACTGGCTAGATGGTCGGGCTCAATGGGTAGTGATCAATGGTTCCATGTCTAGTTGGCAGCCGGTATCAAGTGGAGTGCCCCAAGCAGGGGCGGCTCTACAAATCACGCTGCCCCAAGCAGCGCGGAGCGGAGCGCTGCGCCGCCCTTCCCCGGTCCCGCGGCGGCTCTCCTCTTCCCGCGGCTCCGGTTGAGCTCCCACCGTCATGCCTGCGGCAGGTCCACCGGAGCCCGGGACCAGCGGACCTGCCGCAGTCATGCCTGCGGGAGCTCAACCGGAGCCGCGGGAAGACGGGACCCGCCGCAGTCATGCCTGCGGCAGGTCTGCTTGTTCCGGGCTCCGGTGGACCTGCCGCAGGCATGACGGCGGGAGCTCAACCGGAGCCAAATGCCGCCCCCCCGGGAAACGGCCGCCCCAAGCGCCTGCTTGGTGCGCTGGGGTCTAGAGCCGCCCCTGGCCCCAAGGGTCGGTGCTGGGGCCGGTTTTATTCAATATCTTCATTAACGATCTGGAGGATGGTGTGGACTGCACCCTTAGCAAGTTTGCAGATGACACTAAACTGGGAGGAGTGGTTGATATGCTGGAGGGTAGGGATAGGATACAGAGGGACCTAGACAAATTAGAGGATTGGGCCAAAAGAAATATGATGAGGTTCAACAAGGACAAGTGCAGAGTCCTGCACTTAGGATGGAAGAATCCCATGCACTGCTACAGACTAGGGACCGAATGGCTGGGCAGCAGTTCTGCAGAAAAGGACCAAGGGGTTACGGTGGACGAAAAGCTGAATATGAGTCAACAGTGTGCCCTTGTTGCCAAGAAGGCTAATGGCATTTTGGGTTGTATAAGTAGGGGCATTTCCAGCAGATCAAGGGATGTGATCATTCCCCTCTACTCAGCACTGGTGATGCCTCATTTGGAGTACTGTGTCCAGTTTTGGGCCCCACACTACAAGAAGGATGTGGATAAATTGGAGAGAGTCCAGCGGAGGGCAACAAAAATGATTAGGGGGCTGGAACACATGACTTATGAGGAGAGGCTGAGGGAACTGGGATTGTTTAGTCTGCTGAAGAGAAGAATGAGGGGGGATTTGATAGCTGCTTTCAACTACCTGAAAGGGGGTTCCAAAGAGGATGGATCTAGACTGTTCTCAGTGGTAGAAGATGACAGAACAAGGAGTAATGGTCTCAAGTTGCAGAGGAGGAGGTTTAGGCTGGACATTAGGAAAAACTTTTTCACTAGTAGGGTGGTGAAGAACTGGAATGGGTTACCTAGGGAGGTGGTGGAATCTCCTTCCTTAGAGGTTTTTAAGGTCAGGCTTGACAAAGCCCTGGCTGGGATTATTTAGTTGGGTTTGTTCCTGCTTTGAGCAGGGGGTTGGACTAGATGACCTCCTGAGGTCCCTTCCAACCCTGATATTCTATGAAGCTAATGATTGTTAATGAACCTTATGGCAACAGTTGGAAAGAAAGGAAGCCAGAAGCAGTGATGAATGTGTATAAGGATAAGCAGGAAAAGAGGGAAAACACGGTGGGCTTAGAACTTTGACTAGGCTTTTAGGCCTAAACTTTGGATAAGTTTGTTTTCAGGCTGTGTTGAACTTTGGTTCAACTTGTTTCTGTGTATAGGGGAAAAGAGGAGGGGACAAAGTGATGAAAGAGTGATAGAAAGTTGCTTCTGTGTGTCAAGAGGTAAAAGGAGTCACAGTGGAAAGTTCCCAAAATGGAACAATGGCTTTTCTGTACAAAGGGCAAAAAGATGTGGTCAGGGCCCCAAAAAGAGGAACTGGAGTTGGATAAAGGGGAACCAGGAGATCTGTTAAATTATAACAGCTGAGCTTGCTTTTGGAACTACAGAAAAGGTGGTAGAACAGTCAAACCACCCCACGGCCCTAGCCGGTTCTTAATCGGTGCCACAAAAATAAGACCGGATCTCTGGGTAGGACTAGGTAACCTATGGACTTTATGGCCCTTAGAACCCCCTCAACTCCAGTCCATCTGAAAGCTTAACCCTGGAGAAATTGTTAGTGACCATGATCATATTTGTTGGGAAGTTAACGGCCAATTAACAACCCTTGCTTCCCAACCTCTTATCCAGGCCAATGATAGCTGCGTTCTTGTTAACTCAATTGCTTTATGGGACATGGGTTTAATCTGCACATGGCCATTGGCACTCATGTTATTTATTTGTCTGGCCCGCAGACGAAACGTGTCAGGTTTTCCTGATGTTCCATATCCTTTTCGATTGGACCGCTTTGGTGTCAGATCGTTTCCATTCCTTAGTGTCCCTCCTACCGAAGATCCAGCAAATATCCCAGTTGCAGGAACAAATCCATATCCTCAAAAACGTGTATTAAACTGAGCTAAATGCCTTTTAGATGGCCTATAAAGTTACAGCCTTTTGTATTAAAGCTAATGTTCCTTGTTCCATTATCAAAACCCTCTAGCCCTCCATACCTCTAGGTACATATTATGGGGCCTTTCAAAAAAAGGGTTGTCATTAAATATTTGTTTTTTTTTGTTATTGTTGCTGTAGAGCTTGTTGTCCCCGCCCTATATTTGCTTTGTATATCCCACTTTACTAAGTGGCCCTTGTTCCCTTAAGGGAATTAAATCCTTGTCTGCCTGAAACCCTGGAAGCACCCTATAAAATGAGCCTACAAGGTCTGAAGTCCAGAACTTAATAAATATTCAAGTCTAAGGAAATTGATGCAAAATGGCATCAAAAGGAGGGAATGATAGGGAAAATATCCCCCCACCCCGCTTATAGGCCCAGACTTTTAAGCGTACCTTAACCCCCCCCCCCCCCCCATTGCTGCTTGGCGTAATTTGTAGGCCTTAACCCCTTGCCCTACTAGCATATATAAGCAATGGGTTTAATACTTCTGCAAAATGTGTTTGTCTGAATAAAGGGCACCAGGAAGTAAAGCAGAAAAGAGGAACCAAGCGGCCCTAAGGTGCCCAGCTGTAATATGCAGAGTCTAGCAAGAGCTTTTGCAGAAGAAACCGCAAGCAGGGGTCCAAAGGCAGGCAGACTACCAACGAAAACTGCCAAAGAACAATAACAGGAAAAACCAAATATGGAAAAGTACTGAGCTTAATTTGCCATTGATAATCCCAAATAAGGGAAATTCAGGCTGTAATAATTTGTGGTTTTAGCCTTTATAAGCTTGATAAAATTTGTAACAGGCTAGAGAAGCTGACCCTTGCATGGGGACATGCTCTCTCCCTGTATGCATACTTGTACTACAATAAAGGAGCCTCAGGGCTGTCTGACCAAAAATCAATGGCGTGGCGAATTTTTCCACGACAAAATCAAGCCTGGCTCCCTTTCTGGAAGTTACTTTTATCAAACACTGCTGGACTAGTAAAGGGATAACCTGAAATTCTCCGGCCTGTGTTATGCGGGAGGTCAGACTAGATGATCTAATGGTCCTTTCTGACCTTGGAATCTATGAATGATGAGCTGAGCAGTGGGAAATGTTGGGGCATTTTATCTCTGTCCCCCCTGAACTCCCACATCAGTGCTGCCCAGGTCCATCCTTCCACTAAATGTGTCTGCACTGACTCTATTTCACTCCCTGCACTGTTCAGGCATTCTCTCCCCCACTTTCCCCCACTCTTCATAAGGGCGAGGGCTTGGATGGGAGAACCAGGCTGTACTGGACAGGCAGAGAGACTCGAGGTGATGGAGGGGAAGGGAAGGAACTAACTTTAATTAATATATAGTGAGTGAATGGGGATACATGTTGGAGACGCTGTGGTGAAAGAGGTGATTTCATGCATATATGGTGGACATGGCCAGTCATTAGAGAGTATTGGAATGTGATTCACAACCAAATATTTCAAATTATTAAATATTTGGCCAAATGATCCTCTGCTAATCCTCATGCAGCTTCCGAACAGACATGATCACACTCAAAGAATGAAGAATCATTCTCTCATCTGCCAGTAGCTGCTGAGTAGGCTATTGAGACCCTCTCACTGGAGAAAGAAAAATAATCCAAAATGAGAGGAATGGTCCAAAACAATATGGGAGGAGGAGTTGTTATGGAAAAATGAATGCACAGATTACTTACCCAGCAAAACAGACAGTGGGCAAATAGATACTTAGAGATTTGGTTACGACGTATTCGTTACTCAGGCAAAGGGCAGTCACGGGCTAACAGCCATCACACTGACCAATATTCTTGAATATTAACATTTGTTAACGAGCACTGGTTTGATAAATATGCGTAAAGTCAGTACTTTCACTCAGTTTAATAAAATCCTCAGAAGCAGCCCATCCTGCATGGCTTAAAGAGGCTCCCTCTGTAATATGGTAACACCATACTAAATAGAGAGATCTGATGACTGTATCACTGGATAATGTTTCTATAAGCAAAGCGATAGGCTCAGCTTTGTAGTGATTCACAAGGATTCTGTTGTTTACATGACAATGATTTCTAAACTTGTTAAAACTTCCTACATAAATAGTCTTTTTTTAAAACGCCCTAAGTGGAGAAAGCGCTAGATCCACACTCCAGCAGGGCTTTCTGAGCTTTCTCAGCAGTTACTGTGTGGCCACGGTCTCTACTTTCCCATGGAGGGGAGATGCAGCCAGATCAGTGTGAGCAACAGGCTGGGTTGAGCCGCAGTGCCAGGGACTGGGTTTGTGGCTTTAGTATCGGACAGTTCAAGTGCCACCCAAGCATCTGCTCTCGGAGTTGAGTGCCAATGTCTGGCCTGCTCCCAGAGTCAGCATCCAAACTCCTGATGTCTCCCCTGGGACACGGCTGGGCAGGGGTCACTGAGCCCCACATGTCAAGCCAGTGGGACATACAAGGCAGGGGAACATGCAGGGCCCAAGCACTTACTGCCAGCTGCTCCTGGTGCTTCTGATCCTCGTCCTTGAAAGATCGCTGCATGAACAGCTGCAGGGCTGCCTTCTCGCAATTCCCATGTATCTCGGACAGCACGGCCACCTCCACCGGGAACACGATCTGTTCCTCCATCTGGGCCACGTAGTAAGCCAGACCCTCCTTGATAGCAGCTTCATTCTCCTTGGTGGCCAGCATGGTCACTGCATTCTCCAGGCAGGGCACCTTCCCGCTGACGATGGTGTCCACGTAGTTCTGGGCTAACATGCCAAATACTGGGGAAGAGCAGAGCAAGAAAGGGGGGCATTAGGAAAATTCACACTGACTCCAGTGATGGCCAGTGCCCTGCTCTGGGATGGCCCTGGGTTCTTCTATTTCTGTTAGCTGAGTAGCTCACACAGGCACATCAATTCCAGGCATAGGAGGCACCATGTAAAAGTCCTGAAGCTGAGACTGGCTGAAATAGAGAGAACCAGACAGTGTTGGGCCCAGGAGGGAGTGCAGGAGGAGATGAAGGTAGAGAGAGAAATGTAGGGGAGGTGCTTCAAAAGCATTAAAGCTGCAGCCAAGAGCCTGAATATGATGCAGAAAGAGACAGTAAACCAGAGAAGAGAGGGGAAGGGCAGTGACATGGTCAGAGAGGCAGGAGAGGAAGCAGATCTTAGAAGCAGCATTTTGGGGCAGCCTGCAGAGGTGGGGGAGAAGGTACACAGCACCAGGTGAGCTGTGAGGGACACATTTTATCAGCGGAGACAGAGGGAGGGGTAGATTTTAGAGAGAATATAGAGACTCATGGCCTGGTGAGAACCAGCAAGTGTGGATGTTGCTGAAAGAGAGGAGATGGCAGTGGGTTGTGGGATTTCAAAAAATCATGTGGGACTGGAAGGAACCCTAAGGGGTCATCAAGTCCAGCCCCCTGTGGTAAGGCAAGGACAAGTAAACCTAGACCATCCCTGACAGATGTTTGTCCAACCTGTTCTTAGAAACCTCATAAGAACATAAGAACGACCAGACTGGGTCAGACCAAAGGTCCATCTAGCCCAGTATCCTGTCTTCCAATAGTGGCCAGTGCCAGGTGCCCCAGAGGGAATGAACAGAACAGGGAATCATCAAGTGATCCATCACCTGCAGTGATGGGGATTCCACAACCTCCCTTGAAAGCCTTTTCCTATTCTCTAACCTAAATCGGCCTTGCTGCAGATTAAGCCAAATACTTCTTGTCCTATCTTCAGTGCACATGGAGAACTACTGATCACCATCCTCTTTGTAACAGGCTTTAACATATTTGATGAAGACTGAGGAGGGACGTGGTGATGATAATCTTTTCTCAAGACTAAACATGCCCAGTTTTATTAATCTTTCCTAATAGGCCAGATTTTGTAAACTTTTTATCATTTTTGTTGCTGTCCTCTGGACTGATATGATTGTTAGTTACTGTACAACACTAGCTGATTTCACTATTATCTCCCCATTTACCACCTCCCGCACAACACCTGTTCTGTTTGCCCATCTCCTTATTGTAACCTGACATAAAAATGTGAGCTCTGTAGTCAGACCCCCGCCCCCAAGAGTAAGTTAGGAGCCTAAATACCTTTGAGGATCTGGGCCTTTCTTCTTTCCTCAACTTAATTAATGCTTTTCTTCTTCACTATAGTTCTAAAGCGCCATCACAGTCTGCATGTGGATTTTAGGGCACTTCCAAAGATCGCTCTTAAATCAGATATTTTGGTCTCAGGGATGGACAACTCTTCCAAAGGAGCCTCTGCAGGCTGCAGACAGAGAGCAGGGGACATGGCCAACAAACAGTCTCTATGATCTGCCAGTGGTAGGGCTCAAGCTTACAGTGCCTCAGGCTCTCAGCGTGGCATCTTGTATCAGTTATGTATTGCAACATCTGTCTGCTTGCAAACCCTCTTGCTTCAACAGCGCTGTTTGCTTCCATTGCTGCACATGCTCATTCACTCTTGTAGGCAAATCAGCTTGGCATGCGCCATCTCAAGTTACTCACTTTACTCTTGGTATAATCCACCCAAAGAGGCAGGAGTGCCCTGCACCAGCTGAGATAAATGCTCAGTGATGAGATTGGTTTGGGGAGGATCAAAGTCATAGGCTGAGCCCCAGATGTGGGCCAAGAGAGTTAGAAGGATGAGATGATTTTGGAAAATGCTGTTTTTATGGGGGCTTTATCTTGGGGAAATTCCTGCTCAAATGACCTGAAATTTGGACCACTGACAGTACCTCCCACTCCCAGAGCAAAGTTCAAGACAATCCAGGTGGATTTTAGAGCACTTAGAGTACTCCACCTTTAAACAGAAACATTCATTGAACCCTAACTGTTGTAGAGCCGGCACTCTGCTATAATGTAGCTATGCTGAGTTACTGGTTGCAGATCTGGCCTATTGAATCCAGTGGAGCTATGTTAATTTACACCAGCTGGCGCTACACTGATTTACATCACCTGGGGATCTGGCCCATTGACTCCAGTAGAGCTACATTGATTTACATCAGCTGCAGATCTAGGCTTGGAAGATTCATATCACCAGAAGAGTTTGTCTGCTTTGAACAATCCTGCCACACCAAGCAATGTCTCTGGGGGTGGTGGTGAATTATCAGCTGAACATGAGCTCCCAGTGTGACTCTGTGGCCAAAAAACAAATGCAATCCTGGGATGCATAAACAGGGGAATCTCGAGTATGAGTAGAGAAGTTGCTTTACTTCTGTATTTTGCAGTGATGCGACTACTGCTGGAAACCTGTGTCCAGTTCTGGTCCACCCCAATTCAAGAACAATGTTGACAAAAGAGTTCAGAAAAGAGCCACAAGAAGATGAAAGGACTGGAAAACCTGCCTTCTGGTGACAGACTCAAGGAGTTCAATCTGTTTAGCTTAACAAAGAAAGGGTTAAAGGGTTACTTGATTACCGTCTTGTTTAATAATGTCAAGTATCAGAGGGGTGGCCGTGTTAGTCTGGATCTGTAAAAGCAGCAAAGAGTCCTGTGGCACCTTATAGACTAACTACCCACGAAAGCTCATGCTCCAATACGTCTGTTAGTCTATAAGGTGCCACCGGACTCTTTCCTTGTTTAATAACGGGCTCTTCAATCTAGCAGAGAAATGTCTAACATGACCCAATGGCTGGAAGTTGATGCTTGACAAATTCAGATTGGAAATAAGGCATAAATTTTTAACAGTGAGAGTAATTAACCACTGGAAAAATTTACCAAAGGTGGTGGTGGATTCTCAAGAGCAAGAGTGGATTTTTTCTGAAAGATCTGCTTTTTGGGGAAGTTCTCTGTCCTGTGCTATAGGTTAGGTCAGACTAGATGATCACAATGGTCACTTCTGGCCTTAGAATCTATGAATCTATATCCTTGAACCAGGAAACCTTCTGCATGAGAGAAATTTGAGCACAGGCCTCAGTCACGACATTAGGAACTAAATGTGAAACTCATCTCTTTTGACCTGGGTTTCCTTTTAAATTGTTTTCACTTGTACATTTTAAACACTTTTATAAATTAATAAAGCTGTTTTCCCTACATGCTGTGAAGAGAAAGACAGATTGTCATTGTTCATTCTATTTCTACTTACTCTCAGTGTTGGTCTACATGGGGAAATTTACCAGCAGAACTATACCATTATAGGAGTGTCCACATGGGGAGTTGTATTGCTATAAGTAGAGTGTTATAATTGTACCTGTACATAGTTCTTCCAGTAAATTTCCCCATGGAGATAAGTCCTCAGACACTCTGGTGATGGGGTCCCTTTAGGGAGATAGAGCATGTATCTTTCTAACTAGCTAATGTCCTATCTACATATATCTGTGGGGACATGCATACATTTCCATGCTGTGTTTCCAGCATCATCCTTAATTTCTTACCTATGGTGACTAGTCCTAAGAAATTTACCTCTCACTTAATTAACCTTGGAAATATCAACGGAAAGCTAATTTGTACAAGCCTAGCCTACACTAAGCTCTTAAAGAGATGGTGATGACATAGTAAAATTGTACCCTGGAAAGTCAAAGAGATGTAAAGTCAACTTCATTTTGTTTCAGCAAAGCACACTGACCTCAGGGGACAACCTGAACAGCTATAGGGCAGTCAGGAAGAATTTTCAAGCTAATTACAAACAAGTATGTAATTAATGGGAATCTAAGAAACAGGGATCCTAAAAACTGCACATCCTCGCCTTCCCTCAACAGTCCTGTCTTGTGAGAGTCAGAGGAATTCCTACTTGGACATTATGGCCTTGGAGCACCATTGCCTGGTCCCTCATACAGCTATTCATACCAGTGCAAAATGAGCGTGGAAAATTGCTGTCATTTCACACTCACGTGCACTGGTGTAGATGAGTGCACAAGGCACAGGGTGATGGTGCATTGGGCCTTGTGAGAGAAGTGACGGTAGGAGAAGAGAAGGTGACTTTGGACCCTCGTTGTGCCAAGGCTATTTCTGAGCTCCCCGGTGTCAGTTTAATTCCCCTGCTCTGCCCTGAGCCTGGCACCTGACACCAGGAAAGCAGGGGTTGGCCAGGCTTCCCAGCAGAGATGGCCAAAGAGCAGGACAGGCAGGAAGGAAGGGGTAGCGGGGATGGGGTTGGCAAAGAGTCCAGCCCTAAGATTCCCCAGTGCCTGAGTGCTGGGATGGTTAGGGAGGCAGAGCTCAGAGGGGCCTGGAGAAGGCCCACTGATGTGACATAAAGGATAAGGTAACTGGGAGGTGTGCTGGAGGTACCAGGGCACATCCAAAGGGGTGAGAGGCTGGGGTAGGTGAGATGAGGGTTGGGAAGGGAACAAAACCCATTGGAGCACTGGGGAGGAGACGGGTTGACTGTGAGGGCCTAGGGAAAACACCAGGACACATTGGAGAATTTTTAAGTCCCTGGCTGATGCAATATGGCTTATGGGGAAGGGGAACATGCCCTATAGAGTGACAGCCCTATAGAAATTCAGGAACTGGATTATTTTATATGATGATGTCTCAAAATCTGTAACACTTTGGTGGCAGATAAGGGTTTCTATCTGTCCAGGAAAACTAAGGAAAGTAAGTCCATCATTAACACAGGACTCAACGCTGCTCACTAGTAGAATCCACTGTCCAAGCTTTCTGTTTTCTGACAAGTCTGGGAGTCTCCTTCTGCAAGATCTGCCTAGGGAGTCAGGCTGGAGGCAGGAATGATGAGGTGAAATTCTCCAGCCTGTGCTATGCAGGAGCTCCAACCAGATGGTCGCAATAGAGTGGTCTCTGGTGGCCTTATAATCTGAGTTTTATGAGTTATTAGAGGGAGGGGCAGCTGGCAGGGGGCCAGTAAGGGGACTGGTTTACATGGAAGGTGAGGAATGGCCAGTGGGCAGCTGAGAAGGGGGGTGGGGAACAGACCAGGGAAAGCTGGGGAGAGAGAGGCAGGGCAGTTCCCAGGGGGAGAGGGAGGAAGGGAGAGAAGGGGCAGCTGGTGAATGGTGAGAAAGGGACTGAAATTTGTTATGATCTTGTTTCTTTGGGCTCCCCCATCTGTCTGTCTGTCTATCACCTGTTTCTCTTGTCTTATAGTTAGGCTTGGTCTGTACTAAAGCTTATTTCTGTATAATTTACATTGCTCATGGGGTGTGAATAATCCACACCCCTGTGTGATGTAAGTTACACTGACCTAAGCGCGAAGGTGGAGTTGTTATGCTGACAGAAGCGCGCTCTCCCGTCGGCTTAGAGCATCTTCACCAGACTCACTACACATCGGTGCAGCTGCACCACTGTAGACAATCCCTGAGACTGGAAGCTCTTTGGGGCAGGGACTATCTTTTTGTTCTGTGTTTGCACAGTGCCTATCAGAGTGGGGTCTTGGTCCGTGACTAGGGCTCCTGAGCACTACAGCAATACAAATAAACAATAAATAAGTAAATGAATAAAATATGACTACTACTGAGACCCAATGGAGGGGGCAGGAATGGGGTGCAGACAGGGCCAGGGTACATAAGATATAAAATTCCCCGTTTCGTTAGGAAACTAGAAGTTACATTCTATCCCCAAGTGAATCAGTGGAGGCTGAGGACATGTTCTTCCTTTTCTTATTCTTGCGTAGTGGGGACAGCATGACTGTACAGACAATTACATTGATTTGTTATTCTCCTGCCCATGACGTACTTCGCCCGTTAATGTGGTGCCCTCCTTTCAGCATCTTCACCTTCGACTCCCGGAGAACGTACTGGCAGAATTTGTCGAGCTGTTCCAGGAACTCGGGCTGTAGGGCGCTGTCGGGGAGCGACTCCAGCTGCTTCATGTCCCTTTCGCTGGCTGGCCTGATAAACACGAAGCACTTGCGTGTGGGGAAGTAATCACGGATGCACTGACGTGGGAGGTTGTACTCCATCACCTCCCTTTTCCGGCCTGCACCAAGGGGAAACAGAGTACACAGCAATGCAGAGGAGAGAGAGAGAGAGAGAGAGAGAGAGAATAGTGAATTTGAACAGTCTGGAATAGGATGGTTTTGTCTCCAGCAGCTTGTCTCCCAGTAGAGCATCAATTCACCTGTCCTAGCTACTGCTGGCTTATCACCATGCAAAGGCAGGTCTATGCACATTCTGCTATGTGCTCACAACCCAGTTCCTTCAGTTTCCATCTTCCCAAATGAATACTTTCAAAGCAGGAATGACATTTAAAAACAAGAGTAGATAGTGTGACAGGGTAGCTGCCCCTAAGGGTGCTAGTGCCTAGTGGTCAGTCCACCCCACCACCTGGCAAGGCCCTGTATGGATTTGAAAGGCCCAATAATGATACACAAGGACCTGAGGAGGGACAGGGATAGCAAGGAAGCGGTCCCAGGAATAAGCAGTGGCTGGGAGAAAGACATGCACTGTCTCTTTAAAGCCCAGGACCAGAAGCCTGTTGGGGGGGGGCGGTTTTCCCTTCTTCCCCAACCAATTGGGGGATGAACTGGGAGAAAGGGGCCTGCATAAAGGCTGCCTCCTCCCTCACCCAGACTCAAGTGGCCAAGATAGGGGAAAATATGCCATTTTGGGCTCACATTTATGAAACTTGGGGTACGTCCATACTACCTGCCGGATCGGCGGGTAGCAATCGATTTCTCGGAGTTCGATATATCGCGTCTCATCTAGACGCGATATATCGAACTCCTAACATGCTCCCATCAACTCCGGAACTCCACCACTGAGAACGGCGGTGGCGGAGTCAACGGGGGAACCGCGGACGTCGATCCCGCGCTGTGAGGACGGGTAAGTAATTCGAACTAAGGTACTTCGACTTCAGCTACGCTATTTGCGTAGCTGAAGTTGCATACCTTAGATCGAACACCCCCCCCCAGTGTAGACCAGGCCTTAGTTGGTTTTTTAACCCATTTGTGACCCGAAGGATTTTCTTCTTAACTCTACAGGCTGGTGGTGCTTTTTCTCTGGGGTGTTTTTTTCCTTTGACCATGCTTCACCCCCTGCCTAGCACGACTGTGATGAACTAGCCCCTGCTACTGGTCTCTAAGCATGCACCCAAGCTGCTTCCTAACTCTATCCCCTTACCTGCATGCCACTCACGCTGGTGGCTCATATTCAATATGTGATCCCCTATAACCCCCTATATTTGTGCATTTGATTTTTCCTTCCCAAGTGCAGTACTTTGCTCTTGTCTTTATTGAAATTCATCTTCTTGATTTCAGACCAATTCTCCTATTTATTATAGATTCATAAATTCCAAGGCCCAAAGGGACCATTGTGATCATCTTGTCTGACCTCCCTCATAATACAGGCCAAAGAACTGACCTAAAACAATTCCTTGAGCAGATATTTTAGACAAACCTTCAATCTTGATTTTAAAATGGTCAGTGATGGAGAATCCACCATGATCCTTGATAAATTGTTCCAGTGGTTCATTACTCTCACTGTTAAAAATGTACACCTTATTTTCAGTCTCAATTTGTCAAGCTTCAACTTCCAGCCACTGGATTGTGTTAGACCTTTCTCTGCTAGATTGAAAAGCTCATTATGAAATAAGACTGTGATCAAGCCACCTATTAACCTTCTCTTTGTTAAGCTAAGTAGATTGAGCTCCGTGTAAGGCCGTTTTTCTAACCTTTAATTATCCTCATGGCTCTTCTCTGACCCCTGTCCAATTTATCAACATGGTTCTTGAGTTGGTGGCACCAGAACCGGACACAGGATTCCAGCAGTGGTCACATCAGTGCCAAATCCAGCAGTAAAACAACCTCTGTACTCCACAGCATCACACTGGGAGCTTATGTTCAGCTGATTACCCACTATGACCCCCAAGTCCTGTTCAGAGTCACTGCTTCCCAGGAGAGAGTCCCCCATCATTTAAGTATGGCCTATATTCTTTGTTCCTAGATGTATACATTTACCTGTATTAAAACATATGTTGTTTGTTAACACCAAGTTGACAAAGTGATCCAGATCACTCTGCATCGGAGACCTGTCCCCTTCATTATGTACCACTCCCTGAATTTTTGTGTTATCTGAAAACATTAACAGAGGGGATTTTATGTTTTCTTCTAGGTCATTGATAAAAATATTAGATAGTATAAGGCCAAGAACTGAACCATGCAGGATCCCACTGGAAACACAACCACTCGATGACGATTCTCCATTTGCAGGCACATTTTGAGATCTATCAGTTAGCCAGCTTTTAATCCATTTAATGTGTTACATGTCAATGTTATATATTTCTAGTTTTTTAATTAAACTGTCATGTAGTATCAAGTAATATGCTGTATATAAGTCTAAGTATATTACATCAATCAGCCTTGTAAGCTCATAAACCCCCCCATCAAGTTAGTTCCACAGGACCTATTTTCCATAAAGCTATGCTGATTGGGATTAACTATATTATCCTCCTTTAATTCTTTATTAACTGAGTCCTGCACTAGCTGCTCCATTATCTTGCCCAGGATCAGTGTTAGGCTTAGAGGCCTATAATTATGTGGGTTATCCCATTTAACCTTTTTTAATATTGGCACAATATTAGCGTGAGTTTAGATGAGACTCAATACACATGCAGTCCATTTATTGCATTGAAATAATTTTCTTTGATGCTTTCTCCAACTATTAAATAAAGTATTTTATTTTAAGGAGGCTGTTGGTCACTGCCACTGAGGAGGGACTCCCAAAGGGAAGAAACACAGGTGCCAAAACCCATTGGCCCTGCAGGGTTGTGATATTCCCCAGGGAACAATCTGGACTGGTGATCTGCTGCGTCCCCTCAGCTTGATAGCCTGGAGTGCCTTTTACACTCCTTTGCTGTGTAAGCCACCACTTCTGGTCCTGCTCACACACAGCCCCTAGCATGTAAAATCACTTCCAGCTGAATTATAGGAATGCTTCTAGCAAGCCACTCCTGAATTACCCTGCAGAGTGACACCTGCCAATTCCCAGTCTAAGCCTTGTCCTTCAGAAATATGCATCTTGTATTGCTCAGTACCCTCCTGGACAATACAAGCTCATGGGAAGTCCATCATCTCATCAAAGGAAAATGATATGCACAGACTTGTTATCCCAAGTGAAGGTTTCCAAACACTTCAATCCAAACACACATCAGTTTAGATAGAACAATAAAACAAGTGTATTAACTACAGAAAGCAAGATTAAGTGATTAGAAGTAGTAAGGCATAAAAGTAAGAATTGGCTACAAAGAAAATAAAAAGATAAAAACACAAGCTAATACCTAACTTAACAAGCTAAATGAACTTAAAAGCAAAAAGGTTTTTCTTACCAAAAGCTTACAGCAGGCTGTACTGGCTGGAAAGCCTCCCAGTCAGAACCCCTTCCCCAGTTCAATTGTTTCTTTTTGTCTTTCAAGTTGTGACGTTATATGAGTAAAATATGACCATGTATATCATTGTTCCTACCACAGTTATACAATTGCAACAAATCTTGCACAAAGTATGTAAAATGTCAATGGAAAAGTTACGATTTGTTGACTATGATTATCCTGTTTGTATGTGTATATTTTTGTATCTGAAGTTATGTTATTTCAAACACCCACAAGGTAGTTAGTTTATATCCAGTCTGGCCAGCACATTGTGAATGGAGTATCCAAGTTGTTGGCCCACTGAAGGACATTTAGCTCACACAATAGACCACAGAAGAGGCTTATTCCTGAGGACATTTTAGCAGAATATGGGTAATTTGGGTAATGGCTCCTGCTATGACTCATTGAAGCATGCAAAGGCATGTGACTTGCTCATGTGACCCTGGACTCCATATTGGGCTTGTACTTTCCCAGAAACTCAGACTGAGAACTTACCCTCCACATGGGACAAAGTATAAAAGCCCCCAGAAGTCTCTCCATTTTGCCTCTTTCCGGCTCTGATCTCTGGACTATGGACTTACACTAAAAAGAGAATTCTAACTAATGGACTGACGACCTTGCAATCTTTTTGATGTTGTCAGAGACATTACAAACCAGCAGTTTATTCCATCACTGCTTCACTCCAGCACTGATACAAGAATTCTGCAATTTTTGTATGTATTTGATGTCCTTAACTGTTTTAACTCTCTCCTCTTTCTTTTCTCCTGTAAATAAACGTTTAGATAATAAATGCTAAAGGATTGTCAACAGTGTGATTACTGGGTAAGTTCTCAGTTATATATTAAACTGGCTCTGTGGCTTATCTCTTGGGATCAGAAGAATCCTTTGTTGGATGTAATGGGTTTTCAGTCACCACTCATCATAAACTCTAGTGTTTGAGTGGTGAAATAAGGGATGAAATGCCAAAGAAGACAGCATTTCTGACTTCTTGTTTGCCAGTGTGGTGAGACAGAAGTTTACTTTTGTTATTGTTTTGGTATATTTTATGGAAGAATAACCACCAGTTTGGGGTGGGTCTGCCCCATTTCTCAGCAGTTTGTCCTGAATCTGGTATCTTTAGCTGTGACCTACTGAGGCATGGTGACACAAGTGTTGTAGCTGCTGTGAGTAGAGATGGGGAAAATAGGTGATTTGGAGGCCTCTGTTTCTCATTCTTATATCATTTTCCCCTCTTTGAAGATTACCTCCAGCTGGGATTCAGGCACCAGGCAGCCTGTTTACATGGAAACCTCCCCACTGTGTCTTTGCCAATATGTAATACTCTTGCTCACATCCTTCTTCCTGCCAAATAATGGCCACTTAACTAGGTAATAGCCCACTTGACTTTGTTGACATATGGCTTGGGTGTTTGAATCATGTTACAGCAATGTGATAGAATAGAATCTTATAACTACATACAATGGTGATACACATATTTTATCAGGACAATAATGTTCAGCAGATTATGATTTTTTCAAATGATATGTCACAAGATATACTTTGTACAGCATTTATCATAGTCTTGTAAAAAGGATGAACCTAAGGGTATAGCCTGTCACAAGTGTAATCAGCAGTTGGCGTAGATGGGGTGTTGTACCCAGGTATCTGAGAAGGATCACGAGACTCCACCCTGAGACAGGAAAGGGCAAAAAGCCAAACACCTGAGTGTGCACACTCAGAGAGACCAGACATGGGATCAAGGTGCAGTCAGGCCTGTAACTGTGAGAGAGAGTGACCAAGAATGTGAGGGGGCATGGATGTCTCACTGGGGAGGAAAGGGGCATATGTGAAAGGGCAGGGCACGGGGATGTAGCAGGGGGGAAGTGGGAATGCGTGGGGCATGGGGAAGCATCCGTATCTCCACAACTGATTCCCTTGTCACCCTTTCCCCTCCTGTGCTTTGGGCTAAACTTGCCCAGCAGGAGTTTGGCTCTGATGAACCTCATCTGGCCCATCAAAGGGGACTTCCCTCTGTAGAAGCACAGAAGCCAGAATGTGGCCTATAACCTTTAAGGCATCAGTGTCAGGTGAGGCCAGGTTATCTACCAATGAGAACTCTTGATACAAGTATGCAGTCTCCCTCACTCCACTGGCTCATTTCAACCAACAGAATTGCAACTTGGTAATCATTCAAGGAGGAAGGGAAGGGATGTGATTGGTTAAAATACATTTGGTGTCACAAGATCCCCTCAGCTATTGATTTGACCCTGTCTGTTAATACACAAAAACTTCACTGTGAAGCCATTAGTGCTGCTACACACAAACAACACTCCTGACTCAAATTCACACACACATACAAAGTAAAGCCACACAGTAGTGTGTCACCTCTGGTCCCAAGCACACGCTTCCTCATTGACACAGTAACTGCACATCCCAGACCAGGCACCACAACCTTAATTCTGCCCCCTTCTGCACACAGCTCTTTGCCAGATAACCAAACACTGCACCAGACAGTCCCAGGTGCCAGCACTAGGGGGGATAGTCTGGTAAAGGAGTGTGAGCAGAAGGGTTGTTGAAAGGGGAAATGGAAGACTGGCTTCCTTGGGGAGCAGAGTTCAGAAAACGGAGCGACGTCAATCAAACTTCTATGTGCCTGGCCCCCATCCATCAACCAGTCAGCTTGTGTGAACTCCACCTCCATCAACCAGGTTTGTATGCACAGCATGCATGCTTTCAGTAACCCTCAATCAAACATTTTGTTTAAAAAGTGCACTGCCTTTTGCACCAGATCTGGTCAGGAGCCACTTCTCTACCAAGTTTAGTGTAGCTAGATCAGTGGTTCTCAACCTATTTACCATTATGGGCCACATCCATTGCTAACTGTATGGCCCTGAGGATGTCACATGAGACTGAGCTCTGTGCTGACTGGGCGCAGATTGAGAACCACTGGCCCAAAGTCACTTAAAAACAAGCCCCAAAGTAGCCCAATCGATTTATTGAAATAAAGGGTCTGGAAATGGCCAGCAGGGGACGGGCAGGCGGTTGCTGTCAGCTTCAGGCAGCCCAGGGCACGCTGAAGCCTGGAGCATGCTCATTCCCCGCTCCGCCTCTCCAGAGGTGACACATAGCTATGGCTAGTGGTGGGGGGTACATGCTCCCACCATTTCTCTCAACGCCTCTGGCACAGATGCCCAGAAATGAGGAGGCAGCGCGCCCCCTGGGGGTGGCAATCTCAGTCATCCCCTTCTCTTCCCCCTCCCACATCCAGTCCCCCCTGCTCTCCCCACCCCATCCCCTTTCTTCTCCACACTGTCCCCTACCCCAGTCCCCATCCCCTTCTCTTCCCCCTGCCCTGTCCCTCCCTCTTCCTTCCCCACTGCCTCTTCCCCCGACCCTCTTGCCCTGCCCCCCCCCATTGGCACTCACCAGTTGTACAGAAATAGGACCCAGCACACACAGAAGACAAGGACCACGGGCACTAGGATGCAGGAGGCAGTGTCCTGTCAGCATCAGCTGGGGAGAGAGACTGAGCGAGCCGCCTCCTTCCCCACCAGGCTGAGCAGAGCAAGCCCTGCTCAGTGCTTGGAGAAATCGGGGGTGGGGATGCTGTGGGGGTCCAATGCCCCCCCTCCCCAAACTACACCCACAGCTGGCAGAGGTGGATGACCGTGTCTCCCCCTGCGCGTGGTAACCTGGCAATGTGTTCCTGCTGTGTGGGGAGACAGGACAGAGGAAGCAGCATGCTGCTGGCAGACTGCAGACTGAGTTCCTTCCCCGCCACAGGGCGCTGCAGACTGAGAACCACTGAGCTAGATACCGTGTTTTAAAGAGAGATTGATAAACAAATAAAGCTGGCTTCCAAGGAAATAGTTCAGCCAGAGTTCAAACTCAAAGGTTTTCTGTTAAAATTCATAATGAGAAACCAAACAAAAAGTGCACTAACAACTCAAAGTATAAAAACTAAGCCTGTGTGAAATCTCACACTGATTGTCAGCATTGTTATTTGTTATTCGTGTTACTGTATCGCCTAGAAACCCCAGTCATGGATCAGGACCCCATGGTGTCAGGTCCTGTACAAACACAGAACTTGATGGTCCCTGCTCCAGAGATTTTACAGTGTGAGTATAAGACAAGAGACAGGCAGATAGAAAGAGGAAGGAGCACAAGAAAACAAGGGAACAACGTCATTCAGTATTATCAGCAGTGGTTTCTGCACACCAGCTGCCTAACCATTGTCAAGTTTGTATGGAGGCTAATGAGGTACCTTTGCGTGTGTTTACAGGGAGTGCCTTCCAAGCGCGAGGGGCAGCACAGGACAATAATTCATAAAGATCAATTGAAACAAATGCTATTTTGTTCAGCACCAAGGGGCTGGTTTCAAAATGTAAGAAGTGGCTGACAGAGGCTGGCATCACAGGCTGACTGGAGGCAGGGGTCAAGTGCTTGATGACAGATTGTGGACAGGCTGTGAAGGGCCTTGAAAGTGAAGACAAGCAGCTTATGTTTGAAGTGACAGAAGGGGGAGTCACTGGAGGGACTCAAAGAGAAAGGTCAGATGGTCAAAGTGACAAATTAGGAAAATGATCTTTGCAGCAGCATTCCGAATAGATCTGAGTGGGACAATGTTACATTTGTCAAGGCCAGAGAAAAGGATGTTGCAGTAATTGAGATGTGAGATGAAGAAAGCCTGGGCTATGTGGATAGATAGGAAAGATTGAGAAGGGAACCTGGCTCTGGGGAAAGGAAATTCTTCCCCACCCAGGGGTCCCTCATCAGCCAGCAGCTCTGCAGAGCTAAGACTCACTCTGCTAGGCCCAAGCAGTCTCCATTTTCCAGCAGAGACATCAACTCTAAGCCACCAGGAGCTAGGGTGACCAGATGTCCTGATTTTATCGGGACTGTCCCGATACTTACTTATTTGTTCTGCATCCCGACCAATGTTTGGTCAGGACCCGGAATTGTCCCGATATTTTGCCCTCTGGCGCACAGGCAGAGGGGGCTCACGCCACCCCCCGCCCCGGCCCCGCCCTGACTCCGCCCCTTCCCTGCCCCATTGGTTCCCTCCCCAAATTCCCACCCCCAAGCCCTGCCCCCTCACTGCCCCATTGGATCCCTCCCCAAATCCTTGCCCTAGCCCCGCCTCTTCCCCAAGCATGCTGCATTCCTCCTCTTCCCCCCTCCCTCCCAGGCTTGCGCTAATCAGCTGTTTAGCAGTGCAAGCGCTGGAGGGAGGGGAGAGAAACAGGACACAGCAGGAGGCGGAGCGGAGGTGAGCTGGTGTGGGGGGGGGGGCGTGAAGCTGCGGGTAGGTGCTCAGACCCCACCAATTTTTCTTATGCTCCACCGGCTCTTTGAGTCCTTTTTTATTTTTGCTTTGCCGGCATCCCCTCCCCGGCATCCCGATATTTCACATCTCTCATCAGGTCACCCTACCAGGAGCCTCCATAATAATCAGAACAAAAAAACCTTAGTGACTTAGCTCAAGAACAACCTAGTTTCTTCACTAACATCATACGTGTAGGTGGGCTTGGATAATTAGATTTTTATCAGTAAATGTCAATTTCACCATACACAGAAACTGATTAATAATCAAAATTTACAAATAGGCAAACTAAGAAAAATGTGCTTGAGAACTTATTAGAGCTTGATTAAAGGCTATTCACTTTGTATATTTAAACATATGATGTTGACAATTTGTGTTTTCATGGTAATAAAGCTTTAACTTTTTGAATCTCAACATCTATGATCATTAAATAATTATTGTCTGATCCATCACTGTCTGACTCATGCATAATTTCCCACAGCTGTGAAAATTTAAACAGATTAAATTAAAAATGTTTAAAACTCATAATTTTGCACAACTGTGAAAATTTAAATAGACACAAATTTAAAAAAAATGCTTTGAAGAACCTTTGTTATTCCATTATTGAGAAAGATCATGTAGGAGAAAAAAAGATCTGACACTGAGAGCTAAATTTTTGAAATGGCCCATTTTAAAATTAATTTTAACTCAAACAAATTCATGGATTTACTTTTAAATTCTCAGAAAATTAATTCAGTAGTAAGTGCTGTGATTCTAGGGAAGTTCCTATATTTTTCATATATAACATAGAGGTTGGATCCCTGCTTTAACTGCAAACTCAAACTTCAGCATGGAGTTGTGAGCAGCATCCCCATAATAGGTTGGTTACAGTAACATGACAGTAGGTGTCCACAAAGCTGTACTAAAGTAGCACAACAGAGCGCTATGTGGTTATGGAAATCTTTCACTGGGTGCAACTGTAAATCCTTCTACCATATGTGAAAACCTACCATGCAGCCCACTCTTCCTCCATTTCATTGTAAGTGGGTGACCTTGTTTGTCTGTTTGGTTTTTCTTTTAGTTTCCTTAAAGTTTACAAGCGTGGTCTGTTGGGGCTTGTGCGTTTGTTTGGACATGCACTGTTGTTGTAGCCATGTCAGTCGCAGGATATTAGAGAGACAAGGTGGGTGAGGTAATACCTTTTATTGAACCAACTTCAGTTGGTGAGGGCAGGCCTACACTTAAAATGCTGCACCAACCCTGCTGCATTGCTGTAGCACTTCAGTGAATCATAGAATCTCAGGGTTGGAAGGGACCTCAGGAGGTCGTCTAGTCCAACCCCCGCTACCTATGCTGAGAAGAGGGCCTTCTGTCAATGTAGTGGCTTCACAGTGACGTTTTTGTGTATTAACAGAGGCAGTAGCTATGTTGCTGTGAGAAGCCTTCCTATCGACCTAATGCTGTCTACACCAGGGGCCTAGGTTGGTATAACTGCGCCACTCAGGGGTGTGGATTTTTCACAACCATGAGTCATGTAGTTATATTAGGGTGACCATACGTCCCCCATTTGCAGGAGTTATTTCCCAGATGAGGTACTGTGTCCCTGGGCAAACCAAATCCCCAGAAGAGTCCCCGGTTCACAAAACTCATCACCGAATACCCTTACTTTTAATTTCTCGTGTTAGTAATTATGTCTAATGCACAAATGCATTAGAGATGAATATCCTCAGAATGTTTCTATCACTGTTATTATTACTGTTAGCTACAACATAGATGTCACAGCAGTATTGCAATTGCCATAGCTATGACACTGACTGAATGGCATGCGACATAGAACACATGCAAGATTTGGTGTAAAGTGAAAATGGCATTGTCAAAAATGCATAAATGCTGCTTTAATAAGCAGCTTCAAATGGATTTTCCATATTTACAACCAACTGGAAAGAAACATCTGTATTATGTTCAAAGGCCAGTCAGTATTTTCCATTTGAAGTGGAGGCAAGACATCTATAAAAGAACACAGAGTTATCACTAAACATAAAGCTGCACTTACAGCAAGTGCTAGTTCAAGTTCTGCTACTGATTTTTCCCACAAAGTTGAGCCAAGACATAAGAACAACCATATTAAGTCAGAGCAAAGGTCCATCTAGCCCAGTATCCTGTCTACCGACAGGGGCCAATACCAGGTGTCCCAGAGGGAGTGAACCTAACAGGCAATGATCAAGTGATCTCTCTCCTGCCATCCATCTCCACCCTCTGACAAACAGAGGCTAGGGACACCATTCTTACCCATCCTGGCTAATAACCATTAACGGACTAAACCTCCATGAATTTATCCAGTTCACTTTTAAACCCTGTTATAGTCCTAGCCTTCACAACCTCCTCAGGCAAGGAGTTCCACAGTTTGACTGTGTACTGCGTGAAGAAGAACTTCCTTTTATTTGTTTTAAACCTGCTGCTCATTAATTTCATTTGGTGTCCTCTAGTTCTTATATTATGGGAGCAAGTAAATCACTTTTCCTTATTCACTTTCTCTACACCACTCATGATTTTATATGCCTCTATCATATCCCCACTTAATCTCCTCTTTTCCAAGCTGAAAAGTCCTAGTGTCTTTAATTTCTCCTCATATGAGACCTTCTCCAAACCCCTAAACATTTTAGTTGCCAGAGTGAGCATGACCTACCAAGAAGGGATATATGCACATCATACTGTTAGATATAATCACAGTTTCAGGTCAATGGACTGTACTTTCAATTTAAATAAAAAATTCAGCAATCCAAAATTCTCATGTTCATGGACAAAGTGTGAAGCAATTGTTGCAAATGTTTTTGCTCCATGGGCAAATGATGAACTAATTGATGACCAGAAAGACAATGAATACATGGCACTGCCTGCTGATGCATTGAATAACAGACATGTAAAATTGCTTCCTGTATTGGTTTGTTATTTTAAGCTTTATGAAGGCAGTTCGTGTGTGCAAACTAAACGTGTGTATTTTGTCAAACTTAAGGGAGAGATGTCCAAACTTACTGCAGCTGAGATAATTAACGTTATTAATAAGCGTGGAATCAAAAATAAGGTTGAAGCATTCTCAGCAGAAAAAACAAAAACAAATATTGGTGGGCTATACAGTTATGGAAGAGAAAATTGCACACCAAAGTAAAAACAAGCTTAAAAAGGGAAGTGATAGCTCTGGATGCCCTACTCACATGATGCACAACTCTGCCCAAACTGTAAGGGATATAATCTCAGTAGACCAGTGTTTCCCAATCTTTTCCAGTCTCCACTCTTACTTCAATAAAAAGATTGTGTGTCACACCCCTGCCACATACTTAAATTATTATAACAAAACTTACTTTTAATGAGAAATTTGAGCTTGTCTTGAGATACAGAATCATAGGTGCTGACTCCATGGGTGCTCCAGGGCTGGAGCATCCACATAAAAAGATGGGTGCTCAGCACCCACCAGCAGCCCCCTCATCAGTGCCTCCTGCCCACCAGTGGCTCGCCAATCAGCACCTCACCCTCCCCACAGTGCCTCCTTGCACTCTGGTGATCAGCTGTTCATCAGCGTGCAGGAGGTGCTGGGAGGGATGGGGGGAGGAGCGAGGGTGGGCTGCGCTCATGGGAGGGGGCAGAATGGGAATGTGAAGAGGCGGGGTGGGGGCGGGACAGGGGTGGGGCCTTGAGGAAGGGATGGATTGGGGATGAGGCCTGGGGCATAGCCAGAAGGAGCACTCCATGGCACATTAGAAAGTCGGCACCTGTGTTCTGGCCAGAAATATTGACAGTGCAACTCGGTGTTCTTGCTCCACCAATATCAGATGCCACTGTCAATCAGAATGAATCCAAAGATATGTTGCCAAACTTAATTTTAAAAGAGTGGTCCATCCTTAATTCGGCAAGATGCTCTTGAGTCATTATTGTAGAATTCTTAGCATTTCCTGTTGCAGGGGAAATCCAGGAATCCCAGACTTGGTCAAAATCTTCTATATAAGTTGAAGGAAAATATGAGCTGAATTTTTCCAGATTTCAAAATACTCCCCATAGGATCTGCCATGTTTTCCAGGGGAAACATCTCTATTGTGCCTTTTGTTACTTTTTTTCACATCATAGTGCTAACTTAGGTCTAAGCCCATGCAGTTTATCCACGCAGGAGAAAAGAGTCTCATTTCTACCTTGCGTTTTCCTGTTCACTTCATTGAGGCAGTGGAATGTATCAGTCAGGGAGGGAAGTTTTGCACACCATGCCATATCAGCGATTAAGTCCACATATGCGGATTCCTCCAAAGTTAAGAACATTTTTAACTCCTCTCTCAGCTCATATAAACATGGGAGACGTTTTCCATGGGAAAGCCAGTATATTTATGTATGCAAAAGTAAATTCTGGTGTTCTGCTCCAATTTCCTCGCACAACAATGAGAAAAAGCAACATTTTAACGATCATGATTTTATTAAGTTCACCATCTTTACTGCTTCATCTAATACCAAGGAAAGTTCTTCTGGTAATGTTTTGGCCATGAGAGCTTCACAGTGCAGGAAACAGTGGGTCACCAGCACATCTGGGTTTTGTACTTTGACCTTGCCCCTTCATTTTGCTGGTCATAGAGGCTGTGCCATCTGTGCAAACACTCATACAATTTTTCCATTGCAATTCTCCCTCCCTAAGGTAGGCCATTGTCACCCTGAAAATTTCCTCTCCAGTCGTATGACCTGGCATTTGTCTGCAAAATATATTTTTTTCTTTTATACTATCCCCATCAACATACCTGACATCAGCCAAGAGTTGAGCATAACTACAGTAACTCCTCACTTAAAGTCATCCTGGTTAATGTTGTTTCACTGTTATGTTGCTGATTAATTATGGAACATGCTTGTTTAAAGTTGTGCAATGCTCCCTTCTAATGTCATTTGGCAGCTACTTGCTTTGTCTACTGCTTGCAGGAAGAGCAGCCCATTGCAGCTAGCTGGTGGGGGCTTGGAACCAGGGTAGACCGGCAGCTCCCCCTATCCGCTCCCCGCTCCCCTAAGTGCCCTGTGCTGCACCACCCAGCAGGCTAGCAATTGCAGCTGTCCCTCTGTGCAGCACTGCCATGTGCTGTTCCTGCCCTCTGCCTTGGAGCTGCTCCCCGAGACTCCTGCTTGCTGTTTGTGTGTGTGGGGGGGGATAGAGGGGAAGGAAGAGGGGGGCTGTCAGGGTGTCCCCCTCCCCCCTGCTCCTGCACCCTGCTTACCCCATCTTCCATAGAGCAGGGGGGACACACCAGGGCTCAGGACGGAGGGACGGAGGGAGCTTGCAGTAGCTGGTCTCAGCAAGCTGATCTAATTAACAAGGCAGTGTACTTAAAGGGGAAATGCACATATTTCTCTCTCACACATACCCCCTCCCTCCATTCCTGCTGCCTTGTAGAGTGAGAGAGTTAACCCTTGAGGACTCAGCCAATTGCTAGTTCATCATTTAGCAGTAAGGGAAATATCCCACCCTCTGACTCCTCCATCTCAACAAAGCTTCACAATCATCATCACTGTGTACAAGTATTCAATTGTTTGTTTAAAACTTATAATGTGTGTGTGTGTATATATAGTCTTTTGGCTGGTGAAAAAAATTTTTTCCCTGGAACCTAACATTTACATTAATTCTTATGGGGAAATTGGATTGGCTTAACCTCATTTCGCTTAAAGTCGCTTTTTTCAGGAAAATAACTACAACATTAAGTGAGATGTTACTGTACTGAGATCTGGTGATTTTTCAGGGTGCAGTGCCAATCTTCTGCTTGATTTTTTTCTTGGAGCACAGTCTCAATGTCAGCTGATGCCATCAATGCGGTGACTTATATTATCTAAAAAGAGAACTTTTGCAATTTAATTGACTGCATTTGCACTTAACATTACTCTCACCATTTTCTTTGCATGCTGGTAAAATTAATGTTTCTGTGACTGTATATGACTTTTTCACTGTCGCTACAAGATCAGCACCAAGTAGCTTGCTTCCAGTGGTTTATCAGAAACTGTTACACAGCCTTTCATCATTTGCACTTGTTTTTCATTTTGATCTTTCAAATGCTCAAAAAATATTTGCCCTTGTTGGGAAGGTATAGATGTTTCCTTGTGAGGTGTTGTTTTAACTTACTTGGCATCATTGCATGGTTTGAGAGTTTCTCCCCACGCACAAGACATCGTAGAAGAGGGCAAGATGATTCACCTATAAGTGAAAATCCAAATTGCAAATAACTCTTACAGTAGAATCAATTCACCACTGTGACTTTCTTATGTTCATGTTCAGCTTCATCATTGAAAGTACACGTGGAGGCACCAGAATCTCTTTTCTTCAAATATTTGTCCATTTTCAAGTCTTCAGTTCAAAATTTACCACTGTAACTTAATGGTTGATAAGAAAATACAGCTACCACATGATACCACGTGAATAGCAAGGGCATTTGCGCATACCATGTGTAACATCTGTCTTACACACTGTGACACTGAGCCAGTGATGGTTAAGCTAAGTGATCATCATTTAAGAACATATTAGGGAAGTATTGCAATGGTAAACAGGGCATTTCTTGGAGATAATTATCAAAGACATGTTAGATAGTCCAGAGTGTCTGAAATGCTACTTTGTATTGTCAAAGAATTAGAAGTAAATACTAATTGTATTTGTGTTTACCTATATCTGTTAGAAGTTTCACAATGTGATCTCATTAACTGGTAAATAATTTCTCTTCCTGTATTTAACTATGTTCTGTTGATTCAGAGATCAAAAGGGGATATTAACATTTAGATGAAACTTGGGTGTAATAATATCATTGTCTATATTTCTCTTTGGAGTTTGTAGTAAACTGTTTATGAACTGCTTAATGGAGAATTGATTTATGCTGATTAATGCAACTAATTACCTGTGTATTGTGATGGAGCAAGGCCGGATGGCTACAGGAAAGTATTGAGGAGCAGGTATGTTAGCTCCAGGCTAAGCAAATCCCTAGTACCATGGGAACCAAAATGGCAGTTGCTCCAGGCTAATCAAGGCACCTAGGGCCAATTAAGAACTTTCTAGAAGGCACTGGAGAGAGCTACATTGATTGGAGCACCTGCAGCCAATCAGAACAGGCTAATCAAGGCACCTGGGACCAATTAAGAACTTTCTAGAAGGTACCGGAGAGAGCTACATTGATTGGAGCACCTGCAGCCAATCAGGACAGGCTAATCAAGGCACCTGGTATAAAAAGGGGAGCTCACTCCAGTCTAGGGAGGAGGAGCCAGAGGAAAGACGTGCTCATGAGGAGCTGGGAGCAAGAGACACAAGGAACTAAGAACTGAGAGGGGGTACTTCTGGAGGATTGAGGAAAACACCATACAATCTAGCAGCATCAGACACCAGGAGGATCCTGTGGTGAGGATAAAGAAGGTGCTTGAAGGAGGCTATGGGGAAGTAGCCCAGGGAGCTGTAGCGGTCAAGCAGCGGTTACAAGTAGCACTATAGGGACTGCTGCAATTCACAGGGCCCTGGGCTGGAACCCGGAGTAGAGGGCGGGCCCGGGTTCCCCCCTAGCCCCGCTACTCCTAATCAGACATAGGAGTAGTTGATCCAGACTATGGGTTTCATCCAAGGGGAAAACCATTGAGGGGAAGAAATCCGCCAATAAGCGCAGGACCTACTAGAGGAGAGGAGGAACTTTGCCACAGTATACATAGGAAATAGGAGTATTGCTTCGAAAGCCATAATGTATATTATCTATTCGTCATCCGGGAAGGCCCCAGCTGTGTTATCTGCTGTGAAGATGCTAATCATAACCCGCCAGAGAACTATAAATGAACTTTGGGACCTGATCCTTTTTTCATCTCACATCTATTTAAGCATCCAGGGAAGGTTACGTTACAAGACTGAGGTCTCCAGGTACTCTGGACTGTCCCTGAAAATTTTTATGGAAGGATTTGAACAAACTTTATACGTGGACTCCCTGTTGGACTATAACTTTTAAACTGATTCCATGAGGATTTTATAAATCAGCATCTCAACCATCTCTGCTACAAAACTGACCTAAGAACTCTATCCATATCTGTATGTATAATGGTCTTTTAACCACAATACTCTCTCTCTCTCTTTTCTTTTTAACTAAATCTTGGATTAGTTAATAAGAATTGGCTGTAAGCATGTATTGAGGTGAGATCTGAAACATTCACTGACCTGGTGGGTAATGTGTCCAATATCTTGGGATTGGTAGAACTTTATATATGGTGAACAAGATTTTAAGTAATCCTCACCATATTTGATTTGGCTGTCTGGGTGGGAGACCAGGTCTGGGTTGCTTTAAGGGAGACCAGGGCTTCGAAGGGTATGTCTATACTACCCACTGGATCGGCGGGTAGCGCTCAATCGATCGGGGTGTGTGTCAATTTATCACCTCTAGTCTAGAGGCAATAAATCAACCCCCGAGCGCTCTCCCATCAACCCCCCCCCCCCAGTGTAGACCAGGCCTAAGTAACCAGTAAGGTAGTATAGAACTGTTTTGTGCATGACTTGGTGAATCTAATTAGTAGAACGGACCACCAATGTTGGGGATTGTCTGCTCCATCCTTTGAGCAATCTCTGTGTGGCTTCACAGTGACCATGGTCACACATGTACACCCAAAGAGCAACAGCACACAATGGCGTTTGATTGTGACATTAATTGAAAGAAATGAGAATTTTTTTCTCCTCACAAGTGACTTCTAAAATTCCATGGCATTCCGTGGCATACTTATTGGGAAACACTGTGGTAGACATTGAGAGCATTCTAATTAAGATTTTTTGATATTTTCATATTTTCACTGTTCACATAGAAAGACTGAAAAGTTTCTGTGAATACATGGGACAAGAACACTGGAATATACTGGGATACAGTAACACCAGATGGCTATTCATGTTACTTACTTTAGAGAGGATCCTTCAACTTTATGAGTCATTGAAGTCATTTTTCAGGGCCAGCTTTAGGGCGATTCCACTGATTCCCCTGAATCGGGCCCCACGCCCAGTGGTGAGCTAGAGCTGGCAAGCTCTGGCAGCTCTCTGCCCTGCCCCTGGCCCCAGCTCCCATCCCCCTCCTCCCCTGAACGCTCCGCTCCCTTCTCCTCCCCCTCTCCTGCTTCCCGCGAATCAGATGTTTGTGCGGGAAGCCTGGGAGGGTTCAGAAACAAGCGGGGGCTTCGCAAGGTAAGCTGGGGCGGGTGGTGGTGGTGCGAGGATGGCTCCAGAGAGGCGAGGCGCAGCACAGCATGGCCCAGCCCAGCCCAGTGCGGCTCCGGCCCGGCCCTGGCTGAGCAGCTCCCTCTGGCCCCGGTCCCGACTCTGGCCAGGCAGCGTGGCTCTGGCTGGGTGGCACCGCTCCGGCCCGGCCCTGGCCCCAGCGGGGATAAGTGGCATGGTAAGAGGTGGGGTGGGGGTCGGACGGTTGGATAAGGCAGGGGCAGGGAGTCTCGGGGACAGGGAGCGGGTGGGGGAGATTGGGTCAGGCAAAGGTTCTGGGGTGGGGGTCAGGGGATGGGGAAGGGGGGGTTGGGTAGGTGTGGGAGTTCTGGGGCTCTGTCGGGGTGGTGATGGATGGGGTCGGGGCAGTTGGGACAGGGAGCAGGGTGAGTTGGGTAGGGGGTTGGGTCCTGGGGGTTCTGGGGGGCAGTTAAGGTGGGGGTTCTTGGGAGGGGGTAGTTAGGGGAGCGCCGCCGTGTCAGTCATCCCTGCCAGGGCCCCGCCGAATTGGGCCCAGCACTTCCTAAAGCCGGCCCTGGTGTCCAGTAGTTCTTCACAAAATATTTGAAGACCCACGTACCAAACTCTGGCTTGCTTTTGCTCATGAAAACATTACACTTTTTCATGACACAATCAAATTGTTTGAGGGACATGATCGCTGTGCAATAGAGTCAGCAGATATCTGAAACAATCTAAAAAAGAAGCTGATTACAAAGTATGAGGAAGACTTTGTGACTGTTTTAGTGAGAAAACTTCTTCAAGACCTAGAAGAAAGGGGGTCATGACATGTCCGTTGCTATCTTAATGTGTCAAGATCTTTCTTTGATACAACCATAACTTACGTATGTGTATGGAGAAAGCATACAGAGATTTGAGAGATCTGGATTGTCTGCTTTTAAAGAAAATTCATGTAAGATCCGTGATTGAAACAGCAGTCAAGTGACTGCAGAAGAAATGCCCAAATATCACAATTAATGAGCATGCACCGTTTGATGAAGTAACTCTGTTAAGTGAGTTTGTGTGAATGGAATGACACAACCACATGATCACAGACAGTATTTGGCAGATGGGATGAAATAATCAAACATTTCAGGGAATGCTCAGTACCACACAAATATTAAAAACTGGCAGAACTTATTTTGTGCCTGCCTGACAGTAATGCTTCAGTCAAGATGGTATTTTTTGTTATGAATGACCTGTGGACAGCAGAAAAAAACAGATACAAGGTTGAAACTGAAAGCCATTCTCATTGTCAAAACAAACTTCACCTTGCCGTCTTGACTTCTTCAACAAAATGAATAAGAACACTAACATTCTAAGATGGATACATTCATCAGAGAAATACAGCTATTAATCCGGCAAGCTTCTCTAGTGCTGCCAGCACCAGGAATACTGGTGAGTACAATTTCTTATGTGTGACCAGGGGTGGGAGTTTTCTCCCTATAGACGAATTACAACCGTATCTGCTCTAACCCCGCAGACAGAGACCAACACCTAGAAAATCTCCACCAAGCATTCTCAAGACTACAGTACCCACACAAGGAAATAAGGAAACAGATCAACAGAGCCAGACGTGTACCCAGAAGCCTCCTACTGCAAGACAAACCCAAGAAATAAACCAACAGGACTCCACTGGCCATCACATACAGTCCCCAGCTAAAACCCCTCCAACGCATCATCAGGAATCTACAACCCATCCTGGACAATGATCCCACACTTTCACAGGCCTTGGGTGGCAGGCCAGTTCTCGCCCACAGACAACCTGCCAACCTGAAGCATATTCTCACCAGTAACTGCACACCGCACCATAGTAACTCTAGCTCAGGAACCAATCCATGCAACAAACCTCGATTCCAACTCTGCCCACATACCTACACCAGCAGCACCATCACAGGACCTAACCAGATCAGCCACACCATCACCGGTTCATTCACCTGCACGTCCACCAATGTAATATACGCCATCATATGCCAGCAATGCCCCTCTGCTATGTACATCAGCCAAAATGGATAGTCTCTAAGGAAAAGGATAAATGGACACAAATCAGATATTAGGAATGGCAATATACAAAAACCTGTAGGAGAACACTTCAACCTCTCTGGCCACACAATAGCAGATCTTAAGGTGGCCATCCTGCAGCAAAAAACTTCAGGACCAGACTTCAAAGAGAAACTGCTGAGCTTCAGTTCATCTGCAAATTTGACACCATCAGCTCAGGATTAAACAAAGACTGTGAATGGCTTGCCAATTACAGAACCAGTTTCTCCTCCCTTGGTTTTCACACCTCAACTGCTAGAACAGGGCCTCATCCTCCCTGATTAATCTAACCTCGTTATCTCTAGCTTGCTTCTTGCTTGCATATATATACCTGCCCCTGGAAATTTCCACTACTTGCATCCGATGAAGTGGGTATTCACCCACGAAAGCTCATGCTGCAAAACGTCTGTTAGTCTATAAGGTGCCACAGGATTCTTTGCTGCTTTTACAGAACCAGACTAACACGGCTACCCCTCTGATACGTAAATAGCTGGGTTTGTGATGACCGGGAGAACCGTATGGTGACTTGCCTGCCTGGTGCAAAGGTTGTGGATCTCTCGAGGCATCTAGACAGACTTATGTGTAGTGCTGGGGAGGAGCCGGTGGTCGTGGTACATGTAGGTACCAATGACATAGGGAAGGGTAGGAGAGATGTCCTGGAAGCCAAATTTAGGCTGCTAGGGAAGAGACTGAAATCCAGGACCTCTATGGTGGCAGTCTCAGAAATGATCCCAGTTCCATGCGCAGGGCCGGGTAGGCAGGCAGAGCTTCAGAGTCTCAATGCAT
The DNA here is from genome assembly GCF_020497125.1 of Mauremys mutica. Lineage (NCBI taxonomy): Eukaryota > Metazoa > Chordata > Testudines > Geoemydidae > Mauremys > Mauremys mutica. The sequence continues at coordinate 14,127,031 of NC_059088.1, forward strand.
GGATGAGACGATGGTTCACGTTCATTAGGAACTGGGGAAACTTCTGGGATGGGGGGAGCCTATACAGGAGAGATGGGCTCCACCTGAACCAAAGTGGAACTAGACTGCTGGCACTAAACATTAAAAAGTTTGTAGAGCAGTTTTTAAACTAGGAGATGGGGGGAAAGCCGACTGCTGCAGAGGAGCATGTGGATCAGACACAGACTTCTCTTAGGGGAGAGTCTGATGATAGAGAATCTCCAGGTTATAGTCAGGAGCAGAGGACAGAAGAGGATAATGTAAGGGCCAGATCAGATGATAAACAGTCACATAAAAAAGAATCTGGCACATCAGAAAAGGGCAGACAAATAAACAGGGACAAGTTTTTAAAGTGCTTGTACACAAATGCTAGAAGTCTAAATAATAAGATGGGTGAACTAGAGTGCCTTGTGATAAAGGAGGATATTGATATAATAGGCATCACGGAAACCTGTTGGACTGAGAGCAATCAATGGGACACAATCATTCCGGGGTTCAAAATATATCGGAAGGACAGAACAGGTCGTACAGGGGGAGAAGTGGCACTATATGTGAAAGAAAGTGTAGATTCAAATGAAGTAAAAATCTTAAGCGAATCCACATGTTCCATAGAATCTCTATGGATAGAAATTTCATGCTCTAGTAAAAATATAACGTTAGGGATCTATTATCGGCCACCTGACCAGGATAGTAATAGTGATGATGAAATACTAGGGGAAATTAGAGAGGGCTTGTCTACACTACAGGACTATTTCGAATCTACTTAAGTCGAATTTGTGGATTCGACCTTAATAAGTCGAATTTGTGTATCCATACTAAATACACAAATTCGAACTTCTGAGTCCACATTCACGGGGCCAGCTTCGACTTTGGAAGCGGTGCACTGTGGGAAGCTATCCCACAGTTCCCGCACTCCCCGCTGCCCATTGGAATTGTGGGATTTCCCCCCAATGCATGCTGGGGGGAAAAATGTGTTGTCATTGAACCGTCAATCCCGCCCTCCCTGTCTTCCTTGAAAGCGCCGGCGGGAAATCTGTTCGCGCCCTTGTCTGGTCGGTTACAGCGCGGACGCCACAGCACTGCGAGCATGGAGCCCGCTGCGATCATCGCTGCACTTATGGCCGTTGTCAACTCCTCGCACGTTATCGTCCACCTCTTCCACAGTCAGATGCTGAGAAACCGGGCGAGGAGGCTCCGGCAGCACGGTGAGGAGAGTGGCGCAGACCTCTCAGAAAGCAGGGTACGCCGGGCAGTGGAGATCATGGTGGCAATGGGTCAAGTTCATGGTGTGGAACGGCGATTCTGGGCCCGGGAAACAAGCACGGACTGGTGGGACTGCATAGTGCTGCAGGTCTCGGATGACACAGAGTGGCTGCGAAACTTCAGGATGCGTAAGGGCACTTTCCTTGAACTGTGTGACTTGCTGTCCCCTGCCCTGAAGCGCCAGGACACAAGGATGCGAGCAGCCCTGAGTGTGCAGAAGCGAGTGGCCATAGCCCTCTGGAAACTTGCCACGCCAGACAGCTACCGGTCAGTAGCGAACCACTTTGGCGTGGGCAAATCTACCGTGGGGATTGCTGTCATTCAAGTAGCCCACGCAATCGTTGAGCAACTGCTCTCAAAGGTAGTGACTGTCGGAAATGTCCAGGTCATCATAGATGGCTTCGCCGCGATGGGATTCCCAAACTGCGGTGGGGCTATAGATGGGACTCACATCCCTATCCTGGCACCAGCCCACCAGGCCAGCGAGTACATTAACCGAAAGGGCTACTTTTCAATGGTGCTGCAAGCTGTGGTGGACCATAGGGGACGTTTTACCAACATCAACGTCGGGTGGGCGGGCAAGGTTCATGACGCGCGTGTGTTCAGGAACTCTGGTCTGTTTAGACGCCTCCAGGCAGGCACTTTCTTCCCGGACCACAAAATAACGGTTGGGGATGTGCAGATGCCTACAGTGATCCTCGGGGACCCGGCCTACCCGCTAATGCCCTGGCTCATGAAGCCCTATACAGGCGCCTTGGACAGTGAAAAGGAACTCTTCAACTACCGGCTGAGCAAGTGCAGAATGGTGGTGGAGTGTGCTTTCGGACGTCTCAAGGGGAGATGGCGGACCTTACTGACTCGCTCGGACATCAGCGAAAAGAATATCCCCGTAGTTATTGCTGCTTGCTGTGTGCTCCACAATCTTTGTGAGAGCAAGGGCGAGACCTTTTTGGCCGCTTGGGAGGTTGAGGCAAATCGCCTGGCTGCTGTTTACGATCAGCCAGACACCCGTGCTGAGAGAATATCCCAGCGGGAAGCGATATGCATCAGGGAGGCTTTGAAAGCGAGTTTCCTCGCAGAGCAGGGTAACCTGTGACTGTCCACTTGATTTTAAGAGAGCCTGATCATAAACCAAGTTTCCCCCAGTTCCGAAGGACGTTTTAAAACTAAGGACATGTTTTAGTAATTAATAATAAATCTTTCGTTGACTTTGCATTTCTCTTTCTTCGTTGAAACATGGAAGCACTCTGTGCTGGTTAAGGTGTGCACTGATGGGTGGGTTTGCAGGAAGGGGCGAGGGGTGCCGTCTTTGGATAGGGGTTAACATGACGGCTGTGGGTTTGGGCGTTGGAAGGGGTGAGGGGTGTGGGGGAAGGGTGAGTATCTGCCCCTGGATGAGGGCTCTTTTTGGGGCTCAGGGCACCGGGGAGGATCGTGACTACGGTCCAAGTGCATGTGAAGGGAAGCCTGCCTTTACATTCTGGGATGTCAGGCACCAGGACCCTGCACAAGCATACACATCAAGGAAAGACCTGGGGCAGCATACACCACACAGACTGTCCCTGGTGCCTAGTGACTGCAGTCTGTGTGTGCCCTGCAGTTGACCCTGCAGCCAAGTCTGTAGCATGGCACTGTGGGCTATGCAGTGAAATTACAACCCCCCCCCCTACAGAACAACAGAAAGTCTTCTGACACCAGAAACGTGCCGGAAACAGTCAGTAACACAAAACCGCTTTTTATAATGTAGTACACAGTGGGGGGTTTGAACTTGGAGTTGGGACTGGTTGATGCTTTAAGGAAAGAGCTTGTACAAATTTACAGCGCAACAGTTGTCTCGAACATTATCGGTGTGCTGCGGTGCAGGGACAGTTCTCACGGCCCCTACCGCCCCTCCGTCTTGTCACTTTGGGTGAGGGGGGGACAGGACTTCTTGGCGTTGGAGGGCGGTTGCAGATGCACTGCAGGGGGGCTCTCTCCTCCTGACTGCGGTCTTGCAGAACATCTACAAGGCGCCGGAGCGTGTCCGTTTGCTCCCTCATTAGACCAAGCAGCGTTTGAGTCGCCTGCTGGTCTTCCTGCCGCCACCTATCCTCCCGTTCCATGTGTGTGCGATGCTGCTGACACAGGCTCTCCCTCGACTGTCTCTGCTCTGCCGCCTCCGCTCTGGAGCTGGCCATCAGTTCCTGGAACATGTCGTCCCTTGTCTTTTTCTTTCGGCGTCTAATCTGAGCCAGCCTCTGCGAGGGGGATGGCGGGGCAGTCCGGGAAGGAGCCGAAGCTGTGTGATGCGAAAAAGTAGGTGATTTCCTTGAACAAATACATGTTTGCCAACAGTAAACACAGTCTAGTCAGTTTCAGTTAAGAAGACCAAACAGGGAACCAAGTCTCAGGAGATCTCGGAACTAGTCCGAGATTTCGGAATACGCTCTCATTGGCGGCGCGATTGCACTGGATAGCGCACAAGCGAGGAGAGACAGCTGCATCCCTCTTGCACAAAGTCCTGGTAAGCCTTACAGTACAGAGTGCTTATCAGTTACTGCTTAGCTGTGCTCTCCTGCTGGAGGCAATGTGCAAAGCAGAAAAGATGAGCGTTATGCGGCACCTCCCGCCAGTGAACGGGAAAGACCCCTGTATGCGTTTCCTCTGTGGCCTGCAACACGTGGCTGTTAAGCGAGGGTCATTCTTATGCAAAGTAAAACTCTGTTAAGCAAGGGTCATTCTTATGCAAAGTAAAACTCTGTTAAGCGAGGGTCATTCTTATGCAAAGTAAAAGTCTACCATGCACAATAGTAACAGTACACTAATTCCACTAATTAGATGCAGCACTTCCACAACGACATCACCCTGAGGCGTGTCAGGCGCACACAGAGAGAGCGGATGCTAACAGAAGCCCTGCACAGACCAGGACCATACGCTGCCATGCTCGTAGAGGCGATGGTCCCCCTGTACCTGAGGATGGCCTGGCGCGGAAGAGTGTGCTTCAACGGAGCACCCAATAAAGCACCTCTCCCAAGAAACCTCTTGCTGAGGCTTTTCCAGCTGCTCTCTGAGAGCTTTTTTGAACTGTCCCCAGGGGATTATTGCTCGATCCCTATATGTGTAGACCTACTGTTTGTATAGTTTGATATTTAAAATTTTTTATATAGTATTTCTATTTTTTATATATATACCTGTTTCTTAAAAAATAAATGTTTCCCTGTTTGTAGCACTTACCGCCTGATCATTCCCCTGATTCCGAGTCCGGGTTCACGGGCGGGGACGGTTGGTAGGGGATCTCTGTGAGGGTGATGAAGAGATCCTGGCTGTCAGGGAAAGCGGGAGTGGGTTCGATGTCGCCTGCGCCGTCCTCAAAAGACCCTTCCTCATCTTCCCCATCGGCGAACATGGAGGAGGAACTGTCCCGGTACACTATTCCGTCCTCGGAGTCCACCGTCACTGATGGGGCAGTGGTGGCAGACCCACCTAGAATGGCATGCAGTGCCTCGTAGAAGCGGCATGTCTGGGGCTGGGCTCCGGAGCATCCGTTTGCCGCTCTGACTTTTTGATACCCTTGTCTTAGGTCCTTCACTTTCACGCAGCACTGCATCGCATCCCGGCTGTATCCTTTGTCTTTCATGGCTTTAGAGACCTTCTCGAAGGTCTTCGCGTTCCGCTTGTTGGAGCGCAGCTCCGAGAGCACAGACTCCTCGCCCCACACAGCGATCAGATCCTGGACTTCCCGGTCACTCCATGCTGGGGACCTCTTTTTATTCTGGGATTGCCCGGACTCCTCTGCTGGAGAGCTCTGCATCGTTGCAGGAGCTGCGGAGCTCGCCCCGATGTGCAACCAGAACGTCAGATTCAAACCGCCCAGACAGGAAAATGAATTCAAATTTTCGCGGGTCATTTCCTGTGTGGCTGGCCAGAGAATCCAAGCTCGGAATGCTGTCCAGAGCGTCAACAGAGTGGTGAACTGTGGGATAGCTCCCGGAGCTGCTAAGTTCGATTAGCATCCACACCAAGCCTAATTCGAGCTAGCAAGTGCGAATTTAGCGTTACTCCACCTGCCGGGGTGGAGTACCAAATTCGAACTAAAGAGCCCTCTAGTTCGAATTAAATGGCTTCCTGGTGTGGACGGTTGAGCGGTTAGTTCGAATTAACGCTGATAAATTCGAATTAAAGTCCTAGTGTAGACCAGGCCAGAGGCTATCAAAATTAAGAACCCAATAATAGTGGGGGATTTCAATTATCCCCATATTGACTGGGAATATTTCACTTCAGGACGAAATGCAGAGATAAAATTTCTCGATACTTTAAATGACTGCTTCATGGAGCAGCTGGTACGGGAACCCACAAGGGGAGAGGCAACTCTAGATTTAATCCTGAGTGGAGTGCAGGAGCTGGTCCAAGAGGTAACTATAGCAGGACCGCTTGGAAATAGTGACCATAATACAATAGCATTCAACATCCCTGTGGTGGGAAGAACACCTCAACAGCCCAACACTGTGGTATTTAATTTCAAAAGGGGGAACTATACAAAAACAAGGGGGTTAGTTAAACAAAAGTTAAAAGGTACAGTGACTAAAGTGAAATCCCTGCAAGTTGAATGGGCCCTTTTTAAAGACACCATAATAAAGCCCCAACTTCAATGTATACCCCAAATTAAGAAACGCAGTAAAAGAACTAAAAAGAGCCACAGTGGCTTAACAACCATGTAAAAGAAGCAGTGAGCGATAAAAAGACTTCCTTTAAAAAGTGGAAGTCAAATCCTAGTGAGGCAAATAGAAAGGAGCACAAACACTGCCAACTTAAGTGCAAAAGTGTAATAAGAAAAGCCAAAGAGGAGTTTGAAGAACGGCTAGCCAAAAACTCCAATGGTAGTAACAAAATGTTTGTTAAGTACATCAGAAGCAGTAAGCCTGCTAAACAACCAGTGGGGCCCCTTGACGATTGAAATACAAAAGGAGTGCTTAAAGACGATAAAGTCATTGCAGAGAAACTAAATGGATTCTTTGCTTCGGTCTTCGCGGCTGAGGATGTTAGGGAGAGTCCCAAACCTGAGCTGGCTTTTGTAGGTGACAAATCTGAGGAACTGTCACAGATTGAAGTGTCACTAGAGGAGGTTTTGGAATTAATTGATAAACTCAACATTAAAAAGTCACCGGGACCAGATGGCATTCACCCAAGAGTTCTGAAAGAACTCAAATGTGAAGTTGCGGAACTATTAACTAAGGTTTGTAACCTGCCCTTTAAATCGGCTTTGGTACCCAATGACTGGAAGTTAGCTAATGTTACGCCAATATTTAAAAAGGGCTCTAGGGGTGATCCCGGCAATTACAGACCAGTAAGTCTAAAGTCGGTACCGGGAAAATTAGTCGAAACAATAGTTAAGAATAAAATTGTCAGACACATAGAAAAACATAAACTGTTGAGCAATAGTCAACATGGTTTCTGTAAAGGGAAATTGTGTCTTACTAATCTATTAGAGTTCTTTGAAGGGGTCAACAAACATGTGGACAAGGGGGATCGGGTGGACATAGTGTACTTAGATTTCCAGAAAGCCTTTGACAAGGTCCCTCACCAAAGGCTCTTACGGAAATTAAGCTGTCATGGGATAAAAGGGAAGGTCCTTTCATGGATTGAGAACTGGTTAAAGGACAGGGAACAAAGGGTAGGAATTAATGGTAAATTCTCAGAATGGAGAGGGGTAACTAATGGTGTTCCCCAAGGATCAGTCCTAGGACAAATCTTATTCAATTTATTCATAAATGATCTGGAGAAAGGGGTAAACAGTGAGGTGGCAAAGTTTGCAGATGATACTAAACTACTCAAGATAGTTAAGACCAAAGCAGATTGTGAAGAACTTCAAAAAGATCTCACAAAACTAAGTGATTGGGCAACAAAATGGCAAATGAAATTTAATGTGGATAAATGTAAAGTAATGAACATTGAAAGAAATAACCCCAACTATACATACAATATGATTGGGGCTAATTTAGCTACAGCAAGTCAGGAAAAAGATCTTGGAGTCATCGTGGATAGTTCTCTGAAGATGTCCACGCAGTGTGCAGAGGCAGTCAAAAAAGCAAACAGGATGTTAGGAATCATTAAATAGGGGATAGAGAATAAGACTGAGAATATATTATTGCCCTTATATAAATCCATGGTACGCCCACATCTCGAATACTGTGTACAGATGTGATCTCCTCACCTCAAAAAAGATATTCTAGCACTAGAAAAGGTTCAGAAAAGGGCAACTAAAATGATTAGGGTTTTGGAGAGGGTCCCATACGAGGAAAGCTTAAAGAGGCTAGGTCTCTTCAGCTCGGAAAAGAGAAGACTAAGGCCTGGTCTACACTAGGAGTTTATGTCGAATTTAGCAGCGTTAATTCGATTTAACCATGCAACCGTCCACACCAGGAAGCTAATTAGTTCGACTAGAGGGCTCTTTAGTTCGAATTCGGTACTCCACCCCGACGAGGGGAGTAGCGCTAAATTCGACATGGCTATGTCGAGTTAGCCTATGTGTGGACGGAAATCGACCTTAGTAGCTCCGGGAGCTATCCCACAGTGCACCACTATGTTGACGCTCTGGACAGCAGTCCGAGCTCAGATGTTCTGATCAGCCACACAGGAAAAGACCCGGGAAAATTTGAATTCCTTTTCCTGTCTGGCCAGTTTGAATCTCAATTCCTGGTTGGACATTGGGGCGAGCTCAGCAGCAGCGGCAACGATGCAGAGCTCTCCAGCAGAGGGTCCATGCAATCTCAGAGTAGAAAGAGGGCCCCAGCATGGACTGACCGGGAAGTCTTGGATCTGATCGCTGTGTGGGGCGATGAGTCTGTGCTTTTGGAGCTGCGCTCCAAAAAACGGAATGCAAAGACCTACGAGAAGGTCTCCAAAGCCATGGCACTCAGAGGATACAGCCGGGATGCAATGCAGTGCCGCGTGAAAATCAAGGACCTGAGACAAGGCTACCAAAAAATCAAAGCAGCAAATGGATGCTCCGGAGCCCAGTCCCAGGCATGCCGCTTCTATGAGGCACTGCATGCCATTCTCGGTGGGTCTGCCGCCACTGCCCCACCAGTGACCGTGGACTCTGAGGATGGGATAGTGTCGACGGGCAGTTTCTCGGCAATGTTCGCGGCTGGAGAAGATGAGGAAGGGTTTGTGGAGGACGAGGCAGGCGACAGCGCTTACACTACTGATTTCCCCGACAGCCAGGATCTCTTCATCAGCCTCACAGAGATCCCCTACCAACCCTCCCCGGCCGTTAACCCAGACTCTGAATCAGGGGAAGGATCAGTCGGTAAGTGCTATAAACTTGTAAACATTTATTTTTAAAAAAACAGGAATAAAAACTATATGAAAAGAAGGTCAATACATATAGGGATAGAACAGAAATCCTCTTGGGAGAGTTCCACTAAGCTCTCGTATAGGTACTCGAAAAGCCTCTGCAGGAGGTTCCTGGGGAGAGGTGCCTTATTGGGTGCTCCGTGGAAGCACACTCTTCCGCGCCAGGCCATCCTCAGGTACAGTGGGAGCATTGCCTCCACGAGCATGGCAGCATAGGGCCCTGGTCTGTGCAGGGTTTCATGCAGCATGCGCTCTCTGTCTCTTATAGTGACCCGCCTCAGGGTGATCTCGCTCGGCGACTGCTGCATCTAATTAGGGGAATTAGTGTAATGTTACTATTGGGAATGCTTCACTTTTCCTTTGCATAACAATGACCGTCGTTTAACAGCCACGTGGTGGAGGCTGCAGAGGGAAAGCATACAGGGATCTTTCCCGGGGACAGCCGCGAGGGGGTGGAACAGGGTCAGACTTTATGCTTTCCAGATTGCCTGCAGCAGGAGGGCACTGCTATCCATTAACTGTTAAGCAGCCTAAAGTTTACGGCTTACCAGGCCTGGCTGCTACACGGATTCTGCTGTCCTGCCCCGCTTGTCTGATCTCCAGTGCAAGACCCCAGGCAACGCCGAAAATTCGAACTTGTCCTGAGAGCGCATGAGATAGGTGCCCTGTATGGTCTTGTTCACAGAAACAGACTAGACTGTGTTCAGTGTTCGCAAACATGTGTCTTTGCAAGGAAATCACTTCCTTTTTCCCATCACACAGCTGCGGCTGTTTCCCGAACTGCTCCGGCATCCCCCTCAAAGAGGCTGGCGCAGATTAGGCGGCGAAAGAAAAAGACTCGGGACGAGATGTTCGCTGAACTGATGGCCTGCTCCAGAGCCGAGGCGGCCCAGCAGAGCCAGTGGAGGGAGACCCTCTCTCAGTACCAGCGCTCACACAGCGAACGGGAGGACAGGTGGCGGCAGGAAGACCAGCAGGCGACTCAAACTCTGCTTGGACTAATGAGGGAGGAAACGGACATGCTCCGGCGCCTTGTGGATGTTCTGCAGGACCGCAGGCAGGAGCAGAGAGCCCCCCTGAACTGTATCTGCAACCGCCCTCCCCTGCCACAAAGTCCTGTCCCCCCCTCACCCAAAATCACAAGAAGGAGGGGCGCTAGGGGCCGTGAAAACTGTCACTCCACCCCAGCAGAGCGCTCATGTACCAAACAGCTCTCATTCCCTAAAGTATGAGAATTGCTTCCCTTCCTGGCTCACCCGATCCCAAATCCCAGTTTCATCCCCCAACTGTGTAGTTGAGTATTAAAAATAGTTTGCTGTTCATTACTGTTTCCGTCATGTTTCTTTGCAGAAGACTTTGTGTGAGGGGGGGAGGGGTTTGTTAATTGCATAGGACAGCCACCATTACCAGGGTACAGACATGGGGGCAGGATCAACGGCAGGTCACACACAGAGTGCAGTCACTAGGCACCCGGGTCAGTCTGGGAGGTGTCTGCTGCCGCAGGTCAGTCTGGGAGGTGTCTGCTGCCCCAGGGTCCGAGCGCCTGTCATCCACAAATGGCAAGGCAGGCTGCCCTTACCATGCCCTTCCACCCTAGCCATGAGCCTCTCTGATGCCCTGAGCCCCAGCCAGAGCCATCATCCCCCTACACCTACTCACCCTTCCCACACACCCCTCACCCCTTCCTGCAAACCCACCCCTTCCTGCACACCGTCCTGTAACCGTCCTCCCCCCAGAGACCGCTGTAGGAGCAGGAGCCTGTCATTCCTCGAGTGTAGAAGCGGTCTGTACATCACTGCACACCGTACCCACCACAGTCTGCGTCCCTGTTTGAACCCTTTAATGCAAATTCGTTAGTAAAGAAAACTTTGTTAATTAAAAATGTTCCAATAACTTTATTTTTAAATGTCTGTTGGAAGGGGGGAAACCTGGTGAACGGGGTATGTAACCGCTGAAAAAAGTCAATAGTAACTGAAACAGGGGCAGGTTCAGCTTCTCTGTAAAGAGACTGGACAGTCATAGGTTACCCTGCTCTCTGAGGAACCTAGCTTTCAAAGCCTCCCGGATGCACAGCGCTTCCCGCTGGGCTCTTCTAATGGCACGGGTGTCTGGCTGAGCGTAATCAGCAGTCAGGCGATTTGCCTCAATCTCCCATCCCGCCATAAAGGTCTCCCCCTTGCTCTCACAGAGATTGTGGAGCACACAGCAAGCTGCAATAACAATGGGGATATTGGTTTCGCTGAGATCTGAGCAAGTCAGTAAGCTCCTCCATCTCCCCTTGAGACGTCCGAAAGCACACTCCACCACCATTCTGCACTTGCTCAGCCGGTAGTTGAAGAGCTCCTTGTCACTGTCCAGGGCGCCTGTATAGGGCTTCATGAACCAGGGCATTAGCGGGTAGGCTGGGTCCCCGAGGATCACTGTAGGCATCTCCACATCCCCAACACTTACTTTGTGGTCCGGGAAGAAACTACCTTCCTGCAGGCGTCTAAACAGACAAGAGTTCCTGAAAACATGCGCGTCATGAACCTTGCCCGGCCACCCGACGTAGATGTTGGTAAAACGTCCCCTATGGTCCACCAGTGCTTGCAGCACCATTGAAAAGTAGCCCTTTCGGTTAATATACTGGCTGGCCTGGTGGGCCGGTCCCAGGATAGGGATGTGAGTCCCATCTATAGCCCCACCGCAGTTTAGGAATCCCATCGCGGCGAAGCCATCTATGACGACCTGGACGTTTCCCAGGGTCACTACCTTTGAGAGCAGTAGGTCAACGATTGCGTGGGCTACTTGCATCACAGCAACCCCCATGGTAGATTTGCCCACGCCAAAGTGGTTCGCTACTGACCGGTAGCTGTCTGGCGTGGCAAGTTTCCAGAGGGCTATGGCCACTCGCTTCTGCACACTCAGGGCTGCTCGCATCCGGGTGTCCTGGCGCTTCAGGGCAGGGGCCAGCAAGTCACACAGTTCAAGGAAAGTGCCCTTACGCATCCTGAAGTTTCGCAGCCACTGTGATTCATCCGAGACCTGCAGCACTATGCGGTCCCACCAGTCCGTGCTTGTTTCCCGGGCCCAGAATCGCCGTCCCATAGCATGAACGTGACCCACTGCCACCATGATCTCCGCGGCGCGGGATCCCGTGCTTTGTGAGAGGTCTGTGCCACTCTGACACTTCATGTCCTCACCGTGCTGCCAGAGCCTCCTCGCCCGATTTCTCAGCAGCTGACTGTGGAAGAGGTGGACGATAAGGTGCGAGGAGTTGACAACGGCCATAAGTGCAGTGATGATCGCAGCGGGCTCCATGCTCGCAGTGCTGTGGCGTCCGCGCTGTCACTGACCAGAAAAGTGCGCAAACAGATTTCCCGACGGCGCTTTCAGGGAGGGGGGGCAGGAGTGATGGTTGAATGGCGACAGTTACCCAAAACCACCCTCGACACATTTTTCCCCCAGCAGGCAATGGGGGCTCTACCCAGCATTCCAATGGGAAGCGGGGACTGCGGGAACTGTGGGATAGCTGCCCAGAATGCACCGCTTCCAATGTCGACGCTTGCCCCGTTAGTGTGGACTCACAAAGTCGAATTAGTGTCCTTAGTGTGGATACACAAATTCGACTTCATAAGGTCGAATCCACAAATTCGACCTAAGTTAAATCGAACTACTCTTGTAGTGTAGACATACACTAAGGGGGGATATGATAGAGGTGTATAAAATCATGAGTGATGTTGAGAAAGTGGATAAGGAAAAGTTATTTACTTAGTCCCATAATACAAGAACTAGGGGTCACCAAACGAAATTAATAGGCAGCAGGTTTAAAACAAATAAAAGGAAGTTCTTCTTCATGCAGCGCACAGTCAACTTGTGGAACTCCTTACCTGAGGAGGTTGTGAAGGCTAGGACTATAACAATGTTTAAAAGGGAACTGGATAAATTCATGGTGGCTAAGTCCATAAATGGCTATTAGCCAGGATGGGTAAAGAATGGTGTCCCTAGCCTCTGTTCGTCAGAGGATGGAGATGGATGAGGAGAGAGATCACTTGATCATTGCCTGTTAGGTTCACTCCCTCTGGGGCACCTGGCATTGGCCACTGACGGTAGACAGATACTGGGCTAGATGGACCTTTGGTCTGACCCAGTACGGCCGTTCTTATGTTCTTATGTTATGTTCTAAAGGGCTGGTGATTAAATTAATGACCTGGAGGTTGTGTGTGTAAAACAGGAATCCCTTGGGAGGGGGGCGTTAAGGAGGGAGGGAGGGTTGTTTTAGAGAGGACTCAGGAGACTCAGAAGAAATATAGCCAAGCCCTCTGAGCCAAGGTTACATTCAGAAAAGGGAGAGATTTGTGGGTGTAGGTGAAAAGAAAGGGCCAAAGCCAAGCGAAGGAATAGCAGTGGTACAGAGAAGTTCCCACTCTACCTGTCATACATATGCGGCCCCTCATAGTATCTAACCTATTTCTCCTCACAGCCCCTCTGTGAGGTAGAGAAATGCTGTTATCCCCATTGTACAGATGAGGCACTGAGGCACAGAGAGCCTAAAGGCCAGGTTTTCAAAGGTATTTACGCACTTAGTGGGATTTTCAAAAGCTCCTAGAAGGTTAGGTGCTTTGTAAGTCCCACTAGACACCTAGCATCTTTGGGTGCAAAAAAAGTTTTGAAACTCTGTCCTTAAGGCACTGGCCTGAGGTCATACAGGAAGTCCATTGTGGGGAGAAGAACGCAGGTCTTTCAGGGTAGCTCCCTATCTAGCAAATCAGCCTCTCTCTGATGCACGCTGCAAAAAAAAAGGCTGATAGATGGGAGCATGAAAAGCAGCACAGAGGTCAGGAAGGATGAAAAGAAAGAGAGAATGAGAGTCAGATGAGAGGAGATCACTTAACCCCCAATGGGTGGCAGGTTCTGCCCCAGGCTGTGTTGTAGAGCAGTTGCTGATGTGCAATATTACATTTTAACTGAAAAATATTTTTTTGTCATTTTTCGTTCTGAGTTCGACAAAAGGAAGGAATGAGAAAATGTCATGTAAGTATCAGATGTCTTCATGCCTCAAATTCTTAGGGTTTCAATTCAAGAACAAATTGCATCCACAGCGTCCATAAAGTTGACAATTATTGTCATGATTTGTATTATTCACTGGGCACCAGCTGTGTGCTCAGCACTGTTCAAAATGTGCAAGAAAATGTAATCCCTGTACCAATGCATATAAGATGTGTAACTCTGGAGAAGATGGCTCAGATATTTAAGTATGAAGTGTATAGTAATTGACCACACATATTATCACATGTTCACTGTAATGTTAATATCCATGAGTGGAGGTGCTGATGGCAATAGACATTTTACTGGATTAAGGACTAGAAGATTTGACCCTCCAGCTTTCTTTCAAGAGGAAGAGCTGTCCGGAGCACCTGTGCTGGTTTATTTTCCTTTCCTGCCAGCAGAGGCCATGATATACCTGAGAAGTCTCAATTTTTTTCTCAACTTTAAAATCTGGAATTTTCTTGGTGTTTGGTTTTATGTATTCTTCTATGAGAACTGCAACTCAATCACTGTAGTGATGTGTTTAAGAGCCTTCTGGGAAGTAACTAGTCTTTCAATAGAAGTAAAAGCAGTGTTGCTGACTAATTATTTTGTCATGAGTCTCATGATAATTACTGTTTTCCTTAAAGACCCAGCTCCTAGAGTCAAGTGGATATGTGATGATTTCAGCCTTCATTCTTAAAGAAAGATGAAGTTTATAGCCCTAGTAGCTGTGGAGAAAGCTTCAAAATGTGACTCCCAGTGCACTCCAAAAGTTTGAAAAGCAGGAGGCAAATAAAAAGCACATCACATCTATTATTTTTACATAATCTCATGATTTTAAAGCCAATCTCATGATTTTTGGTGAGCCTGATTCATGATTTTTGAATATTTGGGATTGGCAATACTGTGAAAGTGACCTGAAAGTGTCAGTTTTATTTCTGTTTAAGGTCAGTTTCTAGTCTATTATTTGAAGTGAGTGTCACGGAGTCCCCAGGCAATGCTCTGGAACTGCTCGCCACAAAGCCAGTCAGGACTTTGGGGGCCTCCTCTCCCTCGGAGCAGACTGTCTTCAGGGCAAGAAGCTCACACGGCTTCACCTCCTGGGTCTTTTCTTGGAGCATTCAGCATCCTCTGCCCCTCTGTGCGCTTCCCACAGTGAGTCTGCCCAGGCGGGGTCCTGGGGAAGCCAGAGGGTCCTGCACCCCCACTTTGCAGTCAGACGTGACTCTCAGCCAGCCAGTAAAACAGAGGTTTATTAGATGACAGGAACATGGTCTAAAACAGAGCTTGTAGGTACGGAGAACAGGACCCCTCAGCCAGGTCCATTCTGGGGCCCAGAGAGGCAGACCCCCACGTCTGCCCTCACTCTTCATCCCCAGCCAGCCCCAAACTGCCAACCCCCTCCAGCCCCTCCTTCTCTGCTGAGTTCCTTTCCCGGGCCAGGAGGTCACCTGACCTCTTTGTTCTCCCCCACCTTTAGCATCCCCTTGCAGGGGAGAAGAGCCCAGGCCATTAGTTGCCAGGCAACAGAGGGTCGGCCAGAACCTGAGGCCCCCACACAATATTCAGAGGAAACATTAAGAACAGTCCCACTTCGTCACAGTGAGATAACACCTCAACAGCCCCAGACAGGTGCAGTATAAACTCATCCTACTAGATTTTTCTACAATTGTTTCAATTGTTGTATCTGAGAGTTAGTAGGAATATACATTAAAATGTTAAACCTAACCAGTGTCCCTTCATTGACTTGACACAAGACGTGAGAACATGTTAGTATTAGAGCTGAGTGGGTCTAATATTTATTTAATTCTCTTTTTATATATAGGAATTAGATACAGTGCTCCTATCAGCTAATTTCTAAGATACTTGAAAAAAACCCTAGAGTTTTCAGGTGCCTAAGTAGCCTCTGGAGTCACGGTTAAAGTTGCCCCCTGACCACAATCTGAAATCGCGCCCATGGTAGACAGCAGAATAAAGACAATGGACTTTGAGAGGACACACTTTAGCACACTCACTGAATTGGTAGGTAAAATCCTGTGGGAAGCAAGTCTAAGAACAAAAAGAGATCAGGAAAGTCGGCAGTTTTTCAGAGAGTCATTATTAAGGGTGTGACGTGTTCCCTCGGGGTGCCACCTGGAACTGGGGTACCACTGAGTCCCCCTGACCCACCAGCCTGGGCGGGCTCCTTTTACACTGTACTGCTGTGACCAGCCTTCTAAGTTCTCTCCCAGGCTTCAGCCTGCACTTTCACCAGCACACATACAAGTAGGTTCCAGGTAAGGAACTTCTCAGCTACTCAGGAACATCCCCCCCCCCCCCCAGGAGTGTAAACCCAAAATTATACCGTCTTTCATTGCACAGGAAACTTAGGCCCCATCTACGCTGGCAAGTGGCTGTGCAGTAAAGCAGCTTTCTGTGCTGTAACTCCCGAGGTGCACACACTGCCAGGCCACTTAGTGTGCAGAAACTGCACAGATTCAGTGCTCTAAAAAACCCCATGCCAACGAGAGGCTTACAGCTTCCTGCGCCAGGGCTACAGCACTGCAGTGCCAGTGTAGACACTGTGGTGATTACAACGCTGTGACTGGCCTCTGGGAGGTGTCCCACAATTCTTGTTCTCACCTCTCTGGCCATCAGTTTGAACTCTACTGCCCTGCCCTCAGGTGACCAACCCTCAGCCCCACCCAGGGCCATCCTTACCCGTATGCAGCTGCGTAGGGCACCAGGAAATTTAGGGCACCAAATTTCCTGGTGCCCTACGCAGCCCTGTGCTGCTCCAGCCCCTGCCCCGCCTCTTCTTCATACCCCCAAACTCCGCCCCAGCCCTGCCCCAGCCATGCCCCTACTCCACTCCTTCCCCAAAGTCCCTGCTCTGCCCCAGCCCCGCCCCTTCCCACCCCTGAGAAGTGCAGCAGGGTTGGGCCCATACTCACCGGTGGTGGGAAGTGCAGCAGCCCGGCCCCAGCCGCGCAGCCAGTGAGTGCTGGGAGGTTGTTCCCCACAGTCTCCCAAACCAGCCCCCTTGACGGAGGCCTGGGGCTAGTCCCTCACACTCGCAGAGGCCTGCTCCCCCCCGCGGGGGCTGCGTAGGGCCCCAGAATAGCTAGGGACGGCCCTGGCCCCACCCCATACATTCTTTTCCAAATTTGAAAGTCCCCTTCCTGTTTGCTCGGTGACGCATGCAGTGGTCTCAGCGCATCTTTCCATGTGGCAATGCCTGCTCCACACACCAGGTGATCCCCCGCTTGGAGCAATGCTGAGCTGCTGGACCTCGTCAGCATTTGGGGAAAGGAGGCTGTGCAGTCACAGCCACGCGCCAGCCATTGGAATTATGATACCTACGGACAGATTGCTAGATGTGTGATAGAAAAGGGCCATGACCGGCAGGGCTGACCTGGGAGTGGGGGTGGGGGGCGCCACTAGGACCCAGAGTGTAGAAAATTGTGTCTGCTGCTGGTGCATATATATTCTCTCTGCTCTAGATGCACAGAGATGGTGGAGTGCTGTGCTGGAGGAAGGAGAGCACAAGAGATGCAACAGGCAGGCAGGAGAAAAGGTGAGAGAGGATAACAGAAAGCAGCAGGAGCTGTAGGGAGAGAGAGGAGGAGCAGCCTCTTATGTACCTCTCCAGCACCCGCAGGAGTCTGGACTGATTAACACCAGCTTGTCAGGGAGCTTCCTGTTTCCTGCTGCTTCCCTGAACCCACCTGAGGAGAACAGGCAGTCAGCTGAAGTAGTAGGAGCCAGTTAGGCCCTTAAGATGCTGATATCTTCCATCACTCAGACCCTGCTACCAGCCCGCTTATTTGTCCTCTTCAACGGAGTGTTGAGAGCCACTATAGTTGGCACAGAACAGCTCTCATGAGTGAAAGAAAAAAAAACAACACTCCTCTGGGGCAGCATTCAGAAAAAGAAAAAAAGCAAAGGAAACTTTTCTATCTAAGCAGGAAGGAGCTCTCCTGAGATACATAGACACAAATGTTCACGGTGAGCCTTCTGGCCCCAGTGAGGATGTGAGTGGTGAGGAGATGCCTGATCTTCCAGTTAGTCAGAGTGCAGGTGACCTGGAAGCTACTGCAGCATCCATATCTCCATCTCAAATGGATGTAACCATGCACATTCCTGAAGAAAAGTGTAGATCAGAGAAGAGTGTGTTGGAGGCACAAGAAACAGCTGCTGCTGAGTTTAGCTCCGTAAGTCTAGATGATCCAGGACTGTGGACCCACTTGAGCAGTAGCCTAAGGGACTTCCTTGTACTGCATGGGCCACAGCAAATGAAAAACTTCATGTTCCTCCAAGACAATGAAAATAGAAGTTTCCATCCAACATATTACTGGCGTGAAATCCCTAATAGTGAGAAAGTGGAGAGGCCATGGCTTATGTACTCAAAAACCCAGAATGCTGCATACTGTTTTTGTTGCAAACTTTTCCAGTCTAATGTTCCAGCCACATTGGATTCTACAGGAACAAAGGACTGGAAAAATCTGGCTAAAAATCTGGCATGCCATGAGAATGCAGCAAATCATCAGAGAGCATTCCATAGGTGGAAAGAACTTGAGATGAGACTAAGGTTAAAGGCAACCATAGATGATCAACATCAAGAGAAGATTGCATCATAGTCTTTTTACTGGCAAAATGTTCTGAAAAGGCTCATTGCCATTGTGAGAATGCTTGCTACCCAAAACCTAGCACTGTCTGGCACTTCAGATAGCTGTATTTGCCAAACTGTGGAAACTTCCTTAAAATTGTGGAGCTGGTGGCTGAGTTTGATGCTGTACTCCGGAGCATCTAAGAAGAGTCACCACCCAAGAAATGTACACACACCACTACCTTGGAAAAACAATTCAAAATGAGATCATACAGTAACTGGCAACAAAAGTCAAACAGAAGATTGTGGCAGGTCTGAAGTCAGCAAGATATTACTCTGCTATTCTGGACTGCACACCTGACATCAGCCATATGGAACAAATGACTTTAATGGTGCGTTTTGTAACAATAACAGAACCTAGTGAAAATGTCCCTGCAATGGTGACTGTCAGAGAGCATTTTCTAATATTTATTGACATTGATGATACTACAGGAGCTGGTATGACAAATATCAGAGGGGTAGCCGTGTTAGTCTGGAATTCACCCACGAAAGCTCATGCTCCAATACGTCTGTTAGTCTATAAGGTGCCACAGGACTCTTTGCTGGTATTATAAATGTGCTTCTTGAAAAGCTGGAAGATACGGGAATTGTGATAGCTGACATGAGAGGTCAGGGCTACGATACTGGTGCCAACATGAGAGGAAAGAACAGAGGAGCGCAGACACAGATCCAAGCGTTAAACCCTCAAGCTTTTTTTGTCCCATGCAGTTCTCATTCATTGAACTTGGTGGTCAGTGATTCAGCATCAGCTTCTAGTGAGGCTGCTGAATTTTTTTAATGTAATTCAAAGCATCTATGTATTTTTCTCTGCATCAACTCATCGGTGGCAAATTTTGAAGCAACATCTGGGAACATCCTCTCTGACATGAAACCACTCAGTGCCACACGATGGGAAAATCAAGTGGAGGTGATAAAGCCTATCAAACACCAAATTGGGAAGATAGATGATGTCATAGTTGCCATTATGGAGGATAATGCTATGACAGGAACTGTTCTTGGGAGAACAGTGGCAGAGGGAAATGGAATCACCAGAAACATAGATAACTTCAAATTTCTGTGTGGCTTAGTGTTGTGGCATGACATGGTGTTTGAAATAAATGTTGTAAGCAAAAGACTCCAAGGTGTTGACCTTGATATATCTGGAGCAATGGAACAACTGGACAAAGCAAAGTCATACCTACAGTCTTACCAGTCAGATGAGGTATTTCAAAACGTTCTGAAGAGTGCACTGAAGTTGGCACAGGAACTTCACACTGAAGCTATTTCCCCAGCCATTCAAGAATACAAGAGTCACCGAAGAAGAAGACATTTTTGATGATAAGGCATGGGATAATCCTATAAAAAACCCCAAACAACAATTCAAAGTTGAATTATTTAACCAGCTGCTCGATTTGTGAAATACAGTCAGTTGAAAAATGTTTCATGCAGCTCAAGGAACACAGCAGTATATTTGGGATGTTGTATGCTAAATGCTTTTGTTGCCTGTGCATACTTCTAACACTTCCTGTAACAGTTGCCAGTGGAGAACGCAGCTTCTCCAAGCTGAAGTTCATAAAAACACATCTACGCTCCACAATGACACAGGAGAGGCTGGTCGGCTTTGTAACCATCTCAATAGAGCATGAGCTGGCCCAGACTGTGGACCTTCTTTGCAACCAGGAAGGCACGGAAAGCACCACTTTGATTATGCAAACAGATAAAAATGCCAGTGTTTACTATACAGATAAGAAAAGTTACATTTGCTGTTCATGCTTTTGAAAGTGTTACTTAAAATGTTTAAACAAGGCATTTTAAGTTGTTAGTTCTCCTTTATTGGGGTCTCTGGAAACTGTGGGGACAGGAATGATGATCAGACCCACCCTATGGTGCTGGCTCTCCCCAAGTGCCCAAGAGCCACATTCTCAGTGTACAGCAGGGTCTGGGAACAGTGATTTACCCTGCCCCTGCGGCTACTCACCATTTTGGGGTCTTGTAGCTTATGTGTGCTTGCCTGGGGTCAGCCAGTTAGTGACGGGTGTGTGAGTACTGGCTGCGTTTTAAAGTACTGAAGCAGTGTTGTCTGTGTTGCAAACAATACTGCTTCTGTAAAATGTTGCGTTTAAACTTCACAGAGATGACCTCGGGAGCCTCCCTCTTTGTTATTGGCAGCAGAATGGTTGCGAAGAATAAGGAAGCATCAAGAACGCAGGAGGACTTTCTGTGTGATGCTATGATGCACTCCGCCACAGAGAAAAAGGAATTGAAGGAGTGGCACCACAGTGTGAAGAGGGACCAAAAGGAGAACGCAGTACACCAGAAAGAAGCCAGGGAATGGCTCTTAACAGTTACTGAATGCAAAGGAGACATGCTCCAGCTGATACTAGCTCTTCAAACCAAGCAACTTCGTGCCCGCCCTCCCCTGCAGCCACTGTTGCAAAACTCTTTCCCATGTGCCCTCCCCTCACTGTTATCAACCTCCCGGCTCCAGTCTGTACCCACAGCATTGCATTCCTCCCCGCTCATAGTCCAGCCCTGCCAACTCCCACTACCAACTGCACTCAACACCCATCCCTCTGCAGTTTGGCCCTGCTGAAGTATAGCATCCGCTGCATCATACTCCAAAGGGGAAAGTTGGGTATGATCCCTGGACATACACAAATCTGTAGCTGTCCCAGGACCCCTCCTCCTCTGTAGATCTTCCCCTCATCCCTCCCCCTCCATGCTGATGAATTTTTTCGTTTGACTCTCTCCTCCAGTTGTTGTCCTTTAATAAAATAATTGTGTTTGTTTGCAATCTTTATTCTATTAATTGAAAGCAAAAAGAGCACTGTAAAGCAACATAAAATTATGTTAAGGCCCCTGCTTGCATCATGTTCACTGTATCTATTGGGTTTCCAGGAAACTGGGCAGGCGGAAGCCCGCCCAATGCTAAAGGACCCCCCCCCAGCCTAAGGAAAGGATCCACAGGGCCTCAGAAACCCACTAATTTCGGGGGACAACTAATAAAAGAACAGGGACAGGAGTGCGGTCAAAGGGTCATAAGAAGGGAGCCTGATGGGGACACCGAGCAGAGAACCCCGGACAGCGCCCACTGCTCCTCGAAGGCGTCAAGGGAGCCAGCGGATGCCACCCAGAAGAACTCTGCCCGGATACATGAACGGACTAAGGACCGGAAACAAGCCCCATGGTCACAGGAGTCTCCGTTGGCCAACCGCCTCTCCCTGGTCACGTAGATGGCCATCTTAGCCAGAGTGAGGAGGAGGTTGACCAGGAGGTCCCGTGACTTTGTGGGGCCACGGATAGGGAGTGCATGGAGAAGGAGGTGAGGGGAAAAGTGCAACCAGAAACACAATAGGATATTGGTGAGGAGCCGGTATAGGGGCTGCAGCCTGGCGCACTCTAAGTAAATGTGCGCCAGGGTCTCCCTCACACCGCAGAAGGGGCAGATGTCTGGGACAGGGGTAAACCGCGCCAAGTACATGCCCGTGCTCACGGCCCCATGGAGGAGCCGCCAACCGATATCCCCGATGGGCCTCGGGACCAGGGTGGAGTAGAGGCTGGCCCACCGGGGCTCCTCACCCTCCAAAGGTGGCAGAAGGTCCCACCACTTGGTGTCGGGGCGGGACACGAGGGCGAGGAAGTGAAGGGTGTGGAGCATGAGCGTGTAGAGATGTTTCCTTGGCGCGGTTTGGAAACGGACCGGCTGCAGATCGTGCAGCCGGCTTGCAGAGAAGGGGCGGGGGGGGCGGTCAGGTCCACGGGGCAGGGGCCCGATGAAAAGGGCCAGAGGGCTCGGGGTGGGGGGTGGGCAGGGCGTGCCCTCACGTAGGACCCGGTCGAGGTAGGCCCGAGCGGCGGGCGGCAAAGCGGCCTTCGCCTCCTGTAGTTCGCGCCGGGTAGTACAAGGTCTGGAGAGCCCCATGCGCCGAGCGAGCGTCAGGGGATCCAGCCAGTCTCCCCAGTTGTAGTCCAGGAGGTCTCCGACCCTGGTAGCTTCTGCCAGGACCAACCTCTGGTGCACCGCGGGGGACTGCCATCTGCACACGGAGCTGGGGGTTGTGTAGAAGGGGTCCGCGAGGAGATCTGCCCCCTCGGTGGCCGCCATGGACCTGGTTGCAGAGAACAGCTTCCAGGTCCGGAGGAGATCCTGGTAGAAGACCGGCAGCCCAGAGAGGTCTCGCGGAAGACCCCTCGGATCGAGATAAAGGAGCTGCCCTCGGAAGCGGCGCAGGAAGGCGTGCGCCAGGGCTCTCCACACCAGACTACCCGCACCATACAGGAGCCTCTGCAGTGCCTGGAGGTGGAAGACGTGGACCTGAGTGTGCAGGCACTTCAGACCCTGCCCTCCCTCCTCCAGGGGCAGGTGGAGGAGCACCCCTGCAGGGACCCAGTGCAGTCCTGGCAAAAGAACTCCAGAACCACCTTCCGGAGGTCGGCCAGGAAACCCGGGCCCGGGACCAGGGTGTTGAGCCGGTACCAGAGCATGGACAGGACCAGCTGATTGAGCACCAGTGCCCTCCCTCGGAGGGAAAGGCACCGGAGGAGTCCTGTCCAATTCTGGAGCCGCTCGGCCACCCTGCCCTGCAAACCTTGCCAGTTCTCCAGCGGAGACGGATGCATGGCAGAAAGGTAAACGCCGAGATAGAGCAGCGGACCCGCGCTCCACCGG
Source organism: Mauremys mutica (assembly GCF_020497125.1). Taxonomy (NCBI): domain Eukaryota; kingdom Metazoa; phylum Chordata; order Testudines; family Geoemydidae; genus Mauremys; species Mauremys mutica. The sequence continues at coordinate 14,149,953 of NC_059088.1, forward strand.
ATGGCCTGAAGCGCGGGTGGGAGGGAGCTCACCTGCCACCCGTCCCCAACCACCAGGCCAGAGCTCTTGACCCAGTTGACCCGGGTGGAGGAGGCTGCCGAGTACATGGCCTGGCAGGCCTCGACCCGCACCAAGTCGAGACAGGACCAGCCGCAGCTCTGGCTCCCGAAGCACCAACCCCGTCAACCTCCTGCGGAGGAGACAGAGGAAGGGCTCGATCGCCAGGGCTACAGCTGGCCCGAGAGGGGGCACCCCTGCCGCACTCCCCGCCCGAAGCTGACCGGCTCGGTCAGGGTCCAGTTGAGCCTGACCAGACACTCTGCGGAAGCATACAGCACCTGGAGAAAACCCACAAACTGGGACCTGAAGCCTAGCGCTCACAGAGTGCCCAGGAGATACCCGTGGTCCACCCTGTCAAATGCCTTCTCCTGATCCAGGGACAGGAGGGTGAACGACAGACCATCACTGCACCCAAGCTCCAAGAGATCCCGGACCATATACAGGTTATCAAAGATGCTACAGCCCGGGATGGTGTAGGTCTGATCTGGGTGGATCACGTCCTCCAGCACGGCCCCCAGCCACAGCGAGATGGCCTTGACTACGATCTTGTAGTCTGTGCTGAGGAGTGAGATGGGACGCCAATTCCGTAAGTCACGGAGGTCCCCCTTCTGCGGCAATAAGGCGAGCACAGCTCGGGCTCAACAGCAGGTAGAGCGGCCTCAGCGTTGAGGAATGCAGAACCCTCAGTGGGGCCCCCGCCCGGGAAGGAACTCTGTTGCCCTGCACCACCGAGGGACACCCCTGATAGCTCATCTCCCTGCCACGAGGCACTGGCCGTCGCCTCAGGGAAGGGGAAGCTGGGGTGAGGTCAGCCAGGTCAAGGCCCGCTGGCAGGAGGTCGTCCTCCCCCGGGGTGACCGGGGTCAGACCCAGGGCCTCGATCTCCGCAAAGATAGAAGGGAGCTCACCTCCCACCACCCCAGGGTCCTCCCCACTCGCACCCGAGGCGACGTTCACCTCAGGTGTTGCAGGGGGCACAGGCGGCAAGGGAACAGGAGGGGCCTCATCGGAAGCCCCCGCAGGGAGGGACTGCGGAGGAGGGACGGTGGTACCTTCCGGTGCTGCCACATCTTCCCCAGCCGGCACTGGCAGATGGGCTGACCCCGTGGGCATGGCGGAAGGCTCGGTGTCTGCAGCCCCCTTTCTCGTCTTGCAGGGGGCTTCCCCTCAGGTGGCACGAGCAGAGCCCGAGCCTTCTGCTTGCCCCGCTTACCCTGTACCCGGGTCCAGCCCTCCATGGCATCGCCCACGGGCTGGTCGACAAGGGTTGGGTCGGGGGGCAGGGAAGACAGTTTGGGGGCTTGGAGACACACTGGTGGGACAGCAGGAGGGAGGGAAGAGTCCTCCTGGGGATAGCCCTCTCCCACACCCGGCAGAACCCCTGCCGCACCCTCCTCCACAGGCCCTGCCAGAGCGCAGGCAGCAGAGGCAGGGCTCTCCCGCTCGGCTGGGCGCACTGGAGGAGGTACCCCTGAGGCCCGAGCAGGAGCAGTGATGGGCTGAGGAGGAGGAGGGGTGGCTCCGGGCACCGGGCAGCCAGGGGCGCCGGCGATGACGGGGCCGGCACCCTGCCGCGGCTTGGGGGTCCCGGGTGCTCCTCCGTGCCGGGCCAAAGGGCAGTCCTTCCGAACGTGCCCTGTCGTCTGGCAGAGGTAACACTGGGCCTCCCCCGTCGAGTAGTGCACCTGGTAATGGGCCCCCTGATAGGGGACCAGGAAAGACCCCTCGAGCGCCTCTCCGCCACGCGCTGCCGGCGGCAGTTGAAGCTGCACCTGCCAGCGGAACGAGAGGACTTGACGGAGGGTGGGGTCTTTGCAGCCCAAGGTGAGAGGGCTCACCATGGAAATGGGCTTCCCCAGGGTAGAGAGGGCGGATAACAGGGCGGCATTGGGAAGGAAGGGAGGGACGGAGGTCAGGACCACACGGACACCCAGGTCCTCCAGCAGCTCCAGGGGGACGAACACGCCCCCCACCGCCAGGCCCTTCTCCACTGCCTGCTGGGTGGCGGCCTCCGAGGCAAGGAACAAAACCACCTTGCCGTACATCTTGGAGGCCGCCACGATGGCCGTGGGCCCGACCACCCTCGCCAACACCCGCATGTAGGTCTCCACGTGGGGCGAGGCGGGCACCAGGAGGCAACGGACGCCGTGCTTCCTGGTCAAGGTGGGGAAGGGGACTCGGCTGCTGTAGATGGTAGTGGAGGCGGCGGTCAGGGGAGATAACGTAGCGGCAGGCGGGGGGGCTGCCGCCACCTGGGCATATGCTCTGGGGGCCGAGGGAGGGGCACCCGCAGAGCTGGTGGAAGGGACAGCGGGGAGGGACGCCGCAGCTGGTGGCGGGGCTGCGGCAGCGGTGGCAGGCTCTGCCATGGAGGGCTTAGTCTTCCTAGCTGGGCCCTTTCCCTTCTCCTTGCCCTGGCCCTTTCCGCCAGCTGGGGGGGCTCCCCCAGAGTCGGACGGGGTGAGGGACATGGCATCAGCAGAGGGCACCCCGTCGGTCGCCGCTGCCGATGCCTCAGCGGGAGTGGTGGCAGGTGGTCCGGCAGTGGCGGTTGAGGTCGAGACTAGGAGGTTTTGGGGGGAGCAGGCGGGGGAGGAGGGACAGGCGTTGTCCCAGGGGTCCCGCCCGCTGCATCTCCCGCCATGATGAGTAGGGAGGGAGGGAAAACACCAGAGAAAGGGGGAGGGGGGAAGCAGGTCACCCACTCCTCCCTGCTAGGCTGTGGGCAGGGAGAAGGGTGCCAAAATGGGGGGGGCAGGTAAGGGGAGTATCAAGGACTCGGTGTGTGTGGGGAGGGGCTCAGTCACCGACAGAGGATTGAAATCCGGCTCCTCTAGCTGCACTAGGGGAGGGGAGGGGAAACAAGAGCAATGGGGGGTGCAGTGCAAGAGGGGCAACTTAAACAGGGGAGAAGCACAAGCACACTGATGGGGCCATGGGTGCACGAGGGGAGGGGTAATCAGGGGGAGGGGCCGTGGAGGAAGGGGAGCAACCAGGCTGGGATTGGGGCAGAGGGGCCAAGGGGCTGGCTTCAGGGCTGGGGCGGGACAAACAAAGCTGCAAAGGGAGGTGGGCGGGGCAGGCCAAAAAACCAAAGCTGGGCTGGGCGGGGGCAAAGTGGAAGCGGGACACCGGCCTGCAGAGGGCGCTTCAGAGACTGGTGAGCTAATTCCCAGAGACAACAAGCAGGAGGTGCCGCAGAGGTGAGTCCCACCCACCTCTACATGCACCAATGACCTCCTAGCATTACAAGCACAGCAGCAAATATTAGTGGCTTTCAGCTTCAAATTGCTGCCTCAAGGCATCCCTGATCCTTATGACCCCGCGCTGTGCCCCTCTAATAGCCCTGGTCTCTGGCTATTCAAACTCAACCTCCAGGCACTGAGCCTCTGCGGTCCACCCCTGAGTGAAGCTTTCACCTTCCCTTCACAAATATTATGGAGCATACAGCACATGGCTATAAACACAGGAATATTGTCATTGGCCATGTTCAGCTTCCCATACAGGCATCGCCAGCAGACTTTTAAATGGCCAAAAGCACACTCAACAGTCATTCTGCACTTGCTCAGCCTGTTGTTGAACCGCTCCTTGCTGCTGTCAAGTTGCCCCGTGTAAGGCTTCATGAGCCACGGCATTAAGGGGTAGGCAGGGTCTCCCAGGATCACAATGGGCATTTTGACTTCCCATATGGTGATCTTCTGGTCCGGGAAGAAGGTCCCTGCTCACAGCTTCTTGAACAGGCCAGTGTTCTGACAGATGCATGCGTCATGCACCTTTCCAGACCAGCCTGCATTAATGTCTGTGAAACGCCCACGGTGATCCACCAGTGCCTGGAGAACCACTGAGAAATACCCCTTGCCATTAATGTACTCGGTGGCTATATGGTCTTGTGCCAGAATTAGAATGTGTGTGTCATCTATCGCCCCTCTGCAGTTAGGGAAGCCCATTTGTGCAAAGCCATCCACAACATCACACATGCTGCCCAGAGTCATGGTCTTTCGGAGCAGGATGCAATTAATGGCCCTGCACACTTCCGTCAACACGACTCCAATGGTCAACTTTCTCACTCTGAACTGATTAGTGACTGAACAGTAGCAGTCTGGAGTAGCCAGCTTCCACAGTGTGATCACCACGTGCTTCTCCAACGGCAGGGCAGCTCTCATTCTCATGTCCTTGCATCGCAGGGCTGGGGTGAGCTCATCCCATAGTCCCATGAATGTGGCTTTCTGTTGCATCGCAAGAGCAGGAACGAAGTCCAAGCAGAGAGAGAGAGTGTGTGTATATGCATCCATCTTTATTCATTCCCAGCATGCTCTTATATACAACATGATAAGCAATCACAATTGCTAATTAGTTAATTAAACCCACACAGCCGCAGCTGTAACTCATAGGGTAATTATCATTCTACACACCTGTCTACCTATTCACAATTAGCTGGCCAATGAGAACAAGCCCAAAGCCAGCCCTTCACACACAATTCTCAATCCAGAAGCCTTCAGCATCTCACATTCAATCCCACATCTCCCCCCTTTATTTACAATCAAAAGAAAAGGGAAAAGGAAAACAAGATAAAAACATTCACCAAACATTTTCAACTTATAACAGCATAACACCACAATCTATCTTAATCAAATATTATGTTATTCATAAAACATTTGCAACTCATAACAGCATAACATTATAACCTATCATAAACAAAACTTTATAAGATCAACCTATATGACCATTCAATCCTTAACATATAATTTCAAAAACATCAAACGAACTAAACAAAACACAATAAACAAATAATGTAACCTCTGCAGGACCCCCCCCCCTTTTTGTTTTTTGAAAACATCCCTCAGCTGTCAGGTGATCAAACTGACACTGAGGGTGGTGGGGGGTCTTAAGGAAAAAACATCAAACCACATGACAATACAACAACAATTCTGGCCAGAAAACAGACAACACAAAACATAACAAGGAACATAAAACATAAATCTTAGTTCTAAATAATAATTGCATGGTACCACACAGATTTTCTGTCAAACACAAAAAATCATCTCAAGTGAGTAATTCATTCATGGAGGATCAGACAGAAAAAGTCCTGGCAGAGCTAACAAACAGCTCTCCTCCGGGGGCTCTGGTTCCGCGACATCTGAGCGCGTCTCGTGAGGCTCCTCCGCATCTGCCTGCCGTCACTCCGGAGGACGCAACCAAGGCCGGACCCACCTCGCTGGCATCCACCTGGGACCCGCATCAGTGGCAACACACACATAACCCCTGCCCCACGTTAGCAAGTCAACTGGTCCTTTCCATATTTGCTGCTGATAATCAAACCATTTGACCGAGGGTCGGGGGGCCGCACCCTGCTCTTCCCCAGTCATCCCGTTGACATGTTTAATCGCGGGGGGCACCTGGCTGTTTTTACCAAGATGTAACCAATTAAGAGCTTGCAGCAACCGAGCGGCAGGCGTCTTATCCAAGGCGTCTGCCCGCTCACTGCAAATCCCCCCTTTTTGTCTTAAAAGGAGCGCCTTAAAAGAGGCATGAGCACATTCAATAATAGCGTGTAGTTTGTCTGCTTCAGCCTGAAGGGTTTGGACAAGTAGTTCTTTGGCTTGTAGCTCCTTCTTAATTTCATTCAGCTCAAGAACCGCAGCTCTATAATGACGACGGTTATGTGCTGCATCTACTTTGGCTGCCGCAACCTGCTTTTGAAGGTTATTAACGTTTGACTTTTCTCTTTCGAAGGCAGTCTGTAAAGCTTGAATATTTAGGACTGCTTGAACCCGGAGATTCAGCTGCACCAGGTCTGCCTCTCTCTCTGCTAGTACTGTTTCGAGGATGGTGCTGTGCTCTCGCAAAGCAATGTTAGACTGACCAAAACCAGTGAGCTTCCCCCGTTCATGTTCCAGTTCGAGGGCCAACTTCTTGTTTATTTCTTCCAAAAGTTTTATCTTTCTCCTAGATTCTCGAAGCTCCTGGCTGGTAAGTGAAATTACTTCTTGCAGCTCTTTCTCTGACATCATCTTACTGTGGCTAACAGCCTGCAGCTCTATCTCCAAAGCTTGAATCCGTTCATGGGAAACCTGGTTATTTCCTCCATCAGCGATTTGTGCATCCCGTTCTTTTTGCACTGACTGGAGGTGGCTTTCTAACTCCACTATCTGCTGGTGAACCTGGGATACTTCCTTCTGAAGTCTTGAGCATTCAACATCAATGGACTGCTTTTCACTTCGAAGTTTCAGTAACTCCCGTTTTAATTCTTTCACTTCCAAATCCAGCCGTTTCTTTGTAGATTTTAATTCACTAATCAGCTGGTCCTGTGAACTTGCATCTCTTTGATAAGCTTCCACCATTACCTTTTGCTGTAAGAACTGCTCCTTCAATCGTCTCTGCGCGGTGAGCCATACTGGACTCAGGGAGAAAACCTTCTTATCGCCCTGAGCCACTAATTTCCAGAGCTCACAGCCCAACCGCTCCCAAACAGTATTACTACTCGATTGAACGGAAAGTCCCCCTCTTCGTCCCCACCGCAACAGGCGGGATAACACATGAGAGGGGAACTTTTCTCCCCACCGCTCCGTGATGTGTATCAAATCTGCTGACGCAGCAGTTCCCATATTAGCTGCTCACTTCTTGGTTCGAGTGTGCCTCCCTTGTCAGATGCCCTGCGGCTCCCAGCCGCTTACTCGAACACCCTGCGGCTCCCAGCCACTTGTCAGGTACGCCTCCTTTCTTCGGACGCCCCGCGGCTTCCCAGCCGCTCACTTGGACACCCTGCGGCTCCCAGCCGTTTGTCAGGTATGTCTCCCTAATTCGAACGTCCCGCGGCTTCCCAGCCGCTCGTTCGGATTCCCTGCGGCTCCCAGCTGCTTGTCAGGCACGCCTCCTCTCTCGGACGCCCTGCAGCTCTCAGCTGCTCGCTCGGACGCCGTGCGTTTTTTTTTTGTTTTTTTTTTCTCTCTCTCTCTCTCTCTCTCTCTCCTCCGGCCGCTCAACGCTGGGACTTCAGGCGCGTCCTTCTTTTTCTTTTTATCAATTCAGGCCACCAACACTATCTTCATTCAAGATTGGCAACAGTGGTACTAGTACTTATCTTGTTTTAGTTCTGTTTGCCTTCTTGATAGTTCACGATTTGTCTTCTAGTGACTTCAGTTATGGGTTTAGTTCTTTTTGCATTTCATTCATTTCCTTTGCCTCAGCCTTCTCATACTTTCCTCTCCTTCTCCTAGTGATAACCAGTACAATAATTCCAGCAACAATTGCTAGTACCACCACTACAATGACTGCAATAATACCAGCAGTCAGACGTTTCATGGAAAACTCTGGGGGCTTTTCATCAACATAGTAGATTAGAGCTTGATCAAATTTTAGAGGTTCTTCACTGATGTTTATCTGTAGTGTGAGTCACCTTTGACATCTTTTTCAAAGTAGTAAGCCACGTCAGATATATCCACACTCTTGGCAGACTTCTGGGAAACATTTTGTTTCAGTTCAATAGTGATATAAGGTTTTTCATACACAACATCAGTTATATACTCTGGATTCAGCGAGTAACGCTCCTTAAATTCATTTTTGATGATTACCTTCAAAAGAGAAGCATCCACAGCTGTACTTCTCTCACTGTGTTTTGTTTCAATGATGATCCAGCTTGTTCTGACTAGTTCACTGCACTGTAAGTCTGTATCACATCGGGGTCACCATTTGTTGCATCGCAAGAGCAGGAACGAAGTCCAAGCAGAGAGAGAGAGTGTGTGTATATGCATCCATCTTTATTCATTCCCAGCATGCTCTTATATACAACATGATAAGCAATCACAATTGCTAATTAGTTAATTAAACCCACACAGCCGCAGCTGTAACTCATAGGGTAATTATCATTCTACACACCTGTCTACCTATTCACAATTAGCTGGCCAATGAGAACAAGCCCAAAGCCAGCCCTTCACACACAATTCTCAATCCAGAAGCCTTCAGCATCTCACAATCAATCCCACAGCTTTCCTCATGCAAATATTCTGCAGCCACTGCTTGTCATCCCAGACATGCATAATGATGTGATCCCACCACTCAAGGCTTGTTTTCCAAGCCCAACAGTAGTGTTCCACTGTGATCAGCATTGGGACAGGACCCAGGATGCCCCGTGACTCCCTCTGCCTTCCCACAAGTCTTAGCGGCAAAAGAGAAAGAGCTGCTCTGTGGGATAGCTGCCCAGAGTGCACCACTCCAAAAAGTGTTGTAAGTGCCGCAAATGTGAACGTGCTATTGCACAGGCAGCTGTCAGTGTGAACACAAAACCAGCGGTTTTCCTTCTGTGCTCTCTGAGTGGCATTGTAACTGCCAGCGCTGAACTTTGCAAGTGAAGACGTGCCCTTATTCTTGGTATAAGGGGCCATCTATCACAGAGATTTGCTCACCCGGGGTTGTAAGAGAGACTGCAGAATTCAAGGCAACTGTGATTCTGTGTTTTGGCTGTTAGAATGCCTGAGGAATTTGCACTTGGTTGGTGAAATGTAAGTCTAGAATTCACAACCAATTAGGGGTCACTGCCCTGGTTATTAACAGTCTGCCCAGCTGTTGGTTCTCATGCTCTTGCGTCACTGCTGGGAGCATCACAATATTGACAGAAAGATATTCAAGGGAAGATGGGCTCACAGTATCTGTGGCGCTCTAGGAGGTGTTCATGTAGTGTGTCTTAAACCTTGGACTCCAGCAAGGATGCTACCTGGGGCAAATCATGCACAGTGGGTCCCTCTAGGACAGCATCCTCATGGAGAGTTTCTGCATTTACTGTGGAGGAGAAAGGTCCCAAGGTACATGAGTCTATTAATTAAATGAATGCCATGCACTCACATGTCTGAAGCTAGAAAACTCAAATCTGTCCTGTTTTCTAGATCCAGACAAGACCTAAATATATTCCACATTAATCCAAAAGGGCATTTGCCCCCCTCTCATGGGTGATTCAAGTGAAGAAATGTATGAGTCGGCTACTGAGTCTGAATGGGATTATAGGATACGGTTGCCTGAGATGGCCACGGACTAGACTTCATGACTCAGACCTATGTCCTCTATTCCTATGTCCTGCCTCCAAACTAACAGCCTGGCCCTTTAGGTCAAACTATAAAAGCTCATGTGTCTAGATCTAGACATCCCAAATTCACTCCTTGCTGATGACCAGTCATCACACAAACATCAAGCTTGGTATCAACAAAAATTGCTCCAATAATTTTAAAGATATGAAAGCTTATTTTTGAAGTGATCTCAAAAGGTGTTTAACTGCTGAAGGTTGAAATGCCACTTTCAGTCAGTTTAAATTGACAAAGGTTTAAATGCTGGTAAGTTTTCACCACAAGTGTCAGAGTTTACAAATGAGGCGGTCTCTTGGTATGAGTAGTGCATATATGTATACCATCTGCCACAGCTACTCAGATATACAGATCAAAGGGATTACACCCGTTCAGAAATGGTTTAACTCAGAGCACAGTCTAGCTCTGTGTGAGCTTCAAACACTCATGACACCATCATATGAAAACTATTTTTTCCACAATCTACAGCCCAGTTTTCAATGGGGACCATTTTTATGCCAGATGTCAACTTTCACAACCGAGCCATCTTTACTATAGCCTAATTACACAAACCATAGTTGTTCCTGACCTGGTATAGGTGAAAAGACCATCAACTTTGAGTGGTTCCATCACCTCTCCCTCCCCTCTTGCAAAGTCTGCTGTACTGTGCCTTCTGATTCCCTTGCCAGCAGTTCTGTCCTGAGCCCCGTCAGAGCACTTACCCTTCTTCAGCATCAGCGCTCTCTCCAGATACTCATCCTCCGTCACCTCCTTCCCATCAATCTCCAGGTCCAGGGTGAAGTCCCGCACGGTCCAGATGAATTTTGGGAAGAAGCTGATGTACTCTGTGTCGAAAGCAGAGTCGTCCTCCTCCTCCCCATCAGCTTTCACCTTTATGTGCTCAGAGAGCTCAGACACGAAGCTGACCAGGCAGCTAAGGAATCCAGACAGGTTCAAACGGGATGGCTAGTGACAGAGGCCGGGAGTAAAGCAGCATGGCCAGTCCCAGCCATGCACGGAGTGTGTGTTGCATCCTGTGCTTTGGAAGGCCTCCCATGAAGCCAGGGCAAGTCTGTCATTCCCTGTGCACTGATGACCACCCCTTCCCCTCGCAGACTGTGCACCAGTGGCAGCTGCAACACACACACACACACACACACTCCCCTTCCCCCCTACTCTCTGGGCCCTGTGGTGGCATTTACAAACCCCACACTGCATCCAGGCCAGGCCAGGAAGGCATTAATGATCTATCCTGAAGACACAAGATGACCCCCCCTAGAGGTATAGAGGGAGCTGGGGAATCTCACGACCATCTAGTGAGACAAGGGGCTTCCTGAGAGAAGGGAAAGCTCCGTCACAGATTGTCTGAGTATTCAGATGGTGGCGAGACTGATTAGGACTCCCTGAGGGAAGATTAAGCCTAACTATGGACTAGGAGTGAAATCCTGGCCCCATTGACATGAGTGAGAGTTTTGACATTGACGTCACCTGGGCCAGGATTTCCCCTAGATGTTTCCTCCCGCTTGGAGCTCACCCCTGCCCATACCCAACTCGGACACGGATGCTCAGTTTATTGCTTGACTTGCCTGCTTTGAGTAAAGAGGAGTGATTCCTCAGCAGCACCTAGACTTCTTCTTGACCTCAGCTGTGGCCAGTAGAAACCCCACTGCTGTGTTACCTGAACAGCAGGTCTCCAATGCTCCTTTGCTGGGGTCAGTGCCTCACAACTGTCCTGGATCTGATTAGTGATGGAAGAGAGGACTGACTGTGAGCCAGGAAATGTATCCCAGCTTCTCTCCTTATTTGACTGGCTCCCACCAGCCAGTTTTCAATATTTATATTACATAGAAATAAATCTGCCCCCAAAGGGCAATATCCCATCACAGCCCCAATACAGATAACTGTCCAGCAGGTCTTCAAAACAGTCTTCATGTGGGCAAGTCATTTAACATCTTCTCCTCTGTGATGGGCTTTGCAAACCCCACACTGAGCAACTCAGAGTTAAAGGGCTAATGGGGGCTCAGGTGGTTCTGCACCATCACACCTGTGAGGAATGTCAGGATTGGAAGGGGGAGATGAAGAGACAGAGAACTAGGGAGCAGAGCAGACCTCAGTTCTTGAAGAGAGGCTGCCTGCCTGAAGCTGGAGCTCCCCAGATGACCGCTGCCTGATGACCCCTCGCCGAGGGAAGGGAGGGCCAGATGCTGATTCTTCTAGAAAGGGAACAATTCCCCTCTATTGCCTGTGAACTCAGTTTACGGCCACAGACCGACAGGAAGAGAGTCTTGACCCAACTTTGGAATGACTTTTTTGTGATAATTCCCCTTGTTTCTGTTCACTGGCTGCCCTGGAAGGATGCCATAATGGAATGATCTCAGATTGGAGGGAGGTCACAAGTGGGGATCCATAGGGATTTGTTCTGGCTCCAGTGTTGTTTAACATCTTTATTAATGACCTGGATGTAGGTATAGAGAGCATACTGATCAAATCTGAAGATGACACAAACTAGAGGGGGGTTGACAACACCATGGAGGACAGAGCTAAAATACAAAGAGATCTTGATAAACTGGAGAATTGGGCTATAGTCAACAAAATGGAATTCAACAAAGACAAATGTAAGGTGCTACACTTAGGGAAGAAAAACCAAATACACAAATACAGAATGGAGGATAACTGGCTTGGCAGCAGCAGTTTTAAATCAATATAGGAATGTCCATGCAGGAGTTTGCCCTGGTTTATATAAACTGTTTTTAAACCAATTTTAATTAAATTAATGGAACATCTCTGTGTAGACCAGGCCTCTGTCCTCTCACATATCTCTTCCTACATCTCTATCATACTTTCAAAGTTTTGTTCAGTGAATCCACGTCATCATTTCTCTAGTTCAGGGGTTGGCAACCTTTCAGAAGTGGTATGCCGAGGCTTCATTTATTCACTCTAATTTAAGGTTTCACGTGCCAGCAATACATTTTAATGTTTTTTAGAAGGTCTCTCTCTATAAGTCTATATATTATATAACTAAACTAGTGTTGTATTGTAAAATAAACAAGGTTTTCAAAATATTTAAGAAGCTTCATTTAAAATTAAATTAAAATGTTGATCTTACACCGCTGGCCCGCTCAGCCCTCTGCTGGCCTGGGGTTCTGTTCACCTAGACTGGCAATGGGCTAAACGAGACCTGTGGCCAGGACCCTGACTGGCAAGGGGCCGGCAGCCGGGACCCCAGACCGGTGGCGGGCTGAGCGGCTCAGCCCACTGCCACTCAGGGGTTCCATCAGCCGGCTCCTGCCAGCCGGGATCCCAGCTGCCAGACCCGCTCAGCCTGCTGCCGATCTGGGGTCCCAGCCCTGCCCACATAGAGTGGGAACCTACCTTCTCCCTGACTCTGACCCATTCTCTTCCTCTCTGCACTGAGCTGATGGTGGGAGTGCACTGAGCACAGGGCTGGGGGTGAAGGGTCGGGCCAGGAGCTAGAATGAGGGAGGGGGCTCAGGGCTGGGGCAGGAGGTTTGGGTGTGGGGCACTTACCTGGCCAGCTCCCATTTGATGTGAGGGGTGCAGGTGGGAATGTGGTGGGGGGGGTGCAGGAGCTCCCATTTGGTGCTCGGGGTAGGGGGTGGGGATGTTGCAGGTACATGGGGTGTGAGGGGGCTGGGTATGTGGGGGGGGGTGCAAGAGTCAGGGCAGAGGGCCGGGGGCAGAGGGCTGGAGTCAGGGCTGGGGGCTGGGTATGTGGGGGATGCAGGTGTCAGGGCAGGGGGGGCTGGGTATGTGTTGGGGTGCCAGAGTCAGGGCTAGGGTTTTTTGGGGGTGAAGGGGTCAAGCAGAGGTCTGGGTGTGTATGAGGGAGGTACAGGGCTCAGGGCAGGGGCCTGGGCTGTGTGCAGGGATGAGGAGCTCAGGGCAGAAGGCTGGGTGTGGGGGAAGGGGGGCTCAGGGCAGAGGGTTGGATGACTGCCCCCCTAAGAACTCCCCCCCGCTCCTTGTTCCCTGACTACCCCCTCCTGTGACCCCTGCCCCTAACTGCCCCCCAGGACCCCACCCCCTATCTAAGCCTCCCTGTTCCTTGTCCCCAGACTGGACCCTACCCCCTACCTGTCCCCTGACTGCCCCAACCCTTATCCACACCCCCGCCCCCTGACTGGACCCCCAGAACTCCTGACCCATCCAACCCCCCAGCTCCTTGTCCTGTGATCACCCCCTCCAGAGAGTGCACCACCCTAACTGCCCCCCCAGGACCCTCTTTGCTCCCTGTCCCCTGACTGCCCTGACCCCTATCCACCCCCCGCCCCATGACAGACCCTGGGACTCCCATGCCCCATCCAACCCCTCCCCTAATCCCTGACTGCCCCCTCCAGAGACCCCCCCGCAACTAACCACCCTGCCCGGGAGCCCACCCCCATCCAACCCACCCTGCTCCCTGTCCCCTGACTGCCCCCACCCCTTATCCAACCCCCCCAGCCCTGTACTGCTTACCATGAGGTTCCAAGCAGAGCGCACAGCCCCGCCCCTCAGAGCGCTGCGTGCGCGGCGGCAAGCGTGTCTTACCTCCCCGCAGAGCCAAACACTGCCCCACGGGAACACACAGCCCCGTCCCCCAGAGTGCTGCGCATGTGGAGGCAGGGCTCCGGGGAAGGGGAGAGGAGGGGAGGGGAAAGAGGAAGGCGGGGGAGAGGCTGGCATCTCATTGCACTCGGCCAGGCGCTCCATCCCGGGAGCACAGACCCCGCGGCTTGCCACGCCGGGAGAGTGGGGCCATTTTCCCACCCCGTGTGCATGGTTATGCTTCTGGTCCCTGCCCCATCCTTGCCCCTCTTCTCCCTCTACATCCTATCTCTGGGTGATCTTTTCTGAACACATGACTTTAGCTATCATCTTTCTGCTGGTGATTCATAGGTTCACTGATGTGCTTCAGACCCATCTCCCTCTGTCCAAACTAAAATCTCAGCTGGTCTCTCTGACCTCGAGTTTGAGCTGAGACCTGGACATCCACACTAAACAGTCAGAGTGGAGCACTCAGTCTTTCCTTCCAGGCTCTCTCCTCACCCTCTGTCACTGTGGACAATAGCACCATCTTCCCAGTCATTCAGGTCCATATAACCTGTGCCTTATCTTTGACTCAGTCCTCTCTAGATTCATATATCCAGGCCATGTTCAAATCTCACTGCTATGTCCTACATACCATTTCTAATATCTGGCCTCTCCTCCAAATCCAAACCAACAAAACTCAGCTGGGCCCTTAGGTTCTCATTCACACCTCCCACTCTTGGAGGGTCAAAGAAGAACATTGATGAGTTTGCTGCCGAGCAGAATCATCACACTGCCCCTCCTCTGAAACAGGATGATCCTCTCAGCCACTGTTAGTGCATGTGGGAATCCTGGTGCCAGCTGGGGCTCTGCGCTCTCTGTGGTGTCTGCTTCCCCTTCATCTCCTCTTCCCTGTATTTTGCTCACTCCCAAGTTCTTCCTGGCATACACTGGATTGCCTGCAGACTTCAGGCATGATGGTGGAACCCTTGAACACTGGGTGGTATGTGAGCACAGGCACCCATCAGATGGAGGCTCCAGGATGGGGTCTCAGATAGAGTCAGGGTCAGACCCATTCAAAGATTAACAAACCATTAAAGCTCATTCACATTGAATCCACCTCTTAACAGGCAGCCAATGCAAAGCACACAAAAGAGGCTGAATATGATCCTAACAATCCCATGAGCAATTGTGCTGCTGCATGTGAACCAGCTGCAAGTGGTGGATCAGCCTTGCTGATAACTTCTCTGATGAGGTATACAAACTCTGAACCAGCAGGGAAGGGGTTAAGCAGCTGCTTTGTGCTCAGGTGACCCTGCCTGCCACACTAGCCTGTCTGCTTCACCAGCAAACTCCTCAAGGCTCTTCAGGCAGACTCCAGCCCCTGAGCGCCTCAGAGATGTTTCTCTGCAATGCCCAGCCCCTAACATGGTGTGTTCACAGAAGATACTGAGTTTTCTGCTCTGTTAAAGAATCAGTATATCACAGCTTGTTAATTTACGTTGTAATTCTGGGTAACAACCACAAGTCAATTTCTCAGAGACAAGGACATACTAGCACGCCAGCAAAGTGCTAAAGAGCCATTACCGGTGTAATCGGACATTCACTAATGGGGGAGGGGGTGTAAACAAGAAATTTACTATTCATCCGAAGGACAGATTGGAGCTCACATACACAATGGAACTGCCTGCTCCCATGACCCAGCAAGGATTTTTCCAGGACAAGGCGTTGAAGAATAAGAGGGGGAAAATGTCTCTAGCTGCCTCTCCTTGCCTCTTCACCTCCTGCTTCTCTACCCAGGATATCAATAAATACCTAAGGACTCTCAGCTGAGGGAGGGGTCCCAGGCTGAAAGAAAATTCAGTCTGTGAACTGAGAACTGCCTGAAGCATCTGGTGTGGTGAGAAAAAAATTGAATCTGATCTAGTTTGCAAAAGTTTAGGAATTAGCTAGTGGTTTTATCTTGTTCTTTTCTTTTGTAATCAATTCTGACTTTTATGCCTTATCACTTGTAATCACTTAAAATCTATCTTTTTGCAGTTAATAAACTTGTTTCATTGTTTTTATCTAAACCAGTGTGTCTTGGATTGAAGTGGGGGGGAAACTCCATCTGGGACAACAAGGCTGGTGCATAATCATTTTCTTTGATAAAATATGAGCTTGTATTGCCCAGTAGAGAGCTGGACAGTACACGAGGGTACATTAATGGGATACAAGTGTGGGACGGGGAAGTTGCTGGTATTGCCCTGTATGTAATTCCTGAGTGGCTGGGAATCGCCCTCAGTATATATCTGTAGGTTACTTGCATGCTGGAGGCTGCTGTCAGTGGGCCAGGGGTGCACCCCAGATTGGAGAATTAAGGGGAAACAGTTGTCTAACAGTCCAGATTATACCCTGGCGAATGTCACAATGGCTACAAGCAAATGAGTGTGAAACATGCATCTAAAAGTCTAAGGGTACGTCCATACTACCTGCCGGATCGGCGGGTAGCAATCGACTTCTCGGAGTTCAATATATCGCGTCTCATCTAGACGCGATATATCGAACTCCGAACGCGCTCCTGTCGACTCCGGAACTCCACCACCGCGAACGGCAGTGGCGGAGTCGATGGGGGAGCTGCGGACTTCGATTCCGCACCGTGAGGACGGTAAGTAGTTCGAACTAAGGTAGTTCAACTTCAGCTACGCTATTCGCGTAGCTGAAGTTGCGTACCTTAGTTCGACCCCCCTCCCCTGCAGTGTAGACCAGGCCTTAGACTTAATCTAGCAAGATACAGGCTTTGTTCAAAGTGGTTTCTTATCACCGCCAGTCTCCTTTCTGCATTTTAGTTGCCGGTCTGGACAGGAGCCATCAAAGAGATCAAATCACTTAGTTTCTTTGTCTTCTTAAGATGAAGAATAAACATGGAGTTTCTCTCTGTTCCTTATATTCCCAAAGGGATTTCTTAATTTTACAAGTCAGGAAGGTATCCTGGGGATTTAGTCTCTTTTGTCTCTCTGGGAGGCAGGAGCCCTGTTAATTCTCGGTTTCTCAAGTTCAGGGATAGGATAACCCCCTCTGGTTTAGCTTTATAGCTTCATTTACTGCTAATATCTAAAATGAGGTAAACTCACATTCCTAGAACTAGGGGTTTGTCTACACTTAAAACACTACAGCAGCACAGCTGCGTCACTGTAGCACTTCAGTGTAGGCACTACCTGTGCCAGTGGGAGGGGATCTCTCTTCCAGATAATCCATCTCCTGGACAGGCAGTAGTTAGGTCAATGAAAGACTGTTTCTGTCGACCTAGTGCTGTCCACACAAGGACTTAGGTCGGTTTAACTTTTCTGCTCGGTGAATGGATTTTTCACATCTCTGACTGACATAATTAAACCAAACTAATTTTCCAGTGTAGACCAGGCCTAGGACAGACCTGTTTAGCACTTTCACCTACGCTAAACTGTCTTTGTCTTAAACATGTCCTAGTAACATCACCCAGGGGGAATTCATTACTTCCCTTATAAGGTTGATGTGCATTTTACACTGATATTAATAACCAGCATGTCATTAGCTTTTATACGATATCTCACAAAGTATATTTTGTACAAATATTATTGTGGTTGTGTGTAGAGGGTGAATACAGGGTTTCTAGGGTCACACCTTTGGTTTCAATTATTTGATATTTGTACTTTATCTGTTAGGAAAGAGGGGACTAGGAGGAAATGAGGCAGCAGTTTCATTGGGGTGCAGGATTTAGATGCCAACCATTGGGCCATGATTCAGAAGCCAGTGGAGCGGGTGGTCCTGGATTCCTCTGCTAACCTCTAGGGGGTGCAGAAGGCAGAAAGCCCACCCCTGAAAAGGGGAATTTGGAGGAAAGAAGGATCTGAAGATGGAAGGCTCAAGACCTTGACACTGGGGAGATCTGGAACCCTTCACCTAACCAACAGAGCTACTCCATTGCTGGACTGTTTATATACCCTGAAAGGGATGGGCAGAAATGTTTGACCTGACTGAGGCTGAAGCACTGAAGGGCTGTCAACAGGGAGCATCAGGAAAGAAGCCCATACCTACCCACAAGTGGGCACCTGCAGTGAGGGATCTCCTTCATATCCCATGAAGAGGGAAGTACCAACATTGAGCCTTGAGATCATGAGGGCATGTGCTGCTGTTGCCAGGTTGTCACAGGATAAATACAGGTACATCAATGCACACTGTGTAGCTGGAATCCACACTCCTGAACCATGTCCAACACACAGATAGGGCGTGGTAAAAATGATGCAAGTTTTTTATCTCTACTCTGTATGACCCACTTCAGTCAAAGCAGACATCAAGGATGAGTGAGTCATCTCATAAAAATGGTCCCTGTCCAACAACACTTCTCTCTGGCCAAAGCTAGTTGTTGCAGCCTGGAGAATCTTCCTCCAGAAGGGATCTAGTACTTCAAAGTGAAAAAGCCTCCAGCCTTCCACACCTATTAGCACAACACTGAGACTGTTAAAGAGCCATTCAAGTGGTAATGGAGCCATTTAACAGGCATTTGCCAACACCCAAGTATCTACTGTCAGTTTCTGAATTTACTGACAAGAACAGTTGTGCATCACTATTATATTTACTCAAGAACATGTTAGTCAACAGGACCTTATTTAAAATTTGCTTTAAAAATATTTCATTAGTGTGTTGCTGAAGATTATAAAATCACATCTCTAAAAAAATCCTTGCATAGATTTTTAGATGCACAATCTGAGTATTCATCTTTAGCCTTAAATGCTCGGATCTTCAGACATATCGTTTTTAAAATAAATCCTTCAAAAGACCTCCCATATCTAAAACACACATGCGAGCCCGGGCTGCCCTTGGGCATAGAGGCACCAGTTTAACAATACTGCACAGGGCCCCATGAATCCTAAGGATGGCTCTGCCCCAGAGACAATGCGGGTACCCTGAAAAGACTCTTGGGAAACTGGCAGTTTATTACATCACTGCCACCACTTGGAATTACAAACCGTGACTCACCTGTGCATATGATTTATCTGATTTAACCTCTCATTAACCCTCATTTTCTTTTCTTATCTAATAAACCCTTGGTTAGTTTACTACAATATTGGCTACCGGCATTGTCGTTGGTGAAAGAGCTAAGTACCAATTGATCTGGGGTAAGTGACTGGTCTCTTGTGACTGGAAGAAATTGAAATGTGGTGTGATATTTTATTTAAGTGACCTTTTATCACTAAGTCCAGTTTGTCTGGGTGGCAAGATAGACTGGAGAGTCTAAGGGGACTGTCTGTGACTCCATGGTAAGACTGGTATAGTGATTCAGGAGTGCACATATGTCACTGCCTTGGTGAAATCTAATTATAGAACACACCACCAGTTTGGGGTGTCTTTGTGTTTTCTGACAGTCTGCCCTGAGATAGGCACTCACAGTCATGAGCCACTCCAGACAGCGTGACACCCTCCAACAAGCAATATTATGTAGGCATCCCTCCAGAATCAAGGCCAAACTTATAGGCTCCGTGGAGCAAGAGATATTTCAGCAGTACACTGATGGGGCCCTAACCCATACTTTACTATGATCTCTGTCAATGGCTGCTTATACATCTTAAACAACATGGATGATAGGATTAGCTCCTGAAGGATGCTAAATTTCAGGTCCCTTGGCAATGAGGAACAGTTGCCCATCATCACCCATTGACTGTGATCTTCCAGGTCAGAGTGCAACCACCAATGAACAGTCCCACACACATGAGAAGTATCCCTCTCTAACCGAAGCAATAATGCATGATCAAATTTATGAAGAGAAGTGACAGGTCCAGCATAATCTGAATAGTTTGCTGGCCTTGATCTAACACAGGCCTGCACAACATACGGCCTGTGGGCCGCATGAGGCCCGCTGAGGCTCACTGTGCGGCCCACGGAGGGATTCTAAATCCCGCGCACACGGTGCTCTGCGGGCAACCCAGAGCCCTTTGAATCCTGGCCACGGCTGAGATTTAAAGGGCTCAGGGCTCCCTGCGGGCTCTGGGCTGCCCGCAGCGGCAGGGAGCCCAGAGCCCTTTATATCTCAGCCAGGGCCAGGAATCAAAGGGCTCTGGGCTGCCCGCAGAGATTCCCAGCCGCGGCTGGGATTTAAAGGGCTCAGGGCTCCTCGCCGCTGCGGGCAGCCCAGAGCCCTTTGAATCCCGGTCACAGCTCCAACGGATGGGCTGGGGACAGGATTTAAAGGGCTCAGGGCACCCCTCAGTGGCAGGAGCTCTGGGCCCTTTAAATCCCTGCCCCAGCCCCGCAAAGCTCTGGGTTCCCCCAGCCGCCGGAGCTCCGGGCCCTTTAATTTGCCCCTGAGGGCTCCCAGCCACCTCTTCAGCTGAGAGCCCCTGGTTGATTTAAAATCAAATATCACCTCCCCACCCCCAACCTTCCTTTTTGGCCCACAGCTGTTTTGCTGGGGCAGCGCTGGGGAAGGCGGGTTTGTTTCTGCAGGGCTGGGCAGTGCTGGGGTGGGGGGCCGGGAGGTGCTGGTGGGGGGGATTTTCCATGGGGCCGGGGGGGTTTGGCCCTCAGCTGTTTTCTTTGGAGTAATGTGGCCCTTGCCGCTTTACGAGTTGTGCAGGCCTGATCTAACATAAGCAGGAGATCATTCTAGATCCTCATGAGGTCAGAACCTGTGCAGAATGACACTTGCATCCAGATGCCTCTGGAATTAAAGAATCACAACTTTTTCAATCATCTTCCCTAAAGAAGGGAGATTTGAGATGGTGTGATAAGTGGCAAGCACCCTAGCATCAAGAGATGATTTCCTCCTTAGTGGGAGGACCTCATATATTTCAAAATGTTTGGCACCCTCCTCTTGCTAAGCAATGCATTGACAGTGGCTGGCCCTGGCATTTGCTGTAAGTAAGCACAATGGGCAGGGGTTGGGACTGCAGGTGGTAGGCCTCAGAGAGATCCTTATCAGTGACTAAATTAAACACAGCCAAGGGGAAACACTCCATCAGGATCCATGTCCCTCACCACCAGGACAACCAAGGAACTCAGCCAAGAGCTATCTATCTTATCCATAAAGAACATGTCAAACTCTTCAAAACAACTAACAGAGCAAACACAGCCAAATGCTCATGTGTTGACCATGTTGAGCACTGCAAGGATGATGAAAAAAATCATAGCTACAGCACCACCCCTTCATCCTGCATGAGATTAGTGGGTTGCTGGTTACCCAGCGGGACAACCTGTACCAAATCAGGGCCTGCATCAGCACCTAGTGAGGTCTTGGCAATACGTGCCAGGCCTGGATGGCGTGTCACAATAGCATTCTCATAATAAATCAGGTATTTATTTTCCAAAAACTCTCTCAACAAATACCAAAATTATCCTACCCCTTTGGTCACCTAGTTTCTCACAATAGGACCCAGCAGATCTTCTAAAGGCACTTCCCCTGAGGTACTTCTGTCACCACTGAGGCTTATCTTTCCTCCAAAGAGTCATCCTAACCGGTATCTCTAAATCCACTCACTCAGCTTCACCTATTCCTTTCATTCCACTCATAAGCATCTCCCTATGGGGATCCCTCTTCCGGGGATCCATCTTCCCATCACACCAACACCACAACTCACCCACTAAAAATACAAATAACACAGGTAGAGGGGGTCCTCGCACTTCCCTTTATTCCTAGACCAGCAAAAAATTATGCAACATTTACACTAACAAAAAACAAATGGACTGCTCTCACCAATCCCTGAGCACAAAATAAAACACAAAAATCATAAAAAGATGACAGCTTGCCTGAAGATGTCCCCAAGTAAATATTACCACTGTTAACAAATGGGAGAACATTAAGATCAATAAAAACAATACAAAACTATCTTCACAAACCCCCCAACACCCTTAGGCAGTACCTTTTGGCCACCCCCTAAAGGCTGTGGCTTCTATGCTCAGCTTTTTATTCTGGAGAGGGCCCCCAGTGACTGTCCCAAGCACATGTCTGTGGCTGAAAGAGTCACTGGAGCCAGAGAGAAAGAGTTCAAACAAGGTTGAGGATGACCCCATAGTCTGGTAGTTACAGTACTCACCCAGCATGTGGGAGACCCAGACTGCCTGTGCTAATGGCTTTTTAACTATATACGGGGAATGAAATAGCTTTAACTGGAGAGATTGAATATCACACCAGAATATCCCATAGCCCAATGGTTATAGAACTCTCCTGAGAGGTAGAAGAGCCCTCTTCAAATTCCTTTTTCCTCTCAGGTGGAGAGGGAGCTTGAACCAAGGTCTCCCATGTCCTAAGGGAGTAGTTATGAGGGAAGGCCTCCTTCTTTCCAAAATAGTATAAGGCACCTGACCCCAAAGAGGGCTCAGCTGGTGTATTGTATCCACTTCTGGGCATCACACTTTGGAAAAGATGTGGACATACTGGAGAAAATTCAGAGGAGAGCAACAAAAATTATTAAAGGACTAGAAAACATGACCTATGTGGAAAGATTGAAAAAATCGTGTTTGTTTAGTCTGGAGAAGAGAAGACTGAGTAGGGACGTGATAACAGTTTTCAAGTACGTAAAAGGCTGTTATAAAGGTGCTAAATTGTTCTTATCCACTGAGGACAGGACAAGTAGTAATCGGCTTACATTGCTACAAAGGGGGTTAGGAAGTTTTTCCTAATATCCAACCTAACCGCAAGGCTATTTAAGCACTGGAACAAAATGCCTAGGGAGGTTGTGGAATCTCTGTCATTGGAGGCTTTTAAGAACGGGTTAGACAGACACCTGTCCAGAATGGTCTAGATCAGGAGTTGGCAATCTTTCAGAAGTTGTGTGCCAAGTCTTCATTTATTCACTGTAATTTAAGGTTTCGCGTGTCACTAATACATTTTAATGTTTTTAGAAGGTCTCTCTCTCTGTAAGTCTATAATATATAACTAAACTACTGTTGTATGTAAAGTAAATAAGGTTTTTAAAATGTTTAAGAAGCTTCATTTAAAATTAAATTAAAATTCAGAGGGCCCCCCCCCGACCAGTGGCCAGGACCCGGGCAGTGTGAGTGCCACTGAAAATTGGCTCGCGTGCCACCTTTGGCACTGGTGCCATAGGTTGCCTACCCCTGGTCTAGATAAAACTTAGTCCTGCCTCAGCACAAGAGGCAGGACCAGATGCCTTCTCAAGGTCCCTTCCAGTCATATATTTCTATGATTCTATGATTCCCAGCTGCAAATCCCAAGCAGAATCTGGCATCTCCCTACAACATGGACTTAGGAGTGGGGCTTAGCACACACCACTCTTGTCAGCATCTCCCATTGGCCGGCTTACGCAGCTCCCTGCTGGCCTGCTGGCTTTTGTGACTTGCACTCTAAGGTGCCTATCTCTCCCTAGTCATTGTACTGGAATGTAGGCACCTAGCTCAGGCTTTGTGTATCCCAGTGATTTTTCCTAGCTCCTTGTGGGCTCTCAGCCTTTATCTACAGAAAGCATGAACAATCATTATCCTCCAAGGATGAAGTATGAGACCTCAGTGCATAGTGAGGGTGATGAAGTGCACACAAACTTTAATGGCAGTCAGGGCCAAGGCTGGGAGTAGAACTCCTGGGCCACAGACTTGCAGTTCAGTGCACGTTCCCCGAGGTTAGAGAGTACAGCACAGGAGTTGTTCTACTCCTCAAACACTGTGTGAAGACTGCAGCTTCCTCTTCAAGATGTTTAGTCCATGTGAATCCCATTCAAGGTGCACGTGTGCCCCATGCATATGAGATCAGAATCTTTGCCCAGCAATGTCCATTTGGGCTGTGCCCTGCAGGCCTCTAGCCCCCATCCTGCACCAGAGGGCATAAAGGACACAGGGGCCCCAACCATTCCTCAGCTCTCTCTCACCATCTGTGCCATCAAGACATAACTCAGCAGTGCCCATCTGCTACCCATACCATTACTCTCCCTTTTTCTCTCTGCCTTATCTTAGCTGGTTAGTCTAGTTCATTGAGGCTACCTACCCCTATTTCATAATTCAATTTAATCTGTATGTAACAAAACACACACAAAAGCCCCCCTCCTTTTTTTTTTAAAGTCAGTTGCTTGCTGCTACTGCCTTTCCAATGGCGGACCCAGAGTCCTCAGCATACAGGACTTTTCCATCATGCAATAGACTCATTCCTCACACTGGCAGCCATAGCCAGTGTTTATTCTGTCTAGGTGAGAGCCATACATTGAACAAATGCTCAGTCTGTCAGTATTCTTCATCTAGAACTCACCAGTCGAGGGACAGTCATCAGAAGCTGTTTCTCCTGGAACAACTGATGAGGGGCACATCTGACCGAGAAGAATGGACAGCGGCTCTTAAAAGGGACCTGCTTCCTCAAAGTCCCATTGGGCTAGTGATCAGGTGAGTGGACATTCGACCCCAAGGATGCCTCTAACAAAAGGGCTGATTCACTCCCAACCAGCCCTTCAAACTGAGCCCTGCACCACAGGCTCTGAAGGCTGGCATTGCTTCCTCAGCACCAAAGCAAGGGAGGTCAAAGCACCAATCGAAGGAGAGGTCCCAACACCAGTCTGACACACCTGATGGGCAGAAATCAGAGAGGCCTAACAAGCACTAGCAGCCTTCTGCCCTCTCCCAGTGTCCAAACAGTCATCCAGCATGGGCTGCTGATGTGGAAACGCTTGCCCACCTGGTGCTGAGTGAAATTAAATCAACCCCAGTACCCAGGAGCAGCCCCAGTTATTTTGATGGCCAAGGCAGAAAACATTTTCAGCACCTTCCCCCGCTGAGCCTGAGCCCTGTGCACCCCAGGCCATCATCCCCTGTGGAGAAGCCAATGATGTAATTTTCCAACATGTTCCAGGCTGCTCATAGCTGCCCAGGTGACAGAGTCTCCTCAGCCTCAACTCCTGCATGAGAGCTTCTCTCGCCCACAGGTGTTTCACTCCTATGTTCAGTCTGTTCCCAGTGCCTTGCAGTACTGCTAGTACTTCAGGTACTATCTCTGGAAACACAGTCAACTCTGGGTGGACGCTACCAAGCTCCATACCCTGATACATAACTTGGGGTTCTGTTGTCATATTGGAAGCTCTGCCCGGGACACTACATCTCCAACTTTTGCCCATGGTTTGGGCCACTAGGAATTCATGTCAGCCTGATGGTGGGGATACCAGCATGTCTTATAGCCCTTCCATTGGGTTCCTCTTTACCTGTACAGGAATGACCTCCAGAGCAGCATCACTTTCCTCCCTATAGTCAGCTTGCACACCTGTACTTAAATCTTAAATTTAAGGACCTCTCTGGCTTTAAGATTAAGCTTGATAAGTTTATGGAGGGAATGGTTTGATAGGATAACATGATTTAGTCAATAGGTCAATAACGTGCGACCACTGGTAATTAGTACCGAGGGTCAATGTTGGGATATTGAAAGTCTTTTTCCTGAGTGTTTGGCTGGAGAGTCTTGCCCACATGCTCGGGGTTCAGCTGATCGCCATATTTGGGGTCGGGAAGGAATTTTCCTCCAGGGTAGATTGGCAGTGGCCCTGGAGGTTTTTCGCCTTCCTCCGTAGCATGGGGCAGGGGTCGCTTGCTGGAGGATTATCTGCTACTTGATGTCTTTAAATCAGGATTTGGGGACTTCAACAGCTGAGTCAAGGGAGAGAATTATTTCAGGAGTGGGTGGGTCAGCTTTTGTGGCCTGCATCTTGCGGGAGGTCAGACTAGATGATCATAATGGTCCCTTCTGATCTTAAGTTCTATGATTCTATGATACTTCATCCTCTGCAGGTGTCAGGGCTAACTGTCTCTCTCTGATGATACAGAGACTTCTCTTGAAGCTCAGATCTGCCTTGTGCTGCTGGACGAAATCTATCCAAATTGGGGTTTCCTCAGAGGATACAGCTACTGGGAACTCACAGGATAACTAGAGAGTGTCTAGACTCAATTATTTGCAGATTCCTGTGGTCTCTAGATGACTTTGGGTTGCAACCCAGATCACCAAGTTGAAACTCTTCCTTAGGCAGTTCTCTCCCCCCTCCCCATACAGCTGTGAGTGTGTGATGGAAACCTGTACCCGAGTCCACCAGAATTGGGTGTCCACTGATCTTCTCTGGGATGTAGTATTTCGGCAATATTTCACTGGCAGCTATAGTCTCTCACTTTGGGCTTAAGGGTCTTTAGATGTAGGTCTGACCCTGGTATGGTGTCTGTAATGGAGGCAGGGAGATCTACTCACTGCTTGGCGGTGCCTCATCATGGCTCATCTAGGGAATTAGCTCACCACTGTCCACACCCCTCCTGCAGTTCCTGAGGGCTTTACTCTCCCAGTCCTTACTGCTTCTTACACTCCTATTACGGGCTCCTACTGCCCACTCCCCTTACATCAGGGAGCACGACTGCAGCTTTCCTCCCTGCAGCCCTCCTTTCCTGCAGCTCTCTCACTTTATAGAAGCCCCACCTGCTTCTGCCCAGGTGAGCTTCATCTCCAATTAAGCCTCATTTCATTCTAGCTCCGCTCCAGGTGCCCCCTATAGCTAATTGGCCTCTCTTGCTTCTATTAACCCTTCCAGAACTCATGTGGGTAGAATGCCCCCTCACAGAGTCAGAGTCACAAGGTCTGTTCTACTCCCTGAACTTTAACCAGTTTCCTTTAGTGTGCTGGACCACAAGGATCCACACAGTTGCAGAGGGATAGGCCTGTGGTCTCCGGGACTTTGAAAGCTGGCCTTTCAGGCAGGGCCGGCTCTAGGTTTTTTGCCGCCCCAAGCAAAAAAAAATGTTTGGCTGCCCCCGACCCCAGCCCTGGGCTCCCCCATACACTCCCCTGCTGCCCCAGCACTGGGCTCCCTCCTTTCCCCCCCACCAGTGCCCTCCCCCCACCCTCCCCTACTGCCCCAGCCCTGGGCTCTCCCCGCAACCTGCACCCTCCTGCTATCCCAGCCCTGGGTCACAGGTAACTTGCTCCCAGGGCAGGTCATTCAGCAGGAATTTTGGATGTGCACAGAACACAGACAGGATTGGTTCCCATATGGTTACAGAACTGCAGTAAAGTGGAACAATTTTCAGTTTGTGTGACTGGAGGATATCTGGATGCATATTATAAGACTGTCCTACATAAATGAGGAAAAGTTGAGATGCCTTTATTATTCTTTTGTTCCACTCTTTGTTTCTATGGAGAATTTGCCAATGCAGTATTACTGTCTTCTTTTTAAACAAATACAACTTTTTTTTAAAGGCAATAGCTGTTGAAAATAGCAATTCCCGTCCTAAAAACCACTGGGAAGCATGTCTTGCTTCTTCATTTCTTATTCTACTTTTTCTACAGCAAGTTACAGTGGATCAGTATATTTGATTTGGGAGAAATGAAGTAACAGCTGCCCAGATTGAGCTTGAGCACTCCTGACTTTTGAGGGTGTTCAAGTCTGGAAGGCAGGTGCTAGATCTCCTTTCTGAATATTAGCTAAATCTGGAAAGGAAAAGTCAATTTCTGCTTCCATGGCTCAGACATGGAAATCCTCCTACGTGCCTGGTATTATATCTAAAGCTGCCGAAGTCCCCTAGCAGACCCTCCTCTCCCTTACTTTTCATTTTAAATTATAGTGGGATCCACATACCTCCCTTGCTAGGCTTCAGATACAGAGCTGCACTGTCTATTTAGTCCACTCAATTCCTTCTTTGGGGGCTGCAAGGTGAGGTCACACCAGTATCCCTAATGCAGTCTGGGGAAGTCTTCTGAAGAGGCCATCTGGGGCAAAGCCTTCTTCTCTTTGGGCACACTTGTTCCCCATTCACAGTGCCATCCCTTTCGACTCACAGCATGGCTCAGCTACCTCACTCCCTACCCCTCCCTTTCCTGTTGATAGCGGCCAAGGGATTGCTGGGAAATGTAGTTCTTTCCCTGCTCCAGGGCTGGCTCTATAGGCAGGGAGCTAGGCAAGAAACTACAGCTCCCAGGGTCCCATGGTTTCTCTGCTCCCATGGTGGATCCCCCAGCTGCTCAGTGGCTCCGCTTCTGCAGGGTTGTGAGAGGGAAGGAAGTGAGTTTTTTAAAAAAAAAGGATGGCCAAAATGACACCCCCTGGAAATGTGCTGCCCCAAGCACCTGCTTGTTTTGCTGGTGCCTAGAGCTGGCCCTGCTTTCAGGGTCCAGCAATCTTGGTCCCAATCTGTGTCTCCTTGCAGCAAGTCCTGCCAAGCCAGATTCCTGAAGGAAACTTGTTCTATCCTTCAGGGTGCAATGCTCTTCAGTCAGTATCTGCAGTAACCCCAGGCGGCCTAGTCATCTGGCATATAGGATCTGAAAGTCTTTGGGTCAGCGTGAGAGAAGCAGACTTAGGGTAGAGCTCACATTGGTGGGACCCAGGGCTTTGCTGTGCCTGCTCCCCTGAGCTCCATCCCTGCTATTCCTGTCACCTTTGTCCCTCAGCCCCTGAGAGCTGCCGTATGTCGGTGAACCCTAGAATCATAGAAGATTAGGGTTGGAAGAGACCTCAGGAGGTATCTAGTCCAACCCTCTGCTTGAAGCAGGATCAACCCCAACTAAATCATCCCAACCAGGGCTTGGTCAAGCCAGGCCTTAAAAACCTCTAAGGATGGAGAATCCACCACCTCCCTAGGGAACCCATTCCAGAGCTTCACCACCCTCCTAGTGAAATAGTTTTTCCTAAGTCCAACACCTTTGCCATTTGCTCACCCGCTCGGGGCTTTTGCTCTGCTTCCCTGCAGAGAGGTGGGGGCAGCAACTTGCTCATGAAGGCTTCCATTCCAATGTCTTCATTTCTGCCCAGGCAGCCCTAGTGACCATGTGTCTTGGAAACGTGGTCTGCTCTCCCTGTCCAAGGGAGAAAATCAGTCCTTTCTCCCAAGGGATTGCAATGCCAAGGGGACAGGTACAGTGCCATGCAGATAGTTCATAAAAATATTACAGGAAATTCCCACATTTGTCACATATGGTCCCTGAGCTGCCACACCTCCATCACTGTATATCTTCCCAGTCCGTCCGATGGGACAGCTTCTCAATCAAGCATTAGTCATTTCCTATGCCCTGTCTCCCTCCATCTGTTCTCTCTAGATCTAGGGCTCCCTTTCTGCTTTCAGCTGGTTAATATCATGCTGCATTGCTCTCATGCCCTCCATCCATTGTCAGCGGTCCGAGTCCCTTGTCTTCCCCATAGCAGCAGTGACTACCAGCTCAGCCTCATGTTCTTATGTCCTGGGGCTGGGCCCCACTTCCTCTGCAGCCTCGAAGGCTAATTGTAGCTCTGCAACAATCCTGATGGTGTCTTCCAGCCTGTCAGGTTTCTCTTTAGGAAGAGTTATCCAGATCTCTCTCTCAGCTGTGGGGGTCATAAATTAGTCCCTGGCCATTAAATCCCATTTTCAGTTTTCAGGAATGCCCTGGTGACCAGACATCAGAGGGCAGATCCAGGATTGCTGACTGATTCTCCTTCACCTCAGGTCTGTGGCACAATGCAGGGGCCACTTTAGGGCATCCCTAATGGAGGCATATTGCCCTGGAGTACCATGTCTGAGTCAAACACCTCCTGGGCTTTGCCTTGGAGCAGTAGGCCGAAAAGAGTCCAGCCTGGAAGCCCCATTCCAGCCACTGGTTCAGGCAGGTCACTCAGAAGGGTGGAACTAGCTGCCCAGCCTTGGAAATCCCCAGGACAAGCTATGGACACGATGATTAGATTCTGCATCTCACCGCCTGCACTGCCCTGTCTAGTTCCTGACTAATTAATTTCTGCCCACCAGGTAGCCTTCTGGCAGCTTGCTGACCTCACATCTACAGCATCCTAACTTCAGCCAGCCAAATTCACCAGGTGGGGCCTGTTTCCCAAGTGGAATGTCTTAATAAGGCTTCCCAAGTGCAGCAAGATGAGGGTCTGAAACATAAGCCCACATATCAGAGGCCTGGAATGGGCTGAGGCCTGGGCTAACATAGTCAAAATTTTGCTGATATAAAGCAAAGTTAAGTTGTGAGCAAGAGGCTGACCCTGTACACAGGATCTGGCAAGATCAGGGCTGATATTGCAGAAACACACATTCCTATGTAGTGCTGGGCACAAGAATATATACACAAACACATTTGAGAAAGGTGGTACCAGAAAACCTCGATATCAAACACATCCCCCAAAGAGAACAGGAACACACTGACCAACTTAAGGATAATGACAGTGTGATGGATAGGGTGCCACCCTCTGATGTACTAGGGTGCCACCCATTACTTTGTACATGTTGGTTTTGATCAAACCAACATGTACAAAGTAATGGGTGGCACCCTAGTACATCAGAGGGTGGCATTCTGAAACATCAGGGGCAATACATAATTTCTTTGTATTGATATATAAAGATGTAAAGAAGGATCCCATGCACTGCTTCAGGCTGGGGACCGACTGGCTAAGCAGCAGTTCTGGTGGTATGTTCATGTCAGAGTTGCACTTCTCTCCCTCTAGGTCCCCCAGCCCAGTGCCAATGCACAGAGATTGAGTCATTTACAGCCCAAAGCTCCAAACCCCAGACGCTCATGGTTTTAGCTCTGTACGTCCCCTGGTCAGTCCCTGCTGTGGCAGTCAAAGGGGTGGTTGCCACATCCACAGCCACTTGTGTTAACACACACATAGGGGTATGTACATGATGCCTACCATTTCCCCCATAGCTACATCCCTGGATTCCTCCATAGGCTGGAGGAAGATCATGCTGCTTATGCTGCCCAGGCAGGCAATGGCCTATGCAGGACCCTATGGTTGTTGCTGAGCCAAGGTCCAGAGCTAGATAACCAAGCTTCATGTAAAGCACATGGTGTTTTCTTTCTTGGTTTTCCTTGCTATTGTCTTGTCCATATAAGGGATGGGGCAACTGAGAAAAGAGGTACACACCATGGAGAGGGGTCTGGCAAAAGGGACCGACCAGCAGAAGGTCGGGACTGAAGGGAGAGAAGGTGCGTAATGTGGTGCAACTGTTGGGAAGAGGAGATACTTTTCCTTTGAAGTCCCCTCTCTCCTCCTCTTTCTATTAGGGCTCATTTTAGTTTTCATATTGTCAGGGTCCAGACACCTCTTAAGATCTGATACCAGGGCTGCCTCCACCCCCGGAGGTTACTTAGGGGTGAGAATGTGTCCACACATCTCCATGTGTGCATGTGAGTGGGAAGATTATTAAATGACTGACCATCTTTCTATTATATAAATTCATATACACTTATAGATAAATTATTGATGGATCCATCCTCCATCTATGGCTACCCCATCTTCTCCCCAGCAGGCCCTGCAAACCTTGGGGCAGCTCCCACCCCTTCATTGGCAGCTGCAGACTCCAACTCCCCAGGGCAGCCCCCGCTGGAAGGATACTGCAGCTTATTCATGGAGTCCTGGTCAATGGTGCCTTTGCTGTTGTACACCAAGGTGCTGCTCAGCAGGACAGCCAGTGTGAAGATCCAGGTGTCATGCTTCGGGTCATCCTAGGTTCACAGGCAGAGGGAGAGAGAAGGGGAATGGGGTTGGTTGAGAGCATCTCATTGTATGAGTCTGTCAGTGTAACACACAGGTTCTGCTGGCCAGCAGCACTGCACAAGGAGACGGAGGGATCCTCTACAACACACATGACAGCAGTTTCCCATGGGGAGCAGAATGCTAGTTTGCCACCACCCTAGGAGGTGCAGAAGCATGTGGCACGCCTTCAGCTATCCATCTTTCACCTGTAACTCCAATTCAGTGGTGCCAATTATAAAAGCAGCATCACGCTCCAGCTTTGTACAGATCACTGCTGTGTCATGGTACATGGTGCAATCCACTGGTCATTTTTTAAGCTCATTCGAAGAATCAGCAGGTACCAGTGACAGGGTGAACTTTTACAGGAAGGGGAAACTTAGACGCTATCATCCAGCTATAACCATTGTTCTCCCTTTGCTGAGCAGTAGCAAATCTGGAGCCATTTTCCCACAGGAGGTGAAATCGGTGACACAAAGTCAAGGTATTTCTTAGAGTAATTTGTTTACTTACAGAACATGCCCAAGGCCTGTTTGCTTGACTGGAGGTCCTAACAACCCCCACTCCCCTCTCACACAAACCCTTTCTGGAACCTCAGCTAAGGCATAAGTCCCCTGTCACCTAGGCCTGGTCTACACTACAAGTTTATATCGAATTTAGCAGCGTTAAATCGCATTACCCTGCACCCGTCTACACTACGAAGCCCTTTATATCGCTATAAAGAGCTCTTAATACCGATAGCTGTACTCCTCCCCGATGAGGAGAGTAGCGCTGAAATCGGTATTGGCATTTTGGATTAGGGTTAGTGTGGCTGCAATTCGATGGTATTGGCCTCCGGGAGCTATCCAACAGTGCACCATTGTGACCGCTCTGGACAGCAATCTAAACACGGATGCACTGGCCAGGTAGACAGGAAAAGCCCCGCGAACTTTTGAATTTAATTTCCTGTTTGCCCATCGTGGAGCTCCGATCAGCACGGGTGGCGATGCAGTCCCAAATCCAAAAAGAGCTCCAGCATGGACCGTACGGGAGATACTGAAACTGATCTCTGTATGATCTCTGTATGGGGAGACGAAAGGCCAAAGCATTTGAAAAAATCTCCAAGGCTATGATAGACAGAGGCCACAATAGGGACTTGTAACAGGCGGGTCCGGGGCTCAACCCTCTGAGGGGAGGAGGGGAGCCACACCGGCCCGCTGGTCTCACAGGGGGTGCTCTGTCCTGTCCCTTTAAGGCGAGGTAAATGAAGACAGAGTCAGTTGGGGCTCAGTCCTTTTGCTGTCAGGCTGAGCTATAAGCAGTACTAACGGTCTGGCAAAGGCCCAGGCCCTCTGGATCAGGGGCTGGGCGACAAACAGTATAAGGGCAGGCCTCTTGTGGCAGGCTGCCAGTAGCAAACAATACAGGGGCTCAGGCCTCTTGTAGCAGGCTGAGCCAGTAGCAAACAGTATAGGGGCTCAGGCCTCTTGTAGCAGGCTGAGCTAGTAGCAAACAGTATAAGGGCTCAGGCCTCTTGTAGCAGGCCGAGCCAGTAGCAAACAGTACAGGGGCTCAGGCCTCTTGTAGCAGGCTGAGCTAGTAGCAAACAGTATAGGGGCTCAGGCCTCTTGTAGCAGGCTGAGCTAGTAGCAAACAGTATAAGGGCTCAGGCCTCTTGTGGCAGGCTGAGCCAGTAGCAAACAGTATAGGGGCTCAGGCCTCTTGTAGCAGGCTGAGCTAGTAGCAAACAGTATAAGGGCTCAGGCCTCTTGTAGCAGGCCGAGCCAGTAGCAAACAGTACAGGGGCTCAGGCCTCTTGTAGCAGGCTGAGCTAGTAGCAAACAGTATAAGGGCTCAGGCCTCTTGTAGCAGGCTGAGCTAGTAGCAAACAGTATAAGGGCTCAGGCCTCTTGTGGCAGGCTGAGCCAGTAGCAAACAGTACAGGGGCTCAGGCCTCTTGTAGCAGGCTGAGCTAGTAGCAAACAGTATAAGGGCTCAGGCCTCTTGTAGCAGGCCGAGCCAGTAGCAAACAGTACAGGGGCTCAGGCCTCTTGTAGCAGGCTGAGCTAGTAGCAAACAGTATAAGGGCTCAGGCCTCTTGTAGCAGGCCGAGCCAGTAGCAAACAGTACAGGGGCTCAGGCCTCTTGTAGCAGGCTGAGCTAGTAGCAAACAGTATAAGGGCTCAGGCCTCTTGTGGCAGGCTGAGCCAGTAGCAAACAGTACAGGGGCTCAGGCCTCTTGTAGCAGGCTGAGCCAGTAGGTAGAGGGGGACGGCTGCCACCCGTGAGTGGGGTGGCAGGGGGGACACAGGCCCACCCACTCCACTGTGTCCCAGCCCGGGGCCCTAGACAGCGGTCGTCACCGCTGACGGTCAGTGGGGATCCTGACCGCAACACACTGACATAGGCTCGGTCTGGTCAGCAGCCTGACTGAGGTCGGCTGCCCCCGGGCCACTTCCACTATCCCCCTCTGGTCCTACCTGACCCACGGCGTCGGGTTCCGGGAAGTCCCACTGCATTGGTTGCTCAACCCCCGGGCTGGGGGGTAGATCGGGTAGGTCCTCGGGGAAAGCTGGCCAACTCGGATCCGGGGGTTCCTCCGGATAGCAGCACGGCGATGGGGAGTTTCCTAGCGGCTCCTCATCATAGGTAGCACGGGGAAGCTCCGGCGGGTCTTCCCAGTAGCGGGTCTGGGGTGTCTCCGGCCAGTCCAGGCAAGGGCCCGAGGCTCCAGCGACTTCCCCGTCAGGAGCTCCCTCAGGCAGGTCTGCTCCCTGGGGTGGTTGGGGCCTGACTGAGCTGGCTGGGCTGGCTTTTATTCTTCCGGGTCGCCGCCTGACCCGCTGAGGGGCGGGCTTACTACTCCGTAGCCCCGCCCCTTCCTGTGTCCGGGGCTCAACCCTCCCCGGGGAGGAGGGGAGCCACACCGGCCCGCTACATTCCCCCCCCCCCCCAAGCCTGGCTCCCATACCTTGGGGCCAGGTCCTTCCATCTCCTCAAGGCGGGACAGGAAGTCAGCATTCGCGTGGTCCTTGCCCGCCCGATGCCGGATGGTAAAGGCATAGGGCTGTAGGGCTAGGTACCACCGCATGATCCGGGGGTTGTTATCCTTCATCCTCATTAACCATTGGAGGGGTGCATGGTCCGTGACGAGGGTGAAGGGGGCACCTAGGAGGAAGAATCGGAGGGCATCACAGGCCCACTTCACCGCTAGGGCTTCTTTCTCGATCACGGAATAGTTTCGCTCGCGGGGGAATAGTTTCCGGCTGAGGTATATTACTGGATGGTCCCCCCCCTCCGCTTCTTGCGACAGGACCGCCCCTACGCCGGTCTTAGACGCGTCTGTCTGTAGAATAAACGGCTTGTCGAAGTCCGGGCTGTACAGGACTGGTTCCTGGCAAAGGCGGTCCTTCAGGGTCTGGAAGGCCACCTCACACTCGGCCGTCCAGCGCACCTGTCGGGGGCTATTTTTCGTGAGGAGCTCAGTTAGGGGTGCGGCAATTGATGCGAATTGCGGAATAAACCTCCGATAATACCCGGCGAGCCCCAGGAACTGCCGCACTTGGCGTTTCGTCGTGGGTGTGGGACAGTCCGCAAGGGCCTGTACCTTGCCTACCAGGGGTCTGATTCGACCTCCTCCCACCGTGTAGCCAAGATAGGTGGTCTCCTGCCATGCGATCCTACATTTCTTAGGGTTGGCGGTCAACCCTGCCTCTCGCAAGGTCCGTAGGACCGTGGCGACCCGGTTGAGGTGATCTTCCCAGTGGCGGCTGTAGATTACCACGTCATCCAAGTAGGCGGCCGCATACTCCTGGTGGGGCCGCAAGAGGTGGTCCATCAACCGCTGGAAGGTAGCAGGGGCCCCATGGAGGCCGAACGGCATTCGATTAAATTGATAAAGGCCTGAGGGGGTAGCAAAGGCCGTTTTCTCTTTGGACGCTTCGTCGAGTGGGATCTGCCAATATCCTTTGCTCAGGTCCAGGGTGGTAATAAATTGGGCTTCCCCCAGGCGGCCCAGGAGTTCGTCCACCCTGGGCATCGGATAGGCGTCAAACCGCGAGATGGCGTTTACCCGACGGAAGTCTATACAAAATCGGCGCGTACCGTCCGGTTTGGGGACCAGCACCACCGGACTGCGCCATTCACTGCAGGAAGGCTCGATGACCCCCAAGGCCAACATGGTTTGGACCTCTTCTTCTACCTCCTGCCGCATCCGGTATGGCAAAGGCCGGGTGGGTTCCCTGATCGTTTTCCCTGGCTCGGTCAGAATCGTGTGACAGGCCTGGGTTGTATACCCCGGGACTGCCGTGAAGGTTTTTTGGAAAGCCTGCAGGAGACATGTAGCCTGCTTACGCTGCTCTGCCGTGAGCGAGGGGCCTATCGGGGGTTCCTCCACACCCCTTGTCTCGGCCGTGTCGGGGCCCAGTTCGGGCTCAGGCGGGCAAGGGTCGATCAGTAGGCCCTCTCGGTCACACCATGGCTTCAGCAGGTTGATGTGGTAGACCTGGAGCTTCTTCCGTCGGTCGGGTTGGCGGATTTCGTATGTCACGGGTCCCACTTGCCGCACCACCTCATAGGGCCCCTGCCAGCGGGCCAACAGCTTCGACTCGCTGGAGGGTAGAAGCAGTAGGACCCGGTCCCCAGGAGCGAACCTCCGGGCCCGTGTCTCTTGGTTATAGTTCCTCTCCTGTTTCGCCTGGGCTGCCCGCAAATTCTCCCGTGCTAACGTCCCGGCCTGCGTTAAGTACCCCCGTAACTGGAGGACGTACTGGAGGAGGCCCTGAGTTGGGGAGGCCGACTCCTCCCATGTTTCCCGCATCAAATCCAGCAGTCCGCGGGGCCTCCGCCCGTACAACAATTCAAAAGGGGAGAACTTGGTCGACGCTTGCGGCACCTCCCGGATGGCCAACAGCAGGGGCGGTAGGAACTGGTCCCAGTGTCGCAGTTCCCCGGGGGGGAATTTTTTTAGCATGTCCTTAAGGGTGCGGTTAAACCGCTCTACCAACCCGTCGGTCTGCGGGTGGTATACAGACGTATGCAGCTGTTTCACCCCCAGGAGTTTGCAGACCTGTTGGAGCAGCCGGGACGTGAAGTTAGTGCCCTGATCCGTTAGGATCTCCCTAGGCAACCCTACCCGGGAAAATATCTTCATCAGTTCCCCCGCAATGGTCCGGGCAGTGATGCTCCGCAGGGGAACGGCCTCGGGGAAGCGGGAAGCGTAGTCCACGAGGACGAGGACATACTGGAAGCCGGCCGTGCTTCGGGGAAGCGGACCTATCAGGTCCATGGCGACCCGCTCAAAGGGGGTCTCAACGACTGGCATAGGGACTAAGGGGGCCTTGGGTACCCGAGGCGGTGCGGCCAGCTGACACTCGGGGCAGGAGGTACAATATTGCTTCACCTCTTGATGGATACCGGGCCAAAAAAACCGTGCCAGGATTCGGGCAAGGGTCTTTTCTTGCCCCAGATGCCCGGCAGCGGGCACATCGTGGGCCAACTGCATCACGGCCCTGCGGTGACAACGGGGTACCAGCAATTGCGTCACAGGTTCCCGGGTGCGCGGGTCTCGGTCGATGCGGTAGAGCCGATCCCGTCGCAACTCGAAATGGGGCCACTGCGTGGCCCGACGAGAGTCCACTATGGAGCCGTCGACGGCCGCAAGTTGGTCGTAGGCCCGGCTAAGTGTCGGGTCCGACCGTTGGTCGCGGCAAAAGTCCGTATCGAAGCGAGGTTCTGTGGGAGCTGGCCCCGGCGGCCCCTGACCTTCTTGGTCTTCTCCCTCACTCTCCTCATCAGTCTGCCCCGCCTCAGGCGGAGGTCCCCGGGGTTCAGCAGCCAACCCCGGCGTTGCCCGGAGGACCTCTTCAAATGAGGGCCAATCTCGCCCCAGAATCACCGGATAGGCCAGGCCGGGTGCCAGGCCGACGACTACCCGCCGGGTAATGCCTCCCACCGTTAGCTGGGCCCAGGCACTCGGGTAAGGTCGGACATCCCCATGGATGCACTGCAATTGTATCGGCGTCAGACGGGGGTCGGCCGGTGGTCCCAGAGTTTGGCGGACCAAGGTCTGGCCGCACCCTGAATCGATCAGGGCCTGTGTGGTCTGGTTCTCAACCGTCACCGGGATTATCAGCTTGGGGGCCTCCGCCCGGCGGGCCCGGCCGGCCCCTACGTAAACCTGCCCGAAACTGCAATCCATCTCGGGACAGTCTCGTTGTACGTGGCCTGCTTTCCCACATCTAAAGCATGGACCGAGCTCAGGGCGTCCACTCCGGGGAAGGCTTGTTCTGGTACTTCGGGGGGGGCTCCGCCGGACCTTGGGCACTCCCTGGGGGAAGGCTGGGGTAGTCAGCCGGGGAGCTGCTTCCCAGCGTGGAGTCGGGGTTTCCTGTCGGGGTCCCGGCCCGTGGTCTGGGCCTCGTGGGTGGGGCATGTTCGACGCCCTTTTCTCATCCCGGGGTCGTTCGGGACCCGAGGTAGGTGGCCGGAAGGTGGGCCCTATCGAGGCTTCAGCCGCCAGGAAACCCTCCATGAGCGCGACGGCGTCTGCTAAGGTCGTCGGTCGGTGGCGGAGTACCCAGGCCCGGCCTTTGGCCGGCAGGGTGTGAACAAACTGCTCCAACACCACCTGCTCGGTGACCTCCTCTGCCGTCCTGACGTCTGGCTGCAGCCACCTACGGCAGGCCTCCTTCAGGGTCTGGGCCACCATCCGGGGACGGGCTCCCGCCGGGTAGGTATGTCGCCTGAACCGCTGCCTAAACGTCTCCGGGCTAATGTCCAAAGCGTCGAGGACTGCAGCCTTCACGCGGTCGTAGTCGCGGGCTTCTTCGGTCGCCAGCCCCCGGTAGGCTGCTTGGGCCGTCCCGGTCAAATAGGGGGCCAGCAAGGTGGCCCACTGGTCTCTTGCCCATCCCGCCACGAGGGCCACCCGCTCAAAAGTGACCAAGAAGGCCTCCGGGTCGTCCTCTGGGCCCATCTTGGTCAGACGCAGGAGGGTCGCCAGACGCGGACCCCCCCCCGTGCCCTCCCCCGCGGGCCATTCAGCGGGGCGGGGGGCGGGCCCGAGGAGGTGCTGCAGCTGGGTCCCAAGCTGCTGCACCAGCTGCTGTTGCTGCTCTAGCTGAGCTACCTGTTGCTGTTGCTGCTGCTGCAGCTGGGCCGCGTCTCGCTCCCGCTGCTGTTCCAGCTGGGCGGCATGCTGCTGCTGCTGCTGCAGGAGCTGAGCTGCCTGTTGCCGCTCCTGGCTTTCCACCAGCAGCTGGAACAGCCGGTAAGTCTCCATCTTCCTGGCTAAGAGGGGCGGTCCGCCGCCCTCTCACCGGCCCCTTCTCACAGGGGCAAGGGATCTAAAGGTCCCTGGTCAGGTGCCACTTGTAACAGGCGGGTCCGGGGCTCAACCCTCTGAGGGGAGGAGGGGAGCCACACCGGCCCGCTGGTCTCACAGGGGGTGCTCTGTCCTGTCCCTTTAAGGCGAGGTAAATGAAGACAGAGTCAGTTGGGGCTCAGTCCTTTTGCTGTCAGGCTGAGCTATAAGCAGTACTAACGGTCTGGCAAAGGCCCAGGCCCTCTGGATCAGGGGCTGGGCGACAAACAGTATAAGGGCAGGCCTCTTGTGGCAGGCTGCCAGTAGCAAACAATACAGGGGCTCAGGCCTCTTGTAGCAGGCTGAGCCAGTAGCAAACAGTATAGGGGCTCAGGCCTCTTGTAGCAGGCTGAGCTAGTAGCAAACAGTATAAGGGCTCAGGCCTCTTGTAGCAGGCCGAGCCAGTAGCAAACAGTACAGGGGCTCAGGCCTCTTGTAGCAGGCTGAGCTAGTAGCAAACAGTATAGGGGCTCAGGCCTCTTGTAGCAGGCTGAGCTAGTAGCAAACAGTATAAGGGCTCAGGCCTCTTGTAGCAGGCCGAGCCAGTAGCAAACAGCACAGGGGCTCAGGCCTCTTGTAGCAGGCTGAGCTAGTAGCAAACAGTATAAGGGCTCAGGCCTCTTGTGGCAGGCTGAGCCAGTAGCAAACAGTATAGGGGCTCAGGCCTCTTGTAGCAGGCTGAGCTAGTAGCAAACAGTATAAGGGCTCAGGCCTCTTGTAGCAGGCCGAGCCAGTAGCAAACAGTACAGGGGCTCAGGCCTCTTGTAGCAGGCTGAGCTAGTAGCAAACAGTATAAGGGCTCAGGCCTCTTGTAGCAGGCCGAGCCAGTAGCAAACAGTACAGGGGCTCAGGCCTCTTGTAGCAGGCTGAGCTAGTAGCAAACAGTATAAGGGCTCAGGCCTCTTGTAGCAGGCTGAGCTAGTAGCAAACAGTATAAGGGCTCAGGCCTCTTGTGGCAGGCTGAGCCAGTAGCAAACAGTACAGGGGCTCAGGCCTCTTGTAGCAGGCTGAGCTAGTAGCAAACAGTATAAGGGCTCAGGCCTCTTGTAGCAGGCCGAGCCAGTAGCAAACAGTACAGGGGCTCAGGCCTCTTGTAGCAGGCTGAGCTAGTAGCAAACAGTATAAGGGCTCAGGCCTCTTGTAGCAGGCCGAGCTAGTAGCAAACAGTACAGGGGCTCAGGCCTCTTGTAGCAGGCTGAGCTAGTAGCAAACAGTATAAGGGCTCAGGCCTCTTGTGGCAGGCTGAGCCAGTAGCAAACAGTACAGGGGCTCAGGCCTCTTGTAGCAGGCCGAGCCAGTAGGTAGAGGGGGACGGCTGCCACCCGTGAGTGGGGTGGCAGGGGGGACACAGGCCCACCCACTCCACTGTGTCCCAGCCCGGGGCCCTAGACAGCGGTCGTCACCGCTGACGGTCAGTGGGGATCCTGACCGCAACACACTGACATAGGCTCGGTCTGGTCAGCAGCCTGACTGAGGTCGGCTGCCCCCGGGCCACTTCCACTATCCCCCTCTGGTCCTACCTGACCCACGGCGTCGGGTTCCGGGAAGTCCCACTGCATTGGTTGCTCAACCCCCGGGCTGGGGGGTAGATCGGGTAGGTCCTCGGGGAAAGCTGGCCAACTCGGATCCGGGGGTTCCTCCGGATAGCAGCACGGCGATGGGGAGTTTCCTAGCGGCTCCTCATCATAGGTAGCACGGGGAAGCTCCGGCGGGTCTTCCCAGTAGCGGGTCTGGGGTGTCTCCGGCCAGTCCAGGCAAGGGCCCGAGGCTCCAGCGACTTCCCCGTCAGGAGCTCCCTCAGGCAGGTCTGCTCCCTGGGGTGGTTGGGGCCTGACTGAGCTGGCTGGGCTGGCTTTTATTCTTCCGGGTCGCCGCCTGACCCGCTGAGGGGCGGGCTTACTACTCCGTAGCCCCGCCCCTTCCTGTGTCCGGGGCTCAACCCTCCCCGGGGAGGAGGGGAGCCACACCGGCCCGCTACAGGACTCAACACAGTGATGTGTGAAACTTAAGGAGCTGAGACAAGCGTAACAGAAAGCCAAAGAATCAAATGGATGCTCACGGAGGGAGGGAGGGGGGACTGAGGACTCTAGCTATCCCACAGTTCCCGCACTCTCCAAAAACTATTTGCATTCCTGGTTGAGCTCCCAAAGCCTGAAGGGTCAAAAACATTGTCACAGGTGGTTCAGAGTATATGTCGTCAGCCTCCCCCCACCCGTGAAAGAAAAGGGAAAACAATCATTTCTCACCTTTTTTCAATGTCACCGTATGTCCACTGGATGCTGCTGGCAGACGCGGTGCTGCAGCACTAAACAGCAGCATCTCCTTCCTTTCCCTTCCCGATGGCAGATGGTGCAATATGACTGGTATCCATCATCATCCCATGAGTGCTCCTGGCTGGCCTCGATGAGGTCGGCCAGGGGTGCCTGGGCAAAAATGGGAATGACTCCCGGTCGTTCCCTTCTTTAAGCTTTGTCTAATTGAGATTCAGTCCTGCCTGGAATATCATAGCAGCCAGAGGCTGCGCTCTCCCCTCACCCCCCTTAATGTCTAATGGAGATTCAGTCCTGCCTGGAATATCATAGCAGCTAGAGGCTGCCTTCCCCACCACCCCCTTTTATCTCTGCTTGCAGAGGCAATAAAGTCAGTGTTGTTTCTTATTCATGCATTCTTTATTACTTCATCACACAAATGGGGGGATAACTGCCATGGTAGCCCAGGAGGGGTGGAGGAGCAGGGAAGCAATGGGTGGGGTTGTTGCAGGGGCACCCCCTAGAATGGCATGCAGCTCATCATTTCTGCGGGATGTCTGGGGCTCTGACCCAGAGTGGGTGTTTGCCTCTCTGGTTCTTTGGTAGGCTTGCCTGATATTCTAGGCAGGACTGACTCTCCATTAGACAAAACTTGAAGAAAGGAATAACCTGGGGAGTCATTCCCATTTTTGTCCATGCGCCAGGAGCACCCATGACAGAAGCAGATGGCACAATATGACTGGTAACCATCTCTGCTAACTTGCAAAAGGCAAGGGGATGCTGCTGTGTAGCACTGCAGTACCGCGTCTGTCAGCAGCATCCAGTAGACATACGGTGACAGTGAAAAAAGGCTGAACGGGCTCCATGGTTGCCGTGCTATGGCATCTGCCCGGGCAATCCAGGGAAAAGGGTGCGAAATGATTGTCTGCCATTGCTTTCATGGAGGGAGGATTGACTGACGACATTTACCCAGAATCACCCGCGGCACTGTTTTTGCCCCATCATGCATTGTGATCGCAACTCAGAATTCCAAGGGGCGGGGGAGAATGCGGGAACTATGGGATACCTCTGGGATAGCTACCCACAGTGCAACACTCTGGAAGTCGACGCTAGCTTTGGTACATGGACGCACACCACCGAATTAATGTGCTTAGTGTGGTCGTGTGCACTCGACTTTACACAATCTGTTTCCAAAAACCGGGTTCTGTAAAATCGGAATAATCCTCTAGTGTAGACATACCTCTAGACTCAGGTCTCTGAGGCCCCTCCCTCTCAGATTCTCCTCCTAACACATTTTCCCTCTCACTGCCTCAGGCCCTGTGCTTTCCACCTGGAAAATCTGCAAGTCTGAAGCTGCTCACCCCACAGTCTTGTAAAGCAGCCCGGAAATTAACTCCTTTTATACATCTGTTCTGCTATACAAAGGTACCTGGGAAAGGTTTCACTACCTACCCAGCCCACAGAGCGCTTTAACTCACCCCCCCCCCTTCCCCAATGACTGGATTTAGAATTGCAGGGGTCTCTTAGCATATGTCTCCACTGAAGCTGGGAGCAAGCCTCACAGCCTGTGTAAACAAACTCACACTAGCTTAACTCGGGCTAGCGCACTAAAAATAGCTGTGTGGATGTTGCAGCTGGGGCACAGCTCATGCTCTCAGCCCATCCAGGTGCCTTGGTTTGAGCTCGGGTTGCTAGCTTCAGTCACTGGCAGAGCCACAGAGCTATTGTTAGCACACTAACTCAAGCCCTGCTAGCATGAATCTATCTGCCCGGCTGAGGGGCTCGCTCCTAGTTGCAGTGGAGACACAGCCTTATACTTCCTCTAGAGAATTCCATTCCCAAAGAATCATAGAAACAGAGGTGGACTAAGATTTAGTGGGGCCCTGGGCACAAAGAACTTTTGCCCCCCTGTCACATGGGGTCCCATCCCCTGCTTCTCCTCTTCCCATTCCTTCACTTCTCCCCATCCTCTTTCCCCCTGCATCTCCCCCTGCTCTCCCATTCTCCTCTGCCCACTTCCCGCCCCCCATCCTAACAACCTCTTCCCCCCAATTTGTCCACATCTCTCCTAACATGCAGTGCCCAGAACTGGACACAGTTGAGGCCTCACCATTACCAAGCAGAGCGCGACAATTACCTCCTGTGTCCTACATACAACACTCCCGTCAATACACCCCAGAATCATATTCACCTTTTTTTTTTTTTTGCAGATGCACCACATTGTTGGCTCATATTCAGTTTTTGGTCCTCTGTAACCCACAGATCCTTTTCATCAGTACTGACACCTGGACAGTTATTCCCTATTTTGTAATTGTGAATTTGATTTTTCCTTCCCAAGTGAAGTACTTTGCACTTGTCTTTATTGACTTTGATCTTGTTGAATTCAGACCATTCTCCAATTTGTCAAGGTCATTTTGAATTTTAAACCTGTTCTCCAGAGTGCTTGCAACCCCTCCCTGCTTGGTGTCATGTGAGGATTTTATAAGCATGCCCTTTACTCCATTATCCAAGTTATTCGTGAAAATATTGACCAGTGCTGGACCCAGGAATGACCCTTGTGAGACCCCACTAGATACACCCTCCCATTTTGACAGCAAACCATTGATAACTACTCCACGAGTACAATCTTTCAACCAGTTGTGCACCCACTTTGTAGTAAATTAATCTAGATCACATTCCCTAGTTTGCTTATGAGAATGTCATGCAGAATGTCATTTTAGTAAGGTCAACAGCCTTACTAAAATGAAGGTGTATC
Organism: Mauremys mutica; assembly: GCF_020497125.1. Taxonomy (NCBI): domain Eukaryota; kingdom Metazoa; phylum Chordata; order Testudines; family Geoemydidae; genus Mauremys; species Mauremys mutica. The sequence goes on from NC_059088.1 coordinate 14,193,359, forward strand.
TGTCTAAGGCTTCCTTCCATCCCCTAGGTCAGTAATTCTATCAAAGAAAGAAATTAAGTTGGTTTGGGATGATTTGTTCTTGACAAATCCATGCTGACTATTCTTTATAACCCTATTATCCTCCAAGGGTTTACAAACTGGTAGATTAATAATTTGCTCCAGTATCTTTCCAGGTATGACGTTAGACTGACTGATCTCTAATTCCCCAAGTCCTCCTTGTTCCCCTTTTTAAAGATAGGTTTGTCCTTCTCTAGTCTTTCCGGGACCTCTCCCGTCCTCCACGAGTTCTCAAAGATAATTGCTAATGGTTCCCAGATTACTTCAGCGAGCTCCTTAAATACCCTAGGATGAATTTCATCCTGCCTTGCTGACTTGAATACATCTAATTGATCTAAATATTCTTTAATCTGTTCTTTCCCTATTTTGGCTTGTATTCCTTCCCTCTGGTTATCAATATTAATTGTGAGTCAAGGTCATCATTAACCATTTTAGCGAAGACTGAAGCAAAATAGGCATTAAAAACCTCAGCTTTCTTCATGTCATCAGTTATTAGCTCTTCTGCCCTGCTAAGTAGAGGATCTACACTTTCCTTCATCTTTCTCTTACTCCTAATGTATTTAAAGATCCTCTTCCTATTGCCTTTTATGTCCCTTGCCAGGTGTAACTCATTTTGTACCTTGGCCTTTCTGATTTTGCTGCCACATACTTGTGGTGTTCTTTGGTACTCCTCATTAATTTGACCATATTTACACCTTTCAAAGGATTTCTTTTTGAGTAATGAGAGCTTATATATAACTGATTCCTAACGGGCATGACATTAGCACCTTTTGCCATAACACTACTAAACTGTGATTACAGTTAAAGTTGTTTAAATACAATATCTGCCAAGTGATCACTTAAAAGCAAGGAAATGTTCAAATAAGAAAACCTCCATCTATGTTCATTAAACCCCAAATATCACATTGTAACACAGGCAGCAGCCTCCAGTAGGCAGAGGTCACTCTACAGACTCTGCCTCTGCTTTCCCTCTCTTCAGGGCCCTCCAAGAACTCACTTAGTTCAAAGGCAGTTAAAGCAAACTTCTCCGGGGGTCCAGTGTATTGAATACCCAGGGGCACACTGACCCTCTAGGCTCAAGCCCCAGCCCAACCTCTGTCTCCTGATAATCCACAATAACACAAGGTCTTCCAAAAACAGACCATTAACTCAAACAGTCCCAGCACCTCCTGTCTGCAGTTTGTCCTTCTCCACAGGCACTTCCAGCTGGACCCCTTGCAGTCTCTCCCCTGCTTGGAGAAGGGTCTCTCAGGCCTCCCATCCTAGAGAGCTTGCCTCACTCTCTCCTGCTGCTTGAGTGTTTCTTCTGCTGACTCAGGGCCCTGCAGAAGTCCTCTTGCTCCCTGCAGCATCTACAGACATAGCTGCCATCTCCTAGGCTTCCCACCTCCACTGCTACCTCCTGCTCTTTTTGTATTGGAATCACTGGCTTGACGATCAGCTGGCTAGATCATCAGGCTCAACAGGTAGTGATCAATACATGGAGGGGGCCATTGGAGGGCCCTACAAGTTGAGGAGCTGGGGAGAGGATGCAGTCTCAGGACAGGGACTGACATGGAGTCAATGAGGACATGTTTTGAAGTGGGACAGAACTGGGGTGCGTGGATGTGGTGAGCTTGCTGGGGGGGACAGAAATCAACCCCCTCCTCCCTCCACTGTACAGCTCAGACACTGTCCTCCCCTCCCCCATGACCCTCTGTGCTGCTCTGACCTCTCCTTTCCCTTGGGAACTGCTGCATTTGGGCAAGGGTAAGCCTGGATCCTCCTCCCCATGGCGGGAAGCAGCATATGGAAGGAGGGGACTTCTGGGCTCCTTCTCCTGATCAAAGATCACTGCAGGGAGGAGAGCCTCAGAGCAATCCTGGGTCTGGTGGAGCAGCCCTGGGGAGGAATTGTTCGGGGATGGGGGTGTTTGTAGAGGACAGGGAGGGAAGGCAAGAGGGCACAGATGGTTCCACTTCCCTTCCCTTCACGGATATCACTGGGTGCAACAGTGCCCAACTGGAGGAAGCAGAAAGGGACAAGAGATTGGAGATGCAGAGTTCCTACCCCAGATCTTGGCTACTGTATGGTGAAGCACTCTGTCATAGAATCATAGAAGATTAATGTTGGAAGAGACCTCAGGAGGTATCTAGTCCAACCCTCTGCTCAAAGCAGGACCAACACCAACTAAATCATCCCAGCCAGGGCTTTGTCAAGCCGGGCCTTAAAAACCTCTAAGGAAGGAGATTCCAGCACCTCCCTAGGGAACCCATTCCAGTGCTTCACCACCCTCCCAGTGAAATAGTGTTTCCTAATATCCAGCCTAAACCTCCCCCACTGCAACTTGAGACCATTTCTCCTTGTTCTGTCATCTGCCACCACTGAGAACAGCCGAGCTCCAGCTTCTTTGGAACCCCCTTTCAGGTAGTTGAAAGCAGCTATCAAATCCCCCCTCACTCTTCTCTTCTGCAGACTAAACAAGCCCAGTTCCCTCAGCCTCTCCTCATAAGTCATGTGCCCCAGCCTCCTGATAATTTTTGTTGCCCTCCTCTGGATTTTTAAGGCCCAGCTTGACAAAGCCCTGGCTGGGATTATTTTGATTGGTGTTGGCCCTGCTTTGAGCAGGGGTTTGGACTAGATGACCCCCTGTGGTCTCTTCCAACTCTATTCTTCTATGAAAGACTTTTAGGATGCTGCATGTAGCGATCTCACTTATAACCTGTATAGACCATGGTATAAAGTTACATTGAGTGATTGCATTGTGTGGAAGCCAGTAAATAATTAACAAGGTTTTGAAGAGATCTTAATGAATGTTAGTTAGCATGAGTTAGGTTAACTGTGACCCTGGTGACGTGAGGAAGCAAGATAATGTAAGACAGAGTGAATTGTGTGAAAGTTATTACGACCTTGCAATATGCAGTCTTGCAGTCTTGTTTTTCTAGTGAGATAGCAGAAAAGCTTATGTATAAACAAAATGTATTTGTTGCTTTTTACTGTCTGTATTATTGCTAGAAATTGTCTGAAACAACGGTATAAAGGCTTGATGTAATTGTTTACCAGTTGAGAGACCTGTCCAGGACCCTGTGTCCTATGGCACTCTCTCCCTCCATGGTAATTACTGGAGAAATAATAAAGAATTTGATTTTGCTGCACCCAAACAAAAAGTGAGAACTGAGTTTTTCTTCAACAATTTGGGGGCTCGTCCGGGATGGCAACGCCCACGGAGCCACAGACGGCTACTACGGATCATTCCCCTTCGAACCCCATGGCGCCACATGAGAGGTATGAGACCTTTTGAAATCTCTATTGGGGTATCGGAGGAGGACTTTCCGTGAGGACGTCTGTCTCTGTTGGGCTCACGCCATCTGAACTTATTGACTGTGCAGCAGGATCAGATGCAAAGTGGTATTGGGGAGAGGCCCCAACAAGGTTAGTTTATAGCAGTACTGGGAACTGCTGAGTTGGCCAAGGAAATGCATAAGGTAATGCATAAGGTAATGCATAGGTAAATGCATTAGAATGCACCGGTGCTGAGGGGTTTTTACCGCCTCAAGAGGGGTTGTCATACCGCCTCATGGTATTGGTCCGGACCAGGTAAAGATGCATCATGGTTAAAAAAAAAAAAAAAAAGAGATAAAAAGGGTTAAAAAAAAAAAAAAAGAAAAAGGAAGAAAAAGAGGCCTTGGTGTGTGTGTGTGTACACCAGTGTGAGTGGCTGTTACCGGGCTAGCCCGGTAACTAGTGGATCTTTAGGAGATCCGACCCACGGTGGGCTGACTCAGCCTGGCATAGTTCGGCGAGGAAGCTGCCTGGGTCTAGGGGTGTGTGAACCCATCTTCCCTCCCCTTTCCCTTCCGTGTGAGCTACTGACAGTCTGATCATCTCCTTGGTTTTTGAGCCGCTAGCGCGGACAGGACACCCTCTCTGTGTGTGTAAGTGGAAAATGGGTAAGGGACAGTCTAAATATTCCACCTTACCCCCTAAGGGTGCCCCAGCATATTACATGTACGTACATTATGGTCCTAAAACCTGCAGGTATTTAAATGATTGGAATCTGTACACGCGTGAAAATCCATTTAAACAATGCCCATTAGAAGGTACCTTCAATCTAGATAAGATCATATATCTCAGTGGAGATTTAATCACAGAGAAAAACCTCTGACACAGTGTGAGCAATTTGTCTAGGAACGGGTTAATTTGAAATTCGGCTTAGCCCTGAGATAAAGGAGAAGTTGTTTTGTCTTCAAGGTCATGAATTAGTGCGGACTATGCTAAGTGCAAAGAAAAACTGCTTTCAGCCCCAGCTGCTTGTGGAAAATAGAGGCAAACCAACAGCAGGAGTTACAGAATTGGAATTATATTTGCAAAGCTTAACTTCCCAGTGAGACATGTGTGAGTATTAAAGTGGTTTAAGGCTTGGGGCATTCATATTTTTCCTGAGTGATGTGGGAGCATTCCCAACACTCTCCATTGTTGTTTTATTATTTTTAATGAAGCTTTAAAATTTGATTATATGCTCTGTCGGTCTGATCACCTGACATGAGGGATAAATTAGTAACAGGAATTTGTCACAGTTTGGTGAGCAATTAAGATTGGGGGGCAATGCAGAATTTACACCATCTATCTGTTTTACCCTTGTTAGTTTATGTTTGCTTTGTTTGGTACTGTTGGTGTTAGGTGTTAAGAATAGCATGATTATAGGTGAGCTCTAATAGAATAAGGAAACACTATTTGGTTTTGGTGCACTATTTAGCTTTGGCTCTGTTTTGTTTAACTGGTTACTGATGTTTTCTGCTCTGTTCATTTGGGCGTTAGGTGTGTGAGCGGAACTGAACTTCTCGTTCGTAATTCCTCAGGGTGGAAGCCATGTGTGCGATGAAGCTCTGAGGTTGTCCTGAGATTTTTACAGTCCCGCCCCCGCCCCGTAGCGGACAATATAATAGAAGTAGAAAAGTTTGGCTTAGACTGTAATTTTCTTTGCTTTTTGTGTAATTTTCTTTTCTGTTTAAGTGTCAGCAGACAAATGGGTGGGTCTCTGGGTAGACCCCCTAAAGGGGTTTGGATTGTGTGTTAAGTAAATGGCCTTTACGCAATGGCCATGTATTTTTGCCCAGGTGGCAAGCCTTACTAGGGAGGACTCAGGTAGTCTTGTGAGTAAAAATGTTTTGGGGACAAGACCAGAAGGGTGGGGGCTAGTTGAGTAGCCCACCCTCCTAGCTAAGAACTGGTTGTGGAACAAGCTCGTGTCCATGGACGGGACGATTCAGTGAGGAGAAAAGGATCGGGCCCAGGCGGACAGGCAACAGACAAAGAGATTTGGAAAACAGGTTGGAAACTTTTGAGGGTGTAGTGGAAAGAAGGAGTAAGTGAATATAAGCATGAGGATTTCAAATACTCAAGAAGATATTTGGAATGGTGATTTGAGTTGATAAAAGTGGCTGTTGGAAGGGAAAAGCAAGTGATTTTTAAGAGAACAGTTTTTGGTGTCTATGAAATGTTTGTAAATAAATTCAGGCAAAGAACTTATTAGATTGCAATCATTTGGCTATGAATAATTTTGTTAAATCAGTTGAAGAATGTATACAGTGCTATGTAATGAGAATTTTATTAGGCTCTACAGGCACTATAAGTGGTGATGTTTTCTTTCAGTGTTTAAAAGCAGGAGTTAAAAGAAATAAAAAGCAAGCCAGAAATAATCTGTGTTACTGCAAATTAACTAACTGATAAGGTAAAGGCCGCTGAAACCAAGGCTGTCTAAGACACACATACGAGAAAATATGGGGTAATTCCTCTGTTTTGCCTAGAATCAACAAGAGTATTTGTATATTTTAAGTATTTAATTGCCCAGACGGGGTGGACCTCTGTTTTTGTCTTTCAGATAATCAAAGAAAACTAATGCCAGCTGCACAGCATTCAACGTACCTTGATTTACTGGCACAGTAAAAAAAATTATGTTGTGTGTTCTATGTTCTGTTTTGTGGTGTTTTGTCTCGTGGCAAAAAAAAAATTGTTGTGTTTAATATTTTCATGAGATGGTCTGATTTGACATCAAGCGGAAATGTTGGATTGAGATGCAGATACTTGTTTTGTTCAATTTAGAATACAAAGTGTTTGGTTACATCAGAAAATGTGATATACTAAAGTCTAATACATTTTCTTAAGTAAGGGAAAGAAACTACATTGGCCAAATCTTTTAATTGAGAATTGTTGTTAAAATTTGCATACTGACAGTCTTTGGAAGCAAGGACATGAAAAGTTAACCCACTCCCCATATTGTACGAGGGATCCTTCTGGCTACCTCAGACTTTTAGCCAGAGGGCTGGGGATGGTGGATAGCTATTGGACTAGAAGTTATATTAAGTGAACTTCTCAAAGTGGGTGTGCTTGTCCTGGCTTGTTCTTCCAAAGTTCTGTAATAAGGTTATTTTAGTGAAAGGGTATATGTGGCATACATTGAATGATAATACTTCTGTACTGTATAACAGTACTGTTTATGTGTTCATGGTATGAAAAAGGTGTATAATTGAAGAGTAAAAGTTTCCTTTGTAGGTTAAATGAAAAAAAAAACAACAAAAGCCAAGAAGAGAATGGCTAACATGCGCTGGCCCCAGTCAAGGATACCGCTTGGCTGCCTACCAAGGGAAGGGGGGGGGGAATGGTTGCTGCAATTACACGAGATTGGTGTGCAGCGGCCAGCCCACTCTCCTCCTTGGGGAACTTTTGTAGATATTCAGATTGATTTTATTTAAATGTCTACATGTTGTGGTTATGAATATGTATTAGTTTTAATTGATGTATTTACCACTTGGGTTGAAGCTTTTCCCTGCAGGACAGTAGATGTCTTTGCTTACAGATTTTGTACCACGTTTTGGCATCCCTGTGACTATCAACAGTGGTCGTGGAACTCACTTTACTGGACAGATTGTAAAGGAGTTATGTGCAACTCACTGCCCTCACCACCCACAGTCTGCTGGGACAGTGGAACGCCGGAACGGGACTTACAAAAAAATGAACTGGCCAAGATTTGTGCTGAGACACACTTAAAGTGGCCTGATGCCCTTCCTTTCGCACTGATGTGTATGAGAGCCATTCCCAATCGAACGACTGGACTCAGCCCTCATGAAATTTGACAGGACACCCAATGCTGACTACCAACTGCACCCCCACTTACCCCAGCTCAGATGGACATTCATTTGCTGGATAACATAATGCTTAAATATTGTCAGGCACTAATGAAATGTGTTAAGTCTTTTTATACACAGGTGATGGAAGCACTACCAAAGGATCCTGTGCAACCTTGCCACTCGTTGGAACCAGGAGCCTGGGTCTACATAAAGATCCATCAGCGAAAGACTGCCTTGGCTCCATGCTGGAAAGGCCCTTTCCAAGTCCTGCTGACTACCGACACCGCTGTGAAGTGCCACAGACTGACTGCTTGGACCCAGGATTCTCACTGCAAAAAGACCCCTCCACATCAGAAGAAGTTTCCTATTGATGATTAGCCTATTCTTTCTTCTAGTTCTACTGTGCTTCTGGACAGCAGGGAAAAAGCTCCCTTGTCCACTGACAGACCAACTGTGCCTTTAGACTTTTCTAGAAAAAGCAAAGCCATTACAGGGTGATATGTGCTGGAAACCTCTCCCCTGTAGGATGCTAAACCTTGATTGTTTTGGGAAAGAAAAAGAAGCACTCACTCCACTGACATTGCCAAAGTCCAGGAATTCCTGACTGAAAAGGACACTGAGAACTGACCCTGGTGAAGGAACAAAGAATTACATACTGGCAGGAAGAAATTTGTGGGACCCATGCTTGGGACTGTGGTATTAATTGGATTTTGGGGTTTATTCTACAGGCTGCGCCCTGTGTTCTGGATAAATCCTTCAGTATGTATTGCCCTCCCTAATTGGATTTTAACTGACATTGCCCTTATCCAGTTTTCTACATACCCAGATTGCTCACAAGGGGCTGCCATTAGATTAGCACAACAAAAGGCCTGGGTTGTTTCCTCTGGACAAAAAGGGAATTGACCAGATCTCTGTGGGCTGGGGCCAATAGTGTAGTAGTCATTTGGACTATTCTTAAAGGCCAAGAACATGATAAGAAATTGGGGCAACTAGAAAAGGCCACTAGTCTTATTTTTGAAGCTCAGCTATCTTGAGTACAGGCTGCAGTTGGTGAGTTACATGTCATTTCCACCCTTAGTTCTATGACCCAGAAGGAGACTGACAGAAATGGTATTGAATATCACTGAGGCTGGGAAGGCATTGCAGTGGGATCTGGACCAGACTTGGCCCACTGCCCTTACAGACACGTCAGGAGTACCATCTGATCTGTGGTCATGAAGACATACTTGGACACTTTCTGGATGGAAGTGTGGACATTCACAGTGCTCCTTCCAAGCATATGGACCGGTTAGGGTGGGTGTGGGCTCCCACATACCGAATCCTGCTGGGTCCATGGGGAGGATGCCTGTGGGACTGTAATTGTTTACCGAGACATCTGGGGAAATTAGACCACCTGGTATCTCCAACTGATTTCTAGACAGTACCCCTAGCTTGACACCTGACATTTTGGATAAGAATAGAGAGTCAATGGACATTTTGGCCGTTAGAACCACCACAGCTCAGTGTATCTATAAACTGAAGCTAGGGGAAGTTGTCACTGTTTATGACAATATTTGTTGAGAGGGTGGAGGTCAAGGAACTACCCTGACGGGACACCCATTTTTTTCGAGCTAATGATAGCTGTGTGTGCGTTAATGCCACCACTTTGCGAGATATACATATTGATCTTACCACTGCTGCAGGCAATTATATCATTTACTGGCCTGCTGATAGAATGCAGATAGAATATTGCAAGTAGCTCTTAGATTTTAGGTATATTTTGATTGGACTAGAATAATGCCTGATCGGTTTCAAAATTTGCTTTCATTGTTACCAAAGGTTCTAAGAATCTCTGAATTGCAAGGGCAAATTCCCATGCTTTAGAATATATATCAAGCTGGAAGGAATGCCTTTCATACAGCTTATAGAGTGTTTACTTTATGTACTAGGTATGATGTTTTGTGCTTTGTGTTCGCAATTGTACAACAGCCCCATTATATTATTCCTATGGGATTGTTATTGTTTGTAGTGTTGTTAGTTAATTTAGGATTATATTATTGTTGTTGTTGTTGTAAATAACGTAAGAATAGCAATACCTTTCATGTTCATGCTAATCATGCATTGTCATTACGTCCCATGACGGTTCACATGTTTGCTGTAGAATCTGAAGTCCATGGTTTCATGCGAATTGAGAGTTGAAATTGTTTGTTGTACTAGAAGTACAAAAGGGGGGAGTGTGGAAGCCAGTAAATAATTAACAAGGTTTTGAAGAGATCTTAATGAATGTTAGTTAGCATGAGTTAGGTTAACTGTGACCCTGGTGACGTGAGGAAGCAAGATAATGTAAGACAGAGTGAATTGTGTGAAAGTTATTACGACCTTGCAATATGCAGTCTTGCAGTCTTGTTTTTCTAGTGAGATAGCAGAAAAGCTTATGTATAAACAAAATGTATTTGTTGCTTTTTACTGTCTGTATTATTGCTAGAAATTGTCTGAAACAACGGTATAAAGGCTTGATGTAATTGTTTACCAGTTGAGAGACCTGTCCAGGACCCTGTGTCCTATGGCACTCTCTCCCTCCATGGTAATTACTGGAGAAATAATAAAGAATTTGATTTTGCTGCACCCAAACAAAAAGTGAGAACTGAGTTTTTCTTCGACAATTGTAAACCACTGTAATTGTGTAACTCACCAAACAGGAAAAGATACATTAATAAGGTAAAGAGTTTGTACTATACACAAGATGGCCCACTGAGGGCAAATGAGATATTTTGTAGCATCAAAGCATAGAGACCCTTTTGATTACATTCCTAACTCCTTCCAAAATGGAGAGACCTACACATAAACTCATCCCACCAGTTTGGACTCTGGAATGGAGGGGACAGAAATCCCTTACAAGGAGAAACTGGATCTTCTATATGCCCTGGACTCTGAGGGGCAAAGATTCCAAAACATAAGCAAGAGATCCCCATGCTGCTTGGCATGGGTCAGCCCTAAAAGACATATAGTGCAGCTTACTATAGAAGTTTATATGACCTTTAAAATCTAAGACTGATACTCATCTGCTTTAACTTTGAAAATGACTCTCATTTCTATTTCCTTGTTAATAACACTTTAGTTAATTACAGGCAGGGCCGGCTCCAGACCCCAGCGCGCTAAGCGCGCGCTTGGGGCGGCCTTTTGCTGGAAGGGCGGCAGGTGGGTCCGGCGGACCTTCCGCAGTCATGCCTGCAGGAGGTCCACTGGAGCCGCGGGACCAGCGAACCCTCCGCAGCTGCGGGAGGTCCACTGGAGCCGCGGGACCAGCGGACCCTCCGCAGTCATGCCTGCGGACGGTTCGCTGGTCCCGTGGCTCCGGTGCACCTCCCGCAGGCATGAATGCTTGGGGCGACCAAATTCCTAGAGCCGCCCCTGATTACAGGATGGGCTAAAGCATTTTCTTTGAAGAGGGATCTAAGATACAAATTGACCTGGGATAAGTGATTAGTCCCTTGGGACTGGAAGTAATCTGAATAATATCAGTGTGATCGCTGGTGTAAGTGACCAACTTTCACATAGTTCAGATTGCCTGAGTGGCCTGGCAGGCCCAAGGGGATTGTCTATGACTCCATGTTAGACAGTTATAGTGACCCTGGAGTTCACACTTGTTACTGGGTTGGTGAAATCTAATCATAGACCACACCACTGGTTTGGTGTGTCTGCCCAGCTTTATGACAGTCTGCCCTCAGGTTGGCACTATTGGTCGCGAGCCACTAGAGGCACTCACTAGAGCGTCCTCACTAGAGGCACCAGGTACTGAGCATGCCCAATCTCAGCTCCCTGACCTAGTCTTAACACTATGTGCTTGTGACATGCACTGATCATGCCTGTTCCCAGTGCCTGGCACAGACCTGGTCCTTCAGGCTTCTTGCTGCTCGACAAGAGCTCAGCAAGCCTGTCCTGGCTGGGACTCTTTCACTGGGCTTTCAGTGTGGCAGCTTGTCTCTCTCATCTCATCCCAGCCCCACACCACCTCCTGGGCCTTCCTACCATAGCGCTGCCCACCACACTGTGCCAGAGCGGGGCTGGGGCAGGGAAGCGGGGGGTGATCTCAATAGAGGAGGGGCTGCAGGGTGTGTGGGCAAGGGCTGGTAAAGGGTTGGCAGCTGGAAGGAGTCTGGACTGAGGCTCTCACCTGAAAGCTGGCTAAGGAGGTCAGACTGTGCAGGAGACAAGGAGCCTGAACATGGGGTTGGCTACAGCTAGGCTGGGCGCTGGGCTGAATGGACAATGCTTTAACCTTCCCTTCTCCGTGCTGCCCCAAGGCCTGTCAGGTCCTGTAGCCAGGTGACTAATAAATGGTTCCCTTGTTTTGCAAAGGCTGCCAGTGTCACTGTAAATACTCCCTGGGAGCCCTGCGCCCTCAAGGATCCAGGACAAGCCTCCAGCAGGGGTCTGGCTGGGCTGGATTCAGTGCAGGGAGCCCCAAAGGGAGATTGGGGTCACTGGTGCCAAAGGCCCCAACCGAACTGTGTGGATCCTTGGGGCCTGGCCCACTGAATGGATCATTCCCGGGAGACTGGTGACAGCATAGACCAGCCCTTGGGACTTCATGACACCATCCCTCTGGGCTACCCCTTCCCCCCAGCCTTACCACCCCCTAGGTCACCCCACTCCTTCCCTCCCTTCTCAGGTCCTTAAAAGAACAAACTTGGGGGAGGAGGAATCTAGCTAGCTGACTAGCTGAGAGACTGAGGGCTGGAAGGAGTGAGCGTCACCATTCTGGCCACCACCCCAACCATCTCCTGAGGCCCTGGGATTCCCAGTGACAACACTGGGCCTTCATTGTCCTGTTTCTGAGATATTTCTTGACCAGAACAGGCCAGAAAGAGAGAGGTCCAGATCACATTGCTACCTCCACTGGTTCCAGCTAAATTCTGAGAAGTAGCTGGGATGTGAGACATTGGTTCCTGCTGTCACTCACCACCTCTCCATGTGTCTTTTTTCTTCCTCTCCCTATTTCTTGTCTTTCTTTCCTAGCTCTCTCCTTTTGTCTAACAAGGGTCTGGCTGCATATTTTGCAACCGTGCTGTGAGCTCATGACCAGAGAGGCAGCTGAAAGCAATGCCCCAAACCGCCTGCACTGGTACAAATTTGCCAGGTCTCAAAGGGTCTGATCAGAGTATGGTCTCGGCCTGTGTTTCTCCAACACTAAGTTTGCAAGTAAACGTCTGTACCAAAGAGAGAAGCTGCATTTTCTACTTTTGCTGTTCTTTTTCTCTCCTCTTTTGTGAGTGTTTGTCTTGTTTTGTCTTTCAGGAAACAGGATTGGATTTTAACAGCAGCAATAAGAGCACCAGCCCATCTCAGCTAAATACCCTCCCCCCGCCCCAAAGAATAATTATTACTATCTTTAATACCATCTAAGGCCTGGTCTATACTACAAAAGTAGGTTGGGTTAACTACATTGGTCCAGGATGTGAAAATTCCACACCCGAGTGATGCAGTTAAGCTGACCTAACAATTCTTCCATCAACACAGCTGCTGCCTCTCAGTGAGGTGGCTATGATAACAGGAGACCCCACCCACTGGCATAGGTAGTGTTTACACTGAAGTGCTACAGTGATGCAGCTGACACTGTAACATTGTAAGTGACAGACACTATCAAACCAGGGCTTTTTCCTTCTAAAACCTCTCTACTGTTAAAGGGAAAGGGAACAGGGATATTGTTCAAACAAAAAGCCCTAGTTAAGACTTTACATTTCAAAGGCTTTAACTGTTTTTCCTTCTTTTTCTGTTTCTTTAATAAAAGGTTAAAGATTTTTAATCGTGTGTTTGCGATGGGACTAAGCAGCCCAAAGTCTCTCTATTCCAAACCCCCAAACCATGTTGAACTGTTTACTGTTGTACAGTGACAGAATCATTTCACACTCTTGACTCTCTGAGCTCATTTATTCCATCAAAATTAATGCAACAACACTAACTCTACCCCTGGCCCTAATGTGGCTCAGCAATAGGAGGATGGAAAGTTAGCCTCACCACAGCTAAATTTGTACCAGTATTTCCTTTACAACAAGGATGAAAATGATCTACAGAAATTGTCTTTGAGGCCAGAGCATCATTTTAGAACTTTATTGCAGCTTGTGCACTGCCTGATTATTCTATAGGCGTTTGTGGTGGGGGAGGACATCATTTGAGGTTTGCAGTGACAGGTTTAAAAAGGGCCATGTGACAAAGTTTTCTAGAGTTTGACATTTCCTTCTTTCCCTTTTCCACAGAACTACAACATTTGGACAGGTGAAACTGATAGATCTGATCCCTGGGGTGGTGTAGACGGGATGAATTATTGTAGAAAGTTGAAGTTTGTTTATCACGATACACACAAGTTACTGTTTTGACTGGCAGTATCCTGGCACCACTTTAGTCAATGTGGACCTTACACCAGTCCTTAGAACAGGGGGTTCTATTATGGCGGCCTTTCCCATGCTCAGCAACCCCTTTGATCACGCTGACACTGAGAGTTGCAGCTACCTGTTTTTCTTTGATCACAGCCAGAGCAGCACTACCCTACCCTACTATACTACCCTAATGCTGGCGCTTACTGGAATCTTTCATTTTTCCGTTATTAAATTAATGCTGGTTTCCTTGGCAATACTTCAAATGTAAAATCTGAGTCTACATGTGGATTTTAAAGCATTTTGAAGTAACTGCTCATAAGTCAGAAACTTTAGTCTCAGAGCCGAACTTCCCAGAGCAGAACACAGGCAGAGGGCAGCTACATGTGCATCTCGCACTTTCCAAGAAGGCTGCTGGGGGAGGACTCACCGTCACAGTACATGGGGGCTGCTCAGGGTCCATGTCACCTTGAGCTACCTGTGTACTGTGACATCAGGTTGCCTTCTGGCTGCAAGAGAGCCCCAGGCCTGCTGCACATACACAGGTGATTTTCTCTGGCTCATCAGCTTGGCTAGACCCAGACTGTACTTCTAAATCTTACCCTTCTTAACTTTTACAATATTTCTTTCCCGCAGGGGCTGTGGGTCCCAGACACTACCTGAGATCAGCAGGGCCATCCCTAGCTATTCTGGGGCTCTACGCAGCCCCCCATGGAGGGGTGTGGGGCCCCAGTCCTCTGTGGGGGGAAGGCCTCTGAGGGGAGGTAAAGGGGAGGAGGGGGCTGGCCCCAGGCCTCCGAGGGGGGGGTGGCTTGGGGGGCAGGGAAGAACCACCCCCCAGCACTCACTGGCAGCGCGACTGGGGCCGGGCCGATGCACTTCCTACCGCTGGTGAGTGCAGGCCTGGCCCTGCTGCAGAGCTCAGGGGAGCGGGGGCGGGGCTGGGGAAGGGGCTTTGGGGAAGGGATGGAGTGGGGGCAGGGCTGGGGAGGAGCAGGGGCAGGAAGAGGCAGGGCAGGGACTGGAGGAGCATGCTGCTGCGCAGGGTTTCCTGGTGCCCTATGCAGCTTCGTACTTTGCGTGTGGGTCAGGACGGCCTTTGAGATCAGTCTCAGGTAGGTCAGATCAGTTTGGGAGAATCAGAGCAAAAAACCAAACATTATCTGAGCCATAACACTGTGATGTCACATAGTATTTTTTTTGGGGGGGAGGACGGCATATCTTGAGAACTCCTTGCTCAAACACCATCAAATCTGGAATGTTACCCCCACCCCAGATCCCTGTGTGGCACAGTTATTTCCAAGACAATCCATTTATGCAGGTGGATTTTAGAGCACTTAGAAAAAACTGGCTGTTAAACAGTAAGCAGATCTCAATTAACTATAGCACAGCTTAATATCTCTGCCTTAATATCTTGGGGAAACATTGTATTGTGGTTATTTTGAGCTAGTGCTTTTTTAAGGAGCTGTTGCCTGGACCAGTGAATTTTTCATGTTCTTGGGTCTCTCTGAGTTCAGTCATTTCCACAGCACAGTAAAACTAGAGGATAAACACCAGATGTCTCTGAAACGTGAGAGGAAAAATGAAACTTCTAAAAGCAGATGAAGTTTGCATCTGTCTATCTAGGAACTCATGTGACCCCCTTCATCATATGGTAGTACCTGTTCTCACCACACAGCAAAAGCCAGCTCACCTTCTCCACATCCCCCAGCCCTTCAGTGTCCAGCAGCACCAGAGTGTGGCCACGTTTTCCAGGGTGGGGCACACACCACATCCAGATGCCTTTGGTGTGTGACTGGATTGTGGAGCCCAGCAAGAACCCTGGGAAGAGAGGACAGATTTCATATAAACACAGACACACAGTACACCTGCCCGAGGTCACTATGAGCCCCAGAAAGTAGCAGGAAATAGCACAGGAGGGGGCACATGACTCCAGGTCTCTCACCTTTTCTCTTGCCAGCCAAGAAGTTCATGAGGTAGGATTTGCCTGTGCGGTACATTCCCACAATGGCCACCACCACCACTGGCTGGGTGATGCCCTCCAGGATCTTCACAGCCTGGGAGTTCACCTGCAGGGCCCCGCTGGTGCTGTTATGAATGAGGCACATGGGCTCCTCCATGAGCATTTCTGAGGCCATCGTTCGTGGGCAGAATTGATCTGTAACTGAGAAAACAGACGGAGCTAGCCGAGCAGGTACACTGCAGGGATTCACCATGGAGGGATAAGGCACAGCAGGAGGCAGGTCTGATGTAACACCATCTCACCAGGCAAACAGCTCACTGAGTTCTCAGACAGGACAAATCCCTAGGGGAACAGAGTATTTTCCCAAACAGCTAAAAGTTCAACAGCATGGAAATGCAGAGAGAAGGCACCATTTTAAAAATCACACACACACTGGGAAGTGCAGAATAGCACTGTTCAGACCCCCCTCCAAGTGTCAGTAGTAGGTGCTGGGCTGCCAGGGGCACTAGACACCCACAAGGGTGGTGCCACATCACCTGCCAGGACTGGGAGTGCACAGTGCAGCTTATGAAAAGTCAGCTCAGGTCAATGACACGCTATAGGCATAGCATTTGAGCTCTACAACTCTTGCCAAGTTTCATAGATGACAGACCTTGGCCGTTTTTCATAGTAAATGCATCTACAGTCTCCTTTCCTCTGTCTCTCAGCTTACCCCTTCCTTTGGTGCGCTCTAGGATTTTCCCTGGCCCCAGCTAACCATTTTGTGAATTTTCCTTCCTTCCAGTTTCTGTCTCCTGCCCCACTTGGGACATTTCCCCACTCACAGCCACGCCCAGTCTGGAGATTCTTTGTCCCTCTCCTGGAAGACACAAGAGGGAGCAGAGAAGAAGCCAAGCCCCAAACTCAGTATTGGACAATAACAGTGAGGGTATGACAACACTTTCAGCTGGGGGTAAGATTCCTAGCTTGAAGAGACATCCCTGCATTAGCTCTAGCATGTTAGCTTGATCAAAAATAGCTGTGTAGCCATGGCAGTGCAAGTGGCAGGAGGGGCTAACCACCTCGAGTACCATCCTGTACAAGACCCTACGTATTTACTGAGCTCTCCCTCCTTAAATAAGGAGCAACTTCTGTCTGTGTCACTGTAGGATGTGATGGGCTGTTGGGATGGGTGGTCTGTTCCTCTAACAAGAGACTCTGTATGCTTGTCCATGAGGAATATAGGCAGTGGGGCATCTGGGTCATTGCAAAGTAACGCAGAACCCTTCTTAAATCACGCCCTCTTCCCCTCAGATGTGTCTATTAATTTTCTGCCCAGGTTTTCTACTTTAGGGCTTTAATTATCATATGTAACCCCTTTGGGGTTTAGAGAGCATGGCCCCTTTAAATCTTTTTCCTGGGGGGAGGGGGAGAGAAAGAAAAAAGGAGGGAAACTCCAGGGGGTGGGTCTGGAGCTCCAGGGAGAGAGAGGGGCAGCCGGCAGGCCCTGGGAGAAGGAAGCAGGGAGAACCTGCCTGAGGCCTGAGGAGGACAGGCCCGATCGGGGACAGCCCAGGACAGGAGCCCGGAGCAGCCTGTGCTGGGAGGAATCGCCCAAGAAGGACAGGCTGGAGCTGGACCCAGGATCACGGCTGCTCAGAGCTGCATGGGGCTGGGAGCACTGGGGGCTGGAGACTCTGCATTGGGAGCAAGGAGGGAGGCTGTAGCTAGTTCAGTGGGGAGGGGGTAGAGACCGTCGAATCGTGGAAATCAACGAATCAACGAATGGCTACGCAGATGGTGTCGGAGAGAAGGGTTTGGATTCTTTGACCATGGGATGGTCTTCCAAGAAGAAGGATTGCTAGGCAGAGACGGGCTCCACCTCACGAAGAGAGGGAAGAGCATCTTTGCAAGCAGGCTGGCTAACCTAGTGAGGAGGGCTTTAAACTAGGTTCACCGGGGGAAGGAGACCAAAGCCCTGAGGTAAGTGGGGAAGTGGGATACTGGGAGGAAGCACAAGCAGGAAACTGCAAGAGGGGAGGACTCCTGTCTCAGACTGAGAAAGCGGGACAATCAGCGAGTTATCTTAAGTGCCTATACACAAATGCAAGAAGCCTGGGGAACAAGCAGGGAGAACTAGAAGTCCTGGCACAGTCAAGGAATTATGATGTAATTGGAATAACAGAGACTTGGTGGGATGACTCACATGATTGGAGTACTGTCATGGATGGATATAAACTGTTCAGGAAGGACAGGCAGGGCAGAAAAGGTGGGGGAGTTGCGTTGTATGTAAGAGAGCAGTATGACTGCTCAGAGCTCCAGTATGAAACTGCAGAAAAACCTGAGAGTCTCTGGATTAAATTTAGAAGTATGAACAACAAGGGTGATGTCGTGGTGGGAGTCTGCTACAGACCACCGGACCAGGGGGATGAGTTGGACAAGGCTTTCTTCCAGCAACTAACAGAAGTTGCTAGATCACAGGCCCTGGTTCTCATGGGTGACTTTAATCACTCCGATATCTGCTGGGAGAGCAATACAGCAGTGCACAGGCAATCCAGGACGTTTCTGGAAAGTGTAGGGGACAATTTCCTGGTGCAAGTGCTGGAGGAACCAACTAGGGGAAAAGCTCTTCTTGACCTGCTGCTCACAAACAGGGAAGAAATAGTAGAGGAAGCAATAGTGGATGGGAACCTGGGAGGCAGTGACCATGAGATGGTCGAGTTCAGGATCCTGACACAAGGAAGAAAGGAGAGCAGTAGAAGAGAGACTCTGGACTTCAGAAAAGCAGACTTCCACTCCCTCAGGGAACTGATGGGCAAGGTCCCCTGGGAGAATAACATGACGGGGAAAGGAGTCGAGGGAAGCTGGCTGTATTTTAAAGAAACCTTATTGAGGTTGCAGGAACAAACCATCCCGATGTGTAGGAAGAAAAGTAAATATGGCAGGCGACCAGCTTGGCTCAACAGTGAAATCCTTGCTCGTCTTAAACACAAAAAAACAGCTTATAAGAAGTGGAAGATTGGACAAATAACCAGGGAGGAGTATAAAAGTATTGCTCAGGCATGCAGGAGTGAAATTAGGAAGGCCAAATCATGCTTGGAGTTGCAGCTAGCCGGAGATGTTAGGAGTAACAAGAAGGGTTTCTTCAGATATGTTAGCAACAAGAAGAAAGTCAAGGAAAGTGTGGGCCCCTTGCTGAATGAGGGAGGCAACCTAGTGACAGAGGATGTGGAGAAAGCTAGTGTACTCAATGCTTTTTTTGCCTCTGTCTTCACAGACAAGGTCAGCTCCCAGACAGCTGCACTCTGCAGCACGGTATGGGGAGGAGGTGACCAGCTCTCTGTGGGGAAAGAAGTAGTTCGGGACTATTTAGAAAAGCTGGACGAGCACAAGTCCATGGGGCCGGATGCGCTGCATCCGAGGGTGCTAAAGGAGTTGGCCGATGAGATTGCAGAGCCATTGGCCATTATCTTTGAAAAATCATGGCGATCGGGGAAGGTCCCGGATGACTGGAAAAAAGCTAATGTAGTGCCCATCTTTAAAAAAGGGAAGAAGGAAGATCCAGGGAACTACAGGCCAGTCAGTCTCACCTCAGTCCCTGGAAAAATAATGGAACAGGTCCTCAAGGAATCAATTCTGAACCACTTAAAGGAGGGGAAAGTGATCAGGAACAGTCAGCATGGATTCACCAAGGGCAAGTCATGCCTGACTAATCTAATTGCCTTCTATGATGAGATAACCGGCTCTGTGGATGAGGGGAAAGCAGTGGATGTGCTATTTCTGGACTTTAGCAAAGCTTTTGATACAGTCTCCCACAGTATTCTTGCCAGCAAGTTAAAGAAGTATGGGCTGGATGAATGGACGGTAAGGTGGATAGAAAACTGGCTAGAACGGTCGGGCTCAACGGGTAGTGATCAATGGTTCCATGTCTAGTTGGCAGCCGGTATCAAGTGGGGTGCCCCAAGGGTCGGTGCTGGGGCCGGTTTTATTCAATATCTTCATTAACGATCTGGAGGATGGAGTGGGCTGCACCCTTAGCAAGTTTGCAGATGACACTAAACTGGGAGGAGTGGTTGATACGCTGGAGGGTAGGGATAGGATACAGAGGGACCTAGACAAATTAGAGGATTGGGCCAAAAGAAATATGATGAGGTTCAACAAGGACAAGTGCAGAGTCCTGCACTTAGGACGGAAGAATCCCATGCACTGCTACAGACTAGGGACCGAATGGCTGGGCAGCAGTTCTGCAGAAAAGGACCTAGGGGTTACGGTGGACGAAAAGCTGAATATGAGTCAACAGTGTGCCCTTGTTGCCAAGAAGGCTAATGGCATTTTGGGTTGTATAAGTAGGGGCATTTCCAGCAGATCGAGGGAAGTGATCATTCCCCTCTATTCAGCACTGGTGAGGCCTCATCTGGAGTACTGTGTCCAGTTTTGGACCCCACACTACAAGAAGGATGTGGACAAATTGGAAAGAGTCCAGCGGAGGGCAACAAAAATGATTAGGGGGCTGGAGCACATGACTTATGAGGAGAGGCTGAGGGAACTGGGATTGTTTAGCCTGCAGAAGAGAAGAATGAGGGGGGACTTGATAGCTGCTTTCAACTACCTGAAAGGGGGTTCCAAAGAGGATGGATCTAGACTGTTCTCAGTGGTAGAAGATGACAAAACAAGGAGTAATGGTCTCAAGTTGCAGAGGGGGAGGTTTAGGTTGGATATTAGGAAACACTATTTCCCTAGGAGGGTGGTGAAGAACTGGAATGGGTTCCCTAGGGAGGTGGTGGAATCTCCATCCTTACAGGTTTTTAAGGCCCGGCTTGACAAAGCCCTGGCTGGGATGATTTAGTTGGGGTTGGTCCTGCTTTGAGCAGGGGGTTGGACTAGATGACCTCCTGAGGTCCCTTCCAACCCTAATCTATGATTCTGTGGGGCTTTGCCGAGAGCGGCAGAAGAGGGCACCGGAGGGATTTGCTGGGGGAAAGTTCACTGGCGCCAAAGACAACCAGGAGCACCCAAGACTCACCACTAGACTGGAACTTTGCTCAGGACCCCTGAACTCTGGGTGCAGACACATTGCTCAGTGTCTGCCCTTCCAGATTGTGCTACCACTGAGCCTGTGGGGCTTGGTTTGGATGCACCCGTTTTACAGCTCCCCTTACATTTCCCCTTGTTGTATTTCTCCTCTCATCCCTCTGTAAATAAATATCTCGCTTTGTTATATCCATTCTACTTTTCCTGTGGGTGGGTGTGTTCACTCTGGGGGGGTTGGAACAGGTGCCCCTGGGTGGAAGGGATTTCTCCTGTTGCGTTCCTGTGTGCGCTGTCTCTTGGCCAGAGCTGCCTGCAGAGCAGACTCCATCTTGGCCATGAGGGCGCTAAAGTTACACTTGGTGGCCTGTATGGGGAACTTTGCAGTACACACACTCACACACACACACACACACCCTACATCGCGCACCCTGGTCTCTCCTTCACAGAGCAAAGAAACTCCTGAGTGACTTTCATCTCAGTTTAAAAAAAATATATATGGAGAGAGGGTTATTAGAAGACCTGTGCCGAGGGGCATAAATCCCACTAACCAAAGCTGTGCTGGTGGCGGGGTTCCCAGAAGAGATGGAACCAAATGAGATTGAGGAAAGCCTAGATGCAGCTGAAATTCTGGGGAGGGTAAAGTTCCACACCCGTATTTACAACCGCAAAGTGCAGGGCATGGTAGCACTGTGTACTAACTCCAAGGAAGCAGATCTTGACAAAGTGCCCAAAGAGGTGCAAGTAGAAGGTATCCCCTGGACAATTCTGGGGGCAGAGCAGGCCCCTCCTAGTGTGCCTGTGTCACTTGGGGTGGATTCTTTAGCGCAGAAATTGCAAGCTCTGATGGTGGATGAGAAGTGGACAAGAGAAGAATTAACTTTAGCATTAGAGGGGCTCCAACACCTGCAGCACCAGCCTGGTGGGATGGGCCAAAGAGCTGGGAAACGCTCTCAAAGATGCATTGAAGCCGGTATGTGACAGTGCTCCATACAAGCGGTTACGTTCTTTCTCAGGGATGTCACCTGTACCTTCAGGGGAGGATGATTACGAGACCTGGAGGGATTTTACGGTGCCGCTTGTCCAAGAGTGGGAATGCTCTGATGCTGAGAAGCGGAAACGCGTGCTTGAGAGTCTGAGGGGACCTGCCATGCGAATTATCTGAGCCCTGAAAGACTCCAAACCAGCTGCCACAGTGCAAGACTATTTAACCACTCTTGAGAGTCTCTACGGTGCTACTGATAGCAGTGAAGACCTATATTATCATTTCTGCCATACCTATCAGGAGCCCCACGAGCGATTGTCGGATTTCATCAGGAGACTAGAGGATTTGCTACAGCAGGTAGTGCGGAAGGAGGGCATCCCCACCAAGCGCATTGATTCCGCTAGGTTGGACCAAATCCTCCGGGGCACCCGACAAGATGGGTTGATGTTGTGGCGACTGCAGCTGAGGGAGCAGGCCCAAAACCCGCCCCCATTCCACAAGCTCATTCGAGAGATACGTGAGGAGGAGGAGCGATTGTTGCAGGTGGATGCAGTGGTACAGCCGAAGATGGCAGCGAGTCACACCACCACAGTGCTTGGAGAGATGGAAGACGCCCCGTCAGTGGTAGCAACACTGAGAGATTTGACCCGAGAAGTGGCCATGATGAAGGCTCAGGGACATACTGGGCCATCCTCAAGAGTGGGGAGCAGCAGGAGGGGTGACAGCCGGTGAGAAGGTTTCTGTTATAACTGTGGAAGAGATGGTCACTATGCCTTGGACTGCCAGAACAAGACAGATCGTGCCAGGGTATCTCAGAGATTGCAACAGACCATTAGGAAGCTTCAGGGAAACACCAACAGTGCTTGGGGAAGGAGCAACCCAAGACTCTGAAATTCAAAGGCTCCCCGAAAAAACCCACAAACAGGGGTTACACATAATACCTCTGTTTTCAGTAATTTCTCTTGTTTCTCATCTACTGGCTTGTATTATGTAATGCTGTAAAGCATATAGGGTTACAGCTTATATAAAAGTAAAATATTAAATGTTATAGAAAAATAATTCTCTAGGGCCCCTTGAATGTGATAATAAACAAAAACAACCATTTTTGCTTTGCAGGTACTGCTACAAATGTCTTCAAACATGTAATCCCCTATTTTTTGTATTCATCTTATTTATTATATCTGCTAGTCCAATGTATGGGGCAGACAATGCTTCAAACTGGGAATGGCTAACTATAAAACGATTTCACTAGAAAAGATTCCAGTCAACTATCAGTATTCCCCTGTAACCCAGGACAGCTCTCTTAGCCCCATCTCCTGTTTTACTTATTAGACTTTGAAAAGTTTCTTTAAAACCTTTTATTTGATATGATTATACACTGTAGATTTATCAAAAGTACATGAAGAAGATGAGAATTTTAAATTTTAAAAGAGTCAGGAAATGAGGGGGAAAAGGGGTGGGTTTGGGGCTGTTTCTTCAGATATCAGTGTCAGAGGTTACACTCTTAGTGATGAACTTCCTGCAGTCAAACCTCTGGCTTTTGTCTTTTATTTTTTTAAATTGTAAAAACCTATACTTGTGGGTGTTATATACTTACCCTGGACTTTACAGTTTACAAGGAATAAATCTTGAGAGCAGGTTTTTTGGGTGTTATTTTTTGTTTGGTTTTGGTATTCTGGGCCCTCCACTTAAGTAAAGCTTTACAAAGGAAACTAACAGTATTTTTTAAAGTGCTCTTTTTAACGTAGATAAAACTGTAACAGGCAGCTTGGAGGGTTGGGCGACCTAGTGGTTAGAGTATGTGGCTCTCAGCCCCCTGCTTGGTTTAGGAGCCTCAGTCATTAAGGTCAGAGGGTTAGGGGGACCCGGACCCTCCCACTCCATTGGGTCTCAGCCAAGGGCCATGTGTATGAGGCGCGGCCCTCCCAACAGGGAGTCAGAATCCACTTCCCTGGGCTTCATCCTACCAGTCTGTCCAGTTTAGGGCATGGCCCCTTATTCCAATTTGCTGGGCATCCTGCTTCCCGTAGGACCTTCTTATGGGTGTTGGGTGGTTTCTTGCCATGGTCCCAGGCTCCTTTGGGGCAGGACAGACACACACTGGGGAGGGCGAGCTCCATAATATCCCTGGGGTTTGCTTACTCAGTTACATCAGGTGCTGGTGGCTCCTAGGTCCCCTTTGCAGTCTCCCTTGGTCTTGGCCATCTGATTAGTGCCTCGTCCCCTTGAGTAGGAGTCAGCAGACTCCTGCCTCTTTGCCAGTCAGCCCTGCACTGAGCCAGGCTATCTCCTTTTCTCCCCCGCCAGACCTGGCATTGGCTGCATGTATAATGGGGTGTGGACTAGCTTGGCCCAAAGTCTCCCTGCTCTGTTGGCTGGCAGTTTCTCTGCTTCATCACACATTTCTCCCTCACCCCATGAACCTATTTGGGGTCCAATCCCCCCCCCACACACACACATCTGCTCTCCTCCAGCCTGTGTAAAGAATCAGCATTCAGCTGGGCTCTTCCAGTCCAGTGTTGAATGTGGAAGGAAAAGGGTTGGAGGGAGAGGTACCATCTCAAAATCCAGGTGTTAGTATCTTTCATGGCATATAGCAGTGACTATTGTGAAGTGAGTGCCTAATAGGCAGTAGCAAAGCGAGTTCATAGTCCACTTGACTGCAGTGGCCTAGTCTCTTGGGAACAGCTTCCGACTAATGTACAAGATGGGGTGTTCTTTACCTCCCACTACCTGGGACAAAACAGCTTCTAGACCCATGTCCAATGCATCAGTCTGTAGCAGGAGATCTTTGGTGAAGTCAGGAATGTACAAAATGGGATCTTGGCAGAGCTGGGCCTTCAGGGCTTTAAAAGCCTCCTCACAAGCTTTGGTCCACTGGATTTTCTTTGGGCTATCATTATTGAGAAGATCGCTGAGACGTGCCACGATGGTTGAGAAACCCAAAATAAATTTATTGTATTGCCCCACCACTCCTAAAAGCCAGCATACCTGTTTCCTTGAGGAAGGTGTGGGGTACATCTGGAGGGCCTGGAGCTTATTGATCAAGAGTCACGTTCTGCCTTTTCCTAAGGTGTACCAGAGACAGATCGTCACCTGGACAATTATGAAATATTTAGTGGGATTTGCTGCCTCCCAGAGAGACCGTAGCACACCCATCATATGTTTTAGGTGGTCCTACCAGTTTCAACTGTAGACTACAATGTTATCTAGGTACATGTCAGCATATTGGCTATGGAGTTGGAGGATGTAGGCCATTAGCTGCTGGAACATGGCTGGGGTCCCATGCAACCCAAAGGGCATTGTTTGGAATGGAAAGAGCCCAAAGTGAGTGGAAAAAGCTGTTTTTTTCCCTGGACCATGGTGTGAGGGAGGAAATCATAGACTTTAAGGTCAGAAGGGACCATTATGATCATCTAGTCTGACCTCCTGCACAATGCAGACCACAGAATCTCACCCACCCACTCCTGAAACAAACCTCTAACCTATGTCTGAGTTATTGAAGTTCTCAAATTGTGGTTTGAAGACCTCAAGCTGCAGAGAATCCTCCAGCAAGTGACCCGTGCCCCATGCTGCAGAGGAAGGCGAAAAACCTCCAGGGCCTCTGCCAATCTACTCTGGAGGAAAATTCCTTCCTGACCCCAAATATGGCAATCAATTAAAATCTGAGCATGTGGGCAAGACTCACAAGCCAGCACCTAGGAAATAATTCTCTGTAGTAACTCAGATCGCACCCCATCTAACATCCCATCACAGACCACTGGGCATACTTACCTGCTGATAATCAAAGATCAGTTGCCAAATTAATTGCCAAAATTAGGCTATCCCATCATACCATCCCCTCCATAAAATTATCAAACTTAGTCTTGAAGCCAGATATGTCTTTTGCCTTCACTACTCCCCTTGGAAGGATGTTCCATACTTTACTCCTCTAATGGTTAGAAACCTTTGTCTAATTTCAAATCTTAACTTCCTAGTGTCCAGTTTATATCCATTTGTTCTTGTGTCCGTGTTGGTACTAAGCTTAAATAATTCCTCTCCCTCCCTAATATTTATCCCTCTGATATATTTATAAAGAGCAATCATATCCCCCCTCAACCTTCTTTTGGTTAGGCTAAAGAAGCCAAGCTCTTTGAGTCTCCTTTCATAAGACAGGTTTTCCATTCCTCGGATCATCCTAGTAGCCCATCTCTGAACCTGTTCCAGTTTGAATTCATCCTTCTTACACATGGAAGACCAGAACTGCACACAGTATTCCAGATGAGGTCTCACCAGTGCCTTGTATAACTGTACTAACACCTCCTTCTCTTTGCTGGAAATACCTCGCTTAAATCATCCTAAAACCACATTAGCTTTTTTTCACAGCCATATCACATTGGCAGCTCATAGTCATCCTGTGATCAACCAATACTCCGAGGTCCTTCTCCTCCTCTGTTACTTCCAACTGATACCTCCCCAGCTTATAACAATAGTTCTTGTTATTAATCCCTAAATGCATGACCTTGCACTTTTCACTATTAAATTTCATCCTATTACTATTACTCCAGTTTACAAGGTCATCCAGATCTTCCTGTATGATATCCCGGTCCTTCTCTGTGTTAGCAATACCTCCCAGCTTTGTGTCATCCACAAACTTTATTAGCACATTCCCACGTTTTGTGCCAAAGTCAGTAATAAAAAGATTAAATAAGATTGGTCCCAAAACTGATCCCTGAGGAACTTCACTAGTAACCTCCTTCCAGCCTGACTGTTCACCTTTCAGTACGACCCATTGTAGTCTCCCCTTTAACCAGTTCCTTATCCACCTTTCAATTTTCATATTAATCCCCATTTTTTCCAATTTAACTAATAATTCCCCATGTGGAACAGTAGCAAATGCCTTACTGAAATCAAGGTAAATTAGCTCCACTCCGTTTCTTTTGTCTAAAAAATCTGTTACCTTCTCAAAGAAGGAGATCAGGTTGGTTTGGCACGATCTACCTTTTGTAAAACCATGTTGTGTATTGTCCCAATTACTATTGACCTCAATGTCCTTAACTACTTTCTCCTTCAAAATTTTTTCCAAAACCTTACATACTACAGATGTCAAACTAACAGGCCTATAGTTACTCGGATCACTTTTTTCCCCTTTCTTAAAAATAGGAACTATGTAAGCAATTCTCCAGTCGTATGGTACAACCCCTGAGTTTACTGATTCATTAAAAATTCTTGCTAATGGGCTAGCAATTTCATGTGCCAGTTCCTTTAATATTCTTGGATGAAGATTATTTGGGCCCTCCAATTTTGTCCCATTAAGCTGTTCGAGTTTGGCTTCTACCTTGGATGTGGTAATATCTACCTCCATATCCTCATTCCCATTTTTCATCCTACCATTATCCCTAAGCTCCTCATTAGCCTCATTAAAGGTAAAATATTTGTTTAGATATTGGGCCATGCCTAGATTATCCTTAACCTCCACTCCATCCTCAGTGTTTAGCGGTCCCACTTCTTCTTTCTTTGTTTTCTTCTTATTTATATGGCTATAGAACCTTTTACTATTGATTTTAATTCCCTTTGAAAGGTCCAACTCCACATGGCTTTTGGCCTTTCTCACTTTATCCCTACATGTTCTGACCTCAATAAGGTAGCTTTCCTTGCTAATCCCTCCCATCTTCCACTCCTTGTAGGCTTTCTGCTTTTTCTTAATCACCTCTCTGAGATGCTTGCTCATCCAGCTTGGTCTACAACTCCTGCCTATGATTTTCTTCCCCTTTCTTGGGATGAAGGCTTCTGATAGTTTCTGCAACTTTGACTTGAAGTAATTCCAGGCCTCCTCTGCCTTTGGATCCACAAGTTCTTCAGTCCAATCCACTTCCCTAATTTCCTTAATTCTTTAAAGTTAGCCCTTTTGAAATCAAAAGCCCTAGTCCTAGATCTATTTTTGTTTATCCTTCCATCTAGTTTGAACTGAATTAGCTCATGATCACTCGAACCAAGGTTGTCCCCAACAACCATCTCTTCTGTGAGGTCCTCACTACTCACTAAAACCAAATCTAAAATGGCATCCCCCCTTGTTGGTTCTTCAACTACTTGGTGAAGAAATTCATCAGCTATCACATCCAGAAAAATCTGAGCCCTATTATTATTACTATCACTTGTCCTCCAGTCTATATCTGGGAAGTTAAAGTGTCCCATGATCACACAATTCCCATTAGTGTTTACTTCATTAAAAACATTAAAGAGGTCTCTATCCATATCCAAATCAGATCCCGGTGCTTTGTAGCACACCCCAAGCACTATCTCAGGGGAGGCTCTAGTAGCTTTCTTTCCCAATGTGATTTTTGCCCAGACAGACTCTGTCTTATCCATTCCATCACTTCTTATTTCTTTACAGTTAACCTCATCATTGATATACAATGCTACTCCACCACCTTTGCCTTTATTTCTGTCTTTCCTAAACAGCACATATCCTTCAATACCTGTACTCCAGTCATGACTACTATTTCACCATGTTTCTGTTATCCCTATAATATCCGGTTTCACTTCCTGCACCAGTAGCTCTAGATCCTCCATTTTGTTACCTAGGCTCCTCGCATTAGTGTACAGACATCTTAATTTTTGCCGTTTGGCTTCACTGACATTCTTTACCCGATTAGGCACAGACATTCTACCACCAGTATCACCAATTAGACTGGTATCTACACTACCCTTCCTCCTTATGTCCATTCTTCTGCCCACGGCTATATCCTCTCTTACTTTGTTTTCTTCCCTCTCAATGCTGAATTCCGGCATGGAGATTACCTGGACATCTCCCAACCATCTCCCCCAAATTCCTAGGTTAAAGCTCTCTTAATCAGTTGTGCCAGCCTCCATCCTAGAAGTCTATTTCCCTGTGTACTCAGGTGAAGTCCATCCCGAGAGAATAGTCCTCTGTCCATGAATGCTTCCCAGTGGCCATACATCCCAAAGCCCTCCTTATAGCACCACTGCCTGAGCCATCTGTTGATTGCCATAATCTTGTCACACCTTGGTTGCCCTTCTCTAGGAACAGGCAGAATCCCACTGAAGATCACCTGAGCCTCAATTTCCTTAACCATCTTCCCCAGTCTGGCATAGTCTCCCTTGATACGTTCCAGTGAGAATCTAGCTGTACCATTTGTTCCCACATGAAGGACAATCAGCGGATTCTTCCCTGCTCCCGTTAGAATCCTCTTCAGCCTCAGGTCCACATCCCGTATCTTAGCACCCGGCAGACAGCGCCCCCTTCTGTTCTCCGGATCAGCTCTAGTTACAGGCCTGTCTATTCTTCTCAGTAAGGAGTCCCCAATCACGTAGACCTGCCTTTTCCTGGTGATGGTGCGATTCTTTGGTCTATCTCCTGTTCCCTCTGGCTGCAAGTCCTCGTGATTCCAATTCACCCTTGCAATCCTCCGCAACCCACCCCGTATCCTCCTGGGGCTCATATTTGGTGTTGTCTCCATTGACTCTTCCCCTTTTCCTATAGGACTAGCTGCTCTTCTCTTTTTCCTTGCCCTCTCACCTTCAGCGACCACCTGCTGTGCCCCTTCTTCATTTTCCAACTCTGCAAACCTATTCCTGAGCTCTATTTCTCCTTCACTGGCTCGTCTTTTCCTCTGCCTGGTTCTCTTAGTCACATGATTCCACCGTCCACTTTCCTCACCCAGCAGTCTCCCCTCAGAGTTCTTTGGTCCTGCTTCCATCTGCAAGTCTGAACTTATCCCTTCAGCCTCCTTATGTCTCTGCACCATCATCTGCTCGAACCCCCTTATAAACTCCACCAGAGTTTCCTGCTGCATCTCCAGTCCTCAGATCTTTTCTTCCATCAGCTTTATCAGGTGGCACTTCATGCAGATGAAACTCTTTTCAGGTACCCCCTCCGGGATCATGTACATGCCACAGCTTCCACATCCAGTCATCCTCATTGTGTTTTTCACTGCTGCCTCTGTATCGGTCATAGCCTTCCCACCTAAAACCTGTTAGTCCAGGAAACACAAACCAAAGCAAACCACCACCACCTACAGCAAAACAACCCCCCCAACAGGCACCAGAACACCGGCAGAACACCACCCACTCCCTTCACTAGCCTGTCAGTACCTCTGCCTAGGTCTCTGAGTCTCCCCCGCAAAGTCCAATATCCCTTCATCACATTCAGAGTAGTGATGTACTCTGCTTCCCCTCAGGGCCGCCCAGAGGGGGGGGCAAGAGGGGCAATTTGCCCCAGGCCCCGCGTCCCGCAGGGGCCCCCACGAGTGTTTTCCGGGCCCCCTGGAGTGTTTCCCATCTTCCCGCAGCTCCGGTTGAGCTCCCGCAGGCATGCCTGCGGCAGGTCGTCCGGAGCCCAGGACGAGTGGACCTGCCGCAGGCATGACTGTGGAGGGGGTGCTCGTCCCGCGGCTCGGCTGGACCTCCCGCAGGGATGACTGCGGCAGGTCAACCGGAACTGCGGGACTACGGCACCCGCCGCAGTCATGCCTGCGGCAGGTCCGCTCGTCCCGGGCTCCGGAGCCGCGGGAAGACGCCCCCCAGGGAAAGGGCCGCCCCACGCGCCTGCTTGGCGCGCTGGGGTCTAGAGCCGCCCCTGAGCGGGGCCCCCCCGCCGCCGAAGACCCCGGGCCCCCGGAATTCTCTGGGCGGCCCTGCTTCCCCTAGGTAGTTGAATAGTTCTTCAATGCAAGGCATTGAGTGCGCATCACATTTTGAGACTCTGTTGACCTTCCAGAAATCAATACAAAATGGGGTAGCCCCATCAGACTTGGGGACCAACACTATAGGGTTTTCCCAGTCACTGAATGATTCCTCGATTACTCTTAGTTCTAGCACTGATCGGAGTTCTTATTTTGTAGTTTCCCTCAACTTCTGGGGAAGGGGTTGAGGATTTTCTCTAACTTTAAGCCCCAGTTCTGTCTGGATGTTATGAGTTAATAAATGGGTCCATCCAGGTTGAGTAGAAAATATGGAAGAGATGCACAGATCACCTGTTGAGCCTGGGTTCTCCAGTCTGGGGTTAGGTTGCTTCCAATCTTGACCATCCCTGACTTTGAGATCTCAGGAACCTGTAGGCCTAATTCAGGTTCAGGTGAGTAGAGGGCTATTAGTAGACTTCCTTGGGTTTTCCACAATTGTAAAAGATTCACATGGCAGATTTGGTGTACCTTTCACTTGTCCGGCTGTTGGATTTCATAATTCACCAGCCCCACTAGCTGCAGCACTTCATAGGACCCTTGACAGTGGGCTAGGAGTTTTGACTTGGAGCTAGGTAATAACAGGAGAACTCCATCACCAGGTTGGGGCTCTCAGATGTGAGTCCTTTTATTATAGGCTGCTTCCAGTGTGTTCTGGAGGTTCTTCCTGGCAAATGAGCCCAGGGCATCAAGCGTCTCCCATATTGTGCTGCATTACTGGTCTGAGATGGTTCCTCCCACATTTCTTGAATGAGGTCTAAAATCCCTTGAGGTTGCCTTTCATATAACAATTGAAATGGTGAGAAGTCAGTGGAGGACTGAGGGACTTCTGGCATTAGTCAGAATGGGAGAGGAGGGAGTAACTGTTCCCAGGCAGGAGTGTCAGAAGCTCCCTAAAAATGTGTGGAGGGGCCTGCCAGCATCCAGACTGTGGCCCTGTCCCTGCTCAGCCTCTTCCAGCCCTCATGCCGCCTCTTCCCCTGAGGCCCCACCTGCTCCTATGCCCACCCCACCCAATTGCTCTTTCTTAAGGCAGGCAAATTTTCAAAGCATCATCTTTAGTGTTCTGTTGAAATCTTTGCACCAAGCCATCTATTTAGGGGTGGAGAACAGAAGTCCTGAGAGCCTTGATTTTCCGCAACTGGCACAGTTGCTTAATCCTCTGGGACATACAGTTCGTTCTCTGATCTGTTAAGATTTCCAGTGATACCCCGAGCTGAGCAATGATTTTCACAAGTACAGCAGCCACTGTGCATTCATAATGGTACTGCTTACCTGTTTGCTTAGCCTACTGTGACAAAAATGAACCAGTAGCCTGCTGCACAGTTATCCAGGGGCCCAACTACATACACTGCTTCATGGAAAGAACTCCTGTCCGGGAGCATGCGAGCCATTGTCCCTGGTCATGCTAGTGTGTGCAAAATGCCAGTGGGCTTGGTGCCCACCCCAGGGGGTGGTGCTGGGGGCAATACAGCCATGAGGGAGGAGCTGCCCGAGTTGGGCACTAACTCCTGCAAGCAGTAGCCCAATATGCTGCTGCTTTCACTATTGCATAGAGCCCTTCAACTCCATGGACATCTGCTTTATATCCTTGGATATTCATATCCACAGATATAAATTGTGTATCTGTGCAGGAGTCTGTCCATAGGAAGATTTACTGGGGAGGATAAGTTTCTTCTATGGCCCACTGTGAATGTTAAGTGTCTTTAATGGACAATCAAGCTTGAAAAGTCCATTCACAGTGTGCTGGCTAGACTGGATGTAAACTACCTTGTGGGTGTTACCCCAGGAACAAATACAGTGGTGATACCAGTATGCAGCCAATATTAATAACTTCCGATACAGAAATGATACATGCATATAAAAAGGATCATTATACTTAGGAAATCATAATTTTTCCATTGACAACTTACATGACATGCATTGTACAAGGTTTGTTAAAATTGTCCAACATATTTCATGATCATATTTCAATCATACAGCATCACACAGGGATGATAATTTAAGTCAACTGAACTATTTCCTGCTCTTGGCTTTTTTTTTTTTTTTGTGTGTGAATCATAGAATCATAGAATATCGGGTTGGAAGGGACATCAGGAGGTCATCTAGTCCAACCCCCTGCTCAAAGCAGGACCAATTCCCAACTAAATCATCCCAGCCAGGGCTTTGTCAAGCCTGACCTTAAAAACCTCTAAGGAAGGAGATTCCACCATCTCCCTAGGTAACCCATTCCAGTGCTTCACCATCCTCCTAGTGAAATAGTGTTTCCTAATATCCAACCTAAACCTCCCCCATTGCAACTTGAGACCATTACTCCTTGTTCTGTCATCTGCTACCACTGAGAACAGTTTAAATCCATCCTCTTTGGAACCCCCTTTCAGGTAGTTGAAAGCAGCTATCAAATCCCCCCTCATTCTTCTCTTCCGCAGACTAAACAATCCCAGTTCCCTCAGCCTCTCCTCATAAGTCATGTGCTCCAGCCCCCTAATCATTTTTGTTGCCCTCTGCTGGACTCTTTCCAATTTTTCCACATCCTTCTTGTAGTGTGGGGCCCAAAACTGGACACAGTACTCCAGATGAGGCCTTACCAATGTCGAATAGAGGGGAATGATCACATCCCTCAATCTGCTTGCAATGCCCCTACTTATACAGCCCAAAATGCTGTTAGCCTTCTTGGCAACAAGGGCACACTGTTGACTCATATCCTGCTTCTCGTCCACTGTAACCCCTAGGTCCTTTTCTGCAGAACTGCTGCCTAGCCATTCAGTCCCTCATCTGTAACAGTGAATGGGATTCTTCCATCCTAAGTGCAGGACTCTGCACTTGTCCTTGTGAACCTCATCAGGTTTCTTTTGGCCCAGTCCTCTAATTTGTCTAGGTCTCTCTGTATCCTATCCCTACCCTCCAGCATATCTACCACTCCTCCCAGTTTAGTGTCATCTGCAAACTTGCTGAGAGTGCAGTTCACGCCATCCTCCAGATCGTTAATGAAGATATTGAACAAAACCGGCCCCAGGACCAACCCTTGGGGCACTCCACTTGAAACCGGCTGCCAACTAGCCATGGAGCCATTGATCACTACCCGCTGAGCCCGACAATCTAGCCAGCTTTCTATCCATCTTATAGTCCATTCATCCAGCCCATACTGCTTTAACTTGCTGGCAAAATACTGTGGGAGACTGTATCAAAAGCTTTGCTAAAGTCAAGGAATAACACGTCCATTGCTTTCCTCTCATCCACTTACCCAGTTATCTCCTCATAGAAGGCAACTAGGTTAGTCAGGCATGACTTGCCCGTGGTGAATCTATGCTGACTATTCCTGATCACTTTCCTCTCTTCTAAGTGCTTCAGAATTGATTCCTTGAGGATCTGCTCCATGATTTTTCCAGGGACTGAGGTGAGGCTGAGTGGCCTGTAGTTCCCCGGATCCTCCTCCTTCCCTTTTTTAAAGATGGACACTACATTAGCCTTTTTCCAGTCATCCGGGACCTCCCCTGTTCACCATGAGTTTTCAAAGATAATGGCCAATGGTTCTGCAATCACATCCACCAACTCCTTTAGCACCCTTGGATGCAGCGCATCCAGCCCCATGGACTTGTGCTCATCCAGTTTTTCTAAATAGTCCTGAACCACTTCTTTCTCCACAGAGGGCTGGTCACCTTCTCCCCATACTGTGCTCCCCAGTGCAGCAGTCTGGGAGCTGACCTTGTTTGTGAAGGCAGAAGCAAAACAATCATTGAGTACATTAGCTTTTTCTACATCCTCTGTCACTAGGTTGCCTCCCTCATTCAGTAAGGGGCCCACACTTTCCTTGACTTTCTTCTTGTTGCTAACATACCTGAAGAAACCCTTCTTGTTACTCTTAACATCTCTTGCTAGCTGCAACTCCAAGTGTGATTTGGCCTTCCTGATTTCACTCCTGCAGCCTGAGCAATATTTTATACTCCTCCCTGGTCATTTGTCCAATCTTCCACTTCTTGTAAGCTTCTTTTTTGCGTTTAAGATCAGCAAGGATTTCACTGTTAAGCCAAGCTGGTCGCCTGCTGTATTTACTATTCTTTCTACACATTGGGATGGTTTGTTCCTGCATCAGGGGCATCAGCATCAGTGTTTAGTAGTAGATATGGGTTTTTTTAGTATCAGCAAAAAGCTGATAAAGAGGCATGTGTCAGTGCATCTATTAACATCAGAAAACCAGTCTCACAGTTTGGAGTCCACCAGTCTCCACAGTTTTCTTTGACTCTATATTAGTTGGCATCCGGATGCAGAGCCTGACATTTTCCTATGGGAGACTACCCCTTTGTGAGTTCACTGAAAGGTTGACAAAGAGCAGAGTAGCCCTCGACAAATGTCATATAATAATTGCAGAACCCCAGGAAACTACAGTTCTTTTAACGTATTGGGTCTTGGTCATGTCCTCAAGGCTTCCAGCTTGTCCGGGTCTGCAGCAACTCCATTTTGAGAGGTGATATGCCCTACATACTTTATTTTTCTTGACAGAACTGGCCATTTTTGTAGCGATAGTTTCAACCCTTGTTCCTGTAGCCCAGGGATCAGCAACCTTTGGCACATGGCTCTCCAGGGTAAGCACTCTGGTGGGCTGGGATGGTTTGTTTATCTGCTGCATCAGCAGGTTCAGCCAATCGCGGTTGGCCGAACCTGCTTCAGGCCAATGGGGGCTGCGGGAAACGACGCGGGAAGAGAGATGTGCTGACCGCCCTTCCTGTAGCCCCCATTGGCCTGGAGCGGCGAACCGCAGCCAGTGGAAGCCATGATCTGCCGAACCTGCCGACACGGCAGGTAAACAAACCAGCTTGGGCTGCCAGGGTACTTACCCTGATGAACTATGTGCCAAAGGTTGCCGATCCCTGCTGTAGGCAGCCCTGCACTTTCAACAACTGTTCTTCATACTCTTCTAAAGTGTGACCGAACACTATCAAGTCCAGGACTTCCAGAAGATTCATGTCCCCAACTGTCCTCTGCATTAATCTCTGGAATGTGGCTGAATGAATGTAACCAAACATTAAAAAAAGAAAAGGTTTAAAAAGTTTTCATGTACCTGGTAAATTTTCTGTTTCTTTTCCATGGGTTTCATCATCTAACTCTGTGTCTGTTTCCTTTTTTTTAACCCGCCAGATCATTCTCACTTGAACCTAATTTAGAAAAATACGACCTGAGTGGTGCTGGAACACTGTTAATAGTGGGGGTCCTGAAAGCCAGCCCTCTCAGCCTCCCCTTCCCCAGAGCTAGTATAGGGAGCAGGGCCATGTCTCTGAGAGGGGGAGATGCAGATGGCATAAGGAGGCTGAGGTTGGGGCCACAGTTGGGGCTGGTGCGGGGCCAGGAGCAGAGCCCCGGGTGTGGGGTGGTAGCTGGGACCACGGGCGTGGGGCAGGCAGCGAAGCCCTGGGCACAGGGCCAGCATTCAGGACCCCACATTCGGGGCTGGGAGTAGATCTTTGGGTAAAACCTCAGGGTGCTGCAGCACCCCCCACACCCCTAGTTCCCGCATCTATGTTCCACCGTAACTTCTCCTGACCGTGTGACATTATCACAAACACTAATTGTGCTTATCACCTCAACAATAACTGATGGTCACTGTGTGAAGTGTTGACGCTAATGTGTCATACAAGCAGCAGCACAACACTCCAGGAGCGAACAGGGGCTGCTAACAGGGAGTTTCGCAAGGGAGTTCTCCAGGTGAAGGAGGAGCAAATACAGCATCTGTGGGGTAAGTGACTGTCTGTAGTGTGTGTGTGTTTGTGTTTGGGGGTTACTTGCTGTGTGCTGAGCTTGTGTTTGTCAGTCTGTTTGTTTGGAGGACCGTGTGCTGTGGCTGGCAGTTGGAGGCCATGAGCTTCAAAGGAAGGTTTGAAAGCTCGAAGCCTCTGGTAATTGGCTGAGCCTTAATCAGTGGGCGGGGCATTCACTCAGGCCAGGGCTTATAAAGCCATGCACAAGCGACCAGGGTCTACTAACAGGGAGTTTTGCAAGGGAGTTTGGCAGGGGAGTGGGAAGGGAGCGGGGGTCCCCTGTCGGTCCTAACCCTTCCCCTGTAGTCCTCTTAAAACCTATAAACCAAACCACATTTCAAAACCTCTTCTGTAAACTACCCTTCCATTAACTAGGAGACAATGCAGGCAGAAGCCCAGCAGCAGGGTGGGGGCTATCCAGTTTATTGCGCTGAGTGTTGCATGTATGATTACCTGGCCTATGGACGGATGGTGTATGTGTGCAGTCGGTGCAAGAAGCTCCTGGCCCTCAGAGACCATGTACGGACTTTGGAGGCCAGGGTGGCGGAACTAGAGGAGCTAAGAGAGGAAGAGCGGTATGTTGATGAGGCTTTCCGGGACACTGTAGAATTGTCCCACCTCTGCTCAGACAGCCCCTACGCTGTTGAGGAGGAAGAACGGCCCAGGGAAGCAGAGCAGTCAATGGGAGCAGAGGGAAACCTTCCCATAGTTGGGACCCTCCTTCCAGATGGTGCTGGGGTTGCCTCTCGCACTGAGGTTACCTCTCCGGGGGAGGGAACTCCAGTTTCTAGGAAAAGGCAAGTGTTAGTAATTCGATTATTAGAAACGTAAATAGCTGGGTTTGTGATGACCGGGAGAACCATATGGTGTGAAAGTTGCGCCTGCCTGGTGCGAAAGTTGCGAATCTCTCGAGGCATCTAGACAGACTTATGTGTAGTGCTGGGGAGGAGCCGGTGGTCGTGGTACATGTAGGTACCAATGACATAGGGAAGGGTAGGAGAGATGTCCTGGAAGCCAAATTTAGGCTGCTAGGGAAAAGAGACTGAAATCCAGGACCTCTATGGTGGCATTCTCAGAAATGATCCCAGTTCCATGCGCAGGGCCAGGTAGGCAGGCAGAGCTTCAGAGTCTCAATGCATGGATGAGACGATGGTGTAGAGAGGAGGGGTTCACGTTCATTAGGAGCTGGGGAAACTTCTGGGATGGGGGAAGCCTATACAGGAGAGATGGGCTCCACCTAAACCAAAGTGGAACCAGACTGCTGGCACTAAACATTAAAAAGGTTGTAGAGTAGTTTTAAAAAAAAAGCCGACTGCTGCAGAGGAGCATGTGGATTGGACACAGACTTCTCTTAGGGGAGAGTCTGATGATAGGGAATCTCCAGGTTATAGTCAGGAGCAGAGGATGGAAGAGCATAATGTAAGGGCCAGATCAGATGATAAACAGTCACATAAAAAAGAATCTGGCACATCAGAAAAGGGCAGACAAATAAACAGGGACAAGTTTTTAAAGTGCTTGTACACAAATGCCAGAAGTCTAACTAATAAGATGGGTGAACTAGAGTGCCTTGTGATAAAGGAGGATATTGATATAATAGGCATCACAGAAACCTGGTGGACTGAGAGTAATCAATGGGACACAATCAATCCGGGGTTCAAAATATATCGGAAGGACAGAACAGGTCGTACAGGGGGAGGAGTGGCACTATATGTGAAAGAAAATGTAGATTCAAATGAAGTAAAAATCTTAAGTGAATCCACATGTTCCATAGAATCTCTATGGATAGAAATTTCATGCTCTAATAAAAATATAACATTAGAGATCTATTATTGACCACCTGGTCAGGACAGTAATAGTGATGATGAAATGCTAGGGGAAATTAGAGAGGCTATCAAAATTAAGAACCCAATAATAGTGGGGGATTTCAATTATCCCCATATTGACTGGGAACATTTCACTTCAGGACGAAATGCAGAGATAAAATTTCTCGATACTTTAAATGACCGCTTCATGGAGCAGCTGGTACGGGAACCCACAAGGGGAGAGGCAACTCTAGATTTAATCCTGAGTGGAGCGCAGGAACTGGTCCAAGAGGTAACTATAGCAGGACCGCTTGGAAATAGTGACCATAATACAATAACATTCAACATCCCTGTGGTGGGAAGAACACCTCAACAGCCCAACACTGTGACATTTCATTTCAAAAGGGGGAACTATGCAAAAATGAGGGGGTTAGTTAAACAAAAGTTAAAAGGTGAAATCCCTGCAAGTTGCATGGGCCCTTTTTAAAGACACCATAATAGAGGCCCCAAATTAAGAAACACAGTAAAAGAACTAAAAAAGAGCCACCGTGGTTTAACAACCATGTAAAAGAAGCAGTGAGAGATAAAAAGACTTCCTTTAAAAAGAGGAAGTCAAATCCTAGTGAGGCAAATAGAAAGGAGCACAAACACTGCCAACTTAAGTGCAAGACTGTAATAAGAAAAGCGAAAGAGGAGTTTGAAGAACGGCTAGCCAAAAACTCCAAAGGTAATAACAAAATGTTTGTTAAGTACATCAGAAGCAGGAAGCCTACTAAACAACCAGTGGGGCCCCTTGATGATTGAAATACAAAAGGAGCGCTTAAAGACGATAAAGTCATTGCGGAGAAACTAAATGGATTCTTTGCTTCAGTCTTCACAGCTGAGGATGTTAGGGAGATTCCCAAACCTGAGCTGGCTTTTGTAGGTGACAAATCTGAGGAACTGTCACAGATTGAAGTGTCACTAGAGGAGGTTTTGGAATTAATTGATAAACTCAACATTAACAAGTCACCGGGACCAGATGGCATTCACCCGAGAGTTCTGAAAGAACTCAAATGTGAAGTTGCAGAACTATTAACTAAGATTTGTAACCTGTCCTTTAAATCGGCTTCGGTACCCAATGACTGGAAGTTAGCTAATGTAACGCCAATATTTAAAAAGAGCTCTAGAGGTGACCCCGGTAATTACAGACCGGTAAGTCTAACGTCGGTACCGGGCAAATTAGTCAAAACAATAGTTAAGAATAAAATTGTCAGACACATAGAAAAACATAAACTGTTGAGCAATAGTCAACATGGTTTCTGTAAAGGGAAATCGTGTCTTACTAATCTATTAGAGTTCTTTGAAGGGGTCAACAAACGTGGACAAGGGGGATCCGGTGAACATAGTGTACTTAGATTTCCAGAAAGTCCCTCACCAAAGGCTCTTACGTAAATTAAGCTGTCATGGGATAAAAGGGAAGGTCCTTTCATGGATTGAGAACTGGGTAAAGAACAGGATATCAGTAACATTAAGGACTGTTGTGTGTGGTGATTTACTGTTTAATACTGTAAGAAGGCCCTACAGTGCTCTTTTTTCACTGAAACAGAAACATGTATTATAACTAAAAAAAAAAAAGCAGCCCAGTTGTGCAGACAATTTAATACCCTCACCCCTCAGATCACAAAGGGAACTTTGGGGAGTGATGCCTAATTTCTTTAAGTATCTATTAATTCAGAGTTGTAAGTGATAGAATCAACCTGTTAACTACAGACCCTGAAACAAAGAGTTAGGATGGTATAAAAACCTCAGTTTTCTTGGAGACTGTCCTCTTTCGATAGAAATAATCTTAAACTGAATAGCTGCTGGACTGCAAGGGTAGGTATGCTGCTTGTTTTTAACTCTGAAAATATATATTATATATTGTCACACATTGTCCATGCTGTCCTTACTAAATAATGTTACCTATCTTTATTGCAATGTGATCTGTTTAGCATGGAAATAGCAACTTCAAGCTACATTTCACCAGGGCCAGGCAAAACCCCATTTTAATCTATAGTTGTGCTTAATACTATTAAATTAAAAAACACCAGATGTAACACAGGTAGCATAGGGATTTGATGCAATTGGGGAATAATACTAACTAAAAATTGTTCTTTAATCTAAAGGCCCAAATACATGTGGGGAAAAACAGAATAACCATGTGCCAGCATCCCTTTACCCTGTGGTAGAAGGTAACTTTCTGCAATTGGCTTTTAAAAGCTTATATGTGTGTTTTAAAATGTTTTTAAATTAGTGTTTAAATTGTTGTTGGTAATTCAGGGGCCTATGCTAGAGATGGGTGTGGGTTTTTAAAAGTATTTGGCTGCAAACTTTTGATTTGGTGTGTTTAACGCTGCTGGTGTGTGTGTGTGTGTGTGTGTGTGTGTGTGTGTGTGTGTGTGTGTGTGTGTGTGTGTGTGTGTGTGTGTGTGTGTGTGTGTGTGAGAGAGATTCCGGGGGCCTATGTGAGAAATTAGTGTGTGGGGTTTTACAGTATTTTGTTTCAAAACAGTTTTGTTTTTTACCCTGTAAAATGTGCTGTGTTTTTAAAATGGTTTGTTTTAAAATTAGTTAGTGTTTAAATTGTTGTTGATCCTTCAGGGGGCCTATGCAAGACATAATTATAGTGGGGGATTTAAAAAGTATGTTATTGCACACTTTGTTTTTGGATGCATGGTGGAAACATGTGCTTGTATTAAAAAAAAAGTCTAGGTTTTAGAGAAACACTAGTGATAGAAATAAACCAAAACCTGTGCTTGTTGTACAGCCTGAAATGGATTATTTTGTTTTAAAGCTATGACTTTTTAAATAGAAAAACACTCTAATGAGTATTTTGTTTTTTAAGTTTACAAGACAGTTTTGTGTGTTTTATAATTATAATGTTGTCTGCTCCACAGTGTGGTCATAATATGAGAGATCCTTAGACCCAGAGGGTAAACAAGTTCAAAAGAAAAAGGAAAATTCATCAGCATCAACGGCTGATGGATGGATGAAGCTCAGTAAATATGTTTTGCTTATTGGTTTGGTTATTTTATCAGGTTTTGCATTTTAAGCAAATACATAGGTGTGGGTGAGAAAGATGGTAAAGTTAAGTTTTATAAAAATGTTTATTTGATGCTAAACTGGAACATCTCTGTTTTTCTTAATCAGGCATGGGTAGCTCGCCTGACAATGCTGTAGTCAGAGCTACAGGGACACCTCCACCAGAACTGCCAAAGAACCAGGAATCTGCTCTGAGACCTTAAACAACAACAGTGCCAATGCAAAACAGCACAAGAGCGCAGACAAAGGATCAGGGCAGTCGAAACCTCATATATGTCAAACCCAAGGACAAAACAAAAGACTCTGGTAAAAAGCAACCACACAAACACAACTCCAGTTCCTCAGCAGTCAGCACCACACCAAACTGTGTGGGAAAACCCTGAGAAAACTGTGGGGGAAAACACCCACATACACAAACCCGGAGCAGGCACTTTAGGGGTTCTAATTAAAAAACCCAAGCACTGAAAGCTCCTGCGATGCTGGGGTGTCTCCTTATGAAGTATATGAAAATTATTATGAACCATTCTCCCAACAAAATAAGCTCAGCACAGCTCTTCAGTATTCTAAAAAGATTTGGGAAAAATGACGCTTCATTCAGAAAGCTGATGGACGCTGTATCCTCAAGGCTTGTAAAAGAAAGGAGGACTGGAAACTACATCAAAAATGTAAAAGCTCCTGTGGGTGACTTTTTGGATAATACTTCAGTTTTTCCAGAGGGGGGCTCTGAGTAGGCCTGACTAGTGGTGGAAAGGGGCCTGGGTAAAAGGGGCATGGTCAAGGGTACACATCAGCTAAGGCATAAACAAAAGAGAGGACAGCATTTGGGGGATAAATGGATGGCTGCCCAAAAGTTACATGCCAAGGTCACTGTAAAAAAAAAATGGTAAAAAGGAGAAAAAAAAAAGAAGAGATGCCTCCTAGTGGAGGCTCTCAGACTGATGTGTCTGAGAATGGGGAGACAGAATCTGACCTGCAGGGTGGTGGTAACTCTCGCACAGTCTGATTTAGAAAATTCCCCAGAAGGTTCTCCAGATGGGTCCCTGTCTTCTTCTGATGATCCTCATGGTGGCATCTTGGAGTCTGACTCTCAAATAGCATCTGACGTAGAAGATGCAGCTGATAGTCCCATAGAGAAGCCCCCAAGTAACCCTGAAAATTCAGATGCAGATCCCCAAACAGACGTGTATATGGAGCGAGTGAGAAGTTGGCAACGGGAATTACCTAGATTTGGGGTGGGGGAGTGTTGGTGTATTGTGAGGAATTTCATTTTGTCAATCTTGAGTGAATCAGTTCGGTTCAGTAGGTCGTTGACACCATACACAGGGGATACAGTTAGTTCTCGATGACGTTAACGGTAGGGTAGCCCCTGACGATTACATTTAGAGAGCCGTAATTTAACTAACTCTTTGTTTTCGGTCAGAAGAACTAGGGATAAGCTGTCTGCTGAGGATTTCTTAAATCAGACCTCAAAGCTGTTACAGAGCAATAGAGAGACACATGTCGATGGGATGTTGTGCCTCGTTGTGACAGCTGTAAAAAACATGGATAGGGGCAGTGGTACAGTTTTAAATTCTATACTCAGTAGTCAAATCATCCATAAAATGAGACAGTGTTTAGTAGATCTGACTTACTCCAGTACCAATCTGCGTTTTGCAGGCTGACTCTTGTCCATCATGTCCGACCATAAACCTACGGACGTGGAATTGTTAGAGGGGGCAAGAAAGTTGCATGAGAAACTGGGGTGGTCAGATCAAAAAAAGATTATGCTCAGTGATGTAACGGCCTTTCAACAGCATTTAGGAGTCAACATACAGGTGGTGCTTAATGTGGTGAAAGGTGGATGGGGCTTTTTTTAAACAGGGGGCCTGGTGTACCCCAAGACTTTTTTCATCCTGTTGCATGATGAACATTACTATGGGGTTCCGGATGTGAAAAAATTGTTTGGGGCAAAAAATGTGAATTTTGCCACACGGTGTACAGTCACTTTTCCAGGTATCGTTGCAGCCTCTGCTTGAGTGTGATGTGCTCAGACAGTGTGGGCGTG
This sequence comes from Mauremys mutica, assembly GCF_020497125.1. Lineage (NCBI taxonomy): Eukaryota > Metazoa > Chordata > Testudines > Geoemydidae > Mauremys > Mauremys mutica. Next base: position 14,236,173 of record NC_059088.1, read on the forward strand.
CAGCTGAAGTGTCCTAGCTGTAGCCTTTATTGTCGCTACAAAGAGCGTTTACACAGACACGTTGACTGTGAATTGAAAAAAAACAAGTTGAATGCCTGTCTAAAACTTTGTGTGCTCAGTGTCAGTCTTACATGAACAGGCAGCACAAGTGTAAAGGGAGGTGCTGTAAGCAGCATCAGGGTTTGATCGCAGGTGATGTAGACAGCCACATGTGTTTTATGGACAGCATTAGAAAGCCCAAAACATCAGAAAAGTGTATTTTTTTACAATTTTGAATGCACGCAGGAGACAGGGTTGCACATGCTCAATTACATCTTGATTATGTCCCTAAAGCCACTTTTAAGTTTGCATATCTATTCAAGGGTGCCCAATTGAATATCTACTCCCTTCCCAACGTAGAAATATCCAGTGTCCAGGGCTGAATCTGCCCCTTAATCTGTGGTTTTCGAAGAGCAATAAAGATCAGATGCACAAAGTGCCAGGTCACATCAGTTTATTAAAATATAAAAGTATTTCTCCAAGAGTCAGAATACTAAACCATGGGCAATGAGTACATGGAGCAGGGAGCTAGAACTCACGCTGGTTCCTGATTGCAGAACACAGAGTAAATCTGTTGCCGCACATTGGTTCATAGCATCATATGAACCAACCACTATCAGAGCCCTAAACAATGCAACTCTCTGAATTTTTCTCTTTTGTGGTTTTAGCTTCCCCATTTACTCTGCAGCGACGCTTCTCTTACCTAAACTAAAGATCCCTGTAGTGCCTAAAATATTGTGGGGTTTGCTCATCAAGTGGGTTACTACCAGTATCATTGTGATGTGAAAGTGGGATAGGGACATGCTAAGACTGTGGCATACAAGGTTTGCAGCTTGAAAGTGCTGCTTGGCCCAGCCTATCGAGTCCAGGGACATATACCAATGACTGCTTAAAAGTGCTGATTGACCCGATCCGCTCAGACTTGCTCTGTTAATGTGTGTGTGTGTGTGTGCGTGCGCGCACGCTCATCTGATTCTGGGGCTGGAGGAACCCAGCCCTGGGGAACCGAGGTCCTGCAGGAGAGCTCCAGTGGGAGGGGACTTGCAGAGGGGAGGAGTAGAGCTCCGTATGAGAACACAAGTGACGCAGGCGGTACATTGATAGAATTACAGAACTCCCCCTGCCCCCCGAAGAGTAACCCTAATAAATGAGCATACCCCAAAGTAACGGGCAAATCTGGTAACAGCCCATGTGGACGGTATACCTTACAAAGGCAATAGACACTGAGGCAGCTTTGGGGCTGGCCTGTAAGTCCGTACTGGGCGGATACGTCCTGGGATCGAAGGCACCCTCAGATAAAGGAAGGGGGGTGGTAGATCATGTAGTGGTTATGTAACTAAACCCTCTTCCTCTTCTCCTTCTTCTCAGTCAGCTGTTTTCCACCTTACATCCCCTTCCCACTCATGTTTTCTGACGTTTACTTTGGATACTACTCCCAGGACTGGAATATTGTGTGGGCAGTTTCACAACGCAAATCCTATAGCAAGGCCTCTATGTCCCTGCTCAAGTGGTTGATGGGTGCGGCCCTGGGCCGGCAAATGCCCACCAATTAATGGATGAGGCTCTGCAAAGCACAGCGCTAATTGTCACAGACCTGACTCAAATATTATTGGTGTTAACTGATGGGGGTGGCAAGTGCTACCCAAAGGGCAGAGTGGGGCACAGCATGTGTCTCAGCACAGGTAGGGCTTATGGCTCACCTCCACCACATCTGGCAAGCTGCACAGTAGGCTACATGGTCTCCTTTACTTAACCCCATAGTAACCACCATGTTCCTCTTACAGTCGAGCAACACTTGGAGCATCACTTTGGGGTCCTGCTCACCTCAGCAGTGCCTAAGTTATGCCCCGCTCCAGCGCTCCAGCCAGGGAGCAAGGTAGGAGGCTGCTCCATGCGGCTCCTGGAAGCCCTGGCATGGGCTGGCATGGACCCACTCCAGCTGCCCCTGGCCCCAAGCACTGCCCCCGCAGCTCCCATTGGCCGTGAACTGCAGATGGGGCAGCGCGCAGAGCCACCTGGCCGCGGCACCGTTTGAGGTAACCACCGCCCAGAGCCTGCACCCCTGAGCCTCTCCCTGCGCCCCAACCCTCTGCCCCCATTCTGCTGTCCCTCCTGCCCACCAAACCTCTCAATCCCAGCACAGAAAACCCTCCTATACTCCAAACCTCTCAGCCCCAGCCCCACCCCAGAGCCCGCACCCCATTCCAGATCCTGCAACCCTTCCTACACCCTACTCCCCTGCTCCAGCCTGGAGCCCTCTCCCACTCCCTGAACTTATCATTTCTGGCCCCATTCTGGAGCCTGCACCCCCAACCAGAGACTTCACCCCCTCCCACACCCCAACCCCAATTTTGGGAGTATTCATGGCCTTCCATACAATTTCTATTCCAGATGTGGCCCTCGGGCCAAAAAGTTTCCCCACCCCTGGTTTACAGCCTCCGGTTCAGGCCTCAAATTTTGCACCAGGCCCAATGCTCCAGGCGCGCGCTCTCTCTCTCTCTCTCTCTCTCTCTTTACTACAATAACCAGGCTCAGTTAGTTTATTAATCAAAGATTATTAGTCAAAGATTAATCAGCATGATACAGAAGGGTTTCTCTATGTTTATACCACTGATCTGGGGAAGCAGTACTGCAGTCCTGAACTATTCAGTGGAACCATTCAATGGAAATTGCTGTCTCATGACCCAGCTAAAACCTCTCCAGTGCATCATCCCTTCAAAACCCAACTGAAACCTCTCCAGCGCATCATCAAGGATCTATAGCCTATCCTGAAGAACGATCCCTCACTCTCACAGACCTTGGGAGACAGACCAGTCCTTGCTTACAGACAGCCTCCCAACCTGAAGCAAATACTCACCAGCAACTACACAGCAAAAACACTAACCCAGGAACCAAACCCTGCAACAAACCCTGGTGCCAACTCTGTCCCCATATCTATTCAAGGGACACTATCATAGGACCTAACCACATCAGCCACACCGTCAGGGGCTCATTCACCTGCACATCTATCAATGTGATATATGCCATCATGTGCCAGCAATGCCCCTCTGCCATGTACATTGGCCAACCAGACAGTCTCTACACAAAGGAATAAATGGACACAAATCAGACATCAAGAATTATAACATTGAAAAACCAGTAGAACACTTCAATCTCCCTGGACACTCAATAACAGACTAAAAAGTGGCCATTCTTTGACAACAAAAAATTCAAAAACAGACTCCAACGAGAAACCGCAGAACTGGAATTAATTTGCAAACTGGACACCATCAAATTAGGCCTGAATGAAGACTGGGGGAGAATGTGTCACTATAAAAACTAATTTCCCTCGATGATACTCACACCTTCTTGTTAACTGTTTGAAATGGGCCACCTTGATTACATTGGCCTCATTAGCACTACAAAAGTGATTTTCCTTCCCTTGGTATTCACCACTTTTTGTCAAATGTTGAGAACAGCCCACTTCCCCCCTTGATTGAATTGGGTCGTTAGCACTGACCACTCACTTGGTAATGCAACTCCCTTCTTTTCATGTGCTGTGTATTTATACCTGCCTGCTGTACTTTCCACTCCATGCATCTGATGAAGGGGGTTCTAGCCCACGAAAGCTTATGCCTAAATAAATTTGTTAGTCTTGAAGGTGCCACAAGGACTCCTCGTTGCTTTTGCTGATACAGACTAACACGGCTACCACTCTGAAACCTACCACAGCTGAGATTTCTCTCCCCAGCCCTGTTAGCAGCTACACACTGTGAACATTTCACAGCACGACCATTAACCCTAAAAGTTGAAATGATGTCACAGAGCTCACAGATTCCAGGACTTTCAGAGACCTCCGGGACATTTTCCGCTTCAGCCCTGAGGTGTGGGGGGGCTGGAGCTGTTAGGTGGCCATGGCCCCAAAGCTCTGAGCTGCTGCAGGTGGTGTGTGGGGGGGACACGGACCCGGCGGCGCCTGGGCTGTGACTTAGGACCTTGAGGTACCACAGGCCCTGGAGCTGTCAGCCCCCATGGTGCAGGTGCTGGGGTCCCTGCCCACAGTGGGGCTTAGGCACTCTTTCTCCCCCACCATGGGGCTCGAGCTTTAGTCAGCCCCTCCCACCATTATTTTTGGTTATTGCCTGCGACCTGTCCCTGACTTTTCCTAAAATTAACAGTGACAAATTATCCCCATCACACTGTAACACAATGTACAGGAATGGGGAGGAACCCTGAGGAATCACATGGAAACCGCGTGGCCTACTGGAGAGACCCCTGGACTGGGACTATTCCTAGCTCTGCCACTGGTCTGTTGGGTGACCTTGGGTAAGCGACTTCCCCTCTCTGTGCCTCAGAGGATAATGATGTAAAGCTGATTGAGATGTCCTGATGTAAAGCCCCATGGAACACTTCGGTGGTTTGATTATTACCTAGGCACAGTAGCACGGCAACTGCAAACCTAGGCAGGGACGACAGCTGTGTAAATGGCCACAAACTCCCACCGATGATTTCTCTTTTGGTTTAAATCACTAGGATGTTAAATAGCAAAAGCTTCACTGAGGCAGAGTTCAGGTTGCCCAGTGAGAGCTCCTGCCCTTCCAGAGCCGTGAGTTCAGCAGAACTCCAACTTCTGAAAAGCAGGAAATAGAGTCAGGGCAAAGGCCCACATCACCTTAACTCTGCCCCCTTTGAGCAATGCCCCAGTGCTAAGAACATGCCCACGCCCACTCTGCCTGGTCAGTGTTATTCACTGGCGCTACCTGCACTTGTCCTAGGCTCAGACACTGAGCCTGCTCCCCAACAGAACAACACCTGTAACATTCAAACCCCGTCATCCCCTTTCCCAGCCCTGTCACCCTAGAACCCAGGGTAGCTCCTAGACTTGTCCTTTCCCCTGCTCATCACTAATCACACGCCTGCGCTCATCTCCCACCTCGCTGCTGACAGCCCCCGTGCCCTGCTACTGACCCAGCCTGCTCAGTTCTGTATAGAAATGACGCAGACTGGAACCTCCAGGGTCCGTGGGCACCTCGTTCCTTTGATCACACACCTGGGGGAATCAGACCCAGATCTCCTCAGATCACAGTCACAGTTCTCCTAATCAGCTCCAGCTTATTCTTCCCCCATTCAGGACAGCTGCACCTCATACAGCTGGCAGCACGGGAGAGTGGGGGAGGTGGGGTGGCGCAGAGCTAAGATAAAGCATTTACCTTAACTCTGCATTTCATGGTCTTCAGACATTTGAGTTTTGCTGAATTTGACGTCCTGGAAGGGCCCAAGGTATCACTGGGCACCTTTTCTCTGTGTTAATGCAGGTTTTTGCTGCTTAATAAATCCCTGCCCATCTCCCTGCACCACAGCGCCCCCTCCTGACCGTCCCAACCTTCTTCTGAGCCCTGCCTCCCTGCAGTACAGCACCCGTACTGAGCCTTCACCCCACCCCAGACTGAGCCCCACGCCCAGCTCCTTGCAGAACAGCGCCCCCTACTGAGCCCTCACCCCACTCCATGCAACATGATGCCTGTAACTGATACCCACCACCCTACTCCCTGCAGCACAACTCCCCTAATTAACATGCCAGTGGCTACCTGCAGTCCCGTGTTCCCAGATGAGCATCCTGCCACCTTCCCCGGGGCATTGCACCCCTTGTGAGACCACGAACCTCTCCTTGGGGCACAGTGCCCCCTACTGAGACCCTGCCCCACTCCCAGAAACACAGCACTGCCTAATTAGCCCCCAACTTGCTCCTTGCACCACAGTGCTCCCTACTAACCTGTGGAAGGCATGTCACCCCTCCACCCCCGCCATTACACATTACATTTAACAATCCACAACCCAGAAAAGAATTTCTCACCGTTAGTCCCTAAACACTTCCGTTTTTCTCAGCTTTATTGAAGTAGAAGAGATGGGACAGTCTGCATCTGTGATATCTTGACACACAGAGAAACACACACATCACCTCCTTATATACTGAACAGAGACATTGATTTGATTCATATCGAAAGTGAAGGTAGCAAATCACAGATCAGCTGCAAAGCTCCCCCCACCCCCACAAGACAGACTGATAAGCAGGCCTGTTTGCTTTCTCTTCAGAGACAGTAAAAAGTGTAATAGCCACAGTTATGTTAACAAGCAGCTCTTTCTAAACAGGCACATTTATTTTTAAGCTAAATGCAATACAGATAAACCATATTAAAAACAATAAAAGCACCTACCCACATGCTAATAAGCTAATCAGAGATCCCCAACTCCAACAAGAGCTGAGCTCTGGCTGGTGAGCAGCCCTTCAAACCCCGCCCATGGGTTTCTCTGGGGTCACAAATTACTAACAGCTTTTGCTCAGAATAAGCACTGAGTCGAATGGGCCTCAGCAGGCGCAGTCTTTGCAACCCTTCCCTAAGGATTGGTGAACCCTTGGAACAGCGATTCTGTCCATTTGCTGGATCCAAAAGAAGGCCCAGAGTCAGTGAAAATTCTTTCTTTGTTTTTTGGTCACTGGAGAATCCACTTTGAACCAATGAATCCCAACTTCTGCAGGGTATCAAATGACTGCTGGGCACCTCGCCTTTGATTTTATTCAAATACTTAGCAGCCCTTGTTCCAACAGAGAGAGAGAGAAATCAAAATACCCCCCGAACACTAGAGAGGCTTGTCAATGGAGAAGGAAGGTTGTATTTCAAAAGCAAGGTATCAAATCTCCTTAACTCTGCCCCTCGTCAAGATGCCAGTCTATCTTTATAAAAAATGTGCACCTCCAAATACTGACTTGTTTCACATTTACGTGTCCAGCACTAAGTGCAATGATTGTCACCAGCCTTTGCTTTTTTCCTCTAACTGCTCTAATTTTCTGACCAGGGCCACCGAGGTTAGTGACTGGGGACACACTAGCTCACGGGGACAAGTGGCTGAGGTCTGGAGACTCTGCACAGGGCGCTGGATCAAACGGCTCCAGAGAAATGAGAGTTGCCTCTGCTCATGCTAGGCCTGACTTTGGACCTGTGTGCAGGGCGGGCTCCAGGCACCAGCGAAAGAAGCCGGTGCTTGGGGTGGCCATTGGAAAGGTGGCCATAGGCGGCGAGTTCTATGGGCCCGTGGAGCCCAGGCCCCACCAATAATCCTGGAGCTGGGCCCAGCTCCACCAATGTCTGGGCCCCAGGCCCTGTGCTTTGGGGGTCCCCGCGTTGCAATGCCGGGCGCTCTCACTGCAGCAGCAGCTCTCGGGAGAGGCTCCAGCAGCGACAGGGCTCACAGCCATTGGCCGGGAACCCCAGCCAATGGGAGCTGCCGGGGGCGGTGCCGGAGCTGCCCGGCCACGCCTCCACAGCAGGGAGGGGGAGCGAGCCACCGGCAGCATCTGAGCCCTGAGCAGAGCAGCAGCAGGGTCTGTCCCTATCGGACAGACACAGCCGGTGAGCTGTGGGGGCAGCCAGACACATGGACACAGCCGGGGAGGGGGGTTTGGTGGGGACAGACAGACACAGCCAGGGGGTTGTGGGACAGACAGACAGACACGGGGGGGGGACAGACAGAGCCGGGGGTGGTGGGGGCAGCCAGCCAGACACAGCCGGGGGGTTGTGGGACAGACACACACAGCGGGGGTGGGGACAGCCAGACACAAGGACACAGCCAGGGGGTTGTGGGACAGACACACAGAGCGGGGGGTGGTGGGGACAGACAGACACAAAGACACAGCCGGGGGGGGCATTGGTGGGGACAAACAGACACAGCTGGGGGGTTGTGGGGACAGACAGATGGAGCCGGGGGTGGGGAAAGGAGCAGCAATGGGCACCCCGGGGCTGGTATAAAATACACAGGATGGGGGGAGCTTCCTGAGGGGACTATAGCAACACCCCCCACAGAGCAGACCCAGGTTGCAGCTGGCTCCGTCCATCACAGCCCCCTGCCCCACAGAGACCCACACAACCCTCTGCCCCCTCGAGAGACTCCCAATGACCCCTGTGCCCCTGTCACTCCTCTCCAGAGAGCCCTCCCCTTTGTGCCAGACCACTCCCCTCCTCCACTGCCTCCCCTCCTCCAAAGCTCCCTACAATCTCCCCCTTTGCCTTCCGCCCCCCAGCCCAGCCCATTCCATTGGCCGGGAGGCTCCCAGTCTAGTGGCTATCAGGGCCCACGGGAACTGCACATGAGGCAGGGTGCCTACCTGCAGATGCAGACCTGCCTGGCTGTGCCTCCACAGCACAGGGAGGGGGAGCCACAGGTGAGCAAGCCCTGGTCATCATCACAGGCCCAGTAATTCTCTGCATATTTAATTTCACTGAGGCAAAATGTGTGCAATTTATGGGTTGAATGATTGAATGACATAATACCCACCTGCCCACATTGTCCATCACTAAGTCCAGTAATTTTGTCAAGTGTTTGTTGCACAACATGGTGGTGCCTACCCCTACCTTGTGCTTCAGGGGGTGATGGGGTCCAGGGCAGCCTGTTATAGCCTGTTATAGAACTACCTGATTAGTAATTGGATATGTTGGCTGGCATCTTTTTTTACATGTTCGCTCCCCCTGATGTTAGAACCTGGCTACACCACTGGGAAGGGGAGCTTCCTAGACCTGTGCAGCTGGGGCTTAGGTGAATTTTGTGATAGTGTGCCCCTCCCCAGCTACCACCCTGCAGTCCCCACTCCTGCACCATGCTGGGCAAGGGGCAGCCCCATCCCCAGTGAGGCTATGGTGAGGGGTGGCAGCAGGGGAGGCCACACGTGATGGCAACCTCCCCCCTTGGTACCCACCATAGGGGAGCCGAGTGGGCTTTCTGGACCTGAGAGGGACCTAGGAGCATGTGCAGTGAACTGCGGGGGAGAGGAGGGGTCCCTCCCCTGGAGCTTGCTGCTGCCAGGGAGGGTGGAGGGGAGTCCTCTTTGGCCCTAGCCCTGGGGCAGCCTGTCTGCACCCCAAGTTCCTTATCCCCAGCCCTGCCCCAGAGTCCTCACCTGATGGGAAAAACACGCAACTTAAATTTGGTGGTCAGTTTAGAGTATCATAGAATATCAGGGTTGGAAGGGGCCTCAGGAGGTCATCTAGTCCAACCTCATGCTCAAAGCAGGATCAAACCCAACTAAATCATCCCAGCCAGGGCTTTGTCAAGCCGGGCCTTAAAAACCTCTAAGGAAGGAGATTCCACCACCTCCCTAGGTAACCCATTCCAGTGTTTCACCACCCTCCTAGTGAAAAAGTTTTTCTTAATATCCAACCTAAACCTCCCCCACTGCAACTTGAGACCATTACTCCTTGTTCTGTCCTCTGCTACCACTGAGAACAGTCTAGATCCATCCTCTTTGTAACCCCCTATCAGGTAGTTGAAAGCAGCTATCAAATCCTCCCTCATTCTTCTCTTCTGCAGACTAAACCATCCCAGTTCCCTCAGCCTCTCCTCAGAAGTCATGTGCTCCAGCCCCCTAATCATTTTTGTTGCCCTCCACTGGATTTTCCAATTTTTCCACATCCTTCTTGCAATGTGGGGCCCAAAACTGCACGTAGTACTCTAGATGAGGCCTCACCAATGTTGAATAGAGGAGAATGATCATGTCCCTCGATCTGCTGGCAATGCCCCTACTTATACAGCCCAAAATGCTATTAGCCTTCTTGACAAAGGCCAGAGGAGGGAGTGTTAGTGCCTGTGCGGACTTCTGGGAAGTGCATGGGGTGGAAGGGGATGCTGGGATGCTCTGGAACCACTCCTTCAAAGCCAGTCAGGACTCTGGGGGAGCCTCCTCTCTGAGCAGACTGTCTCCAGGGCAAGAAGCTTACACCTTCCTGGGTCTGACCTCAGAGCATTCAGCCCTTCCACACCATGCACTTTCCACAGTGAGTCTGCCCAGGTGGGGTCCTGGGGCAGCCAGAGGTCCCTGCACCCCAACTCCGCAGTCAGATGTGACTCTCAGCCAGACTGTAAAACAGAAGGTTTATTAGATGACGGGAACACAGTTTAAACAGAGCTTGTTGGTACAGAAAACAGAACCCCTCTGTCAGGTCCATCTTGCGGGGTGGGGAGCCCAGAACTAAGTTCTGGGTCTCTCCCCATTTCCCCAGCCAGCTCCAAACTGACACTCCCTCCTCTGGCCTCTGTGTCTCTTCTGGACAAGGAGGCCACCTGATCTCTTTGTCCCCAACACCTTCAGTTGGCATCTTGCAGGGGAAACTGAGGCACACACACAGTATTCAGAGAAAATATTAAGAACATTCCCACTTCATCACAACAGGTGCAACAAAATATAATACTGTACATTGAAGTAGGCAAGTGCTGCTTCTGACTTTCCACTTTTAATTGACCCTTGTAATCTTGTGGTGCTGACGCGTTGTAGCTTCATTTTATATCGGCTTACAGGGCGGGAGCGGGGGGGCACCACCATTTTGGGCACCACCAAAAATTATACAAACCTGCCGCCTATGAAGGTGGCAGATCCCTCAGTTCCTCTCTTCCTCTTTGAGGTGCCGCCAAAGAGGAAGAGATGGAGCGAAGGGCCCGCTGCCAAATTGCCACCGAAGAATGAAGCGGCGTGATTGAGCTGTCGCCGAAGTGCCGCCGTTTGGCTTTACTTTTTTTTTTCTGTTTCGCTGCTTGGGGTGGCAAAAAAGCTGGTGCCAGCCCTGCCTGTGTGAAGAAGCATTTTTTTCTGTTCATTCTCAGTGTCCCAGCTGTTAATTTCACTGACCCCTTGTTCTCGTATCGGGGCTGGTGAACAGACGAGACTGATCAGACTTCCCTGGGCAAAGACTGAGGCTGCACTAGTGATGAGTGGAATCCATGGGAGCAGAACAAAGTGATGACAGGCTCCTGTAATATCCCGGCTGTGCGTGCGTGTAAGAGAGATCATAGTGCCCTTGTGTGACTGCAGCTCACACACAGGATAAGGGGCCTAATACTGCTGCTCATTAAGCCCTGTGTTATGGAGCTGAAGGATCTGAGTTTCTTGTCCTAGCTCCGCACAAGTACGTGTGAGCTATAGAGTAGCTGTGTGTGTTGACTGCAGGACACAGATTTGTTACACTGCACTTTGGTAGCTCTATCGCTGTGGGTCCTGTTACTGAATGGTTCACCCTGTGTGACTCAGGATTGCATCAAAAGTATGTCACAAGTTCTCTCCTCTCCTTTTGTGATCTCCAAGTTTATGTTACTGAGAAAGTAATCATCCCCAGATGAATCGTTCAACCACTTTCTAGCTGGATCACACACTACTGTCATTGGAGTGAAGATTTTCTTGTCTCCCTCATCCAGAGGTGAAAGTAAGCCGGTCCGGTCCGGCGTACCGGCAAGCAGGAGCGGCTCTAGGTATTTTGCCGCCCCAAGCATGGCAGGCAGGTTGTGTTATATCCTTGGGGCAGCCGGTTTAGGAAGAAATCACTTGAGGCCAGAGAGCAGACAACTAACCAAAACCTCCATTTTATTTACAGAGACAGAGAGCCCACCCAGCCGGTTGAAACCGGCTGAGCTAACCCATAATAATCTAACTCAGTTGCCATAGCAACAAAAACCATGACAACCAAATACACAACAGGTTGCCTTTGGCGGCTTGCCTGCGGGAGGTCCCTGGTCCTGCGGATTCGGCGGCACGCCTGCGGGAGGCCTGCCGAAGCCGTGGGACCAACGGACCCTCCGCAGGCATGCCGCTGAAGGCAACCTGCTTGCCGCCCTCGTGGCGACCAGCAGAGCGCCCCCCGTGGCTTGCTGCCCCAAGCACGCACTTGGCGTGCTGGTGCCTGGAGCCGCCCCTGCTGGCATGAGCCAGTACGCTGTGCTGGACCACATCGGCTTCCACGGTGGGGATTGAAAGGGCTCAGAGCTTCCCACAGCTGTGGGCAGCCCAGGGCCCTTTGAATCCCAGCCATGGCTCTGGCGGCCAGGCTGGGGCCAGGATTTAAAGGGCTCGGAGCTCCCCTCAGCAGCAGGATATCTGGGCCCTTTAAATCCCTGCCCCAGCCCTGCAAACCTCGGGGTTCCCCCAGCCACCGGAGCCCCGGGCCCTTTAATTTGCCCCTGAGCCCTGGGGGGCTCCCAGCCACCTCTTCAGCTGGGAGTCCTTGGTTGATTTAAAGGCTCTGGGTCTCCCAGCCACAGCTGGTTCCCCAGGGCCTTTAAATCTTGAGAGGCCACGCCCCTTCTGGATGAGGCCACGCCCCTTCTGGATGAGGCCACACACCCCTCAGCACTCCGGCAGTACAGGTAAGTCCTGTAAGTTACTTTCACCCCTGCCCTCATCTGAGAATCCTGCCCAAGGGTGGGTGGCCAGCAATGGGGAGGTGAGTAGATCTGTCTGGGCCCTTACACGGCCCCCACCACCATAGTGTCTGACCACCTAACAAGCCCAAGAAACCTGCCAATGAAGCTGGCAGGTTGTCTGTGGACAAGCCCAAGAAAGAAACCAACAGGACCCCATTGGCCATCACATACAGTCCCCAGCTCAAACCCCTCCAACGCATCATCAGGGATCTACAACCCATCCTGGACAATGATCCCACACTTTCACAGGCCTTGGGTGGCAGGCCAGTCCTCGCCCACAGACAACCTGCCAACCTGAAGCATATTCTCACCAGCAACTGCACACCGCACCATAGTAACTCTAGCTCAGGAACCAACCCATGCAACAAACCTCGATGCCAACTCTGCCCACATATCTACACCAGCAACACCATCACAGGACCTAACCAGATCAGCCACACCATCACCGGTTCATTCACCTGCACGTCCACCAATGTAATATATGCCATCATATGCCAGCAATGCCCCTCTGCTATGTACATCGGCCAAACTGGACAGTCTCTAAGGAAAAGGATAAATGGACACAAATCAGACATTAGGAATGGCAATATACAAAAACCTGTAGGAGAACACTTCAACGTCCCTGGCCACACAATAGCAGATTTTAAGGTGGCCATCCTGCAGCAAAAAAACTTTAGGACCAGACTCCAAAGAGAAATTGCTGAGCTCCAATTCATCTGCAAATTTAACACCATCAGTTTAGGACTAAACAAAGACTGTGAATGGCTTGCCAATTACAGAACCAGTTTCTCCTCCCTTGGTTTTCACACCTCAGCTGCTGGAACAGGGCCCCATCCTCCCTGATTGATCTAACCTCGTTATCTCTAGCTTGCTTCTTGCTTGCTTATATATACACACCTGCCCCTGGAAATTTCCACTGCTTGCATCCGAAGAAGTGGGTATTCACCCACGAAAGCTCATGCTGCAAAACATCTGTTAGTCTATAAGGTGCCACAGGATTCTTTGCTGCTTCTACAGAACCAGACTAACACGGCTACCCCTCTGATACTTGACACCATGCAAGGCACTGCATTTAGCCGTATGGAGTGGAAATCCATCAACCTCATGAAGAAACTTGCACAAATACAGACGGATATCATCTTCCTTTCCAAATGTAAACGGATGGACATCATACCTAATGGACTAAAGGTAAAAAATCCACTGCTATCTACATACTACACAGACCACAGTGAGAGATTATGCCGTACTCTATCTAAGAAACTGAGGAACCACCTGATCAGCATACTATACAGCAAACAGGAAAACATCAAAAAAGAGCTCTCCAACCTAGAGACTCTCATCAATAACCAAACTTCCATACAAACGGACTTCACTAAAATAAGACAGGAGATCTACATTACCCACTTCACCTCTCTAAAAAGGAAAAAGGACTGTAAGCTGTCTAAACTCCTACCTGCCACATGGGGCCACAACCATGATATCCCTAACCCACCCAGCAATATCGTCAATCTATCCAGCCACACACTCAGCCCAGAAGAACAGTCTGTCCTATCTCGGGGACTCTCTTTCTGCCCTGCCACCCCCACCAACATGATACAGTTCTGCGGCGATCTGGAAGCCTACTTTCGCCGTCTCCGACTCAAAGAATACTTCCAGGACAACACTGAACAGCGCACTGATACACAGTTACCCTCCCACCAACAGCACAAGAAGAAGAACTCCACATGGACTCCTCCTGAGGGTCGAAATGACAGTCTGGACCTATACATTGAATGCTTCCGCCGACGTGCACAGGCAGAAATTGTGGAAAAACAACATCGCTTGCCTCACAACCTAAGTCGTGCAGAACGCAATGCCATCCACAGCCTCAGAAACCATCCTGACATTATAATCAAAGAGGCTGATAAAGGAGGTGCTGTTGTCATCATGAACAGGTCTGACTACCAAAAGGAGGCCGCCAGACAACTCTCCAATACCAAATTTTACAGGCTACTTCCCTCAGATCCCACTGAGGAATACACTAAGAAACTGCACCATCTACTCAGGACACTCCCTACACTAACACCGGAACAAATCAACATACCCTTAGAGCCCCGACCAGGGTTATTCTATCTACTACCCAAGATCCACAACCCGGAAATCCTGGACGCCCCATCATCTCTGGCATTGGAACTCTCACTGAAGGACTGTCTGGATATGTGGACTCTCTACTCAGACCCTATGCCACCAGCACTCCCAGCTATCTCCGTGACACCACTGATTTCCTGAGGAAACTACAATGCATTGGTGACCTTCCAGAAAACACCATCCTAGCCACCATGGATGTAGAGGCTCTCTACACAAACATCCCACACACTGATGGAATACAAGCTGTCAGGAACAGTATCCCTGATGATGCCACAGCACAACTGGTTGCCTAAATCACTCCCTGAGCTCCCAGCTGCAGAGGTGGCTGGGAGCCCTGGGGTTCAGGAGCAATTTAAATGGGGGGATTTAAAGGGCCCGGGGCTCTAGCTGCTGCTACCCTCCAGTTCCCTTTAAATCATCTCCGGAGCCCTGCTGCCAGAGCCCTGGGGTAGCGGCGGCAGGCCTACGGTGGCTATTTAAAAGGCTCAGGATGGTAGAGGCAGCGGGAGCCCCGAACCCTTTCAATAGCCACCAGAGCCCTGCCACCGCTACCCCAGGACTCCGGCAGGCTCCGGGGGCTATTTAAAGGGCTCAGGAAGCCGGGCCACCCCGGTATGACACACCAGCTCTTGCCGGCAGGAGTGGCAGGTTTGTAGAAATTTTGGTTGTGCCCAGAACCTGCCCCTGGCCAAACTCTGCCCCCCTAAACTCCACCC
Source organism: Mauremys mutica (assembly GCF_020497125.1). NCBI lineage: Eukaryota > Metazoa > Chordata > Testudines > Geoemydidae > Mauremys > Mauremys mutica. Next base: position 14,251,271 of record NC_059088.1, read on the forward strand.
CCCACCTGCCCAAGACTCTGAGAGGGAGTTTGGATGGGGGAGGAGGTCTGAGGTGCAGGCCCTGGGCTGGGGTAGGGGACTGGGGTGCAGGAGGGGTACAGGGTGCAGGCTCTGGGAGGGAGTTTGGGGATGGGAGGGCATGTGGAGGGAGGGGGTGCAAGTTCTGGGAGGGAGTTTGGGGCTAAGAGGGGGTGCAGGGGTGAGGGCTGTGGGGTGAGGCTGGGGATGAGGGGTTTGGGATGTGGGAGGGGATTCAGGGCTGAGGCAGAGGGTTAGGGTGCAGGGGGATGAGGGCTCTGGCTGGGGCTGCAGATGAGGGGTTTGGGTGTTGGAGAGGCTCAGGGCTAGAACAAAGGGTTGAGGTGCAGGGGGGGATGAGGGCTGTGGCTGGGGGTGTGGGCTTTGGGGTGGGGCAGGGCTGGGGATGAGTTGGGAGTGCAGGAAGGCTGCTCTGGGACTGGAGCCAGAGAGAAGGACTCCCCCCAGCCCTCTCCCTGCTGGCAGCAGCAAGCTCTGGGGTAGGGACCCCCTTCTCCCTTCCCCCGTGGAAGCACAGTAACTCCCCCACTGTCACTGCACGTGCTACCTAGGGCCCCTCTCAGGTCCAGGAATCCCCCTCGCCTCCACTGTGGTGGGTGCCATGCTGGGGGGTGGCTGCTATCACATGTGCGCCTCCTCCCCTGCTGTTGCCCCTCACTGTAGCCTCACTGGGGCTGCCCCTTGCCCAGCGTGGGGCAAGAGCAGTGACTGCGGGCAGGGGGGCAGGGTGGAGGGTCCCACTGGAAAATGAAAGGGTCTGAGAGGGAAGGGCAGCCTGTCCTGGCAGTAGGGGAGTGGGGCACTAGGACCCTGTGGTGGCAGTTAATGCAGGCAGGCAGCATGGAGCTGCAGGGGACGGGGAGAGACAAACACTCTGCTCTGGGACCCAGGGAGGTGCATGGGGGCAGCAAAGGGGGGCCGGAGCACACTCAGGGGGGCAGCAGGGGGAAGACCCGGCCTCAAACATTCATGGAGCCGGGCTCCCGGACCCTCAATTTTGCTGGACCCCGGAGGTGGAGTCAGAGAGGGAGAGAATGCTTCATTTTCTTGCTGGTAGCTACTGCACTTTTTCTTACCGGTCCTCCGTACCGGCCCGTACCCGCTTACTTCCAACTCTGGCCATTACTGTATACAATTGATTCCATTTAACCAATTTTAACTCTCATCTATATTTCTTTCTTTTTAAGAATAAACTTTTAGATTTTAGATTCTGAAGGATTGGCAACAGTGTGATTTGTGGGTAAGATCTGATTTGTATATTGACCTGGATCTGGGGCTTTGTCCTTTGGGATCAGGAGAACCTTTTTTCTTTTAATGGGGCATTGATTTTACATAAGAACATAAGAACGGCCATACTCGGTCAGACCAAAGGTCCATCTAGCCCAGTATCTGTCTACTGACAGTGGCCAATCCCAGGGGCCCCAGGGGGAGTGAACCGACCAGGCAATGATCAAGTGATCTCTCTCCTGCCATCCATCTCCATCCTCTGTCGAACAAAGGCTAGGGACACCATTCTTACCCATCCTAGCTAATAGCTATTTATGGACTTAGCCACCATGAATTTATCCAGTTCCCTTTTAAACATTGTTATAGTCCTAGCCTTCACAACATCCTCAGGCAAGGAGTTCCACAAGTTGACTGTGCGCTGCATGAAGAAGAACTTCCTTGTATTTGTTTTAAACCTGCTGCCTATTAATTTCATTTGGTGACCCCTAGTTCTTGTATTATGGGAATAAGTAAATAACTTTTCCTTATCCACTTTCTCAACATCACTCATGATTTTATAGACCTCTATCATATCCCCCCTTAGTCTTCTCTTTTCCGAGCTGAAGAGTCCTAGCCTCTTTAATCTTTCCTCGTATGGGACCCTCTCCAAACCCCTAATCATTTTAGTTGCTCTTTTCTGAACCTTTTCTAGTGCTAGAATATCTTTTTTGAGGTGAGGAGACCACATCTGTACACAGTATTCGAGATGTGGGCGTACCATGGATTTATATAAGGGCAATAATATATTCTCAGTCTTATTCTCTATCCCCTTTTTAATGATTTCTAACATCCTGTTTGCTTTTTTGACCGCCTCTGCACACTGCGTGGACATCTTCAGAGAACTATCCACGATGACTCCAAGATCTTTTTCCTGACTCGTTGTAGCTAAATTAGCCCCCATCATATTGGATGTATAGTTGGGGTTATTTTTTCCAATGTGCATTACTTTACATTTATCCACATTAAATTTAATTTGCCATTTTGTTGCCCAATCACTTAGTATTGTGAGATCTTTTTGAAGTTCTTCACAATCTGCTTTGCCTTAACTATCTTGAGTAGTTTAGTATCATCTGCAAACTTTGCCACCTCACTCTTTACCCCTTTCTCCAGATCATTTATGAATAAATTGAATAGGATTGGTCCCAGGACTGACCCTTGGGGAACACCACTAGTTACCCGTCTCCATTCTGAGAATTTACCATTAATTCCTACCCGTTGTTCCCTGTCTTTTAACCAGTTCTCAATCCATGAAAGGACTTTATCCCATGACAGCTTAATTTATGTAAGAGCCTTTGGTGAGGGACCATGTCAAAGGCTTTCTGGAAATCTAAGTACACTATGTCCACTGGATCCCCCTTGTCCACATGTTTGTTGACCCCTTCAAAGAACTCTAATAGATTAGTAAGACATGATTTCCCTTTAAAGAAACCATGTTGACTATTGCTCAACAGTTTATGTTTTTCTATGTGTCTGACAATTTTATTCTTAACTATTGTTTTGACTAATTTGCCCGGTACCGACTTTAGACTTACCGGTCTGTAATTGCCGGGATCACCCCTAGAGCCCTTTTTAAATATTGGCGTAACATTAGCTAACTTCCAGTCATTGGGTACCGAAGCCGATTTAAAGGGCAGGTTACAAACCTTAGTTAATAGTTCCGCAACTTCACATTTGAGTTCTTTCAGAACTCTTGGGTGAATGCCATCTGGTCCCGGTGACTTGTTACTGTTAAATTTATCAATTAATTCCAAAACCTCCTCTAGTGACACTTCAATCTCTGATAGTTCCTCAGATTTGTCACCTACAAAAGCCAGCTCAGGTTTGGGAATCTCCCTAACATCCTCAGCCGTGAAGACTGAAGCAAAGAATCCATTTAGTTTCTCCGCAATGACTTTATCGTCTTTAAGCACTCCTTTTGTATTTCAATCATCAAGGGGCCCCACTGGTTGTTTAGCAGGCTTCCTGCTTCTGATGTACTTAACAAACATTTTGTTATTACTTTTGTAGTTTTTGGCTAGCCGTTCTTCAAACTCCTCTTTGGCTTTTCTTATTACACTCTTGCACTTAAGTTGGCAGTGTTTATGCTCCTTTCTATTTGCCTCACTAGGATTTGACTTCCACTTTTTAAAGGAAGTCTTTCTTTTGAGGGGGAGGGATAGCTCAGTGGTTTGACCATTGGCCTGTTAAACCCAGGGTTATGAGTTCAATCCTTGAGGAAGCAACTTAGGGATCTGGGGTAAAAATTGGTCCTCCTAGTGAAGGCAGGGGGCTGGACTCCATGACCTTTCAAGGTCCCTTCCAGTTCTAGGAGATTGGTATATCTCCAATTATTACCTTATCCCTCATTGCTTCTTTTACATGGTTAAGCCACGGTGGCTTTTTTTTAGTTCTTTCACTGTGTTTCTTAATTTGGGGTATACATTGAAGTTGGGCCTCTATTATGGTGTCTTTAAAAAGGGCCCATGCAACTTGCAGGGATTTCACTTTAGTCACTGTACCTTTTAATAACCATTCATCCCCATAAGGGGCTGTGCTGGTGGTGATGGTGGGAAACTAGAATGTCTAAGGGAATTGCTTGTATGACTTCTGGTTAGCCAATGGGATAAAACCGAAGTGCTCTCTGTTTAGCTGGTTTAGTGTGCAACGGACTTCCAGCCTTGGGCTGTAACTGCTCTGCTCTAAGCAATTTGTCCTGAATTGATACCCTCAGTAGTATCCTGCCACAGGCCGCTTTGTTACAGCCTGTCACTGTCAGAAAGTATGAAACTTTTTGTCCGAATGGTGTTGCAGGTGACAAATTGCTCAGAACATTCAAGGCCCAGCACCCCTGATTCACGGTTCTCGTCACGCTCACCCACATTGCCAACAAAAGGGGCCATTTCACTGCTCTGCTGTTATATCTGATACCTCCTGGGCCTCTCTTCCCAGGAAAACTCTTTCTTTTCCTGTTTGTTTACAGGGCTCTGTCAGCGCTGGATCACGCCCTACTGGCTCTGTGCATACACTGCAAAATGCAGATGTCCTCCCTTGGCAGCACTTGGGCTCCCTCTGCTGGAGCCAGCACATCGTGAGTGACCTATTCAAGTTGAATAGCCAATCAAGAAAGGCAATGGGCCATGAGAAAAGCTTGTCCTCACCTGTGGACCCTTCAGTGAGCATATGGATAACGGATACTATGATTCAGTGAAGCATTCAAGGGCATGTGACTAGATCAGGTGATACTGAACTCCATCTTCCGCTTGTATTTTCCTTCAAACTGTGGTGGGGGCTTGGCTTAAAACAAAGAGGTTCCCATCACATGGAAGTGTAAGCAGAGTCAGGATGAGCTGTACCCTGACATCTGGTGGTGAATTATGGTGAGCGTGGAAAAGAATTTCAGAGGCTGATCGTGTTTGCATAGGCACACCCACTCTGCCTAGCATAGCCCACGGCAGCCTAAAATGGTTTCTTTCACAGCTGTGGGATCCCCAATTTCTTTGTTATTGGGGCAGGAGGAATAAAGTGCTGTCACCCTGATTAAGTAAATGAGGAACTATGAAACTGTTTTATGATAAAGGGTTTCACCATCAACTAAATAGCACTCGCTAGACAAGGGACATGGGTTCCAAAACCTGGTGAATACCTAGTGGTGTGGGTGTTTTTTTGTGAGATAGATGCACCAGTTCCATCTATTCCTCTCTCCTCTGTTGAATATCAGAGCTGATTTTTGATTCCCTTAAGAATCTAGATACAGGTTACTGAGCTGAACTCACTTTGGGCTAATGGTGCACCAGCACTGGGGCTCCCCTACTGTGAGCTGAAATCACTAAAGAGCTGGAATTGCTGAGCTGAGAGCACCAAGTACTGTGCTAACTAGTGCAGGAGCCTGAAGCTATACTGTGGAGTAGAGTAGCTGGCAGAGAGGAGTGGAGCAGTTTGTGGGGCCATGGAGTGAGCAGAGCCAAGCAGTTTGTGGGGACAGCTGGAGCGGATCACAGGACAGCTGGTGGAGCAGAGCAGCTGGCAGAGCGGAGCAGCTGTGGGACGGTTGGAGTGGCCCACGGAGCGAGCGGAGCTGAGCAGTTTGCAGGGATGGCTGGAGCAGATAACGGGACGGCTGGTGGAGCAGAGCAGCTGGCGGAGCGGAGCGGAGCAGTTTGTGGGGCCATGGAGTGAGCAGAGCCAAGCAGTTTGTGGGGACGGCTGGAGCGGATCACGGGACGGCTGGTGGAGCAGAGCAGCTGGCGGATCGGAGTGGAGCAGTTTGTGAGGACGGCTGGAGGAGCAGAGTGGAGTGGCTGATAGAGCGGAGCAGTTTGTGGAGAAGGCAGAAGCAGAACCCCACGAAGAGGTAGGACAGTTGGACCCGGACCATGTAAGGTGCCCCTTTCTATCCAGGCTGGGGTGGGGGAACCTCTGCAGATAGACTCTCGAACTCTGGGGCTGCACTGACCCGGGACAGAGACTTTTGGATTGCGGGACTTTTGGGACTGTGGGTGATCTTTGGGTTACTGGACTCTAGGGACATTTGGGGTATTGGACTGTGGAGTCTTGGGGTAATTTGGGGGTTGCTGGACTCAAGAGCCCAGTGAAAAGGACACGGCCCAATTTCCTGGGGTGGGTCTTTGCTCATGGTTTGGTCTATGAACTCTAGTTGAGGTGTTTTCCCAATTTAATGCTTGTTGTTTATCTTATGTAATTAAACATTTTCTGCTACACCGAGATTCTGTGCTTGTGAGAGGGGAAGTATTGCCTCTTCAAGGCTCCCAGGGGTGTGTGTAAGATTTTCCCAGGTCACTGGGTGGGGGCTCGAGCTGGTTTTGCATTATGTTGTAGGGAAGGGACCCCTATGTATTGAACCCGGCCCTTGCTGCCATCAATTCGGCCTGGCAGAAGGCTTACAGAAGAAACTATGAAAGGGGGAAGTGACATCACCACTGGGCATCTTCCCCCCCATACAACACACCACCTGGAAACACCTTAGAAACAAAGACTGAACTGGGGAAGAGGGGTCCCAGGCAGGAAAGAAGGAAGCCTGCCTGTGCAGGGAAGTTTGATGGACTGTTTGTACTATCTAACAGGATGAGACGCGGCTTGATTCAAACCCTATCCAGTTTAGAGAACTTAGCTTGCGGTTTTGTTTTAGTTCTTATAGTGATCTACTTTGATCTCTACGCTATTACGCATAATCGCTTAAAATCTATGTTTCTGTTGCTAATAAATCTAATATTTTTTTAACAAAAACACTGTGGTTTGTTTGAAGTGCAAAGGGGCATCTGCTTAGGAACAGGGGCTGGGGCATTATCCTCTCCACATCGAGCGAGGGGTGGATTGGGAAATACATGTACATGGGCCAGGCTTTGACCAGGGAAGGATGGCAGAGCTCTGGGGTCCTAAGCTGTGGAGCTGGGGAGGAGCTAACTGGAGTCTCTCTATTGTTAGTTCAGGAGTGGCTGAGGAGAAGCATTCAGAGAACTGCAGCTGGGTGTGTCCCTGCGCTCGGTGTGAATGCAGGACCAGGAGCGGTGTGCAGCTTATAACAACAGCACAGTAGAAGAGGGGACCCAGACTGGTTAGTCAGAGGGCTCCACGGTATCCCAGTTCCAAGTTGCACCCCAGGGGGGAGGAAGAGAACCCATCACAATGGTGTAGCCAAATGTGCTACCTTGTCTTTATTATATTCACTGCTTTATATTATATTCAGCAGTCAGCTCCGATCCACCGCCAACTCCTCGTCCACCCACGGCTCCATGCCCTGCTCATGCTCGGACTCGGCCAGGGCCCCGCAGGACCAAAGCTGCGGGACCAGCGGACCCTCCTTAGGCACGCCTGCGGGAGGTCCACCGGAGCCGCCTGCCGCCCTCCCGGTGACCGGCAGAGCGCCCTCTGCAGCATGCCGCCCCAAGCATGCGCTTGGCGTGCTGGGGCCTGAAGCCGCCGCTGCTTTCAAGCCAAAATCTGATGGTGGAGCTAGAGCAGAGCTTTTAGAGAGATGCCTGATCTCAATGGAAAGACTCTGAGGGATGGAGAATCTGCCTCTGTCCCTGGGGCAGTCATTCCAAAACTCAATTCCCCTTACTAGGGGGGCATGGGTCTCACTGTGCCCCAACCTCTGACTGCCGGCTAGCGACGCCTTCCAGCGCTGCAGTTACCTGGGCAGCCAGCGCCTGTGCAAGGCCTGTGTCCTGCTGGAGGGGCTCGACCGTGGCTTGCCCACACTGGGCATTGGCAAGCACTGGCACCTGCACAGGACAAGCTGCAGGATGGGCACCCCCACATCCAGGAGGAGCATAAATGCTTGGGGGCCACAGGCGAGGCCAAGGGGGAGCCACCTGAGCAGTAGGGGGAGCTGGGGATTTCATTTATACTCAAGGTAGATAGAGATAGTTCCGAACATCCGTCTGCACATCCCATCTTTGGCAGAACAGTCTCGAGTTAGGTGCCTTGCCACAAACACTACGAATTTCTTGAAAATGGAAACTGAAAATTAAATTTCTTGAGTGTGGTGAGTGTAAATTTCTTCTGTGCAGGGGGCAGAGGAGAACAGTTGGAACGGGGATCTGGCAGAATAAAGCCAAGCCCAGGGAGGACTGGTTAATGGAGTGGGGGGACTGGACTGGGCCTTGGCAGTTCTGGGGTCAGTTCCTGGCTCTGCCGCAGTCTCCCTGTGTCACCTCAGCCAGGTCACTTGGGCCAGATTATTAAAGCTCGTTAGGCAGGGCGGTGCTTAACCCCTAGGTGCCCTGCTGCCTCGGGGGGTCCTCAGTCTTGAGTTAGGTGCCCAGGCTCCCCTACAAGGCAGGGGAGATTTAGGTGCCTAGGAAAGGGATTCTCAGAAACCAGCAAGCTGAGCAGGGAGCTGCCCAAGCCAGCCAGGAGTGAAATGCAGAGCAGAGAGACAGGGCTTAGGGCCCACATCCACAAAGGTTCTGAAGCATCTAACTCCTACTGTCCTCGGCCTTGGGTGCTGGGCTGGGGGAGGCGCCTGTCTCTGCTTGGGATGCTCAGATGTGAAATCTCTCTTGGAGGTGTTAGGTGCCTACGCCAGGTCAGCTTCTTCTAAGAGAGCAAAGCCTCTGTGATAGACACTCACCAGGGTGAGGGGAGACCCCGTTGGAATCCCCACGCTGCCTGATTTGAGCAGGACCTGGGTTCTGGGCCGTTCTGGAGACCCCCACCCCCACTCTGCCTCTTGTGTAGAGCACCACCCTGCTGAGAACACCTGAGGCCCAGGCCCGGCTGAGGAGCTACGTACCAGGGAACACGGGGCTGGAGAATGCCGCTGGGCTGTGGCTTGTGCTAAGGCTCTGAGACACTCCCTAGCAGTGGGGTGGTTTCAGGATTTCGGCAGCTTTGTGCGTGCCTAGCAGCAGGGACTTAGGCACCAATGGGGCTGGGTGGCAGCTGAGTGGGGGCTTTGAGGATTTCAGGGGTGCCTTAATGGTGGACTGAGATGACTAAAGTGATAGTTAGGTGCCTAAATCCCTTCGTGAGTGTGGCTCTCAGTCTCTGGGTGACTCAGTTCCCCAGTCTGTAGTTTGGGAGTTGTTTATTAATACATTTAGCACAGTCACATACACCCCAACTCAGCAAGGTAGATAGAGATAGTACCGAACGTCTGTCTGCACATCCATCTACTCACCCCATCTCCAGCAGAACAACCTGAAGTGTTAGCCATCATCTTCCTCATCACCAACACCTTCCCCATCATCTTCCTCATCACCATCACCTTCACCATCATCCCCAGTGGCCATTCTTCTGGCACCTCCCAAGGACAACATCTCCTTCTCCTACTGTCCCTAGGCTGGGATGCAACTATTACAATACCTTATGCTGACGTTACCATGTCTAATGCATATGCAGGAGGGGATTCTTCCCTCTCCCTTCTTTGTATTTCCTCCCCTTACCAAGGTTGGAGTGTCTTTTTCCATAGGTTAGTGCATCAGTGATCTTAACTTGTTATCATAGAATCATAGAATCTCAGGGTTGGAAGGGACCTCAGGAGGTCATCTAGTCCAACCCCCTGCTCAAAGCAGGACCAAAACCCAACTAAATCATCCCAGCCAGGGCTTTGTCAAGCCTGACCTTAAAAACCTCTAAGGAAGGAGATTCCACCACCTCCCTAGGTAACCCATTCCAGTTCTTCACCACCCTACTAGTGAAAAAGTTTTTCCTAATATCCAACTTAAACCTCCCCCTCTGCAACTTGAGACCATTACTCCTTGTTCTGTCATCTTCTACCACTGAGAACAGTCTAGATCCATCCTCTTTGGAACCCCCTTTCAGGTAGTTGAAAGCAGCTATCAAATCCCCCCTCATTCTTCTCTTCTGCAGACTAAACAATCCCAGTTCCCTCAGCCTCTCCTCATAAGTCATGTGGTCCAGCCCCCTAATCATTTTTGTTGCCCTCCGCTGGACTTTCTCCAATTTATCCACATCCTTCTTGTAGTGTGGGGCCCAAAACTGGACACAGTACTCCAAATGAGGCCTCACCAGTGCTGAGTAGAGGGGAATGATCACATCCCTCGATCTGCTGGAAATGCCCCTATTTATACAACCCAAAATGCCATTAGCCTTCTTGGCAACAAGGGCACACTGTTGACTCATATTCAGCTTTTTGTCCACCATAACCCCTAGGTCCTTTTCTGCAGAACTGCTGCCTAGCCATTTGGTCCCTAGTCTGTAGCAGTGCATGGGATTCTTCCGTCCTAAATGCAGGACTCTGCACTTGTCCTTGTTGAACCTCATCATATTTCTTTTGGCCCAATCCTCTAATTTGTCTAGGTCCCTCTCTATCCTATCCCTACGCTCCAGCGTATCAACCACTCCTCCCAGTTTAGTGTCATCTGCAAACTTGCTGAGGGTGCAGTCCACACCATCCTCCAGATCGTTAATGAAGATACTGAATAAAACCGACCCCAGCACCGACCCTTGGGGCACTCCACTTGATACTGGCTGCCAACTAGACATGGAACCATTGATCACTACCCGTTGAGCCCGACCGTCTAGCCAGTTTTCTATCCACCTTACCGTCCATTCATCCAGCCCATACTTATTTAACCTGCTGGCAAGAATACTGTGGGAAACTGTATCAAAAGCTTTGCTAAAGTCCAGAAATAGCACATCCACTGCTTTCCCCTCATCCACAGAGCAGGTTATCTCATCACAGAAGGCAATTAGATTAGTCAGGCATGACTTGCCCTTGGTGAATCCATGCTGACTGTTCCTGATCACTTTCCCCTCCTTTAAGTGGTTCAGAATTGATTCCTTGAGGACCTGTTCCATGATTTTTCCAGGGACTGAGGTGAGACTGACTGGCCTGTAGTTCCCTGGATCTTCCTTCTTCCCTTTTTTAAAGATGGGCACTACATTAGCCTTTTTCCAGTCATCCGGGACCTCCCCCGATCGCCATGATTTTTCAAGGATAATGGCCAATGGCTCTGCAATCTCATCGGCCAACTCCTTTAGCACCCTCGGATGCAGCGTATCCGGCCCCATGGACTTGTGCTCATCCAGCTTTTCTAAATATTCCCGAACTACTTCTTTCCCCACAGAGAGCTGGTCACCTCCTCCCCATACCGTGCTGCAGAGTGCAGCTGTCTGGGAGCTGACCTTGTCTGTGAAGACAGAGGCAAAAAAAGCATTGAGTACACTAGCTTTCTCCACATCCTCTGTCACTAGGTTCCCTCTCTCGTTCAGCAAGGGGCCCACACTTTCCTTGACTTTCTTCTTGTTGCTAACATACCTGAAGAAACCCTTCTTGTTACTGCTAACATCTCTGGCTAGCTGCAACTCCAAGTGTGATTTGGCCTTCCTAATTTCACTCCTGCATGCCTGAGCAATACTTTTATACTCCTCCCTGGTTATTTGTCCAATCTTCCACTTCTTATAAGCTGTTTTTTTGTGTTTAAGACGAGCAAGGATTTCACTGTTGAGCCAAGCTGGTCGCCTGACATATTTACTTTTCTTCCTACACATCGGGATGGTTTGTTCCTGCAACCTCAATAAGGTTTCTTTAAAATACAGCCAGCTTTCCTCGACTCCTTTCCCCGTCATGTTATTCTCCCAGGGGACCTTGCCCATCAGTTCCCTGAGGGAGTCGAAGTCTGCTTTTCTGAAGTCCAGGGTCTCTGTTCTACTGCTCTCCTTTCTTCCTTGTATCAGGATCCTGAACTCGACCATCTCATGGTCACTGCCTCCCAGGTTCCCATCCACTATTGCTTCCTCTACTATTTCTTCCCTGTTTGTGAGCAGCAGGTCAAGAAGAGCTTTTCCCCTAGTTGGTTCCTCCAGCACTTGCACCAGGAAATTGTTCCCTACACTTTCCAGAAACTTCCTGGATTGTCTGTGCACCGCTGTATTGCTCTCCCAGTATTGTTATCATATAGGTCAGTTTGTTACCATGGCCCTTTATTGGTTAGGTATCTGCAGATGTAGGTCACGTACCCGTTATATGTTAGTTTGTTGCCATGACACTTCTGCGGTTGGATTATGTACCTGTGGTCAGAATTTCCCCGTAAACACTCTATTTTCAACTCCCCAATACTTGTGGTTTCCTGTTGGGCCGTTAATCTATGTGAAGTTCACATGCTCCAAGCCATATGCTAGCTTGCTGAAGCAAATGTCTTACAGGATACAGGCCTGTAGGTTCTTTGAATTACTGCTGAACATAATATAAAGCAGTGAATATAATAAAGATAAGCTAGCCCATTGGGCTACACCTTTGTGACAGGTTCCCCTCTTCCCCCCCGGGGTGCAACTTGGAACTGGGGTACTGCGGAGCCCTCTGACTAACCAGTCTGGGCCCCCTCTCACACTGTGCTGCTGTGACAAGCTGCACACCGCCCCTGGTCCTGTGTTCACACCGACCGCAGGGACACACCCAGCTGCAGTTCCATGAATGCTTCTCCTCAGCCACTTGTGAGCTAACAATAGAGAGATTCCAGTTAGCTCCTCCCCAGCTCCACAGCTTAGGACCTCAGAGTTCTACCATCCTGCCCTTGTTGCCGACTCAAAGAGCCCAAGGCGGAGCAACAGCGGGATTCGTTGCCCGGTGTGCGTCGCACTAATTATCACACCAGGGTGGAGAAGCAAAACCAGGTTTATTTGAGCCCCAAATAAGGTGTCAGGGAGAATAGCATTCTCAAATCCTGCACGCCCGCTCACAGGCGGGGCCCCAACATTTATACCCCCCTTGTTTGTGTAAGCCTTTTGTTCGGTTTTCCCCCTCACCCCTCCCTTCCCAGCAACAGCTACATTAGGCATTACATTTCAGCGTGTTAGAAAAGTTCTCATCCACAGGCTTATCTTTTGGCCTTCACAGAACAAACGCATACAGATTTTCCTTCCCCCTCTCCCCCTCCTCCCCGCCGCTTCTGCTGTTCCAAACTCCTACATTTGCAAGCGGAGATTGCTGACAGTTACACATTTTGCTTGCAGTCTGTTAGCATCTTAGGCTGGTTAAAGTTTACAGCATGTAAGAACTTTGGTTCACTTCAGGCCCAAAGTCACAACTTTGGTTTACTCAGGCCTAGTGGCACCAACAATTCCCCCCTTTGAGAATACTCAACAAACTTTTGGCGAGTTTTCTCAAACTTTAAAAACAAAAAACAATGAAGCTTTACAGATATATGTACAACTGCTCTTTTGAGCTTAGTTACCCCCAACCCAGGAATGAATGCATGGACAAAAGAGTGGAATGTTCATTTAACAACTAAGGGATTGGGACACTGACTATAAATTAGGTAGGTATACCAAGTGGTTTAATTTCCCAGATGTCTTGGTGAATAATTCAGTCCCATATGCATGCTCCCCATGGACCCAGCAGGATTCGGTATGTGGGAGCCCACACCCACCCTAACCGGTCCATATGCTTGGAAGGAGCACTCTGAATGTCCCCACTTCCATCCAGAAAGTGTCCAAGTATGTCTTCATGACCACAGATCAGATGGTACTCCTGATGCATCTGTAAGGGCAGTGGGCCAAGTCTGGTCTAGATCCCACTGCAATACCTTCCCAGCCTCAGTGATATTCAATACCATCTCTGTCAGTAACTTCTGGGTCATAGAACTAAGGGCTGAAATGACATGTAACTCACCAACTCCAGCCTGTACTTAAGATAGCTGAGTTTCAAGAATAAGGCTAGTAGCCTTTTCTAGTTGGCCCAATTTCTTATCATGTTCTTGGCTTTTAAGATATTGGCCCTAGCCCACAGGGATCTGCTCAATTCTCTTTCTTTCCAGAGGAAATAACCCAGGCCTTCTGTTGTGCTAATCTAATGGCAGCCCCTTGTGAGCAATCTGGGTATGTAGAAGTGATTTGAAAACTTGATAAGGGCAATGTCATTTAAAATCCAATTAGGAGGGCAATACATACTGAAGGATTTATCCAAAACACAGGGCACAGCCTGTAGATTAAACCCCAAAAGTCAATTAATACCACATTCCCAATCATGGGTCCCATAAATTTCTTTCTTGCCAGTGTACAATTCTTTGTTTCTTCACCAGGGTCAGTTCTCAATGTCCTTTTAGTCAGGAATTCCTGGACTTTGGCAATGTCAGTGGAGTGAGTGTTTCTTCTTCTTTCCCAAAACAATTGTGGTTTAGCATCCTACAGGGGAGAGGTTTCCAGCACATATCACCCTGTAATAGCTTTGCTTTTTCTAGAAAAGTCTAAAGGCACAGTTGGTCTGTCAGTGGACAAGGGAGAGGTTGTCCAGAAGCTGTCCAGAAGCACAGTAGAACTAGAAGAAAGAATAGGCTAATCATCAATAGGAAAATTCTTCTGATGTGGAGGGGTCTTTTGCAGTGAGAATCCTGGGTCCAAGCAGTCAGTCTTTGGCACTTCACAGCAGTGTTGGTAGACAGCAGGACTTGGAAAGGGCCTTTCCACCGTGGAGCCAAGGCAGTCTTTCGTTGATGGATCTTTATGTAGACCCAGTCTTCTGGTTCCAAGGAGTGGGCAGGGCTGCTAGGATCTTTGGGTTGTTTCTTCTTTACCTGTGAGAAAAAAAACCTAACACATTGCATTAGTGTCTTTGCAGATTTTACAAATTTTATAGTTGCATGGGCAAATTTAAGTCCCCCCTTTTTCTGGTTTTTAGCCAAGTAATGGTTCTTATACTTATTAGTGCCAAAGGAAGGGCATCTGGCCACTTTAAGTTTGTCTCAGCACAAATCTTGGCCAGTTCATTTTTAGCATGTTAACTATTTTTTTTTTCTTCTTAGTTAACGCATTCTTTTTTCTTTTCCCATTTTTTCTTTAACCTATAAAGGAAACTTTTACTTATACACCTTTTGTTAACAATAAACACATACACAGTACATTAGTCTTATTTAATGTATGCCACATATACCCTTTCACTAAAATAACCTTATTACAGAGCTTTAGAACAACAGGCCAGGACAAGCACACCCACTTTGATGAGTTCACTTAATACAACCTCTAGTCCAATAGCTTTCCGCCATCCCCAGCCCTCTGGCTAGAAGTCTGAGGTAGCCAGAAGGATCCCATGTACAATATGGGGAGTGGGTTAACTTTCCATGTCCTTGATTTTAAAGACTGTTAGTATGAAAATTTTAATAACAATTTTCAATTAAAAGATTTGGCTAATAAAGTTTCTTTCTCTTACTTAGGAAAATGTATTAGACTTTAGTATATCACATTTTTCTGATATATCCAAACACTTTGTATTCTAAATTGAACAAAACAAGTATCTGCATTTCAATTTAACACTGCCCCTTGATTTTAAATTAGACCATCCCATAAAAATATTAAACACAACAATTCTGGCCACTTGAGACAGACACCACAAGACAGAACATAGAACACAAAACATAATTGTTACTCTGTCAGTAAATGCATGATATGTTGAATGCTGTTCAGCTGGCATTAGTTTTCTTTGATTATCTGAAAGACAAAGCAAAAGTCTACCCCTTCTGGGCAGTCAATCATTACTTAAAATATACGAATACTCTTGTTAATTCAGGAGAATTACCCCATATTTTCTTTGCCTGAATTTATTTACAAACATTTTAAAGACACCAAAAACTTTTCTCTTTAGCATTTTTACAAAGTACAACTGCTGTTCCCTCCAGCAACTAAAGAGTTAACTTTTCACTTTCCCTTAAAAATCACATGCTCTTCCCTTAAATCACTTGCTTTTTCCTTCAGCAGCCACTTACCAATTCAAATCACCATTTCAAATATCCTCCTGAGTATTTGAAATTTCCATGCTTATACTCACTTACTCCTTCTTCCACTACACCCTTAAAAGTTTCCAACCTGTTTTCCCATCTCTCTGTTGCCTGCCTCGCCTGGGCCCGATCCTGCTTTTCTCGCTGAATTGTCCCTATCCTGGACACAAACTTATTCCATTACCAGTTTAGCTAGGAGGGTGGGCTTCACAACTAGCCCCCACCCTTCTGGTCTTTTCCCTAAAACATTTTACTCCCAAAACTACTCAAGTCCTCCCTAGTAAGGCTTGCCACCTGGCAAAAATACACGGCCATTGGGTAAAGGCCATTTACTTAACACACAATCCAAACTCCTAAAGGGGGTCTACCCAGAGACCCACCCATTTGTCTGCTGACACTTAAACAGAAAAGAAAATTACACAGAGAGCAGAGAAAATTACAGTCAAAGCCAGATTTTTCCACTTCTATTACATTGTCCGTCACAGGGGGCGGGACAGAATTATCTCAATACAACCTCAGAGCTTCATCGCACACATGGCTTCCACCCTGAGGAATTACGAACGAGAAGTTCAGTTCCGCCCACACACCCAACGCCCAAATGAACAGAGCAGAAAAACCAACAGTAACCGGTTAAACAGAACAGAGCTAAAACTAGATAGTGCACCAAAACCAGATAGTGTTTCCTTATTCTATTAGGGCTCACCTTTAACCATACAATCCTTATTATATAATACCAAACAATACCAAACAAAGCAAACATAAAATAACAAGGGTAAAACAGATGGTGTAAATTCTGCAAGGCTTCCCAATTCTCTATTGCTCACCAAACTGACAAATTTCTGTTACCAATTATCCCTTATGTCAGGTGATCAAACTGACATTGCAGGACTGGGGGGGGTAGATAGAGAAATCACACCATATATCCAAATTTTAAAGCTTCATTAAAAATAATAAAACAACAATGGAGAGTATTGGGAACACTCCCACATCACTCAGGAAAAATATGAATGCTCCAAGCCTTAAGCCACTTTAATACTTACACATATCCAGACTGGCATGTCTGTGTATAATGTTCAGAGAAGGGAAATAGGTGGACGGGAGATTATCCTGTATACAGCTTGTCCAGCATTTCCAACATGCTTCCACTCTTGGGATGGCTGTTCTTTTACACCCTGGAATCTCCTGCGGCGTCTCTTTCAAAGATTCCAGTTCAGGTCAGCTGCCTGTCCGGCTTCAGGGTTGCAAAAACTGTTGGATCTCACTGAACCGTTAAGCTTTGCAAATGCAATCTCAGTTCTGTAATTTATACTGTTTTTTGTTTGCCTCTCTTTATTTTCCACAACCAGCTGGGGCTGAAAGCAATTTTACTTATCATAGTCTGTGTGCTGGCTCTTGACCTTGTACGCAGAGCAGCTCTCTCTCTTTATCTCTGGGGTTAGCCGAGTTTCAAATTAACCCGTTCCTAGACAAATTGCTCACACTGTGTCAGAGGCTTTTCTTTGTGATTAAAAGCTCCTCTGAGATATATGATCTTATCTAGATTGAAGATACCTTCTAATGGGCACTGTTTAGATGGATTTTTACACATGTGAAGATTCCAATTCTCTAAATACCTGCAGGTTTTAGGACCATAATGTACGTACATGTACTATGCTGGGGTACCCTTAGGGGGTGAGGTAGAATTTTTAGACTGTCCCTTTACCCACTTTCCACTTGCACACACAGAGAGGGTACCCTGTCCGCACTAGCGGCTCATAAACTAAGAATCTCTCCCTACAGAACATTCACACAGGGGAGACTAACAAGGATGACTGACTCTCCTACATCCCCTTTCAGCAAAGAGCGTCGGCTAGTCTCTGGGAGACACAGCGCCGTATACTCTAATTGCATCCAATGAGATGATCAGACTGTCAGTAGCCCACACGGAAAGGAAGGGGGGGGGGAGGGAAGATGGGTTCACACATTCCTAGACCCAGGCAGCTTCCTCGCCGGACGATGCCAGGCTGAGTCAGCCCACCGTGGGTCGGATCTCCTAAAGATCCACTAGTTACTGGGCTTGCGTTAGACTACTCCTGATCATTAGCAATCGCTTCACAGGGCAATCTGGGCGTCTTCCAGCAACGAACACTCACACAGGTATACACACACACACACACCAAGGCCATTGTTTCCTATTACCACGATGCATTTTATCTTGCTGCACAGTCAATAAATTCAAATGGCATGAGCCCAGCAGAAACAGACATTCCCACGGACAGTTCTCCTCCCAGTGCAGCTCTGGGGCATATGATGAGGGATTTTTACAAGAGCTCTACATACAAACAGCTTCAGAAGCTACCCATTCGCTGACAAAACAGAAATAATTGAAGGATCATGCTGTAATTAAGTGATCCTTCTGGTGGCCACCTTTCCTGGCTCTCTAACTGATACTGAGGCCAGTCTACTGTATAAAATCTTTTCAGTTCACTTTTAGTCATTGGATCTGATTCAAACACTCTCCAATTCATCAGAATGCCTTCTAAGGGTGTACACCATACACTGCCTGTACTCTGTCCTTGCCCCATACCATGGGCTTGCCCTTGACCCACTATAGGACGCTCTCTTGTCTAGTGGGAATTACAACGGCTGGGCGTCCCCAGCCTCAGGCAAAAGTCCACACCACTGGACTGTTCCTACCTTACCACAGGACCGGTTCCTCACCGTCGCCCGCAGCTGCTTCTCCACTATCTGAGTGCGTTGCACCGTTGTGTCCTCCAAGGTCAGCCTGACGTGTCTCTGCCGAGGCCCCCGGTAAAGACACCAGTGCGCGCTAGGCATCGGCTGTGACCATCGTCCACCGGCCATTGGAGGAGTCCGGGCAAGGCACAATTTTGCCTCGAGCCCACCCAGGGACGCCAAAACTGTTGCCGACTCAAAGAGCCCAAGGCGGAGCAACAGCGGGATTCGTTGCCCGGTGTGCGTCGCACTAATTATCACACCAGGGTGGAGAAGCAAAACCAGGTTTATTTGAGCCCCAAATAAGGTGTCAGGGAGAATAGCATTCTCAAATCCTGCACACCCGCTCACAGGCGGGGCCCCAACATTTATACCCCCCTTGTTTGTGTAAGCCTTTTGTTCGGTTTTCCCCCTCACCCCTCCCTTCCCAGCAACAGCTACATTAGGCATTACATTTCAGCGTGTTAGAAAAGTTCTCATCCACAGGCTTATCTTTTGGCCTTCACAGAACAAACGCATACAGATTTTCCTTCCCCCTCTCCCCCTCCTCCCCGCCGCTTCTGCTGTTCCAAACTCCTACATTTGCAAGCGGAGATTGCTGACAGTTACACATTTTGCTTGCAGTCTGTTAGCATCTTAGGCTGGTTAAAGTTTACAGCATGTAAGAACTTTGGTTCACTTCAGGCCCAAAGTCACAACTTTGGTTTACTCAGGCCTAGTGGCACCAACACCCTGGTCAAAAGCCTGACTGGTATAAGTGTATTTCCCAGTGTGCCCCTTGCTCCACGTGGAGAGGACAATGCCCCAGCCCCTATTCCTGAGCAGATTTCCCTTTGCACGTCAAGCAAATCACAGTGTTTTTGGTATAAAAAAAATATAAAACAGATTTATTAACAACAGAAAGCTAGATGTTTAAGTAATTATACATAATAGCGTAGGTATCTGCGGATGTAGGTCACGTACCCGTTATATGTCAGTTTGTTGCCATGACACTTCTGCGGTTGAATTATGTACCTGTGGTCAGAATTTCCCCGTAAACACTCTATTTTCAACTCCCCAATACTTGTGGTTTCCTGTTGGGCCGTTAATCTATGTGAAGTTCACATGCTCCAAGCCATATGCTAGCTTGCTGAAGCAAATGTCTTACAGGATACAGGCCTGTAGGTTCTTTGAATTACTGCTGAACATAATATAAAGCAGTGAATATAATAAAGATAAGCTAGCCATTGAGCTACACCTTTGTGACAGGTTCCCCTCTTCCCCCCCTGGGGTGCAACTTGGAACTGGGGTACTGCGGAGCCCTCTGACTAACCAGTCTGGGCCCCCTCTCACACTGTGCTGCTGTGACAAGCTGCACACCGCCCCTGGTCCTGTGTTCACACCGACCGCAGGGACACACCCAGCTGCAGTTCCATGAATGCTTCTCCTCAGCCACTTGTGAGCTAACAATAGAGAGATTCCAGTTAGCTCCTCCCCAGCTCCACAGCTTAGGACCTCAGAGTTCTACCATCCTGCCCTGGTCAAAAGCCTGACTGGTATAAGTGTATTTCCCAGTGTGCCCCTTGCTCCACGTGGAGAGGACAATGCCCCAGCCCCTATTCCTGAGCAGATTTCCCTTTGCACGTCAAGCAAACCACAGTGGTTTTGGTATAAAAAAAATATAAAACAGATTTATTAACAACAGAAAGCTAGATTTTAAGTAATTATACATAATAGCGTAGAGTCAAAGTAGATCACCATAAGAACTAAAACAAAACCGCAATCTAAATTCTCTACACTGGTTAGGATTTGAATCAAGCCATATCTCATCCTGTTAGATAGTTCAAAATATCCACTGAGCTTCCCTACACAGGCAATGCTAGGTCTTCGGGCTAGTTCTCAGCTGCTTTGCTACATGAAAGCCCCATCGCTGTCAGGCATCTTGTCTGGAGCTACAGAGACCCACATGCCCCTGTTGTGCTGCCTCTCCACCCCTCCCCCCGAGAACAACCAGCACTTCCTCTGCTTTGGGACAAGGTTTTAAAGGGGCCGTGCTCTCTAAAGTCCAAGGGGTTGCACCCTTCTGGCTCTTGTGTTCAGTTGACACTCTCTACTGAAGGGGTTTAAAAATAAGCATTTTTGAGACCTGCAAAGTCTGATACTAAGAATCCCACTGACCCCATTTCATGCAGGTTGTTCCATAGAGAGATGCAGGATAAGGCTGGGGGTGAAATGTTGAGACTGGAACTCAGGTGTCCCGTGTATTGTTACGGAGGGAAGTAGCATGACAGTTATGTGTGAGGCTGTGCCACAGCTGGGGCCTTGCAAACATGGTACATTTCATACCTAATGTTCTGAAATATAGAGCACACAAAACCCCACCCAAAGGAACAGAACCTGCAGGTGCTCCGCACTCCTGAGAAGAAATCAGAAGCCAACGTGGATCATCCTGCGCACCAAAAGCTGAAGACACCCAGAATTAGAGGCTACTTTCTCTTATTGTGGAGAAGGCCTTGGTGATGTCAATGTGTAAAGAACGGGATTAAACCGAAAAACCACAAGGCTCAGACTTAGGGCTTGTCTACACTGGCAGTTTACAGCGTAGCAAGTTTCTCGCGCAGGAGTGTGAAAGGAAAACCAGGAGCTGGAGAAATTGGGAGATCAACAGACAATCCTTGAACAACCTGGGCCCAGGACAGCACTCCTGTCCACTCTTCCCCCTCCTTCATCTTACGCTACACTCAGGACTGACCAGCTTTGGGTAGTGCATGTGTAAGTATGAAAGTGGGTTAGGGCTTGGGCCTCTCCTGCTTTCTTTCTTCCCCTGAGTGATGTGGAAGCATTTCCAGCACACTCTGCTGTTATTTTATTATTTTATTAGTAAAGCATTAAAATTCAAACACTTGATGCATTTTGTCATCTCCTCCCCAAAAGATCCTGTGGCCACTGCCTGATCAACTGTGGTCCTGGGCAAATTGGTAACAAAAATCTGTCACAGCAGTGCTTTAACATTGCCAGGATAGACTAGTCCTATGATGCAACATAATTGTTAATATGCACCAGAAAAGCTGTGTGGAGCTACAGAGAGAACCGTTGCAGAGTGGAGAGAATATCTACCCAGCTGTGTGCGAAGGATGCACGCATCACCCTCCAACATGATGCATTTCACACAGAATGTTCTTTCTTTCTTCTGAGAATTTTCACAATTAAGACCTGTCTGCAACCACTTTGAGACACTTATATCTCCCAGTTCAGTGTCAAATACCACAAATGAAAATATAGGAGGAGGAATGAGCAGCTTTGCCATTATACATCCACTATAAGAAAGTTAAAAGCCAGAAACACATGGTAAATCAAAGAATCATAGTATATCAGGGTTGGAAAGAACCTCAGGAGCTCATCTAGTCCAACCCCCTGCTCAAAGCAGAACCAACCCCAACTAAATCATCAAGCTGGGCCTTAAAAACCTCTAAGGAAGGAGATTCCACCACCTCCCTAGGTAACCCATTCCAGTGCTTCACCACCTTCCTACTGAAAAGGTTTTTCTTAATATCCAACCTAAACCTTCCCCACTGCACATTGAGATCATTACTCCTTTTCTGTTAAATTCCAGGCTACAGACAATATTCCCATGCCACATATTAAGCTGCTGCCTCTGATATAGGTAGGCAGTAGCAGGAGGTGGCAGAAAGATTCCTCTGCCTGCAGCACCAAGAAGCTAGAGGCCCTGTTTTCCTTTGAATCAGGCTTTTTCTGTGTTCTAATTTGATCCAAAATAAATGAGGCACCTTGATGCCTGGAACATTCCTGGAAAATTTGGAATCAATTGGATGGGGCCTTTCAAAGATATTGTGTTTATAATCAAACAGAGAAATACCTTCTGGATGAGTGTTAGAAATTGCTTCTCTTAAAATCATAGAATCATAGAATATTAGGGTTGGAATAGATATGGAAAGGCCAGAGCACACAGGGCTGGATTCTCATTGACACTAAAGCCCTTTTACCCCACTGGAGCAGTGGGAGGGGCCTTACTGTGAGTGCAAACGTCATTTAGGGCCAGCTCCCAGCCATTGACCGTGTGGGATAACAAAGCCTGGCTTGACATGAGCCTCAGCTCAACACGTTAACACTAGAAGAAGCCCCTAGCTGGGAAGCCATTCAAGGAAAGACTCATAAATGTGAGGGAAAGTGTAACATGGTAGAGACACATAGGGGGCAGAGATAAAGGAGTGTGTGGGGCAGCCAATCCTGGGACACAATCTTGACCAGACTGTGAACCAGAATAAAAGTCACAGGTGTCATGGTCGACTTGCCAGCTCTTAAAATTTCCAAAAAACATCAACTAAAGCCATATTGGACCCATCTTTTCTATCCCGTCTCTCCTCCCTCTTCTGTCTGTCTGCTTGTTTACAACAGGATAAGTAAATGCCCTCTACATAGCAGGATTGAATGTAAAATTAATGCTTTCGTTTTAATCAAAAATGTGGTTCTGAAAATAAAAGACTGAATTTGCCTCCAAAAGGGGAGATTTTAATTAAGTTTGTTTTGTGTAATCACTGCACCACAGTTTCAGTATAAATACTTCTTTTATTTTTTTTTCTTTCAAGTGTTTGATCATTAAACTTTTAACTTGAGTGAATGCTTTTGGGTGTTTGCTAAGTAACCAAGAAGTACTAAGGTCTCAGTTTAAAATAACTCTGAACCAACCTATCACTGTTTAATGTTGGACAGAGAAGGAGTTTATAAACACTTGTAACTCTTCAGGCCTCTGAGATCAGTATCACTAAAATACAAAAGACACCAACCTGATATGTGTGGGATCCTGCTGTTTCTTCCCTTCCCTTTGGTGTTTTTTTCCACCTTCCACTCTCTCCGTCCTCTCATTGCTCTCTCTCTCTTTTGGTTTTCACCTGATCCTGAAACCAACTGCACTGCACAGAACCAGCACAGTGAGATGAGACGGCCGATCCAGCTCTGCCTGGCCTGAGAAGGACCAGTGAAGGGGAGGGACATGACCAAACAAACCAGATGACGACCCTGTTCAAGGAGGTGAGCCAGGGACTAAAACAAGTGCTGTCATGGCTGATCTGCCATCCCAAAGTGTCCGCCTATGACTGATGAGCCGCCCTGTATCCTGAGAACCCCAACAAAAGCCGTATTTCCCCATCTTCACTATCCCGTCTCTTCTCCCCATTCTGTGTCTGCCTCTAACGTAGGAAACTGACTGTCCCTCCCAACTCAGAATGGAACAGCAGAACTTACCCTTTCGTCCCACCAAGAAGGACTATTTGAAAGAATAAGAGACTTTCAGCAATATTCTCCCCATTCTAAACGAGACTCCTGTAGGTTTTGACTGTTTGTTTTAGACAATCACTCAATTTCAGTTTCAGATACTCAGAAAGCGTGTCACGGTGCCATTTATTGGTGAGTTTCCATTTTTTCCCTCCCTCCCCCAAACCCTCATAAAACTAAATGCAGAAGCTGATGTTGTGAGTTAAAGGGAAAAGCCAGGAAACACAGAGCTCAGTGCTACGGGAGTGAGCTCATCACAGTGCTATGGGACAGTGCAGACTGTACCCTCCTTCGCCCTGTGATCTCCCCTGCCCCGGCCTCCCCCTCCTGTATTTGCTGCAGCATCCAAGGGAGAGGTGGCTGGCAGAGTTCCAGGGCCTGGGTTCACTTTTGGATGCTGTCATAAATATAAAGAGATGGGTAACAACCTTCCTGTATACAGTACTATAACATCCCTCCTGGCCAGAGGCACAAAATCCTTTTACCTGTAAAGGGTTAAGAAGCTCAGGTATCATGGCTGGCACCTGACCAAAAGGACCAATAAGGGGACTAGATACTTTCAAATCGGGGGGCGGGGGAGGAGTGGTCTGTCTGTTCTGTGTCCTTACCGGAGATAGCTCAAGAAGGTAAGTAATCCAACTCAATTAGAATTAGTAAGTAATAATAAGGGAATGCATTAGCTTACTTTTATTTTGGCTTGTGATTTTCCTTGTCTAGAGGGAGGTTTTTGTCTAAAGGGAGGTTTATCCCTGGATTTGTAACTTTAAGGTTTTGCCTAGAGGGGAGATCCTCTATGTTCTTGAGTCTTTTGTTATTCTGTAAAGTACTTACCATCTCAATTTTACAGAGGTGATTATTTTACCTTTTTTTAATTAAAATTCTTTTAAGAACCTGATTAGTTTTTCATCATATTACGATCCAAGGGTTTGGGTCTGTGTTCACCTGTTCCAATTTGTGAGGATATTATTATCAAGTCTCTCCAGGAAAGCGGGGTGTAGGGGCTTGGGGTTTATTCTCAAGCCTGCCGAGGAAAAGGGGTGTAGGGGCTTGGGGGGATATTTGGGGAAGGTAAGGCTCCAAGTCGCCCTCCCTAAATGTTTGTTTAAATCACTTGGTGATGGCAGCATTACTTAATCCAAGGAATAGGGGAGTTTTTAACCTAAGATGGTAGAAAGAAGCTTAGGGGGGTCTTCATGCGGATCCCCACATCTGTACCCTAAAGTTCAGAGTGGGGAGGGAACCCTGACAGATGCTGTGGTAGAAGCGCCCAATTCTGGTCCACTCCGCTCCATTGATACTTGCTCTGCTGTGTTAGGCATGAAAGGGCATCTCCACCTTTATCTGATTTGTGGTGTTTACTTAACACCTCCCACTCCCAGGCCTTGCCACAAACACTGCGAATTTCCTGAAAATGGAAACTGAAAATTAAATTCCTTGAGTGTGATGAGGACCCTGTGCAGGGAGCAGAGGGAGAACAGTTGGAACGAGGAACTGGGAGAATAAAGCCAAGCCCAGGGAGGACTGGTTAATGGGTGGGAACTGGACTGGGCCTTGCAGTTCTGGGGTCAGTTCCTGGCTCTGCTGCAGTCTCCTTGTGTCACCTCATCCAGGTCACTTGGGCCAGATTTTCAAGGTCCTCAGGTAGGACAGTGCTTTAACCCATAGATGCCCTGCTGCCTCGTGGAGTCCTCGGCCCTTACCCTCTTCCCTAAGACCCAGAGTTTGGTTTAAACACAGAAGCAGGTGCTTTAAGAGCTTTAAGAGCCTTTTCTATTTTTTGTTTGCATTACTTATAACTCTGGATTGTCTTGACAACCATAGAACTATCCAGTCCAAATCTGCAGGGCCGATGGGGAGATGGAGTCAAAGCTGGGGTCCAGGTGATGCCCCTTATCCATGTTTTCCTAAAATTCAAATGCACAAAGTGTCAGATCCAGATGAATGGAAGTTTGTTAAAAGACAAAGTATTTCTGTAAGATGAGCAGTGGTAATGAAACTACAAGCAGAGCCCAACACATCATACTCATAGACTCATAGACTTTAATGTCAGAAGGGACCATTGTGATCATCTAGTCTGATCTCCTGCACAATGCAGGCCACAGAATCTTACCCATCCATAGGCGGCAGATTTGTGTAATTTTTGGTGGGGCCCAAAATAGTGCCCCCCCCCCCCGCTCCCACCCTGTAAGCCGATATAAAATGAAGCTACAACACATCAGTGCCACAAGATTACAAGGGTCAATTACAAGTGGAAAGTCAGAAGCAGCACTTGCCCACTTCAATATACAGTATTATATTTTGTTGCACCTGTTGTGATGAAGTGGGAATGTTCTTAATATTTTCTCTGAATACTGTGTGGGTGCCTCAGTTTCCCCTGCAAGGTGCCAACTGAAGGTGTTGGGGACAAAGATCAGGTGGCCTCCTTGTCCGTAATCGAGACACAAAGGCCAGAGGAGGGAGTGTCAGTTTGGAGCTGGCTGGAGAAATGGGGAGAGGCCCAGAACTTGGGTCTGGGCTCCACACCCCCCAAGATGGACTTGACTGAGGGGTCCTGTTTTCTGTATCCACACGGTCTGTTCTAGACTGTGATCCTGTCATCTAATAAAACTTCTGTTTTACTGGCTGGCTGAGAGTCACGTCTGACTGCAGAGTTGGGGTGCAGGGACCTCTGGCTGCCCCAGGACCCCGCCTGGGCGGACTCACTGCGGAAAGTGCATGGTGTGGAAGGGCATGCTGAATGCTCTGAGGTCAGACCCAGGAAGGTGTAAACTTCTTGCCATGGAGACAGTCTGCTCAGAGAGGAGGCTCCCCCAGAGTCCTGACTGGCTTTGAAGGAGTGGTTCCTCCAGAGAATCCCAGCATCCCCTTCCACACCATGTGCTTCCTGGACATCCGCACAGGCACTAACACTCCCTCCTCTGGCCTTTGTCAAGAAGGCTAACAGCATTTTGGGCTGTATAAGTAGGGGCACTGCCAGCAGATCGAGAGACATGATCATTCTCCTCTATTCAACATTGGTGAGGCCTCATCTAGAGTACTATGTCCAGTTTTGGGCCCCACATTGCAAAGAAGGATGTGGAAAAATTGGAAAGTCCAGTGGAGGGCAACAAAAATGATTATGGGGCTGGAGCACATGACTTCTGAGGAGAGGCTGAGGGAACTGGGATTGTTTAGTCTGCAGAAGAGAAGAATGAGGGGGGATTTGATAGCTGCTTTCAACTACCTGAAAGGGGGTTCCAAAGAGGATGGATCTAGACCTCAGTGGCAGGTGACAGAACAAGGAGCAATGGTCTCAAGTTGCAGTGGGGGAGGTTTAGGTTGGATATTAAGAAAAGCATTTTCACTAGCAGGGTGGTGAAGAACTGGAATGGGTTACCTAGGGAGGTGGTGGAATCTCCTTCCTTAGAGGTTTTTAAGGCCCGGCTTGACAAAGCCCTGGCGGGGATGATTTAGTTGGGGATTGGTCCTGCTTTCAGCAGGGGGTTGGACTAGCTGACCTCCTGAGGTCCCTTCAAACCCTGATATTCTATGATACTCTAAACTGACCACCAAATTTAAGTAGCGTGTTTTTCCCGTCAGGTGAGGACTCTGGGGCAGGGCTGGGGATAAGGAACTTGGGGTGCAGACAAGCTGCCCCAGAGCTAGGGCCAAAGAGGACTCCCCTCCACCCTCCCTGGCAGCAGCAAGCTCCAGGGGAGGGACCCCTTCTGCCCCCCCAGTCACTGCACATGCTCCTAGGGTCCCTCTCAGGTCCAGAAAGCCCACTCGCCTCCCCTATGGTGGGTACCAGGCAGGGGGAGTTGCCATTACGTGTGGCCTCCCCTGCTGCCACCCCTCACCATAGCCTCACTGGGGATGGGGCTGCCCCTTGCCCAGCATGGTGCAGGAGTGGGGGGTGCAGGGTGGTAGCTGGGGAGGGGCACAATATCACAAAATTCACCTAAGCCCTAGCTGCACAGGTCTAGGAAGCTCCCCTCCCCAGTGCTGTAGCCAGGTTCTAACATCAGGGGAAGCGAACACATAAAAAAAGGTGCCAGCCAATATATTCAATTACTAATCAGGCAGTGCTATAACAGGAGATTGTGCTATTACCATTATCCAGTCAGCTTGCACGCTACTATTTTGAATTAGTGATAATTCAGAGAGAGAGAAAAAAGAAAGCTGAATTTAGAGAACAATTATTAACCAGATTCCTGGTTATCCACCAGCCACTTTGCTCCAGCCCATGGCACAAAGCACCATAAACGCAGTAGAATCTGGCCAACAGACTATTCACCTCAAATTGGCATCAGCTACACTCCCCCCTCCCCCGCCTCCAGTCCCCACTATTCAGGATGTAGCTGAGTGAAAAGGTGGCGTTGTGGAAGCATTTAGCAGGCAACTGAGAACTCCTACAGAGCACTGTGCAGCCCCTGAGATCACTGCTGAGTTCTGAGCACTGGGGCTGCAGCTAGTCAGCAGTGAGATGAGGAGACACAACTGGCACCTTAAAGCACCTTTACCTCCCCCCCCTTCCTTCACAAGCTGCACTAAGCCCCCTTTCACAGCCCTGGGCGCAGCACTGGGGGGGGGGGGAATGGGGGGGCAATAACCCAAAGTCGCTCCTTTGCCTCCTGGTCCTGCTGATCCCTCAGCCTCTCTGCTGAAGAGAGACCAGGAGAAAAAAACATTCCCCCCTCCTTCCCTCTCCACCAGCACCAGCTGGGCTTCAGAGCCCCCTTCCCTACCGCGTGGCAGCCTTGCTCTGCACGGGGCTGCCGGGACCAACGGGGCTGCTGCCCCTCAGTCC
This sequence comes from Mauremys mutica, assembly GCF_020497125.1. Lineage (NCBI taxonomy): Eukaryota > Metazoa > Chordata > Testudines > Geoemydidae > Mauremys > Mauremys mutica. The sequence goes on from NC_059088.1 coordinate 14,279,525, forward strand.
CCCGCCGCACTGGGGGGGGGGGGGGGGCTGCGCTGCCGCCCCTCCCCCTCCCGGCAGAGCCCACCCTGGCTCCGGGAGTGGGCAGCTGGGAGCTCCTCCTCCTCTCCCCGGGGGAGCCCGGCAACCAGCCCACGCTGCCTGCAGAGCCCAGAGCCAGCTGGCGGCCACACGCAAAACCCAGTCCGGACTCCAAGTCCGGAGCCCAGTGCTGGCTGCCTGGAAAGGTGCTGATTTTGTAAAATGTGCTCAAAGGGGAGCAGCTGCTTCCCCCCTTCCACCCCACTACGCTACTGGGTGGGCGGGGATACTCCGGGGCTGGGGATGATGGTAGTGGCAGCCAGGGGCCAGTGCCTGCTCCAGGCAGGGCCAGGGGAGAAATCCAGCTCCAGATATTGGTGGAGCACAGCCCACAGCTCTGAATATTCCTGGGGCTGGGGCTCCTCCAGCCCATATAACCCGGCGCCTATGTACCCATCCATGTCTATAACAAACCCCTAAACTATGTCTGAGTTATTGAAGTCTCCAAATTGTGGTTTGAAGACCTCAAACTGCAGAGAATCCTCCAGCAAGTGACCCGTGCCCCACGCTGCAGAGGAAGGCGAAAACCCTCCAGGGCCTCTGGAGGAAAATTCCTTCCCGACTCCAAATACGGCGATCAGCTAAACCCTGAGCATGTGGACAAGACTCACCTGCCAGCACCTAAGAAAGAATTATCTGCAGTAACTCAGATCCCAACCCATCTAACATCCCATCACAGACCACTGGACATACTTACCTGCTGATAATCAAAGATCAATTGCCAAAATTAGACTATCCCATCATACCATCCCCTCCATAAACTTATCAAGCTTAGTCTTAAAGCCAGATATGTCTTTTGCCCCCACATCAATGGGGACTTGATCATGGCCTTCAGCTCAGTGACAAGCTTCCGAACCTGGCTAGCTAGTATAAGGAGGGAAATGTCATCCAGCCCAGAGCTCTCACAATACATTCTCATGTTATCCACCAGGATGCCAACATCACACTTAACCAAGAGTCGGGAGAGGAACAGCAGCGATGGCGTGCGACTTATGGGCTTGTGTCATGAATACAGGGAGAGAGGTAGCAACCTTTATGTATGCAGTAGCATAAAATCCCTCCTTGGCAGCTGTACTGTATTGCCTTATCATCTAAAACCACAGAAACTGCAAGTAGGGCAAGGAAATGCATTAGGTTATCTTTTGTTTTGGCTTGTGATTTTTTTTCCTTTATAGATAAAAAGAAGAACTTTAAGTACCTGATTGATTTCAGTGTCCTGAAGACAAAGGGTTTGGTCTGTGCTCACATTGCTTAGACAAAAGGTTGGTAGTTTATTCTCAAGCCTCCCCAGGAATGGGGGGTGAACGGGTTTGGGGGATATTCTGGGGGCATAGGGATTCCAAGTGACCCTTGCCTGTATTTTTGTGTAAATCATTTGGCGGTGGCAGCAATACCATCCAAGGACAAGGAAAGGAATTTGTGCCTTGGGGAAGTTTTAACCTAAGATGGTAGAATATAAGCTTAGGGGGTCTTTCATGCAGGTCCTCACATCTGTGCCCCAGAGTTCAGAGTGTGTGTGGGAGAACCCTGACCGCTTGTTTCCAGATCTGCCTCTGCAAAGCCTTTTTCTTCTTTTCCAAGATTGGTTGAGAAAGTTGGACAGGTCCAAGAAGAAAATGTGTTTCTTGTGACTTTCCAGTTCCTTCAACAATGTTTTCTGAAGTTTGGGAGAATTGCACTTCTGAAATTCCCTACTCAACACAAGGAAAATCTGCGGGGAGCTCACCCCTTCTTTTGGACAGGTGCTTGATGCAGTCGTGTCTGATTTTCTCCAGGGTTCACTCCTCATTGAAGCTTTTTTTCCCCCTCATTGTATAGACCCAAGTCCACCTTGAAGTGCACAAAGTAGAAGTTCCTCCACATCTTCCAAATCTCCTGGGCTAGTTTGGCTCTGAACCACTCCAAAGGGAGGATGATGAAGAAATCATAGCGACTGAATGTCACCTGCTCCAGGTAAGTGTCTGGCTGAAAATCTGGGGTCCCGATCCCCAGCAGGTCCCAGAAGATCACATTGGGTACTTGGAATGCTGGGACCACTCTGGTTCTTTGATCGCCTTTACCACCCCAGTCTCAGCAGATCCTTCATCTTCATCTCCCAGGTCCTGGAGAGCATTGAGGAAGGATGATGTCCCAACTCCTGACTACCCTGTGATTGCGATGTTGAGCTCAATTTTTTAAGCGACTCGTCAGAATTGGGCACCGCATATGTTGCTGTTAATGAGAGGTCTCCTACTTTCTGTATTTTGTAAATACGTTACCAAAGATAACTTTTAATTGTTCTATCCTCCTCCTATGGAGAAAAACAGACAAAAATCACACACATTCATTTTCCTTCAACAGAACAAAGTCACCTAGGAATTGTAACGTGCAATGAGTAAAAACAAGTGTTATGTAGTGGACAGAACCCTAGACAGGGCTCAGTTTCCCAATCTGTAAAATGGGAATAATGAAAAGTGCTTTAGATCTACAGATGGAAAAGCATGACATAAATGCCAGATATTATTATTTATTATACGTGTCCTGTACATCCCATGGGGCTAGCATGCTCTCCCCCTTACCCAGCACCTCAGAGAGCAGGCAGTTCTTGTCCTGTTTGTGACCTGAGCCAGGCTCCTTGCCACCCACAGCGCAGCCTGTCTGCCCTACTTCTCCACACTGGCCACCAGCTGCTGGGCCTCCCCCTTTTAAACACCCCTTCTCAAGCCTAACAGCCAGCCCAGGGGTGGCTTTAAACCTCAAGCTGGTGGTTCACCTACAACAGGGATGGGGTTTGTCGGCCCCACCGCAGAGCCACGTCTGCTGCAGGCGGGTTTGTGGGGTTTCTTCCCAGAATGGGGGTAGGGGACTCTACATTTCCACTCGACAACTAAGGTGGAGAGAGAAATGGAGGCAGCTGTACTGGCCCTGCCACAAATAGCCGCTATCCACTTCAATTCCTCCCTCTGCTATCTTCTCTGTCCGGGGCAAGGACCCACAACTCCCCACATTCCCCATGCGGTGTCCGGCCATGGGGCAGGGCATCCAGACTCATCCTTCCTCCCCAATTGCCCCAATCCTGCTGCTCCCATGGAAGCTCAGAGCAGCGCAGTAGGAGATGTAGGAGGAAGGTTCAGCTTGGCCCCTCCAAAGCCCTGTCTCTTCATGTCCCCCCATTTCTGTCCCCACCTTTCCAAAAATGCCCTTGCTGAATCCTTGTCAATCCCTGCATCCTCTTCCCAGATCCTCAACCCACAGAACCCTGCCAATGCCGCCCCTCCTGGCCCAGGGTGTGCTGGGGAGGCAGAGAGATGGGAGGCAAGAAGGGGGAGAGCCGGGCTGTGAGTCATACGGGTGCTGGAAAATGATCTTTGAAAAAACTCCAAGGAAGTGAACTTCCAGAACGGGGAGAGTGGATAAATGTAAATCTCCGACAACCAGAACATGACAAGTTAAAAATACACCCCAGTTCCACACTGCAACCTTAATTCTGCTGCTTTCACTTACCCCTCAGTAATCCCTGGAGACCGTGATCCCCTCTGACACCAGACAGCCAACATTCTTGCTGCAAGAAAGCCTTTGTGTGCTGCTGCTGCTACTGCCACTGCTGATTGAGCTTAGCACTGGGGAGCAGGCCAAGCCTTGATTGCCTCCACTTTGCCGACTCTGGCTTTAGGTGGCCACTCCCCACCTTGTGGCCCAGGTATGACACCTCTGCCATTCCCACCTTGCACTTTCCAGCTTTTATGGTGAGTCCTGCATCCTGGAGGCGACCCAGCACCCTCTTCACATGGGACACATGGGGTTCTCCCAGCTCTGGCTGAAGACACAAATATTGTTAATATACTCTAGAACAAAGTCCTCCATCCCCCTTAGTAACTGGTCCACGAGATGCTGGAAGGTGGCAGGTGCCCCCTTGAGGCCAAAAGGCAGGACCAGGCACTCAAGGAGCCTTATTGGGGTAATGAAGGCAGGCTTTGCCCTGGCCTCTGGGTACAAAGGCACCTTTGGTAGGGAGGTACTGGGCGCTCCCCAACTTGTCTAGCATCTCATCGGTCCTAGGCATCGGACACGGTGATGGCATTGAGCTTCTGATAGTCTGCACAGAACTGGATCAACCCATCCTTCTTGGGGACCAGCACCACAGGAGAGGCTCAGAAGCTGGAGAATGGCTGGATCACCCTAAAGCCAGCATGTCTCCAACCCTTCTCTCCAGTTCTCAGCTGTTTTCCCAGTGACCCTTTATGGGGAACACCTGATGGGATGGTTGGCTCCCGTCTCCACCCAGCCTGGTTAGTGAACCCAGGCCGGTTGGAGAACAGCTGCCAGTATGAATGCAGCATCTCTCTGATCTCTGCCTGCTGGGCAGGGGTTAGCTGGTCTGAGAGGGGAATCGATTCCAGCAAGGGGTCAGCCCCAGCCTCAGGGAGGATTCCCACCAGGGGATCCTCTCCCTACTCCTCCCACTGCCCACATACAGCCAGCACCAACTTCTCCCTGTCCCGGTATGAATTCATCACGTTGACATGGTACAGCCGGTGGCTGTGCGCCTGGTTGGACAGTTCCACTACATAGTCCACCTTGTTTACCTGTCTGATGGCCTTGAAGGGGCCAGTTTGCAGCTTGTTCTTCCTCATGGAGATGAGAAGCATCACCTGGTCCCCAGTAGCATAGGAGCGGGCACGTGCTGAGCGGTCGTACCAGACCTTCTGCTTCCTCTGTGCCCTGGATAGGTTTCCCCTGGTGAAGCCCAAGAGCCCCATGAACTTTTCCTGGAAGGTCAGTACATACTCCATCACTGATTCTCCGTCACGACAGGCCTTCCCCTCCCACTCATCCCTCATCAAGTCTAGGGATCTGTCACGATTCTGCCTTTGGTGGGACACTCCTGAGAGTATCAATTCAGGACAATTGCTTAGGGCAGGGCAGTTACAGCCCAAATCTGGAGTTCCTTTACTATTAAGGCACACCAAACCAGCCAAACAGAGAGGACTTTGGTCTTACCCCACTGGCTAACCATAAGTCCTACAAGCAATTCCATCAGACACTCCAGTTTCCTAGTATCACCACCAGCATCACTCCTTATGGGGATGATGTTATGAAAACCAACACCCTAGTAAAAGAAAAAAAGGCTCTCCTGATCCCAAAGGACTAAGCCTCAGACCTAGGTCAATATACAAGTCAGATCTTACACACAAATCACGCTGTTGCTGATCCTTTAGAATCTAAACTCTAAAGGTTTATTCATAAAAGAAAGAAATATAAACGAGAGCTAAAATGGGTTAAATGGAATCAATTCCACACAGTAATGGCAAAGTTCTTGGTTCAGGCTTGTAGCAGAGATGGAATAAACTGCAGGTTCAAATCAAGTCTCTGGAGAACATCCCCTGCTGGGATGAGTCATTCAGTCCTTTGTGTAGAGCTTCATTTTGTAGTAAAGTTTCTCCAGAAGTAAGAAGCAGGATTGAAGACAAAATGGAGGGGTTTCCAGGACCTTTTATATTCTCTCTTTTTTGGGTGGAATCCCCTTTGTTCTCCTGTGCAAAATCAGAGCAACAAGATGGAGTTTGTAGCCACCTGGGCAAGTCACATGTTCATGCATGACTCAGTTTGTAGGCGGCAGCCATTGCTCACATGCTACCTTCAATGTCCCAGGAAGACTTCTCATATGTGGATTGGAGTCTCCCAAGGTTCATTATCAATTAAGTGATTCTTAATTGGGCACTTAATTTACAAATTCCCTTCTCAAGAAGCTGACCAAATGCATCACTAATGCTACAGTACTTAGAATCAAACACATTGAGATACAAGTGCATAGCCAATATTCATAATTTAAACCACAAAAACAATACACACATACAGACAGCATAATCATAACCAGCAAATCATAACCTTTTTATAGATACCTCACACAACAACTTTTGTATAATATTTGGTGCCATTACAGGACCTTGGTTGCAACAATAATGTATAGGGTCACAGTTTGTCAATAACGTCACAGGGTCCCTTCACTCTCCTCCCATTCAATCCTGGGGCACTTCCCTGTATGCAAACAGCAGGTAGGGTAAATACTTGTCCCAGTCATGCAGGTGCTGGTCCATAAATGTTTTCAGCATCAACTTTAGGGTCCCATTGAACCTCTCCACCAGGCTGTTGGACTGAGGGTGATATGCCGAGGCCCAGGTGTGTTGGACTCCTCACTTCTCCCACAAGCACTGGAGCAAGGTTAACATGAAGTTGGACCCCTAGTCTGTAAGGACCTCCTTGGGGAACCCCACTCTGCTGAAGATGGTCAGCAGCGCATCTGCCACGGTGTCTCCTCAATAGAGGACAAGGCCACCGCCTCGGGGTAGCGCATAGCAAAATCTACCACCACCAGAATGTATTTCTTCCCCGACTGAGTCGCCCTGTTGAGAGGCCCCACTATGCTCATAGCCAGCTTCTGGAAAGGCTCCTCTATGATGGGCAAAGGTCTCAAAGCTGCTTTACACTTTTCCTGGGCCTTCCCCACCCTCTGGCAGGAGTCACAGGGCCTACAATACTGCTGGACTGCATCGAAGACCCCAGGCCTGTAATAGTTCTGCAGCAACCTCTGCCTGGTGTGCCGGATACCCTGAAGTCCTAAAAGGGGAATATCATGGGCCAAGTACACCAGTCTGCGGCGGTACCTCTGGGGAACCACCAACTGCCTCCTGGCCTTTCAAGGTTCAGTTTGCCCCAAACCAGCCCATTCCCGGTACAGGAATCCCTTCTCCCACAGGAATCTCTCTCAGCGCTCCTCCTCCTGGGATCTTGCACCACTGTGGCCAGTAAGGAACCTCAGCTTCTCTAAAGAGGGATCCTCTGGCAGCTCCATCTGGAATTCAGCTGCTGAGTTTGAGGGTACAGCTCTGGTTGGTGGTGCCTCAGTTTCCCCACCTTGGGACGGAGGCTCTGGCCCAGCGCTGTCAAGCCCTACCCTCTTTGGTCCCCCCTTTGGGAGGTCACCGTCCCTGTCCCTCGCTGACTCTGGCTCTGGATAAGGACCAGGGTGCTCTGAGTCCCACCTGGCCAGTTCTCCAAGTCATTACCCATTAGCACCTCAGTAGGCAGGTGATTGTTCACCCCAACCTCTTTGGGTCCCTCCTTAGGCTCCCATTTCAGGTGTATCCTCGCTACAGGCACCTTGAAGGGGGGGCCCGATACTCCCCTCAGGGTCATGTAGGCATCGGGCACTAGCTGGTCTGGGTCCACCACCTTGGGCCGCGCCAGTGTCACCTCTGTGCCCGTGTCCCAGAAACCCTGGACGCTCCTACCCCTACCTCAATAGGATAATGTGTTGATTGTTCCCCAGGGCCTTTCCCACATTCTCCTGGTGGATTGAGTTTGGGCGCTCTGGACCTGGAGCTGCACCTTTTCCTGCTGGCCTGGCCTGGTGGTTCCCTCCCCCTGGCATAGACCTATAGACTGCAGCCCCCTGAACTGGCAGTGCCCCTTCTCTGTGGGCTTCCACCCAGTTGACACCCCGTGGGTTCTGCTTGGACGCCATTTCCTTCATCTTCAGGCATTGCACCACCTTGTGTCCCTTTTGGCCATAGTAATTACATTTCAGGTCCCTCAAGTCCCAAGTGTGGGGTTGGGCCGCCCTGGCCTTCACGGGTACCCCTGAGTTGGGCTTCCTAGAGTCCCACGTTTCATTGCTCAAACTGCCCCATCTGATTTACAGAGTTTTGAGATAGTCTCGGAGCCAGTTTGGAGGATGAATTTGTATCTGACTCCTGTGGAAACCGAAAGCAAAAGTCTGATCTGCCCCTTTCCCAGAAAAGGCAGGAAATGGGGCTGGCTCCCAGTCAGCAAACAAAACTCTGACAGGCAAGGTAACAGTCTGTGGAGCTGTTTAGCCTGGTGTCCATCTGACAGCAGCTGGAAAGCTCATTTCTCTCCCCAACAGAAGTTGGTTCAATAGAATATATCACCTTACCCACCTTGCCTGGCTCATAAACTCTGGCATCATGATCTGACATTTCTCACATTTTCCTAGGTGAAAAAGAGTCAGAGAAAATAGGGAACCCCCCCTTTCCCTCTGTGTTCTACCTCTGCCTGCCACACCCATGTGTGGGATCACTCAGAGAATTCAACAAAAGGGGTCTCCAGAAAAGCCTAACCATAGAATCAGACAGTGTTTATATATTTGGTAATTTTGCTTGAATCTTTGATTTTGTTTGTATTATCTGCATTTGTTGTTTAGGTTCATAGTGGTCTATTTTCCGCAACGAGAGAAAATGGAACGGCCCATGGGGTGGGGCAGGTGGTGGAGCCATTACCACCATCCTGTAATACAGACCCCTTCCCAGGGCACTGTGTGCTAAGGTGCTAGCCAGGCACTGGGCAGGGTTGGAGGTCTGGAGGAAAGTTAGATCCCAAGCTGTGCCCCTGAAGGTGTAACAATAAAATTATCAGATCCCCTAGTTGACCGCTGGAACATAGGGATTGCCAGACAGGGTCAAAGCCAAGGTTGTCCTACTCTGGTATCCTGTCTTTGACAGTGGCCAGCACTGGAGATCTGGCAGAAATGGTAAGACCCTCACAGTAGGGAGAACCTCCTGTTACAGACTTCCCTGGGACTGGGGTACCACTGAGTCCTCTGGCTAAGCAATCTGGTACACATCAATGTAGATTACAAGACATATCATAATCATATCACCATGGTAAATAGGGAGATGCTAAGGTGTTGTTTGGAGTTCAGAATGTCACACCCCCCATATTATTTCTCAGTCCCACTCTCTAATTAAGATCAGTTTAAGCTGACGCACAAGGTTCAATGTCCCTTCCCACATTTTTGTGATAATTAATTATGACAACTCTGGATATTTCTGGTGTCCAAGTGAATATCTACTCCCTTCCCAACGTAGAAATATCCAGTGTCCAGGGCTGAATCTGCCCCCTTTTCGAAGAGCAATAAAGATCAGATGCACAAAGTGCCAGGTCACATCAGTTTATTGAAGTGTAAAAGTATTTCTGCAAGAGTCAGAATAATAAAACCATAGGCAATGAGTACATAGAGCAGGGAGCTAGAACTCACGCTGGTTCAGGATTGCAGAACACAGAGTAAATCTGTTGCCGCACATTGGTTCATAGCATCATATGAACCAACCACTATCAGAGCCCTAAACAATGCAACTCTCTGAATTTTACTCTTTTGTGGTTTTAGCTTCCCCATTTACTCTGCAGCAACGTTTCTTTTACCTAAGCTAAAGATCCCTGTAGTGCCTAAAATATTGTGGGGTTTGCTCATCAAGTGGGTTACTACCAGTACAACTGTGATGTGAAAGTGGGGATAGGGACATGCTAAGACTGTGGCATACAAGGGTTGCAGCTTGAAAGTGCTGCTTGGCCCAGCCTATTGAGTCCAGGGACATATAAGGGTGACAGCTTAAAAGTGCTGATTGACCCGATCCGCTCAGACTTGCTCTGTTAAAGTGTGTGTGTGTGTGTGTGTGTGTGTGTGTGTGTGTGTGTGCGTGCGCGCGCTCATCTGATTCTGGGGCTGGAGGAACCCAGCCCTGGGGAACCGAGGTCCTGCAGGAGAGCTCCAGTGGGAGGGGACTTGCAGAGGGGAGGAGTAGAGCTCCGTATGAGAACACAAGTGACCCAGGCAGCACATTGATAGAATTACAGAACTCCCCCTGCCCCCAGAATAGTAACCCTAATAAATGAGCATACCCCAAAGTAACGGGCAAATCTGGTAACAGCCCATGCCCATGGGGACGGGATACCTTACAAAGGCAATAGACACTGAGGAAGCTTTGGGGCTGGCCTGCAATTCCGCACTGGGCGGATACGTCCTGGGATCGAAGGCACCCTCGGATAAAAGAAGGGGGTGGTAGATCATGTAGTGGTTATGTAACTAAACCCTCTTCCTCTTCTCCTTCTTCTCAGTCAGCTGTTTTCCACCTTACATCCCCTTCCCACTCAGTAATCTTTTTATTACTGACCTTGGCACAAAAAGTAGGAATGTGCTAACAAAGTTTGCAGATGACACGAAGCTGTGAGGCATTGCCAATACAGAGAAGGACCGGAATATTATACAGAAAGATCTAGATGACCTTGTAAACTGGAGTAATAGTAATAGGATGAAATTTAATAGTGAAAAGTGTAAGGTCATGCATTTAGGGATTAATAACAAGAACTATTGTTATAAGCTCAGGAGGCATCAATTGGAAGTAACAGAGGAGGAGAAGGACCTTGCAGTATTGGTTGATCACAGGATGACTATGAGCCGCCAATGTGATATGGCCATGAAAAAAGCTAATGCGGTCTTCGGATGCATCAGGCGAGGTATTTCCAGCAAAGATAAGTAGGTGTTAATACCATAATACAAAGCACTGGTGAGACCTCATCTGGAATACTGTGTGCAGTTCTGGTCTCCAATGTTTAAGAAGGATGAATTCAAACTGGAACAGGTTCAGAGAAGGGCCACTAGGATGATCTGAGGAATGGGAAACCTGTCTTATGAAAGAAGACTCAAAGAGCTTGGCTTGTTTAGCCTACCCAAAAGAAGACTGAGGGGAGATATGATTGCTCTTTATAAATATAGCAGAGGAATAAATACCAGGGAGAAAGAGGAATTATTTAAGTTCAGTACCAATGTGGACACAAGAACAAATGGATATAAACTGGCTATCAGGAAGTTTAGACTTGAAATTAGATGAAAGTCTCTAACCATCAGAGGAGTGAAGTTCTGGAACAGCCTTCCAAGGGGAGTAATGGGGGCAAAAGACATATCTGGCTTCAAGACTGAGCTTGATAAGTTTATGGACTGGATGGTATAAAGGCAACTAATTCATCTTTGACTACTAGCGGTAAATATGCCCCAATGGCTTGTGATGGGATGTTAGATGGGGTGGGATCTGAGTTACTATAGAGAATTGTTTCCTGGGTGTCTGGCTGAGTCTTGTCCACATGCTCAGGGTTTAGCTGATCACGATATTTGGGGTAGGGAAGGAATTTTCCTACAGGGCAGATTGTCAGAAGCCCTGGGGTTTTTTCACCTTCCTCTGCAGCATGGGGCACGGGTCACTTGCTGGAAGATTCTCTGCACCTTGAAGTCTTTAAACCATGATTTGAGGACTTCAATGGCTCAGACACAGGTTTGATACAGGATTGGGTGGGTGAGATTCTGTGGCCTGCGTTGTGCAGGGGGTCAGACTAGATGATCATAATGGTCTCTTCTGACCTTAAAGTCTATGAGTCTATGTTTTCTGATGTTTAATGAAGGGCACTTTGGATACTACTTCAAGGACTGGAATATTAGGTGGGCAGTTCCACAACGCAAACCCTATAGCAAGGCCTCTGTGTCCCTGCTCAAGGGGTCGATGGGTGCGGCACTGGACTGGCAAAAACGGGACTTGGGAAACTACCTGTGGAGTGGGTATAACATAGTAAGTAACCTAGAAAATGACACTCGATTGTCAGAACTGGCTAAGATGAGCATATCTATAGGAATACCGGGAGGGAATGCCCACCAGTTAATGGGTGCGGCTCTGCAAAGCATGGCACTAATTGTCACAGACCTGACTCAAATATTATCGGTGTTAACTGATGGGGTGGCAAGTGCTACCCAAAAGGCAGAGTGGGGCACAGCATGTGTCTCGGCACAGGTAGGGCTTATGGCTCACCTCCACCACATCTGGCAAGCTGCACAGTAGGCTACATGGTCTCCTTTACTTAACCCCATGGTAGCCACCAGGTTCCTCTTACAGTGGAGCAACACTTGAACCATCACTTTGGGGTCCTGCTCACCTCAGAGGTGCCTAAATTATGCCCCACTCTGGCACTCCAGCCAGGGAGCAAGGTAGGGGGCTGCTCAATGAGGCTCCAGTTCCTATGCGTAGTGGCAGCCAGGGTGCTCTGCTCTGCACTCTGCCCCTGGCCCCAAGCACTGCCCCCGCAGCTCCCATTGGCCATGAACTGCGGACGTGGCAGCGCGCAGAGCCACCTGGCCGCGGCTTCGTTTGAGGTAAGCGCCGCCCGGAGCCTGCATCCCTGAGCCTCTCCCTGTGCCCCAACCTCCTGCCCCCTTTCTGATCTCCTTCCTGTCCTCCAAACCTCTCAATCCCAGCCAAAGCACCCTCCTACACCCCAAACCTCTCATCCCCAGCCCCACCCTGGAGCATGCATTTCCAACCTCCCTCCCGCACCCCAACCCCAATTTTGGGAGTATTCATGGCCTTCCATACAATTTCTATTCCAGAGATGGCCCGAGGGCCAAAAAGTTTCCCCACCCCTGGTTTACAGCCTCCGGTTCAGGCCTCAAATTTTGCACCAGGCCCAATGCTCCAGGCGCGCATGCTCTCTCTCTCTCTTTACTACAATAACCAGGCTCAGTCAGTTTATTAATCAAAGATTATTAGTCAAAGATTAATCAGCCTGATACAGAAGGGTTTCTCTATGTTTATACCACTGATCTGGGGAAGCAGTACTGCAGTCCTGAACCATTCAGTGGAACCGTTCAATGGAAATTGCTGTCTCATGACCCAACTAAAACCTCTCCAGTGCATCATCCCTTCAAAACCCAACTAAAACCTCTCCAGTGCATCATTAAAGATTTACAGCCTATCCTGAAGGATGATCCCTCACTCTCACAGACCTTGGGAGACAGGCCAGTCCTTGCTTACAGACAGCCCCCCAACCTGAAGCAAATACTCACTAGCAACTACACACCACACAACAAAAACACTAACCCAGGAACCAAACCCTGCTACAAACCCTGGTGCCAACTCTGTTCACATATCTATTCAAGGGACACTGTCATAGGACATAACCACATCAGCCACACCATCAGGGTCTCATTCACCTGCACATCTACCAATGTGATATATGCCATCATGTGCCAGCAACGCCCCTCTGCCATGTACATTGGCCAAACCGGACAGTCTCTGTGCAAAAGAGTAAATGGACACAACTCTGACATAAGAACATAAGAACATCAGGAATTATAATATTCAAAAACCAGTAGGAGAACACTTCAACCTCCCTGGTCATTCAGTAACAGACTTAAAAGTGGAAATTCTTTAACAAAAAAACCCTTCAAAAACAGACTCCATGGTGAAGCTGCAGAACTAGAATTAATTTGCAAACTGGATACCATCAAATTAAGCCTGAATAAAGACTGGGAGTGAATGGGTCATTAGAAAACCTAATTTTACCTTACTAATTTCCCCCTATTGTTACTCACACCTTCTTGTCAACTGTTTGAAATGGGCCTGTAGCAGAGTGGCTACCCCACTCCTGCCCTGAAGGGCTTAAGACAGCTCTGGGAGGGGGCTGGGGCAGAGGAGAAGCTGGGCTGATTGGGGAAGTGGCTGCAGCTAGGCCTGTATAAAAAGACTGAGCCAGAGACCCAGAAGGACCCTCCCTCTGCTTGTAGAGGGAGATGGGCCTGGCTGCAGGGTGCTAGACTGGGTACCTGAGTGGAGCAGGGCTGGGGAAAGGCTGGGGAGCTCCAGCCTGGAAAGCCCCAGGCTGTGGCCTAGCATTGGGCTAACAGGTACTGGGGTTGCAGAGGGCAGCCCAGGGATAGGCCAAGGCAGCAGGTCCAAACCCAACCTTGCCAGTGCCGAGTGGCTGATACTGCAGTCTGCCCCAGGGCGCGGGGCTAGACAATGACTGGCAGTAGCCTGATACTGAGGCGAGGTGGGGATAGAGGGTGGGGGTTTCCTAGGGAGGGGAGACCCTGAGAGAAAGGGGTATTGCTGGGGGGCAGCACCCAGTTAAAGGGGCACTGGGTCCTGGGAGGGACACAGGGGCCAAGAGGCAGATCACCAGCCTACAGGGAGTGCTCCAGAGCTGGAATGAGCTAATTCCCTGAAAGACCAGCAGGAGGCACCACAGGGGTGAGTCCGCACATTTACAGGGCCACCCTCATTACCACTACGAAAGTGTTTTTTTCCCCCTCCCTTGCTATTCTACTATTAATTGAATTGTCTTGTTATACTGACCCTCTACTTGGTAAGGCAATGCCCATCTTTTCATTTACTCTCTCTATATATACCTGCTACTGTATTTTTCCACTCCACACCTCTGAGGAAGTGGGTTCTAGGCCACGAAAGCTTATGCCCAAATAAATGTTAGTCTCTAAGGTGCCACAAGGACTCCTCATTGTTTTTATTAGCATGTTTGTAGGTTCTTATTGTTTTTAATAGATTTTTCTCTATAATGTTTTTACCTTAAGAAAAAAGTGCCTTTTTAGAAAGAGCTGTGTGGAACATAACTGAGGCAAGGACACTGTTTACCCCCTCTAAGGAGAAAGCAAACAGTCCTGCTTAGGCAGTCTGTCTTGTGGGGGCAAGAAGCTTTGCATGTGATCTGTGACTTGCTAATTTCACTTTCTATATGAATCCGATCAACCTCTCAGCTCAGTATATAAGGAGGAGATGGGGTGAGGACTGTGTCAAGATCACACAGCTGGAGACTGGCTGATCTCTTCTACATCAAGAAAGCTCAGAAAAACGGAACTGTTTAAGGACTAACGGTGAGAGATTCTTTTCTGGGCTGTGGCTTGTTAAACCATAGATGCAACCAGGAGGGGATGAGGGTATAACAGAGTGAGACATGCCTCCCACAGTTTAGAAGGGAGCTCTGTGCTGGAGGGAGCAGGCCAGCAGTTAATTAGGGGGTGATCTGCTGCAGGGTGTGGGGCTCCATAGGGGGTGCTGTACTACAGGAAATGGGGTTGGGTCTCACTAGGGGTGCTGTGCTGAAAGGAGTGGAGTGTGGGGATCAGTACTGAAAGCTTTGCTCCAAGGAGAAGCTGGTGGGCTCACAGGGGGCACTATGCTGCAGGGAATGTTGCCGAATGCTCAGCAGGGAGCACTGGGCTGCAGGTAGCAGGCTGGCTTGCTAATTAAGGGAGCTGGGCTTCAGGCAACAGTATGGAGGTCTGGGGGGATGCTGTGCTGAAGCGGTAGAGTCTCAAGAATCAGTTAATGGCATCATGTTGCATGGAGGGGGTGGTGGCTCAGTATGGGGTGCTGTGGTGCAGGGATCAGGGCGTGGGAGCTCAATAGGGGGTCCAAAATTCCAGGGCAGGGGCTCAGTAGAAATTTGGGGATGTCCAGAGGGGGCACTGTGGTGTTGGGGGTGGGTAAGGTACACTTAAGGGCTGCCGTGCTGTAAAGAGTGAGGTGCAAGGCTCAGTGCTAGGTGCTGTGCTGCACGGAGGAGTCACTAGGGGTCATGTGGTGCAGGGAATGGGATGGGGGGGCTCAGTATGAGATGCCGTGCTTTGGGGTCAGGGGCAGAGGAAGTCTGGGGATTTCCAGGGAGGAGGGGCTGTAGTGCAGAGAGGAAGGCAGGGATATATGAAATGAGGAGGTGGGGGGAACATGGTTAATGCAGAGTTCAAGTTGCCATGGGATAGCTCCTGCCCTTCCAGAACATCAAGCTCAGCAAAACTCTGACATCTAAAAACCAGGAATAGAGATTGTTAACCCAAGGACCCCCACAGCTCCACAGAACTTGTAACAATTGATTAGTCACCTGATCTACAGAATGCAAAAGTCCTTAGCTTAGTAAAGAGAGGCAAAGGTTGAGCCATTGTCCTTCCTGGCCAAGCCACTGCAGTCAGCCAGCCACGCGGGGTGGGTGTGTGTGAGTGTGTGAGTGTGTGTGTGAGTGTGTGAGTGAGAGAGATCGAGAGATCCTGGTCACTGGGGCTCTCATTACTTTTCCACATTCTCCACTGATAAAGGTCAGTTTCAGCCCATCCTTTAATGACCCTTTGCCACCCAGACTGTACAGACACACATACACCTCAGGTTTCCAGTCCTCTCCCAAGACTCAGAACAGCTTTTTAACCATTTGCACTCTGTGCATAGCAACGCAAAACAGGGAAACTGAGGTATTCATAGGAATAATAATATTACCCATATCCCCATTTCATCACAGGGACTTAATACTGAATGGGAGGTGATATGTACGGTAGGGACAGCTTGAGAAGAGCCTTAAAATAAAGCAAAGCAACTTATGTTTTATACAATAGAGAAGATGGTTGCAAAGATGTAGGCGAAAAGCCTAATGGGGAGAAATTGTCTGGAGTCAAGTGTACTCCATTTTGCTTTATACTCCATTTTGCTAGTTTTCAATTAGTAAGAAGAAATGGTAGCCTTGAATTTGTAAGAAGAAATTATTCTGAGTTTATTCTTTGCTGATTGTGTTAATTGTTCTTAGAAGGCTGTAATTATTGCTGTATCCTCTTGAAAAAGATTCTGTTTGCTTCTTTTAAGCATAACATTTTTGGTGGAGAATTGCAGTGGGGGAACAAGGTGAGATGCCGTGCTTGTTGTAAGAATGAGTCTGCATAAAACAAACTGATCAATCATAGAATTTGGTGTGCGCCCTCGGTCATAGCAAGTCAAGTAGAATAGGAGGAGAACTTAGATTTTGTCACTCTAACCTGAGCACTGGAATAAACTCTGAGAGATATGGGAGTCTCAGGACATTTTTCTATGTGAGATGCAACTCTGAAGGACATAGGAGTTTGGGCAGCGTAATGGTTTTTTTGTGAATATTGTTGTGATCTCACAATTTTGAGAGAAACATTTAAGAAAGACCCAAAAGGTGTGGGGGCTAGTTGAAGAGCCCACCCTCCTTGCTAAATTGGAAGTGAAACAATGCCTGTGCCCATTGGAAAGGACGGTTCATCGAGGAAAGCAGGATCGGGCCCAGGCAGGCAGCAAATAGAGATTGGAAAACAGGTTGGGAGCCCTGAGAGGCACAATGTCCGGAGTAAGGGAAGCAGTAAGTACAGGCCTGGGGATTTCAGATCCCTGGAACAATACTTGGAATGGTGAAATCTGAGCTGCTGATGGTGTCACTTTGGGAGATAAGCAAGTGATTTAAGGATAAAAAAAGAAGTTAACTACTGAGGCTGGAGGAGTTTAAGCAGTTGAATATTCTAAAAATGTTAGATGGAAAGAAACAATCTGATTTAAATCATTTGACTATGAACAGTTTAATCAAATTTTAGTTTGGTCAGAAGACAGGTCTGGAGTAGAGAGGTAGATTGTTGAGTCATTGTCCTAGACAGTGGAATTTGTGTTTGAGTGAGATTACCCAGAAATACAGTGTACAGGAAGAAAAGAAGGGGACCAAGAACAGAGCCCTGCGTAACTCCCACAGAAAGTTAGAGAGACTAAAGAGAATCCACTGAAGGGCTGATGAAGCGATCAGAGAGATTGGAGGAGAATCAGGAGAGGACAGACTCACAGAAGCCAAGGGAGACAAGATTTCAAGAGCACAGTAGAGTATGTCTAGTCTTGCAAGGATTAGACTTTTAATCAGTAAACATTAACTGCACCACATACACCCAAACTGATGAAAAATCAATCATTGATTATTGAGATTTACAGATAAGCAAAGTAAGAAAAATGCTGCTTGAGAATATAGTAGAGCTCACTTTCAGGATATTTATTTGTATATCTTGACATGTGCTGTTGACAACTTGTTTTAATGGTTATAAATGGTTAATGTTTGAATCTCATCTACTGTCATTAAAATATAATGGACTGATTCCCACCTCATGATTTTCTGGAATGTGGAAAATTTAAATCAACAGAAATGGAAAATGCTTAAAATAAATTTAGTGTCTGTAGAAATTGTATTAAAAATGGAATTCTGCCAAGCCTAGGTGTATTGAAGGTGGCTGACAGGTCAGGGAGGATGAGGATGGAGCATGCTTGTGAGCATTAACTAGGAAGAGGTTATTAGAACTTTGGTGAGAGCTGTTGAGGTTGAGTGCAGGGGGCGGAAGGTGGATTGCAGAGGGGTTCAGATGCAGGGAAGGGGAAGAACTCCAGACAGTGATTGTAGATAATGCATTCAATGAACTTTGAGACAAGGGAGATGGTATTACCAGCTTTGCCTGTTACTTTAGGGTATGTTCATTTATTAGGGGTACTCTTCTGGGGGGGGGAGGAGAGTTCTGTACTTCTATCAATGTTCTGCTTGTCACTTGTGTTCTCATAAGGAGCTCTATTTCTCCCTGCTGCAAGTTCCCTCCCAATGGAGCTATCCTGCAGGACCTCGGTTCCCCAGAATCAGACTAACACACATGTCCCTGGACTTAGCAGTCTGGATCAAACAACACCTCCAAGTTGCCACCCTCATATGCCCCTGTTTTAGTACATCCCTATCCTCTTTTCACATTACAATTGTTTGGGTAGTAACCCACTTGATGAGCAAACCTCACAGTATTTTTGAGTGCTACAGGGATCTTTTAGCTTAGGTACGAGAAGTGTTGCTGCAGAGTGAATAAGGAAACCAAAAAACACCCACAAGGGGGAAGAGAGAGAGAAGCAACCAGCTTAAGCATTAAAGTTAGTTATTGCCAAGTGACCACAGGGGAGCCAAACAAAAGTTGTAGAGAAACAACAAGGGTTCAAGAGAGAACACTAGATTTGTTTGTGTAAACAAGGGAGATGATAAAATTGTTTTAATGTAGTAGAGCAAAGACTCACGGCACAGCAACTCCTGCTGGTTGTCCTGGGAATTAGCTTAACTCCAGCACTGGAGCACACTCTGCTGGCTAGTGTCACCTGTCTCAGGCCCCCATGTACCTCCCAGTGCCCTTTACCTCAGGGTTCTGCCTCAGTAGTACCCTACACTCTGGGTGTCCCCTCCCAGGGGAACCCCTAACCCTCTAAGCCCACCTTGCCTCAGTGGCTACTGCCAGTCATCATCTAGTCCCCATTCACTGGGGCTGACTGCAGTCTGTAATGTTCACTCATCACTGGCAAGGGGCTTGGACCAGCTGCCTCTACCTATTCCTGGGCTGTATCTCTGCAGCCCCAGTACTTCTATAGGCCTTCAACAAGGCCTGGAGCTCCCCAGCTCCTCTTACCTGAGGCTGATCAGTGTTGCCAGCCCAAAGGGCCCGAGGGGGGGCAACAGCTAGGTTTGTTGCCCGGTGTGCGTCGCACTAATTAACACACCAGGGTGGAGAAGCAAACCAAGTTTATTTGAGCCCAAATAAGGTGCAAGGGAGACATAGCAATCTCAAATCCTGCACACCCGCACACAGGCGGGGTCCCAGCATTTATACCCCCCTTGTTTTTCCCCCTTCCTCCCTCCCCCTTGCAACAGTTACACTTAACACTATAATGTAGATTGTTAGAACTGTTCTCATTCGCATGTTTATCTATGGCCTTCACAGCATAGACGCATACAGACTTTCCTCCCCCTTCTCCCCCATCTTACTGCCGCTTTTTGCTGTTTCGAGCTGTACTGCAGCTGCAAGCTAAGAAAGCTGACAGTTACACATTTTGCTTGCTGTTTGTTAGCATTTTAGGCTGGTTAAAGTTCACAGCATGGAAGAACTTTGGTTCACTCAGGCCTAGGGACACCAACAATTCCCCCCTTTGAGAATACTCAAACTTTTGGCTGAGTTTTTTTTTAATTTGAGGACAAAAAGCAATGAAGCTCTGCAGAAATATTTACAACTGCTTTTTTGAGCTTAGTCACCCCCAACCCAGGAATGAATGCGTGGACAAAAGAGTGGAATCTTGTTTACTTAACAACTAAGGGATCGGGGCACTGACTATAAATCAGTTAGGAATACCAAGTGGTTTAATTTCCCAGATGTCTTGGTGAATAATTTAGTCCCATATGCATCCTCCCCATGGACCCGGCAGGATTTGGTATGTGGGAGCCCACACCCACCCTAACCGGTCCATATGCTTGGAAGGAGCACTGTGAATGTCCACACTTCCATCCAGAAAGTGTCCAAGTATGTTTTTATGACCACAGATCAGATGGTTCCTGATGTGTCTGTAAGGGCAGTGGGCCAAGTCTGGTGTTCAAGATTACTCCGAATGGCCATTAGCTGGTTATTTAGGAAATTCTGAATTTCTAAACATACTAGATTCCACTGCAATGCCTTCCCAGCCTTAGTGATATTCAATACCATTTTTGTCAGTCACTTCTGGGTTATAGAACTAAGGTTGGCCATGACATGTAGCTTACCAACTCCAGCCTGTACTTAAGATAGCTGAGCTTCAGAAATAAGGCTAGTGGCCTTTTTTAGTTGGCCCAATTTTTTATCATGTTTTTGGCTTTTAAGAATATTTTAAATGGCTGCTGCACTATTGGCCCTAGCCCACAGGGATCTGGTTAATTCCCCCTTTTTCCAGAGGAAATAACCCAGGCTCTTTGTTGTGCTAATTTAATGGCAGCCCCTTGTGAGCAATTTGGGTATATAGAAGTGATCTGAAAACTGGATAAGGGCACTGTCATTAAAATCCAGTTAGGGAGAGCAATACATGCTGAAGGATTTATTCAAAACACAGGGCGCAGCCTGTAGAATAAACCCCAAAATTTAATTAATACCACATTTTCAAGCAGGGGTCCCATAATTTTTTTTCTGCCAGTGTATAATTTTTTGTTTTTTTATCAGGGTCAGTTCTTAATGTTTTTTTCAGTCAGGAATTTTTGGACTTTGGCAATTTTAGTGGAGTGACTGTTCCTTTTTCTTTTTCAAAACAGTTGTGGTTTAGCATCTTACAGGGGAGAGATTACCAGCACATTACCCTGTAATGGTTTTTGATTTTTCTAGAAAAGTTCAAAGGCACAGTAGGTCTGTCAGTGGACAAGGGAGAGGTTAACTAGTATGTCACCTTGTCCTTTTTTCCTGCTGTCCAGAAGGCACAGTAAAACTAGAAGGAAAAATAGGCTAATCATTAGTAGGATAATTTTTCTGAGGTGGAGGTGTTTTTTTGCAGTGAGAAGCATGGGTCCAGGCAGTCAGTCTTTGGCACTTCACAGCGGTGTCGGTAGTCAGCAGGACTTAATAAGGGCCTTTCCAGCATGGAGCCAAAGCAGTTTTTCATTGGTGGACCTTTACATTAATCCAGTCTTTTGGTTCCAAGGAGTGGCAGGGCTGCTAGGGTCTTTGGATAGCGCTTCTTTACCTGTGAGAAAAGAAACCTAACACATTTTATTAGTGCATGGCACTCTTTGCAGATTTTACAGCTGCTTGGGCACATTCAAGCCCCCCTTTTCTTGGCTATTAGCCAAGCCTTAGCTGTGAGTAGTGTCCTTGAACGAAGTTAGTGTTTCATTTTTGGACTGAGCTTGCTAGCTAAAGTTTTTTTTAGTTAACTTGTTTTTTTGGCTTTTTTTTTTTAACCTACAAAGGAAACTTTTACTTTTTACTTATACACCTTTTGTTAACAATGAACACATACACATTGCCGTTATACAGTACATTAGTTTTATTATTTAATGTATGCCACATATACCCTTCTATTAAAATAACCTTATTACAGAGCTTTGGAACAACAAACCAGGACAAGCACACCTACTTTGATGAGTTTATTCAATACAGCCTTTAGTTCAATAGCTTTCCACCATTCCCAGCCCTCTGGCTAGAAATTTGAGGTAGCCAGAAGGATCCCATGTACAATATGGGGAGTGGGTTAACTTTTCATGTCCTTGCTTCCAAAGACTGTTGGTATGCAAATTTTAATAACAATTTTTAATTAAAAGATCTAGCCAATGAAGTTTTTTTACTTAAGAAAATGTATTAGACTTTAATATATTACATTTTTAGATGTATCCAAACACTTTGTATTCTAAGTTGAACAAAACAAGTATTTGCATTTTAATTCAACCCTTTCGCCTGATTCCAAACCAAACCATTCCATGAAAATATTAAACACAACAATTCTGGCCACAAGACAAACACCACAAGACAGAACATAGAACACAAAACATAATTTTTACTGTGCCGGTAAATGCATGGCACGTTGAATGCTGTTCAGCTGGCATCAGTTTTCTTTGATTATCTGAAAGACAAAAACAGAGGTCTACCCCTTCTGGGAAGTCAATTATTGCTTAAAATATACAAATACCCTTGTTGATTTTAGGCAAAACAGGGGAATTACCTCATTTTTTGTGTGTGTTTCATAGGCAGCCCAGGTTTCAGTGGCTTCTACCTTATTAGTTAGATAATTTGCATTAATACAGATGCTTTCTGGCTCGCTTTTTACTTTTAACTCCTGCTTTTAAACACTGAAAGAAAACATCACCACTTATAGTGCCCTTAGAGCCTAATAAAATTTTAATTACATAGCACTGTATACATTTTTTAGCTAATTTAACAAAATTGTTTATAGCCAAATGATTGCAATAAGAATTTTTTTGCCTGAATTTATTTGCAAACATTTTAAAAACACCAAGAACTTTTTTTAGCATTTTTATAAAGTTCAACTGCTGTTTCCTCCAGCAACTAGAGCTAACTTTTTACTTTTCCTTAAATTACTTGCTTATTTTTTTTAATTACTATTTCAAATATCCTCCTGAGTATTTGAAATCCCCATGCTTATACTTATTTTTTTTACTGCACCCTTAAAAGTTTCCAACCTGTTTTTTTCAATTTTTTTGTCTGTTGCCTGCCCACCTGGGCCCGATCCTGCTTTTTTCGCTGAACCGTCCCTTTCATGGGCACCAACTTGCTCCACTACCAGTTTAGCTAGGAGGGTGGGCTTCTCAACTAGCCCCCACCCTTCTGGTCTTTTTCCTAAAACATTTTTATTCACAAGACTACCCGAGTCCTCCCTTGTGAGGCTTGCCACCTGGGCAAAAATACATGGCCAGTGGGTAAAGGCCATTTACTTAACATATAATTCAAACCCCTTTAGGGGGTTTACCCAGAGACCCACCCATTTGTCTGCTGATACTTAAACAGAAAAGAAAATTACACAGAGAGCAGAGAGAATTACGGTCTAAGCCAGATTTTTCTACTTCTGTTACACTGTTCATTATAGGGGACGGGACAGAAGGATCTCAATACAACCTTAGAGCTTCATTGCACAAATGGCTTCCACCCTGAGGAATTACGAATGAGAAGTTCAGTTCCGCCCACACACCTAACGCCCAAATGAACAGAGCAGAAAAACAACAGTAACCGGTTAAACAGAACAGAACCAGATAGTGTTTTCTTATTTTATTAGGGCTCACCTTTAATCATGCAATCCTTATTATATAACACCAACAATACCAAACAAGGCAAACATAGAATAACAAGGGTAAAAGAGATAGATGGTGTAAATTCTGCAGGGGTCCCCCATTCTTAATTGCTCACCAAACTGTGACAAATTTCTGTTACCAATTTATCCCTCATGTCAGATGATCAGGCTGACACTGCAGGACAGGACGTTGGGGGAGAATAAAGAAAACACACCATGTAACCAAATTTTAAAGCTTCATTAAAAATAATAAAACAACAATGGAGAGTGTTGGGAACACGCCCACATCACTCAGGAAAAATATGAATGCCCCAAGCCACTTTAATACTTACACATGTCCAGACTGGCCATGTCTGTGTATAACGTTCAGAGAAGGGGAATAGGTGGACGGGAGATTATCCTGTATACAGCTTGTTCAGAATTTCCAACATGCTTCCGCTCTTGGGAGGGCTGTTCTTTTACACCCTGGAATCTCCTGCAGTGTCTTTTTCAGAGATTCCAGTTCAGGTCAGCTGCCTGTGGCTTCTCCAGTGTCACCAAGCCACACAGGCTCCGGGGTCGCAAAGGCTCACTGTTGGATCTCACTGAACAGTTAAGCTTTGCAAATGTAATCTCAGTTCTGTAACTTGTATTGCCTCTGGTTTGCCTCTGTCTATATTTTTTTTTCCACAGCCAGCTGGGGCCGAAAGCAGTTTTTCTTTGTACTTAGCATGGTCTGCGTTGATTCTTGACCTTGAACACAGAGCAGCTTTCTCTTTATTTCTGGGCCAAGCTGAATTTCAAATTAACCCGTTCCTAGACAAATTGCTCACACTGTCAGAGGCTTTTCTTTGGTGACTAAAAGCTCCTCTGAGATGTATGATTTTATTTAGATTGAAGGTACCTTCTAATGGGCATTGTTTAGATGGATTTTCACGTGTGTAAAGATTTCAATTCTATAAATACCTGCAGGTTTTAGGACCATAATGTACGTACATGTACTATGCTGGGGTACCCTTAGGGGGTGAGGTGGAATGTTTAGACTGTCCCTCCCCCATTTTCCACTTACACATACAGAGAGGGTGCTCTGTCCGCGCTAGCGGCTCATAAACTAAGGATCTCTTCCTACAGGGCACTCACACAGGAGAGACTAATGAGGATGACCATGACTCTCTTACACCTCCCTTCAGCAAAGAGCGTCGGCTAGTCTCTGGGAGACAGCGCCGCTTACTCTGATTGCGTCCAGTGAGATGATCAGACTGTCAGTAGCCCACACGGAAAGGAAAGGGGAGGGAAGATGGGTTCACACACTCCTAGACCCAGGTAGCTTCCTCGCTGGATGATGCCAGGCCGAGTCAGCCCACCGTGGGTCGGATCTCCTAAAGATCCACTAGTTACCGGGCTTGCGTTAGAGTAGTCCTGGTCATGAGCTTTCGCTTCACAGGGTACTCTGGGCGTCTTCCGGTAACAGTCACTCACGCGGGTATACACACACACACACACACCAAGGCCATTATTTCCTATTACCACAATGCATTTTATCTTGCTGCACAGTCAATAAGTTCAGATGGCGTGAGCCCAACAGAGACAGATGTCCCCACGGACAGTTCTCCTCCCGGTGCAGCTCTGGGGCATATGATGGGGGATTTTTACAAGAGCTCTTCATAGAAACAGCTTTAGAAGCTACCCATTCACTGACAAAACAGGAGTAATTGAAGGATTGTGTTGTAATTAAGTGATCCTTTCCTGGCTCTCTAGCTCATACTGAGGCCAGTCAACTGTACAGAACCTCTTTAGTTTACTCTTAGTCATTGGATCCAAACCAAACACCTTCCAGTTTGCTAGAATGCATTCTAGGGGCGTACACCTTGCCCTACTAACCTTACCCTGTCCCTGCCCCATACCACGGGCTTGCCCTTGACCCACTATAGGACGCTCTCTCGTCTAGTGGGAATTACAACAGCTGGGCGTCCCCAGCCTCAGGCAAAAGTCCACACCACTGGACTGTTCCTACCTTGTCCACAGGACCGGTTCCTCACCGTCGCCCGCAGCTGCTTCTCCACTATCTGAGCGCGTTGCACCGTTGTGTCCTCCAAGGTCAGCCTGACGCGTCTCTGCCGAGGCCCCCGGTAAAGGCACCGGTGCGCGCTGGGCGTCGGCTGTGACCATCGTCCGCCGCCATTGGAGGAGTCCAGGCAAGGCACAATTTTGCCTCGAGCCCCACGTTGGGCACCAAAACTGTTGCCGGCTCAAAGGGCCCGAGGAGGGGCAACAGCTGGGTTTGTTGCCCGGTGTGCGTCGCACTAATTAACACACCAGGGTGGAGAAGCAAACCAAGTTTATTTGAGCCCAAATAAGGTGTAAGGGAGACATAGCAATCTCAAATCCTGCACACCCGCATGCAGGTGGGGTCCCAGCAGTTATACCCCCCTTGTTTTTCCCCCTTCCTCCCTCCCCCTTGCAACAGTTACACTTAACACTAAGTGGCTACTGCCAGTCATCATCTAGTCCCCATTCACTGGGGCTGACTGCAGTCTGTAATGTTCACTCATCACTGGCAAGGGGCTTGGACCAGCTGCCTGTACCTATTCCTGGGCTGTATCTCTGCAGCCCCAGTACGTCTATAGGCCTTCAACAAGGCCTGGAGCTCCCCAGCTCCTCTTACCTGAGGCTGATCAGTGCTGGGGAAAGGCAAGTCGCCCCAGGGCTAGAGTGAGACTCCTCTGGCTCCACAGCCCTTTTATCTGGACCAGCTATAGCTTGATTAAGCCAGCCACACCTGGGGCCATCTACCTCACCAGCCTCCCTCAGCTGCTCTTAATCCCTTTTATCCTGGAGTGGGGCAGCTGCCCCACTACATTCAGGTTAGACATGGGAGCTGATAATTCCTGGCTTTGGGTGGTGGTCCTTGGAGGGAGCTCACAATGCAATTAGGGGATTCACTATTTTGGATACCAATGAAGGATTTATCACTAGAATTGGTCTGATAACTACTGAGCTGGTAAAAGCAACAAAGAATCCTGTGGCACCTTATAGACTAACAGACGTTTTGCAGCATGAGCTTTCGTGGGTGAATACCCACTTCTTCGGATCCGAAGAAGTGGGTATTCACCCACGAAAGCTCATGCTGCAAAACGTCTGTTAGTCTATAAGGTGCCACAGGATTCTTTGTTGCTTTTACAGATCCAGACTAACACGGCTACCCCTCTGATACTGAGCTGGTGTGTGCAGGCCAGGGCTGGTTTTACCATGAGGCAAACTGAGGCAGCCGCCTCAGATGCCAGATGCGGGGGACGCACCACTAGGACCCAGAGTGTAGAAAGTCGTGTCTGCTGCTGGTGCATATGTATTCTCTCTGCTCTAGATGCACAGAGATGGTGGAGTGCTGTGCTGGAGGAAGGAGGGCACAAGAGACATAACAGGCAGGCAGGAAAAAAAGGTGAGAGGGGATAACAGAAAGCAGCAGGAGGAACAGGGAGAGAGAGGAGGAGGAGCCTCTTATGTACCTCTCTAGCACCCCCAGGAGCCTGGACTGATTAACACCAGCTTGTCAGGGAGCTTCCTGTTTCCTGCTGCTTCCTTGAACCCGCTTGAGAAGAACAGGCAGTCAGCTGAAGTAGTAGGAGCCAGTTAGGCCCTTAAGATACTGATATCTTCCCTCACTCAGGCCCTGCTACCAGCCCGCTTATTTGTTCCCTTCAACTGAGTGTTGAAAGCCATTATAGCTGGCACAGAACAACAGTCATGAGTGAAAGAAGAAAATGCCCCTCTGGGGCAGCATTCAGAAAAAGGAAAGAAAGCAAAGGAAGCTTTTCTATCTAAGCAGGAAGGAGCTCTCCTGAGATACATGGACACAAATGTTCATGGTGAGCCTTCTGGCCCCAGTGATGATGTGAGTGGTGAGGAGATGCCTGATCTTCCAGTTAGTCAGAGTGCAGGTGACCTGGCATCCATATCTCCATCTCAAATGGATGTAACCATGCACATTCCTGAAGAAAAGTGTAGATTAGAGAAGTGTGGTGGAGGCGCAAGAAACAGCTGCTGTTGAGTTCCTTAAGTCTAGATGGTCCAAGACTGTGGACTCACTTGAGCAGTAGCCTGAGGGACTTCCTTGTACTGCATGGGCCACAGCAAGTGAAAAACTTCATGTTCCTCGAAGACAAAATAGAAGTTTAGATCCAACATGTTACTGACATGAAATCCCAAATGGAGACAAAGTGGAGAGGCCATGGCTTATGCACACAAAAACCCAGAATGCTGCATACTATTTTTGTGTGTGTGTGTGTGTGTGTGTGTTTTTTTTTAAAACTTTTCCAGTCTAATGTTCAAGCCACATTGGGTTCTACAGGAACAAAAGACTGGAAAATCTGGCTAAAAATCTGGCATGCCATGAAGGCAGCAAATCACCAGAGCATTCCATAGGTGGAAAGAGCTTGAGATGAGACTAAGGCCTGGTCTACACTAAGGTGGGGGGTCGAACTACGGTACGCAAGTTCAGCTACGTGAATAGCGTAGCTGAACTCGAAGTACCGTAGTTCGAACTACTCTCCCGTCCAGACGCCGTGGGATTGAAGTCCGCGGCTCCAAGGTCGACTCCGCCACTGCCGTTCGTGGTGGTGGAGTTCCGGAGTCGACCGGAGCGCGCGGGGAGTTCGAACTATCGCATCTTGATTAGACGCGATAGTTCGAAATCTGAGAAGTCGAACTCTCTGTGTCGACCCACGCAGTAAGTATAGACCTACCCTAAGATTAAAGGCCATCATATATGATCAGCATCAAGAGAAGATTGCATCGGAGTCTCTTTTTACTTGCAAGATGTTCTGAAAAGGTTCATTGCCATTGTGAGAATGCTTGCTACCCAAAACCTAGCACTGCATGGCACTTCAGATCAGCTGTGTGCCAAACAATGGAAACTAACTTAAAATCATGGAGCTGATGGCTGAGTTTGATGCTGTACTCCAGGAGCATCTAAGAAGAGTCACCACCCAAGAAATGTACACACACCACTACCTTGAAGAAACGATTCAAAATGAGATCATACAGTTACTGGCAACAAAAGTCAAACAGAAGATTGAGGCAGATCTGAAGTCAGGAAGATATTACTGTGTTGTTCTGGACCGCATATCTGATATCAGCCATATGGAACACATGACTTTAATGGTGCATTTTGTAACAACAACAGAACCTAGTGAAAATGTCCTTGCAATGATGACTGTCAGAGCATTTTCTAGAATGTATTGACATTGATGATACTACAGGAGTTGGTATAACAAATGTGCTTCTTAAAAAGCTGGCAGATACGGGAATTGCGATACCTGACATGAGAAGTCAGGTTCATGACTACGATACTGGTGCTAACATGAGAGGAAAGAACAGAAGAGTGCAGCCACGGATCTGAGAGTTAAACCCTCAAGCTTTTTTTGTCCTATGCAGTTCTCATTCATTGAACTTGGTGGTCAGTGATGCAGCATCAGCTTGTAGTGAGGCTGCTGAATTTTTTTAATGTAATTCAAAGCATCTATGTATTTTTCTCTGCACCAACTCATCAATGACAAATTTTGAAGCAACATCTGGGAACATCCTCTCTGACACTGAAACCACTCAGTGCCACATGATGGGAAAGTCGAGTGGAGGCGATAAAGCCTATCAAACACCAAATTGGGAAGATAGGTGATGTCATAGTTGCCATTATGGAGGATAATGCTATGACAGGAACTGTTCCTGGGAGAACAGTGGCAGAGGGAAATGGAATCACCAGAAACATACATAACTTCAAATTTCTGTGTGGGTTAGTGTTGTGGCATGACATGCTGTTTGAAATGGTGTAAGCATGACCTTGATATATCTGGAGCAATGGAACAACTGGACAAAGCAAAGTCATACCTACAGTCTTACCGGTCAGATGAGGTATTTCAAAACGTTCTGAAGAGTGCACAGAAGTTGGCACAGGAACTTCACACTGAAGCTATTTTCCCACCCATTCAATAATATAAGAGTCACTGAAGAAGACGACATTTTTTGATGATAAGGCATGGGATAATCCTATAAAAAAAACCCAAACAACAATTCAAAGTTGAATTCTTTAACCAGCTGCTCGATTTGTGAAATAGTCAGTTGAAAAATATTTCATGCAGCTCAAGGAACACAGCAGTATATTCAGGCTGTTGTATGATATTCCAAAACTCCCCAGTATACCTGAAGAAGACCTACATCAGAAATGCAGGGCACTAGAGACAGTATTGACACATGATGACATGTGTGATATTGATGTGAGTGGTTTAGGAGATGAACTGAAAGCCCTTTCAAGATACATTTCAGCAGGATCAACTCCAAAGACTGTTCTGGAATATGTGCACAAATAAGATGACCACCTCTTTCCAAATGCTTTTGTTGCTCTGCGCATACTTCTAACACTTCCTGTAACAGTTGCCAGTGGAGAACGCAGCTTCTCCAAGCTAAAGTTAATAAAAACACATCTACGCTCCACAATGACACAGGAGAGGCTGGTCGGCCTCGCAACCTTCTCAATAGAACATGAGCTGGCCCAGACTGTGGACCTTCAGGAAGCAGTTCAAATCTTTGCAACCAAAAAGGCACAGAAAGCACCACTTTGATTATTCAAACAGATAAAAATGCCAGTGTTTACTATGCAGACAAGAAAAGTTACATTTGCTGTTCAGGCATTTTGAAAGTTGTGTTACTTAAAATGTTTGAACAAGGCATTTTAAGTTCTCCTTTATTGGGGTAGGTAGCAGAGCAGTACCATGAGAGGAGTAGAACAGGAAGAAGGCAGAACTGAGATCTTTCAAAGTTTTGGTCCAAGCGAGAGGGCATGGGGGCATCATTTGAGCTCTCTGCTTCAGGTGTCAAAATATTGTGGGCTGACCCTGGTTCCAAGAGACTGGAGCTCACCTGTTTTTAGTGGTGGCAGATAACACAACAAGAAGCAATGGTCTCAAGTTGCAGTGGGGGAAGGTCTAAGTTGGATATTAGTAACCACTATTTCACTAGGAGGGTAGCAGAGGTGGCTACAATTTTTTTGTTAGTCTTCAAAGAGACTTCAAAATTTCCTTAAGAATTATTCTTGTGTAAAGCAAAATGATTATCTCAGAATATTATGGCTTGAAAGGACCTGGCAATCACCTTGTCCAGCCCCCTGCTCCAATCCCCAACTCCCCCACGGCCTCTTCAAGGATGGAGCTCACAGCCTGGGGTTTAGCATACCAAGGCACCAGCCATTGAGCTATCACAATTACATGTTACTAACTTCCTTTACCACAGCCATGTTAGGTGTGTCCAAAAGCACAACTCACTTGATACTGATTTCTGGGATAATACACAACAACAAATTAGCTAAACTAAAAACATGTTCATTAACAACTGAAAAAATTAATTGAAATTTTGTAGCTGGCAAAGTTGGCCGATGCAGATATGCAAACCACAGAACAACCTAAATGCTTTAATTTTACCTAAGGGTTTTACCTTTGCTTCTTTTCCTACTTTCTCACCCTGCCACCCCCATATCTTACAGATTAGAAGGGTGATGAGCAGGGTTTTCTTAACTTACTAAAGGAAACTAGGGTAATCTTTTTCATTTCTATCAGGCAATGTTGAATTTTATAAGTTGCTATTACACTTAAACGGCACTATATTAGATGCCCCTAAACAGGGTTGAAATTCTCATAGAATATTTCCTGAAGCCCCCCCGCAGGATGTCCAGGAGCTCAGGGCTTCTCCCCCATGGGTTAGAAAATATTTACAGGAGCACAGCTCTGGCTGAATTTAAGACCTGCCTCTAAAAGACAAATAGTGTTAATTGGCTTTGTTCAATATACATTATTTAAAACAAAAGTTTTATCACTGGGTCATGTGCAACAAATCTTAATCCTTTGTTAAATTGAGGTTAGACGCAATTTGCTTTGCCTGCTTCCCTTCTTTGCAAACGTCGCATAGGGAAGTCACTCCCCCTGTTTTATACAGCACCATGTTGCCTACTGGCCAAGGATTCCTAGTGATTTTTACTGTTTCCTGTTAGCCCTGAGTCCTGACTAAAAATTAAACAAACAGTACAGTTTAAAGTCACAGAAACACTTAATGTCTTAATACCTGTCACTTTAAATTATTTATCATTTCATCATTGAGGCAAAAAGATCTTTAGTTAAATTCATTTAAAAGATAATTTATTTCACACATGTATTTTACTTAAATCCTTCTACCTGCATGACAGGTAGGTAAAAATGACCCGTGAGGGATTGTTGCACTAGCAGGTTCTAGGAAATGTCCCATGGGTTACAAAGGCATAGTTACAAGGCTTCAAAAACCTGGGAGCAACTAAGTGTCCATTATCTTCTGATAAAAGATCTTGTTCTGTCTTTTAAGATTGACTCTTAGGTGAATTCATGTCTCCAAGCTACTGTATGTACA
Source organism: Mauremys mutica (assembly GCF_020497125.1). NCBI lineage: Eukaryota > Metazoa > Chordata > Testudines > Geoemydidae > Mauremys > Mauremys mutica. The sequence continues at coordinate 14,310,985 of NC_059088.1, forward strand.
GATACAAATAATACACCTTAGTTTCTTCTTATCTAAACTCCTTCCCACCTGAACAACCACAACACATCTGAGCTGGTATAGCAGAGATGTCCCCAGCTTCCTGCCCCCTTGACAGGTCTGTGCATAATCTCTTCTTATCTCTTATGATCCCTAAAGGTATCAAGTGATGAGAGGGTTGGGGTAATTCTCTCTTTTGTTATTATAGCCCAAAGCTTTGCATCAAGGTGGCTGTGGGATTAGGGTAAATCCATGTGATCGTACTTGGCCTCTGCTAAGGGACATGGTCCAAAGGAACTGTGGGAGCTTTCAACTTTTATAGATATCACTACAACTATATTCTGTATGTATATTGTACCTTACAAGGAAATCAGTTTCTTCTGCCACCTATAGGTATGGACACATGACCCAGTGCAGCTGTTTATTCTTATTCAGGTACATTATTCTTCATGTTTCTGTTCCTTTGCAAATTAGATACAATTAACTTAGGTTTAAACAGAGACTGGGAATGGTTGGGCCATTACACTAATTGAATCTATTTCCCTATGTTAAGTTCTCCTCACACCTATGGGTCATCTCAATTATCACTTCAAAAGTTTTTTTTTCTCCTGATGATAGCTCATCTCAATTGATTAGACTCTTCCTGTTGGTATGCATACTTCCACCTTTTTCATGTTCTCTATATGTATAAATATCTCCTGTCTCTGTGTTCCATTCTATGCATCCAAAGAAGTGAGCTATAGCTCATGAAAGCTTATGCTGAAATAAATTTGTTAGTCTCTAAGATGCCACATGTACTCCTGTTCTTTTTAGTTAACAGAGACTTTCACAGCATTTAGTGTTCAGCCTTTCTAAGCTAGCTATGCACAAGAGTCAGAAAGAAAAAAACCAATTCAGCTTGTAAATTCCTTTTGCTGTAACTGGACTCCTCAGAGTAAGAAAGAAACAAGAAAAAACAGTTCTGTGACTTGTCTTCTGCAGCCTGTTGATTACCCTCCAGCTAAGCCCAGCTGGAAATCATTCTAAGGAAGCCTTGTTAAAAAACTTAACCTGTTTGCCTCAGGCTAATAGATAAGATCTGTATCTCTCCTTCAGCTCCGAGAAGAGAAAAACAAAATCTGGCTTTTGGTTCCTTCTCCACCCTGAACTTTAGGGTACAGATGTGAGGACCTGCATGAGAACCTCTAAGTTTAACTACCAGCTTAGATCTGGTTTTGCTGCCACCACCCAAATAATTTAGGAGTTATTTGGGAAACTCTGTCTACTTTCTCCCCCCCCCCCCCCATACTATAACCCTTCCCTGGGTAGCCTTGAGAGACTCCTCGACCAGTTCCCTGGTGAACACCAATTCAAACCCTTGGATCTTAAAACAAGGAAAAATCAATCAGGTTCTTAAAAAGAAGGCTTTTAATTAAAGAAAAAGTAAAAATCATCTCTGTAAAATCAGGATGGAAAATAACTTTACAGGGTAATCAGATTGAAAGTGTCCAGAGGAACCCCTCTAGCCTTAGGTTCAAAGTTACATCAAACAGAGTAAAATCCTCTCAGCAAAAAGGATCATTTACAAGTTGAGAAAACAAAGATAAAGCTAACACGCCTTGCCTGGCTGTTACTCACAAGTTTGAAATTTGAGAGACTGGTTCAGAAAGATTTGGAGAGCGTGGATTGGTGTCTGGTCCCCTTTAGTCCCAAGAGCGAACAACCCCCAAAAACAAAGAGCACAAGCCTTCCTCCCCCCCCCACCCCATCAAGATTTGAAAGTATCGTGTCCCCTTATTGGTCCTTTGGGTCAAGTGTCAGCCAGGTGACCTGAGCTTCTTAACCCTTTACAGGTAAAAAGGATTTTGGTGTCTCTGGTCAGGAGGGATTTTATAGTATTGTACACAGGAGGGCTGTTACTCTTCCCTTCATAGTTATGACACCATATTATGAGAGATTCTTGCCTAGGTGATTAACAACATCCTCATTTAGCCATTTCAGTTTCTATAGCTGTGGAGGGCCCTTGGCTGGTCTGTGGGTGCTTAGACAAAGTGTCACATGATGTGAACCATTCTCTTATTGTCATAAGTGGATCCTATTTGGGGATAAACAGATGCAGAGAGCTTTTCTAATTTTTTTGAGGGCCAGAAGGAATAATTAATTATTAATCATTCAAGGCATATCTTTCCCATAGATCCCATAGATCCCATAGATCTACAATATTTGGGACTGTAGCATTGATTCCATTTGGATGCGAAATCAATTGGCCAAGTCAGGTATGTTCTTGGTGCAATCTTGTTGATTTACAAAGAATGGACACACAGAGTCCTCTTGCCCTGAACACACTGGAAACAAACAGCAGCAGGTAGTTTTCTTGCTCAGAAATCCACACGTCTGCCCCTCCGGTGCTTGGTTCTGTGCCCAAGTAGCTCTGTCTCTCTGAGTCCTCACGGGGTCAAACTCATTACTGCTTCTCCTGACTTGTTCTCTCCAACACACACAGGTTCTGATCTATATCCTAGCCCCTGCATTTGCAACAGGATGACCCAGTTAACCTCCCAGGTTAGCTCTGACCTGGCCATGTGGCCTAGTGGCTTGGGAGGTGATCCCTATTGGCTGCCACTATTTTTACTATTTAAAGGGGTTTGTTTGCTCCTTCCATTGATCCTCAGGGAGGGATTTAGGCACTTACTGACTTTAACAAGGTTTGTGATTGTCTGTGTCTCCAAAAGCCCTTAAGGCACGCAACTGCACCTTAGAGCTTAACAACATTTATCAATGCTGACACTTATTAGTACTCAGAAAACTTCACTTTGAAACAGTTAAGGCTGCCACATCCATACAACCCTACAAAAACAAGGACAGGAAAAATTAAGCCACCTAACGGTATATCCCCTCTAGCCAGATTTCATTGACAGCTCAAGCACCATACTTCACAAAATACACATCACAACTTTAATTATGCACCCCCAGCACTGTGTTTATCAAAGTGCCCCCTCCAACAAACCCAAACTACACCAAATGCCCAGAGCTAACAGTGCTGGGCAGGGATACTTTGGTAAGAGTGGGCATGTGGGGGCCGGAGGGGCAGCCTACTATGCTGTGAAGCTCACTTATAGAATCACAGGAATGTACTGAAAGTACCAACTCCAGCACACACAGGAAGGGGTGAACTTCTTACTAACTCCCCCAGACCAGAGCCACAACATAACATGTAAGACAGCAGAATAGAACAGTAAAGACACATGGGGCAAGTTCTGGTGTTGAGGTGACGTCCAGTGGTTCTGTCTTGTCACTTGATTCAGTTACCTTTGATAAGGCCACATGTGGATATGCTAAACCAGAGCTTGAGGGAACACACGCCAGCACTCACCCCAGCCTGGTCCTCTTTGCGGACCAGGTTTTTCTCTGTCATTGCTCCAGTCTTGCAATGGTGAGTTGATCATACCTTGTGTTGGGTCAGGACCTGGGTAGAGTTTGAGGCTGTAGGACAAAACCATTCTCAGCCAGGCCAGGAGAGAATCACAGAGAACCTCTAATACCCAGATAAGCACCCTGTATGGGCCCTGTTGTAACTTGGCACTCAAACCCTCTTTCTTCTGTGATCCCTGACTCACACCAGCTCACCCTCCTGGTGAATCTGGGCAGACACCATTACATCAAAATGTGCCTTCTGTCTCTTGGTGGCCCTGCTCTGCTGATGCTTTACTTCTAGGCTGACAGTGCTGATGATTTGAAGTGCAAGGAGTTGAACCAAGCAGGCCAGAAGACTCGGAGTGGACGTTTTAATGAAAATGCAAATAGCTTGGCTGTCAGGGAGGAGGACTTTTCTGCCTTGCTAGCAACACAAAGGAAAGGCTGTCAATCTCAGGATACCTTTCTGTGTACAGACACCTGGAGCTGAGTAGGTCAAAGGAATGGCCCCAGCCCCAATCATCTCCACACGGGAGATGTGAGTCACACTGGCTCAGGCAAAACTTCCCTGAAGCCTTATGATGTGACCCAGGGAGAAAGCTCACTGCCTGCCCTCCCTGGGAACGTAGAGCCAGAGCTCAGGCATATGGTGGCTGAGAGTTCAGATGAGCGTGGGGAGACACTGGTAGGACATGACAACTGTCAGACAGGTTTGCTCAGTTCAGGGGTGAGACAAGCAGAAGAGAAGGGTAAAAGAGCTGGAAGGCTGCTGTTGGTAATAAAGACACATGATCAGAGGGTGGGCATAGACGTGGTGGGTTCTCATAACTAAGAGACCCCAAACCAGAACCCTCCAGAAGCAGTGAAGGCAAGAAAGGACTCTGTTCGGGGAATGAGATCCCAGGTGTGGAAATGGGCTCTTTGCATATGCATAGCTCTGAGATGGGGGCGCTCCAGAGGGGACCTACCAATGTCGGGGAGCACACTGCATCCCTGCCTCTCCAGACCCTGGGACACCAGAGCCCCAGAGATGTGGCTGGGTTAAGACCAATTTTGCAGGGGGATAAACTGGCCCTGATTCCCCCCAAATGCTCACTTCCTAACCAAACCTAGGGGTAAGGACACCCCAGGCTGCAGCCAAGATGGTGGACACATGGAGGAATGTGGGGTCACTTCCCTCCTCACTCCCTGGAAATTGAGAGGGAGGAGGCAGTGACAGGACCTCAGCCCAGTTTCAAACCCAAAGGTTTCGGGGAGGCAAAATGGTGCAGAGCCACATGAAAACTCCTCATGTGCACCCTGCTAGTGCCATCTAAACCGGTAGTTCTCAAATGGAGGTCCATGGACTCTAGGGGAACCTTAGAGACTGCACAGGGGTCTGCAAAATATTACAAAAAAAATTAAAAATAATCTCACCGCACATCTGCAGGGTCAATCATCACACCAAGGACAGACAGACTGCAGTAAGAAGCAGGCACATCAGTCTCAGTGAGATCTGTAAGTACTTATATAGTAGAATCTCAGAGTTACAAACATGTTGGGAATTGAGGTTGTTCATACCTCTGAGATCTTCATAACTGAACAAATTGTTCTGGTTGTTCTTTCAAAAGTTTACAACTGAACATTACACAGCTTTGAAACTTATAACTTATAACTTATAACACAGCTTTGAAACTTTACTATGCAGAAGAAAAATGCTGCTTTCAATCATCCTAATTTAAATGAAGCAAGTACAGAAACAGTTTCCTTACCTTGTCTAATCTTTTTTTTTAATTTCCCTTTATTTTTAGTAGTTTATATTTAACACAGTCCTGTACTGTATTGCCTTTTTGGGGGGTGGAGGGAGAGGGGGCTCTGATGCTGCCTGATTGTGTACTTCTAGTTCTAACTGAGGTGTGTGGTTGACTGGTCAGTTTGTAATTCTGTTGTTCATAACTCTGAGGTCTTACTGTACTCTTTTTCTTAAAGCATTATGTGTTTATGTGACATGCACATATACTTTTGCCTATCGGTTTCTCAGTTGGGGGTCTGTGATTAACATTGCATTTCAAAATAGGTCCATCAACAAAAAAAGCTTGAAAACCTCTGATCTAACAGACCAGACTTAAAGGAGGATGTGAAATTTCTCTGAACTGTTACTTCTGGGGGAATTCTGTGCCAAAAAATTAAAAATTCTGTGCACAGTATTTTAAAATTCTGCAAAATTCTGCACATTTTATTTGTCAAAATAACGCAATATAATTATGTCAGTTTCAATTATGTTGGTAATTTATTTCAAGATACATGTCAGCAAGTATGTCTGTAATAATACAGACAACAAGAAATATTCAGGAAATGTTTTTTGACAAATAGATTCCTTACTAGGAACAGTATTCCTTACTATTAAAACAGAATATTCAGTAATAATTCATTTAAACTACAACACAGATCCATATTTCCTGCACCCCTTAGAATCAGTGCAAAGGCTTGGGGGAGTCAAGGGTAACAGAGGAGCTGAGGGAGAGGGCAGGAGCCTGAGAGTGAACCTGGAGGATTGTTGGGTGTTGGTGGGAGAAGTATGGAACAGTTTTGGTTTTTTTGGGGGGGGATTGTTAGGGAATTGGGGAACCCCATGCAGACCCTGGATGACCCCTAGCCTCTCCCATTCAGTCAGGCACATCTGCCCCATGCCCATGTGTTCCTGTCCCCATGTGACCATGCACCCCAACTCCCATTCAGCTCCTTGCTCGACGTTGTTACTGCACTAGCTCCTGTGCCCCCACCCCAGTCTTTCTCCCCCACTAGCCCTTCTGCACCCCAGTCTGTGTAATGCCCCAGGAGTTCTGTGTTTCCTACTCTGATGTTCCCCTCCCATATACCATGCCCCCTCACCTGGACCCACTGTGAGGCACTGTGAGGAAGGCAGCATCTGTGGCTGGCTGCTCCGGCTGGTGAGCCAGGAAATGAGGCAGGATTCTAGTCCAGGGACAAGGGCCTCTTATAATGCAGCTCCCTAATTCCCTGGTGTGTTTTATGAGCCAGAGTTTCCCCATATGTATGGAGAAGCAGCAATAATCACTCCCCCTCCCCGCCCCCACAGCTCCTGGCCCACTTTACTGAGCCTTTGGTTTCTACCCCACAAGAAGTCGAGATGTCTCCTAAATGCACCAACACTAGGACACCAGGCAGGGAAGGTGAGAGGGGGCAGGAATCCAGACATCCTTTCACAATGGTCTCTCACATGTCACTGGCCAGGCTGGGATAATGGAACGTCACAGGACTGTTGAAAGCAAGAATGAAACTGCTTCTGAGGAGACCTGCCAGGCCTCCTTGCTGAGTTGTCAGCTGACATGGATGGAAGAATCCCATGCACTGCTACAGACTAGGGACCGAATGGTTAGGCAGCAGTTCCACAGAAAAGGACCTAGGGGTTACAGTGGACAAGAAGCTAGATATGAGTTGACAGTGTGTCCTTGATGCCAAGAAGGCTAATGACATTTTGGGCTGTATAAGATGGGGCATTGCCAGCCGATCGAGGGACGTGATCATTCTCCCGATTCGACATTGATGAGGCCTCATCTGGAGTATTGTGTCCAGTTTTGGGCCCCACACTACATAAAGGATGTGGAAAAATTGGAAAGAGTCCAGAGGAGGGCAACAAAAATGATTAGGGGGTTGGAACACATGACTTACGAGGAGAGGCTGAGGGAACTGGGCTTCCTTAGTCTGCAGAAGAGAAGAGTGAGGTGGGATTTGATAGCAGCCTTCAACTACCTGAAGGGGGTTCCAAAGAGGATGGATCTAGGCTGCTCTCAATGGTGGCAGATGACAGAACAAAAAGTAATGGTCTCAAGTTGCAGTGGGGGAGGTCTAAGTTAGATATTAGGAAACACTATTTCACTAGGAGGGTGGTGAAGCACTGGAATGGGTTACCTAGGGAGGAGGTGGAATTTCCATCCTTAGAGGTTTTTAAGGCCCGGCTTGACAAAGCCCTGGCTGGGATGATTTAGTTGGGGTTGGTCCTGCTTTGAGCAGGGGGTTGGACTAGATGACCTCCTGAGGTCTCTTCCCACCCTAATATTCTATGATTCTATGTATTAACAAGACATTACATTTTTAATCAGGAGAAATTTTCAGGAGTCAGAAAATCCATAGTTACTGTTGCTCTTAAAAGAGGAGCCCAGAGAATGAGGGAGATTAATGTCCCCCATTGGTGGTGGGAGGCTGGGCTAATTGTCTCACATTTGTCCAAATTTGTCCAAAGTGAGACAAATTCAGACTGGAAATAAGGCACCATGGTTTAGAAGTGAGGGTAACTAATCAATAGAACAACTTACCAAAGGCTGTTGTGGATTCTCCATTGTTGGAGATTTTAAAATCAAGATGAGGTGTTTTTCTAATGGATATGCTTGAGTACGAATGAGAATTAAATCAGGGCAGTTCTATGGCCTGTGTCATACAGGAGATCAGACTAGATGATCACAGTGGTCCCTTCTGACTTTTGAATCGCGGACTCTTTGAATCTAGTTTTTTAGAGGTCAGTGGCCCAGAGATTCTCTGCTGGATCACACTGGTCACCTAGCTGTAATGTTACCCTGGTGGGATTGACTGTCACAGTGACCCTATCACAGAGCTAACATTGCCTCTGCTGGATCTGGAGAGAGCACTCACAAATGTGGACACAAGAACAAATGGGCATAAACTGGACTCTAGGAAGTTTAGACTTGAAATCAGACGAAGGTTTCTAACCATTAGAGGAGTGAAGTTCTGGAACAGCCTTCCAAGGGGAGCAGTGGGGGCAAAAGACATATCTGGCTTCAAGACTAAGCTTGATAAGTTTATGGAGGGGATGGTATGATGGGATAGCCTAATTTTGGCAATTAATTTGGCAATTGAGCTTTGATTATCAGCAGGTGAGTATGCCCAGTGGTCTGTGATGGGATGGGATCTGAGTTACTACAGAGAATTCTTTCCTGAGTGCTGGCTGGTGAGTCTTGCCCACATGCTCAGGGTTTAACTGATCGCCATATTTGGGGTCAGGAAGGAATTTTCCTCCAGGGCAGATTGGCAGAGGCCCTGGAGGTTTTTCGCCTTCCTCTGCAGCATGGGGCACGGGTCACTTGCAGGAGGATTCTCTGCACCTTGAGGTCTTCAAACCACAATTTGAGGACTTCAGTAACTCAGACATAGGTTAAGGAAAAGTTATTTACTTATTCCCATAATACAAGAACTAGGGGTCACCAAATGAAATTAATGGGCAGCAGGTTTAAAACAAATAAAAGGAAGTTCTTCTTCACGCAGCACACAGTCAGCTTGTGGAACTCCTTACCTGAGGAGGTTGTGAAGGCTAGGACTATAACAGTGTTTAAAAGGGAACTGGATAAATTCATGGTGGCTAAGTCCATAAATGGCTATTAGCCAGGATGGGTAAGAATGGTGTCCCTAGCCTCTGTTCGTCAGAGGATGGAGATGGATGGCAGGAGAGAGATCACTTGATCATTGCCTGTTAGGTTCACTCCCTCTGGGGCACCTGGCATTGGCCACTGTCGGTAGACAGATACTGGGCTAGATGGACCTTTGGTCTGACCTGGTATGGCTGTTCTTATGTTATAGGTTAGGGGTTTGTTATTGAAGTGGATGGGTGAGATTCTGTGGCCTGCATTGTGCAGGAGGTTAGACTAGATGATCATAATGGTCCCTTCTGATCTTAAAGTCTATGAGTCTATGAGTTGAGGGAGAGAAGCTGAGTTTTCAGAGGCACTGACTGAATGCAGGGGGTGCAGTTTGAGTGGCTAGGGCTGGGCACCAGGGTAAATGACATTTTCCTGCTCTGAGAGGTTAGTTCAGAGCTACCAGATTGGCAGAGTAATTGCACGGCAATGGCCTTCTGTGCACTTGTGCTCCATCCACTACAAATCACCGCCTTCAGTCGATGTCCGGGGGAAGATTTTCATTGATGGAGTTTCTGAATTGGTATCTAAGGTCCCTCTGGCAGGCTGCCTTCCCCTGAGAGACTGGCATATTGGCGCTCACCAGGGTGGCCCTAGAGTAGCTGCCAGCAATTGGCGCCCTAGGTGAACCATGCAATCGGTGTCCCCAGCCCCAAACCCTAAGGGCAGATCTAGGCTGAAGTTTTTGGTAAACTGGGAAACATTTTGCCCCTTTTTTCCTTTTAATGTTTTTAAGTGAGGTTTTTTTTTAAAACAGAGGCTTAATTTTTCGGTTTGTCCATCTGTCCAACCAATGTTTCTGAGATCAGATAAAATAGAGAGACACAATTTTCAGAATAGATTTGTACACGACAGCTAGATGATATTTCAGTCTGATTTCAAATAAAAATGCATTAAAAATCTTAATTATAATTTTTATTATTACTATCCAAAATAATCCATTGTGCTATCCTGCTTTAACTGCCACTACCACCACATCCAATATAGAAAGAAATGACAACTCTTCAATGAAATTAATTCCAAATAAACACTTTACAAAACACTCCAAATAAAAAAACCCTCTGTGCTCTTAAAACGACTTTTCTTTCTTTAAGTTTTGAAAATTCAGTCATTAGTTCTTTTAGATCCAGTTTTCCAGCTATTTCATACCTCTATTGACATTGTGACAAGTCCAACAAGTCTCTCTTGCACTATTGTTGAACACAGATATGTTTTTTATCAATTTTAACTTTGAGAAGTTACGCTCCCCACTAGCTATGGAAACTGGCAAAGTTAAAAGAATGCACAGAGCTATCAAAATGTTTGGAAAACTGTCTGTGAGTTTATTTTCACAAGTAAACTTCAGTATTTCTTCAGGAGTGGAATGTTTCTTAAGTTGTCTTGAAAAAGCCTGAAGTTCACTGCACAAGCCTGTAATAATAATTGGAGCTATACCAATCTCCTAGAACTGGAAGGGACCTTGTCATTGAGTCTAGCCCCCTGCCTTCACTAGCAGGACCAATTTTTGCCCCAGATTCTTAAGTGGTCTCCTCAGGGATTGAACTCACAACCCTGGGTTTAGCAGACCAATGCTCAAACCACTGAGCTATCCCTCCCCACTATAGCATCACTGTCTTTTGAATTTTCATGAGTCAATGCCGACTCCAGTTTTATACAAAATTCTCTTATCTGATTTGCTGTTTTCTTTTGCAAGCTGTGGATATCATAGAGAAAACCAAATACTGACTCTAGCTGCTGCATCTGTTGAAATCTTTCATCAACCGAATGAATAGCTGTATCAAGGACTGCAAAATAGAATTTCACTTTGAACCTGTGTTTGGGGTTCTGAATGAGTGTGTCTCGTCCTTCATATGAAAACTGCTGTTTCTTTTGCCAAATGTGAACTGGCTCTGGTTCAAATTCTGTCAGAAAGTCTATTTCTTCGGCAAGCTCGAGAGAATCTACCAGTGTTCTTTCAAACCCTTTATCACTTCTGAATTCCTCCAGGATATTTTTAGTTTGCTGCAGTTTTTGAATAGCAGAATGTGTGTTCAAGTTCTTTCCCTGAAGCTGCTTACTAGTGAGGTTAATCTCAAAAAGGATATTATACCACAAAATGAGTGAAGACACAAATTTGAACTTGGAAAGGCCATTTGCAAGAGCTTCTGCATCTGAACATGCCATATTGCCAGATGATCCAGTATCATCAGAAATTTCAATTAGGGCATCATGAATGCAGCAAAGAATCCTGTGGCACCTTATAGGCTAACAGACGTTTTGGAGCATGAGCTTTCGTGGGTGAATACCCACTTCGACAGATCCAAGTTCATAGCGAAGAGGCTTCAAAACATCAATGCGACTCTCCCATCTTGTCTGACTAAGTAGTTTCACAGTTAGAGAATTCACATGGCGAGTCAGAATCTCCCAACGGCATGTTGAGCCTGAGAAAAACACATAAACATGCTGCATCAGGTCAAAGAAACTGCTTGCCTCCAAACAGCATCTAGCAGCATCATTGACAACCAAATTCAGTGAATGCGCACTGCAAGGAACGAAAAAGGCCCTAGGATTGATTTCCATCATTCTTCTTTGCACACCATTGTCTTTATCCTTCATATTACTCCCATTATCGTAGCCTTGGGGATGTAAGTTTTCAACAGATAATGACATTGTTTCAAGCTCTTGTAGAATAGTTTCAGTCATAAAAGCTCCAGTCATCTCCATCAGTGCTAAGAAACCCCCAAAATGTTCCTTTATGAGCACTTCAACTGCAGATTTTTCATCTGCAGACTTTTCCATATCCACAAAATGAATTATCATCGTCATTTGTTCAACATGACTCACATCTGGTGTACAGTCCAGTATTATTGAAAAGTAATTTGCAGAATGAGCAGCTTCTACAATTTTCTTTTTAATGGCATTTGCTAGGCTTTGGGTCAGTTCATTCTGCATATTTTTTCCGAAGTAATGAACCTGTGTTTCATGATCAGTTATTTTACGTATATGCTCCTTTATGACTGGCTTAAACAAAGCTAGGTATTCAACACATTTTAAAAAGTTTCCATTACCTGGAGTGTATAAATTTTCATTTCAACTGCAGCTGAGGAATGATAAATTTTGCCCACCGAGAACTCTCAATTAAGCAATGAGACGCTCTAACATTTGTTGCCAATATTCTTCTTTTTCCTTGATCACACATAAATTTTCTTCAGCAATAGTTTTTCCTTTTTTCAATCGTAATTCAAGTTCTTTCCAATTTTGAAAACATTCCAAATGTTCTGTACTTCTTTCATGTGAAGAGAGAATTGAAGAGATGTTTTTCCATCCTTCAAACCATTTTCAGTAAGTAATGTACCAATTGCTTGATTTCTAAACAACTTGCAGCAAAAGCAAAACACAGAGTCCTTCGACACTGAGTATTGTAACCAGTTTCGATGAATTTCTTTCCCATTAATGAGTTTCCTCTTGTAATGCTGAGCAGAGAATTTTCTTTTATTTCCATCCTTAGGGACGGAAATTTCATGACCTTGTTTGGGTCCATGTTCCACGAGAATTTGCCGCACACTGTCATCACATCTGGGCCATGAAGCTGGATCCCCATACTGTAACTTGTTTGTAACTTCCTCATCCTTTCTTCCTTCTACTTCATTTACTTCAATTTCTGCATGTGTCTCTGAAGGTGAATAAATTTTCTCCACTTCCGTATCAGTCTGATGCTGTGAGCTGCTTCATCTAGAAGTAAGTTTCCATCATCTTAAGTTTCCAAACTGCTTTTTTCTGGATGTGAGCTACCCTCATCTCGAAGTAATAAACCTTCATCTTGATATTCCAAACTGTGTCCATGCAGACGTGAGCTAACCTCCTCTCCAAGTAAAATTCCTTTATCTGGATGCTGTGAACTGCTTCCATCTTTATTTGAATTAAAGAGAAGATATTTCAGGAAGGATCCCTGCTGTTTTGCTTGGTCCTTTTCCTTCTCAGCCTTTTGTTTACAATACTCAGCTCCTGAGGGTTTTCTTTTTCCTCTTTCTGCCATGTGGCATTTGACTATTGTTATGTACTGTGCTCCCAACTGCAAGCATTATACATCACATGGTTGGCGATTTAAACCACATTGCAGCCATCCCAACACGTCTTTTCACTGCTTAAAGGTTCAATGATTAGTAACATATACTCACTTACTTATTAAAACAGTGAGTTACTGCATTTACATGGAGACAAAATGACCTTTTTTGACGTTATAACCTGACACCGGTTGTTTGGAAAGTAATTCCCTTCCTCACGGTTACTCACTTGGAGTGTGATGTCATCGATTTCGTAGTTTATTAAGCATTAATGCTGTTACTTTTCTTTTATGGGACATATTTATTACATGTGAACCAGTTATAACAAAGAAAAGTTCATAATTATACAGCCCGATAATAACGCTAAGGTTTAATAACGCTTAAAGATACTCACATTTTGGATTTATAATGCTGAAAGATGTTATTCTTTATTCTTTGGCACCAAGAAACACAATTGTCCACAGTATTCACTCAGTTTTTAACCATCTACCTGCAACGTGTGTTAAAATGACCATTTGGCATGTATCAACTCGCGATATCGCTGATCTACATGAATTTCTGGCTCTGCAACATTGATGTATATTTTAGTTATGTGTCACTAGTGTTGCAGCTCTTGCCTCTGGTGGATATGTTTCATTTTGGCTGAGTTATTGCTTATCAAAACTGTGGAGTGGGTCATCTTGACCCTACATCGCAAATTGAATTTTTTTTGCTAAAATATTATTTATTTTTGCAGTAAATAAAAGATTTGACATATTAATAAATTCTCAGAAATGTAGAGCAATGAATTATAATTCATATTTCCTCTGTATGTGCACGGGAATTGAAATAATGACATCATTATTTTATTTGTATTTTTTTCATCATTTTCATTTGTTTTCATTTTCATTTTTTTTTATTTGATTTTTTTTCCTTGAATGTGCTGCCCCATTTAACTTGGCATCCTAGGCGACCATCTAGTTTGCCTATATGGATGGGCCGCCCTTGGCACTCACTCAGGAATAACTCAGTGCTGAGTGCTAAGCACCATGTGTGATCTCCTATTCCCAGGCAGACAAGTTGCTGGAGCAGTTTATGGAGAAAAAGGAGGACGAAGCAGTCACCATCCTCAATGTTGACAACATGCTGACAGAGGAAGCTAAGTGTCCGGCAGGTAAGTTGCTGTAGGAGTGAGTGTGGGTGATCCCCTGACTATCTCTCCCTGCCTGAGTTGTTGCCTACTTTGCTGTGAAAGAGGGTTGCTGGACTACTCTCAGAGATAGCAACTGGATTTGGAAACACGTAGGAGGCCCTATATGTTATGGGGACTTTTTCCAATGTGAGAAATGCCTATTGCTGCCAAAGAGAGGTTGGCCTCCTAGGTGAATTGGCGCCCTCCTCACCCCTCAGCACTCAAGTATCTTCGGTCCTGATCAAGGTACATGGATCCCTCCACATTAGAGAGCGCACTACTGTGGAAAACACTATATTCATGAATCCAGGGAAATTCTCCTGGAGGGTTGGGTTACTTGCAGGTTGTGTGGTGTTAATGATGTACTCAGTGCAAATCCATCTTCCCCTTCCCTTTATATGCTTCCTTTATATTTACCCTTGTAAATAAAGTGTGCCTTGATTGTTGGTTCATCCATTATGGAGATGTCAGAAAAGCATATGTACAAGATATGTAATGTCGGGTTCCTGAAACCCTTAAACAGTCAGATGGAGGCACAAGCACTTAGAAGCTAAGAACCCAAACCATTGAAACCCTCTGCAGCCAAAGCAGAGAGACAGCAGGTAAGGGTTTGTGCTGACATTTTGCTGCACTTAGAGGTATGGCAGCCCATAAAACTCCCTTACATTCTTGGAGGCACCGCTGGGATTGTGAAAAGTATGATATGCTAGTCTCGCTGCAGGAGTCGCTGGGATGCCACACGTCCCACAAGACCTGCAGCTGTAACAGTGGCAGCAGGATAAAAATTCAACAACCAATGCGGGAGTGGGTAGAGTGGGAGTGGGTATTGTACGGCAGGTTGGGAGCTGGAATAAAAATGTAATCCTATGCAGGGGGCACAAATATGATCGCTCATCTCAGATGTTAAAATGCCAAGTTATAGAACTGGTATCCATGTTGCAACCTCTTTCATGAGAATAAGAGAATCAAACAGCAGCAGCTCAGAACTCTCCCTCGACTCACACATTATTAAGATTCCAGAGGAACAACTCTGGAGCGTTGTGCTGCTCCCAACCCCCTATCACCTCAGTCGTAGGCTACTGCCAGTCAACAACTAGCCCCCGCTCCCTGGGGCGGATTGCAGCATAGGCCACTCATCATAGACAAGGTTGGGTGTGGACCTGCTGCCTCTGCCTAGCCTTGGGCTGTCCCCTGCAACCCCAGGACCTGTTTGGACTTGTACTAGGCTGCAGCCTGGGGGGTTTCCAGGCCGGAGCTCCCCAGCTCCCTTGGCCTTCCCCCAGCCCTGCTCCACTCCAGGTGCCTTCCTCAGCTCCCAGCAGCCAGGACCCTCCCTCTCAAAGGCTAGAGAGAGAGTCTCCTGAGCTCCTGACTCACAGCCTTTTTATAGGGCCAGCAGTTGCCTGATTGGGGTGTGGCCCAACTGTGGCTACTTTCCCGATCAGCCCAGGTATCTCCAAGAGCTCATCGGGGCAGGAGCCGGGTTACTACCACGCTACAGTGACACATTATCATCAACACTTCACACAGTGACCAACAGTTAGTGAAGAGGCGATAAGCATAATTAGTGTTTCTGATAATCTCACAAGGTCAGAAGGATATATGGTCGTACATAGGTGCAGGAACTATGGGTGTTGGGGGTGCTGCAGCCCCACGAGGTTTTACCCACGGCTCCATTCCCAACCCCGAACGTGGGGTCATGGATGCTGGGTCCGTGCCCAGGATTTCGCTAATGGCCCCACGCCCACGGTCAAATCTGTCACCCACATCCAGAGTTCTGCTCCTGTCCCCGTGCCAGCCCCAACAGTGGCCCAAGCCTCATCCTCCTTACCACATCCGGGTCTCCCCCTCCTAGAGACAAGGCCCTGCTCGGGGCACTAGCTCTGGGGGAAGACGGGGAAGAGGGGGGGGATAGGGGCTGGCTTTCAGCACCCCCACTATTAAAAGTGATAGAGCAACACTGTGGTCGTCTTTTTCTAAATCAGGCCTGCAACAGGATCAGGATCCTGGGGGTCATGTTTCCATATCATAGCATACCGGTGCCATCCTCTCTTCTGTGTTGCTGCTGGAAATGGTGCTGCCTTCAGAGTTGAGCACCCTTCCAATCTGCGTTGTGCTGCTGCTTGTGTGACTGTAAGGACGCGAGACTCACCGCTGTGGTGCCTCCTGCTGGTCTCTCAGGGAATTAGCTTCCAGCCTCCAGAGCTCCCTCTGTCAACCGGCGTCTCGCTACCGCTGGGCCCCCATGTCCCTTCGTGGAATCTGGAGCCTCTTTCCACTGGGGTACTGGCAACTGGCACCCGTCAGTCTCGGGGTCTCCCCTCCCCGGGAAACTCCCACCCCCTATCCCCACCTCACCTCAGTCGTAAGCTACTGCCAGTCACAAACTAGCCCCCGCTCCCTGGGGCGGACTGCAACATATGCCCTTACCGGAGGTCCACTCTCTCTCGGGGTCAGGCCCCTCCACCTCCTGGAGCCGCACCTCTCTGAGCCTTAGCACGTCTGTCTCTCGCCGTGATCCCCCTCAGAGAGTCCACGCGCTCTGAACGCCCCGGGCCTCCTCACCCCCGAAGTGGTAGATGCAACCCTGTTCTCTAGCCCGGAGCGACTCTCAGCCAGCATAAAACAGGAGTGTTTATTGAGAGTTGAACACAGCACAGGAAACTCTCAAGGCCTCAGGCCTGGCCTCTCACAAGAACAGCACATCCCAGTCTCCCTGTATCCAGGTGGGTTCTGCCTGCTTCCCCTCTCCAACCCAGAGCTCCCCTGCTTGCCACCTGGGCCTCTGATATCCCCAGCCTCAAGCCTCACCTCTGTCCATTGTCTTCTCTCCAGGTAAACAGGGTTGTAAACAGGAAGGCCTGGGTCTCCTCTCCTCTCAGCACTCCTCTGGCCGGAACCGGCTGGCCAGGTCACCGGGGTCCACTCTCTGCAGCCCATTGTCCTCCCACTGGCCAGAACAGGCTGTGTCTCCTGAGCTGGGTCTCCGGGTCACCAGGTCACCAGTCACCAGGGTCTCCGTCCTCCAGGCCCTCGGCTGGGGTCTCAAGTCCCTTTCCGGTCCTCTGTAACAACAAACTCCCTCTCCCCTCACCTCATTAAACCAGTAACACCCGGGGACACTGAGTCCCACCCCCTGTGCATGCAAACCACTGGAAAACACAGAAAACCCCAAGAAAAACCCCCTCACTTCATCACATCGCCACAATACAGTGACCCATTAGTGTCAACACTTCACACAGTGACCATCAGTTAGTGTTGACGCCATAAGCATAATTAGTGTTTGTGATAATCTCACAAGGTTAGAAGGATATATGGTCGTACATAGGTGCAGGAACTATGGGTGTGGGGGGTGCTGTAGCCCCACGAGGTTTTACCCACGGCTCCACTCCCGACCCCAAACGTGGGGTCATGGATGCTGGGTCCGTGCCCAGGATTTCGCTGATGGCCCCACGCCTATAGTCAAATCTGTCATCCACATCCAGGGCTCCGTTCCTGTCCCTGTGCCAGCCCCAACAATGGCCTGACCCTCAGCCTCCTTACCCCATCCGGGTCTCCCCCTCCCAGAGACAAGGCCCTGCTCGAGGCACTAGCTCTGGGGGAAGGGGAAAGGGGGGGAAAGGGCTGGCTTTCAGCATCCCCACTATTAAAAGTGATAGAGCAACACTATGGTCATTTTTTCTAAATCAGGTGCAAGGGAGAATGGGCTGTATGGTGAGAAAAAGGAAGCGGACACAAAGATGGATGATGTAACCCATGGAAAAGAACCAGAAAACGTATTAGGTACAAGAAAATATCTCTTTTTTTTTCTCTGAAGGATGTTTTTCTTAAAATTCTCAATACAGTTGTATCCATCAGGTCTGTAACCAGGGTTGGGTGAGGGAGCAGCTGCCCAGGGTGCAAACCCCAGGAGGTGGAAAAATGGACAAGGAAAAAAGGGAAGGGGGCAGAGGCCTGCCACAGGATCAGGATCCTGTGGGTCATGTTTCCATAGCATAGCATACCGGTGCCATCCTGTCTTCTGTGTTGCTGCTGGAAATGGTGCTGCCTTCAGAGTTGAGCACCCTTCCAATCTGCATTGTGCTGCTGCTTGTGTGACTGTAGCGATGCGAGACTCACCGCTGTGGCACCTCCTGCTGGTCTCTCAGGGAATTAGCTTCCAGCCTCCAGAGCGCCCTCTGTCAGCCGGTCTCTCGCTACTGGTGGGCCCCCATGTCCCTCTGTGGACTGTGGTGCCTCTTTCCTCTGGCAGTACAACTCTCAATCTCGGGGTCTCCCCTCCCTGGGGAACCCCCACTCCCTATCCCCACCTCGCTTCAGTCGTAGGCTACTGCCAGTCACCAATTAGCTCCCGCTCCCTGGGGCGGACTGCAGTATACGACACTCATCATAGGCAAGGTTGGATTTGGTCCTGCTGCCTCTGCCTAGCCTTGGGCTGTCCCCTGCAACCCCAGTACCTGTTTGGACTTGTACTAGGCCGCAGCCTGGGGGGTTTCCAGGCTGGAGCTCCCCAGCTCCCTTGGCCTTCCCCCAGCCCTGCTCCACTCCAGGTGCCTTCCCTCAGCTCCCTGCAGCCAGGTCCCTCCCTCTCAAAGGCAAGAGAGAGAGTCTCCGGAGCTCCTGGCTCACAGCCTTTTTATAGGGCCAGCTGTGACCTGATTGGTGCGTGGCTCAACTGTGGCTACTTTACCGATCAGCCCAGGTTTCTCCAAGGGATGTTTTAACCCTTCGGAGAGGAGCAGGGTTACTACCCACTTACAGTGAAACACTGTTAACACTTCACACAGTGACCATCAGTTAGTGTTGAGGCGATAAGCATAATTAGTGTTTGTGATAATCTCACAAGGTCAGAAGGATATATGGTCGTACATAGGTGCAGGAACTATGGGTGTGGGGGGTGCTGTAGCCCCACGAGGTTTTACCCACGGCTCCACTCCCGACCCCAAACGTGGGGTCATGGATGCTGGGTCCGTGCCCAGGATTTCGCTGATGGCCCCACGCCCATAGTCAAATCTGTCATCCACATCCAGGGCTCCGTTCCTGTCCCTGTGCCAGCCCCAACAATGGCCTGACCCTCAGCCTCCTTACCCCATCCGGGTCTCCCCGTCCCAGAGACAAGGCCCTGCTCGAGGCACTAGCTCTGGGGAAGGGGAAAGGGGGGGAAAGGGCTGGCTTTCAGCATCCCCACTATTAAAAGTGATAGAGCAACACTATGGTCATTTTTTCTAAATCAGGTGCAAGGGAGAATGGGCTGTATGGTGAGAAAAAGGAAGCGGACACAAAGATGGATGATGTAACCCATGGAAAAGAACCAGAAAACGTATTAGGTACAAGAAAATATCTCTTTTTTTTTCTCTGAAGGATGTTTTTCTTAAAATTCTCAATACAGTTGTATCCATCAGGTCTGTAACCAGGGTTGGGTGAGGGAGCAGCTGCCCAGGGTGCAAACCCCAGGAGGTGGAAAAATGGACAAGGAAAAAAGGGAAGGGGGCAGAGGCCTGCCACAGGATCAGGATCCTGTGGGTCATGTTTCCATAGCATAGCATACCGGTGCCATCCTGTCTTCTGTGTTGCTGCTGGAAATGGTGCTGCCTTCAGAGTTGAGCACCCTTCCAATCTGCATTGTGCTGCTGCTTGTGTGACTGTAGCGATGCGAGACTCACCGCTGTGGCACCTCCTGCTGGTCTCTCAGGGAATTAGCTTCCAGCCTCCAGAGCGCCCTCTGTCAGCCGGTGTCTCGCTACTGGTGGGCCCCCATGTCCCTCTGTGGACTGTGGTGCCTCTTTCCTCTGGCAGTACAACTCTCAATCTCGGGGTCTCCCCTCCCCGGGGAACCCCCACTCCCTATCCCCACCTCGCTTCAGTCGTAGGCTACTGCCAGTCACCAATTAGCTCCCGCTCCCTGGGGCGGACTGCAGTATACGACACTCATCATAGGCAAGGTTGGGTTTGGTCCTGCTGCCTCTGCCTAGCCTTGGGCTGTCCACAGAAACCCCAGTACCTGTTTGGACTTGTACTAGGCCGCAGCCTGGGGGGTTTCCAGGCTGGAGCTCCCCAGCTCCCTTGGCCTTCCCCCAGCCCTGCTCCACTCCAGGTGCCTTCCCTCAGCTCCCTGCAGCCAGGTCCCTCCCTCTCAAAGGCAAGAGAGAGAGTCTCCGGAGCTCCTGGCTCACAGCCTTTTTATAGGGCCAGCTGTGACCTGATTGGTGCGTGGCTCAACTGTGGCTACTTTACCGATCAGCCCAGGTTTCTCCAAGGGATGTTTTAACCCTTCGGAGAGGAGCAGGGTTACTACCCACTTACAGTGAAACACTGTTAACACTTCACACAGTGACCATCAGTTAGTGTTGAGGCGATAAGCATAATTAGTGTTTGTGATAATCTCACAAGGTCAGAAGGATATATGGTCGTACATAGGTGCAGGAACTATGGGTGTGGGGGGTGCTGTAGCCCCACGAGGTTTTACCCACGGCTCCACTCCCGACCCCAAACGTGGGGTCATGGATGCTGGGTCCGTGCCCAGGATTTCGCTGATGGCCCCACGCCCATAGTCAAATCTGTCATCCACATCCAGGGCTCCGTTCCTGTCCCTGTGCCAGCCCCAACAATGGCCTGACCCTCAGCCTCCTTACCCCATCCGGGTCTCCCCGTCCCAGAGACAAGGCCCTGCTCGAGGCACTAGCTCTGGGGGAAGGGGAAAGGGGGGGAAAGGGCTGGCTTTCAGCATCCCCACTATTAAAAGTGATAGAGCAACACTATGGTCATTTTTTCTAAATCAGGTGCAAGGGAGAATGGGCTGTATGGTGAGAAAAAGGAAGCGGACACAAAGATGGATGATGTAACCCATGGAAAAGAACCAGAAAACGTATTAGGTACAAGAAAATATCTCTTTTTTTTTCTCTGAAGGATGTTTTTCTTAAAATTCTCAATACAGTTGTATCCATCAGGTCTGTAACCAGGGTTGGGTGAGGGAGCAGCTGCCCAGGGTGCAAACCCCAGGAGGTGGAAAAATGGACAAGGAAAAAAGGGAAGGGGGCAGAGGCCTGCCACAGGATCAGGATCCTGTGGGTCATGTTTCCATAGCATAGCATACCGGTGCCATCCTGTCTTCTGTGTTGCTGCTGGAAATGGTGCTGCCTTCAGAGTTGAGCACCCTTCCAATCTGCATTGTGCTGCTGCTTGTGTGACTGTAGTGATGCGAGACTCACCGCTGTGGCACCTCCTGCTGGTCTCTCAGGGAATTAGCTTCCAGCCTCCAGAGCGCCCTCTGTCAGCCGGTCTCTCGCTACTGGTGGGCCCCCATGTCCCTCTGTGGACTGTGGTGCCTCTTTCCTCTGGCAGTACAACTCTCAATCTCGGGGTCTCCCCTCCCCGGGGAACCCCCACTCCCTATCCCCACCTCGCTTCAGTCGTAGGCTACTGCCAGTCACCAATTAGCTCCCGCTCCCTGGGGCGGACTGCAGTATACGACACTCATCATAGGCAAGGTTGGGTTTGGTCCTGCTGCCTCTGCCTAGCCTTGGGCTGTCCCCTGCAACCCCAGTACCTGTTTGGACTTGTACTAGGCCGCAGCCTGGGGGGTTTCCAGGCCGGAGCTCCCCAGCTCCCTTGGCCTTCCCCCATCCCTGCTCCACTCCAGGTGCCTTCCCTCAGCTCCCTGCAGCCAGGTCCCTCCCTCTCAAAGGCAAGAGAGAGAGTCTCCGGAGCTCCTGGCTCACAGCCTTTTTATAGGGCCAGCTGTGACCTGATTGGTGCGTGGCTCAACTGTGGCTACTTTACCGATCAGCCCAGGTTTCTCCAAGGGTTGTTTTAACCCTTCGGAGAGGAGCAGGGTTACTACCCACTTACAGTGAAACACTGTTAACACTTCACACAGTGACCATCAGTTAGTGTTGAGGCGATAAGCATAATTAGTGTTTGTGATAATCTCACAAGGTCAGAAGGATATATGGTCGTACATAGGTGCAGGAACTATGGGTGTGGGGGGTGCAGTAGCCCCACGAGGTTTTACCCACGGCTTCACTCCCGACCCCGAATGTGGGGTCATGGAACTGGGTCCGTGCCCAGGATTTCGCTGATGGCCCCACGGCCACGGTCAAAGCTGTCACCCACATCCAGAGTTCTGCTCCTGTCCCCGTGCCAGCCCCAACAGTGGCCCGAGCCTCATCCTCCTTACCCCATCCGGGTCTCCCCCCCCCCAGAGACAAGGCCCTGCTCGGGGCACTAGCTCTGGGGGAAGACGGGGAAGAGGGGTGGGAAAGGGGCTGGCTTTCAGCACCCCCACTATTAAAAGTGATAGAGCAACACTGTGGTCGTCTTTTTCTAAATCAGGCCTGCAACAGGATCAGGATCCTGTGGGTCATGTTTCCATATCATAGCATACCAGTGCCATCCTCTTGTTGCCGGCTCAAAGGGCCCGAGGAAAAGCAACAGCGGGGGTTCGTTGCCCGTTGTGCGTCGCACTAATTAACACACCAGGGTGGAGAAGCAAACCAAGTTTATTTGAGCCCAAATAAGGTGCCAGGGAGAAAAAGCATTCTCAAATCCTGCACACCCGCACGCAGGCAGGGTCCCAGCATTTATACCCCCCTTGTTTGTGTAAGCCTTTTGTTTGGTTTTCCCCCTCACCCCTCCCTTCCCAACAGCAGTTACTTTAAACATTACATTTCAGCGTGTTAGAAAAGTTCCCATTCGCATATTTATCTATGGCCTTCACAGCACAGACGCATGCAGACTTTCCTCCCCCTTCTCCCCCGCCTCCCTGGCTTTTTGCTGTTTCAAACTGTCCTGCAGCTGTAAGCTGAGACAGCTGACAGTAACACATTTTGCTTGCTGTCTGTTAGCATCTTAGGCTGGTTAAAGTTCACAGCATGGAAGACCTTTGGTTACCACTTTGGTTTACTTAGGCCTAGTGACACCAACACTCTCTTCTGTGTTGCTGCTGGAAATGGTGCTGCCTTCAGAGTTGAGCACCCTTCTAAACTGCATTCTGCTGCTGCTTGTGTGACTGTAACGACGCGAGACTCACTGCTGTGGTGCCTCCTGCTGGTCTCACAGGGAATTAGCTTCAAGCCTCCAGAGCGCCCTCTGTCAACCGGCGTCTCGCTACCGCTGAGCCCCCATGTCCCTCTGTGGAATCTGGAGCCTCTTTCCACTGGCGTACTGGCAACTGGCACCCGTCAGTCTCAGGGTCTCCCCTCCCCGGGAAACTCCCACCCCCTATCCCCACCTCACCTCAGTCGTAAGCTACTGTCAGTCACAAACTAGCCCCTGCTTCCTGGGGTGGACTGCAGCATACGCCACTCATCATAGGCAAGGTTGGGTGTGGACCTGCTGCCTCTGCCTAGCCTTGGGCTGTCCCCTGCTACCTCAGTACCAGTTTGGACTTCCACAAGGCCACAGCCTGGGGGGTTTCCAGGCCGGAGCTCCCCAGCTCCCTTGGCCTTCCCCCAGCCCTGCTCCACTCCAGGTACCTTCTCTCAGCTCCCTGCAGCCAGGTCCCTCCCTCTCAAAGCGAGAGAGAGAGTCTCCGGAGCTCCTGGCTCACAGCCTTTTTATAGGGCCAGCTGCGACTTGATTGGGGCACGGCCCAGCTGTGGCTATTTCCCCGATCAGCCCAGGTTTCCCCTACCACAGCCCTCTCCAAGGGCTCTTTTAACCCTTCGGGGCAGGAGCCGAGTTACCGCCAAACTACAGTGACACATTATCATCAACACTTCACACAGTGACCATCAGTTAGTGTTGAGGCGATAAGCATAATTAGTGTTTGTGATAATCTCACAAGGTCAGAAGGATATATGGTCGTATATAGGTGCAGGAACTATGGGTGTGGGGGGTGCTGCAGCCCCATGAGGTTTTACCCACGGCTCCATTCCCGATGCCAAACGTGGGGTCATGGATGCTGGGTCTGTGCCCAGGATTTTGCTGATGGCCCCACGCCCACGCTCAAATCTGTCATCATATAATCATAGAATCATAGAATCATAGAACTTACGATCAGAAGGGACCATTATGATCATCTAGTCTGACCTCCTGCAAGATGCAGGCCACAAAAGCTGACCCACCCACTCCTGAAATAATTCTCTCCCTTGACTCAGCTGTTGAAGTCCCCAAATCCTGATTTAAAGACTTCAAGTAGCAGATAATCCTCCAGCAAGCGACCCCTGCCCCATGCTGCGGAGGAAGGCGAAAAACCTCCAGGGCCACTGCCAATCTACCCTGGAGGAAAATTCCTTCCAGACCCCAAATATGGCGATCAGCTGAACCCCGAGCATGCGAGCAAGACTCTCCAGCCAGACACTCAGGAAAAAGACTTTCAATATCCCAACATTGACCCTCGGTACTAATTACCAGTGGTCGCACGTTATTGACCTATTGACTAAATCACGTTCTCCTATCAAACCATTCCCTCCATAAACTTATCAAGCTTAATCTTAAAGCCAGAGAGGTCCTTCGCCCCCACTGTTTCCCTCGGTAGGCTGTTCCAGAATTTCACTCCCCTGATGGTTAGAAACCTTCATCTAATTTCAAGCCTAAACTTCCCGACTGCCAATTTATATCCATTTGTTCTCGTGTCAACATTAGTACTGAGCTGAAATAATTCCTCTCCCTCCCTGGTATTTATCCCTCTGATATATTTAAAGAGAGCAATCATATCTCCTCTCAACCTTCTTTTGATTAAGGAAAACAAACCGAGCTCCTCAAGTCTCCTTTCATACGACAGGTTTTCCATTCCTCGGATCATTCTAGTGGCCCTTCTTTGTACCCGTTCCAGTTTGAATTCATCCTTCTTAAACATGGGAGACCAAAACTGCACGCAGTACTCCAAATGAGGTCTCACCAACGCCTTATATAACGGGACTAGCACCTCCTTATCTCTACTAGAAATACCTCGCCTAATGCATCCCAAGACCGCATTAGCTTTTTTAATGGTGACATCACATTGCCGACTCATAGTCATCCTGCGATCAACCAGGACTCCGAGGTCCTTCTCCTCTTCCGTTACTTCCAACTGGTGCGTCCCCAGCTTATAACTAAAATTCCTGTTAGTCATCCCTAAATGCATAACCTTACACTTCTCACTATTGAATTTCATCCTATTACTAATACTCCAGTTTACAAGGTCATCCAAATCTCCCTGGAGGATATCCCGATCCTTCTCTGAATTGGCAATACCTCCCAACTTCGTGTCATCCACAAACTTTATCAGCCCACTCCTACTTTTGGTTCCAAGGTCAGTGATAAATAGATTGAATAAGATCGGACCCAAAACCGAACCTTGAGAAACTCCACTGGTAACCTCCCTCCAACCCGACAGATCACCTTTCAATACGACCCGCTGCAGTCTCCCCTTTAACCAGTTCCTTATCCACCTCTGGATTTTCATTTCGATCCCCATCTTTTCCAATTTAACCAGTAATTCTTCATGTGGTACCGTATCAAACGCCTTACTGAAATCAAGATATATTAGATCCACCGCATTTCCCTTGTCTAAAAAATCTGTTACTTTCTCAAAGAAGGAGATCAGGTTGGTTTGGCACGATCTACCTTTCGTAAAACCATGTTGTAATTTGTCCCAATTGCCATTGACCTCAAGGTCCATAACTACTTAATATTTTTTCCATGACGTTACAAATTACAGATGTTAAACTAACAGGCCTGTAGTTACCCGAGTCACTTTTTTTCCCCTTCTTGAAAATAGGAACTATATTAGCTAATCTCCAGTCAAACGGTACAACCCCCGAGTTTAGAGATTCGTTAAAAATTATCGCTAACGGGCTTGCAATTTCACTTGCCAATTCCTTTAATATTCTAGGATGAAGATTATCCGGGCCGCCTGATTTACTACTGTTAAGCTGTTCAAGTTTGGCTTCTACCTCGGATACTGTAATTTTCAACCCCGCACCTTCATTCCCATCAGTCACTCTGCCACTATTCCTAAGCCCTTCATTAGCCTCATTAAAGACCGAGGCAAAATATTCATTTAGATATTGTGCCATGCCTAGTTTATCCTTAATCTCCACTCCGTTTACAGTTTTAAGCGGTCCCACTTCTTCCTTCTTGGTTTTCTTCCTATTTATATGGCTAAAAAACCTTTTACAATTGGTTTTAATTCCCTTCGCAAGGTCCATCTCTACCCGGCTTTTGGCCTCTCTCACTGCATCCCTACACCCTCTGACCTCAATAAGGTAGGTTTCTTTGCTGATCCCTCCCATCTTCCACTCCTTGTACGCTTTCTGTTTTTTCTTAATCACCCCTCTGAGATGCTTGCTCATCCAGCTCGGTCTAAAACTGCTACCTAAGGACCGTTTTCCCTTTCTCGGGATACAGGCCTCTGACAGCTCCTGCAACTTCAACCTGAAATAATCCCAGGTGTCTTCCGCCTTTAGATCCCTAAATATGTTAGTCCAATCCACTTCCCTAACTAGTCGCCTTAATTTAGTAAAGTTAGCCCTTTTGAAATCGTAAACCTTAGTCTCAGATGCAATTTTGTTTATCCTTCCATTTATTTTGAACCGAATCAGCTCATGATCACTTGAGCCAAGGTTGTCCCCTACAACCATTTCCTCAACAAGGTCATCACTACTCACCAAAACCAAATCTAAAATGGCATCCCCCTCGTCGGTTCAGCTACTACTTGATGAAGGAATTCATCAGCTATCACGTCTAGGAAAAGCTAAGCCCTATTATTATTACTAGCATTTGTCCCCCAATCTATATCCGGGAAGTTAAAGTCTCCCATGATCATACAGTTCCTATTAGTATTTACCTCCTTAAAAACATTAAAGAGTTCTCTATCCATATCCAGGCTAGATCCCGGCGGTCTATAGCACACCCCAATCACTATCCCAGGGGAGGCTCTAGTAGTTTTCTTCCCTAATGTGACCATTGCCCAAACAGACTCCGTATTATCCATTCCATTACTAGTTATTTCATTTCAGTTTACCTTATTATTGACATACAATGCTACTCCCCAACCTTTACCTTTGTTTCGGTCTTTCCTAAACAGCACATACCCTTCCATACCTGTACTCCAGTCATGACTACCGTTCCACCATGTTTCGGTTATTCCTACGATATCCGGATTCAATTCTCGGACCAGGAGCTCCAATTCCTCCATTTTGTTACCTAGGCTTCTCGCATTGGTGAACAAACATCCTAATTTTTGCTGTTTGGCTTCTCTCACCTTTGTTACCCAATTTGGTAGGGACACAGTACCACCAGTATGACCTATTGGTCTAGTATCCATCCCCCCCCTCTTCCTTATGTCCAAACCCGTCCCTCTGGCTATATCCGTTCTTATTCTGTCATCCTCCCTCTCAATGTTTAAATTTGGCGTGGAGCATGCCTGGACATCTCCCAACCGTCTCCCCACATCCGGGGCTCCGTCCTTGTCCCCGGGCCAGCTCCAACAATGGCCCAAACATCATCCTCCTTACCTCATCCGGGTCTCCTCCTCCCAGAGACAAGGCCCTGCTCGGGGCACTAGTTCTGGGGGAAGGCGGGGAAGGGGGGGGGGAAAGGGATGGCTTTCAGAACCCCCACTATGAAAAGTGATAGAACAACACTGTGGTCGTCTTTTTCTAAATTAGGTGCAAGGGAGAATGGGCTGGATGTTGAGAAAAAGGAAGCGGACAAAAAGATGGATGATGTAACCCATGGAAAAGAACCAGAAAACGTATTAGGTACAAGAAAATATCTCTCTTTTTTTCTCTGAAGGATGTTTTTCTTAAAATTCTCAATACAGTTGTATCCATCAGGTCTGTAACCAGGGTTGGGTGAGGGGGCAGCTGCCCAGCGTGCAAAGCCCCAGGAGGTGGAAAAATGGACAAGGAAAAAAGGGAAGGGGGTAAAGGCCTGCAACAGGATCGGGATCCTGTGGGTCATGATTCCATATCATAGCATACCAGTGCCATCCTCTCTTCTGTGTTGCTGCTGGAAATGGTGCTGCCTTCAGAGTTGAGCACCCTTCCAATCTGCATTGTGCTGCTGCTTGTGTGACTGTAGCGATGCGAGACTCACCGCTGTGGCACCTCCTGCTGGTCTCTCAGGGAATTAGCTTCCAGCCTCCAGAGCGCCCTCTGTCAGCCAGTGTCTGCTACTGGTGGGCCCCCATGTCCCTCTGTGGACTGTGGTGCCACTTTCCTCTGGCAGTACAACCCTCAATCTCGGGGTCTCCCCTCCTCGGGGAACCCCCACTCCCTGTCCCCACCTCGCCTCAGTCGTAGGCTACTGCCAGTCACCAATTAGCCCCCGCTCCCTGGGGCGGACTGCAGTATACGACACTCATCATAGGCAAGGTTGGGTTTGGTCCTGCTGCCTCTGCCTAGGCTTGGGCTGTCCACAGCAATCCCAGTACCTGTTTGGACTTGTACTAGGCCGCAGCCTGGGGGGTTTCCAGGCCGGAGCTCCCCAGCTCCCTTGGCCTTCCCCCAGCCCTGCTGCACTCCAGGTGCCTTCCCTCAGCTCCCTGCAGCCAGGTCCCTCCCTCTCAAAGCGAGGAAAAGAGTCTCTGGAGCTCCTGGCTCACAGCCTTTTTATAGGGCCAGCTGCGGCTTGATTGGGGCACGGCCCAGCTGTGGCTATTTCCCCGATCAGCCCAGGTTTCCCCTACCACAGGCCTCTCCAAGGGCTCTTTTAACCCTTCGGGGCAGGAGCCAGGTTACTGCCAAACTACAGTGACCCATTAGTGTCAACACTTCACACAGTGACCAACAGTTAGTGTTGAGGCGGTAAGCATAATTAGTGTTTGTGATAATTTCACAAGGTCAGATGGATATATGGTCGTATATAGGTGCAGGAACTATGGGTGTGGGGGGTGCTGCAGCCCCATGAGGTTTTACCCACGGCTCCATTCCCGATGCCGAACGTGGGGTCATGGATGCTGGGTCTGTGCCCAGGATTTTGCTGATGGCCCCACGGCCACGGTCAAATCTGTCATCCACATCCAGGGCTCTGTTCTTGTCCCCGGGCCAGCTCCAACAATGGCCCAAGGCTCATCCTCCTTACCCCATCCGGGTCTCCTCCTCCCAGAGACAAGGCCCTGCTCGGGGCACTAGCTCTGGGGGAAGGTGGGGAAGAGGGGGGGGATAGGGGCTGGCTTTCAGCACCCCCACTATTAAAAGTGATAGAGCAACACTGTGGTCGTCTTTTTCTAAATCAGGTGCAAGGAAGAATGGGCTGGATGGTGAGAAAAAGGAAGTGGACACAAATATGGATGATGTAACCCATGGAAAAGAACCAGAAAATGTATTAGGTACAAGAAACTATCTCTCTTATTTTCCCTAAAGGATGTTTTTCTTACAATTCTCAATACAGTTGTATCCATCAGGTCTGTAACCAGGGTTGGGTGACGGGGCAGCTGCCCAGGGTGCAAAGCCCCAGGAGGTGGAAAAATGGACAAGGAAAAAAGGGAAGGGTTTAAAGTCCTGCCACAGGATCGGGATCTTGTGGGTCATGTTTCCATATCATAGCATACCGGTGCCATCCTCTCTTCTGTGTTGCTGCTGGAAATGGTGCTGCCTTCAGAGTTGAGCACCCTTCCAATCTGCATTGTGCTGCTGCTTGTGGGACTGTAGCGATGCGAGACTCACCGCTGTGGCACCTCCTGCTGGTCTCTCAGGGAATTAGCTTCCAGCCTCCAGAGTGCCCTCTGTCAGCCGGTGTCTGGCTACTGGTGGGCTCCCATGTCCCTCCCTGGACTGTGGGGCCTCTTTCCCCTGGCGGTACAACCCTCTATCTCGGGGTATCCCCTCCCCGGGGAACCCCCACTCCCTATCCCCACCTCGCCTCAGTCGTAGGCTACTACCAGTCACCAACTAGCCCCCGCTCCCTGGGGCAGATTGCAGCAGACGCCACTCATCATAGGCAAGGTTGGGTTTGGACCTGCTGCCTCTACGTAGCCTTGGGCTGTCCCCTGCAACCCCAGTACCTGTTTGGACTTCTACTAGGCCGCAGTCTGGGGGGTTTCCAGGCCAGAGCTCCCCAGCTCCCTTGGCCTTCTCCCAGCCTTGTTCCACTCCAGGTGCCTTCCCTCAGCTCCCTGCAGCCAGGTCCCTCCCTCTCAAAGGATAGAGAGAGAGTCTCCGGAGTGCCTGGCTCACAGCCTTTTTATAGGGCCAGCTGTGGCCTGATTGGCGCGTGGCTCAACTGTGGCTACTTTACCGATCAGCCCAGGTTTCTCCAAGGGATGTTTTAACCCTTTGGAGAGGAGCAGGGTTACTACCACACTACAGTGAAACACTGTCAACACTTCACACAGTGACCAACAGTTAGTGTTGAGGCGATAAGCATAATTAGTGTTTGTGATAATCTCACAAGGTCAGAAGGATATATGGTCGTACATAGGTGCAGGAACTATGGGTGTGGGGGGGTGCTGCAACCCCACGAGGTTTTACCCACTGCTCCACTCCCGACCCTGAACGTGGGGTCATGGATGCTGGGTCCGTGCCCAGGATTTCGCTGATGGCCCCACGGCCACGGTCAAATCTGTCACCCACATCGAGAGTTCTGCTCTTGTCCCCATGCCAGCTCCAACAATGGCCCGAGCCTCATCCCCCTTACCCCATCCGGGTCTCCTCCTCCCAGAGACAAGGCCCTGCTCGGGACACTAGCTCTGGGGGAAGGCGGGGAAGAGGGGGGGGAAGGGGCTGGCTTTCAGAACCCCCACAATTAAAAGTGATAGAGCAACACTGTGGTCGTCTTTTTCTAAATCAGGTGCAAGTGAGAATGGTCTGGATGGTGAGAAAAAGGAAGCGGACACAAAGATGGATGATGTAACCCATGGAAAAGAACCACAAAACGTATTAGGTACAAGAAAATATCTCTCTTTTTTTCTCTGAAGGATGTTTTTCTTACAATTCTCAATACAGTTGTATCCATCAGGTCTGTAACCAGGGTTGGGTGAGCAGGCAGGTGCCCAGGGTGCAAAGCCCCAGGAGGTGGAAAAATGGACAAGCAAAAAAGGGAAGGGGGTAGAGGCCTGCATCAGGATCAGGATCCTGGGAGTCATGTTTCAATATCATAGCATACCGGTGCCATCCTCTCTTCTGTGTTGCTGCTGGAAATGGTGCTGCCTTCAGAGTTGAGCACCCTTCCAATCTGCATTGTGCTGCTGCTTGTGTGACTGTAGCGATGCGAGACTCACCGCTGTGGCACCTCCTGCTGGTCTCTCAGGGAATTAGCTTCCAGCCTCCAGAGCGCCCTCTGTCAGCCGGTGTCTGGCTACTGGTGGGCTCCCATGTGCCTCCCTGGACTGTGGGGCCTCTTTCCCGGGGCAGTACAACCCTCTATCTCGGGGTATCCCCTCCCCGGGGACCCCCCACTCCCTATCCCCACCTCGCCTCAGTCGTAGGCTACTACCAGTCACCAACTAGCCCCCGCTCCCTGGGGCAGACTGCAGCAGACGCCACTCATCATAGGCAAGGTTGGGTTTGGACCTGCTGCCTCTACGTAGCCTTGGGCTGTCCCCTGCAACCCCAGTACCTGTTTGGACTTCTACTAGGCCGCAGTCTGGGGGGTTTCCAGGCCAGAGCTCCCCAGCTCCCTTGGCCTTCTCCCAGCCTTGTTCCACTCCAGGTGCCTTCCCTCAGCTCCCTGCAGCCAGGTCCCTCCCTCTCAAAGGATAGAGAGAGAGTCTCCGGAGTGCCTGGCTCACAGCCTTTTTATAGGGCCAGCTGTGGCCTGATTGGCGCGTGGCTCAACTGTGGCTACTTTACCGATCAGCCCAGGTTTCTCCAAGGGATGTTTTAACCCTTTGGAGAGGAGCAGGGTTACTACCACACTACAGTGAAACACTGTCAACACTTCACACAGTGACCAACAGTTAGTGTTGAGGCGATAAGCATAATTAGTGTTTGTGATAATCTCACAAGGTCAGAAGGATATATGGTCGTACATAGGTGCAGGAACTATGGGTGTGGGGGGTGCTGCAACCCCACGAGGTTTTACCCACTGCTCCACTCCCGACCCTGAACGTGGGGTCATGGATGCTGGGTCCGTGCCCAGGATTTCGCTGATGGCCCCACGGCCACGGTCAAATCTGTCACCCACATCGAGAGTTCTGCTCTTGTCCCCATGCCAGCTCCAACAATGGCCCGAGCCTCATCCCCCTTACCCCATCCGGGTCTCCTCCTCCCAGAGACAAGGCCCTGCTCGGGACACTAGCTCTGGGGGAAGGCGGGGAAGAGGGGGGGGAAGGGGCTGGCTTTCAGAACCCCCACAATTAAAAGTGATAGAGCAACACTGTGGTCGTCTTTTTCTAAATCAGGTGCAAGTGAGAATGGTCTGGATGGTGAGAAAAAGGAAGCGGACACAAAGATGGATGATGTAACCCATGGAAAAGAACCACAAAACGTATTAGGTACAAGAAAATATCTCTCTTTTTTTCTCTGAAGGATGTTTTTCTTACAATTCTCAATACAGTTGTATCCATCAGGTCTGTAACCAGGGTTGGGTGAGCAGGCAGGTGCCCAGGGTGCAAAGCCCCAGGAGGTGGAAAAATGGACAAGCAAAAAAGGGAAGGGGGTAGAGGCCTGCATCAGGATCAGGATCCTGGGAGTCATGTTTCAATATCATAGCATACCGGTGCCATCCTCTCTTCTGTGTTGCTGCTGGAAATGGTGCTGCCTTCAGAGTTGAGCACCCTTCCAATCTGCATTGTGCTGCTGCTTGTGTGACTGTAGCGATGCGAGACTCACCGCTGTGGCACCTCCTGCTGGTCTCTCAGGGAATTAGCTTCCAGCCTCCAGAGCGCCCTCTGTCAGCCGGTGTCTGGCTACTGGTGGGCTCCCATGTGCCTCCCTGGACTGTGGGGCCTCTTTCCCGGGGCAGTACAACCCTCTATCTCGGGGTATCCCCTCCCCGGGGACCCCCCACTCCCTATCCCCACCTCGCCTCAGTCGTAGGCTACTACCAGTCACCAACTAGCCCCCGCTCCCTGGGGCAGACTGCAGCAGACGCCACTCATCATAGGCAAGGTTGGGTTTGGACCTGCTGCCTCTACGTAGCCTTGGGCTGTCCCCTGCAACCCCATTACCTGTTTGGACTTCTACTAGGCCGCAGCCTGGAGGGTTTCCAGGCCGGAGCTCCCCAGCTCCCTTGGCCTTCTCCCAGCCCTGCTCCACTCCAGGTGCCATCCCTCAGCTCCCTGCAGCCAGGTCCCTCCCTCTCAAAGGATAGAGCGAGAGTCTCCGGAGTGCCTGGCTCACAGCCTTTTTATAGGGCCAGCTGTGGCCTGATTGGCGCGTGGCTCAACTGTGGCTACTTTACCGATCAGCCCAGGTTTCTCCAAGGGTTGTTTTAACCCTTCGGAGAGGAGCAGGGTTACTACCACACTACAGTGAAACAGTGTCAACACTTCACACAGTGACCAACAGTTAGTGTTGAGGCCATAAGCATAATTAGTGTTTGTGATAATCTCACAAGGTCAGAAGGATATATGGTCATACATAGGAGCAGGAACTATGGGTGTGGGGGGTGCTGCAACCCCACGAGGTTTTACCCACTGCTCCACTCCCGACCCTGAACGTGGGGTCATGGATGCTGGGTCCGTGCCCAGGATTTCGCTGATGGCCCCACGGCCACGGTCAAATCTGTCACCCACATCGAGAGTTCTGCTCTTGTCCCCATGCCAGCTCCAACAATGGCCCGAGCCTCATCCTCCTTACCCCATCCGGGTCTCCTCCTCCCAGAGACAAGGCCCTGCTCGGGACACTAGCTCTGGGGGAAGGCGGGGAAGAGGGGGGGGAAAGGGGCTGGCTTTCAGAACCCCCACAATTAAAAGTGATAGAGCAACACTGTGGTCGTCTTTTTCTAAATCAGGTGCAAGTGAGAATGGTCTGGATGGTGAGAAAAAGGAAGCGGACACAAAGATGGATGATGTAACCCATGGAAAAGAACCAGAAAACGTGTTAGGTACAAGAAAATATCTCTCTTTTTTTTCTCTGAAGGATGTTTTTCTTACAATTCTCAATACAGTTGTATCCATCAGGTCTGTAACCAGGGATGGGCAAGGGAGCAGCTGCCCAGGGTGCAAAGCCCCAGAAGGTGGAAAAATGGACAAGGAAAAAAGGGAAGGGGGTAGAGGCCTGCATCAGGATCAGGATCCTGGGGGTCATGTTTCCATATCATAGCATACCGGTGCCATCCTCTCTTCTGTGTTGCTGCTGGAAATGGTGCTGCCTTCTGAGTTGAGCACCCTTCCAATCTGCGTTGTGCTGCTGCTTATGTGTCTGTAGCGATTTGAGACTCACCGCTGTGGCACCTCCGGCTGGTCTCTCAGGGAATTAGCTTCCAGCCTCCAGAGCGCCCCCTGTCAGCCGGTGTCTCGCTACCGGTGGGCCCCCATGTTCGTCCTGGACTCCGGAGCCACTTTCCACTGCGGTGCTGACCACTGGCACCCCTCAGTCTTGGGGTCTCCCCTCCCCGGGAAACCCGCACTCCCTATCCCCACCTCGCCTCAGTCGTAAGCTACTGCCAGTCACAAACTAGCCCCCGCTCCCTGGGGCGGACTGCAGTAAACGCCACTCATCATAGGCAAGGTTGGGTGTGGACCTGCTGCCTCTGCCTAGCCTTGGGCTGTCCCCTGCTACCTCAGTACCTGTTTGGACTTGTACTAGGCCGCAGCCTGAGGGGTTTCCAGGCCGGAATTCCCCAGCTCCATTGGCCTTCCCCCAGCCCTGCTCCACTCCAGGTGCCTTCCCTCAGCTCCCTGCAGCCAGGTCCCTCCCTCTCAAAGTGAGAGAGAGAGTCTCCTGAGCTCCTGACTCACAGCCTTTTTATAGGGCCAGCTGCAGCTTGATTGGGGCACGGCCTAGCTGTGGTTATTTCCCCGATCAGCCCAGGTTTCCCCTACCACAGGCCTCTCCAAGGGCTCTTTTAACCCTTCGGGGCAGGAGCCGGGTTACTGCCAAACTACAGTGACACATTATCATCAACACTTCACACAGTGACCATCAGTTAGTGTTGAGGCGATAAGCATAATTAGTGTTTGTGATAATCTCACAAGGTCAAAAGGATATATGGTCGTACATAGGTGCAGGAACTATGGGTGTGGGGGGTGCTGTAGCCCAACGAGGTTTTACCCACGGCTCCACTCCCGACCCCAAACGTGGGGTCATGGATGCTGGGTCCGTGCCCAGGATTTCGCTGATGGCCCCACGCCCACAGTCAAATCTGTCACCCACATCCAGGGCTCCGCTCCTGTCCCTGTGCCAGCCCCAACAATGGCCTGAGCCTCATCCTCCTTACCCCATCCAGGTCTCCTCCTCCCAGAGACAAGGCCCTGCTCGGGGCACTACCTCTGGGGAAAGACAGAGAACAGGGAGGGAAAGGGATGGCTTTCTGCACCCCCACTATTAAAAGTGATAGAGCAACACTGTGGTCGTCTTTTTCTAAATCAGGTGATAGTGAGAACCGGGTGGCTGGTTTGAAAAAGGAAGCGGACACAAAGATGGATGATGTAACCCATGGAAAAGAACTAGAAAACGTATTAGGTACAAGAAAATATCTCTCTTTTTTTCCCTGAAGTATGTTTTTCTTACAAGTCTCAATACAGTTGTATCCATCAGGTCTATAACCAGGGTTGGGCAAGGGAGCAGCTGCCCAGGGTGCAAAGCACCAGGAGGTGGAAAAATGTACAAGGAAAAAAGGGAAGGGGGTAGAGGCCTGCATCAGGATCAGGATCCTGTGGGTCATGTTTCCATATCATAGCATACCGGTGCCATCCTCTCTTCTGTGTTGCTGCTAGAAATGGTGCTGCCTTCAGAGCTGAGCCCCCTCCCAACAGCCACTGCTTTTCAGCCATCCAGCTCTGAATGCAGCGCTGTCATCAGCATCAGCGCAGAAGTATTGATGGCAATAGCATACCAAGCCCTGCATAGGATTATATTTTTATTCCACCTCCCATCCTGCCCCACAGTAGCAGTGGCTTTTGGATGGGTGCTCAGCTCTGAAGGCAGCACCTTTGCCAGCAGCAACACAGAAGAAACGGTGCACAGGTATGGTATTATTTGGTAACATGACCCACAGGATCCCTATCGTGCTGCAGGCTGTGGGTAAAACCTCATGGGGCTGCAGCACTCCCTACACCCATAGTTCCTGCACCTATGGTCTATGTCAGAGGGCACTCCCAAGGCTGGAAGGGCTGTTTTAACCCTTCAGGGCAGGATCGGGGTTACTAGCCCGCTACAGTGACACATTAGCGTTAACACTTCACACAGTGGCCATCAGTTATTGTTGAGGCAATCAGCATAATTAGTGTTTGTGATAATCTCAAAAGGTGAGAAGATATGGTCGTACATAGGTGCAGGAACATGGAGATCTACATCAGTCCCGGCATGAATGAATGTAAACAAACATTAAAAAAAAAAGGTTTAATTTTTTTTTGTACCTGGTACATTTTCTAGTTCTTGTCTGTGTGTTTCATCATCTATCTCTGTGTCTGTTTTCTTTTTCTTACCAGCCGGCTCATTCATTCACCCTTAGTAAAATATAATTTATTGATTTCCATTAACAATTTCCCCGAATAATATTGAAAATAAAGTAGACATAATTAATAACTTTTATTATTAATTTATTGAAATTGTGTTACTGTGATTCACCGTAACTGGTTGTTATTTATTAGTACAGCACAATACTGCAACTATCGTTATTTCAACTGAATAAAGAATGGTTGTGTAAATGTGTGTATGCAGCAGGAGAGAGGGCTATAGGATGACTGAGAATGAGGGAGGTGAAGAATAATATTCTGTAATAACACGAGGAAAGCCAGAGCAATGGTGGGTAAGTCTGTAGCTAGGGAATAAATTATGAGGGGTTTTTTTTGTTTTTTTTCTGCAGTTGCCTTTAATTTTTTTTCTCCACAAACTACTAGTTTGTATATTATGTAGAATATGTGATGTCACCATGCATGGTGTGGTTCACATATGAGAATGCCAAACTCAGGTCAGACTGTTAAAAAACAGGGCAGATTCACCCTCCTGGTGGCATATTCCATAATTAGATTTAGCCTAAGCAGCAACCAGTGTGTACTCCTTTATTGCTACAGTGGCTTATCATGGAGCCACAAACAGTCTGTCTTTAGACAATCCAGCCCCTGGCTTGCCACCCAGACAACTGGACTTATGTGATGAATGATTCTGAAAACCAGAAATCACGCATATTAGGTTCTTCCAACTCTAAGGAGCCAGACACTCACCCCAGATCAATATATACTTCAGGATCTCATCAAATATCATGCTGCAAGCAATCCAGGGGTGAAAGTAACTTAAAGTACTTACCAGTACACCGAGTTCTGAGCAGGGGCGTGACCTCAACCAGAAGAGATGTGGCCTCAAGCGGAAGAAGCGTGGCCTTTCAATATTTAAACGCCCTGGGGCACCGGCTGTGGCTGGGAGCCCCAAGGCCTTTAAATCAACCCAGAGCTACCAGCTGCAGAAGTGGCTGGGAGCCCCAGAATCATAGAATCATAGAATTCAAGATCAGAAGGGACCATTGTGATCATCTAGTCTGACCTCCTGCAAGATGCAGGCCACATAAGATGATCCACCCACTCCTGAAATAATACTCTACCTTGACTCTGCTGTTGAATGCTCTATATCATGATTTAAAGACTTCTAGTAGCAGATAATCCACCAGCAAGTGACCCCTGCCCCATGCTTTGGAGGAAGGCGAAAAACCTCCAGGGCCACTGCCAATCTACCCTGGAGGAAAATTCCTTCCCGACCCCAAATATGGCGATCAGCTGAACCCCGAGCATGTGGGCAAGACTCTCCAGCCAGACCCTCTGGAAAAAGGCTAACAATATCCTATCATTGACCCTTTGTACTAATTACCAGTGTGGCACGTTATTGACCTATTGACTAAACCCGTTATCCTATCATACCATCCCCTCCATAAACTTATCTAGCTTAATCTTAAAGTCATGGAGGTCCTTCGCCCCCACTGTTTCCCTCGGTAGGCTGTTCCAGAATTGCACTCCTCTGATGGTTAGAAACCTTCGTCTAATTTCAAGCCTGAATTTCCTGACTGACAATTTATATCCGTTTGTCCTTGTGTCCACATTAGCACTGAGCTGAAATAATTCCTCTCCTTCCCTGGTATTTATCCCTCTGATATATTTAAAGAGTGCAATCATATCTCCTCTTATCCTTCTTTTGGTTAAGGAAAACAAGCCAAGCTCCTCAAGTCTCCTTTCATACGACAGGCTTTCCATTCCTCGGATCATTCTAGTGGCCCTTCTTTGTACCTGTTCCAGTTTGAATTCATCCTTCTTAACATGGGAGACCAAAACTGCACACAATACTCCAAATGAGGTCTCACCAACGCCTTATATAATGGGACTAGCACCTCCTTATCTCTACTAGAAATACCTCGCCTAATGCATCCCAAGACCGCATTAGCTTTTTTAACGGCCACATCACATTGCCAGGGATTGGGGTGAATTAAAGGGCCCAGGGCTCTGGCCGCCCCAGAGCTCCGGGTCCTTTTAATCACTGGGGGAGCCCTGCTGGCACTACCCCAGGGTGAGAGGGCTCTGATGGGCATTTAAAATGCCTGGTGCTCCTGCCACTGCAGGGAGCCCCAGGCCCTTTAAAATACCACCCAAGCCCTGCTGCCGGAGCTCCGGCAGCACTTTAAAGGGCCCGGGGCTCCCCGCAGCAGCTGGGCCCTAGGCCCTTTAAATCACCACCAGGGAAGCCAGTCCAGTCTGGCATGCCATACCAGCTCTTGCGGGCACGCCGTACCGTACCGGCTTACTTTCACCTCTGAAGCAATCTTTAGTAAAGTAACTAGAGCTTTATTAATAAAAATGAAAAGAAGAAAGTTATTAAAAGGTTAAAGTGAATCATACATTACAGTTGATTTCAGTCTGTAGATCAGGATAATGGCAGTCATGTTAAGTCCTGCCAGTTTGCAATAAGTATCTCTGGTACATCCAAACAAACGGAGACTTCAGTCCATTGTTCAGGCTCCCTTTTGTTAGAAATCATAGTCCAGAGATGTGGAACAGGAAAGAGGCAAGGAGGTGATGATCATAGTCTCCAATTTATGTCCCATGTCCACGTGCATGGAACGTTACTGTCTCAAACATGGGGCCATGCATCACATGTTGTATGTGCCCTTCTGAGTCATGAGGTATTCATTGTCCACATTCTCTGTGATGCGTCAGTGGGAGGGGCCCACAGGAAGAGTTGATTCTCCTTAATGGCCCATCAACACATGGCTGGCTAGTCTTGATGTAAATCTGTCTTGTGGGTGTTACCCAGGAACACATGTTTAGTAACAAGCATACAGCAAAATTTCATAACTTCATGCACAATGGTGATACACACATTTAAACAGGATAATGATACTAAGCAGATTATAACTTTTCCGGTGATACCTTACAAGGCATACTTTGTACATGATTTATTGCAATTTTGTAACAGTGGTGACTATATTAGTGAAAGTTTCACACGTGGTTGTAAACATCTAACATCAATATGTATTGTAGGTTACTCTTTCAAACAAACTTGTTATGATTGAATGTGCAGAGGTATTATTGTCATTGGTAATAATGACAACGATACTGCTGCCCATTCAAAGATATAACAAGTTTAAATTTTAAAATTAAATCATTGTTTCAGCCCTGGCACCTTTTTTATTAAAAATTAAGCACTGGCAAAGACCTGCTGCTGCTAAATCTATCAGGGCATCCTACCCAGAGGAAACTGTGCCTAAGTATATCTTAACTTTGGAGGGTGTATTTGGAAGCACTGGAAGTAGAGAGGATTATATATTAACATTCTGGGCCACCTGCAAGGAACACAGAGAGACACTATTTGACCCAGGAGAAGTTTAATCTTTGGGAACTCCCCAACTCCTCCAGTATGGAAAGAGAGAGGGAAATAGAAACTAGTGCAAAGACCCGAAGAGTTCTCCACTTGTGAGTAGGATGTGGGTTTTGCCAGTGGGGATGAACATCACATTCGGCTGATGATAGGCCTTTCCAGGAAAGATCAAGGAGGCTAGCACCTGCCAGTGTGGAAGATGTTTGGAAATATATCCAGGAATTGAAGATGGCAGGAATCATCAGGAACTCTAAAAGTCCTTATGCCTCCCCATCTGTTGTGGCCAGAAAAAAGAATGGATATGTACACGTGTGTAGATTATTTTACTTTGAATAGATGTACAATCCCTGTCCAGTATCCCACCCCAAGAGAGGATGATGCCTTAGACTGTCTAATAGGAAGCTGTTGGTTTTCTGTTTTTTTGGATCTGAGAAGCGGATACTATCAGATACCCATGGGACCAGCTGATTTGGAAAAGACAGCCTTCATCTGTCAACTCAGATTCTACAAATTTCTGAGAATGCCCCATGGACTATCTGGGGCCCCAGCCACATTCCAGAGATTAATGCAGAGGATGTTTGGGGACATGAACCTTCTGGAAGTCCTGGACTTGATAGTGTTCGGTCACACTTTGGAAGAGCACGAAGAACGGTTGTTGAAAGTGCAGGACTGCCTACAGGAACAAGGATTAAAACTATCGCTACAAAAGTCATAGATTATTAGGGACCTCAGGAGATCATCTAGTCCAACCCCCTGCTCAAAGCAGGACCAATCCCCAAATGGCCCCCTCAAGGATTGAACTCACACCTGGGGGTTTAGCAGGCCAGTGCTCAAACCACTGAGCTATCCCTCCTCCCTAAAATGGCCAGTTCTGTCAGGAAAAATAAAGTATGTAGGGCATATCATCCCTCAAAATGGAGTTGCTGCAGATTCGGACAAGCTGGAAGCCTTGAGGACGTAACCAAGAGCCAATACCTTAAAAAAATGGAGTTTCTTGGGGTTCTGCAAATATTATAGGCCATTTGGTGAGGGCTACGCTGCTCTTTGTCAACCCTTCAGTGAATTCACAGAAGAACAAAGGGGCTTCTGCCCACAAGAGAGAGAATATAAAAGGCCCTGGAATCCTTTCCATTAGGGGTCTTTGGCTGCCAGTTATGAAGAAATCCCCTAGTTACCACCTGAGCTGGGACTAACAAGGATTGTGCCAGACTAGGAAGGAATCCAGTCTGTGAAAGAAATTTATTGGAACATCTCTGAGGGTGAGATTTCATCTGTATTCAGTTTCTTAATGTATTAGGCTTAGACTTGCATGTTTTGTTTTATTTTGCTTGGTAACTTACTTTGTTCTGTCTGTTATTATTTGAAACCCCTTAAATCCTACTTTTTATACTTAGTAAAATCACTTTTGTTTATTAATCAACCCAGAGTAAGCAATTATACCTGGGGGAGTAATCAGCTGTGCATATCTCTCTATTAATGTTATACAGGGTGGACAATTTATGAGTTTACCCTGTTTAGGCTTTATACAGAGTAAAATGGATTTATTCAGAGTTTAGGCTCCCAGAAAGACTGAATATTAGGTGCTGGGAAAGTCCCTATTAACTGAGAAGCCCCTGGGCTAAGTGAATCTTAGTTTCTGTGAACTGCAGGGGGCCCTGGCCCAACCTCTTGGTCTGTGCTGAAGCAGACTGGTGTGTCTAGCTCAGCAAGATGGGAGTGGAAGGAAGCTTTTTCTGGCAGGGAGATTTGTTCTCAGTGGTATCCCAGCACATCTAGTGACAGACTTGAGAGAGTTTCTGTGACCCAACCTGTCACACGATGCTACTGGATTCTCCCCTTATTATCTAATGTTTGTGGGGGAAGTGAGACTTCCTGTGGACATTTCTTTGGGAGTGACTCCAGGTGGAGGTGGCCCTGAGACATAACTTCAATATGTAAAGAAATTAAAGCAACAAGCTGGAGAACTTCTGCCATCTCTGTATGGATGCAGCAGCAAAGACTGCAATTCAGAATAAGACCTGACATGACTGGTGAATAAGGGAGTAAGTACTACTTCTAGGTGAGCGGGTTTGGATAAGAAACTTGGGAGTAAAAGGGAAGAACTAGCTGGCATACAGAAGGAATTCAGAACCCTATCAGGTCGTTCAGAAATGACCTGGGATTCCTGTATGTCAGCTCTGGAGAGAAAAAGGAAGGAGAAATGTCAGAACTCTTCACAGGAATCACTTCTTGCCTATTGAGCAGTTCGGTTCCCTGAAAGTGAACCTGGGAGAGAGACAGCAACTAAGTTTACTACTAGAAATCAGGCTGTTCCACATGTCTAGGATGGTCTGGCAGTGACTGAACAGCAACATGAAGATGAGAGTATCTCTGGTGATGAAACTGATGATTGGCATTTAAGTATTTTTGTCGACTCCCCATAGCCTAGGACCATGAGGCCCTTTGAGGCCCCACTGACTGAGTCCTGCACTACAGCCCTCAGTGGTGAATACAGCTGCAGGGGGTGAAATGCCCTTGGTGATGCCCAAGAAAGGGGAGGTACTGCCCATTAGACACTCTCCTGTGCAGGATGCAGAACCTGGTGTGGATTTACAGCCTGTACCAGGGAAAGTGCATATTACAATGCATAAAACT
Organism: Mauremys mutica; assembly: GCF_020497125.1. Classification (NCBI taxonomy): domain Eukaryota; kingdom Metazoa; phylum Chordata; order Testudines; family Geoemydidae; genus Mauremys; species Mauremys mutica. The sequence goes on from NC_059088.1 coordinate 14,353,484, forward strand.
GGGAGAGTGGTGAAGCTGGTAGTAAAGCTTACCTATGGCCTGCCTGGTACTTCAACTAATAGTCCTATAAATGGTATGCATGAAGCTATACCTGCCATGGGTGTTGTCATAAACATACAGTTAAGGGTTAATTCCTCTTTTACCTGTAAAGGGTTAAGAAGCTCACATAACCTGGCTGACACCTGACCAGAAAGACCAATAAGAGGACAAGATACTTTCAAATCTGGGAGGGGGAAAAAGTCTTTGTCTCTGTTGGGTGTTTGCTTTTGCCGGAGACAGAAAAAGAAGGAACCATCCAACTGCTATAGCGTAGTAAGTATTTAGAGAAGAAATGTGTTAGATTACTTCATTTTTGTTTGTGAGTTCTTTTGCAAATAAGAGGGAGGGTAAATTTGGGTTCTTTGTGTAACTTTAAAGTTTTCCCAGAGGGAAATCCTCTGTGTTTTGAATCTGATTGTCTGTGAGCTTATCTTTCATTGTAATCTTACAGAGGTACTCCTATCACCTTTTTTCTTTAATTAAAATTCTTCTTTTAAGAACCTGATTGATTTTCATTGTTGTAAGATCCAAGGGTTGGATCTGTGTTCACCAGGACTAATTGGTGAAGGGATATTCTCAAGCCTACCCAGGAAAAGGGGTGTAGGGGTTTGGGGGGATTATTCTCAAGCCTGCCTGGGAAAGGGGGGATAGGGGCTTGGGAGAGATATTTGGGGAAAGGCAGAGCTCCAAGTGGCTCTCCCTAAATGTTTGTTTAACTTGCTTGGTGGTGGCAGCATACTTGTAACCTAAGCTGATAGAAATAAGCTTAGGGGGTCTTTCATGTGGGTCCCCATATCTGTACTCTAAAGTTCAGAGTGGGGAGGGAACCCTGACAGGTGTATTAGGGAAAACGAGTAAAGAGTTCTGTTATGTATGTTAGTGAAAAATGTATAAGGCCCTGAAGGTCTAGAACTTGGTCCTCTCAGCCACTGACATCTCCTGCCCGCCGCCCAGCAGCAGCTGTAAGCAGCTTGCACTCCACTGCCCCTGACCTGCAGTGGTCACAGATCATTGGAAGTCCTGCCGCCAGGGGTTTTGAAAGGCAGCATCTTTATGGCTCCTGATTGGCTCCCTGCCCCATATAGAAGCATGGGGCATTCCAAGAAGATCCAGGCAGCAGCATAGATCTCCTGCAGTTCCCATGACCATTCCTGTTCCTTGCTCCTGAGCTCATGACTTTGACCTCAGATTTGATTTAGATTTTTCCTCCTGACTCAGAACCTGAAACCTGACTCAGACTCTGACACTTGATATTGATCCTGGCCCGGAACCTGATTACAAACTCCTCAGCTACTCCTAGCCTCAGGTTTGCCTCTGCTCTGAGCCTTTGCCCTGACTGCCTTTGTTGGCATCCTAACAATTTCCACCCTAGCCCGTGGTAAAGGCCTACCCTGAGGGAACATGGAGGCAGCAGATCACTTCCTGAGGGTATTGGAGATGCCTGAATGGGTTGACCACTCCCAGGAAGAACTCTCCATGCTTCAAGCCCAAATATCGCAGCTTGCAACAGAGAACTAAGCTTTGTGCAGGCGCTCCACCCAGCTCCATGAGGAAAATGTGGCCCTGAGAGTCCAGCCGGCCCAGCACACCACAGATAACCAGCTGCTATGAGAGCAGGTGACCCAGCTGCACTACGGGCACACACTGTGGCTGTGCACCCTGATCCAGGTCCCGCTATCCCCTCCCAGAAGATTTTAATGGGGACCTCCAAAAGTTCAGTGTGGTCTTAACCAACACCTCCTGCTGTTTCTGTTGCTCCCCCAGCAGGGCCACCCAGAGGATTCAGGGGACCTGGGGCAAAGCAATTTCAGGGGCCCTTTCTATAAAAAAAGTTGCAATACTATAATAACATGTATTTGCAAATGTAAAAAATAACCAGTGAAATACATTCAAAAATTAATTTTTAATAATTTGAAAATACATGCACAAAATACGTGATTTAAAAACATTAAATGCTTTAATGGTATGTCTACATTTGCAATTACATAATGCTTCTTATGACATCGTTTTTTTACAAATTGTTCTGAACATTAATTATACAGCTGCAATTTTTCCCTCGCTTTCATTTTGGTGAACTCATTAATAATGTAATCAAAACTTATGTCTTTGACCATTTCATATTCTATGCTCAAAGTGAGCAAATGGTTCAGCCTTTCTTCCCCGGTGGCTGAATGCAAACAATTTTTAATCAATGTTAGCTTAGCATGCTCTCCCGATGCTACCGACACTGGCAACACTGTTAGTAGGCATAAACAAATACAAATCTGTGGAAACACATTTTCCAACCCTTTCTTGAAGAGAGCATTAAGAAGTGTAAGTGCAGAGGTTATATGTCCATCACCTCTTAAGTTGGAATCTTCTTTTATTTTGTAAAAGATTCTAAGTTCCTCTTTAAGATCTTCTCTCTGGAGGTCTTTTGGATATGCTGTGGCCAAAGTGTCAACAAAATTTTCTATAGAAGATTCATCCACTTTATCTGGCGGACACAAAATGGGTGAAAATAAATTTGAGACTTCAGCCATTCTTTCACCAAGACCGCCTAGCTCTGATAGAAGCAAATCCATTGTCAGGAAGAACACCTGTACTCTGAACTGAATATCGGGAGAGTCAAACGTATAATCTGCATCCCCTGTGTCATCAAAGAATCGCTTGTTCTTCCAGATCCTTGAGTCACTTTTCATTTTTGGGTCAATGCCGAGGCTTGAAGTGATTTGTTTGACTTCTTCAAAAAAAATTGGCCAAGAATCTTTCATTGTTTGAATTTCCTTGATTAAGTTGCTCACATGTTTAGCTTCCTCTTCCATTGTTAATTGGGAGCTTTGTAGGACCTTGTTCTTATCATCAATGCACTAAAGCACTTTAAACCATATTGTAGTAAGAAGTACAAATTCAAATGACTTAAGCCAACATCTGCCTGGATTTCGGGAGGTAAAAACTGTGAGTCATGCATGGACATGTGACTTGCTCAGGTAACTCCTAAACTCCATCTTGGAGCTGGACTGTGCACAGGAGTGAGGAAGGGGGTCTCCACCCACAAGAAAAAGTCTATTTAAACCCCTGGGAGACCCCTCCATGGTGGTCTTCAGATGGCTAAAGAGGGTACTAGGGTACTTGAAAGAAACTGGAACAAAGGACAGTGTGCAGGGCGTGTGAGTGATTGCTGGACCCAGGCTGAAAGGAGATTAGTCTGTAAAAGGAGCATTCTGGAACTGGTGAGGATCTTATCTGTATTCAGTCTGATTAGACATAGATTTGTGCATTTTATTTTATTTGGCTTGGTGACTTACTTTGTTCTGTCTGTTACTACTTGGAACCACTTAAATCCTACTTTCTGTAGTTAATAAAATCACTTTTTACTTATTAATTAACCCAGAGTATGTACTAATACCGGGGGGAGCAAACAACTGTGCATATCTCTCTATCAGTGTTATAGAGGGTGAACAATTTATGAATTTACCCTGTATAAGCTTTATACTGGGTAAAATGGATTTATTTGGGTCTAGACCCCATTGGGAGTTGGGCATCTGAGTGTTAAAAACAGGAACAATTCTGTTAGCTGCTTTCAGGTAAACCTGCAGCAAGTAATTCAGACCCTGGGTTTTTGTGGGAACAGACGGGCGTGTCTGGCTCAGCAAGACAGGGTGCTGGAGTCCTGAGCTGGCAGGGAAAGCAGGGGCAGAAGTAGTCTTGGCACATCAGGTGGGTGGCAGCTCACAGGGGGGTTCTGTGATCCAAATCGTCATAGATAGTTAATTGAAAAATTCCTTATGTACCCCGTGTGTTTCCCACGGCCCCAGCACCTTACCATGCCACTTACCCCTGCCTCTCCCCTCTCTTGGAGCCTCAGCGCACTGCGTCCAGGAGCGGCCCTGGACAGTGCTGCAGTGGCATGGCTCCGGTGGGACCTGAGCTCCTGCCCCTCAGCCAGAGCTCACAGCTCCGCCCCCTTACCACGTGGCTCTGAGCCGAAGGAGCTCAGGTCCCGCCGGAGCCACATCGCAGCTGCGCTGTCCAGGGCCACTCCTGGACTTGGTTCACTGAGGCGCTGGGGGATGGGGGAAGGTGGGGGCGGGGGCCGAGGGGGATCCTCAGACATTCTCGTGGAGCCAGGGGCCCCTGTGGGGCCTGGGGCCTGGGGCAAATTGCCCCACTTGCCCTCCCTCTGGGCAGCCGTATCCCCCAGTCCTTCTCATTGACGAAGCAAAACTAGGTCTTGTTATTAGTCTCCTGATGGGAGATGCATTGGACTGGGCCTTGCATCTACTCAAACAAGTGACCCCAACAGTATTGAACTGGGATGCCTTCCTCCAGGGGTTTACTGCCATATTTGATGATCTCCACTGTGCCCACTCAGCAGAGGTGGCTCTGCACAAACTCCATGCCACCCACTTCCAGCGACTAGTCTCCAACACTAAGTGGAACAAGGAGGCCAAGCTCTACTAGTTCTGGTGAGGACTATGTGAGGAGGTCAAGGATGAACTAGCTCGTGTGGGGCCCTGACCAACTTAGATGCCTTTGTTGACCTCGTCATATGCATCAACAATAGGCTCAGTGAACAACATGAGGAAAGGCAAGGGTCTGAGTTACCATCTGGCCAGTGCCCCTTGACACCTGGATCCAACCTGGACCCCGAACCCATGCAGCTGGGTCACTCTGAATACCATGAAACCCCTGAGGAATAAGAGTGCCTTCTCCACCATGGGCTGTATTTCTACTGTGGAGGATCTGGCCATATTCTTGCCAACTGCCCATCCCCAGCTCTATCATGACTAATTTGGGAAATGACCATGACCAGTCCTTTGTTGGGTTGGCCTGGGTGAACCCTGAGACAATGCCCTCCTTCCCCTCACTGAGGCATGCCCCGCACATGGTGAGCCCTCTCCACACCTTAAAGTCCAGCTCTGCCTCCATGTTCCAGGGGAGCCTCACCAAATTCAGCCACAGTGGCACTGGTGGATTCCAGGGCAGCAGACAACTTCAAAGATGCTGATACAGTCCTAGCTGGGGGATTCCAGTTCAACCAAAGACTGTCCACCACGTAGTGGAAACTATAAATGGCTCCCTCCTGTCATCAGGGCCAATGACACAGGAGATCATACCTCTGGAAGTTGCCATTTGGGATAAATGGGAAGTCCTTCAGTTTGAATGATCTTCTCACCACACTTCCCCATAATCACTGGCATTTTTTTTTTTGGCTAGTGGCTCATGATCCACACATCCTTTGGTATAGCACCAGGTGAGATTCTGCTCCAATTTCTGCCAGCAAGTCTGCCTACACTCACTATCTGATGAATCCCAGAACCAACACACCTCCCCAGATCCTGGCCGTAGGTCAGAAGGGACCACCACCAGAGTTGACTCCAGTACTGCCCCCCAAATACAGCAACTAGGATGACATCTTTGAGAAGAAGAATGATGACACCCTACTACCACCATGGATGGTCACCTATTACAAAACAGGCCCAACAAAGAAAGTAACAGAACACCACTAGCCGTCACCTACAGCCCCCAACTAAAACCTCTCCAGTGCATCATCAAGGATCTATAGCCTATCCTGAAGGACAATTCCTCACTCTCACAGACTTTGGGAGACAGGCCAGTCCTTGCTTACAGACAGCTCCCCAACCTGAAGCAAATACTCACCAGCAACTACACACCACACAACAAAAACACTAACCCAGGAACCAAACCCTGCTACAAACCCCGTTGCCAACTCTGTCCACATATCTATTCAAGGGACACCATCACAGGACCTAACCACATCAGCCACACCATCCGGGGCTTGTTCAGCTGCACATCTACCAATGTGATATGTGCCAGCAATGCCCCTTTGCCATGTACATTGGCCAAACCAGAGAGTCGCTATGCAAAAGAATAAATGGACACAAATCTGACATCAGGAATCATAACATTCAAAAACCAGTAGGAGAACACTTCAACCTCTCTGGTCACTCATTAACAGTCCTCAAAGTGGCAATTCTTCAACAACAAAAAATATTAAAAAACAGACTCCAATGTGTAGCTGCAGAACTGGAATTAATTTGCAAACTAGATCATCAGATTAGGCCTGAATAAGGACTGGGAGTGGTTAGGTCATTACAAAACCTAAATGTAATTTCTCCAATACTAATTTCTCCCTACTGTTACTCACACATTCTTGTCAACTGTCTGTAATGGGCCACTCTCTTACAACTTCAAAAGTTATTTTTCCTCCCTTGGTATCCTGCGGTTAATTGATTTATCTCGTTAGACTGACCTAACATTTGGTAAATCAGCCCCCATCCTTTTATGTATTTATACCTGCTCCTGTATCTTTTACTTCATACATCTGATGAAGTGAGTTTTAGCTCACAAAAACTTATGCCCAAATACATTTGTTAGTCTCTAAGGTGCCACAAGGACGCCTCATATTTTTTGCTAATACAGACTAACATGGCTATCACTGAAACCTGTCTCCATGAAGCAGTGTACATAGTTGGGCCCTTGGATAACTGTGCAGCAGGCTACTGGTTCACTTTTGTTACAGTAGGCTAAGCAAACAGGTATGCAGTACCATTATGAATGCACAGTGCCTGCTGAACTTGAGAAAATCATTGCTCAGCTCGGGGTACCACTGGAAATCTTAACAGATCAGAGAACGAACTGTATGTCCCAGAGGATTAAGCAACTGTGCCAGTTGTGGAAAATCAAGGTTCTCAGGACCTCTGTTGTCCACCCTCAAAAATATGGCTAGTGGAAAGATTTCAACAGAACACTAAAGACAATGCTCTGAAAATTTGCCCTTACAGATATCCGGAACTGGGCCCAGGGGTGCCGGGTGGCCATGCCCCCATCACTTTTAAAAGTGGGAAGGATTTGCTCTCTCACTTTTTTCCTGCATTAAGGGGGAGCAATGGGGTGAGGGGGTAGGAGCAGGTGGGGCCTCAGGGAAGGAGGTGGCAAGGGGGCTGGACCTCAGGGGAAGAGGTGGCATGGGGGCTGGAAGAGGCTGAGCAGGGACAGGGCCACAGTCTGGATGCTGGCAGGCCCCTCCACACACTTTTAGGGAGCTTCCGACACTCCTGCCTGGGAGCAGTTGCTCCCTCCTCTCCTGTTCACCATACCAGAAGTCCCACAATCCTCCACTGACTTCTCACCATTTCAATTGTTATATGAAAGGCAACCTCAAGGGATTTTAGACCTCATTCAAGAAATGTAGGAGGAACTATCTCAGGCCAGTAATGCAGCACAATATGTCCTGGACCTATGGGAGACACTTGATGCGCTAGGCTCATTTCCCAGGAAGAACGTCATAGAATCATAGAATATCAGGGCTGGAAGGGACCTCAGGAGGTATCTAGTCCAACCCCTGCTCAAAGCAGGACCAAACCCAACTAAATCATCCCAGCCAGGGCTTTGTCAAGCCTGACCTTAAAAACCTCTAACTAAGGAGATTCCACCACCTCCCTAGGTAACCCATTCCAGTGCTTCACCACCCTCCAAGTGAAAAAATCATTCCTAATGTCCAACCTAAACCTCCCCCACTGCAACTTGAGACCATTACTCCTTGTTCTGTCATCTTCTACCACTGAGAACAGTCTAGATCCATCCTCTTTGGAACCCCCTTTCAGGTAGTTGAAAGCAGCTATCAAATCCCCCCTCATTCTTCTCTTCTGCAGACTAAACAATCCCAGTTCCCTCAGCCTCTCCTCATAAGTCATGTGCTTCAGCCCCCTAATCACTTTTGTTGGCCTCTGCTGGACTCTTTCCAATTTTTCAATATATTCTTGTAGTGTGGGGCCCAAAACTGGACACAGTACTCCAGATGAGGCCTCACCAATGTCAAATAGTCCCTCGATCTGCTGGAAATGCCTCTACTTATACAGCCCAAAATGCCGTTAGCCTTCTTGGCAATAAGGGCACACTGTTGACTCATATCCAGCTTCTCATCCACTGTAACCCCTAGGTCGTTTTCTGCAGAACTGCTTCCTAGCCATTCGGTCCCTAGTCTGTAACAGTGAATGGGATTCTTCCGTCCTAAGTGCAGGACTCTGCACTTGTCCTTGTTGAACCTCATCAGGTTTCTTTTGGCCCAGTCCTCTAATTTGTCTAGGTCCATCTGTATCCTATCCCTACCCTCCAGCGTATCTAACACTCCTCCAAGTTTAGTGTCATCTGCAAACTTGCTGAGAGTGCAGTCCACGCCATCCTCCAGATCGTTAATGAAGATATTGAAGAAAACCGGCCCCAGGACCCACCCTTGGGGCACTCCGCTTGAAACCGGCTGCCAACTAGACATGGAGCCATTGATCACTATCCGTTGAGCCCGACGATCTAGACAGCTTTCTATCCACCTTATGGTCCAATCATCCAGCCCATACTTTAACTTGCTGGCAAGAATACTGTGGGAGACCGTATCAAAAGCTTTGCTAAAGTCAAGGAATAGCACATCCACTGCTTTCCCCTCATCCACAGACCCAGTTATCTCCTCATAGAAGGCAATTAGGTTAGTCAGGCATGACTTGCCCTTGGTGAATCCATGCTGACTGTTCCTGATCACTTTCCTCTCGTCTAAGTGCTTCAGAATTGATTCCTTGAGGACCTGCTCCATGAATTTTCCAGGTAATGAGGTGAGACTGAGTGGCCTGTAGTTCCCCGGATCCTCCTCCTTCCCTTTTTTAAAGATGGGCCCTACATTAGCCTTTTTCCAGTCATCCGGGACCTCCCCTGTTCACCATGAGTTTTCAAAGATAATGGCCAATGGTTCTGCAATCACATCCACCAACTCCTTTAGCACCCTCGGATGCAGTGCATCCAGCCCCATGGACTTGTGCTCATCCAGTTTTTCTAAATAGTCCCGAACTACTTCTTTCCCCACAGAGGGCTGGTCACCTTCTCCCCATACTGTGCTGGCCAGTGCAGCAGTCTGGGAGCTGACCTTGTTTGTGAAGACAGAGGCAAAAAAATCATTGAGTACATTAGTTTTTTCCACATCCTCTGTCATACTGTTGCCTCCCTCATTCATTAATGGGCCCACACTTTCCTTGACTTTCTTCTTGTTGCTAACATACATGAAGAAACCCTTCTTGTTACTCTTAACATCTCTTGCTAGCTGCAACTCCAAGTGTGATTTGGCCTTCCTGATTTCACTCCTGCATGCCTGGGCAATATTTTTATACTCCTCCCTGGTCATTTGTCCAATCTTCCACTTCTTATAAGCTTCTTTTTTGCGTTTAAGTTTAGCAAGGATTTCACTGTTAAGCCAAGCTGGTTGCCTACCATATTTACTATTCTTCCTACACATCAGGATGGTTTTTTCCTGCAACATCAATAAGGATTCTTTAAAATACAGCCAGCTCTCCTGGACTCCTTTCCCCCTCATGTTATTCTCCCAGGGGATCCTGCCCATCTGTTTCCTGAGGGAGTCAAAGTCTGCTTTTCTGAAGTCCAGGATCCGTATTCTGATGCTCTCCTTTCTTCCTTGCGTCAGGAACCTGAATTCGACCATCTCATGGTCACTGCATCCCAGGTTCCCATCCACTTTTGCTTCCCCTACTAATTCTTCCCGGTTTGTGAGAAGCAGGTCAAGACGAGCTCTGCCCCTAGTTGGTTCCTCCATCCCAACAGCCCATCACATCCTACAGTGACACAGACAGAAATTGCTCCTTATTTAAGGAGGGAGAGCTCAGTAAATACGTAGGGTCTTGTTCAGGGTGGTACTCGAGGTGGTTAGCCCCTCCTGCCACTTGCACTGCCACGGCTACACGGCTATTTTTGATCAAGCTAGCATGCTAGAGCTAATGCGAGGATGTCTCTTCAAGCTAGGAATCTTACCCCCAGCTGAAAGCATTGTCACACCTTCATTGTTATTGTTCAACACCGGGTTTGGGGCCTGGCTCCTTCTCTGCACCCTCTAGCTTCTTCCAGGAGAGGGACAAAGAATCTCCAGACTGGGCGTGGCTGTGAGTGGGGAAACGTCCCAAGTGGGGCAGGAGACAGAAACTGGAAGGAAGGAAAATTCACAAAATGGTTAGTTGGGGCCAGGGAAAATCCTAGAGCGTACCAAAGGAAGTGGTAAGCTGAGAGACAGAGGAAAGGAGACTGTAGATTCATTTACTATGAAAAATGGGCAAGGTCTGTCATATATGAAACCTGGCAAGAGTTGTAGAGCTCAAATGCTACGCCTATAGTGTGTCATTGACCTGAGCTGACTTTTCATAAGCTGCACTGTGCACTCCCAGTCCTGGCAGGTGATATGGCACCACCCTTGTGGGTGTCTAGTGCCCCTGGCAGCCCAGCACCTGCTACTGACACTTGGAGGGGGGTCTGAACAGTGCTATTCTGCACTTCCCAGTGTGTGTGTGATTTTTAAAATGGTGCCTTCTCTCTGCATTTCCATGCTGTTGAACCTTTAGCTGTTTGGGAAAATACTCTGTTCCCCTAGGGGTTTGTCCTGTCTGAGAACTCAGTGAGCTGTTTGCCTGGTGAGATGGTGTTACATCAGACCTGCCTCCTGCTGTGCCTTATCCCCCGTGGTGAATCCCTGCAGTGTACCTGCTCGGCTAGCTCCGTCTGTTTTCTCAGTTACAGATCAATTCCGCCCAGGATGGATGGCCTCAGAAATGCTCATGGAGGAGCCCATGTGCCTCATTCAGAACAGCACCAGCGGGGCCCTGCAGGTGAACTCCCAGGCTGTGAAGATCCTGGAGGGCATCACCCAGCCAGTGGTGGTGGTGGCCATTGTGGGAATGTACCGCACAGGCAAATCCTACCTCATGAACTCCTTGGCTGGCAAGAGAAAAGGTGAGAGACCTGGAGTCATGTGCCCCCTCCTGTGCTATTTCCTGCTACTTTCTGGGGCTCATAGTGACCTCGGGCAGGTGTACTGTGTGTCTGTGTTTATATGAAATCTGTCCTCTCTTCCCAGGGTTCTCGCTGGGCTCCACAATCCAGTCACACACCAAAGGCATCTGGATGTGGTGTGTGCCCCACCCTGGAAAACCTGACCACACCCTGGTGCTGCTGGACACTGAAGGGCTGGGGGATGTGGAGAAGGTGAGCTGGCTTTTGCTGTGTGGTGAGAACAGGTACTACCATATGATGAAGGGGGTCACATGAGTTCCTAGCAGGGCCGGCTCCAGACCCCAGCGCGCCAAGCGCGCACGTGGGGCGGCATTTTCCCTGGAGGGCGGCAGTCGGGTCCGGCGGACTGTCTGCAGTCATGCCTGCGGGAGGTCCACCGGAGCCCCGGGAGCAGCGAACCCTCCGCAGTCATGCCTGCGGGAGGTCCACTGGTCCCCCGGCTCCGGTGCACCTCCCGCAGAAATGACTGCTTGGGGCGGCCAAATTGTTAGAGCCGCCTCTGGTTCCTAGATAGACAGATGCAAAGTTCATCTGCTTTTAGAAGTTTCATTTTCCCTCTCACGTTTCAGAGGCATCTGGTGTTTATCCTCTAGTTTTACTGTGCTGTGGAAATGACTGAACTCAGAGAGACCCAAGAACATGAAAAATTCACTGGTCCAGGCAACAGCTCCTTTAAAAAGCACTAGCTCAAAATAACCACAATACAATGTTTTCCCAAGATATTAAGGCAGAGATATTAAGCTGTGCTATAGTTAAGATTGAGACTTGCTTACTGACAGGTTTCAGAGAAGCAGCCGTATTAGTCTGTATCTGCGAAAAGAACAGGAGGACTTGTGGCACCTTAGAGACTAACACATTTATTTCAGCATAAGCTTTTGTGGGCTACAGCTCACTTCTTCGCATGCATAGAATGGAAAACACAGACAGGAGATATTTATACATACAGAGAACATGAAAAGGTGGGAGTAACCATACCAACTGGAAGAAGCCAATCAATTGAGATGAGCTAACATCAGCAGGAGAAAAAATACAAAAAACCCCTATGTGACATCACAGTGTTATGGCTCAGATGTTTGGTTTTTTGCTCTGATTCTCCCAAACTGATCTGACCTACCTGAGACTGATCTCAAGGGCCGTCCTGACCCACACGCAAGGTACGAAGCTGCATAGGGCACCAGGAAACCCTGCGCAGCAGCATGCTCCTCCAGTCCCTGCCCTGCCTCTTCCTGCCCCTGCTCCGCCCCAGCCCTGCCCCCAATCCATCCCTTCCCCAAAGCCCCTGCCCCAGCCCCGCCCCCGCTCCCCTGAGCTCTGCAGCAGGGCCAGGCCTGCACTCACCAGCGGTAGGAAGTGCATCGGCCCGGCCCCAGCCACGCTGCCAGTGAGTGCTGGGGGGTGGTTCTTCCCTGCCCCCCAAGCCAGCCCCCCCCCTCAGAGGCCTGGGGCCAGCCCCCTCCTCCCCTTTACCTCCCCTCAGAGGCCTTCCCCCCACAGAGGACTGGGGCCCCACACCCCTCCATGGGGGGCTGCGTAGAGCCCCAGAATAGCTAGGGATGGCCCTGCTGATCTCAGCTAGTGTCTGGGACCCACGGTCCCTGCGGGAAAGAAATATTGTAAAAGTTAAGAAGGGTGAGATTTAGAAGTACAGTCTGGGTCTAGCCAAGCTGATGAGCCAGAGAAAATCACCCGTGTATGTACAGCAGGCCTGGGGCTCTCTTGCAGCCAGAAGGCAACCTGATGTCACAGTTCACAGGTAGCTCAAGGTGACATGGACCCTGAGCAGCCCCCATGTACTGTGACGGTGAGTCCTCCCCCAGCAGCCTTCTTGGAAAGTGTGAGATGCACATGTAGCTGCCCTCTGCCTGTGTTCTGCTCTGGGAAGTTCGGCTCTGAGACTAAAGTTTCTGACTTATGAGCAGTTACCTCAAAATGCTTTAAAATCCACATGTAGACTCAGATTTTACATTTGAAGTATTGCCAAGGAAACCAGCATTAATTTAATAACGGACAAATGAAAGATTCCAGTAAGCGCCAGCATTAGGGTAGTATAGTAGGGTAGGGTAGTGCTGCTCTGGCTGTGATCAAAGAAAAACAGGGAGCTGCAACTCTCAGTGTCAGCGTGATCAAAGGGGTTGCTGAGCATGGGAAAGGCCGCCATAATAGAACCCCCTGTTCTAAGGACTGGTGTAAGGTCCACATTGACTAAAGTGGTGCCAGGATACTGCCAGTCAAAACAGTAACTTGTGTGTATCGTGATAAACAAACTTCAACTTTCTACAATAATTCATCCCGTCTACACCACCCCAGGGATCAGATCTATCAGTTTCACCTGTCCAAATGTTGTAGTTCTGTGGAAAAGGGAAAGAAGGAAATGTCAAACTCTAGAAAACTTTGAGTCACATGGGCCCTTTTTAAAACTGTCACTACAAACCTCAAATGATGTCCTCCCCCACCACAAACGCCTATAGAATAATCAAGCAGTGCACAAGCTACAATAAAATTTTAAAATGATCCTCTGGCCCCAAAGACAATTTCTGTAGACCGTTTTCATCCTTGTTGTAAAGGAAATACTGGTACAAATTTAGCTGTGGTGAGGCTAACTTTCCATCCTCCTATTGCTGAGCCACATTAGGGCCAGGGGTCGAGTTAGTGTTGTTGCATTAATTTTGATGGAATAAATGAGCTCAGAGAGTCAAGAGTGTGAAATGATTCTGTCACTGTACAACACTAAACAGTTCAACATGGTTTGGGGGTTTGGAATAGAGAGACTTTGGGCTGCTTAGTCCCATGGCAAACACACCATTAAAAATCTTTAACCTTTTATTAAAGAAACAGAAAAAGAAGGAAAAACAGTTAAAGCCTTTGAAATGTAAAGTCTTAACTAGGGCTTTTTGTTTGAACAATATCCCTGTTCCCTTTCCCTTTAACAGTAGAGAGGTTTTAGAAGGAAAAAACCTTGGTTTGATAGTGTCTGTCACTTACAATGTTACAGTGTCAGCTGCATCACTGTAGCACTTCAGTGTAAACACTACCTATGCCAGTGGGTGGGGTCTCCTGTTATCATAGCCACCTCACTGAGAGGCAGCAGCTGTGTTGATGGAAGAATTGTTAGGTCAGCTTAACTGCATCACTCGCGTGTGGAATTTTCACATCCTTGACCAATGTAGTTAACCCAACCTACTTTTGTAGTATAGACCAAGCCTTAGATGGTATTAAAGATAGTAATAATTATTCTTTGAGGTGGGGGAGGGTAGTTAGCTGAGATGAGCTGGTGCTCTTATTGCTGCTGTTAAAATCCAATCCTGTTTCCTGAAAGACAAAACAAGACAAACACTCACAAAAGAGGAGAGAAAAAGAACAGCAGAAGTAGAAAATGCAGCTTCTCTCTTTGGTACAGACGTTTACTTGCAATCTTAGTGTTGGAGAAACATAGGCCGAGACCATACTCTGATCAGCCCCTTTGAGACCTGGCAAATTTGTACCAGTGCAGGCTGTTTGGGGCATTGCTTTCAGCTGCCTCTCCGGTCATGTGCTCACAGCATGGTTGCAAAATATGCAGCCAGACCCTTGTTAGACAAAAGGAGAAAGCTAGGCAAGAAAGACAAGAAATAGGGAGAGGAAGGAAAAAGACACATGGAGAGGTGGTGAGTGACAGCAGGAACCAATGTCTCACATCCCAGCTATTTCTCAGAATTTAGCTGGAACCAGTGGAGGTAGCAATGTGATCTGGACCTCTCTCTTTCTGGCCTGTTCTGGTCAAGAAATATCTCAGAAACAGGACAATGAAGGCCCAGTGTTGTCACTGTGAATCCCAGAGCCTCAGGAGATGGTTGGGGTGGTGGCCAGAATGGTGACGCTCACTCCTTCCAGCCCTCAGTCTCTCAGCTAGTCAGCTAGCTAGATTCCTCCTCCCCCAAGTTTGTTCTTTTAAGGACCTGAGAAGGGAGGGAAGGAGTGGGGTGACCTAGGGGGTGCTAAGGCTGGGGGGAAGGGGTAGCCCAGAGGGATGGTGTCATGAAGTCCCAAGGGCTGGTCTATGCCCAGGCTGTCACCAGTCTCCCGGGAATGATCTATTCAGTGTGCCAGGCCCCAAGGATCCACACAGTTCTGTTGGGTCCTTTGGCACCAGTGACCCCAATCTCCCTTTGGGGCTCCCTGCACTGAATCCTGCCCAGCCAGACCCCTGCTGGAGGCTTGTCCTGGATCCTTGAGGGCGCAGGGCTCCCAGGGAGTATTTACAGTGACACTGGCAGCCTTTGCAAAACAAGGGAACCATTTATTAGTCACTTGGCTACAGGACCTGACAGTCCTTGGGGCAGCATGGAGAAGGGAAGGTTAAAGCATTGTACATTCAGCCCAGCACTCAGCCTAGCTGTAGCCAACCCCCATGTTCAGGCTCCTTGTCTCCTGCATAGTCTGACCTCCTTAGCCAGCTTTCAGGTGAGAGCCTCAGGCTATGGCTACACTTGCACTTCAAAGTGCTGCCGCGGCAGCGCTTTGAAGCGCTAAGTGTAGTCAAAGCACCAGCGCTGGGAGAGAGCTCTCCCAGCGCTGTCCGTACTCCACCTCCCTGTGGGGAATAACGTACAGCGCTGGGAGCCACGCTCCCAGCACTGGGGCTTTGACCACACTGGCGCTTTGCAGCGCCGCTATTTGCAGCGCTGGAGAGGTTGTGTTTTCACACCCTGCTGCAGCGCTGCAAATTTGCAAGTGTAGCCAAGGCCTCAGTCCAGACTCCTTCCAGCTGTGAACCCTTTACCACCCACCCTAACCCTCACAGCCCTTTGTTCTCGAGCTGGGGTCTGCACTCAGCTCCCCTGCTGAGAGGCAGGGAAATCCTCCTCCTTTTGGCTCATTGGTTGCTGGCTGTCAGTGTCCTGGGGATTGGGTTTTCAATCATCTCTGATTTTTCTGCTGCTATGAGTTTGTCTCAGTCAGTCCTTTTTAATGATGATTCTCTTTTAGCCTGCCCTGAAAGCAGACTTAGTCTTTTCTCTCCCCCACTCAGATAGCCATGCAATATATAAGGGAAACTGAGGTATACATAGGATTCAGAAAAATATTTCAGAAAAGTCTCACTTCATCATAGGTGGGGGTGAGGATCCCTGCAGAGGGGGGCAGGAAGGCTGGTGGGAGGGAGCTGTGGGGTCAACTTGAGGCTGGATGGTTCTGCTGGTGGAAAGTTCCCTTGTTGTGTTGTAAGTGACAGGGCAGATGAGTTGTTGCCATGGTCCTATGGGGTGGGCATGAAGCTGAGCATGGAGCTCTGAGCTGTGGTGCCCCACCCCTCATTATAAACCCTCATCCAGACCAATCCAGCCCTTGCCCACACACCCTGCAGCCCCTCCTCTATTGGGATCACCCCCCCTTCCCTGCCCCAGCCCCGCTCTGGCACAGTGTGGTGGGCAGCGCTATGGTAGGAAGGCCCAGGTGGTGGTGTGGGGCTGGGATGAGATGAGAGAGACAAGCTGCCACACTGAAAGCCCAGTGAAAGAGTCCCAGCCAGGACAGGCTTGCTGAGCTCTTGTCGGGCAGCAAGAAGCCTGAAGGACCAGGTCTGTGCCAGGCACTGGGAACAGGCACGATCAGTGCATGTCACAAGCACATAGTGTTAAGACTAGGGCAGGGAGCTGAGATTGGGCATGCTCAGTACCTGGTGCCTCTAGTGAGGATGCTCTAGTGAGTGCCTCTAGTGGCTCACGACCAATAGTGCCAACCTGAGGGCAGACTGTCATAAAGCTGGGCAGACACACCAAACCAGTGGGTGGGTCTATGATTAGATTTCACCAACCCAGTAACAAGTGTGAACTCCAGGGTCACTATAACTGTCTAACATGGAGTCATAGACAATCCCCTTGGGCCTGCCAGGCCACTCAGGCAAGCTGAACTATGTGAAAGTTGGTCACTTACACCAACGATCACACTTACACCGATGTTATTCAGATTACTTCCAGTCCCAAGGGACTAGTCACTTATCCCAGGTCAATTTGTATCTTAGGTCCCTCTTCAAAGAAAATGCTTTAGCCCATCCTGTAATTAACTAAAGTTTTATTAACAAGGAAACAGAAATAAGAGAGTCATTTTCAAGGTTAAAGCAGATGAGTGTCAGTCTTAGGGTATGTCTACACTACAAGACTATTTCTAATCAACTTAAGTCAAATTTGTGGAATCGACGTTATGAAGTCGAATTTGCGTATCCACACTAAATACACTAATTCGACTGTGTGAGTCCACAGTAACGGGGCCAGCGTCGACTTTGGAAGCGGTGCACTGTGGGAAGCTATCCCACAGTTCCTGCACTCCCCGCTGCCCATTGGAATTCTGGGATTTCCCCCCAATGCATGCTGGGGGAAAAAATGTGTCGAGGGTGGTTTTGAGTAACTGTCATCATTGAACCATCAATCACACCCTCCCTCCCTCCCTGAAAGTGCCTGCGGGCAATCTGTTCGTGCACTTTTCTGCTCAGTGACAGCGCGGGCGCCACAGCACTGCGAGCACGGAGCCCGCTGCAGTTATGGCCGTTGTCAACTCCTCGCACCTTATCGTCAACCTCTTCCACAGTCAGCTGCTGAGAAATAGGGCTACTTTTCAATGGTGCTGCGAGCACTGGTGGACCATGGGGGACGTTTTACCAACATCAATGTCGGGTGGCCAGGCAAAGTTCATGACTCGCGTGTTTTCAGGAACTCTGCTCTGTTTAGACGCCTGCAGGAAGGTAGTTTCTTCCCGGACCACAAAATAACTCTTGGGGATCTGCAGATGCCTACAGTGATCCTCGGGGACCCAGCCTACCCGCTAATGCCCTGGCTCGTGAAGCCCTATGCAGGCGCCTTGCACAGCGACAAGGAACTCTTCAAGTACCAGCGAGCAGCGTGACCTGTGACTGTTCAGTTTCTTTACAGAGAAGCTGAACCTGCCCCTGTTTCTTTACCAAGTTCCTGTTGACTAGCATCTGCAGTTACATACCCCATCCACCCTGCTTCCCCCACTTCCAACACACATTTAAAAATAAAATACATGTTCCACTGTAACTTTACAAAGGTTTCTTTATTGATGACTTTGCGTTAAATGGTTGAAACTGGGACGCAGACTGTGCTGGGTAGGGTGTGCGGTGATGTAAAGACCACCTCTAAACTCGAGGAATGACAGGCTCCTGCTCCCAGAGCGGTCTGCAGTGCCGGACAGGTTGTTTCAGCGGAGCCTGCCATCCCTCCTTTTTGGGACTCTGTGCGGGGGCTATGTGGCCTTGTGGCGGGGGAGGACGGATACAGATTCCTCTGCTGCGTGGCTCCGTGGTCCAGGACAGGGACCGTTGCATGAGATCTGTAACCACCCTCCCCCGCTACAAAGTCACGTACCCCCCGACCCACACAGAACCATCAAACCACCTCCCATACCGACCAGGGTGCCTACTGACTGCACTGTGTGTGTGACCTGCTGCTGATCCTGCCCCCGTCTCTGTACCCTGCTAAAAGTGATTGTCCTATGCAATACCCTACCCCCTTCCCCACCCAACCACCCAACCACCCACCCCTTCAAACGCAGCGTTGTATAAAAAAGCATGACGGAAACAGTAATTAACAGCAAAGTATTTTTAATAATTAACCAGACAGTCAGGGGATTAAACTGGGATTGGGGCTAGGGTGAGTCAGGAAGGGAAGGAATTCTCAAAAATTAGGGTATGAGAGCTTTTGGGTACTTGAGCACTCTGCTGGGGTGCAGTGACATTTTTCACGGCCCCTGGCACCACTCCTTCTGGTTACTTTGGGTGACGGGAGGTATGGGACTTTGTGGTGGGGGAGGGCGGTTGCAGATACACTGCGGGGGGGGGGGGCTCTGTCCTCCTGGTTGCGGTCCTGCAGAACATCCACAAGGCGCCGGAGCGTGTCCATTTGCTCCCTCATTAGTCCAAGCAGCATTTGAGTCGCCTGCTTGTCTTCCTCACGCCACCTCTCCTCCCGTTCGCTGTGTGAGCGCTGGTACAGAGAGAGGGTCTCCCTCCACTGGCTCTGCTGGTCCGCCTCAGCTCGGGAGCACCCCATAACTTCAGCGATCATCTCGTCCCGTGTCTTTCTCTTTCGCCGCCTAATCTTTGCCAGCCTCTGTGAGGGGGATGCTGTGGCAGGTCTGGAGACAGTCAAAGCTGTGTGATGGGAAAAAGGGAGTGAATTCCTTGCAAAGATACATTTTTCTGAACAATGAACACAGTCTAGTCTGTGTCTGTGAACAACAGCATGCACAGCACCTATCTCATCCACACTCCTGCAGCAGGCAATCCTGAAAGCATAAACTCTGCCCCTGTTCCACCCCATCGCAGTGTCCCCCGACCCTTGCACTTCTGGGTTGAGATCCCAGTGCCTGATGGTGCAAATTTCATTGTCGCGGGTGGTTCTGGGTAAATGTAGTCAGTCATTCCTTCCTCCGGGAAAGCAATGCCAGACAATCATTTCGAGCCCATTTTCCCTGGATTGCCCTGGCATACGCTATAGTGTGGCAACCATGGAGTCTGTTTTGCCTTTTGTCACTGTCACCATATGTGTACTAGATGCCGTGGACAGAGGCGATTCAGCAGTGCTACACAGCAGCATTCATTTGCTTTTGCATGACAGCAGAGATGGTTATCAGCCATATTGTACCATCAACCACGCCAATGTAAATTGGCAAGGTGATGACGTGTAGCTGTCCTATTGCACTACACCTTCTGCTGCTGTCATAGGTGCCCCTGGCCAAGATCAGCCGGGGGCGCAAAAGACAAAACTGGGAATGACTCCCTGAGTCAATCCCTCCTTTATAGTATCTAAAAATAGAAACAGTCCTGCCTAGAATATGGGCAACTGTACTAGGGTTGCAGTGTATCAGAGAACTACAGAGCACAGCCGCTCTGTGTCAGATCCCGCAGGAATGACAAACTGCGTGCCATTCACAGGGGGTGCCCCTGCAACAACCCTACCTGGTGCTTCCCTCCTCCTCCAGCCTTCCTGGGCTACCGTTGTAGTGTCCCCCCATTTGGATGCTGAAGTAATAAGGAATGCAGGAATAAGAAACAGTGACTTGTTAGGGAAATGAAATGAGGGTAAGGCAGCCTCCAGCTGCTATGATAGTCCAGGCAGTACAGAATCTTTTCTTTACACATGAAGGGCGGGGGCTGATGGAGCTCAGCCCCCTGTTGCTATGATGAAGACGGTTAGCAGGCCGTCTACTTATGGGCTGATGACGAGAACAGGTAGCAGTCCTATTGCACTACACCATCTATCGCAAGGCTGATGATGAGAACGGATACCAGTCATTTTGCACCATCAGTCACCCATGAGGCGGGGGAGGGGGGGCGAGGATGCTACCGTAGCGTGCCGCAGCATCGTGTCTACCAGCAGCATTCAGTACACATAGGGTGACATTTACAAGAGTCAAGAGACGATTTCTTTCCCTTTTCCTTCTGGGGGTGGGTGGTGGCTGTACATTGACGAGCTATGCCCTGAACCACCGCGGACACTGTGTTTGACCCTAGAAGCATTTGGAGCTCAGCCAAGAATGCAAATGATTTTCGGACACAGCGGGAACTGTGGGATAGCTTGCGTCCTCATTCCCCCCCCCCCTCCATGAGCGTCCATTTGATTCTTTGGCTTTCCGTTACGCTTGTCACGCAGCAGCGTGCCGACTCTCTGCTACGCCGTCTGTCCGGAGATTTTTTAAAAATACTTTGGACCAGGCGTAACATTACGATAATTTTCCTAATTAGATGCAGGAGTCGCAGAGCGAGATCGCCCTGAGGAGGGTCACTGAAGGAGATAGAGAGCGCATGCTGCGTGAAAGCCACCACAAACCAGGGGCCTATGCAGCCGTGCTCGGGGAGGCAATGCTCCCTGAGTACCTCATGAAAGCCTGGCGCGGAAAGGTGTGCTACCACGGAGCACCCAATAAGGCAGCTCTCCCCAGGAACCTCCTGCGGAGGTTTTTCGATTACCTCCAGGAGAGCTTCGTGGAGATCTCCCAGGAGGATTTCTGTTCTATCCCCATATATATAGAGACCTCCTTTACACATAGTTCAGATTCCTGTTCCATTAATAATAAAAGTTTACATGTTTAAAGCACTTACCGACTGCTCCTTCCCCTGATTCAGGGTCCAGGTTAACGGCCGGGGAGGGTTGTTGGGGGATCTCCATGAGGGTGCTGAAGAGATCCTGGCTGTCGGGGAAACCAGCGTTGTAAGCGCTGTCGCCTGCCTCGTCCTCCACAAACCCTTCCTCATCTTCCCCGTCCGCGAACATCGCCGAGGAACTGGCCGTCGACACTGTCCCATCGTCAGAGTCCACGGTCACTGGTGGGGCAGTGGTGGCAGGCTCCGTAGCGTCCGTTTGCCACTTTGATTTTTTGGTAGCCTTGTCTGGGGTCCTTGATTTTCACGCGGCACTGCGTTGCATCCCGCCTGTATCCTCTGTCTCTCATGGCTTTGGAGACCTTCCCGTAGGTCTTTGCATTCCATTTTTTGGAGCGCAGCTCCGAAAGCACAGACTCCTCGCCCCACACACTGATCAGATCCAAGACTTCCCGGTCAGTCTATGCTGGGTCCCTCTTTCTATTCAGAGATTACATGAACTCCTCTGCTGGAGAGCTCTGCATTGCTGCCAGTGCTGCTGAGCTCGCCCCGATGTCCAACCACGAAATGAGATTCTAACTGTCCAGACAGGAAAATGAATTCAAATTTTCCCGGGACTTTTCCTGTGTGGCTGGTCAGAGCATCCAAGCTCGGACTGCTGTCCAGAGCGTCAACAGAGTGGTGCAGTGTGGGATAGCTCCTGGAGCTACTAAGTTCGATTTGCATCCACACCTAGCCTAATTTGACATAGCCATGTCGAATTTAGCGCTACTCCCCTCGTCGGGGAGGAGTACAGAATTCGAACTAAAGAGCCCTCTATGTCGAATTAAATGGCTTCCTGGTGTGGACGGGTGCGCAGTTAATTCAAATTAACACTGCTAAATTCGAATTAAAGTCCTAGTGTAGACCAGGCCTCAGATATAAAAGGTCATATAAACTTCTATAATAAGCTGCACTACATGTCTTTTAGGGCTGACCCATGCCAAGCAGCATGGGGATCTCTTGCTTATGTTTTGGAATCTTTGCCCCTCAGAGTCCAGGGCATCTAGAAGATTCAGTTTCTCCTTGTCAGGGATTTCTGTCCCCTCCATTCCAGAGTCCAAACTGGTGGGATGGGTTTATGTGTAGGTCTCTCCATTTTGGAAGGAGTTAGGAATGTAATCAAAAGGGTCTCTATGCTTTGATGCTACAAAATATCTCATTTGCCTTCAGTGGGCCATCTTGTGTATAGTACAAACTCTTGACCTTATTAATGTATCTTTTCCTGTTTGGTGAGTTACACAATTACAGTGGTTTACAATGCAAACACTCAATATAACTTTATACCATGGGCTATACAGGTTATAAATGAGATCACTACATGCAGCGTCCTAAAAGTCTTTCATAGAAGAATACGGTTGGAAGAGACCACAGGGGGTCATCTAGTCCAACCCCCTGCTCAAAGCAGGGCCAACACCAACCAAAATAATCCCAGTCAGGGCTTTGTCAAGATGGGCCTTAAAAATCCAGAGGAGGGCAACAAAAATGATCAGGAGGCTGGGGCACATGACTTACGAGGAGAGGCTGAGGGAACTGGGCTTGTTTAGTCTGCAGAAGAGAAGAATGAGGGAGGATTTGATAGCAGCCTTCAACTACGTGAAAGAGGGTTCCAAAGAGGATGGATCTAGACTGTTCTCAGTGGTGGCAGATGACTGAACAAGGAGCAATGGTCTCAAGTTGCAGTGAAGGAGTTATAGGCTGGATATTAGGAAACACTATTTCACTGAAAAAAGAACAGGAGTACTTGTGGCTCCTTAAAGACTAACAAATTTATTTTAGCATGAGCTTTCGTGAGCTACAGCTCACTTCTTCGGATGCATAGAATGGAACACACACACAGCCTATTTCACTGGGAGGGTGGTGAAGCACTGGAATGGGTTACCTAGGGAGGTGGTGGAATCTCCATCCTTAGAGGTTTTTAAGGCCCGGCTTGACAAAGCCCTGGCTGGGATGATTTAATTGGTGTCGGTCCTGCTTTGAACAGGGGGTTGGACTAGATACCTCCTGAGGTCTCTTCCAACAATAATCTTCTATGATTCTATGACAGAGTGCTTCACCATACAGTAGCCAAGATCTGGGGTAAGAACTCTGCATCTCCAATCTCTTGTCCCTTTCTGCTTCCTCCAGTTGGGCACTGTTGCACCCAGTGATAGACGTGAAGGGAAGGGAAGTGAAACCATCTGTGCCTTTTGCCTTCCCTCCCTGTCCTCTACAAACACCCCCATCCCCGAACAATTCCTCCCCATGGCTGCTCCACCAGACCCAGGGATTGCTCTGAGGCTCTCCTCCCTGCAGTGATCTTTGATCAGGAGAAGGAGCCCAGAAGTCCCCTCCTTCCATATGCTGCTTCCCGCCATGGGGAGGAGAATCCAGGCTTACCCATGCCCAAATGCGGCTGTTCCCAAGGGAAAGGGGAGGTCAGAGCAGCACAGTGAGGTGTGGGGAAGGGGAGGACAGTGTCTGAGCTGGACAGTGGAGGGAGGGTGGGGGGGTTGAGTTTTGCCCCCCCCAAGTCCATCCAGTTCTGTCCCACTTCAAAACATGTCCTCATTGACTCCATGTCAGTCCCTGTCCTGAGACTGCATCCTCTCCCCAGCTCCTCAACTTGTAGGGCCCTCCAATGGCCCCCTCCATGCATTGATCACTACCCTTTTAGCCTGATGATCTAGCCAGCTGATCATCAAGCCAGTGATTCCAATACAAAAAGAGCAGGAGGTAGCAGTGGAGGTGGGAAGCCTAGGAGATGGCAGCTATGTCTGTAGATGCAGCAGGGAGCAAGAGGAGTTCTGCAGGGCCCTGAGTCAGCAGGAGAAACACCCAAGCAGCAGGAGAGAGTGAGGCAAGCTCTCTAGGATGGGAGGCCTGAGAGACTGCAAGGGGTCCAGCTGGAAGTGCCTGTGGAGAAGGACAAACTGCAGACAGGAGGTGCTGGGACTGTTTGAGTTAATGGTCTGGTTTTGGAAGACCTTGTGTTATTGTGGATTATCAGGAGACAGAGGTTGGGCTGGGGCTTGAGCCTAGAGGGCCAATGTGCCCCTGAGGACTCAATACACTGGACCCCCGGAGAAGTTTGCTTTAACTGCCTTTGAACTAAGTGAGTTCTTGGAGGACCCTGAAGAGAGGGAAAGCAAAGGCAGGGTCTGTAGAGTGACCTCTGCCTATTGGAGGCTGCTGCCTCTGTTACAATGTGATATTTGGGGTTTAATGAACATAGATGGAGGTTTCCTTGCTTTTAAGTGATCACTTGGTAGATATTGTATTTAAACAACTTTAACTGTAATCACAATTTAGTAGTGTTATGGCAAAAGGTGCTAATGTCATGCCCGTTAGGAATCAGTTATATATAAGCTCTCATTACTCAAAAAGAAATCCTTTGAAAGGTGTAAATATGGTCAAATTAATGAGGAGTACCAAAGAACACCACAAGTATGTAGCAGCAAAATGAGAGAGGCCAAGGTACAAAATGAGTTACACCTGGCAAGGGACATAAAAGGCAATAGGAAGAGGATCTTTAAATACATTAGGAGTAAGAGAAAGATGAAGAAAAGTGCAGATCCTCTATTTAGCAGGGAAGAAGAGCTAATAACTGATGACATGAAGAAAGCTGAGCTGTTTAATGCCTATTTTGCTTCAGTCTTCACTAAAATGGTTAATGATGACCTTGACTCACAATTAATATTGATAACCAGAGGGAAGGAATACAAGCCAAAATAGGGAAAGAACAGATTAAAGAATATTTAGATCAATTAGATGTATTCAAGTCAGCAAGGCAGGATGAAATTCATCCTAGGGTATTTAAGGAACTCGCTATCTGAGAACCGTTAGCAATTATCTTTGAGAACTCCTGGAGGATGGGAGAGGTCCCAGAAAGACTAGAGGAGGACTTGGGGAATTAGAGATCAGTCAGTCTAACGTCATACCTGGAAAGATACTGGAGCAAAATATTAATCTACCAGTTTGTAAACCATTGGAGGATAATAGGGTTATAAAGAATAGTCAGCATGGATTTGTCAAGAACAAATCATCCCAAACCAACTTAATTTCCTTCTTTGGTAGGATTACTGACCTAATGGATGGAAGGAAGCCTTACACCTTGATTTTAGAAAGGCTGTTGACCATAGTTCTGCATGACATTCTCATAAGCAAACTAGGGAAATGTGATCTAGATTAATTTACTACAAGGTGGGTGCACAACTGGTTGAAAGATTGTACTCGTGGAGTAGTTATCAATGGTTTGCTGTCAAAATGGGAGGGTGTATCTAGTGGGGTCTCACAAGGGTCATTCTTGGGTCCAGCACTAATCAATATTTTCATGAATAACTTGGATAATGGAGTAAAGAGTATGCTTATAAAATCCTCACATGACACCAAGCAGGGAGGGGTTGCAAGCACTCTGGAGAACAGGTTTAAAATTCAAAATGACCTTGACAAATTGGAGAATGGTCTGAATTCAACAAGATCAAAGTCAATAAAGACAAGTGCAAAGTACTTCACTTGGGAAGGAAAAATCAAATTCACAATTACAAAATAGGGAATAACTGTCTAGGTGTCAGTACTGATGAAAAGGATCTGTGGGTTACAGTGGACCAAAAACTGAATATGAGCCAACAATGTGGTGCATCTGGTGAGGCCTCAACTGTGTCCAGTTCTGGGCACTACACTTTAGGAGAGATGTGGACAAATTGGGGGGAAGAGGTTGTTAGGATGGGAGGCGGGAAGTGGGCAGAGGAGAATGGGAGAGCAGGGGGAGATGCAGGGGGAAAGAGGATGGGGAGAAGTGAAGGAATGGGAAGAGGAGAAGCAGGGGATGGGACCCCATGTGACGGGGGGAGGGGGAGTTCTTTGTGCCCAGGGCCCCACTAAATCTTAGTCCGCCTCTGTTTCTATGATTCTTTGGGAATGGAATTCTCTAGAGGAAGTATAAGGCTGTGTCTCCACTGCAACTAGGAGCGAGCCCCTCAGCCGGGCAGATAGATTCATGCTATCAGGGCTTGAGCTAGTGTGCTAACAATAGCTCTGTGGCTGTTGTGGCTCTGCCAGTGACTGAAGCTAGCAACCCGAGCTCAAACCAAGGCACCTGGATGGGCTGAGAGCATGAGCTGTGCCCCAGCTGCAACATCCACACAGCTATTTTTAGTGCGCTAGCCCGAGTTAAGCTAGTGTGAGTTTGTTTACACAGGCTGTGAGGCTTGCTCCCAGCTTCAGTGGAGACATCCCCTAAGAGACCCTTGCAATCCTAAATCCAGTCATTGGGGAAGGGGGGGTGAGTTAAAGCGCTCTGTGGGCTGGGTGGGTAGTGAAACCTTTCCCAGGTACCTTTGTACAGCAGAACAGATGTATAAAAGGAGTTAATTCCCAAGCTACCTTACAAGACTGTGGGGTGAGCAGCTTCAGACTTGCAGATTTTCCAGGTGGAAAGCTCAGGGCCTGAGGCAGTGAGAGGGAATATGTGTTAGGAGGAGAATTTGAGAGGGAGGTGCTTCAGAGAGTTGAATCTAGGTGACAGGGTGCTTATGCCTTAGTTGAGGTTCCAGAAAGGGTTTGTGTGAGAGAGGAGCGGGGGTTATTAGGACCTCCAGTCAAGCAAACAGGCCTTGGGCATGTTCTGTAAGTAAACAAATTACTCTAAGAAATACCTTGACATTGTGTCACCGATTTCACCTCCTGTGGGAAAATGGCTCCAGATTTGCTACTGCTCAGCAAAGGGAGAACAATGGTTATAGCTGGATGATAGCATCTAAGTTTCCCCTTCCTGTAAAAGTTCATCCTGTCACTGGTACCTGCTGAGACTTTGAATGAGCTTAAAAAAATACCAGTGCATTGCACCACATTTCATGACAGAGCAGTGATCTGTACAAAGCTGGAGTGTGATGCTGCTTTTATAATTGGCACCACTGAATTGGAGTTACAGGTGAAAGATGGATAGCTGAAGGGGTGGCATGTGCTTCTGCACCTCCTAGGGTGGCGACAAACTAGCAATCTGCTCCCCATGGGAAACTGCTGTCATGCGTGTTGTGGAGGATCCCTCCATCCCCTTGTGCAGTGCTGCTGGCCAGCAGAACCTGTGTGTTACACTGACAGACTCATACAATGAGATGCTCTCAACCAACCCCATTCCCCTTCTCTCTCCCTCTGCCTGTGAACCTAGGGTGACCCGAAGCATGACACCTGGATCTTCACACTGGCCGTCCTGCTGAGCAGCACCTTGGTGTACAACAGCAAAGGCACCATTGACCAGGACTCCATGAATAAGCTGCAGTATCCTTCCAGCGGGGGCTGCCCTGGGGAGTTGGAGTCTGCAGCTGCCAATGAAGGGGTGGGAGCTGCCCCAAGGTTTGCAGGGCCTGCTGGGGAGAAGATGGGGTAGCCATAGATGGAGGATGGATCCATCAATAATTTATCTATAAGTGTATATGAATGTATATAATAGAAAGATGGCCAGTCATTTAATAATCTCCCCACCCACATGCACACATGGAGATGTGTGGACACATTCTCACCCCTAAGTAACCAGGGGTGGAGGCGGCCCTGGTATCAGATCTTAAGAGGTGTCTGGATCCTAAAAATATGAAAACTAAAATGAGCCCCAATAGAAAGAGGAGGAGAGAGGGGACTTCAAAGGAAAAGTATCTCCTCTTCCCAACAGTTGCACCACATTACCTTCTCTCCCTTCAGTCCCGACCTTCTTCTGCTGGTCGGTCCCTTTTGCCAGACCCCTCTCTGTGGTGTGTACCTCTTTTCTCAGCCCCCCCCCTCACCGTATATGGACAAGACAATAACAAGGAAAACCAAGAAAGAAAACAACTCACCATGTGCTTTACATGAAGCTTGGTTATCTAGCTCTGGACCTTGGCTCAGCAACAGCCATAGGGTCCTGCATAGGCCATTGCCTGCCTGGGCAGCAGAAGCAGCATGATCTTCCTCCAGCCTATGGAGGAATCCAGGGATGTAGCTTTGGGGGAAATGGGAGGCATCACGTACATACCCCTATGTGTGTGTTAACACGAGTGGCTGTGGATGTGGCAACCACCCCTTTGACTGCCGCAGCAGGGACTGACCAGGGGACGTACAGAGCTAAAACCATGAGCTTCTGGGGTTTGGAGCTTTGGGCTGTAACTGACTCAATCTCTGTGCATTGGCACTGGGCTGGGGGACCCAGAGGGAGAGAAGTGCAACTCTGACTGGCCAGGGGATTACATGAACATACCACCATACCCTCTAACCACCCATGGAAACAAACCCGACCAGTATTGTAGACTTCAGAACTGTGTGAGATGAAGCTGTGGAGCTGCACACTCATGTCTGATCTCTTTTCCCATCTTCTACACTGACCTGTCATCCTCCCTGCCCAGGGTGGAAGAACAGACCCAGTATCCTTTATTGGACAACAGAGTGAGAAGTTGGAAACTGTCTGAAAAGATCTGAGCCAGGAAGGCATCTCTACGAAATGCAGCACTAGAAAAACCTGGAGAGATGCATAGGGACCAGGAAGACAAGCAGGGCAAGAGCCTGTAGTAGCAGCTAGAGAGGTTCAGGGGGTGTTGGGCAAGCACAGGCTGTAGTGGCTGGCAGAGAGCTGCAGGCATCATGGACAGCGTAGTCAGGCAAACTGCCCCACTCCCTGAGATTGTGGGCTGCAGCAGGCCAGGGAGCCAATTATAGAAGGACTTATTGTGAGCCAATCAGGGCCCAGTTTGGAGACAGCCAATCAGGGCCAGGCTCAGCCCTATAAAAAGGCTGCCCAGGAAGGGAGCACTCAGTCTGTTCCAGGCCTTTGAAAGGGAAGGTTAGTCTCCAAGGGGGAGACTAGCACTGTGGACAGTGCAGTGCTGGCCAGGCCCGGGGAGGCTAGAGAGCTCTAGCCCGTAGCCTGCCAGGCTGCAGATCCTGAAGGGAAGGGCCTAGCGGGTGCAAGGGGCTGTAGGGGGAAGGGATCGTTGGAAACAGACAGCCAAGGGGAGGGGAGAGAAGGAGGACAGCGAGGCTGCTGCCAGAGGGTCCCTGGGCTGGGACCCAGAGTAGAGGGCTGGCCTGGGTCCCCCCTTGCAGTACACCCAGCTATCGGCTGTAGAGAGCGGCCATTGTAGACTACACCAGATCCCTGACAAGAGGGATTGGACTGAGAGGGTGTGTTTGGACAGGGTGGCTGGGGTGTAGGACTGTGGATCAACCACCCCCAGAAGCGGGTCTGGATGGACTAAGGGGCACTGCCGGAGGGCAGCGCTCTCAAAGAGGGCACCGCCAAGCAGGGAGCAACACGCGTCCAGAGATGCTAACTGAGGGTGGAACGAAGGATGGGACACCACCAGGAGGGGATGCTCCACTGGACAGAGCTAATTCCCAGAGTCACCAGCGGGAGGCGCCAGGTGGTGAGTCCCAACCCATTACAGGCAGGCACAGGCTGTAATAGCGCCTGGTGAACAGAGCACCCTGGGCTCAGTGGACACTGCAGTGAAGACCAGGTGTGTGGAGGAGTTACAGAGACACAGCAGAGTCTGGGCCAGGCCCTGCAGCCACAGTGATAAGCACTGAACTCATCCAGGGAGTGGTTGAGGACAGGGACCCAGCAACTAGCCTGGGCTGTGGAAGGGACAGGAGCCTGAAGGAGGCTGTTGCAGCCAAGAAGCAACAGACAGCAAGAATAGGCTGGGGAGTGCTCAGTGTGCTCTGACTGGGTGTTGGCTCCGAAGAGCAGGGTGTGCTGGCCTTGTAAAGGAGAACTATGTAGTGGGGACCTTGAAGCATAATTGTTGCCAAGGACTGTAGCAGTCGCTAGTCAGAGCTGTGGGGGAAGTACTGTCACGGTGGACAGGAACAATGCAGAGAGCTTCCCCCCCCGCAACAAGGAGCACCACAGACTCATCCTTGCCAGGAAACCTGCATGTCCCCTGCTTGCCTCCAACAAAGCAATGGACTGAAAAGGGTCCCAAGCAGGAGCTGTCACCCTCTGTGGGACGGGCAGCCCCCAGATCCAAGATAGGAATTGCTGTGTTACCTGAAGTGTAAATGGTTGTGCTGTTGTCCTTACAGAGTGTGGAGTCTTGCCTTTTCCTGCCAGCCCTGGTACAATACCCCTTCTCTTAAGCCATCTGTCTGAGTGGTTACTGGGACCTGCCAGCCAGGGCTAGTGCCTACAGAGCTTAGCTGCTCATGCGTGTTCAGGGCTTGCTGCTGAGTTGTGGCTCACCTGGCCTGCTAGTGGGAATCCTGAGGGGTTTGTGTAGCATTGAGTAGACTCATTAATAGCACTTGTTGTGGTTTGAAGTTGGCGCTGTGTGTGTTCATTCAGTGTGCTGGCTCAGCTCTGCGCAGATAGCAGAGGTAGCAGACCTCAATTAAACGCCCAATAACTCCAGACTTGGTTTTCAGTGAAGGCACCCAGCCAGGTTTCATAGAATCATAGAAGATTAACATTGGAAGGGACCTCAGGAGGTATCTAATCCAACCACCTGCTCAAAGCAGGACCAATCCCCAACTAAATCATCCCAGCCAGGGCTTAAAAAAAGACTAAGGATGGGGATGCCAGCACCTCCCTAGGTAACCCATTCCAGTGCTTCACCACCCTCCTAGTGAAATAGTGTGTCCTAATATCCAACCTAAACCTCCCCTACTGCAACTTGAGGCCATTGCTTCTTGTTCTGTCATCTGCCACCACTGAGAACAGCAGAACTCCATCCTCTTTGGAACCCCCCTTCAGGTAGTTGAAGGCTGCTATCAAATCCCCCCTCATTCTTCTCTTCTGCAGACTAAATAACCCCAGTTCCCTCAGCCTCTATCTGTAAGTCATGTGCCCCAGCCTCCTAATCATTTTCATTGCCATCCACTGGACTCTCTCCAATTTGTCCACATCCTTTCTGTAGTAGTGGGCCCAAAACTGGATCAATACTCTAGGTGTGGCCTCACCGGTGCTGAATAGAGGGGAATAATCACTTCCCTTGATCTGCTGGCAATGCTCCTACTAATGCAGCCCAATATGCCATTAGACTTCATGGTAATGAGGGCTCACTGCTGACTCATCCAGTTTCTCATCCACTCTAATCCCCAGGTCCTTTTCTGCAGAACTGCTGCTTAGCCAGTCAGTCCCCAGCCTGTAGCAGTGCATGGGATCCTTCTTTATGTCTTTATATATCAATACAAAGAAATTATGTATTGCCCCAATGTATCAGAATGCCACCCTCTGATGTACTAGGGTGCCACCCATTACTTTGTACATGTTGGTTTGATCAAAATGTATCTATCCATCACACTGTCATTATCCTTAAGCTGGGTCATAGAATATCAGAGTTGGAAGGGATCTCAGGAGGTCATCTAGGCCAACCCCCTGCTCAAAGCAGGACCAATCCCCACACAGATTTTTGCCCCAGATCCCTAAATGGCCCCCTCTAGGATTGGACTCACAACCCTGGGTTTAGCAGGCCAATGCTCAAGCTACTGAGCTATCCCTCCCCCCAGTGTGTTCTTGTTCTCTTTGGGGGATGTGTTTGATATCGAGGTTTTCTGGTACCACCTTTCTCAGATGTGTTTGTGTATATATTCTTGTGCCCAGCACTACATAGGAATGTGTGTTTCTGCAATATCAGCCCTGTTCTTGCCAGATCCTGTGTACAGGGTCAGCCTCTTGCTCACAACTTAACTTTGCAAAATTTTGACTGTTAGCCCAGGCCTCAGCCCATTCCAGGCCTCTGATATGTGGGCTTATGTTTCAGACCCTCATCTTGCTGCACTTGGGAAGCCTTATTAAGACATTCCACTTGGGAAACAGGCCCCACCTGGTGAATTTGGCTGGCTGAAGTTGGGATGCTGTAGATGTGAGGTCAGCAAGCTGCCAGAAGGCTACCTGGTGGGCAGAAATTAATTAGTCAGGAACTAGACAGGGCAGTGCAGGCGGTGAGATGCAGAATCTAATCATCGTGTCCATAGCTTGTCCTGGGGATTTCCAAGGCTGGGCAGCTAGTTCAAGCATTCTGAGTGACCTGCCTGAACCAATGGCTGGAATGGGCCTTCCAGGCTGGACTCTTTTCGGCCTACTGCTCCAAGGCAAAGCCCAGGAGGTGTTTGACTCAGACATGGTACTCCAGGGCAATATGCCTCCATTAGGGATGCCCTAAAGTGGCCCCTGCATTGTGCCACAGACCTGAGTGGAAGGAGAATCGGTCAGCAATCCTGGACCTGCCCTCTGATGTCTGGTCACCAGGGCATTCCTGGACTATGAAAACTGAAAACGGGATTTAATGGCCAGGGAATAATTTACGACCCCCCCACAGCTGTGAGAGAGATCTGGACAACTCTTCCTAACGAGAAACCTGACGGGCTGGAAGACACCATCTGGATTGTTGCAGAGCTACAATTAGCCTTCGAGGCTGCAGAGGAAGTGGGTCCCAGCCCCAGGACATAAGAACATGAGGCTGAGCTGGTAGTCACTGCTGCTATGGGGAAGACAAGGGACTCGGACCTCTGACAATGGATGGAGGGCATGAGAGCAATGCAGCATGATATTAACCAGCTGAAAGCAGAAAGGGAGCCCTAGATCCAGAGAGAACAGATGGAGGGAGTCAGGGCATAGGAAATGACTGATGCTCGATTGAGAAGCTGTCCCATCGGAAGGACTAGGAAGCTATACAGTGATGGAGGTGTGGCAGCTCAGGGACCATATGTGACAAGTGTGTGAATTTCCTATAATATTTTTATGAACTATCCGCATGACACTGTACCTGTCCCCTTGGCATTGCAACCCCTTGGGAGAAAGGACTGATTCCCTCTCTTGGTGTTGGACTTACGAAAAACTATTTCACTAGGAGGGTGGTGAAGCTCTGGAACAGGTTCCCTAGGGAGGTGGTGGATTCTCCATCCTTAGAGGTTTCTAAGGCCTGGCTTGACCAAGCCCTGGTTGGGATGATTTAGTTGGGGTTGATCCTGTTTCAAGCAGAGGGTTGGACTAGATACCTCCTGAGGTCTCTTCCAACCCTAATCTTCTATGATTCTAGGGTTCACCGACATACGGCAGCTCTCAGGGGCTGAGGGACAAAGGTGACAGGAATAGCAGGGATGGAGCTCGGGGAGCAGGCACAGCAAAGCCCTGGGTCCCACCAATGTGAGCTCTACCCTAAGTCTGCTTCTCTCATGCTGACCCAAAGACTTGGAAAATTATGTCATTGGCTTCTCCAGAGGGGATGATGGCCTGGGGTGCACAGGGCTCAGGCTCAGCGGGGGAAGGTGCTGAAAATGTTTTCTGCCTTGGCCATCAAAATAACGGGGGCTGCTCCTGGGTACTGGGGCTGATTTAATTTCACTCAGCACCAGGTGGGCAAGTGTTTCCATCTCAGCAGCCCATGCTGGATGACTTTTTGGACACTGGGAGAGGGCAGAAGGCTGCTGGTGCTTGTTAGGCCTCTCTGATTTCTGCCCATCAGGTGTGTCAGACTGGTGTTGGGACCTCTCCTTCGATTGGTGCTTTGACCTCCCTTGCTTTGGTGCTGAGGAAGCAATGCCAGCCTTCAGAGCCCGTGGTGCAGGGCTCAGTTTGAAGGGCTGGTTGGGGGTGAATCAGCCCTTTTGTCAGAGGCAATCTTGGGGGTCGAATGTCCACTCACCTGATCACTAGCCCAGTGGGACTTTGAGGAAGCAGGTCCCTTTTAAGAGCCGCTGTCCATTCTTCTGGGTCAGATGTGCCCCTCATCAGTTGTTCCAGGAGAAACAGCTTCTGACGACTGTCCCTCGAGTGGCGAATTCTAGATGAAGAATACTGACAGACTGAGCATTTGTTCAATGTATGGCTCTCACCTAGACAGAATAAACACTGGCTATGGCTGCCAGTGTGGGGAATGAGTCTATTGCATGATGGAAAAGTCCTGTATGCTGAGGACTCTGGGTCCGCCATTGGAAAGGCAGCAGCAGAAAGCAACTGACGTTTAAAAAAAAGGGGGGGGGGCTTTTGTGTGTTTTGTTAAATACAGATTAAATTGAATTATGAAATAGGGGTAGGTAGCCTCAGTGAACTAGACTAACCAGCTAAGATAAGGCAGAGAGAAAGAGGGAGAGTAACGGTATGGGTAGCAGATGGGCACTGCTGAGTTATGTCTTGATGGCACAGATGGTGAGAGAGAGCTGAGGAATGGCTCAGGCCCCTGTGTCCTTTATGCCCTCTGGTGCAGGATGGGGGCTAGAGGCCTGCAGGGCACAGCCCAAATGGACATTGCTGGGCAAAGATTCTGATCTCATGTGCATGGGGCACACGTGCACCTTGAATGGGATTCACATGGACTAAACATCTTGAAGGGGAAGCTGCAGTCTTCACACAGTGTTTGAGGAGTAGAACAACTCCTGTGCTGTACTCTCTAACCTCGGGGAACGTGCACTAAACTGCAAGTCTGTGGCCCAGGAGTTCTACTCCCAGCCCTGGCCCTGACTGCCATTAAAGTTTGTGTGCACTTCAACACCCTCACTATGCACTGAGGTCTCATATTTCATCCTTGGAGGATAATGATCGTTCATGCATTCTGTAGACAAAGGCTGAGAGCCCACAAGGAGCTAGGAAAGATCACTGGGATACACAAAGCCTGAGCTAGGTGCCTACACTCCAGTACAATGACTAGGGAGAGATAGGCACCTTAGAGTGCAAGTCACAAAAGCCAGCAGGGAGCTGCATAAGCCGGCCAATGGGAGATGCTGACAAGAGTGGTGGGTGCTAAGCCCCACTCCTAAGTCCATGTTGTAGGGAGATGCCAGATTCTGCTTGGGATTTGCAGCCGGGAATCATAGAAATATATGACTGGAAGGGACCTTGAGAAGGTATCTGGTCCTGCTTCTTGTGCTGAGGCAGGACTAAGTATTATCTAGACCATTCTGGAAAGGTGTCTGTCTAACCCGTTCTTAAAAGCCTCCAATGACAGAGATTCCACAACCTCCCTAGGCTTTTTGTTCCAGTGCTTAAATAGCCTTGCAGTTAGGTTGTGGCAATGTAAGCCGATTACTACTTGTCCTGTCCTCAGTGGATAAGAACAATTTAGCACCTTTATAACAGCCTTTTATGTACTTGAAAGCTGTTATCACGTCCCTACTCAGTCTTCTCTTATCCGGACTAAACAAACACGATTTTTTCAATCTTTCCACATAGGTCATATTTTCTAGTCCTTTAATAATTTTTGTTGCTCTCCTCTGAATTTTCTCCAGTGTGTCCACATCTTTCCCAAAATGTGATGCCCAGAACTGGATACAGTACTCCAGCTGCCTTACACTATTTTGGAAAGAAAGAGGCCTTCCCTCATAACTACTCCCTTAGGACATGGGAGACCTTGGTTCAAGCTCCCTCTCCACCTGAGAGGAAAAAGGAATTTGAAGAGGGCTCTTCTACCTCTCAGGAGAGTTCTGTAACCATTGGGCTATGGGATATTCTGGTGTGATATTCAATCTCTCCAGTGAAAGCTATTTCATTCCCTGTATATAGTTAAAAAGCCATTAGCACAGGCAGTCTGGGTCTCCCACATGCTGGGTGAGTACTGTAACTACCAGACTATGGGGTCATCCTCAACCTTGTTTGAACTCTTTCTCTCTGGCTCCAGTGACTCTTTCAGCCACAGACATGTGCTTGGGACAGTCACTGGGGGCCCTCTCCAGAATAAAAAGCTGAGCATAGAAGCCACGGCCTTTAGGGGGTGGCCAAAAGGTACTGCCTAAGGGTGTTGGGGGGTTTGTGAAGATAGTTTTGTATTGTTTTTATTGAGCTTAATGTTCTCCCATTTGTTAACAGTGGTAATATTTACTTGGGGACATCTTCAGGCAAGCTGTCATCATTTTATGATTTTTGTGTTTTATTTTGTGCTCAGGGATTGGTGAGAGCAGTCCCTTTGTTTTTTGTTGGTGTAAATGTTGCATGCTTTTTGCTGGTCTTGGAATAAAGGGAAGTGCGAGGACCCCCTCTACCTGTGTTATTTGTATTTTTAATGGGCAAGTTGTGGTGTTGGTGTTGGTGTGATGGGAAGATGGATCCCCAGAAGAGGGATCCCCATAGGGAGATGCTTATGAGTGGAATGAAAAGAATGGGTGAAGCTGAGTGAGTGGATTTAGAGATACCGGTTAGGATGACTCTTTGGAGGAAAGATAAGCTTCAGTGGTGGCAGAAAGTACCTCTGGGGAAGTGCCTCCAGAAGATCCGCTGGGTCCTATTGTGAGAAACTAGGTGACCAAAGGGGTAGGATAACTTTGGTATTTGATGTGAGAGTTTTTGGAAAATAAATTCCTGATTTGTTATGAGAATGCTATTGTGACATGCCATCCAGGCCTGACACGTATTGCCAAGACCTCACTAGGTGCTGATGTAGGCCCTGATTTGGTACAGGTTGTCCCGCTGGGTAACCAGCAACCCACTAATCTCATGCAGGATGAAGGGGTGGTGCTGTAGCTATGATTTTTTTCATCATCCTTGCAGTGCTCGACATGGTGAACACATGAGCATCTGGCTGTGTTTGCTTTGTTGTTTTGAAGAGTTTGACATGTTCTTTGTGGATAAGAGAGATCAGATCTGGGCTGAGTTCCTTGGTTGTGGATCCTGATGGAGTGTTTTCCCCTTGGCTGTGTTTAATTTAGTCGCTGATAAGGATCTCTCTGAGGCCTACCACCTGCAGTCCCAACCCCTGCCCATTGTGGTTACTTACAGCAAATGCCAGGGCCAGCCACTGTCAATGCATTGCTTAGCAAGAGGAGGGTGCCAACCATTTTGAAATATGAGGTCCTCCCACTCCTTAGGAAATCATCTCTTGATGCTAGGGTGCTTGCCACTTATCACACCATCTCAAATCTCCCTTCTTTTGGGAAGGGAATTGAAAATTGTGATTCTTCAATTCCAGAGGCATCTGGATGAAAGTATCATTCTGCATAATTTCTGACCTCATGAGGATCTAGAATGATCTCCTGCTTATATTAGATCAAGGCCCGCAAGCTATTCGGATTATGCTGGACCTATCACTTCTCTTCATAAAGTTGATCGTTCATTATTGCTTTGGTTACTGAGGGATACTTCTGATGTGTGTGGGACTGTTCATTGGTGGTTGCACTCTGACCTGGAAGATCAGCGACAATACCGGTAGCCAATATTATAGCTAACTAATGGTTTATTAGATAAGAAAAGAAAATGAGGGTTAATGAGAGGTTAAATCAGATAAATCATATGCACAGGTGAGTCACGGTTTGTAATTCCAAGTGGTGGCAGTGATGTAATAAACTGCCAGTTTCCCAAGAGTCTTTTCAGGGTACCCACATTGTCTCTGGGGCAGAGACATCCTTAGGATTCATGGGGCCCTATGCAGTATTGTTAAACTGGTGCCTCTATGCCCAAGGGCAGCCCGGGCTCGTATGTGTGTTTTAGATATGGGAGGTCTTTTGAAGGATTTCTTTTAAAAACTATGTCTGAAGATCTAAGCATTTAAAGCTAAAGATGAATACTCAGATTATGCATCTAAAAATCTATGCAAGGATTTTTTAGAGATGTGATTTTATAATCTTCAGCAACGCACTAATGAAATATTTTTAAAGCAAATTTTAAATAAGGTCCTGTAGACTAACATGTTCTTGAGTAAATATAACAGTGATGCACAACTGTTCTTGTCAGTAAATTCAGAAACTGACAGTAGATACTTGGGTGTTGGCAAATGCCTGTTAAATGGCTCTAACAGTGTCGATGT
Organism: Mauremys mutica; assembly: GCF_020497125.1. Taxonomy (NCBI): domain Eukaryota; kingdom Metazoa; phylum Chordata; order Testudines; family Geoemydidae; genus Mauremys; species Mauremys mutica. The sequence goes on from NC_059088.1 coordinate 14,391,173, forward strand.
TGTGCTAATAGGTGTGGAAGGCTGGAGGCTTTTTCACTTTTAAGTACTAGATCCCTTCTGGAGGTAGATTCTCCAGGCTGCAGCAGCTAGCTTTGGTGGGAGCCTGAAGGAAGGGTTAAAATAGAGATAGGAAGAGGTGGCAGGGTGACACTAAGACCCAGGGGTGCCCTGAATTTTCGGGTGCCCTAAGCAGCTGTGTATGCCTAAGAATGGCCCTGCTCTGAGGATCTCCGCTTTGCATCTGGTGCTCGTCCCTGTAAGAGTTCAAGCCATTCAGAGATGAAGGAGCTTTATGTGAATCCATACCTATAGCTTCTTCTCACAGAAATCAAGCTGACAGTGTCCCTACCCGTGTATCTTTGACAGAAAGTGAGGAATGCTTTCTGAGTCTTTGACCTCTGTTCATCACACACAATGACCACTTGATTTGAAATTAGCACTTTAAAAGAAAAGTTCTTCATTTGCATTCCACCAGGCTTCTTTGATGGGTTATTTATTTACAGAGGTATACACAGTGTTAATGTTTGCTACTACTTTATAACAGGATACAGATAAGTGAAAACAATGCAAGTAGCAGCCCACAAGTTTTCATACAGTTTAAATACCAAATACACTCATACATTTAACACTTGATCTATATAATATACAAGTGAATTGGCCCAGGACTCTGACATGAGTTGGCACCTAGCCTGCCAACATCACAGGGGCATCAGAGCCATCTTGTCCTCAGCCTTGGGCAGACAGAAGTGTTGTTGGACAGGGACTATTTTTATGAGATGACTCACTCATCCTTGATATCTACTTTGATTGAAGGGGCTCGTACAGAGTAGAGATAACTTGCATCATTTTTGACCACGCCCTATCCATGGAAAGCTGTGTTTGAAGAGAAGGGTGTATTCACCCCTGTTAAATTAACAAGCTGTGATATACTGACTCTTTAATGGAGCAGAAAACTCAATATCTTCTGTGAACACACTCTGTTAGACATGAGATTTGCTACCTCTTGAAATCCAGCTCAGTCCACCTTTCCCCACTTTTAAAACATGTCCGCACATTTATTTCTGTTAGAGGTGTTTTTAAATTACTGCCACAGTCCTGTTTTATTGCTTTTGTTTGTTTGTCTCATTTGGTAATTTTGTTGAGGGTCAGGAAGAATTTAGGAGTGAGCAAAATACAGGGAAGAGGAGATGAAGGGGAAGCAGACACCACAGAAAGCGCAGAGCCCTGGCTGGCACCAGGATTCCCACATGCACTAACAGTGGACGAGAGGATCATCCTGTTTCAGAGGAGGGGCAGTGTGATGATTCTGCTGGGCAGCAAACTCATCAATGTTCTTCTTTGACCCTCCAAGAGTGGGAGATGTGAATGAGAACCTAAGGGCCCGGCTGAGTTTTGTTGGTTTGGATTTGGAGGAGAGGCCAGATATTAGAAATGGTATGTAGGACATAGCAGCGAGATTTGAACATGGCCTGGATATATGAGTCTAGAGAGGACTGAGTCAAAGATAAGGCACAGGTTATATGGACCTGAATGACTGGGAAGATGGTGCTATTGTCCACAGCGACAGAGAATAAGGAGAGAGGGGAGGGCCTGGAGGGAAAGACTGAGCGCTCCGCTCTGACTGAGTTTGAGTGGAGACCTGGACATCCACACCAGAGGTCAGAGACCGGCTGAGATTTTAGTTTGGACAGAGGGAGATGGGTCTGAAGCACATCAGTGAACCTATGAATCACCAGCAGAAAGATGATAGCTAAAGTCATGTGTTCAGAAAAGATCACCCAGAGATAGGATGTAGAGAGAGAATAGGGGCAAGGATGGGGCCTGCAATCCCCACAAAAAACTAGAGGAATGATGAGGTGGATTCACTGAACAAAACTTTGAAAGTATGATAGAGATGTAGGAAGAGATATGTGAGAGGACAGAGGCCTGGTCTACACAGAGAATTTCCATTTAATTTAATTTAATTAAAATTGGCTTAAAGACAATTTATATAAACCGGGGCAAACTCCTGCATGGACACTCCTATATTGATTTAAAACTGACTTGTATGAGTTTAAATCAATTTGAGTGTCCACTTTCACTAGTTTAACTAAACTAGTTTAAAAACACGCATTTGGTTAAACCAGTGCAACATTTTGTGTAGAGCTGGCAAGAGTCACGAAAGCGGAGAAAAGACAAGATTTCAAGAAGCATATGGTTGATAGGTTGAGGAGGATGAGGGTGAAGCAGAGGCCCTGAAGAGATCATTAAAAATCTTAGGCCTGGTCTGCACTAGGAAATTAGGCAAATATAATTGTGTAGCTAAGGCATGTGAAAAATCCACACCCCTGAGCAACACAGTCAAACCAACCTAACCTCCAGTGTAGAAAGCGCTAGGTTGACAGGAGAAGGCCTCCTGTTTACGTAGGTAGTATCTTCACTGAAGTGCTACAGCAGTGCCACTGTAGTGGTTACGTATAGACATAGCCTTAGTGAGAGTCATAGGCGCCGAATCTGTGGGTGCTCCGGGGCTGGAGCACCTTCAGGAAATAAATAGCAGGTGCTCAGCACCCACCGGCAGCCAAGTTCCCCCGTCTGCCCCCACTCACACAGCACCTCTCAGCCACCGAAGGCCCTGCTGACCAACTCCTCCCACCTCCCTCCCAGCATCTCCAGGATGCTCCAGGAGGGAGGGGGAGGAGCGGAGATGGGTCATGCTTGGGGGAGGATGCTGGGAAGAGGTGGGGCAGGAGAAGGATGAGGTGGAGCTGGGGCAGGGGCTTGGGGGAAGGAATGGAATGGGGGCAGGGTGGGGGCTTGGAGGAAGGGGTAGACTGGGGACAGATCCAGGGGTGGAGGGGGGTGTTGAGCACCCTCAGCTATAGTGGAAGTCGGTGCCTATGGTGAGCAGGATTTCAATGGAGAAGAGAGGGTAGAAAGCAGAGAGGAGGGATCTAGAATGGAACTGGAGGAAGGGAATTCTAGACAGGCACAAATGGTGCCATCGATGTGTTTGGAGATGATGAGAGCTTGGGAATGAGGGCAATGTGGGATCGAGGGTGCCCTTTGTTAAGATGGGAAAAACCAGAGCATGCTTTCACTGGGAGGAGAAGAAACCTGATGGGTGTGAGGAGCTGAGGAAAAGAGGGTAAAGGGGGATAAGAATAGGTTGAGGGAGGTTACAAGATAGGAGGGAGGGGGTCACTGAGGGATATTTGAGGGACTGGTGGAGGATGGATCATGTGATGGACTTTGGTATCCTGTAGTTATGTACTTTTATAAACATTTATCAGTGCAACATGGCATGGAACCACAGAGGTCTGAACTGCAAACAGAAATAATCAGAACATGGCTTTTAATTTTATAAGGAGATGTGACAGGGTTGACTCAGAGTACCTCCAGGCATGGTGTAGTGGTTCTCTCACCACCTTGTGGCTGGGCATGGCATATCATTCATTCCTTATCAGGCATCTGCCAACAGTCCCTCTGATGGGCTGCCTCTTCCTGTGATATGCCCCTCCAGTCAGATCTCCCCTTAGAATAATTCAACCATAAAGTTAGAAGGGACTTCAGTGGACTAGTCTAACCTCCTGCCAAAATGCAGGATTTGTTGGGCTTAAAACATCCAGGACTGATGGGTCCAACCTCCTTTTGAAAGCGTCCAGTGAAGGAGCTTCCACAACCTCCCCAGGCAGTCTGCTCCATTGTCCTACCATTCTGAGAGTTAGCAAGCTTTTCCTGAGATTTAATCTAAATCTGCTGTGCTGTAGTTTGAACCCATTGCCTCTTGTCCTGCCTTCTGTTGGAAGACAGAACAATTTTTCTCCATCTTTCTCATGACCCCCTTTCAAGTACTTAAAGATGGTTAGGTCATCCTTTAATCCCCTCTTTTTTCCAAACTAAACACAGTTCCCTCAGCCTTTGCTCATCTGACTTGCATTCCATCTCTTTGATCATCTTTGTCACTTGCCTCTGGATCCTTTCCAGTTTCTCTACATCCTTTTTATACAGCAGTGACCAAAATTTGACGCGGTACTCCAGCTGAGGCCTCACCAGTGCCAAGTAGACTGGTACTATCACCTCCCCTGACTTGCATGTTAATGCAACCTAAAATTGCATTTGTTCTTTTTGCAACAGCATCGTATGGCTGACTCATGTTGAGGTTGTGATCCACCACAACTCCTAGATCCTTCTCAGTAGTGCTGCTGCCAAGCCAGTTATCCTTCATTTTGTATTTGTGCATTTGGTTTTTCTTCCCTAAGTGTAGCACCTGACATTTGTCTTTGTTGAATTTCATTTTGTTGACTATAGCCCAATTCTCCTGTTTATCAAGATCTCTCTGTATTTTAGCTCTGTCCTCCATGGTGTTGTCAACCCGCCTCTAGTTTGTGTCATCTTCAGATTTGATCAGTATGCTCTCTATACCTACATCCAGGTCATTAATAAAGATGTTAAACAACACTGGAGCCAGAACAAATCCCTATGGATCCCCACTTGTGACCTCCCTCCAATCTGAGATCATTCCATTATGGCATCCTTCCAGGGCAGCCAGTGAACAGAAACAAGGGGAATTAACACAAACGAGTCATTCCAACGTTGGGTCACGGCTCTCTTCCTGTCGGGCTGTGGCCTTAAACTGAGTTCACAGGCAACAGAGGGGAATTGTTCCCTTTCTAGAAAAATCAGCATCTGGCCCTCCCTTCTCTTGGCAAGAGGTCATCAGGTAGTGGTCATCTGGGGAGCTCCAGCTTCCGGCAGGCAGCCTTTCTTCAAGAACTGAGGTCTGCTCTGCTCCCTAGTTCTCTATCTCTTCAGCTCCCCCTTCCAATCCTGACATTCTTCATAGGTGTGATGATGCAGAATCACTTGCGCCCCCATTAGCCCTTAACTCTGTGTTGCTCAGTGTGGGGTTTGCAAAGCCCATCACAGAGGGGAAGATGTTAAATGACTTGCCCACATGAAGACTGTTTTGAAGAGCTGCTGGACCGTTATCTGTATTGGGGCTGTGATGGGATATCGCCCTTTGGGGGCAGATTTATTTCTATGTAATATAAATATTGAAAACTGGCTGGTGGGAGCCAGTCAAATAAGGAGAGAAGCTGGGATACATTTCCTGGCTCACAGTCAGTCCTCTCTTCCATCACTAATCAGATCCAGGACAGTTGTAAGGCACTGACCCCAGTAGAGGAGCATTGGAGACCTGCTGTTCAGGTAACACAGCAGTGGGGTTTCTACTGGCCACAGCTGAGGTCAAGAAGAAGTCTAGGTGCTGCTGGGAATCACTCCTCTTTACTCAAAGCAGGCAAGTCAAGCAATAAACTGAGCGTCCGTGTCCGAGTTGGGTATGGGCAGGGGTGAGCTCCAAGGGGGAGGAAACATCTAGGGGAAATCCTGGCCCAGGTGACATCAATGTCAAAACTCTCACTCATGTCAACGGGGCCAGGATTTCACTCCTAGTCCATAGTTAGGCTTAATCTTCCCTCAGGGCGTCCTAATCAGTCTCGCCCACCGTCTGAATAGTCAGACAACCTGTGACGGAGCTTTCCCTTCCATCAGGAAGCCCCTTGTCTCACTAGATGGTTGTGAGATTCCCCAGCTCCCTCTATACCTCTAGGGGTGGGTCATCTTGTGTCTTCAGGATAGATCATTAATGCCTTCCTGACCTGGCCTGGATGCAGTGTGGGGTTTGTAAATGCCACCACAGGGCCCAGATAGTAGGGGGGAAGGGGAGTGAGTGTGTGTGTGTGTGTGTGTGTGTGTGTGTTGCAGCTGCCACTGGTGCACAGTCTGCGAGGGGAAGGGGTGGTCATCAGTGCACAGGGAATGACATACTTGCCCTGGATCATGGGAGGCCTTCCAAAGCACAGGGTGAAACACACAGTCCATGCACAGCTGGGACTGGCCATGCTGCTTTGCTCCCGGCCTCTGTCACTAGCCATCCCATTTGAACCTGTCTGGATTCCTTAGCTGCCTGGTCAGCTTCGTGTCTGAGCTCTCTGAGCACATAAAGGTGAAAGCTGATGGGGAGGAGGAGGAGGACTCTGCTCTCGACACAGAGTACATCAGCTTCTTCCCAAACTTCACCTGGACTGTGCGGGACTTCACCCTGGACCTGGAGATTGATGGGAAGGAGGTAACGGAGGATGAGTATCTGGAGAGAGCGCTGATGCTGAGGAAGGGTAAGTGCTCTGACGGGGCTCAGGACAGAACTGCTGGCAAGAGAATCAGAAGGCACAGAACAGCAGGCTTTGCAAGAGGGGAGGGAGAGGTGATGGAACCATTCAAAGTTGATGGTCTTTTCACCTATACCAGGTTAGGAACAACTATTGTGTAATTAGGCTATAGTAAAGATGGCTTGGTTGTGAAAGTTGACATCCGGCATAAAAATGGTCCCCATTGAAAACTGGGCTGTAGATTGTGGAAAAAATAGTTTTCATATGATGGTGTCATGAGTGTTTGAAGCTCACACAGAGCTAGACTTTGCTCTGTGTTAAACCATTTCTGAACTGGTGTAATCCCTTTGATCTGTAGATCTGAGTAGCTGTGGCAGACGGAACACATATAAGCACTGCTGATTAACTTCATACCAAGAGACCTCCTCATTTGACACCTGTGCTGAAAACTTATCAGCATTTAAACCTTTGTCAATTTAAAGTGACTGAAAGAGGCATTTCAACCTTCAGCAGTTAAACACTTTTTGAGATCACTTCAAAAATAAGCTTCCATATCTTTAAAATTATTGGAGCAATTTTTGTTGATACCAATCTTGATGTTTGTGTGATGACTGGTCATCAGCAAGGAGTGAATTTGGGATGTCTCGATCTAGACACATGAGCCTTTATTGTTTGACCTAAAGGGCCAGGCTGTTAGTTTGGAGGCAGGACATAGGAATAGAGGACATAGGTCTGAGTCATGAAGTCTAATCCGTGGCCATCTCAGGCAACCTTATCCTATAATCCCATTCAGACTCAGTAGCCGACTCATACATTTCTTCACTTGAATCACCCATGAGAGGGGGGCAAATGCCCTTCTGGATTAATGTGGAATATATTTAGGTCTTGTCTGGATCTAGAAAGCAGGACAGATTTGAGTTTTCTAGCTTCAGACATGTGAGTGCATGGCATTTATTTAATTAATAGACTCATGTACCTTGGGGCCTTTCTCCTCCACAGTAAATGCAGAAACTCTCCATGAGGATGCTGTCCTAGAGGGACCCACTGCACATGATTTGCCCCAGGTAGCATCCTTGCTGGAGTCCAAGGTTTAAGACACACTACATGAACACCCCCTAGAGCCCCACAGACCACAGATACTGTGAGCCCATCTTCCCTTGAATATCTTTCTGTCAATATTGTGATGCTCCCAGCAGTGACGCAAGAGCATGAGAACCAACAGCTGGGCAGACTGTTAATAACCAGGGCACTAACCTGTAATTGCTTGTGAATTCTAGACTTAGATTTCACCAACCAACTGCACCAAGTGCAAACTCCTCAGGCTTTCTAACAGCCAAAACACAGAATCACAGTTGCCTTGAATTCTCCAGTCTCTCTTACAACCCAGGTGAGCAAATCTCTGTGATAGATGGCTCCTTATACCAAGAATAAGGGCACGTCTACACTTGCAAAGTTACAGCACCAACAGTTACAAAGCACTCAGAGCACAGAAGGAAAACTGCTGGTTTTGTCTTCACACTGACAGCTGCCTGCGCAATAGTGTGTTCACATTTGCGGCGCTTGCAGCACTTTTCAGAGCAGTGCACTCTTAGCAGCTATCCCACAGAGCACCTCTTTCTCTTTTGCCGCTAAGATTTGTGGGAAGGCAGAGGGAGTCACGGGGCATCCTGGGTCCTGTCCCAATGCCCCGTGATGCATTACTTTGGATCCCAGCAACCCCTATACTTGCGTCTGCATTTGGCACCATCGTTCAATGGTTTGTGTACTGTGCGCCCTGCCCTGTCTCTTTATGGCTGCAGGAATGGATCCTGAGCTGTTGACCATTTTGCTGCTCGCACTGACCAACATGTCACGAGTGGCAGTGGAGTTATTCCTTAAACTGAAAAGGCAAGAGGATTGTGACATTGATCTTGCCACACATACTAGCTATGACACAAGATTGCTTGTGGCATTCATGGAGGTGCTGATCACAGTGGAACGCTGCTTTTGGGCTCAGGAAACAAGCACTGAGTGGTGGGATCACATCATGATGCATATCTGGGATGATGAGCATGGGCTGCAGAACTTTCAGAAGAGGAAAGCCACATTCATGGGACTGTGTAATGAGCTCGCCCCAGCCCTGCGGTGCAAGGACATGAGAATGAGAGCTGCCCTGTCACTGGAGGAGCGTGTAGCAATTGCACTGTCGAAGCTGGCTACTCCAGACTGCTACCGATAAGTTCAGAGTGGGAAAGTCGACCATTGGAGTTGTGTTGACGGCAGTGTGCAGGGCAATTAATTGCATCCTGCTCCAAAAGACCATGACTCTGGGCAACGTGTGTGATGTTGTGGATGGCTTTGAACACATGGGCTTCCCTAACTGTGGAGGGGCGATAGATGACACACACATTCTAATTCTGGCACCAGACCATATAGCCACCGAGTACATTAATGGCAAGGGGTATTTCTCAATGGTTTTCTAGGCACTTGTGGATCACCATGGGTGTTTCACAGACATTAACACAGGCTGGTCTGGAAGGGTGCCTGACACAAACATCTTTCAGAACACCGCCCTGTCCAAGAAGCTGTAAGTAGGGACTTTCTTCCCAGACCAGAAGATCGCCGTAGGGAAAGTCGAAATGCCCATTGTAATCCTGGGAGACCCTGCCTACCCCTTAATGCCGTGGCTCATGAAGTCATACACAGACCAACTTGACAGCAGAAAGGAGAGGTTCAAGAACATGCTGAGCAAGTGCAGAATGACTGTTGAGTGTGCTTTTGGCCATTTAAAAGTCGGCTGGCGATGCCTGTATGGGAAGCTGGACTTGGCTGCTGACAATATTCCTATGCTTATAGCCACGTGCTGTATGCTCCGTAATATTTGTGAGGGGGAAGGGTGAAAGCTTCACTCACGGGTGGACCGCAGAGGCTCAGTGTCTGGAGGTTGAGTTTGAACAGCCAGAGACCAGGGCTATTAGAGGGGCACAGTGTGGGGTCATAAGGATCAGAGATGCCTTGAGGTAGCAGTTTAAAGCTGAAAGCCACTAATCTTTGTTGCTGTGCTTGTAATGCTAGGAGGTGATTGGTGCACGTGATGCAAGAAGGGGCCTTAACATAATTTTATGGTGCTTTGCAGTGCTCTTTTTGCTTTCAATTAATAGAATAAAGATTGCTTTCAAACAAACACAATTATTTTATTAAAAGACAACAATTGGAGGAGAGAGTCAAATGAAAAAATTCATCAGCAGGGAGCTGGAGGGGGAAGATCTACAGAGGAGGAGGGGTCCTGGGATGGCTAAAGGTTTGTGTATGGCCTCTGTCAGCCACTTGTTACATTTTCAAACCAGCCCCTTGATGCTTTCTCCTATGCTGCCCGTCCTGCTTGGAAAGCACTCCCTGTAAACACATGCACAGGTACAGTAACTCCTCGCTTAACGTTGTAGTTATGTTCCTGAAAAATGCGACTTTAAGCAAAATGATGTTAAGCGAATCCAATTTCCCCGTAACAATTAATGTAAATAGCGGGGGAGGTGGGGAGGTTCCAGGGACACTTTTTTCACCAGACAGCTTAGATTTGGTAACACTGTCACCATCAGAAATTTCAGTGTCTGGATCACTTTCTGTTGCCCCAAAACCTTCCCCTCCCTGGGCAGCCTTGAGAGGCTTTTTCACCAAGTTCCTGGTGAACACTGACCCAACCCCTTGGATCTTAACACAAGGAGAATTTAACCATCCCCCATCCTTTCCCCCACCAATTCCTGGTGAGTCCGGATCCAATCCCCTTGGATCTTAACACAAGGAAAAAAAATCAATCAGGTTCTTAAAAAGAAATCTTTTAATTAAAGAAAGAAAGGTTAAAAATTATCTCTGTAAAATCAGGTTGGAAAATACTTTACAGGGTAATCAGATTTATATAGCCCAGAGGAACCCACTCTAGTCTTAGGTTCAAAGTTACAGCAAACAGAGGTAAAATCCTCTCAGCAAAAAGGAACATTTACAAGTTGAGAAAACAAAAATAAGACTAACACACCTGGCTATTACTTACAAGTTTGAAACATGAAAGACTGATTCAGAAAGATTTGGAGAGCCTGGATTGATGTCCGGTCCCTCTTAGTCCCAAGAGCGAACAACCCCCAAACAAAAAGCACAAATAAAAGACTTCCCCCCACCAAGATTTGAAAGTATCTTGTCCCCTTATTGGTCCTCTGGTCAGGTGTCAGCCAGGTTTTCTGAGCTTCTTAACCCTTTACAAGTAAAAGAGACATTAACCCTTAACTGTCTGTTTATGACAGGGCCACTTAGGGATCTGGGGCAAAATCAGTACTTGGTCCTGCTAGTGAAGGCAGTGGGGCTGGACTCAGTGACCTTTCAGGGTCCCTTCCAGCTCTGAGAAAGGGATATCTCCATATATTACAATATGTGGAATAACTAACTAGGCAGCTGAAAAGTGTCTGGGGGCTATAGGGGATCACAAATTGAATATGAGCCAGCCACATGCAGGTAACCCTGTCTGAAACAGAGAGACAGATTAACATGAATAGATAATATAGGCTTTAAAAACAGAACTATAAACCGGAGAAAATGAGGCAAAAATAGAAAGGAAATGTAGGGGAGAGGATTTTGCTAGGGGAACAACAGCTATTATTTAGAACATAAAGACAGGCAACTCACTACCCCCCCAGGATCCCATCCCTCCCCCCCCCCAGCCTCGTCACCCCCTGATTCCTCCCCTCCCTGTCTTACCTTGGGCTCCTGGCAGGCTGCCAGCTGCAGTTTTATTCCCCTGCAGCGGTGATGGGAGACAAGACACCTCGGTGTTATATCCTTGGGGGCAGCCGGTTTAGGAAGAAATCACTCTAGGCCAGAGAGCAGACAGCTAACAAACTACCATTTTATTTACAGACACGGTGCTCACCTAACCAGCCGAAGCTGGCTGGGCTATCCCCTAATAATCTAACTCAGTTGCCATAGGAACAAAAACCATGACAACCGAATACACAACATATTCCTCCCCACCCAGTAAGAACATCCCCTAAATAAAACACACACTAGACTAGAGAAGGAGGGTAGACTGCCTCCATTCGCGGCTAAACCCTGGGGATTATTTTGCCCCATAACCGTGGGTTCGCCCTAGCTAAAGATCCAGCCGATGAGGAGGCCTTCTGTCTCTAGGTGGATTATGGTGAACTTCTGGTGTTGTTGCATCCGAAAGCACCATGGGCTCAGGGTCCGCAGCACAAACAGGTGAGGAGGTGGTATCAGCTCTTGCTGGGCAAAGGGGTATCTCAGCCACCGGCAGTAATGGAGGAGAACAGTCAGGAACAGGTGATTCATGATTCGGTGTCTCACCAGAAGAGGTGAAGTCAGACCACACAACTGCAGATGTGTCCTGAGGGCTGGCATGACCTGGAAACAGCTGATCTACATGTCGCCGCCAGGTAAGATTCTCTGCAGTCCGGACTGTGTAGGAAACAGGTCCTGTTTGAGTGATGATTGTGGCAGGGACCCATTTAGCTCCGGAAGTATAATTCCAAGCCAAAACTGGCTGTCCTGAGCTAAAGGTTTGGTCTTTTGCTCTGGGTGCCCGTCTGATGACTTGATATTGCTGCTGACGTTGCACAATTTGTCGGGGTTCAGAAGGTTTCAGCAGATCAAAGCAAGTGCACAGCTGTCGTCCCATCATTAGAAAGGCCGGGGATGCCTTGGTCGTAGCATGAGGTGTTTTTCTGTAGGAAAGTAAGCAGGTATCCAGACGCTTTTGAATGGAGTGTTGTCCCCTTGCTGATTTCAAAGCATATTTCATTGTCTGCACAAATCTTTCAGCTAATCCATTGGTGGATGGATGATATGGTGCTGAAGTGATGTTGTGTATCCCATTTGCCTTCATAAAATTTTGAAACTTCTGAGACACGAACTGTGGTCCGTTGTCGCTCACAAGTTCTGGCAGACCAAAACAACTAAAGAGTCCCCGTAGTTTTTGGATAGTACTCTCTGCAGTAGTGGACTGCATTATAGAGACTTCTAGCCATTTAGAATGGGCATCTACTGCCACCAAGAACATGCTTCCTTCAAGGAGGCCAGCAAAGTCAACGTGAATACGTTGCCACGGGTTTTCAGGCCAGTCCCATGGGTGTAGGGGTGCCCACTGGGGTGCATTCCTCACACCCTGACATGACATACAAGCTTTTGCCTTCTCTTCAATAGCACTGTCCAATCCAGGCCACCAAAAATAGCTTCGTGCAATTTCCTTCATGCACACTATTCCACAGTGACCGGAATGTAGCTGTTCTAACATCTGTGATCTCAGTGGTGGTGGAATAATGACATGTCTCCCCCACAACAGACAGCCAGATTGGACCAATAACTCCGTCCTCCTGGACATGTAGGTAACAAGGTCGGGTGAGACTGGAGAGGTTTGTCGAGATTTTCCATGCATCACCAGGTCCATAACTTGGGACAATACTGGGTCAACGTGAGTTGCCTTCTTAATCTGAGTAGCAGTGATGGGTGTATTCTCTACCTGTTCAAAGTAGAAGATTTCCTTTTGGGCACTATCTTGATGTTTCACCGGCAAAGGCAACCTTGAGAGCCCATCTGCATTGCCGTGCAGAGTGGATTTCCGATATTTGATTTCATATGTGTGTGCTGAAAATAACAATGCCCAACGTTGCATACGACTAGCAGCTAAGGGGGGAATGCCTGTGTCTCAGCTTACATTACAGAAGGCTGTTGATATTGCTGTCTCCATAGAACTGGCTACAAGGGAGGCGCAATACATCGGTGCATCCCCTAGGGTGCAAGAACCTACCCACAAAACTGTGCAGAATCAGGAATGTTACCGTTGTGGTAAGCTGGGTCACCAGGCATCAGAATGCTGGTGTAAGTACCTGGTGTGTCAACACTGTGGCAAAAAGGGACACATTGAGTGTGCCTGTAAACAAAAGAAAAAGAGGCCTGTGGTCTGGCCGACAAAAAGATGAACCCTGCATACCCTAGAGCAGACCCAGGATGATAACGGTGACACCTCATCGCAAGAGGAAGTGCCACTGCATGTTTTGTCTTTGGCAGTGGGCTCACATGAATACTGGGTAACCCCGTTGTTGGATGGCAAACCTATACGCATGGAACTGGACACCGGTGCAGCCGTCTCGCAGGTCTCCGAGACTGTGTATAAAGAAAAGCTACAGCATCTTCTGCTTAAGGCAACAAAAACTGTTCTGAAGACGTATACAGGAGAAGCTGTGCCCATGTTGGGCACTATTGATGTTAAGGTGGAGCTCAATGGACAGGCTGCTAAATTGCCACTGTTTGTGGTGAGAGGTAATTACCCAGCCTTAATGGGTAGGTCTTGGCTTGGGAAGATTCAGCTGAACTGGGCAGAAGTGCACCGGATGACTAAAGAAGAAACCAGTCTAACCCCTATACTAAGGAAACATGCTGCTGTTTTTGGAGATGATTTGGGAAGTATGAAGGGAATCACTGTGACATTGAACATTAAACCTGACAGTCCACCAAAATATCTGAAAGCCCGAACTGTGCCATATGCCATCAGGCCAAATGTTGAAGCAGACCTGGAGCGCCTGGTCACCAATGGAGTCCTAATACCAGTTACCCATAGCCCATGAGCCACTTCTATCATTCCAATAGTGAAGAAAGATGGCTGTCTCCAGATTTGCGGTGATTTTAAAGTCACTGTCAACCCAGTGTTGTGTGCAGAGCAATACCCGCTTCCCCACATCAATGACCTCTTCGCAGGCCTGGCTGGAGGACAAAAGTTCTGTAAGACAGATCTGAGTCAAGCATATTTACAGATGCACGTCGATGAAAAGAAAAGTCGATGAAAAGTCCCTTTACTGGCCAAGAGCTGTTGACTATTGTGACTCATAAGGGGCTTTATCGATACTGTCGCCTACCCTTCAGAATAATGTCTGCTCCCGCCCTGTTCCAGAGGGCTATGGACCAGATCTTGTGTGGCTTGTCAGGAGTTCAGTGCTATCTGGATGATATCCTGGTCACTGGAAGGAATGAAGAGGATCACTTAAAGAATTTAGAGGCTACCCTACAAAGACTGGAAGAATATGGCCTACAAGTTCGCAAAGACAAGTGTGAATTCTTCCAGCTCTCTTTTGAATATTTAGGAAGAAATCACTTGAGGCCAGAGAGCAGACAGCTAACAAAACTACCATTTATTTACAGACACGGAGCTCACCTAACCAGCCGAAGTTGGCTGGGCTATCCTCTAATAATCTAACTCAGTTGCCATAGGAACAAAAACCATGACAACCAAATACACAACACTCGGCTCTGTGCAGCTGAAGAGCCGAGCGTCCTTTGCCCGAGCGCTACCTGCCCCTGGTTTGCCCCGCAGCCTCCTGATTCCTCCCCCCCGAACCTCGGAGGGGAGGAATCCGGGGGTGACGAGGCTCGGGGGGAGGAATCATGCGGGGCAAACCGGGGGCAGGTAGCACTCGGGCAAAGGACGCTCGGCTCTTCAGCTGCACAGAGCCGAGGTGTCTTGTCTCCCAGCAGCCGCCGCCGCCGCCGGCTGAATGGTAACCCTAACAACCGGTTCTAAACCGGCTTCTAAATTTAGCAACCGGCTCCAGCTCACCACTGCCCTTGAGGAAAAAGCACCAGCAGCCTGTGAGTTAAGAAGAAAATCTTACAGGTCACAAATGCGTTAAAAAAACAACCAAGCTTCATAAATGTGAGCCCAAAATGGCATATTTTCCCCTATTTTGCCACTTGAGTCTGGGTGACGGTGGAGGCAGCCTTTATGCAGGCCCCTTTCTCCCAGTTCATCCCTCAGTTGGTTGGGGAAGAAGGGAGCCCCCCCCCCAACAGGCTTCTGGTCCTGGGCTTTAAAGAGACAGTGCATGTCTTTCTCCCAGCCACTGCTTATTCCTGGGACCGCTTCCTTGCTATCCCTGTCCCTCCTCAGGTCCTTGTGTATCATTATTGGGCCTTTCAAATCCATACAGGGCCTTGCCAGGTGGTGGGGTGGACTGACCACTAGGCACTAGCGCCCTTAGGGGCAGCTACCCTGTCACACTATCTACTCTTGTTTTTAAATGTCATTCCTGCTTTGAAAGTATTCATTTGGGAAGATGGAAACTGAAGGAACTGGGTTGTGAGCACATAGCAGAATATGCATAGACCTGCCTTTGCATGGTGATAAGCCAGCAGCAGCTAGGACAGGTGAATTGATGCTCTACTGGGAGACAAGCTGCTGGAGACAAAACCGTCCTATTCCAGACTGTTCAAATTCACTATTCTCTCTCTCTCTCTCTCTCCTCTGCATTGCTGTGTACTCTGTTTCCCCTTGGTGCAGGCCGGAACAGGGAGGTGATGGAGTACAACCTCCCACGTCAGTGCATCCGTGATTACTTCCCCACACGCAAGTGCTTCGTGTTTATCAGGCCGGCCAGCGAAAGGGACATGAAGCAGCTGGAGTCACTCCCCGACAGCGCCCTACAGCCCGAGTTCCTGGAGCAGCTCGACAAATTCTGCCAGTACGTTCTCCGTGAGTCGAAGGTGAAGATGCTGAAAGGAGGGCACCACATTAACGGGCGAAGTACGTCATGGGCAGGAGAATAACAAATCAATGTAATTGTCTGTGCAGTCATGCTGTCCCCACTATGCAAAAATAAGAAAAGGAAGAACATGTCCTCAGCCTCCACTGATTCACTTGGGGATAGAATGTAACTTCTAGTGTCCTAACGAAATGAGGAATTTTATATCTCATGTATCCTGGCCCTGTCTGCACCCCATTCCTGCCCCCTCCATTGGGGCTCAATAGTAGTCATATTTTATTCATTTACTTATTTATTGTTTATTTGTATTGCTGTAGTGCTCAGGAGCCCTAGTCACGGACCAAGACCCCACTGCGATAGGCACTGTGCAAACACAGAACAAAAAGATAGTCCCTGCCCCAAAGAGCTTCCAGTCTCAGGGATTGTCTACAGTGGTGCAGCTGCACCGATGTGTAGCGAGTCTGGTGAAGATGCTCTATGCCGACGGGAGAGAGCGCTTCTGTCAGCATAACAACTCCACCTTTGCGCTTAGGTCAGTGTAACTTACATCACACAGGGGTGTGGATTATTCACACCCCATGAGCAATGTAAATTAGACAGAAATAAGCTCTAGTACAGACCAAGCCGAACTATAAGACAAGAGAAACAGGTGATAGACAGACAGACAGATGGGGGAGCCCAAAGAAACGAGATCATAACAAATTTCAGTCCCTTTCTCATCATTCACCAGCTGCCCCTTCTCTCCCTTCCTCCCTCTCCTCCTGGGAACTGCCCTGCCTCTCTCTCCCCAGCTTTCCCTGGTCTGTTCCCCACCCCCTTCTCAGCTGCCCACCTGGCCATTCCTCACCTTCCATGTAAACCAGTCCCTTTACTGGCCCCCTGCCAGTTGCCCCTCCCTCTAATAACTCATAAGACTCAGATTATAAGGCCACCAGGGACCACTCTATTGTGACCATCTGGTTGGAGCTCCTGCATAGCACAGGCTGGAGAATTTCACCTCATCATTCCTGCCTCCAGCCTGACTCCCTGGGCAGAT
This sequence comes from Mauremys mutica, assembly GCF_020497125.1. Taxonomy (NCBI): domain Eukaryota; kingdom Metazoa; phylum Chordata; order Testudines; family Geoemydidae; genus Mauremys; species Mauremys mutica. The sequence continues at coordinate 14,407,873 of NC_059088.1, forward strand.
CTTGCAGAAGGAGACTCCCGGACTTGTCAGAAAACAGAAAGCTTGGTCAGTGGATCCTACTAGTGAGCAGCGTTCAGTCCTGTGTTAAAGGTGGACTTACTTTCCTTAGTTTTCCTGAACAGATAGAAACCCTTATCTGCCACCAAAGTGTTACAGATCTTGAGACATCAGCATATAAAATAATCCAGTCCCTGAATTTCTATAGGGCTGTCACTCTATAGGGCACGTTCCCCTTCCCCATAAGCCATATTGCATCAGCCAGGGACTTAAAAATTCTCCCATGTGTCCTGGTGTCTTCCCTAGGCCCTCACAGTCACCCGGTCTCCTCCCCAGCCCTCCAATGGGTTTTGTTCCCTTCCCAACCCTCATCTCACCTACCCCAGCCTCTCACCCCTTCGGATGTGCCCTGGTACCTCCAGCACACCTCCCAGCTACCTTATAAGAACATAAGAAAGGCCATACCGGGTCAGACCAAAGGTCCATCTAGCCCAGTATCTGTCTACCGACAGTGGCCAATGCCAGGTGCCCCTGAGGGAGTGAACCTAACAGGCAATGATCAAGTGATCTTTCTCCTGCCATCCATCTCCATCCTCTGACGAACAGAGGCTAGGGACACCATTCTTACCCATCCTGGCTAATAGCCATTTATGGACTTAGCCACCATGAATTTGTCCAGTCCCCTTTTAAACATTGTTATAGTCCTAGCCTTCACAACCTCCTCAGGTAAGGAGTTCCTTTATGTCACATCAATGGGCCTTCTCCAGGCCTCCATAACCATCCCAGCACTCAGGCACTGGGGGATCTTAGGGCTGGACTCTTTGCCAGCCCCATCCCTGCTACCCCTTCCTTCCTGCCTGTCCTGCTCCTTGGCCATCTCTGCTGGGAAGCCTGGCCAAACCCCTGCTTTTTCTGGTGTCAGGTGCCAGGCTCAAGGCAGAGCAGGGGAATTAATCTGACACCAGGGAGTGAGCTGTGCATGCTCAGAAATAGCCTTGGCACAACGAGGGTCCAAAGTCACCTTCTCTTCTCCTACCCTTACTTCTCTCACAAGGCCCAATGCACCATCACTCTGTGCCTTGTGCACTCATCTACACCAGTGCAAGTGAGTGTGAAATGGCAGCAATTTTCCACACTCATTTTGCACTGGTATAAATAGCTTTACGAGGGACCAGACAATGGTGCTCGAAGGCCATAATGTCCAAGTAGGAATTCCTCTGGCTCACACAAGACAGGACAGTTGAGGGAAGGTGAGGATGTGCTGTTTTTAGGATCCCTGTTTCTTAGACTCCCATTAATTACATACTCGTTTGTAATTAGCTTGAACATTCTTCCTGACTGCCCTATAGCTGTTCAGGTTGTCCCCTGAGGTCAGAGTGCTTTGCTGAAACAAAATGAAGATGACTTTACATCTCTCTGACTTTCCAGTGTACAATTTTACTATGTCATCACCATCTCTTTAAGAGCTTAGTGTAGGCTAGGCTTGTACAAATTAGCTTTCCATTGATATTTCCATGGTTAATTAAGTGACATGTAAATTTCTTAGGACTAGTCACCATAGGTAAGAAATTAAGGATGATGCTGGAAACACAGCATGGAAATGTATGCATGTCCCCACAGATATATGTAGATAGGACATTAGCTAGTTAGAAAGATACATGCTCTGTCTCCCTAAATGGACCCCATCACCAGAGTGTCTGAGGACTTATCTCCATGGGGAAATTTACTGGAAGAACTATGTACAGGTACAATTATAACACTCTACTTATAGCAATACAACTCCCCATGTGGACACTCCTATAACAGTATAGTTCTGCTGGTAAATTTCCCCATGTAGACCAACACTGAGAGTAAGTAGAAATAGAATGAACAATGACAATCTGTCTTTCTCTTCACAGCATGTAGGGGAAACAGCTTTATTAATTTATAAAACTGTTTAAAATGTACATGTGAAAACAATTTAAAAGGAAACCCAAGTCAAAAGAGATGAGTTTCACATTTAGTTGCTAATGTCGTGACTGAGGCCTGTGCTCAAATTTCTCTCTTGCAGAAGGTTTCCTGCTTCAAGGATGTAGATTCATAGATTCTAAGGCCAGAAGTGACCATTGTGATCATCTAGTCTGACCTACCCTATAGCACAGGACAGAGAACTTCCCCAAAAAGCAGATCTTTTAGAAAAAATCCACTCTTGCTCTTGAGAATCCACCACCACCTTTGGTAAATTTTTCCAGTGGTTAATTACTCTCACTGTTAAAAAATTTATGCCTTATTTCCAATCTGAATTTGTCAAGCTTCAACTTCCAGCCATTGGGTCATGTTAGACATTTCTCTGCTAGATTGAAGAGCCCGTTATTAAACAAGCAAAGAGTCCGGTGGCACCTCATAGACTAACAGACGTATTGAAGCATGAGCTTTCGTGGGTAGTTAGTCTATAAGGTGCCACAGGACTCTTTGCTGCTTTTACAGATCCAGACTAAACACGGCCACCCCTCTGATACTTGACATTATTAAACAAGACGGTAATCAAGTAACCCTTTAACCCTTTCTTTGTTAAGCTAAACAGATTGAACTCCTTGAGTCTGTCACCAGAAGGCAGGGTTTCCAGTCCTTTCATCTTCTTGTGGCTCTTTTCTGAACTCATTTATCAACATTGTTCTTGAATTGGGGTGGACCAGAACTGGACACAGGATTCCAGCAGTAGTCGCATCAGTGCAAAATACAGAAGTAAACCAACTTCTCTACTCATACTCAACATTCCCAGGATTGCATTTGTTTTTTGGCCACAGAGTCACACTGGGAGCTCATGTTCAGCTGATAATTCACCACCACCCCCAGAGTCATTGCTTTGTGTGGCAGGATTGTTCAAAGCAGACAAACTCTCCTGGTGATATGAATCTTCCAGCCTAGATCTGCAGCTGATGTAAATCAGTGTAGCTGTGCTGGAGTCAATGGGCCAGATCCCCAGGTGATGTAAATCAGTGTAGCGCCAGCTGGTGTAAATTAACATAGCTCCACTGGATTCAATAGGCCAGATCTGCAACCAGTAACTCAGCATAGCTACATCATAGCAGAGTGCCGGCTCTACAACAGTTAGGGTTCAATGAACGTTTCTGTTTAAAGGTGGAGTACTCTAAGTGCTCTAAAATCCACCTGGATTGTCTTGAACTTTGCTCTGGGAGTGGGAGGTACTGTTAGTGGTCCAAATTTCAGGTCATTTGAGCAGGAATTTCCCCAAGATAAAGCTCTCATAAAAACAGCATTTTCCAAAATCATCTCATCCTTCTAACTCTCTCTTCCCACATCTGGGGCTCAGACTATGACTTTGATCCTCCCCGAACCAATCTCATCACTGAGCATTTATCTCAGCTGGTGCAGGGCACTCACTGCCTCTTTGGGTGGGTTATACCAAGGGTAAACTTGAGATGGCGCATGCCAAGCGTGATTTGCCTACAAGAGTGAATGAGCATGTGCAGCAATAGAAGCAAACAGCGCTGTTGAAGCAAGAGGGTTTGCAAGCAGACAGATGTTGCAATACATAACTGATACAAGATGCCACGCTGAGAACCTGAGGCACTGTAAGCTTGAGCCCTACCACTGGCAGATCATAGAGACTGTTTGTTGGCCATGTCTCCTGCTCTCTGTCTGCAGCCTGCAGAGGCTCCTTTGGAAGAGTTGTCCATCCCTGAGTCCAAAATATCTGGTTTAAGAGCGATCTTTGGAAGTGCCCTAAAATCCACATGCAGGCTGTGATGGCGCTTTAGAACTATAGTGAAGAAGAAGAAAAGCATTAATTAAATTGAGGAAAGAAGAAAGGCCCAGATCCTCAAAGGTATTTAGGCTCCTAACTTACTCTTGGGGGAGGGGTCTGACCCTGTCTCCCTGTCCCGTCTCATGTAAGCTTAGATTTGGAGGGCCCTGCTCCTCGAGTGGGATTGTGCCCCACACCCTCCCCACCCACCCTGTTATCCAGGATACTAAATGCCTGAGGGTAAGGTGATGAGAATTCCCACTGAGACAGATGGGCCACTTCACACTTCTCGGGTCCTCCATTGCTGCTGGGGGGTGTATAGAGCCCTTTTCCCAGACAGCAGGCGGAAACACAGGGCAAGGATGCTGCAGCTCCACTTTGCTACCCCTCCCTGTCCCCAGCTGGTCCTCCCAGCCCCACCACCTTCCCAAGTCCCCTGGCCCCTCCAAGGTCACCAGGGAGTGGAACAGCGAAGAGGAGGGTGCAGCTGGTGTGTTGCAGGGAATTGGAGCAGGGGTGTGTGCGCAGGTGAACACAACACTGAGCAGAGTGGAGGGAATATTGGAGGAGTGGAGCAGGGTCAGAGCAGTGAGGGGGAGTTGTCAGAACAATCGGCGTCATGGAGGGAATTTATAAGAGCGGAGCAGTGAGCTGAGCCAGGCTTTGGGCAAACTGAGAATGAGTGACAGTCCCTGCCCTAGCTGAGATCAGGGCCCTGTTGTGCCTAGTGCTTCACAGATACACAGTCCCTGCACTACAGAGCTCACATTTTTATGTCAAGTTACAATAAGGAGATGGGCAAACAGAACAGGTGTTGTGCAGGAGGTGGAAAATGGGGAGGTAATAGTGACTAACAATCATGTACATGTATCTGTCCTGGAAAGTATGGGCCTACTGCAAATGTACATAACAGATGGGTTTACTCATGTGGTTAAAATTAATAATGTTCTTAAGTGTTTTGCTGCATCTGGGTCAGGGTGTTCAGCACCTCACAGGACAGAGCCCTCAATGACTTGGAAGGAGAAAATTAGAGACAGTTCAGAGGACAGTAACAACAATTATAAAAGGTTTACAAAATCTGGCCTATTAGGAAAGGTTTAAAAAACTGGGCATGTTTAGTCTTGAGAAAAAAAGACTGAGGAGGGACCTGATAATAATCATCAAATATGTTGAAGCCTGTTATAAAGAGGATGGTGATCAGTAGTTCTCCATGTGCACTGAAGATAGGACAGGAAGTATTTGGCTTAATCTGCAGCAAGGCCGATTTAGGTTAGAGAATAGGAAAAGGCTTTCAAGGGAGGTTGTGAAATCCCCATCACTGCAGGTGATGGATCACTTGATGATTCCTTGTTCTGTTCATTCCCTCTGGGGCGCCTGGCACTGGCCACTGTTGGCAGACAGGATACTGAGCTAGATGGACCTTTGGTCTGACCCAGTCTGGCCGTTCTTATGAGGTTTCTAAGAACAGGTTGGACAAACACCTGTCAGGGATGGTCTAGGTTTACTTGTCCTTGCCTTACCACAGGGGGCTGGACTTGATGACCTCTTAGGGTTTCTTCCAGTCCCACATGATTTTTTGAAATCCCACAACCCATTCTACCACTGCCACCTCCTCTCTTTCAGCAGCATCCACACATGCAGGTTCTCACCAGGCCATGAGTCTCTATATTCTCTCTAAAATCTACCCATCCCTCTGTCTCCGCTGATAAAATGTGTCCCTCACAGCTCACCTGGTGCTGTGTACCTTCTCCCCCACCTCTGCAGGCTGCCCCAAAATGCTGCTTCTAAGATCTGCTTCCTCTCCTGCCTCTCTGACTATGTCACTGCCCTTCCCCTCTCTTCTCTGGTTTACTGTCTCTTTCTGCATCATATTCAGGCTCCTGGCTGCAGCTTTAATGCTTTTGAAGCACCTCCCCTACATTTCTCTCTCTACCTTCATCTCCTCCTGCACTCCCTCCTGGGCCCAACACTGTCTGGTTCTCTCTATTTCAGCCACTCTCAGCTTCAGGACGTTTACATGGTGCCTCCTATGCCTGGAATTGATGTGCCTGTGTGAGCTACTCAGCTAACAGAAATAGAAGAACCCCAGGGCCAGCGCAGAGCAGGGCACTGGCCATCACTGGAGTCAGTGTGAATTTTCCTAATGCCCCCCTCTCTTGCTCTGCTCTTCCCCAGTGTTTGGCATGTTAGCCCAGAGCTACGTGGACACCATCATCAGCGGGAAAGTGCCCTGCCTGGAGAATGCAGTGACCACGCTGGCCACCAAGGAGAATGAAGCTGCTATCAAGGAGGGTCTGGCTTACTACGTGGCCCAGATGGAGGAACAGGTCGTGTTCCCGGTGGAGGTGGCTGTGCTGTCCGAGATACATGGGAATTGCGAGAAGGCAGCCCTGCAGCTGTTCATGCAGCGATCCTTCAAGGACGAGGATCAGAAGCACCAGGAGCAGCTGGCAGTAAGTGCTTGGGCCCTGCATGTTCCCCTGCCTTGTATGTCCCACTGATTTGACATGTGGGGCTCAGTGACCCCTGCCCAGCCGTGTCCCAGGGGAGACATCAGGAGTTTGGATGCTGACTCTGGGAGCAGGCCAGACATTGGCACTCAACTGCGAGAGCAGATGCTTGGGTGGCACTTGAACTGTCTGATACTAAAGCTACAAACCCAGTCCCTGGCGCTGAGGCTCAGCCCAGCCTGTTGCTCACACTGATCTGGCTGCATCTGCCCCTCCATGGGAAAGTAAAGACTGTGGCCACACACTGACTGCTGAGAAAGCTCAGAAACCCCTGCTGGAGTGTGGATCTAGCGCTTTCTCCACTTAGGGCTTTTTAAAAAAAGACTATTTATGTAGGAAGTTTTAACAAGTTTAGAAATCATTGCCATGTAAACAACAGAATCCTTGTGAATCACTACAAAGCTGAGCCTATTGGTTTGCTTATAGAAACATTATCCAGTGATACAGTCATCAGATCTCTCTATTTAGTATGGTGTTACCATATTACAGAGGGAGCCTCTTTAAGCCATGCAGGATGGGCTGCTTCTGAGGATTTTATTAAACTGAGTGAAAGTACTCACTTTACGCATATTTATCAAACCAGTGCTCACTAACAAACGTTAATATTCAAGAATATTGGGCAGTGTGATGGCTGTTAGCCCGTGACTGCCCTTTGCTTGAGTAACGAATACGTCGTAACCAAATCTCTAAGTATCTATTTGCCCACTGTCTGTTTTGCTGGATAAGTAATCTGTGCATTCGTTTTTCCATAGCAACTCCTCCTCCCGTATTGTTTTGGAACCATTCCTCTCATTTTAGATTATTTTTCTTTCTCCGGTGCGAAGGTCTCAGTAGCCTACTCAGCAGCTACTGGCAGATGAGAGAATGATTCTTCATTTTTTCGAGAGTGACCATGTCTGTTCAGAAGCTGCATGAGGATTAACAAAGAATCATTTGGCCAAATATTTAATAATTTGAAATATTTGGTTGTGAATCACATTCCAGTATTCGCTAATGACTGGCTACATCCACCATATAAGCATGAAATCACCTCTTTCACCACAGCTTCTCCAACCTGTATCCCCATTCACTCACTATATATTAATTAATGTTAGTTCCTTCCCTGCCCCTCCATCACCTCGGGTCTCTCTGCCTGTCCAGTACAGCCTGGTTCTCCCATCCCAGCCCTCCTCCTTATGAAGAGTTGGGGAGAGAGAATGCTCGAACAGTGCAGGGAGTGAAATAGAGTCAGTGCAGACAATTTTAGTGGGTGGACAGACCTGGGTGGCACGGATGTGAGAGTTCATGGGGGACAGAGATAAAATGCCCCAACATTTCCCACTGCTCAGCTCATCATTCATAGATTCCAAGGTCAGAAAGGACCATTAGATCATCTAGTCTGACCTCCCGCATAACACAGGCAGGAGAATTTTCTAGTATCATAGAATCATAGAATCTCAGGGTTGGAAGGGACCTCAGGAGGTCATCTAGTCCAACCCCCGGCTCAAAGCAGGATCAAACCCAACTAAATCATCCCAGTCAAGGCTTTGTCAAGCCTGACCTTAAAAACCTCTAAGGAAGTAGATTCCACCACCTCCCTAGGTAACCCATTCCAGTGCTTCACCACCCTCCTAGTGAAATAGTGTTTCCGAATATCCAACCTAAACCTCCCCCTCTGCAACTTGAGACCATTACTCCTTGTTCTGTCATCTTCTACCACTGAGAACAGTCTAGATCCATCCTCTTTGGAACCCCCTTTCAGGTAGTTGAAAGCATCTATCAAATCCCCCCTCATTACTCTCTTCTGCAGCCTAAACAATCCCAGTTCCCTCAGCCTCTCCTCATAAGTCATGTGCTCCAGCCCCCTAATCATTTTTGTTACCCTCCGCTGGACTCTCTCCAATTTATCCACATCCTTCTTGTAGTGTGGGGCCTAAAACTGGACACAGTACTCCAAATGAGGCCTCACCAGTGCTGAATAGAGGGGAATGATCACATCCCTCGATCAGCTGGAAATGCCCCTACTTATACAACCCAAAATGCCATTAGCCTTCTTGGCAACAAGGGCACACTGTTGACTCATATTCAGCTTTTCGTCCACCGTAACCCCAAGGTCCTTTTCTGCAGAACTGCTGCCCAGCCATTCGGTCCCTAGTCTGTAGCAGTGCATGGGATTCTGCCGTCCTAAGTGCAGGACTCTGCACTTGTCCTTGTTGAACCTCATCATATTTCTTTTGGCCCAATCCTCTAATTTGTCTAGGTCCCTCTGTATCCTATCCCTACCCTCCAGCGTATCAACCACTCCTCCAAGTTTAGTGTCATCTGCAAACTTGCTAAGGGTGCAGTCCACACCATCCTCCAGATCGTTAATGAAGATATTGAACAAACCCGGCCCCAGCACCGACCCTTGGGGTACTCCACTTGATACCGGCTGCCAACTAGACATGGAACCATTGATCACTACCCGTTGAGCCCGACCATCTAGCCAGTTTTCTATCCACCTTACCGTCCATTCATCCAGACTTCTTTAACTTGCTGGCAAGAATACTGTGGGAGACTGTATCAAAAGCTTTGCTAAAGTCCAGAAATAGCACATCCACTGCTTTCCCCTCATCCAGAGAACTGGTTATCTCATCATAGAAGGCAATTAGGTTAGTCAGGCATGACTTGCCCTTGGTGAATCCATGCTGACTGTTCCTGATCAATTTCCCCTCCTTTAAGTGGTTCAGGATTGATTCCTTGAGGACCTGTTCCATGATTTTTCCAGGGACTGAGGTGAGACTGACTGGCCTGTAGTTCCCTGGATCTTCCTTCTTCCCTTTTTTAAAGATGGGCACTACATTAGCTTTTTTCCAGTCATCCGGGACCTCCCCCGATCGCCATGATTTTTCAAAGATAATGGCCAATGGCTCTGCAATCTCATCAGCCAACTCCTTTAGCACCCTCGGATGCAGCGCATCCGGCCCCATGGACTTGTGCTCGTCCAGCTTTTCTAAATAGTCCCGAACTACTTCTTTCTCCACAGAGAGCTGGTCACCTCCTCCCCATACCGTGCTGCAGAGTGCAGCTGTCTGGGAGCTGACCTTGTCTGTGAAGACAGAGGCAAAAAAAGCATTGAGTACACTAGCTTTCTCCACATCCTCTGTCACTAGGTTCCCTCCCTCATTCAGCAAGGGGCCCACACTTTCCTTGATTTTCTTCTTGTTGCTAACATACCTGAAGAAACCCTTCTTGTTACTCCTAACATCTCCGGCTAGCTGCAACTCCAAGCGTGATTTGGCCTTCCTAATTTCACTCCTGCATGCCTGAGCAATACTTTTATACTCCTCCCTGGTTATTTGTCCAATCTTCCACTTCTTGTAAGCTGTTTTTTTGTGTTTAAGACGAGCAAGGATTTCACTGTTAAGCCAAGCTGGTCGCCTGCCATATTTACTTTTCTTCCTACACATCGGGATGGTTTGTTCCTGCAACCTCAATAAGGATTCTTTAAAATACAGCCAGCTTTCCTCGACTCCTTTCCCCGTCATGTTAATTCTAGTATTATCCCTTTACTAGTCCAGCAGTGTTTGATAAAAGTAACTTCCAGAAAGGGATCCAGGCTTGATTTCAAGACATCAGGAGATGGAGAATCCATCCTGGACTTCCTGGGTAGTTTGTTCCAGTGGTTAATCCCCTTCGTTGTTCACAGACTGTGCCTTAGGGCATGTTTACACATACAGTGCTGTAGGGCTCCGCTGCACCGATGCAGCTGTGCCGCTGCAGAGCATCTGGTGGAGATCCTCTGTGTCGAGCTCTCCTGTCGGCATAATAAAACCAGCTCCACAAGCAGCAGCAGCCGTGTTGGTGGGAGAAGCTCTCCCACTGACCTAGCACTGTCCACACCAGCGCTTATGTCAGTGTAACTTATGTCATTCGGGGGGTGGTTTATTCACACCCCTGAGCGGCACAGGTTATACTGACATGAGCTGTAATGTCGACATAGCCTTAGTTATAACTTGAATTTGTGTGGTTTAGCTCCAAGCCACTAGTTCTTGTTCTGCCTTTCTCTGCTAAAGAGCCCTTTGGTATTGGGTATTTTCTTCCTGTGAAGGTGCTTATACACGTCTATCAAGTCACTTTCATTCTTTTTTTAAAATAATCTAAACAAATCAAGCTCCTTAAGTTCCTCACAACAATGTATTTTTCCAGCCCTCCAATCATTTGTGTGGCTCTCATTTAAACTCTCTTCAATTTAACAATCTCCTGGATGTCAGTATTCCAGTATCAGTCTCACCAACACCGTATGCAGAGGTAAAATCACCTCCTTACTCCTGTTCACTACTCCTGTTCACACATCCATGAATGTAGCTCTTTTGCCACAAAATTGCCATGGGAGCCCATGTTCAGAGTCATGCTTTCCAGGACACAGTGCCACATTCTGTGCAAAAAGCTCTGAGGCTTCCTTTGCACCTCATTCTTCCTTGCACTTCTCCAAGACCCCACCACATTCCTTACCCCCTGCACCGACTCCAACTTTTACTCTTGATACTGCTCAGGGTCTGCCGGCATTCCTGCCCTCACACCTATTTCTCTGAATAACCTCTCAGCCCCTGCTGCTCAGAGACCCCTCCAAATATGGGCCTAACGAGTGGAAAAAAATCTCTTAATTTTTGTGTCCTTAGCTAGTTATTCTTCAAATTCTTTCTTGGCCTACTGAATTATACATTTACACTTCACTTGTCAGATCTTATATTCCTTTCTATTCTCTAACACTAGGATTTGACTTCCAATTTTGTGCCTCTAGCCACATCTTTTACTCTGAGGATTAGCCATGGTGGCATTTTTTTGATCCTCTTACTAGTTTTTTTAAATTGATTTCATTAGCAGCAATACTTTATTTGCTTTGCTGTAGCACCTAGGAGCCCCAGGCATAGATCAGGACCCCTCTGTGCTAGGTGCTGTACATTATTATAGTTCTTTATTGGGTATATTACAGTAGTACCTGGGCACCCCGGTCATTGACCCAGAGCCCACCAGTCTAATTACTGTATAAACACAGAACAAAGGGACAATCCCTGTCCCTAGGAGCTTGTATTATCACCCCACTCCAGGAAAGCTTCGGTCAGGGAAATATTCTTCTCCTATAGACACTTCTGGGTCAGTCAATGTGATTTTTCACTCTGGTCCATCACCTTCACTCCCTGGGGTTGATGTTCAAGGACCCCTGCAACTCTTTCCCTAGTAAGTAACCCTGCATCCTAAGCTAGAGGTGGCCGATCTCCTGTCCTCCTCCCTTAATAGCAACAGACAGGACTGCACCGTCTGGCAGCCTCCATCTGAGGCCTGCCATGCACAGAGGGCCTGGGAGAGGGTAACTGTGGCACTAGCTTTGCAGAAGCAAATTCTTGGGCCTTTTTGACACAGACAATTTCCCCTCACAGCCAATCTGATAAGAAACTTTCTCCCTTTGTCTGTTTTCCTGATTTCCATGTCCCCGCGGGAATCCTCCGCCCACGGCTCACTTTGCTTACATCCCAGATGTATGGGGAGCAAAGCAACGCCAGTCAGCAGCCCCTAAGGAAACCCACAGGGGCAGGGGGCTAGTCCAGTTGTCTAAATACCAGGTCTTATTGTTCTGTAAAAGATCTTGGTGTCCCCACAAGAATTCTGAACATACATGTATCCCAGATATAGGGCAAGGGTAATAGCTCATATGAGAAAGCCCAAACTGAAAACCAGCATCTCCACAAGGAATCTCAGTGTAGGTGCATCAGTACACAATTGTGACTCTGGCTGAGTCTTACCAAGGGACAAAGGGCCAGTTTTTCAAAGTTATAGGTGCCCAAAGAGGCAGATAAGGTCTTCGTGGGATTTTCAAAAATTCTTAAGCAAGTTACGCACCTAATTTCCATTGAAAATCAAAATGAACATTTTGGGCATTAGCAGTATGTTGTCATGAAAAATTTCTTTTTGTAAAAGCTTTTTTTTTTTTTTACCAATAAATAAATAAAAAATGTAGAGCAGCTCCACCTCATACACTGTCCTGACCCCCTTGTCAGACACTGAGCCTTTGGTTTCCACTTCAGAAGAGGGCAACATGTCTCCTAAACCCACCGGCACTGGTATGCTGGAAAGGGAAGGTGGGAAAGGGCAGAAATCCAGTCATCCACTCACACTGGTCTCTCCCATGTCATTTTCCAGATTGAGATAAATGAACATTACGGGACTGTGCTGAGCAAGAACAAAAGCACTTCCCAAGAGACCTGCCAGACCCTGCTCACCCAGCTGTCAGCTGACATGGAGAAAAAGCTCCGAAATGGGGTTTACATGCAGCCTGGTGGGCATGAACTGTACATGAAAGACCAGAAACAAGTGTTGGAGAGTTTCCAGAGGACACCCAACAAAGGAGTCATGGTGAGTGATCAGCAGGGCCAGCAGAGTTATTCAGGGGACAGCTGGAGAACTTTGACTTTTTTATGCTCATGAACAAGTCACAAACTGTGCCTATGAAAAAGCATCATATTTGGCTGTGTGCATACACTGCATATTAGATGCCTGGTTGAGTGTTGCCAACTCCACATAGAAGCAAGTCATCAGAGAAACCCTGAAAAGTCACTAGATGTTACTATTTAAGCACTCCAAATGTGTCGTCAATGTCACTAAACGAAATTTCCACAGATTTCAACAGAACTATATATACACTTACATACGGGATGGTCAATTTTCGTTATGAACATAATACTGAAATAATACATTAGTGTATATAGAAATTCTATAATCACTGAAAATGTTTTTAGACAGTAAATTATATTCTAACAGGTGTTTGTCGCAGGATTTGTCTACACTGGCAACTGAACTACAAAAGTTTTGTCTTTCAGAAGTGTTAAAAAAAACACACCCTCAAAAGACAAAAGTTCTGCCGACGACAAGCACCGGTGTGAACAGCGCTTTGTTGGCAGGAGCGCTCTCCTGCTGAGAAAGCTAACCCCGCCCATTGGGAGTGGATGTTTTTTGTCAGCAGGAGAGCTGACAAACAGCAGCTACACTGCACAACTTTTAGTGGCATGGCAGTAGCGACACAGCCGTGTTGCTAAAAGCTGTTTAGTATAGACACTGTTTAGTGTAGTGTAGAGTTTTAAGGGCATGTCCTCAGAAGGAATTGCATTTGAGGGCTTTTGTCTGTGAGACTGTGAATGAGAGGAAGGGTTTGACTGGAGCTCTGGTGGCAGAATAAATCCTTAGCAAATAACCAGGGCTCAGCTTTGATTCCTTGGTGGTGGGGAGGGAGTGAAAAGCCAGATCTAATGGGGAGAGGAAGCTGAAAGAAGGGAAGATATAACTGCCCCAGGGGGAAAAGTTATGATCTTCTGCAGGTAGTGGAGTTAATTACTGATGGCATGGCTACACTTGCAGATGTAGAGTGCTTTGAGTTAAACCAGCCTTTGGAGAGTGCAGTAGGGAAAGCGCTGCAGTGTGTCCACACTGACAGCTGCCAGCACACTGGCATGGCCACATTTTTGGCATTTGCAGTGGCATTGGGAGCGGTACATTATGGGCAGCTATCCCAGCATGAAAGTGGAAATGGCAGAGGTGCTTAATGACTTCTTTGTTTTGGTTTTGAACAAGAAATTTGGTGGTGGTTGGACACAGTAGCGTAGCTAGGGGGGTGCAAGGGAAGCAGCCGCTTCCCCTCAGCACATTTTCCAAAAGTGGCACCTTAGTTAGGGGTTACCATGGCACCAGTGGGCGGGGCCCATGCTCCGCTCTGAAGCTTGGCCTGCCAGGCCGGCACTGGGCTTCTGCAGGAAAGGGGGGGCATCACGGCTGGAGGAGCCATGGGGGGAGGCGGCCGGAGGAGCGAGGGGGGCCGCAGCATGGCCGGAGGAGCCATGGGAGGGGGGCAGCCCCCCTATATTATTATCAAGGCTGGGCGCATTTTCCCCAGTGCTAGTGTCGGCTTTTGCCCTAGCCCTTGGCATAGTGCTGCCACTGCAGCAGGGAGCATGTTGCTGATCTTGGGGCGGGCGCATGTCCCTGGCGGCTCGCCGTGCAGCAGAAGGCGTGCCGGGGGAAGGCTGCCATGAGAGAGATCATGTCCAAGCCAGGGCTGGCTCTAACTTTTTTGCCACCCCAAGCAAAAAAAAGAGTGCCACCCCGCCGTAACACCCTCCCTGCAAGCGCCGCTGACCCCCCCCCGAGTTCCATGCCATGCCACCCAAGTCCCCACCGCCCAAGTCCCCGCCCCCCCCGAGCACCACGCCGCTGAAGACCCCCGCCCCCCCGAGCACCGCGCTGCCCAAGTTCCCGACCCCCAGAGTGCCCATGCCGCCAAAGCCCCCCGCCTGCCCGAGCACCACACCACTCCACCCAAGCCCCCCCCCAAGCACTGCACCAGCCAAGCCTCCCCCCCACCCCAACACCACCCAGCCGAACCAAAAACAAACAAACAAAAAAACCCTTCAGCGTCGCCAGGCCAAACCAAAAAAACCCATGAGCACCTCCCCTCCCCAAGGTGCCGCCCCAAGCATGTGCTTGGTTGGCTGGTGCCTGGAGCCGGCCCTGGTCCAAGCGACTGAAGCTGCAGCTGGGGCGTGAGGCAGAGATGGAGGAGCGGGTGTTCAGCAACCCCTACCAGCTCCATGGAGCTGCTGCCGCCTCCTCAAGCCCAAGCGAGGCCGCGGAGACCCAGGGGGACCCCGCACCCTCCCCAGTCGGGGAAGAGACTGAGTCCCTCCCCTTCGGCCCAGAGAGTGCCCCGGGCTGCCGTCCAGCGTTCTAGAACCTCGCCGGGCTCTGGAATGTTCAGCTGGAGGAGCCATGGGAGGGGCCGCGGGGGCAGCACGGCATGGCTGGAGGAGTCATGTGGGGGGGTGGCATGGCTGGAGGAGCGAGGGGGGGCGCAGCATGGCCAGAGGAGCCAAGGAGGGGAGCGCGGAGCGGCCAGAGAAGTCAAGGGGGGCGTGGCCAGAGGAGGAGCCAAGGGGGGGTGCCTTTTTTATGTTTGCTCCCCCTGCTCTTAGAACCTGGCTACACCACTGATTGGACATCCAACATATTGAACACCAGTGAAAATGATGTGGGATCAGAGGCTAAAATAGGGAAAGAACAAGTTAAGATGTATATAAATTAGATGTCACCAGGACCTGATGAAATGCATCCTAGAATACCCAAGGAGCTGACTGAGGAGATATCTGAGCTATTAGCAATTATCTTTGAAAAGTCATGGAAGACAGGAGAGATTCCAGAAGACTGGAAAAGGGCAAATATAGTGCCCATCTATGAAAAGGGAAATAAGGACAACCTGGGGAATTACAAACCAGTCAGATTAACTTCTGTACCTGCAAAGATAATGGAGCAAATAATCAAGCAATCAATTTGCAAACATCTAGAAGATAATAAGGGATAAGTAACAGTCAGCATGGATTTGTCAAGAACAAATCATGTCAAACCACCCTGGTTGCTTTCTTTGACAGGGTAGCAAGCCTTGTGGATAGGGGGGAAGCGGGAGACGTGGTATATCTTGACTTTAGTAAAGCTTTTGGTACTGTCTCACATGACCTTCTCATAAACAAATTAGGGAAATACAGCCTAGATGGAGTTACTATAAGGTGGTGCATAACTGGTTGGAAATCCATTCCCAGAGAGTAATCAGTGGTTTACAGTCATGCTGGAAGGGCATATCAAGTGCGGTCTGAGAGGGATCAGTTCTGGGTCTGGTTCTGTTCAATATCTTCATCGATTATTTAGATAATGGCATAGAGAGTACACTTATAAAGTTTGCAGATGACACCAAGCTGGGAGGGGTGGCAAGTGCAAGGGCTTTGGATGATAGGACTAAAATTCAAAATTATCTGGACAAACTGAAGTAAATAGGATGAAATTCAATAAGGACAAATGCAAAGTACAGGAAGGAACAATCAATTGCACACATACAAAATGGGAAATGACTGCCTAGGAAGGAGTATTATGGAAGGGGATCTAGGGGTCATAGTGGACCACAAGCTAAATATGTGTCAACGGTGTAACACTGTAGCAAAAAAAACAAACATAAAGTGTTGTAAGCAAGACATGAGAAGTCATTCTTCCGCTCTACTCCGTGCTGATTAGGCCTCAGCTGTAGTATTGCATCCAGTTCTGGGTGCCACATTTCAGGAAAGATGTGGACAAATTGGAGAAAGTCCAGAGAAGAGCAACAAAAATGATTAAAGGTCTAGCAAACATGATCTATGAGGGAAGATTGAAAAAACTGGGTTTGTTTAGTCTGGAAAAGAAAAGACTGAGATGGGACATAACAGTTTTCAAGTACATAAAATGTTGTTACAAAGAGGAGGGAGAATAATTGTTCTTCTTAACCTCTGAGGATATGACAAGAACAATGGGCTTAAATTGCAAGAAGGGTGGTTTAGGTTGGACATTAGCAAAAACTTCCTAACTGTCAGGGTGGTTAAGCACTGGAATAAGTTGCCTAGGGAACTGTGGAATCTCCATCACTGGTGATTTTTAAGAGCAGGTTAGATAAACACCTGTCAGCAGGGGTGGCTCTAGGAATTTGGCCGCTCCAAGCAGGGCGGCATGCCGCAGGGGGCACACTGCCGGTCGCTGGTCCCGCGGCTCCGGGGGACCTCTTGCAGACGTGCCTGCGGAGGGTGCGCTGGTCCCACGGCTCCGGTGGAGCATCCGCAGGCATGCCTACGGGAGGTCCACCCGAGCCGCGGGACCAGCGACCTGTCTGCAGTCATGCCTGCGGCCGATCCACCGGAGCCCCGGGCCCCGCGAACCCTCTGCAGTCATGCCTGCGGGAGATCCACTGGAGCCGCGGGACCAACGGACCCTCCGCAGTCATGCCTGCAGGAGGTCCGCTGGTCCCGCGGCTCCGATGGACCTCCCACAGGCATGACTGCGGAAGGTCCGCCAGATCCGCCTGCCGCCCTCCCGGCAAAATGCCGCCCCAAGCGTGCGCTTGGCGCGCTGGGGTCTGGAGCCGGCCCTGCCTGTCAGGGATGGTCTAGCTAATACTTAGTCCTGCCATGAGTGCAGGGGACTGGGCTAGATGACCTCACAAGGTCCCTTCCAGTCCTATGATTCTATGATTCCATGAAAATTCTTTGAGGGATTCAACAAACATGGGAACAAGGGTGATCCAGTGGTTATAGTATACTTGGACTTGCAGCAAGACTTTTTGACAAGGTCTCTTACCAAAGGCTCTTAAGCAAAGTAAGTGGTCATGGGATAAGAGGGAAGGATCTCTCATGGCTCTGTAACTGGTTAAAAGATAGGAAACAAAGGGTAGGAATAAATGATCAGTTTTCAGAATGAAGAAGTAAATAGTGGTGTCTGCCAGGGATCTATACTAGGACATCTGCTGTTCAACATATTCATAAATGATCTGGAAAAAGGAGTAAAAAGTAAGATGACAAAGTTTGCAGATGATACAAAATTACTCAAGATAATTAAGTCTAAAGCAGACAGCAAAGTATTAGAAAGGTATCTTATAAAACTGGGTGATGGCAACAAAATGGCAGATGAAATTCAGTGTTGATTAATGCAAATAATGTACATTATAAAACATATTCCTAATTATACATACAAAACAATGGTGTCTAAATTAGCTGTTGCCACTCAAGAAAGTGATCTTGGAGTCATTGTGGAAAGTTCTCTGAAAACATCCACTCAATGTGCAGTAGCCGTCAAAAAAGCCAACAGAATATTAGGAACCATTAGGAAAAGGATATGTGCAGTTCTGGTTTCTCCATCTCAGAAAAGATAAATTAGAAATTGAAAAGATACAGAGAAGGGCAACAAAAATGATTGGGGGTTGGAACAACTTCCATATGAGGGGAGATTAAAAAGACTGGAACTGTTGAGCTTGGAAAAGACACAACTAAGGGTGGATATGATAGGGGTCCATACAATTGTGACTGATGTGGAGAAAGTGAATAAGGAAGTGTTATTTCCTTTTCACATAGCACCAGAACCACAGTTCACCCAACGAAATTAATAGGCAGCAGGTTTAAATCAAACATAAGGCAGTATTTCTTCACACAACACACAGTCAACCTGTGGAACTTGTTGTCAGGGGATGTTTTGAAGCCCAAAAGTCTAACTGGGTTAAAAAAAGATTGAGATGAGTTCATGGAGGATAGGTCCATCAATGGCTATTAGCCATGGTGGTCATGGGTGAAACCCCATGCTTTGGGTGTCCCTAAGCCTCTGACTGCCAGATGCTGGGACTGAACAACAAGGGATGTGTTGCCGGCCCAGAGGGCCCGACGGGGGCAACAGCGGGGTTCGTTGCCCGGTGTGCATCGCACTAATTAACACACCAGGGTGGAGAAGCAAACCAAGTTTATTTGAGCTCAAATAAGGTGCAAGGGAGAAATAGCAATCTCAAATCCTGCACACCCGCACGCAGGCGGGGTCCCAGTATTTATACCCCCTTTGTTTTTTTCTTTCTGTACTTTCCCACGGTGTGGGGGCTACTTTCTCATGCATATAACCTTGATTACAGCATCTGCTTTCCGCCTATTTTATCTAGTATTGGCTACATCTAGTGTTAACTGGCCTTGCAGCTGCTAGCAGTCAGCACATAGCACAGGAGGTTACAAAAGTTTAGTAAGGCTAACAGAAGCGCTTCACATGGAAGTACTTTGGTTCACATAGGCCCAGAGCAAAAAGACTTCATTGACACTTGTGGTCTTCCATCCTCTCGAGTTACCTAGATTTATGCCTAGTGACACCAACAACTGCCTAGTGACACCAACAGATGGATCACTCAATAATTGCCCTGTTCTATTCATTCCCTCTGAAGCACCTGGCACTGGCTACTGTCAGAAGGCAGGATACTGAGCTAGATGGATCCAGTATGGCTAGTCTTTTATTCTTCTGAGGAGCCTGGAGCACAGGCTGACCCATTGCTGACAGATGTTTTGATGCAGACTGAACACAGAGCTCAAATACATGTACTGCAGAGAGAATCTGTCACAGGTGTCCTGTCTAAGGGCATTTCTACCATGGAGCTGGAGGTGTAATTTCCAGCCGGGGAGATGTGTTCACACACTAGCTCAATCTAACATTGCATGCAAATAACTACTTGAGCTGGAAATTACACCTTCAGCTCCAGTGTAGGTGGGCCCTGAAAGCCAACAAGACCCAAGGCATAAGAGCTAGGCCTTTGGAGCTGCTGGCCATGCTCAGGGAGTGACTTTGGGGTGGCTGGGTTGGTTGCTGGGTGTCAGAATAAATGACATTTTCAGGGGCCAATGGGAGTTTGAGCTGCCAGCTGGAGCAATTACAGGGCTGTGGATGTGCTTCCTGTTGTCCACTCACCAACCTTCCTTTACAAATTACCATCTCCAGGTCATGTCTCAGGGGAAAGATTTGCACTGATGCAGTTGCTGAATCCTTGTCAGTCAATTCTTCTCCCATTCCTCCCAGAGATTAGCATATTTTTGATGCCTCATGAGTAATTCAGCCCTGAGTGTTAAGAATCTTTGTGGTCACTTGTTCCCAGGCAGAGCAGGTACTGGAGCAGTTCATGGACAGTAAGAAAGCAGAAGCAGCCACCATTGTCACGGCTGACAAAATGCTGACAGATGTGCAAAAGAGCCTGGCGGGTAAGTTTCTGTGAAAGTATTTTAAGCGGAGTCCTTTCCATATTTCAATAATTTCAAGAAAAAAACAGTATCAGAGGGGTAGCCGTGTTAGTCTGGATCTGTAAAAGCAGCAAAGAATCCTGTGGCACCTTATAGACTAACAGACGTTTTGCAGCATGAGCTTTCGTTGGTGAATACCCACTTCGTCGGATGCAAGTAGTGGAAATTTCCAGGGGCAGGTATATATATGCAAGCAAGAAGCAACTTGCTAGAACAGAACACCTCAACTGCTAGAACAGGGCCTCATCCTCCCTGATTGAACTAACCTAGTTATCTCTAGCTTGCTTCTTGCTTGTCTATATATACCTGCCCCTGGAAATTTCCACTACTTGCATCCGACGAAGTGGGTATTCACCCACGAAAGCTCATGCTGCAAAACGTCTGTTAGTCTATAAGGTGCCACAGGATTCTTTGCTGCTTTTAAAGAAAAAATCAATTATTCATATGATAGAGTTAAGGATGAGACTCCATGGCCACCCAGGGCTTCATAGCTGTCTCTATGGTGAACACCACAATCACTTGGAACTCTCCCATTACAGGGTATGGGTTTGGGGAACTATGGGGTATTCTCAGTCACTCCTGCTGAAACTTCCACTTAGTATAAATTTTCACGCTGTCTGTCTGGAGCGGCTCACCACTGTGAGTGCCAGTCTCAGGTCTGACTGTCAGAAAACAGGGCAGAGACCCCACACTGGCGGTGTGTTCTAGAATTAGACTGCACCAAGCCAGTAACAAATGTGCACTCCTGGATCACTATACGAGTCTTACCATGGAGTCACAGACAGTCTTAGGGTATGTCTACACTACCAGATTAGTTCGATTTAACTTAATTCAAATTTGTGGAATCGACCTTACAAAGTCGAATTTGTGTGACCACACTAAGGACACTAATTCGACTTTGTGAGTCCACACCAACGGGGCAAGCGTCGACATTGGAAGCGGTGCACTGTGGGAAGCTATCCCACAGTTCCCGCACTCCCCGCTGCCCATTTGAATTCTGGGATTTCCCCACAATGCATGCTGGGGGGAAAAATGTGTCGAGGGTGGTCTTGGGTAACTGTCATCATTCAACATGCTTTTGGACGTCTCAAGGGGAGATGGAGGAGCTTACTGACTCACTCGGATCTCAGCGAAACCAATATACCCACTGTTACTGCAGCTTGCTGTGTGCTCCACAATCTCTGTGAGAGCAAGGGGGAGACTTTATGGCGGGATGGGAGGTTGAGGCAAATCGCCTGGCTGCTGATTACGCTCAGCCAGACAGCCGTGCAATTAGAAGAGCCCAGTGGGAAGCGCTGTGCATCCGGGAGGCTTTGAAAGCTAGGTTCCTCAGGGAGCAGGGTAACCTGTGACTGTTCAGTTTCTTTACAGAGAAGCTGAACCTGCCCCTGCTTCAGTTACTGTTGACTTTCTTCTGCGGTTACATACCCCACCACGTTTCCCCCCTTCCAACACACGTTTAAAAATAAAGTTAATGGAACATTGTTAATTAACATTTTCTTTATTAATGAATTCGCGTTAAAGGGTTGAAACAGGGACGCAGACTGTGGTGGGTAGGGTGTGCAGTGATGTTAACACCGCTTCTACACTCGAGGAATGATAGGCTCCTGCTCCTAGAGCGGTCTGCAGTGCCGGACTGGTTGTTTCAACGGAGCCTGCCATCCCTCCTTTTCAGGACTCTGTGTGCGGGGGCTACGTGACCTTGTGGCGGGGGAGGACGGTTACAGATTCCCCTGCTGCGTGGCTCTGTGGTCCGGGACAAGGACCGCTGCATACGTTCTGTAACCGCCCTTCCATGCCACAAAGTCACATACCCCCCACCCACACAGAACATGGAAAACACCTCCCAGACCGACCAGGGTGCCTACTGACTGCACTGTGTGTGTGACCTGCTGTTGATCCTGCCCCCGTGTCTGTACCCTGGTAAAGGTGACTGTCCTATGCAATTAACAACCCCCTTCCCCCCCACCTTCACAGACGGTCTTCTGTAGAAAAACTTGACGGAAATAGTAATTAACAGCAAACTACTTTTAATAATCAACTACACAGTTAGGGGATGAAACTGGGATTGGGGCTTTGGTGAGCCAGGAAGGGAAGGACTTCTCAACATTTAGGGAATGAGAGCCTTCTTGTATTTGTGCACTCTCCAGGGGTGCAGTGACAGTTTTCACGGCCCCTGTCGCCCCTCCTTCTTGTTACTTTGGGTGAGGGGGGTTTGGGACTTTGTGGCGGGGGAGGGCGGTTGCAGATACAGTGCAGGGGGGCTCTGTCCTCCTGCCTGCGGTCCTGCAGAACAACCACAAGGCGCCGGAGCGTGTCAAATTTTCCCTGGGCATTTCCTGTGTGGCTGGTCAGAACATCCAAGCTCGGACTGCTGTCCAGAGCATCAACAGAGTGGTGTACTGTGGGATAGCTCCTGGAGCTACTAAGGTCGATTTCCGTCCACACATAGCCTAATTCGACATAGCCATGTCGAATTTAGCGCTACTCCCCTCGTCGGGGAGGAGTACAGAATTCGAACTAAAGAGCCCTCTAGGTCGAACTAATTAGCTTCCTGGTGTGGACGGGTGCACGGTTAAGTCGAATTAACGCTGCTAAATTCGACAAACTCCTAGTGTAGACCAGGCCTTAGACTCTCCAGTCTGTCGTTCCACCTAGACAACTGAACTTAGTGGTAATGGCCACATAAACCAAAAATCACACCACATCTTGTTTCTCCCAGTCCCAAAGACCAGTCACTTACCCCAGATCAATTGGTACTCCAGACCTTGCACCACAGACAATGCTGGCAGCCAATTCCATAGTAAATTAACTAAAGATTTATTAGCTAAGAAAAGGATACGAGAGTTATTGAGAGCTTAAAGTAGGTAAAATATATTCACATGTGAGTCACAGTTTGTAATTCCAAGTGGTAACAGTGATGTAATGAACTGCCATTTTCCCAAAAGTCTTTCAGGGAACCCAGATGTCTCTGGGGATCTCCGCTTTGCATCTGGTACTCCTGCCTGTCGGAGTCCAAATAGTCCAGAGATGAAGGAGCTTTCTTTGAATCCATATTTGTAGTCTGTTCACACTGTTGAGCAGGGGTTGGACTAGATGACCTATTTAGGTCTCTTCCCAACCCTAATAGTCTATGATTCTATTATTCTGTGATTCTAAAGCTAGCTGACAGCATCTCTACCCATGTGGGCTTTCCTTTGTTGCCTGTGAATGAGAAATGCAGTTTGAGTCTGTGATCTCCAATCGTCAGCTTACTGGCCACTTGCTTTGAAATGATCTCTTTTCCATTAAAGTCCTCAACTTCTTCATTAGTATTTCACAAGATTTCTTTGATGGGTAATTTAGTTACATTTAAATGTAAATATTTGCCATTGCTTTATAACAGGACACAGATAAGTGAAAACAATGCAAGTAATGACCCATTGGCTTTCATGAAGTTTAAACACCAAACACTTTTGATTTCTATTAATATGCAAATGAATTGGCCTGTGGGCCTAACTTGACCTGGTACTTGGGTTGTCAGTGTCACATAAATAATTACATGTTTATAGGAACAGTGAGATGCACCTGACTTTGCCACATCCCAAGTGAGTGCCTCAGCCACCAGGCTGTAGATTTAAGCTCTCTCTTTTATTTGCTTTCTGAGGCCAAATGAATGTTTAATTATGTGACACAAAGTGGAACAGTTTCCACAGGAGAGCTTGAGAGCATTGCACACTAGGATGTCCCCTGGCCAAGGCATTTCCCTGGGATGCAGGAGACCTGAGTTGGAGTCCCTGCTCCCCAGCAGGCAGAGCAGGCTTGGAGCCCAGGTCTCCCATATGCCCAATGAGTGTCTAGATGAGGGTGGGGTCTCTCTCTTGCTCTGCTTTCTCCAGAGAAAAGGTTGGACAGGCCAAGGCACTCCAGGGGAGGGTTAATAGCACAGAATCCTGAGCAGAGGGAGGCACTTTAAAATCATAGAATATCAGGGTTGGAAGAGACCTCTTGGACAGGGTATCTAGTCCAACCCCCTGCTCAAAGCAGGACGAACCCCAACTAAATCATCCCAGCCAGGGCTTTGTCAAGCCGGGCCTTAAAAACCAATAAGGATGGAGATCCCATCACCTCCCTAGTTAACCCATTCCAGTGCTTCACCACCCTCCTAGTGAAATAGTGTTTCCTAATATCCAGCCTAGACCTCCCCCACTGCAATTTGAGATCATTGCTTCTTGTTCTGTCATCTGCAGCCACTGAGAACAGCCGAGCTCCATCCTCTCTGGAACCCCCCTTCAGGTAGTTGAAAGCAGCTATCAAATCACCCCTCACTCTTCTCTTTTGCAGACTAAACAATCCCAGTTCCCTCAGCCTCTCCTCATAAGTCATGTGGTCCAGCCCCAAAATTATTTTTGTTGCCCTCTGCTGGACTCTCTCCAATTTGTCCACATCTTTTCTGTAGTGGGAGGACCAAAACTGGACGCAGTACTCCAGGTGTGGCCTCACCAGTGCCAAATAGAGGGGAATAATCACTTCCCTCGATCTGCTGGCAATGCTCCTACTAATGCAGCCCAATATGCCATTGTCCTTCTTGGCAATAAGGGCACACTGCTGACTAATATCCAGCTTCTCCTCCACTGTAATCCCCAGGTCCTTTTCTGCCGAACGGCTGCTTAGCCAGTCGGTCCCCAGTCTGTAGCGGTGCATGGGATTCTTCCTTCCTCCGGCCCATCAGCTCAGTGTGGGAGGCCAAGGCCAATGGGAGTTAGGTGCCTAACCACCTATGTGGATCTGGCTCTAAGCCCCCCGCCCCGTGTTCTGCATTTCCTTTTGGCTAGTTTAGGTGGCTCCTTGCTCAGTGTGCTGGCTTCTGTGAATCCCCTCCTTAGACACCTGTATCTCCCCATGCATTGGATAGGGAGCCTGGACACCTAACTCGGGGGGTGAAGATTCCACTCGCTAGCAGGTCACCTAGGAGTTAGGTGTGTGCAATGCCTAAGGCCCTGTCTGCTCCTGCTCACTGGTACCACAGTTATCTGCTCACACTCTGCCAGTTAGGCAGCCACATTTTGGGGATCATTTATGTTCCCTCCACCTACACTCTTACAGTCCCATGCAGCAGTGCTGTTAGCAGCATCCCTTGTGCCTTCAGCCCTTCCCCTGGGCCTGAGAGGAGATGAGATCTCCCTTCTCTGAGAGTCTGGGCTCAGCTAACCCTGATCATTCCCCACACATCCTACCTGTGCCCTTTTTATCAGTCGTCAGCAGATGGGGTAATTGGTTCTTTAGCTCACACAGCTTCCCAGCCTGATTAGATATTTAGATTCCATTCCCCCAATCAGTCCTCCGAGCAAATCATCAGTGTCATAGAATCTCAGGGTTGGAAGGGACCTCAGGAGGTCATCTAGGCCAGCCCCCTGCTCAAAGCAGGACCAAACCCAACTAAATCATCCCAGCCAGGGCTTTGTCAAGCCTGACCTTAAAAACCTCTAAGGAAGGAGATTCCACCACCTCCCTAGATAACCCATTCCAGTTCTTCACCACCCTACTAGTGAAATTTTTTTCCCTAATATCCAACCTAAACCTCCCCCTCTGCAACTTGAGACCATTACTCCTTGTTCTGTCATCTTCTACCACTGAGAACAGTCTAGATCCATCCTCTTTGGAACCCCCTTTCAGGTAGTTGAAAGCAGCTATCAAATCCCCCCTCATTCTTCTCTTCTGCAGGCTAAACAATCTCAGTTCCCTCAGCCTCTCCTTGTAAGTCATGTGCTCCAGCCCCCTAATCATTTTTGTTGCCCTCCGCTGGACTCTCTCCAATTTATTCACATCCTTCTTGTAGTGTGGGGCCCAAAACTGGACACAGTACTCCAAATGAGGCCTCACCAGTGCTGAATAGAGGGGAATGATCACATTCCTCGATCTGCTGGAAATGCCCCTACTTATACAACCCAAAATGCCATTAGCCTTCTTGGCAACAAGGGCACACTGTTGACTCATATTCAGCTTTTCGTCCACTGTAACCCTAGGTCCCTTTCTGCAGAACTGCTGCACAGCCATTCGGTCCCTAGTCTATAGCAGTGCATGGGATTCTTCCGTCCTAAATGCAGGACTCTGCACTTGTCCTTGTTGAACCTCATCATATTTCTTTTGGCCCAATCCTCTAATTTGTCTAGGTCCCTCTGTATCCTATCCCTACCCTCCAGCATATCAACCACTCCTCCCAGTTTAGTGTCATCTGCAAACTTGCTAAGGGTGCAGTCCACACCATCCTCCAGATCGTTAATGAAGATATTGAACAAACCTGGCCCCAGCACCGACCCTTAGGGCACTCCACTTGATACCAGCTGCCAACTAGACATGGAACCATTGATCACTACCCGTTGAGCCCGACCATCTAGCCAGTTTTCTATCCACCTTACCGTCCATTCATCCAGCCCAGACTTCTTTAACTTGCTGGCAAGAATACTGTGGGAGACTGTATCAAAAGCTTTGCTAAAGTCCAGAAATAGCACATCCACTGCTTTCCCCTCATCCACAGAGCCGGTTATCTCGTCATAGAAGGCAATTAGGTTAGTCAGGCATGACTTGCCCTTGGTGAATCCATGCTGACTGTTCCTGATCACTTTCCCCTCCTTTAAGTGGTTCAGAATTGATTCCTTGAGGACCTGTTCCATGATTTTTCCAGGGACTGAGGTGAGACTGACTGGCCTGTAGTTCCCTGGATCTTCCTGCTTCCCTTTTTTAAAGATGGGCACTACATTAGCTTTTTTCCAGTCATCTGGGACCTCCCCCGATCGCCATGATTTTTCAAAGATAATGGCCAATGGCTCTGCAATCTCATCAGCCAACTCCTTTAGCACCCTCGGATGCAGTGCATCCGGCCCCATGGACTTGTGCTCGTCCAGCTTTTCTAAATAGTCCCGAAATACTACTTTCTCCACAGAGAGCTGGTCACCTCCTCCCCATACCGTGCTGCACAGTGCAGCTGTCTGGGAGCTGACCTTGTCTGTGAAGACAGAGGCAAAAAAAGCATTGAGTACACTAGCTTTCTCCACATCCTCTGTCACTAGGTTCCCTCCCTCATTCAGCAAGGGGCCCACATTTTCCTTGACTTTCTTCTTGTTGCTAACATACCTGAAGAAACCCTTCTTGTTACTCCTAACATCTCCGGCTAGCTGCAACTCCAAGCGTGATTTGGCCTTCCTAATTTCACTCCTGCATGCCTGAGCAATACTTTTATACTCCTCCCTGGTTATTTGTCCAATCTTCCACTTCTTGTAAGCTGTTTTTTTGTGTTTAAGACGAGCAAGGATTTCACTGTTAAGCCAAGCTGGTCGCCTGCCATATTTACTTTTCTTCCTACACATCGGGATGGTTTGTTCCTGCAACCTCAATAAGGATTCTTTTAAATACAGCCAGCTTTCCTCGACTCCTTTCCCCATCATGTTATTCTCCCAGGGGACCTTGCCCATCAGTTCCCTGAGGGAGTCGAAGTCTGCTTTTCTGAAGTCCAGGGTCTCTGTTCTACTGCTCTCCTTTCTTCCTTGTATCAGGATCCTGATCTCATGGTCACTGCCTCCCAGGTTCCCATCCACTGTTGCTTCCTCTACTATTTCTTCCCTGTTTGTGAGCAGCAGGTCAAGAAGAGCTTTTCCCCTAGTTGGTTCCTCCAGCACTTGCACCAGGAAATTGTCCCCTACACTTTCCAGAAACTTCCTGGATTGTCTGTGCACTGCTGTATTGCTCTCCCAGCCAATATCAGGGTGATTAAAGTCACCCATGAGAACCAGGGCCTGTGATCTAGCAACTTCTGTTAGTTGCTGGAAGAAAGCCTCATCCACTTCATTCCCCTGGTCTGGTGGTCTGTAGCAGACTCCCACCACGACATCACCCTTGTTGTTCATACTTCTAAATTTAATCCAGAGACTCTCAGGTTTTTCTGCAGTTTCATACTGGAGCTCTGAGCTTGACTGTGCCAGGACTTCTAGTTCTCCCTGTTTGTTCCCCAGGCTTCTCGCATTTGTGTATAGGCATGTAAGATAACTTACTGATCGTCCTGGTGTCCCAGTATGGGGCTGGAGCCCTCCCCTCTTGCACTCACCTACTTGTGCTTTCTCCCGATATCCCACTTCCCCACTTACCTCGGGGCTTTGGTCTCCTTCCCCCGGTGAACCTAGTTTAAAGCCCTCCTCACTAAGTTAGCCAGCCTGCTTGCAAAGATGCTCTTCCCTCTCTTCGTGAGGTGGAGCCCGTCTCTGCCTAGCAATCCTTCTTCTTGGAAGACTATCCCATGGTCAAAGAATCCAAACCCTTCTCTCTGACACCATCTGCGTAGCCATTCATTGATTTCCACGATTCGACGGTCTCTATCCTGGCCTTTTCCTGCCACAGGGAGGATAGACGAGAACACCACTTGCGCCTCAAACTCCTTTATCCTTCTTCCCAGAGCCACGTAGTCTGCAGTGATACGCTCAAGGTCATTCTTGGCAGTATCATTGGTGCCCACGTGGAGAAGCAGGAAGGGGTAGCGATCCGAGGGCTTGATGAGTCTCGGCAGTCTCTCCGTCACATCGTGAATCCTAGCCCCTGGCAAGCAGCACACCTCTCGGTTTTCCCAGTCAGGGCGGCAGATAGATGACTCAGTCCCCCTGAGGAGAGAGTCCCCGACCACCACCACCCTCCTCCTCTTCTTGGGAGTGGTGGTCGTGGAACCCCCATCCCTAGGACGGTGCATCTCATGCCTTCCAATCAGTGGAGTCTCCTTCTGCTCTGTTCCCTCAGATGTATCATCCACTCCACCCTCTGCACTAGTACCTGCAGAGAGAACATGAAAACGGTTGCTCACCTGCATCTGTGTTACTGGTACATGGACATTTCTGGTACTCTTTCCTCTTCTGGAAGTCACATGCTGCCAATTATCCTCACTGGACTTCTGTCCCCGCTGTGTAGCCTGCTCTGAATCTTCAGAACATTGTGCCCACTGAAGCTGATCCTGACGTCTATCCAGGAAATCCTCATTTTCTTTTATGGAACGCAGGGTTGATATTCGTTTCTCCAGACCTTGAATCTTCTCTTCCAATATGGAGATCAGCTTGCACTTTGTACAGACAAAGTCGCTTCTATCCTGTGGAAGGAAGACGAACATGGCGCATCCTGTGCAGGTCACAACAGCGGATCGCTCAGCATCCATAGTCTCTTCCTTCTAAGAGCTTCCTTACTTGTGGCAGATGCTACTCAGAGAAACCTGTGAGGTGGGGCCTCAGTAGGCTCTCTCCAGGCGAACTCCCAGGCAAACTCCTTCTGTTTGCTGCTCAGCTGGTTCGCAGCTGACTGCCTTTTTATAACAGTCAGGCCCAGCTGGAACAAAGCACTCCCAGGTCACATTGGTCAAACAAGCAATCAAACAATCAAGCATACAGTCAAACTGCCAAACTGCCTCCCCAACAGACACTCAGATACTCACCAGTGCAGTCCCCCTACTGCAGCACTTAGCGTACCTCTGCTCAGAGGGATCCCAGGCAAACTCCTTCTGTTTGCCTCTCTGCTGTTCGCTGCAAACTTCATGTGTCACACAGGCTCTCAAGCACCCAGGTTTGGGATTGGAACACTCACTGAGATGAATGGGACATTTCACATGCCTCAGAGCTGTTTATCTCAGGTTGCATCATCTTCATGGGATGTTCTCTTTCAACTAGAACATCACATTGAGATGAATAGGCCATTTCACACCTCTATGAGCTGCCTGTGCTGCAGATGGGTGTGTAGAGGAGCCCTTTTCCTCCATCCTCCATCTGTCCTTCCTGTTTAAAGGAGGACATTTCGAAGGGCTATAGATTCCTTCTGGTGAAATTTGCACTCCCAGAAGCATATCAGAGTAGGTAATTGATCCAAATTTGGGGTCATTTGTGCCAGGGGCTCTAGAGATGTAAGCCCCAGAAAAAATATCCATTTTTCAAAAAGTTTCTTGATATTGGATTTTTTGTTTGTTTGCACAGAGCTACTGCTGTCATGTGGGTCAAAATGGGCTCAGTTGGTCAGCTTTTACTCATGGTAGCCCACGCAACCCACTAAGTGTTTGTGAGACCCAAATTGTGAACAGTATTTAAGAGCATTTTCATGTCTTGCATAGCCGTGCGATCTGGAAGGATTACAGCTCACATGTGCCAGTGAAGAAAAAAACGTGAGAGGGTTTGTGTGTGGCCACTGTATGGTTGCTTGAGTAGTTTGAGGAAATGGGCCAACGCCATTGTGAACCACTGATAACTACTCTCTGGGAACGGTTTTCCAGCCAGTTATGTACCCACCTTATAGTAGCTCAATCTAGGCCATGTTTCCCTAGTTTGTTTATGAGAAGGTCATGTGAGATAGTATCAAAAGCCTTACTATAGTCAAGATACACCAGATCTACCACTTCCTCCCATCCACAAGGCTTATTACCCTGTCAAAGAAAGATATTAAGTTGGTTTGACATGATTTGTTCCTTTGTGGTGTGTGACAGAACTGTGATTGTGATATGAGGAGATCTGTGTTTTCCACCCTCTCATGTGTGAGGAAGGGAAGAGGTACACGTGTACCTTCTGGATGCATCATTGCTGTGCAGAATTGTGTAGGTTATATCAGCAGCATGGCATAGGACCCTTATTACAAAGGGTATTGTCAGCAATGAGATGGAATGTGAGAGGATTCTAATGCTTTCGTGTTGGTTAAGGAGAAGGGTAGGCTGAGCTGGTAGCCTGTGAGTCAGTGTAAGGGGGCTGTTAGGGCTGGGAAGTGGTTCTTAAGTTGTGCCCATGTGGTATTCTTTCTGTGAAGTTAGCTAAGTGTGAATATCTGCCAGAATCTGGAACCTCCTGAATTCTATACTGCCAAGAGCCGGTGTGAGTACATGCTATGTGTGTATTGAGGCATTTCTCGTAGAAGGCAGGGGAAAGGTGGAATGGGCATGTTTTTTTCATTTCTTTACTTCTTTTTGTCCTGTAATAGTGTTTTCTGGAAACCTGTGGGTGAGCATGAATGGGTTGTGTAAGGGTCCGTGTACGGGTCCCCTTGTCAGGAGAGGGGTTGCTCTTCGCCTTCGGGGCGCCTGGGAACCAGGCCGCCTCACTACAGGAGGCTGAGTAGCAGTTCAGGGGCTCAGGCCCTCCGGCAGGGGCTGAGCAAATGAACAGTTCAAGTCTGTAAAGCCCACACCCGAACTCAGGGCGGGGCAGCAACACAGGCACAGGGCTCAGACCCTCAGGCAGGGCTGAGCAAACACACAGCAGTTCAGGGGCTCAGGCCCTCAGGCAGGGCTGAGCAGCAGTTCAGGTTAAGTCTTAAAGCCCAGCCCTAGCTCAGGGCGGGGCAGTAAACACAGTACAAGGCTCAGATCCTCAGCAGCAGTTCAGGTTATCAAAGCCCAAGCCCTAGCTCAGGGCGGGGCAACCAACAGTAGTCCTGGGCTCAGACCCCCTGGCAGGGGCTGAGTAAACGCCCAGCAGTTCAGTTTGTCAAAGCCCAAGCCCTAGCTCAGGGCGGGGCAGCAACAGGTACAGGGCTCAGACCCTCAGGCAGGGCTGAGCAGCAAACAGGTAAGTCGAGGCTTCTAAGCCTGAGCGTTGGGGTGAGGGGGAGACTGACACCCATGAGTGGGGTGGCAGGGGGGATGCGGGCCCACCCACTCCACCGCGTCCCAGCCCGGGGCCCTAGCAGCGGCGGGGATCCGCTGCAGTCAGAGGGGATCCTGGCCGCAACACACTGACATAGGCTCAGGGTCGGCGGCAGCCAGACTGGGGTTGGCTATCCCCGGGCCACTTCCAATCTCCCCCTCCAGTGGTACCTGTGTCGTTGTGGCTTCAGCAGGGGGGTCCACCAGCATGGGCTCCTCAGGAGACGGGTGCACGGGTGGGCTCGACTCCTCCTCTGGGTACCGGGCTCGGGGAAGGCTCGGTTCGGCAGGAGCTCGGGCACCAGCGTCTGTCCTCTCCACGGCCGGGGCCCAACTGAGCGCTGGGCCCGGGCCTTTATACTTCCTGTCCCGCCCCTTGACTTCCGGGGGGCGGGGACAGGTGGCGGTGGCTCTGCCCACTGAGGCGGCTGTTCTGGCTCGTCCCTCTCAGGTGCGGCTGGGAGCCAGGCTGCCTCACTACACACACCCCCACGCAAGTCCGGTTCCCGTGCAGTGGGGCCAGACCCATCCATGCCTCCCAGCCAGGAAAGAAAGTCCGCATTCGCGTGGTCCTTCCCAGCTCTGTGGAGGACCGTAAAGGCGTAAGGCTGTAGCGCCAGGTACCACCTCTGCAGCCTCATGTTGTGGTCTTTCATTCGGGCCAACCATTGGAGCGCGGTGTGGTCTGTAACTAGTGTGAACGGGGCTCCCAGGAGATAATACCAGAGGGCGTCACACGCCCATTTTATAGCGAGGGCCTCTTTCTCCACCACTGCATAGTTCTTCTCCCTGGGGAATAGCTTCCGGCTGATATAGATGACCGGGTGTTCTTCCCCATCGACCTCTTGGGAGAGGACCGCGCCGAGTCCCGCCTCCGAGGCATCGGTCTGGAGGATAAAGGCCCGATCAAAATCAGGGCTGCGGAGGACGGATTCGCGGCAGAGGCTGTCCTTGAGGGTCTGGAATGCCGCGTCGCACTCCTGGGTCCACCGTATCTGTCGGGGACTGTCCTTGGCCAGCAATCCGGTCAAGGGGGCTGCGATGGTCGCGAACTGGGGGATGAAACGTCGATAGTAGGCAGCCAGCCCCAGGAACTGGCATACCTGGCGCTTGGTAGTTGGCGGGGGGCAGGTGGCAATAGCCTGAACCTTCCCTATGAGAGGTTTTACCAGTCCATTGCCAACGGTATACCCCAGGTAGTTTCTTGCCACCCGATTCGACATTTCTTTGGGTTGGCTGTCAGCCCGGCAGCCCGCAGAGACCTCAGGACTGCGGCCATCCGGTTGAGTGATCCTCCCATTGACGGCTATAAATGACGATGTCATCCAGGTATGCGGCGGCGTAGTCCTGGTGGAGGCTGAAGGGTATTCTGGTGAATTGGTACAAGCCCGTGGGGGTGGCGAAAGCGGTCTCCTCTCAGGAGGCCAGTTCGAGGGGGATCTGCCAATACCCCTTTCTCAGATCCGGAGTAGTGATGTATCGGGCTTCTCCCAACCGGCCGAGCAACTCATCTACTCGGGGCATCGGGTACGCATTGAACTTCGAGATGGCGTTGACGCGCCTGAAATCAATGCAGAACCGTCTGCTGCCATCCGGCTTGGGGACTGGGACAATTGGACTACGCCATTCACTCTGGGCTGGTTCGATGACCCCTAAGTCCAACATGGCTCGTACCTCTTCCTCAACGATTGGCCGCATGTGGTAGGGCAAAGGCCTGGCTGCACCTCGGATTACCACACCTGGCTCTGTCTGGATGGTATGCTGGGCAAGAGTGGTGTGATGGGTTGTGAAGGTGTGGGGGAATGCCAATAAGAGAGACTGGGTTTGTTTAAGTTGCTCTGTCGTTAGGGTCGGTCCGAGCTGGGGGCCTTCGGAGTCCACTGGTTCGGCCACCTGGGGGCCCAGCTCAGGTTCTGGCGGGTAGGGGGTAATCAACAGCCCCTCTCACTCCTGCCATGGTTTCAGAAGGTTTACGTGGTAGTGTTGCTTCTTTTTGCCACCGGGCCAAGATCTTTGATTCGCTAGATGGGAGGAGGAGTAGGACCCGGTCCCCGGGTTGGAATTAGCGAGTCTGCGCCCCACGATTGTAGGTTTGTGCCTGAGACTCCTGGGCATCTTTCAGATTCTCGCGGGCGAGGGCCCCCGCCTGAGCCAGGCGCTCCTGAAGCTGCAGCACATATTTCAAGAGGCCTTGGGCAGGGGACGGGGCTTGTTCCCATGTCTCTCGCATCAGGTCCAGGAGGCCTCGGGGCCGTTGGCCGTATAGTAACTCAAATGGGGAGTACTTTGTGGACGACTGCGGGATCTCCCGGATCGCCAGGAGCAGTAGGGGTAGTAACTGGTCCTAGCGTCAGAGGTCGTCTGGGGGAAACTTCCGTAACATGCTCTTAAGGGTTCAATTAAAGCATTCGACCAGCCTGTCGGTCTGCGGATGGTAAACGGACGTATGCAGCTGCTTAATCCCTAGGACTTCACACACTTGCCGTAATAGCCGAGCAGTGAAGTTGGTACCCTGATCCGTCAGGATTTCTCGGGGCAAACCGACGCGGGCAAAGATTTTCATGAGCTCGCTGGCGATGCTACGGGCCATGATAGTGCGGAGGGGTACCGCCTCGGGGAACCGGGTAGCATAGTCCAGCAGGACCAGTATATACTGGAAGCCGGCCGCGCTCTTGGGGAGCGGGCCCACCAAGTCCATGGCCACCCACTCGAAGGGGGTTTCGATCAATGGCATGAGAATCAACGGCGCCTTCGGGGTCTGGGCTGGCGCAGCCAACTGGCAGTCGGGGCAGGACCGGCAGTAAGTCCGTACCTCCTGATGTACGCCAGGCCAAAAGAAGCGCGTCAAAATCCGGGACAACGTTTTCTCCTGGCCGAGGTGTCCAGCCGCCGGGACATCATGGGCTAGCTTCATGATGGCTCGTCGGTGACACTGGGGAACGAGAAGCTGGGTCTGAAGCTCACCTGTCCGGGGGTCCTTCTCCACTCGGTACAGGCGTTCCTGCCATAACTCGAAGTGGGGTCATTGGGTGGCCTGGCAAGAGTCTATGATGGTGCTGTCGACGACGGCCACCTGTTCATACGCCCGCTTGAGGCTGGGGTCGGCCAGCTGGTCGCGGCAGAAGTCCGTCTGCGGTGGGGGACCCTCTCGGGTCCCCGTAGGGCAGTCCTCTGACTCGTTCGGCTGCTCGGGGGGTTCGGACGTTTCCTCCTCGCCCTCTACAGCCTCCGGCAGCTCTCCTTCCCAGGCCGGCGTGATCCTTGGGCATTCCCCGGCGTGGCGGCGGAGGACCTCTGAAAACTCGGGCCAATCGTGGCCCAGGATCACTGGGTACGCCAGGCGCGGGGCGAGGCCCACTATCATCAGTCGGGTGACCCCTTCTATTGTTAGCTGGGGCTGAGCACTGGGGTACGGCCGAGTATCCCCATGGATGCACTGCAACCGGATCGTTCCCAGGTTGGGGTCGGCCCGGGGCCCCAAGCTCTGGCGGACCAGCGTCTGACCGCAGCCGGAATCGATGAGAGCCACTGTTGGAGACCCCTCCAGGACCAAGGGCACCGTGATTCTGGCGGCCTGGGGACGCTGGGCGCGGCCTTCCCCGGAGTAAACTTGGCCAAAGTGGCACTCCATCGTCGGGCAGTCCTGGCGTAGGTGTCCATACTCCTAGCAGGAGAAGCAGGGTCCCAGGTGAGTTCGGCCTGGCTGGGGACGTCTTCCTGTGGCTCCTCCTGGAGAGTCCCGCATGGTCCCCCACTTTACGGGAGGCAAGGTGGTCGCACCGGGGCCTCCATGGGTCGGCCTCGGGGCTCGGACCCCCGGGGGGACTCTCGGGAGTCCATCTGGGCCAGAGGGGCCCTCCTCTCGGGATTGGGGCGACCCACCCTGGGGGTGGCGACTCGCGGGGTCGGGGCCGCGGCCACCTCCACCGCCAGGAAGTTCTCCATTAAGGAGACGGCAGTCGCCAGTGTCGAGGGCTGATGGCGGAGGACCGAGGCTGTCCCCCGTGGCGGGAGTATATGGAGGAACTGTTCCAACACAATTTGCTCCGTGAGTTCCTCCGGCGTTCAGGTCTTGGGTTGTAGCCACCGCTTACATGTCTCCCTTAGTTCCTGGGCCACCATCCAGGGCCGGCCCCCTGTGGGGTAGGTCAAGCCCCTAAACCGCTGGCGGAAGGTTTCCGGGCTCACATCCAGGGTGTCCAGAATTGCCGCTTTTACTTGGTGGTAGTCCTGGGCGGCCTCCGTAGACAGGCCCCGGTAGACCGTCTGGGCGGTCCCCGTCAGGTACGGGGCCAAGAGGGACGCCCACTGGTGCGGAGCCCACCCTGCGATGATGGCAACCCGCTCAAAAGTTACCAGGAAGGCTTCTGGGTCGTCACTGGGGCTCATCTTGGTCAGACGGATGGGTGGGTTCGGCCGCGTTGCCCCCTCGGAGCCCCCCGGCTGGGGCTCCGCTGGCTGGGGCAGTGCCGCGGCCAGCTGGTGGAGTCATTCCCTCTGGAAGTCCTGATGGCGTGTGGCCAGGTCTTGCATCAGCTGGTGCTGCTGGGCTCCCAGCTGCTCAACCAGCTGCTGCTCTTGCTGTTGCCGGAGCTGGGCCGCCTGCTGTCGCTCCTGGCTGTCGGTCAGGAAGGCGAAGAGCTGAGACAGATCCATGTCTCGGGGTGGGGTTCGCTCCCCCCCAGGTCCCCTCTCAGAAGGATCGAGGGGATGTGCCCGCATATCAGGGCAAGGGTCTCTGGTCAGGTGCCACGTGTAAGGGTCCGTGTACGGGTCCCCTTGTCAGGAGAGGGGTTGCTCTTCGCCTTCTGGGCGCCTGGGAACCAGGCCGCCTCACTACAGGAGGCTGAGTAGCAGTTCAGGGGCTCAGGCCCTCCGGCAGGGGCTGAGCAAATGAACAGTTCAAGTCTGTAAAGCCCACGCCCGAACTCAGGGCGGGGCAGCAACACAGGCACAGGGCTCAGACCCTCAGGCAGGGCTGAGCAAACACACAGCAGTTCAGGGGCTCAGGCCCTCAGGCAGGGCTGAGCAGCAGTTCAGGTTAAGTCTTAAAGCCCAGCCCTAGCTCAGGGCGGGGCAACCAACAGTAGTCCTGGGCTCAGACCCCCTGGCAGGGGCTGAGTAAACGCCCAGCAGTTCAGTTTGTCAAAGCCCAAGCCCTAGCTGAGGGCAGGGCAGCAACAGGTGCAGGGCTCAGACCCTCAGGCAGGGCTGAGCAGCAAACAGGTAAGTCGAGGCTTCTAAGCCTGAGCGTTGGGGTGAGGGGGAGACTGACACCCATGAGTGGGGTGGCAGGGGGGATGCGGGCCCACCCACTCCACCGCGTCCCAGCCCGGGGCCCTAGCAGCGGCGGGGATCCGCTGCAGTCAGTGGGGATCCTGGCCGCAACACACTGACATAGGCTCAGGGTCGGCGGCAGCCAGACTGGGGTCGGCTATCCCCGGGCCACTTCCAATCTCCCCCTCCAGTGGTACCTGTGTCGTTGTGGCTTCAGCAGGGGGGTCCACCAGCATGGGCTCCTCAGGAGACGGGTGCACGGGTGGGCTCGACTCGTCCTCTGGGTACTGGGCTCGGGGCAGGCTCTGCCAGTCCTCCTCTGGGTACCGGGCTCGGGGCAGGCTCGGCCAGTCCTCCTCAGGGTACCGGGCTTGGGGCAGGCTCGGCCAGTCCTCCTCAGGGTACCGGGCTCGGGGAAGGCTCGGTTCGGCAGGAGCTCGGGCACCAGCGTCTGTTCTCTCCAGCGGCTGGGGCCCAACTGAGCGCTGGGCCCGGGCCTTTATACTTCCTGTCCCGCCCCTTGACTTCCGGGGGGCGGGAACAGGTGGCAGTGGCTCCGCCCACTGAGGTGGCTGTTCTGGCTCGTCCCTCTCAGGTGTGGCTGGGAGCCAGGCCGCCTCACTACAGTTGTAAAAGGAGGTGAAGAGCATGTACTTTTCAGCAGCTGTGTGACTGGCAGAGTAAAGGTATATGTGCTAACAGGACATATTGGGGCATTGCTGAAAGAGGGCAGAGTTAAGGTTGTGTGGGCAAGCTTAACTGTGCATTTCATGGGTTTCAGAAGTTTGAGATTACTCAAATCAGCATTCTGCAAGGGGATGACCTACCTTACCTTAGCTCTGTGTACGTGTAGTTCTTTGCCACTGAATAATATCTATGCTGCCTCTGGGCTACCATTGGTGTTCCAGGCTGACTCTCAAAATTCCCATGAGCCACA
The DNA here is from genome assembly GCF_020497125.1 of Mauremys mutica. Classification (NCBI taxonomy): domain Eukaryota; kingdom Metazoa; phylum Chordata; order Testudines; family Geoemydidae; genus Mauremys; species Mauremys mutica. Next base: position 14,445,578 of record NC_059088.1, read on the forward strand.
GAGCTGCTGGATCAGGGTAGAGCTTAAGCCTCAGGTTTGAAATCATTGCCCTCATGTAAGCAGAGGTTCATACCCCAGCCCGGGCTCCCTCACTGAGGGAGATAAACTGAGTGCCTAGGAACTCACTGTGCACGGACCTGCCCTCTGAGCTGTACCTCCGAGGCCTTATAAAAGCATCTATTGAACACCCCTCGCCGGGCAGGAGCCAGGTGTTCTATTTGCCTTTCAGTCTCTGGGGTTCGTCTCTGCTCCTCAGAGAGTTTCCCCTTCATTTCTCTGCTGTGGCTCAGAGAACTCAGACTGCTCCTGGGAGGTAACTAGGCACCCAGGTTTATTGGGATAGTCCCAGGCCCAAGGAAGAGCTCCGTGATGCTCAAGAGCTTGTGTCTCTCACCAACAGAAGTTGGTTCAATAAAAGACACTGCTTCAACCTCCTTGTCTTTCTGATCTCCTGGGACCAGCACAGCGACAAGAACACGGCAGATGGTAATTCTGTTAGCTGTATTCTCCTCTTCTCCCATCTGGCATCCCATCCTCCTCCCTGCTGCAACCGCTTTATTATTTATTAACATGAATACTGTTTCCCCCCCTTTATGGCTCTGCAGTTTGTATATTAGGAAGGAGGAGACTCAGGCTGGGCCTGATATAGTCAGAGGTGGGAGCTTGGTTTGTTTTGCCTCCCTGCTTCCAGCAGATGGCTCCATGACACTGTCTGTTCATTAAATTACTCATGTAGGATGGGAGAAAAGAGACATATGACAAACAGAATTACCAGTAAGTAATTTTCTTTCATCTCTTTTCTTTCTGGTGAAAGAAAGAGTTTTTGAGCTTTGGTGAACACATCTGTTATGAGGGTGCTATAGTTCTCCTACCCTGGTCTGATTCACTTCCAATTTAGTAGAAAAAAATCAGTATTGGTCCAAACTTACCTTGACACTATTCAGCCCAACCTGACTTTCTTTGTGGGAACTCCAAATGGGGCACAATCAGGCTTATAATGGAAACCCACTGACAGCCTTAATGGTGGAGCAGGTACTGCCATTTTATTACAGTGGAGACCCACTGGCAGCCTTTTGTGGAGGGGCTACTGCCACTTTATAATCAGGTCCAATTCTCGTCTGAGAGGCTGGACACTGTCTGCCACATGTAGACTCCACAGTAGGTGGGAGATGATGCCATCTTCTTTTTTAATTTTGTTTTCTCTTTTACAATAAGCTGAGCGGGCAAGAGTGGAGCAGCTGGAGCAGCAGCGCAAGGCAGAGGAGGAGAGAAGGCAGCAGCTGGAGCAGCGGATGAGAGATGTGGAACGCAGCCACCAGGAGAACATTAGACAGGTGGAAGCCAAGATGGAGGAAGAGGCCGCCAAGATGAGGCAGGAGATGGACAGAACCGTGGAGTGCAAGCTGAAGGAGCAGGAGAAGCTGTTGCAGCAGGGCTTCACAGAGCAAGCCAGAGTGCTGCAAGAGGAGATGGACAGGCAGCAGAAGCAGGGAAAAGCGAGAGAAGAGAAGATGCAGCAGCAATTGGTGAGATTCAGTGGGGTTGCACGGACAGTTGGGGTAATGCACAGGGTGTGTTTCCCCCATTGAGCAGCAGTGACACCTGCTGCCCAGTTTGGGTAAAGCACAGAGTAGATACACTGCATTACCCTAGCTGGCTATGGGATATTTTCTTTCTCAGGGCAGGTCTACACTTAAAATGCTGCAGCTGCACATTTAAAGCTGCCCTGTAGCCTGCTTCAGTGAAGACACTACCTTCTTCTGCAGTTAATCCTCCTCCTGTCAACTTAGCACTGTCTATCCCAGGGACTAGTTCGATATAACTATGTCACTCGGGTGTGAATGTAAGTTTCTAGTGTAGTCCTGGCCTCAGATTTACATTTTGTTTGTCAGTTGGAGTCGGGTAGGTCAGATTATCCCCTGTCCCAAACACACTGGAAGGTAGATTTTGGAGGGATGGGGAAATTCTGTTTTTATCCAGCCCAGTGTTCATGCCGGCCTCCTGAGGCCTTTAGGGAGAAGCCTTTAGGAGATGAGAAGGGAACAGGGAGGAGAGGATTTTTCCTTCCTTCCTATCTATCTAATTGGGATCATACTGCTGCCCATCACTGTAGTATCTGAGCACCTTCCATGTAAAATCAATAGAGTGAAAAACAATTGATTCATGCTGTCTGTCACAAAACAGATATGAACTGATTACAGAGCTCCCACCCCAGGGAGATAGAAAAGCTGCATTGTTTTTAAGACACTGTAATGCACTGCCAGGTGTGTCTGTTACACATGGTGCCATGTAGTGGCTGACCTGTATAATACAGTTCAGCACTGAGGTATAAAGTATGCATCAATCACAGCCAGAACTCTGGCATAGTCATCTTTGTGACTGTCTTCAGTAAAGGTAAAAGATTTAAAGGTATGCTCTGTCTGCTTCCCCGTAGCACAAATTAAAGAGCATATCTGAATGTGTGCAGTTTCCTTGTGGAGTTTGGTTGCAAAGCAAATCTTGCAAAATGCTGCTTCCAGTCTGTTGCTGGGATTCCCTCCAAGACCTTCTCCACTTGGTTTATCCAGAACACTTCATGCAGTCCCAGGAGAATGCTTTATCCAGTTCTCTGGAATCCAAGAAATCAGTTCAGCTTGACTTGTCACTGAGGCTTCTTTACTGGCATACAAACAAACTATACCTGAGCTGACCGTGCCTAATTGTAGGGGGAGGGTACAAGGTACACCACACAGCTAACATACATAATCATGAATCAGGTTACCTACACACTTACACTTAATACTATTGGATAAAACATCGTATCACACACTTTATAATTAGTCTACTAATCTTCGTAACCTGAAACTGTCCACGAGCTGCAAAATGTGCTAGTGAGCAAAGCTGCAGCCTTATCATAGATTATTCTCCTTACTATTTCTTTATCTACTAACTACATGTTATTTACAAGGCCACTGATGAGTTTATGCTTTGTCCACTGCTAACCTGCTTCCTTACGTCTGTTTTCTTTCATTGTTCATGCAAACAGAGGTAACATGTGCATAAGAATATAAGAACTACCATACTGGGTCAGACCAAAGGTCCATCTAGCCCAGTATCCTGTCCTCCGACAGTGGCCAGTGCCAGGTGCCCCCAGAGGGAATGAACAGAACAGGGAATAATCAAGTGATCCATCCCCTGTTGCCCATTCCCAGCTTCTGGCAAACAGAGGCTAGGGACACCATCCCTGCCCATCCTGGCTAATAGCCATTGTGGACCTATTCTCCATTAATTTATCTAGTTCTTTTTTGAACCTTGTTATAGTCTTGGCCTTCACAACATCCTCTGGCAAGGAGTTCCACAGGTTGACTATGCGTTGTGTGAAAAAATACTTCATTTTGTTTGTTTTAAACCTGCTGCCTATTAATTTCATTTGGTGGCCCCTAGTTCTTGTATTATGGGAAGGAGTAAATAACACTTCCTTATTTACTTTCTCCACATCAGTCATGATTTTATAGACCTCTATCATATACCCCCTTAGTAATCTATTTTCCAAGCTGAAAAGTCCCAGTCTTATCAAACTTTCCTCATACAGCAGCTGTTCCATACCCCTAATAATTTTTGTTGCCCTTTTCTGAACCTTTTCCAAGTCCAATGTATTTTTTTGAGATGGGGTGACCACATCTGCACGCAGTATTCAAGATGTGGGTGTACCATGGCTTTATATAGAGGCAATATTAGATTTTCTGTCTCATTATCTATCCCTTTCTTAATGATTCCCAACATTCTGTTCGCTTTTTTAACTGCTGCTGCACATTGAGGCCTTGGCTACACTGGAGAGTTGCTGCGCTGGTGGTGGCTTTACAGCGCTGCAACTCCCTCACCGTCCACACTTGCAAGGCACATACAGCGCTGCATCTCCTTGGCTACAGCGCTGGCTGTACTCCACCTTGGCCTGGGGAATAACGACTGCAGCGCTGGTGATGCAGCGCTGCTCCGCCAGTGTGGCCACCAAAAGCGCTGTTATTGGCCTCCAGAGGTATTCGGAGGTATCCCAATATACCTGTTCATCCACTCTGCTCATCAGTTTGCACTCTACTGCCCTGGCCTCAGGTGACCCGCCCCTTAAATGCCCTGGGAATTTTAAAAATCCCCTTCCTGTTTGCACTCCACACCTGGCTGAGTAATCAGTGAATCTTTCCAGGTGACCATGCCTCCACGCGCCAAACGAGCCCCAGCATGGAGCAATGGCGAGTTGCTGGACCTCATCAGTGTTTGGGGGGAGGAAGCTGTGCAGTCCCAGCTGTGCTCAAGCCGTAGGAATTACGATACCTATGGGCAGATATCAAGGGCCATGCTGGAAAGAGGCCATGACCGGGATGCGCTGCAGTGCAGGGTTAAAGTGAAGGAGCTGCGGAGTGCCTATTGCAAAGCCCGCGAGGAAAACCACCGCTCCGGCGCTGCCCCCACGACCTGCCATTTTTACAAGGAGCTGGACGCGATACTTGGGGGTGACCCCACTGCCAATCTGACGACCACGATGGACACTTCAGAGCGGGACGGGGGAGGCCGAGGAGGAGGAAACCGAGAGTGAGGGTACTGGGGTGGGGTGAGACACCCCGGAGTCCCAGGAGGCATGCCGCCAGGAGCTCTTCTCAAGCCAGGAGGAAGGTAGCCAGTCGCAGCAGCCGGTACTTGGTGGAGGACAAACAGAGGAGCGGGTTCCTGGTAAGCGGCTTTTATTTTCAGGATGGAAATTTTTCGGGAGAGGAGCGGGGGTTAGGGCTGCATGCATGCATGCCTAGATGTGGAATAGCCCTTTGATGTGGTCTATCACGTCCCGGTAATTGGCCTCGGTAATCTCTTCAAAAGTTTCAGCCAGAGCGTGGGCAATGCACTTGCGCAAGTTTATGGGGAGAGCCACTGTGGTCCTTGTCCCAGTCAGGCTAACGCGTCCGCGCCACTGTGCCACGAGGGGTGGGGGGACCATTGCTGCACACAGGCAAGCTGCATAAGGGCCAGGGCGGAATCCGCATTGCTGTAGAAGACCCTCCCGCGCTTCCCAGGTGACCTGCAGCAGCGAGATATCTTCCAGGATCAACTCCTGTGGAAAATGTTGGGAGAGTGTTCAGTGTAGGTACCCCTGCAGCTATTTGCTTTCCCCAATGCACAGAAACCCCGAGGACAATACAGCCCTGAAGAAATCAATCCCCCTTACTCACCATTTTGGGTCTCCTCTGGGTTATGTGCGCTCTCTTTGGTATGGGAAAATTATGCTATTGTGAAGAATGTTACTCCTTCACTGTGTGGGAATAACTGTCTGATATAAACAATGCTGCCTCTGTTAAGTGTTGCCTTTTTTGCCTTTCCACAAGCAACCTTGAGATCTCGTCTGCCCGTGTTATCAACAGCTCAAAGACTCCAAAACCTCCGGAAGAAGCCGCGAAAAAGCAAAGAAGACCTGCTGTAAGCAGTTATGAATCACTCTCCCAGAGAGAATCAAAAAGTGCAGGACTGGAGGGAAAGGGAAAGCAGGATCCGCCGGAAAAACGCAGTGGACAGGAAGAAAAGCACAAAGCAGCTGATAAGCATCCTGGCGCACCAAGCAGACTCTATCCAGGCGCTTGTAGCCATGCAGGCAGAGCACTACCACGCCGCCTCCACCCACTCCCCCGTCCCAAAGCTCTTTCCCTTGTGCCCCAATGTCAGCTCAAAACCCCCTTCCCCAGCATCCAGGTTCTTACCACCACCAGCTGCCTCCAACACCTGTACGTTCACCAACCAGCCCTGAGAACTACGACCCTTACCCTCTGCACTCAACCCCCATCACCATGCAGAATAGGCATCCGGAAATGCAGCAGTCATTGCACAGCACTCCAGACAGGACATATTCAAACCTGTGACTGTACAGTTCCCCACCCCCCTGCCCTATTAGGTTCCCAAAATGTTGTGTGTCTGTCAATAAAGTTATTTTTCTTTTCAATAAATGAATTCTTGGCTTTGAAAACAGTCTTTATTATTGCAGAAAGTCAAAGATACCTTAGCCAAGGAAAGAAACAGGCACTGCAAATCAGCTTAGGAAAAACAGATTCCTACTAACATTGTAACCACTGCACTTCACTCCCGTGCAAGGCACCAAACATTACTGTTGGTTTTCAGCCTCAAATTCCTCCCTCAAGGCATCCCTAATCCTTGCAGCCCTGTGCTGGGCCTCTCTAGTAGCCCTGCTCTCTGGCTGTGCAAATTCAGCCTCCAGGCGTTGAACCTCAGAGGTCCATGCCTGACTAAATCTTTCACCCTTCCCTTCACAAATATTATGGAGGGTACAGCACGCGGATATAACTGCGGGGATGCTACTTTTCCCCAAGTCTAGCTTCCCATACAGAGATCGCCAATGCCCCTTTAAACGGACAAAAGCACACTCCACAGTCATTCGGCACCGGCTCAGCCTGTAGTTGAACTGGTCCTTGCTCCTGTCAAGCTTCCCTGTATAGGGTTTCTTGAGCCAAGGCATTAACGGATAAGCAGGGTCTCCAAGGATCACAATGGGCATTTCGACGTCCCCTACTGTGATCTTCCTGTCTGGGAAAAAAGTCCCTGCCTGCAGCTTCCTGAACAGGCCAGTGTTCCAAAAGATGTGTGCATCATGCACCTTTCCAGGCCAACCTGTGTTAATGTCAATGAAACACCCACGGTGATCCACAAACTATTAATACCCCTTGCGATTAATGTACTCGGATGCTAGGTGGGGTGGTGCCAGAATAGGAATATGCATCCCATCTATCGCCCCTCCACAGTTAGGGAAACCCATTTGTGCAAAGCCATCCACAATGTCCTGCACGTTCCCCAGAGTCACGGTTCTTCTTAGCAGGATGTGATTAATGGCCCTGCAAACTTGCATCAACACGATTCCAACGGTCGACTTTCCCACCCCAAACTGGTTCCCGACCGATCGGTAGCTGTATGGAGTTGCCAGCTTCCAGATTGCAATAGCCACCCGCTTCTCCACCATCAGGGCAGCTCTCAATCTTGTGTCCTTGCGCCGCAGGGTGGGGGCGAGCTCCTCACACAGTCCCATGAAAGTGGCTTTTCTCATCCGAAAGTTCTGCAGCCACTGCTCGTCATCCCAGACTTCCATGACGATGTGATCCCACCACTCAGTGCTTGTTTCCCGAGCCCAAAAGCAGTGTTCCACAGTGCTGAGCAGTTCCGTGAATGCCAGAAGCAATTTAGTGTCATACGCATCAGGCGACTCACTATCATTGTCGGACTCCTCATCACTTTGGATCTTAAGGAATAGCTCAACTGCCAAATGTGATGTGCTGGCAAGACTCGTCAGCATATTCCTCAGCAGTTCAGGCTCCATTTCCCACAGAAATCGCGCTGCACAGAAACTGTTGAAAGAGTCCAGATGGCGCCAAACGTGGATGGAAAAATAGGGATTGCTGGGATGTGAAGCGATGCATCACGGGGCGTTGGGACAGGAAGCAGAATGATCCACACCCTCCGCCCCCTTCCCACAACCCACGGCGCCAAAATGGGACGAGGTGCTCTGTGGGATAGCTGCCCATAATGCACCACTCCCAACACCGCTGCAAATGTGGCCATACTGCAGCGCTTTCCCTATCCAGCTGTACGAAGATAGCTGTAACTCCCAGCGCTGCACACCTGCAAGTGTAGTCAAACCCAGAGTGGATGTTTTCAGAGAACTAGCCACAATGACACCAAGCTCTCTTTCTTGAGTGGAAACAGCTAATTAAACCCCATCACTGTGTATGTATAGTTGGGATTATGTTTTCTAATGTGCATTATTTGCATTTATCAACATTGATAAATGTTGCACAAGGGGTCACGTGCTCCCACCTAGATTTAACTGCTTGACTTGTACTGAGCAGGCTCACATGGACTGAGCACGCTCAGTAACATCTGCTGAAGCCATTGTCCTCACTCTGCCCTTACTTGTGTTCCCACCCACTTTTGGCAGCTATGGGTCATCTCTGCCTCAAGACCTACATCTTTCCATTCTGAAGGGCTGTCAAAGCTGAAATTCTCTGGGGCACTGAAGAGTGGCATGTTGATGAAATCCTGCAATCTTTGTTTTTTTCTCTTTGCAACTTTTGTTGCTATTTTTCTTTTGTTTCTGTTCTCCTCTGGCATTACCTAAGCTGCCTTCACTTCTGATACCGTGTCAAGTACAGGATATGGCCTGGTTACAGAGCCTCCACCCCAGAGAGATACAAGAGATGTGTTCTCTTTCATAGAATATCAGGGTTGGCAAGGGACTTTAGGAGGTCATCTAGTCCAACCCCCTGCTCAAAGCAGGACCAATCCTCACCTAAATCCCCAAATAGCCCCCTCAAGGATTGAACTCGCATCCATGGGTTTAGCAGGCCAATGCTCAAACCAATGAGCTATCCCTTTAAGGCGCTTTAATTCACTGTTAGGTCGGGATGTTGTGGGCTCAGGTGAGGTATCTTACACAGATCACCCCCTAGTGGCTAAACAGTATAATACAGTTTAGCATTCCTTTACACTGTCCAATCCTCCAATCATGGCCTATCCAGATTTACAGAAATGATTCACCTTGCATATGGGGGGGGGGGCACAGGGATAGCTCAGTGGCTTGAGCATTGGCCTGCTAAACCCAGAGTTGTGAGCTCAATCCTTGAGGAGGCTATTTGGGGATTTAGTTGGGGATTGGTCCCCCTTTGAGCAGGGGGTTGGACTAGATGATCTCCTGAGGTCCCTTCCAACCCTGATATTCTATGGTTACCTGAAAAGAGAGCCTGAGAGTAGTCCTGTACCAGCATCAAGATGCAATTGCCTGTGGAGCCAGAATGTTGACACCTGCAGAGAACTACCACTTATAGTCTGGGAAAGTTTCTGGCTCTGAAGTGGGCCTTAACATAACAGTTCAGAGATTACCTCTTCTATGAACCTTCATTTACAGTCTGTAGAGATAATAACCCACTAACATATGTGATGACATTCACTAAACTAAATGTAAAAGCAGCAAAGAATCCTGTGGCACCTTATAGACTAACAGACATTTTGCAGCATGAGCTTTCGTGGGTGAATACCCACTTCACCCACGAAAGCTCATGCTGCAAAACGTCTGTTAGTCTATAAGGTGCCACAGGATTCTTTGCTGCTTTTACAGATCCAGACTAACACGGCTACCCCTCTGACACTAAACTAAATGCTTCTCATCATTGATGGTTTCAGAGCTCTCAGGTTTCAGCTTCACCATCAAATGTCATCCTGGGAAAGTGAATGTTGATGCCAACTATTAATCCAGGAAACCTTTACTATGGAAGAATACATAAGAGATATACGCAAACCAGAGTATGATCCCGAGAGCTTTTCAGATATTGTTCAAGCTGTGAAAACCCAAAATGAGGGTTGTGGAGTGGATTTCAGCAATTTTGGCAAATATATCTACTCTGTAAACAAATTAATACAGCATATCGAATCCCATAGCAGATACAATATGTTGTGAGGAGCTAAAATCAGTTCAAACAAGTGATTCTGCAAAAAGCTCCTAAGGAAAAATATTTGGATTCCCAGAATAAACAAAGTTCTCCTTGAAAACTGAGTCTTGTGAATAAGATTCTTTTTCCAGTGACTGTTGCATATACATTCCACTGCAAGTGTATGTGCACCCAGAGCACTGGCTTCAGAGACTAGCCAGCAGTACAAGCAGGCAGCACCTGCACCCCTCTCTCCTTGTGCTCTCTGCCGACTCCCTCTCACTGCCCATGGTGGCAGTTGGTGCTCCCCATGGCTTTTCCTTCACTTAGGCAACCTCCCATAGTTTCGGGGTATACAGTGAGTTCATGTTCAATAATTTAGTTTGTTAGTTATTACAGTTTGATAGTTTTCTGGGAGATTTTACTTTGATAAATTCCCCAGGATTTGTCAACATGCCACATTCAGGGCTGTTTTCCCTGTCACAGATAGGCACGAGAGTTGTTTGATCTGTCCAGGTGAGGGACTGTAAATGGGTCGGACTCACCCCTGCGGCGCCTCCTGCTGGTGACTCCGGGAATTAGCTCTATTCCAGCGCTGAAGCGCCCTCTGCATGTGGGTGATCCGCCTGTCCTCTGGCCCCCGTGTCCCTCCCTGGACCCGGTGCCCTTTTACATGGGGTGCTGCCCCCTAGCAGTAACCCCTTTCTTTAAGGGTCTCCCCCCCTCAGGGAACCCCCACCCTCTATTCCCACCTTGCCTCAGTATAGGGCTACTGCCAGTCATTGTCTAGCCCCACACTCTGGGGCAGACTGCAGTATCAGCCACTCATCACTGGCAAAGAGGGTTTGGACCTGCTGCCTTGGCCTACCCCTGGGCTGCCCTCTGCAACCCTCAGTACCTTTTGCCCTGTGCTAGGCCGCAGCCTGGGGTTTTCCAGGCTGGAGCTTCCCCAGCTCCTCAGCCTTTCCCCAGCCCTGCTTCACCCTAGGTACATTGTCTCTAGCCCCCTGCAGCCAGGCCCTTCTCTCTCTGAAGACAGAGAGAGACTGTCTGGGCCTCTGGCCTCCCTGGCCTTTTATAGGGGCCAGCTGTGGCTCAGTTTGGGGCGTGGCCTCACCTGCAGCCACTTCCTCAATCAGCCCAGATTAAAGGCTGTCTTCTCAAGCCTTGGCCCCTTCCCAGGGCTGTTTTTAATCCCTTCAGGGCCGGAGCAGGGGTTCACCCTGCTACAGGGACATGCTCCATTTCCATCTCCATTTTACCCTCTGTGTCTGCTCCTGTATCTGTATGGGATTAAATCTAGTCCCCTCCAAAGTCATGACCTCTATTGTCTATGAAAATGGCCTTTGTGGTGGTCATCAATTCTATAAGGAGAGTTTCTGAACTTCAGGCCCTCTTGGCTGACCCTCCTTTCACAATCTTCCCTAAGGACAAGGTTTCCCTTCAGGCACAGCCTAAGTTTATAGCTAAGGTAGTGTCAGCCTTCCATCTAACCAAACAATTCATCTCCCAGTGTTTTTCCCCCAATCCCACTCCCCCTTGTGTCTAAAGCTGAGGAAAAACTTCAGACTTTGGATGTTTGTAGACCCCTGTCATTCTACTTGGACCTCAACAGATCCTTCAGGACCTCCCACAAGCATTTTGTAGCCTATTCTGAGTGAATCAAAGGTCAATCAGTGTCATCTCAGTGACTCTCAGACTGGATTTCTGATAGCATGAAGCTCTGCTGCAATCTTGTGAAAGTCTCTCCTCCACAGAGAATAATGGCTCACTCCACCAGGGCTTGCTCCACTTCATCGGCTTCTCTGAGCAATGTTCCAATAGCTGATATACGCAAGGCAGTGACGTGGTCATCTGTGCATACCTTTTCCACTCGTTACGCTGTCACTCAAGCCTCTCGGGGCAATTCAAGCTAGTGTTACAATCTCTTTTTAAATAATCCAAAGTCCCTTCACCTGTAGAGGAACTACTGTTGAATCACCTAGCATGGAATGTATATGTGCACAGTCACTCCAAGGAGAAAAACAGGTTACTTACCTGTACTGTAACTGTTGTTTTTGAGATGTCCTGTGCACATACACATTCTATGACCCTCCCACTTTCCCCACTGCTTTGGACATTGCCTACAGCAGTGCAAAGGAATGGAGAGGGAGGCAGTGGACCCACACCGTTTTTGTCTCATCTGGGCAAGAGAAGAGATGAGGAGCATGCACCACCTATTGGTACTGCTGGCAAAGGTCTCTAACTCGAGTGCATTGGGTGTGCACACACCTGCAATGGAATGTATATGTGCACAACACCTCTTGAAGAACAGTTGTTACTGTAGAGGTAAGTAACCATTTTGTGTAACAATTACAAGTTTGATGACACGGTGTCTTGTACAATCACTCACTCTAGAGATATGTTTGTGGAAGAATATAATTTAGAGTGCATAAGGGACGGTATTATGAATATAGGGATTTACAGATGTGCCTTGGAATCTGGGGTCGAGATTCCAGATTCCAAGTGTACCTGTGCTCAGAGGTTCACCACAGAAGGTCTCTAGTTTCTTTTATTAAAAGTTTTATTCCTTTCTCATTCACTGGTTTGTTTAATGAACTGAGAGATCATTACATGGTGGCAGCAGTGTTGAATGAGAAGGAAACTGCTGTCATTTTGAAGTTAACTCCTGTGTTTACAACTGTGTTTACATCTCACCAGCAAGAGATAGAAGAAAAGGAGAAGCAGCGCCAGCATGAGAGAGAAGAAAAGGAGAAGCAGCGCCAGCACGAGGAGCGCCAGCGAGAGAGAGAAGAAAAGGAGAAGCAGCGCCAGCACGAGAGAGAAGAAAAGGAGAAGCAGCGCCAGCATGAGGAGCGCCAACGAGAGAGAGAAGAAAAGGAAAAGCAGCGCCAGCACGAGAAAGAAGAAAACGAGAAGCAGCGCCAGCATGAGGAGCGCCAACGAGAGAGAGAAGAAAAGGAAAAGCAGCACCAGCGAGAGAGAGAAGAAAAGGAGAAGCAGCGCCAGCGAGAGAGAGAAGAAAAGGAGAAGCAGCGCCAGCACGAGGAGCGCCAGCGAGAGATAGAAGAAAAGGAGAAGCAGTGCCAGCGAGAGAGAGAAGAAAAGGAGAAGCAGCGCCAGCATGAGGAGCGCCAGCGAGAGATAGAAGAAAAGGAAAAGCAGCGCCAGCACGAGAAAGAAGAAAACGAGAAGCAGCGCCAGCACGAGGAGCGCCAGCAAGAGAGAGAAGAAAAGGAGAAACAGCGCCAGTACGAGGAGCGCCAGCGAGAGAGAGAAGAAAAGGAGAAGCAGCGCCAGCGAGAGAGAGAAGAAAAGGAGAAGCAGCGCCAGCATGAGGAGCGCCAGCGAGAGATAGAAGAAAAGGAAAAGCAGCGCCAGCACGAGAAAGAAGAAAACGAGAAGCAGCGCCAGCACGAGGAGCGCCAGCGAGAGATAGAAGAAAAGGAGAAGCAGTGCCAGCGAGAGATAGAAGAAAAGGAGAAGCAGCGCCAGCAAGAGAGAGAAGAAAAGGAGAAACAGCGCCAGTACGAGGAGCGCCAGCGAGAGATAGAAGAAAAGGAGAAGCAGCGCCAGCATGAGAGAAAAGAAAAGGAGAAGCAGCGCCTGCATGAGATAGAAGAAAAGGAGAAGCAGCGCCTGCATGAGATAGAAGAAAAGGAGAAGCAGCGCCAGCACGAGAAAGAAGAAAACGAGAAGAAGGTAGGTGAAGCCACTCCTTAGGTACCTGTCCCAGTGGGTGGCAAAGATTCCAAATTTCTTCCTCACTTTAGGGAGGGGTATGACCTGGCTGTCATGTTTTTGAGATGGGGTGTGAATTGAATGAGGTGGGAAAAAGGTACCATGCCATGTCCCCGGCTCCACAACTGTCTGCAACAGAGGCCTGTGACTTTTTAGCCTTATGGGAAGGGAGGGTTGCAGATATTATGAGTGATGTGAACAAAGTTTGTCACAAAAGTTTTAAGTGACCCCTGAAGCATCTAGGAGAAGTTCTTGGGGAGTTCAGAAAAACAGGAACATGACCTGTGCTGAGGTTTCAACCCAAATTAGGGATTATTTAAGGAGATGGAGATAGAGGGTTTCCATGGTCCATGAGGCCTATGAATTAATGTGTTTAGAACAATTATCTAAATGCTTCCCTCCACCCACACGTGGAATCCTGGTAATAGACAAAATTCCCAAAGAGGCAGGCATAGCTGGGACATGGGCCAACCATTATGCAGATAGTCGGCCTGGGTCTGATAGAAAGCCTAATAGGAAGTGAATGGGATCAGAGTGTTGCATCGCAGAGGAGCAGGGACAGAGTCTGACAACCCATGTGATCATAAGCAGAGAGTACTTTATTCATTTCCAGCATACATCTTTATACTCTTAAAGCAGGCAAGCAAGCAGTTGCTAATTGGTTAACAAATTTAACACACCCGCAGCTGTAACTTCATAGAACTAGCCAAGGCCAACTTCTCAAAACAAAGCTCAAAGCCTAATTAACCCATCCTAAAAACCTAAACATCTTAGCTTCCCACACTACCAACTGCCAAGCTAGCAAAATATTCTCAACACCTCCCCCCTCCACCCAAAATCAAAAAGGAGGGGGAAAAAAAAGGAATAAAAACATTAGCAAAACATTTCCAACTTATAACAACATAACACCACAATCTATCACAAACCAAAATTAAAACTTTATAAAGCCAACCTATATAACCATGCAATTCTTAACATAACCCCAACAACACCAAACAAAAACAAAGCACAACAAATAAATGGTGTAAATTCTACAGGATTCCCCCCTTCTCTATTGCACACCAACTTGTGGCAACCTTCTATTACCAAATATCCCTCAGATGTCAGGCGATCAAACTGACACTGAGGGAGGGGGGGTCCTAGAAAAAACACAACATAAACCACATAAAACGCAAAAGACAATTCTGGCCAGAAAAGAAAAAAAACAAAAAAACAAAAAAAACAAACAAACACCACAAAACAAAACAAAAAACACATAACATAAATTTAACTCTGTAAATAAATGCATGGTACATAAAATGCTATGCAGCTAACACCAATTTTCTTAATATCTAAAAAACAAAACAAAACTACCCCTACTGGGCAATCAATCATTACATACAATATACAAATACCCTTAGTACCATCAGGCAAAAAAAAAGAAAAATTACATCATCAATTAAATCATTTACAGTAATACAATTGCATCCTAACTTACTTCTAAATTCAACTGCTATTCCCTCCAGCAACCACAGAGTTAACTTTGTACTCTGCCTAACATTACTCGCTAGTAGTTAATTACCTTTTCTATCAACTACACCCTCAAGGTTATCAACCAGTATTCCAAGCTTGTTGTCTATTGCCCACCGCCTGGGCCCGATCCTTTTTTCTTCTTCAAGTTCTCTATCTATTGCGTGCCTGCCTGGGCCCGATCCAAAGCACTTTACATAAAGGTATTTTGGGTCACATAAATTCAAAGCCATTCTCCCAAATGTCCTAGATTTATGCCTACAACTCCCCGCTTTAAGAATACTCAACAAACCTTTAGGCCGAGCTTTCTCAGACTTTAAAAACAAAAAACAAATAGGCTCTAAAAAACAGGGGTTAGTAATGGGGAGGGGTAATATAATTTACAATCCAATTAGGGAGGGCAATACATGCTAAAAAAAAATTCCACAACACAGGGCGCAGCCTGCAAAATAAACCCCAAAATCCAATCAATACCACAGTTTTTAGCAGGAGTCCCAAATTTTTTCCTGCCAGTGTGCAATTCTTTGCTTCTTTACCAGGGTCAGTTCTCAATGTCTTTTTAGTCAGGAATTTCTAGACACTGGCAATATCAATGATGTGAGTGTTTTTTCTCCTGTTCCACCACCATCGTGGTTCAAGTTCTACGGGGGAAATTATCAGGACATCATCCTATACATTCAGGCAAAGCAAAAATTATCTCAATCAATTAAATCATTCAGGGAGGATCAAACAAAAAAAATCCTGGCATAGCAAACAAGCAACTTTCCTCCAGGGGCCCAGGTTGTGTACATCGTGTGGCTCTTTCAGACATTCCATCCACCACTGCAGCAGACATCTCTGATACTAACACAGTTGCAATTTCTTCACTGCTACTGTTTGCAGCCTCAAATCCCGAATGAGCAGTGGTAATATCTTGGACTAGTTCAGGAAATAGTTTTCCAGGCACTGCTTCTAAAGGCTTTAAAGTTTCAGCTGAGGTTTCCATAGATGTTACAGTTTCTGCAATGATTTGTTCTTCAATTGCTGCAGCTGTAACAGGCACAAATGTTTTTTGAGCCCCAGAGCTTTCAATACTAAAAATGGGTGAGCCAGTATCTGCCAGCTGCACAGCTAAATTCCCTTGCTCCTCTTCGTCTCCCTTTCCACACACAGGCAGTTCTTGAGGACACATGTCGCTCTGTAGAGGGGCCCCATTTACAACTGCCCCTGGGCATTCTGATACTAGGTTAGATGGCGCATCTCCTACATCATTCTGCATGGGGGCCTCAGCTGCAACCGCTTCAGTGTGCTCTGATTCCAAGGTAAACACAGTATCTTCTACCTCTGTCGTCCCAGGTGCCCCAGTTACCCCACTCTGCATTGCATCCCCAATAAAAGCTTCCTGAGTGATTTGCCGCCCATCGGATCCCTGAAGCCGAGCAGTTCGGGTGGGCTTGTCCATAGCAAAGGCAGTTTGGGGAGGGCCAGTGGATCCAAACCCTCGAGACCCGCGGTCAATTGGGGTCGATCGGGGCACACATCCCTTGAAAGGTATTAACTGAGCAAGACGTGTACCAGCAGTTATAGTCACAGGGGGACAAAGGGCGCGTACCATTATCCCAATATTCCCCGTATGGTCGGCATCAATAAGGCCAGGCAAAACAAAAATACCTTGTTTCGATGTTGACGAACGGCCAATCAAAAGGGCACTCAGTCCAAATCCTAATGGACCATCGATGTTGGAAGGAAGAACTTGAACCTCATCAGTCTCTAAAACTACATCTGTCGCTGTGGCCAAGTCCACTCCGGCACTGCCACGGGTTGCTCCGGGGAGGTGTTCCAGGCAGCCGGGTTGGCGGGTGGAGGCACTTGTGTCGTCGCGCTCCTCCGAGGGGCGCTCCGTGATCCGTTTCCCGGCAGCGGTGTTCCATCCTTCGTGTAACGCGCCCAACAGTCGGCGGCGCGATGTCCAAACTTATCACATCGTGTGCAAGCGCCAGTTGCAGCTTCAGGTAACACATCAGAGGCCTGCTGCCCATTTTGTATAGGGCAGTCCCGCCGGAAATGCCCGGGTTTTCCACAACCAAAACAGGGGCCGGCTGGCCGGGTCGGTCTTCTAGCCCCCCGCTGTCGCCCGAGCAGGGGTTGTAACGCCACGGCCAGTGCAGAGGCCTGTGCCTTAGCATGAATCGCTGCCTTATCCGTCTCCTCAAGCATAGTGGCCCTACCACATGCCTCAATCATTTCCATCAGGGTCGCAGTCTTGGGCAAGGTGGCTAATATACGGCGGCAAGTGGGATTTGCATTCTGGGTTGCGAGATCAAGTCCAACTGCAGTTCTGGCCTCTGGCGTCAGATTAGGAGATCTATCAATAGCCTCTCGAAGGCGATCCAAAAAGGTGGAATACGGTTCCGATGGGCCTTGTGTAATTTTAGCATAGGGAGGGACCGGCTTTCCCATCTGGGGCACCGCTTTAAAGGCAGCCAAAGCTAGTTCCTGTGATTGCTGCAGGATCCGGGGCTCAAGGCGAGCTTGCAAGTGCGGGTCAACAAAGCGACCGGCTCCCAAAAACATATCAGCAGTGGCCAGGCGCCGAGGATCATCATCCGGTAAATCCAAATTGCGGACAAGAGCCAAGTCAACTCTCTTAGCCCAATCATCTTTCCACAACAGTTTCTGTGTAGGTGTAAGAAGCATATCAGCTAGCTTAATCGCATCGTACGGACACATTGCTTGGCCAACAAATACCTGTTCAATGATAGACTGTACATACGGATTATCTAGTCCATAAGCCATGATCGATTTCTGTGCCTCACGGATCAACTTCCAGTCCAAAGGGGCCCACCGTCTATGATTAGGATGTTGAGGGTCTGGCGTAATCACCGGAAAGGCCTCAGGTGTTAGACCTTCATGGATGGCTTCTCTTAAAACCCCATGCCAGCGCTGTACCGGATCCGGAGGGTCTCCAGTTGGAGGGTCCCCGGGGCCAGGCGGGGCGGGGGGGCGAGTCGAATGAAAGCACTTGTGAAGATGCGATCGCGATGATCCAGGTGGAAGACCTTCCAATCGGTCCAACTTGTCACATATATGCTGCAGCTGTCGACCCTGGCGCTCCATCTCCTTATAGAAGGCATCAGACTGAGCAAACTGAGTAAACGTAGTCAAATCGGGATATGGGTTCGATGGCACATGTTCCACCCGAGCCTCCTCTGTCCCCCCGCAATCGTGGCACCCCCAGGCCCCGTGGACACGGCATGGCTTTGGAGGGGGTGCATACGGCAAGGCTGTCTCCATAGGCTCGGGCGTATCGGGGGGTAACGGGACCGTAGCAGGATCAATCATGTCGGGGCCGATAGCCACATTGGAGGGTAGTGGGGCCGTAGCAGGGGCAACATCATCCATAGGGTAGGGGTTGGAAGCCAAAGGTATCACCATGTCCTCACCACCGAAAAACTCTCTGGCTCCAACCGGCAACACAGAAGGCATTCCGGGCGTTGGGCGGCAAAGCTCAGAAAGGGCCGCCTGCACTCCTGCCTCGGCCGCGAGAGTTTCTACTATCTCCTTCGCCTTATTCCATACTGGACTCAGGGAGAAGGCCTCCTTATCGCCCCGAGCCACCGACTTCCAAAGCTCGGAGCCTAGCCGCTCCCAAACAGTTTTATCAAAAATTGTACTTGGTTGAACAGAAAGTCCCCTTCTCCGTCCCCACCGCAGCAGACGGGATAACTTATCAGAGGGGAGCTTCTCTCCCTGCCGCTCCGCGATGCGCATCAAATATTCATGCACCGTCCTTTCTTCCGCTGATGCAGCGGTTCCCATGTTAACTGCTCACCTCTGGGCTGGGGTGTGCCTCCCTTTTCAGACGCCCTGCGGCTTGCCGCTCGACACTGAGCTCAGGTGCGCCCCTCTTTTCGGACGCCCTGCGGCTCCTAGCCGCTCGACACTGAACTCAGGTGCGCCCTTCTTTTCGGACGCCCTGCGGCCGCCGCTCAACACTGAGCTCAGGTGCGCCCCTCTTTTCGGACGCCCTGCGGCTCCTAGCCGCTCGACACTGAGACTCAGGTGCGCCTCCTTTTCCTCCTTTCAGTTCAGGCCACCAACACTGTCCTCATTCAATCACGTCGGGGTCACCATTTGTTGCATCGCAGAGGAGCAGGGACAGAGTCTGACAACCCATGTGATCATAAGCAGAGAGTTCTTTATTCATTTCCAGCATACATCTTTATACTCTTAAAGCAGGCAAGCAAGCAGTTGCTAATTGGTTAACAAATTTAACACACCCGCAGCTGTAACTTCATAGAACTAGCCAAGGCCAACTTCTCAAAACAAAGCTCAAAGCCTAATTAACCCATCCTAAAAACCTAAACATCTTAGCTTCCCACACTACCAACTGCCAAGCTAGCAAAATATTCTCAACATCAGAGGACAGGGAACAGGCCCAAGCCTAGACCCACACTAGTGAAACCACCTCCCAGAAGCCCTGAGATGGGCGGGAGAAAGTGATGTGCCATATGTGACCAGCAGGGTCACTTTGCCCACTCTGCCCACTGGGCCCAGCGCAGGGCTGGGAAAACCAGCTGCACCTCAGCCCCCAGTTAGCTCCAGGCCTGTAAGGGACTCTGTGAGGCAAACTGCAAATGGGACAGCTGACAGTTAGGAGGGAGTGGATGTCCCTGCCAGTGTCCAATGGCAATCCAGTTACCTCCCCGGGTTGTGCAACCAAATACCTGAGGAGCGGGGGGTGGGGGTGACACAGTTGCTGGGGAAGTGTCTGTGAATAGGTAATCAGCCAGACAACGGGTTTCTCCTTAAGGTGTAGCTTCAAAAGAATAGGTCTGGAGGTGGGTAAGTTGCATTCCACACCTCTCAAGTGTTTCCTAGGAAACCTCTTTTAACTAAGGGCTCTGGAACAGGGGGGAACAGGGGGACATGGTCCCATCACTTTACCTGCCTTAAGGGCGAGCGATGGGGGAGAGGGGACGGGGAGGAGTGAGCAGGGGGTGGAACCTCAGGGGAAGAAACAGAGCGAGGGTGGGGCCTCACAGGGAAAGGGGCAGGGCCATGGTTCGGGGACTGGTGCCCCCCCCCCCGGCACGTCTAGGGAGCATCCAGCACTCCTGACCCCAAGGTTTATATGAGTTATCTCTCCTAGAGGAGTTTCCTACAATTCTGCAGTCACACATAAACATTTGCATTTTAATACAATGATGTCCTAAAATACTGAAAATTAATTCTGTGAGGTGTGTCCAGAAAACTGCAGGAAATTGCCATTTCTGTAACAATGGGGTTTGAAGCACGGCTCCATGTACACCATAGTGATGATGCAGATTCTTCCCCACATTTGTGGTAATGTATTTGAAAAGGTTGAGCAGCTGGGCTTTTGCCATACAAAGTTTCTTCTCAAGGGTTAGTAAGCAGATATTACATATCAAGACTTTGATGGGGTATTGGAGCATATCTAAGCGTACCTTGTCTCTTCCAAGATAACCCTGAAGTCATGAGCCCATGGCTCAGAGCCTGAAGTATCAAACTTTGTTTGATTAGAGGGAAGAGGTTTGAGTAGAGGGAAGAGGTTCAGGGTCATCAATTACTCTGTCCAGTGAGATCTGGAATCCTAAATAGTTAAACCCATTAGAGGACCCACCATAGAGGAGAGCTAGACACAGTGTAAATGTCCAGAGGCACTGGAGCAGAGCTGGCCAAATTTACATGGAAACCTGATAATCTATCACAGTCTTCTCAAAGGTGTCTAAGCACTGAGTGCGGCTTGCTAAGGTGAGTCATTACCAAATACAGCAATCTTGTGTTCTCTAGAACCCTGCTCAGAGCCGTGAACCGCCAGAGCGGTTTGATTTCCTGCGGCCAGTGGCCCATATTGTAAAATACGGCCTTTGAGCTGGGCTTCAATATCTGAATGCCCAACTCGGGCCTGATTTTCAGATACGTTGACCCTCTATCCCACCCTCCTTTCCTTTCAGTTAGACTTGTGGCTACTGTGAATCTCTGAAAACAAAACTTCTCATTTGTCAGAGACATCCAAAATAAGGGGCCACATGGCTCCTTTCAGACACAGGTACCCTCAGTGAGTTGCAGACTAGCTAGAGAGATGCAATAGGCTGGTCACTAAAATCTCTCAAGTACCAAGGCTTCAGAAGGGCCTTGCAGAGGGGCTCACCATTCAAGGGTCTATCAGCACCAAAGGCCAGAAAAATGCCCCCCTCCTTGGTGAGGTCTGAGTGACAAAAAACATCCTCCTAATCTGGGCCTGGCTGGCCTGCCCCAGCTGCCCCTGTCTGAGCCATGTCTGTCCACGTAGACCTGGTCAGAGAGAACTGCTGGGGCTTTGTCGCCTGTGGGATGTACCAGTTTATGATTAACAGCACTATGGATTTTTGCTCTGTTTCAACAGCAGCAGAGCAGTTGCTTAATATCCTGAGCCTGGCAGGCTCCCGCGCTGAGGGGACTGAAGAAACATTCAGATGATTCGGGGGGAACGATGGTCACCCAAGCTTTACAAAATCCACTGCTGAAGCCAGTCTGGGCCTAGTGACCGGCTTTGGGGGCTCTGCACTGTGCTCTCTTTGCCCATCTGCTGTGACACCCTCCTCTGGCCTGTTAGAGTTCAATGTACAAGGTAGTTTTCCTGTTCCATCTGCTGTGTAGTGGGGTTTGCTGGTGAAGATTAAAACTTTCTGTAGCACTGAGTTAGCGCCTCTGCAGTTTATTCTCCTCAGCGCAAAAACAGGGATGAAGAACTAACAGCTGACACCAGCTGCAGCACTGACAGGCTGGTGGTATCAAGCTGGCGTCTGGCCTGGTTTGTTCCCAACTTCAAGGAGGTGATGCTGAGCACTGGCCCGGCTGCCTGAGTGCTGGGGATCCGGCTGGGAGTCTCCTCACTCTCTGACTTGCACCTTGCCGGTTGCTCGCTGCTCATGACTCTGGAGAGCTTTTACATTCGTATTGCAGCCCAATTTATGAATCATGTATTTATTTTATTGATTACTTAAGAATTCCCTGTTATCATTTTGAGGGTTGACAGGTTCTTGTCCCAGGATCAATGTTCCCTCTAATTTTTTCCATCCATGTGCAGAATAAATTTTGTTATGTGCACTGAGGTATGTACGGATGTGCGCCACCAGTAGAAACAACAAAATCTACATATAACATGTATTTTAAAAAAGTTATCATAATGATAATGAGTCCAGCCAGGAGAGGTTAGGCATTTTAGAACTCACTACTCAAGTTTAATTCTTTGAGTGTAAGAGAAATAAAAATTATGAAATGCATAGACCAGTCAAAACACTAAAATAACACACTTAAAAGAATAAAATTACAGAGAATATATGTGCATTGCAGGCAGTACCAAGAAGTAATAACAAGAATAACAAGAATAACACAAGTGTGTGTTGGGAGGTGAGTGTGAAAGAGTGTGTGTGTGTATATGTGTGCGCGTGCGCGCTTGTGTGACACAGAGACAGTGTGTGTGTTGGCTCCTGGGGAAAGCCGTGCACTGTCTCTTTAAGACAGTCACTGAAAATTCTCCTGCTTTTTCCTGAGCCCTGTTGTCTCCTCTTGTGATGAAGTGGGAATGTTCTTAATGTTTCCTCTAAATACTGTGGGGTGCCTCAGTTTCCCCTATGCATTTCTTAAGTCTCCAGTGTGCATAAATTGCTGACAATTTGTATCCTAGCAACAAATGGCTGGGGCCCTTCACCCTGCAAGGGAATAGCTAAAGGTGAACAAAGAGATCAGGTGACCTCCTGTCCCGGGAAAGAGACAAAGGCCAGAAAGGAGGGGCTGGAGGGGGTTTCAGTTTGGAGCTGGCTGGGGACGAGGAGTGAAGTGCAGATGTGGGGGTCTGGCTCACTGCCCCCCAAAATGGACCCGGCTGAGGAGTCCCGTTCGCGGTACCTACAAGCTGTGTTTTAGCCCGTGTTCCTGTCATCTAATAAACTTCTGTGTTACTGGCTGGCTAAGAGTCACCTCTGACTGCGAAGTTGGGGTGCGGGACCCTCCATCTTCCCCAGGACCCTGCTGGGGAAGGCTCACTGTGGAAAGCACACGGAGGGGCAGAAGATGCTGAATGCTCCAAGGAGAGACCCAGGAAGGTGAAGCCATGTGAGCTTCTTGCCCTGAACAAGTCTGCTCCAAGGGAGAGGAGGCTCCCCAAAGTCCTGCCTGGCTTTATGGGGAGCAGTTCCAGAGCATCGCCCAGGGACTCTGTGACACCTCTCCTCTGCTCTGCAGAGATGGGGTACATGAGCAGGGGAACAGCGAGAGGGAGAGAGAGTGTGAAACAGAGACTGTGACCTGGCTGCTGGGGAAATCTCAAACAGTGCACTTGTCTCTTTAAGAAAGGCACTCAGCCATTCACCGTTCAGACCTCGACCACAGCAGCTCTGAGTCTGCTCTGTTCTGAGGAGATGGGGTACAGGGGCAAGAGGAGGACACCCTGACATCAGAATCTTCCTCTCCCCGCCCCACTCTGCACAGCTAGTAAGGTCCTGAAAGCAGCTGCAGGATGGAACAACGTGGGGAGAGGGACACCTGAACACATGCTGCTGGCTGTGCATGCTCTGCTAATCAGCTGGGCGGTACTTGAATCTCTCCTGTGCGGCCGCCCAAGCACGCAGCTTACAGGGAACACAGCCCAGGATCAGGCCCATTACACCGATGTGCACAGTTGCAGCACACAAACTTTAGGAACACTTCTGTATTTGCAATAGTTTAATAATACGTTTAACAAAGTCAGAAACACTCTAACCCAGCATGGCAGATAGAGGTAGTACAGAATGTACATTTGGACATCCATATACTCACAGCATCCCTTGCAGAACAACCTGAAATGTTAGCCATTATTTTCCTCATCACCATCACCGTCCTCATCATCACCTGTAGCCATCATCTGGGCACCTGCCCAGGGCTACATCTCTTTCCTTCTGCCCACAGCCTGGGATACAACTTTTATAATATGTTAAGCTGATGCTACTAAGTCTAATGCATATTCACTAGGGGGATTCTCCCCCTTCCTTATTTGTATTTCATCATCCTAGTAACGTTGGGGTGCCCTTCTCCTATAGGTTAGTATATTAATGATCTCAATCTATTTTCATATATCTCAATTTGTTGCCATTGAACTCTTGTGGTCAGACATCTGCAGATGTTCTATTCAGAGCTGGTGTTAGCTCATATTCCAATGGTTGGCTGGTGACATTATGGAAAATTCCCTCCTTCACGCACTATTTTTAATGCCCCCAAAATTTTGGTACAGGTAAATGGCCTAACAGTCACTGTTAAATTCAAAGACCTCAAGCCTTATGCTAACTGCTGAAGCCAGCGTCTTACCGGATAAGGTCTATAGGATTCTTGCATTACTGTGGAATAAAATAAATGCTAAACCTAGCTCTATGGGCTACAGTATCCAGTCACAACTGCTCAGCATGGAGCGATTTGTCAGCCCTCATGAAACACGGAATCACCACATCTCTGGTTCTGTGCCACACAATCTTCCAGGGGACCTGAGATGGGGGGAACTTCCCTGTTGCCAGTTCTCACAAAGTGTGCAGGGGCTCCAGGGAGAGCTGGACACCCAGGGGGTTTCCAAGCTGAGGGTGCCCCCTGCAACTGAGCAGACATGGGGAGAGGGCATGGTTTGGGGGGGCACCCAAACATCATTTTCAGAAGGGTCCAGTGGTGGCTTCAGAGGCTCAGGAGTGACACAAGTGAGCCGTGTGTGTGTGTGTGTGTTTGGGTGGGTGTGGGTGTGTGTGAGACGAACTGGGAATGCTCTTAATGTTTTCTCTGAATATGTGTTGGTGCCTCAGTGTCCCCTCTACAGTTCTTAATCTCTAGGTGGTGGAATAAGGGTGTGTGATTGCTGCAGAGGAAGGGGCCAGTGCACCTGGCACTCTGTCTCCTAACAACTGATGGCCTGGGCCCCTTCTCTACAAAGGTGCCAACCGAAGGTGTTGGAGACAGAGAGATCAGGTGACCTCCTGGCCCAGGAAAGGAACTGAGCAGATGAGGAGGGGCTGGAGCGGGTTTCAGTCTGGGGCTGGCTGGGGACGAGGAGTGAAGTGCAGATGTGGGGTTCTGGTTCTTTGCCCCCAGAATGGACCCAGCCGAGGGGTCCGGTTCGCTGTACCTACAAGCTCTGTTTTAGACCATGTTCCTGTCATCGAATAAACCCTGTGTTACTGGCTGGCTGAGAGTCACGTATATCTATGAAGTGGGGGTGCAGGACCCTGTGGCTTCCCCAGGATGCGGACTCGCTGTGGGAAGTGCACAGAGGAGCAGAGGATGCTGAATGCTCCAAGGAGAGACTCAGGAGGTGAAGCCGTGTGAGCTTCTTGCCCTGAACAAGTCTGCTCCAAGGGAGAGGAGGCTCCCCAAAATCCTGACTGGCTTGGTGGGGAGCAGTTCCAGAGCATCGCCCAGGGACTCCGTGACAACTGGTGTTAGCGGTGGGATGTACTGCACCCCGTGAATGGCAATTCTTGCAGTAAGTGACTGGGGAACAGTAAAACAAAGGGAGGATAATGAGGACCAGGCTTGCTGAAGGCTCAGAGAGGGATGGTTTCAGGGAGCAGTTAACCTCTGGGAGTGTGTGACCAGCGAGAAGGACTGTTGGAGTAACGGGGTCCCTCTGAGGGCTGCAGGGAGCAATCTCAGGGGTGGAGGCGCTGGCCGCTCGACCCTGGGAGAGAGAAGGATTTTTGCAGTAGCAGGGTTCCCCTGGGGATTGCAGGAGCAGTCAGGGGCAGAGGAGTCTGCAGCTCGACCCTGGCAAAGAGGTGACCACGAGAAGGGCTGGCACACCAGGGTTCTTCCTGGAAACCATGGGGGAGCCAAGAGCACACAGGCCTGTGAGTCCAGAGCCACTTGGGAATGGTGAAGTGATGGCCTGTCACCATCTCCTTGAGAAGGACATTGTGATCCTGTGCACACAGAGAGGGTTACGTATGGGGAAGTTCACCAAGGCACAGTTAATGGTGCAGCTGGAGGAGGAGGACCACTCTGAGGAGCAGATTCCTGACCCAGATGGGGCTACAAGGGGATCTGGGAGCAGCTGGAGCAGCAGCCAGGCATCCCTGAGAGTCTGGTCCCCAACCAGACGAGGGTCTTCACGATCGGGTTCCCCATCAGGGGATCGGAGATGGATGGAATTCGAGCAGAGCCCGAGAGAGCGAGAGGACTGTGAGAGAGAGCAAGAGCCTGAGAAAAAGCTGCAGGAGAAGCAGCAGCAGCATGAACTGGCGATGGTGGAGCGGAGAGACATAGGGGGCTTCCCAGGGGTCAGTGGGGAGACACGCCTGGGGTGGCGAGACCCTGGGACAGAGAGAACTGGGGTGGTGCAGCCGCAGATGCTGAGGGGCTGTGGGACCTGGGTGAAGGTCCCCAGAGTGAAGCCCCTCGCCCTGCTTATGGCCCGGATCCCTGTGCAGACCCAGGAGGGGTCGGGCTGGCTGGTAGTTGGGGTTCTCCAGGATATCAGCTGGGAGGCCCTGTTGGGGGGAGACTGTCTCTCTTTGGCACAGGATCCAGACCCTGCTCCTGTAACGGCCGAGGGTTTGAATTCAAATCCAGGGAACCAATTGGCTAAGAGGGAAATGGTCAGTGAAAATGCAAATGACCTGGGTGACAGGGGGGAGGGGCTGCTGGGCTTGGGATACCTGCCTACCTGTAACCAGACCCCTGGGGGTCAGTGGGACAAAGGGATGTTCCCCAGCCCCCTGCACACCGGAGCTGATGTTGGCTCTGATGCTGTGACCAGAGCAGAGAGCTCACTGCCTGCCCGCACTGGGACAGCCAGCGCAGCGCTGAGCAGGGGCAGAGCTGAGACCCCAGCTGAGTGGGGGGACACACAGGCAAGGCAGGTTAGCTGCCAACCAGGTTTGCCTGGTCCAGACGGGCTGCTGGGACATGATTACACAGCAGGGAGGGAGCTACCAGGGACAGGGCTCAGAGGGCTGTGACCCCAGGCCCAGCCAGCGAGAGGGAGCAGGTCCCACTCCCTTTCCCAGCAGCTGAATTCCAGACCGAGCTGCGGCAGGATCCCTCCTTGGAGAAGCGGAGGGAACTTGCTGGCCACAGCGCTGCAAACCCCCTTGGGGAAGGCTGCAGGGACAGAGTCCTGCAGGAGAAGGGATTCCTGTACCGGGAATGGGCTCCCCAAGGGGAAGTAGTACTGTGGGGACTCGGGAGGCAGCTGGCGGTGCCCCAGGAATCCACAGGGTTCTTCCCTTTCGAGCTGCTGTATGGGAGGAGAGTGAGGGGACCCCTGGACCTGGAAGGGGAGGATTGGGAGGAGAAGGGGGAAGACCCCCTGGGGGATCTCTTCCCTGAGGTGGGAGCCAATCTCCCCATCAGGTGTTCCCCGTTCAGAGTACTGGGAAAGCAGCCCAGACCCTGGAGAGAGAGGTCAAGGACCTGCTGACTTTAGATGTGATCCAGCCGTTCAACAGCCCATTGGCCTCACCTGTGGGGCTGATCCCCAAGGGAGACAGGATGATCTGGTTTAGTGGGGGCTATCGGAAGCTTAAAGCCATCACGGTGTCCGAGGCCGACCCCATGCCTAGGCCTGGGGAGATTCTAGACAAGCTGAGGGGGATGGAGAACTTGGCCCTGGCGTACACTGATAACATGTGCATCTTTAGCCAGACCTGGGAGGAACAGGTGTCCCAGGTGAAGAGGGGGCTGGGCTGCCTCAAGGAGGTGGGACTGATGGTAAAAGCTGGAAAGTGTAAGGTGGGGATGGCAGAGGTGGTGTATCTGGGCCACAAGGTGGGGAGCAGCTGCCCAAGCCCAGAGCTGGCCAAGGCCAAGATGGGGGCTCTTAACCAAGAGAGCCCGAATCGCAGACCAGGGTGCTGGGAAAAGACCCAATCCCAGTTTGAACCCCAGGGGTATTGGGGTAGCAAAAGGGTACAGGCCGCATAAACCTTTCCACATGCGGCCTGCAAGTGCCATCAAGCACCCCCGACCTAAGGGAGGGCGTGAGACTGGACTGTCCTGGTGTAACTCACACCAAGGAATGGGAGAGATGCTGGGGCATCCATGGGAACGTTGGTGGGTTCGAACTTCCCCAGGTCACTGGCTAAAGTGACCTCACTCAGTTCGGTCTCGAAGAGGGGAGAAATGTGACAAACTGGGAATGTTCTTAATGTTTTCTCTGAATACTGTGTTGGTGCCTCAGTGTCCCCTTGGCAGTTCTTAATCTCTAGGTGGTGGAATAAGGGTGTGTGATTGCTGCAGAGGAAGGGGCCAGTGCACCTAAATGCCTGGCACTCTGTCTCCTAGCAACTGATGGCCTGGGCCCCTTCTCTGCAAAGGTGCCAACTGAAGGTGTTGGAGACAAAGGGATCAGGTGACCTCCTGGCCCAGGAAAGGAGCTGAGCAGAGGAGGAGGGGCTGGAGGAGGTTTCAGTCTGGAGCTGGCTGGGGACGAGGAGTGAGGGCAGACGTGGGGGCCTGGCTCACTGCCCCCAGAATGGACCCGGCCGAGGGGGTCCGGTTCACTATACCTACAAGCTCTGTTTTAGACCCTGTTCCTGTCATCTAATAAACCTCTGTGTTACTGGCTGGCTGAGAGTCACGTGTGACTGCGAAGTGGGGTTGCAGGACCTTGTGGCTTCCCCAGGACCCCGCTGGGGCGGGTTCGCTGTGGGAAGCGCACGGAGGGGCAGAGGATGCTGAATGCTCCAAGGAGAGACCCAGGAGGTGAAGCCGGGTGAGCTTCTTGCCCTGAAAAAGTCTGCTCCAAGGGAGAGGAGGCTCCCCAAAGTCCAGGGGGTGCCCTCTGCAACTGAGCAGCCCAGGGGAGAGGGCATAGTTTGGGGGGGCACCCAAACATCATTTTCAGAAGGGTCCATTGGCTGCTTTAGGGGCTCCGGAGTGAACTGGCTCAAAGACACAAGTGAGCTGGGGGGGAGGGGCGTGTGAGGGGCTCAAGCAGCAGTCCCCATAGGCAGCTCTGTAGCCCATGCACCCTCAGACAGACAGCACAGTGGGAGACACCCCCACCCCACCCCCCATATGCACCTCAAGGCTCTGGTCGGTTGGGAGACAGGATCACATGATGGTTGGAAGGTCCATGGCATGGAAGGAGAATGAGAGCCAGGACTGGGAATGGGGCCAGGAGGGGCAGGGACAGGGAGGCGAGGGGGAGGGTTGGAGGTCACCAGTATCAGGATTACAGGAAGGGGGGCTGGGGGCAGGTAGGGCTACAGCGCTGGAGAGAAGCTGCAGTACAGCACTGACCATGCTGGGGCTCTCTGTCATGGGGAGCTGGCAAAGGGAGGCCAAGGGTCCAGAGGAGGAGATGCCCTTGTGACGTTCCCCTCTGGTGTTATCTGGACTGGTGATCTGCTAGGTCACTCCAGTCCTTGACTCTGGGAGCCAGCCTTACCCTGCTCCGCTGTGAGACCCCCCCACTCCTGGGCTGTTCACACACAGCCTCTGCCATGTCAGCTGCTCCTTGGAGTGTGCAACCGAATGACACTAGCCAGTATCTCTGGTCCCAGACACAACCCTAGGAACCTCTGACTTGCAGTGTCCAGTTATGCTGGATGCTGCAAGCTTATATGAGTTCATCAGTTTAAGAAATAAATTAATATGCACCAGGCTTGTTATCCCAAGGGGAGTGTGATGGTCCATGCCCCTAGGGTAAGGGCAGCATGGCCTATCTGTCACCATCTACAAAGTAGCCCTTCAGTACTGGGCAGTGTGGCCTAGCAGCCAGAGTCTATAAAGTTGGGGCACCCACAAAAGGGTGTGGTGACCCCAGAAAAGGGGCCAGTATAAAGAGCTGGGCTCCCTCTCTTCCGACTCCACCAGGCCCCGACCCCTGGCCCTAACAGTGGCGTAGCAGCTTACCACTGACTCGGGGGGGGGGGGGGGGGCCCCCCCCCCGTTCCTAGCAAAACACACTGAGGTTTTCCAGGTGTGAGGTTCCACTCTGTCACACTCCCTGGGTCATTTCCTACCAGAGTCTGCTGGTGTTTCCCATGTGATGTCAGCGTCTCTGTGTTCAATGGGGCCAGTCGTCTCTGGGGATGACTCCAGTCACCGGGGTGTGGGAGGGCTGCAAAAGGCTTCAATTCCCGGTACAGTCAATGACTGCGGCTGGCCCTCTGCAGGCGCTTCCCAGGCTTGTTCTTCCCCTGTGGCTTCCAGCCCAGAACGAGCTGGGCTCCCTCTCTTTATACTGCTAGAGCACTTGGAGCATGCCCGGTCTCGCCAGGGAGGCAGGACTTCCGCTGTCTATAATATGGGCTTAGCCTTGTCCGGGATAGCAGACCCTCATCACAGGGAGTCTCTGACATGCTTCAAACCAAATGCACGGCTTCAGGTAGAACAAACAAACACATTTATTAACTACAAGGATAGATTTTAAGTGATTATAAGTCAAAGCAGAACAAGTTGGATTTGGTCAAATGAAATAAAAGCAAAACGCATTCTAAGCTGCTTTTAACCCTTTCAGTGCCCTTACAAACGTAGATGCTTCTCAGCACAGGCTGGCTGGTTGCCCTTCAGCCAGGCTCTCCCCTTTGATCAGCACTTCAGTCGCTTGGTGGTGGTGTCTGTAGATGGAAGTAGAAGAGAGAGAGGAGCCTGACAAACGTCTCTTCCTTTTATCATGTTCTTCCTTCCCTCTTGGCTTTACCCCCCCACCTTCAGAGTCAGGTGAGCATCACCTCATCGCCGTCCCAAACTGCCCAAAGGAAGGGGGGAGACTCACTTGAAAGTGCAACCGATTCTTTTGTTGCTGCCTAGGCCAGTGTCCTTTGTTCCTGTGAGGTTGGGCTGGGTTTGTCCCATACATGCCCTGATGAGGTGTGAACTGCCTCTCTGCTCTTGGACAATTTTTGTCTGGGCTTATTTTAAGCCAGGGGTCTCAAACTCAAATGACCATGAGGGCCACATGAGGACTAGTGCATAGGCCTGGGGGCCGAATCACTGACACCCGCCCCTTCGCTGCCCCCAGCTATGACCCCACTCGACCCCTTCCATGAGGCCCTGCCCCTGCCCCGCCTCTTCCCACCCCTTCCTGGCCCCTATTCCAACCCCTTCCCCATATCCCCGCCCCTGCCCCTCCTCTTCTCTGCCTCCTCCCCTGAGCGTGTGGCTCCCCGCTCCGCCCCCTCCCTCCCGGAAAGCGCTAAGCACCGCCAACAGCTGTTTGGCGGCTTGGAGGCAAGAAGCACCTGGAGTTAGGCAGAGGGGGGGCAGGGGACATGGGGAGCTTGGCGGCCGCAGCAAATAACCCTGCGGGCCGCATGCAGCCCACGGACTGCATGTTTGAGACCCCTGTTTTAAGCCATGAGGATACGTTTTCAGCCTCATAACTATATACATGAGATTTACAACCTATAACATTACTATAACAACACTGCTCATTACATCATGAGCCTTCCAAAGACACCTGACATGACACACTTTGCATTGGATACCACACAATCATTTTATAAAGATGAACATGGGGGTACAGAGTATTCCCCCAAGATACAGAACGTCACAGCCCTCTGCCTCCTTACAGGGACTCTGAACCTCAGGGGACCATCCTCGACCTCACCTAGGCCCAGGTCACACAGAGGGGGAGGCTGAGCTGCGAAGCTGCCGGCCCCTCTCTCAGCAGAGGGAGCTAGAGAGGCTGGCCCAGAGGACCAGGCTCCATCTATCCAGATGGGCTCTCGCTCAGCCTTGCATGAAGCATCCCTGCCACTGGAGACTCTCCTAGCCCATTGAAGACACCGTCAGCACCAGACAGAGCCCTGCCCCTGTGTCCAGGGAGCTCCCTACATGCCATGAATAGACCCAGACCTAGGGGCTCCCCTTGGGGCAGGCAGCACAAAGTTCTTCCAGGATTCTGTGCCAGGAGGAGCTTTTCATCTGCCCTGGGCAGGTTAGACTCACAGAGTTTAAGGCCAGAATGGGTAAGACACAGCGTAAGCCCTGGTCTACACTACGAGGTTAGGTCGAATTTAGCTGTATTAGGTCAATTTTATATTCAATGCATCCACACACCACCACCATTTTGTCAACTTAAAGGGCTCTTAAAATCGACTTCTGTACTCCTCCCTGGCAAGAGGTTTAGTTTTAAAAATCGATCTCACTGGGTCGAATTTGGAATAGTGTAGACGTAATTCGATGGTATTGGCCTCCGGGAGCTTTCCTAGAGTGCTCCATTGTGACCACTCTGGACAACACTTTCAACTCCGATGCACTAGCCAGGTACATAGGAAAAGCCCTGGGAACTTTTGAATTTCATTTCCTGTTTAGTCAGCGTGGTGAACTCAGCAGCACAGGTGACCATGCAGTCCCAGAATCGCAAACGAGCTCCAGCATGGACCGAACGGGAGACAATAGATTAGATCACTGTATGGGGAGAAGCATCTGTGCAGGCAGAACTCGAATCAAAAAGAAGAAATGCTAATATATATATGCCAAAAATCGCCTAGGGCATGATGGACAACACGGACATACACCAGTGCCCTATGAAAATTAAGGAGCTCAGGCAAGCCGACCAAAAAAAACAAAGGAGGCAAAACGGTCGTACCGGGCCAGAACCCCATACATGCCACTACTATGATGAGCTGCATGCAATTCTGTGGGGGAGGACCCTACCATTATCCCACCACTGTCTGTGGACACCTGCAAGGGGGGAGCCTCATGCACCAGGAAGAAGGATTTTGTAGATGAGGAAGAGGAGGAGGAGAATGCACAGCAGGCAGGTGGAGAATCCATTCTCCCCGGCAGCTAGAACCTTTTTATCACTCTAGAGCTAATGCCCTCGCAAGGCGGATTCCTGGACCCTGAAGCCAGAGAAGGCACCTCTGGCGAATGCACCTTTGTAAATACACTACAGAGTTTAAAAGCAATTATGTTTAATGTTTCATTTGCCCTGAAGACTTGGGATGCATTTGCGGCCAGTACAGGTATTGGAAAAGTCTATTAACGTGTCTGGGGATGGAGCAGGAATCAACCAGGGACATCTCCATGAAGCTTTCCTGGAAGTACTCTGAAAGCCTTTTCAGAAGGTTTCTGGGGAGGGCTGCCTTATTCCTTCCTCCACGATAGGATACTTTACCACGCCAAGCCAGTAGCAGCAATTAGTCTGGAATCATTGCAGCACAAAGCATGGCAGTGAATGGTCCTGGGTTTTGGTCGCATTCACACAACATTCAGTCTTTATCTCTCTGTGTTAGCCTCAGGAGAGTGATATCATTCAGAGTCATCTGGTTGAAACAGGGGAATTTGTTTAAGGGAACAGTCAGATGGGCTGTTTGTATTTGGCTAAAAGGGATCATCCCTGATAATAGCCACGCGGTGAGGGGAGAGGTGAAGGGATCATCCCAGAGAATTGGGTGGGGGGAGAGTTTGTGCCACACATCCATCCAAAAACTGCAGCCCCCTCCTTTTAAATGGCCAACCCAACAGGCATTGCTTGCTATGGGAAAGGAGGGCACCGCAGTTCAAAACCATTCCCACGTGTTATGAAGGCAGAAGAAGCCAACCCCATGTACCCTTTGGCTTACCATGGCTGCCTGGAAACTGAATTCTGTAGCCCAGCCGTGTGTGATGTCTCCCACCATACTGGCAGGCAGAGACAGCTCCAGCTTTTTTGCTGCCCCAAGCAGCAAAGCGGGAAAAAAAAGCCGATTGGCGGCACTTCAGTGGCAGCTCAGTCGTGCCGCTTCATTCTTTGGTGGCACTTCGGCTGCAGCTCTAAGAGGAAGAGAGGGACTGAGGGACCCACCGCCGAAGACCCAGACATGCCGCCCCTTTCCATTGGCTGCCCCAAGCACCTGCTTCCTTCGCTGGTGCCTGGAGCCAGCCCTGCTGGCAGGCGCTCAATATAAAAGGCAAAATCTGACCTTGTACCTAAAGCACATGTGCTGTCTGCTGTGAATTGCTTGATTCACTGTGAAAGAGTCTCCCTTTTGTTCTCTGAAATGTATCTTCTTAAATTCTACTGTCCCTTTTTTTCCTCCCACGGGTGCAAATGTTTCTGCGCTTCCCCTATCATCTCCATCCCAGAGATTATCGCAGATTAGAAGGCGAAAAAACACACACTCGCGATGACATAAGCTCATAAGGTCCTTCCGCACTGATAGAGCACAGCTGAATGCATGGAGGCAAACAGTGGCAGAGTCCAGGAAAGAATTCAGTGAGTGCGAGGAGAGGAGGCAGGATGTGATGCTCAGGCTAATGGGGGAGCAAACAGACATGCTCTGAAGTTTGGTGGAGCTGCTGTGGGAAAGGCAGCAAGGGCACAGACGGCCACTGCAGCACCGTACAACCGCATGCCCCCCTCCCCAAGTTCCATATCCTCCTCACTCAGATGCCCGAGAATGTGGGGGGTGGGGAGAGAGGCTCCGCACACCCAGCCACTCTACTCCAGAGGATTGCCCAAGCAGCAGAAGGCTGGCCTTCAATACGTTTTCATTTGTAGTGTGGCTACAATAAGCAATGTGGCCTTGTCCTTCCCTCCTCCCCTACCCCACCCGAGCTACCTTGTGAATTATCTCCTTTTTAAAAAATCAATTAATAAAGAATGCATGGTTTTAAAACAATAGTGACTTCATTTCCTTTGCAAGCTGTGATCAGCTGCCAGGCAATCTGCCCCAGCCTCCCCCCTGCCATAAAGGTCTCCCCCTTACTCTCACAGATATTATGGAGCACACAGCAAGCAGCAATAACAATGGGAATATTGGTTGTGCTGAGGTCTAACCTAGTCAGCAAACAGTGTCAGTGAGCTTTTAAACATCCAAATACAGATTCTACCATCATTCTGCACTTGCTCAGCCTATAGTTGAACAGCTCCTGAGTACTGTCCGGAGTGCCTGTGTATGGCTTCCTGAGCCATGGGATCAAGGAGTAGGCTGGGTCCCCAAGGATAACTATAAGCATTTCAACATCCCCAATATTAATTTTCTGATCTGGGAAGTAAATTCGTTCCTGCAGCTCTTCAAACAGACCAGAGTTCCTGAAGACGCGAGCGTCATGCATCTTTCCGGACCATCCCACGTTGATGTCGGTGAAGCATCCCTTGTGATCCACCAGTGCTTGCAGCACCATTGAGAAGTACCCCTTGCGGTTTATGTACTAGTTGGCAAGGTGCTCCTGTGCCAAGATAGGGATATGGGTTCCGTCTATCGCCCCACCACAGTTAGGGAATCCCATTGCAGCAAAGCCATCCACTATGACCTGCACATTTCCCAGAGTCACTACCCTTGATAGCAGCAGCTCTTTTATTGTGTGGGCTACTTGGATCACAGCAGCCCCCACAGTAGATTTGCCCACTCCAAATTGATGCCCGACTGACCAGTAGCTGTCTGGCGTTGCAAGCTTCCACAGGGCTATCGCCACTCGCTTCTCAACTGTGAGGGCTGCTCTCATCTTGGTATTCTGGTGCTTCAGGGCAGGGGAAAGCAAGTCACAACGTTCCATGAAAGTGCCCTTCCACATGCGAAAGTTTCGCAGCCACTGGGAATCATCCCAGACCTGCAACTCTATGCGGTCCCCCACCAGTCAATGCTTGTTTCCTGGGCCCAGAATCGGCGTTCCACGGCATGAACCTGCCCCATTAACACCATGATGAGCACATTGCCAGGGCCCGTACTTTGCGAGAAGTCTATGTCCATGTCTATGTCCTCATCACTTTCGTCACCATGCTGCTGTCGCCTCCTTGCCTGGTTTTGCTTTGGCAGATTCTGGTTCTGCATATACTCCAGGATACTGCGCATGGTGTTTACAGCGCTCATAATTGCCGCGATCATCTGAGCAGGCTCCATGATCCCAATGCTATGGCGTCTGGGCTGAAAAAAGGCACGAAACGATTGTCTGCTCTGACGGAGGGAGGGGTGACTGACGACATGGCTTACAGGGAATTACAGTCCACAAAGGGGGTGGCTTTGCATCAAGGAGAAACACAAACAACTGTCACATACACAATGGCCCCCTCAAGGATCGAACTCAAAACCCTGGGTTTTGCAGGCTGTTGATTTCACAGAGGGAGGAAGCAAATGAGTACAAAACAAATTGAGTCTATTTCTTGTTTTGATCTACTCCATCTATCTTTTACATCTTTAGGGTGGCAGCAGACCGTGCAGGTTGATTGCTAGCCATCGTCAGCTCCTGGATGCTTGGCAAAAGATGCTGCATTATGACTGCTAGCCATTGTCATCTCCTGGGTGCTCGGCAGGAGTCTGCCCAAAGTGCCCAGGCACCCGTGACTGACTTCACCAAGGTTGGTTAAAAGAGCACCCAGGAATATGATGACGATGGCTACCAGTCATAATGCACCGTCTGCTGCCAAAGGCAATGAGCTACTGCTGTGTAGCAATGCAGTCCCACATCTGCCAGCACCCGGGAGACGTACGGTGACGGTGAGCTGTGCGGGTTCCATGCTTGCCGTGGTATGGCGTCTGCTCAGGTAACCCAGGAAAAAAGGTGCAAAATCATTGTCTGCCGTTGCTTTCACTGGCAGGCGGGGGGGGGGGGGGGGGCTGGGGACACTAACCCAGAACCTTTCTCCTCAGCTGGGCCCGCAGAGAATCCCTTTCTGCTCGCAGGCTCTCCAGTGTTTGGAGCAGCCTGCTTCCTTCCTCCAGGGTTTGGGTTCCCATGGTAGCCTTTTCAGCTCCTCCATGGGATCACTGGTTTGTCTGGGGCCTCTCTGCCCCTGCCAGTCCCCTCTTTTGGGCCTTGGCCCTCACAACCCCCTCCTTTGGGGCAATCTTGGACCTGGCCTGGTCCTCCGGCCTCCCCCAACTTCTCTGGGGACTAGGTTGCTTGTGCCCCTTGTGGCAGAGGCAGCACATCCAGTGCCCACCCCTGACCACCTCAGGGCTAGTCTGGGCCCTGTGAGTCCCCTGAGTGCATCCCCTCTTCTTGTGCCCTGGTTCCCCACAGGCCCAACAAGTTTGGAACCCCCTGTTGGCTTCACAGGGGGCACTCGAGTCTGTCCATGGTCCATCTTTGGCATAGCCCTTCCTTCAGGGCTCGCCTGGGCCCTGCGAGTTCCGTGGGGGCACTCCCTTTTCAAGTGCCCTGGTTCTCCGCAAGCCCAACAGTTCCTTGGCCTTGGCACTGGCCTCCTGCCCCAGGTGCCTAGGCCTCAATGAGGTCCTTGTGCCCTCCCCCGCAGCAGCTGAAGCAGCCCCGCTTGCTGCTCGGCGAGCCGGGCCACACAGGCTCTCCAATAATAGTCCATGTTCATTGTCTCCACCGTCTCAAAGTCCAGGCAATAGTCCACAGTCCTTGACCTGGCCCCTTGTCTCAGGGGCGGACCGCTATGCCTGCATTGTCCACCACATGTAAACGGATCAGACTCACCCCTGCGGCGCCTCCTCCTGGTGACTCCAGGGAATTAGCTCCGTTTCCAGCACGGAGCGCCCTCTGCAGGCCAGTGATCCACCTGTTCTCTGGCCCCAAGTCCCTCCCTGGACCCTGGTGCCCTTTTACATGGGGTGCTGCCCCCTGGCAGTAACCCCTTTCTCTCAGGGTCTCCCCTCCCCAGGAAGCCCCCACCCTCTATCCCCACCTCGCCTCAGTATCAGGCTACTGCCAGTCATTGTCTAGCCCCACGCCCTGGGGCAGGCTGCAGTATCAGCCACTCAGCACTGGCAAGGAGGGTTTGGACCTGCTGGCTTGGCCTACCCCTGGGCTGCCCTCTGCAACCCCCAGTGCCTGTTAGCCCAATGCTAGGCCGCAGCCTGGGGCTTTCCAGGCTGGAGCTCCCCAGCTCCTCTGCCTTTCCCCAGCCCTGCTCCCCTCAGGTACCCTGTGTCCAGCTCCCTGCAGCCAGGCCCTTCTCCCTCTGAATGTAGAGAGTGACTGACTTTGTTTCTGGCTTCCCTGGCCTTCTTATAAGGCCCTGCTGCTCAGTTTGGGGCGTGGCCCCAGCTGCAGCCACTTCCTCAATGAGCCCAGCCTAAAGGCTTCTTTCTCCAGCCACAGCCTTTTCCCAGGGCTGTTTTAACCCCTTCAGGGCTGGAGC
The DNA here is from genome assembly GCF_020497125.1 of Mauremys mutica. Taxonomy (NCBI): domain Eukaryota; kingdom Metazoa; phylum Chordata; order Testudines; family Geoemydidae; genus Mauremys; species Mauremys mutica. The sequence goes on from NC_059088.1 coordinate 14,483,258, forward strand.
AGGGGTCCACCCTGCTACACCTACCCATAAAATCACACAAGGTTTTTATTTAGTAATTTTGCTTCAGTCTTTGAATTCATTTGTATTCTCTGCAGTTGCTATGTGGGTTCACAGCTGTCTATTTTATGCAATGAGAGAAAAGGGAGCAGCTCATAATGTGGGGACAGACGGGGGAGCCGTTAACACCTTCCAGTAACACAGATCTGTGCCCAAGTGCTGTGTGTGCCAAAGTGTTAGCCAGGCACTGGGGAGGACTGGCAGTCTGGAGGAAGGTTAGATCCCAAGCCATGGCCCTGAAGATATAACAAATAAAGTAATCTGGTCCCCAAATTCATCACTGGAATGTAGCCATTGCCAGATGGGGTCAGAGCTGAGGTCTGTCTACATCAGCATCCTGCCTCTGCCGGTGGCCAGCACTGGAGATGCAGAGGAAGATGTAATAACCTCACAGTAGCAGATGTGGGAGAACCTCTCCCCATAGTATGCCTTGCTCCCCCGCCCATCATTAAGAGCAGTTTAAGCCCTTCAGCATGAGGTTCAACGTCCCTTCCCGCATTTTTGCAATGATTAATTATGACAACTCTGGATATTCCTGGTGTCCAGTTGAATATCTGCTCCCTTCCCAAAGTAGAAATACTCAACCTGCCGGGGTGCAGCTGGCGCCCCTTAATCTGTGTTTTTCGAAGAGCAATAAAGATCAGATGCACAACGTGCCAGGTCACATCAGTTTATGAAAGTGGGTCCGCAAGAGCCAGAATACTAAACCCTGGGCAATGAGTGCATGGAGCAGGGAGATGGAACGCACGCTGGTTCCTGACTGCAGAGTACACAGCAAATCTGTTGCAACAAATTGGTTCATAGCATCATATGAACCAACCACTATCAGAGCCCAAAACAATGCAACTACGCTCTGCCCCCTCCCCAGGTTAGTCTAAGCAGTGTCAGCGATTCCCAGACACCTGGTCAACCCTAAGCTCAGCCTCAACAAGCACGTCAGTGTCTAAACTCAGCAGCAGGAGCTCAAGCTGCAGCTCAGGAATAAAACAGAAATCTGACAGGAGCAATTTAAGACTTTAGTCTCCGGTTGGGGTTTAACCGCCAGATGCTTCCGAACCCTCCCAGGGTACAACTTTTATTAGTATTTGCACCAGGGCAGCGCTGACTGAGAGATGGGACCTGACAGAGATCAGGGACCCACCCCCATCGTGCTAGTGTAACAGCGTCCCTGCAGGGCCCCCCCTTGGCTCCTGCCCCGCCGGGCTGAGAATGTCACACAGGGACCTTTAGGTGCGGTGCCCACCTGGTGCTTTTATTTACAGGCTGGGCTCCCACCACCTTTCCACCACACAAGTCGTCCCCTTCTTGCAGTCCAGTGGCAGGAGAGAGGAGCCAAGCTGGGAAACCCCCTCCCTGCCTTCCCTGTAGTGCAGCTTTCCTCTCTCCTGCTCCCCCCGGCTCCCTTCCCCTGGGGCTCTGAGCCAGCCCCAGCCTGATGAGGCAGCAGCTCTTCAAGCTTCCCCAGCCAGGGCCAGGTGGTCTGTCCAGCTCCAATGCACCTCCCTGCACTGGAGCTGGAGCTGACAGAGGGTTGGCTAAGCAGTTTTTCTGCTCAGCACCTGTCACCGCTAGTCTTTGCACAGACCTTGGCTTAGAGCAAGGTCCTTGCTGGGTATTGCACAGACACACAGTGAGCTCCAAAGGGGATTTTTGCTAATGACACGTGCACCTCAAAGCAGCACCCTGGAACCCCCTTATTCACCACTGACATATCATGATAGGTTTTGTACTCAGTCTGCCTTGTGAGGTGTCATTTTTAAAACTCATGCTCTGTTGAACTTTAATATCCTGTGGGATGGTACGTGCTATCATTGTATGTGAAGTTATGAGGTACTGCTGGGTGTGTTACTGAAATGTACTGTGAGGTTGGGAACACCCACAACCAACCTTTCAGGTACAACAGTGGAGTAGCCAGACAGCGGTTCATGGCTCATCAACACCCACCAAGGAAAGACTCCACTGTCCCAGCGACTGTATGCAATGGAGACTTCTCAGAGCGATCACGTGAGCAATGGAGACTGCTTGACCAATGGGGACTGACTGACCCCCGTGTCGCAGCATAGATCTTTTCAGCGAGCTGGAAGAAACTATAAAGAGGGGAAGTGACATCATCGCTTGGCCTCACTCCCCCGACTACTCAACACCTGGAAACACATCTGGTGGATTTTGAACTGGGAGAGGTGGTCCCAAGCTGGAGGAGAGTCCCAGCCTACGTACTGAGCATCTGTGACCTTTTTGTGCCATCTGTCAGGGTGAGACACTGCTCGATTCAAATCCTGTTTAGTTTGTCCAATGTAAACTGCAAGTTTATTTTTGTTTCTTAAGTAACCACCTCTGATGTCTGCGCTTGCCACTTATAATCACTTAAAATCTGGTTTTGTGGAGTTAATAAACCTCTTCTATATTTTACCTAAACCAGTGTGCTTTGGTTGAAGTGCTTGGAAAATCTGCTCAGGTGCCCCAGGGCGGTGCACGTCCGCTTTCCTTTGTAGAAGCGGTGAACTGGGTAATGAACTCACCCTCGCCAGGCTTGTGGCCAGGACCGGACGGTGCAGTTGCGCGGTGCAAGGCTGGGAAGCTGCGGGGGGGTGGGTGGGAAGGGGGAGTTGCTGGAACCTCCCTATTGTTAGTTCATGAGCGGCCGGGAGAAGCATTCATGGAACTCAGCTGGGTATTTCCCTGCCTGTGGGTGGCTGTGTGAGCGCAGGGCCTATCAGAGGGGTGTAGCTTGACAGCAGCAGCTTAGCGTGAGAGGCAGCCTAGGCTGGTGGGAAAAAGAGGCTCAGCAGCCCCACACTTCATGTTGCACCCCGGGGACCTCTGTGATGAACTGGGACTGTTCTTACTGTGGTCTGTGAGTGCTGAGTGGAGGGTGTTGGCCTGGGAGGATGATCTGCACTGGGGGATGGGAGCTGGCTGGGGAATGGAGGGAAGGACAGACAGGGCTCTGACTCCCCAAGGGGGCTGTGGGGCTCCTAGGACCCCAGGATGGACCTAATTGGGGAGGATCCTGTTGTCTGTGCCTGCAAGACCTGTTTTGGACTGTGCTCCTGTCGTCTAAATAAACCTGCTTTACTGGCTGGCTGAGAGTCCTGGTGAATCGCTGGGAGCCGGGGGTGCAGGGCCCTGACTCCCCCACACTCCGTGACAACCTCATCACAGTAATATCTTGTATGGACCCATCTTCTGCTGCGGAGGAAGAGAATCTTTTGTGCAGCTGTTGGATGGACGCCAGGCTAAACAGCTCCAAATGCCAGACCCTCGCCTGTGTTTCCGTGTGTAAGCAGAGTCAGGATGAGCTCTACCCTGACATCTGGTGGTAATTTATGGGGAGTGCAGAAAGAAGTTTTATGTATTCGCATTGGTATTTCAATTATTTGCATTGGCACTCCCACTGCCATTAGCATAGATCACAGCAGCCTGGGATGGCTATTTTCACCGCTGTGGGATCCCCAATTTCTTTGTTATTGGGGCAGGAGGAATGAAATGTTGTCACCCTGATTGGGTAAATGGGGAACTACAAAAATTGTCTTGTGATGGGGGGTTTCATTGTCAGCTGGATAGCGCTTGCTAGATGGGGCACATGGGTTCCAAAACCCATTGAGAAGAGAAAGGCTGGGAACAGATATCTGTACTTGGTAGTGCAGGCTTCTTGTGTGAGCCAGAAGCACCAGTTCCACCTGTGCTTCTCTCCACTGTGGAATGTCAGAGTTAATTTTTGATTCCCTTAAGAATCTAGATACAGGTACTGAGCTGAACTCACTGGCACTGGGGCTCCCCTGCTGTGAGCTGGAATCACTGAAGAGCTGAAATCACTGAAGAGCTGGACTTGCTGAGCTGAGAGCACTGAGTACTGTGCTAATGAGGGGGGGGGGCCTGAAGCAATACCGTAGAGCAGAGCAGCTGGCAGAACAGAGTGGAGCAGTTTGTGCAGCCCTGGGTGAGTGGAGCCGAGCAGCTCCTGAGGACGGCTGGAGTGGATCACAGGACAGCTGGTGTGCCAGAGCAGCTGGCAGAGCGGAGCAGCCCACAGAGCAAGAGGAGCTGAGCTGTTTGCGGGGATGACTAGTGGAAGCAGAACCCCACAAAGAGGCAGGGCAGTTGGCCCCGAACCACGTAAGGTGCCCCTTTCTACCCAAGCTGGGGAGGGGGACCTCTGCAGAGAGACTCTTAAACTCTGGAGCTGCACAGACCCGGGACAGAGACTTTTGGATTGTGGGACTTTGGGACTGTGGGTGATTTGGGGGCTGCTGGACTCAAGGGCCCCGAGAGAAGGACACGACCCAATTTGCTGGGGTGGGTCTTTGCTCACGGTTTGACCTATGAACTCTAGCTGAGGTATTTTCCCAATTTAATGCTTGTTGTTTATCTCATGTAATTAAACCTTTTCTGCTACACCAAGACTCTGTGCTTGCAAGAGGGGGAGTGTTGCCTCCTCGAGGCGCCCAGGGGTGTGTGTAAAATTTTCCCAGGTCACTGGGTGGGGGCTCGAGCTGGATTTGCATTATGTTGTGGGGAAGGGACCCCTATGTATTGAACCCGGCCCTTGCTGCTATCGTTTCAGCCCGGCAGAAGGGTTACACGTGCAAGAATTAAGTTCTGCCAGAGTTTTGTTTACTGACTGAGAGCCAGGGGGGCTTCCTGCCTTTCTCCCATTTCTGGGAAAGGGGCTGCTCAGCCTGTTGCTTTCGGTTTCCATCACATGGAAATGCAGGCTCCAGACTGGCTCCTGAGACCATCACAAGGTCCCTGTAACTCAGACGGGACTGTCTGAGGGATGACGGATTCTCCATTGCCAGCACCTTGCAGACTCATTCACACCAGTGCAAAGCGGGCGGAGAACTCTCCTGAGCCAAAAGAGCAGCATTCTAGACCCGCTTTGCATTGGTGAAAATGACAGCACAACGTGGTTCTGTAAATAACCCCCCGAGCCCTGGGGTAGTGGGGGGCTCCAGCTGCCTCTGAAGATGCACTGCTCCCCCAGGGCTCCCTCGGCTACTCAAAGGGCTGGGACAGTGGAAGCAGGGGAGCCCCGGACCCTTTAAATAGCCCCCGACCCCAGGCTGCTGCTGCTACCCCGGTGGGGGAGGGAGGAGGAAGGGGCACTTACCCTACAGGGTGGGCTGGACCCCCTGTACCCGCACCCCCTGCCCGCAACCAGCCCCTGCCGCACCCTCTGCCCTGCCCGTGTCAGCCCCACACCCCCTGTCCCATCTCCAGCCAACCCCTGCCCTATCTCCAGCCAACCCCTGCCGCACCCCCCTGCCTGAAACCAACCAGTCCTGCTCTCCTCTGTCTCCAGACCGGCCCACCCCTGCCGCACCCCCCTGCACTCCTCTTGTGACCTGGGACAAATCACTAGATTTTGAAGGCGAATCAACCCACCAGGAGCGTCCTGCACACTGGCTAAGAGAGGGACACAACTGATGTGGGTAGGAGTTACATGGTGGGGGCTGTACCCTGGAAAGCAGCAATTCGGGAAGGACCCAGAGATCCTGGTGGAACCCACTGGGCCGGAGCTCTCTGGGTGACAGGAGGAGCGCGGCTCTGGGCTGGAGAAGCAGGGGATTAGAGAATAGGAGCTGGGAGGTGGGGTCCCCTCTGGATACAGCATGGGGGAGACCATGACTGGAGACTGCACCCAGCTCTGGGGGGGAGCCAGGTATCAAACAGGACATTAGACAATTGGGGAGGGTTCTGAGAAGAGCTACTGAACTGATTTACCCCCAGGTGAGGGAGAAGGGAATCGGCCCCCATGGCATTACTCCTGATTTACCCCAGGGTGATGCCAGCCAGCGTACAGAGCACCTGGGGCCAGGGTGGGGAATCCCAAGACTTCGAGCTGTGGGTCCAGCGCAGGGGAATGGCAGGGAATGTGGGTGAGGGGCTGGGCCGTACAAGCCAGGGGTGGACACATGGGCATGGGTCCTGATCCTGGGCCTCAGATCTCCTCCCCTCTCCTCCCTCCAACCACCAGGTGCTTGGTGCCTTCACATTGCCACCCAATAGGGGGAGTGGGCCGGGCAGGGACTGGAAGATGGGCCCGCAAACATGTCATGACCCTGGCAGAACTGCCCCAAACCCTCCAGCTGCAGGGAGTCCTGGCACACAGTCCCCTGCTTTACCCACTAGACCCCACTCCCCTCCCAGAGCCAGGAGAGAACCCAGGTGTCCTGACTCCCAGCCCCCTGCTGTAACCATTAGACACCACTTCACCCGGCAGGCTGGGGCACACACGCCAGTCAAATGAGGGGAAGCCCTGGGGGTGGGAGCACTTATGTGATGCATACAGGAACCCCTTGGATATAGAGGTGCTGTGGGGCTCGTCCCCTTCAGCAGGGGCGTGCACAAAGTGTGTGCGCGCCCCTGCTGAAGGGGATGAGCCCCACTCTGTGTGTGTGTGTGTGTGTGTGGCCCCACACCCAAGATACATGGGGGTGGGGGATTTATTCAGTCCTGTGGCTGTGTCCATGCCAGCTGGCAGTCGTGAGAGTTCTGCTCATGCATGTTTCCTGTGAGTCTCAGGTTGCACCTGCATGAGTAGCACAGTGGGAAGTTCCTCCACTATTTTGTGTGAAGACCGTGTGTGCCTCGGTTTCCCCTATGTGCCGTGCTGGGCCCTAGGGGCTGGAAAAGATCAGTTTTCTCTCGCGCAGGCTACCACCCGGGGCAGCTGACCCTGGCTTTCTCAACTTGGGGCCAATCACTGGCGACTCCACAAAGACAATGGCAAAGCCAACCTGCTGGGACATTTCTGATCTAGTAACTAATCCCCAGGGTGACGCCTCCCCTGCATTGCGGGCAGCCAGCTGGAAGAGCGGGGGCCGAGGGTGGACATGCTTGGCTGGGCCCGGAGCTGCCCATAGGTAATAACTGGAGAAATACCAATCTCCTAGAACTGGAAGGGACCTTGAAAGGTCACTGAGTTCAGCCCCCTGCCTTCACCAGCGGGACCAATTTTTGCCCCAGATCCCTAAGTGGCCTCCTCAAGGATTGAACTCACACTCCTGGGTCTAGCAGGCCAATGCTCAAACCACTGAGCTATCCCTCCCCCCCAGCCATGGCCCAGGCTGCAGCTTCCGGCTCTCTGGGCTGACTGAGGACTGGCCATGCTGGGAGCAGCCACCTAATAAACCCGCCTGCCCTTTCCCCGCTGACTGGGAGCCCCAGCAGATGCTGGGGGCAGTGCCCCCCTTGGGGTACACGGCTCCCTCAGGTGCCCGTCTCAGGCGGAGACGCTGGAGGGAGCGAAGGGGCTGGAGGCGCCGAGGTTGGGTCCCAGGAGGTGGTGAAGCCAAGTGGCTTCCCCTGGTGACAGAGCGAGACCCTAATGGGGGCTGCCCGGCTGTGGGACCCCCAGGGACTGTCCCAGAACACCGGCCCTGTGACTCCCTGACCCCGGCGTCTGCTCCCTGGTGCTGGTTCTGCTGCAGCGCGACTCCAGAGCCCCCTGCTCCACCCTCCGGCCCTGTGGGCAAGTGGGTTCTGGCCCGGCTGAGCCCAAAGCGCCACAGACCGGGTCAAAGTCCAGACCCGACCCCACAGGGGCTTGGAGCCCCAGCTGGGGAATGAGCTCTGACTCACCCCCCCCCCAAGCGACCCCCCATCGTGCCTGGTCTGGGGAGCGTCTCAGACAAAGCCCCTGATACCAGGGGTACCCCGTTTGCACATGAATCAAGGCAGTTTGCAAAAAAAGGGAAAAGCCCTGGAACCAAAGCTGGGACCAACGTGTCAGTTTTGAAGTAACAAAGAAAAATCTGGTTAAGGTTTGCAACTCTTTTTTGTTAACAAAAAAAAAAAAGGAAGTTTTTAAAAAACCCAAACCACAAACTTTCAGCCCAAACCACCACCTGGGTTTTTATTTTTACCAGAAAGGGGTTTTGAAAAAAATAAATTCTTTTATTCTTTCATCAACCCCTCCCCCCCCCCCCCCCCGCCGCACATACGCACAAATTGCAGGAAAAATAACTGTAACCAGAACATTTGTGGTTCAGGTTTTTTACGCTCCCCCTCTCCTGACTTTCTCTTGATTTACACCAGAGTGAAGGGGAATTGGACCCTTGACATCAGTGGAGTTACTCCTGATTTACATCAGAGAGGGGAATTGGCCCCATTGTCCCCCCACCCCCCAAGCTACTCCTGATTTACACCAGGGGCCGGGAGAGGAGCCTGGTTCTAGGGCCGTTGGGCCAGCTCGCCACCCGGGACAAACCAGGACGACTCAGGCCTGCGGTTTTGCTCAGTTCCCTTTATTTGCTGCGGCTCCCGGCTGCCAGCCCCACATGCTGGGCCTTGCCGGGCTCATTAACCGGAGCAGAGCCCGGGGCAAAGCCTGCCCGTGCGTGTGCCGCGGCCAGGGGGCGCTGTCATGGCTCTGCCTGCGCAGCTCAATGGGCGACGCCGGCAGGATTCTGGCCCGGCCCCTCTCCCGTTCCCGGCTGCTGCTCCGAGATCAGGGCCATGTAGACCTCAGCCGCGGCAGCTACCAACTGGAAAGACTTGCAGGCCGGTGCCAGCGCCTGGAGCGCCTGCTCCAGGTGCCGGGCGGCCGCAGCCAGGGCATTCCTAGCACGACGCCCCGTGAGGACATCGGGCAGGTGGTCGCCCAGACTTTGCACCATGCCGGTCCCAGAGACGGGGCCATTCTCGGGGGGCCCTGCAGCCGTTTCCCCACTTGGGTCCCCAGGGGTGGCACAAGCGGAAACAGCCCTGGCGATCTCCTCGCTGCTCCGGAGCAGGGCGTCCATCGGCAGGCGCAGCACCGGGGAGGCCTCCGCCTCCCGCAGAGCCGCCTCCAGCCGCTCAGGGAGGCCGGCGTTCTGCAGCAGCACTGCCACCACGGGGCCACCCACGCTGCCGAAGATCCCCATGGTGGCCTGGTGGAAGTCCCGGACGATGGCCCCCTTCTCCTGCAGCGGGGTGTGGGGGGAGGCCATGCGGGCGTACAGGTCACGGCTGGCGTTCTTCCGCACGTGTCTGTCCGTCTGCTCCGCCGCGGCCTGCATCTCCCGCGCTGCCCGCAGCAGGCGCTCCAGGCTCTCCCCCACGCCGACGCTGCCCCCCACCGGTTCCAGCGACACGCTGGTGTCAAGGTGCTGGTTGAGGAGGCCGAGCAGCGCGTGGGTGGCCGAGATGCATCCTTCCAGGGAGTCGAGCAGGGACTGGCTGGCGCGCACGAGCCTCTCTCTTTCGCTCTCTGTGCCGGAGAACAGGGAGAGCATCGCGAGGCTGGGAAACAAAGCGGAGAGCACAGGTGAGAGAGTGAAAGAGTTTCCCCTCCAGGATCCCCAGTGCAAGGCCAAGGGGATGTGCGATGGCACCGATAGGGAACCCCTACGAAATGGAGTAGAGGGAACGTTGTTTCACAACAACCCTGAGATTTGCCTGTGGAACTCACTGCCTCATGATCTTGCTGATGCTGAGAGCCTAGCAAGACCCAGAAAGGGATCTGACATTTATATGGCTGTAACCCTTCTGCCCCTCTGAGTTGGCAGCAACAAGGGCCGGGTTCAGTATCCAGGGGTTCCGTTTCAATAACACAATGCAAAACCGGCTCGAGCCCCCACCCAGTGACCTGGGACAATTACCTACCACCCCCCCGGGCGCCTCCAGGAGGCAATACTTCCCCACTCGCAAGCACGAGTTGGAGAGACACCACAAACAGGACTATACACAAACCAGAAGCAAAAACCCACCTCCAAGTACATTTGGCACTGTCCTTAGGGTCTTAAGTCCAATCACCCCAAAGTCCAACAACCCAAAAGTCTCAGTCTCTGGTCACTGCCACCCCAGAGTACAAAAGTTTATCTGCAGAGTTCCCCCCCCCCCGGTGGAAATGGGGGGGTCACACACACAGGGTGCTAGGGACACCTTACATGGGCCAGGGCCGACTGCCCCGCTTCTCCGTGGAGTTCTGCTGCAGCCTTCACCACGACTGGCTCCACGCCACCAGCTGTGCCACTCCTCCAGCAGACCCGTGAACCACGTCAGCCATCCCCACAAACCGCTCCACACTGCTCACTGTTCCATGGGCTGCTCCAACGTGCTGCAGACTGCTCCGCTCTGCCAGCTGCTTGGTGATAGATCTTCAGGCTCTCCCACTACTTAACACAGCACTCAGTGATTTCAGCTCTTAGTGATTTCAACTTGTAGTAGGAGAGCCCCAGTGCCCAACGTGAATTCAGGTCAGCAACCTCTAGATGGACTCCTAAAGGATACAAAATCAGCTCTGCTCTTTAACAGTGGAGAGAGGAGGCTGTGCAATTGGTGTTCCAGGCCCTCAAAAGGGGCCCATACCATCAGGTACACACACCAGTCCCCACCCTCTCTCCCTTCACTGGGTTTTGGAACCCATGTCCCTTGTCTAGCAAGTACTATTTAATGTAGGTTGAGTCATTTCTGTCATAAAGCAGTCTCATAGTTCCTCATTCACATAATTAAGGTAACAGCCCCTTTTTTTCCTTCGTGCCCCAATAACAAAGAAATTGGGGATTCCACAGTGTGAAAATAACCATCCCATGCTGCTGTGTGTTATGCTAAGTGGAGTGGGTTTTCCAATGCAAATGCACATTCCTAAAATTCCTTTGCCCACTCCTCATAATGTACCACCAGATGTCAGGGTAGATCTCATCCTGACTCTGCTTACATCCTCCCCCCAGCCGAGAATTTGTCGTCCCGACAAATCACATTCCCTACTATACCAACTTACTGGTCCCCTCCAAAGGGCCTCAGATAGCCCACTTTAGCTTTCACAAACCTGTGTGCTAAATGTATTGGCTCCTCACTAATCACCCCAGGTGCATCGTAAGTTAGCCGTTTCACTGGTCTTATAACCCTGTCTCGCCTATGGAGAATCTCTGTTGCTGTGGTAGGGGGGACATCCTCTTGAGTGACGGATGGGGAGGTTTCCTGTGAGTTCCCCTCGGATGCTGGCATAGGCCCCTGCATTTCTAGTTCTAACCGTGGAGGATCGAAGGTGCTTGGGACATCTTCCATCTGTATGTCGCCACTGTCCAATAATCTGTGTAAGTCATTACACGGGGGTTCCACCAGTGGCTCAGGAGTGTCAGGAATGGGCCTAAATACTTCTGCCATAGGGTTTAGGGCGGAAGAGGAGGTAGTCTCTTTTGATTCAGCTGATCGAGACTGCAATCTTGTCTTCATCCTAGGATACACCATGGTTGTGTCTTCCTCCTCAGACTCACTCTCAGATGTGCTGAGTAGGGGTAGGTTAGCTGCAGGAGGCTGGCTGTCCATGTTGGGAAGTGGCTTTGGTACAGCACCTTCGTTCTGCCCAATTGCCCTGTTGTGGCCCATCTCATAAGGGCTGCCTACCAATTCCCCCACCGGGAGCAAAAGGTTTCTATGCACGGTCTTTGTCTTCCCTGGACCCTCTTCAGGTTTGATCTTGTAGACCGGCAGGTCTCCTAGCTTTTCCATCACCAAGTAAGGTATTGCTTTCCATCTGTCAGCTATCTTGTGTTTGCCAGCAATACCCAAATTTCGCAGCAGGACTCTGTCCCCTGGCTGGAGCTCTTGCAGACGTACTCTAGAATCATATCGATGTTTGTTGCGGTCTGCATTCTTCCGAGCTGCAGATGTAGCTAAGTGGTAGGCATCCCGCAGCTTTTCTCGTAGTCGGGATACATATTGCTGATGGGTTTCATAGCTATCGCCATCCTCTGATACACCAAAGCACAGGTCTATGGGTAATCTTGGTTCTCGCCCAAACATCAAGAGATATGGGGTGACTCCCGTAGCATCGTTCTTGGTGGCGTTGTAGGCGTGCACCAGAAATGCAACATGTTGGCTCCAGGTTGCCTTCTGCTCTGGCCGCAAAGTCCCTAACATATCTAACAGGGTTCGGTTGAACCTCTCTGCTGAGGGTCACCCTGCGGGTGATAAGGCGTTGTCCTCGACTTTTTAATTCCTGCTATCCTCAGCACCTCCTTCAGAAGGTGACTCTCAAAGTCTCGTCCCTGATCCGAGTGTATCCGGGCTGGGAATCCATAAACTGAGAAATATTTTTCCCATAGTACTCGAGCGACAGTGGTGGCCTTCTGATCACGTGTGGGATATTCCTGCGCATATCGCGTGTAATGGTCGGTCACTACTAGAATGTTCCCAATATTCCTCTTGTCCACTTCTAAAGACAAGAAATCAATGCATACCAGCTCCAGAGGTTTATTGCTGGTGATGTTCTTCAGATATGCAGCCCTCGTGGGCAGAGTTTTCCTTTGAGCACATCGAGCGCAGGTCTCACATTTTCTGCAAACATCTTCAGCCATCCGGGGCCAATAGAACCTACTGCGGGTAAGTTCCAGGGTCCTCTCCATCCCTAAATGTCCAAAGTCATCATGCAGGGCCCTCATGGCCAGGCCTCTGTACTCTTTCGGCAGCACTAGTTGGTTCCGTTGCCTTTGTAGAGGATCTGTGATCACACGGTGTAGCACTCCCTGAATCAGTTTTAGCTTGGTCCATTCTCTCAACAGTAGTTTGCCCTCTGGGGTAGGTGGAACAACCGCAGCTGGGCCTCTCCCCTCCCTTTTGGCAAGTAGTGTATCACGAATGTCAATATCTTGCAGCTGGGCTTCCTGCCAGTCAGCCGCATTGAGCACGGGCAAAGGAGATTGGTCCAAAGCAATATAGTTCACTGAAGCAGAAGGCACACATTCAGGGGGCAGGCCCAAAGCTTCAGCAACGCATCCATGAAGGCTCTCATGGGCCTCCGGCTCTCGGCGACTCACGCTGCAAATAGCTCTCACTCCATCCGTGGGTATCACAGCAACTCCTGGTGCTTGTGGACGCCTGGACAATGCATCTGCATCTACATTGCTTCTCCCTGATCGGTATTGAATGCTGAAGTCATAGCTAGCCAAAGCGGCCACCCATCTTTGCCCTGTAGCATCCAGTTTAGCACTTGTTAATACATAAGTCAGTGGGTTGTTGTCTGTCCACACCTGGAACTGACCACCATACAAGTAGTCTCGAAATTTCTCAGTGATGGCCCATTTCAAGGCCAAGAACTCCAGCTTGTGAGTGGGATAGCGTGTTTCACTATCAGACAGTCCTCGGCTGGCAAAGGCTACAGGTTTACGCTTGCCTTCCACCTCCTGGTACAGTACTGCTCCAAGACCCTCCAAACTGGCATCAGTATGCAGGATGAATGGCTTGCTTGGGTCAGCAAAGACTAGGACAGGGGCATGAGTTAGGCAAGTAATGATTTCTCGAAAAGCCTTTTCACATCTCTCATCCCACCGGGGCCCAAAGGGTTCGAAGGGGCCATAGCATCTGTGCACAGAAGGCCCTTTATTCTTGGTCTTAGATTTGTTCTTGCTGGACTGATATCCCCTGGTAAGATCATTGAGGGGTTTTACAATTGTAGCATAGTTTTTCACAAATCTACGGTAGTAGCCACTAAACCCAAGGAAAGTCTTGAGTTCTCTGTAGTTGCTTGGACGTGGCCATGTCGTGAGTGCTTCTATTTTATCAGGATCAGTACTCACACCCTCTTGGGACACGATGTGGCCCACATACTTCACCGAGGTCCTGCAGAACTGGCATTTGTCAATTGAAAGCTTCAAACCATAATCCTCCAACCTATCAAGCACTTTAAGAAGTCTTTCTTCATGCTCTTCCAAAGTTCTTCCAAACACAATCAAGTCATCCAAATAAACTAACACTTGCAGTAAATTCATGTCTCCCACAACTTTCTCCATAAGACGCTGAAATGTGGCAGGTGCTCCAGAAATCCCCTGGGGCATGCGTTCGGACTGATAAAACCCTAATGGGCAGATGAAGGCTGTCTTCTCCTTATCTTCTTCACCCAGAGGGATCTGGGAGTATCCACTCCGAAGATCCAACACAGAGAACCACTGGCTTCCCAGCAAACAGTCTAAGGCATCTTGGACTCGAGGCATTGTGTACTGGTCAACCACAGTACGGCGGTTCAGGGTGCGGTAGTCAATACACATCCGGATTTTCCCATTCTTTTTACGGACCACCACAATGGGTGAGGCGTATGAGCTGCGGGACTCTGTAATGATGCCATTTGCAGCCAGCTCTTGAAGATGTTGTTGCACATCTTCCATCTCGGAGAGAGCAAGCCTCCTAGATCTCTCTCTGAAAGGTCGGGAGTCATGTAGTCTGATGTTGTGCTCTACTCCTTTTGCACATCCCACATCCCACTCATGCAATGAGAACAGCTTGGGTCTTTCACAAAGTTTCCTCCTCAGGCAATCTTTCCACTCCTCCGACAATGGTGAATCTCCAAAGTCAAACTTTGCTGGGTCTATTGTCGGAACTTGAGTCTTGCACTGGGGTTTCACAATTGATTCAGGCTCGAAGAGGTCTGCTATCTTTTGTCCTTGCTTCACAACAACATCTCGACTTGTTTCATTAGCAATCAGTATAGTCACCTTTTCTTGGGCTTCAGCAGGTAGGGTTATGACTCCACTGGGGACCAGCACTCCTTCCGGGAGCTCTCCTTCAACTGGCTGCTCTATCATTGCTAATGCCCCTTTACTGCCTTTCAGCCTGGTACTCATGACAAGCACCTCTTGCTCTGTCCTTGCAGGTACTACTAAGGGGGTTGTGCCCATGTACTTCAGTGCCCCAATCGGTAGCTCCGATGTCTCCTTTTTAGCACTCTCAATCTTCCTATAGGCTTCAGCACAAAGCGTATGGATCATCAGGGTACTCAGGTACTGGTCCCCAGCCCGTCGTCTGCAGTAATCCGCGAGCACCTTGAAGAGACTGGAGTTGGTCCCTATCAGCACAGACACATCAGAGGTCCCTTTAGGGTCAGGGCATATTAAGGCAGCTGTGTCTACCTCTTCCCTTACCCCAGCAACCTCCTCTGGGAATTCCAGGTGCACTATGACATACCCTTGATAGGGGTATTCATCCATGCTGAGGCCACACAGACCAATGCCAGTCAGTGGCTGTATAGGCAGGTGCCTAAGCATCTGTTGGTAGAATGACTGAAATATAATAGTCACTTGAGATCCAGTGTCAAGCACGGCTTTACACTCCGCCCCTTCAATCCTCACCATGACCTCTGCTCGCGGCCCTATCAGTCCTGCGGGGATCCCAGCTGGACGGTCTCTTCTGGGGGAATCTTCAAATCCTGTAGGCCTGGGTGGTCCCCATCCCCAGACCTTCTGACAGCTACTGGATCTCTCCCAACTGATCCTCAGCTTTCCATACACTAAGGAGGGGTTCTCTTCCTTATGGCAGTTAGCAGCACTGTGCCCATCCTGACCACACCAATAGCAAAAGAATTGTCCTTTCCCCCTTCGCCGGGATGGAACAGTGGCTCTAGATACTGACTTCTCCATTGTCACAGTCTGAGGCTCCTTATTCCTGGAAATCTTAGCTCGGTCAATGGTGCTTTGCAGCTCAGCTATCCGTTCCGTCAGGACCTGCATTTGTTGGGCAAGTTCCTCTGTGGTGCTCACCATCAGTACACTGGCCATCTGCAGTGGCGTTGTGCTGGCTGGTTCCAATGTTTGGGCTTCCCAACACTCGCTGGCAGCCTGCCTTTCTTCCTCTTCGCTGACCTCCTTTATCAGCTGGGAGTAACTTGGGGGGTGATCCTGCCATTCTCTTAGTCGGAGATGAAGTAGAATCGGGTTCTGATACTGAGTCCCTCTTACAACTTGAGCCAGTCTGGTCTGATCCATCTGCTCAGCAGTCACTGCTCCCCTCATAACAGCTCTCTGAAGTAGTCTCTCCAGCCTCTGTATATAGGCTGAAATTTTCTCACCCCTTTCCTGTCGGGAATCAAGGAATTTACAGTAACTGTCTTCAGGGCTCTCTACGCTCCCAAAGGTATTATCAAGGGCCTCCAGGCAGTCCTTCACACTGACCTCAGGGTCAATGAGCTTCAGGGTACGAAGTACATCTAATGCTGGGCCACTAAGGCTCTCTATTAGACATCTTCGCTTTTCTACATCAGGTACGGCCCACTCCCGCACCATTTCAGTGGTATGCTCCAACCAGGGTTCAAACTCCTCTTCCCCAGCAAATAACCTTAACTTACGACAAGAGTTTGACGTAGCATAGGCCAACACAATCTTTTCCAATATATGCCCCAGTGCTTGTGCCCAATCATTGGCTGAGGCTGCCGCCCCTGAGCTAGAAGCTGCAGGACTGGGGCCCAACAAACCCGACATATTAGCCATTATACAAACAGTAATTCCCTCAAAATATAAAGACAATTGTTTCCCAATACAGTGGAACACTCAACAGGTGCTTGCGAGGGGTACTGACCCAGGGATCCTGGACGAGCCCCCAAAAATGTAACCCTTCTGCCCCTCTGAGTTGGCAGCAACAAGGGCCAGGTTCAGTATCCAGGGGTTCCGTTTCAATAACACAATGCAAAACCGGCTCGAGCCCCCACCCAGTGACCTGGGACAATTACCTACCACCCCCCCGGGCGCCTCCAGGAGGCAATACTTCCCCACTCGCAAGCACGAAGTCTGAGTGTAGCAAAATCCTTTTAATAAAGGAAGGAAACAATGTGGCATCACGTTGGAGAGACACCACAAACAGGACTATACACAAACCAGAAGCAAAAACCCACCTCCAAGTACATTTGGCACTGTCCTTAGGGTCTTAAGTCCAATCACCCCAAAGTCCAACAACCCAAAAGTCTCAGTCTCTGGTCAGTGCCACCCCAGAGTACAATAGTTTATCTGCAGAGTTCCCCCCCCCCCGGTGGAAATGGGGGGGGTCGCACACACAGGGTGCTAGGGACACCTTACATGGGCCAGGGCCGACTGCCCCGCTTCTCCGTGGAGTTCTGCTGCAGCCTTCACCACGACTGGCTCCACGCCACCAGCTGTGCCGCTCCTCCAGCAGACCCGTGAACCACGTCAGCCGTCCCCCACAAACCACTCCACGGGCTGCTCCAACGTGCTGCAGACTGCTCCGCTCTGCCAGCTGCTTGGTGATAGATCTTCAGGCTCTCCCACTACTTAACACAGCACTCAGTGATTTCAGCTCTTAGTGATTTCAACTTGTAGTAGGAGAGCCCCAGTGCCATATGGCCCAACGTGAATTCAGGTCAGCAACCTCTAGATGGACTCCTAAAGGATACAAAATCAGCTCTGCTCTTTAACAGTGGAGAGAGGAGGATGTGCAATTGGTGTTCCAGGCCCTCAAAAGGAGCCCATACCATCAGGTACACACACCAGTCCCCAGCCTCTCTCTCTTCACTGGGTTTTGGAACCCATGTCCCTTGTCTAGCAAGTACTATTTAATGTAGGTTGAGTCATTTCTGTCATAAAGCAGTCTCATAGTTCCTCATTCACATAATTAAGGTAACAGCCCCTTTTTTTCCTTCCTGCCCCAATAACAAAGAAATTGGGGATTCCACAGTGTGAAAATAACCATCCCATGCTGCTGTGTGTTATGCTAAGTGGAGTGGGTTTTCCAATGCAAATGCACATTCCTAAAATTCCTTTGCCCACTCCTCATAATGTACCACCAGATGTCAGGGTAGATCTCATCCTGACTCTGCTTACATCGCTAATGAGAGGAGCAGAATGACATTAGAAAAGATTTTTTTTTAAGTTTAATAAGATTAAACACTCTCCTGCTCCAGGGCATGACTCTCTAACTAACGGCTGTCAGGCAGGAACTGTCCCTGCCGGCAGTGGTGACGTATAGAGGCGCTGCTCTGCTAGATGGGGCGTGCAAAGCACGTCAGTCCGTTACGCACTTCACAGTTGCTGTGGGCCCCAAGAGAGCGACACTGCGAACCGGAGGCAGCGCGCCACTGGGGTGGAGCCAGGGGACAGGGTGTGTGGAAGCGATGGGGGAGTCTCTGGTACATTGACACTGGAATAAAAGCTCCCTGGAATGGCGGCGTCTGGTCTGACCCAGGCTGGGGGGCTAAAATTTGCCATGTAGACATCTGGGTTCAGGCTGGAGGCCAGGCTCTGGGAGCGTCCCCCCAGGGACAATCCCACCACCTGTGCGCCAGTCCAAGCCTGCACGTCCACACTGCCAGTTTGCAGCCCGGCAGGCCAGCCACGGTGTTTAATTGCAGTGCAGAGATACCCTGAAGGACTCATTGCACCCAGGGGCCGGGGGCTGGCTGGGGGTTCCAGCTCCTGGTAGGGCTGCCCCCGGAAATGTTCCCCGGGGTCCCCAGCAGCTGGATGCGGGGCTGTGGATCAGTGGTGACGCTGGGGGGAAGTGATCTGCACCCGCTGAAGATCATTTCGAAAACTATGAAGTCAGCATTTCTGAAACTGGGGGTCCTCACCCAGAAGGGGGTGCGTGCGATGTTATTGTGGGGGGGGGGGGCGGAGCGGCCCGGGTGGTGGATCTAGGGGCACCGTATTTCGAGGAGGAGCCCTCTGCAGCCAGCTCGGATTTCGGGAGGGGGGGAAAGGGGCGGGCCGGCTCTCCGCAGCCGGCTCGGACCGGGGGGGGCGGGGTCCCGGCTGCTGCTCCCGCTGGCTGGACCCAGAGGGGCCGGGACCGGAGCTCTCACCTGTCTCCGCTCGGCGCGGCTGCGGGCGAGGGGGCGGCGCTGTCTCTCCGCGGCTCCTTATAAAGCCCCCGGTGGGGCGAAGAGTGAAAGTTGGCCCCAGGCGAGCGGCGCGGGAGCAGGTCCCGGGCAGGTCCCGGGCGGGGCTCGCTGGCTCCCGGCTTGAGCAGATCGCGGCTCTTTCCAGCCCCTCCTGACCGAGGAGAAACCCGGGACCTGGAAACCAGCCAGACTCGAGTTCCTGGAAAACACGCGGGGAAATGGAAACCAGGAGGCCGCCCCAGCACCCAGCGCCCCCCGCCCCCGGGCTGCCTTAGTGCCCCGCAGCATTTCCACCCTCCAGCAGCCTCCCGCCGCCCCCTTCCCCGGGCAGCTGGAGCGGGGTCCCCGGGTCAGCGCCCCCCCGCAATCGGAGCCTGGGTTCCGCAGTTAGGAGTTAGGTGCTTATGAACAAGCCCATCCCCCCCCCAACCCACCCCCCGCCTCCTTAGGCCCCTGAAGCCCCTCAGGAAGCCGGACCTTGTCTCCACCAGCAGCCAGTGCGGCCAAGGGACAGCGCCGAGCTCTCCCCAGCCTGGCCACGGGCTGGGCAGTGGCTGGCAGTTGTGCTGCTGGGGCTGCCGTCGGGGCATCCTCAGCTGCAAGCAGCAGAGGGGTGAGGTGAAGCCGGCCCTGCCTGGAAAGGCGAGTCCCTGCTCCAAAGGGATCCTCCCCGGAGAGCCCAGGCTGCCGCCCGCGGAGCTGAGCCGAGCTCTGCCCAGGCCAACGGCCCCGCAGCTTCCCACACGCCCGGCGAGCAGGTAACTCGCCCCGTCGGACGGGGCAGAGGCGGCACAAATGGGAGCAGGGGTCGTGCGGTGGGAGCCCCCCGGATCGCCGGGCGAACTGGGCTCCTCCAGGAACGGGGGTTTCCCGCAGCCCCCGGCAAGGTGCCAATCTAGGAACAAAGAATATCAGTCAGCCTTAGGCTTGGGGGGGGACAGTTGCTGTGATGGGGGGGAGCTGCCTGTTGTGAGATGCTCCCTCTGGGTGCTGCCCCGGCGCTGCAGATCGCTGACCCAGCAGACCCCAGGAGAACCCCCAATGACACAGACTCTAGTAAGGTACGAAGGCAGCCGGCCAGGTTATTGTGGAAGAGAAACACAGTCTCCAGCTCCCTGGCATAGAAGCCCAAGGTGCTGCTGAGGTGCGGCTCTGGCTAGTACATTTCAACAAGGCGAGAACCCTGCAGGAGATCAGGGAGGACTGCGTAGAGAACCTGAGACAAACAGGTGAGGCCTCCCCACGGGTTTTCCTGCTCTCCAGCTGGGAACTGACTAAGTACGATTTCCAGCTCCTGCAGGAGACCCTGGAGAATGAGCTGGATGAGCAGAAGAGACACATTTTCATCCTGGCCCTGCCCAACATCTCAGCAAAGATCCTGGAGAAGAAAAAGGCCGAACTGCAGGAGCATATTTGGGAAGTGGCCCTAATATCATGTGCTATTGGTGCTCTTCCTGTTCCAGGCCTCTCTCTCATCTGTGATGTAGCCATCTTGGTTGTTCACATGGAGCGTTACTGCCTGGCCTTTGGCTTGGATGAAGAGTCTCTCACTAGACTGGCTCAGCAGGTTGACAAGCCTGTTGCAGAGCTGAAATCTGCTATCAAAAAGTCTCCGCTGGCCTCAGCCATAACAAAAGGGTTTGTACTGTCTCTGCTTTCCAGATCTCTATGTGGAGCACTGATGGTGGTAGAATTGATTCTGAATTTTGTACCAGTCATTGGCTCCCTAGCAGGGGGAGGGATTTCTTTTGTGACCACGCGCTACCTGCTGCGGAGCTTTCTGGATGACGCTGCGGAAGATGCTCAGAATATTCTGACCAAGGCTCTTGAACGCAGAGCTGAAGAGTCCATATAACAGCACCAAGACCGCCTATGCCTGCCCATAGAAAACCAGACACACCTGGCCCAGCCCTGCCAGAATCTCTAGACATGGGTGAGCCCAGCAAAAACAAAACAACACCCTAAACTGACAAACAGCAGAGAGACCGACCAAATCAGATCAGACAGGATTCTGGTGAATCAAAAGCTTGTCCCTTCCACCAACACTATGTCAGGTTAGATAGTTTTGCCTGAAAATAAACTAGCTGGGATGGAGCTGGTCTCTAAACCAGTCTATGAATCCAGGAGAAATGTTCTGGGAAGAAGACGATGCTCCAGTATCTCTGCTTGGCTCACTCTCCCTGGCCCCATGTGAAACAGAATCTGTAAACCCAACAGTTTCTATGCAAAAGAATAAATGGACACAAATCTGACATCAGGAATCGCAACAATCAAAAACCAGTTGGAGAACACTTCGATCTCCCTGGTCACTCACTAACAGACTTAAAAGTGGCAATTCTTTAACAAAAAACCTTCAAAAACAGACTCCAACGTGAAACTGCAGAACTGGAATTAATTTGCAAACTGGACACCATCAAATTAGGCCTGAATAAAGACTGGGAGTGGATGGGTCATTACAAAACCTAAAACTAATTTCCCCCTAGGGTTACTCACACCTTCTTGTCAACTGTTTGAAGTGGGCCACTCTCATTACCACTAAAAAGTGATCTTTCCTCCCTTGGTATCCTGCTGTTAATTGAATTGTCTCGTTAGACTGACCTCACACTTGGTAAGGCAACTCCCATCTTTTCATGGATTTATACCTGCTCCTGTATTTTCCACTCCATGCATCTGATGAAGTGGGTTCTGGCCCACGAAACCTTATGCCCAAATCAATGTGTTAGTCTCTAAGGTGCCACAGGGACTCCTCATTGTTTTTCCTGTGAAGTCTGGTACAACTGCGTCCTCAGGGCTAGATCCATGAAAAGGAGTTAGGTGCCTAACTGTCGTTTTAACCCCCCAAGTCCAGCATGGGGCACCCGGGCATTCAGAAAACCACCGCTCAGCTGCCACCTAACCCTGTGGGTTTCTAAAGTCGCTCGACAGCTACATTTCCACCAGTAAAGCCCCAAGCTGCCTACGTTTCTGCCAGTGAGCAGGGGCACAGCCGCATCGGTCTAGGCACCAGGGAACCTGCCTCACGCCGACACCCCAGAAGGTTCCATTCCCTCGTCTGTCTGGCCTGCAGGGCCTGATCCAGGAGTGTTCTCAGGACACACCTAACCCCCCACAAAATGGATGGAGGGGGAGGTGGTTGTCAGGATTCAGGACCTGCCACAGAGCAAGTCTCATGGTAACACAATGAGCACAGTCAGCCAGTAGCAGGCTGCCGAAATGGCTCCACAGCATGATTGGCTGGAAGAGTCAACAGAGCAACTTCAGTCCAGCAACAGCAGGAGGTCAGCAGCTGCTCAGAGTGTTCAGAGATGGCTCCTGCTCATTCCAAGCCTTGCTCCTGTCTGTTCCAGCCTTGCTCCTGCCTTGGACCCAGCCTTGCCTCACGCCAGGTAACCTGGTTCTGACCCTCGGCTCCAATTCCTGACTCTTGCCCTGAGCCTGGGCTCTGATTCCTGGCTACTGATGCCTGCTCCAACCATTGGACCTGATCCTGCTCTAACTGCTAGGCATGGCCACCCATGTCCCAGTCACTGACAGTGGCGGTGCCTCTCTAATAGACTGGACTGTTCCAACAAGTTTAAAGAGCATCATAGAATGTGGCGAGACTTTGTATAAAACTCCATTTGAAAGATAAACTGGACATTTCAGCAGCCAGCAAAGGGCCGAGGGCAAACAGCAGCTTGGCCAGCATAGGATGCAATGGTGATCGGAGTGCATTGCAAGAGGGGCCCTTGGAAAGCAATCTGTGAAAGGAGGTTGCTGAGTGGAGCTGAGCAGCAGGTGTTCACTGGCTGTCCCGAGATGGTCGTACTCCTGGCTATGGCCTAACTTGTCCTACACAACCTGGTGTCACACCAGGAGTTTTGCACAAAAGAGACTGGAATTTTCAAGACCCCCATGTAAGAACTCACAAGACATGCCTGAGGCTGGGTGGCGAGAAGGATACAAGTCTCATTTTGGTTGGACATTTCCAGCCTTCATCACAAGCATAGGCCACCGTTTGATTGGTCCATGCCAGCTTCTCCTAGAGAAAGAACCAAGTTGAACTCACAGCAGAAAGGGGATAAAATGGCCTGTCTCCTTCAGCACCTCACTTCCTGAAAGCCAAGAAAGGGAGAAGACTGGAATTTTGAGTTGGCCATTTGGGAATCCTCACTCCTGGTGACATTAAGGACCCCTCAGTTAGGTACCTTTAACTCTCTCTCTCTCGCTCTCTCTTTTCCAGAGTTATAGCTTGTGCCCTTGTTTTGATAAAGTTTGTTGTAAAATAGCTGTGAAATAGAACGAGTTACAATTCCTAAACACTGTACATCCCTCGTAGTTAATGGCTGCACACTGCCTGTCCTGTTCTAGGTGTATACAGGCATAAAATAAGACTACGTGTGAAAGCCTCTTGAACTGCATGCAGCCTGTCATAAAAATATAGGTGTTCTTGTTAGGTGGTTAGGCGTGTTTACCAGTTTACCAGATTCTAATATACCAGCTAATATTTACCAGTTTACCAGCTAATATAACTGGTGTGAGTATTGGTTAAAAGTGGTAACTGCAACAGATCCACTGGGAAGGGGACCTTGGTGGATTGGCATGTGAGTACATTTTCTTAGGCAATGGTGCACCACCTTGCTACACAGGAGGGCCACAGAAACCTAAGCACAACCTTGTGTGAGCCAAACAGATTCCACATAGTTTAATAAGATTTAAAGTCACCTGTATTGATTGATATTTTTAGGTCAGCTTGTTTCGTATGTATTTAGCTAGAAACAGCCTATGTAGAGCATTGTCTATTTACAGACTTGTGTGAACTAAAATGATGGAAACATGATGCTAAAATGCTAATGAATTGGCCGTTAGTATATTGTGCTGAAGCAGGTCCCGGGCCCTATGAAATGCTCTGGTGGGCCCTGTACAGCCCAGGAGCCATAGGTTGGGCACCCTGATGCATGAGCCTGGAATTGTTTTGCACTGTGGAGTCAGGTACCACTGGAGAGTTTTACTAATGGGCTTGAGTGCGGTTCCTTCTGCTTTAAGGGGCTTGGTCAAAATTCCAAACAAAGTCGAAGGATAATTGTTGAATAGGAATTTTGCTGCTTTCTGCTATGGATGTGTTATGTGATTCTTAAAACCTGGATGGTTCGCGTGTTGACCTGTTTTTCCCGTTTCTCTCAGTCCAATCATAAACCAGTGCCACTGTGCATTCCTTTCTATTATATGCTCTTGGCTGCTGTTGATGAGGGTAGCCAATAAAACTGAAAAATCAAATGTGAGTCCTTTCCTTTCGTTAAGCAATCAGTATCCAAAGACCCCTAAGACAGGTGATTTGGGTAATCAGCTGAGCAATTAACTTAACCAAGGTTTTATTTGATACCTTCCTTTCTTACGTGTTCACATTCTGTGCATCACCCTGACTGGCCACCAGGTGCCAGCACAATAGGGTGCTGGTCCCAGCCGGGGGCCAGGGAGTGTTACCTCACTAGTGATAATTAGTGATCAAGGGGCAGCAGGGGGTGTATCCCACACGCTGAGGCTGAGAAGGGCAGAGGCTGCCGGGCATTCCTGCACCGGCTCTGCACTCACAGACCTGCCCTGTCTCCCTGCACAGACTCCCTCCCTCAGACAGTTCATGGGGCAGCCTGGGCTGAGCTGGGGCTTGTGCAAAGCCACCCGGTGCTGACTGGCCCCTGGCCGAGCAGATGAGGTGACTGGGCTGCGGAGGCCCTGATAGGCTGCAGGGGCAGCCGAAAACAGAGCCAGCTCCTCTCCCATCCTGGCCAGAGCCCACTGGGGTGTCACATCAGGGGTTCCCAGACCCAGCCAGGGGTGGGCATCATCCCCTCCCTGTCTCTCCGGGGCCAGCCACGTCCACCCCTGGAACAACCCTGCCACCCCCTCAGCTCCTGGCAAACAGCCAAGCTGCCCCCTCCTCCCTCCAGCGGGTCAAATCTCCTGCCCCGTTCCTCCCCTCCCCCTCCCTGCCTTCTCCAGACACGCACTAGCTCAGCGCCATGCCAAGGGTCTGGTACCCTGCCCCGGCTGCAGAGCCAGGCGCGCTGGTGATGGGCGCAGGCAGAGCCGTGCTGGGAGCTAGCTGTCCCCCTCCCTGGGTGAATGGCCCTGCCAGGGATGTTATTCCTGTCACATGGAATTTACATTGATTCCTTTAGCTCCAGCCCTGCGGCTCGGAGCCTGTGGTCAGGCTCCTCTGCTGCTGTTCTCCACATCCAAGTGCCACCTGTGTAACCTTACAACCCACTCTAGCAGAAGTGGGCAAACTACGGCCTGCGGGACTGTCCTGCCCGGACGCTGAGTTCCCGGCTGGGGAGGCTCGCCCCGGCCCCTCCCCTGCAGTCCCCCCTCCCCTGCAGCCATGCAGGCAGCGCTCTGGGCAGCGGGTTGCGGGCTCCTGCAGGGCACATGGCAGTGTGTCTAGGTCTGGCCAGGCGGCACAGCTGCCAGACATGCTGCTCTGAGTGGCATGAGAAGGGGACGGAGGATCCCGGGGGGTAGTCAGGAGGTGATTGGATGGGGCGGTCAGGGGGCAGGTGGATGGGGCGGAGGTTCGAGGGGGGTGGTCAGGGGGCAGGTGGATGGGGCGGAGGTTCGAGGGGGGTGGTCAGGGGGCAGGTGGATGGGGTGGAGGTTCGAGGGGGGTGGTCAGGGGATGGGGGGTTGTATAGGTATGGGAGTCCTGGGGGGGCCTGTCAGGGGGTGTGGATAGGGGTCAGGGCAGTCAGGGAGCAGGGGGGCTGGATAGGGGGTAGGGTCCCAGGGAGGGGGACAAGCAGCCAGAAAAGCTGTGGTGCGGTGAGAAAAAGCAGCTGACAAAGGGCAGAAGTACTTGAGAGATGGAGATCAGGTGTTCTTGGCCCAGGTGGAGACGGCTGTGGGATGAGATTAGATTAGTTCAGTAACTGACCGATTCTAGGTCCCGCTGAGAGAATTTTTCGTTGGGGAAATGTTTCCTCTCATACTGGAATGAGTGTGGCCAGATGGCAGCGCTTTCCCTGCTCTGCTGTACGAAGGCTGGTTTAACCCAAAGCACTGTACAGCTGCAAGTGTAGCCAGACCCTGTGTCTCCAAACTGAGGCAGATTCATAAGAAGTTAATCATGTCCACACTGGGTCAGACCCGTGGGTTCCCTAGGGAGGTGGTGGAATCTCTTTCCTTAGAGGTTTTTAAGGTCAGGCTTGACAAAGCGACTGGCTGGGATGATTTAGTTGGGTTTGGTCCTGCTTTGAGCAGGGGGTTGGACTAGATGACCTCCTGAGGTCCCTTCCAACCCTGATATTCTATGATTCTGTTCCCCCCCCCCCCCCGTGTATAGTCAGCTTATAGATACTGACCTTTCCGAGGTGCCTTGAGAGCTACAGATGAAAAACACCAGCTAGAGGGGAAGGATGGCCCAGTGGTTGTTGGGCACTAGTCTGTGACATGGAAAACTCGGGCAATTCTCGCCAGACTTCCTGTCTGGGCTGGGGCCAGTCACTTTAGGCACCCAGCTTCCCTTGACATCTGTGACACTGCTTGAGTCTGGAGAGAGCCTGAGCCAATTGCTCTGAAATCAATGGAAGTGACGTGCTTAAATACCTGTGAATTTCTGGGCCTCAGTTTCCCCCTCTGTAGAATGGGGGTAATAGCCCTGCCCTAGCCCCAGGGGTGGTGGGAGGATAAAGACATTAATGAAGCCTGAAGCACTTTGAGCTCTGCTGATGAAACGCGCTGTGTAAGAGCTAGATATCATTTATTGTGCTGGCTTTAATGGCACTGGGCTAAGTCATGGTAGATGGGATCTGATCCCCACTGCCTTATTTTCACAAGTAATGGTAACTTGCAGCTTGGTCTGGAGTCATCTGAGCAGGTGATTCTCTTCCACCTATGGCAGCTTGCAGAGGATCTTCATGATGGCTTTGTTATACTCCTTGGAGGCTGGCTTGAACTCACTCACCAGCTCACTGAGCTCCTGAATCTTTGCCTCCAGTTGGTCTCTCTCTATGGCACCCAGGATCGCGCTGATAATCAAGTCGACACCCACGCCCAGTAACATGCCAGCCACGGCGCCAATCACGGAGGCACCAATCTTGGCCAAAACCATGGTTGTTTGGCTCAGGACTCTGCTTACCACCTGCGATAATGCCAGCTTGATGAAGAACCCCATGGCCACGGTCCCAGCGAGGCCGCTCACAAATGTGGCCACATTGCGCAGAATCCGCATCTTCGTGGCATCAGGCTCCTGGAAATCGTGAAGCTTTCGGTAGAGATCTGGCTCCAGGTTGCTCTTCAGCTTTGCATCGATGGCCTGCAGAATGTCTTGGATGGACTTTATGGCTGCGAGGAGTATGTCGCAGTTCTCCCGGACGGTGCCGTTCATGTTCATCTTAACGGGGTGCAGCTTGAACTGACAGTGTGTGTTTAAGGCTTCAATCAGCTCATTGGTGGTATCAAAATTGAGCTCTATGCAGTTGATCAGCTCCTGGTGTAACCGCGCCACCCTCTCCCGCCTCACCGGGTTGTCTGGGTACAGGATATCGCTCCAGGACATTCTCGGGAAAGCTGCCAGGAGAGGAAGGAGAAGGAGGCCTTAGCCAGAGCTCCCCACTGTGCCTCCCCTCCCCCAGCTCAAATCACAGACTTAGCTAGTGCAGAGACTCAGCTGCCATGACAACAAAAAAGTCTCCAGGGCTCTGATCCTTTAGGTGCCTAATTCCCCGTCAATCCGTGGTTGTTCTGCACCTAAACTTGGAGGTTCTAGGGTGGAAGGACTCGGGCCCTGTCTCCCCCCCCCCAAACCACGTGGTCTCAGGAGGACTGGCTGGCTCCTCCCTGCACTGAGCCTCCAGCTGGGAGGGGGAGAATCCGCCCAAGCAAGCTCAGGACTCTCAGCCCCACTCCCCAACAGACCCTAAATTGCCAGAGATCCCCTCACCCCGTCCCCAGCTACTGCCCCAGACACCCCCACTTCTCCTCCCACACGTTACCTCCCCACATTCCCCCGATCTCTGTCCCAGCCCCCAACCCCCTGCACCCCCAGCTCCTTCCAGCCCCCCCTCCCCCCCCGAATCCATCCGCCCCAGAGGCGCGGCAGCATCCCCCATCTACCCGGCCACCTCCCGCCCCAGCCGCGGCGCTGCCCAGTGCTCGGCAGTTGCATAACTTGCTTCCCTCCCCCGCCCGCTGGCCGGGGACCCAGCTGTGGGTCAGACGCTGCAGTTTCCGGCTGTCCGCAAATTAGCCTGTGAAGTAACTTGCACAAAACGCCCGGCCTGGAGCTGCGCGCAGCTGGGCAGCTTTGTTCTGGCGTCAAGGGGCACCTGGGACTAGTTTCATTTTTCGCCTCCTCCCCAGAGCTGGGCGCAGTCTCCAGTCAGGGTCTCCCCGCTATCCGGAGGGGATCCCATTTCCCGGCTGTTCCCACTCGCTAGTCACCAGTTTGCCCAGCCCGGGGTCTCTCTCGCCCGCTTGGCCACAGCATCCCCGGGGGGCTCACGGGCAGCTGGTTCCACAGGACACCTGGGTCCTTCCCAGAGCTGCAGCTCGCCAGGGTCCCCCTCTGGAAAGCAGAACCTCCCCACCCCCCTCCACCATCGGTTACAGACGGGGCAGCTCCCCCCAGCCTGGGGGCGACTGATATTCTTTGTGCCTAGATTGGCACCTTGCCGGGGGCTGCGGGAAACCCCCGTTCCTGGAGGAGCCCAGTTCGCCCGGCGATCCGGGGGGCTCTCACCGCACGGCCCCTGCTCCCATTTGTGCCTCCTCTGCCCGGTCCGACGGGGCGAGTTACCTGCTCGCCGGGCGTGTGGGAAGCTGCGGGGCCGTTGGCCTGGGCAGAGCTCGGCTCCGGTCCGCGGGCGGCAGCCTGGGCTCTCCGGGGAGGATCCCTTGGCCGGGAGCCGGAGCAGGGACTCGCCTTTATAGGAGGCACTTTCCCCGTCAGCCCCCGCGATCCCATTGGCAGGGCCGGGGCGCTGCTGTGGGCTGGAGCGCGGGGCCAGGGGGTGTCACATGGGCCTTCAAGCGGGTGTTACTGGGACTTTTCGTGCCTTCGGCTCCCAGTTCCCACCTGGTTTCCCGGAACTCCGAGTCTGGCTGGTTTCCAGGTCCCGCTTTTCCCCTCAGTCACGAGGGGCTGGAAAGATCCAGGATCTGATCAATCCGCAATCGCTTCCCGCAGCGCAACTCGGAGACCATCCTCCTGCCATGGAGGGAGGCTCCGGGCTTCTTCCAGTCCGGATCTGGCCAGTGCAGGGGGAGAGGGGAAAGGGGCAGAGTCAGGGCCCCCGGGTTCCCTGCCCAGCTCTGGGAGGGGAGTGCGGTCTAATGGTTAGAGCAGAGAAACCCCCAGCTCCGCTAGAGCAGCAGCGATAGTTGGCCTCAGGTCTCTGTGTCCAGCGTCCCCTTGGGCATTTGCAGAAGATGTAAAATCTGTTTTGTATTTTACCTAAAGCTGCGTTTTGGTTGAAGCACCTGGGAGGGCTCAGATCCGGTTGCAAAGGCTGGTGCAGGTCCCGGTTCCCAGGAAGCAGCGGGGAAGGAAGCGCTGAGCTGACCCTGGCCAGGCTTCTGAGCAGGGCGGGGGGTGTATTACCGAGGTGGGGGCAATTGGCAGGAGCCTCCCTATTGGTGGGTCAGGAGTGGCTGGGGCCCATTGACGTGACCCCACTGGGTGTGTCCCAGCCTGGGGATGCTGTGTAAGTGCAGGGCCTGCCGGAGGCTGGAGAGGCAGCCCAGGCCGGTGCCTTTGGAAGGCTCAGCGGTGCCACAGTCCAGGTCAGGGCCGGCTCTAGACTTTTTGCCGCCCCAAGCAGCGCACTGAATTGCCGCCCTGGGCTGGGGGGCAGTCCGTGCGCCCTTAGGGCGGCAGGGGCTCTGGGCTCCCCGCCGCCGCGAGCCCGGAGCCTTCTGATTCCCAGCCGCGGCTGGGAATCAGAAGGCTCCGAGCTGCCCGCGGCGGCGGGGAGCCCAGAGTCTTTTAACTCCCAGCCGCGGCTGGGAATCAGAAGGCTCCGGGCTCCCGGCCGCGGCAGGGAGCCCAGAGCCTTTTAACTCCCAGCTGCGGCTGGGAATCAGAAGGCTCCGGGCTCGCGGCGGCGGGGAGCCCAGAGCCTTTTAACTCCCAGCCGCGGCTGGGAATCAGAAGGCTCCGGGCTCCCGGCCGCGGCAGGGAGCCCAGAGCCTTTTAACTCCCAGCCGCGGCTGGGAATCAGAAGGCTCCGGGCTCCCGGCTGCGGCAGGGAGCCCAGAGCCTTTTAACTCCCAGCCGCGGCTGGGAATCAGAAGGCTCGGAGCTGCCCGCGGCGGCGGGGAGCCCAGAGCCTTTTAACTCCCAGCCGCGGCTGGGAATCAGAAGGCTCCGGGCTCCCGGCCGCGGCAGGGAGCCCAGAGCCTTTTAACTCCCAGCCGCGACTGGGAATCAGAAGGCTCCGGGCTCCCCGCGGCGGCGGGGAGCCCAGAGCCTTTTAACTCCCAGCCGCGGCTGGGAATCAGAAGGCTCCGAGCTGCCCGCGGCGGCGGGGAGCCCAGAGTCTTTTAACTCCCAGCCGCGGCTGGGAATCAGAAGGCTCCGGGCTCCCGGCCGCGGCAGGGAGCCCAGAGCCTTTTAACTCCCAGCCGCGGCTGGGAATCAGAAGGCTCCGGGCTCCCGGCCGCGGCAGGGAGCCCAGAGCCTTTTAACTCCCAGCCGCGGCTGGGAATCAGAAGGCTCCGGGCTCGCGGCGGCGGGGAGCCCAGAGCCTTTTAACTCCCAGCCGCGGCTGGGAATCAGAAGGCTCGGAGCTGCCCGCGGCGGCGGGGAGCCCAGAGCCTTTTAACTCCCAGCCGCGGCTGGGAATCAGAAGGCTCCGAGCTGCCCGCGGCGGCGGGGAGCCCAGAGTCTTTTAACTCCCAGCCGCGGCTGGGAATCAGAAGGCTCCGGGCTCCCGGCCGCGGCAGGGAGCCCAGAGCCTTTTAACTCCCAGCCGCGACTGGGAATCAGAAGGCTCCGGGCTTCCCGCGGCGGCGGGGAGCCCAGAGCCTTTTAACTCCCAGCCGCGGCTGGGAATCAGAAGGCTCCGGGCTCCCCGCGGCGGCGGGGAGCCCAGAGCCTTTTAACTCCCAGCCGCGGCTGGGAATCAGAAGGCTCTGAGCTGCCCGCGGCGGCAGGGAGCCCAGAGCCTTTTAACTCCCAGCTGCGGCTGGGAATCAGAAGGCTCTGAGCTGCCCGCGGCGGCGGGGAGCCCAGAGTCTTTTAACTCCCAGCCGCGGCTGGGAATCAGAAGGCTCCGAGCTGCCCGCCGCGGCGGGGAGCCCAGAGCCTTTTAACTCCCAGCTGCGGCTAGGATTTGCTGGGGCGGGGGCGGCGCTCTGGCGGTTGCGGCTAGGCGGCTCCGGTGGACCTCCCGCAGGCATGCCTGCGGGAGGTCCACCGGGGCCATCTGCCGCCCTCCCCAGGATGCCGCCCCAAGCGGGTGCTTGGCCCGCTGGTGCCTAGAGCCGGCCCTGGTCCAGGTTGTACCCTGAGGGCCCCGTCACAGCCCCTGGATCCATCCACCCCAGGAGCATCCCCAACCCACCCGGCCACCTCCTGCCCCAGCCGCGGAGCTGCCCAGTTCTCGGCAGGTGCAGACCTGCTCCCTCCCCTCTGCTGCCCGGGAGTCATAAGCTGAAGTTTCTGGCTGTCTGCAAATTAGCCCATGAAGTAATCTGCACAAAATGCCAGGTCTGGAGCGGGTCGCAGCTGGGCAGCTTTGTTCTGGCTTCAAGGGGCACCTGGGAATAGTTTCATTTTTTTGCCTCCTCCCCAGAGCTGGACGCAGTCACGCTCTCTCAGCTATCCAGAGAGGATCCCACCTCCCGGTTCCTATTCGCTATTCACCAGTTTCCCCAGCCCAGGGTCACGCTCACCCACTTAGCCACAGCATCCCCTGGGGGGCTCACGGGCAGCTGGTTCCACCAGGACACCTGGGTCCTCCCCAGAGCTGCATCTCTCCAGGGTCCCCCTCTGGAAAGCAGAACTCCCCTCCCACCCCCCATCGGTTACAGACGGGGCAGTGTAGTAAGATGAGGCTCTGAAACATAAACTCTTAGAGTCCCAGTATGAGGCCTGAGGCCTGAACTAAAGTAATGGTCAGGCCTTTGCGAACATACAGCAAAGTGAAGCTGTGAGGCAGAGGCAGGCCCTGCTCGCAGAAGCTGGCAAGGAAAGAGCTGATGCTGCAAATACCAGACACCAGATATCAGAACATTCACATACTTGTTCACTCCCCACAGATAACAAGGAACAGGCCGACCCATCCCACTGACAGGGCCAAAAGGGGAATACGAGGGATCGGGTTGTTTTGTTGGAACCAGCATGTACAAGGTGAGGGGCAGAACCTTGCTACGTGGAGGGGCTGCACCGCAGCACGTCAGGAGGGATGTGTCACTTGTTTGTGCCTGTGGAAGAAGGCCCCTGAGTGAACGTCTTTGTCCGGCCTAGGGGGCAGTGGAAAGTCCCGTCGGTGACTGAGCTGACTCCATTGCCAGGGAGCACATATGTACTAGCCAGGGCCGCACCTCAGCAGCACCTTGGGCTTCTGTGCCAGGGAGCTGGAGACTGTGTTTCTCTTCGACAATAACCTGCCCGGCTGCCTTTGTACCTTACTAGAGTCTGTGTCACTGGGGGTTCTCCCGGGTCTGCTGGGTCAGCGATCTGCCGAGCCGGGGCAGCACCCAGAGGAAGCACACACCACAGCGGGAGCACCACAACAGGCAGCTCCCCCCCATCACAGCGACCGCCCCCCCCCGCCTGGGGGTGACTGATATTCTTTGTCCCTAGATTGGCACCTTGCCGGGGGCTGCGGGAAACCCCCGTTCCTGGAGGAGCCCAGTTCGCCCGGCGATCCGGGGGGCTCTCACCGC
Organism: Mauremys mutica; assembly: GCF_020497125.1. NCBI lineage: Eukaryota > Metazoa > Chordata > Testudines > Geoemydidae > Mauremys > Mauremys mutica. The sequence continues at coordinate 14,515,725 of NC_059088.1, forward strand.
ACGACCCCCGCTCCCATTTGTGCCTCCCCTGCCCCGTCCGACGGGGCGAGTTACCTGCTCGCCGGGCGTGTGGGAAGCTGCGGGGCCGTTGGCCTGGGCAGAGCTCGGCTCGGCTCGGCGGGCGGCAGCCTGGGCTCTCCGGGGCGGATCCCGTGGCCGGGACTCGCCTTCATAGGAGGCCGCTCCGTGTCTCACTGTCCCGGTCAGCCCCCGCGATCCCATTGGCGGACCCGGGGCGCTGCTGGGCCGGAGCGCGGGGCCAGGGGGTGTCACATGGGCCTTCAAGCGGGTGTTCCCGGGACTCAGCTGCCGCTTCGAGCTTCGGCTCCCAGTTCCCACCGGGTTTCCCGGAACTCGAGTCTGGCTGGTTTCCAGGTCCCGCTTTTCCCCTCAGTCACGAGGGGCTGGAACGAGCCGCGATCTGCTCGAGCCGGGAGCCAGCGAGCCCCGCCCGGGACCTGCTCCCGCGCCGCACCGGGGCCAACTTTCACTCTCCGCCCGCCGGGAGCTTTATAAGGAGCCGCGGAGAAGCGGCGCCGTCCGCCCCCTCGCCCGCAGCCGCGCCGAGTGACGACAGGTGAGAGCTCCGGTCCCGGCCCCTCTGGGTCCAGCCAGCGGGAGCAGCAGCCGAGACCCCCCCACTCCCAGCTGGCTGCGGAGAGCCGGGCCGAGACGCCCCCCCACCCCCCTCCAGTCTGAGCTGGTTACCGAGGGCTCATCCTCGAAATACGGTACCCCTAGATCTCACGCCCCCCCCCACAATAACCTCGCACCCCCTTCTGGGGCAGGACCCCCAGTTTCCGAAACGCGGACGTTTTCGAAATGATCCTCTTCAGGGGGTGCAGATCACTTCCAGCCGGGGTCATCACTGATCCACAGCCCCGCATCCAGCTGCTTGGGGACCCCGGGGAACCTTTCCGGGTGCAGCCCTGTCGGGAGCTGGAACCCGCAGCCAGCCGCCGGCCCCTGGGTGCGATGCGGCCCTGCAGGGTATGTCTGCGCTGCAATTACACACCCCTGGCTGGCCTGCCGGGCTGCAAACTGGCAGTGTGGACATGCAGGCTTGGACTGGAGCCCAGGTGGTGGGACTGTGCCTGGGGGGACGCTCCCAGAGCCTGGCCTCCAGCCTGACCCCAGATGTCTACATGGCAATTTTTAGCCCCCCAGCCTGAGTCAGACCAGTCGCCGCCGTTCCGGGGGGCTTTTATTCCAGTGTCAATGTACCAGAGACTCCCCCATCGCTTCCACACACCCTGTCCCCTGGCTCCACCCCAGTGGCGCGCTGCCTCCGGTTCGCAGCAACTGCGAAGTGGGTAATGGACTGATGTGCTTTGCAGCCCCATCTCGCACAACAGCGCCCCTGTACCTCACCACCGCCGGCAGGGACAGTTCCTGCCTGAGAGTCGTTAGTTAGAGAGAGAGTTGTGCCCTGGAGCAGGAGAGTGTTTAATCTTATTAAACTTAAAAAATTATATTTTCTAATGTCATTCTGTCTCTCCTCATTAGCCATATAAATGTCAGATCCCTTTCTGGGTCTTGCTGGGCTCTCGGCATCAGCAAGATCATGAGGCAGTGAGTTCCACAGGCGAAACTGAGGGTTGTTGTGAAACAACGTTCCCTCTACTCCAGTTCATAGGGGTTCCCTATCGGTTCCATCACACATCCCCTTGGCCTTGCACTGGGGATCCTGGAGGGGAAACTCTTTCACCCTCTCACCTGCGCTCTCCGCTTTGTTTCCCAGCCCCGCGATGCTCTCCATGTTCTCCAGCACACAGAGCGAAAGAGAGAGGCTTGTGCGCGCCAGCCAGTCCCTGCTCGACTCCCTGGAAGGATGCATCTCGGCCACCCACGCGCTGCTCGGCCTCCTCAACCAGCACCTTGACACCAGCGTGTCCCTGGAACCGGTGGGGGGCAGCGTCGGCGTGGGGGAGAACCTGGAGCGCCTGCTGCGGGCAGCGCGGGAGATGCACGCCGCGGCGGAGCAGACGGACAGACACGTGCGGAAGAACGCCAGCCGGGACCTGTACGCCCGCCTGGCCTCCCCCCACACCCCGCTGCAGGAGAAGGGGGCCATCGTCCGGGACTTCCACCAGGCCACCATGGGGATCTTCGGCAGCGTGGGTGGCCCCGTGGTGGCCGTGCTGCTGCAGAACGCCGGCCTCCCCGAGCGGCTGGAGGCGGCTCTGCGGGCGGCGGAGGCCTCCCCGGTGCTGCGCCTGCCGATGGACGCCCTGCTCTGGAGCAGCGAGGAGATCGCCAGGGCTGTTTCCGCTCGTGCCACCCCTGGGGACCCAAGTGGGGAAACGGCTGCAGGGCCCCCCAGGAACGGCCCTTTCTCTGGGACCAGCGTGGTGCAGAGGCTGGGCGACCACCTGCCCGATGTCCTCACGGGGCGTCGTGCTAGGAACGCCCTGGCTGCGGCCGCCCGGCACCTGGAGCTGGTGCTCCAGGCGCTGGCACCGGCCTGCAAGTCTTTCCAGTTGGTAGCTGCCGCGGCTGAGGTCTACATGGCCCTGATCTCGGAGCAGCAGCCGGGAACGGGAGAGGGGCCGGGCCAGAATCCTGCCGGCGTCGCCCATTGAGCTGCGCAGGCAGAGCCATGACAGCGCCCCCTCGCCGCGGCACACGCACGGGCAGGCTTTGCCCCGGGCTCTGCGCCGGTTAATGAGCCCGGCAGAGCCCAGCATGTGGGGCTGGCAGCCGGGAGCCGCCGCAAATCAAGGGAACTAAGCAAAACCGCACACCTGAGTCGTACTGGTTTGTCCCGGCTGGCGAGCTGGGCCAACGGTCTTAGAACCAGGCTCCCCTCCCGGCCCCTGGTGTAAATCAGGAGTAACTTGGGGGGTGGGCGGACAATGGAGCCAATTTCCCTCTCTGATGTAAATCAGGAGTAACTCCACTGATGTCAAGGGGCCAATTCCCCTTCACTCTGGTGTAAATCAGGAGAAAGTCAGGAGAGGGAGGGACAGGGGGGGCGTCAAAAACCTGAACCACAAATGTTCTGGTTACAGTTATTTTTCCTGCAGTGTGTGTGTGTGTGTGGGGGCATTTGATGAAAAATCAAAAGAATAAAAGAATTGATTTTTTCAAAACCCCTTTCTGGTAAAAATAAAAACCCAGGTGGTGGTTTGGGCTGAAAGTTTGTGGTTTGGGTTTTTTTAAAAACTTCCGTTTTTTTTTTAAGAAAAAAATGTTGCAAACCTTAACCTGATTTTTCTTTGTTACTTCAAAACTGACACGTTGGTCCCAGTTTTGGTTCCAGGGGTTTTCCCAGTTTTTGCGAACTGCCTCGTTTCATGTGCAAACAGGGAACCCAGATCCCCCGGTATCAAGGGCTTTGTCTGAGAGGCCCCCCAGGCCAGGCACGATAGGGGTGGCCGGGGGGGGGGGGTGAGTCAGAGCTCATTCCCCAGCGGGGGCTCCCAGCCCCTGTGGGGGTTGGGTCTGGGCTTTGACCCGGCCTGTGGCGCTTTGGGCTCAGCCGGGCCAGAACCCACCTGCCCACAGGGCCCGAGGGTGGAGCAAGGGGCTCTGGAGTCGCGCTGCAGCAGAGCCAGCACCAGGCAGCAGATGCTGGGGTCAGGGAGTCACAGGGCTGGTGCTCTGGGACAGTCCCTGGGGGGCCTACAGCCGGCCAGCCCCCCTTAGGGTCTCGCTCTGTCACCAGGGGAAGCCACTTGGCTTCACCACCTCCTGGGAACCAACCTCGGCGCCTCTAGCCCCCTTGCTCCCTCCAGCGACTGCACCTGAGGGAGCCGTGTACCCCAAAGGGGGCACTGCCCCAGCATCTGCTGGGGCTCCCAGCCGGCGGGGGAAGGGCAGGCAGGTTTGTTAGGTGGCTGCTCCCGGCATGGCCAGTCCTCGGTCAGCCCAGAGAGCCGGAAGCTGCAGCCTGGGCCACGGCTGGGGGGGAGGGGTAGCTAGTGGTTTGGGCATTGGCCTGCTAAATCCAGGAGTGTGCGTTCAATCCTTGAGGGGCCCACTTAGGGATCTGGGGCAAAAATTGGTCCTGCTGGTGAAGGCAGGGGTCTGGCCTCAGTGACCTTTCAAGGTCCCTTCCAGTTCTAGGAGATTGGTATATCTCCAATTATTACCTTTATTACCTATGGGCAGCTCCGGGCCCAGCCAAGCGTGTCTGCCCTCAGCCCCTGCTCTTCCAGCTGGCTGCCTGCAATGCAGGGGGGGCGTCACCCTGGGGGTTAGTTACTAGGTCAGAAATGTCCCAGCAGGTTGGCTTTGCCATTGTCTTTGTGGAGTCGCCAGTGATTGGCCCCAAGTTGAGAAAGCCGGGATCAGCTGCCCCCGGTGGTAGCCTGCCCGAGAGAAAACGGATCTTTTCCAGCCCCTAGGGCCCAGCATGGCACATAGGGGAAACCGAGGCACACACGGTCTTCACACAAAATAGTGGAGACACTTCCCACTGCACTACTCATGCAGGTGCAACCTGAGACTCACAGGAAACATGCGTGAGCAGAACTCTCACGACTGCCAGCTGGTATGGACACAGCCACGGGACTGAATAAATCCCCCACCCCCATGTATCTGGGGTGTGGGGCGACACACACACACACACACACACACACAGAGTGGGGCTCGTCCCCTTCAGCAGGGGCGCACACACACAGCACCTCTATGTCCAAGGGGTTCCTGTGTGCGTCACATAAGTGCTCCCACCCCCAGGGCTTCCCCTCATTTGACTGGCGTGTGTGCCCCAGCCTGCCGGGTGAAGTGGTGTCTAATGGTTAGAGCGGGGAGACTGTGAGCCAGGACTCCTGTGTTCTCTCCTGGCTCTAGGAGGGGAGAGGAGCGGGATCTAGTGGGTAAAGCAGGGGACTGGGCCAGGACTCCCTGCAGCTGGAGGGTTTGGGGCAGTTCTGCCAGGGTCATGACATGTTTGCGGGCCCATCTCCCAGTCCCTGCCCGGCCCACTCCCCCTATTGGGTGGCAATGTGAAGGCACCAAGCACCTGGTGGTTGGAGGGAGGAGCGGGGGGGAGATCTGAGGCCCAGGCCGAGGACCCAAGCCCATGTGTCACCCCTGGCTTGTTGGCTCTGGGCCACGGCCCAGCCCCTCACCCACATTCCCTGCCATTCCCCTGCGCTGGACCCACAGCTCGAAGTCTTGGGATTCCCCAGCCTGGTCCCAGCTGCTCCGTTCGCTGGCTGGTGTCACCCTGGGGTAAATCAGGAGTAATGCCAAGGGGGCCGATTCCCTTCACTCTCACCTGGGGGTAAATCATTTCTGCAGCTCTTCTCAGAACCCTCCCCAATTGTCCAATGTCCTGTTTGACGTCTGGCTCCCCCCCAGAGCTGGGTGCAGTCTCCAGTCATGGTCTCCCCCATGCTGTATCCAGAGGGGTCCCCACCTCCCAGCTCCTATTCTCTAATCCCCTGCTTCTCCAGCCCAGAGCCGCGCTCCTCCTCTCAGCCAGAGAGCTCCGGCCCAGTGGGTTCCACCAGGATCTCTGGGTCCTTCCCGAATTGCTGCTTTCCAGGGTACAGCCCCCACCATGTAACTCCTACCCACATCAGTTGTGTGCCCCTCTTAGCCAGTGCGCTGGGGGCTCATGGTGAGTTGATTCTCCTTCAAAATCTAGGGATTTCTCCCAGGTCACAAGAGGAGTGCAGGAGGGTGCGGCAGGGGTGGGCCGGGCTGGAGACAGGAGAGCAGGACTGGCTGGCTTCAGGCAGGGGGGTGTGGCAGGGGTTGGCTGGAGATAAGGCAGGGCAGAGGGTGCGGCAGGGGCTGGCTGCGGGCAGGGGGTGCGGGTACAGGGGGTCCAGCCCACCCTGTAGGGTAAGTGCCCCCTCCTCCTCCCTGCCCCACCGGGGTAGCAGCAGCAGCCTGGGGTCGGGGGCTATTTAAAGGGTCCGGGGCTCCCCTGCTTCCACTGTCCCAGCCCTTTGAGTAGCCGAGGGAGCCCTGGGGGAGCAGTGCGGCTTCAGAGGCAGGTGGAGCCCCCCACTACCCCAGGGCTCGGGGGGTTATTTACAGAACCACGTTGTGTTGTCATTTGCACCAATGCAAAGCGGGTCTAGAATGCTGCTCTTCTGGCTCAGGAGAGTTCTCCACCCGCTTTGCACTGGCGTGAGTGAGTTTGCAAGGTGCTGGCAATGGAGAATCCGTCATCCCTCAGACAGTCCCGTCGGATTTACAGGCTGCTGGTGATGGTCTCAGGAGCCAGTTTGGAGCCTGCATTTCCATGTGATGGAAACCAAAAGCAACAGGCTGAGCAGCCCCTTTCCCAGAAATGGGGGAAAGGCAGGAAGCCCCCCTGGCTCTCAGTCAGTAAAGAAAACTCTGGCAGAACTTAATTCTTGCACGGAAACATAGCTGAGGGTCTGGCATTTGGAGCTGTTTAGCCTGGCGTCCATCCAACAGCTGCATGAAAGCTTCTCTCCCTCCGCAGCAGAAGATGGGTCCATACAAGATATTACCGTGATGAAGTTGTCACGGAGTGTGGGGGAGTGAGGGCCCTGCACCCCCGGCTCCCAGCGATTCACCAGGACTCTCAGCCAGCCAGTAAAGCAGAAGGTTTATTCAGACAACAGGAACACAGGCCAGGACAGGTCTTGCAGGCACAGACAACAGGATCCTCCCCAATTAGGTCCATCCTGGGGTCCGAGGAGCCCCACAGCCCCCTTGGGGAGTCAGAGCCCTGTCTGTCCTTCCCTCCTTTCCCCAGCCAGCTCCCATCCCCCAGTGCAGATCGTCCTCCCAGGCCAACACCCTCCACTCAGCACTCACAGACCACAGTAAGAACAGTCCCAGTGCGTCACAGAGGTCCCCGGGGTGCAACATGAAGTGTGGCACTGCTGAGCCTCTTTTTCCCACCAGCCTAGGCTGCCGCTCACACTGTGCTGCTGCTGTCAAGCTACACCCCTCTGACAGGCCCTGCCCTCACACAGCCACCCACAGGCAGGGAAATACCCAGCTGAGTTCCAGGAATGCTTCTCCCGGCCGCTCATGAACCAGCAATAGCGAGGTTCCAGCAACTCCCCCTTCCCCCCCTCCCCGCCGCCCCCCGCAGCTTCCCAGCCTTGCACCGCGCAACTGCACCATCCGGTCCTGGTCACAAGCCTGGCGAGTGTGAGTTCATTACCCAGGTCACCGCTTCTGCAAAGGAAAGCGGACGTGCACCGCGCTTTGGGACCTGAGCAGATTTTCCAAGCACTTCAACCAAAATACAGAAAATATAGGTAAAATATAGAAGAGGTTTATTAACTCCACAAAACCAGATTTTAAGTGATTATAAGTGGCAAGCGTAGACATCAGAGGTGGTTACTTAAGAAACAAAAATAAAGTTGCAGTTTACATTGGAGAAACTAAACAGGATTTGAATCGAGCAGTGTCTCACCCTGACAGATGGTACAAAAAGGTCACAGATGCTCAGTACGTAGGCTGAGACTCTCTTCCAGCTTGGGACCACCTCCCCCAGATCAAAATCCACCGGATGTGTTTCCAGGTGTTGAGTAGTGGGGGGAGTGAGGCCAAGTGATGATGTCACTTCCCCTCTTTATAGTTTCTTCCAGCTTGCTGAAAAGATCTATGCTGCGACACGGGGGTCAGTCAGTCCCCATTGGTCAAGCAGTCTCCATTGCTCACGTGATCTCTCTGAGAAGTCTCCGTTGCATACAGTCATTGGCAGTGGAGTCTTTCCTTGGTGGGTGATGATGAGCCATGAACCGCTGTCTGGCTACTCCATTGTTGTACCTGAAAGGTTGGTTGTGGGTGTTCCCAACCTCACAGTGTATTTCAGTAACACACCCAGCAGTACCTCATAACTTCACATACAATGATAGCACGTACCATCCCACAGCATATTAATGTTCAACAGAGCAAGAGTTTTAAAAATAATACCCCACAAGGCAGACTGAGTACAAAACCTATCATGATATGTCAGTGCTGAATAAGGGGGTTCCAGGGTGCTGCTTTGAGGTACACCTGCCATTAACAAAAATCCCCTTTGGACCTCACTGTGTGTCTGTGCAATACCCAGCAAGGACCTTGCTCTAAGTCAAGGTCTGTGCACAGACTAGTGGTGACAGGTGCTGAGCAGAAAAACTGCTTAGCCAACCCTCTGTCGCTCCAGCTCCAGTGCAGGGAGGTGAATTGGAGCTGGGCAGACCACCTGGCCCTGACTGGGGAAGCTTGAACAGCTGCTGCCTCATCAGGCTGGGGCTGGCTCAGAGCCCCAGGGGAAGGGAGCTGGAGAGAGGAAAGCTGCACTACAGGGAAGGCAGGGAGGGGGTTTCCCAGCTTGGCCCCTCTCTCCTGCCGGTGGACTGCAAGAAGGGGACTAGTGTGGTGGAAAGGTGGTGGGAGCCCAGCCTGTAAATAAAAGCACCAGGTGGGCACCGCACCTAAAGGTCCCTGTGTGACATTCTCAGCCCAGCGGGGCAGGAGCCAAGGGGGGCCCTGCAGGGACGCTGTTACACTAGCACAATGGGGGTGGGTCCCTGATCTCTGTCGGGTCCCATATCTCAGTCAGCGCTGCCCTGGTGCAAATACTAATAAAAGTTGTACCTTGGGAGGGTTTAAAAGCATCTGGCGGTTAAACCCCAACCGGAGACTAAATTCTTAAATTGCTCCTGTCAGATTTCTGTTTTATTCCTGAGCTGCAACTTGAGCTCCTGCTGCTGAATTTAGACACTGACGTACTTGTTGAGGCAGAGTTTAGGGTTGACCGGGTGTCTGGGAATTGCTGACACTGCTTAGACTAACCTGGGGAGGGGGCAGAGTGTAGTTGCATTGTTTTGGGCTCTGATAGTGGTTGGTTCATATGATGCTATGAACCAATTTGTTGCACTAGATTTGCTGTGTACTCTGCAGTCAGGAACCAGCGTGCGTTCCATCTCCCTGCTCCATGCACTCATTGCCCAGGGTTTAGTATTCTGACTCTTGCAGACACACGGTAATAAACTGATGTGACCTGGCACTTTGTGCATCTGAGCTTTATTGCTCTTCGAAAAACACAGATTAAGGGGCACCAGCTGCACCCCGGCAGGTTGAGTATTTCTACTTTGGGAAGGGAGCAGATATTCAACTGGACACCAGGAATATCCAGAGTTGTCATAATTAATCATTGCAAAAATGCGGGAAGGGACGTTGAACCTCATGCTGAAGGGCTTAAACTGCTCTTAATGATGGGGGAGGGAAAGGCAAGGCAAACTATGGGGAGAGGTTCTCCCACATCTGCTACTGTGAGGTTATTACACCTTCCTCTGTATCTCCTGTGCTGGCCACTGGCAGAGGCAGGATACTGATGTAGACGGACTTCAGCTCTGACCCCATCTGGCAATGGCTACATTCCAGGGATGAATTTGGGGACCAGATTATTTTATTTGTTACACCTTCAGGGCCATGGCTTGGGATCTAACCTTCCTCCAGACTTCCAGTCCTGCCCGGTGCCTGGCTAACACTTCGGCACACATGGCACTTGGGCACAGATCTGTGTTACTGGAAGGTGTTAACTGTTGTGTATTTGGTTGTCATGGTTTTTGTTCCTATGGCAACTGAGTTAGCTTATTAGGGGATAGCCCAACCGGTTTCGGCCGGTTGGGTGAGCTCTGTGTCTGTAAATAAAATGGTAGTTTTGTTAGCTGTCTGCTCTCTGGCCTCAAGTGATTTCTTCCTAAACCGGCCGCCTCCAAGGATATAACAAGTGGCGACGAGGGTGAGATTCCAGTGCTGCTCCAGTAAGAGAAGGAAGTAGAAGTCAAGGTAAAGAACAAACAAACAAAAAACCTGCTTGTTTGCACTGACTATGAAAGTGAAACTAAAAATCATGGCTACTCTGACCAGGCCACTGGACCTTTTGATGAGAATACAGAGCAGTGGCATGTGTATACTGAGCGTTTTGAGCTTTTTGTTATTGCAAATGACATTACAGAAGCGAAGAAAGTGCCAATATTCTTAAGTTTTGTAGGGGCTAAAACCTACTCCCTGCTACGCAGCTTACTACACCCTGTTAAGCCAGCGACTAAATCTTACAGTGACATTGTGGAAATCCTGGGGTCTCATTTCTCCCCAAAACCACTGGTAATTGCTGAAAGATATAGGTTCCACAAAAGAGACCAAAAGGAAGATGAAACAGTTGTACAATTTGTAGCCATTTTAAAAAAGCTAGCAGAACACTGTGAATTTAAAGAGATGTTAAATGATGCCCTGCGTGACAGGTTAGTGTGTGGCCTCTACAGTGAAGCTATACGGAAGCGCCTACTGATAGAGGCTGAGCTTACCTTACAGAAGGCCATTGATATTGCTGTCTCCATGGAACTGGCTACAAGGGAGGCGCAATACATCGGTGCATCCCCTAGGGTGCAAAAAGTGTCACAAGAACCAACTCACAAAACAGTGCAGAGACAAGAATGTTACCGCTGCGGTAAGCCGGGTCACCAGGCATCAGAATGCTGGTGTAAGGACCTGGTGTGTCGACACTGTGGCAAAAAGGGACACATTGAGTGTGCCTGTAAACAAAAGAAAAAGAGGCCTGTGGTCCGGCCGACAAAAAGAGGAACCCTGCATACCCTAGAGCAGACCCAGGATGATCAAGGTGACACCTCATCGCAAGAGGAAATGCCACTGCATGTTTTGTCTTTGGCAGTGGGCTCACATGAATACTGGGTAACCCCGTTGTTGGATGGCAAACCTTTACGCATGGAAATGGACACCGGTGCAGCCGTCTCGCTGGTCTCCGAGCAGGGCCGGCTCTAACATTTTTGGCGCCCCAAGCAAAAACAAGGAGCGCCGCCCCTCCTCCGAGCGTCACACCGCCCAAGGCCCCATCCCCCGAGCGTCACCCAAGCCCCGCCCCCCGAGCGGCACCCCACCCAGTCCCCACCCTGAGCATTGCCCCGCCCACGTCCCCGCCCCCCGAGCGTCATGCTGCCCAAGGCCCCGCCCCCTAGCGTCACCCAAGCCCCGCCCCCCGAGCGGCGCCCCGCCCAGTCCCCACCCTGAGCATTGCCCCGCCCAAGTCCCCGCCCCCGAGCGTCATGCCGCCCAAGGCCCCGCCCCCTAGCGTCACCCAAGCCCCGCCCCCCAAGCGGCACCCCGCCCAGTCCCCACCCTGAGCATTGCCCCGCCCACATCCCCGCCCCCCGAGCGTCATGCCGCCCACGGCCCCGCCCCCCGAGCGGCACCCAAGCCCCGCCCCCGAGCGGCACCCCGCCCAGTCCCCACCCTGAGCGGCGCCCCGTGCCCCGAGCGTCACGCCGCCCAAGGCCCCGCCCCCGAGCATCACCCAAGCTCCGCCACCGAGCGGCGCCCCACCCAGTCCCCATCCTGAGCATTGCCCCGCCCACGTCCCCGCCCCCCGAGCGTCACGTCGCCCAAGTCCCCGCCCCAGCCGAGCACCGCCCAAGTCCCCGCCCCCCCAACACGGCACCACGTCTCCTAAGCCCCTCCTCCCCCCAGTGCCGCCTGGCCAAACAAAAAAAAATAAAAACAAACCCCGAGTGCCGCCCCCTCCCAAGGTGCCGCCCCAAGCACGTGCTTGGTAGGCTGGTACCTGGAGCCGGCCCTGTCTCCGAGACTGTGTATAAAGAAAAGCTACAGCATCTTCCGCTTAAGGCAACAAAAACTGTTCTGAAGACGTATACGCTGTGCCCATGTTGGGCACTATTGATGTTAAGGTGGAGCTCAATGGACAGGCTGCTAAATTGCCACTGTTTGTGGTGAGAGGTAACTACCCAGCCTTAATGGGTAGGTCTTGGCTTGGGAAGATTCAACTGAACTGGGCAGAAGTGCACCGGATGACTAAAGAAGAAACCAGTCTAACCCCTATTCTAAGGAAACATGCTGCTGTTTTTGGAGGTGATTTGGGAAGTGTGAAGGGAATCACTGTGACATTGAACATTAAACCTGACAGTCCACCAAAATATCTGAAAGCAAGAACTGTGCCATATGCCATCAGGCCAAAAGTTGAAGCAGACCTGGAGCGCCTGGTCACCAATGGAGTCCTAATACCAGTTACCCATAGCTCATGGGCCACTCCTATCGTTCCAATAGTGAAGAAAGATGGCTCTCTCTGGATTTGCGGTGATTTTAAAGTCACTGTCAACCCAGTGTTGTGTGCAGAGCAATACCTGCTTCCCCGCATCGATGACCTCTTCGCAGGCCTGGCTGGGGGACAAAAGTTCAGTAAGATTGATCTGAGTCAAGCATATTTACAGATGCACGTTGATGAAAAGTCCCAAGAGCTGTTGACTATTGTGACTCATAAGGGGCTTTATCGATACTGTTGCCTACCCTTCGGAATAACGTCTGCTCCCGCCCTGTTCCAGAGGGCTATGGACCAGATCTTGTATGGCTTGTCAGGAGTTCAGTGCTATCTGGATGATATCCTGGTCACTGGAAGAAATGAAGAGGATCACTTAAAGAATTTAGAGGCTACCCTACAAAGACTGGAAGAGTATGGCCTACGAGTTCGCAAAGACAAGTGTGAATTCTTCAAACCCTCTGTTGAATATTTGGGACACATCATTGATTCTGCAGGTCTTCATAAGGCCCCTGCAAAAGTTAAAGCTATTGTGGAGGCTCCCCCACCTCGAAATGTAAGCCAGCTGCGCTCGTTTCTACGACTACTGAACTATTATGGAAAGTTCATCTCACTGTTAGCCACACTGCTAAAACCACTTCATGAGCTCCTTGGGCAGAACAAGGCCTGGAAGTGGACTGAAGCCTGTGATGTTGCATTTAACAAAGCTAAGGATGCATTGCTAAATTCTGAAGTTCTAACGCACTTTGATCCATCCTTACCCCTGCAGTTGGCCTGTGATGCCTCCCCTTATGGAGTGGGAGCAGTCGTGTCACATATTATGCCCTCGGGAGAAGAGAGACCTATTGCTTTTGCTTCACGCACTCTAAGCAAAGCAGAAACTAACTACGCCCAAATCGAACGTGAGGCATTAGGAATTGTTTTTGGAAATTGGAAGTTTCATCGGTACCTGTTTGGGCGAAAGTTTACTCTTCTCACAGACCATCGACCTCTGATGTCAATTTTTGGACCCTACACAGGCATTCCCCCATTAGCTGCCAGTCGTATGCAACACTGGGCATTGTTACTTTCAGCACACACATATGAAATCAAATATCGGAAATCCACTCTGCACGGCAATGCAGATGGCCTCTCGAGGTTGCCTTTGCCGGTCAAACATCAAGATAGTGCCCAAAAGGAAATCTTCTACTTTGAACAGGTAGAGAATACACCCATCACTGCTACTCAGATAAAGAAGGCAACGCGTGTTGACCCAGTATTGTCCCGAGTTATGGACCTGGTGATGCATGGAAAAATTCGACAAACCTCTCCGGTTTCACCCGACCTTGTTACCTACATGTCCAGGAGGACGGAGTTATCGGTCCAATCTGGTTGTTTGTTGTGGGGGAGACGTGTCATTATTCCACCACCATTGAGATCACAGATGTTAGAACAGCTACATTCCGGTCACTGTGGAATAGTGCGCATGAAGGAAATTGCACGGAGCTATTTTTGGTGGCCTGGATTGGACAGTGCTATTGAAGAGAAGGCAAAAGCTTGTATGTCATGTCAGGGTGTGAGGAATGCACCCCAGTGGGCACCCCTACACCCAGGGGACTGGTCTGAAAACCCATGGCAACATATTCACGTTGACTTCGCTGGCCTCCTTGAAGGAAGCATGTTTTTGGTGGCAGTAGATGCCCATTCTAAATGGCCAGAAGTCTCTATAATGCAGTCCACTTTTGCAGAGAGTACTATCCAAAAACTACGAGGACTCTTTAGTCGTTTTGGTCTGCCAGAACAACTTGTGAGTGACAACGGACCGCAGTTCATCTCTCAGGAATTTCAAAATTTTATGAAGGCAAACAGGATACACCACATCACGTCAGCACCATATCATCCATCCACCAACAGATTAGCTGAAAGATTTGTGCAGACAATGAAACACGCTTTGACATCAGCACGGGGACAACACTCCATTCAAAAGCGTCTGGATACCTTCTTACTTTCCTACAGAAACACACCTCATGCTACGACCCAGGCATCCCCGGCCTTTCTAATGATGGGATGACAGCTGCGCACTTGCTTTGATCTGCTGAAACCTTCTGAACCCCGACAAATTGTGCAACGTCAACAGCAATATCAAGTCATCAGACGGGCACCCAGAGCAAAAGACCGAACCTTTAGCCCAGGACAGCCAGTTTTGGCTCGGAATTATACTTCCAGAGCTAAATGGGTCCCTGCCACAATCATCACTCAAACAGGACCTGTTTCCTACACAGTCCGGACTGCAGAGACTCTTACCTGGCGGCAACATGTAGATCAGCTGTTGCCAGGTCATGCCAGTCTTCAGGACACATCTGCAGTTGAGGGGTCTGACTTCACCTCTTCTGGTGAGACACCGAATCACGAACCACCTGTTCCTGACTGTTCTCCTCCATTACTGCCGGCGGCTGAGATACCCCTTTGCCCAGCACGAGCTGATACCACCTCCTCACCTGTTCGTGCTGTGGACCCTGAGCCCATGGTACTTTCGGGTGCAACAACACCAGAAGTTCGCCGTAATCCACCTAGAGACAGAAGGCCTCCTCATCGGCTGGATCTTTAGCTAGGGCGAACCCATGGTTATGGGGCAAAATAATCCCCAGGGTTTAGCCGGGAATGGAGGCAGTCTACCCTCCTTCTCTAGTCTAGTGTGTGTTTTATTTAGGGGATGTTCTTATTAGGGGGGGAGGAATATGTTGTGTATTTGGTTGTCATGGTTTTTGTTCCTATGGCAACTGAGTTAGCTTATTAGGGGATAGCCCAACCTGTTTCGGCCGGTTGGGTGAGCTCTGTGTCTGTAAATAAAATGGTAGTTTTGTTAGCTGTCTGCTCTCTGGCCTCAAGTGATTTCTTCCTAAACCGGCTGCCCCCAAGGATATAACATTAACGGCTCCCCCGTCTGCCCCCACTCTATGAGCTGCTCCCTTTTCTCTCATTGCATAAAATAGACAGCTGTGAACCCACGTAACAATTGCAGAGAATACAAATGCCTTCAAAGATTGATGCAAAATTACTAAATAAAAACCTTGTGTGATTTTATGGGTAGGGTTTTCTGGAGACCCCTTTTGTTGAATTGTCTAAGTGACCCAACACATGGGGGTGCCAGACAGAGGTAGAATATAGTGAGAAAGGGGGTTTCCCTGCTTTTGTTTTTGTTTTTTCACCTGGGAAAATGTGACAAAAGAAAATGAGTTTATGAGTGAGCCAAGGTGGGTGAGGTAATGTCTTTAATTGGACCAACTTCTGTTGGGGAGAGAGATAAGCTTTTGAGCTGCTGTTTGAAGAACGGTGAGCAGCTGCAGATGCTGTTCCCTCGCCTGTGTCTCCTTGCAGGAGAAGGGCTGCCAGAGTTTTGTTTGCTGACTGAGAGCCAGCCCCGCTTCCTGGCTTTCTCCCATTTCTGGGAAAGGGGCAGCTCAGCCTGTTGCTTTCGGTTTCCATCAGAGTCAGATTAAAACACGTGCCCTAAAATAGCTCTTGGGACTGTCAGACGCGCCCTGTAAATCGGACGGGGCTGTCTGAGCGATTTAAGATTCTCCATTGCCTGCACCTTGCAAACTCAGGCCTTGTCTACAGTAGATTTTGTCAACAAAATATTATCGACAACCAAAAAGCATTATAACCCCATCGGCAGTGCATGTTCACACTACGCTGCGTGTGCTGACAGAGCGCATCCACGCTTGGTGCTTTACCGTCAACAGTGAGAGCAGTGCACTGTGGGTAGCTCTCCCCAGGTCTAGGTTGGATATTAGGAAACACTATTTCACTAGGAGGGTGGTGAAGCACTGGAATGGGTTCCCTAGGGAGGTGGTGGAATCTCCTTCCTTAGAGGTTTTTAAGGCCCGGCTTGACAAAGCCCTGGCTGGGATGGTTTAGTTGGGGTTGGTCCTGCTTTGCTCAGGGGGTTGGACTAGATACCTCCTGAGGTCTCTTCCAACCCTGATATTCTATGATTCTATGATTAAAATGCCAAGAGGCCGGCCCCGGCCTCTCTGAGCTGAGAGAGGCTGTCACGGTCACCAGAAGATGATCCGAGAACAGGCCCGGCCAAATGCTGGAGGTGTCAGCCCGTGACAGATGGAAGCATGATATATAAATTCGGTCCAGCCGGGAGTGGTGCGACCGATCGTCCTCCACCCGGACATAGATAAAGGTGCTATCATCATCTGGGTGGTGGTTGCACCAGACGTCCACCAGGGAGAGATGGTCCATGATCTCCCTGAGGACGCCCGCAGCAGCATGGCAGCTCTTGACTCCTGAGCGGTCCCGGTCTTCAAGGGGGGTGTTGAAGTCCCCACCCAGGACCAGGCACTTGTGTGGATCCAGAGTGCCGAGGAAGGCCAACACCTACTGATAAAAATGCACTCGTTCTGGGTCTGTGTTCGGAGCATAGACGTTGACTAGATTCAACGCCAGTCCCTCCGCACAGGCCAGCACGTGCAGCAGATGACCCAGCATGACCTCAGCAACCCCCAGCGCCTCGGGCCGTAGCTCGGGGGAGAACAGGGTGGCCACTCCAGCCGAATGGGGCAGTCGTTCATACTGGGCAATTTTCATCCACAGCTCTCAAAGCAATTCAAAAGTATAAGCAGCATTAGCTCAGTTCTAGAGAGGGGGAAACTGAGTCCCAGTGAGGCAAAAGTGACTTATCTACAGTCACACAGTGACCTGGGTCAAGAACCCAGGATGCCTGACTCCCAGCCTCCCCTGCTCTAACCCACTAGACCCCACTCCCCTCCTGGATCTGGGAAGAGAACTCAGGAGTCCTGGCTCCCAGCCCCTTCCCCCCCACCTCCCATTCTAGCCCATGGGATCCCACTCTCCACCCAGAGCATGGGCTAGAACCCAGCAGTCCAGACTCTCTCCCCCATCCTGCACTAGCTGTCAGATGAAATAAAATCAATTCAGGTGCAATGAAGCCAAAGACCCTCCTGCTTTTCAATTCACATTGGCACCAGGGAGCCAATGCTGGTGTTGCTCCGCAGGGGCGGCTGTAAGACTGGGCACACCCACCCCGGCAGACAGGGACAGCTGAGCCATGGTCAAACCTGACGCAGATGAGTCAGGCCGCAGAGTTCATGACATGGGAGGCAGGAGCGGGGGAATCTGCTTCTCCCCCCACACCAATGCTAGAGCTCAATTGTCCCTGCTGACCCGATCCCCAGCCCTGCACAACACACTGTCCCGAGGCATAGGTGGTGCAGCCAGGACGAGGAGCTGGCTGGCATGTGGTGCAGATGGCCCTCCAGGGCGTGCCCACAATTGCCTGGAGAGTGGGGAAGATGGCTGAGGCAGGCAGCACGGGGCAGGAGGGGAGGACAATCCGATGCGGGGCAGAGACGAATGGAGCAGGAAGCACAGGGCAGGGGGGGAATTCTGGAAGTGGGGCAGGATGAGGAATCCTGGCAGCAGGGGAGACAGGCGAGGATCACAGGGCAGAGAGATCAATGCTGGCAGTGGGGGAAACAGGCAGGGGATCGGGCAGGGTGGAGAGAATAGGTGAGAGGGGTGAGGGGGATCCCAGCAGCAGGGGAGCACAGTCCGGGGAGGATGGGGCAGGGACCTTTGGGGGGGGGGGGAGGAGTGCTGGCCTGAGCCAGGTGTGGCTCAGTCAGTGTGTTGCAGCTGGATCTCCTGCCTGCCCCTGCCAGGGCCCTGGGCTGGAACATGGTGGAGTAGGGTGGGCCTGTGTCCCCCTGCCAGCCCACCCCTGCCACCCCACCATGGTGGAGAATGTGAGCAATGGGACGAGCTAACTACAAGGTACAATAGATCCCTCCACCCTTCCCTGGTATGAAGAGGATGGCGGTTGGATGGCTGATCAAATGGCTCGCCGAAAGCCAACAGCAGCAACAACAACTGCCGCAACAACTCGGCAGTCAACAGCAGCAGCTGATTTGAGAGTTGGAGACCCAAAACCGAGAGCAACAACAGCAAAGCCTGCAGCAGCTCGTGGCCCTTTGGCTGACCCGGGGCCTCCCAACCCCAGTGGGGTCATGGGACCCCCTGCTCCCGTTGTGCCCATATGCCTGACCAAGATGGGGCCCAACAATGACCCTGAGACCTTTTTAATTACGTTTGAGCGAGTTGCCTCCACAGCTAAGAGGCCCTCAGCCCAGTGAGCCACTTCGTTGGCGCCGTATCTAACAGGTCCTGCCCAGGCTGCTATAGGGCACTTCCCGTGGCTGAAGCCCATGACTATGAGTGACTGAAGGCCATGATCCTCGACGCCCTAGAGATCACCCCTGAGATGTTCCGGCAGCAGCTACAGGAGAAGACATACACCCCGGGAGCCCGACCCAGAGTGGTAGCCCAGCAGGTGAGAGAGACATGCTGGTGGTCGCTACAACTGGAATAACGTTCGGGGGCCAAAGTAGCAGAACAAGTGGCACTTTAACATTTTTTGCATATCCTTCCAGGATGCGGAAGGACTTGGGTCATGCGCCACAAGCCGGCTACGCTGGGCTAGGCTGTAGCTTTGATGGAGGACTTTCTGGGGCAGAGACCCAGATAGGACCAGGGTCCCATCCTCCCACTGCCGTGCCAGCCCATACTTGTGAAGAGAGGACCCAGGGCCAGAGGAGTGAGCCCCGACCTGGGCTAAGACCTTCAGAGGGACGGGAAGTTGGTCAGGCCCGACAAAGGCCCCAGAGAGAGCAGGGCCCACCAATAGATGCCCCATCACCTACTTAGTCGGACCAGCCCTGACACCCTGACCTTGGCCCCTGTCTCACCCGTGGCCGCTTCGGACCGTTCTGGCGAGAGTGCCCAATGATGGACGGCAGTTTCGGGCAGGTCTGCTCGGGAGAGGCCCAGGCTCGGAAGCAGCACATACATAAGCTGATTATCCCCGTGACGGTGAATGGAGCCCCTGTCTCTGAGCTTATTGATTTGGGGTGTGGACAGACACAGAAAAGGACTGAGTGAGGCCGTAGCTCATTTACATATCAACTGTGGATGGTTTGCGGACATCGGGGTTAAATGCGGCTACGTTCTGTAGTTGGGCTGATACACTGGAGAGTTCCCTGGTGGGAACCAGCTGGGCAAGGCCTGAACAGTGGCTGGGCTCAGGGTCTGCGTTCACCTAAAGACTCTGGTGCAGGCTCCCTGTCCCAGCTGCTGAAATCACTGTAACACCCCAGAACGGCTGGGTGGTGGCGGCTTTAGGTTTAAGGTCCAATGGACGTGTCCCCGCACAGGTTTAAACCCACTTTTGACATCATCGTAGCAGGACGGGGGGTTGAGCCCCAGAGACCCTGATTCTCCTGCAGCCACAAACTGAGTGAGCGGCTGGGAGGCCGAACAAACTGCATCAGCCGCTCAGGGGGCAGCTGGTCGGGGCTGTGACAGATGTGCCCTGAGAAGGTGCTGAATGGTAAAGGTTTGTCCCAGCTCAGCCCGTCCTTCCTCTTCCCTCCGCCAACAAAGTTCTTCTCTTTAACCCTCTGGTGACTGTGCTGGCGGGTGGGTGCAGATTTGCCCAGCAAAGGTTGTTTTTTTTTCATAGATTCATAGATTCTAGGACTGGACGGGACCTTGAGAGGTCATCGAATCCAGTCCCCTGCCCTTGTGGCAGGACCAAATACTGTCTAGACCATCCCTGATAGACATTATCTAACCTACTGTTAAATATCTCTAGAGATGGAGATTCCACAACCTCCTTAGGCAATTTATTCCAGTGTTTAACCACTCTGACAGTTAGGAAATTTTTCCTAATGTCCAACCTAAACCTCCCTTGCTGCAGTTTAAGCCCATTGCTTCTTGTTCTATCCTTAGAGGCTAAGGTGAACAAGTTTTCTCCCTCCTCCTGATGACACCCTTTTAGATACCTGAAAACTGCCATCATGTCCCCTCTCAGCCTTCTCTTTTCCAAACTAAACTAACCCAATTCTGCCAGCCTTCCTTCATAGGTCATGTTCTCTAGACCTTTAATCATTCCTGTTGCTTTTCTCCGGACCCTCTTCAATTTCTCCACATCTTTCCTGAAATGCGGTGCCCAGAACTGGACACAATACTCCAGCTGAGGCCTAACCAGCGCAGAGTAGAGCAGAAGAATGACTTCTCACGTCTTGCTCCCAACACACCTGTTAATGCATCCCAGAATCACGTTTGCTTTTTTTGCAACAGCATCACACTGTTGACTCATATTTACCTTGTGGTCCACTATAACCCCTAAATCCCTTTCTGCCGTACTCCTTCCTAGACAGTCTCTTCCCATTCTGTATGTGTGAAACCGATTGTTCCTTCCTAAGTGGAGCACTTTGCATTTGTCTTTGTTAAACTTCATCCTGTTTACCTCAGACCATTTCTCCAATTTGTCCAGATCATTTTGATTTATGACCCTGTCCTCCAAAGCAGTTGCAATCCCTCCCAGTTTGGTATCATCTGCAAACTTAATAAGCGTACTTTCTATGCCAATATCTAAGTCATTGATGAAGATATTGAACAGAGCCGGTCCTAAAACAGACCCCTTGTTACACCTTTCCAGCAGGATTGGGAACCATTAATAACTACTCTCTGAGTATGATTATCCAGCCAGTTATGCACCCACCTTATGGTAGCCCCATCTAAATTGTATTTGCCTAGTTTATCGATAAGAATATCATGTGAGACCATATCAAATGCCTTACTAAAGTCTAGGTATACCACATCCACTGCTTCTCTCTTATCCACAAGACTCGTCATCCTATCAGAATAAAAGAAAGCTATCAGATTGGTTTGACATGATTTGTTCTTTACAAATCCATGCTGGCTATTCCCTATCACCTTACCACAGAGGTGAGCTGGGGCCGGTTCGCACCGGTTCGCAGGAACCGGTTGTTAAATTTAGAAGCCTTTTTAGAACCGGTTGTTCCAGGACAAATTTTAAATTTAACAAAGGCTCGGGCAGCTGTCCACCCCGCCTCCAGCCCCAGCTCACGCCCCCTCCTCCCCTGAACGCTCCACCCTCCTTGTCTTCCCCCTCCCCTGCTTCCCGCAAACATTTGATTCGCGGGAAGCCTGAAACACCCAGCAGGCAGGTAAGCTGGGCGGGTGGTGGTGGGGGGGGAGGACAATAGGAGGGCTCCAGCCCGGCTCGGGGAGTTGGGCCCTGCCACAGCGCCGGTCCTGGGCGAGCCTGTTGTTAATATTTTGGCAGCTCATTACTGCACAAGAGCGTCCCTGGGGCAGGAGGTTAGAGCAGCGGACCCAGCACACCTGGCCTTTGAAGACAAGGCCTAAAAGCCTCATTAAAATCCTGCCCTTGGTATCTGGTCAGTTGCATTTAGCTGCAATGCTGGGGCAGTGGGTTTGCTGCATGTGTAGTTTTTCATGCTGACCAGTATCGTCTGGTTGTTTCCTTGCACTTTTTCTTGGCCTGTTTGTTGACTCTACCTATTGCCAATAGTCTGACACTCGTCTGGGAGGGCCTGTCTTTGTGTTAGATCTTCGTACAGCGCCTGGCACAATGGGGCCCTGGTTTCCATTTGCTACCAGAAGACAAACAACTCACAATAATTGGCCGGGGACCGTGTGCCTTCACCCTATAAAGGGACTGACAGTCAGTATGGATTCTAATCGCAGCGTCTTGCGATCATGTGACGCTTTATTGACTCAGTCACTCCCTACACAGCTGGGAACGTGCACCCAACTCTAGAGCCCCGCAAATCCGGAGGGATCCGCTAAATATCTTGGACCATTTTTGCGATACCAGGGTGGAGGCGAATACAAATTTTGTATCTGCACAGGGCTCTGACAGTAAAAGCCGCGTGGGCAGCTGTGAGGAATCGTGGTGTGGACCCTCCACCAGCCCTGGGCCGGAGGTCTGGGGGGCAGGGTTCAGGGACGCTGGGTGAGGGCTGCTCAGGCTTCCCGCCCAGGCAAGTGGAGGGACCCAGGCTCCCCACAGCTGCCAGCGCAGCTCTCCCCGGCCCAGCTCCGGTGGCTGGGGGAGGGAGGGGGTCGGAGCTGCATCCTGGCCAGGTTATCCTTCTAAGAAGCACACGGGACCTTTTTCAGGGGAAAAGGCCATACACCGCATTTATTGGAAACACAACAATTAGCATAGGCATTCAATCACACACACACACACACTGTCCCGCCAGTCGATGTTATAGTTACCAGTCCAGAGTCTGGATCAATCTCGTGGACAGCTAGGTTGATCACGGCTTGGGAGGAGCCGGGTTCCATTGGTCATGACACGATGCTCCGGGGAAGCCTTGGCAGGAGGAACCCAAAGTTTCAATCAAGGCCCCCTGTTTATATAGAGATTTTCCTTCATTGGGACCAATGAGTTTTGCACCGTCCTGCTGTAATCAATTGTTGTTTGATGAGTGCTTGTTTTTTTGGGGGGGGTTTATTAAGTTTTTTAGGGAGTTACCCCAGGCTGGTTTTGATTACAGCTATTCTGTCCCCATTGATAGGTGCTTGTTTTATTTTAGGGTTGTTAAATTCCCTTTTTTTGGACATTTTAATAGGGGCATGTGGTAATTTTCTGGTGCCCTTGCGTCTGTCCTCGGTTCCTCCCTAGAACATCTGGTTGGGTTATGGCCTTCACACTTACCTTCTAACACACACATTCCTCATTCACACACAAAACAGAATTGATTTACACAGAACGTTTGAACAAGAACATCAAATTGCAATGCAAGAGAAAACAATCACATCATTCTCTTACTTATTTTAAAATGCTAAACCTACAACAAAGTGGTGACCCTAAAAGGTCTGTTACTGACTTGAAATCAGCCCAGACACAGATTCTGGCTGATGCATCTCTACCAGTGCCCCATTAGGCCATTCCTTTCTGCTATTCAACAAGGGTGTCTGGCAGGATATGATCAAATCATACACCAATACGTTTAATACATGCTACATTATTATCTCATTATTCTTCATTCTAAATTACGTAAAATGGAAACATAAAAACCTACTACTACCTGTCCCCTTTGACCCCTCAAGAACAATTCTTGAGTGGGTCCTATTTTATACAACTATTTATACAGCAATATACGGAGAGGCCATTTGAGCGTGTGGTTTTAATTTTAACGAATATCCTTTTTGTCCAACAGCACATACAACACATTCCTAGCAAGCAAACACAGGAGAATATTAACACAACTAGTAATGGGTGAAACATAATAGACAATATGCCCTTAGAAGTCGGGGACCAGACTGTAAAAACGTGGATAAGCTGTCAGGTCTTTTTGAGACCTAGCAATTTTTAGCATGTCTCCATTGGCATGTGATATTTGAATGACACGCTGTGACGAAGTGGGGAGTTTTCTTGGTTTTTTTTTCATGTTTTCCAGGGGGTTGCATGCAGAGGGAGGGGGACTCAGTGTCCCCGGATTTACTGGTTTAACGAGGTGAGGGGAGAGGGAGTTTGTTGGTACAGAGGACTGGAGAGGGAACTTGGGACCCCGGGCGATGGCCTGGAGGATGGAGACCCCAGCGACTGGTGACCTGGAGACCCAGCTCAGGAGTCGCAGCCAGTTCTGGCCAGTGGGGGACAATGGGCTGTGGGGAGAGGACCCCGGTGACCTGACCAGCCGGTTCCAGCCAGAGGGGGGCTTAGAGGAGAGGAGGCCCAGGCCACCCTGTTTACGACCCTGTTTACCTGGAGAGAAGACAATGGACAGGGAGGGGGTTGGGGCCGGGAATATCGGAGGCCCAGCTGGGAACCGGGGGGCTCTGGGCTGGAGAGGGGGAGCAGGCAGGGCCCACCTGGATGCAGGGAGACTGGGATGTGCTGGGCTGAGGGAAGCCAGGCCTGAGGTCCTGAGAGTTTCCTGTGCTGTGTTTAGCCCTCAATAAACCCTCCTGTGTTACGCTGGCTGAGAGTCGCTCCGGGCTAGAGAACAGGGGGCATCAACCCCTTTGGGGGGTGGAGACTCTGGGGGGTCCAGAGCGAGTAGACTCCCTGATTGGGCCCACGGTGCGAGAGCCAGACATGCTAAGGCTCAGAGAGGTGCGGCTCCGGGAGGTGGAGGGGCCTGACCCCGAGAGAGAGTGGACCCCCGTGAAGGGCTGTCACACTGAAAGGGGCACCCCCCCACGGACCGCATGGGGCCAAGAGTGGGCACGATCTATGAGTCCATGACACATGCTTCCCTACGTCCCTCGTGTTTGTTGTAAAAACTGAGTCACCTCGGTTTCTGACCACAAGTGATCAGTTAGATCTTGCCAATCAGGACCAAGGGTAACAGAGAAATTAACCAGGGTAGCAGTTATCGTGCTCTGTGCTCTTTCCATTTTTGGTAAATAGTACGTGTGATTGCTAGTGTATAATACACGGGCATTACATCCACATTCATCCACTGGGGGTTGGCTGACACTTGCATCCTCCCAAAATACTGTTTTCCAGGTTGTAACACAGACACGTTGTCCATTGTACAAAACACGCGTCACATTCTCTAGTTCGTCCCATACACGTTTCCAATGAGGTATCTCTGCTATATGGTTCTGTAGTGCAGGTAGGGGACAAGCACACCCATTTCTGGGGGCTCCACTCCATACACCCTCGGATGTCCACTAATTTCTCCTCTTTCCCAGCCCACTTATCCCATAACCCAGGGGAGCCAAAAGGATCCCATGGTCAATTTTGGGAGCGGGCTCACTTTCCATATTTGTGTTTCCACAGACCCTTGGTGAGCAATTTTAACAAGCATTTCACCTAATAACAAATCAGGCTTAACCATGCTGGAAACATATTGCACCCATTCATGTCTGTGGGTGTCGAACAAGGACCTCGTCTGTTGTTTCAAAAGATGCCTGAACGTTCCCAGATATTACCCAAAACATTTGGTGCTCCAGCGATGCTAAACTAAGAATTTGCAGCTCAGTACATCCCATGGCCAAGGCAGTTTTAGTCCCTAATTCTATTTGTTGTTTATACAGCAGCCAGGAGGTGGTGTTCAGCCACTGCCACATATTCCATGGTGCTTTTAGGTTTCCCGGAGCTATTTGTACCAAACCCACAGTTGCCTCTGCCTGCTTGGGAATGAGACTATCTCGCAGTTGTGCCAAGAAACTTAACATAGTCTTAATTACCTCCAGCTCTAGAATATTCATAAGCCCTGCTCCAAAAACAATCTCCTGCATCTCATTTTGCTCGGCCATTGGGGTGTTGAGGTGTTTTCATTTAGGCTGTTATAATAGGAAGGGAGGAGGGGGAACATTTGGGTTCCAATTTAGACATGTTTGGCTGAGTTCAATCTGTACCAATTTTTGTACAGGGATGCTAAAAAAGACAATTCCACAGCCCCAAATCTTTGTTAGCACCAAGTTAAAGTTCTCCAGAGCTACCATCTGCCCTTCCAGAATGCAGACAGTGGCTAAATTTTGGCCTCTGAAATCCAGGAAGTAAAGAGCTAAGATCCACACCACCCGTGCAACACAACCTGACTGTGCCCTGTTTGACTGATGCCCCAGTTCGCCAGTGACACACAGACTAGCACTCTGCCCTTACAGATGCCTCAGATCACCCTGGGAAAGGAGCACAGGAGCATGTAGGACAGAGGTGGGCAAACTACGGCCCGGGGGCCGCATCCGGCCTTCCAGACGTTTTAATCTGGCCCTTGATCTCCTTCTAAGACGTGGGTTTTGGGGCTTGCCCCGCTCCGGTGCTCCAGCCGGGGGTCTTGCTCCACTCCGCATGGATCCCAGAAGCAGTGGCACATCCCCCCTCTGGCTCCTATGTGTAGGGGCAGCCAGGGGCTCCACCCACTGCCCCCACCCCAAGTGCTGCCCCCCGCAGCTCCCATTGTCCAGGAACCACAGCCAATGGGAGTTGCAGGGGCGGCATCTGTGAACAGGGCAGCACACAGAGCCGCTGACCGCTCCTCCACGTAGGAGCTGAAGGGGGGACATGCTGCTGTTTCTGGGAGCTGCTTGAAGTAAGTGCCACTTGAAGCCTGCACCCCTGACTCCCTCCTGTGCCCCAAACCCCTGCCTCAGCCCTGATCCCCCTCCTGCCCTCCAAACCCCTTGGTTCCAGCCCGGAGCACCCTTCTGAACCCCCAAACCCTCATCCCTATCCCCTCCCCAGAGACCACAGCCCCAGCTGGAGCTCTCCCTCACCCCAACGCCCAATTTCATGAGCATTCATGGCCCACCATACAATTTCCATACCCAGATGTGGCCCTCGATCCAAAAAGTTTCCTCACCCCTGATGTAGGACAAAGCCCTTGGTCTCGACAAGAGGGTGCGCTCGGTGGAAGGGGAGGGGCTACGACAATTGAGGAGGAATCTGAGGCCGTCTCTCAGGGCTGGGACACTCTCAGCAGAGCACAGAATAGAGCTGATAGAACCCAACAACCCCGCAATTCACGCCCCTAGGAACGTTCCCCTCCCGCTAACAAACAGCAGCTGGATGGGCCTGGTGCTCTGGGAACCACAGAGTTGGCAGAAGAACCAGCAGAGTGGGTGCAGCCGTTGGGCAGTGTAGAAAAGGAAGAGGGGACCCTTCGCCTCATACAGACCCCAAAATTCAGTAGTTAACAGGGGAACATTTCCCCTGACTTCCAAGGGGAGGAATGCTGGGGAGCATGGCTCATACCAGATATTATTCCAGGCTGGATGTGCCAGCCGGGGTCTGGCAGGTGCCCTCAGGAAAATTGAGTGCATGTCCTATACACCCTGTTTCTGCAGCCTGCTGCTTGTGTGGCGCTCGGCAGTGCAGGTGTTTCACTGGAGCACATGCTATAGCGCAGGGGTGGGCAAACTTTTTGGACCGAGGGCCACATCGGGGTTGTGAAACTGTACGGAGGGCTGGGTAGGGAAGTCTGTGCCTCCCCAAACAGCCTGGCCCCCACCCCCTATCTGCCTCCTCCCACTTCCCACCCCCCGACAACCCCCTCAGAACCCACTGACCCATCCAACCCCACTGCTCCTTGACCCCTAACCGACCCCTCCTGGGACCCCCTCACCCCTTATCCAACCCCCTGGAACCCCACCCCCTATTCAACCCCCCTGCTCCCTGACTGCCCCGACCCCTATCCACACCCCCACCCCCTGACAGGCTCCTCAGGACTCCCATGCCTATCCAATCCCCCATTCCCCATCCCCTGACCACCTCCGCCCCATCCAACCGCCACCTGACTGTCCCCCGGGATTCCCCGCCCCCTTACCATGCCACTCAGAGCAGCATGTCTGGCAGCTGCGCGGCCTGGCCAGACCTAGACACGCTACTGGGTGCCCTGCAGGAGCGCACAACCCCCCTGCCCAGAGCGCTGCCTGCATGGCTGCAGGGGAGGGGGGACTGCAGGGGAGGGGCCGGGACAAGCCTCCCCGGCCGGGAACTCAGCGTCCGAGCAGGACGGTCCCGCAGGCCGTAGTTTGCCCACCTCTGCTGCAGTGGGTTGTAAGGTTACACAGGTGGCACTTGGATGTGGAGAACAGCAGCAGAGGAGCCTGACCAGAGGCTCCGAGCAGCAGGGCTGGAGCTAAAGGAATCCATGTAAATTCCGTGTGACAGGAGGCAGGGCAGGTCTGTGAGTGCAGAGCCGGTGCAGGAATGCCCAGCAGACTCTGCCCTTCTCAGCCTCAGGGTGTGGAATACACCCCCTGCTGCCCCTTGGTCACTAATTATCACTAGTGAGGTAACATTCCCTGGCCCCCGGCTGGGACCAGCACCCTACTGTGCTGGCACCTGGTGGCCAGTCAGGGTGATGCACAGAGTGTGTTTCCCTCCTGGAACACATAAGAAAGGAAGGTATCAAATAAAACCTTAAGTTAATTGCTCAGCTGATTACCCAAATCACCTGTCTTAGGGGTCTTTGGATACTGACTACTTAACGAAAGGAAAGGACTCAGATTTGGTTTTTCAGTTTTATTGGCTACCCACATCAACAGCAGCCAAGAGCATATAATAGAAAAGAATGCACAGTGGCACTGGTTTATGATTGGACTGAGAGAAACGGGAAAAACGTGAACCATCCAGGTTTTAAGAATCACACAACACATCCATAGCAGAAAGCAGCGAAATTCCTATTCAACAATTATCCTTCGACTTTAAAGCAGAAGGAACAGCACTCAAGCCCATTAGTAAAACTCTCCAGTGGTACTTGACTCCACAATGCAAAACAATTCCAGGCTCATGCATCAGAGTGCCCAACCTATGGCTCCTGGGCTGTACATTGCCCACCAGAGCATTTCATACGGCCCGGGGCCTGCTTCAGCACAATATACTAACGGCCAATTCATTAGCGTTTTAGTATCATGTTTCCATCATTTTAGTTCACACACGTGTGTAAATACACAATGCTCTACATAGGCTGCTTCTAGCTAAATACATACGAAATAAGCTGACCTAAAAATATCAATCAATACAGGTGACTTTAAATCTTATTAAACTATGTAGAATCTGTTTGGCTCACACAAGGCTGTGCTTAGGTTTATGTGGCTGTCCTGTGTAACAAGGTGGTGCACCATTGCCTAAGAAAATGTACTCACATGCCAATCCACCAAGGTCCCCTTCCCAGTGGATCTGTTGCAGTTACCTCTTTTAACCAATACTCACGACAGTTATATTAGCTTAGAATCTGGTAAACTGGTAAACACGCCTAACCACCTAACAAGAACACCTATATTTTTATGACAGGCTGCATGCAGTTCAAGAGGCTTTCACACGTAGTCTTATTTTCTGTCCGTATACACCTAAAATCCTCATTCAATAATTATCCTGCAAAGGTGACTGTTTGGAATTTTGTCTGAGTCCCTTAAAGCAGAAGGAAAACACTCAAGCCCATTAGTTAAAATCTCCACTGTTGCTTGACTTAACAGTGGAAAACAATTCTAGGCTAATGTATAAAACAACTTGAGCAATTCCTCACATGCCAACCCACCATAGTCTCCTTCCCAATGGATCTCTTGTAGTTACCCCTTTTAACCAATACTCACACCAGTTATATTCAGGATCTGATAAACACTCCTAACCACCTAACAAGAACACCTATATTTTTATGACAAGCTGCATGCAGTTCAAGAGGCTTTCAGACGTAGTCTTATTTTATGCCTGTATACACCTAGAACTGGACAGGCAGTGTGCAGCCATTAACTACGAGGGATGTACAGTGTTTAGGAATTGTAACTTGTTCTATTTCACAGCTATTTTACAACAAACTTTATCAAAACAAGGGCACAAGCTATAACTCTGGAAAAGAGAGAACGCGAGAGAGAGTTAAAGGTGCCTAACTGAGGGTACTTAATGTCACCAGGAGTGAGGATTCCCAAGTGGCCGACTCAAAATTCCAGTCTTCTCCCTTTCTTGGCTTTCAGGAAGTGAGGTGCTGAAGGAGACAGGCCATTGTATCCCCTTTCTTCTGTGAGTTCAACTTGGGTCTTTCTCTGGGAGAGGCTGGTATGGACCAATCAAACGGTGACCCATGCTTGTGGTGAAAGCTGGAAATGTCCAACCAAAATGAGACTTGTGTCCTTCTTGCCATCCAGCCACAGGCATGTCTTGTGAGTTCTTACATGGGAGTCTTGAAAATTCCAGTCACTTTTGTGCAAAACTCCTGGTGTGACATCAGGTTGTGTAGGACAAGTTAGGCCATAGCCAAGAGTACGACCGTCTCAGGACAGCCAGTGAACACCTGCTGCTCAGCGCCGCTCAGCAACCTCCTTTCACAGATTGCTTTCCAAGGGCCCCTCTTGCAATGCACTCCGATCACCATTGCATCCTATGCTGGCCAAGCTGCCGTTTGCCCTCGGCACTTTGCTGGCTGCTGAAATGTCCAGTTTAACTTTCAAATGGAATTTTATACAAAGTCTCGCCACATTCTATGATGCTCTTTAAACTTGTTGGAACAATCCACTCTGCAGGACAATTGAACTGTTGTTCTCTGGCAGGCTGGAACAGCTCGATAAACCTGCCATCCTGGTCTCCTTATTTTACAGTTGTGGCAGGATCTCTGTGTGTGGCTGAGCGTGGCCTGTGCCTCATTTCTGATTATTTAACGCCGTGACCAACTGTTCTTATCTGACATTTTCAGTTTCAACCCCTTTTATTTCTTGCCTCTCCGATCCCAGATGTATTTCACGTATTTGTGGTAACATGAACATGCTTGATGGCAAATATTATCTTACTTCTTAATTTTATCACTAATTTAAAAAATCAATACGAATGCAACCCCTTTATTTCCCTAACAGGATCACCCCTCGGCAAACCCTGGCATAATGTTCACAGTGTCTTGCTCAAAGCATTACTAACTTCTAGGTGACTTTCCTTCTCAATTTAACTTCATTTCACCAAAGTATTCTAAGCCGTCTAGTACACCATCAATTGAGACACACACCCAATGTGAGAAAGGATTTCAGCTTGGATTTTCCCACCCCAGGAGAGCGCTTGAAGCACTAAACTGTTAGAGAGGCACCACCACTGTCAGTGACTGGGACATGGGTGGCCGTGCCTAGCAGTTAGAGCAGGATCAGGCCCAGTGGTTGGAGCAGGCATCAGTAGCCAGGAATCCGAGCCCAGGCTCAGGGCAGGAGTCAGAGGGCAGGTGCCAGAGCCCAGGGTCAGAGCCGGAGTCAGGAATTGGAGCCGAGGGTCAGAACCAGGTTACCTGGCGTGAGGCAAGGCTGGTCCAAGGCAGGAGCAAGGCTTGGAATGAGCAGGAGCTATCTCTGAGCAGCTGCTGACCTGCTGCTGTTGCTGGACTCAAGGGCTGCTCTGTTGACTCTTCCAGCCAATCATGCTGTGGAGCCATTTTGGCAGCCTGCTACTGGCTGACCATGCTCATTATGTTACCATGAGACTTGCTCTGCGGCAGGTCCTGAATCCTGACAACCACCTCCACCTCCATCCGTTTTGTGGGGGCTTAGGTGTGTCCTGAGAACACTCCTGGATCAGGCCCTGCAGGCCAGACAGACGAGGGAATGGAACCTTCTGGGGTGTCGGCGTGAGGCAGGTTCCCAGGTGCTTAGACCGATGCGGCTGTGCCCCTGCTCACTGGCAGAAACGTAGGCATCTTGGGGCTTTACTGGTGGAAATGTAGCTGTCGAGGGATTTTAGGCACCTACAGGGTCAGGTGGCGGCTGAGCGGTGGTTTTCTGAATGCCCAGGTGCCCCTTGCTGGACTTGGGGGGTTAAAACGACACCTAACTCCTTTTCATGGATCCAGCCCTGAAGACACAGTTGTACCAGACTTCACAGGGGTTTCTTACAGATTCTGTTTCACATGAGGCCAGGGTGAGGGAGCCAAGCAGAGATGCTGGAGCATCGTCGTCTTCTCAGAACATTTCTCCTGGATTCATAGACTGGTTTAGAGACCAGCTCCATCCCAGTTAGTTTTGCCTGAAAAGAAACTATCTAACCTGACATAGTGTTGGTGGCAGGGACAAGCTTTTGATTTACCAGAATCCTGTCTGATCTCATTTGGTCAGTTTGTTGGTTTAAGGTGTCAGTTTGTTTTTGCTGGGCTCACTCACGTCTAGAGATTGTAACAGGGCTGGGCCAGGTGTGTCTGGTTTTCTATGGGCATGTATAGGCGGTCTTCGTGCTGTTATATGGTCTCTTCAGCTCTGGGTTCAAGAGCCTTGGTCAGAATATTCTGAGCAACTTCTGCAGCCTCATCCAGAAAGCTCTGCAGCATGTAGCGCGTGGTCACAAAAGAAATCCCTCCCCCTGCTAGGGAGCCAAGGACTGGTACAAAATTCAGAATTAATTTCACCACCATCGCTGCTCCACATAAAGATCTGGAAAGCACAGTCATTAAGACTCTTTTGTTATGGCTGAGGCCAGTGGAGACTTTTTGATAGCAGATTTCAGCTCTGCAACAGGCTTGTCAACCTGCTGAGCCAGTCTAGTGAGAGACTCTTCATCCAAGCCAAAGGCCAGGCAGTAACGCTCCATGTGAACAACCAAGATGGCTACATCACAGACGAGAGAGAGGCCTGGAACAGGAACAGCACCAATAGCACATGACAATACGGCCACTTCCCAAATATGCTCCTGCAGTTCGGCCTTTTTCTTCTCCAGGATCTTTGCCGAGATGTTGGGCAGGGCCAGGATGAAAACATGTCTCTTCTGATCATCCAGCTCATTCTCCAGGGTCTCCTGCAGGAGCTGGAAATCGTACTCAGTCAGTTCCCAGCTGGAGAGCAGGAAAACCCGCGGGGAGGCCTCACCTGCTTCTCTCAGGTTCTCTGCGCAGTCCTCCCTGATCTCCTGCAGGGTTCTCGCCTTGTTGAAATTCCTTTTCCTTTGTTCAACCTTCAAGTCATTATCCACTTTGGAGCGCACATAGTAAAACCTCTTCCCCAGCTTGTGAATGGCATGGGCCAGGGTGGTGTGGTGGGAAGTGAAGCGCTCTGAGGTGATGATGATGAAGAAGTCATAGTTGTTGAATTTTACCTGATTAAGGTATTTGTCTGCCTGAAAACTCTCTGTCCCAATTCCTGGCAGGTCCCATAGTTTTACATTTCGGAGTCTGGGGTGTCGATAAGCCTTTGGCTCC
This sequence comes from Mauremys mutica, assembly GCF_020497125.1. NCBI lineage: Eukaryota > Metazoa > Chordata > Testudines > Geoemydidae > Mauremys > Mauremys mutica. The sequence goes on from NC_059088.1 coordinate 14,548,188, forward strand.
ATCGTTGTTTGTGTCACCCCAGTCTCAGCAGCACCTTCATCATCATCATGCAGGCCCAGGATGGCATTGATGAAGGATGATTTCCCTGCACCTGACTCTCCCGTGATGGCGATGTCCAGTGGGGTGTTTTCTAATGATTCCAGCTTCTCCTGAAGTTCAGCAGCTGCTGCCGTGAGGTTTCTTCTCTCAGCAACGGCCTGTAGTTCTTCAATTTCCTTTTTGGAGAGTCTACCAGCCATGGCAGCCTTTGGTGGTGGCTCAGTTGTTCTTATCACTGATCTTAGAAAAAGGAAAAGAAAAATTCCAGTGATTTATTTTTATCAGGATAAATCAGATCAACCCCTTTCCTTCAGGACCTGCTTCTGGTTGGGGGAAAGATTCATTTTTACATCAATTTTAACCGTATGAGGTTGTAATAAAGTTTAACACAGGCTGATTTTCCTAGACGCAAACACCCAACCTCTAGCAATAGCAGATGCTCTGGGATGTTTGATTCAATTAAAGAGGCGAAAATCAACAGCCAAAGTTCAGTTCCAAACCACCTGCTCAGTACACTGTATTTTCAGAACATTCCCATACACACATTTCAGCTTGTCCCTAGCACGACGAGCTGATGAACTGCAGTGAACCTGCCAGCTCATGCCTGGATCTCTTCCCTCCACCCCAGCTGAGCTGCAGGGAAATGATCTACCAGAGATCTCCAGTGGAATGGTGCTTCACAGCAATTACAATACCACCCTACAGCGATTACTTTGAATGAAGCAACACAGACATGTCCTGAAAGTGGACGTGTTGCTTTTATTTGGTAATCATGCACTACATAGAAGAAACCTTGATATGCTGAATTTCCTAAGAGAGATGGAAAAGCAGATGCAGTGGAAAATATCAGCCTCTGAAAATTTAAATATGTAGCAGGGACCTCAAAAATATAGAGTAAATTTTATACATTTTTTAGAAAAGGAATGCCCCCCAAAAGTTGAGGCAACCAATTCAACGTTTTAAAAAGAGGCATTAGTCTGTGTATATGAAAACGCTCTGCACCAAACCTGCACAAAAATATTCAGTGTTGTGTAAATTTTAATATCTCTGATTCTTATCAGTTTTAAAACATTTCTTAAAAATCGAGAAGACCAGAAAAACCCTCTGTCCAAGCCCTGGCTTCAGGGTAAAGGAGAGAAGAGACAACTCCCCTCCAAGGGATATTTAGTCATAGAATAATAGAAAATTAGGGTTGGAAGAGACCTCAGGAGGTATCTAGTCCAACCCCCTGCTGAAAGCAGGACCAGCACCAACTAAATGATCCCAGCCAGGGCTTTGTCAAGCTGGGCCTTAAAAACTAAGCATGGAGATTCCACCACCTCCCTAGGGAACCCATTCCAGTGCTTCACCGCCCTCCTAGGGAAACAGTGTTTCCTAATATACAACCCAAACCTCCCCCACTGCAACTTGAGACCGTTGCTTCTTGTTCTGTCATCTGCCACCACTGAGAACAGCTGAGCTCCATCCTCTCTGGAACCCCCCTTCAGGTAGTTGAAGGCTGCTATCAAATCCCCCCTCACACTTCTCTTCTGCAGACTAAGGAAGCCCAGTTCCCTCAGCCTCTCCTCGTAAGTCATGTTCCCCAGCCCCCTAATCATTTTCGTTGCCCTCCGCAGGACTCTCTCCAATTTGTTCACATCCTTTCTGTAGTGGGGGGACCAAAACTGGACACAATACTCCAGGTGTGGCCTCACCAGTGCTGAATAAAAGGGAATAATCACTTCCCTCAATCTGCTGGCAATGGTCCTACTAATGCAGCCCAATATGCCATTGGCCTTCTTGGCAACAAGGGCACACTGCTGACTCATATCCAGCTTCTTATCCACTGTAACCCCCAGGTCCTTTTCTGCAGAACTGCTGCTTAGCCAGTTGGTCCCCAGCCTGTAGCGGTGCCTGGGATTCTTCTGTCCTAAGTGCAGGACTCTGCACTTGTCCTTGGTGAACCTCATGATTTCTTTTGGCCCAATCCTCCAATTTGTCCAGGTCACTGTGGACCCTATCCCTACCCTCCAGCGTATCTACCTCTCCCCCCAGCTTAGTGTCATCTACAAACTTGCCGAGGGTGCAATCCATCCCATCATCCAGATCATTGATAAAGATGTTGAACAAAACCGGCCCCAGGACCGACCTTTGGGGCACACCACTTGATACCGGTTGCCAACTAGACATGGAGCCGTTGATCACTACCTGTTGAGCCCAACAATCTAGCCAGCTTTCTATCCGCCTTATAGTCCCTGACTCACTCTCCTCTTCTGACAGGACTCAGGGGTTTTCCTGACTGCCTCCATTTTAAACAACTCCCAGCTCCATCCTGTCCTGGGTGGGGCAAGTTTCAGTTCTTTCCTCCTTGGAACAGACCCTGACCTCACCCTGCCTGGCCTTTAGTTATTTCCTCATTCCTCAGCACCACAGCCAGGGAACAAATCCCTCCCAGTTAGGAGTGGATGGGCAGTTTCTCCAGGGCAGAGCTGGATTCTTCCCCCAGCCCTGGACTGATCTGTTAATCCCTTCCTGGCCCCATCCACACTGAGAGGCCAGCGCACACAACCCATCACAGAGCCCCATGCCCTGCAGACCCTCCAAGGGCTCAAGGACTGGCTGAGGAGAGGAGATTCCCACAAGCCCAGGAACAAAGCGGCTGCCCTGCCTGAGGGAGTGGGTGAGATCCCAGCCAGTGACACCAGCTGGCTGCTAGGGGCAATGGGCCCCAGCCTGCTGTGCTGTGGGACCTGGCTGGCTCCCCTGGGGAGCTCTAGCACCTGAACCATCTCAGGAATGGAGCTGAAGGGCAGGTTATTTTTAAATCTGTCTGACTCAGAAGAAAACTGAAAGCAACGAGCTGACACAGAGAGGAGCAGGCGCCAGGAGCTCATTCTGGTCCAAGCCCCACAGCAAACAAGAAAAAGCTGCCCTGGTCTTCTTTGTAACCTGTGCATACGAGGAGCAGCACTTCCTGCCAGAGTGTCCATCTCATAAACATACAGTTAAGGGTTAATTCTTCTTTTACCTGTAAAGGGTTAAGAAGCTCACATAACCTAGCTGACACCCGACAAGAAGGACCAATACTGGGACAAGATACTTTCAAATCTGGGAGGGGAAAAAAGTCTTTGTCTGTGCAGGGTGCGGGCTTTTGCCGGAGACAGAGAAAGAAGGAGCCATTCAACTCCTATAGGGTAGTGAGTATTTAGAGAAGAAATGTATTAGATTACTTTTATTTTCTTGTTTGTGAGTTCCTTTGCAAATAAGAGGGAGGGTAAATTTGGGTTCTTTGTGTAACTTTAAAGTTTTGCCCAGAGGGAAACCCTCTGTGTTTTGAATCTGATTGTCTGTGAGACTATCTTTCATTGTAATCTTACAGAAGTACTCCTTTCCCCTTTTTTCTTTAATTAAAATTCTTCTTTTAAGAACCTGATTGATTTTTCATTGTTTTAAGATCCAAGGGTTTGGATCTGTGTTCACCAGGACTAATTGGTGAGGGGATTATTCTCAAGCCTTCCCAGGAAAAGGGGTGGAGGGGTTGGGGGGGGGGCTTATTCTCAAGCCTGTCCGGGAAAGGGGGGGTAGGGGCGTGGGATATATTTGGGGAAAGGCAGAGCTCCAAGTGGCTCTCCTTAAATGTTTAACTCGCTTGGTGGTGGCAGTGTACTTTTAACCTAAGCTGGTAGAAATAAGCTTAAGGGGTCTTTCATGCGGATCCCCATGTCTGTACCCTAAAGTGCAGAGTGGGGAGGGAACCCTGACAGTCCATGAAGAGCAGGGAATTATATTTAAATAAGGATGGTCCAATCTGTGGAATTGCATGTGTTGAACACTGAGGGGTTGTGCTTCCTGCTGTCTCCCCCAGCCCACTCTTAACAGCCCTCCGCAGTATCTGGAATGCTGAAGGCATCTCACTGCAGTAGCATGGCTTGAGCTATCCTGACACAAAATAACAAAACCTTTTACCTATCCCTGACAAAGAAAAACCTACTCACACTACACTGACCTTGTGCAAAAGGAACCAAATCCAGATCTCGAAGGAGCAGAATTAGAAGATGGCACAATATCCAAATTTTATCATTACCCAGAAAATCCCAATCCAAATCCTATCACAGCAGAAGAACTTGCTGAGAATAAGGCACTGGAAACTCTGTTTAATTAACAATCAAGGTTTAGCCTTTGCAAGAATCTTCTCAACTATCTTCATGAGAGAAATGGGATTCCTAGATGGGTAGTACCCACCTCCTACAGAGGAATGATGTTATGACATGCCCTGAATGAAAGGTGTAGGAGACAGTCAGGTGATCATGCTATATATGAAAACTTAAACTTCCTGTTGGCCTGGCATAAATAAAAAACATGTCCAATTACATGAAAGATGTTTCATTTGTAATAAATTTCAACATACTTGACTCCAGTTTTGAGCACCCCTCCAAAACGAAGGAATTACATTTCTTTGGTCAATCATTCAAATAGGCTGGGTAGGCCCTGTAACATAGTCATCTTGAGGAAATCATTATTTACTTATGGTGACTTGTTTATTTATGAAATGGGTTGAATGTATACCTGCACCAAATGACATGGCTCTAACTACAGCCACTCATGTTTTCAGTAAAACATGTTTTGAGCAGATGGGTTTACTCCCCAAATAGACTCAGACAGAGGTACTCTTTTTACTTCTGGTCTTATGGTTAACCAATGCAAAGCCCGAGGATCCAACAGAAGCTCCATGTGCCATATCATCCTCAATCCCCAGGACAGGATGAGGGTATGAACAAAACTCTGAAATTTGTCTCTGAAAATGCCAGAGTCTGGGATTTAGAGCTACCCTTAGCACTAATGGCTATGCATTCAATGCCTAACTGACCTACACAGGTTACATCTTTTGAAATAATGACTGGTCATCTGATGGTCTTACCAGTTCACTTACTATACCAAACACCAACTGAGAGAAAGCTATTGCTGATATATATGTCTCAGAGCTAAGATCCTCCACTAATTTTTCCTCCAGATAGAGTCAAGAAGAAGTTATTCCTCCTGAATAATGGAACCTGCAAAAAGGGGGGAGAAAAGCATCAGATGTCAATAGTAAATTTTCTTTTTCACCTATAAATAAATAACAGAATAAATACTAATCTATCTTTCTGTTCCTTATCCAGGGCCGGCTCCAGACCCCAGCGCGCCAAGCGTGTGCTTGGGGCGGCGTCCCGCGGGGAGGGCAGCAGGCGGCTCCGGTGGATCTCCCGCAGGCATGCCTGCGGAAGGTCCGCTGGTCCCGCGGTTCCGGTGAACCTCCCGCAGACGTGCCTGCGGAGGGGCCGCTGGTCCCGCGGCTTCGGTGGAGCATCCGCAGGCATGCCTGCGGGAGGTCCACCGGAGCCGTGGGACCAGCGGACCCTCTGCAGGCACATCTGCAGGAGGTCCACCGGAGCCGCAGGACCGGCGACTGTTTGAGCGCCCCCCGCGAAATTACTAGAGCCGCCCCTGTCCTTATCTGACATTGAATCCTCCCAAAATAAGCAGATCAGCTGGAATCTACTTCAGATTGGGATTCAGTACCTGTGACTGACATCTTGAAAATATGTTCCATTATTTTGCACTCTAGATCCTGGATTCCCTAATTCCTTTCACGTTTCAAGTGCCTCCTGATGCCATCATCCACATTGGAGATGGAGCATTATAATACCTGGATCACTATCTCCATCACACTGAAATAAAAATTGTGGATGACTTCAAGGGTCATAAAATTCCCCTTGATGATGAACAGCAAAATCTCCTGAACTATGAGGACTCCCATACCTTTAAAATGTTGGTGAATGCAGAGAAAGTGAAGATTGTTAACTCAGACATTGGCACCAAATATTTCTACATAGAATCATTGAGGGTTGGAAGAGACCTCAGGAGGTCAGCCACTCCTCATAAGTCACGTGTCCCAGCCCCCTAATCATTTTTGTTGCCCTCCACTGGCATCTCTCCAATTTTTCCACATCCTTTCTGTAGTGAGGGGCCCAAAACTGGACGCAATACTCCAGATGTGGCCTCACCAGGGCCAAATAGAGGGGAATAATCACTTCCCTCGATCTGCTGGCAATGCTCCTACTAATGCAGCCCAATATGCCGTTAGCCTTCTTGGCAACGATGGCACACTGCTGACTCATATCCAGCTTCTCATCCACAATAATCCACAGGTCCTTTTCTGCAGAACCGCTGCTTAGCCAGTCAGTCCCAAGCCTCAATTCGGGAGCCTTTTAAAAAAATCAATTTTACATTAGCTACTTTCCAGTCATCTGCGACAGGGGCTGGTTTCACTGAGATGTTACACACTACAGCTAGTAGTTCTGCAATTTCACATTTGAGTTCCTTCAGAACTTGGGTGAATTCCAGCTCTGGCCCCGGTGACTTCTTACTGTTTAATTGATCAGTTTGTTCTAAAACCTCTTCTAGTGACGCATCAGTTTGGGACAGTACTTCAGATTTGTCACCCAAAAAGAACAGCTCCAATGTTGGTATCACATCCTCTCTAGTGAAGACCAATGCAAAGAATTCATTTAGCTTCTCTGCAATGGCCTTGTCTTCCTAGAGTGCTCCTTTAACACCTTTGCAATCTAGTGCCCCCACTGCCTGTTTGACAGGCTTCCTGCTTCTGATGCATTTAATTAGTTTTTGCATCTTTAGCAAGTTGCTTCTCAAATTCTTTCTTGGCCGGCTTCTTATACTTTCACAATTTACGAGCCGGAGTTTGTGCTCCTTCCTCTTTTCCTCACTAGCATAGGTGCAGAATTCCTCAATTCTCAGGGTGTGCTGAGTTCCCGTTCTGCCTCTGGCCCTGCCCCCACTCCACCCCTTCTCCCCAGCCCCCACCCCTGCCTCTTCTCACCCCCAGTCTGATCCCTTCCCTGGCACCTCCTGCATGCTGCTGAACAGCTGATCGCAGCGGATGGAACGTGCTGCGAGGGAGTAGTTGAGGCTTGGGTGGGGGGAGGGACAGGCTCTGATCTGTTGATCTGCAGGGCTGCCAGTGGGTACTGAGCACCCACTATTTTTTTTCTGAGGCCGGCGCCTATGCACATTAGGATTTGACTTCCAAATTTTAAAGGGTGCCTTTTTGCTTCTAACGGCCTCCATTACTCTGGTGTTTAGCCATGGAGCAGTCTTTTGGTCCTCCTACTGTCTTCTTTGATTTGGGGTATGTATTTAGCCTAAGTCTCTATTATGGTGTTTTTAAGTAGTCTCCATGCTGCTTGCAGGTATTTTACCCGTGTGATTCCCCTTTCAAATGTCCTTCTAATGAGCATCCTGATTCTTGAGTAGTTTCCCTTTTTAAAATGAAATATTTCTGTGCTGGGCATTTTTGATGCCTCCTACACAAGGATGTTAACTTTAATTGCACAATGGTCACTTCTAACTAGTGGTTCAGCTATAGTTATCTCTTGGACCAGATCCTGTGCTCCACTCGGACTAATTCAGGAATTGCCTCTCCCTTTGTGGGTTCCAGGACCAGCTGCCCCAAGAAACAGTCATTTATGGTGTCTAGAAATTTTACGTCTACATCATGCCCTGAGATGCCATTTACCAAATCAATATGAGGATAGATGAAATCCCCCATTATTGTTGCATTTTGGGGTTTTGCAGCTTGTCTAGTCTCCCTGAGCATTTGACAATCACTGTCACATCCTGCTCAGGTAGTCAGTAGTATAGTCCTACTGCTGTTCTCTTATTATTCAAGCATGGAATTTCTATCTGTAGAGATTCTACGGTGCTGTTTGGTTCCTGTAAGAGTTTCACCTTATTTGACTCTATTTTACCTATTAAGAGATTGGCAGTAAGGTCCAACTTGTCCTTATATATGTCCACAACAGTCAGATGAGCCTGACACTCCTGTTTCCTAGTCCCAGGAAGCGATTTCACCTTCCTGGCCAAGGATATGGGTAACTTTGCTAACTGACCACAAAATGTTCCCACATTATGAATTAAAGCCAGAGGTTCCATTGCCTCCTGAGCTGCGGGGTAGGGGACAGAGAATACAATCTAGTCAAGGATGGATTTGTCTTTCCCACTGAGCTCCATCCGTGTTCTGTTGCTTATATCAGAGAAGTACCTCTTCAGCCTGCCAGGACCCAAGCTTTGGCACTTGATGAAAGACTCCCATTGACATTAGTGGGCTTCGGATCAGGCCCTACATGAGAAACAGACCCTGGAAAAAGTGTTGAGGGGACAAAAGGCCGTTCTGGAAATGCTGGGGTAATTTCCTCCTGTTTCCCCACCCCCCACTTCCATCCCCATCCCCTAGTGGCTGTTCCTATGGTTTAACAAGGCACAAAACACAAGAATCTCTCACCGTCAGCTCACAAATGCTTCAGTTCTTCTGAGCTTCCCTGAAGAAACAGGCCAGTCTCCAGGTGTTTGATCATGAAAGCCTCCTCTCTCTCTGTCTCTTTCGCTTTCTCTCTTCTCTTTATATAGGAAGCCAACTACGTAGATCTGTTTATTGCCAGAAGTGAACGTAGCACGTCCCAGTTTGTTTTATAGACGCAACCAGGAGACAGTTGTGCACACTCTCTCCTACCTATCACATGAAGGGGATTTCATTTCACTTGGCATTTCCTGGAAGACAACACTTTGTGTGGAAAGGCCTGTGAGGGGTTAAGTAAACACCACAGATCAGAACAGGGTGGAGACAGATGCCCTGTCACATTAAACAGGCAGAGCAGAACAAATACACAAAAACATGCAAACTCACATAAACAAATTGCACCACTGCACATTTCCTGGGACTCTGGTCTGTGCCCCTGTGCACTGCGAACTCCCTTAACTGCCCCAGTAACACATGGTGGGAGTGTCACAGAATCAGCACTTTGGGGCTGTGAATCCTGCCTGCCTCTATGGCGAAAACTGGTGGCTTCTCTCCAGCAGGATTATGGAGGCAGTGACCAGCATCCCCTCCTCAAACAGGCTCACCCCCCACTCCCCACAAGTAATATAAGGGCCCTATCATCAATCTAATGTTGGCCTCACCCCTTGACCTCTCAAGACCCGCCCACCTGTCACCCTAATATCCCTCAGGGGCGGGTCTTATTTCCAGGGTCAAGATGCACACATAACTGGAAGCAAAGGGTGTCATGTGACCCATCTAAGAACTTCTCCCACTGCCTTCTACCAATCCGGATGGGTTTTGCTCCCCATAGGACCGCCCTGAGAGCAGATTTGACCAATCGGGGGGGTTTCCTGGGTGGGGTGATCTGTCCAGAAGTGGGTCGTGTGACCCCTCTAAGAGCTCCTCCCACCACCCTTTATCAATAAGAGTGTGGCACCGCTCCTGGCGCATGGAAGAGGCCATCTTATTCCAAAAATGTGTGTTGTAGAAATCGTGGAAATGCTGAGAGGAAACATGGACTCCTTCCCCACCTCTGTGAGAACTTCGGACTTTGTTTTAGCCCCAAAGGCCTTTGATCTCCAGTGGAACAAGCGCTACTTCAGCGACAGTTCTGAGGAGGAGGGAGCCGTCAAGGGGAGCCCTTTGGCCCAGCCGTTTATGGATACATGGGAACCCAACCCCAAACTCCAAGCGCTTGTGAAGCATGAGCGAGACGGCCTCCCGTTGTCCACCCCTATGGAGGAAAGCGACCAAGACTCATTGGAATCACCAGCGGACAAGGTGAATGGAAAAGATGTCACACAGGTAAACGAAAGATTAATCAGTGACGATCGAGGATGGGGTGTAATGGGGTAGGAACCGACCCTGGGTTGCGTTAAAAGAAGCAGTGGGGGCTTACACTGTTTCTTTTCTGAAAATCTCTTGACAGCTTCACAATGCCTTTCTAAAAGGCCTTTGAGAACATACACATTGGTAGTTCTGTGGGAATAAATCTATCATGCATCAGCTGTTTTTGCTTGTGCCTGAGACACAGATCTCGAGAGGAAAATCTGGAAAGGGCAAAATAGAAGAATGAACCAGCGCAGGGTCCCTAATGGTAGGGGTCATAGCGTTCACTTTTGCAGGCGGCTGTAAAAGGGCGTGGTAAACTAGGTGATTAATAAAAGTTGTTTAAAATTTGTCAGTGTTAATGTGTCCCCTCCATACTTGCAATGTCTTTTACTAATGCAAGTAACAGTCATGTCTCTGTTAAAGAAAATATATTACACCCCTGGGGAAGATGGGAGCTTCAGTGGGGTGAACCCTCTGTTTCAAGCAGCCAAAAAGCACAGAAAAACTTTGAATAGAAGGCAGGCAAGAGCTTGGCTTTCAGACCAGGACACCCTATGCTTTACACAAACCGGCTCAAAAGAAATAAGACCACTGTTTCAGATGTGGATGCGCAATGGCAGGCAGACTCGGTGGACATGCACCAGTTCTCCAAACACAACGGTTTTAAGTACATCTTAACACTGATAGACATTCTATCCAAATATGCCTGGGCCTTAGAAAGACAAGATGGGCGGTGAGGTATCCAAGGCTTTTAAAGCTATTTTCAGCAAAGGTCGTGTGCCTCAAAAATTACAAACCAATTGGGGAAAAGAATTTTTAAACAAACCTTCAAGCAGATTATTAAAGTGGCATTAATGGCGTTCACCATTTGGTTACTAATAATGAAGTCAAAGCAGGGGTTGTGGAGCGATTTAACAGAACTTTAAAATCTAGAATGTGGAGATATTTTACAGCCCATAACACCTTTCACTACATCAACATGTTACTTGACTTTATAAAAGAGTTACAACTGGAGCTTTCACGGAACTCTAAGTACCAGACCTGCTGATGTTAACCCCCCAAATTCTCTGAAGGTATGGAAAACGGTTTACGGAGCTGGTTTTAAAATAAAACCGGTTGTTGCCCCTTTTAGAAAAGGCGACCACCAAAGGAGCTTTTGAAAAAGGTTATGAACAAACAGTTACTGATGAGATATTCATAGTGGATGAAGCTTTAACCAGAGGCCAGAGACCTATATGCCGACTAAAAGATTACGAGGGTGAGTCAGGTTTCAGAGTAGCAGCCATGTTAGTCTGTATCTGCAAAAAGAACAGGAGTACTTGTGGAGTCAGTTACTGGATCTTTTTACCCTGAAGAATTACATAAAGTAAACCCCAAACGAGACAGGATTTACAGGGTTGAAAAAGTTCTAGTGGAGAAAGAAAAAGGGAGAAAAAAGCATCTACTGGTGAAATGGTTGGAGTGACCCGATAAGTTTTAACAGCTGGGTGGAAGCTTCTCAACTTTGTGACATTTAGACATGAACAAAAAAGATTCCTCCTGCAAAGAGAGAGAGAGAGAAAAGAGCAACGGCGGGTTTTACATCTCTTTGTCCAGCAACGCAGCAGGAGTGGCCCCACTCAGCCCAGCACAAGGGCACTGTTTACAAACCTACAACTGCTAGATGCATCCTGGCCTGCCCAGCCCTGCACTGCCAGCGTGCCCCTTCCACACTGCCCAGTGCCCTGCCCTTATGCCTCGCACCCCCTCACCCAGAGACCTCCCCCATAGATCCCTATGCTCAGCGCCCCTTCGCCCAGAGACCCCTTCTGCTGACCTCCCACCACAACTACACAGCACCCTCCACACCATACCCCCTGCCCAACTCCCCCACCTACAGATCCCCTACTGTCCAGCACCCCATTCACAGTCCCACCATCACAGCTGTACAGTGCCCCATATTCCTGAGGGGATCCTGCATCAAATTCTGTGCATCATATTTTAAAATCTGCATTTTTTTTACAATAAATAAAAGTGGAGGCTCCACCATGGCAGTGGGGAGCACAGGCCACTGGCTGCATGGAGGTGGGAGATCACCCGGCAGCCTCCCCTGCCCCCCTGGCACAGGGACTTGGCAGTGAGGCTGAACCTGACCCTGACACAGCACAAGGGCCAGGCCTGCCACAGAAACACTCTCCTGCTCCTTTTGTGCCAGGCGCACCAGACATGGGCAGGGAGGCTCAGCCTGGCAGCGGGATCCAAGCACAGAAGGACTTAGGGGGTGGGATCCAGAGTGGTAAGAGGATTCTGTGTGGGTCAGTCTGGGTGCAGGCAGCTCACAGTGGGGGATCTGGATGCACAGGGAGGTTCCAGGTGCAGGGGCAATGGGAGTCTGCCTGGGGAACCAGGTGAAAGTTGTTGAAGCTGGTTTAGTTTACTACCCTGAGTTATCAGTCCTGTGCACATCTTTTCCTTCAGTAACTGTCTAACGATGAAGTGCGCATCGTAACCTTTGGAATTGTGCACTAGGAATATGTAGTCCTGGAACTTTTTTTCAATAAAGGTCTTTACAAAGATAGAAAGACACTCACCACACTTAAATTCTCAGGATTTTTCCGGCTTTAGGGACATTGCAAAAATGTAATTGGGCATGTGCAACCCCGTCTCCTGCGTGCATTCAAAATCATAAAAAATACACTTTTCTGATTATTTGGGCTTTCTAATACTGTTTATAAAACACATGTGGCTGTCTACATCACCTGCGATCAAACCCTGATGCTGCTTACGGAGCATCCCTTTACACCTGTGCCCTTTGCCAATGTAAGACTGACACTGATCACAAAGTTTTCAACAGGCATTTGACTTGTTTTTTTGATGCACAGTCTACATGTCTGTGTAAACACGCTTTGGAGTGACAATACAGTCACAGCGAGGGCACCTCAACATTATCCGAGCATGTTACACTCAAGCAGAGGTGGCAACGAGACCTGCAAGAGTGGTTGTGACTGTACACCGTGTGGCAAAACTCACAATAATTTTTTGCATCAAACAACTTTTTCACGTCCAGAACCCCACAATAATGCTCATCATGCAACAGGATGAAAAAAGTCTTGGGGTACACCAGGCCCCCATTTTACAGAAGCCCCATCAGCCTTTCACAACTTAAAGTACCACCTGTATGTTGACTCCTTAATGCTGTTCGAACACCACTACATCACCGAGCATAATCTTTTTTTGATCTGATCACCCCAGTTTCTTGTGCAACTTTCTCTCCCTGTCTAACAATTCCGCGTCTGTAGGTTTACAGTTGGACGATGGCCAAGAGGCCACCAGCAAAACACAGATTGGTATCGGTGTAAGGTCTATTAAACACTGTCTCTTTTTATGGACAATTTGACTACTGAGGATAGAATTTCAAACTCTACAGCCACCCCCCATGCATGTTTTTTACAACTGTCACAATGAGGCACAATGTCGCATTGACATGCATCTCTCTATTGCTCTGTAACAGTTTTGAAGTCTGATTTAAGAAATCCTCAGCAGACAGCTCATCCCTAGTTCTTTTGACAGAAAACAAAGGGTTGGTTAAATTATGGCTCTAAACGTAATTGTCAGGGGCTACCATTGAGAACTAATTGTATTCCCCTGTGTTTGGCTTCAACAACCTCCTGAGCTGAATTTATTCACTCAAGATTAACAAAATGAAATTCCTAACAACACACTGACCCCCCAAATCTAGGTAATTCCCATTGCCAACTTCTCACTCACTCCATATACATGTCTGTTTGGGGGTCTGCATCTACATTTTCAGTGTTACTTGGGGGTTTCTCTATGGGACCACCAGCTGCATCTTCTATGTCAGATGCTATCTGAGAGTCAGATTCCGAGGGGCCACCGTGAGGATCATCAGGAGTAGACAGACACCCGTCTAGACAGCCTGCTGGGGAATTTTCTAAATCAGACTCTGTATGAAAGTCACCAATGCCCCACCAGAGCCCAGGGTCGGATTCCGCCTCCCCATTCTCAGACAAGCCAGTTTGAGAGCCTCCACAAGGGGGCATCTCTTTTTTTTCTCATCACCTCTTTAGTCTTTAAAAAAAAATTTTACAGTGACCCTGGCCCATAACTTTTGGGCAGCCATCTGTTTATCCCCCAAACATGGATCCCACCTTTGTTTACACCTTAGCTGATGTGTATACAGCCTGCTCAGAGCCCCCCTCTGAACAATACTTCAGTTTTTCCAAAATGTCACCCGCAAGAACTTTTGCATTTTTGATGTAGTTTCCAGCCCTCCACCTTTCTTTTAGAAGCCCTGAGGATACAGCATCCATCAGCTTTCTGGACTGTTATATTTTTCCTAAATACTAGAATACTGAAGAACTGCGTCAAGCTTATTTTGTTGAGAAAATGGTTCTTAATAATTGTCAAATACTTCATAAGGAGATAACCCTGCATCACAGGAGCTGTCAGTCCTTGTTTTTTATTCACAACTCCTAAAGTGTGTGAATGTGAATTTTGTGAATGTGTGTTTTCTCTCAGGGTTTGGTGTGGTGCTGACTGCTGAGGAACTGGAGTTGTGTTTGTGTGGCTGCTTTTTACCAGAGTCTTTTGTTTTGTCCTTGGGTTTGACACAGTGGTGAGCTGGAGCCGGTTCGCAGGAACCGGTTGTTAAATTTAGAAGCCTTTTTAGAACTGGTTGTTCTAGGACAGCTAGTTCTGAAAAAGCTTTTCAATTTAACAAAAGCTCTGCCAGCTGTCCATCCCGCCCCCGGCCCCAGCTCACATCCCTCTCCTCCCCTGAACACTCCGCCCTCCTTCTCCTCCCCCTTCCCTGCTTCCCATGAATCAGATGTTCGTGGGAAGCCTGTAAAAAGCAGCAGGCAGGTAAGCTGGGGCGGGGGGAGGCTGCGAGGAGGGCTCCAGGGAGGCCCGGTGCAGCCCAGTCCGGCTCCGGCCAAGCGGCTCCTGCTGGCCCAGGCTGAGCGCCCCAGCCCAGTCCTGGCCCCGTGCCCCTGCCCGGCCCCGGCCCTGCTTGGGCCCCACGGCGCTGGTCCCAGTCCCGACCGAGCGGCTCTGGCCCGGCCCGGCTTGGGGAGTCAGGCCCCACGACGCTGGTCCCTGCCGAGCAGTCCGGGCCCGGCCAAGCGGCCGTGGCCCCGGCCCCAGGCAGTGCGGTAAGGGGGCAGGGAGCAGGGAGGGGGTGTTGGAAGAGCGTAGGGGAGTTCGTGGGTTGTTGGGGGGTGGATAGGGTCAGGGCAGTCAGAGGGCAGGGAACAGAGGGATTGAATGGGGCAAGGGTCCCGGGGGGCCAGTCAGAAAGGAGCAGAGGTTGGATGGGGCAGTGGGGGGGGCAGTCAGGGGCAGAGAGAAGGGGTCATTGGATGAGGCAGGGGTTCCAGGGAGCCATCAGGAATGAAAGGAGGGGTTGGATGGGGCGGCAGGGGACAGAGAAGGGGGGTGGATGGGTCAGAGGTCCCGGGTGTGTGTGTCAAGGAACATGGGGGGTTGGATGGGGCATGACCCCCTCGTGGGGTGAGGAGGAGGGAACCTGTTATTAATATTTTGGTAGCTCATCACTGGTTTGACATATATGAGCTTTGGACTGCCCTGATGCTTCGTCTATGTTCTTGTGCTGTTTTGCATTGGCGCTGTTGTTGTTAAAGGTCTCAGAGCAGATTTCTGGTTCTTTGGCAGTTCTGGTGGAGGTGTCCCTGTAACTGACTAAAGCATCGTCAGGAGCCTGATTAAGAAAAACAGAGCTGTTCCAATTTAGCGTCAAATAAACATTTTACAAAACTTAAACTTTACCATCTTTCTCACCCACACCTATGTATTTGCTTAAAATACAAAACCTCATAAAAACGACCAAACCAATAAGCAAAATATATTTATTGAGCTTCATCCATCCATCAGCCATTGATGCTGGTGAATTTTCCTTTTCAGTGGTCACTTGCCTTTTTCTTTTGAGTTTGTTTACCCTCTGGTCCAACGATCTCATGTTGTGACCATACTGTGGAGCAGATGACATTAGTATTATAAAACACATGAAACTATCTTGTAATCTTAAAAAACAAAATACTTTTATTTTTAAAAACTCATAGCTTTAAATAAAACAATCCAGTCCAGGCTGTACAACAAACACAGGTTTTGCTTTATTTCTACCCCTAGCGTTTCGCTAAACTTTTAATACAAGCACATGCTTCCACCATGCACCCAAAAACCTACTGTGCAATAACATACTTTTTAAATCCCCTGCCATAACTATGTCTTGCATAGGCCCCCTAAATCACCAACAACAATTTAAACATTACAACTAAATTTAAAAAAGACAAGCAACCCATTTTAAAAACAAACAACAACAAGGAATCCTTGTGGCCCCTTATGTAGAACTGATGTGAATGAAATTGTTTTTAGTTATTCACTGTATCATTGTAACTTCTGTTCACCATTTCATTACACTTGCCATTTTGCCTACATTGTAACTTCTGTGCACTATTGTAATTCAAACCCCATTTTAAAATGCTTACTACATCTTGTGGAAGGCTTGTTGCTGCAGCCTTCATTTTTGCAAGCTCTGCTGTAATTTTATTAGTTTAGTTTAGATGTGTGAATGAGGTATGTATGGGTGATAGAATCAACCTCCAGCGCCAGCCTGTCCTAATAAGATAAAGTTCAAATACCAATGGCTGAAGATACAGACAACAGCCCTAAACAGAGTAAGAAACATCCACTCTAAAAAGAAAAGGATAAAAGAACAACAGAAGGAAGATCAAAGCCAGGTTCAAGGCTGAAAGTCACGCCTGCAATTGGCATGTGATCAATCACCAAACCCAGAGGCAGCGTGACACAGCAAAACCTATAGACTTTGAATCCAAACTAAAAGCCTATAAAAAAGATGGGTGAGATGAGAGACTTTGGGTAACGTTCTGCTATCAACATCGAGGAGCATCGGTGCGCGCCCGACAGAGATCCGGCTTCTCCTCGTGCCCAGCTTTCCTGGCCAGTTAGCTGCCACGAGCTACGATCCCAAGCTGCGAACTCAAGCCATGATTTCAAGCTACAATCAGGACTGGTAACTATCCAGCAGCTGCAGAACATTTGGTGTGTGTGGGTGTATGAGTGTATGTGTATAAGTATTAAGGTATTTGCTAGTAGTTATAGATCATAATAAATGTGGCATCTTTGTCTTGACCCCTAAAACGATCCTGTGTAGTTTTGTCTGTACAACACATAGAGACTAACAAATTTATTTGGGCATATGTCACAAGGACGACTTCTTGTTTTTGCTGATACAGACTAACAAGGCTTCCACTCTGAAACCTGGCACCATTTTTTAAAACACACCACATTTTGCAGAATATAAAACCCTGTTAGTTTGAAACATACCAAACCAACAGTTTGCAACCATATACTTTAAAAAAAAACCACACCTATGTTTTGCACAAAACCCTAACTCACACACACAAAAAAAGCAGCTTTAAACAGAGCAAACCAACAGTTTGCAACAAAATACTTTTAAAAAACCCCACACATCTCTAGCATAGGCCCCTGACCAACAACAATGTAAACACTAATTAAAAAAAAAATCACATTTTACAGAGTAAAAACCAAACTGTTTTGAAACAAAATACTATAAAATCTCACACACTTATCTCTAGCATAGGCCCCCTGAATTACTAACAACAATTTAAACACTAACTAATTAAAAAACATTTTAACACACACGCTTTTAAAAGCCAATTGCAGAAAGTTACCTTCCACCACAGGGTAAAGGGATGCTGGCACATGGTTATTCTGTTTTCCCCCACATGTATTTGGGCCTTTGAATTAAAAAACAATT
The DNA here is from genome assembly GCF_020497125.1 of Mauremys mutica. Lineage (NCBI taxonomy): Eukaryota > Metazoa > Chordata > Testudines > Geoemydidae > Mauremys > Mauremys mutica. The sequence goes on from NC_059088.1 coordinate 14,565,731, forward strand.
TCAGTTAATATTATTTCTCAATTGCATCAACTCCTCCCTAAACATTCCCTTTTGTGACCCGGGGGGGGGGGGGGTTGTGAAAATTAAGTTGTCTGCACAACTGGGCTGCTTTTGGCTAATTTCTTTCTTTTAGTTAAAATACATTTTTCTGTTTCAATGAAAAACCAGAGCACTGTAGGGCCTTCTTATAGTATTAAACAGTAAGTCACCACACACAACAATCGTTGATGTTATTGTACCCTCTCCCGAGTGGGGGCCCCTTGCCGATATCAATGAATGTCTTTGGTTTGGTTTTTTCATATTAGTGATCAGTAATTAAAGATTAACCCTGATGGCAGCAAAGCTGGCCGATCACATCTAGACTGTAGGTCTCCACAGAGTCATCCTTGCTATTCAGAGGGGTGGGGTGGTTCAACAGGGTGAGTCAACTCAATTATACGTGTGTGAAACCTCCCTGGTTTTTTTCTTTGCTTTTATTTTAAAAACACTTACAAATTTTTTTTCCCTCCTACAAGATTCTACTACAGACATTTCAGCTTTTTGATGTAAATGGGTCTTTTATACAAAGACAACAGCTAGTTTCTTATAAACTATTTTTTTATTTAACAGACATGCAGCCCCTTGAAAACAAACCAAGATGCTCCATCAAAACTTTAATCTCATTTAAAAGGCCACACAGACCTTCTAACAGAAACACAGATAGTCACAAAGCCCTTTTCAATAGATATTTTTATTTACAGCTACTATGTTTTATATTGCATTTTTGTCCCCTCACCATTCTCTAACTTAATCCTTTTAGATTTCTTACAAATAGTCTTTTTCCTAAGCAGGGTTCTGTAACTTTTTGTGCAGACCAGACGGTCAATATAACGCTGTAAGCAGGCATCTTCCAGTTTGGTCATTTTCTTTAAAACACTGTTAGGGTCTTGACCGAATTGCACAGCATTTACCAAGGTCACCCTTTGTGCTAAATTTTCTTGGGTTAGGCACAGACATTGCAAAGCACAACCTATGGCAATAACAGTGTTCAATAAACTTTCCAAACACTGATCAGCACACCGGTCCCAGAACTTGTGGTTTATATCCTCCAAAGTCCAAGTCACACAGTCATGGTGTCATTGGGCCAGAGCGTCCATGACAAACCCTTCACAATCTTCAAAATGCTTTTCCTTAAGGCAGTGATTAAGGACACCATAAACAGCAACACATACAATTGACCGCATGACTTTTTCATGCTCATGATGTGGCACTGGCTCAGTTAGTTCCATGTCAAGCCTCCTCCTTAAATCCATATAGTCGTCATCCTCGTCAATGATTTGTACTGGCATTGACCAAGATGTTTTTTCTTTGCTGTCTGATGCCATGCTGTCCAGGACTTCCGGGTCCTCTAGAAAGGCATCATTGAGTTGTCAAGAGATGTTCAGAACAGAAACAACTGTAAGCCCTAACTGCTTGTTTTCAGATTTACACAAAGCCAGGTTGATTCCTAACCTCCATTAAACCCCATCCTTGACCATCCCTTCTTAATTGTTCATTTACCTGAGTGACATCTTTTCCATTCACCTTGTCTGATGGTGACTTCATGAGCCGCAGTCACCTTCCTCCTCCAGGGGGTTGGACAATGAGAGGCTGCCTCACTCATCGGTCTTCTTCATGTGCAGTTGGGTTTCGGGGTGGGGTTCCAATGTATCCATCAATGACTGGGCCAAAGGGCTCCCCTCGCCTGCTCCCTCCTCCTTGGAACTGTCGCTAATGTAGTGCTTTCTCCACGGGCAGTCCAAGGCCTCCGGGGCTAAAACAAAGCCTGAAGTTCTCACAGGGCTGGTGAAGGAATCTATGTTTCCTTTCAGTGTTTCCATGATTTCTAAAACATGTGTTCTTGGAACAAGATGGTCTCTTACGTGTGGTCCTGGGACTTCCAGAGGCAGTGCTGTGCTCTGATTGGTAGAGGGTGGTGGGGAAGTTCTTAGAGGGGTCACATGACTCTTCTGGGTGGGTCACCCTGCCCCAGAACCTGCCCTGTTTGGTCAAATCTGCTCTCAGGGAGGTTCTCTGTGGCTGAAACCCATCCTGATTGGTAAGAGGGCAGTAGGAGGAGTTCTTAGAGTGGTACCACGACCCACTTCCAGAACACCCCATCCTGGAAACCCATCCTGATTGGTCAAAGGGTGAAACCCATCCCTATTGCTTGAGGGCAGTGAGAGGAATCTTAGGGCTGGTCCACACTAGCTCTTTAAATCGAATTTAGCAGCGTTAAATCGAATTAAGCGTGCACCCGTCCACACCAGGAAGCCATTTAATTCGACATAGAGGGCTCCTTAGTTCGACTTCGGTACTCCACCTCGACAAGGGGAGTAGCACTAAATTCGACATGGCTATGTCGAATTAGGCTAGCTGTGGATGCTAATCGATCTTAGTAGCTCCGGGAGCTATCCCACAGTGCAACACTGTGTTGACGCTCTGGACGCCAGTTGGAGCTTGGATGCTCTGACAAGCCACACAGGAAAAGCCCCGGGACAATTTGAATTCCTTTTCCTGTCTGGACAGTTTGAATCACATTTCCTGGCTGCTCATCGGGGCGAGTTCAGCAGCACCGGCAACGATGCAGAGCTCTCCAGCAGAGGAGTCCAGGCAATCTCAGACTAGAAAGAGGTCACCAGCATGGACTGACCGGGAAGTCTCAGATCTGATTGCTGTGTGGGGCGATGAGTCTGTGCTTTCGGAGCTGCGCTCCAGCAAACGGAATGCAAAGACCTTCGAGAAGGTCTCCAAAGCCATGAGAGACAGAGGATACAGCCGGGATACAACGCAGTGCCGCGTGAAAGTCAAGGAGCTGAGACAAGGCTACCAGAAACTCAGAGCAGCAAACGGACGCTCCGGAGCCCAGCCCCAGAAATGCCGCTTCTACGAGGCACTGCATGCCATTCTCGGTGGGTCTGCCACCACTGCCCCACCAGTGTGCATGGACTCTGAGGATGGGATAGTGTCGACGGACTGTTCCTCGGAGATGTTCGCGGACGGGGAAGAGGAGGAGGACGAGGCAGTTGACGGCGCTTTCCCCGACAGCCAGGATCTCTTCCTCACCCTCACTGAGATCCCCTACCAACCCTCCCCAGACGTTACCACGAACCCTGAATCGGGAGAAGGATCAGTCGGTAAGTGCTTTAAACAAGTTAACATTTATTTATTAAAGGCAGCAAAGACCAACGATTTAACATTCTTTTACTAAATAAACAGGGAGAGACATTAGGAGAACACAAGGTCTACGTACAGGGGGATGGAACTTTTGTCTTCAGAAGATATCTCCAGGAAACTCTCCTGGAGGTAATCTGAAAGTCTATGCAGGAGGTTCCTTGGCAGAGCTAGCTTATCGTGTGCCCCGAGGTAGCACACTTTGCCGCGCCATGCTATAAGCTGGAACTCCGGAACCATTGCCCTCACGAGCATTCCACAGTAGGCCCCTGGGTTGTGGTTGCTTTGTTCCAACATCCGTGCTCTCTCTGCCCGTGAGACTCTCCTCAGGGTGATCTCTCTCGCACACTCCTGCATGAAATTAGAGTAATTGGGGTACTATTAGTAATGGGAGCGCTTAACTGTTCCTTTGCATAACAAGAAGCCTCACTTAACAGCCACGTGTTGCAGTCTACAGAGTGGCAGCATTCAGGGATCTTTACGAGTTAACAGCCGCGAGGGGGTGCAACAGGGGCCGAGTTTATGCTTTCAGGATTGCCTGCAGCAAGAGGACAGAGCTGTACATTCAGTTCTATGAATCCAAAAGTGTTTGGCTTACCATGCCTTGGCACTACACGAATTCTTCTTTCCTGGAAAGGTTCCCTGATCTGCAGCCCAATACCCCAGGCAATGAAAGAGCATTCAGAGAACTAGAACTTTCCATTAGTGACTGCGCATGAGAGAGGTGCTGTGCATAGTCTTGTTGACAGACACCGAGTAGACTATGTTTCTTTGTTTAATAAATGTAGCTTTGTAAGAAATTCACTATCTTTTTGACATCACACAGGTGCAACTGTATCACGGCATGATGCACCATGCCCCTCACAGATGCTGGCGCAAAGTAGAAGGCGTAAGAAAAAGACAAGGGACGAGATGTTTGCAGAACTTATGGGCTGCTCCAGAGCTGAGGCGGACCAGCAGAGCCAGTGGAGGGAGAACCTCACTCAGCAGCACCGCTCAGTCTGCGAACGGGAGGATAGGTGGCGTCAGGAGGACCAGCAGGCGACTCAAACGCTGCTTGGACTAATGAGGGAGCAAACGGACACGCTCAGGCGCCTTGTCGATGTTCTGCAGGACCGCAAGCAGGAGGACAGAGCCCCCCTGCACTGTATCTGCAACCGCCCTCCCCCGCCACAAACTCCAATCCCCCCCCACCCAAAATAACAAGAAGGAGGGTCACCAGGGGCCGTGAAAACTGTCACTGCACCACAGGACAGTGTTAAATTACCCAAAAGCTATCAGTCACTACCTTTTGAAAAGTCCTTCCCTTACTGTGTTGTTCATTATTAAAGGTATTTTTCTGTTACTTACTTTTTCCGTCATGGTTTTTTACACAACGCTGTGTTTGCTGTCTTGGGTGGGTCGTTGGGTGGTTTAGGGGGTAGTGTAATGCATAGGACAGTCACCTTTAGCAGGGTACAGAGACGGGGGATGGATCAGCAGCATGTCACACACACAGTGCAGTCAGTAGGCGGTTAGCTGGTATGGGAGGTGGTTTTCAGGTTTTCTGTCGTTGGGGGTGGTACGTGCATTTGTAGCGGGGGAGGGTGGTTGTTGCATCGCAGAAGAGCAGGAACAGAGTTCAACATTCAATGTGATCCCAAGCAGAGAGAGAAAGCGTGTGTGTGTATGCATATATGCATTTATTCATTCCCAGCATGCTCTTATATACAATATGGTAAGCAATCAAACAATTGCTAATTGATTAATTAAACTCACACAGCCGCAGCTGTAACCCATAGGGTAATTATCATCCTACACACCTGTCTGACTTATCATCCTATTTACAATTAGCTGGCCGATGAGAACAAGCCCAAGGCCAGCCCTTCACACACAACCCCCAGCACAATCAGCTCGTCCCAGAAGCCTAAACAATCTCAGCATCTCACATTCTATTCCCACAGGTGGTTACAGATGTGATGCAATGGTCCCTGTAATGGACCGCAGAGCCACGCAGCAGAGGAATCTGTATCCGTCCTCCCCCGCAACAAGGCCACATAGCCCCTGCACACAGAGTCCAAAAAAGGAGGGATGGAAGGATCCGTTGAAACAACCAGTCCGGCACTGCTGACCAGTCTGGGAGCGGGAGCATGTCAAACCTTGACTTTAGAGGCGGTCTTTACATGACCACACACCCTACCCAGCACAGTGTGCGTCCCAGTTTCAACCCTTTAATGCAAAGTCAGCAATAAGGACACCGTTGTAAAGCTACAGTGGAGCACGTACTTTAATTTTTAAATGTGTGTTAGAAGTTGGGGAAGCGGGGTGGACGGGGTATGTAACTGCAGAGGCTAGTCAACAGTCACTTGGTAAAGAAACTGGGGCAGGTTCAGCTTCTCTGTGAAGAAAGTGAACAGTCACTGTTCACGCTGCTCGCTGGTACTTGAAGACTTCTTTGTCGCTGTGCAAGGTGCCTGCATAGGGCGTGTTGAGCCAGGGCATTAGTGGGTAGGCAGGGTCCCCTAAGATCAGTATGGGCATCTGCACATCACAAGCATTATTTTGAGGTCCGGGAAGAAACTACCTTCCTGCAGGCGTCTAAGCAGACCAGAGTTCCGGAAAACACGCGCGTCATGAACTTTGCCTGGCCACCCGACGTTGATGTTGGTAAAACGTCCACCACTGCTCACAGCACCATTGAAAATTAGCCAAAGTTCTCAACAGCTGACTGCGGAAGATGTGGACGATAAGTTGCGAGGAGCTGACAGCGGCCACAACTGCAGCGGGATCCGTGCTCGCAGTGCTGTGGCGCCCGCGCTGTCACTGAACAGAAAAGTGCACGAACAGCTTGCCAGCTGGCGCTTTCAGGGAGGGATGCTGGGCGTGATTGACGGTTCAATGATGACAGTTACCCAAAACCACCCTCCACACAATTCCCCCCCCCAGCATGCATTGGTGGCAAATCCCAGCATTCCAATGGGCGGCGGGGAGTGCGGGAACTGTGGGATAGCTTCCCACAGTGCACCGCTTCAAAAGTCGACGCTTCGCCCGTTACTGTGGACTCACACAGTCGAATTAGTGTATTTATTGTGGATACACAACTTCGACTTCATTAGGTCGATTCCAGAAATTCGAATTAAGATTAATCGAAATAGTCTTGTAGTGTAGACGTACCCTTAGAGGGGCCACATAATACCCTTTGCTTCTGGTCATGTGTCCATCTTGACTCTGGAAGTAATATCCCCAGTGGGTGGATACCTCTTTCCACTCCCCACAAAAATCAGTCCGTTCCCCCTGTGTCTTAATGGGACTCTGCTGCCGCCCCTGCTCCTGCTGTCCTAATGGGCCCCTGTGCTTGGGGCGATCACTTATTATTACTGTGATTATTGGCAGAGCGAAGCAAGGTTCTACACCTACAACACCTCCCTGCAGAACAACAGCCCCACCTCAGCTCTGCCAATCCTCCCAATGCGTTTGATGTAATAACGCCCTGAATGACTGGTCTCCCTCACAGAAATAATAAAATAGTAATAATAATGGAGTGCAGAGTCAGAGGGAGAAATGAGCCTTTATGACCATGTGGCAGTAGTATAATGACCCTACAATCAATCAAACATTGGCCCTGACCTCTCAGGACACGCCTTTGGTGACAGGTGGGCGTGTCCTGAGAGGTCAGGGCCAATGTTTGATTGATTGTAGGGTCATTATACTACTGCCACATGATCATAAAGGCTCATTTCTCCCTCAGACTCTGCCCTCCATTATTATTACTATTTTATTATTTCTGTGAGGGAGACCAGTCATTCAGGGTGTTATTACATCAAACTGCATTGGGAGGATTGGCAGAGCTGAGGTGGGGCTGTTGTTCTGCAGGGAGGTGTTGTAGGTGTAGAACCTTGCTTCGCTCTGCCAATAATCACAGTAATAATAAGTGATCGCCCCAAGCACAGGGGCCCATTAGGACAGCAGGAGCAGGGGCGGCAGCAGAGTCCCATTAAGACACAGGGGGAACTGACTGATTTTTGTGGGGAGTGGAGAGAGGTAGCAACTGTTTGATTTGCATTGGGAAGGGCCATTTTACAGGGCTGCAGCCCCCCAGCACATTGTTTGATGTCGCCCCAAAGTCTACCCATTTGTAAATACTGTCTCCAGGCCTCCATTATGCCCCCTGGGGGCTCCCTTTGCTGTCAATGATGTTGTTGGAGCTTGGGGGTTCCTACTTTCTCTCTTATTTTGCCTGGGAATGGAAGTTGGAGATGGGACAGCGGTTAGAGAGTTCTTCTGGGTCATGCGTTGGCTTCCTGAGGATTGGGTGACCTATGACATTTTCCAAGGGGTTTGGTAGTTGCATTTCTCTGTTGCTATTAATAGTGAGCATGAACCAGCCAGGAGAGGCATGGATCCACGTTGCAGGTTGTGGCTGTAATATTTTTGAGAGTTTCAGGAGCTCTGACATGTGATAGGACCCAACTCAGTCAGGGATGGTGGGGCAGATCATAGTCTGGTCAGGGGTGGACATTTCTATCCCACTTCACTCCCTGTGTGTTCTGTTGCTTTTATCAGTGAAGTATGCTGGCGAGGGGGGCATGGATCAGCATTCATTTTGCACTCCCCATCAGTACCTGGCCTGGGAAAGCTGATGATCCAACCAGTGGACCAAATTAGGTGCTGAATCCTGGTCACGTGCCACCTGAGGCACATTGCACATACATTAAGAAGAAGTAGTGAAGCATGCTGGCAGTTCTTCACATGTTGCATGCATGGGTCTCATGTCTGGGCTGTGCAGCTGGCTTGGTTAGCAGATTCTCTCTGCTGGCCATGATTCTGCCATGTTGACTGCAGAGGAACAGAAGTCTTGTTTTGCCTCTGTTATTGCAGGGACATAATCCCCTAAGTCAGAGGTTCTCAACCTTTTGGGGCTCATGACCCATTTGTAATTGTTTATGGCCTGTTGCGACCCAGTACATAGTGTGGGGGTGGAGGCCCTGGGGTGGTTTTGGTTGGATCCTGCCCCTGAGGGGTTGGGTCCTGCACAACACTCACCCCACAGTGATGGCTGCTGCTGCTCCTGTGCTGTGGGGCTGGCTGGGCTTGGCTCTTGGGGTTGCAACCTCCAGGGTTGCAGCACCGCTCAGGTTTGGGCCTGTCCCTCTCGCTGGACAAAATTTATGTGAGTGGAGCTGTGATCTGGCTCATGGGATTGCAGTGCCATTCACTCCAATTTGGCCTAGCAGGACTCCTGTCATCACGACAACTGGGCCAAACCTGAGTGGCACTGGGACCCCAGAGGTAGCAGTGCCCGGAGCCAGGAGGCGAGCCAGGCCAGCCCTGTGGAACAGGAGCCACAGGAACTGCCACACGACAGTTCTGAAACATTCTGGCAACCTAATTTTGGGTCCCAACCCACAGGTTGAAACACCTTGGTTTAGACAACCTGTCCTATGAGGAAAGGTTAAAAATAAGGTAATGTTTAGTCTTGAGAAAAGAAGAGTGTGGGGAACCTGATAGTCTTTGAATGCTAAGGGGTGTTATAAAGGGGATGGGGATCAATTGCTCTCCACGTCCACTGAAGGCAGGACAAGCAGGAATGGGCTTAATCAGCAGCAAGGGAGATTAAGGTTAGATATTAGGAAAAACTTTCCTAATCTAAGGGTAGTTAAGCTCTGGAACAAGCTTCCAAAGGACATCATGGAGTCCCCATCACTGGGCACTTTTAAAAACAAGTTGGACAAACACCTCTCAGGGGTGGTCTTGTTTTACTTTGTCTTGTCACAGTGCAGGGTGCTGGACTTGATGAATTCTTGAGTTCCCTTCCAGCCCCACATTTCTATGATTGCCTGGTTCTATGGCTGGGGAAGCTGAATCAGGGCTGGAGTCCCAGTTAAGAGTGGACATTGGAGTAAGAGGCCAAGCTCCTTGTGCAGCTCAGGCTACATTCCCCAAGCTAGCAGGCAGCCCTCAAGTAAGCTGCTGCCTGTGATGTGTACTGTAAACAAGCAGACTCACCCCTGCGGCGCCTCCTCCTGGTGACTCCTGGGAATTAGCTCAGTTCCAGCTCCGGAGCACCCTCTGCAGGCCAATGATCCATCTGTCCTCTGGCCCCCATGTCCCTCCCTGAACCCAGTACCCTTTTATCTGGGGTGTTACACCCTAGCAGTAACCCCTTTCTCTCAGGGTCTCCCTCTCCCAGGGGAACCCCCACCCACTATCCCCACCTCACCTCAGTATCAGGCTACTGCCAGTCATCATCTAGCCCCACACCCTGGGGCAGGCTGCAGTATCAGCCACTCAGCACTGGCAAGGAGGGTTTGGACCTGCTGCCTTGGCCTACCCCTGGGCTGCCCTCTGCAACCCCCAGTACCTGTTAGCCCAATGCTAGGCCGCAGCCTGGGGCTTTCCAGGCTGGAGCTCCCCAGCTCCTCTGCCTTTCCCCAGCCCTGCTCCACTCAGGTACCCGGTGTCCAGCTCCCTGCATCCAGGTCCTTCTCCCTCTACAGCTAGAGAGACTCCTGTGTCTGCCCCTGGCTTCTCTGCCTCTTATAGGGGCCAGCTGGGCCTGATTGGGGCACAGCCACAGCTGAGCCTGCTTTCCCCAATCAGCCCAGGCTTTTAGAGCTGCAGCCCTCTGCAGGGCTGCTTTTAAACCCCTCAGGGCAGGAGTGGGTGTCCACCCTGCTTCTCCTCCATGCACTCCCTATCCATGGCCCCACAAAGTCGCAGGACCTCCTGGTCAACCTCCTCCTCGCCCTGGCTAAGAAGGCCATCCACGCGACCAGGGAGAGGAGGTTGGCCGACGGAGACTCCTGCGACTGTGGGGCTTGTTTCCGATCCTTAGTCCGTTCACGTCTCCGGGCGGAGTTCCTCTGGGCGGCGTCCGCTGGCTCCCTTGACGCCTTCGAGGAGCAGTGGACGCTGTCCGGGGTTCTCTGCTCGGTGTCCCCATCAGGCTCCCTCCTTATGACCCTTTGACCTCACTCCTGTCCCTGTTCTTTTATTAGTTGTCCCCCGCAATTAGTGGGTTTCTGAGGCTCTGTGGCACCTCCCCTTAGGCTGGGGGGGGTTCCGTTAGCATGGGGCGGGCTCGCCCGCCCCATTCCCTGGAAACCCAATAGGTTCTCCTCCATGCACTCCCTATCCATGGCCCCACAAAGTCGCGGGACCTCCTGGTCAACCTCCTCCTCGCCCTGGCTAAGAAGGCCATCCACGCGACCAGGGAGAGGAGGTTGGCCGACGGAGACTCCTGCGACTGTGGGGCTTGGTTCCGATCCTCCGTCCGTTCACATCTCCGGGCGGAGTTCCTCTGGGTGGCGTCCACTGGCTCCCTTGATGCCTTCGAGGAGCAGTGGGCACTGTCCGGGGCTCTCTGCTCGGTGTCCCCGTCAGGCTCCCTTCTTATGACCCTCTGACCACACTCCTGTGCCTGTTCTTTTATTAGTTGTCCCCTGAAATTAGTGGGTTTCTGAGGTCCTGTCGATCCTCCCCTTAGGCTGGGGGGAGATCCTTTAGCAGTGGGCGGGCTTCCGCCCAGTGATGAGCTGCCAAAATATTAACAACAGGTTCCCTCCTCCTCACCCCACGAGGCGGTTGTGGCCACCCCCCCTGGCCTCCTACCCAATCCAACCCCCACGTTCTTTGATGCCCCCCTGGGACCCCTGCCCCATCCACCCCCCTTCCCTGACCCCTGACTACCCCCTGCTCCCCATCCAACCCCTCCTCTCATTCCTGATTGCCCCCTGAGACCCCTGCCCCATCCAACCACCCCTTCTCCCTGTCCCTGACTGCCCCCTGCCACCCCATCCAACTCCTGCTCCTTCCTGACTGCCTCCCCAGGACCCTTGCCCCCATTCAATCCCCCTGTCCCCTGCCCTCTGACCGCCCCACCCCTATCCACCCACCCCACGACCTCCCAAACTCCCCTGCCCTCTTCCAACACCCCCTCCTTGTTCTCTTACAGCGCTGCCTGGATCCGCTCTGCCGGACCAGGACCAGCACCAGCACCAGCGCCGTGGGGCCCGAGCCAGGCCAGAGCCACAACCGCGAGGGCTGGGACCAGCATCGGCACCGCGGGGCCCGAGCCGGGCCAGAGCCGCAACTGCAGGGGCCGGGACCAGCACCGGCATTGCGGGGCCCGAGCGGGGCCAGAGCCGCAACTGCGGGGGCCGGGACCAGCACCGGTGCCACGGGGCCTGAGCCGCAACTGTGGGGCCGGAGCCAGCACTGGTGCCAGCGCTGCAGGGCCTGGGCTGGAGCCGCAACCACGGGGGCCGGGCTGGAGCCGCGGGGCACGGGCCCAGCACCGGCACCCGGGACCGGCTGGGCCAGAACCAGCACCGGCACCCGGGACCGGCCGGAGCCGCAGCGCCGGGACCAACGCCGGAGCCGCAACCGTGGGGCCGGGCCCAGCACCGGCACCCAGGACCGGCCGGGCCGGAGCCAGCACTGGCACCCGGGACCGGCCGGAGCCGCAGCACTAGGACCAGCACCAGTGCTGCAGGGCCCGAGCCAGGCTGGAGCTGCAATCGTGGGGGCCGGAACCAGCACTGGCTCCACGGGGGCCGGGCTGGAGCTGTGGAGCCGAAGCTGGAGGCGCTCACAGGGGGCCGGGACCGGGCTGGGGCTGGGGGTGCTTGGCCGGAGGGTGCCAGGCTGGAGGGAGCTGCGCTCCGGGACCAGGAGCTGTGCTGGAGGGAGCCGCTGAGCCAGCCGCACCTCCCCTCCCACCGTGCCCCAGCTTACCTGCCTGCCTGCTGTTTGTTCTTGGCTTCCTGCGAACATCTGATTCGTGGGAAGCAGGGGAAGGGAAGGAGAAGGGGGGCAGAGCAGGAGAGGAGGGGGAAGTGAGCTTGGGCCGGAGCTTTTGTTAAATAAAGCCCTTATAGAACCGGTTGTCCTGGAACAACCGGTTCTAAAAGGGCTGCTAAATTTAACAACCGGTTCATGCGAACCGCTGCGAACCGGCTCAAGCTCACCACTGCTTCCGCCCACCCAGTTCCCAGAAACCCAATAGGTACATGTATGCAGCAGCACAGGGCAGGAGACAGCAAGAGGCAACTTCTTACATGTTAGTGGTTGTAATAAAGCTACTGGCTTAATGGGATGGGAAAGGGAGGGGCAGCTGGAAATATCGATGGGGGGAGCACATGTTGCAGGGAATGGGTGCTGGACAGGTGGAGAAGGAGAGAGACACCAGTTCTCTCTCACACACTTAAACTTACTGTCACCAGCTGTCTAGTAACTTCCTGTCTAGGATTTCCATATGTCTGGGTTTTCCTGGACATGAACTCTTTTTTGATCCTCTGGTCTCTGTCGGGGCTGATTTTTTAAATAAGAACAAATGTCCATGATTTTTTTTTCTTGGCTTTTCCAACATTGATTCTGGTAGATCTGCAATTCCCAGCATGCCCTAATAGCAGTGAGCGTGTTTACTGGTTTGCCACCTTTTCTTCTGCGCTGCTGCTGGGAACAGCACTGCCCTCCGAGTGGGGTGGCCAGAAAGTGGCAGCTTCTGGCTAGGCCCCCAGCTCTGAAGGCAGTGCTGCTGCCAGCAGCTGCACAGAAGTTAGGGTGGGAATGGTATTGACTGTTGAGTCACTGAAAGGGATCCTGCTTGTACAGTACAACTTCAGGCAAACATTTTTCAAAGATTTTCATGGCTACTTGATGAGCAATCAACCACTGCTGAGAAAGATACGCTCCACAGAGAAATATGCCAGGACTAGGCGCAGTAGGAAAGGACTGACTGCATGTAAAAAGGTACATTTCAATTTGATATGAAAGCCATTTATTTTTGAGACCTTTACTCTTGTTGTTTATAAATGTTAGATAGTCAAGGTAGAAAGAAACCGTATAGTAGAAACTTGTACCCTCGTCCCCCTCCAAACCCTTCTGCCTTTGACAGTGTCTTCTATTTGGGAACTTGAAATAGGGTAACGCTAAAACTGTCAAAGGTTTGGGACATAGACTATGGCTGAGATTTCTCTCACTGGCCCTATTAGCAGCTACACGCTGCACACATTTCACAGTGGAACCATTATCCCCACCACACTGTAACACAACGTACAGGAGAGGGGAGAAGCCCTGAGGAGTCACATGGCAATTGTGTGGCCTAGTGGAGAGACCCCTGGACTGGGACTATTCCTAGCTCTGCCACTGGCTTTCTGGGTGACCTTTGGCAAGTCACTTCCCCGCCCTGTGCCTCAGTTTCCCATCCGTGAATGGGGATAATGATATAAAATTCTTTGAGCTGTCCTGGTGAAAAGCACTGTGTAAGATCTAGGTATTAGCCATAGGGTGCCTCAGCTGCACATCTGCATGGTAATTACAACTGTCTAAATGACCATGAACTCCTACAAACATTTCTCTTCCTGTAGGCAACACCCAGGAGCCTGACTGTCTGAAAACATGGTTATGGCAGAGTTGTGGTTGCCCAGAGGTACATTGTGCCTTTCCAAAACATCCAGTTCAGCACAGCTCAAACGTCTGAAAGCCAGGAAATACAGAGTAAACACCCAGACAACCCGAACTCAGCACCCCGGAGCTGGCAACAGCCACAGGGAATTGTCTGTAACTCCAGCTGTGCAATCACCGTGCTTGGTGCAGCTGTACTGAGTGATGGAGGCATTAGCTGGAGCAGTGTGGTAGAGGAATGCCTGTGATATGAGGTGCTGCCCCCTCCTCTCTGGGGGGGTGATCAACAGCAAGAGAAGCATATGTACCTTGGGGGATCCAGTAGGCACCATTTCAGTGCTCCATTGTATTGGTTGTGTCATAGTGAGACACAGTGGTCTTCTTGGAAGAGTAGGTGAAAGTGCAATGGTAGATGGCACTGTGTGCAGAAGGGTGATGGGGATGTAAAACTGAGCAAGTGGGGAGTTGTTTCTGGGAGTAGGTTCAGTGTCTGACTGTAGAACAGGTGTAGGTAGCTCCTGGTCAGTACAGCTCATCTAAACACAAGGTCTGCCTTAGCACAGGGAAGGTGTTTGAATTTGTGCTGCAGTTGACATGGGCCCTATTCCCTGAGGGACATGCACTATCTGCAAAGGCAGAGGGTGAGTATGTGTGTTAGGGGTGTACTGGGGCATCACTCAAAGAGGGCAGAGTTAAGGGTGTGGGGGCTTGTAGCTACCGTATTTTTCCGTGTATAAGACACCCCCATGTATAAGACGACCCCCACTTTTCTAACCCAAAATTTCAGAAATTAATATATTAAACATAAAAAAAACTTACTTCCGTGCATAAGACGACCCTCAATTTTTAGTCTAACGATTTTTAGGAAAAAGTAGCGTCTTATACACGGAAAAATACGGTAACTCTGTATTTCCTGGTGTTCACCGGCTTGAGTTTTGCTGAATTCGCTGTTCTGGAAGGGCCGAGCTATTGCCAGGCAAGCTGAACTCTGCATTAATAAGATTTGTTTGTCAATGAAGAATAATGGCCCCTGCCTCCTCTTGCCCCATTACATTAGCAGCTGATGAGCAGGAGTCACTCATGTTTTAGCCTATAGCGCCTCTACAGCCAGCTAAACCTCCACGTTGAAAGCACTACCACAATTGAGCTAAGCCCTTTAGAGTATATAACTGGAGTTCACTGGAGCGCCTCTTTAATGCAATGGTTAAAACATCCCAATCAGAAACCTTGGAAATCTCATCTGGTCTCTCTCTCATTTTTTTGCAATCACTTTAAGAATTTTTGATATTTGATGCACTGGGTTGTTTGTTCTTATTTGAATTTTTCATCCTCAAGAGCCTTGCTCAGAACTTTCTGAGCATCTTCCACAGCCTCATCCAGAAAGCTCTGCAGCATGTAGTACGTGGTCCCGAAAGAAACTCCTGCAGCTAGCAGAGACCCCACCACTGGTACTGGGATAAAACTCAGAGCTGCTTCAGCTGCCATCGCTGCACCACATGCAGCCTTGCTTAGCAGCTTGATTACAAGCTCTTTAGATATTTCTGCAGCCAGTGGGAACTTTATAACCGCCCTCAGCTCTGAGACGGTCGTTCCCACCCTGTTGGCAAGATTAGTGAGTGAGGTTCTATCCAGTCCAAAGGCCTTACAGTAATGTCTCATGGATGTCACCAGGATGGTAATATCACAAGCAAGACCAAGACCTGGGAGAGGGATGGCAGCGGCAGCAGAAGACACAAGAGCTAGTTTCCATATCTCCTTCTTCAGTTCAGCCTTTTTCTTTTCCAGGATCTTTGCCGAGATGTTGGGCAGGGCCAGGATGAAAGTGAGTCTTTTGTGAGCATCCAGTTCCTGCTCCAGTGTCTCCTGCAGCAAGTGGAAATCATATTTAAGCAGTTCCCAATTGGAGATCAGGAAAACCCGTGGGGAGGCCTCATCTGCTTCCCTCAGGTTCTTGATGCAGTTGTCCCGGATGCCCTGCAGGATCTGTTCCTCATTGTAGGTGCTGGGCCGGCGGATCTGAGCTGCGTACATGTCGGCATCCACTTTGGAGCGCACGTAGTAAAACCTCTTCCCCATCTTGTGAATCTCCTGGGCGAGGTTGGTGTGGTGGGAAGTGAAGCGCTCTGAGGCAATGATGATGAAGAAGTCATAGCTGTTGAATTTTACCTGCTTGAGGTATTTGTCTGGCTGAAAATTGGGTGTCCCGATTCCTGGCAGGTCCCACATTATTACATTGGGGAGTACAGGGTGGGGATAAGCCTTTGGCTCCATCGTTTTTTCTACCACCCCAGTTTCAGCGGAACCGTCATCTTCATCTCCCAGTCCCAAGATGGCATTGACAAAGGATGATTTTCCAGAGCCTGAATTCCCTGTGACTGCAATGTGCAGTGGGGTATTTTCTGATGACTCTAGAGACTTTTTCAGTTTCACTGCTATTTCTGAGAGGTTTCCTGTTCTGGCAGCAGCTTCTAATTCTTCATTGTCCTCTTTGGAGAACGTTGACATGGCAGCTGCTGGCAATGGGTCACTTGGTTTTAGCTGCAAGTCTTAGAAAAGGGAAAGAAACATTGCAATTAGTTATTTTATCAGACAATGTCACAGCAGCTGGTTCATCTATAGTTTGTTGAGGGACAAGGTTAATTTCAACACCAGGAGTTTAAAATGCACAAGTTTGTAATGGAAATGTAACAATGGATAATAATATAATATATGGAGATACACCATCTCATAGAACTGGAAGGGACCCTAAAAGGTCATTGAGTCCAGCCCCCTGCCTTCACTAGCAGGACCAAGTACTGATTTTGCCCCAGATCCCTAAGTAGCCTCCTCAAGGATTGAACTCACAACCCTGGGCTTAGGGGGGCCAATGCTCAAACCACTGAGCTATCCCTTCCACAGATGGATGATTTTCCAATCTATTGTTTGCAATGCTGCTGTAGCTATGTTGGTTCCAGGATATTAGTGAGAAGGTAAGTGAGGTAATATCTTTTGCTAGAGCAACTTCTGTTGGTGAACCGGACAAGTTTTCAAGCTTTGCTGTACATGCTGGGCCGGTAAGTCTGAACCACATACAAGTCAGCATCCATTGTGGAGCTCCAGGGAGCTTGAAATCCTGTCTCTTTTGCCGACAGAAGTTGGTCCAAAAAAAGATACGACCTCATCCACCCTTCCTACGTATCAGCATGAAGTGTCCCCCGTGTTTTACCATCGACAGAAAATCTGGCCACTTTGATTCTAGTCATTGGACAAAGAGCTTGTATACATTGGACATTTACCAGCAGAGCCGTGCCAGTCTAACTACACCGCTATAGCTCCCCTGTGGACACTCTCTCTGGAATAGGTGCCTTTTGCTGGGTGAGCGTATGACACTTTTAAAATGCTATAAACTAAACTGGGACAAAACACTCGTATTCTGAAATAAGGGTAGTTATAGCAGTGCAATTCTACCGGTATAGGTCTGTCGGTATGTTTCCCTGGGGGTGTTTCTAGTGGGATTCCTCATAGATCGGTTCTAGGCTTAACTCTATTCAACATTTTAATCAATGACCAAAAAGTAAATATAGAATCACTCCTGATGAAATGTGCAGATGACAAAAAGATCATCGGAGTGGTAAATATGAGGTCTGGACCATCATACAGAGAGATCTGGATCATTTGGTGAGCAGGGATCATTCGACCAAAATGCAGTTTAATATGGCTAAATATAAGGTCTGACAACTAGGATCAAGGAATGCAGGCCCTGTCTTCAGAATGGGGGACTGTATCCTGAAAAGCAGGGACTCTGAAAAGGATTTAGGGGCCTTAGCAGACCAGCAACTCAACATGAGCTCCAAGTGCGATGCTGTGGCAAAAAGAGCTAATGTGATCCATGGATGTCTAAAGAGGGGAGTAGTGAGTAGGAGTCAGGAGGTCATTTTCCCTATACTAGAACACTGCATCCTGTTCTGTGGTCCACGGTTTAAAAAAGATATTGGAAAAACTGAAAGCAGTGCAGAGAAGAGCCATGAGAATTATCTGAGGGCTGGAGAAACTGCCCAATACTGAGAGACTTACAGAGCTCAGCTATTTACAGAGGTGAAAGTAAGCCGGTACAAGCCGGTATGGGTACCGGCAAGAGCCAGTATGCCGTGCCGGACTGCACCGGCTTTCGCTATGGGGATTTAAAGGGCTCTGGGCTCCCCGCCGCAGCTGGCAGCCCAGAGCCCTTTAAACCCCCCACCCACAGCTCCGGTGGCTGGGCTGGGGCCAGATTTAAAGGGCTCTGGGCTGCCGCAGCGGCAGTCAGCCCAGAGCTCTTTAAACCCCCCGCCACAGCTGAGATTTAAAGAGCTCAGAGCTCCCCACCGCTGCGGGCAGCCCAGAGCCCTTTGAATCCCGGCTGCGGCTCCAGTGGCCGGGCTGGGGCCAGGATTTAAAGGGCTCGGGGTTCCCCGCAGCAGCCGGAGCCCCGGGCCCTTTAATTTGCCCCTGAGCTCTGGGGGCCTCCCAGCTACCTCTGCAGCTGGGAGCCCCTGGTTGATTTAAAGGCCCTGGGTCTCCCAGCCACAGTTGGTGCCCCAGGGCCTTTAAATCCCAAGGCCACGCCCCTTCCAGATGAGGCCATGTCCCTTCTGGATGAGGCCACGCCCCCTTCAGGACTCCGGCAGTACCGGTCAGTCCTGTAAATTACTTTCACCCCTGGCTATTTAACTTATCAAAAGGAAGATCATGAGCTGACTTGATTATGGGGTATCAGTATCTTCACGGGGAGAAGACACCAAGCACTGAAGGGGTCTTTAATCTGGCACAGAAAGACATAAAAAGAACAGATGGCTGCAGGTGAAATCCAGAAAATTCAAACTTGAAATAAGGCACCACTTTTAAACAGTGAGGGTGATTAATTATTGGAACACACTATCAGAGGAAGTGATGGATTCTAAACCTCTTGGCATCTTCCAATCCAGACTGGAGGCCTTGCTGGAAGATGCTTTAGTCAAATACAAGTTTTGGGGCTCAACACAGGGGAACTATATACAATCCTATGGCTTGTGATATACAGGAGGTCAGACTAGATGATTCTAAGTAAAATATACCAGCAGGTATTATAAAAATGATATATGACAAAGCACACACATAAATAAATAAATATTGAAAATCAGGGTAGGACATATAGTCATGTAGACATTGAGTATAAACTTTCATTGGTTATATTTTAATGGATTTAATAAGTAGCTCTGAAGTAGCTTGATTTTAAGCCCTGATAGAGTGAAGTAACCTTTCACCCAGGATCCCAGCTGTAGTTTTAGCTCTGCAAATTCTTGTTTTATTTAGGAGGCCTTGTCCATCCTGAGGAAGTGTAAGCATGTGCGAATGGCTAGGGAACTACTTCTGTACTTTTGAAAGTCAAAAGACAGTGGGTCATGTGCTCTGGCCAGCCAGGCTGGTCCAGGTGTGGGCTCACGGGCTGGGTCGAGCCTGCGGAACATTTCCAGTCAGCCCCAGAATGTTTCTGCCCCCGCAGCAGACCTGCTCTACAAAATGGCACCCTCTGCACAGCATGACATCACACGTATCGTGCGTGCGAGGTCATGCCGCACAGAGAACGCTCTTTTGATTCTGTATGTGGTCTGAGGAGCTGCTGCACAACTAGACATGAGGCCCATGTCATTGAAAAGGTTGGTCCATCCCTAAACACAAGGGTTTGAGATAGTGATACTGTCATCACCTCCTGTTATTCTCTCGGTATTGTTTCTTTGGGGGAAAAAACAGACTCATGGACATAATGAAGAAACAGCACTCTAAAAGAACCCCCAAAATGGACCAAGAGTCAGAATGACATTGCGTAATAGGGTATCAGAGGGGCAGCCGTGTTAGTCTGTATCCACAAAAACAACAAGGAGTCCGCTGGCACCTTAAAGACTAACAGATTTATTTGGGCATAAGCTTTCATGGGTCAAAACCCCACTTCTGCAGATGCATGGAGACTAATCAGGATTGGACGATGCAGTTGAGGTGAGAGGTCCCCTGCTACTCTCAGGTCACCACCATGACAGTTCAACTGCCGATGTTCCTACTTCCTCTTCCAAGGAAAGTAGAGACACAGACATTGCAGACTGGCCAGCTGACCTGAGAACAGCCCCACTAGCTTGATGGTACCTGAGTCAGAAGACATTGCCTGGGTCCCCAAACTGCAGTTCTTGACTGACTCTAAAGCTCCGCCAGTGGTGCATGTCCTCACCAGTAGTGTTTGCACCAACAGAAGTGGGACACCTGTGAGCAAGGCACGGGGCTCAAGTTCACAGCAGGCAGCCTACCGGCCGAGAAATTGACATTCTTGTCTGTTTCATGGCTCCTATTATTTCATATTTGGTCTCCGGTGCCAGTCAGCCAACAGGGGGCTCCCAGCCAGAGCCCCCCCAACCTGCTGACGGCCCGAGCTGTCAGCCCCCTTGGGGCTCACATCTGGAGACCCCAGATCCTGAGAGGAAATGGGAAATAATAGCATCAGAAAAACTAACAAGGATGTCAATTTCACAGCTGGTTGGCTCTGTGCTGTGCAGCTGAGTCTGGCCTGGGGCTCACAGCTCCACTGTCAGCCCTGGGGTCGGGGATGGGGCTCCCTCTGTGAGACTCGCTGCCAGGGCTGAGGAGACCTGCTGCCACCTCCTGGTGAGGGATTGAAGTGGTGGAGGAGAGCTGAGGCTGCCGTTGCGCTCAGGCTGTCCTTCCCCTCCCCCCACCATCCCTCACCAGGAGGTGGCACACTCCCAAAATAAAGAGGCCTGGAAAAAACCAGTCCCAATCCAGTAAAAAGACAACTTAAAAATTGAAACAGAGGGATCAAAAGGGGCCAGTCAAGGAAAAAAGTGAACCAGACCCCAGTCTGAGCAGGAGTGTTGCTGCAGGCTTTCAGCCTGACTAAGCAAGATCGATCCCGTAGGAAAGCCTTGTCACCCCTGCCAGAGGCTACGCAGAAAACAGGTTCCTGGAGGTGAAAAGAGGGTTTTAAAAACACCTGCTGCTCCCCCAAAAGCCCCTAGTCTGGCCAAGCACCTCTCAGGGGTTGCTAAGCATTAGAAAGACTGCTAGAAAACAGAGGCATGTCCAAACCCTTCAATCTACCAAGCACCAACAGAAACAGGTGAGAGTCAAAGCCCATCCCCCAGCATGACAAAGGGGAGAGAAAGAGCAGAAACTCTGTGTTGTGGGTGGCAAACAACCTCTGTGTCCCATCCATGGGATGCATCACAGCCAGGCTCAAAGGCTGCCCCAACTCATTTGAAACCCCGAAACCCTGGGATTGGAGCAGCATGACTGTGGTGTATTGAAAACTATGTTGAAATTATAAACTGTCACTTTAGGAATAAGACGAACGAGGAGTACTTGTGGCACCGTAGAGGAGTAAGAGGTTTCCTGGCCCTACTGGCAGGCTAGGGGGCTCAGTATGGAAGCATGTGATTAAAGTCAGTCTGCAGAGCCAGGTCAAAGCCAGGCGGAATGAGCTGGGCTACAGAGAGCAGCCTGTTTTGTCTCGCTCTGCTTTGGATTCTTGAGTGGTCAGACTGTGGATTCTAAGAAATAAAGTCATGTTACATTGTAATTTTCTAGAGAGAGTACCTACCTTATGTTTTTATCTAACTTCTCTCTGTGTGGGCTGTGAACATCACCACATCTGTGTGACCTGCCTCACATCCAGACTCACACAGCCCAGTAGGACCATCTTAATGGCAGAAGCTACCTTCCCATACTGGGAGAGCGCCAGCGTAAGAGTCTCATTGTGAATAAGAGGGGGCATTGAAAAGAAAAACAACTGTAGTGACAGGAGTAACTGAGGGAAAAGTGGAACAAAAGATTCCTTGACACAGAGTCGATCCTGGACCAAGAGATTCACAAACTGCTCCTAGGCCAAAAACATCACTATTGATTTGAGACAGATTTAATATTAATACAGTCAGTAACCTCAGCTACACTCAGATACATCCCCAGAGAGCAGGAGACAACAGACACATGCTGACCCCACGTCTGCGGGTCAGAATGCGGAGCCCATCTGAACTGGACCTCATGGTGAAGGCTTCCCCCCAAAATATGGGGAGATAACAACACCCCTGCAACAAAGAAACTTACGAGTAACAAAGCAAACCAAACTATCGGAGAGCCAGGCCCTGTTCACGGCACTTCCCAAACACAGTCTCACCCTCGGGAGCTCCCACAATCTCCAGAGAGAGAGAGAAGGGGGAGATGACAAGAGAGGGAAGAGGTGGGATGCTGAGCAAAGGGATTACAAGATTTCTGTTGCTCTGGCCCTGCTCTGCATGTCTCCTCCCTGGGATGGTCAAAGGGGCAGGAGGCTGGAGCAGCTTGTGGAGTGAAGTCCCGACCTTCCGGTGGGCCACTAGATGCTCTTTCAACCTCTGAGGAGCCCAGGAGGGCAGGTGCAGCTAGGGGTGGCTGTAGAAGTGCAGTTCTTCGCTGTGCACCGCAGAGTGCTGCAGAGGCCTGATCCCATCACTGTCCTATCCAGCCACCCCAGGGGCAGGGAGGGGTGAGTCACTAAAAGAAGGAGTGGTGGTGCAGAAGTAAGGGTGGCAATACCCTACCATGCCATCCCGACTTCTGCACTGCTGTGGCAGCGGCTCTGCCTTCAGACCTGGGCATCCAGCCAGCAGCTGGTGCTCTCCAGCTGCCAGCTCTGAAGCCAGCACCGCCGCCAGGAGCTGCACAGAAGTAAGGGTAGCAGTACCGCAACTCCCCCCCCCCCCACAATAACCTTGTGACCTCCCCCCTCCCCACAACAACTCCTTTTTGGGTCAGGACCCCTCCAATTACAGCACCATGACATTTGAGATTTAAATAGCTGAAATCATGAAATTTTCTATTTTAAAAATCCTATGACGGTGAAATTGACCAAAATGGACTGTGAATTTGGTAGGGCCCTACTCATGTCCCTCTATCCCCGCACCCCACCTCATCCCCGGCACCCTGGTTCCCCTTTGTTCCCCCATCCCACCTCAGCTCCTGCCTCTATTGGCCTCTATATCCATGTCAGCTCCCCCTTCGTCCCCCGTTCTCCCACCTTCCTTTCAACTCCTGCCCCACTTTTCTCCACTTCCCTCTACCTACCCCGGCTCTTTCCCCCTCCTCCCCCGCCCCCTGCCCCACCTGCAGTCCTGCCCCTGTGTTCCCAAATCCCATCCACCCCACTTAGCTCCCAACCCTTAGTCTCCCTTCCCCTCTACCCGCCCCAGCTCCCATCCCCTCGTCTCTCCTACGGCCGCCTCCGTGAACCTCCAAAGCCCTGCACCCCAGGTGCCAGAGCATTTGTGCCTCGGCCATGGGCTGCTGTATCTGGCTCTGAGGGTTCTCTCCAGGCATAGACAACTTGTGCCTCCCCACATGTGTGTGTAGGGGGGCACAATCTAAGGGGAGGACATGTGACCACCCCACATGTCTCTTCTGCCCAGCAACCCCCCCGCCCTGTGCCCAGCCTGGGACCACAGCACTCTCCCCGCCATATTACTCCTTCTCCCACTGTGCCTCCTCCCCCAGCATGCTAGGCCTCTGTCCCTGGCAGCCAGGCCCAGGCAGGGAGCATGCTGCATGCTGGCCACTCCACTCTGGGTCGGTGTGAGAGCTGCCCAGTGGGAGCAGTGAGGGGGCAGCAGGAGAATTGGGGGTGGGGGGAAACTTGACCCCACATTCCCCCCGGTGCATCGCCTTTGCCTTTACCTCCAGGCTGCAGGGCTGGGCTTTGTCTCTCTCCTCCAGGCCCCTGCCCACATCAGCCCTGTCATTCCCACTCTGCATGTTAAAAACACAAAGGAAATTCCCTACCAAAAAACTTAGTTAAAGGGGAGTTAAGTTGGCTGCTTAGCAGAGGCTCTTCTCCCCGAAGCCTTTCTGAGCAGGGAGCTAAACACCTGAAACAAACCCCCTGACCATGAGGAAGTACAGAGTTAAGGTAAAGCCTCTCACATGCTCCCCTCAACTTAACATTCCTTCCCCTCGCACTGCACCCCCTGTATCCCTGTGAGGACAGCAGTAGAAACTGTCAATGACCTTCCCTGGCACGTGTTTGTCCAACGTGCTCTTGAAAACCTCCCCTGGTGGGGCTTCCGCAGCCTTCCATGGCAGCCGGCTCCAGAGCTTCACTCCCCTGAGAGTGGGAAAGATTTTCCTAAGTGAGGCTAAAGTCACGGCCAGGTCACGGGCAGTAAAGAAAAATTCATGGAAGCCCGTGACCTGTCCGTGACTTTTACTAAAAACATCTGTGACAAACTAGGGAGCTACAGAGTCCCCACACTGCCTGCAGCGGCTGGACCGCTGCAGGGGCCTGGCTCAGAGCTCAGGGGTCCCCATCGCCTGTGGCTCGGAGATCTAGGTTACCCCCACTGCCCACAGTGGCTCAGAGCTCCTGGGGGCCACTGCAGGTGGCAGGGGGACCCTGCAGCTCCCGGCTGCTGCGGGCTGAAGCCACAGAGCTGTCTGGATTCCTAGACTTCTGTGGCCAAGTCGTAGCCTTACTAATATCCAATCTAATTCTTCCTTACAGCCGTTTAAGTCCATTACTTCTTGTCCTAGCTTCAGTGGTCACAGAGAACAGTTGATCACTGTCCTCTTTATAGCAGCCCTGAAAACGCCTGAAGACTGTTATCAGGTCCCCCCTCAGTCTTCTTTCCTCCAGACTAAACATGACCTCAGTGAGGAACTCCTTGGGGTGAGGATCAAAGGGGGCATGGGGTGTGGGAGGCATTAGCTTAACTCTGCATTTCCTTGTTCTCAGAGGTTTAGTGTTAGGGTTTCAGCTCCCGACTCTGGAAGGGTTTGCGGATCAGAGGTTCCGCTGAGTCACCTTAACTTTACCAATGACTTTTTGTGTGTTAATATCAGACGTCAGCTCTGTGATGGGTGCCAGAGCGTATCAGAAAGATCAACGTCCAATGCCTTGTTCAGGCAAAAGCTCTTCAGTAAATAACCCTGGATGGCCCCAAGGGCACAGAGCAGTCAGACTGGGGAACGACTTAGTGCCTTCCTAAACTCTGCCCTCAGACTAAACTCTGCCCACTTCAGACATCTCTCACATCAGACTGTGCAGAGTCTCCTTTTCCTCCCTCTCCCCTGCTGTCAACAGCAGTGAAATCAGTCACAAAGGCACCATTTAAATGATCATCACTGAGGTCAACACCTCAGCTGATGAGCATGGGGCAGTTCACCATTCTCAGAGTGATTGTTTCAGGCTCTCTGCAGACTCAGGCAGGCAACAAACAATGGTTATACATGGTGGGCCACGTTCTGAAGGTTTTCTATGTAAGTATTAGAGCCAGAGACTAAATTTTTGGAAATAGTGGCTATTTTAGAGAACAAGATGGCCTCACAGGACAGGTGCTGATAAACCATCCTGCTATGTAGCCCCCCTGATTCAAGCCCTATGATAATATCACAAGCAAAGGTAAAACCTGGGTCAGGATCAGCAGCGATAGCAGATGAGACCGAGGCACGTTTCGATCTATGCTTCAGTGGTTTCACTTTATTTTTTTCCACGATCTTTTCTGAGATGTCAGGCTGGGCCAGTATGAAAGCGAGTCCCTTGTGAGCGTCCAGCTCCCTCTCCAGTGTTTCCTGCAGGAGCTGGAAATCGTACTTGTGCAGTTCCCAGCTGGAGAGCAGGAAAACCCGCGGGGAGGCCTCACCTACTTCTCTCAGGTTCTCTACACAGTCCTCCCTGATCTCCTGCAGGGTTCTCTCCTGGTTGAAATTATTTTTCCTTTTTGCAGCTTTCAAGTCATTATCCACTTTGGAGCGCACGTAATAAAACCTCTTCCCCATCTTGTGAATCTCCTGGGCGAGGTTGGTGTGGTGGGAAGTGAAGCGCTCTGAGGCGATGATGATGAAGAAGTCGTAGTTGTTGAATTTTACCTCTTTGAGGTATTGGTCTGCCTGAAACTTGGGAGTCCCGATTCCTGGAAGATCCCACATTGTTAAATTGTGGAATACAGGGTGGGGATAAGCCGTTGGCTCCATCGTTGTTTCTACCACCCCAGTTTCAGCGGAACCGTCATCTTCATCTCCCAGTCCCCGGATGGCGTTGATAAAGGACGATTTTCCGGAGCCCGACTCTCCCGTGACAGCGATGTGGAGTTGGGTGTTTTCTATCAACTCTACAGACACCTTCAGCTTTGCTGCTATTTCTGCGAGGTTTCCTGTTTTGGCAGCAGCTTCTAATTCTTCAATGTCCTTTTTGGAGAACTTAGCACCCATGGCAGCTTGGCTGCGGTTCAATCAGTCTCAGGTATGCCTTAGGAAAGGGAGAGAAAGATTGCAATTAGCTGTTTTCATCAGGCAAAGTCACAACAGCTCGTTTGACTAAGATTTCTCATGGGAAAAGGTTGATTTCAGCAAAGATAAGAGTTAAGAAGAGGAGGTAAAAGCAGAGGGAGAATTTTGTTCTGAACGGGGGAAATCTGTGTCTGGCCAGTGAGCAAACCCAGCTCCTAGCTTAGTCCCTCTCTGAACCTTCATCTTTCCAGAATGGTGCTCATTTCTCCTCCTTTACTGATGGCCTCATCGTGAGAGAGTGCTCTGCCCTATCGATCTAGGTGCCTGTGCAACGCCCATCACAGTGGTATCTGAGCACCTGATCGGGTACCACGGATGGATTAAAAGTGGATTCTGGGATCTGAGGCCCACAATCTGAATAGGACAATAAGTCAGGAGCAGAGCTGCCAGTGGCAATTCGTGGGGCCCTGCTGATTGGCATCATCCAGCCAGCTGCTGGGGTGAGCTTGGACTGGCCAGACTGCAGGGAGATCAAAGAGGGACAGAGGAGAGAAAGATCAGCACATCTCTGGGGGCAGGTAGCAGAGGCAAGAGTCAGAACTGGCCATGGGCTGGAAGCCAGATCACTATGCTGAGGTGCTGAGGGCTCTGAGCCCCATTTTCTCTCTCCACCCCCTTTGTGCATGTCTGTCTGTCTCTCCTTCTTATCCCTCATGTCCCCCTGTGATTCCCAGAGGTGCTGAGCACCGGCAGCTCCAACTGCAGCTCCCATTGCAGCTGTGGGAGCTCAGCACTTCTGGAAATCAGTCTGTGGAGAACATGGAAATATTTGATGGGAAATATGCACGACTCAGTTTCCCCTCTCACTAATTACTCCTCCGGCACAGTGGGACTGAGTATGGCATGAGGGTGTCACATAGGCATGTCTGGGTTGGTGTGAAGGAATTACAAAGAACTGTCCCCATATGAATGAAATTGCCTCAGACTCAGAGACACAACAAAGACCAGTGACCGGGCGTTGGCTGTTAACAACTAGGAGTCGGCAGAGCAGAGCATGTGACCGCAGCAGGACTGCAAGCTGCACAGCTACAGACAAAGCACAAGCTGTGAGCAGACTGAGGCACGTTTGTTGCTGCCCAGGACTGAAGGCAGAGACACAGAGCTGTAACCCAGGGGGCTTTGGAAAAGAGGGGCAGGTGATCCCACGTCCTTTACCCAGAGGCCTCCCTGCACTGGAGGGCTCCCCTTCCACTCTCCTGTGTGGCAGAGTCCTCGTAGCCCCAACAAGGCTGGGCCCAGCATTCCTGGCGGGGGGCTTGACCCCCAACCTTGTTGTGGTCACTTAGGGCAGGGGCTGGGGTGTCCACACTCCGGGGGGCTCTCTCTCCACTGGATGCTTCACTGACCCACTGATTGTTACATACAGTTCAAAGCAAATACAGTTTATTAAACAGAAAGCAGGCTGACCTGGAGCACTGGCCACTCCCCATTGCTCCTGGGGACTGTCAGTCTCAGGATCCTGATTTCCCATCGACCCTTCCCTTTCCTTTGGTACTGGTGTAACCCTTCTGCCAGATGGAGCCAGCAGCAACCAGGGCCGGGTTCAGTATCTAGGGGTTCCTTTCTATCGATACAACACAGAACTGGCTTGAGCTCCCACCCAGTAACCTGGGAAAATTACACACCACCCCTGGGCACCTCTGAGAGGTAAAACGTCCCCACTCACAAGCACAGAGTCTGATTGTAGAAAAGAAACTTTTAATAAAAGGAGGGAAGTAATTCGGAGTTAATTTGGGAAAACACCGCAAACAGGGTTCATAAATATGGGCACCAAGTATCAGAGGGAGGGGGAGGCTGAGCCTCCCCAAACAGCCAGATGTGGCCCGTCCACTCTGCAGGCGGCTGGCTCTCCCATGGCTGCCTGGCCCCCTGACACTCTGGGGGAAGGATAGCTGGGGCCGCACTGTCTGGCCCCCTGGCATTCTGGAGCCGGGAAGGCTGGGGCCATTCTGCTGGGGCCAGAGGGGAGGGGGTTGGGCTGCCCGGCCCCCAGCACTCCGGGGGTGTGTGTGCTAGAGCGGCCACAATGGGGGGACTGGGGGCATGGGGCAGGGGCCAGCGGCCACAGTGGGGGCTGGGCTCTGGTGGGCACAGAAGGGGCGGGGCCTTGGGCAGAAGGGGTGGGGCTGGGGGCTAGTCTTCCCAAGCCAGCTGTTCACCCACCATCCATGTTCATAAACATAAACCATGAGCAAAATACCCACCACCACATAGGTTGGCCAGTGTCCTTTTCCCCTCAGGTTCTTAAGTCCAGCAACCCAAAATTCCCTTTCACGTGCCTGACCCTTCTCTGAACCCTACTCACAGTTGCTGTCCTTGGTCAGCGCAGAGCCAGAGTTCAGAGATGCATCTGCAGAGTTCAACTCCCACCTTGGGTGGAGCGGGGACGGGGGCGTAAAGAGGCACCTTACCCACTCTGCTGCTCAGGCACTCGCTCGCCACCTCTCTCTGCCAGCCACCCTGCTGGCCACCTGCTCACCGCTCTCGCCAAGCCTCTCCACAGCCACTTGCTGTCCCTCTCTGGCTCCCCAGCCACTCATTCACCATCCGACCGTCAGTCACCTTCTGCTTCCACCCACCTCTCTGCTGTGACCTCTGCACATTAGTCTCTTAGTAATTGTCAGTTTTTTGCAGGCTGGGCAGAAACACTGCCCCCCACCAAGCAATTTCAGCTCTCAGTGATTTTTAGCTCTTAGCAGACAGGGCAGAAACACAGTCCTACCCCAACCCATTTCAGCTCTGATTGAGTATTTAACATAACAAAGAGACTCCTAATGATCTCTATGTAGCTTCTTCTTTGAACAGTGGGGGAAACAGGTTAAACCAATCCAGAGAAGACCCTTGGGGGACGGCCCACATCTTCTGGCTGGGATATCTGTCCCCACCCCTCTTATTTTCACAGGGCTCTGGCATTTGAGCCCCTGGCTTAAAGAGGTTCTTTCAGTTGAGGGTGATCCCCTCATCTGGGTCAGGTCCAGCACAGTCCTGCTTCTCTGTATTCATACAATAATGAAACAACATTGAAACAGCATTTCACTACCCCTGCATTCAGTTTTAAAATTTTTTTTAGGATGATGTTTAAAAAAAAGTGAACGGTACAGAGTTTAAGCGTAGAAGTTTCTGGTTATCAGGGAATAACGTACAGATTCTTAGGGGGTGCGAAGTTTGGCTTAAGATTGGATGGTGTAAGGTATATATAATCTGCAGTATCTCTGATTGGGGGTAAAAGTTTGATGGGTCAAAGTACAGAAATTGAAATATGAGGGTACGTTGCTCATATAATGGCTATGTTCAGATGTGGAGTATAATGAGTGGCTACTATGGTGAGGATGGATTGACCCTCATTTGGTGAGATTTCACATTCAGTGAGTTTATGATTCCAGTTCATATGGTCCAACGGAAAAATGATTGTAACCCAACACCAGCCAAAGTTGGTTATTTTGAGCACCACATCTCTGTCTGCTGGATATCTAGGCAAAGTAGGTGTGTTCATGCAAATACAGTCTGCTCAAGAAATCTCTCCCCCTCCCAGCTAGCTGTCAGGGGAGAATTCATTCAGCTCATTTAGACCCTTACATCGGGATAGGGTCGCCAACTTTCTACTCGCCCAAAGCCTAACACCCTTGCCCACCCCCTGTCCCGCCCCTCTTCTCCTCCGAGGCCCCACCCTGCCTCTTCTCTGAGGTCCCGCTCTCCACTCACTCCATCCCTCCTGCCTCTGTCACTCACTTTCCCCACCCTCACTCACTGGCTCATTTTCACCGGGCTGGGGCAGGGGGTTGGGATATGGGAGGGGGGATGAGGGCTCTGCTGTGGGGCCGGGGATGAGGGATTTGGGATGAAGGGCTGGAGATGAGGGGTTCGGAGAGCAGGAGAGGGCTCTGGACTGGGGCAGGGGTTTGAGGTGTGGGGGGATGAAGGCTCTGTCTGGCGATGCGGGCTCTGAGGTGGGGCTGGGAATGAGGGGTTTGGGGTGCAGGAGCATGCTCCAGACTGGGATCGATGGGTTCAGAGGGCAGGAGGGGGATCAGGGCTGGGGCAGGGTGTAGGGGAATGGGGGGGAAATGGGTGCAGGCTCCTGGCAGGGCTTACCTCAAGTAGATCCTGGAAGCAGCCGCATGTCCCCCCTCTGGCTCCTACGCAGAGGCACAGCCAGGCAGCTCTGCACACTGCCCCATCCACAGGCACCGCCCCCACAGCTCCCATTGCTCCTGGTTCCCGGTCAATGGGAGCTGCAGAGCCTGTGCTTGGGGTGGGGGCAGCAATTGGAGCCCCCTGGCTGCCCCTATGCATGGGAGCCACTGCTTCTGGCAGCTGTGTGGATCCAAGGTAGGCAGGGACGGAGCCTGCCTCAGCCCCACTGTACAAGCAACTGGACTTTTAACAGCATGGTCAGTGGAGCTGACCGGAGTCGCCAGGGTCCCTTTTCAACCGGACATTTTGGTTGAAAACTGGACACCTGCCAACCCTGTACTGGGAGCTAGCCAACCAAAAAACCAACAGGAAGCTCACACTGAGACTGATACAGCCTTAAAGAATTTTTATTAAGATAAATGAAGTAGTAATTAAATGGTAAAATAATCAGAGTTACAGTTACAATTGCACTACTGCTATTCAAAAGATCTATATGGCATTATGATGTTATATGGTACAAAGCTTTGGTTAATATACTCACACCCTTCCTTGATAACCTGGAGGTGAGACACACAGGACCAGCCTCGCCTCTGGTGGTTCAGGTTCCTCAATTCTTGAGTGAGAGTTGCAAAGCTTAGAAGAAGCTAGAGCTAAGAGCTACCGAACTTAAGTAAACTCTAAGTTAACTAACTTAAACTTAAAATTAAAACCTAATAAACAAAACTAAGAACAAAAGCTTAGGGAAACCAAGCTTAGCCTAGTCCCCTTGGAACTTAGAAAGTTTAAGAAAAACAAACATAGCCTACTAGTCTACTCTAGCACGGTGGGTCACCTCTTTTATAGGGCACAAGTGCCTGAAATCCTTCCTCCTATGCCCAAACTTCATTCCTCGCCCACAAAAAATGTCAGGGTACACTTACTCCATAGGCTAATATGTTTGTACATATTGATGACATGTATATACATATTAATGACATTAGATCATACACACGTGTTATTTTTGTTCTCCAGGTTATTTTGGTTCTTTCCTTGTGGTGTGCATATTAAGTTTGAGGTACAGACTTGGAAGCCCCCTGTGCCATTCTACCATTATCTATCTGTCTAGGTGAAAGGTCTTAAACATGTGTGTTGACTTTGCTATCTGGGTGAAAGGTCCCAGACATGCTAACTTTGCCTTAGCTCAACATACAGAACATGGCCTGTAGGTCCTTTGCATTACAGCCAAACTTACTTTAATATAAATCTATAAACCTATTACAATAAACCAAATACTTAAAGTATGAGAAAAGATAGATATATATGCAAACAAGCAGGTTAATCCTATAGGCTACAAGATGAGTCAGTCAATTGAGAGAGATCACCTGATACAAACAGCAATAGACTTTGTAATATAGTAAATCCAAAGGGTCAGGTTCAGAGACACACATGCAGCCCCCACTGGAATCGTAGAATCATAGAAGAATCATAGAAGATTAGAATTGGAAGGGACCTCAGAAGGTCATCTAGTCCAACCCCCTGCTCAAAGCAGGACCAATCCCCTGCTCTGACACTGGGTACAGAGAAATGAATAAGAAAAAGCTATAAAATCAGAACCAATAACTCAAATCACAGCTCTGCATGGAAGTGGTAATTTCAGCTCAGGTATTTTAACCATAATGCCTTTGAAATGGATTTAACAACATCCAAACCTATCTCAGTTTACAATGAAGTGATGATTACAGGGTTAACTCTCTGCCCAGGCTGCAGAAATGTAGGGACATGATGATCCAGTTATTCCAATCATTCAGGAGTTTCTTAAAGAGTTTATTCCTCATGGTCTCAGAGTACAAAGATGATGTGCTGGATACAAGCATTGGGAGTGGGGCAGAGTCATCTTTGTGGTTGGAAAAAATATATCATGTGTTTTTGTTTCGACCTTCACACAGCCAGATTCCATTTTAATTTGTTTTGCCCTTGTCCCTAAATGCCACAGTGTGGAACCCATCAAACCTGGCATTTAATGGCAAGGGAAACATGAAAATCAAGTTTCAGAGTGGTAGCTGTGTTAGTCTGTATCAGCAAAAAGAACGAGGAGTCTTTGTGGCATCTTAGAGACTAACAAATTTATTTGGGCATAAGCTTTCGTGGGTTAAAACCCACTTCATCAGATGCATGCAGTGGAAAATATAATAGGACGATATATACATATATATATACAGAGAACCTGAAACAATGGGTGTTGCCATTCCAACTCTAACAAGAGTGATCAATTAAGGTGAGCTATTATCAGCAGAAGACAAAAAACTTTTGTAGTGGTAATCAGGATGGCCCATTTCCAACAGTTGACAAGAAGGTGTGAGTAACAGTAGGGGAACAATTAGCATGGGGAAATAGTTTTTACTTTGTGTAATGACCCATCCACTCCCAGTCTTTATTCAAGCCTAATTTAAAGGTGTCTGGACTAAAAACTATTTCCTCATGCTATTTTTAGCCCCTACTGTTACTCACACCTTCTGATTATCACTACAGAAGTTTTTTTTTCTCCTGCTGATAATAGCCCACCTTAATTGATTACTCTTGTTAGAGTTGGTATGGCAACACCCATCTTTTCATGTTCTCTATACATATATAATCTTCCTGCTGTATTTTCCACTCCATGCATCTGATGAAGTGGGTTTTAGCCTATGAAAATCAGGGAAGCAGCAAGCATCTATTGCTGTTGGTGCTGGTCTCTAGTAACATTCAATCTGCTGCACTAGATACTTACCACTAGTGAGAGATAAATGGGAAAGTTTAACTATCCCTGTAGGGGGCTGAAAATTGATTAGGGAACTTTCTCTCAATTTCAAGTGGTTTTATCACTTTACTAATATATCTTTGACACAATGAAAAAAGAATTTCCAACCAAAACTCCAAGGAGTCTGGTCCGGCCTCTTTCTCTCTCCTCCTCTTGTTCACACTGTTTTTTATTTTGTTTCATTTAGGCTGGTTTTGGTTGATCAATTTTGAGAGATTCTGACACAACTGAAATGGGATTTAAGCCTTTTTTCTGGGTGGTAGCAGTGGATCTTTTGTTGCTGATATTTGTACTCTTTACCTTTTGCTTAAGACAGAGCTTTGGCCAGAACATTTTGGGCATCTTTGGCAGCATCATTCAGAAAGCTGTTCAGCATGTAATAGGTGGTTCCAAAGGAAACTCCTCCAGATAACAAAGAACCAACGACTGGTATTAAATCTAAAGCCTCTTCAGCTATCATCACTGCACCACATGCAGATTTAGACAGTAGACTCACCACCCACTCTTTTGATATTGAGTTGGCCATAGGAACTGCTTTAATTACAGACTTCAGTTCTGCAACGGGCTTGCCAACCTGCCTAGCGAGTCTAGTAAGGGAATTATCATCCAAGCCAAAGGCAGTGAGGTAACGTTTCATGTTTACCATCAAGATTTCTAAATCAGAAGTAAATGAGAGACCTGGGATAGGAATGAGGGAAATAGCACCTGACACAAGGGCCAGTTTCCAAATATGTTTCTTCAGTTCAGCCTTTTTCTTTTCCAGGATCTTTGCCGAGATGTTGGGCAGGGCGAGGATGAAAGCGTGTCTCTTCTGATCATCCAGCTCATTCTCCAGTGTCTCCTGCAAGAGCGGGAAATCATACTTGTCCCAGTTCCAGCTACAGATCAGGAAAACCCGTGGGGAGACCTCACCTGCATCCCTCAGGTTCTTGATGCAGTTGTCCCGGATGCCCTGCAGGATCCGCACCTCATTGTAGGTGCTGGGCCGGCGGGTCTGAGCTGCGTACAAGTCGGCATCCACTTTGGAGCGCACGTAATAAAACCTCTTTCCCATCTTGTGAATCTCCCGGGCGAGTGTGATGTGGTGGGAAGTGAAGCGCTCTGAGGCGATGATGATGAAGAAGTCATAGCGGCTGAAGTTTACTTGTTTGAGGTACTTGTCTGCCTGAAAACTCGGTGTCCCAATTCCCGGCAGATCCCATACTGTTACATTGGGGAGTAAAGGGTGTGGATAAGCCTTTGGATACTTTGTTGTTTCAACCTCTCCAGTCTTCGCAGCACCTTCATCTTCATCTCCCAGGCCCCGGATGGCGTTGACGAAGGATGATTTTCCAGAGCCCGACTCTCCTGTGATGGCGATGTCCAGTGGGATTTTTTCTAATGATTCCAGCTCCTCCTGCAGTTTTGCTGCTGCTCCTGTGAGGTTTCCTGTTTCATAAGCAGCCTTCAGCTCTTTCAGTTCCTCTTGGGAGAGTTTTTCGGCCATGGCAGCGCCTGGCAATGGTACCAGAAAATCCTAGAAAAGGAATAGAAAGATCCTAACAATGTATTATTAACTGGTAAATTCCAAACGACCTGCTCACATGGGAAGCTGTAGTTTGCTGGGGGTGAAAAAGATAATTTCACCAATCTCAGTGTAACGTGAATGAGTTTTCAACAAAGGCAGATCAATTTTGCTATCTATTCACTGCCTAAATAATGATGTTAATGTAGAATTCAGGCTGCCCAGTTCTGCCTTATGTTTGGAGAGTGGCCAAACGCAACCCTCTGAACACTGTGAAGGTAACACCTCACATCCTGCACACCTTGCGGCCAACCCCTGCTAAGAAGCTTTTTGGCCACCATGATGGATCTCTAAGAAGGGACTACAACTGCAATAGTGCCCACAGAAATCAAGCCTGGATGTGCACTGGTAGACGCAGGGCCACACAGAAGGCAGGGGAACCCTCTCGAGTGTCCCACATCTGGCCTGAAATTTTAAGTTGTCCCAAGCAGTCCTGCATTGCCATTGCAAAATCCCCGCACTGGCTGCTCTGTCTAGCAACAGGTTTCACTTGCCAATCAAAAATTCCGCAGGGCAGCCAATTGACATCATATTGCCCTGACCAGTCATAACTCTCCAAGCTGAGTCACAGAGCCAGGAAAAGGGAGGTTTCTCTACTGGCAACACCAAATGCGGCCGCTCCCAAATATGCACCAATGGAAAAATCCAGAAGTAGTCCCGCCCCTATTGCAATCCTGCCTAGCAAGGTCTTACTAAGTAGCTAAGGCATTGCAAACTCAAGACAGATTTAGCCAATCAGGAAGGGAAATAAAGTGACTGACAGACCAATAATAAACCCTAAGGATGGCCTGTGCTGCTGCTGGATTGATGCCTCCTGGAGCACTTAACTCATGTTTTAAAATCATCACACAAATTAAAGTTGGCTACTCAAACCTTCTATGAAGCATGACATCTACATCCTTCTTGGTTTCTTGTTATAATTTTGCACAACTCTGTTAATGAACTTCTTGAATGCAATGTGTTCATTTTTGGTGGCTTCTTTTGTGTCCAGTACTTCCATTCCTTCAATTGATATGCTCATTAGTTCATTCACATGACCAGGCAGGAGGCGACTTCTTTCAGAACACAAAATTCTATTCAATGGTGAAAAAGAATGCTCAACTGTAGCTGTTGTTACTGGGAGTAGCAAGAGATGAATTCTGACTCCTTTCATCCCAGGAAACAGAGCACAAAGATCAGGTCGAGCCCCTAGTGATGATAAAAAAGAAGTTGAAATCAAATCTTCATTCATTCGTCGTATGATCTTCCACTCTGTGTTCAAATTCTCTATTCTGTCCTGAGCACATGGCAGCCCCATTGCTGGTAGTGCCTCACTCCACTCAACTGTCGGTGTTGACAGGGATCTGTAAAAGCTACGTAGAGATTGAGTAGAATCTAGACATCACTGTTGCAGATTTTTAAGAATCAAGTTTGTGTGCTTTTTCAGTTGTCTTAACAAGCATTTCTTGTCTTCTTCACTTAAAGATTCAATATAAATGCCTTCATTAGTCAACTTCTTGACTGAAGTCTTTGATTCTTCTGGTACTTTTTCAATGGATAGTTCTCTGATCCAAATGTAGCTTCTATTGCTGGACAAAGATCTACTACTGTTGTAGCAGATGCCTGGATGGCATTGTTTAATGATCCAAGTGGTTTCAACAGTAGACTTACAAGAGAGAGAATGACAATAGTCTTCTCTGAATGTCATAGCAAAAATAATCCACCAGTCTCACTACTTAGATCTATCCCACCTTGGTAGATACTTTGGCTGAAGTAATTTTAAGACAACAGCCAAGGATCACTCATGAGAAAGCCAGAGGGTTTTCCCAGGTTGGACTAATTTGAACTTCAGTCCCAGTGTATCTTCTATATTTTCCAAGATATTCAGTCTTTTTGGACTCTTGCTGAAAAAAGAATATAATGAAGACATTAATTGTATAGCGTTTAAACTGTCTTTTGAAGATTCTGCAGCTCGTACTAGTGCTAGTTGGAGTAGATGGCCTCTGCAGTGTGTATAGGAGAGATTAGGGTTACACTTTTCTCTGAGAAAAGCTTGTGCTC
The DNA here is from genome assembly GCF_020497125.1 of Mauremys mutica. NCBI lineage: Eukaryota > Metazoa > Chordata > Testudines > Geoemydidae > Mauremys > Mauremys mutica. Next base: position 14,602,135 of record NC_059088.1, read on the forward strand.
CACCATGTCTTCCAGAGAAGTTTGCAGCTCCATCAAATGCACAAGCAGCCATCTGTTTGGGGTCCAACTGACAAGCATTAACTCTTCTAAGATCTGGGTTGTCACAGATGCAGACGATGTGTTTTCTATAACTCGAACATCTAGAAATGCATTTACTGGCCTACCACTGACATCAAGATAACATACACAATGACTTAATACTTGATGCCCATTTGCATTGGCGCATTCATCAGCCATGTATGCCAATTTTTTGAATGTGGTGAGAGCGTTCTTCACTTTTTCAACTGTTGAGTCTTTCACTGTTGCACCACATGCTTCTAGCCAGTCAGCTGAGTTTCTTGCAGAAAGATAGTGAGCATTTGCTGCTCTTGTTCGGAACCAGTGTTCAACTTCAGGATGAACAAGTGACAATGCACTTAACATTGGCCTCCAGTTTGTAGTGTGTGGTATCTCTTGTTTAAATAGAAAGTGTGATGCCACAGCCATGTTTGAACTGTGTTGTGTCTCCAGCATTCTTAATAGCCTCATTAACACTCACCAGTGCTGTCCATGGTCAGTGGAGACTCAGAGTTCAGAGGTGCTTTCACATGAGTTCACCTCCCAGGTTGGGGGCAAGAAGGCACCTTCCTCGTTCCTCCAGCTGCTCACTGTTCGCTCTGGCCATGGCTGTGCATTGGGCCACCGTTCACTCCATTGCTCTGTTGCCAATGGCCCTGTGCCGTCACCTTCTGCTGCCACCTGCCACTGTGACCTCTGCGAGTTGGTCTCTTGAGGTTCCACCCAGTTCTCAGTGATTTCAGCTGAGCTCTCAGTGGGGGAACATCGCTGCTAGTGCAGGCTGAGCCGTCTGTTCCACAGAAACACTGTCCCACAGCAGGACTAAGCACTCAGACCTGATTATCAGTGAGTTCAGCTGTAGCGGTCACTTAACAAAACAAAAGATTATCCTCCCAGCAAGCTCATCACTCGCTGTCAGGGAGAGCTCATTTCGACTTTGCTTACAAATCATCATTTGAAATGATTAGGTTGGCCAAGATCACTGAAATGAATGCACTGACATTGTCATAAAAAACAACAGCTGTATAAGGAAGCTAGTCTAGGTTCATACTTTTCAAACCTATTAGACTTTTTCAGATACACGTATGTTATCATACACTTTACATGCTTTTAAAGCGTGTATTGATGTTTCAATTTCAATTCAAATTTCCAAACAATCACTAAATTGGCAACACTGCATGTAACTAGTTCACAAAACTGGGGGGTGGGGGGTTGGTGAAATTCAGGGGGGTGTACACGTGGGGAAATCCCTGTTCAGGTCTGAATGGGCTCATTGGGGAGCAGCAATGGCTAGGCGGGGAGCCACTGCAGAAGGGCCCCAATGAGAGACACTAACTGAGCCTGGCCTGGAAACGCACAAACTCCTATTTGCTGGGATAGGAACTGGACTGGAGAGGTCACCACAGGCACTGAACTCTTGACTGGATGCCCCCCAGGGGCCCAACAGGAACCGCTCTCGCTGCCTTTGAACTGTAGCTGTTACCCTCTGTACCTGGGGTATCTGCAACCTTCCCCTTTCCTGCCAGTCCTCAGAAACTCCCCTGAGCCAGGGGTCTGAGTGGTTATTGGGACCCACCAGGGTTAGCAACACCTACGCGACCTAGCTCCTGAACCACCAACATTGCTTGTGTCCAAGTCACGGTAAACCTGGCACCCTGAGTGACTTCCAATAACTATATCACCACCTACATGCTGGGCCTGGGTGTGGATTAAGGCTGGTTCTGTGCCCCACAATCAGAAGAGGCATCTGCTCAGAAGACAGGCAAATACAAGCCAGGCACTGGTAGTGCAGGACAGAAGTAACCAGGGCTAGTCAGTTTGTTTGGTCTGGCCGGGCTGCAGGAAGTTCCAGAGATTAACTATCCTTAGAATTAGATTTTTTTCCTAATATCTAACCTGAATTTTCCTTGCTGCAGATTAATCCCATTACTAGTTGTCCGACCTTCAGTGGACATGAACAATTGATCACTGTTGTTGTAACAGCCCTTAATATCATCATCATCATGTTCCCATTACGCCTCTGGCGTTTAGGGCAGTGACCAAGCTCCTCCACTCCTGTCTCTTTCTGGCAAGTCTTTCAATGGTTCCCCAGCTCTGCCCCAGGTTTTCAGCTCAGCTTCCACAGCTCTTCGCCGTGTTGTTTTCGGTTGGCGTCATTTTCGCTTGCCTTCGGGTGTCCATCTTATTGCCACTCTGGTGACGGAACCAATTTCCATCCGAAGCACATGGCCAATCCATCTCCAACGCCTCCTGGCAATAATGGTGCTCATATCCTGTTGGCTGCACTGTGTGAATAGGTCTTGGTTTGAGATTGTTCTGGGCCAAAAGATACGGAGGATTTTTCTGAGGCAGGTTGTATGGAATGAAGACAGTTTGGACATGTCAGACTTTCTCATTCCCCAGCATTCTGCACTGTAAAGTAATGTTGAAAGTACCCAGCTCTGATAAATCTTGAGTTTGGGTTTGGGGTTGTATGTTGATGATTTCCAGACTGTATTTAAGCTCCTGAAGGTGTTCCTGGCTCTACTGATTCTGTTCCGGACGTCCTGGCTTGTTCCACCGTCCTGGCTGCTGGTGCTTCCCAAGTGTGTGAATGTTTCTACACTAGCGAGAACATAAAAGAAGCAAAGAGTCCAGTGGCACCTTATAGACTAACAGATGTTTTGGAGCATGAGCTTTCGTGGGTGAATACCCGCTTCGTCGGATGCATGTCTGTTAGTCTATAAGGTGCCACAAGACTCTTTGCTGCTTTTACAGATCCAGACTAACACGGCTGCCCCTCTGATAGTGAGAACATGATTCTCTATTTGTACTGGTGATGTTGAGGCAATATTAAAGTTCAGATAGCTGTCTTATTGCAATTGATCTTCAGTCAAATTTGCTGGTTGACTGGTTGCATTGAGTCAAGTTTTTTTCCCCTTGTGTATGGTGTTGGGTGTGTGATAGGAGAGCGAGATCATCTGCGAAGTCCAGGTCTTCGGGGGATGAGAAGAGTGTCCATTTAATGCCTCTTGGCATGTCTTCTGCTGTACGCGCATTACCCAGGCGATGGCCATGTTGCAGAGGGTTGCAGACATGACACACCCCTGACGTATTCCTGTTTTGACTTCAAAACTAAATTCACTGTGATCAACACTGCATGTAAAGTTGAAACAGAAGCTTTAGATGATGTTGATTATACGGAGAGGGATTCCATATGCCTGCAGAATGCACCATAGGCTGGTCCTGTGAATGTTATCAAAAGCCTTCTCAGAGTCTATGAAGTTTATGTAGAGTTTCCGTTGCCATTCTCAGCACTGTTCTATGATGTTTCATAGAGTGAAGATCTGGTCTGTGCATCCACCCCATTTCCGAAAACCAGCTTGCTCTTTTCTGAGAATGCTATCAACGGCCTCTGATATACGACGGACTAGGATCTTACACAATAGCTAGATTGGCACAGATAAAAGTGTGAAACTACGGCAGTTATTACAATCATAGAGAGTTCCTTTTTTTAGTATCTTCATTATAACCCCATTGGTCCACTCATCTGGGGCACTTTCCCCCTTTCCCAGACTACAGGGCCGGATTAACTCCCCTACAGGCCTGGGTCTATAAGATTTTGTAGGGCCCCTGTATACAAGTCTTTTTCCTAATTTAAATCAAAATGATCACAATTATGGCATGGAGGCTATTAACGCTATACTAGACTTGCCTTTTAATTAACATAAATATGTCAAAGACGTTCTGTTGTTACATTTCAGTCTTAAAACATGTAGAATATGGTTAAGTTAATTCAAAATACCCGACTTCTTACCTTAGAACAGCTGTTATATTAGTTTCTTTCTGGGAGGGAGTTTGGGTGCAGGACGGGGCTGCAGGCTGGGGCAGCGTGATTGGGTGAAGGAGAGGGTGAGGAGTGCAGGCTCTGGAAGGGAGTTTGGTGCAGGAGGGGATTCTGACCTTGGGCTCCGGCTGCGAGGTGCTCACCACAGGTGGCTCCCGACTGGCGGCGCAGCAGGGTTCAGGCAGGCTTTCTGCATGCCATGGCCCCACGCCACTCCCGGAAGCAGCCGGCTGCAGGCATGTTTCTGTGCACCTCTGAGAGGAGGTGGACAGTGTGTCTCAGTGCGCTGTCTGAACCTGAAAGCGCCACCCCTGCAGCTCCCATTGGCTGGTTCCTAGCCAATGGGAGCTGCGGAGATGGTGCTGGGGGTGGGGGCAGTGCGTGGAGCTGCCTCTCCCCCCCACCAGGGGCCGCAGAGATGTGCCAGCCTCTGGCCGCTTCCAGGAGTGGTGTGGAGCCACAGCATGCAGACACCCTGCGTGAGCCCTGCTGCGCCGCCGGACCTTTAGTGGCCTGGAGACGATCAACTGGTGGAGGCTCCAGGATCAACCAGTCCATCGCGATCAATGGGTTGGTGACCACTGATTGTATATAATTATGGATTTATTTTTGCGGGGTCCCCCTTAGCCCGAGGCCCTGGGCTGCAGACCCTAAAGCCCCTGCGTTAATCTGGCCCTGCCAGACTGATGTAAACAGAGCTTGTCCAGCTCCTAGTTATGGGAGGGCGGGCACGGCGTTCCGTGCGCTGCCCTGCCCCAAGCACTGGCTCATCACTCCCATTGGCTGGGAACTGGCCAATGGGAGCTGTGGGGGCAGTGCCTGTGGGTGAGAATCATGAAGAGCCACTTGCATGCCTCCACCTAGGAGCTGGACCTGCTGCTGGCCGCTTCTGGGGCACAGCGCGGTCCGCGGTGCCAGGACAGGCAGGAATCCAGCCTTAGCACCCCCGCTGCGCTGCTGACTGGGAGCCCCAACCCCGCACCCCAATCTCCTGCCCCAGCCCTGACCCTCTCCTAACCTGGAGCCCCTTCCTGCATCCCAAACCACTCATCTGCAGCCCCACCCCAGAGCCTGTATCCCCAGCCCAGAGTCCTGACCCCCCCTCCTGTACCTCAACCTCCTGCCCCAGGCCTGAGTTCCCTCCCACACCCTGAACCCTTCATTTCGGGCCCCACCCTGCACCTCAACACTCTGCCCGAGCCCTTAGACTCTCCCGCACCCCAAACCCCTCATCCCCAGGTCTGTTGGGTTGCGGGCATCAACAATTTTCTTCAACTGAGTCACTAGAAAATAAGTTTGAAAACCACAGCAGTATAACCTCCAGATCCCTTTTAGCAGTACTGCTGCCTAGCCAGTGATTCCCCATTTTCCTTCAGAGACTGTAGGGCGTGTCCTTGTCGAGGATCTCTGAAAATCCATCTGTGATGGGTTCCCCCTGGGGTGCCATCTGGAACTGGGGTACCGCTGCACCCCCACTAACCCACCAGCCTGGGCTCCTTCTCGCACTGTGCTGCTGTGACAAGCTGCAAAGCCCTCCAGCCTGCACTTTCACCAGCATTCACACAGGTGCGGACCCACCCAGCTGCAGTTACATGCAGATTCTCTGACCAACCCCTGCATGGGAAGGCTGCAGCTAATGGAACTCCTAGCTCCCAGGAGTATAAACCCCAAATTATACCATCTTGCGCTACACAGGGAACGGCACAGCATAAGCTCATGAAATTCGCACCCTCTCTCAATGTGCAACAGGCTTTTGCCCCGAGTTATGATTCCCACACACTTCACTCCAAGTCACTGGTTTAGATAAAGCAAAACAAGTTTTTTTAGCTACAAAAGTTAGATGTTAAGTGATTATAAGGAATAGCAAACAGATCAGAGCAGATCACCTAGCAAATAAAAAAAACGCACACTAAGCTTAATATTCTAAATAGATTGGATATGAGTAGCAGATTCTTACCCGAAGAGATGATACAAAGAGGCTGTTGATTCTTAAGGGGATAGCTGCACTTGCTTACATCCCAGGTGTTCCATTCACAGGCTAGAAATCCCTATAGCCTGGGTCCAGCACTTCCCCCAGTTCAGTCTTTGTTCCTCAGGTGTGTTGGTGTCACTAGACCTAAGTAAACCAAAGTTGTGACTTTGGGCCTGAAGTGAACCAAAGTTCTTACATGCTGTGAATTTTAACCAGCCTGCATGCTAACAGCCTAAAAAGCAGAATATGTGAGAGTCAGCTTTTTAGCAGACAGCTGCAGTCCCGCTGAAACTAGCAAAAGTAGTGAGAAGGTGGGAGGAAAGGGGGGAGAAGGCTTCATGTGCCTGAGCTGTGAAGGCCAAGAGATAAGCTTGCGAATGGGAACGTTTTCTAACACGCTGAAATGTAATGTTTGAAGTAACTGCTGTTGGGAAGGGAGGGGTGAGGGGGAAAACCGAACAAAAGGCTTACACAAACAAGTGGGGTATAAATGCTGGGACCCCGCCTGCGAGCGGGTGTGCAGGATTTGAGATTGTTATGTCTCCCTGGCACCTTATTTGGGCTCAAATAAACGTGGTTTTGCTTCTCCACCCTGGTGTGTCGATTAGTGCTATGCACACCGGGCAACAAACCCTGCTGTTGCTCCGCCTCAGGCTCTTTGAGCCGGCAACAGTTTTGGCGTCCCTGGGTGGGCTCGAGGCAAAATTGTGCCTTGCCCGGACTCCTCCAATGGCCGGTGGACGATGGTCACAGCCGACGCCCAGCGCGCACCGGTGCCTTTACCGGGGGCCTCGGCAGAGACGCGTCAGGCTGACCTTGGAGGACACAACGGTGCAACGCACTCAGATAGTGGAGAAGCTGTTGCAGGTGACAGTGAGGAACCGGTCCTGTGGACAAGGTAGGAACAGTCCAGTCGTGTGGACTTTTGCCTGAGGCTGGGGATGCCCAGCCGTTGTAATTCCCACTAGACAAGAGAGCGTTCTATAGTGGGTCAAGGGCAAGCCCGTGGTATGGGGCAGGGACAGAGTATAGGCAGGGCATGGTGTACACCCTTAAAATGCATTCTGGTGAATTGGAAAGTGTTTGAATCAGATCCATTGACTAAAAGTAAACTGAAAAGATTTTATACAGTAGACTGGCCTCAGTATCAGTTAGAGAGCCAGGAAAGGTGGCCACCAGAAGGATCACTTAATTACAACATGATCCTTCAATTACTTCTGTTTTGTCAGCGAATGGGTAGCTTCTGAAGCTGTTTGTATAGAGAGCTCTTGTAAAAATCCCTCATCATATGCCCCAGAGCTGCACTGGGAGGAGAACTGTCCGTGGGAATGTCTGTCTCTGTTGGGCTCATGCCATCTGAACTTATTGACTGTGCAGCAAGATAAGATGCATCGTGGTAATAGGAAATAATGGCCTTGGTGTGTGTGTGTGTGTATACCAGTGTGAGTGTTCGTTACCAGAAGACGCCCAGAATGCCCTGTGAAGCAAATGCTAATGATCAGGAGTATTCTAACGCAAGCCCGGTAACTAGTGGATCTTTAGGAGATCCGACCCACGGTGGGCTGACTCGGCCTGGCATCGTCCGGCGAGGAAGCTGCCTGGGTCTAGGAATGTGTGAACCCATCTTCCCTCCCCCCCTTCCTTTCCGTGTGGGCTACTGACAGTCTGATCATCTCACTGGATGCAATCAGAGTACGCGGCGCCGTCTCCCAGAGACTAGCCGACGCTCTTTGCTGAAGGGAGGTGTAGGAGAGTCAGTCATCCTCGTTAGTCTCTCCTGTGTGAGTGTCTTGTAGGGAGAGATCCTTAGTTTATGAGCCGCTAGCGCGGACAGGGAACCCTCTCTGTGTGTGTAAGTGGAAAATGGGTAAGGGACAGTCTAAAAATTCTACCTCACCCCCTAAGGGTACCCCAGCATAGTACATGTACGTACATTATGGTCCTAAAACCTGCAGGTATTTAGAGAATTGGAATCTTCACATGCGTGAAAATCCATCTAAACAGTGCCCATTAGAAGGTATCTTCAATCTAGATAAGATCATATATCTCAGAGGAGCTTTTAATCACAAAGAAAAGCCTCTGACACAGTGTGAGCAATTTGTCTAGGAACGGGTTAATTTGAAACTCGGCTAACCCCAGAGATAAAGAGAAAGCTGCTCTGCGTACAAGGTCAAGAATTAGCACAGACTATGTTAAGTACAAAGAAAAACTGTTTTCAGCCCCAGCTGGTTGTGGAAAAATAGAGACAGAGGCAAACCAAAGGCAATACAAGGTACAGAACTGAAATTACATTTGCAAAGCTTAACTTTCCAGTGAGATTCAGCAGTGTGCTTCTGCGACCCTGTAGCTGGTGTGGCTTGGTGACACTGGAAAAGCCACAGGCAGCTGACCTGAACTGGAATCTCTGAAAGAGACACCGCAGGAGACTTCAGAGTGTAAAAGAACAGCCATCCCAAGAGCAGAAGCATGTTGAAAATTCTGGACAAGCTGTATACAGGATAATCTCCCGTCCACCTATTTCCCTTCTCTGAACATTATACACAGACGTGGCCAGTCTGAATATGTGTAAGTATTAAAGTGGCTTAAGGCTTGGAGCATTCATATTTTTCCTGAGTGATGTGGGAGTGTTCCCAACACTCTCCATTGTTGTTTTATTATTTTTAATGAAGCATTAAAATTTGGTTATATGGTGTGCTTTCTCTATCCACCCCCCCACCGTCCTGCAGTGTCAGTTTGATCACCTGACATATGAGGGATAAATTGGTAACAGAAATTTGTCACAGTTTGAGCAATTGAGAATGGGGGAGCCCTGCAGAATTTACACCATCTATCTGTTTTACCCTTGTTATTTTATGTTTGCTTTGTTTGGTATGGTTGGTGTTATATGATAAGGATTGTATGGTTAAAGGTGAGCCCTAATAGAATAAGGAAACACTATCTGGTTTTGGTGCACTATCTGGTTCTGTTTAACCGGTTACTGTTGTTTTTCTGCTCTGTTCATTTGGGCGTTAGGTGTGTGGGCGGAACTGAACTTCTCGTTCGTAATTCCTCAGGGTGGAAGCCATGTGTGCGATGAAGCTCTGAGGTTGTATTGAGATCCTACTGTCCCGCCCCCCTGTAACGGACAATGTAATAGAAGTAGGAAAAATCTGGCTTAGACTGTAATTTTCTCTGCTCTCTGTGTAATTTTCTTTTCTGTTTAAGTGTCAGCAGACAAATGGGTGAGTCTCTGGGTAGACCCCCTAAAAGGGTTTGGATTATGTGTTAAGTAAATGACCTTTACCCAATGGCCATGTATTTTTGCCCAGGTGGCAAGACTTACTAGGGAGGACTCGAGTAGTTTTGGGAGTAAAAATGTTTTAGGGAAAAGACCAGAAGGGTGGGGGCTAGTTGTGAAGCCCACCCTCCTAGCTAAACTGGTAGTGGAACAAGTTTGTGTCCAGGATAGGGACGATTCAGCGAGAAAAGCAGGATCAGGCCCAGGCGGGCAGCCAACAGACAGAGAGATTGGAAAACAGGTTGGAAACTTTTGAGGGTGTAGTGGAAAGAAGGAGTAAGTGAATATAAGCATGAGAATTTCAAATACTCAGAAGGATATTCGGAATGGTGATTTGAATTGGTAAAGTGGCTGTTGAAGGGAAGAGCAAGTGATTTTTAAGGGAAAGTGAAAAGTTAACTCTGTAGTTGCTAGAGGGAACAGCAGTTGAACTTTGTAAAAATGCTAAAGAGAAAAGTTTTTGGTGTCTTTGAAATGTTTGTAAATAAATTCAGGCAAAGAACATATGGGGTAATTCTCCTGTTTTGCCTAAAATCAACAAGAGTATTTGTATATTTTAAGTAATGATTGACTGCCCAGAAGGGGTAGACTTTTGTTTTTGTCTTTCAGATGATCAAAGAAAACTAATGCCAGCTGAACAGCATTCAACATATCATGCATTTACTGACAGAGTAACAATTATGTTTTGTGTTCTATGTTCTGTCTTGTGGTGTTTGTCTCGTGGCCAGAATTGTTGTGTTTAATATTTTTATGGGATAGTCTGATTTAAAATTAAGCAGCAGTGTTGAATTGAAATGCAGATACTTGTTTTGTTCTACTTAGAATACAAAGTGCTTGGATATATCAGAAAAATGTGATATACTAAAGTCTAATACATTTTCTTAAGTAAGAGAAAGAAATTTCATTGGCCAAATCTTTTAATTGAAAATTGTTATTAAAATTTGCATACTAACAGTCTTTAAAAGCAAGGACATGGAAAGTTAACCCACTCCCCATATTGTACATGGGATCCTTCTGGCTACCTCAGACTTTTAGCCAGAGGGCTGGGGATGGTGGGAAGCTATTGGACTAGAGGTTGTATTGAATGAACTCATCAAAGTGGGTGTGCTTGTCCTGGCTTGTTGTTCTAAAGCTCTGTAATAAGGTTATTTTAGTGAAAGGGTATATGTGGCATACATTGAATAAGACTAATGTACTGTGTATGTGTTCATTGTTAACAAAAGGTGTATAAGTAAAAGTTTCCTTTATAGGTTAAAGAAGCCAAAAATGGGAAAAGAAAAAAAAACGAGTTAACTGAGAAAAAAATAGCTAACATGCTAAAAATAAACTGGCCAAGATTTGTGCTGAGACGAACTTAAAGTGGCCAGATGCCCTTCCTTTGGCACTGATAAGTATAAGAGCCATTACTTGGCTAAAAACCAGAAAAAGGGGGGGGGACTTAAATTTGCCCATGCAGCTATAAAATTTGTAAAATCTGCAAAGACACTAATGCAATGTGTTAGGTTTCTTTTCTCACAGGTAAAGAAGAAACAACCCAAAGATCCTAGCAGCCCTGCCACTCCTTGGAACCAGGAGACTGGGTCTACATAAAGATCCATCAACGAAAGACTGCCTTGGCTCCACGCTGGAAAGGCCCTTTCCAAGTCCTGCTGTCTACCAACACTGCTGTGAAGTGCCAAAGACTGACTGCCTGGACCCAGGATTCTCACTGCAAAAAGACCCCTCCACATCAGAAGAATTTTCCTATTGATGATTAGCCTATTCTTCTTCTAGCTCTGCTGTGCTTCTGGACAGCAGGGAAAAAGGACAAGGTGACGTGCTTGTAACCTCTCTCTTGTCCAATGACAGACCAACTGTGCCTTTAGACTTTTCTAGAAAAAGCAAAGCCATTACAGGGTGATGTGCTGGCAACCTCTCCCCTGTAGGATGCTAAACCACAATTGTTTTGGGAAAGAAGAAGAAACACTCACTCCACTGACATTGCCAAAGTCCAGGAATTCCTGACTAAAAGGACATTGAGAACTGACCCTGGTGTAGAAACAAAGAATTGTACACTGGCAGGAAGAAATTTGTGGGACCCATGCTTGGGAATGTGGTATTAATTGGATTTTGGGGTTTATTCTACAGTCATAACACATTTATCCCTGTGTTTTGGATAAATCCTTCAGTACGTATTGCCCTCCCTAATTGGATTTTAGATGACATTGCCCTTATCAGGTTTTCAAATCACTTCTACATACCCAGATTGCTCACAAGGGGCTGCCATTAGATTAGCACAACAGAGGGCCTGGGTTATTTCCTCTGGAAAGAAAGAGAATTGAGCAGATCCCTGTGGGCTAGGGCCAATATCTTAAAAGCCAAGAACATGATAAAAAATTGGGCCAACTAGAAAAGGCTACTAGCCTTATTCTTGAAACTCAGCTATTTTAAGTACAGGCTGGAGTTGGTGAGTTACATGTCATTTCAGCCCTTAGTTTTATGACCCAGAAGTTACTGACAGAGATGGTATTAAATATCACTGAGGCTGGGAAGGCATTGCAGTGGGATCTAGACCAGACTTGGCCCACTGCCCTTACAGACGCATCAGGAGTACCATCTGATCTGTGGTCATGGAGACATACTTGGACACTTTCTGGATGGAAGTGGGGACATTCCCAGTGCTCCTTCCAAGCATATGGACCGGTTAGGGTGGGTGTGGGCTCCCACATACCGAATCCTGCTGGGTCCATGGGAAGGATGCATGTGGGACTAAATTATTCACCAAGACATCTGGGAAATTAAACCACTTGATATACCTACCTGATTTATAGTCAGTGCCCCAATCCCTTAGTTGTTAAATGAACATTCCACTCTTTTGTCCATGCATTCATTCCTGGGTTGGGGGTGACTAAGCTCAAAAGAGCAGTTGTACATATATCTGTAAAGCTTCATTGCTTTTTGTCTTTAAAGTTTGAGAAAACTCACCAAAAGTTTGTTGAGTATTCTCAAAGGGGGGAATTGTTGGTGTCACTAGACCTAAGTAAACCAAAGTTGTGACTTTGGGCCTGAAGTGAACCAAAGTTCTTACATGCTGTGAATTTTAACCAACCTGCATGCTAACAGCCTAAAAAGCAGAATATGTGAGAGTCAGCTTTTTAGCAGACAGCTGCAGTCCCGCTGAAACTAGCAAAAGTAGTGAGAAGGCGGGAGGAAAGGGGGAAGAAGGCTTCATGTGCCTGAGCTGTGAAGGCCAAGAGATAAGCTTGCGAATGGGAACGTTTTCTAACACGCTGAAATGTAATGTTTGAAGTAACTGCTGTTGGGAAGGGAGGGGTGAGGGGGAAAACCGAACAAAAGGCTTACACAAACAAGTGGGGTATAAATGCTGGGACCCCGCCTGCGAGCGGGTGTGCAGGATTTGAGATTGTTATGTCTCCCTGGCACCTTATTTGGGCTCAAATAAACGTGGTTTTGCTTCTCCACCCTGGTGTGTCGATTAGTGCTATGCACACCGGGCAACGAACCTGCTGTTGCTCCGCCTCGGGCTCTTTGAGCCGGCAACAGGTGTTTCCAGGAGTCTTCCTGTGTGGGAAGTGAAGAACACCAAATTATGTCACTTGCTACCTTGTGTAGCTTTTGCATATAGCGAGAACCTTTTGTTCCCAAAGCTTGGTTCCCAGACCAGCCTGTGGAAAAATACTGACATCCCAAGATGGAGCCCAGAGACGTGATGTCATCACATGTCCTTGTAGAGTCATAGCAGCCATTACTCGGAGCATTCTGTAGTGTTCTCAGGAAGGCTCCCCCATTTGGAGATAGCTTAGGAGAAGCTTTTCCTAAGGCCTATTGTTCTTACTTAATGGTCCATTACCCTGAATAGGTTTCAGAGTAGCAGCCGCGTTAGTCTGTATCTGCAAAAAGAAAAGGAGTACTCATGGCACCTTAGAGACTAACAAATTTATTTCAGCATAAGCTTTCGTGGGCTACAGCTCACTTCTTTGGATGCATAGGCCCTGAATAGGCCATTCCTCACCCACTATCTAGACTGAAAACATCTTGTCTAGTGGGAGTTACCCAGGTGTAACTACATTTGAAATACAGGTACATAGTCAATAACTTCAAATACAAAAATGATACATGCATATTGAAGGGTTAAAACCCATGTGCATTTTATATAACAACCTGGTATACGGATTGTGCCAGCTCTTTTCCAGACCCAAAGTCCAGAGTTTGGTCAAGAGACCAGAGGCCTAGCAAAAGTGATTAGCTAAGAGAAAGCTGGGGGTAAACAGATAATCTTGTTTTTGCTAAAATAGGCCTGGTCAGCAAATTGCCAGGTGTTGGAGCTAAGAACTAAATAATTGTGTCTTATTCAAAGTTGCAAATTGAACAAAGGATCCCTGTTCCTATTGTGTCAGTCTCTTCTGTAGGGAACGTTCTTCCCACAGATCCAACCTTGAGTTATGAAAATTGGCACGTCAGTATAAGATATGGCATCTTTCCACCTTCCTTCCCAGGGACCAGTGCCTGCCTTAAGATATAAAGGGGGCAATCTTTATTGCCATATACTTTCACTGTTTCTTTGCTTTAACCCCTAGGAATGTACCTGGTGGACAATCCAAGGAGTTGCTCCATTCCTATGGACCCCAAATCAGAATTCAACATAGATATTTTATACTACTAACATTTCATCAAAGTATTAATTAAATGTTAACTTGCTAACTTGAGACCATCATAGAATCATAGAATCTCAGGGTTGGAAGGGACCTCAGGAGGTCATCTAGTCCAACCCCCTGCTCAAAGCAGGACCAAACCCAACTAAATTATCCCAGCCAGGGCTTTGTCAAGCCTGACCTTAAAAACCTCTAAGGAAGGAGATTCCACCACCTCCCTAGGTAACCCATTCCAGTGCTTCACCACCCTACTAGTGAAAAAGGTTTTCCTAATGTCCAACCTAAACCTCCCCCTCTTCAACTTGAGACCATTACTCCTTGTTCTGTCAGGGCAAAGAGACATTATGTAACCTGTTAACCAATGGCTAATGTGCTATCTTGTCTTGCTGCAAAACCTATCCCGGGGTGTGGAACTGTCTATCCCGTCACTTTCCCCCAGCCATGGAAAATCTCTATATTCTATTGTAATCAGTTGATTGACAGTGTCTCTGAGCCTAATAAGCAAGGTGACACTCTGCCAGCGCTGTGTGTAATAAACGCCTATGCTTGACCTCCACACGGTGTGGATTTATGTCCTTCACATATAAATAGGATAATCATATTCAGCAAATCATAACTTTTCCATTGACACCTCACGACATATCTTGCATAAAATGCATCATAATTATGCTATAACACTATTATAAAAATATCACTCTGAAGAATATGGGTTGCAGTGTCACACCGTGTAGACTATATTGACTGGATCACCCTTTTCCACATGCTTGTTGACACCTTCAGCGAATTCTAGTAGATTGGTGAAGTATGATTTCCCTTTACAAAAGCCATATTGGCTCTCCCCCATCAAATCATGTTCCTCTATGTGTCTGTTCTTTATTACAGTTTCTACCAATTTGCTCATTGCAGAAGTTAGGCTAACTGGCCTGTAATTGCCAGGATCAACTCTGGAGCCTTTTTAAAAAAAACAGTTTTTCATTAGCTCCTTCAAGTCATCTGCGACAGGGGATGATTTCAGTGAGAGGTTACATCAGCGGTGGGCAAACTATGGCCCGGAGGACCGCATCCGGCCCTCCAGACTTTTTAATCCAGTCCTCGAGCTCCTGCCAGGGAGCGGGGTCGTGGGCTTGCCCCACTCTGTGCAGCTCCCGGAAGCAGAGGCATGTCCCACCTCCGGCTCCTATGCATAGGGGTAGCCAAGGGGCTCTGCACGCTGCCCTTGCCTCTAGTGCTGCCCCCACAGCTCCCATTGGCCAGGAACCATGGCCAATGGGAGCTGCAGGGTTGGTACCTGTGGACAGGGCAGCCTGGCCATCTGGCCACGCCTCCGTGTAGGACCAGGAGGGGGGACGTGCTGCTCCTTCTGGGAGCTGCTTGAGGTAAGCACCGCCCAGAGCCTGTACCCCCTGACCCTCTCCTGCACTCCAACCCCCTGCCCCAGCCCTGATTCCCCTCCCGCCCTCTGAACCCCTCGGTCCCAGCCTGAAACACCCTCCTGCACTCCAACCCCTCATCCTCAGCCCCACCCCAGAGCCCGCACCCCCACACCCCAACTCCTTGCCCCAACCCACAGCCCCCTCCTGCACCCTGAACTCTTCATTTCTGGCCCCACTCCAGAGCCTGCACCCCCAGCCAGATCCCTGCACCCCAACCCCCAATTTTGTGAGCATTCATGGCCCGCCATACAATTTCCATACCCAGATGTGGCCCTCGGGCGAAAAAGTTTGCCCACCCCTGGGTTACATACTATAGCTAGTAGTTCTGCAATTTCACATTTGAGTTCTGCCCTGCCTGTGAGCTTTGCTGGAGAGCCTGACTCGACAAGATCAGGTAAAAGGGTGGCCCAGGCTGGCATAAGCAGCTGACTCAGTGGTATTTCAGCACCTCAGCAGGCACCCCAGGTCCTGACCCATCACACCAGAGTTCATGCTCCTTCCTATTTTCCTCATTAGGATTTGGCTTCCAAATTTTAAAGGGTGCCTTTTTGCCTCTAATGGCCTCCATTACTCTGGTGTTTAGCCATGGAGCAGTCTTTTGGTCCTCCTACTGTCTTCTTTGATTTTGGGTATGTATTTAGTCTGAGCTTCTATTATGGTGTTTTCAGTAGCATAGCTGGGGGGGTACAGGGGAAGCAGCCGTTTCCCCTCAGCACATTTTCCAAAAGTGGCGCCTTAGTTAGGGGTTACCATGGCGCCAGCGGGTGGGGCCCACGCTCCGCTCTAAAGCTTGGCCTGCCAGGCCAGCGCTGGGCTCCTGCAGGCAAGGGGGGCAGCACGGCTGGAGGAGACATGAGGGGGGGTGCGGCCAGAGGACCGAGGAGGGGCACAGCATGGCAAACTGCAGCACAGCTGGAGGAGCCATGGCTGGGGGGGGGGCAGCACGGGGAAGTGGCGTAGTGGGAAGGTGCGTGAGGGGAAGCGGGCGGGCCCCGGGGAAGAACAGAGGCGTGAGGGGATGTCAGCCTAGGTGGGAGCCTCTGGCTCTTTGCCGCCCAGCCTGAGCCGGGCATGCGGGGGGATGAGTTCGGGGCAGCCGGCGCTCAGCCTGGAGCACAGAGACTCCCCCAAACTGCCCCACTGCCCAACGGGCTCGGACCCACCAGGAGCTGCGTTCCCAGTCAGCCGTGAGGGGTCAGAACCCCTGAGCATAGCCAGGCCCTGTAACCCCGATCCAGACTGTACCCCCACTCTGTTCCCTGCACACACACGGGGCTGGAATTGGGGGGGGGCTGCCACACCCCAGGCTTGAAGGGAGGGTGCAGCATGGCTGCAGCGCGGCCAAAGAAGCCATGAGGGGGAGGCGTGGCACGGCGTGGCCGGAGGAAGAGCCGGGGGGACGCGGAGCGGCTGGAGGAAGAGCCAAGGGGGAGAGGGGGCGCGGAGAGGCCGGAGGAAGAGCCAAGGGAGAGAGGGGGTGCGGAGCAGCCGGAGGAGGAGCCGGGGGGGGGCGCGGAGTGGCTGGAGGAAGAGCGGGGCGGGGAGCGGCTGGAGGAAGAGCCAAGGGGGGGCCTTTTTAACATTTGCTCCCCCTGCTCTTGGAACCTGGCTACGCCACAAGATGTTTTTAAGTAGTCTCCATGCTACTTGCAGGTATTTTACCCTTATGACTCCCCTTTCTAATTTCCATCTTAACGAGCATCCTGATTCCTGAATAGTTTCCCTTTTTAAAATTAAATGTTTCTGTGAGGTATATTTTTTGATATTCCCCACACACCACAAGGATGTTAAATTTAATTACATTATGGTCATTATTACTGAGTGGTTCAGCTATATTCACCTCTTTGAATAGATCCTGTGCTTTACTTAGCACTAAATCAGGCATTGCCTCTCCTCTTGTGAGTTCGAGGACTAGCTGCCCCAAGAAAGACTCATTTATGGTATCTAGAAATTTGATCTCTGCACATGTCCTGAGGTGCCATTTACCAAGTCAATATGAGGACTATTATTGTTGCATTTTCAGGTTTTGAGGCCTGTCTAGTCTCCCTGAGCATTTCACAATCACCATCACATCCTGCTCAGGTAGTCAGTAGTATAGTCCTACTGCTGTTCTCTTATTATTCAAGCATGGAATTTCTATCTGTAGAGATTCTACAGTGCTGTTTGGTTCCTGTAAGATTTTCACCTTATTAGACTCTATTTTACCTATTAAGAGATTGGCAGTAAGGTCCAATCTGTCTTTATATATGTTCACAACAGTCAGATGCATCTGGCACTCCTGTTTCCTAGTCCCAGGAAGCGATTTCACCTTCCTGGCCAGGGATATGGGTAACCTTGCTAACTGACCACAAAATGTTCCCACATTATGAATTACAGCCAGAGGTTCCATTGCCTCCTGAGCTGCGGGGTGGGGGACAGAGAATACAATCTAGTCAAGGATGGATTTGTCTTTCCCACTGAGCTCCCTCCATCCGTGTTCTGTTGCTTATATCAGAGAAGTACCTCTTCAGTCTGCCAGGACCCAAGCTTTGGTACTTTATGAAAGACTCCCATTGATGTCAGTGGGGTTTGGATCAGGAGGACCTGGATAAGAAACTGATGCTGGAAAAAGGCCTTTCCCAAAATATTGGGGGTACATGCCCCCCCCCACACACACATCCATCCCCTTCTCCTTGGGGTTGCTCCTATGGTTGAACAAGGCACAAAACACAAGAATCTCTCACCGTCAGCCCACAAATGCTTCAGTTCTTCTGAGCTTTCTTGAAGAAACAGGCCAGTCTCCAGGTGTTTGATCACAAAACCCTCCTATCTGTCTCACCTTCTCTCTTCTCTTTATATAGGAAGCCAACTACACAGATCTGTTTAATGCCAGAAGTGAACATAGCACGTCCCAGTTTGTTTTATAGAAGCAACCACAAGACAGTCAGTTCTGCCCACTCGCTGCTACCTATCACATGAAAGGAATTTTATTTTCACTTTCTATTTTGTGTGGAAAGTCCTGGGTGTGGGTAAGTAAACACCACAGATTAGAACAGGTTGGAGACACCCTTTCACACCCAACAGCAGAACAAATACACAAAAACATGGAAACGCACACAGATAAATGGCACTGCTGCACATTTCCTGTGTGCTGTGCCCTCCCTTAGCTACCCGCGTAACACATGGTGGGAATGTCACAGAGTGAGCACTTGGGGACTCTGGATTGGTGCTTTCATGGTGTAAACAGGGGGCATCTCCCCAGCAGGAGTATGGACCCTTTACCCCCCATCCCCGACTCCTTCCCCCCATTATTATTTGTATTCTTTCTGTCTGGAGACCAGTTATTCAGGGTGTCACCATGTCAAACTCAACTGGGAAGATGGGCCTAGCTGATGTGGGGCTCTTGTTCTGATGGAGGATGTAGAACCTCGCTTCACTCAGCCAATAATTACAACAATGATAAGTTATCATCTCCAGGTGCAGAGGTCCAGAAGGCCATCAAGAACAGGGGCGGCAGCAGGGTCCCATATAAACAAAGGGGAACTGATTGATTTTTGTGGGTGTAGGCGAAAGAGAGCATGGAGCACTGGGCCTGGTGGGCAGTACCATAGTCAGCAAACTTAGGCCATGCCATGAACTAAAGTCAGGCCATGGATGAAAGCAGATGCTTACAAGTTTCCTGTTCTATACGTGACCTTGGCAAAGGTATTGCTGGTGTTGCTGGAACACAGGCATTCATAAGAAGCAACGGATCCTGGGCATGTGTGTGAACACGCTCCAGAAGATTAGCCCAGATACATCCTGACCTAACACCAGATAAGAGGGTTTGAGAGAAGAGATGAACAGGGATGTTGCCTGAGACACCTGGAGCAAGATACAAGAGGAGGTAACAAGCAGATGTCATGGAACACGTAAAATGCAACATAAGTCATTTGTCTCAGTCTATAAATGTCGGGGTACCTCACCGAAACCCTTTGTGTGGCTGAGGGGACAACAGAGATTCCCGCTGCTGACTGAGTCACACCTTACCATTGGGGACTAATGTGTCAGTGTACCTGTAACCAGAGCTGTCCCTACCCATACGCAAAGTACACAGCTGCATGGGGCCCCAGAATGGCCAGGGATGTCCCTGCCTGTAACCATGGAGCCAGGGCACTAGGACTGTGCCTTCAGGTCAATAATCCTGGCCAAGTGCCTTTGTCAGTGAACCATGTCTGTGGTCTTTCTTTCCGGGTAGTTCTAGCGAGGTCTGCTGAACCAACTGTCTGCGCCGGGCTGGGACAGCATATGCAGAGAGCACACATGCACATAGGGTGACCAGATGTCCTGATAAAAATTGGGATTGTCCCGATATCGAGCAGTTTGTCCTGTGTCCTGACCAAAGTACGGTCGGGACTCCATTTGTCCCGATATTTTGTTTCGGGCACTTTTTTGCTTGTTTTTTTTCTTTTTGCTTAGGCTTTGCTTAGGAAAATATCGGGACTGCCGCAGGGGGGGCGCCTTTTCAATTGTTACACTCACCTGTCCGGGTCTTCGGCAGCACTTCGGTGGTGGCTCCATCAGTTGCTGACGGTCTTCGGCAGCATTTTGGCGGCAGGTACTTCTTTCTTTGGCTGCAAGGTTTATTACCCGCCGCTGAAATGCCGCCAAAGCCTGTCAGCGACTGAAGGACCCACTACCGAAGTGCTGCCGAAGACCTGGACAGGTGAGTGTAACAATTGAAAAGGCGCTCCCCCTGCAGCGGTCCTGATAGTTTCCAGTTAGCATCTGGTCACCCTACATGCACACCAACTGACAACAGATGGGAGTGTGCAGAGGCAGCAATCGTTTGATTTGATTAGGGAAGGGATATGTCACAGGGCTTCAGCCCCCCATCACATTCTTTGATGCCTCCCCAAAGTCTGCCCATTTCTATATACTGGCTCCAGGCCTGCATTATGCCCCCAGGGAACTTCCTTTGCTGTCAATGACATTGTTGGAGCTTGGTGGCTCCTATTTCTCACTTATTTTTCCCAGCAATGGGAGTTTGGAGGTGGGACAGCGTTTGAAGAGATCTTCCGGGTCATGTGTTGATTTCCTGAGGATTGGGTGACCTATAGCATATTCCAAGGGATTTGGTACATGCGCTTCTCTGAAGGAGGCATTGTCTATTCCTATTAGTAATGGGCATAACGGGCTTTCACCAGCCCGGAAGGGCATGGATCCATTTCACAGGTTGTGGCTGTGACGCTGTATGGACTATAGATGGCCATTTATAATATTATTGATACCAATATTACAAAATTGCAATGACTCTTACAAGATATGCCATGTAAGGTATCAGTGGAAAAGTTATGATTCACTAAATATAGTAATCTCGTTTATATGTATGAATCATCTTTGTACTGTGAGTTAATAATACTGAGAGAAGCCAGGGGCTATGCCTATGAGTCAGCAGGACATGTAGGCACATAGAATCATAGAATATCAAGGTTGGAAGACACCTCTGGAGGTCATCTAGTCCAATCCCCTGCTCAAAGCAAGACCAGTCCTCAAGTAAATCATCTCAGCCAGGGCTTTGTCAAGCCAGGCTCTAGAAACCTCTAAGGATGGAGATTCCACCACCTCTCTAGGGAACCCATTCCAGTGCTTCACCACCCTCCTAGTGAAATAGTGTTTCCTAATATCCAACCTAGACCTCCCACACTGCTACTTGAGACCCCTGCTCCTTGTTCTGTCATCTGCCACCACTGAGAATGGCCAAGCTCCACCCACTTTGGAACCCCCCTTCAGGTAGTTGAAGGCTGCTATCAAATCCCCCCCTCACTCGTATCTTCTGCAGACTAAATAAGCCCAGTTCCCTCAGCCTCTCCTCATAAGTCATGTGCCCCAGACCCCTAATCATTTTCGTTGCCCTCCGCTGGACTCTCTCTAATTTGTCCACATGCTTCTGTAGTGAGGGGACCAAAACTGGACGCAATACTCCAGGTGTGGCCTCACCAGTGTCGAATAAAGGGGAATGATCACATCCCTCGATCTGCTGGCAATGGTCCTACTAATACAGCCCAATATGCCATTAGCCTTCTTGGCAACAAGGGCACACTGCTGACTCATATCCAGCTTCTCGTTCACTGTAATCCCCAGGTCCTTTTCTGAAGAACTGCTGCTTAGCCAGTTGGTCCCCAGCCTGTAGTGGTGCATGGAATTCTTCCTTCCTAAGTGCAGGACTCTGCACTTGTCCTTGTTGAACCTCATCAGGTTTCTTTTGGTCCAATCCTCCAATTTTTTGTCACTCTGGACCCTATCCCTACCCTTCAGCATATCTACCTCTCCCCACAATTTACTGTAATCCATGAATTTGCTGTGGGTGCAATTCATCCCATCCTCCAGATCATTAATAAAGATGTTAACCAAAACTGGCCCCAGGACCGACCCCTGGGGCATTGTGCTTGATACAGGCTGCCAACTAGACATTAAGACATTGATCACTACCCATTGAGCCCGATGATCTAGCCATCTTTCTATCCAATTGATAGTCCATTCATCCAATCCATATTACTTCTGGAGTCAAGACGGACACATGACCAGAAGCAAAGGGTGTCATGTGACCCCTCTAAGAACTCATACAAGTGCCCTCTACCAATCAGGATTGGTTTAACCCCCCCCCCCATAGGACCATCCCAAGAGGAGCTTTGACCAATCGGGGTGTTCTGGGGTGGGGTGACCGGGTCAGAAGAAGGTCGTGTGACCACTCTAAGAACTCCTCCCACCACCCTATGCCAATCAGGGTGGGTTTTGCCCCCACACTGTAGGACCACCCTGAGAGGAGATATTACAAATCAAGGGGTGTTCTGCGG
The DNA here is from genome assembly GCF_020497125.1 of Mauremys mutica. Classification (NCBI taxonomy): domain Eukaryota; kingdom Metazoa; phylum Chordata; order Testudines; family Geoemydidae; genus Mauremys; species Mauremys mutica. Next base: position 14,624,167 of record NC_059088.1, read on the forward strand.
CGGGTGATCCCTCTGGAGTCACCAGTGGACAAGGTGAACAGAAAAGATGTTGCTCAGGTAGATTAACAATTAAGAAGTGATGGTCGAGCATAGGGTGTAATGGGGGTTAGGAACGGACCCGGGGTTGCATAAATCTAAAAACAAGCAGTGAGGGCTTACAGTTGTTTCTTTTCTGAAAATCTCTCGACAGCTCAACGATGCCTTTCTAGAGGACCCAGAGGCCCTGGACAGCATTGCATCAGACAGCAAAGACGAACCAGGCACGTCTTGTTTCTGTTCAATGCTGGTACAAATCATTGACGAGGACGCCGAGGACAATGACTATATGGACTTAAGGAGGAGGCTTGGCATGGAACTAACTGAGCCAGTGCCACGTCGTGAGCATAAAAAAGTCATGTGGTCAATTGTATGTGTTGCTGTTTATGCTGTTCTTAATCACTGCCTTAGAGAAAAGTATTTCGAAGATTGTGAGTGGTTTGTCATGGACGCGCCAGCCCAATGGCACCATGACTGTGTGACTTGGACTTTGGAGAATATAAACCACAAGTTCTGGGACATGTGTGCTGAACTGTGTTTGGAAAGCTTATTAAACACTGTTATTGCCATAGCTTGTGCTTTGCAATGTCTGTGCCTAACCCAAGAAAATTTAGCAGAAGGAGTGACCTTAGTAAATGCTGTGCAATTCGGTCAAGACCCTAACAGTGTTTTAAAGAAAATGACCAAACTGGAAGATGCCTGCTTACAGCGTTATATTGACTGTCTGGTCTGCACAAAAAGTTACAGAACCCTGCTTAGGAAAAAGACTATTTGTAAGAAATCTGAAAGGATTAAGTTAGAGAATGGTGAGGGGACAAACGGGATATAAAACGTAGTAGCTGTAAATTAAAATATCTATTGAAAAGGGCTTTGTGACTATCTGTGTTTCTGTTAGAAGGTCTGTGTAGCCCTTAAATGAGATCAGAGTTTTGATGGAGCATCTTGGTTTGTTTTCAAGGGGTGCATGTCTGTTAAATAAAAAATAGTTTTGTGAGAAACTAGCTGTTGTGTCTTTGTGTAAAAGAGACGAGTTTACAGCAAAGAGCTGAAATGTGTGTTGTAGAATCTTGTGGGGGACCCCCCCGCAAAGGTGTTTAAAATAAAAGCAAAAAAGGGCTTCTATATAAAACAGGGATGTTTGAGACGTGTTTGAATACACTGCTGACTCACCCCGTTGAGCTGATGGTTTAACCACACTCCGCTGAATAGCCAGGGGGACTCTATTGAGTCTTTAGGTCTAGATGTGATCACCCACCCTTGTTGCCATCAGAGCTAAATGTATTAGTTATCAGTAATGAAGTTTGATGGGTGCACACCCACAGCAAGGGAGGGAGGTGGGTGTGGATAAAACCTCAGGAGTTCGTAGCTGCTATTGGACAATTTAAATGTAACTGCAGGTGTTGGTAGAACATTATTGGACAGTTTAAATATAATCCAGGAGTTGGTTGAACGCTATGGGTCACTCTTCCTAGTAACTCAAAGTCATTAAAATAATATATTTACAAAAATAAACAAGGGTCTAACCCAAAACTGAAATGTGTCAAAGGTTCACAAACCTCCACCATACTTTAGAGCAAGCATTTGTTGTAAAAACATTTAAAAGCTCTGGGTATTTGTAGGGTGTTTACGATGGTTGTGATGCATCCATTTTATTAAAAAAAAACAACCCAAAACTTTAAGCATGAAAGAAACATGTTTAAAAAACCTCAAGACATTCATTGATATCAGTAACATTAAGGACTGTTGTGTGTGGTGATTTACTGTTTAATACTGTAAGAAGGCCCTACAGTGCTCTGGTTTTTCATTGAAACAGAAAAATGACTTTTAACTTAAACAAAAAAAAGAAAGAAAAAAAAAGGCAGCCCAATTGTGCAGACAATTTAATTCCCCACCCCTCAGATCACAAAAGGGAACTTTGGGGAGGGGTGCCTAATTTCCTTAAGTATCTATTAGTTCAGGGTTGTAAGTAATCCAATCGACCTGCTAACTACAGACTCTGAAAGAAAGAGTTAGGATGGTATAAAAACCTCAGGTTTTTGGGAGACTGTCCTCTTTCAACAGAAACTATCTTGAACAGAATAGCTGCTGGACTGCAAGACTCAGGTATGCTGCTTATTTTTAACTCTGATAAAATATATATTATATATTATCACACATTGTCCATGCTGTCCTTATTAAATAATGGTGCCTATCTTTATTGCAGGGTGATCTGTTTAGCGTGGAAATAGCAATTTCAAGCTGCTTTTCACCAGGGCCAGGTAAACTGTAAACTTTTTAACTATAGTTGGGCTTAATACTGTTAAATTAAAAAACATCAGGTGTAACACAGGTAGCATAGGGATTTGATGCAATTGGGGAATAATACTAACTAAAAATTGATCTTTAATCCAAAGGCCCAAATACATGTGGGGGAAAACAGAATAACCATGTGCCAGCATCCCTTTACCCTGTGGTGGAAGGTAACTTTCTGCAATTGGCTTTTAAAAGTGTGTGTGGGTGTGTGTGGGTGTGTGTGTGAATGTTTTTTAATTAGTTAGTGTTTAAACTGTTGTTGGTAATTCCAGGGGCCTATGCTAGAGATTGGTATGGGTTTTTTAAAGTATATGGTTGCAAACTGTTGATTTGGTGAGTTTAAAACTGCTGGGGGGGGGGGTTATGTGTGTGTTTGTGTGTGCATGTGTGTGATTGTTTTAAATTTAGTTAGTGTTTAAATTGTTGTTGGTCATTCAGGGCCTATGCAAGACATACTTATAGTAGGGAATTTAAAAAATATCTTATTGCACACTTCATTTTTGGGTGCATGGTGGAAACGTGCTCGTATTAAAAAAATGTCTAGGTTTTAGAGAAACACTAGTGGTAGAAATAAACCAAAATCTGTGTTTGTTGTACAGCCTGTAATGGATTATTTTGTTTTAAAGCTATGACTCTTTAAATAGATAAACACCCTAATGAGTATTTTGTTTTTTAAGTTTACAAAACGGTTTCATGTGTTTTATAATAATAATGTTGTCTGCTCCACAGTACGGTCAAAACATGAGAGCTCCTTAGACCCAGAGGGTAAACAAGCTCAAAAGAAAAAGGAAAGACAGATGAAAAGGAAAATTCGTCAGCATCAATGGCAGATGAATGGATGAAGCCCAGTAAATATATTTTGCTTATTGGTTTGGTTATTTTATCAGGTATTGCATTTTAAGCAAATAAATAGGTGTGGATGGGAAAGATGGGAAAGTTACATTTTGTAAAATATTTATTTGATGCTAAATTGGAACATCTCTGATTTTCTTAATCAGGCTCCTGACGATGCTTTAGTCAGAGTTACAGGGACACCTCCACCAGAACTGCCAAAGAACCAGGAATCTGCTCTGAGACCTCTGACAACAACAACAGTGCCAACGCAAAACAGCACAAGATCAGGGGAGTCCAAAGCTTGTATACGTCAAACCCAATGACAAAAGATTCTGGTAAAAAGCAACCACGCAAACACAACTCTAGTTCCTCAGTGGTCAACACCACACCAAGCCCTGAGAAAACTGTGAGGGAAAACACACACATACACAAACCCAGAGCACGCACTCTAGGGGTTGTGAATGTGAGGGAAAACACATATATTCACAATCTGGGCGCACGCTCTTTAGCGGTTGTGAATAAAAAAACCAAGCACTGAAAGCTCCTGTGATGCTGGGATATCTCCTTATGAAGTATCTGAAAATTATTATGAACCATTACCCCAACACAGTAAGCTCAGCACAGCTCTTCAGTATTCTAAAAAGATTTGGGAAAAATATGAGGCTTCATTCAGAAAGCTGACGGATGCTGTATCCTCGGGGGTTCTAAAAGAAAGGAGGACTGGAAACTACATTAAAAATGGAAAAGCTCTTGGAGGTGACTTTTTGAAAAATACTTCAGTTTTTTCCAGAGGGGGGCTCTGAGCAGGCCTGAAAGTCATGGAAAGGGGCCTGGGTAAAAGGGGCATCCTCAGGGGTGTAAACCAGCTAAGATGTAAACAAAAGTGGGGACAGGATTTGGGGGATAAATGGACAGCTGCCCAAAAGTTACGGGCCAGGGTCACTGTAAAAATTGTTTAAAAATGACTAAAGAGGCGATGAGGAGAAAAAAAAACAAAGAGATGCCCCCTAGTGGAGGCTCTCAGACTGATGTGTCTGAGAATGGGGAGGTGGGATCTGACCTGCAGGACAGTGGTGACTTTCATACAGAGTCTCATTTAGAAAATTCCCCAGCAGGCTCTCTAGATAGGTCCTCATCTACTCCTAATGATCCTCACGGTGGCCCCTCAGAGTCTGACACTCAAATAGCATCTGACATAGAAGATGCAGCTGATGATCCCATAGAGGAACCCCCAAGTAACCCTGAAAATGCAGAGGCAGACCCCCAAACAGACACGTATATGGAGCAAGTGAGAAGTTGGCAACGGGAATTACCTAGATTTGGGGGTTTGGTGTATTGTGAGGAATTTTGTTTTGTCAATCTTGAGCGAATCAATTCAGCTCAGCAGGTCATTGAAGCCAAACACAGGGGGATGCAATTAGTTCTCGATGACATTAACGGTAGGGCAGCCCCTGACAATTACATTTAGAGCCATAATTTAACCAACCCTTTGTTTTCTGTCAGAAGAACTAGGGATGTGATGTCTGCTGAGGATTTCTTCAATCAGACCTCAAAGCTGTTACAGAGCAATAGAGAGATGCATGTCGATAGGACGTTGCACCTCATTGTGACAGTTGTAAAAAATGGGGGGGGGGTGGCCGTAGAGTTTTAAATTCTATCCTTAGTAGTCAAATCGCCTATAAAAAGAGACAATGTTTAGTAAACCTGACTTACATTGGTACCAATCTGTGCTTTGCAGGTGGGCTCTTAGCTGTCATGTCCGACCGTAAACCTATGGACGCGGAATTGTTGGGAGTGTGTGAAAAAGTTGCATGAGAAACGGGTGATCAGATCAAAAAAAGGTTCTGTTCAGCAACGTAGCACCAGTTGAACAGCATTTAGCAGTTAACATACAGGTGGTGCTTTATGCAGCAAAAGGCAGGTGGGTTTTTTTTAAAACAGGGGGCCCAGTGTACCCCAAGACTTTTTTTATCCTGTTGCACAATGAGCATTAATATGGGGTTCTGGTTGTGAAAAAGTTGTTTGGTGCGAAAAATTATTGTGAGTTTTGCCACGCGGAGTAGTCATGACCACTCTTGCAGGTATCGTTGCCACCTCTGCTTGAGTGCAACGTGCTCGAACAGCATGGGGGTGCAGCTGAGGTGTCCTAGCTGTAGACTATATTGTCAGTCCAAAGAGTGTTTAGACAGACACATCGACTGTGCATCGAAAAAACAGGTTGAATGCCTGTCGAAAACTTTGTGTGATAAGTGTCAGTCTTACGTTAACAAGGGGCACAGGTGTAAAGGGAGGCTCTGTAAGCAGCATCAGGGTTTGATCGCAGGTGATGTAGACAGCCACATGTGTTTTATAGACAGCATTAGAAAGCCCGAATAATCAGAAAAGTGTATTTTTTACAATTTTGAATGCACACAGGAGACGGAATTGCACGTGCCCAATTACATTTTTGCTATGTCCCTAAAGCTGGAAAAATCCAGAAAATTTAAGGGCAGTGAGTGTCCTTCTATCTTTGTAAAGGTTTTTACTGGCAAAAAGTTCTGGGACTACACAATCCTAGCGCACAATTCCAAAGGTTACGATGCGTACTTCATCATTAGGCAGTTACTGAAGGAAAAGATGTGTATAGAACTGATCACTCAGGGTAGTAAACAAATGTGTGTGGAAGTTAAGGCCCTGGGCATTCGTTTTGTAGACTCTTTTAACTTCTTGCCCATGAAGCTTTGAGCAGGGGGTTGGAGCTGGCTTTTGTAGGTGACAAATCTGAGGAACTGTCACAGATTGAAGTGTCACTAGAGGAGGTTTTGGAATTAATTGATAAACTCAACATTAACAAGTCACCGGGACCAGATGGCATTCACCCAAGAGTTCTGAAAGAACTCAAATGTGAAGTTGCGGAACTATTAACTAAGGTTTGTAACCTGTCCTTTAAATCGGCTTCGGTACCCAATGATTGGAAGTTAGCTAATGTAACGCCAATATTTAAAAAGGGCTCTAGAGGTGATCCCGGCAATTACAGACCGGTAAGTCTAACATCAGTACCGGGCAAATTAGTTCAAACAATAGTTAAAAATAAAATTGTCAGACACATAGAAAAACATAAACTGTTGAGCAATAGTCAACATGGTTTCTGTAAAGGGAAATCATGTCTTACTAATCTATTAGAGTTCTTTGAAAGGGTCAACAAACATGTGGACAAGGGGGATCCGGTGGACATAGTGTACTTGGATTTCCAGAAAGCCTTTGACAAGGTCCCTCACCAAAGGCTCTTACGTAAATTAAGTTGTCATGGGATAAAGGGGAAGGTCCTTTCATGGATTGAGAACTGGTTAAAAGACAGGGAACAAAGGGTAGGAATTAATGGTAAATTCTCAGAATGGAGAGTGGTAACTAGTGGTGTTCCCCAAGGGTCAGTCCTAGGACCAATCCTATTCAATTTATTCATAAATGATCTGGAGAAAGGGGTAAACAGTGAGGTGGCAAAGTTTGCAGATGATACTAAACTGCTCAAGATAGTCAAGACCAAAGCAGATTGTGAAGAACTTCAAAAAGATCTCACAAAACTAAGTGATTGGGCAACAAAATGGCAAATGAAATGTAATGTGGATAAATGTAAAGTAATGCACATTGGAAAAAATAACCCCAACTATACATACAATATGATGGGGGCTAATTTAGCTACAACGAGTCAGGAAAAAGATCTTGGAGTCATTGTGGATAGTTCTCTGAAGATGTCCACGCAGTGTGCAGAGGCGATCAAAAAAGCAGACAGGATGTTAGGAATCATTAAAAAGGGGATAGAGAACAAGACGGAGAATAAAGTATTGCCCTTATATAAATCCATGGTACGCCCACATCTCGAATACTGTGTACAGATGTGGTCTCCTCACCTCAAAAAAGATATTCTAGCATTAGAAAAGGTTCAGAAAAGGGCAACTAAAATGATTAGGGGTTTGGAGAGGGTCCCATACGAGGAAAGATTAAAGAGGCTAGGACTCTTCAGCTTGGAAAAGAGGAGACTAAGGGGGGATATGATAGAGGTATATAAAATCATGAGTGATGTTGAAAAAGTGGATAAGGAGAAGTTATTTACTTATTCCCATAATACAAGAACTAGGGGTCACCAAATGAAATTAATAGGCAGCAGGTTTAAAACAAATAAAAGGAAGTTCTTCTTCACGCAGCGCACAGTCAACTTGTGGAACTCCTTACCTGAGGAGGTTGTGAAGGCTAGGACTATAACAATGTTTAAAAGGGAACTGGATAAATTCATGGTGGCTAAGTCCATAAATGGCTATTAGCCAGGATGGGTAAGAATGGTGTCCCTAGCCTCTGTTCGTCAGAGGATGGAGATGGATGGCAGGAGGAAGATCACTTGATCATTGCCTGTTAGGTTCACTCCCTCTGGGGCACCTGGCATTGGCCACTGTCGGTAGACAGATACTGGGCTAGATGGACCTTTGGTCTGACCCGGTACGGCCGTTCTTATGTTCTCCTGAGGTCTCTTCCAACCCTGATATTCTATGAAGCTCAGCAAGCTCCCACAGGCAATGAGGTTTGATGGTGGCAAAGGGTATTTCCCACATTTTTTAACACTTTAGAAACACAAAATTATGTGGGGCCTATGCCCAGGGTGGAGCACTATGGGGTAGACAGCATGATGCCCAGGGAGAAAGCAGAATTTCTTGACTGGTATCAGGACAACATATATGAGACGTTTGACTTGCAGAAAGAGCTCACATATTATTGTCAGCAGGCCATCAAAATTTTGAGATGGGCCTATATCCTGTACAGAGAAAAGATCATGAAAATGACAGCGATGGGAGATATTGTAGAGAGAGGCCCAGGTAAATTCACAGAGGTAAAATTGTGTACAGATGCTTTCCGGTACATAACGCTGGCATCTGTCAGCATAGCTATGTACAGGTTTATGTTTTTGCAGCCTAACACAGTAGCTCTTCTCCCTCCAGACAACTATTATTGGCAGAAAAAGAGATATTCGACTGCCTCTATTCAGTGGCTGTTGTATACCGCTCACAAAGACAATATACAGATACAGCATGCTTTATGGGGTGGGGAATTACAGGTAGGCCCTTACTTTCTAGACAGTCACACTGTCATTGATGGGGTACGCACAGCCTTTGAATTTAACGAGTATTTTTTCCAAGGCTGTGTCACCTGTTATTGTGAAAAAGCAAAGAACCCTATGATGGGGTCAACTTTTGGGTTTCTTTACTACAAGACGCAGCTCAAGACCAACTATCTGAAAAGACTTGGTTATGTATGCCTTTGGGAGCACAAGTGGGAGGTGATGAAAGAAACAGACAGGGAGCTTGCAGGTTTTTTTAACTGATCCCAGTTGCCCCAGCCTCTTGTGCCTAGGGATGCTCTTTTTCGGGGGAGGACGAATGCTATCTGCCAATATTACAAACCTAACCCTGGGGAAGAAATCCACTGTTATGATTTTACCAGCCTGTAATACCCTTTTGTAAACAAAACCAAAGAATACCCTATTGGACACCCTGATATAGTTTATGACAAATTTGGACCCCTCACAAATTATTTTGGAATTGCAAAAGTTAAATAACCCCCGACGAGGCCTCTTTTCCCTGTTGTTACCTGTCAGAGTGGGTGCCAAGTTCCCTCTATGCCGAACCTGTGCGGAAACCGAGCAGCAGGAGACATGCACTCATACTGACGAGGAGAGGGCCATACTGGGGACTTGGTGCATGGTGGAATTTAACGCGGCCATAGTGAAGGGGTACGCGGTGGCTAAAGTCTATGAAATTTCAGATTTTAATGAAAAATCTGACACACTCTTTTCAGAGTACAAAAAATTACACCTCCACCGGGAACAAGAGGATTCAGGGTATCCCAGCTGGTGCACAGATGAAGAAAAACAAAATAAGTACTGCGACAAAGCTCTGTCCTTGTCTCCATGGGTCCTGCATTTTCTGACAGATTTCGCTAGCCTCAGAGACTCATTGTGACCCTCCCTTTAACCTTTTTCTCTCTAGAGACAAGGGTCACAGTCTACTGAGCCATTTTCATCATAAGCCAGTGAGGGAGGTGAGGACAAGCAACCCACCCTCGGACAGTCTCTGTTGTCTCCCAATCTCGGTGATTAATCAGGCAATGGTGGGAGGGGAGCCTGGGCCCACCCTCTACTCCGGGCTCCAACCAAGGGACCCTAATGGTATCAGCTATGCAGGGGTGAAAGTAGAAATAGGGACTTACTGGTACGGGGCTGGGTTGCAGCTGGTTCTGGCCCCCGGAAGGGGCAGGGCCTCAGGCGGAAGGGGCGGGGATGGGGGGTCAGAGCCAGCCCCAGCCTGACCTGTACCGGTAAGTGCCCTCCCCCTCCCCCACCGGGGTAACAGCGGCAGCCGGGGGCTCCGGCAGCAGTTTAAAGGGCCCAGGACTCGGCTGCTGCTACGGCCTCTGGTCTTTTAAACCACTGCCGGAGCCCCCAGCTGCCGCTGCTACCCCAGGGCTCCAGCAGCTATTTAAAGGGCCTGGGGCTCTCCTGCCTTTACTGCCCCGGGCCCTTTAAATAGCCGCCGGAGCCCTGCTGCTACTCCAGGGCTCCAGCAGTGGGGCTCTGGCGGCAATTTAAAAGGCCTGGGGCTCCAGCCCCTGCTGGGAGACCCAGGCCCTTTAAATTGCCACCTGGGGAAGCCGGGCCGCCCTGGTACGGCACACCAGCTTACTTTCACCTCTGCAGCTATGGTAGCTGACCTTTTAGGAACAGGACACATACAATTCCCTGGGCTACTTCCCCACAGCAGCCCCCACTTCCTCAAGCTCCATTTCACCCTTACCTCAGGGTCTCCTTCCTTGTGCCTGATATGGTGTGTACAGCTCAGTCTCTCCAACAGCACAACTTCCTCCTACAGCTCCTGACATGTGCGCCCACCAGACTAACTGGGAGGCTTTCCACTAGTTTCAACCAGCCCCTGATTGGCTTCAGGTGTCCCAATCAACCTAGCATCCTCCCTGCCTTCTGGAAAGCTCTTAATTGGCCCCAGGTGTCCTAACTGACTTGGAGCAGCTGGCATTTACTTATCCTGGTACCAAGGATTTGTTTAACCTCGGGCTAATATATCTATCTCCCACTACTTTCCTATCGCCATCTGGCCTTGCCCCGTCACAGTATGTTAACGATTTCTACTGGAAAAAAGGCGTGCATTTATGCCAGCAAGAGATCAGGTTGAACCCCACTAAACTCTGTGGAGTAAATTCGGCCAAAGAACAAACCTACCAATACCAGCATCGTGAGAGACCCTGACAAACTCTTCAGTACCTGTTTTCCCCCAATTACGAGGTTTCATCGTGAGTTTATCAATGATGAAACGGCATGTGTGTCTTGGAATCACGCAAAAGACCGGCACTCGGTCTCTGGCAATACCAACAGCTTCATAGCCTGTTTCACCACTGCTTACGCCCGCTTAGGATTATACAACCGGCTAGACAGGCTGCAAGAGCGGTGCCTGTACCACGACACTGACTCGGTGATATTTGTGAAAAGGGAGGGTGACTGGAATCCCCCTCTGGAGGATTATTTAGGGGACCTCATGAGTGAGATCCCGCCTAGGATGACCAGAGAGCAAATGTGAAAAATCGGGATGGGGGTGGGGAGTAATAGGAGTTTATATAAGAAAAAGCCCCAAATATCAGGACTGTCTCTAAAAAATCAGGACATCTGGTCACCCTAATCCCACCAGATCAGCACATCACTGAGTCTGTGGCAGCCAGCCCGAAGACATACGGGTACAAGCTATCGGGAGGAAAGGCCTGTATGGAAGTCAAAGGGATTACTCTGAACATAGCTGTAATGGTCTCTGGCTCTCCCACTCAGAGGGAGGCCACTCAGGCTGGTCCTGTCCACAGGATAGTCACGATCCCACAATAGGGCTGAGTGAACAATAGTCACAGTCAGGCTTTAGCCTGGTCTTGGGTGGCGCAAGCTGTCAGCCTTTAAACAGAGTCTATCAGCACTGGCTTTGGCCTGGGCAGAGCTCAGGCAGCCAGCAAATAACCAGTCTAGCAGTGGGCTGGGACGTGGGCCTGAAAAGGCTCAGGCAGCCAGCAAGCAAAACAGTCTCAGGGCTGGATTTGGCCTGGGTGGACCTCAGGCAGCCAGCGAAGCAAACCATCTACAGGTGAGCTGGGGCCTAGGCTTTAGTAGGCTCAGGTTGCCAGCAAGCAAACAGCCTTAAGGCTGGCTTTAGCCTGAGCAGGGCTCAGGCAGCCAGCAAACAACCAGTCAGGGAGGGTCCTTTTCAGGGCTAGAGTTTCTCTGAACAGTGTACGGAGTCAGCCACCCCAAGGTACACAGAAGAAGGCACTCCGGGCCAGTCCTCGTTGGCATCTGGGGATCAGGAACAGCCAGGCGTAGGGCCGGCTCCAGACACCAGCCTACCAAGCACGTGCTTGGGGCGGCACCTCGGGACAGGGCGGCACTCGGGGTTTGTTTTTGTTTTTTTTGGTTCGGCCGAGCGGCGCTGGGGGGGCGGGGCTTGGGAGGCGGGGCGCCATGCTGGAGGGGCGGGGACTTGGGCGGTGCGGCGTTCCGAGGGGGCGGGGACTTGGGCGATGCGACGTTCGGGGCGGGGACTTGGGCGGCATGATGCGACACTCGGGGGGCGGGGCGATGCTTGGGGCGGGCGGGGACTTGGGGGAAGCTCGGGGGGCGGGACTTGGGCAACACGACGCTCGGGGGGGCGGGGCCTTGGGCGGTGCGACGTTCGGGGGCAGGGACGTCGGGGACGCTCGGGGGGGCAGGGACTTGGGCGGCGCTGGGGGGGCGGGGCTTGGGAGGCGGGGCACCGTGCTGGAGGGGCAGGGACTTGGGCGGCGCGGCACTCGGCTGGGACAGGCTGCAGCGGCACGGCACTCGGAGGGGGCGGGGACTTGGGCGACGCAATGCAACGCTTGGGGGGCGGGGACTTGGGCAGCACGACACGACGCTCAGGGGGGGTGGGGACTTGGGCGACGTGACGCTCAGGGGGGGGGCGGCACTCTTTGTTTTCGCTTGGGGCGGCAAAATGTTAGAGCCGGCCCTGCCTCTGGGACACTGCAGAATAGACGGACCGTCCTTCTCTTCCACAGCTCTGCCCCAACTAGGCTGCAGGGCCTGCCTTTTATTCTTCTGGCCATGCCCCGGTTCTTCCGGTGAGGGGAGCGGGGTGATCTAGGCTCCACCCTCCAAGGGGAGTGTAATGGTTCCTCACTCTCCCACTCGGAGGGAGGCTACAGTAGCAAACTGTGAAAAGATCAACTTTGACAGTTTGAAAGATCTAGTCCTGGACTATTGCATGGACCTGCGAGAGAACACCCCAAAAAAGATAGAGGTGCAGCAGCCTCTATCACAGGGGTCGGCAACCTTTCAGAAGTGGTGTGCTGAGTCTTCATTTATTCACTCTGATTTAAGGTTTCACGTGCCAGTAACACATTTTAAAGTTTTTAGAAGGTCACTATGTCTATAATATATAACTAAACTATTGTTGTATGTAAAGTAAATAAGGTTTTAAAAATGTTTAAGAAGCTTCATTTAAAATTAAATTAAAATGCAGAGGCCCCTGGACCTGAGTGCCACTGAAAATCAGCTCGTATGCCACCTTCGACACGTGTGCCATAGGTTGCCCACCCCTGCTCTATCATAAGGAACAAAAATCAGTGGAAAATAGAGACAAAAACCCTTAAGAAAATGCAAAAAGTTGTTTACAACAAGAGGGTCCTAGGATAAGGGTTTAAAACCCTGCCCTATGGCTTTTGAAAATGGATACAAGGTGGAAGCACTCCTTTTCTGCAATTCTCCTGGGGCCTAGCAACTGTGGAAAAAGTAACTTTATAAAAAATGTGTTGGATAATGCTGAACAAACATTGTCTGTTATGCCTGAGAATGCTGTATAGTGTTACAGTTGTTGGCAACCTCTGTATCAATTTTGTGAAGGGACTTCCTGATGCTTTTGACGATGACCATTTGTTTCCTGCCGGTAAAGTAAATATTATTATTGTAGACAATCTGATGAACTCTGCTTGTGAAAGCGGTGAAATCGAGAAAGTCTTTACCAAGTACGTGCGTCACAAGAACCTGAGCATTATGTATATAGTTCAGAATGTGTTTTGTCAGGGAAAAAAGAGTCGCACGATTAACCTAAACACATGGTTCTGTTCAAAAACCCCAGGGATAAATTACAAATCACTATGCTCGCTCGGCAAATGTACCCCAGCAAAGCTCAATTTTTTCTAGAAGCTTTTGAGGATGCTACCAAAAGACCTTATGGCTACCAGGTGGTGGATTTAAATGCTTCCACACCAGAAGCTTATAGAGTAAGAACCTGCCTTTTTCCTGCAGACTGGCTGGTGGTTTATACTTTGAAAAAAACAACAGCCAGGTATAAAAAGAGGGATTATTGGCAGGCACCTTTTTAACAGCCGACGTTGCTGACCGAAAACATGTCTAGCTGCGTGAAGAGAAACCTGGGCCTTTTAAAATTACTTAGCAAATCATCCCCGCAGCAAAGGAGGGCTCTACTGTGTTCAGCCTCTGATGATCTAGTAGCAGCCATCTCAGAAATAGGCTCAATACCTAAAAAGTAAACGTACGTTTGACACAGAATCAAGTGCGCATGCTGAAAAAGAGACACACGCTTATAAAAACTTTGTATAATAAAAAGGTGTCACTTAAAAGAAAGACGCTTTCTTTTCTGGTGAAGCAGTCTGGGGGGTTTATCAGACCTCTGTTAAGTTTTGCGATCGCTCTGATAAGGGGGCTTTTGACTAATTGATAATGGAGTATGCAGAAAAAATGTACGTGGTGCCCAGCCACCAGTTGGAGCAATTAAGAGCTCCTCCTCCGGCAGAGGAAAATATCAGAGTGACCGCAAGTGGTTTACTGGATGCTGAAATGAAGTCTGTTCTTCAAAGGACTGAGTTAGCCAAACCCGAAAAGGCTAAACTTTACAGCGCCGTGCTTCAAAAGGTACCTAACGCACGTGAGGCAGAGCGATGCTGATAAAGGGAAAATAAGTCTGTTTCTACCGGAACAGAAACAGAGTGTTACTGCCAAATCCCTGAAACACCAAAGACCTCAGACTCCGTTGCTCAGGAGGTGCTGGATAACGTGAAGAAGCGTTATAAGAAAAATGTATTAGTATTGCTAAATAAGCTGGGCCAGGATAAAAATTTCTCTTTGTGGAATGATAACGGGGCTTTTGTGTATGAAGGCTCTGTGGTTAATAGTTCTAACATGCTGGACTTGGTCAGGGCCATCACCCAGATGTGCTCTGTTCCTAGCAGACACATATCTAAAGGATGGGATGTGTTTATGAATGCCATGGCGGAACTGAACATACCATCTTCTGTCATAGTCAACGTGGCCAACAGAGATCTTTTGGAACGCCTCAAGGCCTCGACTGCCGACACTGGGGTGGATCGAGAAACGGTGATCTCTTTTTTCCCATCTAAAAAACAAAAATTGGCTAAAAGATCCGAATGGCTCAGTATGTGATGTTTTTCCACATTCTAAAATATTTAAAAGTGGTAATGTTTTGCTTTAAATAAAACATTTCTATACTTTTCCAAAGAAGTTAATATCTACGTGAACTTTTTCTGAATTGGTCATTGTTTTTTTTTAAAAAGAACAAAACCTCACCAAACAGCAATTGCCTTTAAACCCCTCACCTTGGGTGCTTTATAGGGTATCATGGCAATGAAAGTTATTGCAAGATACACATGTCTAGGTTTGTTGAAACATGTTTTGAGTGAGGCTAGGCATGCCTGAGAATTTACATTTTATATTTTTTACAAAATTCATCACCATCTGGTCATTTTGCAGTAAGTCGTTAGAATACAATTTAAAAAATCTGGTCAAAAGATAAACCCTTGCTACGGTGATGTAAGAAAAACATGCAGTGATAGCTGCAAGCAACGGAGTGGGGGTCTTGTAATTATCTAGTGTGAAACACAATGTCGGTGGCATTTTTGTTTAAAAATTTCATAATGCTTCTAAGAAATAACACACTGTTCAGGGGGTACCCGTATGAGTAAAAAAAAGCTCTCCACGGTTACGCTCCGCCAGATACAAGGTGAGACAGTATTCACTCGGTTGGTTGTGCAGATGCCGGTTGACCACCAAACCTAGGGGTCTCTGAGACAGCTTGCCGCCAGGGAGCCAATCACAAGGGAACACATCTAAGAAATTCTTTTTTTGTGTAAGGTTCCGTTGATAAGACATGTGAGAGCTGCATGGTGTCCATATTCACATATAGTCAAACAGAACGTTTCTCCTCTGATTTATCTCTATGACATTGTCAAAAACCCCATACATGATCATATTGAACATCAAAGCCTTCCCAAAATGTATTTCTGCTCTCAGGTTCCAGGTTTTAATCAGGGAATAGTGATCGGCACATTCCTGGTCGGGAGACAGGTCAAAGGCAAACAAGGTGTAACACTGTGCAAACTCCTCACGGTCGATTAACAGAGAACGATCTTTCATGTGTTTACCTAAAGATAGTTTTAATTAAGATACATTATATCTCGTCACGGAATAGGGATTATAAATTCTAATTATATAGAATGAGACAATATATTCATGTAATGTTTAAGAAAAGTTTTGTAAATGAGTTCTAATAGTTCATGGATTAGGGACCCAATCTTACAGGATTCCACAGGCTTCTGTATAGATTATTTAGGTTAATCTTTCTATCTACCCAATGGGACTCAGTGCTCAGTCTAGAAGATACCATCAGAGATGCTTAGTTTTGCAGTTCTCAAACTGTGGTTTTGTGTCTCCAGAGGTAACATGCTTGTCAGCAGCAAAAATATTTTTAAATAAATAATGTGTACAGGTGAGAAATAACAGACCTCAACTCTATTGTCACTCTGCAAATTTGTGTACACAGAGTGAATCCCTTACCTCTCTTTAAAAGTGAAAAGTTTCAAAAGTTCAATGAATAGAAGATTGTTGGGGGCGGAATAGACCCGGAGAAGGAGAAGAAGTCTGGAGATAAATGTGAGAAGTGATTTATCCTTTTTTGTTAAAATATGTTGTTTGCTGTTGAAGAAAAAAATCCCAAATACTTAACGTTGTTGTTTTAGTTCAATAAAACAATTTAAATGTCTGTGTGTTGATGTTCTAATACAGCCTGGCAAGAAAATCCTCCAAATATTAATGATTGACCTCTTGAATTGGAGATAGTTCACCTCCCAGTGACTTCATAAATATCTGCTTCAATTACCTTTGGTAAATGAAATAACCAAACAAACATTCGTTTTCTGATATAGCTGTAAAACTCATCTGAAAAGTTTTCAAAATAAATCACTGTTCAAAAATGTATCATGTGTACCTTCTAAAAATGAAACGTACCTCTAACTCCGAGTTGTGAAGAATATGTATTAAGGTTATAACAACCAACAAGGATGGACTTTTATGTAGAAAACCATGATTAAACCGACTCTTCCTGACTGGTGATTTAAATCATTATTTAAATCAAATCCACCCTGCCTGCTGTGCTCATGCCCCTGGCCCCTTCATTCCCCAGGGGGCGGTCCACAAATATGTTTGGCGCTAGCCCCACAAAAAGTTAATCCGGCCCTGCATGGCCTACCACGTCCAGTATAGGGGTTTCCATGGCTCCAGTGGTGCCATGGCGCCGGGCCCAGAATCAGAAGTTCCAGCGCGATCCCCCAGCCAGCTGAGCCAGCCAGGAAAGTGGCCCCCGCCCCTGCTCTGCCCTCACCCCACCTCTTCCCCAAAGCCCCTGCCCCTGCTCCGCCCCACTTCTTCCCACCCCTGCTCCTCCTCAGCCCTGCCCAAACTCCCCCTGTAAGAGTCCGGTGGCGGGGGTTCGGCCCTCTCGGGTGCGGCCGGGAGCCAGGCACGTCACTACACGGCCTAAATCAGCAGTTCAGTCTCCGAAGGTCCAAGGGCTCAGACCCACAGGCAGGGCTGAGCAGAAATAAACAGTCAATGAAGCCCAAGCCCTCAGTCAGGGTGGCGCAGCAAACAGCAGTTCTAGGCTTAGACCCTCAGGCAGGGGCTGAGCACACAGAGTCAGTAATTTAAGCCCAAGCCCTCAGTCAGGGTGGGGCAGCAAACAGCAGTTCTAGGCTCAGACCCTCAGGCAGGGGCTGAGCAACACAATAGTTCAGGGGATCAGGTCCTTAAGCAGGAGCTGAGCAAACACCAATAGTTCAGGGCTCAGGTCCTTAAGCAGGAGCTGAGCAAACAGCAGGTAAGTCCAGACTTCTATGTCTGAGTGCTGGTGTGAGGGGGAGACTGCCACCCATGAGGGCGGTGGCAGGGGGGACACAGGCCCACCCACTCCACTGTGTCCCAGCCCGGCGCCCTAACAGTGGCAGTTAGTCTGCTGCTGTGTCGGTGGGGTCCTGACCGCAACACACCGACATCAGCTCAAAGTCTGCTGTAGCCAGACTGGGGTCAGCTACCCCCGGGCTACTTTCCATTTCCCCCTCCATGGGTACCTGCTCAGTACTGACGTCCGGCGCTGGGTCCCACACCATGGACTCCTCGCCGTGCTGAGAGCCGGCTAGCTCGGGCTGCTCCTCAGGACTCCGTTCGGGGGGACACTCGAGCAGCTCCTCGGGGTACCGGGCTCGGGGCAAGCTCGGCCAGTCCTCCTCAGGGTACCAGGCTCGGGGAAGGCTCGGCCAGTCCTCCGCAGGATACCGGGCTCGGGGAAGGCTCGGCCAGTCCTCCGCAGGGTACCGGGCTCGGGAAGGCTCGGCCAGTCCTCCGCAGGGTACCGGGCTCGGGGAAGGCTCGGTCCAGCAGGAGCTCGGTCAGGTGTGTCTGTCCTCTCCGGCCGCCGAGCAGCAACTGAGCGCTGGGGCCAGGCTTTTATACTTCCTGTCCCGCCCCTTGACTTCCGGGGGGCGGGGACAGGCGGCGGTGGCTCCGCCCACTGTGGTGGCTGCTCTGGCTCCTCTCTCTCGGGTGCGGCCGGGAGCCAGGCCACCTCACTACACCCCCCCTTCCCCTGAGCAGCCTCCTGGGGGCTGCAGCAGGGGTCGGGTGTGCCTTGCACTCACCACTCCACACTGCTGGTGAGTTCTGGGGGGTGCAGTTTTCCTCCTGCCCCCCAGTCCCAAGGTTGGGAGTCAGGGGAGCAGAGCGGAGTGGGCTGGGTCTGGGTCACTTCACTTCCTGCCTCTCTGTGAGTGCGGAGTCAGGGCTGCCCTGCAATCACTGGGCAGCAGGAAATAGAGCGACCTGGCCCCAGCCCACTCCGCTCCGCTGGCTCATGCTGGGGGGTGGTTTCCCCCCTTCCTCCCCCAAGCCTGGGGAGGAGATGGGGCAGTGGGAAAGGGACATGGGATGGGGAAGAGAAGGGAATAGGAGAAGTGGGGGCAGGAGGAAAGAGGCAGTGAGGAAAGAAAGGGGTGGGATTGGGAGGAGATGGGGCAGTGGGGAAAGGACCTGGGATGGGGAAGAGAAGGGGACGGGGGACATGGGGGCCCAGCATGCATATCCCCTTGGCAGCAGATGGGGCCCCCCTGTTAAGCAGGCCCATCAAACCCTCACCCTGACAAGCCCCACCTCCCCTGCATCTGTATCACTCCGATGAGCCTCCACAGACACCCTCCCCACTGAGCCCCAACCACCTACACCTAGTCCCCCACCCCAATGAACTCCATCTCCCCTGCATCCAGACCACCACCACCCCACCGAGCTCCAGCCACTTTCACTTGGTCCCCCCTGCAGACTCCCATTGCCCCTGCACCTGGAACCTCCCTGTGCATCCAGATCCCTCACTGAGCTGCCCGCACCCAGAATGACCCACACAGAATCTTCTTACTACACTGGATCCCTCCTCACTAAGTCCCTCTGTGCTTGGATCTCGCTGCCAGGCTGAGCTTCCCTGCCCACGTTTGGTGCACCTGGTGCAAAAGGGGCAGGGCCCCAGGGTGTTTCTGGGTCAGGCCTGGCCCTTGTGCTGTGTCAGGGTCAGGTTCAGCCTCACTGCAAGTCCCTGTCCCGGGGGGTGGGGGAGACTGCAGGGTATTCTGCCACCTCCATGCAGCCAGTGGCCTGTGATCCCCACTGCCATGGTGGAGCCTCCACCTTTGTTTATTGTAAAAAAAAATTGCAGAATTTTAAAATCTGATGCACAGATTTTGATGCAGAATTACCTCAGGAATATGGGGCGCTGTACTGCTGTGATGGTGGGACTGTGAAGGGGCTGCTGGACAGTAGGGGATCTATCAGTGGGGGAGCTGGGCAGGACGTACGGTGTGCAGGGTGCTGTGCAGTTGTGGTGGGAGGTCAGCGGGAGGGGTCTCTGGGTGAGGGATGCTGGGCATAGTGGGTCCGGGGGCGCTGGGCATAGGGATCTGTGTGGGAGGTCTCTGGGTGAGGGGGTGCTGGGCATAAGGGCAGGGCACTGGGAAGGGGGGCAGTGTGGAAGGGGCATGCTGAGGCAGGCAGTGTGCATCTAGCAGTTTTGGGTTTGTAACCAGTGCCTTGTGCTGAGCTGAGTGAGGCCACTCCCGCTGCGCTGCACCTCATTGCCTGCAACCAGCCCCTCGCTCTGCCATATTCTGTAGCCTCTTTCGAAAAGCTGTACCGCTTTTGAGGAGGGGGTTAAGATTATGAAATCTCGTGTAAAAACCACTGCTCCAAACATAGCTAAAGATGTGGTCAGGGCCGGATTAACTTTTTGTGGGCCTGGTGCCAAACATATTTGTGGGCCCCCATTGGGGAAATAGGGCAGGTGATGGGGGGCTAAAATGAAGTCCGAAGTTCTCACGGGGGTGGGGAAGGAGTCCATGTTTCCTCTCAGCATTTCCATGATTTCTACAACACACGTTCTTGGAATGAGATGGCCTCTTCCATGCGGTGCTGGGACTTCCAGGGGCAGTGCTCCACTCTGATTAATTGAGGGTCGTGGGAGAAGCTCTTAGAGGGGTCACAATACCCACTTCCAGACAGATCACCTGACCCAGGAACCCTCCCCGATTGGTCAAATCTGCTCTCAGGGCAGGTCCTATGAGCGATGAAACGCATCTCAATTGGTAGAGGAAGTGGGAGGAGTTCTTAGAGGGGGTCACATGACAGCCTTTGCTTCCTGTCATGTGTCTATCTTGACCCTGGAAATAACACCCCACAGGGGCGGGTCTTAGGGTGACAGGTGGGTGGATCCGGAGAGATCAAGGGGCGGGGCCAACATTAGTTTGATGGTAGGGCCCTTATACTACTTGTGGGGAGCTGGGGGGTGAGCCTGTTTGCGGAGGCAGGATCCACAGCCCCAAAGTGCTGATTCTGTGACACTCCCACATGTGTTACTGGGGCAGTTAAGGGAGTTCGCAGTGCACAGGGCCACAGACCAGAGTCCCAGGAAATGTGCAGTGGTGCAATTCGTTTATGTGAGTTTGCATGGTTTTGTGTATTTGTTCTGCTCTGCCTGTTTAATGTGAAAGGGCATCTCCACCCTGTTCTGATTTGTGGTGTTTACTTAACCCCTCACAGGCCTTTCCACACAAAGTGTAGTCTTCCAGGAAATGCCAAGTGAAATAAAATTCCCTTCATGTGATAAGTAGCAGTGAGTACACAGAACTGTCTCCTGGTTGCGTCTATAAAACAAACTGGGATGTGCTACATTCACTTCTGGCAATAAACAGATCTACGTCTTGGCTTCCTATATAAAGAAAAGAGAGAAAGCAAGAGAGACAGAGAGAGAGGAGGCTTTCGTGATCAAACACCTGGAGACTGGCCTGTTTCTTCAGGAACGCTCAGAAGAACTGAAGCATTTGTGGGCTGACGGTGAGAGATTCTTGTGTTTTGTGCCTTGTTAAACCATAGGAGCAACCCCAAGGGGATGGGGATGGAAGTGGGGGGTGGGGAAACAGGAGGAAATTACCCCAGCATTTCCAGAACGGCCTTTTGTCCCCTCAAAACTTTTTCCAGGGTCTGTTTCTCATGTGGGGCCTGATCCGAAGCCCACTAATGTCAATGGGAACTTTCATTAACTGCCAAAGCTTGGGTCCTGGCAGACTGAAGAGGTACTTCTCTGATATAAGCAACAGAACACATATGGAGGGAGCTCAGTGGGAAAGACAAATCCATCCTTGACTAGATTGTATTCTCTGTCCCCCACCCCGCAGCTCAGGAGGCAGTGGAACCTCTGGCTGTAATTCATAATGTGGGAACATTTTGTGGTCAGTTAGCAAAGTTACCCATATCCCTGGCCAGGAAGGTGAAATCGCTTCCTGGGACTAGGAAACAGGAGTGCCAGGCTCATCTGACTGTTGTGGACATATATAAGGACAAGTTGGACCTTACTGCCAATCTCTTAATAGGAAAAAATAGAGTCAAATAAGGTGAAACTCTTACAGGAACCAAACAGCCCCGTAGAATCTCTACACATAGAAATTCCATGCTTGAATAATAAGAGAACAGCAGTAGGACTATACTACTGACTACCTGAGCAGGATGTGACAGTGATTGTCAAATGCTCAGGGAGATTAGACAAGCTGCAAAACCCGAAAATGCAACAATAATGGGGGATTTCAGCTATCCTCATATTGACTTGGTAAATGACATCTCAGGGCATGATGTAGACGTAAAATTTCTAGACACCATAAATGACTGTTTCTTGGGGCAGCTGGTCCTGGAACCCACAAAGGGAGAGGCAATTCCTGAATTAGTCCAAGTGGAGCACAGGATCTGGTCCAAGAGATAACTATAGCTGAACCACTAGTTAGAAGTGACCATTGTCTAATTAAAGTTAACATCCTTGTGTGGGAGGCATCAAAAATGCCCAGCACAGAAATATTTCATTTTAAAAAGGGAAACTACTCAAGAATCAGGATGTTCATTAGACGGACATTTGAAAGGGGAATCACACGGGTAAAATACCTGCAAGCAGCATGGAGACTACTTAAAAACACCATAATAGAGACTTAGGCTAAATACATACCCCAAATCAAAGAAGACAGTAGGAGGACCAAAAGACTGCTCCATGGCTAAACACCAGAGTAGTGGAGGCCATTAGAAGCAAAAAGGCACCCTTTAAAATTTGGAAGTCAAATCCTAATGTGCATAGGTGCCGAATAGTGGGTGCTTAATATCCACTGGCAGCCCTGCAGATCAGCGGATCAGAGCCTGTCCCTCCCCCCGCCCAAGCCTCAACTGCTCCCCTTCCCTCGCAGCACCTTCCATCCGCTGTGATCTGCTGTTCAGCTGCATGTAGGAGGTGCTAGGGGAGGGATCAGACTGGAGGTGGGAAGAGGCAGGGGCAGGGGTGGGGGCTGGGGAGAAGGGGTGGAGTGGGGGCAGGGCCAGAGGCGGAACAGGAACTGAGCACCCCCCTAGAACTGAGGAATTCTGCGCCTATGCTAGTGAGGAAAATAGGAAGCAGCACAAACTCTGGCTCGTAAATTGTGAAAGTATAAGAAGCCGGCCAAGAAAGAATTTGAGAAGCAACTTGCTAAAGATGCAAAAACTAATTAAATGCATCAGAAGCAGGAAGCCTGTCAAACAGGCAGTGGGGCCACTAGATTGCAAAAGTGCCAAAGGAGTGCTCTAGGAAGACAAGGCCATTGCAGAGAAGCTAAATGAATTCCTTGCATTGGTCTTCACTAGAGAGGATGTGATACCCACATTGGAGCTGCTCTTTTTGGGAGACAAATCTGAAGTACTGTCCCAAACTGATGCGTCACTAGAAGAGGTTTTAGAACAAACTGATCAATTAAACAGTAAGAAGTCACCAGGACCAGAGCTGGAATTCACCCAAGAGTTCTGAAGGAACTCAAATGTGAAATTGCAGAACTACTAGCTGTAGTATGTAACCTCTCAGTGAAACCAGCCCCTGTCGCAGATGACTGGAAAGTAGCTAATGTAAAAATGATTTTTTAAAAAGGCTCCCGAGTTGAGGTTGGGGACTGACTGGCTAAGCAGCGGTTCTGCAGAAAAGGACCTGTGGATTATTGTGGATGAGAAGCTGGACATGAGTCAGCAGTGTGCCCTCGTTGCCAAGAAGGCTAACGGTATATTGGGCTGCATTAGTAGGAGCATTGCCAACAGATCGAGGGAAGTGATTATTCCCCTCTATTTGGCCCTGGTGAGGCCACATCTGGAGTATTGCGTCCAGTTTTGGGCCCCTCACTACAGAAAGGATGTGGAAAAATTGTAGAGATGCCAGCGGAGGGCAACAAAAATGATTAGGGGGCTGGGACACGTGACTTATGAGGAGTGACTGACCTTCTCAGGTCTCTTCCAACCCTCAATGATTCTATGTAGAAATATTTGGTGCCAATGTCTGAGTTAACAATCTTCGCTTTCTCTGTACTCACCAACATTTTAAAGGTATGGGAGTTCTCATAGTTCAGGAGATTTTGCTGTTCATCATCAAGGGGAGTTTTATGACCCTTGAAGTCATCCACAATTTTTATTTCAGTGTGATGGAGATAGTGATCCAGATATTATAATGCTCCATCTCCAATGTGGATGACGGCATCAGGAGGCACTTGAAACGTGAAAGGAATAAAGGAATCCAGGATCTAGAGTGCAAAATAATGGAACATATTTTCAAGATGTCAGTCACAGGTACCAAATCCCAATCTGAAGTAGATTCCAGCTGATCTGTTTATTTTGGGAGGATTCAGTGTCAGATAAGGAACAGAAAGATAGATTAGTATTTATTCTGTTATTTATTTATAGGTGAAAAATAAAATTTACTATTGGCATCTGATGCTTTTCTCCCCCCTTTTTGCAGGTTCCATTATTCAGGAGGAATAACTTCTTCTTGACTCTATCTGGAGGAAAAATTAGTGGAGGATCTTAGCTCTGAGACATATATATCAGCAATAGCTTTCTCTCAGTTGGTGTTTGGTATAGTAAGTGAACTGGTAAGACCATCAGATGACCAGTCATTATTTCAAAAGATGTAACCTGTGTAGATCAGTTAGGCATTGAATGCATAGCCATTAGTGCTAAGGGTAGCTCTAAATCCCAGACTCTGGCATTTTCAGAGACAAATTTCAGAGTTTTGTTCATACCCTCATCCTGTCCTGTGGATTGAGGATGATATGGCACATGGAGCTTCTGTTGGATCCTCGGACTTTGCATTGGTTAACCATAAGACCAGAAGTAAAAAGAGTACCTCTGTCTGAGTCTATTTTGGGAGTAAACCCATCGGCTCAAAACATGTTTTACTGAAAACATGAGTGGCTGTAGTTAGAGCCATGTCATTTGGTGCAGGTATACATTCAACCCGTTTCATAAATAAACAAGTCACCACAAGTAAATAATGATTTCCTCAAGATGACTATGTTACAGGGCCTACCCAGCCTATTTTAATAATTGACCAAACAAATGTAATTCCTTCGTTTTGGAGGGGTGCTCAAAACTGGAGTCAAGTATGTTGAAATTTATTACAAATGAAACATCTTTCATGTAATTGGACATGTTTTTTATTTATGCCAGGCCAACAGGAAGTTTAAGTTTTCATATATAGCATGATCACCTGACTGTCTCCTACACCTTTTATTCAGGGCATGTCATAACATCATTCCTCTGTAGGAAGTGGGTACTACCCATCTAGGAATCCCATTTCTCTCGTGAAGGTAGATGAGAAGATTCTTGCAAAGGCTAAATCTTGATTGTTGATTAAACAGAGTTTCCAGTGCCTTATTCTCAGCAAGTTCTTCTGCTGTGATAGGATTTGCATTGGGATTTTCTGGGTAATGATAAAATTTGGATATTGTGCCATCTTCTAATTCTGCTCCTTCGAGATCTGGATTTGGTTCCTCTTGCACAAGGTCAGTGTAGTGTGAGTAGGTTTTTCTTTGTCAGGGATAGGTAAAAGGTTTTGTTATTTTGTGTCAGGATAGCTCAAGCCATGCTACTGCAGTGAGATGCCTTCAGCATTCCAGATACTGCGGAGGGCTGTTAAGAGTGGGCTGGGGGAGACAGCAGGAAGCACAACCCCTCAGTGTTCAACACATGCAATTCCACAGATTGGACCATCCCCATTTAAATATAATTCCCTGCTCTTCATGGACTGTCAGGGTTCCCTCCCCACTCTGCACTTTAGGGTACAGACATGGGGATCTGCATGAAAGACCCCTTAATCTTATTTCTACCAGCTTAGGTTAAAAGTACACTGCCACCACCAAGCGAGTTAAACATTTAAGGAGAGCCACTTGGAGCTCTGCCTTTCCCCAAATATATCCCACGCCCCTACCCCCCCCTTTCCTGGACAGGCTTGAGAATAAGCCCCCCCCCCAACCCATCCACCCCTTTTCCAGGGAAGGCTTGAGAATAATCCCCTCACCAATTAGTCCTGGTGAACACAGATCCAAACTCTTGGAACTTAAAACAATGAAAAATCAATCAGGTTCTTAAAAGAAGAATTTTAATTAAAGAAAAAAGGTGAAAGGAGTACCACTGTAAGATGAGAATGAAAGATAGTCTCACAGACAATCAGATTCAAAACACAGAGGGTTTTCCTCTGGGCAAAACTTTAAAGTTACACAAAGAACCCAAATTTACCCTCCCTCTTATTTGCAAAGGAACTCACAAACAAGAAAATAAAAGTAATCTAATACATTTCTTCTCTAAATACTCACTACCCTATAAGAGTTGGATGGCTCCTTCTTTCTCTGTCTCTGGCAAACGCCCACACCCTGCAAAGAAAAAGACTTTTTTCCCCTCCCAGATTTGAAAGTGTCTTGTCCCATTATTGGTCCTTCTTGTCGGGTGTCAGCTAGGTTATGTGAGCTTCTTAACCCTTTACAGGTAAAAGAAGAATTAACCCTTAACTATATGTTTATGAGATGGACACTCTGGCAGGAAGTGCTGCTCCTCGTATGCACAGGTTACACAGAAGACCAGGGCAGCTTTTTCTTCTTTACTGTGGGGCTTGGACCAGAATGAGCTCCTGGTGCCTGCTCCTCTCTGTCAGCTCGTTGCTTTCAGTTTTCTTCTGAGTCAGACAGATTTAAAAATAACCTGCCCTTCAGCTCCATTCCTGAGATGGTTCAGGTGCCAGAGCTCCCAGGGGGAGCCAGCCAGGTCCCACAGCACAGCAGGCTGGGGCCCATTGCCCCTAGCAGCCAGCTGGTGTCACTGGCTGGGATCTCACCCACTCCCTCAGGCAGGGCAGCCGCTTTGTCCCTGGGCTTGTGGGAATCTCCTCTCCTCAGCCAGTCCTTGAGCCCTTGGAGGGTCTGCAGGGCATGGGGCTCTGTGATGGGTTGTGTGTGCTGGCCCCTCAGTGTGGATGGGGCCAGGAAGGGATTAACGGATCAGTCCAGGGTGGGGGGAAGAGGCCAGCTCTGCCCTGGAGAAACTGCCCATCCACTCTTATCTGGGAGGGATTTGTTCCCTGGCTGTGGTGCTGAGGAATGAGGAAATAACTAAAGGCCAGGCAGGGTGAGGTCAAGGTCTGTTCCAAGGAGGAAAGGACTGAAACTTGCCCCACCCAGGACTGGATGAAGCTGGGAGTTGTTTAAAATGGAGGCAGTCAGGAAAACCCCTGAGTCCTGTCAGAAGAGGAGAGTGAGTCAGGGACTATAAGGCGGTGTATCTATTGGGTTTCCAGGAAGTGGGGCGGGCGAGCCCGCCCCATGCTAACGGAACCCCCCCCCAGCCTAAGGGGAGGTGCCACAGAGCCTCAGAAACCCACTAATTGCGGGGGACAACTAATAAAAGAACAGGGACAGGAGTGCGGTCAAAGGGTCATAAGAAGGGAGCCTGACGGTGACACCGAGCAGAGAACCCCAGACAGCGCCCACTGCTCCTCAAAGGCGTCAAGGGAGCCAGCGGACGCCGCCCAGAGGAACTCCGCCCGGAGACGTGAACGGACTAAGGATCGGAAACAAGCCCCACAGTCGCAGGAGTCTCCATTGGCCAACCGCCTCTCCCTGGTCACGTAGATGGCCATTTTTGCCAGGGCGAGGAGGAGGTTGACCAGGAGGTCCCGCGACTTCGTGGGGCCATGGATAGGGAGTGCATGGAGAAGGAGGTGGGGGGAAAAGTGCAGCCAGAAACGCAATAGGAGATGAGTGAGGAGCCGGTAGAGGGGCTGCAGCCTGGCGCACTCTATGTAAATGTGCGCCAGGGTCTCCCTCACACCGCAGAAGGGGCAGGTGTCTGGGACAGGGGTAAACCGCGCCAAGTACACGCCCGTGCTCACGGCCCTGTGGAGGAGCCGCCAACTGATATCCCCGACGGGCCTCGGGACCAGGGTGGAGTACAGGCTGGCCCACCGGGGCTCCTCACCCTCCAGAGGTGGCATGAGGTCCCGCCACTTGGTGTCGGGGCGGGACACGAGGGTGAGGAAGTGAAGGGTGTGGAGCACGAGCGCGTAGAGCTGCTTCCTTGGCGCGGTTTGGAAACGGACCGGCTGCAGATCGTGCAGCCGGCTGGCGGAGAAGGGGCGGGGGGGCCGGTCGGGTCCACGGGGCAGGGGCCCGATGAAAAGGTCTGGAGGGCTCGGGGTGGGGGGTGGGCGGGGCGTGCCCTCACGCAGGACCCGGTCGAGGTAGGCCCGAGCAGCGGGCGGCAAAGCGGCCTTCACCTCCTGTAGTACGAGCCGGGGAGTACAAGGTCTGGAGAGCCCCATCCGCCGAGCGAGCGTCAGGGGATCCAGCCAGTCTCCCCGGTCGTAGGCCAGGAGGTCTCCGACCCTGGTAGCTTCCGCCAGGACCAACCTCTGGCGCACCGCGGGGGACTCCGCCACCTGCACACGGAGCTGGGGGTTGTGTAGAAGGGGCTCCGCGAGGAGATCTGCCCCCTCGGTGGCCGCCACGGACCTGGTCGCAGAGAACAGCTTCCAGGTCCGGAGGAGGGCCTGGTAGAAGACCGGCAGCCCGGAGAGGTCTCGCGGAAGGCCCCTCGGGTCGAGATAAAGGAGCTGCCGGTCGTATCGGAGCCCTCGGAAGCGGCGCAGGAAGGCGTGCGCCAGGGCTCTCCATGCCGGACTACCTACACCATAAAGGAGCCTCTGCAGTGCCTGGAGGCGGAAGACGTGGACCTGAGTGTGCAGGCACTTCAGGCCCTGCCCTCCCTCCTCCAGGGGCAGGTGGAGCACCCCTGCAGGGACCCAGTGCAGTCCTGGCCAAAAGAACTCCAGAACCACCGTCCGGAGTTCGGTCAGGAACCCCGGGGCCGGGACCAGGGTGTTGAGCCGGTACCAGAGCATGGACAGGACCAGTTGATTGAGCACCAGTGCCCTCCCTCGGAGGGAAAGGCACCGGAGGAGTCCTGTCCAGTTCCGGAGCCGCTCCGCCACCCTGCCCTGCAAACCTTGCCAGTTCTCCGGCGGAGAGGGATGCGTGGCAGAAAGGTAAACGCCGAGATAGAGCAGTGGACCCGCGCTCCACCGGATGGTCTGAAGCGCGGGTGGGAGGGAGCTCGCCTGCCACCCGTCTCCGACCACCAGGCCAGAGCTCTTGACCCAGTTGACCCGGGCGGAGGAGGCCGCCGAGTACACGGCCTGGCAGGCCTCCACCCGCACCAAGTCGCCCGGGTCCTGGACCACGAGGAGCACATCGTCGGCGTACGCCGACAGGACCAGCCGCAGCTCCGGCTCCTGAAGCACCAACCCCGTCAACCTCCGGCGGAGGAGACAGAGGAAGGGCTCGATCGCCAGGGCGTACAGCTGGCCCGAGAGGGGGCACCCCTGCCGCACTCCCCGCCCGAAGCTGACCGGCTCGGTCAGGGTCCAGTTGAGCCTAACCAGACACTCTGCGGAAGCGTACAGCACCTGGAGAAAACCCACAAACTGGGACCCGAAGCCTAACGCCTGCAGAGTGCCCAGGAGATACCCGTGGTCCACCCTGTCGAACGCCTTCTCCTGATCCAGGGACAGGAGGGCGAATGACAGACCATCCCTGCACCCAAGCTCCAAGAGATCCCGGACCAGATACAGGTTGTCGAAGATGCTACGGCCCGGGACGGTGTAGGTCTGGTCTGGGTGGATCACGTCCTCCAGCACGGCCCCCAGCCGCAGCGAGATGGCCTTGGCTACGATCTTGTAGTCCGTGCTGAGGAGCGAGACGGGACGCCAATTCCGTAAGTCGCGGAGGTCCCCCTTCTTCGGCAGTAAGGCGAGCACGGCTCGCCTGCACGAGAGAGGGAGGACCCCGCTCCGCAAGGACTCGGCCCAGACGCTGACCAGGTCCGGGCCGAGGACGTCCCAGAACACGCGGTAGAACTCCACGGTCAGCCCGTCCATGCCCGGAGACTTGTTGGTGGGCATGCGGCGGAGGGCTTCCGAGAACTCGGCCAGAGTGAGAGGCAGCTCTAGCCGGTCTCGGTCACCCGCGCTGACCGTCGGGAGCCCGTCCCAGAGCACTCTGCAAGCGGCAGGATCGGTCGGATCCGGGGAGAAAAGGCGCGCGTAGAAGGTCCGGGCCCTCTCGCACATCTCCGCCGGATCCGTGAGGGGGGAGCCGTCCTCCGCCAGAAGGCAGGTGACGTGCTTCTTGGCCCCCCTCCTTTTCTCCAGGGCGTAGAAGAAGCGGGAGCCGCGATCCATCTCCCGAAGGAGGCGGATGCGGGATAGAACAAAGGCGCCCGGGCCCGATAGTCTTCGAGGACCCGGAGCTCCTCCTGCTTCTCCCGGCACGCCCCGCAAAGGGATGGATCCTCGGGGCTGGCGGCCAGACGCCTCTCCAGCTCTAAGACCTCCCGCTCCAACTGCCCTATCGCCGCATCCCTCCGTCGGCTGGCACCCCGGGTGTAGTCACGGCAGAAGAGCCGGGCGCGCACCTTCCCCACATCCCACCACCGCCGCGCCGAGGGAAAGGCACGCCGCTGCCCTCGCCAGGCCAGCCAGAACTCCCGGAAGGACGCCACGAAGCCCTCATCCTCCAGCAAGCTGTTGTTAAAGTGCCAATAGGCCGGCCCCGGCCTCTCCGCACAGAGAGAGGCCGTCACGGTGGCGAGGTGGTGGTCCGAAAAAGGGGCCGGCCGGATGCTGGAGGACTGGGCCCGTGAGAGATGGAACCGTGACAAATAGATGCGGTCCAACCGGGAGCGGCACGACCGATGGGCTTCCACCCGGACATAGGTGAACGTGGAGGCATCGTCCGGGTGGTGGTCGCGCCAGACGTCCACCAGAGAGTGATGGGTGACAATCTCCCGGAGGACGTCCGCGGCGGCTGGGCTCTGCTCGGTCCCCGAGCGGTCCCGCTCCTCTAGGACGGTGTTGAAGTCCCCGCCCAGGACCAGGCACTCACGAGGATCCAAGGAGCCGAGGAAGGCGGACGCCTGCTGATAGAACTGCAGCCGCTCCGGGGGCGATGTCGGGGCATAGACATTGACGAGGTTGACCACGAGCCCCTCCATGCGGACCCGGAGGTGCAGCAGGCGGCCCGGCACAGCCTCGGCGACCCCCAGCACCTCGGGCCGAAGGTCGGGGGAGAACAGGGTAGCCACTCCAGCCCGACGGGTTGTGAGATGGCTGAAGTAGACCTCGTCCCCCCACTCCAGCCGCCAGCTAGCTTCGGCGGCCGGATCCGTGTGGGTCTCCTGCAGGAAAACCACAGAGTACCCCCCCTCCCGAAGGAAGGAGAGCACCTGGCTCCTGCGGAAGCCCACCCTACAGCCCCGGGTGTTCAGTGTGGCAAAGGTGACGAGTGCCATGAGGAGGGCTGGGGGGGATCCTCGTCGGCAGGGGCGCTCACGGCCCCCGTTGGGCCGCGCAACAAACCGTGGCCCACCCCGAAGGTGAGCAAGGAGTCACGGAATTTGCGCACCCGATGGTAAGCCGCGGCACCCTGCTTCCCGATCCTCTTTCCCTCCCCCATGAGGGCCCTCGTGGCCAGGAGGATCTTGTGAAAGTCCCCCCAGCGCTGGAGAGCAAGCGGGATCTTGTTGCGGGAGCCCCGGACGTCCTCCAGGAACTCCTGCAACTCCTCTCTCATCGTATGGGGGGATGGGGCCTCTGGCGCAGCCCCGTGGCCTACTGGGACGGGCAAGCAAGGGGCGGACCCCGGCTCAGTGGGGGGCGGCGGAGGGAAGATTGCAGCCCCTAGTGGGTCGGGACTGTGGAACTCAAAGGCCGCTCCCTGGGAGTCATCCTCCGGGAAAGGGAAGGAGACAGCTCCAGGGGCGGCAATAACATCGCGGGAGGTGGAGGGGGCAGGGCTGGGGTCAGGAGCAGTGTTGGGGGGAGGGACAGAGATGGGACCCTGGGCCGCAAGAGCTGGACTCTCAGTGGGTGGCTCCTCGCAGCCAGGTACGGGGGTTTGAGGGGTACGGAGGGGGTCCCCAGTGACACCGGGCTTGGGCTCAATGGCAGGCAGAGCAGCCTCAGCACGGGGAGATGCGGAACCCTCAGGGGGGCCCCCACCCGGGAAGGAACTCGATCACCCCACACCACCGAGGGACACCCCCAGTAGCTTGTCTCCCGGCCATGAGGCACCGGCCGTCGCCTCAACAGGCTCGGTGGCCAGCCGCAGGGTGCCATCCGCAGCCGGGCAAGTCGAGGAGTCCAGGGGACCCTCGGAGGCGGGAGCAGATGCAGCTGGAGGGTTGGTGGAGCACGGGGAAAGGGAAGCTGGGGTGAGGTCGGCTAGATCAAGGCCCGTCGGCAGAGGGTCGTCCTCCCCTGGGGTGACCGGGGTCAGACCCAGGGCCTCGATCTCCTCGAAGATGGAGGGGAGCTCGCCTCCCACCACCCCGGGGTCCTCCCCACTCGCGCCCGAGGCGACGCTCACCTCGGGTATTGCAGGGGGTACAGGCGGCAAGGGACCAGGAGGGGCCGCAGCGGAGGCCGCCGCAGGGGGGGACTGCGGAGGAGGGATGGTGGTACCCTCCGGTGCTGCCACGTCTTCCCTAGCCGTCATCGGCAGATGGGTCAACCCCTGGGGCACGGCGGAAGGCTCGGTGTCGGCGGCCCCCTTTCTGGTCTTACGGGGGGCTTCTGCCTCAGGTGGCACAGGCGGAGCCCGAGCCTTCCGCTTGCCCCGCTTACCCCCCACCCGGGTCCAGCCCTCCATGGCATCGCCCGTGGGCTGGTTGACAGGGAGCGGGTCAGGGGGCAGGGAAGACAGTTTGGGGGCTGGGAGAGGCACTGGTGGAACAACAGGAGGCAGGGAGGAGTCCCCCTGGGGAGAGCCCCCTCCCACGCCCGGCAGTACCCCTGCCGCACCCTCCTCCACAGGCCCCGCCAGAGTGCAGGCAGCGGAGGCGGGGCTCT
Organism: Mauremys mutica; assembly: GCF_020497125.1. NCBI lineage: Eukaryota > Metazoa > Chordata > Testudines > Geoemydidae > Mauremys > Mauremys mutica. Next base: position 14,656,506 of record NC_059088.1, read on the forward strand.
CCCGCTCATCTGGGCGCCCCGGAGAACGTACCCCTGAGGCCCGAGCGGGAGCAGTGATGGACCGAGGGGGAGGAGGGGCGGCTCTGGGTACCGGGCGGTCAGAGGCACCGGCGATGGCGGGGCCGGTACCGTGCCGGGGCTCGGGGGTCCCGGGCGCTCCCCCGTGCCGGGCCAAGGGGCAGTCCCTCCGAACATGCCCCGTCGCCTGGCAGAGGTAACACCGGGCCTCCCCCGTGGAGTAGTGCACCCGGTACTGGGCCCCCTGGTAGGGGACCAGGAAAGACCCCTCGAGCGCCTCTCCGCCATGCGCCGCCGGCGGCAGTTGAAGCTGCACCTGCCGGCGGAACGAGAGGATGTGACGGAGGGCGGGGTCTTTGCAGCCCAAGGGGAGAGGGCTCACAATGGAAATGGGCTTCCCCAGGGTCGAGAGGGCGGGTAACAGGGCGGCATTGGGCAGGAAGGGAGGGACGGAGGTCAGAACGACACGGACACCCAGGTCCTCCAGCGGTTCCAGGGGGACGAACACGCCCCCCACCGCCAAGCCCTTCTCCACCGCCTCCTGGGCGGCGGCCTCCGAAGCAAGGAAGAAAACCACCTTGCCGTACATTTTGGAGGCCGCCACGATGGCCGTGGGCCCCACTACCCTCGCCAACGCCCGCACGTAGGTCTCCACGTGGGGCGAGGCGGGCACCAGGAGGCAACGGACGCCGTGCTTCCGGGTCAAGGTGGGGAAGGGGCCCCGGCCGCTGTAGATGTTAGCGGAGGCAGCGGTTGGGGGAGATGACGTAGCGGCAGGTGGGGGGGCCGCTGCCACCTGGGCGTACGCCCTGGGGGCCGAGGGAGGGGCACCCGCAGAGCCGGTGGAGGGGACAGCGGGGAGGGGCGCCGCGGCCGGTGGCAGGGCCGCGGCAGCGGTGGCAGGCTCCGCCATGGAGGGCCTAGTCTTTTTAGCGGGGCCCTTTCCCTTCTTTTTGCCCTGGCCCTTTCCGCCGGCTGGGGGGGTTCCCCCAGAGGCGGAAGGGGCGAGGGACGTGGCAGCAGCAGAGGGCACCCCATCGGTCGCCGCTGCCGGCGCCTCAGCGGTAGCGGTGGCAGGAGGTCCGGCAGCGGCGGTTGAGGTCGAGACTGGGGGGTTTTCGGGGGGAGCAGGCGGGGGAGGGGGGACAGGCATTGTCCCAGGGGTCCCACCCACCGCGTCTCCCGCCATGCTGAGTAGGGAGGGAGGGAGAACACCGGAGAAAGGGGCGGGGGGGGGAAGAACAGGTCAACCACTCCTCCCTGCTAGGCTGTGGGCAGGGGAGGAAGGTGCCAAAATGGGTGGGGGGGGAGATATGGGGACTATGAAGGACTTGGGGGGGGTGTCAGTCACCGACACGAGGTTGAAATCCGGCTCCTCTAGTCGCACTAGGGGAGGGGAGGGGGAAACAAGAGCAATGGGGGGTGCAGTGCAAGAGGGGCAACTCAAACGGGGAGAAGCACAAGCGCACTGATGGAGCTATGGGCGCACGAGGGGAGGGGCCAATCAGGGTGAGGGGCCGCGGAGGGAAAGTAGCAACCAGCCTGGGAGTGGGGCAGAGGGACCCAGGGGCTGACTTCAGGGCTGGGGCAGGACAAACAAAGCTGCAAAGGGAGATGGGCGGGGCAGGCAGACAAACTGAAGCTGGGGGGGGGCGGGGAGGCTACGAGGGGCAAATGGGGCAGGCAACAAGGGGCAAAGCTAGGAGGCCTGTTGCAGAGGGGAAGGGGGCAGTCCGGGGAGGGGGGTGTGTGCGTGCACCCACAAGCACTTGTGCAAAGTCTATGGCCGGCTGGCCGGCTGCTGCTGGAGGCCCAAACGATGGCAAACAGGGCGTGGCAGGCCAGGTGAGCAGTCGAGTCCCAGAGGCAGGAGCAGAGGCAGATGGTAAGCAGCCTGCGGGGGTGGTGGAGGGGGCAGCGGTGGTGGTGGGGGTTGGGGGGGGGACACAGATGGACCAGGGGGCGGGCTCCACGCCGCACCCCCCGTGTCCCCACAAACACAGTCTAAACCCCCACCACTAGAGCACAGTCAAAGAGTCACTCAGTCCTTAACGGCCCCCTCCACAGCGGTCTCTAGAGTCTCGGGCGCTCCCCAGCAGCCGGTGGTCTCCTCAGTCCCCTGAGCCTACCTCCAGGCTCCAGCAGCTCCCCAGGGCAAACTCAGCACCAGCAGCAGTAGCAGCAGCAGTTCCTTCTCTAGCAGCCCCGGTGGCTAGGCAGGAAGGACCCCCCACAGGTGGCAGCTGTAGTGGTGGTGGTGGTGGTGGGGTCCTGGCTTCTCCCTCCAGAGGTGGGGGAGTGGGGGCTGGCCAGCAAGGCCCCCCCCCACCCCTCACTCACCCACTCAGCAGCAGTTGTAGTAGGAGCAGCAGTCCTCGGAAGAAGCACTCCAGCCAACAGCAGCAGCCCAGGAAGGGAAGAAGGAGCTCCAGCTAGCAAGGCAGCCAGAGAAGGGGGAGCCCTCCAGCCAGCAGGGCAGCCCAGGAACACAGAGCAGGTCCCGTAGCAGGGTGGACCCTGCTCCTGCTGTGAGGGGTTTAAAAGTGGCCTGGCAGGGCTTGAGAGCTGCTGCCCTAGGCTGGGCTGTTTGGGGAAGTGGCTGCAGCTGGGGCCACGCCCCAAAACTGAGCCACAGCTGGCCCCTATAAAAGGCCAGGGAAGCCAGAAGCCCAGACAGTCCCTCTCTCTGCATTCAGAGGGAGATGGGCCTAGCTGCAGGGAGACTGGATACCTGAGTGAAGCAGGGCTAGGGAAAGGCTGAGGAGCTGGGGAGCTCCAGCCTGGAAAGCCCCAGGCTGCAGCCTAGCAGTGGGCCATCAGGTACTAGGGGTTGCAGAGGGCAGCCCAGGGGTAGGCCAAGGCAGCAGGTCCAAACCCAACCTTGCCAGTGATGAGTAGGCTGATACTGCAGTCTGCCCCAGGGCGTGGGGCTAGACAATGACTGGCAGTAGCCAAATACTGAGGCAAGGTGGGGATGGGGGGGGGCTTCCCTGAGAGGGGGAAACGCAGAGAGTAAGGGGTTACTGCTAGGGGGCAGCACCCCATGTAAAAGGGCACCGGGTCCAGGGAGGGACACGGGGGCCTGAAGACAGGTGGATCACCGGCCTGCAGAGGGCGCTCCAGTGCTGGACAGAGCTAATTCCCGGAGTCACCAGCAGGAGGCGCCGCAGCGGTGAGTCCGGCCCGTCTACAGGCAGATAGAAAGCTGTCTGGATTGTTGGGCTCAACGGGTAGTGATCAACGGCTCGATGTCTAGTTGGCAGCCGATATCAAGAGAAGCGCCCCAAAGGTCGGTCCTGGGACCGGTTTTGTTCAACATCTTTATCAATGATCTGGATGATGGGATGGATGCACCCTCAGCAAGTTTGCGGATGACACTAAGCTGCGGGAAGAGGTAGATACGCTGGAGGGTAGGGATAGGGTCCAGAGTGACATAAAAAATTGGGGGTTGGGCCAAAAGAAATCATGAGGTTCACCAAGGACAAGTGCAGAGTCCTGCACTTAGGAAGGAAGAATCCCATGCACCGCTACACGCTGGGGACCGACTGGCTAAGCAGCAGTTCTGCAGAAAAGGGCCTGGGGATTACAGTGGACGAGAATCTGGATATGAGTCAGCAGTGTGCCGTTGTTGCCAAGAAGGCTAACAGCATATTGGACTGAATTAGTAGGAGCATTGCCAGCAGATCGAGGGAAGTGATTATTCCCCTCTATTCGACACTGGTGAGGCCACACCTGGAGTATTGTGTCCAGTTTTGGTCCTCCCACTACAGAAAGGATGTGGACAAATTGGAGAGAGTCAATCGGAGGGCAACAAAAATGATTAGGGGTCTGGAGCACATGACTTATGAGGAGCGGCTGCGGGAACTGAGCTTCCTTAGTCTGCAGAAGAGAAGTGTGAGGGGGGATTTGATAGCAGCTTTCAACTACCTGAAGGGGGGTTCCAAAGAGGATGGTGCTCGGCTGTTCTCAGTGGTGGCAGATGACAGAACAAAAAGCAACGGTCTCAAGTTGCAGTGGGGGAGGTTTAGGTTGTATATTAGGAAACACTATTTCACTAGGATGGTGGTGAAGCTCTGGAATGGGTTACCTAGGGAGGTGGTGGAATCTCCATGCTTAGTTTTTAAGGCTCAGCTTGACAAAGCCCTGGCTGGGATCATTTAGTTGGTGCTGGTCCTGCTTTCAGCAGGGGGTTGGACTAGATATCTCCTTAGGTCTCTTCCAACCCTAATTTTCTATGATTATATGACTAAATATCCCTTGGAGGGGAGTTGTCTCTTCTCTCCTTTACCCTGAAGCCAGGGCCTGGGCAGAGGGTTTTTCTGGTCGTCTTGATTTTTAAGAAATGTTGTAAAACTGGTAAGAATCAGAGATATTAAAATTTACACAACACTGAATATTTTTGTGCAGGTTTGGTGCAGAGCGTTTTTATATACACAGACTAATGCCTCTTTTTAAAATGTTGCATCGGTTGCCTCAACTTTTAGGGGGCATTCCTTTTCTAAAAAATGTATAAAATTTACTATATATTTTTGAGGTCCCTGCTACATATTTAAATTTTCAGAGGCTGATATTTTCCACTGCATCTGCTTTTCCATCTCTCTTAGGAAATTCAGCATATCAAGGTTTCTTCTATGTAGTGCGTGATTACCAAATAAAAGCAACAAATCCACTTTCAGGACATGTCTGTGTTGCTTCATTCAAAGTAATCGCTGTAGGGTGGTATTGTAATTGCTGTGAAGCACCATTCCACTGGAGATCTCTGGTAGATCATTTCCCTGCAGCTCAGCTGGGGTGGAGGGAAGAGATCCAGGCATGAGCCGGCAGGTTCACTGCAGTTCATCAGCTCTTAGTGCTAGGGACAAGCTGCAATGTGTGTATGGGAATGTTCTGAAAATACAGTGTACTGAGCAGATGGGTTTGAACTGAACTTTGGCTGTTGATTTTAGCCTCTTTAATTTAATCAAACATCCCAGAGCATCTGCTATTGCTAAAGGTTGGGTGTTGGCTTCTAGGAAAATCAGCCAGTGTTAAACTTTATTACAACCTCATACGGTTAAAATTGATGTCAAAATGAACCTTTCCCCCAACCAGAGGCAGGTCCTGAAGGAAAGGGGTTGATCTGATTTATCCTGATAAAAACAAATCACTGGAATTTTTCTTTTCCTTTTTCTAAGATCAGTGATAAGAACAACTGAGCCACCACCAAAGGCTGCCATGGCTGGTAGACTCTCCAAAAAGGAAATTGAAGAACTACAGGCCATTGCTGAGAGTGGAAACCTCACAGCAGCAGCTGCTAAACTTCAGGAGAAGCTGGAATCATTAGAAAACATCCCACTGGACATCGCCATCACGGGAGAGTCAGGTGCAGGGAAATCGTCCTTCGTCAACGCCATCCTGGGCCTGCATGATGATGATGAAGGAGCTGCTAAGACTGGGGTGACACAAAAAACGATGGAGCCAAAGGCTTATCAACACCCCAGACTCCGAAATGTAAAACTATGGGACCTGCCAGGAATTGGGACAGAGAGTTTTGAGGCAGACAATTACCTTAATCAGGTACAATTCAACAACTACGACTTCTTTATCATTGTCACTGCTACACGCTTCACTTCCCACCACACCACCCTGGCCCGTGCCATTCACAAGCTGGGGAAGAGGTTTTACTACGTGCGCTCCAAAGTGGATGCTGACTTGAAGGCTGAACAAAGGAAAAGGAATTTCAAAAAGGAGAGAATGCTGCAGGAGATCAGGGAGGACTGCGTAGAGAAACTGAAAAAAGCAGGTGAGGCCTCCCCGCGGGTTTTCCTGCTCTCCAGCTGGGAACTGACTGAGTACGATTTCCAGCTGCTGCAGGAGACCCTGGAGAATGAGCTGGATGATCAGAAGAGACACGTTTTCATCCTGGCCATGCCCAACATCTCGGCAAAGATCCTGGAGAAGAAAAAGGCCAAACTGCAGGAGCATATTTGGGAAGTGGCCCTAATATCATGTGGTATTGGTGCTCTTCCTGTTCCAGGCCTCTCTCTCGTCTGTGATGTAGCCATCTTGGTTGTTCACATGAAGCATTATTGCCTGGCCTTTGGCTTGGATGAAGAGTCTCTCACTAGACTGGCTCAGGAGGTTGACAAGCCTGTTGCAGAGCTGAAATCTGCTATCAAAAAGTCTCCACTGGCCTCAGCCATAACAAAAAAATTTATACTGACTGTGCTTTCCAGATCTCTATGTGGAGCAGCGATGGTGGTGGAATTTATTCTGAATTTTGTACCAGTCCTTGGCTCCCTAGCAGGGGGAGGGATTTCTTTTGTGACCACGTACTACATGCTGCAGAGCTTTCTGGATGAGGCTGCAGAAGATGCTCAGAATATTCTGACCAAGGCTCTTGAACGCAAAGCTAAAAAATCCATATAACAGCACCAAGACCGCCTATGCCTGCCCATAGAAAACCAGACACACCTGGCCCAGCCCTGTCAGAATCTCTAGACATGAGTGAGCCCAGCAAAAACAAACTGACACCTTAAACCAACAAACTGACCAAATGAGATCAGACAGGATTCTGGTAAATCAAAAGCTTGGCCCTTCCACCAACACTATGTGAGGTTAGATAGTTTCTTTTCAGGCAAAACTAACTGGGATGGAGCTGGTCTCTAAACCAGTCTATGAATCCAGGAGAAATGTTCTGAGAAGACGACGATGCTCCAGTATCTCTGCTTGGCTCACTCACTCTGGCCTCATGTGAAAAAGAATCTGTAAGAAACCCCTGTGAAGTCTGGTACAACTGCGCCTTCTGGGCTGGATCCATGAAAAGGAGTTAGGTGTCGTTTTAACCCCCCAAGTCCAGCATGGGGCACCCGGGCATTCAGAAAACCACCGCTCAGCTGCCACCTGACCCTGTAGGTGCCTAAAGTCCCTCGACAGCTACATTTCCACCAGTAAAGCCCCAAGATGCCTACGTTTCTGCCAGTGAGCAGGGGCACAGCCGCATCGGTCTAGGCACCTGGGAACCTGCCTCATGCTGACACCCCAGAAGGTTCCATTCCCTCATCTGTCTGGCCTGCAGGGCCTGATCCAGGAGTGTTCTCAGGACACACCTAACCCCACACAAAATGGATGGAGGGGGAGGTGGTTGTCAGGATTCAGGACCTGCCGCAGAGCAAGTCTCATGGTAGCATAATGAGCACGGTCAGACAGTAGCAGGCTGCCGAAATGGCTCCATGGCCTGATTGGCTGGAAGAGTCAACAGAGCAGCCCTTGAGTCCAGCAACAGCAGCAGGTCAGCAGCTGCTCAGAGATAGCTCCTGCTCATTCCAAGCCTTGCTCCTGCCTGGGACCAGCCTTGCCTCACGCCAGGTAACCTGATTCTGACCCTCGGCTCCAATTCCTGACTCCGGCTGTGACCCTGGGCTCTGGCACCTGCCCCCTGACTCCTGCCCTGAGCCTGGGCTCGGATTCCTGGCTACTGATGCCTGCTCCAACCACTGGGCCTGATCCTGCTCTAACTGCTAGGCCCGGCCACCCATGTCCCACTCACTGACAGTGGCGGTGCCTCTCTAACAGTTTAGTGCTTCAAGCTCTCTCCTGGGGTGGGAAAATCCAAGCTGAAATCCTTTCTCACATTGGGTGTGTGTCTCAATTGACGGTGTACTAGACGGCTTAAAATACTTCGGTGAAATGAAGTTAAATTGAGAAGGAAAGTCACCTAAAAGTTGGTAATGCTTTGGGCAAGACACTGTGAACATTATGCCAGGGTTTGCCGAGGGGTGATCCTGTTAGGGAAATAAAGGGCTTGCATTCGTATTGATTTTTTTAATTAGTGATAAAATTAAGAAGTAAGATAATATTTGCCATCAAGCATGTTCATGTTACCACAAATATGTGAAATAGATCTGGGGTGGGACAGGCAAGAAAAAAAAGGGGTTGAAACTGAAAAATGTCAGATAAGAACAGTTGGTCACGGAGTTAAAAAATCAGAAATGTAGCTGCTGGATCAATGAGGCACAGGCCACGCTCAGCCACACACAGAGTTCCTGCCACAATTGTAAAATAAGGAGACCAGGATGTCAGGTTTATCGAGCTGTTCCAGCCTGCTGGAGAACAACAGTTCAAGTGACTCCATGGTCCTGCAGAGTGGATTGTTCCAACATGTTTAAAGAGCATCATAGAATGTGGCGAGACTTTGTATAAAATTCTATTTGAAAGTTAAACTGGACATTTCAGCAGCCAGAAAAGTGCAGAGGGCAAATGGCAGCGTGGCCAGCATAGGATGCAATGGTGATCGGAGTGCATTGCAAGAGGGGCCCTTGGAAAGCAGTCTGTGAAAGGAGGTTGCTGAGCGGAGCTGAGCAGCAGGTGTTCACTGGCTGTCCTGAGACGGTCATACTCCTGGCTATGGCCTAACTTGTCCTACACAACCTGATGTGACACCAGGAGTTTTGCACAAAAGAGACTGGAATTTTCAAGACCCCCATGTAAGAACTCAGAAGACATGCCTGTGGCTGGGTGGCAAGAAGGACACAAGTCTCATTTTGGTTGGACATTTCCAGCCTTCATCACAAGCATGGGTCACCGTTTGATTGGTCCATGCCAGCCTCTCCCAGAGAAAGAACCAAGTTGAACTCACAGCAGAAAGGGGATACAATGGCCTGTCTCCTTCAGCACCTCACTTCCTGAAAGCCAAGAAAAGGAGAAGACTGGAATTTTGAGTCGGCCACTTGGGAATCCTCACTCCTGGTGACATTAAGTACCCTCAGTTAGGCACCTTTAACTGTCTCTCTCGCTCTCTCTTTTCCAGAGTTATAGCTTGTGCCCTTGTTTTGATAAAGTTTATTGTAAAATAGCTTTTAAATAGAACAAGTTACAATTCCTAAACACTGTACATCCCTCGTAGTTAATGGCTGCACACTGCCTGTCCAGTTCTAGGTGTATACAGGCATAAAATAAGACTACGTGTGAAAGCTTTTTGAACTGCATGCAGCCGGTCATAAAAATATAGATGTTCTTGTTAGGTGGTTAGGAGTGTTTATCAGATCCTGAATATAACTGGTGTGAGTATTGGTTAAAAAGGGTAACTACAAGAGATCCATTGGGAAGGAAACTATGGTGGGTTGGCATGTGAGGAATTGCTCAAGTTGTTTTATACATTAGCCTAGAATTGTTTTCCACTGTTAAGTCAAGCAACAATGGAGATTTTAACTAATGGGCTTGAGTGTTTTCCTTCTGCTTTAAGGGACTCAGACAAAATTCCAAACAGTCACCTTTGCAGGATAATTATTGAATGAGGATTTTAGGTGGATACAGACAGAAAAGAAGACTATGTGTGAAAGCCTCTTGAACTGCATGCAGCCTGTCATAAAAATATAGGTGTTCTTGTTAGATGGTTAGGCGTGTTTACCAGTTTACCAGATTCTAAGCTAATATAACTGTCGTGAGTATTGGTTAAAAGAGGTAACTGCAACAGATCCACTGGGAAGGGGACCTTGGTGGATTGGCATGTGAGTACATTTTCTTAGGCAATGGTGCACCACCTTGTTACACAGGAGGGCCACAGAAACCTAAGCACAACCTTGTGTGAGCCAAACAGATTCTACATAGTTTAATAAGATTTAAAGTCACCTGTATTGATTGATATTTTTAGGTCAGCTTATTTCGTATGTATTTAGCTAGAAAAAGCCTATGTAGAGCATTGTCTATTTACACACTTGTGTAAACTAAAATGATGGAAACATGATGCTAAAATGCTAATGAATTGGCTGTTAGTATATTGTGCTGAAGCAGGCCCCGGGCCGTATGAAATGCTCTGGTGGGCCGTGTACAGCCCATAAGCCAGAGGTTGGGCACCCTGATGCATGAGCCTGGAATTGTTTTGCATTGTTGAGTCAGGTATCACTGGAGAGTTTTACTATTGGGCTTGAGTGAGGTTCCTTCTGCTTTAAGGGGCTTGGTCAAAATTCCAAACAAAGTCGAAGGATAATTGTTGAATAGGAATTTTGCTGCTTTGTGCTATGGATGTGTTATGTGATTCTTAAAACCTGGATGGTTCGCGTGTTGACCTGTTTTTCCCGTTTCTCTCAGTCCAATCATAAACCAGTGCCGCTGGGCGTTCCTTTCTATTATATACTCTTGGCTGCTGTTGATGAGGGTAGCCAATAAAGCTGAAAACTCAAATGTGAGTCCTTTCCTTTCATTAAGCAATCAGTATCCAAAGACCCCCTAAGACAGGTGATTTGGGTGATCAGCTAAGCAATTAACTTAACCAAGGTTTTATTTGATACCTTCCTTTCTTACGTGTTCACACCCTGTGCATCACCCTGACTGGCCACCAGGTGCCAGCACATTAGGGTGCTGGTGTTACTTCACTAGTGATAATTAGTGATCTAGGGGCAGCAGGGGGTGTATCCCACACCCTGAGGCTGAGAAGGGCAGAGGCTGCCGGGCATTCCTGCACCGGCTCTGCACTCACAGACCTGCCCTGTCTCCCTGCACAGACTCCCTCCCTCAGACAGCCCATGGGGCAGCCTGGGCTGAGCTGGGGCTTGTGCAAAGCCACCCGGTGCTGACTGACCCCTGGGCCGAGCAGACGAGGTGACTGGGCTGCAGAGGCCCTGATGGGCTGCAGGGGCAGCTGAAAACAGAGCCAGCTCCTCTCCCATCCTGGCCAGAGCCCACTGGGGTGACACATCAGGGGTTCCCAGACCCAGCCAGGGGTGGGCATCCTCCCCTCCCTGTCTCTCCGGGGCCAGCCACGTCCACCCCTGGAACAACCCTGCCACCCCCTCAGCCCCTGGCAAACAGCCAAGCTGCCCCCTCCAGCGGGTGAAATCTCCTGCCCCGTTCCTCCCCTCCCCCTCCCTGCCTTCTCCAGACACGCGCTAGCTCAGCACCAGGCCAAGGGTCTGGTACCCTGCCCCGGCTGCAGAGCCAGGCGTGCTGGTGATGGGCGCAGGCACAGCCGTGCTGGGAGCTACCTGTCCCCCTTCCTGGGTGAGCGGCCCTCCCAGGGATGTTATTCCTGTCACATGGAATTTACATTGATTCCTTTAGCTCGAGCCCTGCTGCTCGGAGCCTCTGGTCAGGCTCCTCTGCTGCTGTTCTCCACATCCAAGTGCCACCTGTGTAACCTTACAACCCACTCTAGCAGAGGTGGGCAAACTACGGCCTGCGGGACTGTCCTGCCCGGACGCTGAGTTCCCGGCTGGGGAGGCTCGCCCCGGCCCCTCCCCTGCAGTCCCCCCTCCCCTGCAGCCATGCAGGCAGCGCTCTGGGCAGCGGGTTGCGGGCTCCTGCAGGGCACATGGCAGTGTGTCTAGGTCTGGCCAGGCGGTGCAGCTGCCAGACATGCTGCTCTGAGTGGCATGAGAAGGGGACAGAGGATCCCGGGGGGCAGTCAGGAGGTGGTTGGATGGGGCGGTCAGGGGGCAGGTGGATGGGGCGGAGGTTCGAGGGGGGTGGTCAGGGGATGGGGGGTTGTATAGGTATGGGAGTCCTGGGGGGGCCTGTCAGGGGGTGTGGATAGGGGTCAGGGCAGTCAGGGAGCAGGGGGGCTGGATAGGGGGTAGGGTCCCAGGGAGGGGGACAAGCAGCCAGAAAAGCCGTGGTGCGGTGAGAAAAAGCAGCTGACAAAGGGCAGAAGTACTTGAGAGATGGAGATCAGGTGTTCTTGGCCCAGGTGGAGACGGCTGTGGGATGAGATTAGATTAGTTCAGTAACTGACCGATTCTAGGTCCCGCTGAGAGAATTTTTCGTTGGGGAAATGTTTCCTCTCATACTGGAGTGAGTGTGGCCAGACGGCAGCGCTTTCCCTGCTCTGCTGTACGAAGGCTGGTTTAACCCAAATCGCTGTACAGCTGCAAGTGTAGCCAGACCCTGTGTCTCCAAACTGAGGCAGACTCATAAGAATTTAATCATGTCCACACTGGGTCAGACCCATGGGTTCCCTAGGGAGGTGGTGGAATCTCCTTCCTTAGAGGTTTTTAAGGTCAGGCTTGACAAAGCCCTGGCTGGGATGATTTAGTTGGGGATTGGTCCTGCTTTGAGCAGGGGGTTGGACTAGATACCTCCTGAGGCTTCTTCCAACCCTGATATTCTATGATTCTGTTTCCCCCCCGTGTATAGTCAGCTTATAGATACTGACCTTTCTGAGGTGCCTTGAGAGCTACAGATGAAAAACACCAGCTAGAGGGGAAGGATGGCCCAGTGGTTGTTGTGACATGGGAAACTCGGGCAATTCTCTCCAGACTTTCTGTCTGGGCTGGGGCCAGTCACTTTAGGCACCCAGCTTCCCTTGACATCTGTGACACTGCCTGAGTCTGCAGAGAGCCTGAGCCAATTGCTCTGAAATCAATGGAAGTGACGTGCTTAAATACCTGTGAATTTCTGGGCTTCAGTTTCCCCATCTGTAGAACGGGAGTAATAGCCCTGCCCTAGCCCCAGGGGTGGTGGGAGGATAAAGACATTAATGAAGCCTGAAGCACTTTGAGCTCTGCTGATGAAACGGGCTGTGTAAGAGCTAGATATCATTTATTGTGCTGGCTTTAATGGCACTGGGCTAAGTCATGGTAGATGGGATCTGATCCCCACTGCCTTATTTTCACAAGTAATGGTAACTTGCAGCTTGGTCTGGAGTCATCTGAGCAGGTGATTCTCCTCCGGCTATGGCAGCTTGCAGAGGATCTTCATGATGGCTTTGTTATACTCCTTGGAGGCTGGCTTGAACTCACTCACCAGCTCACTGAGCTCCTGAATCTTTGCCTCCAGTTGGTCTCTCTCTATGGCACCCAGGATCGCGCTGATAATCAAGTCGACACCCACGCCCAGTAACATGCCAGCCACGGCGCCAATCACGGAGGCACCAATCTTGGCCAAAACCATGGTTGTTTGGCTCAGGACTCTGCTTACCACCTGCGATAACGCGAGCTTGATGAAGAACCCCATGGCCACGGTCCCAGCGAGGCCACTCACAAATGTGGCCACATTGCGCAGAATCCGCATCTTCGTGGCATCAGGCTCCTGGAAATCGTGAAGCTTTCGGTAGAGATCTGGCTCCAGGTTGCTCTTCAGCTTTGCATCGATGGCCTGCAGAATGTCTTGGATGGACTTTATGGCTGCGAGGAGTATGTCGCAGTTCTCCCGGATGGTGCCGTTCATGTTCATCTTAACGGGGTGCAGCTTGAACTGACAGTGTGTGTTTAAGGCTTCAATCAGCTCATTGGTGGTATCAAAATTGAGCTCTATGCAGTTGATCAGCTCCTGGTGTAACCGCGCCACCCTCTCCCGCCTCACCGGGTTGTCTGGGTACAGGATATCGCTCCAGGACATTCTCGGGAAAGCTGCCAGGAGAGGAAGAAGACAGAGGCCTTAGCCAGAGCTCCCTACTGTGCCTCCCCTCCCCCGGCTCAAATCACAGACTTTGCTAGTGCAGAGACTCAGCTGCCATTACAACAAAAAAGTCTCCAGGGCCCTGATCCTTTAGGTGCCTAATTCCCCGTCAGTCCTTGGAGGTTCTAGGGTGGAAGGACTCGGGCCCTGTCTCTCCACCGCCCCCCCCCACCACGTGGTCTCAGGAGGACTGGCTGGCTCCTCCCTGCACTGAGCCTCCAGCTGGGAGGGGGAGAATCCGCCCAAGCAAGCTCAGGACTCTCAGCCCCACTCCCCAACAGGCCCAAATTGCCAGAGATCCCCCTCGCCCCAGCAGTGTCCCAGCTACTGCCCCAGACACCCCCACTTCTCCTCCCACACGTTACCTCCCCACATTCCCCGATCTCTGTCCCAGCACCCAACCACCTGCACCCCCAGCTCCTTCCAGCCCCGAATCCATCCGTCCCAGAGGCGCGGCAGCATCCCCCATCTACCCGGCCGTCTCCCGCCCCAGCCGCGGCGCTGCCCAGTGCTCGGCCGTTGCATAACTTGCTTCCCTCCCCCGCCCGCTGGCCGGGGACCCAGCTGTGGGTCAGACGCTGCAGTTTCCGGCTGTCCGCAAATTAGCCCGTGAAGTAACTTGCCCAAAACGCCCGGCCTGGAGCTGCGCGCAGCTGGGCAGCTTTGTTCTGGCTTCAACGGGCACCTGGGACTAGCTTCATTTTTCGCCTCCTCCCCAGAGCTGCCGCTCGCCAGGGTCCCCCTCTGGAAAGCAGAACCCCCCCACCCCCCATCGGTTACAGACGGGGCAGCTCCCCCCCCCCGCCTGGGGGTGACTGATATTCTTTGTCCCCAGATTGGCACCTTGCCGGGGGCTGCGGGAAACCCCCGTTCCTGGAGGAGCCCAGTTCGCCCGGCGATCCGGGGGGTCTCACCGCACCGCCCCTGCTCCCATTTGTGCCTCCTCTGCCCGGTCCGACGGGGCGAGTTACCTGCTCGCCGGGCGTGTGGGAAGCTGCGGGGCCGTTGGCCTGGGCAGAGCTCGGCTCGGCTCGGCGGGCGGCAGCCTGGGCTCTCCGGGGAGGATCCCGTGGCCGGGACTCGCCTTTATAGGAGGCCGCTCCGTGTCTCACTGTCCCGGTCAGCCCCCGCGATCCCATTGGCGGACCCGGGGCGCTGCGGGGCCGGAGCGCGGGGCCAGGGGGTGTCATATGGGTCTTCAAGCGGGTGTTCCCGGGACTCAGCTGCCGCTTCGAGCCTTCGGCTCCCAGTTCCCACCGGGTTTCCCGGAACTCGAGTCTGGCTGGTTTCCAGGTCCCGCTTTTCCCCTCAGTCACGAGGGGCTGGAAAGATCCAGGATCTGATCAATCCGCAATCGCTTCCCGCGGCGCAACTCGGAGACCATCCTCCTGCCATGGAGGGAGGCTCCGGGCTTCTTCCAGTCCGGATCTGGCCAGTGCAGGGGGAGAGAGGAAAGGGGCAGAGTCAGGGAGGGGAGCGCGGTCTAATGGTTAGAGCAGAGAACCCCCCAGCTCCGCGAGAGCAGCAGCGACAGTTGGCCTCAGGTCTCTGTGTCCAGCGTCCCCTTGGGGCATTAGCAGAAGATGTAAAATCTGTTTTGTGTTTTACCTAAAGCTGCGTTTTGGTTGAAGCACCTGGGAGGGCTCAGCTCTGGTTGCAAAGGCTGGTGCAGGTCCCGGTTCCCCGGAAGCAGCGGGGAAGGAAGCGCTGAGCTGACCCTGGCCAGGCTTCTGAGCAGGGCGGGGGGTGTATTACCGGGGTACAGGGCTGGAGTGGGGGCAACTGGCAGGAGCCTCCCTATCGGTGGGTCAGGAGTGGCTGAGACCCATTGACGTGACCCCACTGGGTGTGTCCCATCCTGGGGATGCTGTGGAAGTGCAGGGCCTGCCGGAGGCCGGAGAGGCAGCCCAGGCCGGTGCGTTTGGAAGGCTCAGCGGTGCCACAGTCCAGGTTGTAGCCTGAGGGCCCTGTCACACCCCCTGGATCCATCCACCCCAGGAGCGCGGCAGCATCCACAACCCACCTGGCCACCTCCTGCCCCAGCCGTGGAGCTGCCCAGTTCTCAGCAGGTGCAGACCTGCTCCCTCCCCTCTGCTGCCCGGGAGTCATAAGCTGAAGTTTCTGGCTGTCTGCAAATTAGCCCATGAAGTAATCTGCACAAAACGCCCGGCCTGGAGCTGCGCGCAGCTGGGCAGCTTTGTTCTGGCTTCAAGGGGCACCTGGGAATAGTTTCATTTTTTTGCCTCCTCCCCAGAGCTGGACGCAGTCAGGGTCTCCCCACTATCGGGAGGGGATCCCACCTCCCGGCTCCTATTCGCTATTCACCAGTTTCCCCAGCCCAAGGTCACGCTCACCCACTTAGTCACAGCATCCCCTGTGGGGGCTCACGGGCAGCTGGTTCCACCAGGACACGTGGGTCCTTCCCAGAGCTGCAGCTCACCAGGGTCCCCCTTTGGAAAGCAGAACCCCCCGCCCCCCATCGGTTACAGACGGGGCAGTGTAGTAAAATGAGGCTCTGAAACATAAACTCTTATCAGAGGCCCAGTATGAGGCCTGAGGCCTGAACTAAAGTAACGGTCAGGCCTTTGCGAACATACAGCAAAGTGAAGCTGTGAGCCAGAGGCAGGCCCTGCTCGCAGAAGCTGGCATGGAAAGGGCTGATGCTGCAAATACAGACACACTTAAAAGGTGCCGGGCACCAGATATCAGAACATTCACATACTTGTTCACTCCCCACAGATAACAAGGAACAGGCCGACCCATCCCACTGACAGGGCCAAAAGGGGAATATGAGGGATCGGGTTGTTTTGTTGGAACCAGCGTGTACAAGGTGAGAGGCGGCACCTTGCTACGTGGAGGGGCTGCACCGCAACACGTCAGGAGGGATGTGTCACTTGTCTGTGCCTGTGGAAGAAGGCCCCTGAGTGGGCGTCTTTGTCCGGCCTCGGGGGCAGTGGAAAGTCCCGTCGCTGACTGAGCTGAGTCCATTGCCAGGGAGCACATACGTACTAGCTGCCCGCACCTCAGCAGCACCTTGGACTTCTATGCCAGGGAGCTGGAGACTGTGTTTCTCTTCGACAATAACCTGGCCGGCTGCCTTCGTACCTTGCTAGAGTCTGTGTCACTGGGGGTTCTCCCGGGGTCTGCTGGGTCAGCGATCTGCCAAGCCGGGACGGCACCCAGAGGGAGCGTCTCACAACAGGCAGCTCCCCCCCATCACAGCAACCTCCCCCCCAGCCTGTGGGTAACTGATATTCTTTGTCCCTCGATTGGCACCTTGCCGGGGGCTGCGGGAAACCCCCGTTCCTGGAGGAGCCCAGTTCGACCGGCGATCCGGGGGGTCTCACCGCACGGCCCCTGCTCCCATTTGTGCCTCCTCTGCCCCGTCCGACGGGGCGAGTTACCTGCTGGCCGGGCGTGTGGGAAGCTGCGGGGCCGTTGGCCTGGGCAGAGCTCGGCTCAGCTCCGCGGGCGGCAGCCTGGGCTCTCCGGGGAGGACCCTTTGGAGCAGGGACTCTCGCCTTTCCAGGCAGGGCCGGCTTCACCTCACCCCTCTGCCGCCTGCAGCTGAGGATGCCCCGACGGCAGCCCCAGCAGCACAACTGGCAGCCACTGCACAGCCCGTTGGCCAGGCTGGGGAGAGCTCGGCGCTGTCCCTTGGCCGCACCGGCTGCTGGCGGAGACCAGGGCCGGCTTCCTGAAGGGCTTCCGGGGCCTAAGGAGGGGGGGGGGGGTTGGGCTTGTTCATAAGCACCTAACTCCTCACTGCAGAACCCAGGCTCCGATTGCGGGGGGGCCGCTGACCCGGGGACCCCGCTCCAGCTGCCCGGGGAGGGGGAAGGGGGCAGGCTGCTGGAGGGTGGAAATGGGGCGGGGCGCTAAGGCAGCCGGGGGGGGGGGGACGCTGGGTGCTGGGGCGGCCTCCTGGTTTCCATTTCCCCGCGCGGTTCCTTCCAGGAACTCGAGTCTGGCTGGTTTCCAGGTCCCGGGTTTCTCCTCGGTCACGAGGGGCTGGAAAGAGCCGCGATCTGCTCAAGCCGGGAGCCAGCGAGCCCCGCCGGGACCTGCCCGGGACCTGCTCCCGCGCCGCTCGCCCGGGGCAACTTTCACTCTTCGCCCCACCGGGGGCTTTATAAGGAGCCGCGGAGAGACAGCGCCGCCCCCTCGCCCGCAGCCGCGCCGAGCGGTGACAGGTGAGAGCTCCGGTCCCGGCTCCTCTGGGTCCAGCCAGCGGGAGCAGCAGCCGGGCCGCACCCCCCCCCCCCAGGTCCGAGTCGGCTGCGGAGAGCCGGCCCTCCCCTTTCCCCCCCTCCCGAAATCCGAGCTGGCTGCAGAGGGCTCCTCCTCGAAATACGGTGCCCCTAGATCCACCACCCGGGCCGCTCCGCCCCCCCCCAATAACATCGCACGCACCCCCTTCTGGGTGAGGACCCCCAGTTTCAGAAACGCGGACTTCAGAGTTTTCGAAATGATCTTCAGCGGGTGCAGATCACTTCCCAACAGCGTCACCCCTGATCCACAGCCCCGCATCCAGCTGCTTGGGGACCCCGGGGAACCTTTCCGGGTGCAGCCCTGCCGGGAGCTGGAACCCCCAGCCAGCCGCCGGCCCCTGGGTGCGATGCAGCCCTTCAGGGTATCTCTGCGCTGCAGTTACACACCCCTGGCTGCCTTGCCGGGCTGCAAACTGGCAGTGTGGACGTGCAGGCTTGGACTGGAGCCCAGGTGGTGGGACTGTGCCTGGGGGGACGCTCCCAGAGCCTGGCCTCCAGCCTGACCCCAGATGTCTACATGGCAATTTTTAGCCCCCCAGCCTGAGTCAGACCAGACGCTGCCGTTCCGGGGGGCTTTTATTCCAGTGTCAATGTACCAGAGACTCCCCCATCGCTTCCACACACCCTGTCCCCTGGCTCCACCCCAGTGGCGCTGCCTCCGGTTTGCAGTGTCACTCTCTTGGGGCCTGCCGCAACTGTGAAGTGGGTAACGGACTGACGTGCTTTGCAGCCCCATCTAGCACAGCAGCGCCCCTGTACCTCACCACCGCCGGCAGGGACAGTTCCTGCCTGACAGCCGTTAGCTAGAGAGAGAGTCATGCCCTGGAGCAGGAGAGTGTTTAATCTTATCAAACTTAAAAAAATCTTTTCTAGTGTCATTCTGGTTCTCCTCATTAGCCGTATAAATGTCAGATCCCTTTCTGGGTCTTGCTAGGCTCTCGGCATCAGCAAGATCATGAGGCAGTGAGTTCCACAGGCAAATCTGAGGGTTGTTGTGAAACAACGTTCCCTCTACTCCAGTTCGTAGGGGTTCCCTATCGGTTCCATCGCACATCCCCTTGGCCTTGCACTGGGGATCCTGGAGGGGAAACTCTTTCACCCTCTCACCTGCGCTCTCCGCTTTGTTTCCCAGCCCCGCGATGCTCTCCCTGTTCTCCGGCACACAGAGCGAAAGAGAGAGGCTCGTGCGCGCCAGCCAGTCCCTACTCGACTCCCTGGAAGGATGCATCTCGGCCACCCAGGCGCTGCTCGGCCTCCTCAACCAGCACCTTGACACCAGCGTGTCCCTGGAACCGGTGGGGGGCAGCGTCGGCGTGGGGGAGAACCTGGAGCGCCTGCTGTGGGCAGCGCGGGAGATGCAGGCCGCGGCGGAGCAGACGGACAGACACGTGCGGAAGAACGCCAGCCGGGACCTGTACGCCCGCATGGCCTCCCCCCACACCCCGCTGCAGGAGAAGGGGGCCATCGTCCGGGACTTCCACCAGGCCACCATGGGGATCTTCGGCAGCGTGGGTGGCCCCGTGGTGGCCGAGCTGCTGCAGAACGCCGGCCTCCCCGAGCGGCTGGAGGCGGCTCTGCGGGAGGCGGAGGCCTCCCTGGTGCTGCGCCTGCCGATGGATGCCCTGCTCCGGAGCAGCGAGGAGATCGCCAGGGCTGTTTCTGCTTGTGCCACCCCTGGGGAACCAACTGGGGAAACGGCTGCAGAGCCCCCTGAGAATGGCCCCGTCTCTGGGGCCGGCACGGTGCAAAGTCTGGGCGACTACCTGCCCGATGTCCTCACGGGGCGTCGTGCTAGGAACGCCCTGGCTGCGGTCGCCCGGCACCTGGAGCAGGCGCTCCAGGCTCTGGCACCGGTCTGCAAGTCTTTCCAGTTGGTAGCTGCCGCGGCTGAGGTCTACATGGCCCTGATCTTGGAGCAGCAGCCAGGAATGGGAGAGGGGCCGGGCCAGAATCCTGCCGGCGTCGCCCATTGAGCTGCACAGGCAGAGCCATGGCAGTGCCCCCTCGCCGTGGCACACGCACGGGCAGGCTCTGTCCCAGGCTCTGCTCTGGTTAATGAGCCCGGCAGAGCCCAGCATGTGGGGCTGGCAGCTGGGAACCGCACCAAATAAAGGGAACTGAGCAAAACCGCAGGCCTGAGTCGTACTGGTTTGTCCCAGCTGGCGAGCTGGCCCAACGGCCTTAGAACCAGAGTCCCCTCCTGGCCTCTGGTGTGACTCAGGAGTAACTTGGGAGCGGGGGGGACAATGGGGCCAATTCCCCTCCCTGATGTAAATCAGGAGTAACTCCACTGATGTCAAGGGGCCGATTCCCCTTCACTCTGGTGTAAATCAGGGGAAAGTCAGGCGAGGTGGGGATGAGGGGGCGTCAAAAACCTGAACCACAGATGTTCTGGTTCCATTTATTTTTCCTGCAATTTTTTTTGTGTGTGGGGGGTGTGGCGGGGGGTGGGGGTGGTGTTGATGAAAAAACAAAAGACTAAAAGAATTCGTTTTTCAAAACCCCTTTCTGGTAAAAATAAAAACCCAGGTGGTGGTTTGGGCTGAAAGTTTGTGGTTTGGGTTTTTTTAAAACTTCCTTTTTTCTTTTTTTAAACAAAAATGAGTTGAAAACCTGAACCTGATTTTTCTTTGTTACTTCAAAACTGACACGTTGGTCCCAGCTTTGGTTCCCAGCGACTGGTGACTGGGAGGTCAAGCTCAGGAGTCACAGCGGGTTCTGGCCAGTGGGAGGACAATGGGCTGCGAAGAGAGGACCCCTGTGAGCTGACCAGCTGGTCCCAGCCAAAGGGGGACAGAGGACGGCTGAGAGGAGAGGAGGCCCAGGCCACCCTGTTTACCTGGAGAGAAGACAATGGACAGAGGGGGCTTGGGGCTGGGGATATCGAAGGCCCAGCTGGGAAGCAGGGGGGCTCAGGGCTGGAGAGGGGGAGCAGGCAGAGCCCACCTGGGTGCAGGGGGACTGGGATGTGCTGGGCTGAGGGAGGCCAGGCCTGAGGCCCTGAGAGTTTCCTGTGCTGGGTTCAACCCTCAATAAACCCTCCTGCTTTACGCTGGCTGAGAGTCGCTCCGGGCTAGAGAACAGGGGGCATTATTCCCTCTGGGAATGGAGGCCCCGTGGGTCCAGAGCGAGTGGTGTGGTTCCAAGGTGCGGCTCCAGGAGCTGGAGGGGCTTAACCCCCCGAGAGAGAGTGGACCCCCGAGAAGGGCTGTGGCACTGAAGGGGGTTCCCCCCAGGAACCGTACGGGGCCAGGAGTGGGCACGACCTGGGAGTCTGTAACAACGTGGTAGCAGAGGATGGTTGGCGGATGCACCCTGCAGACAGTTGGCTGCGAGCGCAGGCGCTTTGCAGTGAGTGGCTGCCAGCGATTAAAGGAGGGAATTGAAGGAACCAGCGTGGAAATGGCCTCGAACCAGCTCCGTACGAGGGACCTGGCACGTCTGTGCAGGGAGAGGGGGCTGAGCGTGGGGAGGCTCCCTAAGGAGCAGCTGATGGCTCAGCTTGTAGAGAATGACCAGACTGAGGAACCGGCTCCAGATCCCAAGGGGGCTCCTGTGGTGCCCAGAGAGCCGGGCAGTAATCGTGGGGACCGTCCGAGTAGCAGCCGGGAGTGTATCTGACCTGACTCCCCGGTCAGCTCAGGGGGCCCCCAGTCAGGTTTCTCCCTGGAAGAGCTGCGGAGACTGGAGCTGAAAACAAAGGAGCTGGAGCTGGAGGACTGGAAGTTGGTGGGCCATGAAGAAGAGCCGAAGCACGAGCTGGAGCTGGAGGAGAGACAGACCAAGAGGGCCTGCCCGAGGGTGAGTGGGGAAGGGCCCCGAGATGCAAGTTCTGTGGGGAATTGAGACACCAAACTGCAGCCCCAGTTTACGGGGGACGTGTGTGTGTGTGGAGGGGGATATTGATGCCTAGCTCACAGCCGCTGAGAACGCTTGTGATCTGAACCAGAGTGGTCTCGCAGACAGGGTCCGCTGTCTGACCCCCCTGCTGGGTCCCAAGGCCATAGAGGCTGAAGGGTTAAAATTCATGTGCATTTTATATAACAACCTGGTCTATGGCTTGTGCCAGCTCGTTCTCAGACCCAAAGTCCAGAGTTTGGTCAAGAGACCAGAGGCCTAGCAAATAGTGATTGGCTAAGAGAAAGCTGGGGGTAAACAGATAATCTTGTTTTGCTAAGATAGGTCTGGTCAGCAAATTGGCAGGTGTTGGCGCTAAGAACTAAATAATTGTGTCTTATGCAGAGTTGCAAATTGAACAAAGGATCCCTGATCCCATTGTGTCCGTCTCTTCTGTAGGGAACGTTCTTCCCACAGATCCAACCTTGAGGTTATAAAAAGTTGGCACATGTCAGTATAAGATATGACATCCTTCCACCTCCCTCCCCAGGGACCAGTGCCTGCCTTAAGACATAAACGGGGCAATTTTTACTGCCATAGACTTTCACTGTTTCTTTGCTTTAACCCCTAGGAATGTACCTGGTGGACAATCCAAGGAGTTGCTCCATTTCTATGGACCCCAAATCAGAATTCAACATAGATATTTTATACTACTAACATTTCATCAACGTATTAATTAAATGTTAACTTGCTAACTTGAGACCATGGGCGGAGACTATGTAACCTTTAACCATTGGCTAATGTGCTATCTTGTCCTGCTGCAAAACCTATCACGGGGTGTGGAACTGCCTACCCCGTCACTTTCCCCCACCCATGGAAAATCTACATATTCTATTGTGATCAATTAATTGACAGTGTCTCTGCGCCTAATGAGCCAGGTGACACTCTGCCAGCGCTGTGTGTAATAAACTCCTGTGCTTGGCCTCCACACGGTGTGGATTTATGTCCTTCAGAGGCGTTCAGCCCAATGGATGGTATTGAGATGGGGGACTATGACGTGTTCAAACAGGCTTTGCTGCTGAAGTTTGAACTGACCCTGGAGCGTACAGGAAACGATTTTGGGGTATACAAAAGTCCCCAGTGTCACTTCCAAGGAGGTCACCAACTTCCTGGGGGAATCTCTCTATACGTGGGGGAAGGGCGCGTGGGCCAGTACCGCAGAGGACGTGTATAACCTGGTGGGGTTGGAGCAGCTGTATGACATCTGCCCTCCAGACCTTAAGCTGTGGTTAGTGGACCGGAAGCCCAAAGATCTGCGCGGTGGCGGATGAGTTTTTGGACAGCAGATTGGTGGCAGGAGGGAGACCCGCAACGGGGACTCAGGAAGGGAGTCACCCAGAGACCTCTCCAAGGTGGGACTCCAGGAAGCACAATTCATGGGTGCCCATGAAGGCTGGAGTGGGCCGACCTCCCCCTCGTGGGACTTGAGGGATCTGAAATCTCTCAGTTAGCAGCCGAACACGCTGCACCACAGGAACACCTGGTGTGTCTACCCCCTCCCCGGGCTGCTGCCTCACACCCTGCTCCTCTTCCTGCCAGCACCCAAGCTAAGGCGGGAGTCAGGAGCCAGGGAGCCTGGTGTATAGATGGAATCTCCAGCTGGGGGGAGAGGCCACCGGCGTGGCATGATGGGACCCACCCACCTCTAGGCCAGCTTTGGAAACATCTGCCAACAGCTAATCAGCTAATGGATTAGAGAGGGAGGGGTCTGGGTCTGGGTGCTATCCCCAGCTCATGGAGGGGAGTGGGGTCTAGTGGTTAGAGCAGGGTGGGGGTCCTGGGAATGACCTGGGTTGTATTTCCAGGTCACTGGGTATCTGTAGGGAAGTCACTTTGGCCTCTCTCTGACTCAGTTTCTCTGCCTCAGCCCCAATCTGGGAGCTGAGCTAGAGCACCCTTAGCTCTGCCCCTTTGTAGCTTTCAAGCCCAAATCTGATGGTGAAACTAGAACAGAGCTTTTAGAGAGATGCCTGATCTCAGTGGAAAGCCTCTGAGGGATGAAGAATCTGCCCCGTCCCTGGGGCAGTCGTTCATACTGGGCAATTTTCATCCACCGCTCTCAAAGCAATTCAAAAGTATAAGCAGCATTAGCTCAGTTCTAGAGAGGGGGAAACTGAGTCCCAGTGAGGCAAAAGTGACTTATCTACAGAACCCAGGAGGCCTGACTCCCAGCCTCCCCTGCTCCAACTCACTAGACCCCACTCCCCACCTGGATCTGCAAAGAGAACTCAGGAGTCCTGGCTCCCAGACCCTCCCCCACCATTCTAGCCGATGGGATCCCACTCTCCACCCAGAGCGAGGGCTAGAACCCAGCAGTCCAGACTCTCACCCCCATCCTGCACTAGCTGTCAGAGGAAATAAAATCAATTCGGGTGCAATGAAGCCAAAGATCCTCCTGCTTTTCAATTCACGTTGGCACCAGGGAGCCAACACTGGTGTTGGTCCGCAGGGGCTGCTGTAAGACTGGGCGCACCCACCCCGGCAGACAGGGACAGCTGATCCGTGGACAAATGCAGATGCGTCAGGCCACAGAGTTAATGACATGGGAGGCAGGAGCGGTAGAATCTGCTTCCCTCTCCCCTGCCCCCCCCCCCCCATGCTGGAGCCCAATTGTCCCTGCTGACCTGATCCCCAGCCCTGCACAACACACTGGCCCGAGGCATAGGCGGTGCAGCCAGGATGAGGAGTTGGCTGGCATGTGGTGCGGATGGCCTCCAGGGCGCGCCCACGATTGCCTGGAGAGTGGGGAAGATGGCTGAGGCAGGGAGCACGGGGCAGGAGGGGAGGACAATCCGGTGTGGGGACAGAGACGAATGGAGCAGGCAGCACAGGGCAGGGGGGGAATTCTGGCAGCAGGGGAGACGGGCGAGGATCACAGGGCAGGGAGATCAGTGCTGGCAGTGGGGGAAACAGGCAGGGGATCGGGCAGGGTGGAGAGAATAGGTGAGAGGGGTGAGGGGGATCCCAGCAGCAGGGGAGCACAGGCCGGGGAGGATGGGGCAGGGACCTTTGGGGGGGGGAGGGAGGAGTGCTGGCCGGGGAGAACGGGGGGGAAGCCCAGGCTGTGGTGGGAGAATAGCGGGGGAGAGCAGGCTGTGGGAAGAGATGCAGGCTGATCTCCAGCCTGGGCATTGTAGGGAAGCCCTTTGACTGCAGGGATAACACCAACATGCTTTACTTAGTCTTCTCTGAGCAGAGCCGGCCTTCGGATTTATGGGGCCCGACACAGTGTTATTCAGCTGGTGCCCCTGTGTCTGCCTGGCTCTTAGCAACACAAACACAAGCTCACAGCATTGGAAAACTTGCCAAGTGCCCTTTATTAACAGTTCCCAGCAACCCCTGTGACATCGCACTCTAGGATTGTATGGAAATATGCTAATGAGTGTGAATATAATGGAACTGGAATATGCTTCATGCAAAAGGTCCCGACTGCCTCTTTTCTGCTCCAGGTCCATCCCCGCCTCCCATCCGTTTAGTGTCAGTTTCCTCCTGTTGACACTGCAATATTGTGGCTGGGCAGGAAAAGCAAACGCCACCTGCTTTTATTTGCCTTGAACTTTCCCTCCTCCCCAGCTGGGTTGTGTGGGAGCCTCTGCCTCCTCCCAGCCGCGGCTGCTGAGCCCTGCTGGGGAAGGGAGGAGAGGAAAGGTGATGGGCCCAAGGGGACCCTCGGCATCTGGGTTTAAACGTCAGAGAGGAGGCAGGCGGAGTGAGAAGGAGACGAGGAGAGAGACTGCAGGGAGTGGCTGGGGGGGCAGGGCACGTGGGCAGAAGAGGGGAGGGGGCAGGCACAGTGTGGGGCTGCTCAGAACAGCTGCTCTCCCCCAGGGCCACCAGCCTGCTCCCCAGGAGGCCCTAGTGCGTTTGCTGCTCGCTCACGGAGTAAGACACCCCCCCTTTCCTTTCCTAGCCCAGCTCCCCCCAGCCATCCCCAGCACGGTTCCTCCTCCACCCGCCGCTCCCCGAAGTCCGGTGCCCAGCTCTGTCCCGGAGCTTGGCTCCCCTCCTCTCTTCCCAGCCTCCAGGTATCCCCCTGCTCTGTTCTCAGCCTTGCCCGGCTCCCCCCGCTCACTCACAGGCAAACTTTTGCTCCTTGCCCCGTGAGGCCCTGCCAGAGCCCGAGCCCTCAGGCCGGCTGAGGAGTGGGTGGGCAGAGGGGAGGGGCCGGGGCGTGCGGTCGGGGAGAAGCCCACTTGCCCAGCGTGGGGAAGGGGCCAGCGAGGAGCCCGCGCCGCAGCCAGCGAGGGTGGTGCCCCACATTTTCAGGCGCCCCAGGCAGCCGCGTATGCTGTGTGTGCCTAAGGACGGCCCTGCCTCTGAGCCTGTCCAGGGATTTGCTGTCACTGCGTGGGGGTGGGAGTGCGGTTGTCACAGCCTGAAATATTTTCAAAGTGGCTCTCACCCAAAAATAGTTGGAGACCCCCTGCTCTAGGATGGGGTTACTGCTCTTTAGGACTAACATTTTCCTAGTCCTGAGTGTCTCAGCTCACTATCATCCCAGAATCCCCCCTCCTATCTAGTCTCGGATTCAGGTAATAGGCCCTGAATTTAAACACCAGACAGACCCTAGCAATGGTTGGGGAAGTTACTGGACCTCTGAGCTCTGCTCTAGCTCAACCCCCAGATCTGGGCTGGAGCCGAAACCCTGAGGTAGGTTCTCCGGCCTAGGCCGGGCACAGAGCTGGCCAGAAAGCTTTCGCTAGAACAGTTTTCCATTGGAAAAGGCCGTTTGGTCAAAATTAAAATGTTTCAGGGGGGACGTGTCGGTTTTGGTGGGGAAAAGTCTAAATGAATTATTCTGATGTTCTTATTCCCGGCACTATTCCTGGCCTGCTGGCTGAGTCCCTTTATGTGACTGTTTCCCCCCATGTATAGTCGGCTTATAGATACTGACCTTTCTGAGGTGCTTTGAGATCTACAGATGAAAAACACCAGCTAGAGGGGAAGGATGGCCCAGGGGTTGTTGGGCACTAGTCTGTGACTTGGGAAACTCAGGCAATTCTCGCCAGACTTCCTGTGTGGGCTGGGGCAAGTCACTTTAGGCACCCAGCTTCCCTTGACATCTGTGACACTGCCTGAGTCTGCAGAGAGCCTGAGCCAATTGCTCTGAAATCAGTGGAAGTGAAGTGCTTAAATACCTGTGAATTTCTGGGCCTCAGTTTCCCCATCTGTAGAATGGGGGTAATAGCCCTGCCCTATCCCCAGGGGTGGTGGGAGGATAAAGACATTAATGAAGCCTGAAGCACTTTGAGCTCTGCTGATGAAACGCACTGTGTAAGAGCTAGATATCATTTATTGTGCTGGCTTTAATGTTGCTGGGCTAAGTCATGGTAGATGGGATCTGATCCCCACTGCCTTATTTTCACAAGTAATGGTAACTTGCAGCTTGGTCTGGAGTCCTCTGAGCAGGTGATTCTCCTCCGGCTATGGCAGCTTGCAGAGGATCTTCATGATGGCTTTGTTATACTCCTTGGAGGCTGGCTTGAACTCACTCACCAGCTCACTGAGCTCCTGAATCTTCGCCTCCAGTTGGTCTCTCTCTATGGCGCCCAGGATCGCGCTGAGAATCAAGTCAATTCCCACGCCCACTATCATGCCAGCCACAGCACCAATCAAGGAGGCACCGATAATGGACAAGGCCATGGCAGTTTGGCTCAGGACTATGACCACCACCTGCGATAACGCCAGCTTGATGAAGAACCCCATGGCCACAGTCCCAGCAAGGCTGCTCACCACTGTGGCCACATTGCGCAGAATCCGCATCTTCGTGGCATCAGGCTCCTGGAAATCGTGAAGCTTTCGGTAGAGATCTGGCTCCAGGTTGCTCTTCAGTCTTTTGTCGATGGCCTGCAGAATGTCTTGGATGGACTTTATGGCTGCGAGGAGCATGTCGCAGTTCTCCCGGATGGTGCCGTTCATGTTCATCTTAACGGGGTGCAGCTTGAACTGACAGTGTGTGTTTAAGGCTTCAATCAGCTCATTGGTGGTATCAAAATTGAGCTCTATGCAGTTGATCAGCTCCTGGTGTAACCGCGCCACCCTCTCCCGCCTCACCCGGTTGTCTGGGTACAGGATATCGCTCCAGGACATTCTCGGGAAAGCTGCCAGGAGAGGAAGAAGACAGAGGCCTTAGCCAGAGCTCCCTACTGTGCCTCCCCTCCCCCGGCTCAAATCACAGACTTAGCGAGTGCAGAGACTCAGCTGCCATTACAACAAAAAATGTCTCCAGGGCCCTGATCCTTTAGGTGCCTAATTCCCCATCAATCCGTGGTTGTTCTGCGCCTAAACACCTTGGAGGTTCTAGGGTGGAAGGACTCGGGCCCGTCTCTTCCCCCCACCCCCGGAAAAAAAAAAAACTACGTGGTCTCAGGAGGAACGTGCAGGGAGGAGCCAGCCAGAGCCTCCAGCTGGAAGGGGCAGAATCCGCCCAAGCAAGCTCAGGACTCTCAGCCCCACTCCCCAACAGACCCTAAATTGCCAGAGATCCCCCTCGCCCCAGCAGTGTCCCAGCTACTGCCCCAGACACCCCCCACTTCCCCTCCCACACGTTACCTCCCCACATTCCCCCGGTCTCTGTCCCAGCCCCCAACCCCCTGCACCCCCAGCTCCTTCCAGCCCCCCCAATCCATCCAGCCCAGAGGCGCGGCAGCATCCCCCATCTACCCGGCCACGGCGCTGCCCAGTTCTCGGCAGTTGCATAACTTGCTCCCCCGCCCTGCTGCCCGGGGACCCAGCTGGGGGTCAGACGCTTCAGTTTCCGGCTGTCCGCAAATTAGCCCGTGAAGTAACTTGCCCAAAACGCCCGGCCTGGAGCTGCGCGCAGCTGGGCAGCTTTGTTCTGGCGTCAAGGGGCACCTGGGACTAGTTTCATTTTTCGCCTCCTCCCCAGAGCTGGGCGCAGTCTCCAGTCAGGGTCTCCCCGCTATCCGGAGGGGATCCCATTTCCCGGCTGTTCCCACTCGCTAGTCACCAGTTTCCCCAGCACGGGGTCTCTCTCGCCCGCTTGGCCACAGCATCCCCTGGGGGGGGGGGCTCACGGGCAGCTGGTTCCACAGGACACCTGGGTCCTTCCCAGAGCTGCCGCTCGCCAGGGTCCCCCTCTGGAAAGCAGAACCCCCCCCCCATCGGTTACAGACGGGGCCGCTCCCACCCCGCAGCCTGGGGGTGACTGATATTCTTTGTCCCCAGATTGGCACCTTGCCGGGGGCTGCGGGAAACCCCCGTTCCTGGAGGAGCCCAGTTCGCCCGGCGATCCGGGGGGCTCTCACCGCACGACCCCTGCTCCCATTTGTGCCTCCTCTGCCCCGTCCGACGGGGCGAGTTACCTGCTCGCCGGGCGTGTGGGAAGCTGCGGGGCCGTTGGCCTGGGCAGGGGAGGGGAGGGGAGGGGAGGGCTCGGCTCGGCTCGGCTCGGCTCGGCGGGCGGCAGCCTGGGCTCTCCGGGGAGGATCCCGTGGCTGGGACGCTCTGTGCGCGCCGGAGCCGGGACTCGCCTTTATAGGAGGCCGCTCCGTGTCTCACTGTCCCGGTCAGCCCCCGCGATCCCATTGGCAGGCCCGGGGCGCTGCTGGGCCGGAGCGCGGGGCCAGGGGGTGTCACATGGGCCTTCAAGCGGGTGTTCCCGGGACTCAGCTGCCGCTTCGAGCTTCGGCTCCCAGTTCCCACCGGGTTTCCCGGAACTCGAGTCTGGCTGGTTTCCAGGTCCCGCTTTTCCCCTCAGTCACGAGGGGCTGGAACGAGCCGCGATCTGCTCGAGCCGGGAGCCAGCGAGCCCCGCCCGGGACCTGCTCCGGCGCCGCACCGGGGCAACTTTCACTCTCCGCCCACCGGGAGCTTTATAAGGAGCCGCGGAGAAGCGGCGCCGTCCGCCCCCTCGCCCGCAGCCGCGCCGAGTGACGACAGGTGAGAGCTCCGGTCCCGGCCCCTCTGGGTCCAGCCAGCGGGAGCAGCAGCCGAGACCCCCCACTCCCAGCTGGCTGCGGAGAACCGGGCCGCCCCCTCCCCCCCCAAATCCGAGCTGGCTGCGGAGAGCCGGGCCGAGACGACCCCCCGTCCCCCTCCTGTCTGAGCTGGCTGCCGAGGGCTCATCCTCGAAATACGGTACCCCTAGATCTCACGCCCCCCCCCCACAATAGCCTCGCACCCCCTTCTGGGGCAGGACCCCCAGTTTCCGAAACGCGGACGTTTTCGAAATGATCCTCTTCAGGGGGTGCAGATCACTTCCAGCCGGGGTCATCACTGATCCACAGCCCCGCATCCAGCTGCTTGGGGACCCCGGGGAACCTTTCCGGGTGCAGCCCTGTCGGGAGCTGGAACCCGCAGCCAGCCGCCGGCCCCTGGGTGCGATGCGGCCCTGCAGGGTATGTCTGCGCTGCAATTACACACCCCTGGCTGGCCTGCCGGGCTGCAAACTGGCAGTGTGGACATGCAGGCTTGGACTGGAGCCCAGGTGGTGGGACTGTGCCTGGGGGGACGCTCCCAGAGCCTGGCCTCCAGCCTGACCCCAGATGTCTACATGGCAATTTTTAGCCCCCCAGCCTGAGTCAGACCAGTCGCCGCCGTTCCGGGGGGCTTTTATTCCAGTGTCAATGTACCAGAGACTCCCCCATCGCTTCCACACACCCTGTCCCCTGGCTCCACCCCAGTGGCGCGCTGCCTCCGGTTCGCAGCAACTGCGAAGTGGGTAATGGACTGATGTGCTTTGCAGCCCCATCTCGCACAACAGCGCCCCTGTACCTCACCACCGCCGGCAGGGACAGTTCCTGCCTGAGAGTCGAGAGAGAGTTGTGCCCTGGAGCAGGAGAGTGTTTAATCTTATTAAACTTAAAAAATTATATTTTCTAATGTCATTCTGTCTCTCCTCATTAGCCATATAAATGTCAGATCCCTTTCTGGGTCTTGCTGGGCTCTCGGCATCAGCAAGATCATGAGGCAGTGAGTTCCACAGGCGAAACTGAGGGTTGTTGTGAAACAACGTTCCCTCTACTCCAGTTCATAGGGGTTCCCTATCGGTTCCATCGCACATCCCCTTGGCCTTGCACTGGGGATCCTGGAGGGGAAACTCTTTCACCCTCTCACCTGCGCTCTCCGCTTTGTTTCCCAGCCCCGCGATGCTCTCCATGTTCTCCAGCACACAGAGCGAAAGAGAGAGGCTTGTGCGCGCCAGCCAGTCCCTGCTCGACTCCCTGGAAGGATGCATCTCGGCCACCCACGCGCTGCTTGGCCTCCTCAACCAGCACCTTGACACCAGCGTGTCCCTGGAACCGGTGGGGGGCAGCGTCGGCGTGGGGGAGAACCTGGAGCGCCTGCTGCGGGCAGCGCGGGAGATGCACGCCGCGGCGGAGCAGACGGACAGACACGTGCGGAAGAACGCCAGCCGGGACCTGTACGCCCGCCTGGCCTCCCCCCACACCCCGCTGCAGGAGAAGGGGGCCATCGTCCGGGACTTCCACCAGGCCACCATGGGGATCTTCGGCAGCGTGGGTGGCCCCGTGGTGGCCGTGCTGCTGCAGAACGCCGGCCTCCCCGAGCGGCTGGAGGCGGCTCTGCGGGCGGCGGAGGCCTCCCCGGTGCTGCGCCTGCCGATGGACGCCCTGCTCTGGAGCAGCGAGGAGATCGCCAGGGCTGTTTCCGCTCGTGCCACCCCTGGGGACCCAAGTGGGGAAACGGCTGCAGGGCCCCCCAGGAACGGCCCTTTCTCTGGGACCAGCGTGGTGCAGAGGCTGGGCGACCACCTGCCCGATGTCCTCACGGGGCGTCGTGCTAGGAACGCCCTGGCTGCGGCCGCCCGGCACCTGGAGCTGGTGCTCCAGGCGCTGGCACCGGCCTGCAAGTCTTTCCAGTTGGTAGCTGCCGCGGCTGAGGTCTACATGGCCCTGATCTCGGAGCAGCAGCCGGGAACGGGAGAGGGGCCGGGCCAGAATCCTGCCGGCGTCGCCCATTGAGCTGCGCAGGCAGAGCCATGACAGCGCCCCCTCGCCGCGGCACACGCACGGGCAGGCTTTGCCCCGGGCTCTGCGCCGGTTAATGAGCCCGGCAGAGCCCAGCATGTGGGGCTGGCAGCCGGGAGCCGCAGCAAATCAAGGGAACTGAGCAAAACCGCAGGCCTGAGTCGTACTGGTTTGTCCCGGCTGGCGAGCTGGGCCAACGGTCTTAGAACCAGGCTCCCCTCCCGGCCCCTGGTGTAAATCAGGAGTAACTTGGGGGGTGGGCGGACAATGGAGCCAATTTCCCTCTCTGATGTAAATCAGGAGTAACTCCACTGATGTCAAGGGGCCAATTCCCCTTCACTCTGGTGTAAATCAGGAGAAAGTCAGGAGAGGGAGGGACAGGGGGGGCGTCAAAAACCTGAACCACAAATGTTCTGGTTACAGTTATTTTTCCTGCAGTGTGTGTGTGTGGGGGAGGGCGTTTGATGAAAAATCAAAAGAATAAAAGAATTGATTTTTTCAAAACCCCTTTCTGGTAAAAATAAAAACCCAGGTGGTGGTTTGGGCTGAAAGTTTGTGGTTTGGGTTTTTTTAAAAACTTCCGTTTTTTTTTTAAGAAAAAAATGTTGCAAACCTTAACCTGATTTTTCTTTGTTACTTCAAAACTGACACGTTGGTCCCAGTTTTGGTTCCAGGGGTTTTCCCAGTTTTTGCGAACTGCCTCGTTTCATGTGCAAACAGGGAACCCAGATCCCCCGGTATCAAGGGCTTTGTCTGAGAGGCCCCCCAGGCCAGGCACGATAGGGGTGGCCGGGGGGGGGGGTGAGTCAGAGCTCATTCCCCAGCGGGGGCTCCCAGCCCCTGTGGGGGTTGGGTCTGGGCTTTGACCCGGCCTGTGGCGCTTTGGGCTCAGCCGGGCCAGAACCCACCTGCCCACAGGGCCCGAGGGTGGAGCAAGGGGCTCTGGAGTCGCGCTGCAGCAGAGCCAGCACCAGGCAGCAGATGCTGGGGTCAGGGAGTCACAGGGCTGGTGCTCTGGGACAGTCCCTGGGGGGCCTACAGCCGGGCAGCCCCCCTTAGGGTCTCGCTCTGTCACCAGGGGAAGCCACTTGGCTTCACCACCTCCTGGGAACCAACCTCGGCGCCTCCAGCCCCCTCGCTCCCTCCAGCGACTGCACCTGAGGGAGCCGTGTACCCCAAAGGGGGCACTGCCCCAGCATCTGCTGGGGCTCCCAGCCGGCGGGGGAAGGGCAGGCAGGTTTGTTAGGTGGCTGCTCCCGGCATGGCCAGTCCTCGGTCAGCCCAGAGAGCCGGAAGCTGCAGCCTGGGCCACGGCTGGGGGGGAGGGGTAGCTAGTGGTTTGGGCATTGGCCTGCTAAATCCAGGAGTGTGCGTTCAATCCTTGAGGGGCCCACTTAGGGATCTGGGGCAAAAATTGGTCCTGCTGGTGAAGGCAGGGGTCTGGCCTCAGTGACCTTTCAAGGTCCCTTCCAGTTCTAGGAGATTGGTATATCTCCAATTATTACCTTTTTATTACCTATGGGCAGCTCCGGGCCCAGCCAAGCGTGTCTGCCCTCAGCCCCTGCTCTTCCAGCTGGCTGCCTGCAATGCAGGGGGGGCGTCACCCTGGGGGTTAGTTACTAGGTCAGAAATGTCCCAGCAGGTTGGCTTTGCCATTGTCTTTGTGGAGTCGCCAGTGATTGGCCCCAAGTTGAGAAAGCCGGGATCAGCTGCCCCCGGTGGTAGCCTGCCCGAGAGAAAACGGATCTTTTCCAGCCCCTAGGGCCCAGCATGGCACATAGGGGAAACCGAGGCACACACGGTCTTCACACAAAATAGTGGAGACACTTCCCACTGCACTACTCATGCAGGTGCAACCTGAGACTCACAGGAAACATGCGTGAGCAGAACTCTCACGACTGCCAGCTGGTATGGACACAGCCATGGGACTGAATAAATCCCCCACCCCCATGTATCTTGGGTGTGGGGCCACACACACACACACACACAGAGTGGGGCTCGTCCCCTTCAGCAGGGGCGCGCACACACTTTGTGCGCGCCCCTGCTGAAGGGGACGAGCCCCACAGCACCTCTATATCCAAGGGGTTCCTGTATGCATCACATAAGTGCTCCCACCCCCAGGGCTTCCCCTCATTTGACTGGCGTGTGTGCCCCAGCCTGCTGGGTGAAGTGGTGTCTAATGGTTACAGCAGGGAGACTGGGAGCCAGGACTCCTGGGTTCTCTCCTGGCTCTAGGAGGGGAGAGGAGTGGGGTCTAGTGGGTAGAGAAGGGGAACTGTGTGCCAGGACTCCCTGCAGCTGGAGGGTTTGGGGCAGTTCTGCCAGGGTCATGACATGTTTGCGGGCCCATCTTCCAGTCCCTGCCCGGCCCACTCCCCCTATTGGGTGGCAATGTGAAGGCACCAAGCACCTGGTGGTTGGAGGGAGGAGAGGGGAGGAGATCTGAGGCCCAGGATCAGGACCCAAGCCCATGTGTCCACCCCTGGCTTGTACGGCCCAGCCCCTCACCCACATTCCCTGCCATTCCCCTGCGCTGGACCCACAGCTCGAAGTCTTGGGATTCCCCACCCTGGCCCCAGGTGCTCTGTACGCTGGCTGGCATCACCCTGGGGTAAATCGGGAGTAATGCCATGGGGGCCGATTCCCTTCTCCCTCACCTGGGGGTAAATCATTTCTGTAGCTCTTCTCAGAACCCTCCCCAATTGTCCAATGTCCTGTTTGATACCTGGCTCCCCCCCAGAGCTGGGTGCAGTCTCCAGTCATGGTCTCCCCCATGCTGTATCCAGAGGGGGCCCCACCTCCCAGCTCCTATTCTCTAATCGCCTGCTTCTCCAGCCCAGAGCTGCGCTCCTCCTCTCAGCCAGAGAGCTCCGGCCCAGTGGGTTCCACCAGGATCTCTGGGTCCTTCCCGAATTGCTGCTTTCCAGGGTACAGCCCCCACCATGTAAATCCTACCCACATCAGTTGTGTCCCTCTCTTAGCCAGTGCGCTGGGGGCTCATGGTGGGTTGATTCTCCTTCAAAATCTAGTGATTTGTCCCAGGTCACAAGAGGAGTGCAGGAGGGTGTGGCAGGGGTGGGCCGGGCTGGAGACAGAGGAGAGCAGGACTGGCTGGCTTCAGGTAGGGGGGTGCGGCAGGGGTTGGCTGGAGATAGGGCAGGGCAGAGGGTGCGGCAGGGGCTGGCTGCGGGCAGGGGGTGCGGGTACAGGGGGTCCAGCCCACCCTGTAGGGTAAGTGCCCCTTCCTCCTCCCTCCCCCACCGGGGTAGCAGCAGCAGCCTGGGGTCGGGGGCTATTTAAAGGGTCCGGGGCTCCCCTGCTTCCACTGTCCCAGCCCTTTGAGTAGCCGAGGGAGCCCTGGGGGAGCAGTGCGGCTTCAGAGGCAGCTGGAGCCCCCCACTACCCCAGGGCTCGGGGGGTTATTTACAGAACTACGTTGTGTTGTCATTTGCACCAATGCAAAGCGGGTCTAGAATGCTGCTCTTCTGGCTCAGGAGAGTTCTCCGCCCCCTTTGCACTGGCGTGAGTGAGTTTGCAAGGTGCTGGCAATGGAGAATCCGTCATCCCTCAGACAGTCCCGTCTGATTTACAGGGAGCTGGTAATGGTCTCAGGAGCCAGTTTGGAGCCTGCATTTCCATGTGATGGAAACCGAAAGCAACAGGCTGAGCAGCCCCTTTCCCAGAAATGGGAGAAAGGCAGGAAGCCACCCTGGCTCTCAGTCAGTAAACAAAACTCTGGCAGAACTTAATTCTTGCACGTGTAACCCTTCTGCCGGGCCGAAACGATAGCAGCAAGGGCCGGGTTCAATACATAGGGGTCCCTTCCCCACAACATAATGCAAATCCAGCTCGAGCCCCCACCCAGTGACCTGGGAAAATCTTACACACAACCCTGGGTGCCTCGAGGAGGCAATACTTCCCCTCTCGCAAGCACAGAGTCTTGGTGTAGCAGAAAAGGTTTAATTACATGAGATAAACAACAAGCATTAAATTGGGAAAATACCTCAGCTAGAGTTCATAGGTCAAACCGTGAGCAAAGACCCACCCCAGCAAATTGGGCCGTGTCCTTCTCTCTGGGCCCTTGAGTCCAGCAGCCCCCAAATCACCCACAGTCCCACAAGTCCCACAATCCAAAAGTCTCTGTCCCAGGTCCGTGCAGCCCCAGAGTTCAAGAGTCTCTCTGCAGAGGTCCCCCTCCCCAGCCTGGGTAGAAAAGGGGCACCTTACGTGGTTCGGGGCCGACTGCCCTGCCCCTTCGTGGGGTTCTGCTTCCACTAGTCGTCCCCGCAAACAGCTCAGCTCCTCTTACTCTGTGGGCTGTTCCGCTCTGCCAGCTGCTCTGGTCCACCAGCTGTCCTGTGATCCGCTCCAGCCGTCCTCGCGAGCTGCTTGGCTCCACTCACCCAGTGGCTGCACAAACTGCTCCACTCCGCTCTGCCAGCTGCTCTGCTCCACAGTATTGCTTCAGGCTCCCCCACTCATTAGCACAGTACTCAATGCTCTCAGCTCAGCAAGCCCAACTCTTCAGTGATTTCAGGTCTTAGTGAGTCCAGCTCATAGCAGGGGAGCCCCAGTGCCAGTGAGTTCAGCTCAGTACCTGTATCTAGAATCTTAACAGAATCAAACATTAACTCTGACATTCCACAGTGGAGAGAGACATAGGTGGAACTGGTGCTTCTGACTCACACAAGGAGCCTACACCACCAAGTACAGATCTCTATCCCCAGCCTTTCTCTTCTCAATGGGTTTTGGAACCCATGTGCCCCATCTAGCAAGCGCTATCCAGCTGACAATGAAACCCCCCATCACAAGACAATTTTTGTAGTTCCCCATTTACCCAATCAGGGTGACAACATTTCATTCCTCCTGCCCCAATAACAAAGAAATTGGGGATCCCACAGCGGTGAAAATAGCCATCCCAGGCTGCTGTGAGCTATGCTAATGGGAGTGGGAGTGCCAATGCAAATAATTGAAATACCAATGCGAATACATAAAACTTCTTTCTGCACTCCCCATAAATTACCACCAGATGTCAGGGTAGAGCTCATCCTGACTCTGCTTACACACGGAAACACAGGTGAGGGTCTGGCATTTGGAGCTGTTTAGCCTGGCGTCCATCCAACAGCTGCACAAAAGATTCTCTTCCTCTGCAGCAGAAGATGGGTCCATACAAGATATTACTGTGATGAGGTTGTCACGGAGTGTGGGGGAGTCAGGGCCCTGCACCCCCGGCTCCCAGCGATTCACCATGACTCTCAGCCAGCCAGTAAAGCAGGTTTATTTAGACGACAGGAGCACAGTCCAAAACAGGTCTTGCAGGCACAGACAACAGGATCCTCCCCAATTAGGTCCATCCTGGGGTCCTAGGAGCCCCACAGCCCCCTTGGGGAGTCAGAGCCCTGTCTGTCCTTCCCTCCATTCCCCAGACAGCTCCCATCCCCCAGTGCAGATCGTCCTCCCAGGCCAACACCCTCCACTCAGCACTCACAGACCACAGTAAGAACAGTCCCAGTGCGTCACAGAGGTCCCCGGGGTGCAACATGAAGTGTGGGGCTGCTGAGCCTCTTTTCCCCACCAGCCTAGACTGCCGCTCACACTGTGCTGCTGATATCAAGCTACACCCCTCTGATAGGCCCTGCGCTCACACAGCCACCCACAGGCAGGGAAATACCCAGCTGAGTTCCATGAATGCTTCTCCCGGCCGCTCATGAACCAGCAATAGCGAGGTTCCAGCAACTCCCCCTTCCAACCCCACCCCCCGGCAGCTTCCCAGCCTTGCACCGCGCAACTGCACCGTCCGGTCCTGGTCACAAGCCTGGCGAGTGCGAGTTCATTACCCAGTTCACCGCTTCTACAAAGGAAAGCGGACGTGCACCGCCCTGGGGGACCTGAGCAGATTTTCCAAGCACTTCAACCAAAACGCACTGGTTTAGGTAAAATATAGAAGAGGTTTATTAACTCCACAAAACCAGATTTTAAGTGATTATAAGTGGCAAGCGCAGACATCAGAGGTGGTTACTTAAGAAACAAAAATAAACTTGCAGTTTACATTGGACAAACTAAACAGGATTTGAATCGAGCAGTGTCTCACCCTGACAGATGGTACAAAAAGGTCACAGATGCTCAGTACGTAGGCTGGGACTCTCCTCCAGCTTGGGACCACCTCCCCCATTTCAAAATCCACCAGATGTGTTTCCAGGAGTTGAGTAGTCGGGGGAGTGAGGCCAAGCGATGATGTCACTTCCCCTCTTTATAGTTTCTTCCAGCTCACTGAAAAGATCTATGCTGCGACACAGGGGTCAGTCAGTCCCCGTTGGTCAAGCAGTCTCCATTGCTCACGTGATCTCTCTGAGAAGTCTCCATTGCATACAGTCTCTGGGACAGTGGAGTCTTTCCTTGGTGGGTGTTGATGAGCCATGAACCGCTGTCTGGCTACTCCACTGTTGTACCTGAAAGGTTGGTTGTGGGTGTTCCCAGCCTCACAGTACATTTCAGTAACACACCCAGCAGTACTTCATAACTTCACATACAATGATAGCACGTACCATCCCACAGGATATTAATGTTCAACAGAGCAAGTGTTTTAAAAATGATACCCCACAAGGCAGACTGAGTACAAAACCTATCATGATATGTCAGTGGTGAATAAGGGGGTTCCAGGGTGCTGCTTTGAGGTACACCTGTCATTAATAAAAATGCCCTTTGGCCCTCACTGCGTGTCTGTGCAATACCCAGCAAGAACCTTGCTCTAAGTCAAGGTCTGTGCACAGACTAGCGGTGACAGGGTGCTGAGCGGAAAAACTGCTTAGCCAATCCTCTGTCAGCTCCAGCTCCAATGCAGGGAGGTGCATTGGAGCTGGACACACCACCTGGCCCTGGCTGGAGAAGCTTGAACAGCTGCTGCCTCATCAGGCTGGGGCTGGCTCAGAGCCCCAGGGGAAGGGAGCCGGGGGGAGCTGGAGAGAGGAAAGCTGCACTACAGGAAAGGCAGGGAAGGCAGGGAAAGCTTGGCCCCTCTCTCCTGCCACTGGACTGCAAGAAGGGGACGACTTGTGTGGTGGAAAGGTGGTGGGAGCCCAGCCTGTAAATAAAAGCACCAGGTGGGCACCGCACCTAACGGTCCCTGTGTGACATTCTCAGCCCGGTGGGGCAGGAGCCAAGGGGGGCCCTGCAGGGACGCTGTTACACTAGCACGATGGGGGTGGGTCCCTGATCTCTGTCAGGTCCCATCTCTCAGTCAGCGCTGCCCTGGTGCAAATACTAATAAAAGTTGTACCCTTGGAGGGTTTGGAAGCATCTGGCGGTTAAACCCCAACCGGAGACTAAATTCTTAAATTGCTCCTGTCAGATTTCTGTTTTATTTCTGAGCTGCAGCTTGAGCTCCTGCTGCTGAATTTAGACACTGATGGGCTTGTTGAGGCTGAGCTTAGGGCTGACCAGGTGTCTGGAATCGCGGACTAACCTGGGGAGGGGGCAGAGTGTAGTTACATTGTTTTGGGCTCTGACAGTGGTTGGTTCATATGATGTTATGAACCAATTTGTTGCACCAGATTCGCTGTGTACTCTGCAGTCAGGAACCAGCGTGCGTTCCATCTCCCTGCTCCATGCACTCATTGCCCAGGGTTTAGTATTCTGTCTCTTGCGGACCCACTTTAATAAACTGATGTGGCCTGGCACTTTGTGCATCTGAGCTTTATTGCTCTTCGAAAAACACAGATTAAGGGGCACCAGCTGCACCCCGGCAGGTTGATTATTTCTACTTTGGGAAGGGAGCAGATAATCAACTGGACACCAGGAATATCCAGAGTTATCATAATTAATCATTGCAAAAATGTGGGAAGGGACGTTGAACTTCATGCTGAAGGGCTTAAACTGCTCTTAATGATTGGGGGTGGGGGCAAGGCATACTATGGGGAGAGGTTCTCCCACATCTGCTACTGTGAGGTTATTACATCTTCCTCTGCATCTCCAGTGCTGGCCACCGGCAGAGGCAGGATACTGATGTAGACGGACCTCAGCTCTGACCCCATCTGGCAATGGCTACATTCCAGTGATGAATTTGGGGACCAGATTACTTTATTTGTTACACCTTCAGGGCCATGGCTTGGGATATAACCTTCCTCCAGACTGCAAGTCCTGCCCAGTGCCCGGCTAACACTTTGGCACACACGGCACTTGGGCACAGATCTGTGTTACTGGAAGGTGTTAACGGCTCCCCCGTCTGTCCCCACATTATGAGCTGCTCCCTTTTCTCTCATTGCATAAACTAGACAGCTGTGAACCCACGTAACAACTGTAGAGAATACAAATGCATTAAAAGATTGAGGCAAAATTACTAAATAAAAACCTTGAGTGATTTTATGGGTAGGGTTTTCTGGAGACCCCTTTTGTTGAATTGTCTGAGTGACCCAACACGTGGGAGTGCCAGGCACAGGTACAATATAGTGAGAAAGGGGGTTTCCCTGCTTTTGTTTTTGTTTTTTCACCTGGGAAAATGTGACAAAAGAAAATGAGTTTATGAGTGAGCCAAGGTGGGTGAAGTAATGTCTTTAATTGGACCAACTTCTGTTGGGGAGAGAGATAAGCTTTTGAGCTGCTGATTGAAGAACGGTGAGCAGCTGCACATGCTGTTCCCTTGCAGGAGAAGGGCTGCCAGAGTTTTGTTTGCTGACTGAGAACCAGCCCCGCTTCCTGGCTTTCTCCCATTTCTGGGAAAGGGGCAGCTCAGCCTGTTGCTTTTGGTTTCCATCAGAGTCAGATGAAAATACGTGCCCTAAAATGGCTCTTGGGACTGTCAGAAGCGCCCTGTAAATCAGACGGGGCTGTCTGAGCGATTTAAGATTCTCCATTGCCTGCACCTTGCAAACTCAGGCCTTGTCTACAATGGATTTTGTTGACAAAAATATTATAATTATAATCACATCGGCAGTGCATGTTCACACTACGCTGCGTGTGCTGAGAGAGCGCATCCATGCTTGGTGCTTTACCGTCAACAGTGAGAGCAGTGCACTGTGGGTAGCTATCCCCAGGTCTAGGTTGGATATTAGGAAACACTATTTCACTAGGAGGGTGGTGGTGAAGCACTGGAATGGGTTCCCTAGGGAGGTGGTGGAATCTCCTTCCTTAGAGGTTTTTAAGGCCTGGCTTGACAAGCCCCTAGCTGGGATGGTTTAGTTGGAGTTGGTCCTGCTTTGACCAAGGGGTTGGACTAGATACCTCCTGAGGTCTCTTCCAACCCTGATATTCTATGATTCTATGATTAAAATGCCAATAGGCCGGCCCCAGCCTCTCTGAGCTGAGAGAGGCCGTCATGGTCACCAGATGATGATCCGAGAACGGGCCCGACCAAATGCTGGAGGTGTCAGCCCGTGACAGATGGAAGCATGATAAATAAATTCGGTCCAACCGGGAGTGGTGCAACCGATCGTCCTCCACCCGGACATAGGTAAAGGTGCTATCATCATCTGGGTGGTGGTCACACCAGACGTCCACCTGGGAGTGATGATGGTCCACGATCTCCCTGAGGACGCCCGCAGCAGCGTGGCAGCTCTTGACTCCTGAGAGGTCCCGGTCTTCAAGGGGTGTGTTGAAGTCTCCACCCAGGACCAGACACTTGTGTGGATCCAGAGTGCCGAGGAAGGCCAACACCTACTGATAAGTATCAGAGGGGTAGCCGTGTTAGTCTGGTTCTGTAGAAGCAGCAAAGAATCCTGTGGCACCTTATAGACTAACAGACGTTTTGCAGCATGAGCTTTCATGGGTGAATACCCACTTCTTCGGATGCAAGTGGTGGAAATTTCCAGGGGCAGGTTTATATAGGCAAGCAAGAAGCAAGCTAGAGATAACGAGGTTAGTTCAATCAGGGAGGATGAGGCCCTGTTCTAGCAGTTGAGTGAAAACCAAGGGAGGAGAAACTGGTTCTGTAGTTGGCAAGCCATTCACAGTCTTTGTTTAATCCTGAGCTGATGGTGTCAAATTTGCAGATGAACTGGAGCTCAGCAGTTTCTCTCTGAAGTCTGGTCCTGAAGTTTTTTTGCTGCAGGATGGTCACCTTAAGATCTGCTATTGTGTGGCCAGGGAGGTTGAAGTGTTCTCCTACAGGTTTTTGTATATTGCCATTCCTAATGTCTGATTTGTGTCCATTTATCCTTTTCCTTAGAGACTGTCCAGTTTGGCCGATGTACATAGCAGAGGGGCATTACTGGCATATGATGGCATATATTACATTGGTGGACGTGCAGGTGTCGGCAGATCATCTACACCAGCAACACCATCACAAGACCTAACCAGATCAGCCACACCATCACCAGTTCATTCACCTGCACGTCCACCAATGTAATATATGCCATCATATGCCAGCAATGCCCCTCTGCTATGTACATCGGCCAAACTGGACAGTCTCTAAGGAAAAGGATAAATGGACACAAATCAGATATTAGGAATGGCAATATACAAAAACCTGTAGGAGAACACTTCAACCTCCCTGGCCACACAATAGCAGATCTTAAGGTGGCCAGAGTTTTTGACCCAGTTGACCTGGGCTGAGGAGGCTGCCGAGTAAACGGCCTGGCAGGCCTCCACCCGCACCAGGTGGCCCGGGTTCTGGACCACG
Source organism: Mauremys mutica (assembly GCF_020497125.1). Taxonomy (NCBI): domain Eukaryota; kingdom Metazoa; phylum Chordata; order Testudines; family Geoemydidae; genus Mauremys; species Mauremys mutica. The sequence goes on from NC_059088.1 coordinate 14,698,625, forward strand.
AGGAGCATGTCATCAGCATACGTCAACAGGAGCAGCTGCAGCTCTGGCTCCTGAAGCACCAACCGCGTCAACCGGTGCCTCTGGAAGGCGGTTCCTCCCTGCCAAGCTGCTGCAGCGGCCCAAGCCCGGCAAAGCCAGTGAGTGGATTTGGGGCGGGGGCTGCTGGGGTGGGGTGGGGAGGGCTCGTGGGGGGGCTGTGCACACTCCAGGGGAGTTCAGGGGGCGAGGAGGGGGGAACCTGGCCTGGGGAGCAGCCCCTGGGCATGGCTGGCCCCTGGGGTCTATGACTGGGACTTCCTGCTACAGACCGAAGCATCAGAGGTGGGCCTGGGGGCAGTCCTTTCACAGGAGGTAAATGGGGAAGAACACCCCAGATTATGTATCAGTCGTAAACTGTTCCCCGAGAATGAAAGTATGCAACGGTTGAGAAGGACGCACTGGCCGTCAAGTGGGCCATGGATGCTTTTTGATAGTCTCTCATAGGCGGCCCCTTTGTACTAGTAACTGACCAGACACCTCTGAAGTGGCTACAAACAGCAAAGGTGACAAACCCTGGGATTATGCGGTGGTGTCTAACCCTGCAGCCTTATGCCTTCGCCGTTCGGCATTGAGCATAGAATCATAGAGTTGGAAGAGACCTCAGGAGGTATCTAGTCCAATCCTCTGCTCAAAGCAGGACCAACCCCAGCTAAGTCATCCCAGCCAGGGCTTTGTCAAGCCTGACCTTAAAAACCTCTAAGGAAGGAGATTCCACCACATCCCTAGGTAACCCATTCCAGTGCTTCACCACCCTCCTAGGGAAATAGTGTTTCCTAATATCCAACCTAGACCTCCCCCACTGCAACTTGAGACCATTGCTCCTTGTTCTGTCATCTGCCACCACTGAGAACAGCCTAGATCCATCCTCTTTGGAACCCCCCTTCAGGTAGCTGAAGGCTGCTATCAAATCCCCCCTCATTCTTCTCTTCTGCAGACTATATAAGGCCAGTTCCCTCAGCCTCGCCTCATAAGTCATGTGCTCCAGCCCCCTGATCATTTTTGTTGCCCTCCGATTGACTCTCTCCAATTTGTCCACATCCTTTAGTGGGGGGACCAAAACTGGACACAGTACTCCAGGTGTTGCCTCACCAATGTCAAATAGAGGGGAATAATCACTTCCCTGAATCTGCTGGCAATGATCCTACTAATACAGCCCAATATGCCATTGGCCTTCTTGGCAACAAGGGCACACTGCTGACTCATATCCAGCTTCTCATCCACTGTAACCCCCAAGGTCATTTTCTGCAGAACTGCTGCTTAGCCAGTCGGTCCCCAGCCTGTAACAGTGCCTGGGATTCTTCTGTCCTAAGTGCAGGACTCTGCACTTTTCCTTATTGAACCTTATCAAATTTATTTTAGCCCAATCCTCCAATTTCTCTAGGTCACTCTGGACCCTATCCCTACCCTCCAGAGTATCTACCTCTCCCTTCATAGTGTCATTCACGGACTTGCTGAGGGTGCAATTCATCCCATCATCCAGATAATTAAAAAAGATGTTGAACAAAACCGGCCCCAGAACCCACCCCTGGGGCACTCCGCTGGATACTGGCTGCCAACTAGACATGGAGCCGTTGATCGGTACCCGTTGAGCCCAACAACCTAGCCAGCTTTCTATCCACTGTGAGAGACCCAGGCCAGTGGGGTACAGGAGTCTGGTCCTATTTGGTATCCAGGAAGTGGGCAGGCGAAGCCCGCCCACTGCTAAAGGACCTCCCCCCAGCCTAAGGGGAGGATCCACAGGTCTGGGATACCAACTAATTACAGGGGACAACCAATGAAAAAAACAGGATCAGGAGTGAGGTCATAGGGCTAAACGAAGGGAACCTGATGGGGACACCGAGCAGAGAACCCCGGACAACGCCCACTGCTCCTCGAAGGCGTCAAGGGAGCCAGTGGACGCCGCCCAGAGGAACTCTGCCCGGATGCGTGAACGGACGGAGGAGCGGAAATAGGCCCCACAGTCACAGGAAATCCCGTCAGCCAACCTCCTCTCCCTGGTTTTGTAGATGGCTAGTTTGGCCAGGGCCAAGAGGAGGTTGACAAAGAGATCCCACGACTTTGTGGGGCCACGGATGGGGAGTGCATAGATGAACAGGTGAGGGGGAAAGTGCAACCAAAAACGCAATAGGAGAGTACAGGAGTCTGGTCCTATTTGGTATCCAGGAAGTGCTAAAGGACCTCCCCGCAGCCTAAGGGAAGGATACCAACTAATTATGGGGGACAAAAAATGAAAAAAAAACAGGATCGGGAGTGAGGTCATAGGGCTAAACGAAGGGAACCTGATGGGGACACCGAGCAGAGAACCCCGGACAACGCCCACTGCTCCTCGAAGGCGTCAAGGGAGCCAGTGGACGCCGCCCAGAGGAACTCTGTCCGGATGCGTGAACGGACGGAGAAGCGGAAATAGGCCCCACAGTCGCAGGAAATCCCGTCGGCCAACCTCCTCTCCCTGGTTTTGTAGATGGCTAGTTTGGCCAGGGCCAAGAGGAGGTTGACAAGGAGATCCCGCGACTTTGTGGGGCCACGGATGGGGAGTGCATAGATGAACAGGTGAGGGGAAAAGTGCAACCAAAAACGCAATAGGAGAGTACAGGAGTCTGGTGCTTGAAATGCTAAACTACCCCACCAGCAGGCCAAGTGGGTGTAAGACTTCACTTCTAAGAAAAGACGGAGGGCAAGAAAGTCAAACTGCCTCAGACATCCTTGGGAGTTTAAAAATGTGGATACTAAGGCTTAATTTGAGTCTATAGCTAGCAGATAGGATGCTTTAATAGCTCTTTTCACTCTGAAGTGTTTCTTTCCTTGAACAGATTATTAGACAGCAAGGATTGAGGATACCAACCTTGAATCATGAAAACGTGTGTCTATACCGGAGAAGTGTTATCATGAAATTATAAACATTTGTAATAGTTTAGGATCCAATGGGCTCAAGACCTTTTGCTTTTAAAAACATGTTTTAGAATGTTATCATTCTACAGCAGCATTTTCTCTACTCTTTATCTTCTAAATGCTTTCGGACACACAAACCATGGGATTAATTATACATGTGAGCAACAATTCATGAATATTTAACATATTCATTTATACTTAATGAATAAATTTGCATTTTGACAGTTTAATGTGTTTTAAGGAAATACTGCTCATTACCTTTCAATTTTGTAGATCAGTAGAATGTAATTGGAATGATAAGGTGAGATAGAGAGAGCATTATTTACTGTAATTATTCTTACAGTTTTGTCTTTTAAACATCTGTATTTGTTTTATTTTATCTCTCTCAATCATTTCACCTTGGTTCTTATTTTAAAACAAGTATCTCAGAGGCGAGAATATCCAATGCAATTTAAATAATCAAGTGTTATGTTTTAGAACACTGAGTTCCCCTCTTAACAACAACAAAGAGAATGCCCACTCACAATTGCCACTGACAGGCATCAAGAGTTGACTGATTCAAGAGAAGTGCCACGGTCTGAACAAGCAAAACAAAAACATTTCCTCTTACTCTTGGAGACAGTTTTTCTTCATATTAGAGTTTTGGGGCAGACCCGGAAAGAACTGTGTGGGGAAGCTGGCACTGTACCTCTTCTGTAAATGTTGCTGTTTGTAGGCCACAATTTTCAAACCTGAGTGCCTAAATTAAGATTTTAAATCATATTTTCAAAGGTGCTGAACACTGACAGCTCTCCAAAGCTTCAATGGGTCTTGTGGGTGCTCAGCACCTTTGAAAACAGGCTACTTGTGCAGCATTCCCAACTCTCATTATATCAGTGCAATTCTTGTAATACATGGCGTCCTTCTCAAAGCCCCAGTTTCTAGATTCTTGTGATTATATGCCAATCACAACTTGAATTTTTTTAAAAAGTTCATTTCTAGCTCTTATGGTTATAGAGAAAAACTTTATAAACTGAGTGTACTCTAGAGGCTCAAAAGCCAGAAGGCAAAGAAAAAAAGGCTCCAAAATATTTTTAAGACAATCTCATGGATTTTTTTGAGCCTGACTCATCACTTCCAAATGTTTAGATAATACTACTGGTGTGAAATCCTGAGTGAAGTCAATGAGAGTTTAGCTATTGATTTCAGTGGGGCCAGGATTTCACCTCTTAAATTTAGGTGCATAAATATAGGTTTGGAAGCCTAAATTATGCCAATTCAAGTCTGACAATTTTGGCCTTAGTGTGTATGATGCACTTTTTAGACAAATATGGATATAAAGAACTTAAAATAATAAGAGGCAAAAGGAAGAGTTCAGTCTCTAGGAGCTGATGGCCTTGCACTCTTTATATTCACAAATATCAATTTTAAAGATGTAGTAGGCAAATAAACAAAAACATCTCATAGGATTCTGTGACAGACCCAGGCCAGTGGGGTACAGGAGTCTGGTCCTATTTGGTATCCAGGAAGTGGGCGGGCTTCGCTAAAGGACCTCCCCCAGCCTAAGGGGAGGATCCACAGGTCTGGGATACTAACTAATTACGTGGGAAAACCAATGAAAAAAACAGGATCAGGAGTGAGGTCATAGGGCTAAACGAAGGGAACCTGATGGGGACACCGAGCAGAGAACCCCGGACAACGCCCACTGCTCCTCGAAGGCGTCAAGGGAGCCAGTGGACGCCGCCCAGAGGAACTCTGCCCGGATGCGTGAACGGACGGAGGAGCGGAAATAGGCCCCACAGTCGCAGGAAATCCCGTCGGCCAACCTCCTCTCCCTGGTTTTGTAGATGGCCAGTTTGGCCAGGGCCAAGAGGAGGTTGACAAGGAGATCCCGCGACTTTGTGGGGCCACGGATGGGGAGTGCATAGATGAACAAGTGAGGGAAAAAGTGCAACCAAAAACGCAATAGGGGAGTACAGGAGTCTGGTCCTATTTGGCATCCAGGAAGTGGGCGGGCAAAGCCCGCCCACCGCTAAAGGACTCCCCCCAGCCTAAGGGGAGGATCCACAGGTCTGGGACACCAACTAATTACGGGGGACAACAAATGATAAAACAGGACTGGGAGTGAGGTCAGAGGGCCAAATGAAGGGAACCTGATGGGGACACCGAGCAGAGAACCCCGGACAACGCCCACTGCTTCTCGAAGGCGTCAAGGGAGCCAGTGGACGCCGCCCAGAGGAACTCTGCCCGGACGCGTGAGCGGACAGAGGAACGGAAATAGGCCCCACAGTCACAGGAAACCCCATCGGCCAACCTCCTCTCCCTGGTTTTGTAGATGGCCAGTTTGGCCAGGGCCAAGAGGAGGTTGACAAGGAGATCCCGCGACTTTGTGGGGCCACGGATGGGGAGTGCATAGATAAACAGGTGAGGGGAAAAGTGCAACCAAAAACGCAATAGGGGAGTACAGGAGTCTGGTAGAGGGCAATTGTACTGGTCACTGGCTGAGTAGGTTTCTGTTCCCTGAGTGACCCGAGCAGGGGCTGCACTAGAGTAACCAGGAACCTGCTAGAACCAGTTAAGGCAGCCAGGCTGATTAGATCACCTGCAACCAATCAAGGCAGGCTAATCAGGGCACCTGGGTTTAAAAAGGGGCTCACTCCAGTCAGGCCAGAGGAGAGGAAGTGTGTGTGAGGAGCTGGGAGCAAGAGGCGCAAGGAGCTGAGAGGGAGAGGGAGAGGGAGAGGATGAGGATGTGCTGCTGGAGGACTGAGGAGTACAAGCGTTATCAGACACCAGGAGGAAGGTCCTGTGGTGAGGATAAGGAAGGTGTTTGGAGGAGGCCATGGGGAAGTAGCCCAGGGAGTTGTACCTGTCATCCAGCTGTTCCAGGAGACACTCTAGACAGCTGTGATCCACAGGGCCCTGGGTTGGAACCCGGAGTAGAGGGTGGGCCTGGGTTCCCCCCAAACCTCCCAACTCCTGATCAGACATAGGAGGCGTTGACCCAGACTGTGGGGGAGATCACTGAGGTGAGCAAATCTGCCAATAAGCACAGGACCCACCAAGGTTGAGGAAGAACTTTGTCACAACACCTTATAGACCATTCATCCAATCCATACTTCTTTAACTTGCTGGCAAGAATAGTGTGGGAGACTGTATCAAAAACTTTGCTAAAGTCAAGATATATCGCATCCACCATTCCCTATATCCACAGAGCCAGTGATCTCATCATAGAAGGCAATTAGGTTAGCCAGGCATGACTTGCCCTTGGGGAATCCATGCTGACTGTTCCTGATCACCTTCCTCTCCTCCAAGTGCTTCAAAATGGATTCCTTGAGGACCTGCTCCATGATTTTGCCAGGGACTGAAGTGAGGCTGACTGGCCTGTAGTTCCCCGGGTTCTCTTTCTTCCCCTTTTTCTTCCAGACAGAGCTGGGTGCCAAAGTGATCAATTTTGGCTGGTGTTGGGTTACAAATCATGTCAGTGCAGGGATCATGAACTGTTGTTATGCTGATTGTGTGAGTAAAGCGCAGCAGAACTGTGCTTTGTCTGGCCTGATTGAGGGGGTCACCCTCAGCTGAACGGAACTCGCTAAGCAGGGGGTTCTTATGCCAGCGCCACGTGCAGAGTGAGAGGGGGTGGGGGACAGGCATGTTGCCTGGTGATGTGGGCTCTGCTGAAGAGCCCTGTGCCCTATTAACTTGCCTCTTTCCACTGTTTAAATATAGAGCTAAATAAGCTCCATTGAGAGTCTTTTGTTTTGTTAAGGAGCAGCAGTCAGGGGTAAGTGCTGCTTAGGCCTGCTGTGGAAGTGCCGCCAGCTGCATTAGCAGCCAGGTTCCCCCACTCACAGCTGAATCACTGACACTGGGTGGAACCTCAAGAGGCTGAAGTGGCAGCAGAAGATGAGGGTGTGGTGGGTGGCACCTGTGAGCAGCAGTGAACGTATTGCTGGATGTTTCTCCACCTCCCCTCTGGGTGGGGGGTGATCTCCTGAGAATTCACCTTGGGACTCTGGGTCTCCGCTGACCAAGGGCAGCACCTGTGAGGGGGAGGAACAGGGAAGTAGCTGCTTTCCACCTGCAGATTCTCAACCAGTTCCTCCCTGTTTGTCAGGTTCAAGCCCAGAGCAGCCTCTACCCTGGTCACTTTCTCCACCTCCTGTAATAAAAAACTTGTCTCCAGCAGAGCAGGTCACTCACCCATGGGACCCTGAGCTCCCACAGCCGATCAAGTCACTCACTCGCCCTGTCCTCTGCAGACTCAGCGTCATCTCAGCCCTGAGAAGTTGGGCTCTGCCCCATGAGGCTTCTCCAGGAACGGCTCCCAGATGGGCCAAGACTCCCTAAGGGACAAACCCCTGCAACCGCTTGTCCTCATTCACATCTCCCATCCTTGGGGATCCTGTGTGCGTGGTAGGGCCAGAGCCCTGGTCCTGCTGGCTTTAGGAGAGAGGTGGTTGGGGACATCTGGATAGCAGGAAACTGGAGGAAGAACAGGGACATATTCCCACCAGTCACTACAGCTCCATGGAAATACGCTCTGTGCATCCCCCCAACTAGCTACGAGGTGTCACTGCTGCTCCCATAGTAGGGAGGGGTAGGGGGGAGGACACACTCTGTGCATTACCTGGACTGGCCACCAGGTGTCACTGCTGCTCCAAGGCTGACACGCTGCAGGATGGTGTGAAATGGAGCAGGGTCAGTTCCAAGGGTCAGATTTCCAGACAGGTGCAGCACAGCAGCCCCCCATGAGGACCAAGGGGAGCTGCCGGATGCGGGTCTGTTTGGAAAATCCAGTGAGAATTGTGCATCTCGTGAGCATGGTGTGGCCGCCCCAGTGGCCGAATGCGTTACCTGCTGTGCACAGTGAAGCTGGGCTGAGTCCTCCCCTCTCCCCTAGCAAGGGACTCGTCTCAGCTCCTAGCTGGATGGACCAGCTCGTTCCCTGCCTCGTGGGTGGGACAGGTCGCACTCAGCAGCAGGGACACAGAAGTACAGTGTCGCCGACAACCAGTGCCTTGTGGGACTCTGGACGAATGTATCCCTGACAGCCCAGCACCAGTGGTGAGCTGGAGCAGGTTCCCACAGGTTCCCAAGAACCAGTTGCTAAAATTAGACCTCCATGGAGAACTGGTTATTAAAGGGCCAGGGGGTGGGCAAAGAACTCCGGTCCGTGGGCTGGACCATCCTGTTGTTCCCAGGATTCCCAGCTGGAGAGGCAGAGGTTCCCCCGGCCCTTCCTCTGCTTCTCCCCAGCTGCAGCGTGGCCAGCCACCGGCACCAGCTGGGCAGCTCAGCTGAGCTCCGGAGTCGTCCTGCTGCCGCTTTTTGAGAGATCTGGCAAGGTGTAGGGGGGTCCTGCTGAAAGCTCCAGGGCTGTCCAGAGAGGAGGGGAGGGGGCAAGTGGGGCAATTTGCCCCGGGCCCCTGGTCCCACGAGGTTGTCTCCCCCAGCACCACCACCCCCGAAGAGCTGCAGCATGGCCAGCAGCTGGGCAGCTCAGCTGAGCTCCTGAGTTGTCCTGCTGCTTTGAGCTGCCGGCAAGGTAAGGGGGGAGGGGGCTGCAAGCTCTAGGGTTGCCGGGGGACAAGTGGGGCAATTTGCCGCAGGCCCTGCAGGGGCCCCCGGGCATGTTTCCCTCCACCCCGGCCCCTCCCCCGCTCCCCCCCTTAAATCAGAACTTTTTATAGGGAACCGGTTGTTAAGATTTTGGCAGCTCATCACTGCCCAGCACCATCCCTGGGAGCAGGGGCTTTTGGGTAATTCCCATGTGCAGAGCATTGCACTGTGGGAAGGAGTCAGTCAGTAGGACGGGCTGAACCATGACTGCCCCAAAGCCGGTGGCTCCTCGTCCATCCTGGGAACCAGCTCACAGGGCCCGGCATTGGGGGCGCTGGGCCTGCGCTGGAGACACCAAACCATGTGTCGCTACCGATCCTGTGACCAGCCTGTGACAGCTGCAGTGTGGGGATGCCAGGTGCTGGGAGCAGGATACCAGCCCCCAATGTTCAGAAATTGCAAATCAGACCCAAAAAACCATGAGATTTCTTTTCCAAAACCCACAAGGTTGGTCCTAAAATCCTGAGATATTTTTGGAAGGACGATACTGAGGGGTTTGGTGTTTTGGTTTCTGAACTCCCCCTGCCCCAGCGTGTGTGTCAGACAGTGACTGTGCCCGGCTCTCCCAGACCTACAGAGCAGGTGACTCTGGCTCTCCTGGCTGCTGAGTAGAAAGGGGCGTCTAGCTTCTCCCCAGACCCCCACATTATCATTCATTCATTTTCTGTCCCCTGCCCAGCCCCACATCTGCCCCTCCCCCAGACCAGCCATTAATTGCACACCCCCAGCCCCACATCGGCTCTGCCCCCCAAGTCCCACTGCTGCTCCTCCTGCAGCGCTGGGGGGGGTGATCTTCACCCCTCCCCCCTCCCCTACCCAAACACTCCTCTGCCTCCTGAGAGGAAGGGGAGAGTGTCACCTGCAGCAGCTCTGATTGGCTGCCCTTCCCCAGGAGGTGGGGGAGTGGGTATTTCTGATGGTGCAACAGTGACACCTGGTGGACAGTCTGGGTAATGTTTCCTTCATTAGCACAGCAGTGACTCCCTCTAGCTAATTCGGGTAATGCACAGAGTGTATTTTCTAAGTGGAACAGCAGTGACTGTGCATTGCATGTTACTGCTGCTTCCTTAAGTAATAAAATCTGAATTGGGAGCGGGAGCACTGGGAGCCAGGAGTCCTGGTTTCTATTGTGAGTTCAATGTCTATAGTTGTGCTATCTTGAGCAAGTCACTTATTTTGTCTGTGCTTCACTTTTCTTTCTGTGAAATGGAGATCCTGCTCCTTTGAGGTCTGAGAAAGAAATCCCAATAGCTCCAATGGGAACAGCGCTGTGCCCAGAGAGGGATCACAGGGTTAATTCATATCTAGAAAACTGTATGGTGACAGGCTCAGGAGAGAATAGTTCCGCAGTCGGCAACCTTTCAGAAGTGGTGTGCCGAGTCTTCATTTAGTCACTCTCATTTAAGGTTTCGCGTGCCAGTCATACATTTTAACGTTTTTAGAACGTCTCTAAGTCTATGATATAGAACTAAACTATTGTTGTAAGTAAAGTAAAGAAGGTTTTTAAAATGTTTAAGAAGCTTCGCTTAAAATTAAATTAAAATGCAGAGCCCCCCGGACCGGTGGCCAGGACCTGGGCAGTGTGAGTGCCACTGAAAATCAGCTCGTGTGCTGCCTTCGGCACCCATGCCACAGGTTGCCTCCCCCTGGAATAGTTCATTATTAAGCAGTAATTATGGGGCTGTGGGAGCAAGACAAACAGTTCATAAGACAGTGAGAAATGGTGTGTGAGGGGAGGACCTTATTTTTGTCTTTTGATTTAAGAACAAACCTGAGTACGTGGCTGGGAGATTCTTCCCCTGAGCACTTTCCAGTCGGGGTGACTGACGTCTGTCATGTGTGATTCGGTGCCTCTCACACTCTCTTTGCGCTGTGTGTGCAGTGGGGTGGTTGGTTCTGGGAGGTGTCACAGGCTGACCGGCCCTTTAAGGCAAACCAAGCTCAGCCTGGCCTGTGAGGTAGCAGCGAGCCCCTCGCTGGGGGTGATAAGGCAACTTAATGATCATTGGTGACCCCAGCTGGGCCAGGAAAAGAGGACACAAGGGAGGGGAACCCAGGTAGGGGCAAAGCCAGGAGAGAGGAGGGGGAGCCCTGGGGCCTGAAGTCCATGAGCGAAGGCAGGTACCAGCGGGAGCTCTCTGCTGCCATCTGCTGGAGGGCAGAGGGACTGAGTGAGGCCGTAGCTCATTTACATATCCACTGTGGGTGGTTTGGGGACATCAGGGTTAAATGCGGCTAGTTCTGTAGTTGGGCTGATGGGCTGGAGAGTTCCCTGCTGGGAACCAGCTGGGCAAGGCCTGAACCATGGCTGGGCTCAGGGTCTGCGTTCACCTAAAGACTCTGGTGCAGGCTCCCTGTCCCAGCTGCTGAAATCACGGTAACAGCCCCAGAACGGCTGAGTGGTGGCGGCTTTAGGTTTAAGGTCCAATGGACGTGTCCCCGCACAGGTTTAAACCCACTTCTGACATCATCGTAGCAGGACGGGGGGTCGAGCCCCAGGGACCCTGATTCTCCTGCAGCCACAAACTGTGAGTGAGGGGCTGGGAGGCAGAACAAACTGCATCAGCCGCTCAGGGGGCAGCTGGTCGGGGCTGTGACAGATGCGCCCTGAGAAGCTGCCGAACTGTAAAGGTTTGTCCCAGCTCAGCCCGTCCTTCCTCTTTCCTCCGCCAGCAAAGTTCTTCTGTTTAACCCTCTGGTGACTGTGCTGGCAGGTGGGTGCAGATTTGCCCAGCAAAGGTGCCCAGAGCGGATACGGGTTCCCAGGTTACTGGGTAGGTCCTTGAGTTACAGTTAAGGAACTGCTGAGAATCCCCTCAGGTAAAGACCTGACCCTCCTTGCTGGTGACGCTGCTGCTTCAGGGTTTTGCTTCTTTTCCTCACAAACACTCTACGGCTGCATTCCCCCCCAGGCCCCACCCCTCGTTTAAACCCCCCAGTTAGTGACACTAGGAGGGAAGAGCTCCTGTCTAGTCAGGGCAATGCCCTCAAATGAATGGTGCAATGGTGAAATTCAGAGACACAGGCTCTTAGTCCAGATTAAATGCAAATTTATTATAATTGAAATATTAAATCATTTCTACAAGACAAGAGGGGCCCATTCTGGGGTGTGACAGGATCACAGAACCGGACCTCTAATCATTATGAAAACAAAAGCAACAAATCAATGGGTTATTGGGGGAAGGCAGAGGCTGAGGCACTGGCTATACATATGGCCAGACCAGATGCAATGTATCAAAGTCTCCAGTTGCTCAAACAAATTGTTAAATCATCGGCTTTTATAATAAACTACAGAATAGGCTCCCACTGAGAACAGCAAATCAAGGAGCAATAGATGTCCATAAACTCAGCATCAAACACTAAAGCCTCTCTCCACACAACTCACCAGCCGTGAATGGGGACACAGCCCTGTGTATAAGTGACAGCCACACTCAGCCAGGTAATTGTCAAGCATCCAATATGGGTTTATCAGCCAGAGACACCTTGACCCTTCTCCATTTAAATCTAGGGCCATTCACAGAATTAATAGCACAGCCAGACACAGGGGCTTCCCTGGACAAATCTACCTTAAACCTATGAGCATTACAGAATTACAATGATCAGTCTAAGCACTTTTTAATGTATTATTATCTCAAAGGAGAGCCTAGGACCCCTGTTGGCATTTTGATGAGACTTCCCACAGCTTTGAGCTCCAAGCTCCAGCTAGGACAGGGTCTTTACTTTGATTCTTTCAGCCACGTTTCTTCCTTTCAGGGGGTGCTGCAGTTTTCATGCTGTTTCTCTGAGTTTGAAACGTCTCCCTCCATAACCACCTCCAGAACTCGTACAGCATCATCAGCAGCAGCATCCAGGAAATTCTTCAACATGAAGTATGTGGTAGGGAGAGAAACTGCTGCAGATACCACAGAACCTACCACAGGTACAAATTCAAACACATATGTAGAAAATTTCACTGCCCCAGCTGCGCACTTGGTCAGTAGCTTAATTACAAGATCTTCTGTTATTTCCTCACTCAGTGGGGACTTTATAACGGCCTTCAGCTCTGCAATGGGCTTGTTAGCCTGTCTGGCAAGTGTAGCGAGAGACTCTTCATTGAGGCCCAGGTCCCTGCAGAACCCTTTCAGTGACATCATCAGCATGGCGATATTGCAAACAGTGGAGAGACCCGGTATAGGAAGAGCAGCGACTGCACATGACGCCAGACTTTTCAGCCATATCTGCGTTTGCAGCTGTTGTTTTTTCTTCTCTAGGATTTCTTTAGAAACATTGGACAGGGATCGTAGAAGAGCGAGTCTCTTGAGACTGGGCAGCTCATCCAATAGCACTCCCTGCAATTTGGGAAAATCGTACTTGCTGAAGTCCCATCTAGATACAAGAAAAACCTGTGGGGAAGTCACCTGTCCTGCTTTCAGGCCTTTGATGCAGTTCTCTCTGATGGCATCGAGGATCGAACTCTCACTGTACTGAAGTGGCCTTTTCATGGCAGCATTGCTCTGCTTCAGTTTTCCCCCCTCGTCATAGTTTCGTTTTTCATTTGTCAAATCCTGGTCCACCTTGGAGCGCACAAAGTAAAACTTCTTCCCCAGTCTCTGGAGCTCCTGAGCGAGTCCAATATCGTGGGATGTGAAGCGGGTGCAGGAGATGATGGTGAAAAAGTCGTAGCGGCTGAACTGCACCTGCTTGAGGTACGTGTCTGGTTTAAATGTTGGGGTCCCGATCCCTGGCAGATCCCGGACTATTACATTTGGGTATGTAGGATGTGGGTAAGGAGTGGTCTTCATTGTCCTTTCATTCACCCCCATCTCAGCAGCACCTTTATCTGTATCCCGCAGGCCCCGGATGGCGTTGACAAAGGACGATTTTCCAGAGCCCGACTCCCCCGTGACAGCGATGTTGAGAGGGATTTTATCAATGCTCTCCAGAGCCTCTTTCGCTTTAGCAGCTGCTTCGGTGAGGTCTCCTTTCCCAACAGCAGCGTTCATTGCTTCCATATCCTCTTCAGGTATCTTGGGAAGCTCTTCAGTATCTACCCCAGCCATGGCAGCTCCAGTGCACTGCTCAGCCTGCCTGCGAAAAGACAATGAGCTATTCCATGTACGGTTAGTTTAGACAGTTGATAGACGTCAGCTCACATGTGAAGGTCCAGTGGGAGTTTGGGCAGGAAATGGGAAAGGTGGAGTTAAGGTGACACTTTCCACTCAGCTCAAGCACATAACCTTAACTCTGCCCCCATAGGAATGCCAGGAGAGACACCCCTCTGTTCTTCTGGGGACGGAAAGGCCCACACAATGTGTGACATGTAAGATCCCAGAAAAGGATTCGTATTTTCCCAACAGGAAGCCAAAGAATTTCCTTAGAGAAAAAAGTTGTTTCCCATGAAGAGCTTGGCCTGGGTAATGGCTCCCAATCAGCCTGCTGGGGCATCTCCCACCCTGCAGACCTCAGTGAGTCCACAGGGAAGGGAGGAAGAACCCCAGACCCCTTCCAGGAGAGCCAGAGCGGGTGGGAGAGGGGACTGGGTGACTATCAGGGGCTTGGAAGAAGGCAGGGGCATTTTCCTCACTTCCTGTGGCCCTGTGTGCATGACGGGAGAACCCCCACTGTGTCTCAGGCTCATTAGTTCTAGCAGTGTCTACACTGGGGCTTTGGTTGGCTTAAGTATATCGCACAGGATGTGAAATTTTTCACAGCCCTGAGAAATATAATTAGGTCAGCCTAACTCTGCATCTCTTAGGCCTGGTCTACACTACGCATTTAAACCGAATTTAGCAGCGTTAAACCGATTTAACCCTGCACCCGTCCACAAAACGAGGCCCTTTATATCGATATAAAGGGCTCTTAAAACCAATTTCTGTACTCCTCCCCGACGAGAGGAGTAGCGCTGAAATCGGTATTGCCATGTCGGATTAGGGTTAGTGTGGCCGTAAATCGACGGTATTGGCCTCCGGGCGGTATCCCACAGTGCACCATTGTGTCCGCTCTGGAAAGCAATCTGAACTCGGATGCACTGGCCAAGTAGACAGGAAAAGCCCCACCAACTTTTGAATTTCATTTCCTGTTTGGCCAGCGTGGAGAGCTCACCAGCACAGGTGACCATGCAGAGCTCATCAGCACAGGTAACAATGCAGTCTCCTGAGAATCGAAAAAGAGCTCCAGCATGGACTGCACAGGAGGTACTGGATCTGATCGCTGTATGGGGAGAGGATTCCGTGCTAACAGAACTCCGTTCCAAAAGACAAAATGAAAAAACATTTGAAAAAATTTCCAAGGTCATGATGCAGAAAGGCCACACCAGGGACTCAGTACAGTGCCGGGTTAAAGTTAAGGAGCTCAGACAAGCCTACCAGAAAACCAAAGAAGCAAACGGAAGGTCCGGGGCAGGGCCGAAAACATGCCGCTTCTACGCTGAGCTGAATGAAATTTTCGGGGGGTCCGCCACCACTACCCCACCCCTGTCCGTGGATTCTGAGGTGGGGGTGGTAATCTCAGCCATGGCTGAGGATTCTGCGGACGGAGAAGATGAGGAGGAGGAAGAGGAGGACGAGCTTGCGGAGAGCACACAGCACTCCATTCTCCACAATAGCCAGGAGCTTTTTCTCACCCTGACGGAATTACCCTCCCAGCCCTCCCAAGGCGGTATCCCAGACAATGAAGCCATGGAAGGGACCTCTGGTGAGTGTACCTTGTAAATATAAAACATGGTTTAAAAGCAGTGGTGAGCTGGAGCCGGTTCCCACAGGTTTCCAAGAACCGGTTGCTAAAATTAGACCTCCGTGGAGAACCGGTTGTTAAAGGGCCAGGGGGTGGGCAAAGAACTCCAGTCCACGGGCCAGACCATCCTGTTGCTCCCAGGAGTCCCAGCTGGGGAGGCTGAGGCTCCCCTGGCCCTTCCCCCACTTCCCCCCAGCGGCAGCGTGGCCAGCCGCCGGCACCAGCTGGGTAGCTCAGCTGAGTTCAGGAGTTGTCCTGCTGCCGCTTTTTGAGCGGCCCAGCAAGGTGTGTCTGTGGGGGGGGTGGTCCTGCTGCAAGCTCCAGGGCTGGCCGGAGGGGAGGAGGCAAGTGGGGCAATTGGTCCGGGCCCTGCAGGGGCCCCTGGCTCCACGAAGATGTCTCCCGTGGGCCCTCCTCCGCTTCCCCCACCCCGCAGAGCCGCAGCATGGCCAGCAGCTGGGCAGCTCAGCTGAGCTCCTGAGTCGTCCTGCTGCTTTGAGCTGCCTGCAAGGGAATGGGGGAGGGGGCTGCAAGCTCTAGGGTTGCCAGGGGGGCAAGTGGGGCAATTTGCCCCAGGCCCTGCAGGGGCCCCCGGCCCCACGGGTATGTCTCCCCCCACCCCAGCCCGTCCCCCACTCCCCCCCTCCCTTAAATCAGAGCTTTTTATAGGGAACCGGTTGTTAAGATTTTGGCAGCTCTTCACTGTTTAAAAGCAAGCGTTTTTTAATGATTAATTTACCCTGAGGACTTGGGATGCATTCGCGGCCAGTACAGTTACTGGAAAAGTCTGTTAACGTGTCTGGGGATGGAGCGGAAATCCTCCAGGGACATCTCCATGAAGCTCTCCTGGAGGTACTCCAAAAGCCTTTGCAGAAAGTTTCTGGGCAGGGCAGCCTTATTCCGTCCTCCATGGTAGGACACTTGACCATGCCATGCATGTAGCAAGTAATCTGGTATCATTGCATGACAAAGCCTAGCTGCGTATGGTCCCGGTGTTTGCTGGCATTCAAGCAACATCCTCTCTTTATCTCGCTGTGTTATCCTCAGGAGAGTGATATCGTTCATGGTAACCTGGTTGAAATTCAGGAATTTAATTAAGGGGACAGAGATGGCCATTCCTACTGGGCTGTTTGCATGTTGCTTAAAAGAAATCCTTCCTTGCAGGTAGCCAAGCAGGGGGAAGGGGGGCGGGTGATTGGAGCTGAGCTTTTTCGCGTTTGGGTAGCAGGGATCTTCCCTTCTACTAGCCAGGCGGTGTGGGGGTGTTTAGCAGTGATCTTCCATGATACCAGCCACGCGGTGGGGGAGGGGTAAAGCGATCATCCCAGAGAATTGGATGGGGGTGGTGGTTTCTGCTGCTGCATATTAACAGGAAAGAAGCAGCACTGAACAGGCTTTGCTTGCTATTTGGTAAAGGAGGGCGCTGGATATATGAAGGCTGCAGAAGCCAAAAGACAATGGCTTACCATGGCCGCACGCAAGCCGAATTCTGCTGCCCGGACCTGCGTCTGTGAGATTTCTAACACCAGAGCCGCAGGCACTCAATATTAAGATGCAAAATGTGACCTTGTAGTCAAATCACATGTGCCATATAAGGTGAATAGTGCTGTTCACCGTGAAAGAGTATAACCATTGTTCTGTAAAATGTATCTTTTTAAATACTTCTCTCCCTTTTTTCCCTCCCTCATGCAGCTGCAAATTTTTCAAGCCTCCCTACTCCATCCTGAAGGCTATCTCAGATAAGGCGGCGGAAAAAAAAGATGCGAGACGAAATCTTCTCGGAAATCATGGAAGTGACCCACAATGAAAGAGCTCATCTGAATGAGTTGAAGGAGGTGGTATCAAATTACAGGAAAGATGCCAGTGAACGTGAGGACGGGAGGGACGCTCGAGATGAGAGGTGGTGGCAGGAAGATCAGAGGTGTAGGCAGGAAGATCAGCGGTGGTGGGATGCAACTCTGGGGCTGCTGCATGATCAAACTGACATGCTCCGGCGTCTGGTGGAGCTTCAGGAACGGCAGCAGGATCACAGAGTGCCGCTGCAGCCCCTGTATAACCACCCTCACCATGTTCCACATCCTCCTCACCCAGACGTGTAAGAACGCGTGCGGGGAGGCTCCGTGCACCCGTCCACTCCACCCCCGTGGACAGCCCAACCAGAAGGCTGTCATTACTGTGTGGAAGCCAGTAAATAATTAACAAGGATTTGAAGAGATCTTAATGAATGTTAGTTAGCAAGAGTCAGGCCATACTGTAACCTTAATGACGTAAGACTTGTAGGAGCAAAGATAGTGCGAGGCGACAGGACAGGAACTGTGTACAAAGTTATTACGACCTTGCAATCACTAACCAAAATGCAGGCTTGCTTTTTCTAGGATTGAGACAAATAAGATAAGCCTTTTTGCTATGTATAAACAAAATGTAGTTGTTGCTTTTTACTGTCTGTATTATTGTTAGAAATTGTCTGTAAAAGGTATAAAGGCTTGCTGTGATTGTTTACCAGTTGAGAGACCTGTCCAGGACTGGGGTGACCCTGTGTCCTATGGCACTCTCTCCCTCCATGGTAATTACTGGAGAAATTAAAGAATTTGATTTTGCTGCACCCAAACAATAAAAGCGAGAACTTAGTTTTTCTTCGACAATTTGGGGGCTCGTCCGGGATGGCAACGCCCACGGACCCACAGACGGCTACTACGGATCATTCCCCTTCGAACCCCATGGCGCCACATGAGAGGTATGAGACCTTTTGAAATCTCTATTGGGGTATCGGAGGAGGACTTTCCGTGAGGACGTCTGTCTCTGTTGGGCTCACGCCATCTGAACTTATTGACTGTGCAGCAGGATCAGATGCAAAGTGGTATTGGGGAGAGGCCCCAATAAGGTTAGTTTATAGCAGTACTGGGAACTGCTGAGTTGGCCAAGGTAAATGCATAAGGTAATGCATAGGTAAATGCATTAGAATGCACCGGTGCTGAGGGGTTTTTACCGCCTCAAGAGGGGTTGTCATACCGCCTCATGGTATTGGTCCGGACCAGGTAAAGATGCATCATGGTTAAAATAAAAAAAAAAGAGATAAAAAGGTTAAAAAAAAAAAAAAAGTGGTTTAAGGCTTGGGGCATTCATGTTTTTTTTTGTGTGAGGTGGGAGCTTTCCCAATACTCTCCATTGTTGTTTTATTATTTTTAATGAAGCTTTAAAACTTGATATAGAATACGGAAACACTATTTGGTTTTGGTGCATTATTTAGCTTTGGCTTTGTTTTGTTTAACCGGTTACTGATGTTTTTCTGCTCTGTTCATTTGGCCGTTAGGTGTGTGAGCGGAACTGAACTTCTCGTTCGTAATTCCTCAGGGTGGAAGCCATGTGTGCGATGAAGCTCTGAGGTTGTCCTGAGATTTTTTACAGTCCCGCCCCCCCGTAGCGGACAATATAATAGAAGTAGAAAAATTTGGCTTAGACTGTAATTTTCTCTGCTTTCTGTGTAATTTTCTTTTCTGTTTAAGTGTCAGCAGACAAATGGGTGGGTCTCTGGGTAGACCCCCAAAGGGGTTTGGATTATGTGTTAAGTAAATGGCCATGTATTTTTGCCCAGGTGGCAAGCCTTACTAGGGAGGACTCGGGTAGTCTTGTGAGTAGAAATGTTTTGGGGACAAGACCAGAAGGGTGAGGGCTAGTTGTGAAGCCCACCCTCCTAGCTAAACTGGTAGTGGAGCAAATTGGTGCAAAATGGAAGGGACGGCTCAGCAAGAAAAAAGGATCGGGCCCAGGCGAGCAGGCAACAGACAGAGTGATTGGACAACAGGTTGGAAACTTTTGAGGGTGTAGTGGAATAAAGGAGTAAGTGAATATAAGCATGAGAATTTCAAATACTCAGAAGTATATTTGGAATGGTGATTTGAATTGGTAAAGTGGCTGTTGGAAGGGAAAAGCAAGTGAGGACAGTTTTTTGGTGTCTTTGAAATGTTTGTAAATAAATTCAGGCAAATAAATTTATTGGATTGTAATAATTTGGCTGTGACCAATTTTGTTAAATCAGTTGAAGACTGTATACAGTGCTATGTAATGATAATTTTATTAGGCTCTATAGGCACTATAAGTGGTGATGTTTTCTTTCAGTGTTTAAAAGCAGGAGTTAACAATAGGAAAGCAAGCCGGAAAGCATCTGTGATAATGCAAATTAACTAACTGATAAGGTGGAGGCCGCTGAAACCAAGGATGTCTAAGAAACACATACGAGAAAATATGGGGTAATTCCTCTGTTTTGCCTAGAATCAACAAGAGTATTTGTATATTTTAAGTATTTAATTGCCCAGACGGGGTGGACCTCTGTTTTTGTCTTTCAGATAATCAAAGAAAACTAATGCCAGCTGCACAGCATTCAACGTACCTTGATTTACTGGCACAGTAGAAGATTATGTTGTGTGTTCTATGTTCTGTCTTGTTGTGTTTTTTTTTGTGGCCAGAATTGTTGTGTTTAATATTTTCATGAGATGGTCTGATTTGATATCAAGCGGAAATGTTGGATTGAGATGCAGATACTTGTTTTGTTCAATTTGGAATACAAAGTGTTTGGTTACATCAGAAAATGTGATATACTAAAGTCTAATACATTTTCTTAAGTAAGAGAAAGAAACTACATTGGCCAAATCTTTTAATTGAGAATTGTTGTTAAAATTTGCATACTGACAGTCTTTGGAAGCGAGGACATGAAAAGTTAACCCACTCCCCATATTGTACAAGGGATCCTTCTGGCTACCTCAGACTTTTAGCCAGAGGGCTGGGGATGGTGGATAGCTATTGGACTAGAAGTTATATTAAGTGAACTTCTCAAAGTGGGTGTGCTTGTCCTGGCTTGTTCTTCCAAAGTTCTGTAATAAGGTTATTTTAGTGAAAGGGTATATGTGGCATACATTGAATGATAATACTTCTGTACTGTATAACAGTACTGTTTATGTGTTCATGGTATGAAAAAGGTGTATAATTGAAGAGTAAAAGTTTTCTTTGTAGGTTAAATGAAAAAAAAAAATAAAAACAAAAAGCCAAGAAGAGAATAGCTAACATGCGCTGGCCCCAGTCAAGGACACCGCTTGGCTGCCTACCAAGAGAAGGGGGGGGGAACGCTGGGACAGTGGAACGCCGGAACGGGACTTACAAAGAAATGAACTGGCCAAGATTTGTGCTGAGACACACTTAAAGTGGCCAGATGCCCTTCCTTTGGCACTGATGTGTATGAGAGCCATTCCCAATTGAACGACTGGACTCAGCCCTCATGAAATTTGACAGGACACCCAATGCTGACTACCAACTGCACCCCCACTAACCCCAGCTCAGATGGACATTCATTTGCTGGATAACATAATGCTTAAATATTGTCAGGCACTAATGAAATGTGTTAAGTCTTTTTATACACAGGTGATGGAAGCACTACCAAAGGATCCTGTGCAACCTTGCCACTCGTTGGAACCAGGAGCCTGGGTCTACATAAAGATCCATCAGCGAAAGACTGCCTTGGCTCCATGCTGGAAAGGCCCTTTCCAAGTCCTGCTGACTACCGACACCGCTGTGAAGTGCCACAGACTGACTGCTTGGACCCAGGATTCTCGCTGCAAAAAAAAGACCCCTCCACATCAGAAGAATTTTCCTGTTGATGATTAGCCTATTCTTTCTTCTAGTTCTACTGTGCTTCTGGACAGCTTCTGGACAACCTCTCCCTTGTCCACTGACAGACCAACTGTGCCTTTAGACTTTTCTCGAAAAAGCACAGCTATTACAGGGTGATATGTGCTGGAAACCTCTCCCCTGTAGGATGCTAAACCTTGATTGTTTTGGGAAGGCAGAAGAAGCACTCACTCCACTGACATTGCCAAAGTCCAGGAATTCCTGACTAAAAGGACATTGAGAACTGACCCTGGTGAAGAAACACAGAATTACATACTGGCAGGAAGAAATTTGTGGGACCCATGCTTGGGACTGTGGTATTAATTGGATTTTGGGGTTTATTCTACAGGCTGCGCCCTGTGTTCTGGATAAATCCTTCAGTATGTATTGCCCTCCCTAATTGGATTTTAACTGACATTGCCCTTATCCAGTTTTCTACATACCCAGATTGCTCACAAGGGGCTGCCATTAGATTAGCACAACAAAAGGTCTGGGTTATTTCCTCTGGACATGAAGGGAATTGACCAGATCCCTGTGGGCTGGGGCCAATAGTGTAGTAGTCATTTGGACTATTCTTAAAGGCCAAGAACATGATAAGAAATTGGGGCAACTAGAAAAGGCCACTAGTCTTATTTTTGAAGCTCAGCTATCTTAAGTACAGGCTGGAGTTGGTGAGTTACATGTCATTTCCACCCTTAGTTTTATGACCCAGAAGTTACTGACAGAGATGGTATTGAATATCACTGAGGCTGGGAAGGCATTGCAGTGGGATCTGGACCAGACTTGGCCCACTGCCCTTACAGACACGTCAGGAGTACCATCTGATCTGTGGTCATGAAGACATACTTGGACACTTTCTGGATGGAAGTGTGGACATTCATAGTGCTCCTTCCAAGCATATGGACCAGTTAGGGGGTGTGGGCTCCCACATACCGAATCCTGCTGGGTCCATGGGGAGGATGCACGTGGAACTGAATTATTTACCGAGACATCTGGGAAATTAGACCACCTGGTATACCTACCTGATTTATAGACAGTACCCCTAGAATAACACCTGACAAGATATACATATTGATCTTACCACTGCTGCAGGCAATTATATCATTTACTGGCCTGCAGATAGAATGCAGATAGAATGTTGCAAGTAGCTCTTAGATTTTAGGTATATTTTGATTGGACTAGAATAATGCCTGATCGGTTTCATAAATTTGCTTTTATTGTTACCTAAGGTTCAAAGAATCTCTGAATTGCAAGGGCAAATTCACTTGCTTTAGAATATATTTTAAGCTGAAAAGGATACCTTTCATACAGCTTATAGAGTGTTTCCTTTATGTACTAGGTATGTTGTTTTATGCTTTGTGATTAGAATTGTACAACAGCCCCGTTGTATTGTTCCTCTGGGACTGTTATTGTTTGTCGTGTTAGTTAGTTTAGGATTATGTTATTGTTGTTGTTTTTGAAAAAAAACAAAAACATAATTATAGTTATAATACCTTTTCATGTTCATGCTAATCATGCATTGTCATTACGTCCCATGACGGTTGACAGGTTTGCTGTAGAATCTGAAGTCCATGGTTTCATGCGAATTGAGATTTGCAATTGTTTGTTGTACTAGAAGTACAAAAGGGGGGAGTGTGGAAGCCAGTAAATAATTAACAAGGATTTGAAGAGATCTTAATGAATGTTAGTTAGCAAGAGTCAGGCCATACTGTAACCTTAATGACGTAAGACTTGTAGGAGCAAAGATAGTGCGAGGCGACAGGACAGGAACTGTGTACAAAGTTATTACGACCTTGCAATCACTAACCAAAATGCAGGCTTGCTTTTTCTAGGATTGAGACAAATAAGATAAGCCTTTTTGCTATGTATAAACAAAATGTAGTTGTTGCTTTTTACTGTCTGTATTATTGTTAGAAATTGTCTGTAAAAGGTATAAAGGCTTGCTGTGATTGTTTACCAGTTGAGAGACCTGTCCAGGACTGGGGTGACCCTGTGTCCTATGGCACTCTCTCCCTCCATGGTAATTACTGGAGAAATTAAAGAATTTGATTTTGCTGCACCCAAACAATAAAAGCGAGAACTTAGTTTTTCTTCGACAATTGTGAAAATTTTTAGTGGCCTTTTCCTTCCCTCCTATCCTCCTCCCAAACCACACCCGGGCTACCTTCTCAGTTCTCTCCCTCTTTTTATAATGAATTAATAAAGAATACATGCTTTTTAAACGATAGTGACTTTATTTCCTTAAGCAAGCTGTAATCGAATGGGGAGGGTGGGTTGTTTACAGGGAATGAGTCAATCAAGGAGGGGGGGGTTCATCAAGGGGAAACAAATACAACAGTCACACCGTACCCTGGCCCATGATGAAACTGGTTTTCAAAGCTTCTCTGATGCGCACCGCTTCCTGGTGTGCTCTTCTAATCGCCCTGGTGTCTGGCTGCATATAATCAGTGGCCAGGTGATTTGCCTCAGCCTCCCACCCCGCCATAAAGTTCTCCCCCTTACTCTCACAGAGATTGTGGAGAACACAGCAAGCAGCAATAACGAAGGGGACATTGGTTTGGCTGAGGTCTGAGCGAGTCAGTGATGTGCGCCAGCGTGCGTTTAAATGGCCAAATGCACATTCTACCACCATTCTGCACTTGCTCAGCCTGTAGTTGGACAGCTCCTGACTACTGTCCAGGCTGCCTGTGTATGGCTTCATGAGCCATGGCATCAAGAGGTAGGCTGGGTCCCCCAGGATATCTACAGGCATTTCAACATCCCCAACTCTTATTTTCTGGTCTGGGAAGTAATTCCCTTGCTGCAGCCGTTTAAACAGAGTAGTGTTCCTGAAGATGCGAGCGTCATGAACCCTTCCTGGCCATCCCACGTGGATGTTGGTGAAACGTCCCTTGTGATCCACCAGTGCTTGCAGCACCACTGAAAAGTACCCCTTGCGGTTTACGTACTGGGTGCCCTGATGCTCCGATGCCAAGATAGGGATATGGGTTCCATCTATCACCCCACCACAGTGAGGGAATCCCATTGCAGCAAAGCCATCCACTATGGCCTGCACGTTTCCCAGAGTCACAACCTTTCGTAGCAGCAGCTTAGTGATTGCTTTGGCTACTTGCATCACAGCAGCCCCCACAGTAGATTTTCCCACTCCAAATTGATTCCCGACTGACTGGTAGCTGTCTGGCATTGCAAGCTTCCAGAGGGCTATTGCCACTCGCTTCTCAACTGTGAGGGCTTCTCTCATCTTGGTATTCTGGTGCTTCAGGGCAGGGGAAAGCAAGTCACAAAGTTCCACGAAAGTGCCTTTCCGCATGCGAAAGTTTCGCAGCCACTGGGAATCGTCCCAAACCTGCAAAACTACGCGGTCCGACCAGTCTGCTTGTTTCCCGGGCCCAAAATCGGCGTTCAATGGCTAGAACCTGCCCCATTACCATCAGGATCTCCAAAGCGCAGGGGCCCGCGGTTTGAGAGAATTCTGTGTCCATGTCCTCATCACTCTCATTGCCGCGCTGCCGTAGGCGCCTCCTCCTCGCCTGGCTTTGCAGGTCCTGGTTCAGCATAGACTGCACGATAATGCGCGAGGTGTTTACAACATCCATGCTTGCTGTGCTATGGCGTTTGCACAGTTCACCCAGGAAAAAAGGCGCGAAACGGTTGTCTGCTGCTTTCACGGAGGGAGGGGTGAGGCTGTACCCAGAACCACCCGTGACAATGTTTTTTGCTCCATCAGGCACTGGGATCTCAACCCAGAATTCCAAGGGCAGGGGAGACTAGGAACTATGGGATAGCTACCCACAGTGCAATGCTCCAGAAATCGACATCAGCCTCGGTACATGGACGCACACCGCCAAATTAATGTGCTTAGTGTGGCCACGTGCACTCGACTTTATACAATCTGTTTTAAAAAAACGGTTTCTGTAAAATCGGTATAATCCCGTAGTGTAGACATACCCTTACAGGAAGCAGGAGGACAGAGTTTCTTGGGCACAGAGCCTACTGGAGGGCAGGCATGGGGATTCTGGAGCAAGCAAACTGCCTGTGACTGTTTCTGCTGTGTTCAGAAACCACAACAGTGTTTGCGCTCTGTGTAAATAAACAAGATCACACCAAGACCAGACCTGACTTGTGTCTTCCATTTCTCCTCCTAATGCAAGTAGCCCTGTAAATAATGGTGAACCTCATGGCCCCAAGAGGCAACAGTATTAAGCGGGACTTTCATTTTAACAATCTCCCTTATTCATTCCCTGTCTTTTATGGAGAACTCCCCGCTTGCCGGTCTGTAGGATGGTGGCAGAGATGGTATGAATTGTCCTTTGGGGGGAAAGAGGGAAAGTTAGTTTAGAGGAGCTGGAGCGGCTGCTGCTGTTGATGTCACAGTCTGACCCCGCCTGGTTTAAGGCAAATCCAGATAAACACACACACAAGGGGAGAGGAAAGAGCAGCAAAGGGAGAAAATGCAGCTTCTGTCCCTGGGGCTGACTCTCATTTCCAGCCTCATGGCTGGAGAAACCAGGGCCAGCTCCAGGTTTTTTGCCACCCCAAGTAAAAAAACGGGGGGGAGGGGGGGACGGAGTACTGCCCCTTGAAAAGTGCCACCCCAAGCACATGCTTGGTGTTGTATCCTTGGGGCAGCCGGTGTAGGAAGCAATCACTTGAGGCCAGAGAGCAGGCAGCTAACCAAAACCTCCATTTTATTTACATATATACAGAGAGCTCCTCAGCCGGTTGCAACCGGTTGAGCTAACCCATAATAATCTAACTCCGTTGCCATAGCAACAAAACCATGACAACCAAATACACAACATATTCCTCCCCCCCTAATAAGAACATCCCCTAAATAAAACACACACTAGACTAGAGAAGGAGGGTAGACTGCCTCCATTCCCGGCTAAACCCTGGGGATTATTTTGCCCCATAACCGTGGGTTCGCCCTAGCTAAAGATCCAGCCGATGAGGAGGCCTTCTGTCTCTAGGTGGATTACGGCGAACTACTGGTGTTATTGCACCTGAAAGCACTAGGGGCTCAGGGTCCGCAGCACGAACAGGTGAGGAGGTGGTATCAGCTCGTGCTGGGCAAAGGGGTATCTCAGCCGCCGGCAGTAATGGAGGAGAACAGTCAGAAACAGGTGACTCGTGATTCGATCCCTCACCAGAAGAGTGAAGTCAGACCCCTCAACTGCAGATGGGTCCTGAGGACTGGCATGACCTGGCAACAGCTGATCTACATGTCGCCGCCAGGTAAGATTCTCTGCAGTCCGGACTGTGTAGGAAACAGGTCCTGTTTGAGTGATGACTGTGGCCGGAACCCATTTAGCTCTGGAAGTATAATTCCGAGCCAAAACTGGCTGTCCCGGGCTAAAGGTTCGGTCTTTTGCTCTGGGTGCCCGTCTGATGACTTGATATTGCTGCTGATGTTGCACAATTTGTCGGGGTTCAGAAGGTTTCAGCAGATCAAAGCAAGTGCGCAGCTGTCGTCCCATCATTAGAAAGGCCGGAGATGCGTGGGTCGTAGCATGAGGTGTGTTTCTGTAGGAAAGTAAAAAGGTATCCAGACGCTTTTGAATGGAGTGTTGTCCCCTTGCTGATTTCAAAGCGTTTTTCATTGTCTGCACAAATCTTTCAGCTAATCCGTTGGTGGACGGATGATATGGTGCTGACGTGATGTGGTGTATCCCATTTGCTTTCATAAAATTTTGAAACTCCTGAGAAACGAACTGCGGTCCGTTGTCGCTCACAAGTTGTTCTGGCAGACCAAAACGACTAAAGAGTCCTCGTAGTTTTTGGATAGTACTCTCTGCAGAAGTGGACTGCATTATAGAGACTTCTGGCCATTTAGAATGGGCATCTATTGCCACCAAGAACATGCTTCTTTCAAGGGGGCCAGCAAAGTCAACGTGAATACGTTGCCACGGGTTTTCAGGCCAGTCCCATGGGTGTAGGGGTGCCCACTGGGGTGCATTCCTCACACCCTGACATGACATACAAGCTTTTGCCTTCTCTTCAATAGCGCTGTCCAGTCCAGGCCACCAAAAATAGCTTCGTGCAATTTCCTTCATGCGCACTATTCCACAGTGACCGGAATGTAGCTGTTCTAACATCTGTGATCTCAGTGGTGGTGGAATAATGACACGTCTCCCCCACAACAAACAACCAGATTGGACCGATAACTCCGTCCGCTTGGACATGTAGGGAACAAGGTCGGATGAGACCGGAGAGGTTTGTCGAGATGTTCCATGCATCACCAGGTCCATAACGTGGGACAATACTGAGTCAACGCGAATTGCCTTCTTTATCTGAGTAGCAGTGATGGGTGTATTCTCTACCTGTTCAAAGTAGAAGATTTCCTTGTGGGCACTATCTTGGTGTTTGACCGGCAAAGGCAACCTTGAGAGGCCATCTGCATTGCCGTGTAGAGTGGATTTCCGATATTTGATTTCATATGTGTGTGCTGAAAGTAACAATGCCCAACGTTGCATACGACTAGCAGCTAATGGGGGAATGCCTGTGTAAGGTCCAAAAATTGATGTCAGAGGTCGATGGTCTGTGAGAAGAGTAAATTTTCGCCCAAACAGGTACTGATGAAACTTCCGAATTCCAAAAACAATTCCTAATGCCTCACGTTCGATTTGGGCGTAGTTAGTTTCTGCTTTGCTTAGAGTGCGTGAAGCAAAAGCAATAGGTCTCTCTTCTCCTGAAGGCATAATATGTGACACGACTGGTCCCACTCCATAAGGGGAGGCATCGCAGGCCAATTGCAGTGGTAAGGATGGATCAAAGTGTGTTAGAACTTCAGAATTTAGCAATGCATCCTTAGCTTTGTTAAACGCAACATCACAGGCTTCAGTCCACTTCCAGGCCTTGTTCTGCCCAAGGAGCTCATGAAGTGGTTTTAGCAGTGTGGCTAACTGTGAGATGAACTTTCCATAATAGTTCAGGAGTCCTAGAAACGAGCGCAGCTGGCTTACATTTCGAGGTGGGGGAGCCTCCACAATAGCTTTAACTTTTGCAGGGGCCTTATGAAGACCTGCAGAATCAATGATATGTCCCAAATATTCAACAGAGGGCTTGAAGAATTCACACTTGTCTTTGCGAACTCGTAGGCCATACTCTTCCAGTCTTTGTAGGGTAGCCTCTAAATTCTTTAAGTGATCCTCTTCATTTCTTCCAGTGACCAGGATATCATCCAGATAGCACTGAACTCCTGACAAGCCACACAAGATCTGGTCCATAGCCCTCTGGAACAGGGCGGGAGCAGATGTTATTCCGAAGGGTAGACGACAGTATCGATAAAGCCCCTTATGAGTCACAATAGTCAACAGCTCTTGGGACTTTTCATCGACGTGCATCTGTAAATATGCTTGACTCAGATCAATCTTACTGAACTTTTGTCCCCCAGCCAGGCCTGCGAAGAGGTCATCGATGCGGGGAAGCGGGTATTGCTCTGCACACAACACTGGGTTGACAGTGACTTTAAAATCACCGCAAATCCGGAGAGAGCCATCTTTCTTCACGATTGGAACGATAGGAGTGGCCCATGAGCTATGGGTAACTGGTATTAGGACTCCATTGGTGACCAGGCGCTCCAGGTCTGCTTCAACTTTTGGCCTGATGGCATATGGCACAGTTCGGGCTTTCAGATATTTTGGTGGACTGCCAGGTTTAATGTACAATGTCACAGTGATTCCCTTCATATTTCCCAAATCATCTCCAAAAACAGCAGCATGTTTCCTTAGTATAGGGGTTAGACTGGTTTCTTCTTTAGTCATCCGGTGCACTTCTGCCCAGTTCAGTTGAATCTTCCCAAGCCAAGACCTACCCATTAAGGCTGGGTAGTTACCTCTCACCACAAACAGTGGCAATTTAGCCACCTGTCCATTGAGCTCCACCTTAACATCAATAGTGCCCAGCATAGGCACAGCTTCTCCCGTATACGTCTTCAGAACAGTTTTTGTTGCCTTAAGCGGAAGATGCTGTAGCTTTTCTTTATACACAGTCTCGGAGATCAGTGAGACGGCTGCACCGGTGTCCAGTTCCATGCGTATACGTTTGCCATCCAATAACGGGGTTACCCAGTATTCATGTGAGCCCATTGCCAAAGACAAAACATGCAGTGGCACTTCCTCTTGCGATGAGGTGTCACCTTGATCATCCTGGGTCTGCTCTAGGGTATGCAGGGTTCCTCTTTTTGTCGGCCAGACCACAGGCCTCTTTTTCTTTTGTTTACAGGCACACTCAATGTGTCCCTTTTTGCCACAGTGTCGACACACCAGGTCCTTACACCAGCATTCTGATGCCTGGTGACCCGGCTTACCACAGCGGTAACATTCTTGACTCTGCACAGTTTTGTGGGTCGGTTCTTGTGACACTTTTTGCACCCTAGGGGATGCACCGATGTATTGTGCCTCCCTTGTAGCCAGTTCCATGGAGACAGCAATATCAACAGCCTTCTGTAAGGTAAGCTGAGCCTCTGTCAGTAGGCGCTTCCGTATAGCTTCACTGTACAGGCCACACACTAACCTGTCACGCAGGGCATCATGTAACATTTCTTTAAATTCACAGTGTTCTGCTAGCTTTTTTAAAATGGCTACAAATTGTACAACTGTTTCATCTTCCTTTTGGTCTCTTTTGTGGAACCTATATCTTTCAGCAATTACCAGTGGTTTTGGGGACAAATGAGACCCTAGGATTTCCACAATGTCACTGTAAGATTTAGTCTCAGGCTTAACAGGGTGTAGTAAGCTGCGTAGCAGAGAGTAGGTTTTAGCCCCTACAACAGTTAAGAATATTGGCACCTTCTTCGCTTCTGTAATGTCATTTGCAATACCAAAAAGCTCAAAACGCTCAGTATACACATGCCACTGCTCTGTATTCTCATCAAAAGGCTCCAGGGGCCTGGTCAGAGTAGCCATGATTTTTAGTTTCACTTTCACAGTCAGTGCAACAAGCAGCTTTTTTTTTTGTTTGTTCTTTACCTTAACTTCTACTTCCTTCTGTTACTGGAGCAGCACCGAGTCTCACCCTCGTCGCCAGTGTTATATCCTTGGGGGCAGCCGGTGTAGGAAGCAATCACTTGAGGCCAGAGAGCAGGCAGCTAACCAAAACCTCCATTTTATTTACATATATACAGAGAGCTCCTCAGCCGGTTGCAACCGGTTGAGCTAACCCATAATAATCTAACTCAGTTGCCATAGCAACAAAACCATGACAACCAAATACACAACACTTGGGACGCTGGCGCCTAGAGCCAGCCCTGAGAAAAACACAGGCCCAGCCCACGGTCTGACCAGCCACTCCCACATCTGGAGTGCACGAAGAAGTGGGTTTTTTACCCACGACAGCTTATGCCCAAATAAATCTGTTCGTCTTTAAGGTGCCACCGGACTCCTTGTTGTTTTTGTGGATACAGACTAACACGGCCGCCCCCGGATACTTCATCCCACACCTGGCAAACTCATGCTGGCATCTGGCTGCTTAGGGCCTCACTTTTAGCTGCCTTATTGGTCACAGGCTCACAGCCCATGTGCAAAGAGTAGAATTGTCTTGGCCAGTGAAGCTGAATCCGTAGCAGACAGAGGCAAAAGGACAGAGAGAGAAGGGGTAGAAATAAGGTGGAGAAGGACAATGCCCCAGGAGGTACATGGGTGTCCTCAAGAATCACACTCTCAACCCAGGTGGTGTTTAGCGGATTCAGCTGGAGCTTGTGGTGTCACATGGCTCCCTCTCTGACCTGCTCTGCTCAGTACGTCTCTGAGGATGAGGAGCACAAGGCCCAGTGGTGTCATGGTGGATCCTGGGGTCCCAGGAGACAGTGGGGGTGGCAGCCTTGCTGGTGCAGCGTGTTTCTCTCAGTCCCCCCATCCCAATGCTCCCATTTAGTGACCCCCAGATACACAATATCCGGGTGGGGGGATGGGTCTAGTCCCGTTGACGTTAATCACTCAAAGGCGCTCTGGGGATTTGAACTGTGGAAGGTTCCTCCCATTTCCGGACTCTCTCAGCTCATTGACGTGCCAGCCGGGGACTTCACCAGAGCCCGGCCGAGCCCATAGCCTGAGTCCAGCTCCTTTCCCTCCCTGAGTCCCGTCTGTTGGGCTCCCGCTTTGCTGACTTTTGCAGTTTGAGTGACAGGCTAAGTTGGCCTTTTGTCACCTTGGACATGCCGGACTGTGTCATTGGGACCAGCGCTGATGGCCGGGGAACAGTGCCCCCTACTGAGCACAGGGACCCCTAGCGCCGCACTGGGGCATTGGGGCCAGCACAGACTGTGAGGGGAATCCCACCCCACCCCTTGCAGAACAGCGCTGCCCCTCGAGCTCCCTGCCCCTTCCTGAATCCCCCCAACCTGCTCCCTGCAGCACAGCCCCCCCCCGAGGAGCCCCCCCGCCCTCCTTCCTTGAAGCACGGCACCCGCTGCTGAGCCCCCTGCCACTCTCACTGCAGCCTGGGGCCCCCTACTGAGCCCCCCAGCAATACAGCGCTGCCTGCTGAGTCCTCCTGCCCCCATAGGCGGCAGGTTTGTATAATTTTTGGTGGGGCCCAAAATGGTGGTGCCCCCCCGCTCCCGCCCTGTAAGCCGATATAAAATGAAGCTACAACGCGTCAGTGCCACAAGATTACAAGGGTCAATTAAAAGTGGAAAGTCAGAAGCAGCACTTGCCTATTTCAATATACAGTATTATATTTTGTTGCACCTGTTGTGATGAAGTGGGAATGTTCTTAATATTTTCTCTGAATACTGTGTGGGTGCCTCAGTTTCCCCTGCAAGATGCCAACTGAAGGTGTTGGGGACAAAGAGATCAGGTGGCCTCCTTGTCCGGAAGAGACACAGAGGCCAGAGGAGGGACTGTCAGTTTGGAGCTGGCTGGGGAAATGGAGAGAGACCCAGAACTTGGTTCTGGGCTCCCCACCCCGCAAGATGGACCTGACAGAGGGGTTCTGTTTTCTGTACCAACAAGCTCTGTTTAAACTGTGTTCCCGTCATCTAATAAACCTTCTGTTTTACTGTCTGGCTGAGAGTCACATCTGACTGCGGAGTTGGGGTGCAGGGACCTCTGGTTGCCCCAGGACCTGCCTGGGCAGACTCGCTGTGGAAAGTTAATACTAACAACTGGTTCCCTCCTCCTCACCCCAGGAGGGGATCATGCCCCCCCCTGGGGAACTCCTGCCCCATCCAACCCCCCCATGTTCCTTGACAGCCCCCCCCCGGGACCCGTGCCCTATCCACCCCCCTTCCCTGTCCCCTGACTGCCCCTTGCCACCCCATCCAACCCCTTCTCTCATTCCTGATGGCATCCCGGGACCCCTACCCCATCCAACCACCCCTTCCCTCTGTCCCTGGAATCCCTACCCCTAACTGCCCCCCACCGCCCCATTCAACCCCTGCTCCTTCCTGACTGCCCCCCCGGGACCCTTGCCCCCATTCAATCCCCCTGTTCCCTGCCCTCTGACCGCCCCAACACTAATCCACTCCCCCAACTCCCCTGCCCTCTATCCAACACGCCCTCCCTGCTCCCTTACCGTAGTGCCTGGAGGTGGGGGCCGGACCCCAGGGGCCGGGGCAGGAACCGCGCTGCCCTGCCGGACCCCGGGGCAGGAACCGCACCGCCCGGCCGGACCCCGGGGGCCGGGGCAGGAACCACGCCGCCGGGCCGAGCTCGCGGCAGGACCCGGGAGCCGGGGCAGGAGCCGTGCTGCGCTGCCCTGCCCGGCGAGGTCGCAGCTGGATCCCGGGGACCAGGAGCCGCGCCGCGTCACCCGGCCCCAGGGTCCAGCCGCAACCTCACCGGGCGGCGCAGCACCTGGAGCCCTCCTCCTGCTGGTGCCCCCGCCCTCCAGCCTTGGCCCCAGCTCAAACTCACCTGCAGGAAGCCAGTGCTTTCTTCTCAGCCCTCCCAGGCTTCCCACCCGAACAGCTGATTCCCGGGAAGCTGGGGAGGGGGAGGAGAAGCCGGAGGAGCGTTCAGAAGAGGAGGCGGAGTGAGGTGAGCTGGGGCCGGGGGAAGGGCAGGGAGCTGCTAGAGCTTTTATTAAATTTAAAAGCCCTTTTGGAACTAGTTGTTCCTCCAGGAACAACCGGTTCTAAACGGGCTTCTAAATTTAACAATCATAGAATCATAGAATTCAAGATCAGAAGGGACCATTATGATCATCTAGTCTGACCTCCTGCAAGATGCAGGCCACATAAGCCGATCCACCCATTCCTGAAATAATTCTCTCCCTTGACTCTGCTGTTGAATGCTCCAAATCGTGATTTAGAGACTTCAAGTAGCAGATAATCCACCAGCAAGCGACCCCTGCCCCATGCTTCGGAGGAAGGCGAGAAACCTCCAGGGCCACTGCCAATCTACCCTGGAGGAAAATTCCTTCCCGACCCCAAATATGGCGATCAGCTGAACCCCGAGCATGCGGGCAAGACTCTCCAGCCAGACCCTCTGGAAAAGGCTATCAATATCCTATCATTGACCCTTTGTACTAATTACCAGTGTGGCACGTTATTGACCTATTGACTAAACCCGTTATCCTATCATACCATCCCCTCCATAAACTTATCCAGCTTAATCTTAAAGTCATGGAGGTCCTTCGCCCCCACTGTTTCCCTTGGTAGGCTGTTCCAGAATTGCACTCCTCTGATGGTTAGAAACCTTCGTCTAATTTCAAGCCTAAATTTCCTAACTGACAATTTATATCCGTTTGTCCTCGTGTCCACATTAGCACTGAGCTGAAATAATTCCTCTCCTTCCCTGGTATTTATCCCTGTGATATATTTAAAGAGTGCAATCATATCTCCTCTTGTCCTTCTTTTGGTTAAGGAAAACAAACCGAGCTCCTCAAGTCTCCTTTCATACGACAGGCTTTCCATTCCTCGGATCATTCTAGTGGCCCTTCTTTGTAGGAACCGGCTGCAGCTCACCACTGGGTGAGAGGCGGAGGCGGGCGCTCCGAGCAGGGGAGAAACCTAGCTCCAAATATTGGTGGAGCAGAGCCCCTGACTTTGAATATTCCTGGGGCTTTAGCCCCAGGAGCCCATATAAGTTGCGCCCATGCCTGCCCCCCCTCCCCCCGGCTCCTATCCATGCAGCATGGGGCTCTCTGCTGCACCTAAATAACCCCTCCCTGCATGAGCCCCTGTCCCATCCCTGCAACACCGCAGCCTTTAATGACAGTTGTAGCCACCACAGCTGAGATTTCTCTCCCCGGCCCTGTTAGCAGCTACACATGGGGAACGTTTCACAGCACGACCATTAATCCGAAAGGATAAAATGATGTCACAGAGCTCACGGATTCCAGGACTTCCAGAGACCTCCGGGACATTTTCCGCTTCAGCCCTGGGTCTGGAGGGGGCCGGAGCTGTCAGCCGGCCAGGGGCCCCGGAGCTCTGAGCTGCTGCAGGTGATGCCTTAGCCCTGAGGCACCGCGGGCCCTGGACCTGTCAGCCGCCACAGTGCAAGTGCTAGACCCTCCTCCGCCCCCAACAGCGGGGCTCAGGCTCTCTTCTCCCCCCACCGTGGGGCTCGAGCTTCAGTCACCTCCCCATCAGCCCTTCTCCACATTATTTTGGGTTATTGCCTGCGACCTGTCCCTGACTGTTACTAAAATTAACCGTGACAAAATCTTAACCTTACCCCCACCACACTGTAACACAACGTACAGGAGAGGGGAGGGGCCCTGAGGAATCACAGGGCAACTGCATGGCCTAGTGGAGAGACCCCTGGACTGGGACTATCCCTAGCTCTGCCACTGGTCTGTTGGGTGACCTTGGGCAAGTCACTCCCCCTCCCTGTCCCTCAGTTTCCCACCTGTATAATGGGGATAATGATGTAAAGCTGATTGAGATGTCCTGATGTAAAGCACCATGGAACACTTCGGTGTTTTGATTATTACCTAGGCACAGTAGCACGGCAACTGCAAACCTAGGCGGGGATGACAGCTGTGTAAATGGCCACAAACTCCCACCAGAACTATTTCTCTTTTGGTTTAAAACACTAGGAAGTTAAATAGCAAAAACTTCACTGAGGCAGAGTTCAGGTTGCCCAGTAAGAGCTCCTGCCCTTCCAGAGCCGTGAGTTCAGCAGAACTCCAACTTCTGAAAAGCAGGAAACAGAGTCAGGGCAAAGGCCCACATCACCTTAGCTCTGCCCCCTTAACTCTGCATTTCATGGTCTTCAGACATTTGAGTTTTGCTGAACTTGACGTTCTGAAAGGCCCCAAGGTGTCACTGGGCACCTTTTCTCTGTGTTAAGGAAGGTTTTTGCTGCTTAATCTATCCCTGCCCCGCTCCCTGCACCTCCTGACCTTCCCAAACTTCTTCTGCGCCCTGCCTCCCTGCAGCACAGCACCCAGACTGAGCTCCCCGCCCCCAGGGCTGCACGGGAGGGGGGGGCAAGTGGGGCAATTTGCTCCGGGCCCGCAGGGGCCCCATGAGCCCTGGCCAAGAATCCCTTTCCTCACCCAGCGGCGGTCCGGGTCTTCGGCGGCACTTCAGCAGGGGGGGCCCTTCAGTCGCTCAGGGTGTTCGGCGGCATTTCGGCGACGGGTCCTTCAGTGCTGCCGAAGACACGGAGTGACTGATGCCCCCCCGCTGCAAGCCTGGGAGGGGAGGAGGATTAGAGCAGCGCCGGCATGCTCGGCAGAGGAGGCGAGCTGGGGCGGGTTCCCCGGGTGGGGTGAGCTTCCGTGGGGGGGGCTCCCTGGGCAGGGTTAGCTGCAGAGGGTGGGTAACTGCTGCGGGGGCGGCAGACTCCCCTGGTGGCGGGCTGGGTTAGCTGCCGTGGCGGGAGGGGTTAGCTGCCGCGGGGGGGCTCCTCTGGTAGGGGGGTTGGGTGGGTGGGGTTAGCTGCCTGGGGTGGGTGGGTGGGTGGGGTTAGCTGCCTAGGGCGGGTGGGGGGTGGGGTTAGCTGCCGCGGGGGTGGGGGGGCAGGGGGCGCAAGGTGGAAGTTTCGCCTAGGGCGCGAAACTTCCTTGCACCAGCCCTGCCCCAGCCCCCCAACTTCTTGCAGAACAGCGCCCCCTACTGAGCCCTCCCCCCACTCCATGCAACATGATGCCTGTAACTGATGCCCACCACCCTACTCCCTGCAGCACAACTCCCCTAATTAACATGCCAGCGGCTCCCTGCAGTCCAGTGCTCCCAGCTGAGCATCCTGCCACCTTCCCTGGGGCATTGCGCCCCCTATGAGACCTCCAACCTCTCCTTGGAGCACAGTGCCCCCTGCTGAGACCCTGCCCCACTCCCAGAAACACAGCACTGCCTGATTAGCCCCTGACCAACTCCTTGCACCACAGTGCCCCCGACTAACCTGTGGAAGGCAAGACACCCCCCCATTACACCTTCATCCCCTCCTGGTTGCACCTATGGTTTAACAAGCCGCAACCCAGAAAAGAATCTCTCACCGTTAGTCTCTAAACACGTCAGTTCTTCTGAGATTTATTCAAGTAGAAGAGATGGGCCAGTCTTCGGCTGTGATCTCTTGACTTACAGAGACACAGACGGCTCCTCCTTATATACTGAGCAGAGACCTTGCTCTGATTAATATCGAAAGTGAAGGTCGGAAGTCACAGACCAGCTGCAAAGCTCCCCCCACCCCCGTAGGACGGTAGTGTAATTGCCAGGGTTATGTGGTAATAATTGGAGATATACCAATCTCCTAGAGCTGGAAGGGACCTTGAAAGGTCATCGAATCCAGCCCCCTGCCTTCACTAGCAGGACCAATTTTTGGCCCAGATCCCTAAGTGGCCCCCTCAAGGATTGAACTCACAATCCTGGGTTTAGCAGGCCAACGCTCAAACCACTGAGATATCCTGCCCCCACACGCAGCTCTTTCTAAGCAGGCACATTTATTTTTAAGATACATGCCATACAGCTAAACCAGATCAGAAACAATAAAAGTGTTGTGTATTTCATTGTCATGGTAATAGAATCTTGTGTTTCTATGCCAACTGAGTTAGATTATTAGGGGATAGCCCAGCCTGTTTGGCGGGCTGTTGGGTAGTTCTGTATGTAAGCGGGGGAACGGTCCTACTATTGTGGGGAACTTTCCTGGCTTCTGCACCCCCCTGGTGAAATGGGCGAGCGGAAGGATCTGAGTCCTCGCTCCCACTTCCTTTACCCAGAGGCCTCCCTGCCCTGGAGGGCTCCCCTTCCACTCTCCCGTCTGGCAGAGTCCTCGTAACCCCGACAAGGCTGGGCCCAGGGTTCCTGGGGGGCTCGACCCTCAACCCTGCTGTGGTCACCCAGGACAGGGGCCTGGGTGTCCCTACTCCGGGGGGCTCTCTCTGCACCGAGCACTTCCCTGACCCACTGATCATTCCATACAATTTAAAGCAAATACAAGTTGTTTAATTAACAATTAATTTAAAAAGGAATAAGGAGAAATGGGAAAGGTTACAGGAAAACACGTCACCCCGCTCTGTGGCAGGGACGTCAGGGCAGTTCACAGTTTGTTCCTTGTAGGTCCCAGGCCTCCTTCTCAGGCCCTGGCTGTGCTGCAGGGATGCTGCGGGTGGGACACTTGCTCTGGTGGTGCCCACACACCTCCAGGCTTTGGGTGGTGGGACCCTTCTTTTCGGTAAGATCCTCTCCCAGTCTGGCCTGCAAGGACCCTTGGCTGGGGGAGTCTTTCTGCGCTGGGCCCTTTGCCCAGGGTCCCCCCCCTTGGCTGGCCCCAGTTGCTCACCACACCCGGCTCTGTGGCTGCAGCTCTGCTCCCAGCTCAGCTTGGGCCCCTGCTTTCTCCTTAGCTTGGCTCTGCTCTGTCTGACCCAGGTGAAATAGATTAGTCTACTTAGCTGCCATAACAGGGGGCCAAGTTTGTCACGTATACATAGGAGAAAGAAGGGAAAAATGCAGCGTCAGCTATGGATAGTTTTAACCAGTGATGAGCTGCCAAAATCTTAACAACTGGTTCCCTATAAAAAGTTCTGATTTAAGCAGGGGGAGGGGCTGGGGGAGAGATCCTTGTGGGGCCGGGGGCCCCTGCAGGGCCTGGGTCAATTGCCCCACTTGCCCCCTCCCCTCCCCTCTGGCCAGCCCTGGAGCTTGCAGCAGCCCCCCCACACACCTTGCTGGGCCATTCAAAAAGTGGCAGCAGGATGACTCCAGAGCTCAGCTGAGCTGCCCAGCTGGTGCCGGCGGCTGGCCACGCTGCAGCTGAGGGGAAGCGAGGGAAGGGCCGGGGGAGCCTCAGCCACCTCAGCTGGGAATCCTGGGAGCAACAGGATGGTCTGGCCCGCGGACCGGAGTTCTTTGCCCACCCCCTGGCCCTTTAATAACCGGTTCTCCACGGAGGTGTAATTTTAGCAACCGGTTCTTGAGAACCTGTGGGAACCTGCTCCAGTTCACCACTGGTTTTAACCCAGGAAGTTCCTTCGAGAGGAAATGTAGCCAAACTCCAAACCTGCAGACAGTGCAGCTTTCTGCGCCTGCATCTTGTTGATAACTAACTGCTTGGTTTGCAAAATAGTGCAACAGGGCAAGTAGGTGAACAATAAGAGTGGTGGGGGGGGATGGATATAGCTTGCTAACCGTTTCTGGTAATGATAGCAAATAGCGGCCAATCATAGAGCGATAGATTGTCATGGTCAACTGCATATAATACTTTGGTGTAAGTTTTTTCCTTGTTCTTGCTGACTTGTGAGCTCGAACCCAACTGCAGTTGTAATAAACAGATCGCCCCTCCCGGGGCTCCTTGCTTGACGAGCTGTGTCCGTCTCTCCTTATTCCTCAGCTGGAACGGACAGGAATTTCCACAACACAGGCAATTCCAGCTCACACAGAAGACGGGACCCACCCTGGCCTTCTGTCTCCCTGATTAGCCTGCCCGCCTGTGTAGCGGGCCGGTGTGGCTCCCCTCCTTCCCGGAGAGGGTTGAGCCCTGGACCCAGGAAGAGGCGGGGTTACAGAGTGGTGGGCCCGCCCCTCAAAGGGTCAGGCAGCGACCCGGAAGGATAAAAGCCAGCCCATCCAGCTCAGTCAAGCCCCAGCCACCACAGGGAGCAGACTTGCCTGAGGGAGCTCCTGACGAGAAGGCCGCTGGAGCCCCGAGCCCTTGCCCGGACTGGCCGGAGATACCCCTGACTCGCTACTGGGAAGACCTGCCAGAGCTTCCCCGCGCCACCTATGAAGAGGAGCCGCTAGGAACCTCCCCATCACCGTGCTGCTACCCCGAGGAACCCCCGGAGCAGGATTGGCCGGACTTCCCCGAGGAGCTGCCCGATCTACCCCCCAGCCCGGGTTGTGAGGAACCCATGCAGTGGGACTTCCCGGGACCTGACGCCGTGGACCAGGTAGGACCAGAGGGGGATAGTGGAAGTGGCCCGGGGGCAGCCGACCTCAGTCGGGCTGCTGACCAGACAGTGCCCATGTCAGTGTGTTGCGGTCAGGATCCCCACTGACCATCAGCGGTAATGACCGCTGCCTAGGGCCCCGGGCCGGGACACAGTGGAGTGGGCGGGCCTGTGTCCCCCCTGCCACCCCACTCACGGGTGGCAGTTATCCCCCTCACCTTACTGCTCAGCCTTGCTACAAGAGGCCTGAGCTCTCCTTGTACTGTTTGCAGCCCAGCCCCTGCACCAGAGGGCCTGGGCCTTTTCTAGACTATTTGCAGCCCAGCCCCCGCACCAGAGGGCCTGGGCCTTTCCTAGACTGTTTGTACTATTTGCAGCTCAGCCTTGCAGCAAAAGGCCTGAGCCCCAACTGACTCTGCCTTTGTTGCCTAGCCTTAAAGGGACAGGACAGAGCCCCCGTGAGACCAGCGGGCCGTGTGGCTCCCCTCCTCCCCTCAGAGGGTTGAGCCCCGGACCCACCTGTTACAGCCTGTCAATCAGGCTGACCTGGAGATTGGCCTCTTGCCATTGTTCTTGGGGACTGTCAGTCTCAGGGTCCTGATTTCCCATCGACCCCTCCCCTTTTAGTGCTGGGAGCTAGCAACCAAACCCCCCACTGAATGTTAGTAAGGGGGCAACAGTTCCCTTACATTTAATTGGACCAACTTCTGTTGGGGAGAGAGACAAGCTTTTGAGCTGCTGTTTGAAGAACGCTGAGCAGCTGCAGATGCTGTTCCCTCACCTGTGTCTCCTTGCAGGAGAAGGGCTGCCAGAGTTTTGTTTGCTGACTGAGAGCCAGGGGGGCTTCCTGGCTTTCTCCCATTTCTGGGAAAGGGGCAGCTCAGCCTGATGCTTTTGGTTTCCATCAGAGTCAGATGAAAATACGTGCCCTAAAATAGCTCTTGGGACTGTCAGAAGCGCCCTGTAAATCAGACGGGGCTGTCTGAGCGATTTAAGATTCTCCATTGCCTGCACCTTGCAAACTCAGGCCTTGTCTACAATGGATTTTGTCGACAAAAGTATTATCAACAACCCAAAAGCATTATAATCACATCGTCAGTGCATGTTCACACTACGCTGCGTGTGCTGACAGAGCGCATCCACTCTTGGTGCTTTACCATTGTTAGGCCTGAATAAAGATGTAGCACAAAACCAGTTGTGCCAACCTGACTAAAATCAGGCTAGCAGAGGTTTCTGGGAAAACCCAGAGTGAAATACTGACAGGCAGAATTGTCTCACAAAGCCCTGGGAAAGAGCAAGATAAGTGAGGGGGCTGATGCCAGCTGTGTTGTGTTAAGACACAGTGTTTGAAGGACCGATAAGAAACACAAGCATCTCACAGTTCTGACTAACTCCCTGGTTTAGTGTTCGGTGTGTTTTTAACTCCCTCACATTCCTAACCTTTGGCGCTTGTTGAGATATTAATAATATAATGCTGTAGAGACTAGGCATGCGTATATATTAAAAGGTGTCTAATTTCTAGTTGTTAGACAAAGGGGGTGGATTGCTTAAGTAAATGATTTATGACGTAATAAAACTGTCTATATAAGCTATACTAAGCTGTAAAGGAGTGGGCTGGTTCTTTTCGGATACGAGCTGTTCTTTACTGATACGTGCACTTGGCAATAAAGAACTTTTGATCGGACCTTGCTGGTGTTGCCTGTCTCTCTCTGAGGTCAGACAACGAACTTCGCTGTTGGGGTTCGAGTCCCCGACACCGTCAACAGTGAGAGCAGTGCACTGCGGGTAGCTATCCCCAGGTCTAGGTTGGATATTAGGAAACACTGTTTCACTAGGAGGGTGGTGAAGCACTGGAATGGGTTCCCTAGGGAGGTGCTGGAATCTCCAGCCTTAGAGGTTTTTAAGGCCCGGCTTGACAAAGCCCTGGCTGGGATGGTTTAGTTGGGGTTGGTCCTGCTTTGCTCAGGGGGTTGGACTAGATATCTCCTGAGGTCTCTTCCAACCCTGATATTCCATGATTCTATGATTAAAATGCCAATAGGCCGGCCCCAGCCTCTCTGAGCTGAGAGAGGCTGTCACGGTCACCAGAAGATGATCCGAGAACAGGCCCGGCCAAATGCTGGAGGTGTCAGCCCGTGACAGATGGAAGCATGATAAATAAATTCGGTCCAACTGGGAGTGGTGCGACCGATCGTCCTCCACCCAGACATAGGTAAAGGTGCTATCATCATCTGGGTGGTGGTTGCACCAGACGTCCACCAGGGAGTGATGATCCATGATCTCCCTGAGGACGCCCTCAGCAGCATGGCAGCTCTTGACTCCTGAGCGGTCCTGGTCTTCAAAGGGGGTGTTGAAGTCCCCACCCAGGACCAGGCACTTGTGTGGATCCAGAGTGTCGAGGAAGGCCAACACCTACTGATAAAAATGTACTTGTTCTGGGTCTGTGTTCGGAGCATAGATGTTGACTAAAGTCAACACCAGTCCCTCCGCACAGGCCAGGACGTGCAGCAGATGACCCAGCATGACCTCAGCAACCCCCAACGCCTCGGGCTGTAGCTCGGGGGAGAACAGGGTGGCCACTCCAGCTGAATGGGCGCTGAGGTGACTGAAACAAACTCCGTCCCCGCACTCCAGCCGCCAGCGAGCCTTGACAACTGGAGCCGTGTGGGTCTCCTGCAGGAAGATCACAGAGTACCCCTCAGGGGCGGCTCTAGGATTTCCGCCGCCCCAAGCAGGGCGGCGCGCCGCGGGGGCTGCTCTGGTGGTCGATGGTCCACGGCGCCGGTGGACCTCCCGCAGACGTGCCTGCGGATGCTCCACCGGAGCCGCGGGACCGAAGGACCCTCCGCAGGCACATCTGCGGGAGGTCCACCGGCGCCACAGGACCAGCGGACCTTCCGCAGGCATGCCTGCGGGAGGTCCGCCGCAGCCGCCTGCCGCCTTCCCGCAGGACAGCCGCCCCAAGTGCGCGCTTGGCGCCCCGGGGTCTGGAGCCGGCCCTGGTACCCCTCCTCCCGAAGGAAGGAGCGCACCTGGCACCTGCAGAGACCCATCCTACAGCCCCAGGTGTTTAATGTAGCAAAGATGGTAACTGTCCTACAGAGGGCTGGGGGGGATCCTCACAGGCAGGGGAGTCAACGGCCCCCAGCAGGCCCCACAAAAACCTGGTTTTGACCCCAAAGGTCAGCAGGGAGTGGCAGAATTTGCAGGCGCGCCGGTAGGCCATGATGTCCTGCCTCCTGGTCCATCGTCCCTCCCACAAAAGGGCCTTCATGGCCCAGAGGCTGTGATGGAGGCGAGATGCACCTTGTCCTTTGAGCCACGGGTGTCCGCCAAGAAGTGGCGCAGCGGGAGGCACAGTAACAAGCCCGCTGCCGTCCTCTGGCTGGGCCCCTGAGAAGACCTCGCGGCCCATCGGGAGACTGGCAAACACGGGGCTGTCCCCATCCCCGGCACAGGAGGGGTTGGCGGAGGGAATAGTTCAGCCCCCACAGTGTCCCGTACATTTCGGAGGCTGCCACAACGGCCTTGGGCCCCACCACCCGCGTCAATGCCCACACCTATGTTTCAACGTGGGGCGAGGCGGGCGCCAGGAGGCAGCGGACGCCAGGCCTCCTGGTCAGTGAGGGGAAGGGACCCCGGCCACCAGGGATGGTACCGGAGGCGGCGGTTGGGGGGGATGGCGCAGTGGCGTGTGGAGGGGCGGCGGCCACCTGGGTGTATGCTCTGGGGGCCAGAGATGAAACTCCCCCAGAGCAGGTGGGAGGAACGGCAGGGGGAGGAGGGGCCGTGGCAGGTGTCAGAGCCATGGCAGGGAGGGCAGCCTTCGCCGGGGGAGGCTTTGCCTTCCGGGCGTGGCCTTTGCCCCTCTTGTTCCGTGGCCCTTTTTGCCAGTGGAAGGGGGAGCTCCCCCTGAGCAGGAGGGGGCAGCGGCCATGTCAGCGACAGATTCGGGACCAGTGGTGGTGGAGAGCTCAGCCGCAGGGGCAGGCAGGGGCAGTGACGGAGGGGGGACCATGGGGTCAGCAGGGGCAGGAGCAGGGACCTCCTCCATTTCAGTGAGGGGTCAGCAGGGGCAGGAATTGGGGCAGGGTCCTTCTCCATATTAACAAAGGGCCGGAGGAGGCACTAATATGGGGTTGGGAAGAAGGGCAGCTGCTCCTCCCCACTAGCCAACACACAGGGGAGGAGGTCCAGTGGGGGGGCAGGGGGATGGGAGAGAGAGAAGGGGGCCAACTGCTCCTCCCCGCTAGGCTGCAGGCAGGGGAGGAGGGTACCAAGGTGTGTGTGTGGGGGGGGAACTGAAGGGGGCACTGGGGGAAGGGAAGAAGCAACCGCTCCTCCCCGCTAGGCTGCAGGCAGGGGAGGAGGGCGCCAGCGGGAGGGGGACACGGGGGGGAAAACAGGGGGCACGATCACAGGCGCAGGGCAGGCTACCGGCTCCTCTGGCTGCACTCGGATGGGGAAGGGCTACAATGGCATCGGGGCGGGGGGGGGGGCAGTGATCAGGGCAGGCAAAGTAACAAACTCAGGAGCCCAGGGCGGGGTCAGGGCAGGGCAGGCAAACTAACAGCGGGGGGGTGGGGGGGGAGATGTTCCAAGGGGCCACGGTATGTGGGGGAGGAAAACAAAGTGAGCTGCAGGGAGCGGGCAGGGCAGGCCACAAAGGGCAAAAGGACAAGCCTTTATGGGGGGGGTAGTGGGGAGCTCCCTGTCACAGAGTGTGGGGGTGTCCGGCCCTGCACCCCTCTTCCTGGGACTCACAGTGACTCTCAGCCAGCCAGTAAAACAGAAGGTTTATTGGACAACAGGAACACAGGATACAGCAGAGCTCGTGTTCAGAGCCAGGGCCCCTCAATCTGGCCTTTCTGGGGGTTCAGGGTGTCCGGGTTCCAGCACAGGTTCCCCTACAAACCCCCCACCCAGCTCCCAAAGCCACAAAACTGACCCCTGACTCCACCCTCCCCACTCAGCTCCTTTCCTTTGTCTCTTTGTCTAGCTTCCCGGGCAGGGGTGTCGGCCTCCCCTCCCCGCTGCCTAGCTCATGTTACAGCTGAATACCTGCCTCTCACCTATCTCCGACAGCCCCTACTCCATCACACCTCTCCCCCCTTCGAGGCTGAACTGAGCGGGGTCACTGCCCAGTGACCCGGGGAAGTTCGGGGCCCCCTCTCCGGGACAGCGCGTCCGCTATCAGGTTGGCACTTCCCTTCACATGGACCACGTCCATGTCATAGTCCTGCAGGAGCAGGCTCCACCTCAGGAGCTTGGTGTAAGGGGACTGTTGCCCCCTTACTAACATTCAGTGGGGGTGTTTTGGTTGCTAGCTCCCAGCACTAAAAGGGGAGGGATCGATGGGAAATCAGGACCCTGAGACTGACAGTCCCCAGGAACAATGGCAAGAGGCCAATGCTCCAGGTCAGCCTGATTGACAGGGCGGGCCGGCTAATCAAGGAGACAGAAGGCCAGGGTGGGTCCCGTCCTCCCTGTGAGCAGGAATGTGCCTGGAGTCAGACAGAGTGGGGCCGAGCTAAGGAGAAAGCAGGGGGCCCAAGCTGAGCTGGAGAGCAGAGCCAGGCCAGATCCAGAGGGGCCAGAGCTGCAGCCAGAGAGCCAGAGGCACAGCCCAGGAAGAGCAGATCCAGTGCTGGGAGCAGAACTGCAGCCCAAGAGCCAGAGACGCAGCCCAGAGAGAGCAGATCCTGTGCTGGGAGCGGAGCTGCAGCCAGAGAGCCAGAGGCACAGCCCAGAGAGAGCAGATCCTGTGCTGGGAGCAGAACTGCAGCCCAAGAGCCAGAGGCACAGCCCAGAGAGAGCAGAT
Source organism: Mauremys mutica (assembly GCF_020497125.1). Lineage (NCBI taxonomy): Eukaryota > Metazoa > Chordata > Testudines > Geoemydidae > Mauremys > Mauremys mutica. Next base: position 14,743,623 of record NC_059088.1, read on the forward strand.
CCTGTGCTGGGAGCGGAGCTGCAGCCAGAGAGCCAGAGGCACAGCCCAGGAAGAGCAGATCCAGTGCTGGGAGCAGAACTGCAGCCAGAGAGCCAGGTGTGGTGAGCAACTGGGGCCAGCCAAGGGGGGAACCTTGGTAAAAGGGCCCAGCGCAGGAAGACACCCCAGCCCAGGGTCCATGCAGGCCAGGCTGGGAGGGGGATCTTAACCTGACTGGGGGGCTGGCACTGGGAAGAAGGGTCCCACCACCCAAAGCCTGGAGGTGTGTGGTCACCGCCATTGCAAGTGTCTAACCGGCAGCATAACTGCAGCACAGCCAGGGCCTGAGAGGGCAGCCTGGGACCTACAAGGAACTGACTGCAAAGTGCTTTGATGTCCAGAGACACTGTTTGTGATGTTCCCTGCCACAGAACAGGGTGATGTGTTTTCCTGTAACCTTTCCCGTTTTTTCTTATTCTTTTCTTTAAATTAATTGTTAAGTAAACAACTTGTATTTGCTCTATATTGTATGGAATAATCAGTGGGTCAGGGAGGTGCCCAGTGCAGAAAGGGTACCCCGGAGTGGGGACACCTTAGCCCCTGTCCTAGGTGACCACAGCAGGGTTGGGGGTCGAGCCCCCCAGGAATCCTGGGCCCAGCCTTGTTGGGGCTACGAGAACTCTGCCAGACAGGAGAGTCCTCAAGGGCAGGGAGGCCTCTGGGTAAAGGAAGAGGGAGCGAGGACTCAGATCCTTTCGCTCGCCCACTTCACCGGGGTAGCACAGAAGCCAGGAAAGTTCCCCACAATAGTGGGACCATTCCCCCGCTTACATTGGCGTTGGCTCCTTTCATCTGGTGCAGCCAGGTCAGGGGAGAGTGGTCGGTGTACACGGTGAAGTGGCGCCCAAAGAGATATGGCTCCAGTTTCTTAAGGGCCCACACCATGGCCAGACATTCCTTCTCGATGGCCACGTAGTTCTGCTCCCGGGGTAGCAACTTCTTGCTCAGGTACACGATGGGGTGTCTCTCCCCCTTTTCATCCTCCTGCATCAACACCGCCCCCAGGCCTGTGTCTGAGGGGTCGGTGAACACCAGAAAGGGCTTGTCAAAGTCTGGGTTTGCCAGAACTGGGCCTCTGAGCAGAGCCTCCTTCAGCGCCTGGAGAGCCTCCTGGCACTGCTCGGTCCAGACCACCTTATCCGGCTTCCCCTTCTTGCACAGCTCAGTGATGGGGGCGGCTATGGCGCTAAAGTGGGGCACAAACCTTCGATAGTACCCCGCCATCCCGATAAAGGCCTGGACCTGCTTTTTGGTCTGGGGAGCGGGCCAGTCTCTGATCACCTCCACCTTGGCTGGTTCCGGCTTTAGGCAGCCGCTCCCCACCCAATGGCCCAGGTAAGATACTTCAGCCATCCCCACCTTGCACTTCTCAGCCTTTACGGTTAACCCAGCCTCCCGGAGTCGGTCCAGCACTTGTCTAACCTGGGACACGTGGTCCTCCCAGGTCTGGCTGAAGACGCAGATGTCGTCAATATACGCCACAGCAAAACTCTCCATCCCCCTCAGTAACTGATCCACCAGGCGCTGGAAGGTGGCCGGCGCTCCCTTGAGGCCGAAGGGCAGGGTCAGAAACTCATAGAGCCCCAGAGGGGTGATAAAGGCCGATTTCAGCCTGGCATCTGCGTCCAGCGGCACTAGCCAGTAGCCCTTTGTAAGATCCATGGTGGTGAGGTACCGAGCACCTCCCAGCTTGTCTAGGAGCTCGTCAGGCCTGGGCATGGGGTAGGCATCTGATACAGTGATGGCATTGAGCTTTCGATAGTCCACACAGAACCGGATCGACCCGTCCTTCTTGGGGACCAGCACCACTGGGGAGGCCCAGGGGCTGGCGGACGGCTGGATCACCCGCAAGGCCAGCATGTCCCTGACCTATCTTTCTAGGTCTTGGGCAGTTTTCCTGGTGACCCGAAAAGGGGAGCATCTTATAGGGGGATGTGACCCGGTCTCCACCCGGTGGACAGTCACATTAGTGCATCCAGGCTGGTTGGAAAACAGCTGTCGGTATAGGAGCAGTACCCCTCTGATCTCAGTCTGCTGGGCCGGGGTCAGCTGATCAGAGAGGGGAATCGCCTCCGGGGGAAAACCAGCCTTTGTCCCTGGGAATAGATCCACTAAAGGGTCATCCCCCGGCTCCTCCCAATGTCCACACACGGCCAACACCATATTCCCCCGGTCATAATATGGCTTCATCATATTCACATGGTACACCCGGCGGTGATGAGCCCGGTTCGACAGCTCCACCACATAGTTTGCCTCATTTAGTTGCTTGACAATCTTGAAGGACCCTTCCCAGGCGGCCTGGAGTTTGTTTTTCCTTACGGGGACGAGAACCATCACTCGATCCCCGGTGGCAAAGGCGCGGGCCCGCGCCGTGCGGTCATACCAGACCTTCTGCTTCCTCTGGGCTCGGGCCAGATTCTCCCTGGCCAGGCCCATGAGCTCGGCAAGTTTTTCCCGGAAGGTCAGGACATACTCCACCACCGACTCTCCATCGGGAGCGGCCTTCCCCTCCCATTCGTCTCTCATCAGGTCCAGGGGCCCCCTTACCCGCCTTCCATACAACAGTTCGAAAGGCGAGAACCCAGTTGATTCCTGGGGTACCTCCCTGTACGCAAACAGCAGGTGAGGTAAATACTTGTCCCAGTCCTGTGGGTGCTGGTGCATAAATGTTTTTAGCATCATCTTTAGTGTCCCGTTGAACCTCTCCACCAGCCCGTTGGTCTGGGGGTGATACGCTGAGGCCCAGCTGGGTCGGACCCCACATTTCTTCCACAGGGACTGGAGCAGGTTTGACATGAAGTTGGACCCCTGGTCCGTTAAGACTTCCTTGGGGAACCCCACCCGGCTGAAAATGGTCAGCAGCGCATCTGCCACGGTGTCTGCTTTGGTAGAGGACAAGGCCACCGCCTCGGGGTAGCGAGTGGCGAAATCTACCACCACCAGGATGTGTTTCTTCCCTGACCGGGTCGCCTTGCTGAGAGGTTCCACCATGTCTATGGCCACCTTCTGGAAAGGTTCTTCTATGATGGGCAAAGGCCTCAGAGCTGCTTTTCCCTTGTCCCGGGCCTTCCCCACCCGCTGGCAGGGGTCACAGGATTGGCAGTATTGTCGGACATGGGTAAAGACCCCAGGCCAGTAAAAGTTCTGTAGCAGCCTCTGCCTGGTGCGCCAGATTCCCTGGTGCCCTGCAAGGGGGATGTCATGGGCCAGGTACAGGAACTTGTGGCGAAACTTCTGGGGAACCACCAGCTGCCTCCTGATCCCCCATGACTCCACTTCCCTGGGGGGAGCCCATTCTCGGTACAGGAACCCCTTCTCCCACAGGAACCTCTCCTTGCAACCTCTCCTCATGGTCTGTACTGCACTGAGGTTAGCCCAGTCCCTGAGCTTCAGCAAGGAGGGATCCTTCTGCAACTTGGCCTGGAACTCAGCAGCTGGGACAGGGACGGGGATCTGCTCTCTCTCACTGGCTGGGTCTGCGGCCGCAGCCCCTCTGGGCCGTGTCTCTGGGCGTTCCCTCCCCACCAGGTCAGGGTCCTGCGCCTCGGGCAGAGTACCTTCCCCGTTGTCAGGGCGCAGAGCCCTGCGCCGTCTCTGACTACGGGTCACGACCAGGGCACCCCGGGCCTTGCCTGGCGAGGCCTCGAGGTCCCCCCCCATTAACACATCTGTGAGCAAATGGGGGTGCACCCCCACATCCTTGGGGCCCTCCTTGACCCCCCACTTCAGGTGCACCCTCGCCACAGGCACCTTGAATGGGGTCCCGCTCACGCCCATCAGGGTCAGGTAGGTATCAGGCACCATCCGATCTGAGGCTACCACCTCGGGCCGGGCCAGCGTCACCTCTGCGCCCGTGTCCCAGTACCCAGTGACCTTCCTCCCATCCACCTCCAGGGAAACAAGGCACTGTTTCCGGAGGAGCAGCCCCGTGCCCACCCTGTAGACCATAAACCCTGTGTCTGGAGCATCCAGCCCCCCAGAGGAGCTGGCCTGGGGCCCTCCTCCCTCCTTCCCGGGTGGAACACTGCCAGCCCCCCTTTCCTGGGAATGTTGCCCCTCATCCGACTGGGTCTTTACCCAGTTAACCCTCTGCGGGTTGGGTCTGCTCTGTCTGTCCCTGAGCTTGGGGCACTGGGCCCGTATGTGGCCTTGTTGGCCACAGCGATAGCAGCCCCTGTCTCGTGGGTCCCCTCGAGGGGGTCGGGTGGACCTGACGCTGGATGTTCCCCTTTGGTAGGGGTTCTCCATAGGCCCCTGCTGGGAGGCCCCGTGGTGACTCTCTCTCTGCGTTGAGGCAGGCCTGCTCCTTCGAGACGCCTCCCTGCCATCCCCTGCCCGACGGTCCACAAACTCGTTGGCCAGCTGTCCGGCGTGCTGCGGGTTCTCCGGCTTCTGGTCCATCAACCACAGCCGCAGGTCGGATGGGCACTGTGCATACAGGTGCTCCAGTACGAATAGGTCAAGCAGGTCCTCTCTAGTTTGGGCCCCAGCTGTCCACTTGCGGGCATACCCCTGCGCCCGGTTGACCAGTTGTAGGTATGTGACCTCCCGGGTCTTATGTTGGCTCCGGAACCTCTTCCGGTACATCTCCGGGGTCAGCCCAAACTCGCGGAGCAGGGCCTCTTTGAACAGGTTGTAGTCCCCTGCCTCCGCCCCTTTCATTCGGCTGTACACCTCCACGGCGGTGGAGTCCAGTAAGGGGGTGAGGAACGGGATCCTGTCTGCAGGGTCAACCCGGTGCAGCTCGCAGGCATTCTCAAAGGCCGTCAGGAAGGCGTCTATGTCCTCCCCCTCCTTACGCCGGGCCAGGAAGTTCTTAGCGAAGCTCTTTGTAGGCTTGGGCCCCCCCTCACTCACCGTAGCCGGGGCCTTACTGTTGTTCAGCTGGGCCAGTTCCAGCTCATGTTTACGTTGCTTCTCCTTCTCCTCCCGCTCCTGCTGGCTGGTTCTCCTTCTCCTCTCGCTCCTGTCTCAGTTCTTGCCTCCTTAACTCGAGCACCTCCCTGTCATATTCCAGCCGCCTCCGCTCCAGGGACAGGGAGCTCTGCCGGGACGATCCCCTGCTGGCCACTGAGCCCTCGGTAGTCGCTGGGCTCCCCCTCCCCCTACGCCTAGGCGTGGGGGGTCTCAGGGAGCCCTCAGCGGCCGGCTGACCACTCCCAGCGGGGACAGACACTGGTGCCTGTGCTGCATCTGCCGGGCTGCTTCCCTCAGAGACAGGGACCGGTTCATTGACGTGGTCTCTCTCCTCCAGCTGGGCAATCAGCTGGTCCTTGGTGAGCTTCCCACTGCGCAGCCCTCTCCGCTTGCACAGCTCCACCAGGTCACACTTGCGCTGCTTGGCATACATCTTCCTGCTGGCCGCTCGCAGGCCGGGGTGCTTGCCGCTCCCCACGGGTTCCAGGGGGACCCCTAGTGTGCCAGTCCTTCAGGTCGAGCTGCAGACTCCTCCACCCCTGGGACCGCTCGCTGCGATCCCCCGGGTGACCCTGTTACTGCAAAGTCCTTCTCTCTGGCCACACACTCCCAGGGGTGAATCGCCCCTTCGTTTTACTGCTCCCCAGTCACTTACTGCAGGAAGCGCCGTCCACGGGGTGCAGTAGATCCCACCCCTGCCACCAGTTGTCACAGAGTGTGGGGGTGTCCGGCCCTGCACCCCTCTTCCTGGGACTCACAGTGACTCTCAGCCAGCCAGTAAAACAGAAGGTTTATTGGACAACAGGAACACAGGATACAGCAGAGCTCGTGTTCAGAGCCAGGGCCCCTCAATCTGGCCTTTCTGGCGGTTCAGGGTGTCCGGGTTCCAGCACAGGTTCCCCTACAAACCCCCCACCCAGCTCCCAAAGCCGCAAAACTGACCCCTGACTCCCTGACTCCACCCTCCCCACTCAGCTCCTTTCCTTTGTCTCTTTGTCTAGCTTCCCGGGCAGGGGTGTCGGCCTCCCCTCCCCGCTGCCTAGCTCATGTTACAGCTGAATACCTGCCTCTCACCTATCTCCGACAGCCCCTACTCCATCACACTCCCCCAATGCAAATGGAGGAGCGGGGCCAAGTCCAAGAGAAGGGGGGGCAGGTGCGCCCACAGGTGCTTGTGACGCTCAGTCCCAGGTGTCTGTGCGGGAGGAGCAAGCGGCCCCGCCGAGGGGCGAAGCGCAGGGCCCGGTGGGAAGCTGGGCTGGGAGGGGATGGCAGTGGGGGGGGGTGGAGGAAAGGGGGGGCAGCTGGACTGGGGGGGCTCCGCACCTCTCCCCCGGCCCCCCCCAGCAGCAGAGGCTACCACCGCCCCCGGAGCCCAGGTGTTAGAGTCACTCAGTCCAGCAACCCCCCCCCACCCCTCAGTGTCTAGCAGGAGTCTCCTCCTCCTCCACCAGGCAGCAGGCTCAGGCTCAGGCTCAGGAGCAGCAGTGGCAGGTGGCAGCAGCAGCCATGTGAGGGCCCAGGCAGGGAAGGGGGTAGCTGTGGTTGCAGAGGGGTCCTTGCTTCTCCCTCTGGAGGGGTGGGGAAGGGGGGGGTCAGGCCGGCAGGGCCCCCCCTTCCTCACAGCAGTGGCAGCAGGGAAGGGAGCTCCAACCGGCCAGCAACAGCAGCCCAGGGCAGGGAGAGCTCGAGCCGGCAGGGCAGCCTTATGGGAGAAACCGGGGAGGTGGGTGGGCACAAGCCCACCCACTTCTAAATGCCCCTCCCCCAGCCTAGCGGGAGGGACCACTGGACCCGGGTTCCAACTGAATACTTGGGGCAAGTAATGGGAAAAGAGGGGTCGGAGTGATGGTCGCAGGTTCAGAACAAGGGTACTGGCTGGGGACACCGAGCAGAGGACCCCAGACAGTGCTCACTGCTCCTCAAAGCTGTCAAGGGAGCCAGCGGACGCTGCCCAGTGGAACTCTGCCCAGAGGCGTGAGACAAGTGAAGACCGGAAATCCCCACAGTCACAGAGCGCCCCCCTGTCCACCATCCTCCTCCTGGTGTTATAAATGGTGACTAGGGGCAGGAGGAGGCTGAGAAGGAGGTCTCGTGACTGTGTGGGGCTATGGACAGGGTCAGTGATGAGCTGCCAAAATCTTAACAATCGGTTCCCTATAAAAAGTTCTGATTTAAGGGATGTTTGTCCACAGTATGTATTTTTGTATCTTTTCTCCATAAGAAATGGCAATGCATTGAATCATTGGAAGTCATACTTAAGAATAAAAAAACATTTTTATAAGTTTATTACAATAGAAACAAAGTATTGCTTTATTACATGAATTTAAAATACATTTGAAAAGAAAAAAATATAAAGATGTATGAGTAAGCAAACAATAATAAAGAATTAAATGCCTTTTCTTGTATTTTAAAATATTACATGTGAACTAAGTTATTAAAAAAGTAATATATTTATGTTGAAGCATACAATGCAACAACAAACAACATTTTAAAGAATATTTAAGTACATTTATTACTAATTAGGTAGTAATTTCCAAATGGCTTCTTGATCTTCTCCATAATCTTTGGTGTTGGATACACGAACTCTGGTATCTAATGCAGATCGATGACTTCTCATCCATGATTTAACATATGGTATTGGGTTCCAGGAACTTAGTGGTTTTCCCAACAAATTGATGGTCATAAAGCTTGAGATATGTTTAATTGTTAAATTTGCCCTTTTATCACTACAAATAATATTAATCAACGAAAAAGCTCTTTTTGCTTCTGCAGAACTAATTGCAATTGTGTTCATAATTTGCTTTGCTTTCCTTCTAATAACCAGGGAGGAGTATAAAAGTATTGTTCAGGCATGCAGGTGTGAAATCAGGAAGGCCAAATCACACTTGGAGTTGCAGCTAGCCGGAGATGTTAGGAGTAACAAGAAGGGTTTCTTTAGGTATGTTAGCAACAGGAAGAAAGTCAAGGAAAGTGTGGGCCCCTTGCTGAATGAGGGAGGGAACCTAGTGACAGAGGATGTGGAGAAAGCTAGTGTACTCAATGCTTTTTTTGCCTCTGTCTTCACAGACAAGGTCAGCTCCCAGACAGCTGCACTCTGCAGCACGGTATGGGGAGGAGGTGACCAGCTCTCTGTGGAGAAAGAAGTAGTTCGGGGCTATTTAGGAAAGCTAGACGAGCACAAGTCCATGGGGCCGGATGCGCTGCATCCGAGGGTGCTAAAGGAGTTGGCCGATGAGATTGCAGAGCCATTGGCCATTATCTTTGAAAAATCATGGCGATCGGGGGAGGTCCCGGATGACTGGAAAAAAGCTAATGTAGTGCCCATCTTTAAAAAAGGGAAGAAGGAAGATCCAGGGAACTACAGGCCAGTCAGTCTCACCTCAGTCCCTGGAAAAATCATGGAACAGGTCCTCAAGGAATCAATCCTGAACCACTTAAAGGAGGGGAAAGTGATCAGGAACAGTCAGCATGGATTCACCAAGGGCAAGTCATGCCTGACTAACCTAATTGCCTTCTATGACGAGATAACCGGCTCTGTGGATGAGGGGAAAGCAGTGGATGTACTATTTCTGGATTTTAGCAAAGCTTTTGATACAGTCTCCCACAGTATTCTTGCCAGCAAGTTAAAGAAGTCTGGGCTGGATGAATGGACGGTAAGGTGGATAGAAAACTGGCTAGATGGACGGGCTCAACGGGTAGTGATCAATGGTTCCATGTCTAGATGGCAGCCGGTATCAAGTGGAGTGCCCCAAGGGTCGGTGCTGGGGCCGGTTTTGTTCAATATCTTCATTAACGATCTGGAGGATGGTGTGGACTGCACCCTTAGCAAGTTTGCAGATGACACTAAACTGGGAGGAGTGGTTGATACGCTGGAGGGTAGGGATAGGATACAGAGGGACCTAGACAAATTAGAGGATTGGGCCAAAAGAAATATGATGAGGTTCAACAAGGACAAGTGCAGAGTCCTGCACTTAGGACGGAAGAATCCCATGCACTGCTACAGACTAGGGACCGAATGGCTGGGTAGCAGTTCTGCAGAAAAGGACCTAGGGGTTACGGTGGATGAAAAGCTGAATATGAGTCAACAGTGTGCCCTTGTTGCCAAGAAGGCTAATGGCATTTTGGGTTGTATAAGTAGGGGCATTTCCAGCAGATCAAGGGATGTGATCATCCCCCTCTACTCAGCACTGGTGAGGCCTCATTTGGAGTACTGTGTCCAGTTTTGGGCCCCACACTACAAGAAGGATGTGGATAAATTGGAGAGAGTCCAGCGGAGGGCAACAAAAATGATTAGGGGGCTGGAGCACATGACTTATGAGGAGAGGCTGAGGGAACTGGGATTGTTTAGTCTGCAGAAGAGAAGAATGAGGGGGGATTTGATAGCTGCTTTCAACTACCTGAAAGGGGGTTCCAAAGAGGATGGATCTAGACTGTTCTCAGTGGTAGAAGATGACAGAACAAGGAGTAATGGTCTCAAGTTGCAGAGGGGGAGGTTTAGGTTGGATATTAGGAAAAACTTTTTCACTAGTAGGGTGGTGAAGAACTGGAATGGGTTACCTAGGGAGGTAGTGGAATCTCCTTCCTTAGAGGTTTTTAAGGTCAGGCTTGACAAAGCCCTGGCTGGGATGATTTAGTTGGGTTTGGTCCTGCTTTGAGCAGGGGGTTGGACTAGATGACCTCCTGAGGTCCCTTCCAACCCTGAGATTCTATGATTCTTGTTTCCAGATCAGGAAGATTTTTTGATTGAATATTATTGTCTACATAGTCACGAAAATCATTTAAATCGACTACAAATTTTATGAATTTACTTAATTCATGCACTTTTTCTTCTCCTGATTTCCAAGGTAATCTGACTTCTTCAATATTCCATGAAGTGGGATCCATAACATTGAATAATTCAACTATTTTAGGTGTATTACGAGAATGACCTAAATTGTCTTCTTTATATTTAATGTGCTTTTCGTTTAATAATCTTGCCTTCATTTTTTCAATAATGTACTCTATTACTTTGTCTCGTGGCAGTGATCTAAACTTTACATTATCTTCAAACTCTATGCATTTAAAAGCATCACTTTCTATCATTTCATTAATTTTATTTTCGTGTATACCAAAACTATCTTTTAATTGTATGAAAAAACCAATCGTTCGTTTGATTAGTTTATCTGCCTTTGTTAAACTCAATTGTCTCGCTTGCGGTGCATTTGATAATAATGCAAATTCATCCAAAATGTCAATCATTAAATGCCAAGTCTTTTAAAAATTCTTTGTTTTTTAATCTTTTTGCCATGCCAGAAAATTTCTGATTTTTGGAAAAGTAAATATAAAGAGCTGGATACGCTCTCCGGACCGCTTTGACAGCTCTAAGGCTACAAGAAGCCCATCGTGGACCAAAAACACGTCCTATTTTGATTATTGCAATATACAGTTCTTCAGAAACTTGTTTAAGTTCAAACTGACTTTTATTTGACTGATGAAAAATTGCATAAATCTTGTCCAAAAAAATCTTGAAATGGCTTATTTCATTGATATCATCTATAGCATCATCTAAAGCCAGTTGTAGCCGATGATTCAAACAATGCCAAATTATAACATTTGGAAAATCTTCAATTAGTCTTGTAGCAACTCCTGATTTATGTCCAAGCATGGTGCTCGCGCCATCAGAACAAAATCCGATTAAATTTTTCTTTAAATATTCTGTGTCAAATCCTGTATCAGTTAATGTATGTCTCAAAGCATTATAAATATTTTCTGCTTTTGTTGATTCTAATTCCACCAAATCGAGAAAAATTGTTGGTGAAGAATCTTGTAGTTCACATTTTAGAAGAATTACAAGCACAGTTTTACTTGAAATTGTAGAAGCTTCATCAATAATAATACAAATCTTTGAATAGTTTTCAATGATTTTACTAAAAATTTGTTTTTTTATTAATTCAGCAATATGTTCTACGATTCTGAGGCCGAAAATTGAGAATGTAGGCAGTTCCCTAAATCAGTTTCATTCTTAATTTGTAGCTCTACTTCATCTTCCATATCTGACATTGGTCGGTTTCTTTTTACTAAGCGGTAAACGATGTTGAAAATGTTGCTGGTTGTTGCAATATTTTGTTCAGTAAGTTTATCAATCACTGTAGTGAGAGGTTCTTTTTTAGATTCATTTAAAATATTTATAACTCTCAAATGACAGCTTGATTCAAAATGTTCCTTCATTTTTTTTCTTAATGATGCTTGCTGAACTTTTTTATCAGTTCCAGATGCTTTAATAGTACACTTTTGCCATTCTGAAGAAACGTGTAAAGATTTTCCTCCAAGGACCCCCAAATGTGATGCCTTTGCACAGTGGGAACAGCCAAGTTTTTTGCCTTCAATTATTAAGCCATTATATTTCTTTAAAAAATATTGTGCCTGCTCGGAAGTCCAACAATCGGGTAGTACATTTTCACAATCATGTAAATCCTCTTCCATTGTGGACACCTTTTCAGATAATTCAACTTTTAAGATATTTTCATCACCAAAATTGTCATCAGCGTTTTCAGTAATTAAATCATTATTTTCACTACTCGAACTACTGACTAATGATTTTGTCATTTTACTGGAAAACCAATCACTAATGCTTTTCTGGCGTTTCATTATGAAGGGTAAATAATATTGAATAGAAAACTTTAATCTTCGAATAACAGTCCAGTTAGTATTACACACTGAAATATCACACGCAATTTACTAGAAACAAACAGACCGACTATGACTGGTCGTGTAGAAAACAGTTGCACAAGTGCACGAACAAGGCAAGTGAGGCTACAATTAATTAACACCAGAAACAAGACGTTCTCTCTCTCTCTCTCTCTCTCTCTCTCTCTCTCTCTCTCTCAACAAGATGAACTTTGGGAGCGATGACATTTGACTCACATGTGTATATCAACTTAACGAACGAGGCAAGTGCGACTCTGTTAATAAAATAATAAACTAGACTGGGGTGAGCAAACATTGGCAGGGCCGGCTTTAGACCGATTCCACCGATTCCCCTGAATCGTGCCCTGTGCCCAGTGAGAATCCCTTCCCTGGCTAGAGGTGCCTTTTTAATTTTTACTTACCCAGCGGCGCTCCGGGTCTTTGGCGGGTTCTTTGGGGTCTGCTTGGGGCTCTGAGAACTGCAACAGGCAGCTTGTTTGCAGAAAGTGACCTAGACAGAATGTGTGTGCAGATACTTGGACGGCTGCAGCAACTGTCTGCAAACTCCACAGCTAGTTGCTGCCAGCCAGCCCCAGACGGCCGCTGGGCACAGCACTGCCAAGTGCTACCCAGGCACAGGCTGCTCCATTTGGCTTACCCGGGATAGGATGACCAGACGGCAAATGTGAAAAATCGGGACAGGGGGTGGGGGGGGTAATAGGAGCCTATATAAGAAAATAAACCCAAAAATCGAGACATCTGGTCACCCTAACCCAGGACCACGGACCCTGCCCCGCAAGCCACCGCTCGCCTTACCAAATGCTACTGCAGGAGAGATCTGAACCCACCCAGAGGCAGAACTGGGGGATGACTCTCCCCTGGAGGATAAAAGGAGCCCCCCACACCCTAGTTCATGTATTATGGGAATAAGTAAATAGCTTTTCCTTATCCACTTTCTCAACATCACTCATGATTTTATATACCTCTATCATATCCCCCCTTAGTCTTCTCTTTTCCAAGCTGAAGAGTCCTAGCCTCTTTAATCTCTCCTCATATGGGACCCTCTCCAAACCCCTAATCATTTCAGTTGCCCTTTTCTGAACCTTTTCTAGTGCCAGTATATCTTTTATTGAGATGTGGAGAACACATCTATACACAGAATTCGAGATGTGGGCGTACCATGGATTTATATAAAAGCAATAATATATTCTCAGTCTTATTCTCTATCCCCCTTTTAATGATTCCTAACATCCTGTTTGCTTTTTTGACCACCTCTGCACACTGCATGGACATCTTCAGAGAACAATCCACAATGACTCCAAGATCTTTTCCCTGACTCGTTGTAGCTAAATTATCCCCCATCATGTTGTATGTATAGTTGGGGTCATTTTTTCCAATGTGCATTACTTTACATTTATCCACATTAAATTTCATGGGCCATTTTGTTGCCCAATCACTTAGTTTTGTGAACTCTTTTTGAAGTTCTTCAAGTCTTAACTATCTTGAGTAGTTTAGTATCATCTGCAAACTTTGCCACCTCACTGTTTACCCCTTTCTCCAGATCATTTATGAATAAATTGAATAGGATTGGTCCTAGGACTGACCCTTGGGGAACACCACTAGTTACCCCTCTCCATTCTGAGAATTTACCATTAATTCCTACCCTTTGTTCCCTGTCCTTTAACCAGTTCTCAATCCATGAAAGGACCTTCCCTTTTATCCCATGACAGCTTAATTTACGTAAGAGCCTTTGGTGAGGGACCTTGTCAAAGGCTTTCTGGAAATCCAAGTACACTATGCAGTGGCGTAGCCAGGTTCTAAGAGCAGGGGGAGCAAACATAAAAAAGGCACCCCCCTCCTTGGTTCCTCCACCGGCCACCCCCCCCTGGCTCCTCCGGCCATGCTGTGCCCCCTCCCCCCATTGGCTGGCTCCTCCGGCCACCCCCCCCCCCGGCTCCTCCGGCCATGCTGTGCCCCCTCCCCCTGTTGGCTGGCCACACTGCGGCCATGCTGCGCACCCCCTTGCTCCTCCGGCCACGCTGCCCCCCCATGGCTGTACAGGGAGGCTGGCAGAGGACAGGGGGTTTGAGGGGAGGTGGAGGAGAGGATGTAGGGAGGGTGGCAGAGGACGGAGGTACGTGGGGAGGTGAAAGGGAGGGAAAGGCAGGGACATGGGGTACATGGGAGGGGTACACGGGGTATGGAGCTTGGGGAGGGGTTACCGGGGATGGGAGTGGGCTGGGGTGCTTCCACTGAACCCCGCTAGCTATGCTACTGACACTATGTCCACTGGATCCCCCTTGTCCACATATTTGTTGACCCCTTCAAAGAACTCTACACACAATTTCCCTTTACAGAAACCATGTTGACTATTGCTCAACAGTTTATGTTTTTCTATGTGTCTGACAATTTTATTATTTACTATTGTTTTGACTTATTTGCCGGTACTGACATTAGAGTTACCGGTCTGTAATTGCCGGGATCACCCCTAGAGCCCTTTTTAAATATTAGCGTTACATTAGCTATCTTCCAGTCATTGGGTACCGAAGCCGATTTAAAGGACAGATTACAAACCTTAGTTAATAGTTCTGCAACTTCACATTTGAGTTCTTTCAGAACTCTTGGGTGAATGCCATCTGGTCCCAGTGACTTGTTACTGTTAAGTTTATCAATTAATTCCAAAACCTCCTCTAGTGACACTTCAATCTGTGACAGTTCCTCAAATTTGTCACCTACAAAAGCTGGCTCAGGTTTGGGAATCTCCCTAACATCCTCAGCCATTAAGATTGACGCAAAGAATCCATTTAGTTTCTCTGCAATGACTTCATCATCTTTAAGCACTCCTTTTGTATCTCGATCATCAAGATACAGACTTGTGGCCAGCCTCATGTTTAGAGATCCAGGAGATCTGGGTTTGAATCCAACATCTTGTGACCTGGGACAAATCACTAGATTTTCAAGAATCAACCCACCATGAGCGCCCAGTGCACTGGCTAAGAGGGGAACATAATTCATGTGGGTAGGAGTTACATAGTGGGGGGCTGTACCCTGGAAAGCAGCGATTTGGGAAGGACCCAGGGAATGCTTGTGGAACCCACTGGGTGGAGCTCCCTGCATGACAGGTGAGTACAGCCCTTGGAGGGAGAAGCAGGGGATTAGAGAGTAGGAGCTGGGAGGTGGGGTCCCCTCTGGATGCAGCATGGGGGGGATCATGACTGGAGACTGCGCCCAGCTCTGGGGGGGAGCCACACATCAAACAGGACATTAGACAATTGGGGAGGGTTCTGAGAAGAGCTACAGAAATGATTTACCCCCAGGTGAGAGTGAAGGGAATCGGCACCCATGGCATTACTCCTGATTTACCCCAGGGTGACGCCAGCCAGCGTACGGAGCACCTGGGGCCAGGCTGGGGAATCCCAAGACTTCAAGCTGTGGGTCCAGTGCAGGGGAATGGCAGGGAATGTGGGTGAGGGGCTGGGCCGTGGCCCAGAGCCAACAAGCCAGGGGTGGACACATGGGCTTGGGTCCTGATCCTGGGCCTCAAATCTCCTTCCTTCCTCCCTCAATCATCAGGTACCCGATGCCTCTTCACTGCCACCCAAGTGGGACAGGTAGGGACTGGGAGATGGGTCCACAAACCTGTAATGACCCTGACAGAACTGCCAAAAACCCTCTGGCTGTGGTGAGTCCTGGAGCACAGTCCCCTACTCTACCCACTAGACCATACTCCACTTCCCTCCCCTCCCCTCCCAGAGCTGTGACAGAGCCCAGGTGTCCTGGCTCCCAGCCCCCCTGCTCTAACCATTAGACACCACTTCACCCGGCGGGCTGGGGCACACATCCCAGTCACATGAGGGGAATCTCTGGGGAGAGGGGGGCTTGGACATAGAGGTGCTGTGTGTGTGTGTCTGTGTGTGTGTGTTGCCCCACACCCAAGATACATGGGGGCGGGGGATTTACTCAGTCCCATGGCTGTGTCCATGTCAGCTGGCAGTCATGAGAGTTCTCATTTCCTGTGAGTCCCAGGTCGCACCAGCATGGAGTAGCTCAGTGGGAAGTGTCTGCACTATTTTGTATGAAGACCATCTGTGCCTCCGTTTCCCTATGTGCCTCGCTGGCCCTTAGGGGCTGTAAAAGGGCTGTCTTCTCTCGGGCAGCTTATCACCCGGGGCAGCTGATCCTGGCTGTCTCAATTTGGGGCCTGTATCGCTGGCAAGTCAATGAAGACAATGGCAAAGCCAACCTGCTGGGACATTGCTGATCTAGTAACTAACCCCCAGGGTGATGCCCCCCCTTGCAGGCAGCCAGCTGGGAGAGCGGGGGCCGAGGGCGGACACGCTTGGCTGGGCCCGGAGCTGCCCATGGCCCAGGCTGCAGCTTCCGGCTCTCTGGGCTGACCGAGGACTGGCCATGCTGGGTGCAGCCACCTAACAAACCCACCTGCCCTTCCCCCGCCGGCTGGGAGCCCCAGCAGATGCTGGGGGCGGTGCCCCCTTTGGGGTACACGGCTCCCTCAGGTGCCCGTCTCAGGCGGAGTCGCTGGAGGGAGCGAGGGGGCTGGAGGCGCCGAGGTTGGGTCCCAGGAGGTGGTGAAGCCAAGTGGCTTCCCCTGCTGACAGAGCGAGACCCTAAGGCACCAGCCCTGTGGCTTCCTGACTTCGGCGTCTGCTCCCTGGTGCTGGTTCCGCTGCAGCGCGACTCCAGAGCCCCCTGCTCCACCCTCGGGCCCTGTGGGCAGGTGGGTTCTGGCCCGGCCGAGCCCAAAGCGCCACAGGCCGGGTCAAAGCCCAGACCTGCCCCCCTGGGAGCCCCCGCTGGGGAATGAGCTCTGACTCACCCCCCCCCCCCCGGCCACCCGCCATCGTGCCTGGATCTGGGCTCCCCGTTTGGACATGAAACGAGGCAGTTTGCAAAACCTGGGAACAGGGCCGGCTCCAGGCTTGGGGCGGCCCAAGGGAACGGGGCAGCACGTCCGGGTCTTCGGCGGCAATTCGGTGGCGGGTCCCTCAGTCCCTCTCAGAGGGACCGGCCGCCAAACTGCTGCCGAAGAATAAAGCGGCGCGGGAGAGCAGCCGCCAAAGTGCCACTGATTGCGGCTTTTTCTTTTTTCTCTGGAGCCAGCCCTGCCTGGGGAAACCCTGGGACCAAAGCTGGGACCAGCGTGGCAGTTTTGAAGTAACAAAGAAAAATCAGGCCAAGGTTTTCAATTCTTTTTTGTTTAAAAAAAAGGGGGGGGGAACATTTTCAAAAACCCAAACCACAAACTTTCAGCCCAAACCACCACCTGGGTTTTTATTTTTACCAGAAAGGGGTTTTGAAAATGAATTCTTTTATTCTTTTGTTTTTTCAACAAATGTCTCCCCCCTCCCCCCCCGAAAAAAAAATTGCAGGAAAAATAACTGTAACCAGAACATTTGTGGTTGAGGTTTTTGCTTCTCTCCCCCCAGTTACTCCTGATTTACACCAGAGTGAAGGGGAATTGGCCCCTTGACATCAGTGGAGTTATTCCTGATTTACACCAGAGAGGGGAATTGGCCCCATTGTCGTCCCCCCCAGTTATTCCTGATTTACACCAGGGGCCGGGAGGGGAGCCTGGTTCTAGGGCCGTTGGCCCAGCTCGCCAGCCGGGACAAACCAGTACGACTCAGGCCTGCGGTTTTGCTCAGTTCCCTTTATTTGCTGCGGTTCCCGGCTGCCAGCCCCACATGCTGGGCTCTGCCGGGCTCATTAACCGGAGCAGAGCCCGGGGCAAAGCCTGCCCGTGCGTGTGCCGCGGCCAGGGGGCGCTGTCCTGGCTCTGCCTGCGCAGCTCAATGGGCGACGCCGGCAGGATTCTGGCCCGGCCCCTCTCCCATTCCCGGCTGCTGCTCCGAGATCAGGGCCATGTAGACCTCAGCCGCGGCAGCTACCAACTGGAAAGACTTGCAGGCCGGTGCCAGCGCCTGGAGCTCCTGCTCCAGGTGCCGGGCGGCCGCAGCCAGGGCGTTCCTAGCACGACGCCCCGTGAGGACATCGGGCAGGTGGTCACCCAGACTTTGCACCGTGCCGGCCCCAGAGACGGGGCCATTCTCGGGGGGCTCTGCAGCCGTTTCCCCAGTTGGGTCCCCAGGGGTGGCACAAGCGGAAACAGCCCTGGCGATCTCCTCGGTGCTCCGGAGCAGGGCGTCCATCGGCAGGCGCAGCACCGGGGAGGCCTCCGCCTCCCGCAGAGCCGCCTCCAGCCGCTCGGGGAGGCCGGCGTTCTGCAGCAGCACGGCCACCACGGGGCCACCCACGCTGCCGAAGATCCCCATGGTGGCCTGGTGGAAGTCCCGGACGATGGCCCCCTTCTCCTGCAGCGGGGTGTGGGGGGAGGCCATGCGGGCGTACAGGTCCCGGCTGGCGTTCTTCCGCACGTGTCTGTCCGTCTGCTCCGCCGCGGCGTGCATCTCCCGCGCTGCCCGCAGCAGGCGCTCCAGGCTCTCCCCCACGCCGACGCTGCCCCCCACCGGTTCCAGGGACACGCTGGTGTTAAGGTGCTGGTTGAGGAGGCCGAGCAGCGCCTGGGTGGCCGAGATGCATCCTTCCAGGGAGTCGAGCAGGGACTGGCTGGCGCGCACGAGCCTCTCTCTGTCGCTCTGTGTGCCGGAGAACAGGGAGAGCATCGCGAGGCTGGGAAACAAAGTGGAGTGCGCGAGTGAGGGGCTGAAAGAGTTTCCCCTCCAGGACCCAGTGCAAGGCCAAGGGGATGTGCGATGGAACCGATAGGGAACCCCTACGAAATGGAGTAGAGGGAATGTTGCGCCATATAATCCAGAATTTGTCTGTGGAACTCACTGCCACTTGATCTTCCTGAGGCAAGAGCCCAGCAAGATCCAGAAAAGGGATCTGACATTTATATGGCTAATGAGGAGAACCAGAATGACATTAGAGAAGAATTGTTTTTTAAGTTTGAAAAGATTAAACATTCTCAAGCTCCAGGGCCTGAACAAACCTCTAACTAATGGCTGTCAGGAAGGAACTGTCCCTGAGTCAGAATCTCCCTAACCTGCTACTATGGGGTTCTCTTAACCATCTGGTACCGTCACTATTGGAGACGGGACACAGCGTAAAGGGCCTCTGGACAGAGCCTGTCTGGCCAGTCCAATGGTCCTAGTTATACATAAAATGTTTTCCCGCTGTTCTTCCTGATTTCAATGCACTGAAAGAGCCCAGACAAAGCCAGAAAGGCCCCAGACCTCACAACAAAGCCGGCAGCTTTTGTGTCTCCAGCTCAGGCATGTTTTGAGCAAGTTTCAGTGCAGAGAGAAAAAAATAAAGCACCACAAACTTGCCACAGCGAGTTCTTTCCTGGGGCTTGAAAGTGCTGGGGGGGGGGGTGAATGATTCCCAAAGCACCCACCAGCATTGTCTTCACTACTGAAAGAAGGGCCCCAACCTTCAGAGGTATTTCAGCTTCTCACTCCTTTTGGAACCGACAGAAATCAGGAGCTGAAATCCCTTGAAGCTGACAGCTGCGCAGGGCGAGTTCGGTGCGGGGGAGCTGAGGGCGTCTCTTGTATCTTCATTGTGACAGTTCTGGCTTCCGTTCCAGAGTCTCAGGAGGACGGGGAACTCCTGGCTACCTGGGCTTGCGGCCCCGCCAGCATGGAGCAATGCAGGGCAGGGCAGCCCCTGGAGACCCAGATGCCAGGAAGCTACTAGCCTCGGCCCCGCCTGGATTCTTTCTTTAAAATCTCCTGGGTTTTGGCTGCTCATGTTTTTTCCTTAACCTCAAGCAGCGAGGGGCTGCCCAGAGCCAGGGAAGGAGCTGGAGCAGGCCCCACTATAACCAGGAGTCCAGTGGGTACAGCATCGGGCCGGGAGTCAGAGCGGCCGGGTTCTCTTGGCAGTTCTGTCATATGGACGTTGGGGAAACCCTCCTCCTTTCTCTGCTGACCCGCCCAGCCGTTGTCTGTTTTCTCTCTCTGTACTGTGAGCGATTCAGGGCAGGGCCTGTCTCTCACTTTGTCTGGGGCCACAACGGGGCCCTGATCTCAGCTGGGGCAGGGACTGTCTCTCACTGTGTCTGGGGCCACAACGGGGCCCTGATCTCAGCTGGGGCAGGGACTGTCTCTCACTGTGTCTGGGGCCACCACCCGGCACAACGGGGCCCTGATCTCAGCTGGGGCAGGGACTGTCTCTTGCTATCGATGAAGAATTGGGAATCTCGGATCTGCTTGTACATAGATTAAAAAATAAATAAATAAAAGAGCGTAGTCAGTTAAAGAATCCTGGCTGCCCCACGGTCCCCCATTCCCAGCTGCAGGGTTCCTCCTTCCCAGGGTGACCGCAGGGACGGTTCTAGCTTTTTTGCTGCCCCATGCATGGCAATCAGGCGGCTTTTGGCAGCGCGCCTGTGGGAGGTCCGCCGGTCCCACCACTTCGGTGTACCCGCCGCCGAATCCGTGGGACTCTCGCAGGGACTGGCAGGGCGCCCCTCACGGCTTGCCACCCCAGGCACGCGCTTAGAGCGCTGATGCCTGGAGCTGCCCAGCAGAGGCCAGCGATGGTGATGTACACAGGGGCACTGCTGTGCTAGAGGGGGTGCTGAGTATGTCAGTGTGTTACCCACTTCACAGCTGCCGTGGGCCCTGAGAGAGCCATGCTGCAAACTGGAGCAGTGCACCATGGGAGGGGTCCCAGCCCTCCGCAGCCAGCCCAGACTGGGGGAATCCCGGCCTGGCCCTCCGCAGCCAGCCCAGACTTGGGGGGGGGGTCCCAGTGGCCCTCACGCACTGGCTACAAATCAGAGAGGGGATGGTAAAGGGAACTCTCACCTGCAGCCGCTTGTCTGCTGCTCTGGCAGGGTGAAGGAGCGGAGGACCCCCAGCTCTCTGGTTCTAAATCTTCTGTTAGGAGAGAAAGTGAGAGTTGGTGTAAGGCCGACAGACCCCAGTTGTCAGCAGGTGGGATCGAACCTGGGGTCTCTGGTGCTTAGTGCATGAACTAAAAGCTACGTGGCTGTTAGCTAATGCTGTAGAGGAGGCTCATTTTATTTCTTTTTCTAAGTGGTCTCAGTGCCACTGGATGGGCCAGACCACTGCACCCCGGAGGTGTGTGGGGTACATTGGCACAAGCCAAGCTGCAGATCAAGCTGCCTGCAACTGGCATCGCAGGGCTAAAAGGGGAAGTTGTTCTGGCCCTGACCATATTAACCAGAGTCTGCTGCCTCCAGCCCTGGTGGAGGAGCTTCAGCGAGCTGAGAAACTGCTTCTTCTGCTAATGCCAGAAGGGGACGCTCCATACAGAGACCTGAGGCCAACTATCGCTGCTGCTCTAGACGAGCTAGTTAGATCCCTGCTCTAAGCACCAGCCTCCGAGGGGGGGAGAGAACCCAGGAGTCCTGGCTCCCAGCCCCACCCCCAGCAGACCCCACTCCCTTCCCCTCCCCCGGATGGGGATGGGACCCCTGGGCGCTGACTCTGACTCGCCGCCTTTCGCCTCTCTCCCTGCACTGGCCGGTTCCACGATGGGAGAAGCCTGGAGCCGCCTCCACGGAGGCTGGGTGGACTCCGAGGGGCGCTGGCGGAAGCAGTTGCCCTGGGCAAGGCCAGCTGCAGGCGGGGCCCGGAGCCTGGCTGGGGCTCGCTGGCTCCTGGATCTTTCTGCCCCGCACGACTGAAGAGGAAACCAGGACTTGGAAACCAGCCAGACCCGAGCTCCTGGAAACCACGTGGGGAACCCGCCCCCCGGGTGTGGGCTCCCTTTGCGGTCCGCAGCCTTCGCCTCTTCCCGCAGCCTCCCGCTCGCCTATAAAGGCGAGTCCCGGCTCCGGCGCGCACAGAGCGTCCCAGCCAAGGGATCCTCCCCGGAGAGCCCAGGCTGCCGCCCGCGGAGCCGAGCCGAGCTCTGCCCAGGCCAACGGCCCCGCAGCTTCCCACACGCCCGGCGAGCAGGTAACTCGCCCCGTCGGACCGGGCAGAGGAGGCACAAATGGGAGCAAGGGTCGTGCGGTGAGAGCCCCCCGGATCGCCGGGCGAACTGGGCTCCTCCAGAAACGGGGGTTTCCCGCAGCCCCCGGCAAGGTGCCAATCTAGGGACAAAAAATATCAGTCACCCCCAGGCGGGGGAGTGGGGGGAGCTGCCCCGTCTGTAACCGCTGGGGGGCGGGGGGGGGGGTTCTGCTTTCCAGAGGGGGACCCTGGCGAGCGGCAGCTCTGGGAAGGACCCAGGTGTCCTGTGGAACCAGCTGCCTGTGAGCCCCCCCGTGGGATGCTGTGGCTAAGCGGGCGAGAGAGACCCGGGCTGGGGAAAGTGGTGAATAGCGAGTGGGAACAGCCGGGAAATGGGATCCCCTCCGGATAGCGGGGAGACCCTGACTGGAGACTGCGCCCAGCTCTGGGGAGGAGGCGAAAAATGAAACTAGTCCCAGGTGCCCCTTGAAGCCAGAACAAAGCTGCCCAGCTGCGCGCAGCTCCAGGCCGGGCGTTTTGTGCAAGTTACTTCACGGGCTAATTTGCGGACAGCCGGAAACTGCAGCGTCTGACCCCCAGCGGGGTACCCGGGCAGCGGGGGGGGGGGGGGAGAGCAAGTTATACAACTGCCGAGCACTCGGCAGCGCCGCGGCTGGGGCGGGAGGCGGCCGGGTAGGTGGCGGATGCTGCCGCGCCTCTGGGGTGGATGGATTGGGGGGGGGGCTGGAAGGAGCTGGGGGTGCAGGGGGCTGGGTGCTGGGACAGAGATCGGGGGAATGTGGGGAGGTAACGTGTGGGAGGAGAATTGGGGGTGTCTGGGGAAGAGGCACAATGAAACTGTTTTTAATAAAGTGCATGTTGTGGCAAGTTTTCCAATAGTGTGAACTTGTTTGTGTTGCTAAGAGCAAGTCAGGCACAGGGAATAAACAGAAATTGCATCCCCGCTATGGAACGGGAAGGGAATTGCCACAAGAGGTTCCTATTGGCCATTCCATTCTACAGGTGGATCAAAAAGACCATTTAATTAAAGAATGAGCATTAGCTTAAGTTTGGTTAAGAACACAATATGTGGGTGTTGTGATGAAAGGCCCTGACTAGCTTGAACATCATGAGTTCTGAGGCCTAAAGGAATGAAGGACGGATGGTGGATTTACTAGGAACCATTTCTGTAAAACTCTTCTCATCATCTCTGACCCCTGGGGTTTGACCCAGGCAATCAGTGACCCAGTAAAACCTGGGGCAGCCCAATCAGTCCAGAATCGCTGTAGGTTCCCCCGGCCCCAACATTTTTGGAAAAAAATTGTCCCAGTCCCAAGTCGGACTGAAAAGTTGAAACTCTCCCATGTTTCCATGAGCCGAACCTTTTCTTCAGTTCAATCCCGCAAACCGTTTCCTTTCAATCGTTTAGAAATGTCTCATCTCAAGCTTGGACCTTTGCCCCCTCAACGTCTGAACTGAGGGGTGAGGGGGTTGTTCAGGGTCTGCTCGGGGGTGGAGAGGACACGAGACCGGGGTGGGGGACTCTGGGGACCACTTGGGGGTGGGGGGGCACAAGTCTGGGGTGGGGCTGCGGGGCGGGGATGCTGCATTTGGTGTCCCGGCACAAGGGGATGCTGTGGGACCTGGTTGGGCACTTACCAGCCTGGTTGTCCAGTAGGCCCATGAGTTGTGGCTCCAAGGCCCGGCCGACCCGACCATCTCCAGAGAAAGTGGAGAAGAATTTGAATTAGGGTCCCAACAGTGCTGCCCTCAGGTCGGGCTGCAGAGTGACCATGTCATACCCCATAGCTCCCTGATTGGCGGGGCAGGGCATAGTGGAGACACATGAGGCTGTCCTCGGGGGGGGGGTGTAGAGACGTCCCCCCTGAAACATCACTGCTTCCCCTCTTCCCATCCCTGTGCTGCTGCCAGTGAAGCTGCGGCTGACACACTGAGCCTCGCATCCCGGCCCCACTGCCAGCCCCTGGCTGGAGGAGTCCTGCACTGGGGAGCGGGCACAGCTCCACACGGCTCCAGCCCCAGCTTGACTTCAGCCTGAAAAGCATCAGACAGGCTGGATTTGGCCTGTGCTTCACCTATTGACTCCCCCTGCCTTCCCCTATCCTGATCTCCCTCGTGACCACCCTCATCCCCTCTCCTACTCTGACCTTAACCTTTCACTTGCTAAATGTTTTGAAAATACAGTGTACTGAGCAGGTGGTTTGGAACTGAACTTTGGCTGTTGATTTTCGCCTCTTTAATTTAATCAAACATCCCAGAGCATCTGCTATTGCTAGAGGTTGGGTGTTTGCTTCTAGGAAAATCAGCCAGTGTTAAACTTTGTTACAACCTCATATGGTTAAAATTGATGTCAAAATGAACCTTTCCCCCAGCCAGAGGCAGGTCCTGAAGGAAAGGGGTTGATCTGATTTATCCTGATAAAAATAAATCACTGGAATTTTTATTTTTATTTTTCTAAGATCTGTGGTAAGAGCAACTGAGCCACCACCAAAGGCTGCCATGGCTGGTAGACTCTCCAGAAGGGAAATTGAAGAACTACAGGCCATTATTGAGAGTGGAAACCTCGCAGCAGCAGCAGCTAAACTTCAGGAGAAGCTGGAATCATTAGAAAACACCCCACTGGACATCGCCATCACGGGAGAGTCAGGTGCAGGGAAATCGTCCTTCGTCAATGCCATCCTGGGCCTGAATGATGATGATAAAGGTGCTGCTGAGACTGGGGTGACACAAACAACGATGGAGCCAAAGGCTTATCGACACCCCAGGCTCCGAAATGTAAAACTATGGGACCTGCCAGGAATTGGGACAGAGAGTTTTCAGGCAGACAATTACCTTAATCAGGTACAATTCAACAACTACGACTTCTTTATCATTGTCACTGCTACACGCTTCACTTCCCACCACACCACCCTGGCCCGTGCCATTCACAAGCTGGGGAAGAGGTTTTACTACGTGCGCTCCAAAGTGGATGCTGACTTGAAGGCTGAACAAAGGAAAAGGAATTTCAACGAGGTGAGAACCCTGCAGAAGATCAGGGAGGACTGCGTAGAGAACCTGAGAAAAGCAGGTGAGGCCTCCCCGCGGGTTTTCCTGCTCTCCAACTGGGAACTGACTGAGTACGATTTCCAGCTCCTGCAGGAGACCCTGGAGAATGAGCTGGATGAGCAGAAGAGACACGTTTTCATCCTGGCCATGCCCAACATCTCGGCAAAGATCCTGGAGAAGAAAAAGGCCGAACTGCAGGAGCATATTTGGGAAGTGGCCCTAATATCATGTGCTATTGGTGCTCTTCCTGTTCCAGGCCTCTCTCTCATCTGTGATGTAGCCATCTTGGTTGTTCACATGGAGCGTTACTGCCTGGCCTTTGGCTTGGATGAAGAGTCTCTCACTAGACTGGCTCAGCAGGTTGACAAGCCTGTTGCAGAGCTGAAATCTGCTATCAAAAAGTCTCCGCTGGCCTCAGCCATAACAAAAAAGTTTGTACTGACTGTGCTTTCCAGATCTCTATGTGGAGCACTGATGGTGGTAGAATTGATTCTGAATTTTGTACCAGGCCTTGGCTCCCTAGCAGGGGGAGGGATTTCTTTTGTGACCACGCGCTACATGCTGCGGAGCTTTCTGGATGAGGCTGCAGAAGATGCTCAGAATATTCTGACCAAGGCTCTTGAACCCAAAGCTGAAGAGTCCATATAACAGCACGAAGACCGCCTATGCCTGCCCATAGAAAACCAGACACACCTGTCCCAGCCCTGCCAGAATCTCTAGACATGGGTGAGCCCAGCAAAAACAAAACAACACCCTAAACTGACAAACAGCAGAGAGACCGACCAAATCAGATCAGACAGGATTCTGGTGAATCAAAAGCTTGTCCCTTCCACCAACACTATGTCAGGTTAGATAGTTTTGCCTGAAAATAAACTAGCTGGGATGGAGCTGGTCTCTAAACCAGTCTATGAATCCAGGAGAAATGTTCTGGGAAGAAGACGATGCTCCAGTATCTCTGCTTGGCTCACTCTCCCTGGCCTCATGTGAAACAGAATCTGTAAACCCAACAGTTTCTATGCAAAAGAATAAATGGACACAAATCTGACATCAGGAATCGCAACAATCAAAAACCAGTTGGAGAACACTTCAATCTCCCTGGTCACTCAATAACAGACTTAAAAGTGGCAATTCTTTAACAAAAAACCTTCAAAAACAGACTCCAACGTGAAACTGCAGAACTGGAATTAATTTGCAAACTGGACACCATCAAATTAGGCCTGAATAAAGACTGGGAGTGGATGGGTCATTACAAAACCTAAAACTAATTTCCCCCTAGGGTTACTCACACCTTCTTGTCAACTGTTTGAAGTGGGCCACTCTCATTACCACTAAAAAGTGATCTTTCCTCCCTTGGTATCCTGCTGTTAATTGAATTGTCTCGTTAGACTGACCTCACACTTGGTAAGGCAACTCCCATCTTTTCATGGATTTATACCTGCTCCTGTATTTTCCACTCCATGCATCTGATGAAGTGGGTTCTGGCCCACGAAACCTTATGCCCAAATCAATGTGTTAGTCTCTAAGGTGCCACAAGGACTCCTCGTTGTTTTTCCTGTGAAGTCTGGTACAACTGCGTCCTCAGGGCTAGATCCATGAAAAGGAGTTAGGTGCCTAACTGTCGTTTTAACCCCCCAAGTCCAGCATGGGGCACCCGGGCATTCAGAAAACCACCGCTCAGCTGCCACCTGACCCTGTGGGTTTCTAAAGTCGCTCGACAGCTACATTTCCACCAGTAAAGCCCCAAGCTTCCTACGTTTCTGCCAGTGAGCAGGGGCACAGCCGCATCGGTCTAGGCACCAGGGAACCTGCCTCACGCCGACACCCCAGAAGGTTCCATTCCCTCGTCTGTCTGGCCTGCAGGGCCTGATCCAGGAGTGTTCTCAGGACACACCTAACCCCCCACAAAATGGATGGAGGGGGAGGTGGTTGTCAGGATTCAGGACCTGCCACAGAGCAAGTCTCATGGTAACACAATGAGCACAGTCAGCCAGTAGCAGGCTGCCGAAATGGCTCCACAGCATGATTGGCTGGAAGAGTCAACAGAGCAACTTCAGTCCAGCAACAGCAGGAGGTCAGCAGCTGCTCAGAGTGTTCAGAGATGGCTCCTGCTCATTCCAAGCCTTGCTCCTGTCTGTTCCAGCCTTGCTCCTGCCTTGGACCCAGCCTTGCCTCACGCCAGGTAACCTGGTTCTGACCCTCGGCTCCAATTCCTGACTCTTGCCCTGAGCCTGGGCTCTGATTCCTGGCTACTGATGCCTGCTCCAACCACTGGGCCTGATCCTGCTCTAACTGCTAGGCATGGCCACCCATGGCCCAGTCACTGACAGTGGCGGTGCCTCTCTAATAGACTGGACTGTTCCAACAAGTTCAAAGAGCATCATAGAATGTGGCAAGACTTTGTATAAAACTCCATTTGAAAGTTAAACTGGACATTTCAGCAGCCAGCAAAGTGCCGAGGGCAAACAGCAGCTTGGCCAGCATAGGATGCAATGGTGATCGGAGTGCATTGCAAGAGGGGCCCTTGGAAAGCAATCTGTGAAAGGAGGTTGCTGAGCGGAGCTGAGCAGCAGGTGTTCACTGGCTGTCCCGAGACGGTCGTACTCCTGGCTATGGCCTAACTTGTCCTACACAACCTGGTGTCACACCAGGAGTTTTGCACAAAAGAGACTGGAATTTTCAAGACCCCCATGTAAGAACTCACAAGACATGCCTGAGGCTGGGTGGCGAGAAGGATACAAGTCTCATTTTGGTTGGACATTTCCAGCCTTCATCACAAGCATGGGCCACCATTTGATTGGTCCATGCCAGCTTCTCCTAGAGAAAGAACCAAGTTGAACTCACAGCAGAAAGGGGATAAAATGGCCTGTCTCCTTCAGCACCTCACTTCCTGAAAGCCAAGAAAGGGAGAAGACTGGAATTTTGAGTTGGCCATTTGGGAATCCTCACTCCTGGTGACATTAAGGACCCCTCAGTTAGGTACCTTTAACTCTCTCTCTCTCGCTCTCTCTTTTCCAGAGTTATAGCTTGTGCCCTTGTTTTGATAAAGTTTGTTGTAAAATAGCTGTGAAATAGAACGAGTTACAATTCCTAAACACTGTACATCCCTCGTAGTTAATGGCTGCACACTGCCTGTCCAGTTCTAGGTGTAAACAGACATAAAATAAGACTACGTGTGAAAGCCTCTTGAACTGCATGCAGCTTGTCATAAAAATATAGGCGTTCTTGTTAGGTGGTTAGGAGTGTTTATCAGATCCTGAATATAACTGGTGTGAGTATTGGTTAAAAGGGGTAACTACAAGAGATCCATTGGGAAGGAAACTATGGTGGGTTGGCATGTGAGGAATTGCTCAAGTTGTTTTATACATTAGCCTAGAATTGTTTTCCACTGTTAAGTCAAGCAACAATGGAGATTTTAACTAATGGGCTTGAGTGTTTTCCTTCTGCTTTAAGGGACTCAGACAAAATTCCAAACAGTCACCTTTGCAGGATAATTATTGAATGAGGATTTTAGGTGTATACAGACAGAAAATAAGACTACGTGTGAAAGCCTCTTGAACTGCATGCAGCCTGTCATAAAAATATAGGTGTTCTTGTTAGCTGGTTAGGCGTGTTTACCAGTTTACCAGATTCTAAGCTAATATAACTGGCGTGAGTAGATCCACTGGGAAGGGGACCTTGGTGGATTGGCATGTGAGTACATTTTCTTAGGCAATGGTGCACCACCTTGTTACACAGGAGGGCCACTGTAACCTAAGCACAACCTTGTGTGAGCCAAACAGATTCCACATAGTTTAATAAGATTTAAAGTCACCTGTATTGATTGATATTTTTAGGTCAGCTTGTTTCGTATGTATCTAGCTAGAAACAGCCTATGTAGAGCATTGTCTATTTACACACCTGTGTGAACTAAAATGATGGAAACATGATGCTAAAATGCTAATGAATTGGCTGTTAGTATATTGTGCTGAAGCAGGTCCCGGGCCGTATGAAATGCTCTGGTGGGCCCTGTACAGCCCAGGAGCCATGGGTTGGGCACCCTGATGCATGAGCCTGGAATTGTTTTGCACTGTGGAGTCAAGTACCACTGGAGAGTTTTACTAATGGGCTTGAGTGCGGTTCCTTCTGCTTTAAGGGGCTTGGTCAAAATTCCAAACAAAGTCGAAGGATAATAGTTGAATAGGAATTTCGCTGCTTTCTGCTATGGATGTGTTGTGTGATTCTTAAAACCTGGATGGTTCGCGTGTTGATCTGTTTTTCCCGTTTCTCTCAGTCCAATCATAAAGCAGTGCCACTGGGCGTTCCTTTCTATTATCTGCTTTTGGCTGCTGTTGATAAGGGTAGCCAATAAAACTGAAAAATCAAATCTGAGTCCTTTCCTTTCGTTAAGCAGTCCGTATCCAAAGACCCCTAAGACAGGTGATTTGGGTAATCAGCTGAGCAATTACCTTAACCAAGGTTTTATTTGATACCTTCCTCTCTTACATGTTCCAGGAGGGAAACACACTCTGTGCATCACCTTAACTAGCCACCAGGTGCCAGCACAATAGGGTGCTGATCCCAGCCCGGGGCCAGGGAATGTTACCTCACTAGTGATAATTAGTGATCAAGGGGCAGCAGGGGGTGTATCCCACACCCTGAGGCTGAGAAGGGCAGAGTCTGCCGGGCATTCCTGCACCGGCTCTGCACTCACAGACCTGCCCTGCCTCCCTGCACAGACTCCCCCCCTCAGACAGCCCATGGGGCAGCCTGGGCTGAGCTGGGGTTTGTGCAAAGCCACCTGGTGCTGAG
Organism: Mauremys mutica; assembly: GCF_020497125.1. Lineage (NCBI taxonomy): Eukaryota > Metazoa > Chordata > Testudines > Geoemydidae > Mauremys > Mauremys mutica. The sequence continues at coordinate 14,773,016 of NC_059088.1, forward strand.
TGACCCCTGAGCCGAGCAGACGAGGTGACTGGGCTGCGGAGGCCCTGATGGGCTGCAGGAGCAGCCGAAAACAGAGCCAGCTCCTCTCCCTTCCTGGCCAGAGCCCACTGGGGTGACACATCAGGGGTTCCCAGACCCAGCCAGGGGTGGGCATCCTCCCCTCCCTGTCTCTCCGGGGCCAACCACATCCTCCCCTGGAACAACCCTGCCACCCCCTCAGCCCCTGGCAAACAGCCAAGCTGCCCCCTCCTCCCTCCAGCGGGTGAAATCTCCTGTCCCGTTCTTCCCCTCCCCTCCCTGCCTTCTCCAGACACGCGCTAGCTCAGCGCCAGGCCAAGGGTCTGGTACCCTGCCCCGGCTGCAGAGCCAGGCGTGCTGGTGATGGGCGCAGGCACAGCCGTGCTGGGAGCTACCTGTCCCCCTCCCTGGGTGAACGGCCCTCCCAGGGATGTTATTCCTGTCACACGGAACTTACACTGATTCCTTTAGATCCAGGCCTGCTGCTCGGAGCCTCTGGTCAGGCTCCTCTGCTGCTGTTCTCCACATCCAAGTGCCATCTGTGTAACCTTACAACCCACTGTAGCAGAGGTGGGCAAACTACGGCCCGCGGGACCGTCCTGCCCGGACGCTGAGTCCCCAGCCACTCCCCCGCAGTGCCCCCTCCCCTGCAGCCACGCCACCACCCGGGCAGCACTCTGGGCAGTGGGGTTGCATCTAGGTCTGGCCAGGTGGCACAGCTGCCAGACATGCTGCTCTGAGTGGCATGGTAAGGGGGTGGAGGATCCCGGGGGGAGCCAGGGAGTGATTGGATGGGGCAGAGGTTCGAGGGGGGTGGTCAGGGGGCAGGTGGATGGGGGGACGTATAGGTATGGGAGTCCTGGGGGGGGGCTGTCAGGGGTGTGTGGATAGGGGTCCGGGCAGTCAGGGAGCAGGGGGGCTGGATAGGGGGTAGGGTCCTAGGGAGGGAAACAAGCAGCCAGAAAAGCTGTGGTGTGGTGAGAAAACACAGCTGACAAAGGGCAGAAGTACTTGAGAGATGGCCATCAGGTGTTCTTGGCCCAGGTGGAGACGGCTGTGGGATGAGATTAGATTAGTTCAGTAACTGACCAATTCTAGGTCCCGCTGAGAGAATTTTTCCTTGAGGAAATGTTTCCTCTCATACTGGAATGAGTGTGGCCAGAGGGCAGCGCTTTCCCTGCTCAGCTGTACGAAGGCTGGTTTAACCCAAATCGCTGTACAGCTGCAAGTGTAGCCAGACTCTGTGTCTCCAAACTGAGGCAGACTCATAAGAAGTTAATCATGTCCACACTGGGTCAGACCAATGGGTTCCCTACGGAGGTGATGGAATCCCCTTCCTTAGAGGTTTTTAAGGTCAGGCTTGACAAAGCCCTGGCTGGGATGATTTAGTTGGGGATTGGTCCTGCTTTGAGCAGGGGATTGGACTAGATACCGCCTGAGGTTTCTTCCAACCCTGATATTCTATGATTCTGTTCCCCCCACCCCCCGTATATAGTCAGCTTATAGGTACTGACCTTTCTGAGGCGCTTTGAGATCTACAGATAAAAACACCAGCTAGAGGGGAAGGATGGCCCAGTGGTTGTTGGGCACTAGTCTGTGACTTGGGAAACTCAGGCAATTCTCTCCAGACTTCCTGTCTGGCCTGGGGCAAGTCACTTTAGGCACCCAGCTTCCCTTGACATCTGTGACACTGCCTGAGTCTGCAGAGAGCCTGAGCCAATTGCTCTGAAATCAATGGAAGTGACATGCTTAAATACCTGTGAATTTCTGGGCCTGAGTTTCCCCATCTGTAGAATGGGGGTAATAGCCCTGCCCTATCCCCAGGTGTGGTGGGAGGATAAAGACATTAATGAAGCCTGAAGCACTTTGAGCTCTGCTGATGAAACGTGCTGTGTAAGAGCTAGATATCATTTATTGTGCTGGCTTTAATGGCGCTGGGCTAAGTCATGGTAGATGAGATCTGATCCCCACTGCCTTATTTTCACAAGTAATGGTAACTTGCAGCTTGGTCTGGAGTCCTCTGAGCAGGTGATTCTCCTCCGCCTATGGCAGCATGCAGCTGATCTTCATGATGGCTTTGTTATACTCCTTGGAGGCTGGCTTGAACTCACTCACCAGCTCACTGAGCTCCTGAATCTTTGCCTCCAGTTGGTCTCTCTCTCTGGCGCCCAGGATCGCACTGATAATCAAGTCGACACCCACGCCCAGTAACATGCCAGCCATGGCGCCAATGACGGAGGCACCAATCTTGGCCAAGACCATGGTTGTTTGGCTCAGGACTCTGCTTACCACCTGCGATAATGCCAGCTTGATGAAGAACCCCATGGCCACGGTCCCAGCGAGGCCACTCACAAAAGTGGCCACATTGCGCAGAATCCGCATCTTCGTGGCATCAGGCTCCTGGAAATCGTGAAGCTTTCGGTAGAGATCTGGCTCCAGGTTGCTCTTCAGCTTTGCATCGATGGCCTGCAGAATGTCTTGGATGGACTTTATGGCTGCGAGGAGTATGTCGCAGTTCTCCCGGATGGTGCCGTTCATGTTCATCTTAATGCGGTGCAGCTTGAACTGACAGTGTGTGTTTAAGGCTTCAATCAGCTCATTGGTGGTATCAAAATTGAGCTCTATGCAGTTGATCAGCTCCTGGTGTAACCGCGCCACCTTCTCCCGCCTCACCGGGTTGTCTGGGTACAGGATATCGCTCCAGGACATTCTCGGGAAAGCTGTCAGGAGAGGAAGAAGACAGAGGCCTTAGCCAGAGCTCCCTACTGTGCCTCCCCTCCCCCGGCTCAAATCACAGACTTAGCTAGTGCAGAGACTCAGCTGCCATTAAAACAAAAAAAAAATCTACAGGGCCCTGATCCTTTAGGTGCCTAATTCCCCATCAATCCGTGGGAGTTCTGCGCCTAAGCACCTTGGAGGTTCTAGGGTGGAAGGACTCGGGCCCTGTCTCCCCCCCCCCCCAAACCACGTGGTCTCAGGAGGACGGGCTGGCTCCTCCCTGCACTGAGCCTCCAGCCGGGAGGGGGAGAATCCGCCCAAGAAAGCTCAGAACTCTCAGCCCCACTCCCCCAACAGACCCTAAATTGCCAGAGATGCCCCCTGGCCCCAGCAGTGTCCCAGCTACTGCCCCAGACACCCCCACTTCCCCTCCCACACGTTACCTCCCCACATTCCTCCGATCTCTGTCCCAGCACCCAACCCCCTGCACCCCCAGCTCCTTCCAGCCCCCCCAATCCATCCACCCCAGAGGCGCGGCAGCATCCCCCATCTACCAGGCCACCTCCCGCCCCAGCCGCGGCGCTGCCCAGTTCTCGGCAGTTGCATAACTTGCTCCCCCCACCCGCCCTGCTGCCCGGGGACCCCGCTGGGGGTCAGACGCTGCAGTTTCCGGCTGTCCGCAAATTAGCCCTTGAAGTAACATGCACAAAAAGGCCAGACCTGGAGCTGCGCGCAGCTGGGCAGCTTTGTTCTGGCTTCAAGGGGCACCTGGGAAATGTTTCATTTTTCGCCTCCTCCCCAGAGCTGGGCGCAGTCTCCAGTCAGGGTCTCCCCGCTATCCGGAGGGGATCCCATTTCCCGGCTGTTCCCACTCGCTATTCACCAGTTTGCCCAGCCCGGGGTCTCTCTCACCCGCTTAGCCACAGCATCCCCCGGGGGGCTCACGGGCAGCTGGTTCCACAGGACACCTGGGTCCTTCCCAGAGCTGCAGCTCGCCAGGGTCCCCCTCTGGAAAGCAGAAACCCCCCGCCCCCCATCGGTTACAGACGGGGCCGCTCCCCCCAGCCTGGGGGTGACGGATATTCTTTGTCCCCGGATTGGCACCTTGCCGGGGGCTGCGGGAAACCCCCGTTCCTGGAGGAGCCCAGTTCGCCCGGCGATCCGGGGGGCTCTCACCGCACGGCCCCTGCTCCTGTTTGTGCCTCCTCTGCCCGGTCCGACGGGGCGAGTTACCTGCTCGCCGGGCGTGTGGGAAGCTGCGGGGCCGTTGGCCTGGGCAGGGCAGGGCTCGGCTCGGCTCCGGGGGCGGCAGCCTGGGCTCTCCGGGGAGGATCCCGTGGCCAGGACGCTCTGTGCGCGCCGGAGCCGGGACTCGCCTTTATAGGAGGCCGCTCCGGGTCCTCACTGTCCCGGTCAGCCCCCGCGATCCCATTGGCTGGGCCGGAGCGCGGGGCCAGGGGGTGTCACATGGGCCTTCAAGCGGGTGTTCCCGGGACTCAGCTGCCGCTTCGAGCCTTCGGCTCCCAGTTCCCACCGGGTTTTCCGGAACTCGAGTCTGGCTGGTTTCCAGGTCCCGCTTTTCCCCTCAGTCACGAGGGGCTGGAAAGATCCAGGAGCTGATCAATCCGCAATCGCTTCCCGCAGCGCAACTCAGAGACCATCCTCCTGCCATGGAGGGAGGCTCCGCGCTTCTTCCAGTCCAGATCTGGCCAGTGCAGGGGGAGAGGGGAAAGGGGCAGAGTCAGGGGCCCCGGGTTCCCTCCCCAGCTCTGGGAGGGGAGCGCGGTCTAATGGTTAGAGCAGAGAAACCCCCAGCTCCGCTAGAGCAGCAGCGACAGTTGGCCTCAGGTCTCTGTGTCCAGCGTCCCCTTGGGGCATTAGCAGAAGATGTAAAATCTGTTTTACCTAAAGCTGCGTTTTGGTTGAAGCGCCTGGGAGAGCTCAGCTCCCGTTGCAAAGGCTGGTGGAGGTCCCGGTTCCCAGGAAGCAGCGGGGAAGGAAGCGCTGAGCTGACCCTGGCCTGGGTTCTGAGCAGTGCGGGGGGTGTATTACCGGGGTACAGGGCAGGAGTGGGGGCAATTGGCAGGAGCCTCCCTATCGGTGGGTCAGGAGTGGCTGGGGCCCATTGACGTGACCCCACTGAGTGTGTCCCAGCCTGGGGATGCTGTGGAAGTGCAGGGCCTGCCAGAGGCTGGAGAGGCAGCCCAGGCCGGTGCGTTTGGAAGGCTCAGCGGTGCCACCGTCCAGGTTGTAGCCTGAGGGCCCCATCACAGCCCCTGGATCCATCCACCCCAGCATCCCCAACCCACCCGGCCACCTCCTGCCCCAGCCGCGGAGCTGCCCAGTTCTCGGCAGGTGCAGACCTGCTCCCTCCCCTCTGCTGCCCGGGATTCATAAACTGAAGTTTCTGGCTGTCTGCAAATTAGCCCATGAAGTAATCTGCACAAAATGCCAGGCCTGGAGCGGGTCGCAGCTGGGCAGCTTTGTTCTGGCTTCAAGGGGCACCTGGGAATTGTTTCATTTTTTCGCCTTCTCCCCAGAGCTGGACGCAGTCACGCTCTCCCAGCTATCCAGAGAGGATCCCACCTCCCGGCTCCTATTCGCTATTCACCAGTTTCCCCAGCCCAGGGTCACGCTCACCCGCTTAGCCACAGCATCCCCTGGGGGGCTCACGGGCAGCTGGTTCCACCAGGACACCTGGTGTGATAGAGCAGGGACGGTCTCTGTGTGGTTGATAGGTGAAAGCCAGGTATGCAGCTGTAACATGAGCCTGGCTGGGGGAGGGGAGGTGACACCTCTGGCTGGGGCTAGACAAAGGGAGGGGGAAGTGAAGGGGGTCTGGAGTTTGGGAGCTGGGTGGAGGGTTTTCAGGGGATCCTAGGCGGGGATCCAAGCACCCTGAACCCCCAGAAAGGCCAGATTGAGGGGTCCTGGCTCTGAACGAGAGCTGGGCTGTATCCTGTGTTCCTGTTGTCCAATAAACCTTCTGTTTTACTGGCTGGCTGAGAGTCACTGTGAGTCCCAGGAAGAGGGGTGCAGGGCCTGACTCCCCCACACTCCGTGACACCTGGGTCCTTCCCAGAGCTGCAGCTCGCCAGGGTCCCCCTTTGGAAAGCAGAACTCCCCCGCCCCCCATCGGTTACAGACGGGGCAGTGTAGTAAGATGAGGCCCTGAAACATAAACCCTTATCAGAGGCCCAGTATGAGGCCTGAGGCCTGAACTAAAGTAATGGTCAGGCCTTTGCGAACATACAGCAAAGTGAAGCTGTGAGCCAGAGGCAGGCCCTGCTCGCAGAAGCTGGCAAGGAAAGGGCTGATGCTGCAGACAGAGACACACCTAAAAGGTTCTGGACACCAGATATCAGAACATTCGCATCCTTGTTCACTCCCCACAGATAACAAGGAACAGGCCGACCCATCCCACTGACCGGGCCAAAAGGGGAATATCAGGGATCGGGTTGTTTTGTTGGAACCAACATGTACAAGGTGAGGGGCAGAACCTTGCTGCGCAGAGGGGTTGTACCTTGCTGCGTGGAGGGGCTGCACCGCAGCACGTCAGGAGTGATGTGTCACTTGTTTGTGCCTGTGTAAGAAGGCCCCTGAGTGGACGTCTTTGTCCGGCCTAGGGGGCAGTGGAAAGTCCCGTCGCTGACTGAGCTGAGTCCATTTTCAGGGAGCACATATGTACTTGCTGGCCGCACCTCAGCAGCACCTTGGGCTTCTATGCCAGGGAGCTGGAGACTGTGTTTCTCTTCGACAATAACCTGGCCAGCTGCCTTCGTTCCTTACTAGCGTCTGTGTCATTGGGGGTTCTCCCGGGGTCTGCTGGGTCAGCGATCTGCCGAGCCGGGGCAGCAGCCAGAGGGAGCACACACCACCCCAGGAGCATCTCACAACAGGCAGCTCCCCCCCATCACAGCGACCGCCCCCCCCCCCAGCCTGGGGGTGACTGATATTCTTTGTCCCGAGATTGGCACCTTGCTGGGGGCTGCGGGAAACCCCCGTTCCTGGGGGAGCCCAGTTCGCCCGGCTATCCGGGGGTCTCTCGCCGCACGACCCCTGCTCCCCGACGGCAGCCCCAGCAGCACAACTGGCAGCCACTGCCCAGCCCGTTGGCCAGGCTGGGGAGAGCTCGGCGCTGTCCCTTGGCCGCACTGGCTGCTGGTGGAGACAAGGGCCGGTTTCCTGAGGGGCTTCAGGGGCCTAAGGAGGCGGGGATGCGGGGGGGGGATGGGCTTGTTCATAAGCACCTAACTCCTAACTGCAGAACCCAGGCTCCGATTGCGGGGGGGCCGCTGACCCGGGGACCCCGCTCCAGCTGCCCGGGGAAGGGGGCGCGGGAGGCTGCTGGAGGGTGGAAATGCGGCGGGGCGCTAAGGCAGCCCGGGGGCGGGGGGCGCTGGGCGCTGGGGCGGCCTCCTGGTTTCCATTTCCCCGCGCGGTTCCCGGAACTCGAGTCTGGCTGGTTTCCAGGCCCCGGGTTTCTCCTCGGTCACGAGGGGCTGGAAAGAGCCGCGATCTGCTCCAGCCGGGAGCCGCCGAGCCCCGCCCGGGACCTGCTCCCGCGCCGCTCGCCCGGGGCCACTTTCACTCTCCGCCCGCCGGGAGCTTCATAAGGGGACGCGGAGAGACGCCGCCGTCCGCCCCTTCGCCCGCCGGGCCCGCAGCCGCGCCGAGCGGTGACAGGTGAGAGCTCCGGTCCCGGCCCCTCTGGGTCCAGCCAGCGGGAGCAGCAGCCGGGACCCCCCGCCCCCAGGTCCGAGCTGGCTGCGGAGAGCCGGGCCGCTTACACCCCCCTCTCTCCCCCAGCAAATCTGAGCTGGCCGCCCCACCCCCCGGTCTGAGCTGGCTGCCGAGGCTCGTCCTCGAAATACGGTCCCACTAGATCTCACGCCCCCCCGTACAATAACCTCGCACCCCCTTCTGGGGCAGGACCCCCAGTTTCAGAAACGCTGACTTAGGAGTTTTCGAAATGATCTTCAGAGGGTGCAGATCACTTCCCCCCTGCGTCACCACTGATCCACAGCTCCGCATCCAGCTGCTTGGGGACCCCGGGGAAACTTTCTCGGTGCAGCCCTGCCCGGAGCTGGAACCCGCAGCCAGCCCCCGGCCCCTGGGTGCGATGCGGCCCTTCAGGGTATGTCTGCGCTGCAATTACACACCCCTGGCTGCCCTGCCGGGCTGCAAACTGGCAGTGTGGACGTGCAGGCTTGGACTGGAGCCCCGGTGGTGGGACTGTGCCTGGGGGGACGCTCCCAGAGCCTGGCCTCCAGCCTGACCCCAGATGTCTACATGGCAATTTTTAGCCCCCCAGCCTGAGTCAGACCAGACGCCGCCGTTCCGGGGGGCTTTTATTCCAGTGTCAATGTACCAGAGACTCCCCCATCGCTTCCACACACCCTGTCCCCTGGCTCCACCCCAGTGGTGCTGCATCCAGTTCGCAGCAACTGCGAAGTGGGTAACGGACTGAGGTGCTTTGCACGCCCCATCTCGCACAGCAGCGCCCCTGTACCTCACCACCGCCGGCAGGGACAGTTCCTGCCTGACAGCCTTTAGTTAGAGAGTCATGCCCTGGAGCAGGAGAGTGTTTAATCTTATCAAACTTAAAAAAAATAAATTTCTAATGTCATTCTGGTTCTCCTCATTAGCCATATAAATGTCAGATCCCTTTCTGGGTCTTGCTAGGCTCTCGGCATCAGCAAGATCATGAGGCAGTGAGTTCCACAGGCAAATCTGAGGGTTGTTGTGAAACAAAGTTCCCTCTACTGCATTTCGTAGGGGTTCCCTATCGGTTCCGTCGCACATCCCCTTGGCCTGGCACTGGGGATCCTGGAGGGGAAACTCTTTCACCCTCTCACCTGTGCTCTCCGCTTTATTTCCCAGCCTTGCGATGCTCTCCCTGTTCTCCGGCGCACAGAGCGAAAGAGAGAGGCTCGTGCGCGCCAGCCAGTCCCTGCTCGACTCCCTGGAAGGATGCATCTCGGCCACCCAGGCGCTGCTCGGCCTCCTCAACCAGCACCTTGACACCAGCGTGTCCCTGGAACCGGTGGGGGGCAGCGTCGGCGTGGGGGAGAACCTGGAGCGCCTGCTGCGGGCAGCGCGGGAGATGCACGCCGCGGCGGAGCAGACGGACAGACACGTGCGGAAGAACGCCAGCCGGGACCTGTACGCCCGCATGGCCTCCCCCCACACCCCGCTGCAGGAGAAGGGGGCCATCGTCCGGGACTTCCACCAGGCCACCATGGGGATCTTCGGCAGCGTGGGTGGCCCCGTGGTGGCCGTGCTGCTGCAGAACGCCGGCCTCCCCGAGCGGCTGGAGGCGGCTCTGCGGGAGGCGGAGGCCTCCCCGGTGCTGCGCCTGCCGATGGACGCCCTGCTCCGGAGCAGCGAGGAGATCGCCAGGGCTGTTTCCGCTTGTTCCACCCTTGCGGGCCCAACTGGGGAAACGGCTGCAGAGCCCCCCGAGAATGGCCCCGTCTCTGGGACCGGCACGGTGCAGAGTCTGGGCGACTACCTGCCCGATGTCCTCACGGGGCGTCGTGCTAGGAACGCCCTGGCTGCGGCCGCCCGGCACCTGGAGCAGGCGCTCCAGGCGCTGGCACCGGCCTGCAAGTCTTTCCAGTTGGTAGCTGCCGCGGCTGAGGTCTACATGGCCCTGATCTCGGAGCAGCAGCCGGGAACGGGAGAGGGGCCGGGCCAGAATCCTGCCGGCGTCGCCCATTGAGCTGCGCAGGCAGAGCCAGGACAGCGCCCCCTGGCCGCGGCACACGCACGGGCAGGCTTTGCCCCGGGCTCTGCGCCGGTTAACGAGCCCGGCAGAGCCCAGCATGTGGGGCTGGGAGCCGGGAGCCGCAGCAAATAAAGGGAACTGAGCAAAACCACAGGCCTGAGTCGTACTGGTTTGTCCCGGCTGGCGAGCTGGCCCAATTGCCTTAGCCAGACTCCCCTCCCAGCCCCTGGTGTAAATCAGAAGTAACTTGGGGGGTGGGGCGGACAATGGGGCCAATTCCCCTCTCTGATGTAAATCAGGAGTAACTCCACTGTTGTCAAGGGGCCTATTCCTCTTCACTCTGGTGTAAATCAGGAGAAAGGAGAGGGAGGGACGGGGGGGCGTCAAAAACCTGAACCACAAATCTTCTGATTATAGTTATTTTTCCTGCAGTGTGTGTGTGTGTGGTGGGGGGGGTGGGGGGCGTTTGATGAAAAATCAAAAGAATAAAAGAATTGATTTTTTCAAAACCCCTTTCTGGTAAAAATAAAAACCCAGGTTGTGGTTTGGGCTGAAAGTTTGTGCTTTGGGTTTTTTAAAAACTTCCTTTTTTTTTTAACAAAAAAGAGTTGCAAGCCTTAACCTGATTTTTCTTTGTTACTTCAAAACTGACACGTTGGTCCCAGCTTTGGTTCCAGGGTTTTTCCCGGTTTTTGCAAACTGCCTCGTTTCATGTGCAAACAGGGAGCCCAGATCCCCCGGTATCAGGGGCTTTGTCTGTGACACCCCCCAGACCAGGCACGATGGGGGGTGGCTGGGGGGGGGTGAGTCAGAGCTCATTCCCCATCTGGGGCTCCCAGGGGGTCAGGTCTGGGCTTTGACCCGGCCTGTGGTGCTTTGGGCTCAGCCGGGCCAGAACCCACCTGCCCACAGGGCCCGAGGGTGGAGCAGGGGGCTCTGGAGTCGCGCTGCAGCGGAACCAGCACCAGGGAGCAGATGCCGGGGTCAGGGAGTCACAGGGCCGGTGCTCTGGGACAGTCCCTGGGGGGCCTACAGCCGGGCAGCCCCCCTTAGGTTCTCGCTCTGTCACCAGGGGAAGCCACTTGGCTTCACCACCTCCTGGGACCCAACCTCGGCGCCTCCAGCCCCCTCGCTCCCTCCAGCGACTGCACCTGAGGGAGCCGTGTACCCCAAAGTACATCTGCTGGGGCTCCGAGCCGGCGGGGGAAGGGCAGGCAGGTTAGTTAGGTGGCTGCTCCCAGCATGGCCAGTCCTTGGTCAGCCCAGAGAGCCGGAAGCTGCAGCCCGGGCTATGGCTGGGGGGGAGGGGTAGCTCAGCAGTTTGAGCATTGGCCTGCTAGACCCAGGAGTGTGAGTTCAATCCTTGACAAGGCCACTTAGGGATCTGGGGCAAAAATTGGTCCTGCTGGTGAAGGCAGGGGGCTGGCCTCAGTGACCTTTCAAGGTCCCTTCCAGTTCTAGGAGATTGGTATATCTCCAATTATTACCTATGGGCAGCTCCGGGCCCAGCCAAGCATGTCCGCCTTCAGCCCCTGCTCTCCCAGCTGGCTGCCTGCAATGCAGGGAGGGTGTCACCCTGGGGGTTAGTTACTAGGTCAGAAATGTCCTAGTGGGTTGGCTTTGCCATTGTCTTTGTGGAGTCGCCAGCAATGGGCCCCAAGTTGAGAAAGCCAGGGTCAGCTGCCTCGGGTGGTAGCCTGCCCAAGAGAAAACTGATCTTTTCCAGCCCCTAGGGGCCAGCACGGCACATAGGGGAAACCGAGGCACACACGGTCTTCACACAAAATAGTGGAGACACTTCCCACTGCGTTACTCATGCAGGTGCAACCTGAGACTCACAGGAAACATGCGTGAGCAGAACTCTCATGACTGCCAGCTGGCATGGACACAGCCACGGGACTGAATAAATCCCCCGCCCCCATGTATCTGGGGTGTGGGGCGACACACACACACACACACACACAGAGTGGGGCTCATCCCCTGCAGCAGGGACACACACACACAGCGCACCTCTATGTCCAAGGGGTTCCTGTGTGCATCAGATAAGCCCTTCCACCCCCACATCTTCCTCTCGTGACTGGGGTATGTGCCCCAGTCTGTGGGTGACGTAGTGTCTAATGGTTAGAGCAGGGGGCTGGGAGCTAGGACACCTGGGTTCTGTCCTGGCTCTGGAAGGGGAGTGGGGTCCAGTGGGTAGAGTAGGGGACTGGGTGCCAGGACTCACCACAGCCAGAGTGTTTTTGGCAGTTCTGGGCCCATCTTCCAGTCCCTGCCCGGCCCACTCCCACTATTGTTTGGCAATGTGAAGGCACCAAGCACCTGATGGTTGAGGGGAGGAGAAGGAAGGAGATCTGAGGCCCAGGACCAGGACCCAAGCCCATATGTCCACCCCTGGCTTGTTGGCTCTGGGCCACGGCCCAGCCCCTCACCCACATTCCCTGCCATCCCCCTGCGCTGGACCCACAGCTCGAAGTCTTGGGATTTCCCAGCCTGGCCCCAGCTGCTCCGTTCGCTGGCTGGCGTCACCCTGGGGTAAATCAGGAGTAATGCCATGGGGGCCGATTCCCCTCTCCCTCACCTGGAGGTAAATCATTTCTGTAGCTCTTCTCAGAACCCTCCCCAATTGTCCAATGTCCTTTTTGACGCCTGGCTCCCCACCAGAGCTGGGTGCAGTCTCCAGTCATGGTCTCCGCCATGCTGTAACCAGAGGGTACCCCAGCTCCTATTCTCTAATCCCCTGCTTCTCCAGCCCAGGGCCGCGCTCCTCCTCTCGCCCAGGGAGCTCTGGCCCAGTGGGTTCCACCAGGATCTCTGGGTCCTTCCCAAATCGCTGCTTTCCAGGGTACAGTCCCCACCATGTAAATCCTACCCACATCAGTTGTGTGCCCCTCTTAGCCAGTGCGCTGGGGGCTCATGGTGGGTTGATTCTCCTTCAAAATCTAGTGATTTGTCCCAGGTCACAAGAGGAGTTGGTAGCAGATTCGAACCCAGATCTCCTGGATCTCTGAACACGAGGCTGACCGTTATCAAAGCGTCTGTAGCAAATTAGGGATATTAGCAATTTACATTCATGGGCAGTGCTGTGGCCATTGGGAGATGCCACCCCATAGAATGCACAGCCATTGGGAGATGCCAACTCTCAGAGTGCTTGGCCATTGGGAGAGACACCATTGCTCTCTGATGCTCCTTTCATCAACCATGGGTGCCAAGTGGAGTTGATTTGGCACCAACCATTGGGGATCTGCCAAGCAACGCGTCGAAGCCTCACTCCTGTACCCGACGTGACCCCTACGCAACAGGAACGGCGCCGGGTGAAATGACGACAACCCGCCAATAGCAGGTAGTTAGGCTGGGGAAGGAAGGACACATTCTGTGACCCAGAAACCCTGCTCCCCGGCTGGGAGGGGGTTTAATGCTAGAGAATGTTGGGAGAAGGATGAGGCGGGGAAGGATCGGTCTGGATGCGCCATTAACATGGGTGGAGATTGGGGGAGAGCATGGCGGTCCCGGCCCCCCAAACTGGATACGACCCAGGGGCGAGGTGTGGGGAGGCACCTAGATTTCTCCGTTGCAGTTGGTCCTGCTTCCTCCCCATGGAGGAACATTGGGAGCGGTGGCGGTGGGGTGACACCAGGAGCTCTATCCTGGGCTGAGTACAGGGAGGGCAGCAGAGCAGTGACCCGCGGCAGAGCTGCACTTGGTACGGAACCATCTTCTGTTGCGGAGAGAGAGAGAAGCTTTCGCGTGGCTGTTGGATGGACTCTAGGCTAAACAACTCCCAGTGCTGGCCCCTCACCTGTGCTGCCAGGCACAAATTAAGTTCTGCCAGAGTTTTGTTTACTGACTGAGAGCCAGCCCCGTTTCCTGACTATCTCCCATTTCTGGGAAAGGGGCAGCTCAGCCTGTTGCTTTTGGTTTCCATCAGAGTCAGATGGAAATGCAGGCTCCAGACTGGCTCCCGAGACTGTCACAAGCTCCCTGTAAATCCGACGGGGCTGTCTGAGAGATGAAAGATGCTCCTTTGCCTGCACCTTGCAAACTCAGGCCTTGTCTACACTAGAGTTTTGTCCACAAAAATATTATCGATGACCAAAAAGCGTTAAGCCAACATCAGTAGTGCATGTTCACGCTACGCTGCGCGTGCTGACATAGCTAGGGCCGGATTCACTTTTTGTGGGCCCGGTGCCAAACGTACTGTGGTTGTGACGGGCCCCTTCCAAGTGTGGGCCCGGCGTGGCAGCACCACTGATGCCATAGTAAATGTGATATTGCCGGGATGGGGATGAAAACATTCAGTATATCATCAGCTCCCAATCTGAGTTTCCTGACCTGCTGTGTGCCATGGAAAGGAACAGCACCGGATTACTTCTGGCATTCACGGAACAACTGAGCATGGTGGAGCGTCACTTTTGGGCTCATGAAACAGCCACTCAGTGGTGGGATGGCATCGTTCTGCGGGTCTGGGCTGACGAGCAGTGACTGCAGAATTTTTGGATGAGGAAAACCACATTCACAGAACTGTGGGCTGAGCTCGCCCCAGCCTTCTGGCGCAGGGACAGCCAAGTGAGAGCTGCTCTGTCAGTGGAGAAGCACGTGGCGATACCCTTGTGGAAGCTGGTGATTCCAGACAGCTGCCGCTCATTGGAGAAGTCCACCATAGGGGCTGCATTAACACAAGTATGAAGAGCCCCCAAACAGCCCCCCAGAGAAAGAGGATATAGTTACATAACCACGACCTAAACTACCACCCCCTTCCTTTATCCGAGGGTGCCTTCGATCCCAGGATCGTATCCGCCCAGCGCGGAATTGCAGGCCAGCCCCAAAGCTCCTCCAGTGTCTGTTGCCTTCCTAAGGTATCCTGTCCCTATGGGCATGGCCCTTGTTCCACTTCCCTTTTATCAAAGAGGGTGGGCTCCTCAGCCATCCCCTATCCCTCTGAGCCCCCTAAAATCTCATCCGAGGTTGACCCCTGTACCAGGAATGGGCCCTTATTCTTCCATGTCCTTTTATCCAAAAGAACAGTTATCCCTGGGGGAGACAGTACAAATGGGACCCCCCCATTACCCTACCTGTTTCTCCAGAAACCCCACCAGCTCCTGACTACCAAACGGTCCATTGAACTTACCAAGGTCCATGGCGAACAGCAGCGATTAGTCACTGGTCTATCTCTGGATCCTGTTTGTGATGCCCAATGTTGGGGTATATGCCTTTGGACACAACAGACGGACACGCAATTCGGGTAGCCTATGTCTTCCGACACGGCCAAGAGACACCCAGGAACACACGGAGACCGGAGTCTTCGGTTACAGTTGTGCGTTTATTGTAGCAGAAGCTCCACTACACCCTGCAGAAGCACAGCTGTACCACACTCGTTCCCTCCCCCACATCCCGGGGAGGGTGCCCCGTGGTTCTATTGCATTTCTCCTTTATTGTAATCATCTGCCCTCCCCTGCCCTAGGTGGGCAGTCCTGGTCTTGGCCTTCCCCCAATAATGGCCCTCTAATTACCCTACTAAATCCCCTGTCCTGTTTATATTTATCCCTGCCATGATCTTTGTCACCTTACAAGGAGCTGTGTTTTGAGCACTTGGCTGTTTTCATCACTGAACACCCGTAGGCCTATGGGCTTGGGGGTTTTCCACATGCATCATGGATCGTCTCTGCCAGCACTTTACCAGACAGACTCGATGAAGCCTGGAGATAACTCCCCACATTAAGTGGTGGGAGCTGAAGATGTTGCATCCAGCAGGGCAGCCAGTGGAGAGGAGCCTGGACAGCAGAGCGAGAAAGGTGCCTCCTTACCCCAGCCCCAGGGTGGGTGGTGAACTCTGCAGATGCCCCTCTGAACTCTAGGGCTGCACTGACCAAGGACAGCAACTGTGAGTGGGGTGCAGAGAAGGGACAGGCAGGTTAAAGGGACTTTTGGTTGCTGGACTTCAGCACCCGAGGGAAAAGGACACTGGCCCAACCCACTTCGGGGTGGGTCTTTTGCTCATGGATTATGTGCATGAACTCTGTTTGTGGTGTTTTCCCAAATGAACGCCAAGTTACTTCCCTCCTTTTATTAACAGTTTTTTCCCTATACTCAGACTCAGTGTTTGTGAGAGGGGAAGTGTTGCCTCCTAGAGGCGCCCGGGGGGCGGGTATGTAATTGTCCCAGGTCACTGGGTGGGGGCTCGAGCCGGTTTGGCATTGTGTTATTGAACCAGAACCCCTGGATACTGAACCCGGCCCTGTTGCTGCCAACTGTGACTGGGTTACACCTGTCCACAGCTGCAGGTTGAATCATTCTGTCCTCAGCAATTGCAGGTCCGCTTCTCTTCTCCCCAGGGCAGCCTGGTAACCCCTTCCTCAGCCCTCTGCCAAGTACAGCATAGACCCAAATCCCGAACTCTCTGTCCCCACCCCCTGCCTGGTGCATAAAGATAAACATGGGAAATTGGTTCCTTCCCAATCTGTCTCCCGCTTTGGAAGACCCGAGGAGATCAGGCTTTGGGCAGATTCTCAGCCGTAGAATCATAGAATCGTAGGACTGGAGGGACCTCGAGAGGTCATCTAGTCCAGTCCCCTGCACTCATGGCAGGACTAAGGATTATCTAGGCCATCCCTGGCAGGGGTTTGTTTAACCTTGAAAACCTCCAGTGATGGAGATTCCACAGCCTCCCTGGGCAATTTATTCCAGTGATTAACCACCCCGACAGGAAGGTTTTCCTAAGGTTCAATCTAAACCACCCTTGCTGCAATTTAAGCCCATTGCTTCTTGTTCTATCCTCAGAGGCTAAGAAGAATTTTTCTTCCTCCTCCTTGTAACAACCTTTTATGTACTTGAAAAATATTATCATGTCCCCCCTCAGTCTTCTCTTCTGCAGACTGAACAATCCCAGTGTTTTCAATCTTCCCTCATAGGTCATGTTTTCTAGACCTTTAATCATTTTTCTTGCTCTTCTCTGGACTTGCTCCGGTTTCTCCACATCTTTCCTGAAATGCGGGGCCAGAACTGGACAAAATATCTGGTTGAGGTCTAATCAGTGCGGAGTAGAGGGGAAGAATTACTTCTCGTGTCTTGCTGACAACACTCCTGCTAACACATCCCAGAATGAGGTTTGCTTGTTTTGCAACAGTGTTGACTCATCTTTAGCTTGTGATCCACTAGGACCCCCAGATCCCTTTCCACAGCGCTCCTTCCTAGGCAGTCATTTCCCATTTCGCCTGTGTGCAACTGATTGTTCCTTCCTAAGTGCAGTACTTTGCATTGGTCTATATTGAATTTCATTCCATTGACTTCAGACCATTTCTCCAGTTTGTCCAGATCATTTTGAATTTTAATTCTATCCTCCAAAGCACTTGCAACCTGCCCAGCTGGGTGTCACACATAGAGAGTACACAAGCTTTATAGGTGTATTCTCTGTGCAATTATCTAAACCATTGTTGAAGTTATTGACCACAGGGTACAGAACCACGTTGTGTCCTCATTTACACCAGTGCAAAAAGGGTCTAGAATGCTGCTCTTCTGGCTCAGTAGAGTTGTCCACCCACTTTGCACTGGTGTGAATGAGTTTGCAAGGTGCTGGCAATGGAGAATCTTTCATCCCTCAGACAGTCCCGTCGGATTTACAGGGAGCTTGTGATGATCTCAGGAGCCAGTTTGGAGCCTGCATTTCCATGTGATGGAAACCGAAAGCAACAGGCTGAGCAGCCCCTTTCCTAGAAATGGGAGAAAGGCAGGAAGCCACCCTGGCTCTCAGTCAGTAAACAAAACTCTGGCAGAATTTAATTCTTGCGCGGAAACATAGATGAGGGTCTGGCATTTGGAGCTGTTTAGCCTGGCGTCCATCCAACAGCTGCAGGAAAGCTTCTCTTCCTCCGCAGCAGAAGATGGGTCCATACAAGATATCACCGTGATGAGGCTGTCACGGAGTGTGGGGGAGTCAGGGCCCTGCACCCCCGGCTCCCAGCGATTCACCAGGACTCTCAGCCAGCCAGTAAAGCAGAAGGTTTATTTAGACGACAGGAACACAGGCCAGGACAGGTCTTCCAGGCACAGACAACAGGATCCTCCCCAATTAGGTCCATCCTGGGGTCCTAGGAGCCCCACAGCCCCCTTGGGGAGTCAGAGCTCTGTCTGTCCTTCCCTCCATTCCCCAGCCAGCTCCCATCCCCCAGTGCAAATCGTCCTCCCAGGCCAACACCCTCCACTCAGCACTCACAGACCACAGTAAGAACAGTCCCAGTTCATCACAGAGATCCCCGGGGTGCAACATGAAGTGTGGGGCTGCTGAGCCTCTTTTCCCCACCAGCCTAGGCTGCCGCTCACACTGTGCTGCTGCTGTCAAGCTACACCCCTCTGATAGGCCCTGCGCTCACACAGCCACCCACAGGCAGGGAAATACCCAGCTGAGTTCCATGAATGCGTCTCCCGGCCGCTCATGAACCAACAATAGAGAGGTTCCAGCAACTCCCCCTTCCAACCCCACCCCCCTGCAGCTTCCCAGCCTTGCACCGCACAACTGCACCGTCCGGTCCTGGTCACAAGCCTGGCGAGTGTGAGTTCATTACCCAGTTCACCACTTCTACAAAGGAAAGCGGACGTGCACCGCCCTGGGGGACCTGAGCAGATTTTCCAAGCACTTCAACCAAAGCACACTGGTTTAGGTAAAATATAGATTTTAAAAAAACAGGAGTACTTGTGGCACCTTAAAGACTAACAAATTTATTGTAGCATGAGCTTTCGTGAGCTAAAGCTTCGAAGAAGTGAGCTTTAGCTCACGAAAGCTCATGCTACAATAAATTTGTTAGTCTTTAAGGTGCCACAAGTACTCCTGTTTTTTTTGCGGATACAGACTAACACGGCTGCTACTCTGAAACCTATAGATTTTAAGTGATTATAAGTGCCAAGCGCAGACATCAGAGGTGGTTACTTAAGAAACAAAAATAAACTTGTAGTTTACATTGGACAAACTAAACAGGATTTGAATCGAGCAGTGTCTCACCCTGACAGATGGTACAAAAAGGTCCCAGATCCTCAGTACGTAGGCTGGGACTCTCCTCCAGCTTGGGACTACCTCCCCCGGTTCAAAATCCACCGGATGTGTTTCCAGGTGTTGAGTAGTGGGGGGAGTGAGGCCAAGTTATGATGTCACTTCCCCTCTTTATAGTTTCTTCCAGCTCACTGAAAAGATCTATGCTGCGACACGGGGGTCAGTCAGTCCCCATTGGTCAAGCAGTCTCCATTGCTCACCTGATCTCTCTGAGAAGTCTCCATTGCATACAGTCTCTGGGACAGTGGATTCTTTCCTTGGTGTCAAGTATCAGAGGGGTGGCCATGTTAGTCTGTATCTGTAAAAGCAGCAAAGAGTCTTGTGGCACCTTATAGACTAACAGACGTTTGGGAGCATGAGCTTTCGTTGGTGAATAGTGAAAGCTCATGCTCCCAAACATCTGTTAGTCTATAAGGTGCCACAAGACTCTTTGCTGCTTTTCCTTGGTGGGTGTTGATGAGCCATGAACCGCTGTCTGGCTACTCCACTGTTGTACCTGAAAGGTTGGTTGTGGGTGTTCCCAACCTCACAGTGTATTTCAGTAACACACCCAGCAGTATGACTTCACATACAATGATAGCACGTACCATCCCACAGGATATTAATGTTCAACAGAGCAAGAGTTTTAAAAATGATACCTCACAAGGCAGACTGAGTACAAAACCTATCGTGATATGTCAGTGGTGAATAAGGGGGTTCCAGGGTGCTGCTTTGAGGTACACCTGTCATTAATAAAAATGCCCTTTGGCCCTCACTGCGTGTCTGTGCAATACCCAGCAAGAACCTTGCTCTAAGTCAAGGTCTGTGCACAGACTAGCGGTGACAGGGTGCTTAGCGGAAAAACTGCTTAGCCAACCCTCTGTCACTCCAGCTCCAATGCAGGGAGGTGCATTGGAGCTGGACAGACCACCTGGCCCTGGCTGGGGAAGCTTGAACAGCTGCTGCCTCATCAGGCTGGGGCTGGCTCAGAGCCTCAGGGGAAGGGAGCCGGGGGGAGCTGGAGAGAGGAAAGCTGCACTACAGGGAAGGCAGGGAGGGGGTTTCCCAGCTTGGCCCCTCTCTCCTGCCACTGGACTGCAAGAAGGGGACGACTTGTGTGGTGGAAAGGTGGTGGGAGCCCAGCCTGTAAATAAAAGCACCAGGTGGGCACCGCACCTAAAGGTCCCTGTGTGACATTCTCAGCCCGGCGGGGCAGGAGCCAAGGGGGGCCCTGCAGGGACGCTGTTACACTAGCACGATGGGGGTGGGTCCCTGATCTCTGTCAGGTCCCATATCTCAGTCAGCGCTGCCCTGGTGCAAATACTAATAAAAGTTGTACTCTGGGAGGGTTTGGAAGCATCTGGCGGTTAAACCCCAACCGGAGACTAAAGTCTTAAATTGCTCCTGTCAGATTTCTGTTTTATTCCTGAGCTGCAGCTTCAGCTCCTGCTGCTGAATTTAGACACTGACGTGCTTGTTGAGGCTGAGCTTAGGGTTGATCAGGTGTCTGGGAATCATGGACACTGCTTAGACTAACCTGGGGCGGACAGACTTTAGCTGCATTGTTTTGGGCTCTGATAGTGGTTGGTTCATATGATGCTATGAACCAATTTGTTGCAACAGAGTTGCTGTGTACTCTGCAGTCAGGAACCAGCATGCGTTCCATCTCCCTGCTCCATGTATTCATTGCCCAGGGTTTAGTATTCTGACTCTTGCGGACCCACTTTAATAAACTGATGTGACCTGGCACGTTGTGCATCTGAGCTTTATTGCTCTTCGAAAAACACAGATTAAGGGGCACCAGCTGCACCCCGGCAGGTTGAGTATTTCTACTTTGGGAAGGGAGCAGATATTCAACTGGACACCAGGAATATCCAGAGTTGTCATAATTAATCATTGCAAAAATGTGGGAAGGGACGTTGAACTTCATGCTGAAGGGCTTAAACTGCTCTTAATGATTGGGGGTGGGGGCAAGGCATACTATGGGGAGAGGTTCTCCCACATCTGCTACTGTGAGGTTATTACATCTTCCTCTGCATCTCCAGTGCTGGCCACCGGCAGAGGCAGGATACTGATGTAGACGGACCTCAGCTCTGACCCCATCTGGCAATGGCTACATTCCAGTGATGAATTTGGGGACCAGATTACTTTATTTGTTACACCTTCAGGGCCATGGCTTGGGATATAACCTTCCTCCAGACTGCAAGTCCTGCCCAGTGCCCGGCTAACACTTTGGCACACACGGCACTTGGGCACAGATCTGTGTTACTGGAAGGTGTTAACGGCTCCCCCGGCTGTCCCCACATTATGAGCTGCTCCCTTTTCTCTCATTGCATAAACTAGACAGCTGTGAACCCACGTAACAACTGTAGAGAATACAAATGCATTCAAAGATTGAGGCAAAATTACTAAATAAAAACCTTGAGTGATTTTATGGGTAGGGTTTTCTGGAGACCCCTTTTGTTGAATTGTCTGAGTGACCCAACACGTGGGAGTGCCAGGCACAGGTAGAATATAGTGAGAAAGGGGGTTTCCCTGCTTTTGTTTTTGTTTTTTCACCTGGGAAAATGTGACAAAAGAAAATGAGTTTATGAGTGAGCCAATGTGGGTGAAGTAATGTCTTTAATTGGACCAACTTCTGTTGGGGAGAGAGATAAGCTTTTGAGCTGCTGATTGAAGAACGGTGAGCAGCTGCACATGCTGTTCCCTTGCAGGAGAAGGGCTGCCAGAGTTTTGTTTGCTGACTGAGAACCAGCCCCGCTTCCTGGCTTTCTCCCATTTCTGGGAAAGGGGCAGCTCAGCCTGTTGCTTTTGGTTTCCATCAGAGTCAGATGAAAATACGTGCCCTAAAATGGCTCTTGGGACTGTCAGAAGCGCCCTGTAAATCAGACGGGGCTGTCTGAGCGATTTAAGATTCTCCATTGCCTGCACCTTGCAAACTCAGGCCTTGTCTACAATGGATTTTGTTGACAAAAATATTATAATTATAATCACATCGGCAGTGCATGTTCACACTACGCTGCGTGTGCTGACAGAGCGCATCCATGCTTGGTGCTTTACCGTCAACAGTGAGAGCAGTGCACTGTGGGTAGCTATCCCCAGGTCTAGGTTGGATATTAGGAAACACTATTTCACTAGGAGGGTGGTGGTGAAGCACTGGAATGGGTTCCCTAGGGAGGTGGTGGAATCTCCTTCCTTAGAGGTTTTTAAGGCCTGGCTTGACAAGCCCCTGGCTGGGATGGTTTAGTTGGAGTTGGTCCTGCTTTGACCAAGGGGTTGGACTAGATACCTCCTGAGGTCTCTTCCAACCCTGATATTCTATGATTCTATGATTAAAATGCCAATAGGCCGGCCCCAGCCTCTCTGAGCTGAGAGAGGCCGTCATGGTCACCAGATGATGATCCGAGAACGGGCCCGACCAAATGCTGGAGGTGTCAGCCCGTGACAGATGGAAGCATGATAAATAAATTCGGTCCAACCGGGAGTGGTGCGACCGATCGTCCTCCACCCGGACATAGGTAAAGGTGCTATCATCATCTGGGTGGTGGTCACACCAGACGTCCACCAGGGAGTGATGATGGTCCATGATCTCCCTGAGGACGCCCGCAGCAGCGTGGCAGCTCTTGACTCCTGAGAGGTCCCGGTCTTCAAGGGGTGTGTTGAAGTCTCCACCCAGGACCAGACACTTGTGTGGATCCAGAGTGCCGAGGAAGGCCAACACCTACTGATAAGTATCAGAGGGGTAGCCGTGTTAGTCTGGTTCTGTAGAAGCAGCAAAGAATCCTGTGGCACCTTATAGACTAACAGACGTTTTGCAGCATGAGCTTTCGTGGGTGAATACCCACTTCTTCGGATGCAAGTGGTGGAAATTTCCAGGGGCAGGTTTATATAGGCAAGCAAGAAGCAAGCTAGAGATAACGAGGTTAGTTCAATCAGGGAGGATGAGGCCCTGTTCTAGCAGTTGAGTGAAAACCAAGGGAGGAGAAACTGGTTCTGTAGTTGGCAAGCCATTCACAGTCTTTGTTTAATCCTGAGCTGATGGTGTCAAATTTGCAGATGAACTGGAGCTCAGCAGTTTCTCTCTGAAGTCTGGTCCTGAAGTTTTTTTGCTGCAGGATGGTCACCTTAAGATCTACTATTGTGTGGCCAGGGAGGTTGAAGTGTTCTCCTACAGGTTTTTGTATATTGCCATTCCTAATGTCTGATTTGTGTCCATTTATCCTTTTCCTTAGAGACTGTCCAGTTTGGCCGATGTACATAGCAGAGGGGCATTACTGGCATATGATGGCATATATTACATTGGTGGACGTGCAGGTGTCGGCAGATCATCTACACCAGCGACACCATCACAAGACCTAACCAGATCAGCCACACCATCACCGGTTCATTCACCTGCACGTCCACCAATGTAATATATGCCATCATATGCCAGCAATGCCCCTCTGCTATGTACATCGGCCAAACTGGACAGTCTCTAAGGAAAAGGATAAATGGACACAAATCAGATATTAGGAATGGCAATATACAAAAACCTGTAGGAGAACACTTTAACCTCCCTGGCCACACAATAGCAGATCTTAAGGTGGCCAGAGTTTTTGACCCAGTTGACCTGGGCTGAGGAGGCTGCCAAGTAAACGGCCTGGCAGGCCTCCACCCGCACCAGGTGGCCCGGGTTCTGAACCACGAGGAGCATGTCATCAGCATACGTCAACAGGAGCAGCTGCAGCTCTGGCTCCCGAAGCACCAACCGCGTCAACCGGTGCCTCTGGAAGGCGGTTCCTCCCTGCCAAGCTGTTGCAGCGGCCCAAGCCTGGCAAAGCCAGTGAGTGGATTTGGGGTGGGGGCTGCTGGGGTGGGGTGGGGAGGGCTCGTGGGGGGGCTGTGCACACTCCAGGGGAGTTCAGGGGGCGAGGAGGGGGGAACCTGGCCTGGGGAGCAGCCCCTGGGCATGGCTGGCCCCTGGGGTCTATGACTGGGACTTCCTGCTACAGACCGAAGCATCAGAGGTGGGCCTGGGGGCAGTCCTTTCACAGGAGGTAAATGGGGAAGAACACCCCAGATTATGTATCAGTCGTAAACTGTTCCCCGAGAATGAAAGTATGCAACGGTTGAGAAGGACGCACTGGCCGTCAAGTGGGCCATGGATGCTTTTTGATAGTCTCTCATAGGCGGCCCCTTTGTACTAGTAACTGACCAGACACCTCTGAAGTGGCTACAAACAGCAAAGGTGACAAACCCTGGGATTATGCGGTGGTGCCTAACCCTGCAGCCTTATGCCTTCGCCGTTCGGCATTGAGCATAGAATCATAGAGTTGGAAGAGACCTCAGGAGGTATCTAGTCCAATCCTCTGCTCAAAGCAGGACCAACCCCAGCTAAGTCATCCCAGCCAGGGCTTTGTCAAGCCTGACCTTAAAAACCTCTAAGGAAGGAGATTCCACCATATCCCAAGGTAACCCATTCCAGTGCTTCACCACCCTCCTAGGGAAATAGTGTTTCCTAATATCCAACCTAGACCTCCCCCACTGCAACTTGAGACCATTGCTCCTTGTTCTGTCATCTGCCACCACTGAGAACAGCCT
Organism: Mauremys mutica; assembly: GCF_020497125.1. Taxonomy (NCBI): domain Eukaryota; kingdom Metazoa; phylum Chordata; order Testudines; family Geoemydidae; genus Mauremys; species Mauremys mutica. Next base: position 14,797,078 of record NC_059088.1, read on the forward strand.
AGATCCATCCTCTTTGGAACCCCCCTTCAGGTAGCTGAAGGCTGCTATCAAATCCCCCCTCATTCTTCTCGTCTGCAAATTATATAAGGCCAGTTCCCTCAGCCTCGCCTCATAAGTCATGTGCTCCAGCCCCCTGATCATTTTTGTTGCCCTCCGATTGACTCTCTCCAATTTGTCCACATCCTTTAGTGGGGGGACCAAAACTGGACACAGTACTCCAGGTGTTGCCTCACCAATGTCAAATAGAGGGGAATAATCACTTCCCTGAATCTGCTGGCAATGTTCCTACTAATACAGCACAATATGCCATTGGCCTTCTTGGCAACAAGGGCACACTGCTGACTCATATCCAGCTTCTCATCCACTGTAACCCCCAAGGTCATTTTCTGCAGAACTGCTGCTTAGCCAGTCGGTCCCCAGCCTGTAACAGTGCCTGGGATTCTTCTGTCCTAAGTGCAGGACTCTGCACTTTTCCTTATTGAACCTTATCAAATTTATTTTAGCCCAATCCTCCAATTTCTCTAGGTCACTCTGGACCCTATCCCTACCCTCCAGAGTATCTACCTCTCCCTTCATAGTGTCATCCACGGACTTGCTGAGGGTGCAATTCATCCCATCATCCAGATAATTAATAAAGATGTTGAACAAAACCGGCCCCAGAACCCACCCCTGGGGCACTCCGCTGGATACTGGCTGCCAACTAGACATGGAGCCGTTGATCGGTACCCGTTGAGCCCAACAACCTAGCCAGCTTTCTATCCACTGTGACAGACCCAGGCCAGTGGGGTACAGGAGTCTGGTCCTATTTGGTATCCAGGAAGTGGGCAGGCGAAGCCCGCCCACTGCTAAAGGACCTCCCCCCAGCCTAAGGGGAGGATCCACAGGTCTGGGATACCAACTAATTACAGGGGACAACCAATGAAAAAAACAGGATCGGGAGTGAGGTCATAGAGCTAAACGAAAGGAACCTGATGGGGACACCGAGCAGAGAACCCCAGACAGCGCCCACTGCTCCTCGAAGGCGTCAAGGGAGCCAGTGGACGCCGCCCAGAGGAACTCTGCCCGGATGCGTGAACGGATGGAGGAGCGGAAATAGGCCCCACAGTCGCAGGAAATCCCGTCGGCCAACCTCCTCTCTCTGGTTTTGTAGATGGCTAGTTTGGCCAGGGCCAAGAGGAGGTTGACAAAGAGATCCCACGACTTTGTGGGGCCACGGATGGGGAGTGCATAGATGAACAGGTGAGGGGAAAAGTGCAACCAAAAACGCAATAGGAGAGTACAGGAGTCTGGTCCTATTTGGCATCCAGGAAGTGCTAAAGGACCTCCCCGCAGCCTAAGGGAAGGATACCAACTAATTATGGGGGACAACAAATGAAAAAAAAACAGGACCGGGAGTGAGGTCAGAGGGCTAAATGAAGGGAACCTGAGGGGGACACCGAGCAGAGAACCCCGGACAACGCCCACTGCTCCTCGAAGGTGTCAAGGGAGCCAGTGGACGCCGCCCAGAGGAACTCTGCCCGGATGCGTGAATGGACGGAGAAGCGGAAATAGGCCCCACAGTCGCAGGAAATCCCGTCAGCCAACCTCCTCTCCCTGGTTTTGTAGATGGCCAGTTTGGCCAGGGCCAAGAGGAGGTTGACAAGGAGATCCTGTGACTCTGTGGGGCCACGGATGGGGAGTGCATAGATAAACAGGTGAGGGGAAAAGTGCAACCAAAACGCAATAGGAGAGTACAGGAGTCTGGTGCTTGAAATGCTAAACTACCCCACCAGCAGGCCAAGTGGGTGTAAGACTTCACTTCTAAGAAAAGACGGAGGGCAAGAAAGTCAAACTGCCTCAGACATCCTTGGGAGTTTAAAAATGTGGATACTAAGGCTTAATTTGAGTCTATAGCTAGCAGATAGGATGCTTTAATAGCTCTTTTCACTCTGAAGTGTTTCTTTCCTTGAACAGATTATTAGACAGCAAGGATTGAGGATACCAACCTTGAATCATGAAAACGTGTGTCTATACCGGAGAAGTGTTATCATGAAATTATAAACATTTGTAATAGTTTAGGATCCAATGGGCTCAAGACCTTTTGCTTTTAAAAACATGTTTTAGAATGTTATCATTCTACAGCAGCATTTTCTCTGCTCTTTATCTTCTAAATGCTTTCGGACACACAGACCATGGGATTAATTATACATGTGAGCAACAATTCATGAATATTTAACATATTCATTTATACTTAATGAATAAATTTGCATTTTGACAGTTTAATGTGTTTTAAGGAAATACTGCTCATTACCTTTCAATTTTGTAGATCAGTAGAATGTAATTGGAATGATAAGGTGAGATAGAGAGAGCATTATTTACTGTAATTATTCTTACAGTTTTGTCTTTTAAACATCTGTATTTGTTTTATTTTATCTCTCTCAATCATTTCACCTTGGTTCTTATTTTAAAACAAGTATCTCAGAGGCGAGAATATCCAATGCAATTTAAATAATCAAGTGTTATGTTTTAGAACACTGAGTTCCCCTCTTAACAACAACAAAGAGAATGCCCACTCACAATTGCCACTGACTGGCATCAAGAGTTGACTGATTCAAGAGAAGTGCCACGGTCTGAACAAGCAAAACAAAAACATTTCCTCTTACTCTTGGAGACAGTTTTTCTTCATATTAGAGTTTTGGGGCAGACCCGGAAAGAACTGTGTGGGGAAGCTGGCACTGTACCTCTTCTGTAAATGTTGCTGTTTGTAGGCCACAGTTTTCAAACCTGAGTGCCTAAATTAAGATTTTAAATCATATTTTCAAAGGTGCTGAACACTGACAGCTCTCCAAAGCTTCAATGGGTCTTGTGGGTGCTCAGCACCTTTGAAAACAGGCTACTTGTGCAGCATTCCCAACTCTCATTATATCAGTGCAATTCTTGTAATACATGGCGTCCTTCTCAAAACCCCAGTTTCTAGATTCTTGTGATTATATGCCAATCACAACTTGAATTTTTTTAAAAAGTTCATTTCTAGCTCTTATGGTTATAGAGAAAAACTTTATAAACTGAGTGTACTCTAGAGGCTCAAAAGCCAGAAGGCAAAGAAAAAAAGGCTCCAAAATATTTTTAAGACAATCTCATGGATTTTTTTGAGCCTGACTCATCACTTCCAAATGTTTAGATAATACTACTGGCTGAAATCCTGAGTGAAGTCAATGAGAGTTTAGCTATTGATTTCAGTGGGGCCAGGATTTCACCCCTTATATTTAGGTGCATATATATAGGTTTGGAATAAATTATGCCAATTCAAGTCTGACAATTTTGGCCTTAGTGTGTATGATACACTTTTAGACAAATATGGATATAAAGAGCTTAAAATAATAAGAGGCAAAAGGAAGAGTTCAGTCTCTAGGAGCTGATGGCCTTGCACTCTTTATATTCACAAATATCAATTTTAAAGATGTAGTAGGCAAATAAACAAAAACATCTCATAGGATTCTGTGACAGACCCAGGCCAGTGGGGTACAGGAGTCTGGTCCTATTTGGTATCCAGGAAGTGGGCGGGCTTCGCTAAAGGACCTCCCCCAGCCTAAGGGGAGGATCCACAGGTCTGGGATACTAACTAATTACGTGGGAAAACCAATGAAAAAAACAGGAGCGGGAGTGAGGTCATAGGGCTAAACAAAGGGAACCAGATGGGGACACCGAGCAGAGAACCCCGGACAATGCCCACTGCTCCTCGAAGGCGTCAAGGGAGCCAGTGGACGCCGCCCAGAGGAACTCTGCCCGGATGCATGAACGGACGGAGGAGCGGAAATAGGCCCCACAGTCGCAGGAAACCCCATCGGCCAACCTCCTCTCCCTGGTTTTGTAGATGGCCAGTTTGGCCAGGGCCAAGAGGAGGTTGACAAGGAGATCCCGCGACTTTGTGGGGCCACGGATGGGGAGTGCATAGATGAACAAGTGAGGGGAAAAGTGCAACCAAAAACGCAATAGGGGAGTACAGGAGTCTGGTAGAGGGCAATTATACTGGTCACTGGCTGAGTAGGTTTCTGTTCCCTGAGTGACCCGAGCAGGGGCTGCACTAGAGTAACCAGGAACCTGCTAGAACCAGTTAAGGCAGACAGGCTGATTAGATCACCTGCAACCAATCAAGGCAGGCTAATCAGGGCACCTGGGTTTATAAAGGAGCTCACTCCAGTCAGGCCAGAGGAGAGGAAGTGTGTGTGAGGAGCTGGGAGCAAGAGACGCAAGGAGCTGAGAGGGAGAGGATGAGGATGAGGATGTGCTGCTGGAGGACTAAGGAGTACAAGCGTTATCAGACACCAGGAGGAAGGTCCTGTGGTGAGGATAAGGAAGGTGTTTGGAGGAGGCCAGGGGGAAGTAGCCCAGGGAGGTGTACCTGTCATCCAGCTGTTCCAGGAGACACTCTAGACAGCTGTGATCCACAGGGCCCTGGGTTGGAACCCGGAGTAGAGGGTGGGCCTGGGTTCCCCCCAAACCTCCCAACTCCTGATCAGACATAGGAGGCGTTGACCCAGACTGTGGGGGAGATCACTGAGGTGAGCAAATCTGCCAATAAGCACAGGACCCACCAAGGTTGAGGAGGAACTTTGTCACAACACCTTATAGACCATTCATCCAGCCCATACTTCTTTAACTTGCTGGCAAGAATAGTGTGGGAGACTGTATCAAAAACTTTGCTAAAGTCAAGATATATCGCATCCACCATTCCCTATATCCACAGAGCCAGTGATCTCATCATAGAAGGCAATTAGGTTAGCCAGGCATGACTTGCCCTTGGGGAATCCATGCTGACTGTTCCTGATCACCTTCCTCTCCTCCAAGTGCTTCAAAATGGATTCCTTGAGGACCTGCTCCATGATTTTGCCAGGGACTGAAGTGAGGCTGACTGGCCTGTAGTTCCCCGGGTTCTCTTTCTTCCCCTTTTTCTTCCAGACAGAGCTGGGTGCCAAAGTGATCAATTTTGGCTGCTGTTGGGTTACAAATCATGTCAGTGCAGGGATCATGAACTGTTGTTATGCTGATTGTGTGAGTAAAACGCAGCAGAACTGTGCTTCGTCTGGCCTGATTGAGGGGGTCACCCTCAGCTGAACGGAACTCGCTAAGCAGGGGGTTCTTATGCCAGCGCCCCATGCAGAGTGAGAGGGGGTGGGGACAGGCACGTTGCCTGGTGATGTGGGCTCTGCTGAAGAGCCTTGTGCCCTATTAACTTGCCTCTTTCCACTTGTTTAAAGATAACTTGCCTCTTTCCACTTGTTTAAATAAGCTCAATTGAGAGTCTTTTGTTTTGTTAAGCGAGCAGTAGTCAGGTGTAAGTGCTGCTTAGGCCTGCTGTGGAAGTGCTGCCAGCTGCATTAGCAGCCAGGTTCCCCCACTCACAGCTGAAATCACTGACACTGGGTGGAACCTCAAGAGGCTGAAGTGGCAGCAGAAGATGAGGGTGTGGTGCAGTGGCACCTGTGAGCAGCAGTGAACGTATTGCTGGATGTTTCTCCGCTTCCCCTCTGGGTGGGAGGTGATCTCCTGAGAATGCACCTTGGGACTCTGGGTCTCCGCTGACCAAGAGCAGCACCTGTGAGGGGGAGGGACAGGGGAGTAGCTGCTTTCCACCTGCAGATTCTCAACCAGTTCCTCCCTGTTTGTCAGGTTCAAACCCAGAACAGCCTCTGCCCTGGTCACTTTCTCCACCTCCTGTAATAAAAACCTTGTCTCCAGCAGAGCAGGTCACTCTCCCATGGGAACCTGAGCTCCCACAGCCAATCAAGTCACTCACTTGCCCTGTCCTCTGCAGATGCAGCGTAAGCTCAGCCCAGAGACGTTGGGCTCTGCCCCATGAGGCTTCTCCAGGAACGGCTCCCAGGTGGGCCAAGACCCCCTAAGGGTCAAACCCCTGCAGCCCCTTATCCTCATTCACATCTCCCATCCTTGGAGATCTTGTGAGGGTGGGAGGACAAGGGCCCTGGTCCTGCTGGATTTAGGAGAGAGATGATTGGGGGCGTCTGGACAGCAGGAAACCTGGAGGAAGAGCAGGGACATATTCCCACCAGTCACTGCTGCTCCATGGACAGGGGCAGCTCTAGGCACCAGCGTGCCAAGCGCGTGCCTGGGGCGGCAAGCCACGGGGGCGCTCTGCCGGTCCCCGGGAGGGTGGCAGGCAGGTTGCCTTCGGCGGCATGCAGGGGGGTCCGCTGGTCCCGCAGCTTCGGCGGACCTCCCGCAGGCAAGCCGCAGAAGACAGCCTGCCTGCCGTGCTTGGGGCGGCCAAATAACTAAAGCCGCCCTTGCCCATGGAAATACGCTCTGTGCATCCCCCCAACTAGCTACGAGGTGTCACCGCTGCTCCGCTTGTAGGGAGGGGTGGGGGGAGGACACACTCTGTCCATTACCTGGACTGGCCACCAGGTGTCACTGCTTGTCACGGAGTGTAGGGGAGCCAGGCCCTGCACCCCCGGGTGCCCTGCCGATTCACCAGGACTCTCAGCCAGCCAGTAAAGCAGAAGGTTTATTTAGACGACAGGAACACAGTCCAACACAGGTCTTGCAGGCACAGATAACCGGATCCCCCCGGTTAGGTCCATTTTGGGGGCCTTAGAGCCCCCCTCGGGGATCAGAGATCTTTCTCCCTGCTTCCCCTGTTTTTCCAGCCAACTTCAGTCTGCCTAACCCCCTCCGGCCCCTCCTCTCTCCTTCGCTTCTTTCCCGGGCCAGGAGGTCACCCGACCCCTTTGTCTCCAACACCTTTAAATGCACCTTTGCAGGGAGGGGCCGGGCCATCAGTTGCTAGGCGACAGAACGTCAGGCATTTGGTTGCATGGCCTTTTGCTGCTAGAAACTTAGGATCTGTACCCAGCCCCCAGTAAGACCAGTCCCACTTCGTCACACTGCTGCTCCAAGGCTGACACGCTGCAGGTGCAGGAGCAGGGTCAGTTCTAAGGGTCGGATTTCCAGACGGGTGCAGCACAGCAGCCCCCCATGAGGACCAAGGGGAGCTGCCGGATGCGGGTCTGTTTGGAAAATCCCGTGAGAATTGTGCATCTCATGAGCATGGTGTGGCCGCCCCAGTGGCCGAATGTGTTACCTGCTGTGCACAGCGCGGCTGGTCTGAGTCCTGCCCTCTCCCCTAGCAAGGGACTCGTCTCAGCTCCCAGCTGGATGGACCAGCTCGTTCCCTGCCTTGTGCCTGGGACAGGTCCCACTGAGCAGCAGGGACACAGAAGTACAGTGTCCCCGACAACCAGTGCGTTCTGGGACTCTGGACGAATGTATCCCTGAGAGCCCAGCACCATCCCTGGGAGCAGGGGCTTTTGGGTAATTCCCATGTGCAGAGCATTGCACTGTGGGAAGGAGTCAGTCAGTAGGACGGGCTGAACCATGACTGCCCCAAAGCCGATGGCTCCTCATCCATCCCGGGAACCAGCTCACAGGGCCCGGCATTGGGGGCGTTGGGCCTGCGCTGGAGACACCATCCCATGTGTCGCTACCAATCCTGTGACCAGCCTGTGACAGCTGCAGTGTGGGGATGCCAGGTGCTGGGAGCAGGATACCAGCCCCCAATGTTCAGAAATGGCAAATCAGACCCAAAAAACCATGAGACTTTTTCCAAAACCCACAAGTTTTCGCAAAAAATCCTGAGCTATTTTTGGAAGGACGATACTGAGGGGTTTGGTGTTTTGGTTTCTGAACTCCCCCTGCCCCGGCGTGTGTGTCAGACAGTGACTGTGCCCGGCTCTCCCAGACGTACAGAGCAGGTGACTCTGGCTCTCCTGGCTGATGGGTAGAAAGGGGCGTCTAGCTTCTCCCCAGACCCCCACATTATCATTAATTACTTTTGTGCCCCCTGCCCAGCCCCCATCTGCCCCTCCCCCAAGTCCCACAGCCCCTGCTCCTGTGGCTCTGGGGGAGGGTCTTCTCCCCTCTCCCCCTCCCCTACCCAAACACTCCCTTTCCTCCTGAGGGGAGGGGGGAGAGAGCGGCCTGTCACCTGCAGCAGCTCTGATTGGCTGCCCTTCCCCAGGAGGTGGGGCAGTGGGTATTTCTGATGGTGCAACAGTGACACCTGGTGGCCAGTCTGGGTAATGTTTCCTTCATTAGCCCAGCAGTGACTCCCTCTGGCTAATTCGGGTAATGCACAGCGTGTATTTTCTAAGTGGAACAGCAGTGACTGTGCATTGCATGTTACTGCTGCTTCATTAAGTAATAAAATCTGAATTTTGAGGGGGAGAACTGGGAGCCAGGACTCCTGGTTTCTATTGTGAGTTCAATGTCTATAGTTGTGCTATCTTGAGCAAGTCACTTATTTTCTCTGTGCTTCACTTTTCTTTCTGTGAAATGGAGATCCTGCTCCTTTGAGGTCTGAGAAAGAAATCCCAATAGCTCCAATGGGAACAGCGCTGTGCCCAGAGAGGGATCACAGGGTTAATTCATATCTAGAAAACTGTATGGTGACAGGCTCAGGAGAGAATAGTTCCGCGGTCGGCAACCTTTCAGAAGTGCTGTGCCGAGTCTTCATTTAGTCACTCTCATTTAAGGTTTCGCATGCCAGTCATACATTTTAATGTTTTTAGAAGGTCTCTTTCTCTAAGTCTATGATATAGAACTAAACTATTGTTGTAAGTAAAGTAAAGAAGGTTTTTAAAATGTTTGAGAAGCTTCACTTAAAATTAAATTAAAATGCAGAGTCCCCCGGACCAGTGGCCAGGACCTGGGCAGTGTGAATGCCACTGAAAATCAGCTCGTGTGCCGCCTTCGGCACCCATGCCACAGGTTGCCTACCCCTGGAATAGTTCATTATTAAGCAGTAATTATGGGGCTGTGGGAGCAAGACAAACAGTTCATAAGAGAGTGAGAAATCGTGTGTGAGGGGAGGACCTTATTTTTGTCTTTTGATTTAAGAACAAACCTGAGTACGTGGCTGGGAGATTCTTCCCCTGAGCACTTTCCAGTCGGGGTGACTGACGTCTGTCATGTGTGATTCGGTGCCTCTCACACTCTCTTTGCGCTGTGTGTGCAGTGGGTTTGTTGTGGGAGGTGTCACAGGCTGACCGGCCCTTTAAGGCAAACCAAGCTCAGCCTGGTCTGTGAGCGAGCAGCGAGCCCCTCGCTGGGGGTGATAAGGCAACTTAATGATCATTGGTGACCCCAGCTGGGCCAGGGCCAGGAAGAGGATACAAGGGAGGGGAACCCAGGGAGGGGCAGACCCGGGAGAGAGGAGGGGGAGCCCTGGGACCTGAAGTCCATGAGCGAAGGCAGGTACCAGCGGGAGCTCTCTGCTGCCATCTGCTGGAGGGCAGAGGGACTGAGTGAGGCCGTAGCTCATTTACATATCCACTGTGGGTGGTTTGGGGACATCGGGGTTAAATGCGGCTAGTTCTGTAGTTGGGCTGATGGGCTGGAGAGTTCTCTGCTGGGAACCAGCTGGGCAAGGCCTGAACCGTGGCTGGGCTCAGGGTCTGCGTTCACCTAAAGACTCTGGTGCAGGCTCCCTGTCCCAGCTGCTGAAATCACGGTAACAGCCCCAGAACGGCTGAGTGGCGGCGGCTTTAGGTTTAAGGTCCAATGGACGTGTCCCCGCACAGGTTTAAACCCACTTCTGACATCATCGTAGCAGGACGGGGGGTCCAGCCCCAGGGACCCTGATTCTCCTGCAGCCACAAACTGTGAGTGAGGGGCTGGGAGGCAGAACAAACTGCATCAGCCGCTCAGGGGGCAGCTGGTCGGGGCTGTGACAGATGCGCCCTGAGAAGGTGCTGAACTGTAAATATTTGTCCCAGCTCAGCCCGTCCTTCCTCTTCCCTCCGCCAGCAAAGTTCTTCTGTTTAACCCTCTGGTGACTGTGCCGGCGGGTGGGTGCAGATTTGCCCAGCAAAGGTGCCCAGAGCGGATACGGGTTCCCAGGTTACTGGGTGGGGCCTCGAGACACAGTTAAGGAACTGCAGAGAATCCCCTCAGGTAAAGACCCCACCCTCCTTGCTGGCGACGCTGCTGCTTCAGGGTTTTGCTTCTTTTCCTCACAAACACTCTACGGCAGCATCCCCTCCCTTCTCGTTAAACTCCCCAATTAGTGACACTCGGAGGGAAGAGCTCCTGTCTAGTCAGGGCAATGCCCTTAAGCCCTGGGCCTTTAGCAATGGTGAAATTCAGAGACTCGGGCTCTTAGTCCGGATTAAATGCAAGTTTATTATAATTGAAATATTAAATCATTTCTACAAGACAAGAGGGGCCCATTCTGGGGTGTGACAGGATCACAGAACCGGACCTCTAATCATTATGAAAACAAAAGCAACAAATCAATGGGTTATTGGGGGAAGGCAGAGGCTGAGGCACTGGCTGCACATATGGCCAGACCAGCTGCAATGTATCGGAGTCTCCAATGGCTCAAATCATCGGCTCTTATAATAAACTACAGAATAGGCTCCCCCTGAGAACAGCAAATCAAGGGGCAATAGACGTCCATAAACGCAGCATCAAACACTAGAGCCTCTCTCCGCACAAACTCACCAGCCGTGAATGGGGGCACAGCCCAGCGTATCAGTGACAGCCACACTCAGCCAGGTAATTGTCAAGCAGCCCATATGGGTTTATCAGCCGGACACATCTTGACCCTTCTCCATTTAAAACCAGGGCCACTCACAGGATTAATAGCACAGCCAGACACAGGGGCTTCCCTGCACAAATCTACCTTTGCATAAGGGGCTGGTTAAACCTATGAGCATAGAGGCAGAATTACAAGGATTAGTCTAAGCATTTCTTAATCTATTATTGTCTCAGAGTAACACGTGCTGGGAGACGGCCCTGTTGCGCTAGGTGCTGTACAGACACAGAACAAAAGGATGGGCCCTGCCCCTGAGAGCGACAGTCTAAGACTAAAAAGCAACAGAGAGTCCTGTGGCACCTTATAGACTAACAGACGTATTGGAGCATGAGCTTTCGTGGGTGAATATCCACTTTGTCAGGTGAGTGTTCTTGCGTCTGATGAAGTGGATATTCGCTCACGAAAGCTCTTGCTCCAATACGTCTGTTAGTCTATAAGGTGCCACAGGACTCTCTGTTGCTTTTTACAGATCCAGACTAACACGGCTCCCCCTCTGATACTTGAATCTAAGACTAGACCCAGCAGGCGGGTGCTCCAGGCAGACGGGGGAGCACAAGGGAGCAGGGAGATGGTTGGGATAACGCAATGAGCAGCGCTCCCAGAGCTCCAGCCATGGGCCATTGTCGAGGGATCCGGAGGGTCCATGGCGGGGGTGAGGCTGAAGGAGGCGTTGGCAGGAGGTCAGTCCGGGGGCTTTGTGGGAGGTTACAGGCAGCTCCTCCCCAAACAGTGGCAGCCTGGGGGAAAGTGTGAAAGCCTCTGTGCCCAAAAGCCTGTTTCCTTTGCCTTGGGCCCTGCAGTGACGAGGGAGGAGTTGGCACCGGGGGGTCGTCTCCCAAGTCAGGTCAGGATTTAGGGTTTTTACGATTGTGTCTGAGTGAATTTACCCACATGCCCAACGTGGCGCCTGCCCAGGCTGCAATTTCAGGGCACCGGGAACTGAGAAGTGGAAAATCTGTGGCTAGAACGAGTCATTGCTGGTGTCGCTCCCTGTCGTCTCCCCGTGAAGAGTTCGATGGGCTCTGCCCTGGTCCTGCTCTCGGCTGGGGCCTGAAATAACCATTCCCTGAGCTCCCTGCAGAGAACGCAAGGCACTGGGGACCCTGCGGAGCTTTATCACAACGGGGCCTCGTTCGCTGGGGAAATGAAGAAAAAACAAAGAACAGGGTCAGTCAGGATCCCCTCCCCCCCGTCCATTTTATGGCTGAATAAATTCAATATGTTACGGTGGGTGGGAGACCTCAGTGGAAATGGGGCTCAGAGCTCAGTTGTGGTGAAGTTTCCAACCTGATGCAGAAAGGCAGCAATTTCATGAGACTTTGAGCTCCGAGCTCCAGCCAGGTGCTGATGTTTCTTCCTTTCAAGGGGTGCAGGTGTCTTTGTCTTTTTTCTCCTAGTTTGAAATGGCTTCGTTCATAACCACCTCCAGAACTCGTACAGCATCAGCAGCAACATCATCCAGGAAACTATTCAACATTAAGTATGTGGTAGGGAGAGAAACTGCTGCAGCTGCCAGAGAACCTACCACAGCACCTACCACAGGAATAATTTTTAAAAAAACTGTAGTATATTGCACTGCCCCAGTTCCGCACTTGGTCAGTATCTTAATTACAAGATCTTTTGTTATTTCCTCACACAGTGGGGACTTTATAACGGCCTTCAGCTCTGCAATGGGCTTGTTATGCTGTCTAGCAAGAGCAGAGAGAGAGTTTTCATCAAGGCCGAAATCCCTGCAGAACCCTTTCAGGGACGTCACCAGCATGGCAATAACACAAACAATGGAGAGACCCGGGATAGGAATAGCAGCGACTGCGCATGACGCCAAACTTTTCAGCCATATCTGCCTTTGCAGCTGTTGTTTTTTCTTCTCCAGGATTTCTTCAGAAGCATTGGACAGGGATTGGAGAAGAGCGAGTCTCTTGTGACTGGGGAGCTCATCCACTAGCACTCCCTGCAATTTGGGAAAATCGTACTTGCCCAAGTCCCATCTAGATACAAGAAAAGCCCGTGGGGAGGCCACCCGTCCTGCTTTCAGGCATTTGATGCAGTTCTCTCTGATGGCATCAAGGATCCAACTCTCACTGTACTGAAGTGGCCTTTTCGTGGCAGCATTCCTCTTCTCTAGGATTCCTGCCGCGTTATAGTTTTATTTTTCATTTGTCAAATCCTGATCCACCTTGGAGCGCACAAAGTAAAACTTCTTCCCCAGTCTCTGGATCTCCTGGGCGAGTTCAATATCGTGGGATGTGAAGCGGGTGCAGGAGATGATGATGAAAAAGTCGTAGCGGCTGAACTGCACCTGCTTGAGGTACGTGTCTGGTTTAAACCTTGGGGCCCCGATCCCTGGCAGATCCCAGTAGATTACATTTGGGTATTTAGGATGTCGGTAAGCAGTGGGCTCCATTGTCATTTCTTCCACTCCTGTTTCAGCAGCATTGTCATCTTCATCCTGCAGTCTCCGGATGGCATTGACAAAGGACGATTTTCCGGAGCCTGTCTCCCCCGTGACAGCGATGTTGAGAGTGATTTTATCAGCCATCTCCAGAGCCTCTTTCGCTTTAGCAGCTGCTTCGGTGAGGTTTCCTTTCCCAACAGCAGCCTTCAGTTCTTCCATATCCTCTTCAGGTATCCTGGGAAGCTCGTTAGCAGCCATGGCAGCTCCAGTGCACTGCTCAGCCTGCCTTCGAAAGACAATGAGATATTCCATGTACGGTTAGTTTAGACAGTTGATAGACGTCAGCTCACATGTGAAGGTCCAGTGGGAGTTTGGGCAGGAAATGGGAAAGGTGGAGTTAAGGTGACACTTTCCACTCAGCTCAAGCACATAACCTTAACTCTGCCCCCATAGGAATGCCAGGAGAGACACCTCCTCTGTTTTTCTGGGGATGGAAGGGCCCACACAACGTGTGACGTGAGGAAAGGATTAGTATTTTCCCAACAGGAAGCCAAAGAATTTCCTTAGAGAAAGAAGAAGTTTCCCAGGAAGTGCTTGGACTGGGTAATGGCTCCCAGTCAGCCAGCAGGGGCCTCTCCCACCCTGCAGACCACAGTGAGTCCACAGCGAAGGGAGGAAGAACCCCAGACCCCTCAAGCCTGCTGCTCTCTACACCACCTCTGATCTAGAGCAGGAGTCTGTTCCTAGCGCTTCCAGGAGAGCCAGAGCGGGTGGGAGAGGGGACTGGGTGACTATCAGGGGCTTGGAAGAAGGCAGGGGCATTTTTCTCCCTTCCTGTGTGCATGAGGGGAGAACCCCCACTGGGCCTCAGTCCCGTTGACGTTAATCACTCAAAGGCGCTCTGGGGATTTGAACTGTGGAAGGTTCCTCCCATTCCCGGACTCTCTCAGCTCATTGACGTGCCAGCCGGGGACTTCACCGGAGCCCTGCAGAGCCCGTAGCCTGAGCCCAGCTCTTCCTCCCCACTCAGTCCCGTCTGTTGGGCTCCCGCTTTGCTGACTTTTGCAGTTTGTGTGACAGGCTAAGTTGGCCTTTTGTCACTTTGGACATGCCGGACTGTGTCATTGGGGCCAGCGCTGATGGCCGGGGGACAGTGCCCCCTACTGAGCACAGGGACCCCTAGTGCCGCACTGGGGCATTGGGGCCAGCACAGACTGTGAGGGGAATCCCACCCCACTCCTTTCAGAACAGCGCTGCCCGTCGAGCTCCCTGCCCCTTCCTGAATGCCCCCCACCTGCTCCCTGCAGCACAGCCCCCCCCGAGGAGCCCCCCCACCCTCCTTCCTTGCAGCACGGCACCCGCTGCTGAGCCCCCTGCCACTCTCACTGCAGCCTGGGGCCCCCTACTGAGCCTCCCAGCAATACCGCGCTGCCTGCTGAGTCCCCCCCCCCCCCCCGCCCCGGTTCCTATCCATGCAGCGTGGGGCTCTCTGCTGCACCTAAATAACCCCTCCCTGCATGAGTCCCTGTCCCATCCCTGCAGCACGGCAGCCTTTAATGACAGTTGTAGCCACCACTGCTCAGATTTCTCTCCCCGGCCCTGTTACAGCTACACACTGGGAACATTTCACAGCAGGACCATTCACCCGAAAGGATAAAATGATGTCACAGAGCTCATGGATTCCAGGACTTTCAGAGACCCCCGGGACATTTTCCGCTTCAGCCCTGGGCCTGGAGGGGGCCGGAGCTTTCAGCCGGCCGGGGGCCCCGGAGCTCTGAGCTGCTGCAGGTGGTGCCTTAGGGCCCTGAGGCAACGTGGGCCCTGGACCTGTCAGCCGCCACAGTGCGGGTGCTAGACCCCCCCCCACCCCCCACAGCGGGGCTCAGGCTCCCTTCCCCCCGCCCCATGGGGCATGAGCTTCAGTCACCCCCCATCAGCCCCTCCCCACATTATTTTTGGTTATTGCCTGCGACCTGTCTGTGACTGTTACTAAAATTAACCGTGACAAAATCTTAACCTTACCCCCACCACACTGTAACACAACGTACAGGAGAGGGGAGGGGCCCTGAGGAATCACAGGGCAACCGCGTGGCCTAGTGGTGAGACCCCTGGACTGGGAGTTATCCCTAGCTCTGCCACTGGTCTGTTGGGTGACCTTGGGCAAGTCACTTCCCCTCCCCGTGCCTCAGTTTCCCACCTGTATAATGGGGAGAATGATGTAAATCTGATTGAGATGTTGTCAGAGTCTACCCTCACTTGAAACTGGGCGGTTTCAAAGTGAGGACCCGCATGTATTCCCCCACCCTAAAATCTTAGGGTAGGTCTCCCCTTCGGCTGCCACCACCCGGTCAATTCCGTGGGCCGGGACACCCCTGTTTCCCCCCTTGGGAACACAGATCAATTCACAGAGGAGGAACCTCCCCCCTCTTCCCTCTCTCCCCTGCTCCGGAGACAGAGGTGCCTGGATTCAAATGCCTTGAATCTCTACACACAGGGAAGCAGCCCACTTCCCCCTCCCCTTCCCCTGAATTTCCCCAAGGGAAGGAATTAACCAAGTCCAAAGAAAAGAAAAGAATTTATTAAGAGAACAAAAAGAAAGTACAGAATCTCTATGAGCCCAAGCTGGACACTCATAGGGTATAACCTTATCAATCTCTGGAGAGAATCCCCTCTCCCCCTTTTCTCAGTAAAAGCAATATCAGCAAACAGGAATAAAGCATTTCCTTTAGCAAACACACAATTGCCAATATAGAAATCAAATCATAAGACTAATTCGCCTTTCTAATTAATACTCACTATTAATTAGTAGAAACTACTCCAGGAGAACTTGGAGACATGACTGTCCTCTGTTAGATCCAAAAAACAGTTCTCACACAGACAAAGGCTTCCCTCCACAGAGATTTGAAAAAATCTTATCTCTGATTGGTCCTCTGGTCAGGTGGTCACCAGGTACTACATGTTAACCCTTTACAGGTAAAACAGACTTTAACCCTTAACTATCTGTTTATGACACGCCCCCCAAATCGCCAACAGTGGGAACTACTGGTGGTGATTTCCTCCTAGCACTGTAACATAAACAGGTAAACAAAACACATGCACTATTACATATACTACTAAGTATGTAAACAACAAGATATTTGACACTGAAGAACACTTTGTATGCATTTGAGCGGACATACTTGGCATTGTCCTTGCCCATCCCCTCCCAGTGGAAGGAATGTTTTTAACCTGTTTTTGCTTTGTTGACCCCAGAATGCCCACTGGGATGTCAGGGCCCAAGCTTAAGAGCTTGTCCCAGTACTTAGTTGGAACTACCAACTGTCTTTGAGGATGCTGGCCTTCCTGGTGTCCACCAGAAAGAATGTCCTTATATAAAAGTCCTTGTTTTACAACAAACTGGAATTGGGTAGAAGAGCTGAGAGGCGGTGGGTTGCTGCGTGCCGCCGCCCAAGCTTTGTTAAGGCTGTCATCGGCTTCCTGCTCTGTGTGGAACTGTTCCCTTGAGGCGGGAGACACCAGTTCCTCTGGGAGCGATGTAGGTGATGAGGTTGTTTCCATTGACTGTGGACCGCTGTCCGCTGGTGCACAAGGTGATATTTCAGGCTCTGGCTGAGCCTCTTGGGTAGAGTTGTCTGCTGCTTCTGCCAGTTTAGGCCCATTGGCGCCTCCTGGCGGTGGAGTTGCAAGCGCTGGCATCAGTGCTGGCGCTGGTTCTGCCGCTGGTTGCTTTTCCAGTTCCGGTCCTGGGACTGGATGTACTATGGCTGCTGTAGTTGTTGGCATGAGATCCGGTTCCACCACCTCTGTCTGGGTCTCTGGTAACACAGACAGGGTCCTGGTGGATGGCTCAGGAACAGGGATGGGAGTGCCTGCTTGTTTGGCCTGGCCGCGGGTGACCACTCCCCCCCTCTTGGCCAGCTGCACATGGTTGGCCAAGTCTTCCCCCAGTAGCATGGGGATGGAATAATTGTCATAGACAGCAAAAGTCCACTTTTCTGACCAGTCCTTGTACTGGTCTTCAGGGATGGTGTACCCATGGCAGGTCCTTTTAACCTTTTTGAAGAAGGCCTTAGTGTTCTCACCTGCCATGTAGGTGGGAAATTTCTTGGGATGGGGAACAGTGCCTTCTGGTGCTGGCCACACCCCTCTGCAGTCAGTGAATTTTATGTGTGGCTTGCTGGTGTTGCTTTTTGGTGCTGGCCACACCCCTCTGCAGTCAGGGAATTGGGTTGCTTGCTTCCCAATTCCTAACCCTTTCTATTCCCGAGAGACTGAATAGAAAAGAAACAAAACCTTTTCATTTGCAAATGTGTAGTTGCTGTTTGCTGATATACTGAGAAGACCAAAAAAACTGGTTTGTCCTGTTTGTAGCACTTGCTAAGTACCTCACAGTGGGGGTCCTTTCTAACAAGCCTCCTAGAAAAACTTGCACCTCTTTCCTAGCTGTTTTTAAGCAGACAGAAAGAAAAAAAGGAGAAAAAAGAAAAGAAGAAGGAAAAAAATCCTTTTCTAACACAGCCTGTTAGAAAACCTTATGCCTCAGCTAAACCCAGCTGAAAATCTGTTTCCAAAAAAAACAATCTTCCTAATAAGCCCAGCTGACCGGCTGGTGCTACTTAGTACCTGCAGAAAAGTGTAGTAAATCCTTTCAGAGATTTGTATTCCCTGGCTTCAGAGGATTTCAAAAGACACAGGGAAAAAAAATCTGGCTGGAGGGTTTCTGTCTCCCCCCCCCAAACCTGTTTTCCCTGTTGGATGGGAATGTACTTTGTCGAGCACTTCCCCCCACCTCAGGAATCCTGAGTGGTACCTCGTATCACAATGGACGCAAGTACCGCTCCACAGGAGGCTTTGTAACAGAAAGCCCTGCAAAAAACTGAAAATACTTCTAACACTGAAACTGCCTCAGAGTGCCTCTGGTAGAAAAGCCTTGCCTCTCTCTCTGGGTCCGAAACACCACTGCCACCATGTCAGAGTTTACCCTCACTTGAAACTGGGCGGTTTCAAAGTGAGGACCCGCATGTATTCCCCCACCCTAAAATCTTAGGGTAGGTCTCCCCTTCGGCTGCCACCACCCGGTCAATTCCGTGGGCCGGGACACCCCTGTTTCCCCCCTTGGGAACACAGATCAATTCACAGAGGAGGAACCTCCCCCCTCTTCCCTCTCTCCCCTGCTCCGGAGACAGAGGTGCCTGGATTCAAATGCCTTGAATCTCTACACACAGGGAAGCAGCCCACTTCCCCCTCCCCTTCCCCTGAATTTCCCCAAGGGAAGGAATTAACCAAGTCCAAAGAAAAGAAAAGAATTTATTAAGAGAACAAAAAGAAAGTACAGAATCTCTATGAGCCCAAGCTGGACACTCATAGGGTATAACCTTATCAATCTCTGGAGAGAATCCCCTCTCCCCCTTTTCTCAGTAAAAGCAATATCAGCAAACAGGAATAAAGCATTTCCTTTAGCAAACACACAATTGCCAATATAGAAATCAAATCATAAGACTAATTCACCTTTCTAATTAATACTCACTATTAATTAGTAGAAACTACTCCAGGAGAACTTGGAGACATGACTGTCCTCTGTTAGATCCAAAAAACAGTTCTCACACAGACAAAGGCTTCCCTCCACAGAGATTTGAAAAAATCTTATCTCTGATTGGTCCTCTGGTCAGGTGGTCACCAGGTACTACATGTTAACCCTTTACAGGTAAAACAGACTTTAACCCTTAACTATCTGTTTATGACAGATGTCCTGATGTAAAGCACCATGGAACACTTCGGTGGTTTGATTATTACCTAGGCACAGTAGCACGGCACCTGCAAACCTAGGCGGGGACAACAGCTGTGTAAATGGCCACAAACTCCCACCGAGAACCATTTCTCTTTCGGTTTAAAACACTAGGAAGTTAAATAGCAAAAACTTCACGGAGGCAGAGTTCAGGTTGCCCAGGGAGAGCTCCTGCCCTTCCAGAGCCGTGAGTTCAGCAGAACTCCAACTTCTGAAAAGCAGGAAACAGAGTCAGGGCAAAGGCCCACATCACCTTAGCTCTGCCCCCTTAACTCTGCATTTCATGGTCTTCAGACATTTGAGTTTTGCTGAACTTGACGTTCTGGAAGGGCCCAAGGTGTCACTGGGCCCCTTTTCTCTATGTTTTTTTGCTGCTTAATCTATCCCTGCCCCCCTCCCTGCACCTCCTGACCTTCCCAAACTACTTCTGCGTCCTGCCTCCCTGCAGCACAGCACCCAGACTGAGCTCCCCGCCCCCAGGGCTGCACGGGGGGGGGGGGAGGGCAAGTGGGGCAATTTGCTCCGGGCCCCACAGGGGCCCCACGAGCCCTGGCCAAGAATCCCTTTCCTCACCCAGCGGCGGTCCGGGTCTTCGGCGGCACTTCAGCGGGGCGGGGGGGCCCTTCAGTCACTCAGGGTGTTCGGCGGCATTTTGGCGACGGGTCCTTCAGTGCTGCCGAAGACACGGAGCGACTGAGGCCCCCCCGCCGCAAGCCTGGGAGGGGAGGAGGATTAGAGCGGCGCCGGCATGCTCGGCAGAGCGGAGGTGAGCTGGGGCGGGGTCCCTGGGCGGGGTGAGCTTCCGTGGGGGGGCTCCCTGGGCAGGGTTAGCTGCAGAGGGTGGGTAACTGCTGCGGGGGGGCGGGCTCCCCGGGTAGCGGGCTGGGTTAGCTGCCGTGGGGGGCGGGGTTAGCTGCCATGTGGGGGCTCCTCTGGTAGGGGGGGCGAGTGGGTGGGGTTAGCTGCCGCGGGGGGGGCAGGGGGCGCAAGGTGGAAGTTTCGCCTAGGGCACGAAACTTCCTTGCACCGGCCCTGCCCCACCCCCCCAACTTCTTGCAGAACAGCGCCCCCTACTGAGCCCTCCCCCCACTCCATGCAGCATGATGCCCATAACTGATGCCCACCACCCTACTCCCTGCAGCACAACTCCACTAATTAACATGCCAGCGGCTCCCTGCAGTCCAGTGCTCCCAGCTGAGCATCCTGCCACGTTCCCTGGGGCATTGTGCCCCCTGTGAGACCACCAACCTCTCCTTGGAGCACAGCGCCCCCTACTGGGACCCTGCCCCACTCCCAGAAACACAGCACTGCCTAATTAGCCCCTGACCAGCTCCTTGCACCACAGTGCCCCCAACTAACCTGTGGAAGGCAAGTCACCCCCCATTACACCCTCATCCCCTCCTGGTTGCACCTATGGTTTAACAAGCTGCAACCCAGAAAAGAATCTCTCACCGTTAGTCCCTAAACACGTCAGTTCTTCTGAGATTTATTGAATTACAACAGTTGGGCCAGTCTTCAGCTGTGATCTCTTGACACACAGATACACAGACACACACGTCTCCTCCTTATATACTGAGCAGAGACAATGATCTGATTAATATCGAAAGTGAAGGTAGAAAGTCACAGATCAGCTGCAAAGCTCCCCCCACCCTCCTAAGACAGACTGCCAAAGCAGGCCTGTTTGCTTCCTCTTCAGAGACGTAAACAGTGTAATGGCCAGAGTTATGTGACCACGCAGCTCTTTCTAAGCAGGCACGTTTATTTTTAAGCTAAAGACCATACAGATAAATCAGATTAAAAACAATAAAAGTGTTGTGTATTTGGTTGTCGTGGTAATAGAATCTTGTGTTGCTATGGCTACTGAGTTAGATTATTAGGGGATAGCCGAACCAGTTTGGGCCGGCGGTTGGTTAGTTCTGTGTGTAGCAATAAATGGCTGCTCCAAGGTTTACAGCGCTCTGCGTCTCCAGTGATTTCTTCCTAAACCTGTTGTCTCCGAGGATATAACAACGTGGCGACGAGGGTGGGATCTCTGTGCTGCCCCAGCAACAGAAGGAAGTAAAGTTAAGGTACAAAAACAAACAAACAAACCTTGTTTGCTGCTGGGAGGGAGTGAGAACTGGCTTGTTTGCTCTGACTGTGCAAACTGAAACCAGGGCCGCCCAGAGGATTCCGGGGGCCCGGGGTCTTCGGCGGCGGGGGCGGCGGGTCCTGCTTCTCCCTCCCCCGCCCGGCCCCGGCCGCCGCTTCTCCCCCCCCCCCGCCCCGGCCCCGGCCGCCGCTTCTCCGCCCCCCCGGCCCGGCCCCGGCCGCCGCTTCTCCCTCCCCCGCCCGGCCCCGGCCGCCGCTTCTCCCCCCCCCCGCCCGGCCCCGGCCCCGGCCGCCGCGTCCCCCCCCCCCCCCCGCCCGGCCCCGGCCGCCCTTCTCCCCCAGCCCCGGCCCCCGCTTCTCCCCCCCGGCCTCTTACCGAGCGCGTCTCCGGCGGGGCCTGAGCTCCGTCCCGCTCAGAGCCGCGTGGTGAGGGGGTGGGGCTGTGAGCTCCACGCCCAGCGGAGGCAGCTGCCCCGCCCCCTCCCCACGCCGCTCTGAGCGGGGCGGGGCTCAGGGGCTCGGCCGGAGGCTGAGGCTTTAGGAGAGGGGCAGAGGCAGGAGCCTCCGCTCTTCTCTTGGGGGCCCCTGCGGAGCCCGGGGCCCGGGGCAAATTGCCCCCTTTGCCCCCCCCTCTGGGCGGCCCTGACTGAAACTAAAACCATGGCTACACTTACAGGGCCAATGGAACCTTTTGAGGAGACTATAGTGCAATGGCCTGTATATACTGAGCGTTGTGAGCTTTTTGTTACTGCAAATGACATTACAGAAGAGAAGAAGGTGCCAATATTCGTAAGTGTTGAAGGGGCTAAAACCTACTCCCTGCTACGCAGCTTACTACACCCTGTTAAGCCAGAGATTAAATCTTACAGTGACATTGTGGAAATCCTGGGGTCCCATTTTTCCCCAAAAACCACTGGTAATTGCTGAACGATACAGGTTCCACAAAAGAGACCAGAAAGAAGATGAAACAGTTGTACAATTTGTAGCAACTTTGAAAAGGCTTGTGGAACACTGTGAATTTAAAGAGATGTTAAATGATGCCCTGCATGACAGGTTAGTGTGTGGCCTGTACAGTGAAGCTATACGGAAGCGCCTACTGACAGAGGCTCAGCTTACCTTACAGAAGGCCATTGATATTGCTGTCTCCATGGAACTGGCTACAAAGGAAGCGCAATCCATTGGTGCATCCCCTAGGGTGCATAAGGTGTCACAAGAACCTACCCACAAAACTGTGGGGAGTCAGGAATGTTACCACTGTGGTAAGCCGGGTCACCCTGCATCAGAATGCCGGTGTAAGGACCTGGTGTGTCGATACTGTGGCAAAAACGGACACACTAAGTGTGCCTGTAAACAAAAGAAAAAGAGACCTGTGGTCTGGCCGACCAAAACGGGAAATCTGCATACCCTAGAGCAGACCCAGGATGACAAAGGAGATACCTCCTCACAAGAAGTGCCACTCCACGTTTTGTCTTTGACAGTGGGCTCACATGAATACTGGGTAACCCCGTTGTTGGACAGCAAACCTATATGCATGGAACTGGACACCAGTGCAGCCATTTCGCTTAGCGATCCTGTCCATTTGCAGGTGGCGGTGCTTCTCTGGACACGTTACAACCTGACTGACATCCCCACTGTTCTCAGGCACTGTAGTTACCCCACCTCCTGCAGATATAGACAATCCCTGGCCCACATAGATATATGAACAACTGCATTTCATACAACAGACTGCAAAGACAATAAACAACGCAATAAGCTTGGTCCAGGATATTGCTGTAGTATCTTTGGGGGCCGAAAGTTGAGGAAGGATCACTTGAGAATAGAGAGCAGCAACCATTTATTTACAGACACTGCACTGACCTGGCCAGCCAGTTAGAACTGGCTGGCTATCCCCTAATAATCTAACTCAGTTGCCATAGGAACAAAAACCACCACAACCAAATACACAACAATTGCCATTTCTGTTACGGTTGTTATTGCAGGCGTTGTCTGTGATTGATGAAATGACTTGTTGACATGCCTTTAATGTATCACTTATGTCAATGCAGATGCCATGAAAGGAATCCCACAGGTCAGTCAGTCATGAGAAAGGAATTTTCATCGCCCCTTTTTCATACACAAGCACGGTCTATAAAGGGGGGATTTTCTGACAGGTACTTGGAATGGTTCAGGCTGCAGTACCACTTCCCCGCATCAGTGATGTATTTACACTCCTGTATCGTGATGATTAATCTTCGACCAATAATATTTGATTAGGGGTCCTATAAAGGTAGCCAGCCAGTCAGGCAGCGGCATAGACAGCTGCAGTGGCACAGGAGTCGGCAAACAGAGCTGTAAACAGGGGAGTTTCAGTGGCAGGTCACAGGGGGAGTTTGCGGGGGAGACTCAGAGACCTAGGCAGAGGAACTGAGAGGCTAGTGAAGGGAGTGGGTGGTGGTCTGCCAGTGTTCTGGTGCCTGTTGGGGGTTTGTTTTGGTTTGTGTTTCTTTGACTAACAGGTTTTAGGTGGGAAGGCTATGACCGATAGAGAGGCAGCAGTGAAAGACACAATGAGGATGACTGGATGTGGAAGCTGCGGCATGTACATGATCCTGGAGGGGGTACCTGAAAAGAGTTTCGTCTGCATGAAGTGCCACCTGATAGAGCTGATGGAAGAAAAGATCCGAGGACTGGAGATGCAGGTGGAAACTCTGGTCGGGTTTAGAAGGGGGTTCGAGCGGATGATGGAGCAAAGACATGAAGAGACTGAAGAGACAAGCTCAGACTTGCAGATGGAAGCAGGACCAAAAAACTCTGAGGGGAGACTACTGGGTGAGGAAAGTGGACGGTGGAAGCATGTGACTAAGAGAACCAGGCAGAGGAAAAGACGGGCCAGTGAAGGAGAAATAGAGCTCAGGACCAGGTCTGCAGAGTTGGAAAATGAAGAAGGGGCACAGCAGGTGGTCACTGAAGGTGAGAGGGCAAGGAAGAAGAGAAGAGCAGCTAGTCCTACAGGAAGAGGGGAAGAGTCAATGGAGACAACACCAAATACGAGCCCCAGGAGGATACGGGGTGGGTTGCGGAGGATTGCAAGGGTGAATCGGAATCGCGAGGACTTGCAGCCAGTGGGAGCAGGGAATAG
This sequence comes from Mauremys mutica, assembly GCF_020497125.1. Taxonomy (NCBI): domain Eukaryota; kingdom Metazoa; phylum Chordata; order Testudines; family Geoemydidae; genus Mauremys; species Mauremys mutica. Next base: position 14,821,061 of record NC_059088.1, read on the forward strand.
ATCAGAGAATCACACCGTCACCAGGAAAAGGCAGGTCTATGTGATTGGGGACTCCTTACTGAGAACAATAGACAGGCCTGTAACTAGAGCTGATCCGGAGAACAGAAGGGTGCGCTGTCTGCCGGGTGCTAAGATATGCGATGTGGACCTGAGGCTGAAGAGGATCCTAACGGGAGCGGGAAAGAATCAACTGATTGTCCTTCACGTGGGAACGAATGATACAGCTAGATTCTTGCTGGAACGTATCAAGGGAGACTATGCCAGGCTGGGGAAGACGCTTAAGGAAATCGAGGCTCAGGTGATCTTCAGTGGGATTTTGCCTGTTCCTAGAGAAGGGCAACAAAGGTGTGACAAGATTATGGCGATCAACAGATGGCTCAGGCAGTGGTGCTATAAGGAGGGCTTTGGGATGTACGGCCACTGGGAAGCATTCATGGACAGAGGACTGTTCTCTTGGGATGGACTTCACCTGAGTAAGGAGGGAAATAGACTTCTAGGATGGAGGCTGGCACAACTGATTAAGAGAGCTTTAACCTAGGAATTTGGGGGAGATGGTTGGGAGATGTCCAGGTAATCTCCACCCCGGAATTTAACATTGAGAGGGAAGAAAACAAGGTAAGAGAGGATACAGCCGTGGGTAGGAGCATGGACATAAGGAGGAAGGGTAGTATAGATACCAGTCTAACAGGTGATACTGGTGGTAGAATGTCTGTGCCTAACCGGGTAAAGAATGTCAGTGAAGCCAAACGGCAAAAATTAAGATGTTTGTACACTAATGTGAGGAGCCTAGGTAACAAAATGGAGGAACTAGAGCTACTGGTGCAGGAAGTGAAACCGGATATTATAGGGATAACAGAAACATGGTGGAATAGTAGTCATGACTGGAGTACAGGTATTGAAGGCTATGTGCTGTTTAGGAAAGACAGAAATAAAGGGGAAGAAAGCTACTAGAGCCTCCCCTGAGATAGTGCTTGGGGTGTGCTACAGACTGCCGGGATCTGATTTGGATATGGATAGAGACCTGTTTAATGTTTTTAATGAAGTAAACACTAATGGGAATTGTGTGATCATGGGAGACTTTAACTTCCCAGATATAGACTGGAGGACAAGTGCTAGTAATAATAATAGGGCTCAGATTTTTCTGGATGCAATAGCTGATGGATTCCTTCACCAAGTAGTTGAAGACCCAACAAGAGGGGATGCCATTTTAGATTTGGTTTTGGTGAATAGTGAGGACCTCATAGAAGAAATGGTTGTAGGGGATGTCAAAGTTAGACTCAAGACTCACAGTTTGTCAGACCACTCTGTTTTATTAGCACAGCGCTCTGCTAATAACACCCAGATGATGTGAGCACCATGCAAGACACAAACTATCTCATTTATACAGATAAAAGGGCGGGAACAAAACAAAGGGACAAAGAGAGCAAAACAGTAAAATTTACCTGGGGCACAGCCTGCATCTCCTACTTCCTTACTAACTCTTATCGATCTAAGACTAATACTTCACCAATCGCCCTTAAGTGGAGTAATTGTTCTACCTTAATGTCTGCATTCCTGACACCTGGATTGCAGCATTTCAGCTCTTTTGCTTAAAGGTACACACAGCATTTCTTTAATCCTTTCTATTTTTACAATATAATTCATTCTACTTTCACACTCCTCTTGACCTGCTGCTTACAAGGGAGAATGTGTAGGGGAAGTAGAAGTGGGTGGCAACCTAGGTGGAAGTGACCATGAGATGGTCGAGTTCAGGATCCTGACAAAAGGAAGAACGGAGAGTAGCAAAATACGTACCCTGGACTTCAAGAAAGCAGACTTTGACTCCATTGGAGAACGGATGGGCAAGATACTCTGGGCTGGCTGTATTTTAAAGAAGCCTTATTGAGGGCACAGGAACAAACCATCCCAATGTGCAGAAAGAATAGCAAATATGGCTGGTGACCAGCTTGGCTTAACAGTGAAATCTTCTGTGAGCTTAAACACAAAAAGGAAGCTTATAAGTGGAAACTTGGACAAATGACTAGGGAGGAGTATAAAATATTGCTAGAGCATGCAGGGGTATAATCAGGAAGGCCAAGGCACAACTGGAGTTGCAGCTAGCAAGGGATGTGAAGGGTAACAAGAAGGGTTTCTACAGGTATGTTAGCAACAAGAAGGTGGTCAGGGAAAGTGTGGGCCCCTTACTGAATGGGGGAGGCAACCTAGTGACAGAGGATGTGGACAAATTGGAGAGAGTCCATTGGAGGGCAATGAAAATGATCAGGGGTCTGAGGCACAGGACTTACAAAGAGAAGCCGAGGGAACTGGGCTTGTTTAGTCTACAGAAGAGAAAGTGAGGGGGATTTGATAGCAGCCTTCAACTACCTGAAGGGGGGTTCCAAAGAAGATGGAGCTCGGCTGTTCTCAGTGGTAGCAGATGACAGAACAAGGAGTAATGGTCTCAAGTTGCAGTGGGGCAGGTCTAGGTTGGCTATTAGGAAACACTATTTCACTAGGAGGGTGGTGAAGCACTGGAATGGGTTCCCTAGGGAGAAGGTGGAATCTCCTTCCTTAGAGGTTTCTAAGGTCCAACTTGACAAAGCCCTGGCTGGGATGATTTAGTTGGGGTTGGTCCTGCTTCAAGCAGGGGGTTGGACTAGATACCTCCTGAGGTCTCTTCCAACCCTAATCTTCTATGATTCACTCAGGACAGAGAGGCAGCTCCCTAGGATGGCGTTACAACTCAGAGATCATGCACCCTAATCTCTTCGACCCTTTTCCCCTCCAGACTCTTTGCCATCAGAGCTAGGGCATGGAAGGGGGGCTCTCTGGTCGCTCAGCCAAAGGGAAAGCTCTGGTGGAGACTTTCCTTCGATTAACTGAAAATCCCATGAAAACAACTTTCCCACACACCAATAACCAAACTCACTCTCATTGGCCAGCACCCGAATCTCCTTAATTGTGACCTGGTCGTTTGTACTGACATTGGCGTGTCTGTCTAATATTACATTCAGGGCGATCAGTAGAGAGATCTCTCTCCTCCTGGCTGTCATATCCTTTTCCCCTTTCCACCTCGGGGAGAGACTCACCCCATGGCTCTTCTCCAGCATCCCACCTTTCCTTTGGGCAGGACTTGTCTCTCTCATTGAAGCTGCTTTGTGGATTGGGGAGATGGTGTTTGTCTAATGCTACCAGTTCCAGTCCTCTCTTCTCTCTGGGCAGGGAAAGGGGCTGCCCCACCTAATGCCACTTCCTACTCACTGTCCTTGATTCATTGGCTCCCTTCCCAGTCCTGCATGTTTGTCTTTGCTCCCTGGCCTGGGAGTGGAGGATGCATTTACAGGAGGGAGCTTCCCCCTGGGATTTCAAGTTGGTACCTGCCTCCTCTGAACCCCCCTAATTAAAAGCTGCAGCCTCTAAAACGGAAGTAGAAGGTACAGAAGTGGTTTCCGTTATACGGCTGAGGAACGGCAGTGACATCTCTGCTCAGTCTCAGGTCCCCAGGACAGAAGCAGCTTCCAGGGATCCTGGAATGTCCCAGTCAGAATGGGTCTGCTGGGGACCATCAGACATGGTCCCAGACTCCTCCAGGGCTGAGCTCTGCTTCTAATGCTCTGATTCTCTCTCTCTCTCTTCCTAGCGAATGTGACTCTGGATCCAGACACGGCTCATCCCAAACTCGTCCTGTCTGAGGATCGGAAAAGTGTGAGATGGGGAGACACATGGCAGGATCTGTCCGGCAATCCTGAGAGATTTGACTCTGATCCCTGTGTGCTGGGCTATGAGGGATTCACCTCAGGGAGACACTCCTGGGAGGTGGAGGTGGGGGATGGATTATTCTGGGCTGTGGGGGTGGCCAGAGAGTCTGTGAAGAGGAAGGAAGGGGTCAGTTATAACCCTGAGGGCAGGATCTGGGCAGTGGAGCAGTGCTGGTGGGGTCAGTACCAGGCTCTCACCTCCCCTGTGACCCCCCTGCCCCTGAGCTGGGTCCCCAGGAGGATCCAGGTTTCACTGGACTATGAATGGGGGCAGGTGACATTTTTTGATGCTGATAACGAGACCCTGATCTTTACTTTCCCACCAGCATCTTTCAATGGGGAGAGAATCCGCCCCTGGCTCTCAGTGGGGTTGGAAACCCAGTTCAGACTGTATCTCTGAGACACAGGGGGAATATTCCACTGAATACTGAAATCAGCCTCTCTAGCCTCACACATACTAGTCTCCATGACCCTGGAGGACACCAGTGTTCCTGCAGGCTCCTGGGGTCTCAGTCTGGACTGTCAAACTACAGAGATCAGGGAATGATTGAGACAGAGAAATCAATCTCATTGCCCCATGGATTGTACCAGCTGTTTGTCACTGTCCTCTATGGTCCAGGAGGACCCTGGGGACCCTGGGTCAGATTGTGTCACTGAGATATCAGGGGAGTAGCCCCCTGAGAATTTAAAACAAAAGGGGGGGGGGCTTCATCATCCCAGTATCTATGACCCTGGAGGACTCTCAACTATCTAGCTTCCTGACTCATCTTTATGACCCTGGAGGAGTCCTGTCTACCCAACCCCTGATACCTCATCTCTCTGACACTTGGGAACTCCTCCCCTCCCTCCCTGCAGCCCCCGGGATGGGAAGAGGGAGGGGTGAAGAACCCCTGGATCTGCAGGAGGAGCAGATGGGCCCTGAGGGGCAGATGTGGGGGCAGCGGGGTCAGAACTGATGGAGAGGCAGGAGGCTGAAGTGATGGGCCTGGAGAAAGAATTAATAGCTGGGCAGGGGACAGGAAGCTGTGGAGGTGGCAGGGACACAGAGTTAATTAATTAATTAGGGGTTGGGTCCTTGGGGAAAAGATGGAGGCACCGCACCAGCAGGGAGCCTGGGAGAAGGAGACCCAGTGACTGAAGCGTGTGACCTCCATCCCCTCAAGGAAAGAGATGCAAGGATGGGAAAGAGTTTGGGGTTTTCTGGAAGAGAAAAGAGAAATAAAGTGAATAAACAAAGACGCACTGGGAGGGTGGAGGGAGGCTGAAGTGAAGAGTGAAAGCAAAGCAGTCGTGAGACGGGGGGAGGGGAGGTGCGACCGGCTCAGCGGCTCCCTCCAGCACAGCTCCTGGTCCCAGAGCGCAGCTCCCTCCAGCCTGGCACCCCCCCGGCCGAGCGCCCCCAGCCCCAGCCCGGTCCCGGCCCCCACCGAGCGCCCCCAGCTTCGGCTCCACAGCTCCAGCCCGGCCCCCGCAGTGCCGGTGCTGGTTCCGGCCCCCGCGGTTGCAGCTCCATCCCGGCTCGGGCCCCGTGACACTGGCGCTGGTCCTGGCGCTGCGGCTCCGGCCGGTCCCGGGCGCCAGTGCTGGCTCCGGCCTGGCCGATCCCGGGCGCCGGTGCTGGGCCCGGCCCCGCGGTTGCAGCTCTGGTGCTGGTCCCGGCGCTGTGGCTGCGGCTGGTCCCGGGCGCCGGCTCTGGCACAGCCGGTCCCAGGGGGGCATCAAAGAACGCGGGGGGTTGGATTGGCCCGGGGGGGGGGCGGCCACAACCCCCTCGTGGGGTGAGGAGGAGGGAACCTGTTGTTAATATTTTGGCAGCTCATCACTGGGTGAGAAGATAAACTCAGGGGAGAGAACAGGCAATGTGAGCTGGAGAGATCTGTGATCGGGAACAGAGGAGACTGAGGGGAACACAGGGAAATAAACAGGGGTGGAAAACAAGGGCCAGAGAAAATGGTGTGTAAAACCCAATCAAATGAAAGAAAAGGGAGAAGAAAAGAGAATGCGAGAGGGGAGAGGGAGTTTTTTTAAATGTTACTGATGGTGAGACTGGTTATGAAAATTCCCTCTCTGCTCCTTTTCAGTCTTTTACTTATTGTAAATGAAGCATATTTATTGCTTGTTTATTTCCTTTTAATTTCCTGGCTGTCATGGGCTTCCCCCCGGCCTTTTCCCCAATTGGTTGTATTCACTCCCTCTAGCCTCACACACCCCAGTCACTATGACCCCGGAGGACTATCGTGCCGTCTCTGTGACCTTCAATGCTACAATCTTTGTACTGTCAAACCATAGAGAACAGGGCGTGATTGAGATAGAAAAGGCAATTTCCTTGCCTTATATAGCCTGTTTTTCATTCCCCTCTATGATCAAGGAGGACTCTAGCAGCCTCTAGGGTCAGACTCTGATAGATAGGGACCCAGGCATGGTGGAATGAAGGCGAAGGGAGCAGGAAATGACAGACAGAGAGGAGGGTGACCGGGAGTTTAATAATGCAGTTGAAAGTGACAGTGTCATTCATGTAACGCAATAGTTCATCAAAAATGGAGCCATTTAAAAGTCTTTACAAATAACACGTTGCACAGATTGGGTCCCTGGTTCCTTTTCTGATTATTAAATAATCAGGCCTAAGTAGACGATGTCCTCACATTTATAATAAACAATTTTCAATCAATGTAAAGTTATTTTCTGCTTAGCGTTCTCGTTTTGATGTGCTGTTGTTGTCTTGTTGAGACCTGCTTGGGTAGAACCAGGGCTTTCGATTCCTCACCGACCAAAACACTTCTAGGAAAAAGCCTGAACGTTCATACGATGGGAGTGTGGGCATTACTAGGCGATGTATTTCTTCTACTCTCTAGGGCTTGTGCTGTCCTTAAAGAAAAAGCTTTGCTAAAGTTGTGGCCACAAAACACTGCCAAGCTGGTCACTGCCCTTCCTGAACATGACAGTTTAACTACCCAAAACTCAAAGGTTGGAAAAATGATGTTAAATTCCCTCTTCCATCTGCCAAATGGCTATAACAAGAGGTGCTGATGTCTAGGGGTGAGTCGCCGATGTATAAGCACTCTCCATGAAACTGCCCCAGTGCAGAGTTCCAGTTACTCCATGCAGGAGCTGCACGGACAGTCATTCAGGGCACTGGGTGTTAAAGCACGCTGTGTGCGGTAAAGCTTCCTTTTCCCCCCTGAGCAATCAAATCGTTTCTGAGTTTTCTTTCCGTTGCAGAGCAGCTGCACAGAAAGCTGGGTAACGAGCAGGCCATCTTTGGAGCTCATGGATCCAAGATGAGCAGCTTTGCATTGAAAGTTCCTCAAGGTAAAAAGTCCAGAGGCTGACACGGGAAAAGAAAACAGTATTTTAAGCAGAGTCCGAGAGAAACCCAAGAGAGACTTCTTGGTGCTTTAGCTAAGGCCTCTTCAAGAGGGACTCGCCCATGGGCAATTTAGCCTAGATCAGAGGTAGGCAACCTATGGCACACGTGCCAAAGGCGGCACACGAGCTGATTTTCAGTGGCACTCGCATGCCCGGGTCCTGGCCACCCATCCTGGGGGACTCTGCATTTTAATTTAATTTTAAATGAAGCTTCTTAAACATTTTAAAAACCTTATTTACTTTACATACAACAATAGTTTAGTTCTATATTATAGACTTATAGGAAGAGACTTTCTAAAAACATTAAAATGTATGACTGGCACACGAAACCTTCAATCAGAGTGAATGAATGAAGACTCGGCACAGCGCTTCTGGCCTCAATCCACAAAGGTACATAGGTCAGGTCTCTGCTAGGAAATCAGATCAGTATAACTGTGTTCTTCAGGGGTGTGACCAGCTCTGTTCAAGGAAACAGGACTCAGGAACTTTCTGTAAATCAGTAAATTACACTAAAATACCCTGAAATCTCTGCTGACGTTGGAGCTGGGAAAGGGGGTTCAGTGGTTTTTTTGCAAACTGCTGTCCTGATCCTGTCCCTCTTTAGGATTGCTCCAGATTTGTCCCGCTATGGGCAGGGCCGACGAGGATGGGGGGAAGCCAGTACAAATTACCGGGACCCAACGATCTGGAATGGGGCCCGGGAACCGGCTTCCCCAGCTTCGTCAGCCCTGTTTAGCCGGTCCGCCCTTGCTGCGGGGGCCGGAAAAATTTTTTCACCGGGGCCCGAACCCGCTCTTGGCAGCTTTGACTGTGGGTAGTGTCATAGCATGAGAACCCCTAAGCTTAATTACCAGCTTAGATCTGGTTGCTGCCACCACCTAAATCATTTAGAACAGCTGCTCATGAGTCATTTGGAAAACTGTCTCCCCCCAAAAACCTTTCCCTCCCTGGGTAGCCCTGAGAGGAGATTCCACCAATTCCCTGGTGAACACCGATCCAAACCCCTTGGATCTTAAAACAAGGAAGAATTACTCATCACCCCCCCCTTTCCCCCACCTGGTGAGTCCAGATCCAATCCCCTTGGATCTAAAAACAAGGAAAAATCAATCAGGTTCTTTAAAAAAAAGGCTTTTAATTAAAGAAAAGAAAGGTAAAAGAAAAACCTCTGGGAGACAGCATACAAGCTGATCTCACAGACAACAGATCCCAAAAACACAAAGGATGTTCCCCTGGGCAAAACCTTAGTACACAAAAGAATCCCCAATTTGATTATCCCTCTAATGCAAAAAGGCAAAGTCACAAAGGAAAATAAACATAAACCTATTTATTTCTTTTCTAATACTCACTACTCTGATAAGAGGCTGATTCCTTGAACTTTTCCACTCCGGCCAAAACTGAAACTGAACTAGACAAAGGGAACTTCCCTCCTTCCTTGTGAAACATCCTGTTCCCCCATTGGTTCCTCTAGTCAGGTGTTGGCTTGGCTAGGTGAACTTCTTAACCCTTTACAGGTAAAAGAGGCATTAACCCTTAACTGTCTGTTCATGACAGGTAGTAATTGGGAAAGCTTGGAATTTCCTTGGGTGACATATTTCTGGTTTTGGGTCTCACGACGGACTATAAATTACCAGCTAAACATGAACGTTCTTGTTCTTTTCTTTAAAGGATCCCGCAACCCTTGTCTTTGAGCTCAATGTGTGTTATCCCTTTTGTTATTAAAGTTTCTTTGTCATGTTGGTTCATTATTTCTATGAATCCCCAGGGTTTGGAAGAATTTACTCCATAGCTGAGGCAGTAGCTAGTCCAGGTGTTAACTAAAAAATCTGCTAAAGAACTTTGCTCAGAAAGAAGGTAACCAAATATCCCCCAGTGCTGCCACCTTTTATGTAAAGGCTGTTGCCATAAGCTCTGAAGGAGACAACCCCATACATTGTGCCAATGCGATGTATGGGGGTTGTAACAGAAAATCAATGGGAAAAGGTGTTTAGGGCAAGTTATAGCTTTTAACATCACTCTAGTTGAAGCAGATCTTGTCAGAGCGGAAGATCATTTACCAGATGAGAGTGTGAATATTGTGATCCTCTATGAGTTTGCCTTCAGCCAGAACCCACCTTGAACGGAATGGTGGGACCAAGTGGGGGTTTCCCCTTGTTATGGTGTATGTGACTCTTACTGTTGAGCCTATGTGAGTTTTACTGTTTTGCATGAATAGTGTGTGTGCCTCAGTTTCCCTGTGTGCTGCACCAATGCCTCAGTGGTGGGAATAGGGCTGTGTGACTGCCTGAGACCTCTGGGGCCGGTGAGGCTGCACATACAGGTCTGTCGCATCTTCGGCGCATTTAACATGCACGATTTCAGCTTTACGCGGTCGGCAAAAACAAGAAAAAAACAAAACAAAAAGAGAAAAATAACAATTTAACTACTGTTTCTGTAGTGCGGGCGATTCCGCCCGCCATTCCACTCAATGTGATTTTGACTATACGCGATTTTCGCTTTACACGCTGACTGCGGAACGTAACCCCAGCGTAAGATGCGACAGACCTGTATGCTATGGCCTGTGCCCTTCACAACCTGAGACCCAGGAGGGGGATGCAATGAGGGGATGAGCAGGCGACTCTTTGCCTGAGACAAAGACAAGGAGGAGGAGCAATGGGGACGGGGGGTCCGGTCGCTGGAAGCTGGGAGGGGGACTGGAAGTGAGGGAGTCCAGGGCTTCTGGCCCAGGACTCCCCAAGATGGACTTGGCTGAAAGTCACTGATTTCTGTGCTCACAAGCTCTGCTCTACGCTGTGTCCCTGTCGACTAATAAACCTGTTTTACCGACTGGCTGAGAGTCGCGTCTGACTGCAGAGTTGGGGTGCAGGGCCCTCTGGCTTCCCCAGGAGCCACACCCGGGCGGACTCACTGTGGGAAGCACAGAGTGGGGCAGGGGATGCTGAATGGTCCGAGGTCAGACCCAGAAGGTCGAAGCTGTGTGAGGTTCTTGCCCTGGAGACAGTCTGCTCCGAGAGAGGAGGCTCCCCCAGAGGCCTGCCTGGCTTCGCAGGGAGCAGTTCCAGAGCTCAGGGGTTCTCAAACTTTTGTACTGGTGACTCCTTTCACACAGCAAGCCTCTGTGCGCGACCCCCACCCCCCATAAATTAAAAACACTTTTTGATATATTTAACACCATTATAAATGCAGGATGCAAAGCAGAGTTTGGGGTGGAGGCTGACAGCTCCTGACCCCCCATGTAATAACCTCGAGACCCCCTGAGGGGTCCCGACCCCCAGTTTGAGAACCCCTGTTATAGCTGGGGTAAGGATGTTGTTGCCTACAGATCTTTGTACTGGGAATGACATTAAAGCTTTGTTCAGCCAAGTTATGAATGGGAACGTGCTGTGTTATCTGTAACTACCAGGGAGGTTTGTGAAAGGGTGTGCGGGTGGGCGGGGGGAGCGTATGGCTCTGAGCAGTTGTCTCTGTTTAACCAGGTTAAACCAGTGATGAGCTGCCAAAATATTAACAACCGGTTCCCTCCTCCTCACCCCAGGAGGGGGTCGTGACCGCCCCGCCGCCCCCAGGACTCCTGCCCTTTCCACCCTCCTTCCCTGTCCCTTAACTGCCCCCTGCCACTCCATCCAACCCCTCCTCTTATTCCTGATGGCCCCCCGGCACCCCTGCCCCATCCTACCACCCCTTCTCTCTGTCCCGACTGCCCCTGGAACCCCTGCCCCTGACTGCCTCCCACTGCCCCATCCAACCCCTGCTCCTTCCTGACTGCCCCCACCAGGACCCTTGCCCCCATTCAATTCCCCTGTTCCCTGCCCTCTGACTGCCCCCAGTCTCGACCCTAATCCACCCCCGCCCTCTATCCAACACCCTCTCCCTGCTCCCTGTCCCCCTTACCGCGCTGCCTGAAGATGGGGGTCGTGCCACCCAGAGTCAGGACTGGGAGCCACGGGTGCTGGGCTGCAGTCGGGGTCCGGGTCGGCGTCAGGGTCTGGCCCAGAGCCGCGCCGCCTGGCCGGAGCCGAGGTCCGGGTTGGCGTCGGGGTCCGGCCCGGAGCCGCGCCGCCCGGCCGGAGCCGGGGTCCGGGTCGGCGTCGGGGTCCGGCCTGGAGCCGCGCCGCCCGGCCGGAGCCGGGGTCCGAGTCCAGGTCAGAGCCGGGGGCCGGCCCAGAACCGCGCCGCCCAGAGTCGGGGCCGGGGTCGGGGTCAGGGTCAGAGCCGGGGGCCGGCCCGAAGCTGCGCCGCCCGGCCAGAGTCGGGGTTGGGGGCCGGCCCGGAGGGGGCCGGGGATGCCCAGCGCCTAGAGCCCTCCTTGTGCCTCCCCTCTCCAGCTCACCTGCAGGAAGCTGCTGCTTCCTTCTCAGCCCTCCCAGGCTTCCCGCGCTAACAGCTGATAGGTGGGAAGCCTTCAGAGGAGGAGGCAAAGCTGGAGCCAGGTGAGCCGGGGCCGGGGGCAGGACAGGGAGCTGCTGCAGGCGGAGCCTTTGTTAAATTTAAAAGCCCTTTACAACTGGTTCTAAAAGGGTTTCTAAATTTAACAACCGGTTCCCGCGAACCGGTGCGAACCGGCTGCAGCTCACCACTGGGTTAAACCCCTAACGGAGGAGGGAACTGGTAGATTTTTGGTGGGTGATGTGAAGTTTGTAAAGATGAGCCTGTCAGACTGACCAAAGTGGAAGCTCCCCATCCCCCGGTGCCCCTCAATCCCAACCCGCAGCCCCCTGCTAGCCCAGCCCTGGGCTCCCCATCCCCCGTGTCCCTCAATCCCGACCCCCGTTGCCGTAGAGGTCACTGCTATTTGCGCATCACTGAGCAACTGGAGGTTCCAGAACCTGGCTCGGAACCGACACTCCAGGTCTTGGTCCCAGGTGTGGGCGGCTGAGCCATGGGCCACAGGGAGCTCTGCCTGCTGCTGAGTGTGCAGTGGTGGGGTCTATGGGGCGGGACCAATGGGCAGCGTCCCATGTGGTACCAAGTGGGGATGGAGCCAGCCCCAGGAGAGACCCCTGTGCAATCCCAGCCATCCCTGGGGATCGCAGCAGGGGCCCTGGGCTGGCCTGGGCTGGCCTATTGGTCCCTGGCCCTCGCCCTGGTACTGGGTGCACTGACCATCACAATCCTGCTCCCCCGATGGGGCCACTCTCCAGAGAAAGTAAGTCAGGGATGGGGTTTAATTGGGTGAGCCCATGGGACTCCCCACCACTGGATTGTTAGTGGGGTGTATCCTGTGGAACTCCCTGCCACTGGGTTGTTAGTTGAGGTGTTCTCTCTGGGACTCCCTGCCACTGGATTATTAGTAGGATTAGCCTACAAGACTCCCTGCCCGTGGTCTGATAGTACTCGGTTAAGCTGTGGGACTTCCTGTCACTGGCCTCCTGTAGAGGTTCTCCTGCTGGACTCCCTGCCACCTGGTGTTAGCATCCTGACAAGGGCTGCAGGCTCCAACTTGAGGCCGGGAGTAGCAGCGGAGTCGTAGGCAGGTTCCAGGCCGGGGTCGATACCAAGGGTCAGAGTTCGAGTCAGGTTTTAGGGTCCGGGTCAGGAAACGCGGTCAAAGCCAGTTCAGGAGCCGGGACGGTGGTGGTGGCTACAGAAGACCCACACTGGTCCCTTCACCCTTTCTGGAACCCGCCTTGGGGGTATATAGGACAGGGAGCCAATCAGGAGCCACAAGACTGCTGCCTGTCAGACCCCTTCAGGCAGGCGGGACTTCCCATGGTCAGTGTCTGTAACGGGTCATGGGTAATGGAGCACGACCTGGTTACAGCTGCCATTGGGTGGCAGCACGGAGGTGCCTGGAGACCTGCCTTTGAGACCTGCTGGGCCTTAAACTTGGTCATTAGTGGAGTTGACCCGTGGGACTCCCTGCCAGTGGGTTATTAGGGGGTTAACCTGTGGGACTCCCTGCCAGTGGGTTATTAGGGGGTTAATCTGTGGGACTCCCTGCCATTAGAGGGTTTCTCCCACATGGCTGCCTACCACTTGGTAATTAGTGGGGTTAACCTGTGGGACTACCTGGCAGAGGGTTAGTGGGGTGGTTAACCTGCAAAACTCCCTGCCACTGGGCTATTAGTATGGCTAAATGGAAGTCCTGGCTGGGGGATATATTTGGGGCACCCTGCTACTGGCTTATAAAAGGAATTAACACAGGGAATTCCGTGTTGCCAGCCTGGAGTACATGCCTGTGGCCTGTTGAGAAGTGGGGGCATTTAGTGCCCAAGGGGAGGGGGAATGGGGTGACAGGGGTGCCACAATGATAGTCCAAACTCCCTGCTGTTAGTTTACTATTGGGGTTAGCCTGTGGGACTACCCACCACATGATAATACTGGGATCGGACAGGGCTCAGCCTCTTTGCCAGTGGGGTTAAGCTGTGCATCTGCCCTCCGCATAGAGGTTCAATCCCAGGGATCGGGACGCTGCAGGGGCTGATCCACAGCCCCCTTCCCCCCGTTTTTGTCTCCTCCCCAGCCCCAGGTCACACCCAGGGCAGATGGACACGGCCCCACGGGCTCCGGCAATGCTGCGCTGGCTGATGTGTTGCACCTTCTGGACGCCGTGATGGAGAAGATGGGGAGGAGGCTACAGTGCCGGGAGAGGCGGCGACCTGCCCAGTGTTGACAAGGATCCCTGAGCCAGCCAGGACCCCGAGCTGGGAGCTGGCTGGATGCCCCCCCTCCTTCGTGACTGACTGCAATAAAGAGCTTTGGGATGTGGAGCCCTGTCCCTGAGTCCTTGTAGCGGGGGAGGGGGGATTCACCCTCATGCTCCAGGACCCACCACAGGGGTCAGGAAGAAAATGTGGAATTCCCCTCACCCCCAGCATTGAGGATTGTGACACTTCAGGGCAGCAGGGAGGGGAGGCTGCTAACTGGGCGAGATCCTCTGAGCCTCCCGAGCCAGCCAGGCCCCCACCCTGAGGCCAGAGGGGAGCCGATGCCCCTAGAGGGGAAATGCCCCATGTCCCATTCCCTGCCCCCCCGAGCCAGCTAGTCCCCCACCCTGGGGCCGGCTCAAACTGGATTTAAAGATATAGCACATTGTTTTCTAACCCACAAACTGGGTTTTCTGTCCCTCTGGGATTCTCATTTATTAACATTAAAGAAACGGAACGGAAAAAGTTACAAATAACTCCACACGGGACAACACCGTTCCACAGCAAAGAGGCTCAAAATTGTCCCTTTACCTTCTCAAACCTGGCTCTTCCCCACACGGCCAAATGACACCCGGCGGGTGTGTTACTGGGGTCAACCCGTAGAACTACCTGCCGCAGGGTAACAGCAGCATGGGCCTGTTGAAAAAGCCCTTTGCCAGGTTGTCAGCTGGGTTTACCTGTGGAACTCCCTGCCACAGGTTTAACCCATGGTATGGTGAACCAGCAGGACTCCTGCTTTAGGATGGTAGCAGAGTTACACTGAGGTACCCAAGGATATTATGTCAGGGATTTAATTCCTGAAACAGGCAATCAAGGGGTAACCTGTGGGACTCCCTGCCAAAGGATGCGTGACTGGGATTAACCCACAGAAAACTCCCAAAGGCAGGCTGATGGTCTGGGAGACTTCCTGCCACATGGTCTTGGGAAGCTCCTGCTACATGATATTTGACCGGGCTGTAAACCTTGGACAGACCATTGGGCAGGCAAATAGGCAGGATAACCTGCTGAATTCCCTGCCACTGGATATTAGGCTGCATTTTAGCCTGTGGAAAACTCGCTGAGGAGGCAACTGGAACTTAGCCAGTGGAACTCCCTGCTACATGATGCAGCTCGGGTTTAACGTCCATAAAAAACCCTGAGGTAGGTCATCAGTGGGAGGAACGGCCTTCGGGACTCCCCGCCGCGTTACTGGCAGCCCTGACCTTTGGAACTGCCCATCACTGGAGAAAGGGGGTGTGAGAATTAAAGTGCTGCTTCCCCTGCAGCCCCATGGGGGAAGAAGGCCCCTAGCATGCCAGACCCAAGGCCATGGGGAAGCGCTGGGGGTTCAGTGCCCCGCAGGAGCTCCCCCAGTGTGTCTGGGGAGCTGTGCAGGCTGAGCAGGGCATTGGCGGCCTCCTGGGTGAGCACCCGGTCATACTCCGGTTCCACGGCTGACAGGAGGAGCTGGGTCCCAGGCGAGCCCTCCCCGGGGCTGCAGGCCGGCTCCTCATACGGCAGCTCCAGCAGGGCGCTGACTGCGTTGTACTCTGCCTGCGAGAGCCACTTCATGCCACTGGGGGGCAGCGGGCAGGGAGGAGGAGAGGCCTCACGGACAGACATGATGGGGTCGGGGGTGCTGAGACGGAGACTCTGACAGACCTGGAGGGAACAGACAAGAGGGAGGTTATTTACCTGGGTGAGGGGGGAAGTTACCTGCACATGATATTGGGGGGGGGGGGGGGGGAGTTACCTGCCACATGATATTGTGAGGAGGGTTAACTACCGACACCCCTGAGGCACTCTAGCAGAAGTTAGTAGTAGGGTTAACCTGTGGAACTCCCTGCCACATGATATGGTGGGGAGGGTTAACTACCGACACCCCTGAGGCACTCTAGCAGAAGTTAGTAGTAGGGTTAACCTGTGGAACTCCCTGCCACATGATATGGTGGGGAGGGTTAACTACCGACACCCCTGAGGCACTCTAGCAGAAGCTATTAGTAGGGTTAACCTGTGGAACTCCCTCCCACATTACCAGTAATGGAATTTAACCCATGGGAGCCACGTGAGCAGTCTACTATTGCAGTTAAGCTGCAGAAGTGCCTGCTGCGTGATACTAACCTGTGGAACTCATTGCAGCAGGGGAAGTCCCAGCCACCTGCTGTTATTGGGGTTTAACCCTGTGTAACCTTTGAGGCAGGATAATACATACGGTTAACCTGCGGAACTGCCTGCCACATGATATGATGGGGTCTTAAGACATCCAAGCCACCATTTTTGGCCAACACTGGGGAGAGGGGACCCACCTGCTGTGCCCGGCCGCCCCCTGGGGGCACTGTACCTGCTGGGAGGGGCGGGCGAGGTAGTTGTAGACTCGGTGCCCTGGGGGCATCAGGGGATCCGTGTAGAAGAATTCACTGGAACTAATGGGAAGCAGGAGACCTGGAGCAGAGAGAGGGGGAAGGTGAGATTGTGGGCGGGGGGAGGATGTCTCCCCCTCCGTCGCAGACCCCTGCCCTTCCCCACAGGGCCCAGGGCTGAAGCAGCCACAGAGAGGGAGATTCCCTTCCCCCCGCAGACCCCACTTGGCCTCCTACCTGATTCAATAGCTGGGCCCCCCTGCAGGCCAGAGCCCTGGGGCCGGTCCCCGTGGGGCACTGGATGGGTCCCTGGTGTGGAGCGAGACAAAGCCACGTAGTAGGGGTAGAAGGAGGGATGGGAGAGCGTCCGGGTGGAGAGCGAGTGACCCTGCAGAGGGGAGAGCAGAGAGCTCAGGACAAGCAGCCCCCCAGCTCTGCCCCTCACTCCCGACCCACAGCCCCTGATGTCCCAAACCTGGTCTCCCCCCCCCCCCAGTTCTGCCAGTGCCCCTCACTCCCGACCCACAGCCTCTGCTAGACCAGGCCTGTCCGTCCCCCTGCCCCACCCCCCAGCTCTGCCGGTGCCCCTCACTCCCGACCCACAGCCCCTGCTAGACCAGGCCTGTCCATCCCCCCGCCCCGCCCCCCAGCTCTGCCGGTGCCCCTCACTCCCGACCCACAGCCCCTGCTAGACCAGGCCTGTCCGTCCCCCAGCCCCGCCCCCCAGCTCTGCCAGTGCCCCTCACTCCCGACCCACAGCCCCTGATGTCCCAAACCTGGGCTCCCCCCCCCCCCCAGCTCTGCCGGTGCCCCTCACTCCCGACCCACAGCCCCCTGTCAGCCCAGCCCTGGGCTCCCCTCCCAGCTTTGACAGTGCCCCTCACTCCAATCCACAGCCCCGTCCTGCCCCACCCCTGGGCTACCCCCACCACTCTGCGGTGTCCCTCACTCCTGATCTGCAGCCCCCTGCTGTCCCAGCCCTGGGCTCCCCACCCCCCAGCTCTGCCGGTGCCCCTCACTCCCGACCCGCAGCCCCTGCTGGGCCCAGGAGGCTGCAGACCCTGTTTCTGACTCTCCCTTATCCACAGAGCCCCCGTTACCGTCCCAGGCTCCCAGGAGCTCTCGTAGGCAGCCGGGTTCGCAGACACTGTCGGGTTTGGTGCCAGCCGTGACAGCGCAGCTGGGTGAGCCCCGAGATCGGTGCCTGTCGGCTCACGGTTCAGCCCAGCTCCAGAAAGGTGCCCTTGAAACAGGGGGGATTCCCATGAGTGCCAGTGGGTGCTCAGGAACCTGATAAATACCCATCGGTACAGATCACTTCCCTGGCCTGGCAGTTCTAGCCCAGCGCTGGGATGCGGCTGCCTCTGGGGTGGAGGCTGGCAATCGTTTATACAGGGGGTCTCTCACCTAACCCTGGAGTCAATGATGGGTCTGCGGGGAGAGCCCCCCACCCCACTGCATAGCTCCCTCTAGTGCTGCACTGGGGCCAGCACTGACTGCGAGGGGAGAGCGCCCCCTACCGAGCCCCCCACCCTGCTCCCCGAAGCACCCTGACCCCTACTGAGCCCCCCACCCTGCTCCCCGCAGCACCCTGACCCCTACTGAGCCCCCACCCTGCTCCCCACAGCACCATGACCCCTACTGTGCCCCCCACCCTCCTCCCCGCAGCACCCTGACCCCTACTGAGCCCCCCACCCTGCAGCACCATGACCCCTACTGTGTCCCCCACCCTGCTCCCCACAGCACCATGACCCCTACTGTGCCCCCCACTCCGCTCCCCCCAGCACAGACATGGACCGGATGAGATGAGCCCCACCTGCCTGGTATCTATGAACCCCGACGCCCCCTGCTGCCAGCCTACCTGCCCAGCAGGGGAGCGAGCCCTGGCCCGGGGCAGGGTCGTGGGGCCAGGGCCTGCACGGGGAGAAGAGCTGCCGGCGACATGGCAGAGGCCTCGTAGACTTGTTACACAGATAGGGGAGGCCGTGACCCACCCTGGGCTCCTCCTGCAGCCTGTGGGTGGGAGAAGAGACCTGCTCAGCTTGATGGACCATCTGCCCCCAGCCCCCCCACAGCCCACATCCTACTGCCCCCTGCAGCCCCCATCCTACTGCCCCCACCCCCACCCCCGCAGCCCCCAGCCCCCACCCTACTGCCCCAGCCCCCCCCCTCAGGCCCCATCCTACTGCCCCCAGCCCCCCCCTCAGGCCCCATCCTACTGCCCCAGCCCCCCCCCGCCTCAGGCCCCATCCTACTGCCCCCAGCCCCCCCCCCATCTCCTCCAGACCCAGCTCTCACCAGCCCCTGTCCTCTGCCCAGTCCGACTCCAAGGCCTCTTCCTCCTCCGACTCGCCGCTGTCGCCGTCCTCGTCCCACAGGCCATGCCGGGGGTCGAGCTCCTCAAACAGCATCCTGCCCCCGCGGGACGAGACCCCCACACTCCTGAGTCCTGGCAGCAGCTCTAGAGGCCTCGCTCCGCCCAGCCCGGCTCTGCAAGGGGGAAACTGCTGAACAAGCCCCTGTGGCGGGCATGGCATGGGGCAGAGCCAGGGAATGCAGCCCTGGGCTCCCCCCCAGCTGGTGCCCCTCACTCCTGACCTGCAGCCCCTGCTAGCCCAGCCCTGCCCCCCCCCCCAAGTTCTGCCGGTGCCCCCCAGTCTCAACCCACAGCCCCTGCAGCCCAGGCCAGGATTTGCCCAGTGTCTAAAGGGGCAGCTCAACTCTCAGCCTGCCGGGGGGGGGGGGGGGGGGGTGATCTCTTTCCCCTCCAGCTCACACTCTGGAGACCCCCGAGGCTCTGGGGCTGGATCTGCAGTGACCCTCAGACAGGCCAGGAAGCTTCACGGGATTCCAGCCCCCACCCCCTTTGCAAACAGCCAGCACCTGGCTGCAGCCCCTCACCTGTGGGTCCTGCTGGCCCCTGGGCTGGGACCTGGCTGAGCTGGGGCAGAGCTGCTCTGGGGCTGGCTGCAGGCAGAGGGAGCCCAGGGGCCATGACCCTCTGGACAATGGCAGGGCCCAGCCCCACGGGGTGTGGGTCACAGCCCAGTTAGCACCTGGTTAGCACCACTGGGCGGCTCCTTCCCCTGGGCTCAAAGGGCCTCGGGCAGCAGGGCTGAAGCCACTGGAAAGCTTCCCAGCTTGGGCCCCACCCCCGTCCGTCTCCCCCAGTCTAGAGACACCCCCAGCTCTGCCGGTGCCCCTCAGTCCCGACCCGCAGCCCCCACGGCTCCACTCGGCAGCCCGGGCTACTGGGCTTCGGAGATGGTGGGGCCCTCAGGATCGGGGCCACTTCATTCACCCGGCTGGTCAATTCCCAACTTCAGCCACAAAGACTCAGCCCTGCCCCCCTCCCCGGTGGGGCCAACCCCCCACCAAACAGCCCCCCACCCATGTCAACTCCCCCACACCAACACCCTACC
The DNA here is from genome assembly GCF_020497125.1 of Mauremys mutica. Taxonomy (NCBI): domain Eukaryota; kingdom Metazoa; phylum Chordata; order Testudines; family Geoemydidae; genus Mauremys; species Mauremys mutica. Next base: position 14,840,569 of record NC_059088.1, read on the forward strand.
CCCAACACACAGATCCCACCGCCCATGTCAACCCCCCCACAAACAACCCCCTGTCCATGCCAACCCCCCTCCACAGACCCCCAGCCAGGCCAACCCCTGACCCACAGACACCCCCCCCCCCCGTCCACGTCAACCATCCCCAACCACACAGACCCCCCATCCACGCCAACCCCCCCACAGAGCCTGGCCCACCAACCCCCTACCCACCAACACAGACTCCCAGCCTGCGTCAAGCCCCCCACCCCACAGCTGGGGGGAGACTGGGAGGGCAGGGGAGTTCTAGTCTCTGTCCCCTGGAGGGGGAGCCCTGGGGAAGGGGAACCCCAGAGCCTCCCTGGGCCTGGAGGAGCAGCTGGGGGATAGCAGGGACGGGGTCATGAAAGGGGTCAGGGCCCAGACAGCGTCACTCACCTCCCCCCCCAGGAGTGTCACTGTGGGGGAGGGGCCCAGCCCCCATGGGCTCTGCTCTGGGGTCACCGTCAGCCAGGGGTCCAGGAAACGGCCAGTTTGGAGACCAGCCCTGGGCAGAGCTTCACCCACCCGGCCGGGCCCTGCAGAGCATGGGGCCCCCCACAGTGCTCCCCTCAAATCTCCTCCAGCCCCCCACTGCTCTGACCCCCCAAATCTCCAGCCCCCCACTGCTCTGACCCCCCACATCCTCTCCAGCCCCTCCCTGCTCTGAGCCCCCCAAAACTCCTCCAGAAACCCACTGCTCTGACCCCCCTCCTCTGACCCCACCCCTCCAGCCCCCCACTGCTCTCACCCCCCCGTCCCCTTCATGCCCCCACTCATCTGACCTCCCACGTACCCACCTCTTCGCTGCTCCACCCCCAGGTGAGCTGGGAGGGTCCAGCGGTGGGGGCAGGGGGCTGGGCCGGGAGCAGGGCGGGTCCCCGCTGGAGCAGGCAGGGGAAGGAGGCTGGAAGGGCAGAGGCCGGGCCCCAGATCGGGCCGGGGAGGCGGCACAGGGGGCTGGGACGGGGAGGGGAGGGGAGGGGTCCGCCCCCTGCCAGGGAATGGGCCAAGCTGAACGAGGAACCTCGGGGAGGAAACAGCCAGAAAAAGCTCCACTGGGGGATTGAGCTGCCCCATAGATCCCAGGGGAGAGCTGAGCCCCGGCCGGCTCTGCCACAGCGCTGGTGTGTCCGTGCCATGACCCGAGCGTGTCTGGTCTCTGCACCGTGTGTCCATGCCATGACCTGAGCGTGTCTGTGCCGTGTCTCGAGCGAATCCGGTCTCTGCACCGTGTGTCTGTGCCATGACCTGAGTGTGTCCAGTCCCTGCACCGTGTGTCTGTGCCCTGCACCAAGCATGTCCGTGCCCTGCCCCGAGCATGTCCGGTCTCTGCACTGTGTGTCTGTGCCCTGCCCCCGGCGTGTCTGGTCTGTACACTGTGTGTCTGTGCCATTTACCAGCGTGTCTGGTCTCTGCACTGTGTGTCCATGCCATGCACTGAGCGTGTCTGGTCTCTGCGCCGTGTGTCCGTGCCCTGCCCCCAGCGTGTCTGGTCTCTGCGCCGTGTGTCCATGCCATGCACTGAGCGTGTCCGGTCTCTGCACCGTGTGTCCGTGCCCTGCCCCCAGCGTGTCTGGTTTCTGCACTGTGTGTCTGCCCAGACTTTCTCAGAAATCAAACCCATTGGGAAGGGTCCCGGCTAGTGGATTTTTGTTTTTTAAATCTACTTTTTTGGCTCTGTGCTGGCACAGAAACAGTGCAGAGACCAGACACGCTCGGAGCATGGCACGGAGAACAGAATGTGTCCAGTCCACCTCGGGCAGCTCCCAGTCAGTGGCACAGAGGGGCTGAGGCAGCTCCCTGCCTGCCCTGGCAACTTGTGACCCCCGGAAGCAGGCACCATGTCCCTGTGGCCCCTAGGGGCGGGGGGGCCAGGCGTCTCCACGCGCTGCCCCTGTCCACAGGCGCCACCCCCGCAGCTCCCATTGGTGGCAGTTCCTAGCCAATGGAAGCTGCGGAATCAGCGCTTGGGGTGGGGGCAGCGTGCAGAGACCCCCTGCTCCTCCCCCGCCTATGCTCCGCAGGGATGTGCCGGCCGCTTCCGGGAGCGGAGTGGGGCCAGGGCTGACAGGGAGCCTGCCTTAGCCCCGCTGTGCCACCAGACTTTTAGCAGTTTAAAATCTCCCAGTTTGGCTTCAGCAGCCTCCAGGGGATTACACCCGATTCCAGGAGACTCCCGGCAAAACCGGGCGGGTTGGCGACCCTGCTCAGGGGCCAGTCGGTTTTGTTTTCGGAGCTGAGGGCGAGATCCACAACGGGGCCAGAGGCTGAGCATTGCAAGGCCTTGTTTTGGGTACATCTGCCCTGCGCTGCAAACCTGGGTCTGTGGCACACGCCTTGTGCCCTGGGCGTTTCCAAGGCCATGCTTGAGCGTCCGCACTGCATTGGAAACCTGGACTTACAGTCGCTGGGCCCGGCTCTCACCACCGTGTTAACACGTCCACACGGTGTGGCACAGACCTTCTGCCTCAGGGCGGCAAAACAACGGGGCTTGGGCTCTGACCCACCCCTAGCCGGGCCCGGCCCTGAGCGCTGGCTGGCCTGAGTCAAAGCAATTGGGGTGTGGGCGGAAGGGGGGCTGGGCCCAAACTGAGTCAGAGCCGGGACTGCGCGGGTGGGGCAGACGCGCCCTTTCAGGCACCCTGCTGTACCCCACAGCCCTGCACCCCCAGGCTCCCCCCTCAATGCCTGGGCAGAGCCAGGTGCCTGGAAAGGGGCCAGCGGGCTGAGCAGGAGCCGGCTAAGCTGGCCAGTAGGAAACGCTGAGGAGAAGGGGAGCCCTAAGCCCGGCCTCTCAAGGGGAGCTGGGGGCCCATCTCCAGGGGGGATTCCCAGCCACGACCCCTCCCCAGGAGGTCAGCAGCTAAACCTGGGCAGCACAACAGGGGCCTTTCAAACTGAGCCCTCCCCCCATTACCGCATGCACCGGGGCCTGGGAGACCCCATTTCACGTCCCCTCCTCCCCTGATGCAGCACCAGGCCCTGAGTAAACCCCTCTGGTGTCACCGCCCCCCCGGGCTGGGGTGGGCAGGGGAAGGGAGCTCTCCTGTGGCAGCTGTTCCACTTTGGCTAAGTTATTTCCCGTTGTCAGATGCAGAGCAGACCAGGTACGGGGGTGAGTGAAAACGTTTGGCCAGGGCCGGTGCAACCATTTAGGCGACCGCTAGGACTTGGGGGGGCGGCATTTTCTTTGGCAGCGACCGCAGCGGCTGGATCTTCAGCCGCCCCAGTCGCCGCCGGCATTTAGGCGGAGGGAGCTGGGGCAGGGGAGCGCGGGGAGGGCCGCCTGCAGCAAGTAAGGAGGGGGGGTGGCAGGCAGGGGAACTCCTCGCCCCAGCTCACCCCTGCCCCACCTCCTCCCTGAGCACGCCGTGGCTGCTTCACTTCTCCCGCCTCCCGGGCTTGCGGTGCCTAAGCTGATTGGCGCCGCAAGCCTGGGAGGTGGGAGAAGTGAAGCAGCGAAGGCGCGCTCGGGGTGCTCGTGGTCGTGCGTGGAGCAGGGGTGAGCTGGGGTGGGGGGGGTGCCTCAGGGTGGGGGGTGGGGAGCTGCCGCAAGGGGGAGGGCTTCAGGGCGGAGGGGGGGGAGCTGCCGCGGGGGGAGGGCAACGGGGGGGAGGGCGCAAGGTGGAAGTTTCGCGTAGGGCACGAAACATCCTTGCACCGGCCCTGCGTTTGGCGACCCCTGACCTAGGGTGACCATACATCTCATTTTGGCCCCAGAGCAAACAGGACAAATGCTCAGTTTTGCCAAAAAGGAGCTGGGGTGGGGGTGGGGAGTGTTGCAAACTAAGATTTAATTGAGAACGGCCTGGTTGTGCACAGTCGTGTCCTTGGTGATGAAAGCGTCTGTATTTTTTAAAAACAATTTTTAAACTAAATATTTGCGGAGGGGGATCTATTTTTTGTTCTGTATTTTCAAAACTCTTCACAATTTCAAAATGGGGAAATGCCACTTTCTGCCTGATTTCTCTCCCTTTTTTCCCCACTGGTAAAGGCTGCGTGTGCGAAGGTGAAGTAGAAATACGTTTAAAAATGAGCAAACTTGACACTTTCCCTTTTCAGTGTTAGTGTCAGGTGTGGGTGGGGGGAAGTTTTGAAAATGTTACTTTCTGAAAATGACACTGACTTCTTAACGTTCTCTTGATGTGCAAGGAACTAGTGCCCCCTTCTGGCCTATGTTTGAATCTATTTAGCTTAAGAAAAGGTCGGTGAAGGGTAACCACCTGCCAGGAGAGAAATATTTGATGATGGGCTCTGCAGTCGAGCAGAGAAAGGCCGAACACGATCCGATGGCTGGAAGTTGAAGCTCGACAAATTCAGACTGGAAATTCTTAGCAGAGCGAGTAATGAACCATGGGAACAATTGACCCAGGGTCATGTTGGGTTCCCCATCACTGGCAATTTTTAAATCCAGCCCGGATGTTTTTCTACGAGATCTGCTCTAGTTCAAACAGGAGGAAATAACTCAGGGCAGGTCACTGAGGTCATGCAGGGGGTCAGGCTAGAGGATCACAGTTGTCCCTTCTGGCCTTGGAATCTAGGAAGGAAAAAACAAACGTGGACATTGTTCCAGGGAAAGAAAGAAAGAAAAAAAGAAGAAAAAGTGTGTGTGTGTGTCGGGGGCAGGGTGGTGGTGGTCACACTTTCTTTTACTTTTTAACACCCCCCCTTTTTTTTTTCTACTGGAACAAGGGGGAGCGGGAAAAAGTGAGATTGTTTCCCCTCTATTTGTCTCACTTTCTGACAAACATCCTGTGAGATGCTGTTCCTTGGGGGAGCGCCCTGTAGCCCCCATATTCCTCACTTCTACATAGCTGTGATCGTGCGTATGAAGCTGCCATGTGAGGTATCAGGGGAAAGGTTATGAACTGCCGAAACCCACTGTTCCAGCTAAATCCGTGTATCTTTAGTGCATCTGAAGTGATGAGAATTGTGTTGAGAGGTTGTCACTAAAACAGGCTGTAAATTGGGGAATCTGCCAGATATTAGCTCCCCAGAGACAATAGCCAGGAAAGTAACCGAAGCAATGAATAAATTTGTGCTGCTTGCCTTGAGCAGCGCAGGATGGTATATTCCTGAGGTACAAGGCTGGGAGCTGGGGGTTTTGGCTGGTGCCTTTCTCTGTGTGATTCATGAGTGGCTCTGGGAACATTCATAAGAGCGGCCAGACTGGGTCAGACCAAAGGTCCATCTAGCCCAGTGTCCTGTCTTCTGACAGTGGCCAGTGCCAGGGATCCCCAGAGGGAATGAACAGAACAGGGAATCACCAAGTGATCCATCCCCTGTTGTCCATTCTAGCTGGGTGAGGGCTCCACATGCCATTGTGCTGAGTGATAACAGTGCCTGGAGGGGTTTGCTGCTTTTCACTAGCAAGGCGTTGTGAGAGACAGCTCAGGCTGGAGAGTTAAGGGGGCACAGTGCTCCCACAGTCCCAGGCTGCACCCTGGGGATCCTGTCGCATGGACCCTAGGTCCCGTTGTCAGAGCGAGGAGGTAAGTTAATGCTGAGGAAAGACAAGCTACCAAGGAAGAAGAGATGAGCCCATAGAGTTGGGATTCTGAGTCTGAAACAGCCCCTGTGAGATTGAACTGGTGACCCCCGTGTTTCACAGACCACTGTGCTAACCCCCAATCTACTGAGCACCAGGTCCCCATGGCAGCTCATAACCTTTCCCCTGATGTCTCACACGGCCTGCTTTACGTGCAGGATCACACATATATAAATGAGGGATATGGGGGTTACAGGGCTTCCCCCCAAGATACAGAATAGCCCAGCCCGGTTCCCTAGTTCTGAGGGTCAGGTTGGTGCTCCTGGAATGCAGGAGTCACGGTTCAAATCTTGCGGGGCCCTGGGTAGTGATCTCTGACTCGATCTCTCCTGACTGGTGGCTCATCTGTCCTCAGCATTAACCGACTTCCTCCAGCTGCCAGGGGAAGCCAGGGCCCTCCTCGGGAGGTTAGCGCAGTGGTCTCAGAACGCAGGCGTCGCCCTTTCAAATCTCACGGTGCCCTGGGCAGCGGCTTCAGACTTGCACCCTCCTCTTTACCGAGTCAGCTCTCCTCCCTCAGCAGCCCGTCTCTCCTCGGCGTTAACCCGTCTCCTCCCTCTGCCAAAAGGATGCGTGGCCCAGCTCCGGGGGTTCGGGCAGCGATTGTGGAATGCAGGGGCACCAGGACAAGTCTCCCGGGAGCCTGGGAACGTTCTCGTACTCAGAACCTTCTCTTTGGTGGCTCAGAAAGGCAGCAGTACGGGCACCGAGGGGCCCGTTACCCTGAGAATGCAGGCGCTGAGTTTTGGGGCCTAATGGGTGTGACGGGAGTTTGGGGAATTGCCGTGGAGCCTCACGCTGGGATTTAGGCACCTAAAGCTTTGTGAGTCCAGCTCTAAGCCGCTATCACGTGGCCATAACATGTAGTGGGGGCGCCCGGCTTCTTCAGCCAATGTCGGCATCGTCCTTCCCGGTGCTGTCAGCAAAGCCGTCCCTCCCCGCAGCCAGGCGCCTGCTCTCGCACTGATCAGCTGCAGGTGCCACAGAGCCGGTGTCAGGGGCTGGGCTGACAGCTCGGTTCAGCAGGATTCAATTTTTATTTTTATTGATTTGTTGCTGTGTAACTGTTGTTCCAGGGGCTGGAACTGACGGGGGCCGGGGGCAGCCAGGGGGCCAGGGCTGCACTGAGGGCACAGTGGCCAGGGGGCCCTGCATGGCTGCGAAGCCCAGGACACTGAGGCACAAGGTGCGGGGGAGGTGTGATGCTGGCAGGGCGGCACAGAGACCCCCCAGGCAGGGCAGCGAGGAGCAGGAGGAGAATGAGCCCCCCCCGTTGCAGGGAGACCACCCCAAGCAGGAGCCAGTCAGTACCGGGGTGGCCTCCTGCCCACAGTGGGGCTGCAGACGGCCCTGCTCTGCGGTGATGCCCCGTCCCTGCCGGTGCGACGGGGGGAGACCCCACTCGGGTGACAGAAATGTTTTCAGTCAATTTCAGTGTCATTGACATTTACTGACATCTACTGATTTATACCCAGTCCTGCTAACCCGACTGATAACACGACCCTTGAGTTCTGATTGGCTCAGCCCTCCGATGAGCTGACAGGGTGCGACCCGCCAGAGGGCCGCCTCCAATGAAAAAACTTCGGAAACCGATACGGAGCAGATCGAGTAACAGCTGCGCCCTGTCTCTGGGCCAGGCGCGCAGCCTGCGCTCTGTGCCTGCGCCGAGACACAACGTCGCAGCGCGTTAAGCGAGCTGAAAATGAGTTGGTTGCAGCCCGTCCGACGGGGGCCTCACACCCCTGTGGATATCTCGTGCCTGGACCCCGTTACTTGTGCCATCGTCATGGCAGGCCAGTGCAGGAGACACTGCTGTGTTCGGAAGTTCACGTTCCCTAGGCGCACGTAGTAAGAGAAGCAAAGAATCCTGTGGCACCTTATAGACTAACAGACGTTTTGCAGCATGAGCTTTCGTGGGTGAATACCCACTTCTTCAGATGCAAGAGAGAAGGTTTACGTCACAGTTAGGGAAGAGGTAGCAGCTGAGCTCAGAGCGGAATCTTCTCAGTTAAAAAACCCAAAATTTGGCTCAATTGATTAATTCTAATAGGACAAGCATCCCACCAGATTATATACCAGGCTTATAGAGGGGATCCCTGTTCAACTACACCAATATCCCCTGAGTGCACAGCAGGATCTCCCGTGCCACTCAGGCCTTCATTCTCCACCTCAGGAGAGATGTCTTGACCCGCCCGGGGCAGAGAGGAGGAGCGAGAGCACCTTACATTTGTAACTGTAACCGTTTATTGAAAGGTTGTCAGGCCAAAATGGAGACCCGTGAGCTATCGCCCAGGCTTTTCTACAGCGGGCAGGTCCGAGGAGGGCCCCGCTGCTTCGCTCCTTCTCTTTGGACTTCAAATGTCACATGTGGGTCACACCTGGACTGCGCGAAACCCTACAGATGTTCCAGGCAGGTCGAAGGCCCGAGGACTAACAGCGTTTTGGGGAGGGACGCCTGCGGCTTTTGATGCTTGTCCTGATTGCCATTGCCAGAACGAAGGGCATTGTACTTCTGAACGAGCACGTCCACACAGGGGCTTTGGGGGCTGTGATGACTTCCCCCAGCTCCTCCCCTCCCTTTGTCCAGTTTCCGGGGAAAGGTGTCACCTGGCACCACCCCCTCCTGGCTCAGGTTACAAGCTCAGGAAACTCTCAAGTAAAATCATCCCCTGCTCTCCCATCCCCCATGCAGACAGTCCCAGTAAAACTAGACGGACATTCCCAGGTCAATCCGCCCCGCTCCCTACTGCATCACAGGGGCACAGCAGTCCCACTCTGCACCCTGCCACTTGGTTGTCAGTGGGGTTAACCGGTGGGACTCCCTGCCACTTGGTTATCAGTGGGATTAACCGGTGGGACTCCCTGCCACTTGGTTATCAGTGGGGTTAACCGGTGGGACTCCCTGCCACTTGGTTATCAGTGGGGTTAACCGGTGGGACTCCCTGCCACTTGGTTATCAGTGGAGTTAACCGGTGGGACGCCCCTCTAAATCCATGACTCAGACACACCATTTATGGTTCTTTATTCTGACTTTTCCCCACATGCCGAATGCTGCACAGACCCAGCCTTGGCCCTGAAGATCCATGAGAGGCCGAGGGGAGGATCTGGTAACCGTGGTGAGACCCTGAGATGGGCGCCCAGCCCTTCGGCTGTGATGCTCAGCCCAACGCAGAGAAGTCCCAGGAGGAGCTGCATTCCTCGTGCCCGTCACGAGTGGGCCCTGCTTTCCCTGTAAAGCCTCTGCCTTTGGCTGACAGGGCAGCAGTGGGATACGTATTCGCTGTGCTGCAGACAATGCAGCAGTAGCAGAATGTCATGCAGTACTCCAGGTAAGCCACCGGGGGCAGCCTAGCCTGGTGTGGCTCACCAGGGTGTGGCACTCGGGACAGGCTGGCAGCGGGGGGCAGCCATGGACAGAGGATCCCGGGGCCCGGATCTTGGGGTGTCATACAGCACAGGGGCCTGTAGGGGGCACTGGAGGTCGGAGCAGGATTCGCTCTGGGGTCAGGGGGCGTCTAGTCAGTCTGGCAGCCCCAGCAGCAGTACAGCCCCCGGCCCATTGGGAGCAGGGCAGGAGGCGCGCAGGGGCCTGGAGTCCAGGACCTGGACGAGGTACTGGCAGCGCGGGCACTGGGGGCGGGGCAGATGTGGGAGGCATTGACCACTGGGTACGACAGCCTATTGCCCCGAGCTCTGAGCTCTCAGTATCCCATTGCTGCGGCCCCCAGCTCAGCCAGTCAGAGACGCCCCAAAAACACTATAATTGGGGACTTAACAATTGCAGCTGGTGTCAGAAGGGTCTTGGCTGGGAATGTTCTTAGTTTTTGTTTTAATTTAGTATCTATCTATCCATCCCACTGCACAATCATCTATCCCTCCATCCATCCCCATGCACACCCATCCCTCCCCATACACACCCAGCCATCCATAGATCCCCGTACACACACGTCCGTCCATCCATCCATCCCCATACACACCCATCCATTCATCCCAATACATACCCATCCGCCTCTATGCACACCCATCCATTCCTCCATACTCATGCACACCCATCCATCCATCTCCCTATCCCCATACTCACCCATCCATCCATCCCTCCCCATACACACCCAGCCATCCATACATCCCCGTACACACACGTCCGTCCATCCATCCCAATACACACCCATCCATCTCCATACACACCCGTCCTTCCATCTCCATACACACCCATCCATCCCTCCATCCATCCCCATACACACCCATCCTCATATACCCATATCTCTCTCTGTGTCATACATTTCAATGACTGCTACTTTAACCATTATACGATCACACCAAAGATTTTAGCTTTAGAAATTCCTTCCTTTAATAGTAATATTAGAAAAGATTTAAGGCCTCTCGTTCTCCCCCATCCCCCGTCCATTCACTGCCGATTTGAGTAACTCATTCAGACACACAATTACCTTACACAATTCCATTACATTGTTGTGGCACCTAAATGCCTGAGCCATGCGGGGACCTCACTGCGCCAGATGCTGCACTGACAAAGGGAGAGGAAGCCCCTGACCCCGATGCCTGGAGTCCTGACAGCCCTGGGAGGGGAGTCAAAGAAGCCCCCCCCTTGTCTCAGATCCCCCCTTCCCAAAGCCCCAGGATCCAACCCGTGACACTGGGCACTACAGGGCTGCCCCTGGACATTGGGGTTACCGCATCCCCACCCCCGCAGACCAGCTGCGGGTCAGCGATGGGGCAGGAAGGCCGGTGTGCCCTGTACGGACCAAGGCAGCGGTAGCAGAACCAATACCTGCATTCAGGGCAGATCACCATGGGGCAGCCTTGCGTGGTGTGGGTCAGGAGGGCGTGGCAACGGGGACAGGCCCGCAGCGAGGGGCAGCCGTGGACATAGGATCCTGGGGCCTGGATCTTGGGGGCGTCATGCAGCGTGGCCTGTAGGGGGCAGCGCGAGTCAGCATGGGACGAGGGGTCCCTCCATTCCGTGCGGCAGCCCCAGCAGAAGCAGAACAGCCCCCCGGCCCGCTGGGAGCAGGGCAGGCAGGGGGTGCGCAGGGTGCCGGGCTCCAGGCGCTGGACGAGGTGCTGGCAGCGCGGGCACTGCAGGGCAGAACGAGGGCGTGTTAGCTACTGAGACCCCCTGCCCAGATCCCAGCCTGAGCCAGATCCGGCGGGGGGGGAGGGGGTCAGGTCCCCCTCACCTCCCCCAGGACTCACCTGGCGGTAGCTGCCCCTGGCCCCCTCCTGCGCCAGGATTTGGGCCTCCAGCGTGGCCCGGTCCTCGTCCGAGAAGAGCCCGAGTTTGCAGAGCTCCTGCCAGAGCCAAGGGGTGTCCGGGCAGCAGGGGCAGCGGAATGAGGTGACGCCCTGGAGGGGAATGAGGGGACCTGGATCAGCCACCAGCTCTCCCCTGCGGCCCCCCGGCCACCCACCTCCCCCACCCCCATCCCTCCCCAACTGCCCTCCCCCCTCAGCCCCCTGAACTCCCCTCCCCTTCCCCCGTCATTCTGCATCCAACCCCCCTCGAATCCCCTGAAACCCTCCCCTTCCCTAGCACCCCAACTGACCCCTCCCCTCAAACCCCTCCCGTCACTCCTCATCCAATCCCCCATCACCCCAACCCCTCCCCCTCCCCCCTAACCCCTCGCCTTCCCCCATCACTCTGCATCCAACCCCCCTCGAATCCCCTGAAACCCTCCCCTCCCCTAGCACCCCAACTGACCCCTCCCCTCAAACCCCCACCCCTCCCCTGTCACTCCTCATCCAATCCCTCAGCACCCCAACCCCTCCCCTTCCCCAGCACCCCAACTGACCCCTCCCCTCAAACCCCCACCCCTCCCCGTCACTCCTCATCCAATCCCCCATCACCGCAACCCCTCCCCCTCCCCCCTAACCCCTCCCCTTCCCCCATCACTCTGCATCCAACCCCCCTTGAATCCCCCAACCCCTCCCCTTCCCCATCACCCCACCTGACCCCTCCCCCCAAACCCCCTCCCTTTCTCCTATCACTCCTCAGCCAACCCCCCATCACCCCAACCCCTCTCCTTCCCCATCACCCAACTGACCCCCCCAACCCCCTAAACCCCCTCCCTTTCTCCTGTCACTCCACATCCAATCCCCCAGCACCCCCTAACCCCTCCCCTTCCCCAGCACCCCAACTGACCCCTCCCCCCAAACCCCCTCCCTTTCTCCTGTCACTCCTCAGCCAACCCCCCATCACCCCAACCCCTCCCCTTCTCCATCACCCAACTGACCTCTCCAACCCCCTAAACCCCCTCCCCTTCCCCTGTCACTCCACATCCAATCCCCCATCACCCCAACCCCTCCCCTTCTCCCCAAACCCCTTCCCCATCACTCTGCATCCAACCCCCCTTGAATCCCCTGAAACCCTCCCCTTCCCAGCACCCCAATTTACCCCTCCCCCCAAACCCCCTTCCCCTGTCACTCCACATCCAATCCCCCAGCACCCCCTAACCCCCCCCTCCCCTTCCCCTGTCACCCCCCAGCAACTCCCCCTTCCCATCACTCCCTCAGCTGGCCCCCAAATCTGCTCTGAAGCTCCATCCCCCCGCCATCCCCTCGACTCCTCCCTCCGGAAGGCCCCGCCCCGCGCCCACCTGCCCATAGCCGCGGGGGGCGGGGGGGGGTGTTACCTGGTCCAGCAGCGCCCGCACCCATCCCCGCAGCCCGGCCGCGCTCACCCAGTGCCCACAGGACACCTGCGCTCGCAGCGCCCCGGGGCGCCCCGCACCTGCCGGGAGAGGGGGAGGGTGAGACAGGGCCCGGCCCCCCGGCAGCTCCCGCCCTTCCCCAGGGGTGACCCCAATTGCCCCACGGGGGAGGGGGAGGGGCCGGGTCTCACCTGGGTGCCCCCCGGGGGGGCAGATCACCTGGAACTGCTCGGCGAGCGCCCGCCACTGCCCCGACGCCATCGCAGGCTGCAGGATCGTGTGTCCCGGGCTGGGAAATTCCCCCCCGCCGCCCTGCCCGGGCTGCTTTCCCTTTCGCTTTCACCCTCCCTGCGGTGCCCAGCCCCCAGCTCTGCCGGTGCCCCTCACTCCCGACCCACAGCCCCCTGCCAGCCCAGCCCTGGGCTCCCCACCCCCCAGCTCTGCCGGTGCCCCTCACTCCCGACCCGCAGCCCCCCGCCAGCCCAGCTCTGCCAGTGCCCCTCACTCCCGACCCACAGCCCCCTCCCAGCCCAGCCCTGGGCTCCCCACCCCCCAGCTCTGCTGGTGCCCCTCACTCCCGACCCACAGCCCCTGCCAGCCCAGCCCTGGGCTTCCCACCCCCCAGCTCTGCCAGTGCCCCTCACTCCCTCCCGCAGCCCCCTGCCAGCCCAGCCCTGGGCTCCCCTCCCCCAGCTCTGCCGGTGCCCCTCACTGCCGACCCGCAGCCCCCTGCCAGCCCAGCCCTGGGCTCCCCTCCCCCCAGCTCTGCCAGTGCCCCTCACTCCCGCCCGCAGCCCCCTGCCAGCCCAGCCCTGGGCTCCCCACCCCCCAGCTCTGCCAGTGCCCCTCACTCCCGCCCGCAGCCCCCTGCCAGCCCAGCCCTGGGCTCCCCTCCCCCCAGCTCTGCCAGTGCCCCTCACTCCCGCCTGCAGCCCCCTGCCAGCCCAGCCCTGGGCTCCCCAGCTCTGCCGGTGCCCCTCACTCCCGCCCGCAGCCCCCACCAGCCCAGGCCTGGGCTCGCCACCCCCCAGATCTGCCGGTGCCCCTCACTCCCGACCCACAGCCCCCTGCCAGCCCAGCCCTGGGCTCCCCTCCCCCGAGCTCTGCCAGTGCCCCTCACTCCCACCCGCAGCCCCCTGCCAGCCCAGCCCTGGGCTCCCCTCCCCCGAGCTCTGCCAGTGCCCCTCACTCCCACCCGCAGCCCCCTGCCAGCCCAGCCCTGGGCTCCCCTCCCCCCAGCTCTGCCGGTGCCCCTCACTCCCGCCCGCAGCCCCCTGCCAGCCCACCCCTGGGCTCGCCACCCCCCAGCACGGCCGGTGCCCCTCACTCCCCCCCGCAGCCCCCGGCCCGCCCAGCCCTGGGCTCCCCTCCCCCAGCTCTGCCGGTGCCCCTCACTGCCGACCCGCAGCCCCCTGCCAGCCCAGCCCTGGGCTCCCCTCCCCCCAGCTCTGCCAGTGCCCCTCACTCCCGCCCGCAGCCCCCTGCCAGCCCAGCCCTGGGCTCCCCACCCCCCAGCTCTGCCAGTGCCCCTCACTCCCGCCCGCAGCCCCCTGCCAGCCCAGCCCTGGGCTCCCCTCCCCCCAGCTCTGCCAGTGCCCCTCACTCCCGCCTGCAGCCCCCTGCCAGCCCAGCCCTGGGCTCCCCAGCTCTGCCGGTGCCCCTCACTCCCGCCCGCGCAGCCCCCACCAGCCCAGGCCTGGGCTCGCCACCCCCAGATCTGCCGGTGCCCCTCACTCCCGACCCACAGCCCCCTGCCAGCCCAGCCCTGGGCTCCCCTCCCCCCAGCTCTGCCCGGGCCCCTCCCTCCCCCCCGCAGCCCCCTGCCAGCCCAGCCCTGGGCTCCCCTCCCCCGAGCTCTGCCAGTGCCCCTCACTCCCACCCGCAGCCCCCTGCCAGCCCAGCCCTGGGCTCCCCTCCCCCCAGCTCTGCCGGTGCCCCTCACTCCCGCCCGCAGCCCCCTGCCAGCCCAGCCCTGGGCTCGCCACCCCCCAGCTCTGCCGGTGCCCCTCACTCCCGACCCATAGCCCCCTGCCAGCCCAGCCCTGGGCTCCTCCCCCCAGCGCTGCCAGTGCCCCTCACTCCTGACCCACAGCCCCCTGCAGCCCAGCCCTGGGCTCCCCACCCCCAGCTCTGCCTGTGCCCCTCACTCCCGACCCACAGCCCCCTGCCAGCCCAGCCCTGGGCTCCCCTCCCCCCAGCTCTGCCAGTGCCCCTCACTCCCGACCCACAGCCCCCTGCCAGCCCAGCCCTGGGCTCCCCAGCTCTGCCGGTGCCCCTCACTCCCGCCCGCAGCCCCCACCAGCCCAGGCCTGGGCTCGCCACCCCCCAGATCTGCCGGTGCCCCTCACTCCCGACCCACAGCCCCCTGCCAGCCCAGCCCTGGGCTCCCCTCCCCCGAGCTCTGCCTGTGCCCCTCACTCCCACCCGCAGCCCCCTGCCAGCCCAGCCCTGGGCTCCCCTCCCCCGAGCTCTGCCAGTGCCCCTCACTCCCACCCGCAGCCCCCTGCCAGCCCAGCCCTGGGCTCCCCCCCCCCCAGCTCTGCCGGTGCCCCTCACTCCCGCCCGCAGCCCCCTGCCAGCCCAGCCCTGGGCTCGCCACCCCCCAGCTCTGCCGGTGCCCCTCACTCCCGACCCCCAGCCCCCTGCCAGCCCAGCCCTGGGCTCCCCTCCCCCCAGCTCTGCCAGTGCCCCTCACTCCTGACCCACAGCCCCCTGCAGCCCAGCCCTGGGCTCCCCACCCCCCAGCTCTGCCAGTGCCCCTCACTCCCGCCCGCAGCCCCCTGCCAGCCCAGCCCTGGGCTCCCCTCCCCCCAGCTCTGCCAGTGCCCCTCACTCCCGACCCACAGCCCCCTGCCAGCCCAGCCCTGGGCTCCCCAGCTCTGCCGGTGCCCCTCACTCCCGCCCGCAGCCCCCACCAGCCCAGGCCTGGCGTCGCCCCCCCCCATCTCTGCCGGTGCCCCTCACTCCCGACCCACAGCCCCCTGCCAGCCCAGCCCTGGGCTCCCCTCCCCCGAGCTCTGCCGGTGCCCCTCACTCCCGACCCGCAGCCCCCACCAGCCCAGCCCTGGGCTCCCCACCCCAGCTCTGCCAGTGCCCCTCACTCCCACCCGCAGCCCCCTGCCAGCCCAGCCCTGGGCTCCCCACCCCCAGCTCTGCCGGTGCCCCTCACTCCCGCCCGCAGCCCCCTGCCAGCCCAGCCCTGGGCTCGCCACCCCCAGCTCTGCGGTGCCCCTCACTCCCGCCCGCAGCCCCAACCAGCCCAGGCCTGGGCTCGCCACCCCCCAGCTCTGCCGGTGCCCCTCACTCCCGACCCACAGCCCACTCCCAGCCCAGCCCTGGGCTCGCCACCCCCAGCTCTGCCTGTGCCCCTCACTCCCGACCCACAGCCCCCTGCCAGCCCAGCCCTGGGCTCCCCAGCTCTGCCGGTGCCCCTCACTCCCGCCCGCAGCCCCCACCAGCCCAGGCCTGGGCTCGCCACCCCCCAGCTCTGCCGGTGCCCCTCACTCCCGCCCGCAGCCCCCTGCCAGCCCAGCCCTGGGCTCCCCACCCCCCAGCTCTGCCGGTGCCCCTCCCTCCCGCCCGCAGCCCCCTGCCAGCCCAGCCCTGGGCTCCCCTCCCCCCAGCTCTGCCGGTGCCCCTCACTCCCGCCCGCAGCCCCCTGCCAGCCCAGCCCTGGGCTCCCCACCCCCCAGCTCTGCCAGTGCCCCTCACTCCCGCCCGCAGCCCCCTGCCAGCCCAGCTCTGGGCTCCCCTCCCCCCAGCTCTGCCAGTGCCCCTCACTCCCGACCCACAGCCCCCTGCCAGCCCAGCCCTGGGCTCCCCTCCCCCCAGCTCTGCCGGTGCCCCTCACTCCCGACCCGCAGCCCCTGCCAGCCCAGCTCCGCCCCACAGGTGCATTACGTTCCTGGCCCAGAGGCTGAGGAAAGGCAACAGGAGCCGGTTGTGCAGGGCAGCTGCAGCTCTCACCAGCTGTCAGTAACTGCTGCCAGCAGCACAGTGTGAGGGCAGCAGTTTGTAACATCAGCCCGGCAGAGCTGGGGGGAGCCCAGGGCTGGGCTGGCAGGGGGCTGCAGGTCGGGAGTGAGGGGCACAGGCAGAGCTGGGGGGTGGGGAGCAGGGCCGGCCTTAGAGAAAATGGCACCCTGGGCGAACATGTATTTTGACACCCCTGGCTCCCATGGGTGCGGCATCCCCCCATTGCCCCTGGCCCCCATGGGCTCCCCACCCACCCTTTTCCCCTAACCCCTGCCCCCATGTGAGGAGACTGACCTGGCTGCATGGAGGAGCTGGCACTGCTGATCCCCGCCCCCCCAACGCTGCTCCTCTGTGCACCCCTGGGGTCTGGCTGGGGAGCGGGGAGCTCAGCAGGGCTCCCCACAGGGGGAGGGGGCAGAAGGCAGGAGCCTGGAGCAAGGGCAGCGGGCACCTGAACCAGGAGCTGCTTGGAGCAGACGCTGTGTAAACGCCCGGCCTGGGGCTGAAACCAGGGGCGAGCTGCCAGCGCACGGCCAGGGTGGGGGGCAGAGAGTCGGTGTGAGTCCAGCCAAGCGCAGGTGGGGGGCTGCACGCTGTGGGGGGGAGGGGGTCTGTGTACCCCCTGCAGGGCCTGCCCTGGGCTTGGCCTGGGTCAGGTCCGTGCAGTGCTATGGTTAGAGGGCGCTGGAGCCAGGGCTTCACGCTGCCCCCAGAGGAGGGAGGGCTGGGTTTGTACAGAGGTGGGGGGCCGGGACCTAGGACCCCCCCCAGCCCCAGGACCCCCCAGCTGCCACGGGGAGCTGGGGTCTTTGGGGAGCACGTTTCGGGGGGTGGCTCAACGGGCCGTTGGCAGGTCGGAGACCAGGCAGCGAGTGTGAGCAACGGGACACTTGTTTGGGGGGAAGGGGAGGGTTAGTTGTCTAACACCAAGCCACGGCGAGGGGGCGCTGTCCTGGATCTGCCCACACAGCTCGATGAGCGACACTGGCAGGATTCTGGCCCGGCCCCTGGCCCGTTCCCGGCTGCTGCTCCATGATCAGGGCCATGTAGACCTCAGCCGCGGCAGCTACCAACTGGAAAGACTTGCAGGCCGGTGCCAGCGCCTGGAGCGCCTGCTCCAGGTGCCGGGCGGCCACAGCCAGGGCGTTCCTAGCACGACGCCCCGTGAGGACATCGGGCAGGTGGTCGCCCAGACTCTGCACCGTGCTGGTCCCAGAGACGGGGCCATTCTCGGGGGGCTCTGCAGCCGTTTCCCCAGTTGGGTCCCCAGGGGTGGCACAAGCGGAAACAGCTCTGGTGATCTCCTCGCTGCTCCGGCGCAGGGCGTCCATCGGCAGGCGCAGCACCGGGGAGGCCTCCGCCTCCCGCAGAGCCGCCTCCAGCTGCTCGGGGAGGCCGGCGTTCTGCAGCAGCACGGCCACCACGGGGCCACCCACGCTGCCGAAGATCCCCATGGTGGCCTGGTGGAAGTCCCGGACGATGGCCCCCTTCTCCTGCAGCGGGGTGTGGGGGGAGGCCATGCGGGCGTACAGGTCCCGGCTGGCGTTCTTCCGCACATGTCTGTCCGTCTGCTCCGCCGCGGCGTGCATCTCCCGCGCTGCCCGCAGCAGGCGCTCCAGGCTCTCCCCCACGCCGACGCTGCCCCCCACCGGTTCCAGCGACACGCTGGTGTCAAGGTGCTGGTTGAGGAGGCCGAGCAGCGCGTGGGTGGCCGAGATGCATCCTTCCAGGGAGTCGAGCAGGGACTGGCTGCCGCGCACGAGCCTCTCTCTTTCGCTCTGTGTCCCGGAGAACAGGGAGAGCATCGCGAGGCTGGGAAACAAAGCGGAGAGCGCAGGTGAGAGGGTGAAAGAGTTTCCCCTCCAGGATCCCCAGTGCAAGGCCAAGGGGATGTGCGATGGAACCGATAGGGAACCCCTACGAACTGGAGTAGAGGGAATGTTTCATATAATCCCAGAATTTGTCTGTGGAACTCACTGCCACATGATCTCGCTGAGGCAAGAGCCTAGCAAGACCCAGAAAAGGGATGTGACATTTATAGGGCTAATGAGGAGAGCCGGAATGACATTAGAGAATTATTGTTTTTTAAGTTTGAAAAGATTAAACACTCTCATGCTTCAGGGCGTGAACCTGCCTCTAACTAGTGGCTGTCAGGTAGGAACTGTCCCTGAGTCAGAATCTCTCTAACCTGCTACTGTGGGGTTCTCTGAACCATCTGGTACCGTCACTATCAGAGACAGGACACAGCTCAAAGGACCTCTGGGCTGAGCCTGTCTGGCCAGAGTCCTGAGCCAAATTATGATG
The DNA here is from genome assembly GCF_020497125.1 of Mauremys mutica. Classification (NCBI taxonomy): domain Eukaryota; kingdom Metazoa; phylum Chordata; order Testudines; family Geoemydidae; genus Mauremys; species Mauremys mutica. Next base: position 14,859,076 of record NC_059088.1, read on the forward strand.
ATCGTGGTCAAGGTCGGTGCCTCCATGATTGGCGCCATGGCTGGTGTGAAAGTAGAATGAATTATATTGTAAAAATAAGAATGGATTAAAGAAATGTTGTATGTACCTTTAAGCAGAAATAAGAAATGTTGAAATACAGGTGCCAGGAAAAGAAACATTAGGCATAAACAATGGTGCTAATGGCAAAACATTAACAGAAGATGGGTAATAGTTAGTAAGGAAATAAGATATGCATGCCTAGCCCAGGTAAACTTATCTGATTCTGCTTCCTTTGTTATCTTGTTAAGTTCTCACCCTTTTATCTGTATAAATAAGATAGTTTGTGTCTTGCATGGTGCTCACATTATCTGGGTGTCATTAGCAGAGCGCTGTGCTAATAAAACAGAGTGGTCTGACAAACTGTGAGTCCTGAGTCTAACTTTGACAATTTGGAGGTTCCACCGAGATGGCAACCGTCTTCACTGGGGCTGTGTGATTCCTGACTGTTTTTGTAGGACGACCGTGGCAGCCGGCACCTGGGCATTTGGCCCGAGTGGTCCTCCACTATAACGAAAAGGTGCACGACCACAGTGAAGTCTACGCCATTGAACCTGTTGGTTCCCACTCTGTTCTGGTAGGGATCCCGGGATCTGACATCAGGAATCTGGTCAGGTAATTATTTCTGTGTTTTGTCCGGACTGAGGACTGTCCTGTCTCTGTGTCTATCCGTCCTCCTGTGGAGTGTTTGAGTCTGGGTGCCATCTCCGTCCGGGGATCGGGCCGACCAAGGGGTTCCTGTCCCCGCGGTCTGAGTGAGTGGAATCTGCACAATCGCAGCCGCACCGCACTTTGGGTAAAAGCCCTGGTGTGAAAGCAAGGGCGATTGAGGCAGTAGCCTGTGGGCTCCTAACCCGAATTTCCTTCTTGTGCGATTGGTGTGTGAAGTCCTCCTGTATGGGTAACCAGACGTCTAAGTCAGGACAGTTCCCTAAACGAACGCTGGCTCATTTTATATATTTAGGATGGGTCCAGACTCCTGTAAGAAGGGTCCGGACTCCTGTAAATTTCTGGAAAAATGGTCTAGGCTAACTCAGGGGGATCCCAAAACTCAGTGGCCACTGTTAAAATCTTGGAACAAAGACCGAGTGGACGTCTTAAAGGACAAACTCGGCCAACCTAAAACTAAATTGGCTAAAGAAGAGGTTAATTGCTTCATTCAGTGGTGGGAAGAGGCAAATCGTAGCTGGACAAAATAAAAAAAACTCGCCTCTCTCAAATATTCAAATAATAAGTTGAAAGCTTTATTAAAAGCCTCCTCTCCCACCACCAGACCGAGCGCTCCCCTTTACCCCGTTCTCAAAAACCCACCCCGGATCGATCCAACCCCCTTAATACTCCCATCTCATTGTAAAAAGGAAAAAAAAAAAGATTCTTTAGTGTTCCACTACCAATTCAGCAAAGAAGGTGGGTTCCTCAACTAGTCCCCACCCTTCCTGGTCCCTTTCCTTAAACATTTATTTCAAAATTGTGAAGTGACCACAATATCACTCACAAACGGTTCATTGGAAAAAAGCAGGATCGGGCCCAGAAAAGCAGGCAAGCAACAGTTGATAAAGAAACTGAAAAACAGGTTGGAAGCCCTAAGGGCATAGTGTCCGGAGTAAGAAAAGCAGTAAGTGCAGGCATGAACCCCTGGAACAATACTTAAAATGGTGAAATCTGAGGTGATTAAGGTGTTATTTTGGGAGATAAACGAGTGATTTAAGGAAAGAGAGTGAAAATTTAACTCTACAAAGGCTGGAGAGAATTAAGCAGTTAAACTTTGTGAAAATGTTAAAAAGGACCATGTTAAAGAGAGAATTCTTGGTTTCTTTGCAGCCATTCTGAAGAGAAAATGGGCCCTTTTCCAAAAGAATGCCTGTAAATAATCCAAATATATATAGAGCTATGTAAAAACAAAGCAGTGTAAAGGAATAGAAAATGTGTATGTATCTATTTGTCTGTGAAAATATGTAAAGTTCTAAGAAGCTAAACCAGCACATCTGGTTTGTAAAACTCCTGTTTTGTAGGTGTAAGATAAATTGGTTTTGTTTTTGTTTTTAATGCCACTAAAAATTCATTTGACTCTTAATTCAAAGTTGCAAAACTGACAGACCTTTTTGCAAGACGCAGGTAATTAGTGTTGTTTGGCTTTGGGATTTAGCATTTAACCCTTAAGGGGTAACTTGATTCTTTATAAAATTTAAAATGTTTTTTTAAATAAAAACCAAGTCATGGCTGCAATAGGGCAGTCAAAATCAGGAGACTAGGGAGAGATTCTGGAGTCTTTTTGTTTGGTTGGTTGGGTTTTTTTGTAACAATAGCAGATAAGAGCTGTAGTGAAAGAATAAAAAAAAAAAATGTAACAGTGCCCCTCTGAAGCAACTGCAGAGGTGAGGTGCATAAAACAAAAAGAAGCAATGTTAAAAACATTGAGCCTTATAATGGCTCTGTGTAATCAGACTGTCACTTTTGATAAGGGTACATGAAAACTCTGTAAGAAAAAAGAAACAGTTACATCGTATGTAAAAATTGATATGGCTAATGTTTAAAAAAAAAGTTGTAGTATAGAAGGAATGTGCTTTTTCCCTAGGACATGTGCAGTGTATATTGTAAAAAGGGGTAAAAGAAATACAAATGAAATGTGCTACTGAATTAAAATCCTATTAGGGCTCCAAAAAGAGCCGCAATAGACTGTTTTCTTTTTCAGATCTCTGTGTGTTTTGTAAGCAGGAGTTGAAAGTGGAAAGAAATCAAAACTCTGGTGAAAGTTGATTGTGTCCCTTTTAAGACAGAGTCTCTGAGCTCTGCTGATGGCTTTGAATCCAAAAGCCAAGCCTGTGTTGATGCAAATTACCTAACTGATAAAGGAAGGTGAAAACTGCAAGCACAAAAGAAATTACCTAAATAAAAAAAAACAACATGGTATAACAAGATATCTTTAATAGATTTGACGCTAATGTTATTGTTAATATTAAACATTGAAATAAATGTAATGTTAGTAAGCACCCCTGTAACAACGTATAGTATGTATGATTTTTGGAAAAATCCTTTAAGGTAATATGGTAATGATGCTTCTCAGCTATTACCTGTGAATAAACTTAAAGCTTAACACAGCAGGAAAAACATTACAAACTTGGTCTGCTATATAAGAAGAAAAACTTGAGGTACACCACCTCATGAATTTAATAACTAAACAGTAAAATAATTTCCCCATAACCCTTAAAAAGTAGAAGCCATTAAAACCTGACCTGCCTATAAAAAAAAAAAAAAAAAAAACACACACAGGAAAATATGGGGGCAATTCCTCTGTTTTGCCTGCAATCAGCAAGGGTATTTGTAAAAGAAAGGAATCTTTTAAGCGACAATCAATGCCACCCTGAAAGGGGTAGAAAAATGTTTTTTGTCTTTCAGAAAATCAGAAAAAGCTAATACCAGCTACAGAACAACCTATTACAAAAACAAATGAAAGTTAAAAAAAACATACTGCAATAGCTATGAAATGTACTGAAATGCAGATATTTAGAACATAAAATGTTTTGGGTAATATAAAAAAAATTAAGGTTTTGATACATCTGTTAAAGCAAGAAAAAAAAAGATAATTGTTTAATACCTATCAATATAACTGGATGCAGTATGTCTCCAGTACGGTAAGACAAAATTTGTTAAGTGAAGAAATTGTTGTTAAAATTGCACACCAACAGGCTCTGGAAGCAAAGATATGGAAAGTTAGCCCACTCCACAGATTGCACCTGGGATCCTTCTGGCTACCTCAGACCTCAAGCCAGTGGGCTGGGGAGGAAGGGAAACTATTGGACACTAGAGGCTTATCCATGCCTGTTGCTCCAAAGCCCTGTAGTAAAGACATCTCACTAGGATCCTGTATGTGGGATAAAATTAATAATTAGGCCAAAGTATTGTATAACGGGCAATGTGTGTGTTAATTATTGGAAAGAAGTGTTTTAAAAGGATAAAAGTGTTAGCAACCCACCAGTAGACAAATGTACATGTAATGTAAGTACTGTGTTTACCAATAATCACATTTACTATTTGCCACAACCAAAAAGTCTCAGCTTACTGTAAGCACTGATTTAGCTGAGTTCTCTATCAGTCTTAGCATTGAATGGCAAACAGTTACCAATTATCTGTTTAAAAAGGTAAAAAGGTAACATAGTTCCTAAAAACAAACAAACAAAACAATGTGGGAAACAGAACCATTCATATTATCTGGATGGTCTCCCACAACTACTGGCATACTAATGTTACTACCCCTAATTGTTTTTGGTTTTAAATTGTATGTGTTTAATTGAAATGTTTAAAATATGCTGGTGGATAAAACAAATGTATGCAAAGCTAGAGCCACAGGCCCAAATCACCTCCCAGTATTTTACTACATAAGAAGTGACACTGGCGATTAATAATCATAGGGCTTGGCTACACTTACAAATTTGCAGCGCTGCAGCAGGGTGTGAAAACACACCCTCTGCAGCGCTGCAAATTGCGGCGCTACAAAGCGCCAGTGTAGTCAAAGCCCCAGCGCTGGGAGCCGCGCTCCCAGCGCTGTCCGTTATTCCCCACAGGGAAGTGGAGTACGGACAGCGCTGGGAGAGTTTTCTCCCAGCGCTGGCGCTTTGATTACACTTAGCGCTTCAAAGCGCTGCCGCGGCAGCGCTTTGAAATGCAAGTGTAGCCAAAGCCTTAGTGTCAAAAGGGGGATATGTAGGCGCTGGACTTTATAATGTATAATTGACTTTATAATGTATAATTTGATTTCATCCTACCAGTCACCCTTTTTGAATAGCAGAAAGAAATGACCCTCTGGGACTATAAGATTCTGTTTTCCCATATGCATTACAAATTGGGCCCTCTCTAACTCTTTGTTTTAAGATTTAGGTAGTAAGAGACAGGATTCTCTATTGTGTCTATGTTAAGTAAATTAGAGAAACATTGAAGGCCTGGGTCTCAATGTAAATTGTCTTGGTTATTAATTGTAAAACTTAGCAAGGTTTAATTTGCAATGCCTTTTTGCTCAATATAAAATACTACTGTTTGTATTCTCAATCTGTTTGTGTGAATGAGGAATGAATGCATCAGGAAAAGATAAGGTGTGAAGGCCATTGTTATAGCCAGAGTCAAGGAAAGAAGCAAAAAGACTTAAAGAGTATCAAAGAATCATCAGGCACTGCTTACTACCCAGATGGCTGTTAAACTGTCTGGCATCCGCAGCATGAATACATGCTTTGCCGTGTAAGAATGCACCACCCCCAGTGAACCAATCATCACCTCAGGACCACGCAGAGTCAATTTTGACTCCAGAAGATGACGTAGAGGAACAGCCTGCAATACCTTACAATCTACGTTCTCGTAAGAGTTGCCAGAAGCAGACGACTACCTAAAGCAAGGCCCAAGAAAAAGCAGTAGTGAGCCTAGCGCCTGCTGCCTGGTGGACATAAAACTGTGACTACAGTTCCCTCAGTTGAGGTTATCAGAACCAGAAGGGCCCTGCCTCCAACATGTGGTGCCTGTTCCTCGGCTGTTGGTGTCTGAAGGTCTGGGGAGTGCACAATGACAATTCTTTTATCCAGCAGCAAGTGTGGATAGCTCAGACCCTTAATATTTCTAAATGCTGGGTCTGCAGCCACATCCCAGCCCACTCTCAAACTGGTGTTCCTGTCCTGGCTATCCCACTGAATTCCCCAGACCTCACTGGAGGACCTTGTCCGTTTAACACAATATGGAACAGTAATGACACCTGGGAAGAGACTATTGGCAGTTCCTTTAACCCACTTGGGGGAGTAATACACCAGGCAAAAAAAAAAAGGCTCCTGAGGTTAAAAGAAGTAGTTAAAATAATGGCAAATAAAACTGGAGAAAGTTTAAGAGCCCTGGCCAAAGAAACAGGGGCAATCCGACAGGTGGCCTCCAAAACCGTCAGGCATTGAACATAGTGCTGGCGGCCAAAGGAGGGACCTGTGCTCTCATTGGAAAACAATGTTGTGTGTTTATACCTGACGATACCAATGAGGTAATAGATCATGCTAGCCACTTAGAACAAATCGCATATCTTCCCCATGAAGAGCCGAGTTCTTTATGGAAGTGGCTAAGTAACCTGTTCAATTTCTCTGGCATAGGAAACTGGTTGTTTCAGGGAGCCCTGACTATCCTGTTTGGAATCCTAATAATTTTTGTATGTTTTCAGTTAGTCTCCTGTTGTACCCAAAATTGTGTAAGGCATGCCACTCAGGTGACTGCCCCAGAACAGAGTGCTAATATGATAATTTTGAATATTGCCGATGAACAAAGAGATAAAGAACGGTTAATATGTGGAACCCAGTAAAATTTTGGTCATGGCGTGAGCTTGACCAAAAGGAGGGATTGTGAAAGTAGAATGAATTATATTGTAAAAATAAGAATGGATTAAAGAAATGTTGTATGTACCTTTAAGCAGAAATAAGAAATGTTGAAATACAGGTGCCAGGAAAAGAAACATTAGGCATAAACAATGGTGCTAATGGCAAAACATTAACAGAAGATGGGTAATAGTTAGTAAGGAAATAAGATATGCATGCCTAGCCCAGGTAAACTTATCTGATTCTGCTCCCTTTGTTACCTTGTTAAGTTCTCACCCTTTTATCTGTATAAATAAGATAGTTTGTGTCTTGCATGGTGCTCACATTATCTGGGTGTCATTAGCAGAGCGCTGTGCTAATAAAACAGAGTGGTCTGACAAACTGTGAGTCCTGAGTCTAACTTTGACACTGGCATGTTACTGGGCGTGGGTGTCGCATTGATTCTCAGCGCGATCCTGGGCACCAGAGAGAGACCGACTGGAGACAGCGATTCAGGAGCTCGAGACGCTGGTGGGTGAGTTCAAATCAGCCTCCAAGGAGTATAACAAAAACGTCCAGGAGATCAGATTCACACTACCAAAGCCAGAGGAGAATCAGCCGCTCAGACGACTCCAGACCAAGCTGCAAGTTACCATTACTTCTAAAAATAAGGCCGTGGGGACCAGCTCCCATCTACCATGACTTAGCCCAGCGCCATTCAAGCTAGCACAGCAAATGATATCTAGCTCTTACACAGCGCTTTTCATCAGCAAAGCTCAAAGCGCTTCAGGCTTCATTAATGTCTTTATCCTCCCACCACGTCTGGGGATAGGGCAGAGCTATTACCCCCATTCTATAGATGGGGAAACTGAGGCCCAGAAATTCAAAGGTATTTAAGCACTTAACTTCCACTGATTTCAGAGCAATTGGCTCAGGCTCTCTGCAGACTCAGGCAGTGTCACAGATTTCAAGGGAAGCTGGGTGCCTAAAGTGACTGGCCCGGCATATCTCCTCGCTGGCAGGGAGTTCCCCATCTCCCTGGGACTACAGGCGCCAGGGACAGAAGCCAGAACTGTCACAATAAAGAACTCAACCTGCGCAGCTGTCAGCTTAAAGGGATTTCAGTTCCTCCTTTCTGGCAATTCCAAAGTTAGGAGCCAAAATACCTCTGAAGGTTGGGACCCTTCTTCCCGGGGCGAAGACGCCACCAGGTGCTTTGGGAACCACCCCCCAGAGCTTTTGAGCACCGGGAAAGAACTCGCTGTGGCAAGTTTCTGGTGTTTTGTTTTTTCCTTTCTCTACGCTGAAACTTGCCCAAAACATGCCTGAGCCGGAGATCCTAAAGCCGCCAGCATCCAAAAGGCCCGGGGCCTTCCTGGGTTTGTCTGGGCACTTTCTGTGCATTGAAATGTACATAACTAGGACCATTGGACTGGCCAGGCTGGTTCAGCACAAAGGCCCTTTGCCCTGTCTCTGATAGTGACGGTACCAGATGGTTCAGAGAACCCCACAGTAGCAGGTTAGGGGGATTCTGACTCAGGGACAGTTCCTGCCTGACAGTTAGAGGTGGGTTCATGCCCTGGAGCATGAGAGTGTTTAATCTTTTCAAATTTAAAAAACAATTATTCTCTAATGTCATTCCGGCTCTCCTCATTAGCCCTATAAATGTCACATCCCTTTTCTGGGTCTTGCTGGGTTCTTGCCTCAGCGAGATCATGTGGCAGTGAGTTCCACAGATAAATTCTGGGATTATATGAAGCAACATTCCCTCTACTCCTTTTCAAAGGGGCTGCCTGTCAGTTCCATCGCACATCCCCTTGTCCTTGTGCTGGGGATCCAGGTGGGGAACCGCTTTCGCCCCCTCACCTGCGCTCTCCGCTTTGTTTCCCAGCCATGTGATGCTGTCCCTGTTCTCCGGCACAGAGAGCGAAAGGGAGAGGCCAGTCCCTGCACAACTCCCTGCATGACTTACATCTCAGCCACCCGCACACTGCTCGGCCTCCTCAACCAACACCTTGACACCAGCATGTACCTGGAACCGATGGGGGGCAGCGTCGGCGTGGGGGAGAGCCTGGAGCGCCTGCTGCGGGCAGCGCGGGAGATGCACGCCGCGGCGGAGCAGACAGACAGACACGTGCGGAAGAACGCCAGCCGGGACCTGTACACCCACATGGCCTCCCCCCACACCCCGCTGCAGGAGAAGGGGGCCATCGTCCGGGACTTCCACCAGGCCACCATGGGGATCTTCGGCAGCGTGGGTGGCCCCGTGGTGGCCGTGCTGCTGCAGAACGCCGGCCTCCCCGAGCGGCTGGAGGCAGCTCTGCGGGAGGCGGAGGCCTCCCCGGTGCTGCGCCTGCCGATGGACGCCCTGCTCCGGACCAGTGAGGAGATCGCCAGGGCCGTGTCCACTCGTGCCACCTGCGGGGGCCCAGCTGGCAAAACGGTTGCAGGCCCCCCAAGAATGGCCCCTTCTCTGGGACCGGCGCCGCGTGGTGCAGAGGCTGGGGGGCTACCTGCCCGATGTCCTCATGGGGTGTCGTGCTAGGAATGCCCTGGCTGCGGCCGCCCGGCACCTGGAGCAGGCGCTCCAGGCGCTGGCACCGGCCTGCAAGTCTTTCCAGCCGACGGCTGCCGCGGCTGAGGTCTACATGGCCCTGATCTCGGAGCAGCAGCCGGGAACGGGAGAGGGGCCAGGCCAGAATCCTGCCGGCGTCGCCCATTGAGCTGCGCAGGCAGAGCCAGGACAGCGCCCCCTCGCCGCGGCACACGCACGGGCAGGCTTTGCCCCGGGCTCTGCTCCGATTAACGAGCCCGGCAGAGCCCAGCATGTGGGGCTGGCAGCCGGGAACCGCAGCAAATAAAGGGAACTGAGCAAAACCGCAGGCCTGAGTCTTACTGCTTTGTCCCGGCTGGCGAGCTGGGCCAACGGCCTTAGAACCAGGCTCCCCTCCCGGCCCCTGGTGTGACTCGGGGGTGGAGCGATTCCCCCTCACTCTGGTGTAAATCAGGAGTGAGTCCATGGGTGTCAATGGGGCCGATTCCCCCTCACTAACTCTGGTGTAAACCAGGAGTAACATGAAAAATGCTGTTTTCCAAAATATAACAAAAACATTCAAGTTTTTGGTTAAAAAATGGGGGGAGGGGGCAAGCAGCAAATATTCTCTCGCCATGTTTAAAAACCTGCAGCCTCCTGGTTTTTAACTGAAAAACAAAAACCCGAGTCACAAATGTTCCGGTTACAATGATTTTTCCTGCAAATTTTTTGTGTGCAGGGGAGGCAGAGGGGCGGGGGAGGGGAGGGGAGGGGAGGGGGGCGGCATTTGATGAAAAAACAAAAGAACAAAAAAGTTCATTTTCAAAAGCCCTTTTTGGTTAAAAAACCCCCCAGGAGGCGGTTTAGGTTGAAAGTTTGTGGTTTGGGTTTTTTAAAAACTTCCTTTTTAAAAAAAATAAAAAAACATTGAAAACCGTAACCTAATTTTTCTTTTTTACTTCAAAACTGACACGTTGGTCCCAGCTTTGGTCCCAGGCAGACACGCCAGGGGTGGAGTTATTGAGGGGATCGGCGAGAGGCAGACCCTGGGGTTCTCGGGCTACGTCATTACCCCGACCCCGGCAGGCGGTTGACACCTCCAAGAACTTCAGCGGGGCTTGGGTGTGGTCAGCGCACACCGGGCCGTGCTAGGTTTGAAGGCTATGAAGTGAAGGTGGCCGGGTGCTTCCTGACAGAGCATTTTCCCACCAGCAGTAAATTTCAATTAAATGGCATTTGGAGCTGGGCTGGGGTGGGGAAAAACAAGCAGCCTTTTGCTAAGAGGTAGAATTGCCCAATGGTTAGTGCAACAGCCTGGGACTTAGCAAGCCTGGATTCAATTCCCTGCTCTGTCACACACTCCCTGGATGACCTTAGGCCCAACTCCATGCCTCAGTTTCCTCATCTGTACTGGGAGACAAGAGCCCTGTCCTTCCTCATGGGGGTGTTGTTAAAGAAAGTGAGGGGCTCAGCTGCTATGGGAACGGGGGGCCAGCGAAGCCCCTATGCTACACCAACTGACCCTTGGATCTGGCGCTGGCTGAAAGTCGCTGCCCCATGGAATTCCTTCCCGGGAGAGGGGCGGCCGGATGTATGGCTAGGAGGAGGTGGAGGGAGGAGAGAGTTCCCATCTGTTTGGACAGACACTGCCTGATGTGTGTGGGGGGTGGGGGTGAGAAAAGGAGGTGGGGCTCTTATAAGCTCCACCCACTAAATAAGCCCCTCCCACCCAAGACATAATAGTGTCCAACTGTTCAAATTACCATGGTGCAGCTTGGCAGTCTGGGGTTGGCCTGGGCTACGTTGGGGCCTGGGGAACTTGCCCCTCTCCCAGCGATGGGCTCAGGCTCTCTGCAAACTCAGGCAGCATCGCCGGGTTGGTCACACCCAGGGCAGCTCCCCGCTTAGGCCTGCGTAGCGGCTTTGTCTCCCCTCTACCCCCAGATATGCCCCCCGTGCAGGGGGATCTCAGCCCAGCCGCCCTGCCCCGCCCGCTGGGATGCAGTGGGAATTGTCTGTACTATTGTTCCTGGCTCGGGATTGCGCCCAGAGGGGCGGCCGGATGCAATCCCCGCGGTGGGGCCAGCGCAGGCGGCGGGCGGTGAACGGGCTGCGGAGCTGTGAGGGGTGGAACTGGGGTGTGACGGGAGCAGCTGAACCCCCCCCAAGATCTCCCCTGGCCTTGGCCATAACACCTAGCGGGGGGGGGGGAATCAGGGGCAGGCAGGGGGTGCCAGGCAGGCTGGGCAGGGCCGGGGGGGTCAGACACGGGTCCCCCTGGAGCCGGGGGGGGCAGAGCTCCTGGGGGGGGTGAGCAGGACACCGCGATGGCGGGGGGCGGCTGCCCCACTGCAGTGGGACCCTCCCAGGGCACCGCACCCAGCAGCCGGGGGCTCCGGCCCTGCAAGGGGGGGTATGCAAATGAGCTCATTAGATCAGCCACAGGCCGGGGCGGTGGGGGCCTGACGTGGAGGGGTGGGCGGGGTTTGGTGAGGTCAGCGCGCGCGTGTATCCGGGGAATGGAGCGCGTGAGCCAGGTAGGCGCTGCCCCCCCTCCCCCACTGCAAACTCCCCTCCTCCCCCCCCGGGGAACCCCCCCCCGCAGGAACCCGCCTGCCCCCACCCATTGCAAACTCCCGCCAGGGAACCCGCCTGCCCCCCTCCCTTTGCAACCTCTCCCCCCCGACCCCACCCATTGCAAACTCCCGCCAGGGGCCCCCCCGGAACCCGCCTGCCCCCACCCATTGCAACACTCCCCCCGACCCCACCCATTGCAAATTCCCGCCAGGGAACCCGCCCCCCAGGAACCCGCCTGCCCCTTCCCTTTGCAACCTCTCCCCCCCGCTCCCACCCATTGCAAGCTCCCGCCAGGGGCCCCCCCGGAACCCGCCTGCCCCCTCCCATTGCAACCTCTCCCCCCCCCGCCCTCTCCTTCCCCAACACCCCCCCCAGTCCCTCCGATTGCAAACTTCCGCCCTCCCCCCCCTCCTGACGCCTCTGACCTCTCCCCAGAAAATGTCTGGCCTCCAGTTCAACCTGGGCCCCCTGAAGGAGCCGCTGGGGTTCATCAAAGTCCTGGAGTGGGTGAGTGTGGGCGGGGTGCAGGGAGGGGGGACAGTGGGCTGGGTGCTGGGAGGGGCAGGGTGTGTGGGGAGGGCATGGGGAGGGGTGGGGGTGCCAGTGGTTGGGGGAAGGGCTGGCGGTGAGGGGGCCTGGCAGGGGGGGTGGAGCTGGGGGCCTGGCAGGGGGGCTGGGGGGGCTGGGTGGAGCAGTTGGGGTACACGGGTGGGGTACAAAGCAGGATGGGACAAGGGAATGGGGCTGGGGGGTCTGGGGGTGGTGGGGAGAAGTGGGAGAAACTGCTGCTGCTGCTCTGGACTGGTCCCACCCCCAACCCCCCCGCCCAGTACCCCGGCGCCCCCTGACTCCAGGGGGGTCTGGCCTGTCGATACCAGCGGGGATCGGGCCCCAGGGCTAATGGCTCGTGAGGGCGTTTCCTGACCTGGCCAGTGAGAGATCTTGCTATGAACTGATTTCTGGTGCATCCTGGATTTGGGGTATAACCCCCCCCCCGCGTAGCCCATAGCACATCGCTATGAGATGAGATCAGGACCCTGTTGTGCCAGGCGCAGCCTAGACATACAGCCAGAGACAGTTCCTGCCCCAAAGAGTTTCCAATGTGAATAGAGAGAGTGGGAGGGGAAACTGAGGCACAGTGAGAAAAAAGGAGTGGCAGAGCAAGGGATAGAACCCAGGAGTTCTGTCTCCCAGCCCCTTTCCCCCACTCTAACTACTAGACCCCACTCCCCTCCCAGAGCTGGGGAAAGAATCCAAGAGCCCAGGCTCCCAGCCCCCCATCCCCACCCACTAGCCCATATCTGGACCCATAGGTGATCTGTCTGAGCACCCACAGGTAGTTCAGCTGATTTTCCCCCATGCACTAGCACTGATGTGGCATTTACACAAGCGCGGGCCGTGCGCAGACCTGATGTCGGGGATGGACTTTCTTCCCTGATCTGGACAGAGAACCCAGGCATCCTGCCACCCACTCCAACTCCTTGTCTGCTGGGCCATGCCAGCCTATCCTGGTGCACTTTCACCAGTGCCGCCCTGGGAGGGGACTGCAGAGAGGAGGCCCTGATGTTGTAGGGGAAATCGCGTCCGTTTGTGGGTTTCCAGTGGTTTGGTAATATTGGTGGTTAGTGAAACAGAGCTCTCCGAGGGGATGGCCAGGGGCTTGATGGGGAGGGCAGCGCCAGGGCTGGTGGCAGGGAGCTGGGCCCTTCCACCACTGCGGTCATTCGCCTGGCAGCCCGGATAAGGAGGTCTAGCTCGACCCACAGATAAGGGCTGGGAGCCAGGACCCCTGGGTTCTATCCTGGGCTCTGGGAGAGGAGTGGAGTCTAATGGTTGGAGCAGGTGTGGCTGGGAGCTAGGACTCCTGGGTTATATTCCCAGCCCTTGAGAGTGTGTGGAGAGGGCCGTTATTCAATCTTCCCTCCTCAGTTTGCCTAATCCTGAGTGTTTTAAAAACAACAACCACCCCAAAATGCCTTGGGGGAGGTTGCGCGATAGTGAACAAATTCGACTGATTTGCCTGCTGGCCTCCGAGCCTTTTCCTGGGCCCCCAGTTGTTCTTCCTCATCCCATGAGGGTGAGAATTGAAACCCGTTCTCCTGGCGACCCACGATGGCTCCCAGCGCTGGGGATTGAGTGAGAACTGCAGACGATGGGAGACTAGATGCGACCGTGCCAGCCTCAGGGCTGCCATGATCAACTAATTGTAACATTGCGCCCTGGGCCCGACCTACTAAACAGAAGCTGGCAAACCCCAGACCAAGCTGGTAGGTTCCCCAGGCCGAGATCAAATCCCAGTTGTGCTAGGTGCTGTACGGACCTGGAACAGAAAGACACTTGTCCCCCCAGAGCCTGTGTCTACCCTGAACCTGCATGACTACACTGCGGTTTTATAGCCCTAATCTCGAATCACCCGATGCCAGCCCCCCCTGGGTGTTTTATCTATACTCCCACATCTGCCAGCACTGGGATTTAAAGCGTCACTTCTGCAGTAGTTTTCGTTGCTGTTTCTCCGGGGTTATTTTCTGCCCTCGTGCTGTCAGAGGGAAAGTTGGCTTTAGTTTCGCTTTCTTTCTCCTTCAGCGTTGGGAAAACGGCTGTCGCTGAACAGCCAGGGGGAACGGGAAGACATTTTCCCCTGTATGGTGTTGAAAAGTTGAACCGAAGGCAGGCTCCTGTCACCGCTTGGCAGCACCCTTTAAAAGGACCTTGGAGATGGGGGAAAAAGCCAGGGCTCGCTGAGCAGCGCCGGCTGTGTCCAATCCAAAGTCAGCCCCGGCAAAATCCCAAGGTTGGGGTACAAAATCACGAGATTTAAAAACAAACACCAACGCTTGTGTTTTGTAGTTGGGGAGGCTGAGTCTTTGCCACCCGGTTCTGACCCAGAGCGGCCACGTTCTCCAGATTAGCTCCCCAAAGCTGGAAGCCAGAGTTTCAAGGCGAAAGCTGGGGTTGTGTCCTGACTCTGGGAGCTGGAGATTTACGAAAAGTCCCCCGGGAGCAAGAGGTTTGCGAGAATGTAGCTGGAGTCGGCAGAGTTGTCATTTTTGCTGATTGAAAAACATAAGCAGCCCCCTCTCCCCTTCCCCCAATCTGTGCAGCGCCCAGCCTGATGGGCGCCCTGATCTCGGTCATAGGGATCCGTGCAGTCCCTGGAGGCACGCTTCAACGAAGGGCAGGGCGATGGTGCCACCCGGCTGAGTGAAGCTGCTATATGGAAAGCAGCAGCCGTGCTGGCAGAAGGCAACACCCCACATTGCTAGCTCCAGCCGGCTGGAAACAAGAGCTAGCAACACCCAGTAACCACTGTGCCCTTTCTGCTTTACACCCGTGCCTCAGTTTCCCCAGCTGCAAAGTAAGGTTATGAGCTGTTCTGCGGTTGTGGTGCTAGGTGCTGTACAAACACACAGAAGGGAGACCCGTCCCTGTCCTGGGGGGATTTTGACAATTAGACAAAAGCCAGATCGGTACCTAGATTGATACCTCACCCGGCTATTTGGTGCTAGCTGCTGAGGGTCCGGCGTGCCGGCATCTCTGGGCACAGTTCAAAACCATGCCCAACAGGAAGTCTACGCCATGTCCCGCACCCTCCCCACCCCGCTCCATCTCTGAGCCACTCTGCTGGACATAAACTGCAACCCAGGTATTTATAGCCTCTAACGTGATCCAGAAGGAAAAGACATTCAATCTTTTCCCATGGCAGAATCTGGTCAACCCCCACCCCCCTGGAAAATTTGGGGGTTACAGGAAAGGGAATTTTTTGCATGCAGGTTGTTTGCAATCCTCAAAAACATTTAATATCACCCCCCACACCCCCAAGTTTTACTGTTTTCATCCCAATTTGTATTAATCAGAATATCTGCAAATTTTCTGTTTGGGCCCAGTTTTTATTCTTTGGAAAATCTGCCGTTTTGACCGTTTTCATCCCCTTCTTTTTCCCACTGGAAGATTTGCAAATTTGGCCGTCTCATCCCAATCCCCGGAGCAGGGCGTTGGCCGTGAGCGCGTCTCCGTTAGCCTGCGGCCGGGGCGGATGCGACGTTGCGTTTCCTCTCTTTGCCGCGTGGGGCAGGACCGGTGGCCCGGTGGGGATGCGATCTGGGTTTGCGGCGCCGACGCAGGCAGCCGGCTTCTTGTGGCTGCTTCCTCGATGCTGCTCGGGGCGTGGCGGGGCTGGTCTGTCTGGGAGGAGTGGGGGGAGAGATTGTGGGTCCGCTGGGCTCCACCCCCCACCTCCCCAGCCCTAACGAGATGAGAATCCACTAGCCTTTACCTCATTCTGAGCCCCCTGTTATGCCCGCCTGCCGTGCCCAGCACTGCCCCTCTCCCTTCCGGCCTGGACCAGCCCTCCTAAAGGAGGGTGCAAAGAGGTCCCTGATCTCCGTCATATGGGGTGCGGGGAGAGGGGGGATATGCAGCGCCTGGCACGACAGGGGCTCTGATCTTGGTCAGGGGTGGGGTGGAGGCAGGAAATCTGTGCGTCACCTGGTATGACGGGATGCCCGATCTTGGATGGAGGGCTGGAAATCTGTGAGGCACCCAGTGTGACGTTATCCCTCATCTCAGTCGAGAGGGTGTGTGTCTGTGTGGCACCCAGCGGGAAGAGGGCCCCCCATCCCAGTCTGGATCGCTGTGGCACTGGGGACGACCTAGCTGCTGGCATCGAAATAATAACTCTCGCTTAAAGCCTCCAGCCAGGTCTCAGATCGCTGAGCCTTGCAGTGAATTCCACAGAACGGGCACGTCTCTCTGTAGTCATTGCACTCGGCTACCCTGGCCCCCAGCCAGCCCCAGCGTCGATGGGGTCCTGGCTGGCTTAGTCCCCCCCTCCCTGGGCACCGTCAGTGAATGATGCCAGCAGATCCAGTTCTGCAAGATTTCTTAAGGAGGAATCACACAGAGCGGGACAATGTCCGAAACTCCCCTGTGCTCACGCAGGCCAGATTTGGAATCTGCCGCTTCTCTAGTTGCTAAACTTGGCTGTGACCTTCAAGGCCTGAAGCCAGATCCTCTGGCTTTTTGTCCCTGCTGCGGAGCAGAAACCCTAAGCTGACAATTCGTTCACATGTCTTGTGTTACTCTGTTACTACGGGGTGTCTGCCAGCTGTACAGGCAGGGGGTTGGAATGGTCAAAAATGGTTTTCCTGGGGAAAGTTTGCAAATTTTACCTAGTTTTTTTTTTTAAAATCTTCAAAATTTCACGGGAGAACCTGGCTGTTTTTTCAGCTCCCCCCCCCCATGGTTCCGTTGTGGAGCACGGCTTGTCGTTAAACGTCCAAATTTTGTTAAAAATCCAACTAAATAAACACGGAGGGGTTTAATTTTCAAAAAACGGTGTTATTGAAAATGTTCCCGAGATGTTTTTCGAAGACTCCGACCCCAATTCAACTCAAACTGGAATTAACAAACAAATCTCATTTCCCCAATCCTCAAACGTTTTGTTATCTGAAAAAATGAAAAGTTAAACCTCAGAGTGAAAATTTTTAGCTAAATCAATAACTTTTTAGAAAAAAATGTTTTCCTGAGAGCAGTTTTTGGCACAAAAATGTGGTTTTGAAAAGTAAAACTCAATTTTTAAAAACACAACCAGAGCATTTTTAGTGCAAACGGAAGCCTTCACCACAAACTGCAAATTTTAACATCTGTGGGTTTTTTAATTAACGATGTTTACTGAGAATGGATTTCAGTTCAAAATTTTGATTTTAGAAAACTTGAACTCGACTTTTAAACCAAACCCTAATGTTTTTACTGGAAAAAAATTTTTTGTAGCCTCCAGCTGACCATTTTTGTGACACACTTTTATGGGGGAAGTTATCAATGTTTTTCTGATCTGTGATCAAAATAACTTTCCCTTTTCCACAGCAGTGAGAGTAATGACCCACTGGAGCACGTCGCCAGGGGTCGTGGTGGCGTTCCCGTCGCTGACAATTTTTAAATCAAGATTAGAGGTTTTTCTAAAAGCTCTGCTCTAGGAATTACCGTGGGGCAGCTCTCTGACCTGTGTTACACAGGACCTCAGACAAGATGATCACAATGGCCCCTTTGGAATCTGTGAATCATTAAAATTTCCTTCTTAGTAGAAATGTCCATGGAGAGGGAAAATGTGTTGATGAAAATATTCTAATCCGCGTAAGTCCCTTGGGAAACAAGGGAGACAGAAGTGGAATTCAAGCTGTGTGTAACTTCATACACTTGTTTGTGTTTAGCTTGTGAATGGGCACAGGGATTGAGCAATAGCTCAGGACATTAGCAGCTGTTAAAGAGGAGGGGCGCTGTCCCAGCTGTGGTCTGCTGAGTGACCTGCAAGTCATGGTGACATTCTGTGCCTCAGTTTCCCCATTGGTGATAACGTTGCGCACGTTCCTTGCCACAACCATTTGAGATCTGTGCATGGAGAGCACATGAAGGCGAGGGATTATTCCCAGACTCTGGCAAGGTCTGCGGAAGCCGGGAGGGGTGTTGGAGACAAACCACCTCTCTCAGTTAGCTGTGCCAACAGAAAGTGGTGTGGTCCTTGGCCCAGAGAGTCAATGGGACCAGAGTCAGTTTACCCTAGCTCATGATCTGGCCTCTTCTGCTTTCAGTTTTCATTAGAACCGTTTTTAATGGGCCAGGTGGCAGCAGAAAATTGACCCTGTTACGATCAGAATCGTGCTGAGAGAGTGGCGCATGCCAACCCAGCTGCTGTTCTGCTGGGCGAATGCCAGCGGCATGTGCTGGGATCAGCTGATGCGAACCGTGTGCGCTGCTGGCGTTCCTTAATGGGATCCTTCTGACACTGGCCGGAGTGCATGTGCTGAGCTTGAAATGGAGTCAGGGCCAGCTCAATCACCAGATAGGGGCTGGACGCTGGAATCCCTGGGGGCGGTTCTCAGGCCTGGGCTCTGCAGGAGGGCAGGTTGGATGGGCATGAATTCTGGCCTTGAAATCTACGACTTTAATGCTGTCTCTCTCTCTGTATCTCTAGATTTTTGCCATCTTTGCTTTCGCCACCTGTGGAGGGTACAGTGGCCATACCTCCATTAAAGTCAGCTGTTCAGACACTAAAAATGAGACCCTTGAGGCGGCTTTTGGCTATCCGTTCCGGTGAGTGTAGCCGTGGGCGGACAATCGGCTGAATCTCTGCTTGTGGTGGGATGCGGTGGCCAGCGGGGCTAACGCGATCCCGAGAGGCGGAGCAGAGAGGAGGCTGTACCTGCAACCGCTGCTGCAATCCCATGTCCGGTCCTGGTGGCTGCAGTACCAGGAGGGCGGCATTCACAGGAATTAATTCAGGGACATTCTCTGGCTAGTGTGACGCAGGAGGGCAGGCTGGATGATCACAGTGGGCCCTTCTGACCTTAGAATCAGTGAATCATTCCCACATGACCCGTACTTCCTTCTCCTCTCCTATGCATTCTCCCAGCCCCTGGGAACGAAACACCCTGGGACTGGTTTAAACATCACGGGTTGTTTTTAAACAAGCAACCAACATCGGGCTGGGTCTGTTCCCCTCCGGTTTTTTAGCTTCTAGGGGGCTTGTTTCCCATTTCCCCCCTGGCCCCAACTCTGAAGATGAGAAAAGTCATTTTAACAGAGATTCTCCCAGAAATGCCGTGACTCCAGGAGCTGGAGATGGAAGGAACACCCCCAAGTATCATGAGGTGCACAGTGTCCGGTTGGATCTAAAGGGTGGTGGGGGTGAAGTCTCGGTACGGCACTGGGGAGACAATGACTTGAAACTGCACCCAGCTCTGGGAGGCCGCCTGTCAAACAGGACATCGGGAAATCAGGGAGGGGTCAGAGAAGAGCGACGGGAACAATCTGAGGGCTAGAAAACCTGCCTGAGAGCAAGACATTAAAGGAGCTCAATCTAGTGAGTTTCTCCCAGAGAAGATTCAGAGGGGACTTGAACCCGGTCAGTCAGTGCCTCCCTGGGGAGGAGACTTTGGGGAGCAGCGGGCTCTTTAATCCAGCTGACAAAGGCAGAGCGAGAGCCGATGGCTGGGGGATGAAGCCAGACTGGAAATAAGGAGGCAAATTCTTAACAAGGAGAATTGACCCTTGGAACAACTGCCCCAGGGATGGGGCCGATTCTAAATCCCTTGGAGTCTTTCCATCAAGGTGTGACATCTCTTTAAAAGCTCCCCTATCAGATGTGGACTTAAAATCTATGAAAGGGCAGAATTAAGGGGATGCATGCAAGGGGGTGGAGTTAAGGGCACTCAACTCCCAGGTCTGGACTAGAAGCAGGGATCCCTGGAGGAGTTTCTACGCCCTGGGCTATGCAGGAGGGCAGAGCAGGTGGGTAAATATGAATCTTTCGCCCCAGAGGTCCAGCACTTCGTCTCGCTGGCGCCAAAGTGAAATGCTTCAAGCTGCATTTGTCTCACCTGGCAGGCTGAACACTGTGTTGTTCAAAGACCTGGATTCAAAGAAATGTAACGGCACATGGACCCCAACCCATCTCATGGGCGACTTCTCCTCCTCGGCCCAGTTCTTCGTCACCTTTGCTGTCTTTGTCTTCCTCTACTGCATGGCGGCGCTGGTGCTGTACGTGGGATATCTGCACCTTTACCGTGGCGCTGGCAAGCTACCCATGATTGTAAGTGACATGTAACGTTTTGCTCTTAATGGGGGCTGGGAGGGAAATTGCGGGCAGTGGAGGAATTTCCTGTGGAGAATTTAGAAAATTCAAATCTTTATTTGTTTTTGTGGTGGGAAAAATTGACATTTCACTGAAATATTTTGACCGAAACCTGGAATATTTGGATTCAAAATGGCATTGCAGTGCCTCATGGGAGCTGTAGTCCTGAGTGCCTCGGGTTCCCATTCGCCCCTATGGGGTAGGCTCTTTGGCTGGACTACATCTCCCATGATGCACCACTTCCACCTCTTGCTGAGCTACTGTGGTGCATTATGGGAGTTGTAGTCCTGGGTGCTTCATGTTCAGTTCTCTGTGGGCCAGCGTGCACTACTTCTCATGGTCAAGAAAGGGGTTGTGTCATGGGTGTCCGTGGCTGCAATGCCTCATGAGAGTAGTTGTCCTGGGTGCCCTGTGCTCTCATTCTTCTCTATGATCCAGGCTCTCTGGCTGACCTACAACTCCCATGATGTACCATGTCCCAAAGGGGGAAGAGTGGCACATTGTAGGAGATGTAGTCCAGGCAAGAGAGGAGAATAAAAATGGAGGCACTGAACTACAACTCCCATCATGCACCATAGTGGATCAGCAAGAAAGTGGTGCATCATGGGAAATGTCCAACCAGAAAGCCGAGCCCATAGAGAAAAATTGGCGCACAAGGTATTCAGAACTACAGTTGCCATGATGTACCATTCTGTCATTTTGAATCGAAACATTTCAGTTTTTGGACAAACAATTTTCACTGAAAAGTTGAAGTTCTCCGTGGGAAGCAGACGTATGTCACAAATAATATTTTGGTCGAAACAACAATTTTCTGTCAAAAAGCAGCTGTGACAAAGAATTTTCAGTGAGCTCTTTTCTTAAGCCAGGAGTGTCCTGTACCCGAGATCTCCAAGCACTCCACAGACAGAGTCCTGCTCAGAATCTTGGTGTTGCCAGGTTTTTTGGGACCACAAAAAGATTAACAAACTTTTTTTTATTGGCCAGTGTGCAAACTTTCACGGGAAAACCTTTGATCAAAATTTTCTTGCTGTTCAGCTACATTTTTTGCATTTTAGGTTGTTTTTTTTTTAAAAACCATTTTTGAAGAGGAAACCAAACAGGCTAGTTGCAATGAAAAGGGTTTTGTGCAATATGCATCTCAGTTTTCTGAGGTCGAGTTACAAAACAGGAACATTTTTTTGCTTCGTTGGAACAAAATCTGCCTTTGGTTTTTCCCTTTTGCCCTGGCCTTTTAAAACATTCTGCTCGACGGGTTTTGTTTTCTGATGACATTTTTCCGCCATTTTTGTTTTCCCAAAACACCAAGCTTCCGTCAAGGGGCCGTAGCTCCACTGGAGTCAATGGGGCCAGATCCCAGCTGGGGTCAATCGTCCCTCGCTCCATTTAGTCCAGTGGATCTGTGGCTATTCACACCGGCGAAGGCTCTGCCCAGCTGTACTTGCGGTGATCTGTGTAATTTCCGGCTCACCCACTGGCTGGATCCCAGCTCTAATTAAGAGGCCGTGAGACCCAATCTTTGGCGCAATGCCCTGGCTCCGTGCCGGCGTGCGAACCAAAGCCCCTGGCTCTGGAAGGCAGAGGGGTCGCGAGCGGGAGAGGATTATTGTAACTTGATAAACCGTTGCCCTTTTTCTCTTCTCTCCCTGCTGCGCCGGCTCCCCAGAGGGCTGGGAAATGCGGTAAGTGCTCAGGTGTCTCCTGCCGGTCACATATTGGCGCTGACCTGCCCGTCGGATACATTATTCAGGAGTAATTGGCAAACCCCAGCTTCCAAGCGTGGGGGGAGGGAGTTATGGGGGGAGGAGGGCGGAGGGAAAATCCAAATTGCATCAGAGCTCTGGGGATTTGTGCCCAGAATGGGTGGGTGTGCGGGTGAGATCTATGGGGCACTGCCCCCCCCAGCCCCCGTATTCTCTAATGCAGCTAAAGTTGCAGCAAAATCAGGGTTTGCCAGGAACAGATTCCCTGAGCAGAGAGATCCAGCTGGAAGGCAGGAGACCTGGGTTCAAGAGCCTTGGACAGGGCTTGGGTGAGTCCGTGCCTCAGTTTCCCCATCTGTAACATGGGGATAGTGATCATTCCATTGTCTGTTTACGTTATAAGTTCTTTGGAGTAGAGACTCTGTCTCGCTGTGTGCCTGTGCAGCACCTGGCACAACGGGGCCCTGATCTCAGCTGGGTGCTACCAGGATAACACTAACGGGTTTTGCTCACCACTGTGGTGCTTTCTGGTGGTTGCTCCAGATTTAGCTCTGTCCATCAGCAGGGTGCCCTCCCCTTGTGGTGTCTCACTCACCGTCGCTGCTTCTCCACCGTCTCCGCTGTCTGTGGGGACCCACGTCGCTCCCAGAATATGGTGTCCTCTTCCAGGCACGGCCCTCTGGCTCTGCCCCAACTCCGTTGTCCCTCCTTTTCTGGGGGAACCGGCAGGCCTTGGTCCGGCCTGTCACCGCAGTGGCCAACTGCAGCCCCTCGCTCAGTGGCAAACTGCTGTCCTTTGGGTGGCCACTTCCTTCAGCAGCCAGCGTGGCAAAGGGGAGCTCTGGACCCTGACCCAGGGACCTTATAGCTGGCAGCCGCTCACTGCCTCTCCTTCCCCTCTGCCGCTAGCTGCTTTCCCTGGGCCACCTTCCCAGCACCTATTCGGCCCCTGTATCACAGCCACAGTCTGGGAACGAGCCAGGCTGGAGCTCCGCTTGTTCCCCGACCCTGCCCAGCACTGTTCTGTGTCTGCAGCCAGTCCTTCTCCCTCAAGCTCCAGGGAGAGACTGACTCCTCTCTGCCCTGCAGCCCTTCTTATAGGGCCCAGCCTGGCCCTGATTGGCTGCTTCTAAGCCTTCCTCTGATTGGCTGGGTTCTGTGCAGCTGCTCCAAGGGCTGCTATTAACCCTTTGCTAGCCAGTGAGGGGCAGCTGCCCCATCACAAACACCTGAAGAATAGTACTGCAGAGAAGAGAAGTGATGACATTAATCCCTGAATTTTTGTGAGTGGATGAAGCGTTCGCAATGGGTGGCATTTTTGGCCAGGCCTAGAACGTTGTTTAGTGGCTTGGTTGCCGGGGGAATTCAGCGCCTTGTGCCATCCTTCGGGATTTCAGAGAACGCCAAGTACCCATCAAAACCAGGCTCGCCGCCTGGCATCTCCAATTGGGCACCCGCAATCCAGAGTCTCTCTTGAAAGCACCTGGGAGGCACGTGCCAGGCATGTCACAGCCCCCCGCCCCTCCCATGACTGAGACTGGGGGCCCCGAAGCGGGCTGCCCAGTGCCCACATCTCAGCTGAGCGGCCCCGAGGTGGAATCGACACTTATGTGAGTTGAGTGGCGCGTGGGGCTGTGCGAGGGCGTGGCCTCGTGTGTCCGTCACCTGGAGTAATAACACTCCAGTCATTAAAGCCAGTGGGGCTAGACCCAGAGCTGGGGTCAATGACTCCAGTGGAGCTACGGCCCAATGGGGCCAGATCCAAGCTGGGGCCAGATCCAAGCTGGGGTCAATGGGCCGTAGCTCCATTGGAGTCAATGGGACCAGATCCCAGCTGGGGTCAATGGGCCGTAGCTCCATTGGAGTCAATGGGGCCAGGTCCCAGCTGGGGTCAATGGGCCGTAGCTCCATTGGAGTCAATGGGGCCAGGTCCCAGCTGGGGTCAATGGGCTGTAGCTTCATTGGAGTCAATGGGGCCAGGTCCCAGCTGGGGTCAATGGGCCGTAGCTCCATTGGAGTCAATGGGACAGGTCCCAGCTGGGGTCAATGGGCCGTAGCTCCATTGGAGGGTTGGCCTCAGCGTGTCCATTGTAGGTGCCTGGGAATCTGTCCCCTCCGGTGTGTATTTCTCTCCTGGTGGCCTTGGGCTAGTAACTCCCCATCTCCCTCTCCTGCAGGACTTTGTGATCACCATGGTGGTCACACTTCTCTGGCTGATCAGCACTTCGGCTTGGGCCAAAGCCCTGACTGACATCAAAATATCCACTGGGCCTGAGATGGTGTCGGAAATACACTTCTGCCTTACGCCCCCAAATTCCTGCCTGTTCGGTGCAGTGAGCAGCATGGGCTCCCTCAACGTGTCCGTGGTACGTATGGCCAGCGCCCTCCCCTCCCCTGTGCCACTGAGACGCGAGGTGGATCTCCCTTGAAACTCGGGGGCGTGTGCTTGGCTCTGAGCCCGTGGTCGGAGATCTTGTCTACATGGGGACGCGAAGAGAAGTGAATCCGAATTAAGAGTTTAAATTAGGGCTGTCAAAAAAATTTAAAAAATTAATCGCAGTTTTAATCGCATATTTTAGTATTGTTTAACAACCATTTATTTACATATTTTTGGATGTTTTCTACATTTTCAAATATATTGATTTCAATTACAACACAATACAAAGTGTACAGTGCTCACTATATTATTTTTGATTACAAATATTTGCACTGTAAAAAGATAAACAAAAGAAATAGTATTTTTCAGTTCACCTTTGTCGTGAAAGTGCAACTTACAAATGTAGAATTTTTTTTTACATAACTGTTTTATTTTTGAGTGCAATGTAACTTTAGTGCCTACAAGTCCACTCAGTTCTACTTCTTGTTCAGCCAATTGCAAAGACAAAAAAGTTTCTTTAAATTTATGGGAGATAATGTTGCTCACTTCTCACTTTCAGGTGACACTGTAAATAAGAACAGGCGTTCGCATGGCACTGTTGTAGCCGGCATGGCAAGGTATTTACGTGCCAGATGTGCTAAAGGTTCATATCTCCCTTCATGCTTCAACCACTGTTCCAGGGGACATGCGTCCATGCTGATAATGGGTTCTGCTCGATAACAGTCCAAAGCAGTGCAGACCGACACATTTTCATTTTTATTATCTGAGTTAGATGCCACCAGTAGAAGTGGCACCTTAAAGACTAACAAATTTATTTAAGCATGAGCTTTCGTGAGCTACAGCTCACTTCTTCGGATGCATAGAATGGAACACACAGACGGGATATTTATACATACAGAGAACATGAAAAGGTGGAAGTATGCATACCAACAGGCAGAGTCTAATCAATTGAGATGAGCTATCGTTAGCAGGAGGAAAAAAACTTTTTGAAGTGATAATTAAGATGGCCCATAGAAGGTGTGAGGAGATCTTAACATAGGGAAATAGATTCAATTGGTGTAATGACACAATTGAATCTATTTCCCTATGTTAAGTTCTCCTCACACTTTCTATGGGCCATCTTAATTATCACTTCAAAAAGTTTTTTTCCTCCTGCTAACGATAGCTCATCTCAATTGATTAGACTCTGCCTGTTGGTATGCATACTTCCACCTTTTCATGTTCTCTGTATGTATAAATATCCCCTGTCTGTGTTTTCCATTCTATGCATCCGAAGAAGTGAGCTGTAGCTCACGAAAGCTCATGCTTAAATAAATTTGTTAGTCTTTAAGGTGCCACAAGTACTCCTGGTTTTTTTGCGGATACAGACTAACACGGCTGCTACTCTGAAACCAGTAGAAGGTTGATTTTCTTTTTTGGTGATTCAGGTTCTGTAGTTTTGACATCACCGCATTGCTCTTTTAAGACTTCTGACGCCATGTTCTGTACCTCATCCCTCTCAGATTTTGGAAGGCATTTCAGATTCTTAAACCTTGGGTCGAGTGCTGTAGCTATCTTTTAAATCTCACCTTGGTACCTTCTTCGCGTTTTCTCAAATCTGCAATGAAAGTGTTCTTAAATCGAACAGCATGTGCTGGGTCGTCATCTGAGACTGCTATAGCATGAAATATATGGCAGAAAGCACTTAAAACCACAGAACAGGAGACATACAATTTCCCCCCCCAAGGAGTTCAGTCACAAATTAAATTAACGCATTTTTTTTAACAAGCATCATCAGCATGGAAACGTCCTCTGGAATGGTGGACGAAGCATGAAGGGACATATGAATGTTTAGTACGTCTGGCACATAAATACCTTGCAACGCCGCCACCAACAGTGCCATGCGAATGCCTGTTCTCACTTTCAGGTAACATTGTGAATAAGAAGCTGGCAGCATTATCACCTGTAAACATAAACAAACTTGTTTGTCTTAGGGATTGGCTGAACAAGAAGTAGGACTGAGTGGACATGTAGGCTCTAAAATTTTAGATCGTTTTGGTTTTGAGTGCAGTTATGAAGCAAAAAAAAATCTACATTTGTAAGTTGCACTTTTACTATAAAGAGATTTCACTACAGTACTTGTATGAGGTGAATTGAAAAATACTATTTATTTTATCTTTTTTACAGTGCAAATATTTGTAATAAAAATAATATAAAGTGAGCAGTGTACACTTGGTATTCTGTGGTGTATTTGAATCAGTGCATTTGAAAATGTAGAAAAACATCTAAAAATATTTATAGTAAATTTCAATTGTTATTGTTTGACAGTGCAATTAAAACTGCGATTAATTTTTTTAGTCAAGTTAATTTGCTTTGAGGTAATCGCTGAAGTTAAGTGCAATTTAATTGGCAGCTCTAGTTTGAAATGGATTGGTTCCCGTAGGGTGTTCGTCGGTTGGAGAGGGTTCAGAGCTGGAGAAGAGGAGTTATTGTACCTCTGGGTTTGGCACTGGTGCGACCGTTGCTGGAATCCTGTGTCTGGATCTGGTGCTCATCATTCGAGAGGGATGTTGATCAGTCGCAGAGGGGTCAGGAAAGAGCCATAAGAACGATTAAAGGATTGGAAAACCTCCCTTATAGTGATAGACTTAAGGAGCTCAATCTATTTCTCTTAACAAAGAGAAGGTTTCGGAGGTGACTTGTTCCCCGTCTTTTAAGTCCTTACATGGGAACAAATACTTGATCATGGGCTCTTCAGTCTGGCAGAGGAAGGTCTAACTATGTCCAATGGCTGGAAGTTGAAGCTAGACACAGACTGAAAATAAGGTGTAAATTTTTAAGTCACAGTAAGTCACCCTTGGACCAGTTTACTAGGGAACGTGGTGGAGTCTCCCTCACTGGCACTTTTAAAACGAAGGTTGGATGGTTTCCTAACTGATCTGCTCTCGTTCAAATGGAAATTAATTCAGGGACGTTCCCTGGCCTCTGTTAGACAGGAGGCCAGACTAGCTGATCACAGGGGTTTGTTCTGGCCTTAGAATCTATGAATTAGTGAGTCTGAGAACAGATTGTGGATTTCATGGAAACTCGGAACTGGTTAAAATATGGATGTTCTCATTCTGAATTAAAGTCCCTTTCATTCTTAATTCAGCGATTTAAAGTAAACTCAATCAGGGCCACTTTAATTCAGAATGAGAACATACACGATACGGTTTAACTAATCCACTCTAAATTCACACCTGTGAGGACTTGTCTACACTTGAAATTTAATTTGGATTAAGGCTGGGTGTCAATTTAAAGCCCTAATTATTCCTGATTAACTCCATGTGTGGATGCTGTTATTCTGGAGTATGAATGGCTTGTCCTGATTTGGCCGAATCCACACCGGTATCCACTCGGGAAACTATTCAGGAGTAGCAATGGGTGAAATTTTCCAGATGAAGCTTCTTTCGGCAGAAAAGGCAGATTTGGTTTCCAAAGAACATCTGTTCATTTTATTTAAAGAACCCCCAATAAAAAAAGTTTCTAAAGCAAAGTGGGTTTGACCAACACCATTTTTTTTTTACTTCAGTTCACCAATAATTTTGAAAAATGTTAATAGATTTTTCTCCTTTTTTTGAATTACTGGTGAACTGAAAAAAATCTCATCAGACACTGGTATTCTGGAGTAACTCTGTGTGTGGACAAGCCCTCAATTAATTCAGATTAACTTTCCTGAGTGTCCCTATGTAACCAAGCCCATAGACTGGCAGCATCTGAGGCAGAGACTGTTGTTTGTACAGCACCTGGCGCAAGGAGTCTTAGCCACGCCTGAGCGTCCCATATGCTACCATAGTACACCTAATAAATGATTTAATAAACGCTTGTTAAATGAAGGAGCTCGATCTATTTAGTTTCTCCCAGAGAATGTTCCGAGGGGATTTAATCCCGGTCTGTCAGCACCTCCGTGGGGAGGAGGTTTTGGGGAGCAGAGGGCTCTTTAATCCAGCCAACACAGGCAGAGTGAGAGCCGACAGCTGGGGAATGAAGCCAGACAGATCCAGACTGGAAAGAAGTGAATTTTAGTCACGGAGGGGAATTGACCCACCAGATCTGGGTTTGAAATCTACAAAGGGGGCAGAGTAAAGGGCACACATGTAAGGGGCGGAGTTAAGGTGCTGTAGCTCAACCATCCGATCTGGGCTGCAGGCAGGAATCCCTGGGGAAGGTTCTCCGGCCTGGGGCTATGCAGCCGGGCGGGCAGAAATGGTCCATGTAGAGCTGGAGGGGGCATCTCCCAGCCGAACCAGAAGCTGACCCTGGAAGCTAGATACTGCAGCTAACCCCATCCTCCTTTGGACCCCTTAGGTTATCGGCTTCCTGAACCTCATTCTGTGGGCAGGCAACGCTTGGTTCGTGTATAAGGAAACCCACTTGCACAGTCCCCCAGACGCTCCGGCCCCCGGCGGCGCTCCGGCTCCTGCGGGAATGTAAACGGCCCCGCTGGGACGCCCCAGTGCCACGCACGACCCCTCGGCCTCAGCCTGGCATCGGCGCGGCTCCTCTGTCCTAATTGTAGTCACCGTTTCAACCAGCAGGGGGCGGGTGGGAATGCAGATACAGCTCAGCTTTCAATTGCGAGCAGGTGCCTTTACGTTTTGAAGGCAGCGGTGCTCAGGCAGGGTGTGGCGGTGGTGGCTTGGTTTTGTTTTTGTTTGTTGTTGCTTTATTCTACTGAAATATTACCCTGGGTGTGGGCAAGGGAGAGGGGCAGCTTCTTCGCGAGAACTGCGGCCCGGCAAACTAGTGTCGTGGTTCTCAAACTTTTATACGCTGACCCCTTTCAGCGGTGAGTGCGACCCCCCCCCCCATAAATTCAAAACACTTTTGTATATATCTAACACCAGTATAAATGCTGGAGGCAAAGCGGAGTTTGGGGTGGAGGCTGACAGCTTGCAACCCCCCACGTAACAACCTCGTGACCCCCCTGAGGAGCCGTGACCCCCAGTTTGAGAACCCCTGGTCTGGGGTCCCAGCCCTCGGCTGGCGTGACCCAGCAGTGCTCCGCTGAACCGAATAGCGCCGTTGGCAGCAGATTGGCATGGAGCTATTGATCGCAGATAGGGCTGGTGTGTGCGGGCTGGTGCAGCACGTGACTGACAGCAGAGAGAGCAGACGGGCACAGAGCGCAATCTGGCCAGCTGTAATTAGCAGATCTGTGTTAATTGGGACAGATCTAGAGCGCGTGCATGTCAGTATCCCCGTGTTCATTGCAGCAGATTGCTGCTGATTTCTCTCAGCTGAGTGGCTGGCTCTGCATTTCAATAAGTGCCTTTTGTCTTTCACGTCCCTCTGATGGGGGAGGGTTTGTATCTGGGGCACGTGGTGGGGGAGCTGCATTTGAAATACACTATTCTCACTTTGTACATGACACACACAACTTGTCTTGGTTTGAAAACCCGCGTTAGCACCAGGCTTCCTCTGTCATCGGCCCGAACCGATTCTTCGTTGCAAAGACGAGCTTCGGCATCTCAGCGTTCGCTCCCCCAGGGCAGAGCCGGTCGGGAGTTTTTTCGACAAACCGTTTTTTTCCCCCACTGCAAAATGCAGACTCGTTGAAACGGAAACTTTTTCGGGTTGGGAGATTTGTCCAAACCAAGCCAGAGACGCCGCAATCTGGGTTTGGAGGAATCTCCTGAGGTGGAGAATGTATCGGAGGGCAGAAAGTTCAGAAATTGTCCACACCTTCAGCATGAAAAGGTTGGGGGGGGGTTGAGTCTACATTTTTGGTTTGAAATTTTAGTAAGAGTGGGCTTCAAAAGAACTGACCTCAAAACAACAACTTTTTAAAATCATGGAAATGAAATGATTTGACCCCAACTGAAATTTTCTCTGGATTTTTTCAACTTGCCAAAATTATCGAGATCTGGGTTTTTCATTCCAGATCAGGACAGGAAAATATCTTAATCTCAAAAATTCCCTCCTCGCTCTATGAATCTAAACAGAGCTTTGGAGAGCGCTATTGCGTTTTTATTTTTGGTTCAGTCACCCTTGTATATTTCTCCTCCCACTGTTAGCTTCTAGTGTCTCGCCCTGTGCTGGCTTTTAGCAGCTGCTCTCCCTGGAGTTTGAACGGCACACCTGGCTGATTTGAAAGGGCCCAGCGTGTGTCTGCTTGCAAGTAAAATCTCTTTTGTATTTATCTCTGTTTTATGCTCCGTGGCTGCTTCCAAGATGTACACCCCGTAGAGCACAAGCCTTCTCTGCATTTTTCTCAGCAGGCGACAAGAAATCCACCTCTGAAGTTAATTGCGTTTGAGTCTGATTGGTAGACAATGAAAAACTACAGAAGGGAGCTAAATTTGGCAGATCCTCAAGGGGTGTAGATTAAAATAACTCCACAGTGAGTGCCAGTTTAGACCTGTGGGAATCTCCCGTTAGCTTGGTGTCACATATTTGCAGAAATTTGTGGGCAGAGTTAAGGGGGCTATAGTTCGACCCCCCCAGCTCTGGGCTGGCCATTCTCCAGCCTCCACTATGCAGGAGGTCAGACTGGATGACCAGCTGAATTAAGAGGCGATTGGAAAATGTTCTGCTAAATGGTTTTTAGTTGGAAAATGTGGTTTGCCCGAAACGGATTTTTTTTTTTTTTTTGTGAAATTGAACTGATTTGGGACACAATATTTAGATTTAAAAAAACCACCGAGGGCAGTTTTGCAAACGTCAAAATCTCCTGTTTGGGTTGCGTTTTTCATTATTCGTTTTGAAAAATTTTCATTATTTGTTTTGAAGCAACATATTCTTTTGAAATACGTGTGTGAGATTGGAAAAAACCCCACGGTCAGAATCGTTTGGAGCGAGCTCCGATGAGTTTTGCGCCCAGAAATTCATTTCATGAAAAATTTGGAAATCTGGGCTTTTGGATGGGAGGGAGGGAATTGAACGTTTGAAAATTTTCACAGGAGGGAAAAATCTCCACCAACCAGCTCTTATGTCTGTGATCCAGTATTTCACTTTGTCTGTGGCAAAACAGCCAAGCCGTGGGATGGGCTCGGTTGTGATGCAGATGCGCGTGGGACTCTCTTGCCCTGCTCTCGTCGCTGGTTTCGAAGCTCGGCTTTCAGGTCATGACAGGTGGACCTGGCTTTTAATTTTGTTATTTACCCTTTTTCTTACGAATTGTTCAAGAAATATGTCTGTCCTGTATGCCACCGACTTGATAATAAAAACCAGTTATCTCAGCGGAGTTTTCTGAGCTGCCACCCTCACCACTGGGGCCAGGAGTGGGGGGAGTGGTTTGAGCATTGGCCTGCTAACCCCGGGGTTGTGAGTTCAATCCTTGAGGGGGCCACTTACGGATCTGGGGATTTAGTTGGGGATTGATCCTGCTTTGAGCAGGGGGTTGGGCTAAATACCTCCTGAGGTCCCTTCCAACCCTAATTATGATGCATTAAAGAGGTAATGGGAGCCAGGTAAGGACTTAGCTAGAAAAGTCTTGGTTGAAAAAAAGCTTTGGAGGGATAATTTTCCCACTAGCTGTAGTTCCTGCAAACCTGGAAGGGGTGTTTACACCTATTATAGCTGACGTAGCAGGGGGCTGTGGGCCGGGAGTGAGGACCCCACTGCAGAGCTGGGGGGGAGCCCAGGGCTAGGATGGCAGGAGGCTGCGGGTCAGGAGTGAGGGGCGCCGGCAGCGCTGGGGGGGATCCCAGGGCTGGGATAGCAGGAGCTGCGGGTCAGGAGTGAGGGGCGCTGGCAGCGCTGGTGGGGATCCCAGGGCTGGGATTGCAGGGGGCTGCGGGTCGGGAGTGAGGGGCACCGGCTGCTTGCAGATCCAAGGAAGAGAAACTTCCCTGCCGTGTCAGTGTTTTAGGCATTGGTTGGGGCCCAAAGGGAGGCGCTAACGTGCCTGGTTCAAGGCGGGGAAGAAACGCGCCGTTGGCCGGGTTCTGCGCGGTGGAAGCTGGGTCCAGCCCCTCCCAGGGGCCCAGGCGGTGACGCACCAAGACACAGACCCTGCTGCTCAGGCTTTATTGTGGATTCTGCCCCCCGGCGCCGTCCTCAGTTCAGCTGGATGGCTCTGCGGATCCACGCTCCGTAGTTGCAGACCTTGGTGTAGACGCCAGGCCTGTTGGGCTGGGCGCAGGTTTGCAGCCCCCAGGACACGATGCCCTGGAGCTGCCCAGCGCAGACCAGGGGCCCACCCGAGTCACCCTGTGGAGAGACAGCACCTTGCGTTGCGACGACCCCCTTTGACTGGACTGGGGGAGCCCAGGGCCGGGCTGACAGGGGGTGGCAGGTCGGGAGTGAGGGGCACCAGCAGAGCTGGGGGGCTGGAGGGAGCCCAGGGCTGGACTAGTGGGGGCTGCGGGTCGGGAGTGAGGGGCACCGGTAGACCCAGTCCATGATCCCCTGCCCTGAAGGGAGCTGACGTGATCTGTGGGGCTCCAATCCCCTCTGCAAACCCAGCCCCCCCCCAGCTCCTCCCCTTCGGGTCCCCAACCCCATTCTGCCTTTTGCCATGACAAGTGGCAAACCAGGGCTCTGAATCTGGGCCGCCTCCGCCCCCACAGTGTGGGGCAGGCCACCCCTCCCCCAGTGTGTGCCCCCTGCCCCATCCCCCTCCGTTGGGTAGAGCCAGACCTTCCCCCAACAGGTGCTGCCCATGTGACCCCCCTCCCGCCCCCCCTCGTGTGGGGGACAGAGTCCACACTCCCCTCCCCCAACGATCCTCCATCCCCTTCCAGATCCCCACCCCGAGTCCCCCACCCCCGCTGTTCCCTGGCCCCGCCCGCTCACCTGGCAGGAGTCGATGCCCCCACCCATGACGCCCGCGCACACCATGTTGGGGGTCACCCGGCCGGGGTAGGAAGCCCGACAGCTCTGGGCCGAGACGATCTGGACGTTTCCGCACTGCAGGAAGTTGGGGAACGTGGCTGGGGAAAAACACGGTGACAGGGGGTCACTCCGGAGTGACACCGGATTGAACCAGCCCCAGAGACCCGATTGAGTCACCCTGGTGTCAGCCCCAGAGACACCCAGGGAGTCGTTCCCGGCCCTACCTTGGGGGGTGGTGACGGTGCCCCAGCCCGAGATGAGGCAGACGGTCCCGGTGGGCGCGCAGGCCGTGGGCAGCGTGACGGGCCGGGCGGTCGGGCCAATGGTGATCGGTTGCGCCAGCTTGAGCAGCATGAGGTCGTTGTCCAGGGTGAAGCGGTTGTAGCCGGGGTGCAGGATGGCGCCGGATACGACTCGGTCCTGCTCCGGCCCCTCCTGCACCGCCCGGTTGTACTCCCCGAGCCGCACCCGCAGGCCACTAGCCGCCAGGGGTGAGAGGGAGCCGGGTCAGAGTCCTGGCCCCATGGGCCACCCACCCCCGCTGCTGCCGCCCTCCTGGGAATGGGGGAGAGACTGGACAGAGCACGGCCCAGCCCCTCCAGCAGGGGGCGGCAGGGACACAACACAGAGCAGGGCCCATCCCCTCCAGCAGGGGGCGGCAGGGACACAACACAGAGCAGGGCCCATCCCCTCCAGCAGGGGGCGGCAGGGGCAAAACAGAGCAGGGCCCAGCCCCTCCAGCAGGGGGCGGCAGGGGCAAAACAGAGCAGGGCCCAGCCCCTCCAGCAGGGGGCAGCAGGGACACACACACACACACACACACCACGCAGTGCAGGGCCCAGCCCCTCCAGCAGGGGGCGGCAGGGGGAGACACACACACACTTACGGTCTGTAGCAATGGGCAGCAGAGAGCACCCAGCTCCTGTCCACCAGGATGCCCCCGCACTGCAGCGGGCCGTAGACGAAGGCCTGCCAGGGCTGGGAGTAGCGGGGACACGTGTACCCGCCGATGATCCGGCCCCCGTCGTCCTGGGCGGACACTGCAGCACCTGTCGGCAAACTCCACGTCAGCATGAGGGGCCCGAGGGGGGGGGGGGAGATCGGAGCAGGGCCACCAGG
Source organism: Mauremys mutica (assembly GCF_020497125.1). Lineage (NCBI taxonomy): Eukaryota > Metazoa > Chordata > Testudines > Geoemydidae > Mauremys > Mauremys mutica. The sequence goes on from NC_059088.1 coordinate 14,893,151, forward strand.
GGGCGCTGGGTCACAGGCAGAGCTGCTGCAATGGGCCGTGGGGCTGGTTCCAGCGATTGTAGGGCAAAGGGCACCGTGTTTTATCTGGGTCTTAAATCCCCAGCTGCTGGGGTCATGGGAGAGGATCCATTGATGGATCGATCTACCAATCAATCCTCAAACAGCCCACTGGCTATCCTGCCCCAAAATCCCCCCCCCCACTATCTATCTATCTATCCATCCCCCCACACCCCCTCTATCTATCTATCTAAAGTGGCTCATGCATTAAGATGTGTCAATCCCGTTCAGTCCCCGCCGCTGATGCCCCCCCCCCACTGCGGGTGAGGGTCAGGGCCAGCCACCCTCAGAAATTGCAGCTGTGCACAACCCTCCCCTAACACCCCCTCCCTGCCCCCACACCTCCCCTTCCCTGCTACACCCTCCCTGTCCCCACACCTTCCCATCCCCCCACAACCCCTTCCCTGCCCCCCACCCCCATCCCCCCACACCTACTCATCCTCCCACAATCCCCATCCCTGCCCCCCACACCTCCCCTTCCCCCTCCACATACACAGTCCTCCCCTGCACACATGCACCCCCCCAAATCCCATTTCCTCCACATGGGCCCCCTGTCCCTGTCTGCGCACACAGCCCCCCATGTGTATACAACCCCTCCTCCCTGCACACTCACTCCCCTCCCACAGCCCCCCACTCTTATGTACCCCCCTCACCTGCAGTCACCAGTAGCAGCGCGATAGCCATCAGCTCCATGGGGCTCAGGTGTGGTGATGCACAGGGCTAGCGGCTGCTGGTTCGGGGTGGGGAGGAAAAGGGAAAATTAACAGATAACTTAGCCCACCCCGTCAACACAAACTCCGCCCACCGACATCCACCGCCTGCTCTGGGTTTGATGCCGCTTCATCCCCAAATATGTCCATCCCCCCACCCCTCCGTCCCCAAACACGTCCATCCCCCCACCCCTCCGTCCCCAAACACGTCCGTCCATCCACCCACCATCCCCAAACACGTCCATCCCCCCATCCATCCCCAAACACGTCCATCCACCCATCCATCCCCAAACACGTCCATCCACCCACCCCTCCGTCCCCAAACACGTCCATCCCCCCACCCCTCCGTCCCCAAACACGTCCGTCCATCCACCCACCATCCCCAAACACGTCCATCCCCCCACCCCTCCGTCCCCAAACACGTCCATCCACCCATCCATCCCCAAACACGTCCATCCACCCACCCCTCCGTCCCCAAACACGTCCATCCCCCCACCCCTCCGTCCCCAAACACGTCCGTCCATCCCCCCACCCCTCCATCCCCAAACACGTCCATCCACCCACCCCTCCGTCCCCAAACACGTCCATCCACCCACCTCTCCATCCCCAGACACGTCCATCCACCCACCCACCATCCCCAAATATATCCATCGACCCATCCATCCCAAAACACGTCCATCCACCCACCTCTCCATCCCAAAACACGTCCATCCACCCACCTCTCCATCCCCAGACACGTCCATCCACCCACCCACCATCCCCAAACACGTACGTCCATCCACCCACCCACCATCCCCAAACACGTCCGTCCATCCACCCCTCCATCCCCAAACACGTACGTCCACCCACCCCTCCATCCCCAAACACGTCCACCCACCCACCCCTCCATCCCTAAACGTGTCCATCCATCCCTCCATCCTCATACACATCCATCCATCCACCCACCCTTCCATCCAAACACTATCCACATACGTATCCACCCCCGTCCATCCCCATACATACACATTATCTATCTATCTATCCCCATACACCCCCTATCTATCTATCTATCTATCTATCTATCTATCTATCTATCTATCTATCTATCTATCTATCAATCTGTCTCAGTGTTCAGAGCTGTCATGGGGAGTTAGGACACATCTTGGAGAATTAGACACCCCTAACAGGATGGACCCATCTAACCTTCCTAGGAAGCTCTGAAAGTCTCCGCCAAAGATTTCACCCCATGTCCAACCCCCAGGACTGAAGCAGAGGAGGGAGCAGCGTCTCGCTCTTCCACGCCCTCCCGGTTGGATGGTTCCTGGAAAGCTAAGCCAGAGGAGTGGCTGGTGCATCTGGTTCTGGGTGGCATGGCCTGCCATGAGTAGCTTGTGCCCAAATGAAGGTCAGGTCTGGCCCAGGGTGTGGGGATCTCCCGAGCCCGTGACTCAGACGGGCAGTGTAGAAATGGAAGGACCTGCCTCGCTGGCCTGACATCTTCCAGACCGACCCGTCGGACCTCCAGAAATCCCCAGATGGGGCTCCCAGAGCACGGGAGCTGTGGGGTTTTTAACTGATGGGCGTGTCACTGGGTGTCGGGCTCCTGTGCCTTTGGGAGCTCGCCTGCCCCAGCCTAGCACCCCAGGGAGAGAGAAACCATGTCTCTCCGGCAGAGAACCCCGGCCAGTGCGGCAGCCCCGTCCGGGCAGAAAACTGACCCGTGTTGCTGGAGGGTGTGCGCTTCGGTGCTTGTGTCCCCCGAGCTCTCGCTGCGCTCGCCAGGGGCATCTCACAGCCCCCCACACACCTGGGGCCACCTCCCATCTCCTGCTACAGACTCTCCGTGCTCTCCTCCGCGGTGTGCCCAGTGCCCCTCCCCCCATGCCAGGGGCTCTGTGTGCCCAGTGCTCCTCCCCCCATGCCAGGGCTCTGTGTGCCCAGTGCCCCTCCCCCCATGCCAGGGCTCTGTGTGCCCAGTATCCCTCCCCCCATGCCAGGGGATCTGTGTGCCCAGTGCCCCTCCCCCCCAATGCCAGGGGCTCTGTGTGCCCCATTCCCCTCCCCCCATGCCAGGGGCTCTGTGTGCCCCATTCCCTCCCCCCATGCCAGGGGCTCTGTGTGCCCCCATTCCCCTCCCCCCCATGCCAGGGGCTCTGTGTGCCCCATTCCCTCCCCCCCATGCCAGGGGCTCTGTGTGCCCCATTCCCTCCCCCCCATGCCAGGGGCTCTGTGTGCCCCATTCCCTCCCCCCGTGCCAGGGGCTCTGTGTGCCCAGTGCCCCTCCCCCTGTGCCAGGGGCTCTGTGTGCCCCATTCCCCTCCCCCATGCCAGGGGCTCTGTGTGCCCCATTCCCCTCCCCCCATGCCAGGGGCTCTGTGTGCCCCATTCCCCCTCCCCCCGTGCCAGGGGCTCTGTGTGCCCCATTCCCCCTCCCCCAATGCCAGGGGCTCTGTGTGCCCCATTCCCACTGTACAAGCACAGCCCCAATGAAGGCTCGCTGCCCTCACAGTAAAATCTAGGAGTTCTCCCTTCATGCCGCGCCTCCAGGAGCTGGAGATTTAGGAAATCTCTAAGTATTACAAGACTTGCGATAAAAGAGCCACAGTTGGACACTGAGATAGATTCTTCCCAACCCTCCGCTTGCCACCCGTTGGGTGTGGAAAAGTGGTGAAAAGCTACTTACGAAAGACTTTGAAGCAAACAACGTAGAAGCAGCTTTATCTGTTAGCCAATAGGGGTTCCCTGTTCAACAGACCGCCGACAATTAGTCTGACCACTGGAGATAGTTAAAAAAATAAAAAATCAGAAATTTTGGGGAAAATGTCAAGAATTTTGAAAAAAAGTCGAGTTTTGAGGGGGAAAAGTTCAAGAATTTGGGGGAAAATAGCAAGAAGCTTGATCAAAAAATTCAGGAACTTTGGGGGAAAATTTCAAGAACCTGGGAGAAATTTTCAAAAATGTTGGGTGGAAATTCTAGAATTTGTGGGAAGTGTTGAAGAATTTGCAGGAAATGTCAAGAAATGTGCAGGAAACATTTCAAAACATTGTAGTGGGAAATTTTCAAAAACTATTGGAGACCATTTCAAGAATTTGTAGGAATATATCAAATGTGGGGAAAATTTCAAGATCTTTTAGAGAACATTTTGAGACTTAGAAGGAAAATTTCAAATATTGGGAAAAATTCAAATATTTTGGGAGAAATTTCAAGGATTTTTGGAGAAAATTTCAAGAAAGTACACAAAATGTTAAAAGGAAAAAAATCAGGATTTTTGGGGAAATTGTAAAACGTTTGGTGAAAATTCCAAGAATTTAGGTGACATTTTCAAAAATTTTGGAGAAAATGTCAAGAATTGGGGACATTTTGCAAATTTTGGGGGGGATTTTCAAGACTTTGTGGAACATTTTAAATATTTCACGGGGGATGCAAGACGTTGGGTAAGTTTTGAAAACTTGTAAACAGTTTTCATATCGTTGTTTTTTTCCAAACTGGAACAGTTTTGCCTCATTTGAAACATTCCGTGACAATTTTTAACTGCGATTTAGTACCATTTTTTTCATTTTTAAACTTTTCTTAACTTCTGTTTCCAAGATAAGCAATTTTCAGAACTGATTTGTTTGGGGGGGGTGTCTATTAATTAAGCAGCAATTTCAAAACCATGTTTAAAAAATAACTATTTCAGAAACTTTCAAAAGTGTTAAAACCAAACCATTTTCAATGCTAAAAGGCTTTTTGCCTGTTATTTAAACAGTTCATTTGTTTGCTTTCAAAGCAGAGTGATTTTTTTTTCCGCCCTCCCATTTTGTACAACAGGGTTTCATTTGCCTGGATTATTATTGGCGTTAAATCTCATGATTTTTCATGCCAATCTTGCAATTTTCCTAGCTTCACTGATTATAAAGCCAGATGGGAACCTCTGTGATCATCTGAGCTAATCCTTCCTATTGTTAACCGAGCACCAAACAAAGCCACAATCACTCCCTTGCCCTTCATCAAAGGGCTGTTGGCGGCTTCTCCATCAGCAGCAAGTTTGCAATCACGATGGGCCATTTTCGCCAGATGCTCTGTTCTGGTTCCACCAGTATTTAAGTGAGGGAAGTTCTCCGGCCTGGGCCATACATGGGGTCCGGCTAGATGATCACAGCGGTCCCTTCCGGCCTTGGAGTCTACGAATCCGATAACAGAGCAGGGTCTGCGGAGACAGTGCCCCGAGCACCTGGCCCCGCGTTCCGTCAAGCGGAGGCCACAGGAATCATCCATCGTGTGGTTCCCCTCCCCGAGATGAAGCAGCGGCGGCATTACCCTTCACCAATCTGTACCGGCCACCGAGCTGTCCTGGCATCCGCCTCCACTGCGGGCCCCCCAAACTGGCTCAGCCCGGAGATCAACCAGAAATCTGCCCTCACCGGAGCTGGGTAATCCGTGCACTGGATGGAGGAACTTCCCCTGGCACCTCAGCTTCCCCAGCAAGCGACGACGCGTTGGCTTGTGCCCACAGACGCCTCTCTGCTGGATCCTCTGTGTGCTTGGCTTATAACCTGCCTTTGGCCCTGGAACCAGCTGCCCCCGAGGCAGCGTGCAGGGCAGGGCTGGTCCACGCCTCTCAGCCTGTCATTAACCCTCCGAGGCCTCTCTCACCCTGCCTTGGCATCAAATAAAGCCTGGGTGTCACCAGCAAAAGGGATAAGGGGTGGTGCCACCTTGTGGGGCCCACGCAAGCTGGGGATTAGGGGCGGCTCACATGGCCCAGATGCGCGGGAGGGAAGCCAGAGCTGTCCTGTTTTCGGAGTTGCACCAGGTGAAGCAGGAATGATTTGTGTGGGACTCACTGAAATTAGAGGGCACGTCAGGGCTAATGGAGTTGCTGGCTACTTGTGTCACAGCAGGAAGTTAGAGAATCAAGAAGGGCGAATGCTGTCGGGCGAGTGTGATTGTGCGTTTGTGCGTCAGAGAAGGGACTGTCCCTCACTGCGTGTCTGGGCAGTGCCTGGAGCGACAGGGCCCCAATCTCAGCTGGGGCAGGGCCTGTCTCTGTGTCTGAGCAGCACCTGGCACACTGGGGCGCTGATCTCAGCCGGAGCAGGGCCTGTCTCTTGCTGAGTGTTTGGGCAGCACCTGGCACACTGGGGCGCTGATCTCAGCCGGGGCAGGGCCTGTCTCTTGCTTTGTCTGGGCAGCGCCTGGCACACTGTGGCCCTGACCTCAGCTGGGGTGGCTACCGTAATGCACATAAGAGACGCTGCTCATGCTGGGGCAGGCCAGCTTGACGCTGTCTCCGATTCCTCGGGCTCAATCCTGAGGCTCAGTGGCATTTTGCTCCCCGGCCCGTATGCACTGCACGGTGCGAGACTCAGGCCCCGATTCCACCCCCCACCTCACTCATGTTTCCCTTCTCCTTCCCGTATGCCCCGTAGGGCAGTGCTTTTATCCCCCCGTACAGAGAGGGAAACTGAAGCACAGTGAGGCTAAGTGACTTCCCCAAGGTGGCACAGGGAGGCCAGCGGAGCAGGGCCTTGACTGTGACTGGTCGACTAATGCTCTAACCACTGCCCCGTCCTCCCTCTCCGCAGGCCCAGGAGTGCCACCTTCTGGCTGGGGCGGCATTGCTTGGTTTTGGCCAGCTGCATGGAGGGAGCTGCCCCTTCGGACTGGGGAATGGTGCCGACTTGCCAGCGCACCCCCGGGTGGGGATTGAACCCTCCAAGCAGGCACCCACCCCCAGCCGGAGCTAAGGCCCTGCTGGGTTAGCCAAGCCCATCACAGGCTGTGGGGCCCAGTAAGGGGAGCCAGCGCTCCACCGCAGCGCGTGCAGGGGACACACCAGGCTGTGCAGCAAGATGCCAGGCCGAAAACTTCCCTGCTCCTGTGGTGTGTGTGTGTGTGTGTGGGCGGGGGGGGGGGGTGTAATAGGAGCCTATATAAGAAAAAGACCCCAAAAATCGGGACTGTCCCTATAAAATCGGGACATCTGGTCACCCTACCACCAATATCCAGGAGGCTGCAGGGTCAGGATCTGGGCCAATTGGTTTGGGCTAGTGGGTAGAGGACCGTGGATGGAAGTTAGGGCTGGGAGTCAGGACTCCTAGGTTCTACCCTGTCTCTGGGAGAGGAGTGAGGTCTAATGGTTAGAGCAGGGGGGCTGGGAGCCAGGACTCCTAGGTTCTCACCTGGCTCTCAGAGGCTAATCGGTTACAGCAGGGATGCTGGGAGCCAGGACTCCTGGGTTCTGTTCCTAGCTTGGTGAGGGAGTGGGATCTAGTGGTTAGAGCGGTAGGTCTGGGACTTAGGACTCCTGGGCTCTATCCCCCAGTCTGCCATGGACCCAGAGTGCCACCTCCCCTTTCTGTATCTTTGTTTACCCTTCCGGCCTTTGTCTGCCCCTGGTAATTACACTGTGAATTCACCAGGGTGCGGCGCTCTCCCACAGAGCTTAGCACAACGGGGCCTTGGGGCATTGTTGCAATAGAAATAATAGTTTTTGCACAGCCAATGTTTATGTGAAACCATCTGGGCTTCACATGTGCCTCGTCCGCCACAGAGAGAGGAACTGGAAAGTGAAGTTACCTAACAGTACAGCTCTAGCTCGCATCTTCTCACAATGAGGTATTACAACCTTAACTCTGCCCCCACAAACTTAACTCTCCCCCTCAACCTTAACTCTGTCCCCTCAACCTTATGTCTACTCCCTCAACTTTAACTACTTTGCCGCAAAGGTAACACTGCCCCCTTAACCTTAACTCCACTCCTTAAATCTTAATGCTGCCCAGTCAATCTTCCCCTTGCACACCCTTAACTCTGCCCCCCATAGCATGGGGTGGTAGAGGGGCATGTACCAAGTGGGGTCCATAGCAGGGGAGAAGGTAGTGGGAGGACATACCAAGTGGAGTCCATGGCAGAGGAAGCAGTGGGGGATGTACCAAATGGAATCCATAGTGGAGGGGTGCGGGGGGAAGTATCAAGTGGGGTCCATAGAGGGGAAGGGTAATGAAGGACATACCAAATGGGGCTCATGGCAGAGGGGGGCAGTGAGGAATGTACCAAATGGGATCCTGTGACAAAGTGAGGTTTTTCACCTTGTTATGTTGCATGTGAGTCTTACTGTCCTATCCTAATACTGTGTGTGCCTCAGTTTCCCTGTGTGGTGGGAATTGGGTACATGACTTTTGCTGAGGCCCTCGGGGAAGGTGAGGCTGCCCAGCTGCCTGCACATAAGCGATGGCTGATGCCCTTCGTAACCTGAGACCCAGGAGGGGGAGGCGACCAGGTGACACTGCCTGGGATGCAGGACAAAGCCCAGAGGAGGAGAATGGGCATGTTGGAGGCCAGGCAGGGGGGTCCAGGGCAGTCTGCTGTGGGAGACTGGAAGAGGGGGAGTCCAGGGCGTCTGGCCCAGGTTCCCCCAAGATGGACTTGGCTGAAAGTCACTGATTCCTGTGCTCACAAGCTCTGTTCTACGCTGTGTCCCTGTCGACTAATAAACCTGCTGTGTTACATGCTGGCTGAGAGTCACGGCTGGCCCCGGAGTTGGGGTGCAGGGCCCTTTGGCTTCCCCAGGGGTCCCGCCCAGGCGGACTGGCCGTGGGAAGCGCACGGTGGGAACAGGGATGCTGAATGCTCCGACAGTGTGCTCAGAGAGAGGATCGACCCGGCCTTCTTGGGGACCAACACCACGAGAAAGGCTCAAGGACTGGAGAACGGCTGAATCGCCCCAAAGCCGGCATGTCCTTGACCGCTCTCTCCAGGACTTAGGCAGTTTTCCCTGTGACTCTGAATGGGGAACACCTGATGGGAGGGTTGGCTCCTGTCTCCACCCAGTGGACAGCCAGGTTAATGAGCCGAGGCCGGTTGGAAAACAGCTGCTGGTCCGAACTAGCACCTCTTTGATCTTTTCCTGCTGGGCAGAGTTAGCTGTGCAGAGAGGGGGATTGATTCCAGTGAGGGGCCAGCTCCTGTCTCAGGGAATAGATCTGCCAAGGGATCATCTCTCTGCTCCTCCCACTGGCCACACACAACCAGCATCAGCCTCTCCCTTCCACAGTACAGCTCCATCACGTTGACATGGTGCACTCGGTGGCTGTGAGCCCAGTTAGACAGTTTCTTCACATAGTTCACCTCATTTACCTGCCTGATGACCTTGCAGCTTGTTCTTCCTCACGGGGATGAGACGCATCACCTGTTCCCCAATGGCATAGGAGCAGGCCCGTGCTGAGCGGTTATACCAGACCTTCTGCTTCCCTTGGGCCCTGGCTAGGTTTCCCCTGGCCAAGCCTGTGAGCTCAGCGAGCTTGTCCTGGAAAGTCAGCGTGGATTCCACCACCGATTCTCCACCAGGAGAGGCCTTCCCCTCCCATCCGTCCCTCACCAAGTCATGGGGCCCCCTCACTCCCCTCCCGTACAGCAACTTGAATGGGGAGAACCCTGTGGATTCCTGGGGCACTTCCCTGTATGAGAACAGCAGGTGGGGTAAATTCTTGTCCCAGTCCTGCGGGTGCTGGTTCATAAAGGTTTTCAGCATCATCTTTGGAGTCCCATCGAGCCTCTCCACCAGCCCGCTGGACTGAGGGTGATCCGCCGAGGTCCAGGTGTGCTGGACACCACGCTGGAGCAGGGTTGACATTAAGAACCCCACTCTGCTGAAGATGGTCAGCGGCGCGTCTGCCAGTGTCTGCCTCGATAGAGGACAGAGCCACTGCCTCAGGGTAGCGAGTAGCAAAATCTACCCCCACCAGAATGTATTTCTTCCCTGTCTGGGTTGCCTTGCTGTAGGGCCTCACTATGTCCACGGCCACCTTCTGAGAAGGCTCCTCTGTGACAGGCAGGGGCCTGAAGGCTGCTTTACCCTTATCCTGGACCTTCCCTACCCTCTGGCAGGAGTCGCAGGCCCTGCAGTACTGCTGGACAACGTCAAAGACTCCAGGTCAGTAAAAGTTCTGTAGCAGCCTCTGCCTGGGGCGCTGGATTCCCTGGTGTCCTGAGAGAGGGACATCGTGGGCCAGGTACAATAGCCTGCGGTGGTACTTCTGGGGCACCACCAGCTGCCTCCTGATCCCCCACAGTTCCACTTCCCCTGGGGGAGCCCATTCCCGGTACAGGAATCCCTTCTCCCACAGGAATCTTTCCCGGCAGCCTTCCCCCAGGGGGTTCGCTGCACTGGGGCCAGCAAGTTCCCTCAGCTTCTCTAAGGAGGGATCCTTCCGCAGCTCAGCCTGGAATTCAGCAGCTGGAGAGGGGAGTGAAACCAGTTTCCTCTTGCTGCCTGCGGTCAGAGCCCTCCAGACTGGATCTCTGGGACTCGGTCTCTTTTGGTGGAGAGCCCCCATCTTGATCTTGGCCACCCTCTGACCAGGCGGCTCTGTCACCAGCACCACCCTTCCAGCTGCTTCCCCCTTCCCTGGGGCCTCTTCACCTCTGGACAAGGCAGCCCTGGTTGGCAGCTGACCCGCCCTGGCTGCCGTTCCCCCCACTCAGCTGGGGTCTCCGATGCCCCTGGGCTCAGCTTTGCCTCTGCTGTCCCAGTGGGGGCAGGCAGCGAGCCCCCTGCTTTGCTCACAGCATCAGAGCCAGCGTGAGCCACTCTGTGTGGGGTGTGGGAAGTATCTCTCTGCCCCACTCAGCTCCAGGGCTCTGGTTGCAGACAGGCAGGTCTCCTCCTCCCTGCCAGCCAGGTCATCTGCATTTTCACTGACCACTTCAGTCTCAGAGGATTGTTTCCCTGGATTCAAATTTGAATCCTCGGCCATTACAGGAGCAGGGCCTGGATCCTGTCCCAAATAGACACAGTCACCCCACAAGAGGACGTCACAGCTGATACCTTGGAGAACCCCAACTACCAGCCAGCCAGACCCCTCCTGGGTCTGCACAGGGATCCGGGCCATAGGCAGGGCGAGGGGCTTCATCCCAGGGACCTTCACTCAGGTCACACAGCCCCTCAGCATCTGCAGCTGCACCACCCGGGGCCTGACAACCGTTCTCTCTGTCCCAGGGTCTCGCCACCCCAGGAATGTCTCCCCAGTGACCACCACCTTCCGCTCTCACTGGGGGTCTGAGGGGCCTGAGCCCAGGAGAGTCCATGCAGACATATATGCTGGGGTCAGGTGTGAGAGCCGGTCTGCCCCCCGGCCCCCACACACATCTGGCTAAACAGCTGTATGGCCTTGGGACCCAGGAAGGGGCTGGACACCGGAGCCTTTCCGCAGGGCCAGCCTGGTTCCAATTGCCAGCCTCCCAAAGGCTGTGAGACGGGCATCTATATCTCCCCCGTCCTTAACCTGGGGCAGCGATTTAGTGTCGAGGTTCCCTGCAGAATTGGCACCCTGGGGTCCATCCCCACTCACCCCTGGATGGGTCCCTCTGCCTCTCAGCTCAGCCATCGCCAGTTCCTGCTGCCTGTCTCACCTGCTGTTCTGCTTCGTGCCTGCCCTGTCTCTCGTGGTCCTCTGGCTCCTTCAATCTCGGCTCCAATTCCATCCATCTCAGATCCACCGACGGGAAACCGTGGAGACCCCCTGCCGGTCGGGGACATGGGCCTCCGGGACACCCAGCTGCTCCCAGCCTCCCTCACGGCCCCAGCTGGGTCAGGAACCAATGTGGGCCCCGGTGTTGCCTGGCTGCTCCCAGCCTCTCTCTCTCGCGGCCACAGCTGGGCCAGGACCTGGCTCTTTAGAGCGATTCTCCTCTTCCAACTGAGCAATTAGCTGCGCCTTGGTGAGCTGTCCAACGCCCAGCCCTCTCTCTGCACAGCTCTACAAGGTCCTTATTAAGGAGATGCTTATAGGCCATCTCCACGCTGTTCCCAAGTGGTCACGGACTCACAGCTCCCCATGATCCCTTCAGTGCGACAGCCCTTCTCCAGCGGTTAAGCCGTAGGCTCCTCCACCTCCTGGAACCGCACCTCTCTGAGCCCTCACCACGCCCACCTCTCGCTAATCCCCCTTCGTTTTACTGCGCCCCAGTTACTTAATACAGGATGCTCCGTCCCACTCTGCCACCAGTTGTTACGGAGTCACAGGACCAATGCTCTGGAACTGCTCCATATGAAGTCAGTCAGGACTCTGGTTACTCGAGGGGATGGAGAATTTTGCCCTGGCGTATATTCATGATATCTGTGTTTTTAGCCAGACCTGGGAAGACCTTGTGTTCCAGGTTAAACAAATGCTGGACTGGCTCCGGGATGCAGCACTGACTATAAAAGCTGGGAACTGCAAGGTGGGAATGTTATGCTGCATGTAAGTCTTACTGTCCTGTACAAATACTGTGTGTGCCTCAGTTTCCCTGTGTGTTGCACCAATGCCTCGGTGGTGGGAATTGGGTGTGTGACTTTTGCTGAGGCCCTCAGGGCAAGGGGCATGTACCACGTGGGGTCCATAGCAGAGGGGGGCAATGGGGGATGTAGCATATGGGGTCAATAGCAGGGGGGAATAGTGGGGCATGCACCAAGTGAGGGCCATAGAGTGGGAGGGTAGTGAGGGGACATACCAAGCGGGGTCCATGGCAGAGGGAGGCAGTGGGAGCATGTACCAAGCGGGAGCCATAGTGGAGGGGGGCAATCAAGGACGTACCGTATGTGTTCAATAATGGAGGGGGGGAGGCACCTTCTGTGCCTAGCTGAGGAGGCAGGAGTTGCTGGGCAGAGGCTCATGGGAAGGATTCTAGTGGGGCGGGGGCACGTCGAGGCCAGAGTTTTCGCATCTGGTACTTCACAGCCCCAAGCGGCCTCAGACCAGCAGGGCTTTATTACAGGCAGCGGCGCAGCCAGGTTTTAAGTGTAGGGGGAGCAAACCTAAAAAAGGCGCCCTCCCTTGGCTCCTCCTCTGGCCACGCCCCGACTCTTCCTCTGGCCACGCCCCCAGCTCCTCTGGCCACGCCCCCGACTCCTCCCGTATCACCCCCAGATTAACCCCGGGGCCGGCTCAGGACTCCTGCGGGCTTCCCGGGGGTGCGGATACCCCCCCATTCCAGGGAGAGTCTCTCCTGCCCAGCGCGCTCTGCAGGTGTCCCCTGCTGGGCTGTGCCACCCGGCCCCACCCGCGGGGCCCTGTCCCCCCCACCCCAGGCTCCTGCACCGCGCCAGGACCCCCTGTCCAGACAGCACGGCCTGCGCCCCTGCCCTGTGGGCCCAGACCCCCCAGTGCAAGGCACCGGACCCCCGCCGCTCACCTTCCGTCCTGCGCCGCTGCCTGTCCCCGGCCTGCTCCCGGTGCTCAGTGCGCTCCACGTGGGGCTCGCCAGCCAGGCGGCCTTAAAGGCGCAGGGGCCCTTTCACCTCCTCCCACCGCATTAGCAAGGGGCGGGGAGCGCTTGGCCGCCGAGCCCTGAGCCACCGCCGCAGAAGGTGGCTGCGGCGATGTTGGGGCCGTGCTGAGCGTGGGGCGCGATGGCCGAGAAGCCGGCCCCCTCGCTCCTCCGGCCGCGCCTGCCGCCCCCCCATGGCTCCTCCGGCCGTGCTGCCGCCAGCGCCGGCCCGGCAGGCGCTGCTTTTTGAAAACGTGCTGAGGGGAAGCGGCTGCTTCCCCTGCACCCCGCTAGCTACGCTACTGATCACAGGTAATGTTGCTCATGGGCGTGTGTCACTGATTGATATAGCTGGGGGAGGTGTCAGGGTGTTCTGGTTTAGAGCATTTTTAAACAAGTCACTTCACCTTTTGGGGGGCGGAGGATAGCTCGGTGGTTTGAGCATTGGCCTGCTTAAACCCAGGGTTGGGAGTTCAATCCTTGGAGGGGGCCATTTAGGGAACTGGGGTAAAAAAATCTGTCTGGGGATTGGTCCTGCTTTGAGCAGGGGGTTGGACTAGATACCTCCTGAGGTCCCTTCCAGCCCTGATATTCTATGAAACCCAGCAAGAAACGCCACATGCTGGGGGGCAAGGGAGGGTCACACACACACGATGGATACCAGACCCAGTGGTTGGGCACGTGACATTCCCTGCCTGACCCAACCGAGAGCTCAGCCTGTTGGAAAATGAAAGGCCAAGACCCAGTGCAGCCAGGCGGGCGATGCAAAGGGCCTGGGGCATAGCCCTGCACGACATTTCACCCCCAAAGCCCTCCCACTCACAGGGGCCGGGCCCCCACTTTAAGCAACCTTTTGAAGGTGGCCCTCTGACTGTGGGGACGGGTCAGGATCAGAGCCAGCGCCCCCTAGAGGGAAAAGACCCCAGGTCCCATTCCCCACCCCTGTGAGCCAGACAGGCCCCCACCCTGGGGCTGGATCAGAGCCAGCGCCCCCTAGAGGGGAAAGGCCCCAGGCCCCATTCCCCACCCCCTGAGCCAGCCAGTCCCTGCCTGGGGCCGGGGACTATAAACGCTGCTCTAGTCAAGTGGGCTTTGCAGAGCAGCCAGGGCAGGAGAGGTGAGTTCCAGATGATTTATTGCATCTCCGTCGCTCCAGGCTGGGGTCAGTAATTACCCCCTTTGCCCCACCTGGCCCCAGTCCCGGACCCCAGGGCCATCACTTCCCCGCCATGGTCTCCTGGATCCAGGTGAGGTAATTGCAGATGCTGGTGTAGACCCCAGGCTTGTTGGGCTGGGCGCAGGGGTGATCTCCCCAGGAAACCACGCCCTGCAGCTTCCCGTTACAGACCAGGGGGCCGCCGGAGTCGCCCTGCGGAGATGTCACAGAAAAGTCACAGGTCAGCCACGGCATGTGGGGCTACGGAGACGCAGCCAGGCCACACCACAGAGATACAGCCACCCCACACAGAGCCACGGAGACCCAGCCAGACCACGCTGCGCCACGGAGACCCAGCCACACCACGCAGCGCCACGGAGACCCAGCCACACCACGCTGTGGAGATACAGCCACCCCATGCAGAGCCACGGAGACCCAGCCAGGCCACGCAGAGCCACGGAGACCCAGCCACACCACGCTATGGACATATAGCCATGCAAAGTCACAGAGACCCAGCCATGCCACCAGGAGATGCAGCCAAAGTGGCACCATGGAAAGGCAGCCACGCCCCATGGGGCCACAGAGCAGCAGCCGCCCCACGCAGAGCCGCGGTCATGCCACACAGAGCCGCGGAGATGCAGCCACACCGTGCTATAGAGACAGCCATGCCATGCCATGTAGAGCCGTGGAGACACAGCCAGGCCGAGCCACGGAGATGCAGCCACACCATGCTATGGAGCCAGCCCCACCATGCCACAGAGAGCCACAGCACACCATGGAGCCACTGCCATGCCAGTGTCCCCAAACCTCGTTCCCCATCTGCCCCTGCCCATGGGATGGCCCCAGGAGAAGCCCCCCCTCACCTGGCAGGAGTCTTTGCCTCCCTCCAGCACCCCAGCGCAGAGCATGTTCTCAGTCACTTTCTCGGGGTACGCATCCTGGCAGATGGTGTTGGAGACAATAACGACGTCCACACACTGGGGAACATCAGGGTACGTCTCTGGAAGGGAAGGGGTGACAGTTTCCCATGAGGGCTGGCCAAGGCCCTGGGGGAGGGAGGGTAGCATGCCCCTCCATCCCTACCCACGGCCCCCTGGTATCCCAGCCCTGCCACCCCCCAGCTCTGCTGGTGCCCCTCACTCCCAACCCGCAGCCCCTGCTAGCCCACCTTGGGGTCCCCCCACCCATCTCTGCCGCTGCCCCTAACTCCTGACCCACAGCCCCTGCTATCCCACACCAGGACTGGGGTCTGCTACCAGCGGGGCTGGTGGTGGTGCCCCATCCCATCACGGTGCAGCGGGTCCCTTCTGGGGGGCAGCTGTCGGTCAGTGCCAGGGGCTGCACGTAGTCGGTGTAGCTGGCTGGGGGTGACAGGCGGAGCAGCATGACATCATTCTCGTAGTCCCGGCTGCCGTCGCTGGGGGCGCGGAACCCGGGGTGGGGGATGATTTCCTGAGCGGCAGAGAACTGCTCGTTCCCCGAGCTCGTTCCACGGCTGTGCTCCCCCAGGCGCACCTGGATGTGACTAAGGACAGAGACCAGAGAGTCCCGAGCTGCCGGCCAGGCCCAGCCCCTGCAACTCTCACGCCCCAGAGTCCTCCCCAGCCCCCCAATCCCCAGATCCCCAACCCCCAGGCCCCACAGCCCCACAGCCCCCAGCCCTGGAACCCGCAGGCCCCCCATCCCCGCAACCCACAGGCCCCCCTAGCCCCCCAACCCCCAGATCCCCAACCCCCAGGCCCCAGAGTCCTCCCCAGCCCCCCAAGCCCCAGATCCCCAACCCCCAGGCCCTACAGCCCTCCCCAGCCCCCCAACCCCCAGCACCCACAACCCCCAGACCCCATCCCCCCAACACCCAGGCCCTGAAGCCCCCATGACCCCCAAGCCCCAGAGTCCTCCCCAGCCCCCACAACACTCAGCCCCCACAGCCCCGCAGCCCCCAGAGTCCTATCCAGCCCCCTCAACCCCAGAACCCAGAGTCCTCCCCATCCCCCACAACACCCAGCTCCCCCAGACCACCCAGGCCCCACAGCTCCTCCAGGCCTAGGGGTGACCAGGTGTCCAGTTTTCGACTGGAACACCCAGTGGAAAAGGGACCCCCTGGTGGCTCCGGTCAACACCGCAGACTGGGCTGTTAAAAGTCTGGTCAGCGGTGCTGCGGGGCTAAAGCAGGCTAGTCCCTGCCTGTCTCAGCTCTGCGCTGCCCCCCGGAAGCTGCCAGCAGGTCCGGCTCCTAGGCAGAGGGGCCACGGGGCTCCACATGCTACTCCCGCCCCAAGCACCGGCTCCACACTCCCATTGGTTGCAATTCCCAGCCAATGGGAGCTGGGAAGGCGGTGCCTGCGGGTGAGAGCCGCCTGCCGCGTCTCCACCTATGAGCTGGACCTGCAGGCAGCTGCTGAGCCCCCTCCTGCACCCCAAACCCTTCATCCCCAGCCCCACCCCAGAGTCTGTACCCCCAGATGTAGCCCTCACCCCCTCCCACATGCCAACCCCCTGCCCCAGCCCTGTGAAAGTGAGTGAGGGTGGGGGAGAGCAAGCCACAAGGGAGGGGGATTGTAGTGAGTGCGGGGCAGGGCGTCAGGGAAGGGATGGGGCTAGGATGTTTGTTTTTGGGAGATTAGAAAGTTGGCCACACTCCCAGGATCCCCAGCCCCTCACAGCCCCCCACAACCCCCAGGCCTCACAGCCCCACCCAGGCCCCGCAGCCCCCGCAGGCTCCCCTCAGACCCTGCAGCCCCCGGAACCCTCCAGACCCTGCAGCCAACCCCACAGCTCCCCGGACCCTGAAGCTCCCTCAGGCCTTTCAGCTCCCCAAACCCTGCAGCCTCTCTCCAGCCCTGACTCAGCCCCCCACTGACCCCACTGATCCCCCCTTCCCCCCCAGCCCCAAAACTCCCCCTCCAGCTCTCGCTCAGCCCTCGTTCCTCACCCAGATCTTAGTCATCCCTGCATGTCTCAGAGTGAAATACACTCTTGGCTGTTGGGACAGTGACTCCTGCCCCCCAGGGGCTGGCACCCCCAGGCATCAGGCACCAACCCATTGACCGACCTACAAACCAACCAACCGACTGAACTACCCACTGACTGAGCCACCCCCTCCCTGTTCTCTTACCTACCTACCTGCTTACCAAGCAACCTGCCGACTGACCCACCTACCAGCCTCCCTCCCTACCCACCTACCTACCTACCCACCCACCTACCTCCTTACCAACCTACCTACCTACCCACCCACCTACCTCCCTACCCACCTACCTCCTTACCAACCTACCTACCTACCCACCCACCTACCTCCCTACCCTCTTACCTCCCTACCAACCTCCTTCCCTACTCACCTACCTACCTACCCTCTTACCTCCTTACCAAACAACCTTCCGACTGACCCACCTACCAACCTCCCTCCCTACCAACCTCC
Organism: Mauremys mutica; assembly: GCF_020497125.1. Classification (NCBI taxonomy): domain Eukaryota; kingdom Metazoa; phylum Chordata; order Testudines; family Geoemydidae; genus Mauremys; species Mauremys mutica. The sequence goes on from NC_059088.1 coordinate 14,910,697, forward strand.
CTTCCGCCTGACCCACCTACCAACCTCCCTCCCTATTCACCTACCTACCTACCCACCCACCTCCCTACCAATCTACCTTCCGCCTGACCCACCTACCAACCTCCCTCCCTATTCACCTACCTACCTACCCACCCACCTCCCTACCAACCTACCTTCTGCCTGACTCACCTACCAACCTCCTTCCCTACCCACCCACCTCCCTACCAACCTACCTTCCGCCTGACTCACCTACCAACCTCCCTCCCTACCCACCCACCTCCCTACCAACCTACCTTCTGCCTGACTCACCTACCAACCTCCCTCCCTACTCACCTACCTACCTACCAACCAACCTTCCCACTGACCCACCTACCAACATCCCTCCCTACTCACCTACCTACACACTTACCTCCCTCCCTACCCACCCACCTCCCTCCCTACCCTCTTACCTCCCTACCAACCAACCTTCCGCCTGAGCCACCTACCAACCTCCCTCCCTACTCACCTCCCTCCCTCCTTACCAACCAACCTTCCTCCTGACCTACCTACCAACCTTCCTCCCTACTCACCTGTCTCCCTATCCTCTTACCTCCCTACCCACCTACCTTCCAACTGACCCACCTACCAACCTCCCTCCCTACCCTCTTACCTACCTACCTCGCTACCAACCTACCTTCTATCTGTTCTGCACTCTGTACCCATGTGCCCACTTACCTTCTATCTATCTATCTATCTATCTATCTATCTATCTATCTATCTATCTATCTATCTATCTATCTATCCCTGTACACACCTTAAAATCTATGTATCATCTCTCCATCCACATACATACTGTGTATGAGGCTGGTAGAGGGAAGCTGGGTGTCTCTAGGGCTGGCTGTGTATGGGGCTGATAGAGGGATGATGGGTGTTTATGGGGCTGGCTGTGTATGGGGCTGGTAGAGTGATACTGGGTGTCTATGGGGCTGGCTGTGTACGGAGCTGGTAGAGGGATGATGAGTGTCTATGGGGCTGGCTGTATATGGGGCTGGTAGAGGGATGCTGGGTGTCTATGGGGCTGGCTGTGTATGGAGCTGGTAGAGGGATGCTGGGTGTCTATGGGGCTGGCTGTGTATGGGGCTGGTAGAAGGATGCTGGGTGTCTATGGGGCTGGCTGGGTATGGGGCTGGTAAAGGGATGCTGGGTGTCTATGGGACTGGCTGTGTACAGGGCTGGTAGAGAGATGATGGGTCTGTAGGGGGCTGGCTGTGTACGGGGCTGGTAGAGCGATGATGGGTCTGTAGGGGGCTGGCTGTGTACGGGGCTGGTAGAGGGATGATGGGTGTCTATGGGGCTGGCTGTGTATGGGGCTGATAGAGGGATGCTGGGTGTCTATGGGGCTGGCTGTGTATGGGGCTGGTAGAGGGATGCTGGGTGTCTATGGGGCTGGCTGGGTATGGGGCTGGTAAAGGGATGCTGGGTGTCTATGGGGCTGGCTGTGTACGGGGCTGGTAGAGGGATGCTGGGTGTCTATGGGGCTGGCTGTGTACGGGGCTGATAGAGGGATGATGCGTGTCTATGGGGCTGGCTGTGTACGGGGCTGGTAGAGGGATGCTGGGTGTCTATGGGGCTGGCTGTGTACGGGGCTGGTAGAGGGATGCTGGGTGTCTATGGGGCTGGTAGAGGGATGCTGGGTGTCTATGGGGCTGGCTGTGTATGGGGCTGATAGAGGGATGCTGGGTGTCTATGGAGCTGGCTGGCTGTGTACGGGGCTGGTAGAGGGATGCTGGGTGTCTATGGGGCTGGCTGTGTACGGGGCTGGTAGAAGGATGCTGGGTGTCTATGGGGCTGGCTGTGTACGGGGCTGGTAGAAGGATGCTGGGTGTCTATGGGGCTGGCTGTGTATGGGGCTGGTGGAGGGATGCTGGGTGTCTATGGGGCTGGCTGTGTATGGGGCTGGTAGAGGTATGCTGGGTGTCTATGGGGCTGGCTGTGTACGGGGCTGGTAGAGGGATGCTGGGTGTCTATGGGGCTGGTAGAGGGATGCTGGGTGTCTATGGGGCTGGCTGTGTACGGGGCTGGTAGAGGGATGCTGGGTGTCTATGGGGCTGGCTGTGTATGGGGCTGGTAGAGGGATGCTGGGTGTCTATGGAGCTGGCTGGCTGTGTATGGGGCTGGTAGAGGGATGCTGGGTGTCTATGGGGCTGGCTGTGTACGGGGCTGGTGGAGGGATGCTGGGTGTCTATGGGGCTGGCTGTGTACGGGGCTGGTGGAGGGATGCTGGGTGTCTATGGGGCTGGCTGTGTATGGGGCTGGTGGAGGGATGCTGGGTGTCTATGGGGCTGGCTGTGTATGGGGCTGGTAGAGGGATGCTGGGTGTCTATGGGGCTGGCTGTGTATGGGGATGGGTAGCCAGCTCTCCTGCGTCCGTTGGGGTGTCCCTGTAGCCCCAGGAGCACTGTGCTGGGATGTGGGTTCAATCCCAGATGGGAAGCTGCATGGAGAATTGGTGGGTACATTGGGGTGTCCTGAGCTGCGCCTCTGCGCAAAGCAGCTCCCCACACCTGCCCACCCAGGCCCCGCTCCCTTGGCCCCGCCTCCTTCCCCCACCCCCACCCCCTGCCTTGCCCCCCACCTCTGCTGGCAGTGGGCGGCAGTGAGAACCCAGTTTTGGTTCAGCAGGGTGCCGGAGCAGTAGTGTTGGTCAAAGTAGTAGAGGAGAACCAGCCACGGGTGCCCCGACTCCGGGCACTCAGTGCCCCCAATGATCCGATCTTCTCGTGGAGAGGCTGCAGGGTGGGAGGGGCAGAGATCAGTGGGGGGTGGGGATGGCAACGGAGCTATGGCCCATTGACCCCAGCTGGGGTCTGGCCCCATTGATCCCAATGGAGCTACGGCCCATTGACCCCAGCTGGGGTCTGGCCCCATTGACCCCAATGGAGCTACGGCCGATTCACGTTACACAAAAGAGATACTCATGTACGAACTCAAAAGCAGGGACATACACACTGTGTGGCACACACAAACACAACACGGACACAGTGCACTCTCCCTCCCCCAGCCCTATCAGATCTACTCACCTCGGTGGGAATACACAGACACAGGGGATATCACACACACACACACACACACACACACACAACCACCCGTACAGCAGTGACACACATCTACATGTGGACAGATGCAACACCCATACACACGGGTACGAACACACATACAGCACCGCACACCCATTAGCACACACTCGGATGCAGGCCCCCTGCTCCTATGTATGTGCTCATTTAAACCCACACAAACATATGCTCACCCCAGCAGTACACACACACACATACACGCGCGCGAGCTGGCACATTCCCCCTATACCTGCTCCTCAATACGGACACCTATGTAAACACACAGGCGTGCTTACACACAGACACACAGATTGAAAACACACAGTTACACAAACACATACACACACAGCATTACTCACACATATGCAACACACACTATATAAACACACCCACCCACCCTTTACAGAGAAAGGACACATGCACCTTGCACAGCTCACCCATGCACACAAAACATGCACACACAGACCAGCATGACACACCAATATGCACACTCATATGCACACACACAACACGTGCATGCACACACATGACACCTCCCACAACTCTGCACACACACAGTCATATGCACACATACGTGCACACACACACACACACACACACATGTGTACACACATGTACTCACATACACACACTCACACATACATACATGTGTACACACATGTACTCACACGTACACACACAAAAACAACAAGGAGTTTGGTGGCACCGTAAAGACTAACAGATTTATTTGGGCATAAGTTTTCGTGGGTAAAAAACCCACTTCCTCAGACTCCAGGCATCTGAAGAAGTGGGTTTTTTACCCACAAAAGCTTATGCCCAAATAAATCTGTAAGTCTTTACGGTGCCACCGGACTCCTTGTTGTTTTTGTGGATACAGACTAACACGGCTACCCCCGGATACTGTACAGCCACACACACACGCACACACACATACATGCGTACACACACATACTCACACACACTCACTTGCACACATACATGCATACACATGTACTCACACACACATGCACACACACATACATGCGTACACACACATACTCACACATACTCACATGCACACATACATGCATACACATGTACTCACACACACACACGCACACATACATGCATACACACACGTACTCACACACACTCACTTGCACACATACATGCGTACACATGTACTCACACACGCACGCACACATACATGTGTACACACACGTACTCACACACACTCACATGCACACACACACGTACACACACATACATACATGCGTACACACACGTACTCACACACACTCACATGCACACACACACGTACACACACATACATACATGCGTACACACACGTACTCACACATGCTCACCCAGGCCCTCACCGGCAGGCAGCAGCAGGAGCAGCAGCAGCGCGAAGCCGGCCCGCTCCATGGTGTTCAGGGCAGCAGATGCTCAGGCTTGGACTTTCCCATGCACTTACAGCTGGGGCTGGGGCCGGTGGTCAATGATTAATGGGTCATGAGGAAACAGCCACCTTCCCCGGCCGCCCCGGCTTGTTTGGACACCGCAAAGGTCACGCGGCAGGTGGCAAATTCTCACCCCCCTCCCCAGCCCTCCCGCTGGGCACCCCTCGGAGGAAGTGCGCAGCCACCGCTCTGAAGCTCACCTGGGCAGCACCTGCTCAGCCCATCCTCCCAACCAGCTCCTGAGCCAGCCAGTCCCCTGCCCAGAAGCTGGATTGGAGCCAGCGCCCCCTAGAGGGGAAAGGCCCCGTGTCCCATTCCCCACCCCCCTGAGCCAGCCAGTCCCCTGCCCAGAAGCTGGATCAGAGCCGGGCCCCCCCGGCGCTGTGTACTTACGAAGCAGCGCCCACTTCTCAGAAGCCACGTCACTGCGCAGCTATTCCGGAGCAGCTGGTCCCAGGGCTCCTTTGTCAACATGGCCAAGGTCCTTCACATTCCTCCTGCCTGGCACGGGGAGCCCCGTCCCGGGCACCGCAGGAGAGGCAGCCCAGTCCCTCCTCCAGGCCTCTCCACGGCTTGGCGGTGGGTGGGGAGCTGTGTCTGCTGGACTCTGCCATGTGGCCCCCATTCCATGGAGCCATATATTGGGTTGGGGGGGAACCAGGACTCCTGGGTTCTCTCCCCAATTCTGGGAGGGGAGTGGGGTCTAGCGGTTGGAGTAGTGGGGGCTGGGAGTCAGGACTCCTGGGTTCTATCCCGGGTTCCGTCCTTCTGGGTGAGCTTTGGCAAGTCATTTCTGCCGCCCCTTGCCTCAGTTTCCCCCTCAGTCACATCCCATTCTTTTCTAAAGTGCTCTGAGCTTTGCAGAGGGCCAGCGCTCTATCAGCCCTGGGTATTATTACTGTAACACTACTTCAATGAGCTGGAGCCCGGCCTACCGGGTTCTAGACTTCGACAGATTCCACCCAGGGACATGGCGCTCCTAACCCTACAGAGGGCAGGGGCAGGGACAGAACCTAGGAAATCACACCTAGGAAGCATGGTCCAGTGGTTAGAGCACTTCTCTGCTGCTCAGTTTCCAGCTCTGCCCCCGAGGGATAGTGGACAAGTGTCTGAGCCTGCATTGCCTAGCTGTGAAATGGGCGCAGATTGAGATATTGCCGTAATGGGAGCTCAGTAGGTACCTCAGAGAGGCGGCCTGCGTTGCCGGCAGGGGGGATTGAACCTGCGGCCTCTCAATCGAAGACCATGAATCAGGCTACGATTTAGTCACTTTCAGCGACCGCCGTGACCTCAGCCAGCGGCTGTCGGGAGCTCTGGCGGCCCCTGGAGCTCCAAACCGTTGTAGGCGATGTGGGTACCCTGCAGTTCCTGGCTACCACGGGCACTGGGGGGACCCCTGGAGCTCCAACACCCAACCCGTGGGGGGTCCCTGCAGCTACCCCAATGCAGGCAGTGTGGGGACCCACAGATCCCCCTTTTGTCACAGATATTTTTCGTAAAATATTTGTCACGGGCTTCCGTGACTTTTTCTTTATTGCCCGTGACCTGGCCGCGATTTTTACGAAAAATATCCGTGGCAAAATCTTAGCCATAACCAGGGGCCTGTGTTTGCTAGTGAAGTGTCTACTCCTGCATGTCTCCCAGCTGCCACTAGGAGGAGACAGAGTGCCACGGTGTGTCCCAGACCAGGGCTCTAACCCACTAATGCCATGCACAGGTGGGGATAGAACCCAGGCGTCCTGCCTCCCAGCCCTCACCCCCACTCATCTAACCACTAGGCTCCAGTCCCTCCAGACATGGGGATAGAACCCAGGAGTCCTGGCTCCCAGCCCCCCACCCCCTGGCTCTAACCACTAGACCCCACTCCCTCCCAGAGCTGGGGATGGGACCCAGGAGTCCTGCTGTGATGAAAACAGGAGCCGTCTGTGCTATTTTTATGCACTCTCTGGATGACTTTGTGCCCATCCCCTTGGCGTCGTGGCCTGTTGGGGGAGAGGGGGGATAATTGATAGGCTCCCTAGGACATGGGAGATCAGGATCAATTTCGAGGAGCCCCCCTCCCATCAGGGTTCCCCCTCTGGCCACCATGCCCCTTTTGGCGCTGGGGGCTAGTCACTGAGGGGATGTCTGCATTGCGACCACAGCCCCGCGGCTGGCCTGGGGCAGCCAGATCGGGCTCCCGGGCCTCGGCCTGCCAGGGGATGACGTTGCAGTGCGGACATGCGGGATTTGGGATGCAACACGGGCCCTGGGACCCCCCTTCCCCCTCCCGAGGGGGTCTCTGATCCTCGAGCCTGACTGTCCAGGCTGCAAATTCATAGTCCCCCAGCCCGAGCCCTGCACCCCCCGAGTCTGCTGTGGGGCTGGCATTGCAGCGCAGACGTCCCCTAGCCCCCCATGCTGCCCCCCCACCTCGGGGCTCCAGGCGATGGGTTGCAGGTGCCTACCGCTAGCTCTGGGAGTGCTCGCGGGGGGCACGCTAACGGGGCAGAGCTAGAGAAAGAGAGCGGGGCATGGCTCAGTGGAGCCCTGGCGCCGGCCGGGTTGAATTCTGCTTCCCCGTTCCTCTCGCCTGCTAAGGCCCAGGCGTTCAGCTGCTGCAGGCCAGGGGACGAAGTGATTGTTCCCTTGCTGGGAAAAGGCTGCATGGGGGTCGTTGCCAATTCCTACTCGGAGCCTTGCACCCTGGAGGGGTCAGGGCAAGCTTCTGCCCGAGGCTGGCGTGGTGGGGAGCCCTGGAGGAAGGAGGGGAGGGCTGGAGCCCAGTTTAGGAGCTGTGGAGGCCATGGGGCCTGCCCCATGGGAGCTGTGTGGGACCCTGGTAGGCTGAAGGGGCAGAGACCAGATCCTGTGAATGTGAGATGCCTGTCTCCCAGTCCTCCCCACTCTAACCACTAGACCCCCCCTCCCCGAGCCAGGGCTTGAACCCTGGAGTCCCAGCTCTAACCACTAGATCCCTCTCCCCTTGGATAGAACCAGGAGTCCTAGCTCCCAGCCCCCCCCCCCGCTCTAACCACTAGACCCCCCCGCCCCAAGCCAGGGTTTGAACCCAGGAGTCCTGGCTCCCAGCCCTCCCTGCTCTAACTACTAGACCTCACTCCCCTCCCAGAGCTGGGGATGGCACCCATGTATTCTGCTCCCCAGGCTGGGTATGACTGTGACAGCCACCACCCCCATCCGGGTAGGGACCTGTACACGGTGGGTAAAGGCCTCCCCAGGCGACTCTGTTGTGGGGCAGCACACGACACTCCACGCCTCCACTCGTGACTTTGCTGCCAGCAGCCGCCCTGGCTGGCTGAGCCTGTTTGCAACACCTCGGCCCCACTTGCCCCACGCCGGGGGAGGGATTGCTCCCCGATTCTTGGAGGCTGTGACCTCGCTTGCAACACGGCCAAGTCGCCGAGCCCAGCTGACTCACCCCGAGAGCCGCCTGTCTGCTGGCATCCACCCCGGGCCTGGCCCCTTCTCGGCCCCACTTCCCCATCCCACACAGGCAAAGGGCTGGGCACTATTGGGTAGGGGCCACTAGAGCCTGGCACCCAATTTACCAGCACCCCATCGTACAGAGCGCTGTACATTATTAGGTGTATTACGGTAGCATGCAGGAACCCCTGTCATGGACTGAGACACCCCCCCCATTGTGCTCGGAGCTGTATGTTATCATTGCTCTTTATTAGCCATATTACAGTAGTGTCTAGGTGCCCCAGTCATGGACCGGCACCCGTGGTAGGCTCTGTACATTATTAGGTGTATTACGGTAGTGCGGGAGCCCCAGGTATGGACCAAGGCCCCATTTACGTTCAGTGCTGTACATTATCATTCCTCTTTATTAGATGTATTACGGTAGTGCCTAGGCACCCCAGTCATGGCTCAGGACCCTGTTGTGCTTGGGGCTGTGCATTATTAGGTATATTATGGTAGTGCCTAGGCACCCCAGTCATGGACCAGCACCCCATTGTGCTAGGTGCTGCGCATTAGTAGGTGTATTACGGCAGTGCGGGAGCCCCACTTATGAACCAAGAGCTCATTGTGGTCAGAGCTGTTTGCTATTATTGCTCTTTATTAGGTGTATTATGGTAGTGCCTAGGAGCCCCAGGCCAGAACCCTGTTGTGCCAGGAGCTGTACAAACACAAAATAAAACAACAGTCCCGGCCCTCCAAGTTTACAGGCTGAGTTCTTTGAAAAATCAGACCACATAGCCCCACCCCCCATGCCCAGGACCCCCGCCCCTGGAGGTGTAGGACTGCAGGAGAATCTTGAATTTCCTTTGTTAAAAAATGAGATTCTAGCCCTTGTGACTGGGGAGTAAAGCTCAGAAAAACCTCCTAAGTGTGTCCTGTGCTGCCTGAGTCTGCCCAGAGCCTGAGCCCATCGCTGAGAGAGGGGGCAGATGCCGCGAGTGTGACCACACAACGACGCTGCCTGAGTCTGCAGAGAGCCTGAGCCCGTCGCTGGGGGAGAGAGAAGCTACTGTGACAGACCCAGACCAGTGAGGTACAGGAGTCTGGTCGAGGGCAAATATACTGGTCACTGGATGAGTAGGTTTCTGTTCTCTGAGTGACCAGAGCAGGGGCTGCACTAGAGGAATCAGGAACCTGCTAGAACCAGTTAAGACAGACAGGCTGATTAGATCACCTGCAGCCAATCAAGGCAGGGTAATCAGGGCACCTGCGTTTAAAAAGGAGCTCACTTGTTTGTGGTGTGTGTCAGGAGCTGGGAGTAAGAGGTGCAAGGAGCTGAGAGTGAGGGTGTGCTGCTGCTGGAGGACTAAGGAGTACAAGTGTTATCAAACACCAGGAGGAAAGGAGGATAAAGAAGGTGTTTGGAGGAGGCCAGGGGGAAGTAGCCCAAGGAGTTGTAGCTGTCATGCAGCTGGTACACTATAGACAGCTACAATCCACAGGGCCCTGGGTTGGAACCCGGAGTAGAGGGTGGGCCCAGGTTCCCCCCAAACCTCCCAACTCCTGATCAGACACAGGAGGAGTTGACCCGGACTGTGGGTTCCACCAGAGGGGAAGATCACTGAGGTGAGCAAATCTGCCAATAAGCGCAGGGCCCACCAAGGTAGAGGAGGAACTTTGTCACACTACCTTGAGCTGAAAAGTAAAGAAAGCTTCTGACCATCACGGTGGGGTGTGGGGGACGGGAGGGGCAGCAGGAAAATGTGGTGCTTAGAGTCTCTGAAACCAGAAGGTGAATAAACCCAACCCAGGTGTGATGACTTCTTAATAACATCTCAGGATTTTTAGAGCCACTCTTGTGATTTTTGCTTGGCCCATTTTGGGGATTTTCAACCTGCAGACCTGATGACAGAGCAGCGGAGGCATCTCTCCTCTTTCTGTAGGGGGGTGTTGGAATCAGGGCACCTGGGGTCAAGCCCCAGCTCTGCCACAGATGCAAGTCAGCTCCTTGATGCCTCAGTTTCCCCATCTGTTTAAAAAAAAAGGAGGAGGAGGCTAATCCAACCCTTCTTCAAAAAGTGGGGAGGTTGTGAGGCTGCTCTACAGTAAGGGGTGGGGGGGAACTTGAGAGGTGGGCTCTGGGGAGGCAGAATTTGGGTGTCCAAGCCCCTCTCAGGTGGCATTTGTTTGCTTAGACACTGCGGGGGTTGCTGAGACTCCATTGCCTCTGACCCTGAGCCACTGATGAGACACACTGGTCGGGACTGGCTTCCTAGAGATATCCCTGGAAAGTCACAAAAGGTTCAGCCCAGACAGCCATTGGACAAAAGATGAATAAGCCACATTATAGCCAACCCAATTACTGACACAGTGTTATTAGTGTTACTGCAGCAGGGCCATAGCAACAAAGAACGTGGCCCCCTCCGAACATATGTCCAGGGCCTCTTACAATGCAGAAACTGGAATGCGGTATTTATTTTATACAATATACAGGGTTCATATTATGTATACATAGGCCTACAGTGTACATGTATTCCGTATTTACGCAAAGCACTTCTTTCAAGCCTTGTTCTCCGCAAATTGGTTAATCAATGCGTCATAGTCCAGAGATCTGGCAATCTTGTTTTCGATTGAGATAACTGCAAGCGCAGAAAGCCTGTCATCTGTCATGGTTGAGCGCAGGATATTCTTGATCAGTTTCATTCTGCTGAAGCTCCTTTCAGCACCGGCGACAGTAACTGGTGTGGTCAGAAGAATTCTGATGCAAATGCAAAGATTCAGATATATCCCCTGAAGGCTGTTCTTGTATATGTACGTTAAAAAATTGTTTGCCGTGACAAGTCCTCTCTCTTTCTCGATGACATAAATAAAACGATTCAATTCCATTATGAGTTTGTTGGCATCAATGTCTCCCATTTTTCTTTCAAAATTTTTGCTGTGATTCTCCAGTTCATTTTCTCTGTGACACTGCTTCAGGCTGTTAGCGTTGTACAGAAATCTAAACAACTTATACCACTCCACGAGTTGGTCAAATCGCGATGAAACAGAAGAGAACAAGAAAGAACTGTGATTTGAATTTTTCTTCGGCAGAAAGATGACTCGAATCATCAGCACATTCATAATCAAACATTCTCTTCTTACGTCGCACCCTGGTTTCTGGAAACACCTGCTCAATACCCATATGCTCTGCTATTTCACGTGCATTTGTGACCACAGAGTTATATCCTGTATTTCGATAGTCTTCCAAAAACTTCATTGTAGCACCGACTTCTGCCTGCAGTACATCAATTGACACATCTGGTGACTGAATTAATTTGTTGTTTTTATTGACGTGAAATAGTATATCGTACCCACGTGTACACGGTCAGAACAAAAGGCCACGTAGTAACATGGTCTAAAAGCGCACCGGCTTCTGTTGCTGTATTGCCATCTTTCTTTTCAAGCGCATATTCTCGCAAAGATGACAAAGCATTGCACAATTCTTCAAGGTGATAACGCAATGGGTTCACAGCATCAATTCTCAACTCCCAACGAGTGTCCGATAACCCTTTAACAGATATTGGCTTATGTTCTTGAAGTATATCCCAACGTGAAGGTGACGAAGAAAAGATAACGTATATTCTGTTAATCAGACCGAAAAAGTCAACGCCATATTTCGATGACTTTGCCACATCTGAGATCACAAGATTCCAAGTGTGAGCTCCACATGGTACATACAAGGCATGGTCATTTATTTCTAGCATGCGGGCTTGTACTCCTTTATTCTTTCCTCTCATATTTGTGCCGTTATCATAAGCTTGGCCTCTCATGTCAGCAATGTCTATTCCTAAGTTGTTTGCCTTTTCAAGAAACGCTTCCAATAAGCCCTCGCCAGTTGTATCATGAACATTAAGAAAACCAACAAATGCTTCACAAATATTGACACCGTCTTCACCGTTGCATTCAACAAACCGTAACACCACAGACATCTGTTCTTCATGTGACACGTCGGGAGTACAGTCCAAAATAACTGAATAATATTTTGCTTTTTTAAGCTGCGCTATGTTGGCCTCTTGAATGTTACTGGCAACAAATTGAATCAGCTCGTTTTGGATCTGTAGACTGAGGTACCGAACATGTGTCTCTGCCTTCTTAATCCTCTGTAAAAGTTCGCTGAGGACAGTATCATACTTTGCAAGCAATTCAAACAGTCCCAAAAAGTTGCCATTCGAAGGATCGCTGAGCTTTTCATTACTTCCTCGAAATGCCAAGTTTCTTCCGGACAAGAAAATAACGACATCAACCATGCGTTTGACAACATTTTTCCAGAAAGTTCTTTCTTTCAGAAAAGCCTGCAATTCGAGTTGGTCAATAGATGTACGGTTTACTATTCCTGACCGAAGGTCAAACCATTTCACCATACAGTCTTGATGACCTTTGCCTGTTTCATGCTGCTGAAGTCTTTTTGACAGTGCTTTCCAAGCAGATGTTCCACGACGTAGCGGTATGTCGCCAGTGCCAAATAATTTACAACAAAAACAAAAAATGGCATCTTTATGAACTGAGTACATTAACCATGAACGTCTTATTTTCTCGCCATTTGCCATGGTTCGATAGAAATGAGTACTTGTGAACCTCCGTCTTTCCTCGTTAAATGGAAATTTGTAACTTTCATTCTGCTGCGGTGGGCCACGTGCAACAATGTCACACACTTTCCTGTCCGATATTATAGACGGCCAACCGCCTGGATCATCAGTCAGTGGTTCAGATTCAGATACTTCTTTCCCGGCAGCAGCTGGAATATCTGTCACAGTTTGTTTGGTAGAACAACTGGCTTCACCTTCGACCTCACTTGAAGCACTTCTGGATATGATTCGTCGCTGCTAGCGCTGTCTGTTTCATGTGCCTGTACCTGTACGTTGGATTGCAGCGCAAAATACGTTGACAACTTTGGAATTTTCTCAAGTTCCTTCTCGGCATCTTTTGCTGCCTTTCGTTTACTAGCTCCGCTCTTATACGTTCTCTTAGACATCACAAAGCACGCTTCTGCGTTGGAAACGAATTGTTTCAAACGATAAAAAATTAAACAACTAAATTAATAACATTTATCCGCCAACCGCCATTATGAACACAAATACACATTCTTTGAATGGGTCCAACTAAAATTCGAAACTGACCGACAGACAACTGATGTAGCCAATAGCATTATGATGTATCATAATGACTTCACGGTTTTGTCAGTAAAACCGACATGGATTGTGCAATAGCGTCAATAAATGTCACTTACCTAGTTATACCTTACATTTTTTTTCCCACTTTTAGGGGCCCCCTTCCTTGCGGGGCCCCCTCCGGTCGGAGGGTACGGAGGGCACTCGCTACACCTCTGTACCGCAGGACCCAAAGGAGAACTGGGACCAGTGGTGAGCTGGAGCAGGTTCCCAAGAACCGGTTGCTAAAATTAGACCTCCGTGGAGAACCGGTTGTTAAAGGGCCAGGGGGTGGGCAAAGAACTCCGGTCCGTGGGCCGGACCATCCTGTTGGTCCCAGAATTCCCAGCTGGGGAGGCTGAGGCTCCCCCGGCCCTTCCCCTGCTTCCCTCCAGCTGCAGCGTGGCCAGCCACCGGCACCAGCTGGGCAGCTCAGCTGAGCTCTGGAGTTGTCCTGCTGCTGCTTTTTGAATGGCCCAGCAAGGGGTGGGGGTGGGGCGGGGGCTGCTGCAAGCTCCAGGGCTGGCCGGAGGGGAGGGGGCAAGTGGGGCAATTGGCCCAGGCCCTGCAGGGGCCCCCAGCCCCACGAGGATCTCTCCCCCGGCCCCTCCCCCATTCCCCCCCCTTAAATCAGAACTTTTTATAGGGAACCGGTTGAGATTTTTGGCAGCTCATCACTGACTGGGACCCGTTGTGCCAGGCGCTGCCCAGGCACAGAGTGAGAGCCAGGCCCTGCCCCAGCTGAGATCAGGGCCCCGTTGTGCCAGGCGCTGCCCAGACACTCAGCGAGAGACAGGCCCTGCCCCAGCTGAGATCAGGGCCCCGTTGTGCCAGGCGCTGCCCTGCCCCAAAGAGCTCAGAATCTGAATTGCCAAAAGGCAGGAGGAGAAACAGAGGCACGGAAGGGGGTGGTCACTTGCCCGAGGTCACACAGAGCCTAACAGAGCTAAGAAGAAAACTCAGGTGTCCTGCCCAAGAGATGGAGCGTCCCATGTACCCCTCTTCAAGCTGATCCAATGTTAATTCCCCTCCCACTGAAGAAATCCTCTTTCTTTCTAATCTGAACTTTGCAGACTTCCTCTGCCAACTGTTGGCTTTCGCTCTGCTTGGTTCTTCTCTGCTGGGTTCAAAGCTCCCCAAAATCTCTCCCCCCAGGAGGGGCTGATAGTTACCGCTTAACCTTCTTTAGGAGAATCAAAATTGATTGAGCTCCTTTTACATGTTATTTCATTTCCTCTCGCTGCAATTATAACATGCCCTGGCTCTTATCCTCAGCAGTTCTCAAAGCACTTTACAAAGTTATGGGGAAACTGAGGCACAGGGGGAGTGGCTGAGCTGGGACTAGAACCCAGGCCTCCTGTGTCCCACTGCTCTAGCCACTAGACCGTACAGCATCACAAGATGGCCTTCAATTACCAAAGGCTGTGTCAAAATCTTGCCCGTCAGGAATGCCCCCAGTGCATTGTGGGAGCTGGGCGTCAACGCACGAGCAAGAGGACTAATGACTAGGTGATTGAAACGCCCGAGTGCCGGATTTCCCAGTTTTACCTGGAAGCCGTTTGGCCCTAAGTTCCATGTTTCCCAGAAGATAAGCCGAGTGTGTGCAATTCTCCGAGCCGCCGCCTTGTGGATTTGAGCGATTCGTTGGGAGGCCTTGCACGATTGTCGTGTTGGCATCGGAACGGGATTGGCCCTAAGTCCAGGTGGGAGGATGACTCATGGCGCCGATCACCTTTCCCGGTGGCCGGGATTGCAGAGGGTCGGTGGATGGCTGCGTGTCGGGAGTGGAACAGGCTGACTGGAGCGGTTTGCTCATTAAAGCAGAAAGAAAGAAGGGGGGATTTGTAGAGATCTCGGGGGTAAATTGGGCAGAGCTACAAGGGAACATGAGCAGACAACATGGGATGCCAGGATCCAGGTGCAAACCAACTGCCCATGGGCTCCCTGTGTGACGCTATAAAGGAACGGGGTGATTTTTTGCTCATAAATAGTTATTTATTGCAGCTCACACGTCCAGGCTGGGGGGCGGAGGGCACCCTGGAGCGCAGTGATGGGAGGGACCCAGGAGTCCTGGGGGAACCGACTGCCCATGAGCTCCCCATGTGATGTTGTGGCTAAGAGGGAGACGCCGGGCTGGAGAAACTGGGGTTAGGGAACAGGAGCCAGGAGGTGGGGTCCCCTCTGGATATGGCAGTGGGGAGACCCTGACTGGAGACTGCGCCTAGCTCTGGGGGGTGGCCTCATGTCAAACGGGACATCGGGGAGGGTTCAGAGAAGAGTGATGGGGTTGATCCAAAGTCTGAAAAACCCGCTTGAAAGCAGAGACTGAAGGAGCTCGATTTGTGGAGTTTCTCCCAGAGACGGCTCAGAGGGGACTTGATCCAGGTCTGTCAGCGTCTCCCCAGGGAGAAGATTTCGGGGAGCAGCGGGTTCCTTAACCCAGCTGACAACAGCAGAGCAAGATCCAGCAGCTGGGAGCTGAAGCCAGACCAATCCAGACTGGAAATAAGGGGAACCGGCCCCAGGAATGACGGCCCAGGGATGGGTGGATTCTCCAGCCCTTGGGGTCTTTTCCAGAGAGATCGGGCACTTCTCTCTAACAGCTCTGTTCTAGCTCACCCACCAGGTATTAGCTTGAAATATATGAAGGGGCAGAGTTAAGGGCACATAACAAAGGGGCAACCTTAGCATCACTCTAGTTCAACCCCCGGATCTGGGCAGGAGGCAGGGATCCCTGGGGAGGTTCTCTGGGCCATGCAGGAGGGCAGGCTGGATGGGCGGAATGGTTCCTCTGGTTCTCGAAATCTATGACTCTACCAAGGGGACGATGATAAGGGTGTGAGCACAAGCAGGTGTATTATGGTAGCAGTCAGTGACACCAATCGCAGGTCTGTTGTACCAGGTGCTGTACAAAATGAGAAACACTCCCCAAACTTACAGTGGGAATAGACATGGGTAGGAGGGGAAAGTGAGGCACAGGGAGATGAAGGGACTCGATCAAAGTCTCACAGTGGCAGGTCTGGGAAGAGAACCAAGGAAGGCGGTGTCTGAGCCTACTGCCCTTACCTTCGGCACCACGCTACGGAAAGAATTACCTTACTTCCTGCCAGCACAGCCGGCTCCAGAGCTGGGTTAAAAAATTTCCTTAACACCCTAAGTCCTATCTTCCAAAGTGATTTGGGGAAAGGGGGTTAGGTGCTTAATTCACGGCGAGTTCAGGCTCCTGGGTCAGTTTGGTGCGTTGGGAAAAGGGGAACTAAGTCCTAAAAGGCCTCAGCTGGTAGGTCCTCAGCGAGGATAAGTGAGGGCACCCTGAGTTGGTACTTAAATCTGCCCCCTTTGTCTGGGGGGGGCTGGTGGGAAATTGTCCAAAAAAACCCCATTCTTTCCGTCAGAAAAATCCCATTTCCACCCTTTGAAAGTGACTGTGTTTAGAAAAGAAAAATGGGGGGGGGGAAGCGGTTAGATGGGGCTGAAAGGGAACGCTTTGCTCTTTCGTTTTCAGGTGACCTTTCCTAGACTCATAGACTTTAAGGTCAGAAGGGACCATTATGATCCTCTAGTCTGACCTCCTGCACAACGCAGGCCACAGAATCTCACCCACCCACTCCTGGAACAAACCCCTAACCTACGTCTGAGTTATTGAAGTCCTCAAAGTGTGGTTTGAAGACCTCAAGCTGCAGAGAATCCTCCAGCAAGTGACCCGTGCCCCACGCTGCAGAGGAAGGCGAAAAACTTCCAGGCCTCTGCCAATCTGCCCTGGAGGAAAATTCCTTCCTGAACCCAAATACGGTGATCAGCTAAACCCTGAGCATGTGGGCAAGACTCACCTGCCAGCACCTAGGAAAGAATTCTCTGTAGTAACGCGGATCTCAACCCATCTAACATTCCAGAATCGAGCTGATTTTAGATTTGACTATAAATAAAGCTAAGATTTTGTCACAGGGATTTTTAGTAAAAGTCACAGACAGGACTCAGGCAATAAAAGGTAGCTCATGGAAGCCCAAGCCTCAGTGCCCGGGGCTGACAGCTGGAGTCCCGCCGTGCAGGACGGAAGTTGCGGAAGTCACATAAAATCGCGGCAGCCGTGACTGGCTCATAGCCGTAACCGTCAATGATCATGCACTGTAAACTAAGGGGGGAAAGTCAGAATCCGAGTGGAACTTTTCAATTTTTATCGTGGCAAAACCAAACCGAATATCAGCATTTCCGTGGGGGAATCAGAAGAAACATTTCTCCGTAGTGAGCTAGAATGTTCCAGCCAAACCACATTGAAATTTGGTGTTTCTGTAGGGAGTTTTCCTGTTCTTGCTCCAAATCAGAATGAAAACAGGTCGGGATTTGTCATGGATTGGATAGTCTGGCTTTTGGCCAGCTCTAATCAGGATCTCACTTTTGAAATATTTTAACCCAGATCTTGAATCAGCTGCCGCCTAGAGTACTCAGCTACGTCCTTGCAGTAGACGGGATGTTGAACCCAGCACTCCTGGCCTAGGAAAGGATGAGGTGTGTGTCAATGGATGAGGCTGAGGAACAAGAATAGACACTATTGCATATTACCCTGGCCTTGGTGCATTGCTCACTAGAGTGAGTGGGCATCTGATCTCACTCACGGGTGATTCAGTCCCTCGTCTGTTGCTTCCCCGCACAGATAACAGCAACATAAAGGATCTGTGCGGAGCAGCTGGTGGGCGTATTTCTGCTTCCCCATCCTGGGCCCTAATTTAAACTGGCCCCTCCCGATCATTATGGGAGCTGCCCTGAGGGAGTTCTGGATCATTCTTGTGACATCGCGCTGAGATGTGTCACTTGTGATGACATTCCCGGTGCCCTGCCACTGCTGAGCTAAGGTGTTATGCATCAGGTCAAACTCAGGTCAGATCCCTGCTCACTGAGCAATTGTCTCAGGCTCCCTGCAGACCCAGGCAGTGTTACTGAGTCAGGTACATTGGGGGCAGCTCCCTTCTCTCAGTGATGGGTTCAGGCTCTCTGCAGATTCAGGCAGTGTTACTGAGTCAGTTACGCTCAGAGCAGCTCCCCCTTCTCGGAGCAATGGGCTCAGGCTCTGTACCCCCAGGGGGGTAAGGGGACCTGGCTACTGTGTAAGTCCCCTGGGAGTGGGCAGGGCCCAGGTGAGGGGATGGAGCTTTTTCCAGCAGAAGGAGTTGTTGCTTGCACATTCCTGCATCCAGCCCATATCTGCTGGTTGAGCTAGTGTGGTGCTTTTAGAAAGTGAGGTCCATTTCCCAAGTGATGGAGAATCCACCCTGTCCCTAAGGACGTTGTCCCACTAGTTAATTGGATTGACTTTGGGGCAGTTCTTTCCCTGCTTTGTGCCTCAGTTTCTCCATCTGTACAATGGGGATAATGACACAGCACTCCTTTGTAAAGCACTTGGAGATCTACTCATGAACAAGTAGGTATTATTACTAAGGAGTCCTCGAGGGTCAGGTTCCTTGGGTTGATGGGGAAACTCCAGGCCTGGCTGGCCTGGCCTTGACATGAGCAGAATGGACCCAGAGAATTTGTGAGATTACAACATTTCCCCCCAAATTGGGCCAAAAAGTCAAATTTTCAACAAGCTTTTCAAACAAACACATTGGAAACAATTTCAGCTTGGGTCAACAGGAACGTTTTGCGGTGATTGTTTTGAAGCGCGTTTCGATTTCAATTGTTGTTCATGGATTTAGCCTTGTCTGTTTGTTTTCCAGCTAAATTAAATCCAAGTCTGAAAGGTAAAATTGTTGGGAGCCGAAAAACCCGACACTTTTCGTTCAGAAAACTGTCAAAACAGACAATCTGGTCTTTCAAAATCGGGAGGTTTGTCCCCAATCTCACTTTTAATGAACCAGTGGGTTTTTTGTTTTTTCTGTTGCAAAAATATGCTGGAAAAATCCCTCTCCACCTGCCCCTTCTGCACCTGGCCGGCCCCCATGGCTTGTAGAACCAGAGAAGGAAGAGCATGTGACTTCTTCCTTCTGGGAAGGATTAAGGATGAAGACTGACACACCCTGTCACTAGCAGCGGCTTCCTGCTGCCTCAGGCAGGACTGGAATAAAAGCCGGTGATGGGTGGGGAAAGAGGGAACTGAGATCGGAGCTGGTTCTTTGGAAGCTGCCTTGCCGGGTGTTGACTGACCCGGAGAGCTTAACTTGTGGGGAAGGGCAGAACACAATTATCCGCCCTGCTCCTGCTCCCTGGGCCAATCCACCCTATAGACACAGCTCCTGGAGGCGTTGGGAGGTTCCCACCTGGAGATCTTGACATTGTGTGATCCTCAGATTTGAAGGCAGATTTGACAGACCAGATCTCTCTTGGCCAGCCAGGAAGTCCCATTATAAAGCTACGCTGCGCCTGTCTCCATCAACAGATCGCACGAGGCTGCGGACGCCAGAGCTGCAGGTAATTCGCAGGCCCAGCCCGCCTGGTTCTCTTCTCTTTTGCTCTGCGGAACGGGGGCCTCTTTCTAACCTGTCAGGGCGCGTTGGAGCCATGATCAGAAATGACATGTGTGATCTCGACACAAAGGTTGTTGATTATGTGGTTCTGGGGGGAGCGGCTGGGTTTTTGTTCAGTGGTGCCACTCACTTACTGGTGTCAGATTCTGACCCTCTGGCGTGAGCTCTGGGGCTGAATCGGAGCAACTCCACTGGCGTCAATGGGGCCAATTCCCCTCTCACTCACCTGGTGTAAATCAGGAGTGACTCCATTGGTGTCAATGGGGCCGACTCCTCCCCCGCTCACCCTGGTGTAAATCAGGAGTGACTCCACTGGCGTCAATGGGGCCGAGTCCTCCCCCGCTCACCCTGGTGTAAATCAGGAGTGACTCCACTGGCGTCAATGGGGCCAATTCCCCCTCGATGACCCAATGTAAATCAGGAGTGACTCCATTGGTGTCAATGGGGCCAATTCCCCCTCGATGACCCAATGTAAATCAGGAGTGACTCCACTGGTGTCAATGGGGCCAATTCCCCCTCGATGACCCAGTGTAAATCAGGAGTGACTCCATTGGTGTCAGTGGGGCCGAGTCCTCCCCCGCTCACCCTGGTGTAAATCAGGAGTGACTCCACTGGCGTCAATGGGGCCAATTCCCCCTCGATGACCCAATGTAAATCAGGAGTGACTCCATTGGTGTCAATGGGGCCGAGTCCTCCCCCGCTCACCCTGGTGTAAATCAGGAGTGACTCCACTGGCGTCAATGGGGCCAATTCCCCCTCGATGACCCGGTGTAAATCAGGAGTGACTCCATTGGTGTCAATGGGGCCGAGTCCTCCCCCGCTCACCCTGGTGTAAATCAGGAGTGACTCCACTGGTGTTTACACCCCGAAGAGCGCGTGCAGTCAGGCCTCGGAGTGGAGGACGCCACCGCATGGCCTGGCCTGAACCCAACCACCTCTTGGCCTGTGGTTCACCGGGTCCCCGCCCTACTGGTTGACCAGACCTAGAGCGACCCTCACACTCTTTTCCCATTGGTCAGTGCTGAGATGCTCTGGCGGGAACCAATCAGAGCGCAGGATTCCTTGAGGGTGGCAGGCCTGCAAGGGTGATGGGCAGGGCTCAGGGGGCGGAGCCTGCAGTGGGGCGTGTCCTATGGGCCAATCCCCCAGTAATGATTCCTTTCCTCCTCCCCCCCCATAGCCCCTTGGCACACAGGGGCCTTCTCGGAGCCAGCAGCCCCCACCGGCATGGAGCAGCTGGGCATCGCATTGCTGTTGGTGACTGCAGGTGAGTGCGTGTGTGTCACCCCCTACTGGAGGGGATGAGCCCTGCTCTGTCGGGGGGGCGTGTCTGCACACTCGTGTGTTTCTGGCTGTGTGCGTGTGAGCGTTTGTGTCTGAGTGCGTGTGCTTGGGCGCGATTGTGTGTGTGTGTGTGCACAACCCTGTGTTTGTCTGTGTTTCTCTGTGAGGGCATGGGTGTGTGTGTGTGTGTGTGTGTGTTTGCGTTTATCTGCGAGCATGTGCAAGTGTGAGCGCGCGACTGTGTGTTTATCCACAAGTATTGTGCAAAGAAGACTGAGTGCGTGCCTGCACGGTTGGGCGTTCCATATTCTGGTGGTGTGCTGGTGTTTATCTGCGAAGGTGTGGGGCTGCGTGCGCATTGAATCACAGCAATGAGGGGCTGGATGGGACCTCGAGAGGTCAGCGGGTCCATCCCCCCCCACGCTGTGGAAGGAACAAATAAACGTAGACCATCCCGGGCAGGTGTTTGACCAACCTGTTCTTAAAAACCTCCAGTGACGGGTCTTCCACAACCTCCCTTTCATGTCGATTCCAGAGCTGAGAAAGTTGTTCCAAATATCTACCCTCCCTCTCCTTTGATGCAGACGTAGCCGTTTCCTTCTCATTCTCAGTTGACGCAGAGAACAGTCGATCCCCGTCCTCTTTAGAACAGCCCTTACCCTATTTGCAGACTGCAGAGGTGCACGGTTGTGTTTGAATGCACGTGTGTGAATATGCGAGCGTGGACGTGTGTGAGGTAGGGTTGCCAGGTGTCTGGTTTTCAACCAGAACGCACAGTTGAAAAGGGACCCTGGCAGCTCCGGTTAGCACAGCTGACCAGGCCGTTAAGTCTGGTCAATGGCACAGTGGGGTTACAGCAGGCTCCCTGCCTGCCGTGTCTCTGCGCAGCTCCTGGAAGCAGTGGCGTGTCTTCCCCACCCCCCCTTTCCTTCACATAGGGGCAGCCAGGGAGCTACACATGCTGCCTCCGCCCCAGGTGCCGGCTCTGCAGCTCCCATTGGCCAGGAACCATGGCCAATGGGAGCTGCGGGGGTGGCGCCTGCGGATGGGGTAGTACACAGACGCCTGGCCGCGCCTCCATGTAGGAGCTGGAGAGAGGTCATGCCAAGGCCGCCCGGGGGGGGGCAAGTGGGGCAATTTTCCCTGGGCCCCACAGGGGCCCCCACAATAATATAGTATTCTATAGTATTGCAACTTTTTTATGGAAGGGGCCCCCAAAATTGCTTTACCCCCAGATCCCCTGAATCCTCTGGGCGGCCTTGGGACATGCTGCTGCTTCCAGGAGCTGCTTGAGCTAATTGCTGCTGGGATCCTGCACCCCTGACCCTTCTCCCACACTCCAACCCCCTTCCCCAGCCCTGATCCCTCTCCCATCCTCTGAACCCCTTGGTCCAAACCCAGAGCCCCTTCCTGCACCCCAAACCCCTCATCCCCAGCCCCACCCCATAGTCTGCACCCCCAGCCAGAACCCTCCCCCCCGCTCCTGCACCTCAACCCCCTGCCCCCGCCTGGTGAAAATGAGCACCTGAGTGAGGGTGGGGAGAGCGAGCGACAGAGGGAGGGGCGGATGGAGTGAGTGGGGGCGGGGCCTCAGAGAAGGGGCGGTGCTTTGGAGAAGGGGTGGGGCAGAGGTGTTCGGTTTTGTGCGAGTAGAATGTTGGCAACCCTGGTGTGTGGGAGGGTGTATTTCTCAGTATCATCTGCAGGCTTGTGTGTGCACCCAGGTGGGTGTGTTTTCACGGCCAGATGGGACCATTGTGATAATCTAGGTTGGCCTCCTGCATCACGCAGGCCTGAAAACGGCACCCCCTAGGCTGATCTTTCTGTAAAAGGCCCCATCTTGATGTCAAAGTTGTCAGTGATGAAGAATCCTCAGGCAGTGGGTCCAGTGATTAATTGTTCCGGCTGATCAGAATGTACGCTGATTTCTGGTCTATGTGCACGGTTTTGTGAGACGGGGTGGGCATGGCTTTGCACTTTAAGCAGGTGCCTGTGAAGGAAATAAGGAGTCCCCCCTTCGAGATGATTTTAATTGCTAACGATCGATTGCAAACGGGAGCCAGGAAGGATGGCCCAGTGGTTAGCGCACAGGCCTGGGATGCGGTGGACGTGGCTTCAATTCTGCCCCAACACAGACATGGTGTGACCTCGGTTAAGTCACGTTGCTGCTCTGTGCCTCAGTTTCCCGTGTAGTAAGAAGAGGGCCTGAAACATAAGGCCTTGTATCAGAGGCCTGGTATGAGGCCTGAACTAAAGTAGTGATCAAAACGTTGGGGTCACCAATGTCGTCAGATGTTCAGCTGCGTGTGTGTGTTCCCTCCATATGCCATCCCAGCCTTGTACAGGAGACCTCAAACGAACCGCCCAATGACCCCAAAATCCGTTAAGGTGTGAAGGCACCGGGCCAGGTTTATTGTCAACAAAGCACAGTCCTAGCTCCCCAGATCAATGTCTACAGTTACACTAGCACATGTCTGCCCGTGACGATGGACCAGCTCAGTCAGTGGTGGGACTTTCCACTGCCCCCTCAGCTGGCCAAAGACACTCCCTCTGAGATGCCTCTTTATACCCCAGTACAAACAAGTTACGTGTTGCCACTGATATCTTACGGCGCCATCTGTTGCCTTGTACCTGTTGGTTCAATCAAAACATCTGTCTCTCATGCAGTCATCCTGACCTTATCTTTCAGATGGAACAGCATGTTCCTGTTATCTTTGGCAAGTGTGCTTGGCATCAGGGTGTTCTGGTACCACCCTTCTAGAATGTGTTTGCATGAGTGTCCCATGCCGAGCACCTCTGAGGCAATCCCGGCTTTACAATGGCGCCGGTGGCACCGCTGGCGCTGGGCCCATGCTCCAAAGGGGCCCCGGCACGGCATCTCTTCCCCGGGAAGCTTGGTGCTGCTGTTCCCGGGGCTCTGCCCTGCTGTTGCACTGCGGCCGGCAGCAACGCTCCCCGTCCCCAGCCTCTTCCCCAGCGTGTTGTACTCGCCCCTCCTCCTCTCACTCACGCCCTGCTCCCGATCAGCTGTTTGGGGGGGGAGGGAGCATTGCAGGCTGCCCCCTTTTCCCAGATCTTCCTCCCCATCCTTCTCCCGCTGCGCCCCCTGCCCGGCCCGGGGCCCCCTCTCCCCCTCAGCTCCCCCTCCCACTTCTCCACTCCTTGCTCCTGGTTCCCCCTCCTTGCTCCAACTCCTGATGGGGGCGAGGGACCTTGCACAGCAGCACCCGTGGCCTTCCTCCCAGCTCCAGCCTGGGCTAGAGTAGCCGCCACGCTGTCCCTCCAAGTCCTGGGGGCATCGGGCAGCTTAACACTAGGGAGAGAAATGCCCCTTCCAACAGCAGCTGCTGTCCCCTGAAGTGTGCAGGCATCGGGGGTCAGGGAGGCCTTAAGGTGGGGGTGCAGTGTTGACTCATCCCCCACCGCTGTAAGGGCAGAGGGGTAAGGCGCTATTGCATCACCAGCACTCACATGTTTTCTTTAGCTGAAAGAGGTCACAGGACTTTGCAAAAAGAGAGACGTGCTCGGCTTTCCCCTCCAAAGGAGAATTACTAAAGGGCAAAGTGGTGATGTGTTTTGTGAGGGAGGCCGTGGAAAATTCAGTCCCCTACCCCCATTTGTTCCTTGGCATTGAACATTTCATAACTTTCAGGAGAGAGAGGAGGAAGTGGAGAAGAGGCGGGGGCAGGGCCTTGGGAAAGGGGGTGGAATTGGGGCATCCCCCCCTCCAGCCCCCTGCTGTGAACGGCTCAGGGCAGGGGGCTGAGAGCACCCCCACAACCCCAGCCCACCTCCCCAGCCCTGACTCCTGCAACCCACCCCATACGACCCCAGCCCTGACTCCTGCACCCCCCCATACGACCCCAGCCCTGACTCCTGCACCTCCACACATGCCCAGGCCCCCCACCCCACACCCTATGCCCTGACTCCTGCACCCCCCACATCCCCACCCTGAGCACCAAATGGGAGCTCCTGCACCCTCCCCCCGCCACATACCCACCTGCACCCCACACACCGAATAGGAGCTGCCCCAGGTAAGCGCTCCACACCCCAACCTCCTGCCCCAACCCTGAGCCCCCTCCCTCATTCTAGCTCCTGGCCGGACCCCAACCCCCAGCCTGCTCCTGCACCCTAACTCCCTCCCAGACCCTGCACCCTCACCCTCAGCTCGGTGCAGAGAGAGGCGAAGAGAATGGGCTAGAACCAGGGAGAAGGTAGGTACCTGCTCTGTGTGGGCAGGGGTGAGGGGGGATCCTGTTTACCCCCTCCCCAGCCAGGGGCGGCTCTAGGATTTGTGCCGCCCCAGGCAGGGCGGCACGCTGCGGGGGACGCTCTGGCGATCGCCGGTCCCAGCGGCTCCGGTGAACCTCCCGCAGCCGTGCCTGCTGGTCCCGCGGCTCCGGTGGACCTCCCGCAGGCACGCCTGCGGATGCTCCACCGAAGCCATGGGACCAGCGGACCCTCCGCAGGCACGCCTGCGGGAGGTCCACCGGAGCCGCCTGCCGCCCTCCGGCGGGACGCCGCCCCTAGCGCGCGCCCCACTGTGGTTTTTGCCCCCAGCCCCTGCCTTGCTTCAGTCAGCAGGGACTAATCCTCCCCCCACGCCCCACATCTCACCCCGGCCCCTCCCTCGCTCCAGCTGGGGGACAATCCTTCCCACCATGCCCAGCTGTCAGGGTGGATAAAAATCAATGACTTTAAAAAAAAATCAGAATTTTTTAATTTAAATAGTTTTTCCCCTCAAAAATCCAATCTAAAGATACAATATATCATGGAATAGGGATTATAAATTCTGATTCTACAGTATGAGACAATATAGTCATGTCATGGTTAAGAAAAGTTTTGTAAATGAGTTCTAACAGTTCATGGCTTGTTATGCAGACAAAACTACACAGGATCGTGTCAGGGGACAAGGCAAAGATGCCACATTTATTATGATAACAATTTGATCTATAACCACTAGCTAATACCTTAATACTTACACACACACACACACACACACACCAGATTTTCTGCAGCTTCTGTATAGTTACCAGTCCTGAACATAGCTTGAGTTCCTGGGTTGAGTTCGCAGCTTGGGATCATAGCGTGTGGCGGCTAACTGGCCAGGAAAGCCGCACACAAGGAAGGGCTGGGTCTGTCCTCCCATGTTGGCAGCAGAACGTTACCCTTCCAAGTCTTCCATCTCACCCATCCTTTTTGTAGGCTTTAGTTTGAATCCAGAGTCTATAGGTCTTGCTGTGTCACGCTGCCTCTGGGTTTGGTGATTGATCACCCGTCAATTGCAGACCTGACTTTCAGCCTGGCTTTGATCTTCTTTCTATTGTCCCTTTGTTCTTTTCTTCTTAGGGTGGACTCTTCTTACTTTGCGGCAAAAAGTTCTGTGGCATCTTTGGGCTGGTCTACACTGGGGGGGGTATCGATCTAAGATACGCAACTTCAGCTACGTGAATAGCGTAGCTGAAGTCGAAGTATCTTAGATCGATTTACCTCGGGTCCTCGACGTCCGCTGCTCCCCTGTCGACTCCACTACTGCCGCTCGCTCCGGTGGAGTTCCGGAGTTGACGGGAGTGCATTCGGGGATCAATATATATCGCGTCTAGATGAGACACGATATATATCGATCCCCGAAAAATCGATCGCTACCCGCCGATACAGTGGGTAGTCTGAACGTACCCTTATAGACTAACAAAAATATTAGAGCATGAGCTTTCGTGGGTGAATCCCCACTTTGTCGGATGCAGTCTTCTTACTTTGTTAGGGCTCTTGTCTGCATCTTCAGCCGTTGGTGTTTGAACTCTGTTTCATCAGGACGGGCTGGTGCTGGAGGTTGATTCCATCATCCATCCATATCTCATTCACGCATCTAGACTAGACCAATACAATTACAGCAGGGTTTGCAAAAATGAAGGTTGCAGCAAGCTTTTACAAAATGGAGTAAGCGTTGTAAAATGGAGTTTGAATTACAATATGGCAAACAGTGAACAGAAGTAGACAAGTGTAGTGAATGGCAAATAGTGAACAGAAGTTACAATACTGAAACAGTGCAAGTCTCCCTGATTTAAGCAGGAATTGGACTGACAGTGAAACTTACAAAAGCAACTGGCTGAACAGCTATGGCTCTTAACAAGCGTCTTAATTGCTAATTAGCCAGTTATTGGGGTAACCAGCTTTCCGAATGAATGTTGTTTCATTCATAACACTTTAATATGAAGTTACATTAATAAAGTGGACAATTAAAAACAATTTCATTCATCAGTTCTACAGGCTTAGGGACCCATTCCTATGGGGTTCCACAGACTTCTGTATAGATTATTTAGGTTAATTTTTCTATCTACCCAATGGGACTCAGTACTCAGTCTAGAAGATACCATCACAGATGCTTAGTTTTGCAGTTCTCAAACTGTGGATTTGTGTCTCCAGAGGTAACATGCTTGTTAACAGCAAAAATGTTTTTAAATAAATGAATAATGTATAGAGGTGAGAAATAACAGACCTCAACTCTCTTGTCCCTCTGCAAATTTATGTATGCAGGGTCAATCCCTTATCTCTCTTTAAAAGTGAAAAGTTTCAAAAAGTTCATTGAACAGAAGATTGTTGGGGGCAGCATAGATCTGGATAAGGAGACGTCTGGAGATAAATGTGAGAAGTGAGGGACGTGGTTTTTTTTTTTTTTTGTTAAAATATTATGTTTGCTGTTGAAGGGAAAAAGTCCAGAATACTCAACGTTATTGTTTTAGTTAAATAAAACATTTTAAATGTCTGTCTGGTGATGTTCTCCTCCTCTCACAGCCTGGCAAGAAAATCCTCCAAATATTAACGATTGACCTGTTGAACTGGAGATAGTTCACCTCCTAATGACTTCATAAATATCTGCTTCAATTACCTTTGGTAAATGAAATAACCAAACACTCATTCATTTTCTGATATAGCTGTAAAACCAGACACCAGCTCCAGACACCAGCACGCCAAGCGTGTGCCTGGGGCGGCAAGCCACGGGGGGGCGCTCTGCCAGTCTCCACGAGGGCGGCAGGCAGGTTGCCTTCGGTGACATGCCTGCGGAGGGTCTGCTGGTCCCGCGGCTTCAGCGGACCTCCCGCAGGCGTGCCGCCGAATCCACGGGACCGGGGACCTCCCGCAGGCAAGCCGCTGAAGGCAGCCTGCCTGCCGTGCTTGGGGCGGCAAAATACCTAGAGCCGCCCCTGTGTAAAACTCAACTGAAAAGTTTTCAAAATAAATCACGGTTTAAAAATGTACCTTCTAAAAATGAAACCTACATCTATCTCTGAGTTGTGAAGACTATGTTTTAAGGTTATCACAACCAACAGGAATGGACTTTTATGTAGAAACCCATGATTAAATTGTGTCTTCCTGACTGGTGATTTAAATCAAATCCACCCTGCTGTGCTCTTGCCCCCGGCCTCTTCATTCCCCAGGGGGCGGGGACACAAATATGTTTGGCGTTGGGCCCACAAAAAGTTAATCTGGCCCTGCTCTGAGGAATGTGTGTTTTTTGCAATATCAGCCCTGTGCTTGCCAAAGTCACAACCTGACTTTGCTTCATGTCAGCAAAGTCTTGACTACTTTAGTTCAGGCCTCAGGCCTCATACCAGGCCTCTGATACATGGGCTTATGTTTCTGGCCCTCTTCTTACTACATCCTCTAATGTACAAAGGGGGCAATAGGGGTGAGGCGCCCAGAGGCTGCGGTGATGGTCGGGTCGGAGACACAAAAGCCGGGGGACTGAGCTGGCTAACGGCGAGGGCACGGTTTGGTGAAGTTTTCTAATTTCCACTGGCTGCACCTGGGGCGGAGTTGAATCAGACACTGAAGCAAGAGGAGGAAGGAGCTGGGGGACCCTGATCTGAGCTGGGGCTAAGCAGGGTAGCGCTGCAGCATCACAGAGCTTCCCCTCCCTCGCCAGTTGTGAACCTTTCTGCTTTGCCTCCTAGTGAGCAGCCAGAATGACCGGATCATCGGCGGCGCCCCCTGCACGCCTCACTCCATGCCCTGGCAGGCCGCCCTCTTTGTGGGCTCCCAGCTCAACTGTGGAGGGACCCTGATTGCCAGGAACTGGGTGGTCACCGCGGCCCACTGCCACGTCAGTTGGTAAGTGTGGGTTTGTGGGGGCGTCGGGCAAGGTGGAGAGGGTCTGTGTGTAGCTGAGTGATTGTAAGTGGGTGTGACAGTGCGGTTGTGCATGTCTTGGGAATTGCATGTCTGATTGTGAACGGGTGTGAGAGTGCAGTTGTGCGTGTGTGTGTGTGTGTTGGGAAGGGCATGTGTGATTGTGAGTGGGTCTGAGAGCATGGTTGTGCATGTTGTGAAGGGAGGGGGGTGTGATTGTGAGAGTGTGCTTGAGGATTTGTGAATGTTTTGGGACGGGCATGTGTGATTGTGAGTGTGAAAGTGCAATTGTGCATGCATGTATTTTGAGTAGTGTGTGATTGGGAGTTAGTGTGAGAATGTGATTATGCATTTATGCATGTGTTGGGGAGCACATGTGTGATTGTGATTGTGCAATTGTGCATTTGTGTGTTTGGGGAGAGCATGTGTGACTGTAAATTTTTGGGGGGAAGAGTGTATACATGATTGTGTACATGTGTGTTTGTAAAAGGATGTTTCTGTGCCCATGGGATTGTGCCTGTGTTTGACCACATAGCCACACCTAGCGATTTCTGCATCCAGCCCATATCTGATGGTTGAGCTAGCGCACCCTTAACTCCACCCCCTTGTGTGTGTACCCTTAACTCCACCTTCAGAGATTCGCGGATTCCATAGATTCATGTTCTACCCATCCAGCTTGGCCTCCTATATAGCCCAGGCCAGAGAACCTCCCCCAGGGATTCCAGCCCAACAACCAGTGCCTGGTTTCCACCAGGGACTAGGTTCCCCGCCCCACGCTTTTCTGACATGCGCCTGTTTCTCTGCAGCCCCATCGGCGTGCGCCTGGGAGAGCACAACATCAAGAGTCTGGATTGGACAGAGCAGCTGCGAGTCTCAGAGAAACTGATCCGCCACCCCGGCTATAACTCTGCCAGCAAGGACAATGACATCATGCTCATCAAATTGCTCACCCCGGCTAACTTCAACAAAAATGTCCAGCCCCTGGAGCTACCTACGAGTTGCCCCTCGTCCAGGGAGGAATGTGTGGTGTCCGGATGGGGAACAACAAAAAGCCCTCAATGTACGGTAACACCAATGTTGGGGGGCGGTCTTCGCTTCAAGGGGGAAGGAGCCAGCAGGTCGGAAAAACGAGAAAAAGATACATTACTAGAATTCTGAACAGCCCCCCAAATTTCTTCTTCTTTCTTGCCACATCCCTATTTGCTGCAGCAACTTCTGTGGCTGTTTCCCCTCAAAACTTTCCCAGGAATGTATTTATTTTGTTTTCTTTCAGCAATCGAGCATTCCTGAGGTTCCATTTAGAGCCATTGGGAAATTTGCCATCGAAATTGTATCCCCCCCCCACAGCGTAAAATTGGGTGGCCGATCAGTTGAAAATGTCCATGGCATGGGGCTGCTTCCTGGGAAAAGTTTGATTTGTGGTTGAAAAAAGGAGCGCTGAAAAACTTGCCAAAAACATTTTGGTTGGAAATTGGAGAAGGCTTTGGCCAAAAATGAAAGTTTGGGGCTAAAAATGAAACCAGATTTTGGCCAGAACCTGAAGGGGGTTTTGTTGGTGGAAAGTTGTAGATTTTGGGGGGGTGAAAAAGGAAAATTTTTGGCAAAAAAAACAGAAAAAAGTTCAGAGATTGTGTATTTCTTTGAGGAAAAGATGAAATCCCCCCCCCTCCATTTTCCAACTATCAATAGTTTGATTTACGAAAGGTTTATCTAAGTTAACGTGTGAATAAGAGACCCTACGTCCCTGGGGCTGCGTCCAGTGACCCCGGCCCGGGATCTAACTCTAAGACTTTCTCCTACTGACAAAATATCCATTGTGTTGTGTTGTCGTTTTTTGTAGTGTACTTCCCACCTGTTCTCCACTGTGGCAACGTGTCCATTTTCTCCCAGGAACAGTGCCGCAGTATCTACCCTCGCTACTACACCGAGAACATGCTGTGTGCTGGGGTGATGGAAGGGGGAATAGACGCGTGCCAGGTGAGGGGATGGCACAGCTGAGGGTGGGATTTGGGGGCTAGCCTTGTGCTCCTACTGCCTCGGGGGCAGCTGGTGCAGATATGGGACCAAGAGAGGGGAGAGGGAATGGGTGGAATAAGGTGAGACCAACTCAGATGGAGTCTTGAGTGGTTTTCAATAGAAGTGTAGCTTTCCAGGCCAGAACAGACCATTCTGCCCACCTGCAGAACCCAGGCTGGAAAACCTCCCGGGGGATTCCTGCATTCAGCCCATATTGGCAGGTCTAGCTAGAGCATCCGTAACTCCACCTCGTTGCGTGATTGCTCTTAACTCTGCCCAGTTCCGAGTTCTGATGGATGATTAGATCAATTAGCAGGGCCACCGGGGGGGGGCAAGTGGGGCAATTTGCCCCAGGCCCTCATGAGAGTTTTTCGGGGCCCCTGGAGTGGGGTCCTTCACTCGCTCTGGGGGCCCTGGAAAACTCTTGCGGGGCCTGGGCCCCCGGAGCTTCTTCCGCTCCGGGTCTTCGGCAGCAATTCGGTGGCAGGGGATCCTTCCGCTCCAGGAATCCTCTGGGTGGCCGTGTGAACTAGGGTGGAAAACTTCACCCACGTACTCCTGTATCAACCCAAATCTGATGTACACAGTTGCCTAGAGCTACATTAAGATGTGTGTTGTTTGCGTGAGCACCATTCACTGTGCAATCCAGATGGCTCTGGAGAATTGACCTGTTCTCTGCTATCTGGTTCTCTGCTCTCCGGGGATCACATTTTTCTAGCCCAAGAGGGTTAGAAAGCTACTTTATTTTTTAAATCAGAGCTGAAATTCTCCTACACTGACCAGGGCAATAATGGATTTTTCAGGTCTCTGGACATTCCAGAAAATCAGGAAAAAAAATCATTCCTGCTCCAACCACATATGAAAATTTTCATAATTTTTGGTCAATCAAAAAGTCCGAAAAAATAGCTTTGGGTCGAGGGGAAGGTTTCATTTCGACAACATCAAAATATTTCCTTTCAGTTGTGACTCTTTGTAACTAGGGTTAGTTTTAAAAGGAAATTGTGAAGAGCAATGTCATTGCGAGCCGGAAAATGGTCAGGTTTGGTTTCCAAACTGGTGAGACGACACATTTTGATGTTTCAGAAACGTTGGGTTAGTTTCTGTCCGTCTGAAACAACTTCGGTGAAACCGAGGTGAAGTCACAGAACGGTTCCGTCTCACCAAACCGCCACTTTTCACCGGAAGAAAGCTTTGTGCGAACAATTTTTGCTCAGCTCTCCTTGCATAGTCATAAAGTCATAGAGTTCCAGGCTACACGAGATCACCAGCCCATTTAGCCTCCTGTATATCACAGGCCATGAGCAACGATCAAAATTAAACCAAATTATTACAGCGAGGATCCCATGACCGGGGCCAGCTCCAGTTTTTTTGCTGCCTCAAGCAGTGGGGGGGAAAAAAAAAAGATAAAGCCACGATCGGCAGCACTTTGGTGGATGGTCCTTCCCTCCGAGAGGGACTGAGAGACCCGCCGCTGAATTGCCGCCGAAGACCCAGACGTGCCGCCCCTCTCCATTGGCCGGCCCAAGCACCTGCTTCCTGCGCTGGTGCCTGGAGCCGGCCCTGCCTGTAACTCTGGGAGCGGGGGGGTTAAAGAAAGCCCTGAATATCCTGAGCCTCACCAGAGTTTGGCAAGTCTGGAGGTGAATTCCCATGTTCTCAGGAACCCGGGACAAAGAGCAGGAGCGAATGAGTGCAATTATAATGGGTGGGACTTGCTTATCTGATTGTTGCAGTAGGATCTGAGTAGCTAATGAGCAGACATGTCTTGACAGGAGAGGGTTGGGGTAGCCCAGAGTAACCCCAGTCACAAAAACGATCCCATTGTGGCTGCAAAGACAAGAAGTTCTCTGAAATCTCCCTGTGCTCTGCTTTGGACAATGGAAAGGGAGCACAAACCTGCCACCACCTCTTGTGGTCCTGGGTGGGTGGGAGCTTCCTACAACAGCAAAAAGCCAGATCTTCCCATTCTGCCCCCATATCGGCAGCGTGGTCCACATGTTAGAGCAGGGGAGAGTAGGCGCTGGGGATCTGTGCTTCCCACTGTCTGTGAATTTAAATAGAAGCGGAACAACCACATTTCCTTCCCCCACCCCCATCCCCTAAACTGGGTTTGAAAATCCCAGCTCCACCTGGTGCGGCAAGTGACTGCGCTGCTCTGTGACTCAGTTTCCCCATCTCGGGTATAATAAATTTTTGGTTCTCTGGCATTTGGTTTGCCACCTGCTTCTCCCATGCCTAGAATCAGTGTAGCAAGGAGTCAGGACACCTTTGCTCTCTTCCCAGTTCCCACTGGGTTACCTTGGCCAAATCACTTCTCCCCACTCTGTGCCTCAGTTTCCCCCCTGCATAATGGAGAATAAGGGAACAAACACATGCTATGCCCATGCAAGTAGCCATCAAGAGACTTAGACAAAGGTGCTGGCTTAGAAGTCAGGACACCTGGGTTCTTTTGCCACCAGGTGACCTTGGGCAAATCACTTCTCTCTCCTTACCTCAGTCCCCCACCCCCTGTCTGCTTAGACTCCTTTTTTTGTAAAGGGGGGGGGGGGAATTGAATGCCAGGCACCCAGAACCCAAGTTGGCACCTTAACCATTAGACTCTTTTTCCTAGCCAGTTAGTGGCAACCTAAACGAAAGGCATTTTTGAATAATGTTGGCCTGTAGTTTTAAAGTGGTAGCAAGAATCCAGTCAGCGAGAGGGGCTGGGGAGTGTCATAATCAGGAATGAAGCAGAAGAGGGAGACAGAGCCACTTCCGAGGATAACGCCATTTCCATTATTAGAATAGAGCTCCTTGTTCAGCGTCAGAAGAAAGTGACTATGCACAGTACAGGTGGACACCAAACAGCTCGCAGCCCCCTCTAGTGGCTGCTGCGTGGGTTCCTGGTGCCCCCATCACCACGAACGAGCTATTTCCCTCCATCGAGATGCAGAGTCCTTGGACTGCACTCTTCCTGAAGATCGCCATCTAGTGGCAGACAAGAATGATACTGCCCCAGCTGTCGTTCCCTAGCTGTGCAGTCACTTCGGGGTCTGCTGATGAGGCTCAGAAGAAGCTAGTCATGTGCAACCCTGTGCGTTTGCATCACAGCAGGAAGGGGAATTTTGCTCCTGGCCATTGCTGCAAGGCCTCAGGGCCTCTGTTCAGCCACAAGGAGGAATTAAAGTTGCTGATGGGAAGAGCCATTTGGTGGGTCTTACAACACCCAGGACATGTGTTACATACTTTTGAGTGCCACCTATTGGCACCTTTTTGCCTTGACGAGCTATTTGCTAGGGCTGAGCGGAAATTTTCTATAGAAATGGTGAAAGTGGGTTTTCAACTAAACTAAGCTGATGGTGAAAAGCGTCTGCTCTGCTCTCTATGAAAATTTAATTTTTTTGGCGGCAAACCAAATGCCAGAGAAACAAAAATCTGGAAAGGCCACAGTGATGCTTCATAGGAGTTGTAGTTCAGGTAGCACATGTCCCTGTTCTCTATAGGCTGGACTCCTCAGCCAGACAACTTCTCCCATCATGCACCACAACCTAGGATTTCCATGATGCACCACCTCCCCTCTCCAAGAGTGGAGACCATGGTGCATCCTGGGAGGTGTCGTCCGGCTGGGGAGTCCAACCTATAGAGGAGAACATGAGGTACAGGTCTGTCGCATCTTACGTGCATTTAACATGCACGATTTCAGCTTTACGCGGTTGGCAAAAACAAAAAAAAAGAGAAAAATAACAATTTAAATACTGTTTCTGTTGTGCGGGCGATTCCGCCCGCCATTCAACTCAATGTCATTTTGACAATACGCGGTTTTCGCTTTACGCGATAACCCCGGAACGGAACCCCCATGTAAGATGAGACTCGCCTGTATCTGAACTACAATTCCCATGAAGTATCACCGGTTTAAAACAAACAAACAAAACTTCTTCACACAACGTGCAGTCAGCCTGTGAAACTTGTTCCCAGGGGATGTGGTAAAGGCCAAAAAATTTACTGGATTCATAAAAGAGCTTCTGGAGAAGTTCATGGAAGATAGGTCCATCAGTGGCTATTAGTCAAGATGGTCATGGATGCAACCCCATGATCTGGGGGTCCCTCAGCCTCTGACTGCTAGAAGATGGGCCTGGACAGCAGGGAATGGATCACTCGATAATTGCCCTGTTCTGTTCATTCCCTCTTAAGCATCTGGCACCAGCCACTGTCAGACGACAGGATACTGGGCTAGATGGACCATTGACCATTTTTATGTTCTTATGTTCTTTCCAGATGGAACTATAATGGTTTTCAGGCAGTTGGTCCTTTGCCAAATTTTCACAGCCAGCAGATACTTTTCTCCAAAATTTACGTTAGTCAAAACCCCAATTTTCCATCGAAAAGCGGTTTCTATGGAAAATGTCCCTAGCAAATAGTTCATCAAGGCAAATGGTGCCAATAGGTGGCGCTTAAGGGTATGCAACACGTGCTGGATGTTATAACACCAGCGCGTCGCTTCCCATCATTTCCGAGTTGAAATATTTCAGTTGGGGCCAAACTACTTCGGTATTTGAATTTTTGACGAAGAAAATCAAGAAGTTGGGTGGGAAACGTGGGCAAAAGTGAAATTTGTTATCATTTTCGTTGATCGTTTCTACTGGAAAAGATCCGCCTTTTCGGGTGTGCTCTGCTCTGTACCCATAGAGCAGAGAACTCTTGTTACGGCGTTGTAGATTCGATAATGTTGTTTATGAGGTGCATTCTTGCCTGTCGTTCTTGGCTGTGATGTAGTGTTGTCTTGTCTCCTTCTAGGGAGATTCCGGGGGACCCCTAGTCTGCAACGGGAAACTCCAGGGTATTGTGTCTTGGGGGACCCAGACATGCGCACTGCCCAACAAACCAGGTGTCTACATCAGCGTCTGTAAATATGTCGACTGGATCCGGGAGACCATGAACAACAACTGATCCTCAGTCCCTCAGGAGACCACGGTATCCCTCCCTCTCCGACCTGCGCTGCTGCATAGGGTCCATACAGTGCCATTGCAGGCGCATTAGCCGGATTGTCCCTCCTGGCTCTGTGCACAGATGTTAAATAATAAAGGCCCTCTGCTGCTGGGAGCAGTTAGTTCACAGATGCACCACATGATTTCATGCCTTCTTCCTAGTGTAGCACCATGCCCTGTAAGTGTAACTCTTCACTGCAGCACCTGGGTGCCTCACAATCGCCAATGTCTTTACCCTCACACACCCATTTGAGACAAGCAGGGCTAGTCTCCCCATTATATAGCTGGGGAAACTGAGGAACAGAGCAGCTAAGTGATTTGTTCATGCTCACGCAGGAAGTCTGTAGCAGAGCAGTGACTTGAACCTGGGTCATCCCGTGCTCCCCTTCCCTGTCAGCTGGTTGGAAAAGTGGGTCGGGTCAGAAATGGAACGTTCCATGGGAAAATGCAGAACTTCCCATGGGGGAAGATTCCAAAGTGTGGGTAAGCAGGAAACAGCTATTTTCTCTTTCCCCGATGGGTAGAAAATGGGACAAAAGTTTGTGAAAGCTCCCTCCCGCTTTCTCATTCTTCGGTGCTGGCCAAAGTTGGGAAACAATGTGAGACAATAGGTTTCCTCCTGCATTTTCTTTCTTTTTTTGAACGTTTTCCCACTGGGAAACAGACATTTCCTGGTGGGAAAATTTCTCCCCTCTCCAGTGCGAAAAATCTGTTGAACACCAAGATCCATTGACTTTGGACCAGGCACTGTGTGGAGACACATTTGATCCCAGGCTCCCAGCGTGCAAACCCTCTTTGCCATTTCACACCGGGCCAGTATCTCTGACCCAGCAGTGCTGGGCTCAGCACAGGAACCTGGAGGTGTTGGGCAAATGCAGATTGAACCTTGGAAGAGCTAGTCCTGCCAGAAAAAGAAAAAGGAGGCACCTGAAACTACAACTTTCATAATGCACCATGGTGGTTTAGCAAGGGGGGTGACTGCGGTACATCATGGGAGCTGTAGTCAAACCATGGTGCCTGGCTCACAGAGGAAAATGAGGGTACAAGGCACCTGAACTACATTTACTTACTTATTTCCTGTTTGAACTAGGGCAGATCTTTTAGGAAAAAAAATCCCATCTTGACTTAAAAACAGCCAGTGATGGAGAATCCCTTTCGGTCCTTGGTACATTCTTTCAAGAATCAATTACCCTTCCCATTAAAAATATAGCATCGTATTCCTAGTCTGCATTTGTCTCCCTTCAACTTCCAGCCACTGGATCTTGTTAGATCTTAGCTAGATTGAAGAGGCCTCCATCATCAAATTTCTACTTGAGGGCTGGGATCACATCACCCCTTAACCTCCTCTTTGTTAAACTGAATAAACCGAGCTCCTTGCGTGTGTCCCTATAACGCATGTTTTTGAATCCTTTATTCATTCTGGTGGCTCTTCTCTGCCCCCTCTCCAACTGATCATCGGCCTTCTTGAATTACGGACGCCAGAACTGGGTGCAGTATTCAGTGCCAAACACAGCGTTCCACTCCATGAAGGAGACAGCATGCAGTTTTCACACCGCTTAAGAAAAGAGACAGGAGAGGCTCATGCAGACCTTTGAGGCTTGTATAATCCTCATTTCGCTTCCGTGCATGAGCCCCTGTATCGCCAGCCCGGAATGGGCAAAAATCACGAGCTCGCGTTTAAAAATCACGCAATCTGTACAAAAATAATAAATGCCGGCTCACCAGCTCCGGCGTCTACATTACTGAAGGGAAGCGGGACAACGG
The DNA here is from genome assembly GCF_020497125.1 of Mauremys mutica. NCBI lineage: Eukaryota > Metazoa > Chordata > Testudines > Geoemydidae > Mauremys > Mauremys mutica. The sequence goes on from NC_059088.1 coordinate 14,948,411, forward strand.
CAGAGGGTGCAGAGAAGAGCCACGGAAATGATCCGAGGGCTGCAGAAAAGGCCAATGTTAGGGCTCCCCTACCCTCCCTTGGTTCTTGTCACACAGACAGAAAGCAGAAGGCCAGAGTCCAAAATGCGATGTTTATTGGGGTTAACAAGCAAACATATCCATCGCTCTGTACAGCAGTAGAGCCTTTTCCCTTCCCCCTCCTCCTTCTTAATAGGCTTAATTATACCTGTAGTGCCCGCCCCCTGGTCCCACCCCTTACAATTGATGGTCATGTTCCATTTTGGAGGGTCTTGAATCTGGGGGCGGCGGTACCACCTCTTTTGTACCCCATGGGAGGGGTAGGGAGTGAGGTTATGTACCGGCCATGGCCACCTTTTCTGTGGCTTTTAGTGTTTCTTATACCTCCCCCCGCATCGCCTTCGCCCCTCCCAGCTGGTTGCTTGACCTTGTCTTGGGAAAGGCGTTATACAGTCGTATAGCAAACTCCCACCACATCCAGCAACACTTTAACTCTCTCTTATCTCCCATCAGAGGGGGAGCCACGTTAGTCTGGATCTGTAAAAGCAGCCAAGAATCCTGTGGCACCTTATAGACTAACAAACGTTTTGCAGCATGAGCTTTCGTGGGTGAATGCCCACTTCGTCGGATGCAAGTAGTGGAAATTTCCAGGGGCAGGTATATATATGCAGGCAAGAAGCAAGCTAGAGATAACAAGGTTAGTTCAATCAGGGAGGATGAGGCCCTGTTCTAGCAGTAGAGGTGTGAAAACCAAGGGAGGAGAAACTGGTTCTGTAATTGGCAAGCCAGTCACAGGCTTTGTTTAATCCTCAGCTGATGGTGTCAAATTTGCAGATGAACTGAAGCTCAGCAGTTTCTCTCTGAAGTCTGGTCCTGAAGTTTTTTTGCTGCAGGACGGCCACCTTAAGATCTGCTATTGTGTGGCCAGGGAGGTTGAAGTGTTCTCCTACAAGTTCTTGTATATTGCCATTCCTAATATCTGATTTGTGTCCATTTATCCTTTTCCTTAGAGACTGTCCAGTTTGGCCGATGTACATAGCAGAGGGGCATTGCTGGCATATGATGGCATATATTACATTGGTGGACGTGCAGGTGAATGAACCAGTGATGGTGTGGCTGATCTGGTTAGGTCCTGTGATGGTGTCGCTGGTGTAGATATGTGGGCAGAGTTGGCATCGAGGTTTGTTGCATGGATTGGTTCCTGAGCTAAAGGTAATAAAAAAGGTAATAATTGGAGATATACCAATCTCCTAGAACTGGAAGGGACCTTAAAAAGGTCATTGAGTCCAGCCCCCTGCCTTCACTAGCAGGACCAATTTTTGCCCCAGATCCCTAAGTGGTCTCCTCAAGGATTGAACTCACAACCCTGGGTTTAGCAAGCCAATGCTCAAACCACTGAGCTATCCCTTCCCCCATTACTAGAGTTACTATGGTGCGGTGTGCAGTTACTGGTGAGAATATGCTTCAGGTTGGCAGGTTGTCTGTGGGCGAGGACTGGCCTGCCACCCAAGGCCTGTGAAAGTGTGGGATCGTTGTCCAGGATGGGTTGTAGATCCCTGATGATGCGTTGGAGGGGTTTTAGCTGGGGACTGTAAGTGATGGCCAGTGGAGTCCTGTTGGTTTCTTTCTTGGGTTTGTCTTGCAGTAGGAGGCTTCTGGGTACACATCTGGCTCTGTTGATCTGTTTCCTTATTTCCTCGTGCGGGTACTGTAGTTTTGAGAATGCTTGGTGGAGATTTTGTAGGTGTTGGTCTCTGTCTGAGGGGTTAGAGCAGATGCGGTTGTACCTCAGTGCTTGGCTGTAGACAATGGATCATGTGGTGTGCCCAGGATGGAAGCTGGAGGCATGAAGGTAGGAATAGCGGTCGGTAGGTTTTCGGTATAGGGTGGTGTTAATGTGACCATCACTTATTTGCACCGTGGTGTCTAGGAAGTGGACCTCCCGTGTAGATTGGTCCAGGCTGAGGTTGATGGTGGGGTGGAAGCTGTTGAAATCATGGTGGATTTGTTGCATATTCTCACCAGTCTCTAAGGAAAAGGATAAATGGACACAAATCAGATATTAGGAATGGCAATATACAAAAACCTGTAGGAGATCTTAAGGTGGCCATCCTGCAGCAAAAAAACTTCAGGACCAGACTTCAAAGAGAAACTGCTGAGCTTCAGTTCATCTGCAAATTTGACACCATCAGCTCAGGATTAAACAAAGCCTGTGAATGGCTTGCCAACTACAAAACCAGTTTCTCCTCCCTTGGTTTTCACACCACTACTGCTAGAACAGGGCCTCATCCTCCCTGATTGAACTAACCTCGTTATCTCTAGCTTGCTTCTTGCTTGCATATATATACCTGCCCCTGGAAATTTCCACTACTTGCATCCGACGAAGTGGGTATTCACCCACGAAAGCTCATGCTGCAAAACGTCTGTTTCTCTTATCTTTCTGCATTGTACTAAAACACCCTATCTGGTTGCAGGCAAAGCAACACCCAGAGTCTTTGTTCCTTGGTCACTATGTCAATAAGGATATAAGGCACCAAGAATTGCATTTTTAAAACCACAAAATTCAGACGGTCAGCGGATCAAAGAGAAGACTGGATGTTTGCCTAGAAGAGCTGCTCTAGGAGTGATTTTGGGGGCAGTGTTACACAGCAGGTCAGACTAGAAAATCCTAATGCTCTCTTCTGGCCTGGGGAATCTCTGAACATGGATCTTGGCGTCTTGACAAACCCAAGTTATTGAGCTCCAGGTGGGGTAACTCGGTGGAATGTATTGGCCTGGTTGCTCTGCAGGAGGCCAGATTAGATGCTGGTCTTCTGACCTTAAACTCAGTGAATCAGTTATTTCTGTAGAACCATAGAAATGTGGGGCTGGAAGGGACCTTGAGAGGTCATCAAATCCAGTCCCCTGTGCTGTGTCAGGTCCAAGTAACTTCATTCCTGATGGGGTTTGTCCAACCTGTCCTTTAAAACCTCCAGGGATGGGGATCCTGCAGCCTCCCTTGGAAGCCTGTTCCAGAGCTGAGCTCCCCTGAGAGTTAGAAAGTGTTTCCTAATATCTCACCTCAGTCTCCCTTGCTGCAGATTAAGCCCATTCCTGCTTGTCCTACCTTCAATGGACATAGAGAACTACTGATTCCCAGCCTCTATAACAGCCTGTAACATGTCTGAATGCCATTACCAGGTCCCCGTGCAGTCTTCTTTTCTTAAGGCTAAATGTGAACACATAGGCACCAACTCCAGAGGTGCTCTGGGGCTGGAGCACCCACAGGAAAAAAAGTGGGTGCTCAGCACCCACTGGCAGCCCCACGGATCAGCACTTCCGCCTCCCACCAGTGCCTCCTGCCTGCTATCAGCCCCGCTGATCAGCGCCTCCCCGTCCCTTCCCGTGCCTCCCGCCCACCATGGATCAGCTGTTCCACGGTGTGCAGGAGGCGCTGAGGGGGAGGGGATAGGAGTGGGGCAGGAAGAGGCGGTGGGGCTTTGAGGAAGGGATGGAGTGGGGGAAGGGCCTGGGGTGGAGGGGGAGTCGAGCACACCCTGGGTAGAGAGGAAGTCAGTGCCTGTGCATGCACCATTTTTTAAACCTTTCCTCACAGGTCAGGTTTGCTAAACCTTCTATCGCGTTTGTTGCTCTCCAGCTTGTCCACATCTGTCCTAAAGTGCGGTGCCCAGAGCTGGACACGGGGCTCCAGCTGAGGCCTCATCAGTGCTGAGTAGAGCAGGACAGGTACCTCCCAGGTCTTTCTTACAACATTCCTGTGAATCCACCCCACAGTGATATCAGCCTTTTCCCCAGCGGCTTCCCACTGTTGACATATTCATTCTGACCCACTATAACCCCCAGGTCCTTTTCAGCAGGACGACCGCCTGGCTGGCTAGTCCCCATTTTGTCATCGTGCGTTTGATTTTTCCCTCCGAAGTAAAATTGTCCATTCTTGATTCATCTTTTCTGGAGGTGCCGGATGGGTGTTGAGCTCCATCTCCTGTCCAATAAACAGGTGTCTGTGCATCACACTGTGGGTGTGGATTATCAAGGTATGAATCATTTGGGTGATAAAGATCTCGACCCCGCCAATAATCCCTCTTGGAAGACACTGCTGGTGGAGCTGGTGGGAGTGCTAATCAGGGATAATTATGGGTGAAGCAGATCCTGGCAGATATTCCCTTCCCGGCACATTCCAGCTCCAAGTATCCAGGGGTAGCTGTGTTAGTCTGTATCCGCAAAAACAACGAGGAGTCGGGTGGCACCTTAAAGCCTAACAGATTTATTTGGGCATAAGCTGTCGTGGGTAAAAACCCACTTCTTCAGATGCATGGAGTGAAAATTACAGATACAGGCATAAATATATACTGGCACATGAAGAGAAGGGAATTACCTTACGAATGGAGAACCAGTGTGGACAAGGCCGATTCAGGCAGGGTGGAGGTGGTCCACTCCCAATCATTGATGAGGAGGTGTCAATACCAGGAGAGGGAAAATTGCTTTTGTAGTGAGCCAGCCACTCCCAGTCACTATCCAAACCCAAATTGATGGTGTTAAATTTGCAGTTTCTCTTTGAAGTCTTTTTGTTGAAAAATGGCTACTTTTAAATATGTTATTGAATGTCCAGGGAGATTGAAGTGTTCTTCTACTGGCTTTTGTACGTTACTATTCCTGATGTCTGATTTGTGTCCTTTTATCCTTTTACCTAGAGACTTTCTGGTCCGGCCAATGTACATGGCAGAGGGGCATTGCTGGCACATGATGGCATATATCACCCCACCATCAACCTCAGCCTGGACTAGTCCACACACGAGATCCACTTCTGGACGCTACAGTGCAAATAAGTGATGGTCACGTAAACACCACCCTGTACCGGAAACCTACTGACCGCTACACTTACCTACATGCCTCCAGCTTCCATGCAGGACACATCACACGAGCCATTGTCTACAGCCAAGCCCTAAGATACAAGTGCATTTGCTCCAATCCCTCAGACAGGGACAAACACCTACAAGATCTCCATCAAGCGTTCTTAAAACTACAATACCCACCTGGGGAAGTGAGGGAACAGATTGACAGAGCGAGACGGGTACCCAGAAGTCACATACTGCAGGACAGACCCAACAAGGAAAATAACAGAACACCACTGGCCATCACATACAGCTCCCAGCTAAAACCTCTCCAGCACATCATCAATGATCTACAACCTATCCTGGAAAGCAATCCCCCACTCTCACAGATCTTGGGAGACAGGCCAGTCCTCACTTACAGACAACCCCCCAACCTGAAGCAAATACTCACCAGCAATTACACACCTCACCACAGAAACACTAACCCAGGAACCAATCCCTCTAACAAACCCCGTTGCCTTCTCTGTCCCCATATCTACTCTAGCGACACCATCGTAGGACCCAACCACACTATCAGGGGCTCATTCACCTGCACATCTACTAATGTGATATACGCCATCCTGTGCCAGCAATGCCGCTCTGCCATGTACATTGGCCAAACCGGACAGGCTCTATGTAAAAGAATAAATGGACACAAATCGGACATCAGGAATGGTAATATACAAAAGCCAGTAGGAGAACTCTTCAGTCTCCCTGGACACTCAATAACAGATTGAAAAGTAGCCATCCTTCAACAAAAGATCTTCAAAAACAGACTTCAAAGAGAAACTGCAGAACTTCAATTCATTTGCAAACGTAACACCATCAATTTGTGTTTGAATAGGGACTGGGAGTGGCTGGCTCACTACAAAAGCAATTTTCCCTCTCTTGGTATTGACACCTCCTCTTCAATGATTGGGAGTGGACCACATCCACCCTGATTGAATTGTCCTTCAGCATTGGTTCTCCACTTGTATGGCAACTCCCTTCTCTTCATGTGCCAGTATATCTATGCCTGTGTCTGTAATTTTCACTCCATGCACCTGAAGAAGTGGTTTTTTACCACGACAGCTTATGCCCAAATAAATCTGTTAGGCTTTAAGGTGCCACCGGTCTCCTTGTTATTCCAACTCCAGGAATTCCACAGCCCCGCTCCCAGAGTGGGAGGGAAATAACTTAGACACCGCCCTAAACAAAGTCCTGGGCCCTGCCAAGAATGCACATAGCTGATGCCAGCCTGTGGCGTGTTCTGTGCATGTCCTTTCCATGCTAACGCAACCCTAAATTCATGCTCCGTTGAGCTGACCCCAAGCATGAGTGTCCCACTTCCCCTGCCTAAGCTCATCCAGCCTTCCCTGCGGGACTCAACAGCCCTCTGCCATGCCCCCAATCTTCACAGCCACCCTCCCACCTCCATACATACACCTGGCTCTGAATTTCCCTTCTCCCGTCTCCGGAGGAACAGTCGCTCCAGACTGGAGCTCAGAGGGCAGTGGGGATTAGCGTCTGCCCCACCTGGGGAGGTGGAAGGTTTCAACAATGCCCGAACTGCCTTGCAAAACTCATTTGGGAACGGGAGCTTCGTGGCAGCAACTCTGGCCCTCCGCCAGCATCGATTTCGCTGCAGTGGCCTTTTCTGAGGGCATTTTCAGCCTCTGTCGCCTATTCAGTGGTGGCACTGGGCAACCGCATCCCGCAGGTGGAGGCAGGGGGAGGGCTTTTTTTCAACCAGATCTGGCCCACCACGAGTCAGCTGCTCCGTCATGCACCGCGCTGCCCCAGGCTCCAAGTGGCGTCTTCCGCCCAGCACGTTGCACATGCGAGGTCCCTGGTAGGGGCCCCGGAGTTAAGCTTTGCCGGGGAGCAACCACCGCCACAACGCCCACTTGTATTTCCAAACAAGCCCCTTCGTGGCAGCTCCCACGCTGCCTCTCCTGGGCCCTGCAGACACCCCCCGAATCTGCTTTGCCTGCGAAACCCTGGCCAATGCTCGGGCCGCGGTGCGCAGAGGCCATTGCCTGTCAGGCAGACTGGCAGGGTCTCATGGTTGCTTCCAGGGGTTCACCTGTCTGTAGCCACCTGTTCTCGCTTGTCTCATACTTAGGTTGTCAGCTCTTCGGGGGTAGGGGGGAGGGTCCTCTTTTGGTGCAGCCCCTAGCGGAATGGGGGGCCTGCTCCAGGAGTGGGGGGCCTACATGCTCTGGTAACTCTAGACATAGATGACCAATTAACAATTGTCACATCTCCCATCAGGGCCACCCAGAGGGGGGGCAAGTGGGGAAAACCCACGAGAGTTTTTTGGGGCCCCTGGAGCGGGGTCCTTCACTCACTCCGGGGGCCCCGGAAAACTCTCGCGGGGCCCGGGCCTCCAGAGTTTCTTCCTCTCCGGGTATTCAGTGGCATTTCGGCAGCGAGGGGTCCTTCAGCTCCGGGACCCACCGCTGAAGTTCCCCGAAGACCCGCGGTGGGGGGTCCTTCTGCCCTGGGACCCACCGCCGAAGTGCCCTGAAGACCCGCGGCGGGGGGTCCTTCCGCCCTGGGACCCAGCACCAAAGTGCCGGGTCTTCGGCGGCAATTCGGCCACAGGGGACCCCCGCCGCCAAAGACCCCAGGTCCCCTGAATCCTCTGGGCAGCCCTGCCTCCCATGGACTCGACCCTGCCTAAATCAGGTGATTGGAACAGGCCAACAGACCCAGATGGCTGGAATGACGCAGTGATTCGCTAGTGACCCTTCCCCCGCTGAAAATGTCGAGGAACAGAAGCAGAGCCATGTGACTTACACGACCAATGGCACGCGGCGAATAATGGCAAGCGCATAGTTTGCAAACACCCCTTGGGTGAAATTTATTCCCATAAATCCTGTGGTCAATATTTAGGAATATCAAATCCAAAGAAACTGGGATTGATTCATGGGCTGTTTGAAACAGCATAGATAGATACAGGGGGTGTATGGGGATAGTTAGACACTTGGGGCCCATGGCTAGCAGTAGAACAGAAGACATTGACCACGGCCCCTCTCAAGGGTGCTCAGCAGGCCAGCTGCAGGACACAGCTGTGTACAGTTGCTGTGGAGAGCCCCCTAGTGGCTGATGATAAACAGCTCCATGTCCTTCTGCCTGGATGTCCCATACTCAGTGTTTGATCCTCAGCTGAGGTCAATGGGCCATAGCTCCATTGGAGTCAATGGGCCAGATCCCAGCTGGGGTCAGTGGGCCGTAGCTCCATTGGAGTCAATGGGGCCAGATCCCAGCTGGGGTCAATGGGCCGTAGCTCCATTGGGGTCAATGGGGCCAGATCCCAGCTGGGGTCAATCGGCCGTAGCTCCATTGGAGTCAATGGGGCCAGATCACAGCTGGGGTCAGTGGGCCGTAGCTCCATTGGGGTCAATGGGGCCAGATCCCAGCTGAGGTCAATCATCCATAGCTCCATTGGGGTCAATGGGGCCAGATCCCAGCTGAGGTCAATCATCCATAGCTCCATTGGAGTCAATGGGGCCAGATCCCAGCTGGGGTCAATCATCCATAGCTCCATTGGGGTCAATGGGGCCAGATCCCAGCTGAGGTCAATCATCCATAGCTCCATTGGAGTCAATGGGGCCAGATCCCAGCTGGGGTCAATCGTCCATAGCTCCATTGGAGTCAATGGGGCCAGATCACAGCTGGGGTCAGTGGGCCGTAGCTCCATTGGAGTCAATGGGGCCAGATCACAGCTGGGGTCAGTGGGCCGTAGCTCCATTGGAGTCAATGGGTCCAGATCACAGCTGGGGTCAATCGGCCATCGCTCCACTGATGCCTAATGCTTTATGCCCATTTAGCTGAGTGTTTCCTTCATAGCATTTGTTGTTTCCTCTCGGCCAATGGGCCCGGCTTCTCAATCCTTGTCCTGGGTAGGAGCTGCCCTTCCTGTCCCTCTGCCGAGCATGTCCTGCATTGAAATCCATTGACACCCAGCCAAGAAGAGATTGTTCTGCTGCTATACTAGATGTCTTGGCCTCGCCCGTGCGTGGAGCTAACATGGGCTGGGAGCAAGGTGGCAGAAGCAGCACCCCACTCATCCAGCGCATCGGCATGACGCCTGGCCCTGCCCGCCCCAGACTCTATCCAGCACCTTACTGAGCATTCCATGGATGCTGGGACACTAGTAATTAGCCAGCTTGCGATCATGGGAATAGTCCCTTGGAGGTGTGGTAGATCTTCAAAGATTGCCAGTTAATATCCACAGCTTGCCTGGACAGGAGGAGGAACGAAAGCCCATTAGGCAATGACCTAAATCCCAGCCTGGTGCCATGAGAACATGCATGTCCATGGGCTGGTGCCAGTCCTCTGCCATGGCTCACCGGGCTTGGGTGTGACCGTCAACAGCTTGTCAACAGCCGCATGGTGCCTGGCAATTTCTTTACTCCAAGGAGTTTGCAGGCTCTGTGCCAGATTCCAGTTTCACAGGGTACAGTGTGAATCGGCTGTAGCTCCACTGGAGTCAATGGGATCAGATCCCAGCTGGGGTCAATGGGCCGTAGCTCCATTGGAGTCCATGGGGCCAGTTTCCCCGCCACATTTTGTTCTGCTGATGTATGATTTGTAGTTCATAGTTTCATTGTGTTTAAGGCCAGAAGACAGCAGCTTGACCATAGAATCATAGAATCATAGAATATCAGGGTTGGAAGGGACCTCAGGAGGTATCTAGTCCAACCCCCTGCTCAAAGCAGGACCAATTCCCAACTAAACCATCCCAGCCAGGGCTTTGTCAAGCCTGACCTTAAAAACCTCTAAGGAAGGAGATTCTACCACCTCCCTAGGTAACCCATTCCAGTGTTTCACCATCCTCCTAATGAAAAAGTTTTTCCTAATATCCAACCTAAACCTCCCCCACTGCAACTTGAGACCATTACTCCTTGTTCTGTCATCTGGTACCACTGGGAACAGTCTAGATCCATCCTCTTTGGAACCCCCTTTCAGGAGTTGAAAACAGCTATCAAATCCCCCCTCACTCTTCTCTTCTGCTGACTAAATAATCCCAGTTCCCTCAGCCTCTCCTCATAAGTGATGTGTTCCAGCCCCCTAATCATTTTTGTTGCCCTCTGCTGGACTCTTTCCAATTTTTCCACAGGTCAGAGAAATTCATTCCACTCCCCCATGGATTGAGCCAGTAACTTGTTCTGGACTAAAGTGTCTTCCAGGAGGGCCTCCAGTGGGACTGGGAGACCCCACGAGATGGACAATCCAGCCCTGCCCTGGAGAGTTTGTCCCAGTGGTTAATCGTCTGGCTGTTCAAAATAGGTGCCTGATTTCTAACTGGAATTAACTCCCAGCCATTGGTTCTTGTTCAGCCTTTTCCCCCCTAGCTTCAAGAGCCTGTTAGGACCTGGGGTTTTTTCCCCATGAATGTCCTTACACACCTCACGACCACTTTGATCAGCTAAATGGCTCAAGCTCCTCTGCAATTGTTCCAAAACAAACCCCAGAGCTGGGCGCATCATCCCAGAGTCGCTCTCTCCAGTGCCTTCCTCACTGGATTGCGCCCAAGGATCACATCCGGGGGCTCCTTCCCCCTCCGCACCCTGGGAGCTCCCGTTGAGTCACTTATCCGCTGCGAACCCTAGAACCTTTCCGGTGCCCCTGGTTTCCAAGCTACGGCCCCCACTCAGGAGGTGCGGCCTGAATTCCTTGCTTGCATTTGGCTGGATTTAGGCTGACAGGGCCGTTTCCCCCGCGCTCCAGGTCACTCTGTCACACTGCCCTCTCCTGGTCGTTGTTTGCCAGTCAGCTGCAAAGTCTGACCAGGGCCAGCTCACCGATGTGAAGGCTGAGTAGCGTTGGGCTGTATCACGGGGCTCCTGGCCCAGGAATGCCCCCTTGAGGCACATTCACCTGTCTCAGGCAGTGGGGTGGTTGGGTCTAACTGGAGCCCTGCATCGACGTCCAGTTCCGCTTTGGCCTGTCGTCAGAGTCGCTGTAACTCCAGAGTCTCCTCCCTCCACCGCTCTGATCTCCAGCCCAGCTGGGTCCAATACTGAGCTGAGTTTGATCCCTGCACCAGAGGGGTGCGAGGCTCCACGGGGCCTGAACCCAGCTCTGCAGAGACGCAGCCGGTTGTCATAACCTGGTAGCCACTCCACGGCTGGCCAGGAGGCTGCGGCTGATGGGACCCTGGCCCACTCTTGACGATGCCCTGAGTGGAGGAGCCCGTTGCACTATTTAAGCTGGGGGAGGCACAGGAAGCTGTCTGTGCAACTGGGCGAATTCCTGGCTGGCTGCTATGTTGGAGCCGGACTTGTTCCCCGGCTCCTGAGCTGTGCCTGGCTCCTGATCCCGGCCCGGGTCCCTGACACCAGCTCCAGCTCCGACCCTTGGCTCAGCTCCCGACTCCAGTTCCCAGCTCCCGACTCCAGTTCCCAGCTCCCCTCTGTGAATCCTGGCTCTGACCCTTGGCTCAGCTCCCGACTCCAGTTCCCAGCTCCCGACTCCAGTTCCCAGCTCCCCTCTGTGAATCCTGGATCCGACCCTTGGCTCAGCTCCCGACTCCAGTTCCCAGCTCCCACCCGTGAATCCTGGCTCCAACCCTTGGCTCAGCTCCCGACGCCAGTTCCCAGCTCTGACCCGTGAATCCTGGCTCCGACCCTTGGCTCAGCTCCCGACTCCAGTTCCCAGCTCCCGACTCCAGTTCCCAGCTCCCCTCTGTGAATCCTGGCTCTGACCCTTGGCTCAGCTCCCGACTCCAGTTCCCAGCTCCGACCCATGAATCCTGGCTCTGACCATTGGCTCAGCTCCCAGCTCCAGTTCCCAGCTCCCCTCTGGGAATCCTGGCTCTGACCCTTGGCTCAGCTCCTGACCTGAGAATCCTGGCTCCGACCCTTGGGTTGTCTCCAGGCTCTGCCCCTCGGGTCAGCTCCTGGCTCAGGTTCCTGTCTCCTGGGGTCTGACCACTAGATCTGACCACCCAAGGTCTGGGCAGGACAGTGGGCCTCTTGGCCTCCCCTATCCCTTTGTTTCCCATGTGTGGTTTATACACCCCCGGCCTAGTATTGTGGTAGCAGCTCAAAGCAGAGCCAAGTGGGGAATGGCGTTTTCAGCTGACCCGAGAAATCTGGGAGAAAACGAAATCCCATTAGACGTGAAATCTTTTCAGTTTTGGCGTGTGTGTGTGTGTGTGTGTGGACTGTCCCCTGCTGGAGGGGCTGAGCCTTGCTTTGTGTGTGTGTGTGTGTGTGTGTGTGTGTGTGTGTGTGTGTATGTCCGTCCTTGCTGCCCCCTGCTGGAGGGGCTGGGCCCTGCTCTGTGTGTGTGTGAACATAGAACATAAGAATGGCCATACCGCGTCAGACCAAAGGTCCATCTAGCCCAGTATCTGTCTATCGACAGTGGCCAATGCCAGGTGCCCCAGAGGGAGTGAACCTAACAGGCAATGATCAAGTGATCTCTCTCCTGCCATCCATCTCCACCCTCTGTCAAACAGAGGCTAAGGACACCATTCCTTACCCATCCTGGCTAATAGCCATTTATGGACTTAGCCACCATGAATTTATCCAGTTCTCTTTTAAACGCTGTTATAGTCCTAGCCTTCACAACCTCCTCAGGCAAGGAGTTCCACAGGTTGACTGTGCACTGCGTGAAGAAGAACTTCCTTTATTTATTTTAAACCTGCTGCCCATTAATTTCATTTGGTGGCCCCTAGTTTTATTATGGGAACAGGTAAATAATTTTTCCTTATTTACTTTCTCCACATCACTCATGATTTTATAGACCTCTATCATATCCCCCCTTAGTCTCCTCTTTTCCAAGCTGAAGAGTCCTAGCCTCTTTAATCTATTCTCATATGGGACCCTCTCCGAACCCCTAATCATTTTCGTTGCCCTTCTCTGAACCTTTTCTAGTGCCAGTAGATCTTTTCTGAGATGAGGAGACCACATCTGTACGCAGTATTCAAGATGTGGGAGTACCAGGGATTTATATAAGGGCAATAAGATACTCTCCGTCTTATTCTCTATCCCCTTTTTAATGATTCCTAACATCCTGTTGGCTTTTTTGACCGCCTCTGCACACTGCGTGGACGTCTTCAGAGAACTATCCACGATGACTCCAAGATCTTTTTCCTGATTCGTTGTAGCTAAATTAGCCCCCATCATATTGTATGTAGAGTTGGGGTTATTTTTTCCAATGTGCATTACTTTACATTTATCCACATTAAATTTCATGTGCCATTTTGTTGCCCAATCACTTAGTTTTGTGAGATCTTTTTGAAGTTCTTCACAATCTGCTTTGGTCTTAACTATCTTGAGCAGTTTAGTAGCATTTGCAAACTTTGCCACCTCACTGTTTACCCCTTTCTCCAGATCATTTATGAATAAGTTGAAAAGGATTGGTCCTAGGACTGACCCTTGCTGGAGGGGCTGGGCTCTGCTCTGTGTGTGTGTGTTTTAATGGCCAGACAAATCTGAAATGCCATTTAGAAATGAAAAAGCCGAAATGAAACATTTTGGCTCTTGAAATCCCCCCGCCGCCGCCAATAGTTTTGGACTCTGAAAAGTGAATTTCTCAATGAAACAACAACCTGCTGGAAAAAAATTCACTCTGAGGGCACACGATGTCCCAGCTTGTTTGTGTGGGAATAAGGAGCAGTTTTGACAAATGTCTCTACTGGAACATTCCCTTTTTCCATCCCCCCCTCCCCCGGTTTTCCAAAGTTTCCCTCCGATATTTCAACCATTTCTGGGGGGGTCCCAAAACAGCACCATTTTTTCACAGAACGAACAAGCCGGTTCGAAATTTCAGCGTGTGTCCAAAAAGGTTGTAAAAAAGGCTCGACGCAGCAAGGAAATAGTTTGGACTTACCCCCAACGAAATGGTTCGCAGGAGCTGACTTAATTTTTGTTTCATCTTGAGACAGGAAAAAATCATTTGGAATCACAAAGCTTTTCCTGGGCTTTTGAGTGGGACTCATGATGGGTGGTTTGACTGTAGTGTGACAGACCCAGGCCAGTTGGGAATGGCAGAGTAGTAGAAGGCAGATACACTGGCCACTGGATAAGCAGTTTTCTGTTCCCTGAGTGACCAGGGCAGGGGCTGCTCCAGGCTAATCATAGAATATCAGGGTTGGAAGGGACTTCAGGAGGTATCTAATCCAACCCCCTGCTCAAAGCAGGACCAATCCCTGGACAGATTTTTGCCCCAGATCCCTAAATGGCCCTCTCAAAGGTTGAACTCACAACCCTGGGTTTAGCAGGCCAATGCTCAAACCACTGAGCCATCCCTCCCCCTGAGAACACCTGCCTCTAATTAACCTGCTAAGAGTCAGGTGAGGCTGTTAAGCACCTGACTCTAATTAAGGCCCCTCTGATGCTATAAAAGGGCTCACTCCAGTCAGGCCAAGGGGGAGCCAGAGGAGAGGAAGTGCGTGTGAGGAACTGGGAGCAAGAGGCATGCAAGGAGCTGAGCGTGAGTAGCCATACTGCTGGAGGACTGGGAAGTACAAGTGTTATCAGACATCAGGAGGAAGGTCTGATAGTGAGGACAAAGAAGGTGTTTGGAGGAGGCCATGGGGAAGTAGCTCAGGGAGTTGTAGCTGTCGCACAGCTGTACCAGGAGGCACTCTAGACAGCTGCGATCCACAGGGCTCTGGGCTGGAACCCGGAGTAGAGGGTGGGCCCAGGTTCCTCCCAACTCCTGATCAAACAGAGGAGGAATTGACCTGGACTGTGGCTTCTACCAGAGGGGAAGGTCTCTGGGCTGTTTCCCGACCCACAGGGTGAATCTGTGAGGCGAGCAAATCCGCCAGTAAGCGCAGGACCCACCAAGGTCGAGGAGGAACTTTGTCACCGCAGGTAATTGCAGAGGCACTGGGCTGCAGGCCTTGAGTCCCAGATTCATAAATTCCAAGGCCAGAGGGGATCCCTGTGAGCATCCAGTCCAGGGGGTCTCAAAAGTCACCGCACCCCGACCCCCTTCTGACAACAAAAATTACTACATGGCCCCAGGAGGAGGGACCTGCCTGAGCCCCCCCGCCCCTGCAGTGGGGCCAAAGCCCAAGCCCTGCCATCCTGGTGGGTGGGGAGGCAAAGCTGAAGGCCAAGGGGCTTCAGCCCCTGGCAGGAGGCCTGTAGCCGGAGCCCCACTGCCCAGGGCTGAAGGCCTTGGGCTCCAGGCCCAGGTGGTGGGGGTTGGGTTTTGGCGTTGGGCCCGGATCCTAGAAAGTCTAACACCAGCCCTGGCGACCCCATTAAAATAACATCGTGACCCACTTAGGGGTCCCGACCCACAGTTTGAGACCCCCTGATCTAGTCTGACCTCTGTATAGCCCAAAACTTCGCCCAGAATAATTCTTAGCGAAGCTCTTTTAGAAAACCGGCCACTTGTGATGTAAACATTGTCGGTGATGGAGAACGCACCCCCCTGTGACCCCTGTTAATTATCTTCTCCGTTAAAAAGTTCATCTCAGTTCCAGTCTGAATTTGTCTAGCTTCAACTTGCAGCTGTTGGATTGCGCTAGACCTTTCTCCGCTAGATTGCAGAGCCCATTATTAAATATTTGCGCCCTGTGTAGATTCTCCCTGGCTTGTTGCTGGAAATATCTCCAGTGGTTTCACGCGACAATTCCCCTTTTGAGCAGAAGTGGAGGCCGGGAAAGTTCAGCCCTATGGGGAGTGTCTGCACGACACGGTCTCCAAAGCAAGGCCCTGTTACCTCTCTGCTCTAGGGTAGCAGAAACTGGGGCCTTGATGCTCCGCTTGCCATTGGAGGAGAGAGCAGCACTACGGAGGCTGGCTGTTTGTGCAACCTGGTTGATTTATACTGTAGATACTAGTCCTGGAGCAGAGGCAGTCACAAACGACCACAGCGGGTATACTCAGCTCAAGCACCAACAACCAGGGAGCAAGTGGCCCTCATTAGAGTAATTAAGGAAGGAGCCAATTTCCCTGCTGCTTGCAACAGCTCTGCTACAAAGAAAACTACAGCACAAAATCAACAACAACAGGTACGTCTTCAAAGGCTGGCCACTGCCCAGGCATTAAGGGGAAGACTTGTAAGAGCATATGTAATAGCACCACCTGGTGCCCATAACAGTAGAATCATTCTGCACTGCAGCCCTGTCGAGGCTGGTACCTGGTCAGGGTCTGTGCAGTGCCTGGCACAACGGGGTTCCCGATCTCAGTCGGGATCTGTGCAGCACCTGGCACATCGAGGCCCTGATTTCAGTCATGGTCTGTGCATTGCCTGGCACAACAGGATCCCCGATATCGGTCAGGGTCTGTGCAGTGCCTGGCACAATGGAGCTCATGCTTTGGCTGTAACTCTTAGGGTATGTCTACACTACAAGACTATTTCGAATCAACTTAAGTCGAATTTGTGGAATCGACGTTATGAAGTCGAATTTGTGTATCCACACTAAATACACTAATTTGACTGTGTGAGTCCACAGTAACGGGGCCAGCGTCGACTTTGGAAGCGGTGCACTGTGGGAAGCTATCCCACAGTTCCCGCACTCCCCGCTGCCCATTGGAATTCTGGGATTTCCCCCCAATGCATGCTGGGGGAAAAATGTGTCGAGGGTGGTTTTGGGTAACTGTCATCATTGAACCGTCAATCACGCCCTCCCTCCCTCCCTGAAAGCGCCTGCGGGCAATCTGTTCGTGCACTTTTCTGCTCAGTGACAGCGCGGGCACCACAGCACTGCGAGCACGGATCCCGCTGCAGTTATGGTCGTTGTCAACTCCTCGCACCTTATTGTCCACCTCTTCCACAGTCAGCTGCTGAGAAATCGGGCTACTTTTCAATGGTGCTACGAGCACTGGTGGACCATGGGGGACGTTTTACCAACATCAACGTCGGGTGGCCAGGCAAAGTTCATGACGCGCGTGTTTTCAGGAACTCTGGTCTGTTTAGATGCCTGCAGGAAGGTAGTTTCTTCCCGGACCAGAAAATAACTCTTGAGGATGTGCAGATGCCTATAGTGATCGTCGGGGACCCAGCCTACCCGCTAATGCCCTGGCTCGTGAAGCCCTATGCAGGCGCCTTGCACAGCGACAAGGAACTCTTCAAGTACCAGCGAGCAGCGAGCAGCGTGACCTGTGACTGTTCAGTTTCTTTACATAGAAACTGAACCTGCCCCTGTTTCTTTACCAAGTTACTGTTGACTAGCATCTGCAGTTACATACCCCGTCCACCCCGCTTCCCCTACTTCCAACACACGTTTAAAAATAAAATACATGTTCCACTGTAACTTTACAAAGGTTTCTTTATTGATGACTTTGCATTAAAGGGTTGAAACTGGGACGCGGACTGTGCTGGGTTGGGTGTGCGGTGATGTAAAGACCGTCTCTAAACTCGAGGAATGACAGGCTCCTGCTCCCAGAGCGGTCTGCAGTGCCGGACTGGTTGTTTCAACGGAGCCTGCCATCCCTCCTTTTTGGGACTCTGTGTGCGGGGGCTATGTGGCCTTTTGGCGGGGGAGGACGGATACAGATTCCTCTGCTGCGTGGCTCTGTGGTCCAGGACAGGGACCGTTGCATGAGATCTGTAATCCCCCTCCCCGGCTACAAAGTCACGTACCCCCCCACCCACACAGAACCTGCAAACTACCTCCCATACCGACCAGGGTGCCTACTGACTGCAGTGTGTGTGTGACCTGCTGCTGATCCTGCCCCCATGTCTGTACCCTGGTAAAGGTGATTGTCCTGTCCAATTACCAACCCCCTTCCCTCCCTTCAAACACAGTCTCCTCTAAAAGAACATGACGGAAACAGTAATTAACAGAAAAGTATTTTTTATTATCAACTAGACAGTTAGGGGATGAAACTGGGACGGGGGCTTGGGTGAGGCGGGAAGGAAAGGACTTCTCAAAATTTAGGGTATGAGAGCTTTTGGGTACTTGAGCACTCTGCTGGGGTGCAGTGACAGTTTTCACGGCCCCTGGCGCCCCTCCTTCTGGTTATTTTGGGTGAGGGGGGTATGGGACTTTGTGGCGGGGGAGGGCGGTTGCAGATACACTGCAGGGGGGCTCTGTCCTCCTGCCTGCGGTCCTGCAGAACATGCACAAGGCGCCGGAGCGTGTCCGTTTGCTCCCTCATTAGTCCAAGCAGCGTTTGAGTCACCTGCTTGTCTTCCTCACGCCACCTCTCCTCCCGTTCGCTGTGTGAGCGCTGGTACAGAGAGAGGATCTCCCTCCACTGGCTCTGCTGGTCCGCCTCGTCTCGGGAGCACCCCATAAGTTCAGCGAACATCTCGTCCCGTGTCTTTTTCTTTCGCCGCCTAATCTTTGCCAGCCTCTGTGAGGGGGATGCTGTGGCAGGTCTGGAGACAGTCGAAGCTGTGTGATGGGAAAAAGGGAGTGAATTCCTTGCAAAGATACATTTTTTCGAACAATGAACACAGTCTAGTCTGTCTCTGTGAATTCTGGGTTGAGATCC
This sequence comes from Mauremys mutica, assembly GCF_020497125.1. Lineage (NCBI taxonomy): Eukaryota > Metazoa > Chordata > Testudines > Geoemydidae > Mauremys > Mauremys mutica. Next base: position 14,966,700 of record NC_059088.1, read on the forward strand.
CAGTGCCTGATGGGGCAAAAACCATTTTCGCGGGTGGTTCTGGGTAAATGTCGTCAGTCATCCCTTCCTCCGGGAAAGCAATGGCAGACAATCATTTCGAGCCCGTTTTCCCTGGATTGCCCTGGCAGACGCCACAGCGTGGCAACCATGGAGCCTGTTTTGCCTTTTGTGCCTGTCACCGTATGTGTACTAGATGCCGCTGACAGAGGCGGTCCAGCAGCGCTACACAGCAGTATGCTTTTGCTTTTGCATGACAGCAGAGATGGTTACCAGCCATACTGTACCATCTACCATACCATAAATTGGTAATAAGATGATCATGGTTACCAGTCCTTTTGCACTGCACTATTTGCTGCTGTCATAAGTGCCCCTGACTGAGATCAGCCAGGGGCGCAAAAGCCAAAATTGGGAATGACTTCCTGAGTCAATCCCTCCTTTTTGGTATCTAAAAATAGAATCTGTCCTGCCTAGAATATGGGCAAGTGTACTAGAGAACCACTGTATCAGAGAACCAGAGAGCACAGCTGCTCTGTGTCAGATCCTGCATAGATTATGAGCTGTATGCTATTCACAGGGGGTGTTCCTGCAACAACCCCACCTGTTCATTCCATTATTCCCCCAGCCTTCCTGGGCTACCATAGCATTGTCCCCCCACTTGTGTGATGAAGTAATAAAGAATGCAGGAATAAGACACAGTGACTTGTTAGTGAGATATGAGTGGAAGGCAGCCTCCAGCTGCTATGATAGTCCAGACAGGACATTAAGGAGTGTGGAGGAGAGGAGCCCAGCATCCCTCTGCTAGTCCAGGGGCAATTGAATCTTTTCTTTACACATGAAGGGTGGGGGCTGATGGAGCTCAGCCCCCTGTTGCTATGATGAGGATGGTTACAAGCCATACTGCACCATCTACCAGGAAAAATTAGGAGCAGGCGCCCTTGATTGACCTCATGATGCTAGTCGGCATGGTTACCAGTCCTTTTGCACTGCCCCATGTGCCAATAGGCTGATGATGACAATGGATATCAGTCATATTGTACCGTCAGCCACCCATGGCGGGGGGGGGGACAAGGATATTGGTGTTGAGTGCTGCAGCATTGCATCTATCTGCAGCATTCAGTAAAGATAGGGTGACATGTAAAAGAGTCAACAGAGGATTGTTTTCCCTTTCACTTCTGGGAGGGGGTGGGGGGTGCGTAAATTGCTGAGCTATGCCCTGACCCACCGCGGACACTGTGTTTGACCCTAGAAGCATTTGGAGCTCATCCAAGAATGCAAATGCTTTTCAGAGACAGCAGGAACTGTGGGATACCTTGCGTCCTCAGTCCCCCCTCCCTCCATGAGCGTCCATTTGATTCTTTGGCTTTCCGTTACGCTTGTCACGCAGCTGCGTGCTGAGTCTCTGCTATGCCGTCTGTCCGGAGATTTTTTAAAAATACTTTGGACCAAGCGTAACATTACAGTAATTCCCCTAATTAGATGCAGGAGTCTCCGAGCGAGATCACCCTGAGGACGGTCACTGAAGGAGATAGAGAGCGCATGCTGCGTGAAAGCCAGCACAAACCAGGAGCTTTTGCAGCCATGCTCGGGAAGGCAATGCTCCCTGAGTACCTCATGAAAGCCTGGCGCGGAAAAGTGTGCTACCACGGAGCACCCAATAAGGCAGCTCTCCCCAGGAACCTCCTGTGGAGGCTTTTCGATTCCCTCCTGGAGAGCTTTGTGGAGATCTCCCAGGATGATTTCTGTTCTATCCCCATATATATAGAGACCTCCTTTTCACATACTTCAGATTCCTGTAATATTAAGAATAAAAGTTTACATGTTTAAAGCACTTACCGACTGCTCCTTCCCCTGATTCAGGGTCCGGGTTAATGGCCGGGGAGTGTTGGTAGGGGATCTCCGTGAGGGTGATGAAGAGATCCTGGCTGTCAGGGAAACCAGCATTGTAAGCGCTGTCGCCTGCCTCGTCCTCCACAAACCCTTCCTCATCTTCCCCGTCCGCAAACATCGCCGAGGAACTGGCCGTCGACACTGTCCCATCGTCAGAGTCCACGGTCACTGGTGGGGCAGTGGTGGCAGGCTCCATAGCATCCGTTTGCCGCTTTGATTTTTTGGTAGCCTTGTCTGGGGTCCTTGATTTTCACACGGCACTGCGGTGCATCCCGCCTGTATCCTCTGTCTCTCATGGCTTTGGAGACCTTCTCATAGGTCTTTGCATTCCGTTTTTTGGAGCGCAGCTCCGAAAGCACAGACTCCTTGCCCCACACACTGATCAGATCCAAGACTTCCCGGTCAGTCTATGCTGAGTCCCTCTTTCTATTCAGAGATTACATGAACTCCTCTGCTGGAGAGCTCTGCATTGCTGCCGGTGCTGCTGAGCTCGCCCCGACGTCCAACCACGAAATGAGATTCAAACTGTCCGGACAGGAAAAGGAATTCAAATTTTCCCAGGGCTTTTCCTGTGTGGCTGGTCAGAACATCCAAGCTCGGACTGCTGTCCAGAGCGTCAACAGAGTGGTGCACTGTGGGATAGCTCCCGGAGCTACTAAGTTCGATTTGCATCCACACCTAGCCTAATTCGACATAGCCATGTCGAATTTAGCGCTACTCCCCTCGTCGGGGAGGAGTACAGAATTCGAACTAAAGAGCCCTCTATGTCAAATTAAATGGCTTCCTGGTGTGGACGGGTGCACGGTTAATTCGAATTAACGCTGCTAAATTCGAATTAAAGTCCTAGTGTAGACCAGGCCTTAGAGGCTACCATAATACCCCTAATAACTTTTAAAATATACGTCACCCTTTGTCCTTCGAGTATATTGGGAGTGAATTTAATTTCTGTTTGCTTTTGCTTGTCATGACTCAATAGCCTAATTTAACCCAATCTCATCCCATTTTGCCCTCGGTCTGTCAAATATTCCAAGTACTTCTGTGTTATTGTAGGGCCTAACACAACATGCACCATCACAAACTAAAGACTCCCCCACTGCACCCCGTAGCCTTTTAATGTCTTGAAATGAAGCAGCCTCTCTTTGTTTGCAACTGGAGTGTAGATGGGCCCTTCTGCTAGGGCATCTTAGTGGGAGTGGTAAATAATGATGTGGTAAATATGGAAGAGGACAAGACACTGACTCAGAGTGATCTGGATCTGGGGCCCACAAACGTGTGTTTTAATGTCAGTGTATCCATCTGAGAACAAAGAACGTCGGCCATACATCCAGGATGGGGGACTCTATGCTGGGAAGCAGTGACTCTGAAAAAGATTTGGCGGGGAGGGTTGTGGAGGAGAATCAGCTGAACACGAGCGCCCAGTGCGACGTTGTGTCCACAAAAGCTAATGCAATCCTGGGAGGCATAAACAGGGAACTCTCAAGTAGGAGCAGAGAGGTTAGTTTGACCTCTGTGTTTGGCCCTGGTGCAACCATGGCTGGAATCCTGCCTCCAGTTCCAATTCAAGAAGGATGTTGATCAATTGGAGACGGTTCGGAGAAGAGCCAGGAGAACGATTAGTGGATCAGAAAACCGGCCTTGTAGTGATAGACTCAAGGAGCTCAATTTATTCAGTTTAACACAACGAAGGTTGAGGGATGACTGGCTCCCCGTCTATAAATATCTACCCGGGGAACAAATCCCTAATAACGGGTTCTTCGATCCAGCAGAGGAAGGTCTAACCCCACCCCCTGGAAATAAGGCAGACAGTTTTGACAGTGAGAGTAATTAACCACTGGGACGATTCACCAAGGGGTTGTGGTGGATTCTTCCTCGGGGACATGTCTAAAATCAAGACGGGATGTTTTTCTAACAGCTCTGCTCTAGGAACTATTCCGGGGCGGTTCTCCGGCCTGCGCAATACAGGTCAGACTGGACGATCACCGTGGGCCCTGCTGCCCTGGGAATCTAGGAATTCCGCAGCACACAGAGGCGAGTGATTCTGGGGAGGGGCCCGTCTTGAGGCACCACGTGTTGCAACCAGAGCTTCTTTCCGCTTGTCTGAACCTGACGGCTGTTGGAGCTTAAACTGCCCAGCCTGGGGACCCCAGTGAGCTTAGCTCCAATAGTGACCTATATCCCCAAAGGCCTGCTTGCATGTCAGCTTCTCTGGGCCTCCGCCCCAGTAAAAGTGACTCACACAGGGACATTTTTCTTTATTGCAAGGAGGGGGCTAAATTAAGGAGGCGTCTCCTAGGGAGCGGACGCTTGCCATTGCCTGGGGCCACGGGCTGGCTGGGGGTTAAAAGCAGGCGGCCTGGGGAGCGCGGCGGGCGAGACAGGGGAGCTAAGCCGGGCTGGATCCAAGCCGCCTGGGTGCCAAGCAGGGCGTGGGGCGAGTGCTGCTTGTGGAGGCGGTGGGGCAGGATCTGACTCGCTGAGCCCAGGTCGGTGCGGGCGAGGCGGGGAGATAGCCAGGCCAGGTCTGCAGGAGGAGGGCAGTGCGGGCTCGGTCGCCTGGGACCGTGCGTTACTGCCGGGTTGAGTCCAGACTCGTCCAGGAGGCGGTGGCGGGTTGCGCCGCGGCAGGGTGCTACTCCGGAAAGCCTGGCTGCTTTGCACCAGAGCCACCTCGTAGGTTTGGGAAGGGAGCTGGGGTCTGTCGGGGGTGAAGGGAATGTGTGTGTGTGTGTGCACGTGTGTGCCTCTGTTTAACTCTCTGTGTACATTTGTGTGTATGCATGTTTTGCTATGATCATGTGTGCACACTTGTGTGTGCACATATGTGTGTGTCCCTGGGTATTTAAACATGTCTGTGAACATGTATGTGTTACACATGTGTGTGTGCTTCCATGTGCCTCTGCATGTATGGCTACATTTGTGGGTGTGCACACATATATGTGGATTATGTATGTGGACACATGTTGGTGTCATGTATGTGCCTCTGTGTACTTAAATGTGTGCATGCATGTATGTGTGATGTGCGTGTTTGAGTGTGCCACTGCATGTGTTGATATGTTCGTGTGTGTGTGTACATGTGTGTATGAGATGTGTGCCGCTGTGTGTGTTGAGATATGTCTGTGGGCATGTATGTGTGGTGTATGTTTGTGTGTGTGCCTCCACATGTTAGCATGCTTGTGTGTATAGGCATGTGTGTGTATCTCTGTGTGTGTATAAATATATGTTCACACGTGTGTGTCTGCATGAGTTTAACTATACATGTATGTGTGGGGCATACATGTGTGTGTGATGCATGTGTGTGCCTCTGTGTATGTCTATATGTATGCTCATGTATATTTGATGCATGTGTTTGTGACTCTGTGTGTGTTTAAATGTGTGTATATATTTGCGTGGGTGCCTGTGAGTATATTTAAATGTGTGTGCTTGTGTGGGGGGGGAGCATATGCTTGCACATGTGTTTGTGTTTAAATGTGTATTAGAGTGTGTGTGTGTGTGTTCACTTGCATGTGGGAGTGTGCATCCATGTGTGTGTCTGTGTGTGTTGTGCACATGTGTGTCCATGTGGGTACTTGCATGTGGATATTCACATGTGGGCAGTTTGAATGTGCATTTAAATGTGTGTGAAAATGGGTCTGTGATTGTGGAGGGAGTGGGCATGTGCGAATGTGTGTTGAAACGTGTTTACGTGGATTACTTGCATATGTTCATGTATGGGTGTGTGAGAGTATTTAAATATGCGTAGGCATTTCTGTTTGCACTGGAGATAGGTAATAACCCCTAGCTCTTGTCAGAGCTTTCCATCAGGCCATTTAGGAGGGTGGGGTCATTTTCCCTATTGCACAGATGGGGAAATTGAGGCATGTGGGGGGGAGCAGAACTGGGACTAAAACCCCAATTGCCCGAGTCCCACTCCAGTGCTCTTTCCGCTAGGCACCACAACCTCAACGTGGAGGGTGGGCCGTGGACTAGTGTGTGTGGAGACCAGGGGGAGGAATAGCTCAGTGGTTTGAGCACTGGCCTGCTAAACCCAGGGTTGTGAGCTCAATCCTTGAGGAAGCCACTTAGTGATCGGGGGCAAAAATTGGTCCTGCTAGTGAAGGCAGGGGGCTGGACTCGATGACCTTTCGAGGTCCCTTCCAGTTCTAGGAGATGGGTATATCTCCAATTATTACCTTACCTGTCTGTGGGCGAGGCCCTCATTGACCGATTGCACCCAGCAATGCTGGGTCCGAAGCACTGGCCCTCTGCCTGCTGAGCTGAGGAACCAGCCGCAGACTCATAATCCTCTGCAGTGCCTAGCTGCCAAGGGGACCAGATATCATCTGGTGATGTGCAGGTTACAGGTGGAATAAATTTCTATTGGAGTCAATGGGGCCAGATCCCAGCTGGCGTCAATGGGCCGTAGCTCCATTGGAGTTATGTGAGGATCTGGCCCACAGACGCTATCCTTTTCATATGCCAATATCAGAACCACCAGCAGGTCTCAGTGGGTGGAGGCTGTGGGGTGATCATGGGATCTGGGGGTCAATTCTCCATTCACGAGCCCCTTTCTGTCTCCTCCCCAGAACCAGCAGCCTTCTGCCCTGCCCATCACCGCAACTGAGCGCCATGAAGCTGCTGGGCCTCGTGCTGCTGTTGGTGACGGGGGGTGAGTGTGTGTGTCTGTACATGTCTCTCTCTGTGGGTGCTGGGGAGGTGGGCTTCCGCGTGTGTGAGCACTTGACACGCCCATTGGCTGTCCAGCTGTAACTCCTGCCCTCTCCCCTGCAGCCACGGCGCAGGACATCCCCCGGATGCTGCGGGGTTTCCAGTGCGAGGAGCACTCCCATCCGTGGATCGCGGCGCTTTTTGATGGGGTCCGTTTCCGGTGCACCGGCACCCTGATTGACAGGCAGTGGGTGGTGACGGCTGCTCGGTGCAACACCGGCCGGTAAGTCCGTCCACGGGCTGGAGGGTCAAGGGCTGGTCGGCATGGGGGAATCCTCTGCACTGCAGGGACTGTTCTTCCAGTGGAAGGGGGTTCTCCAGTCTGCCCTTAACTCTGCCCCTTTGGGTGGGTGTGTCCTTAACACCACCCCCGTGGGTGGGTGCGCCCTTAACTCTGCCTCCTTGTGTGTGCAACATTAACTTCACCCCCTTGGCTGTGAGTAACATTAACTCCACCCCTTTGGGTGGGAATGTCCTTAGCTCCACCCCTTGGGTGTGAATGACTTTAACACCACCCCTTGGGTGGATGTGTCCTTAACTGTGCCCCTTTGGATGTGTGGCTTTTAACTCTGCCCCCTTAGGTGTGTTTATCTTTAATTCCCCCACTTTGGATGAATACCCTTAACTCCACCACCCCCTTGGGTAAGTGTGTGTCCTTAACTCTTCCTCCTTGTGTGTGTCCTTAACTCCAACCCCTTAGATGAGTGCCCTTAACTCTGACCTTTATATGTGTGTGTGGCAGTGTATGTACATCCTTAGCTCCACCCCTTGTCTGAATGCCCTTTACTTCACCCCTTTCATTGTCTCATAGATTCCAAGGCCAGAAGGGACTGTTCTGCCCATCCATCCTGCCCCTCCTGCATAGCTCAGGCCAGAGAACCTCCCTCAGGGATGCATTGAGGGTGCTCTAGCTCGACCTGCGCTGGAGGCAGAAATCCGTGTGGGAGGGTCTCCGGACTGGGCTGTGCAGGGGGCTTAGACTGGAGGGTCCTTCCTGGCCTCCTATGGGTGCCATCCTGGCCCCCTCGCAGTCAAGTGGAGTTATGCCCTGGGCTTCAGTCTGGCCAGCGCTTCACGCAGCCACGTCCCCCGTGACCACGGTTCCTTTCTACTGCAGCACCCTGAGCGTCCGCCTCGGGGAGCACAACCTCTGGCATCTGGACTGGTCAGAGCAGCTGACCGTAAGCTCCCGGGTCATCCCGCACCCCTGGTACAACAGCAACACCAGCCAGAACAACATCATGCTGGTGAAACTCCTGGTGCCGGCCATCCTGAACCGCAACGTCAACCTGCTCCCGCTGCCTAGGGACTGCCCCACGCCCGATTCGACCTGTGTGCTTTCCGGGTGGGGCAGCAGCGCCTTCCAGAAAGGTAGAGGAGCACAAACAAACCCCCAAAACAAGGGCCAGGTTTTTACCAGGGAGGGTGATTAACCATGGGAGCAAACTTCCCAGGGACGGGGCGTGAAGGATCTGGGAGCTGGGGTGGATCACAACCGCCGCGTGAGTCAGCAGTGCCATGCTGGTGCCAAACGAGCGAATGCAGTTGTCGGTTGCGTTAACAGAGGCATGGCCCGCAAGTCACGGGAGGTGATAGCGCCGCTCTCCTCGGCGCTGGCGAGGCTTCAGCTGGAGGACGGTGCCCAGTTTTGGTCACTCCGGTGCCTGGCCCGTGGCCCCTCTGCACCGAGGCCCAGCTCCCTCTCTCACTCGGCCTCTTCCCCCTGAGACCCACCTGTGCTCTGCCTTGAGGCCTTCCCCCATCCCCGGCCTTTCCCCCCCCCCAAAGCCCCACCACTGGTCACACAGGGTTGGGGCGGAGAGGAGCGAGTGGTGGGCAGGGCCTCAGGGCAGAGCCGGGGGCAGGCCCATGGTCTGGGTGCCGTGGCACCATTGTAAACCCAGTACTGTGTATAGAAAGGATGTCTCTTCACATACTTGAAAAGCTGCCATAAAAGAGATGGAGAAAAGTTGTTCTCTCTCGCCACAGAGGGCAGGACAAGAGGCCACAGGGTCAAACTACAGCACAGCAGATTTAGCTAGGGTGACCAGATGTCCCGATTTTATAGGGACAGTCCCAATTTTGGGGTCTTTTTCTTATAAAGGAGGGGTCCCCGATGCGCCCGCGACCTGGCCCCCGGGAGAGCACCCGCCGAAATGCCGCCGAATTTCAGCAGGGACGCCTCTCGATGACGCCGCTTGCTGTTGACAAGTGACGTTACCGAGAGGCGTCGCCCCCAAATTTCGGCGGGGACGCCTCTCGATGACGCCACTTGTCGACAGCAAGCGGCGTCATCGAGAGGCGTCGCCGCTGAAATGCCACCGAAATTCGGCGGCATTTTGGCGGGTGCTCCACCGCCGCAGTGGTCCTTCGTCTGGCACCCGCCAGACGAAGAGGTTGGGGACCACTGTTATATAGGATCCTAGTACCCCCCACCCCCGTCCTGATTTTTCACACTTGCTGTCTGGTCACCCTAGATTTAGATTAAACCACAGGAAAAACTGCCTAACTGTGAAAACAGTCGAGCAATGGGCCCAGGGAGGTCGTGGAAGCTCCTTCACTGGGAGGTTTTGAGAGGATGCTGGACAGCGTCTGTCTGGGATGATTTAGACACAACTAATCCTGCATCTTGACAGGAGATTGGACTAGCTGACCCGTGTGGTCCCTTCTAATCCTGCGGTACTATGATTCTATGGTGTATTCTTCAGTGCTTGGCATCCTTCTAATCTAGAGGCCCGTCTCTAAAATGCTTCCATTAAACCTGAATTATTGAGCTCAGGACAGGGGGAACTGGGAGGACTTCTCTGGCCTGGATTGTCCAGCTCAGAGTATGATCTGGTGGGGTTTTTTCTGATCTTATGCCCTGCCCCTGTGATAATTCTATGAAATGGGTTCCAGTCCCAGGCAAATTTGTGAGGTTTTGAACAATCTTGAGATCTCGAAAAATTTCCCAAGCTGAAAATCTTGGGGGAAAAATCGAACTCTGATTTGTGTTTCCATTTCAAACTTTCCCAAGCCAAAAATGTGGCAGCCGGGTGAAAAGAAATCTGATTCGAGTTTCAATTTCCAACTTTTCCAAATGGAGAATCAGGGGGGGGAAGAGAGAAATCCAATTCAGGTTTCAATTTTGAGTTTAAATTTTTTTTCATTTTAATTTTGAAATGAAAAGTGGTTTTTTGAAGTGAAAAAAACCTGGCGAGTCCTGCTGGGAAAATGTCAAAAGGGGCCCCTTCCACCGCTTTGAATGGTTTTTATCTCCGGAATTAGCAAACTGGGAAATGTATCGCAGCCGCAGCCTTGTTGCCGGGAAAGATTCAGTTTCAACAAATCGCCATTTTTTGAATGAGAATCTCCCCAAAAAGCAACCTGCTCAGGGTGCAGCTGGTCTCCAGATTTGGAGTCGGGGAGGGATTTTCCCCAGGCTGGATTGGCAGAGACCATGGGTGGACTTTTTGCCGCTCTCTGCAATGTGGGGTGTGGGTCTCAGGTGATGAATTCCCTACAGTTACCATGGTCTTCTGCTTTGGTAGCACCTCGATCTCTCCTGTTCTCTGCCTGTGGCACACAGCACTTTAATCTCCTGAGGACTGAAATGTGTTGGTCTAATTAAAGTCTTCGGGCGCAGTGCAGGGTAATTGAGTGAGAGTCTCTGGCCTCTGCTATACAGGAGATCAGTCTAGACAATCGAACGATCCCCTCTGGCCTAAACTCTATGAATCTAGGAGCTCAGCAAAAGAGCTGGAGCGTGAGACAGGAATCTGGGGCTGGTCTACACTGGGAGGGGGGAGGGAATTGATCTAAGATTCGCAACTTCAGCTACGAGAACAGCGTAGCCGAAGTCGACGTATCTTAGATCGATTTAGACTGATTTACTTCGCATCCTCGCGGTGCGGGATTGACGGCTGCCGCTCCCCCGTCAACTCCACTTCCGCCTCTCGCCCTGGTGGAGTTCCGGAGTCGACGGGGAGTGCGTTCGGGGATTGACGTATCCCGTCCAGCCGAGATGCGATACATTGATCCCTGATAGATGGTTCACTACCCGCTGTTCGACAGGTAGTGCAGACATACCCTGGGATGTGGATGAAGGGGAATCCATCGGCTGAAGCTGTGTTCTTCCCTTAGGAGCCGACACTAAAGCAGTGAGAGGCACCAGGCTGTCGCCCAGAGATAGGTGCTACATGAGAAAGGGGCCCTAGATAGATAGATAGAGGGGGTGTATGGGGATAGATAGATAGATAGAGGGGGTGTATGGGGATAGATAGATAGATGGGACGTATAGGGATACATAGATAGATAGAGGGGGGTGTGAGGATAGATAGATAGATAGAGGGGGTGTATGGGGATAGATAGAGGGGTGTGTGGGGATAGAGCGGTGAATGGGGATATATACATACATAGATAGATAGAGGGGGTGTATGGGAATGGATAGAGGAGATGTATAGGGTACATAGATACGTAGCTAGATAGTGCGGATGTATGGGGATAGATTGATAGATAGAGGGGGTGTATGAGGATAGATAGAGGGGGTGTACAGGGATACATAGATAGATAGAGGGGGTGTACAGGGATACATAGATACGTAGCTAGATAAGAGCCCCACGTAGATCTCCTGGATCCAGCCTGGCTGAGCATTTCCTAGAACTCAGGAGACTCTCGCTCACTGTCTCTCCCGCAGCCCGCAAATCTCCAGGCCACTCTCGCTGCGCCCGCCAGCTGCTGCACTCTGACGTCCTGCTCTGTGGGAATATCACGGTTCTGCCTGACGCCCAGTGCCAGGACACCCGCCCCAACCGCATCACCCCCAACATGATCTGTGCCGGCGTGGTCCACGGGGGCACTGACTCCTGCCAGGTGAGGGGATGGGTGGGATTGTGTATGGGGCGTGGAGCCCCCCGCTGGGGCAGGGTGGAGGGGGTGGGACAGGGCGGGCTGGGGGCTGTATGGGGCGTGGAGCCCCCCGTTGGGGCAGGATGGAGGGGGTGAGACAGGGCGGGCTGGGGGCTGTATGGGGCAAAGAGCCCCCTGCTGGGGCAGGATTGAGGGGTCAGGACAGGGTGGGCTGGTGGCTGTATGGGGCGTGGAGCCCCCCGTTGGGGCAGGACGGAGGGGGCAGGTGGGGTTGTGTATAGGACATGGAGCCCCCCACTGGGGCAGGACGGAGGGGGCGGGACAGGGCGGGCTGGGGGCTGTATGGGGCGTGGAGCCCCCCGATGGGGCAGGACGGAGGGGGCGGGACAGGGCGGGCTGGGGGCTGTATGGGGCATGGAGCCCCCCACTGGGGCAGGATGGAGGGGGCAGGACAGGGCGGGCTGGGGGCTCTATGGGGCATGGAGACCCCCGCTGGGGCAGGACGGAGCGGGTGGGACAGGGCGGGCTGGGGGCTCTATGGGGCATGGAGCCCCCGCTGGGGCAGGACGGAGCGGGTGGGACAGGGCAGGCTGGGGGCTGTATGGGGCATGGAGCCCCCTTCTGGGGCAGGATGGAGGGGGCAGGACAGGGTGGGCTGGGGGCTCTATGGGGCATGGAGACCCCCGCTGGGGCAGGACGGAGCGGGTGGGACAAGCCTGCAGAAGTGGTTGAGATCCCCATGGTCTGGGCTGTCCTGGAGCTCAGAGCCAATGATCACAGCCGTCCTCTCTCGGTCCCTTCGGCTTCTGCTTCACCCAGAAACAACTGGAAGGGGCTGGTGGGGACGGATCAGTGGTGGAAAAATGCCAAATTAACTCTCTTCAAAACACTGCAAATCATCAACTGTCCCGTCACCTCAGCCTGGCTTGGGCGACGCGCTCGGCGATCCTGCGGCTCCCCGCAGCAGCTAGGGGTGTTTGGCCCAAAACGTTTTATCTGGGCTGACCAGATAGCAAGTGCTAAAAATTGGGACACTTTTGGTGGGGGGATCGTTGTGTATATAAACAAAGCCCCTCAGATTGGGTCGTCTGGGCTAAAACTAGGGTGACCAAAGACTGGGGTTACTCCCTCGGCATCCGGTCAATACAGATCCCGCCGCGTGGGACGGACGCGACTTTTCCAGCCGAACCCTCCCCCCGAAATGGCGGGTTTCCGCTCTCCAGGGCAAACAAGGACGTGGAGGAAGCAGCGGTTCCCGAGCTGGACATGGCTGTTGGCTGGGCAGCTCTTGCGCAGCCATGTCGGGTCGTTGGCGGGGGACCTCGTTAATGATGCTGGGATTGTTCCGATGCCCGGCTGTCTTCGTTGGCTTCTGAACGGTCTCCCTTCCCCAGCCCTTCTGGAGAAGCGCCCAGTGTAGGGTGACCAGACAGCAAGTGTGAAAAAATCAGGACGGAGATGGGGGGTAATAGGAGCCTATATAAGAAAAAGACACAAAAATCTGGACTGTCCCTATAAAATCAAGGCAGCTGGTCATCCTAACCCAGTGGGTTCTAGCCCCAGCTCTGGGAGGGGAGTGGGGTCTAGTGGGTTAGAGCAGGGGGGCTGGAAGTCAGGACTCCTGGGTTCTATTCCTGGTTCTGCTGCTGATTTCCTGTATGACTTTGGGCAAGTCCCTTCCTGCCTTTGTTTCTCTTCCTCCCCTTAGTCCATTTAGATTGTAACCCCTTGAGGGCAGGGACTGGTTATACAGCCTGCCTGGGGCCAGCGCTGGGTCGTCCTGAACTGAAGAGCCCAGCACCGGTGTAATAGATTCACATCCTCTGTGACTGGCGCAAGGTGTCGGACGTAGTGGATTACACAAGCCCATATCTTGACTTTAGCAAAGCTTTTGATACGGTCTCCCGCAGTATTCCTGCCAGCAAGTTAAAGAAGTATGGGCTGGATGATTGGACTATAAGGTGGATTAAAAACAATGAGGAGTCCGGTGGTACCTTACTTTAAGGTGCCACCGGACTCCTCGTTGTTTTTGTGGATACAGACTAACACGGCTACCCCCTGATATAAGGTGGATAGAAAGCTGGCTAGATTGTCAGGCTCAATGGGTCGTGATCAACGCCTCCATGTCTAGTTGGCAGCCGGTGTCAAGCAGAGCGCCCCAGCGGTCGGTCCTGGGGCTGGTTTGGTTTAACATCTTTCTTAATGATCTGGATGATGGGATGAATTGTACCCTCAGCAAGTTCGCAGATGACACTAAGCTGGGTGGAGAGGTAGATACGCTGGAGCGTAGGGAGAGAATCCAGAGTGACCTAGACAAATTGGAGGATTGGACCAAAAGAAATCTGATGAGGTTCAACAATGACAAGTGCAGAGTCCTGCTACAAGTGCACTGCTACAGGCTGGGGACCAACTGGCTAAGCAGCAGTGCTGCAGAAAAGGACCTGGGGATTACAGTGGCTGAGAAGCTGGGTATGAGTCAGCAGTGTGCCCTTGGTGCCAAGAAGGCTACCGGCATATTGGGCTGTAGTAGTAGGACCATTGCCAGAAGATCAAGGGAAGTGATTATTCCCCTCTATTCAGCACCGGTGAGGTCACACCTGGAGTACTGTGTCCAGTTTTGAGCCCCCCAACTACAGAAGGGATGTGGACAAATTGGAGAGAGTCCAACGGAGGGCAACGAAAATGATCAGGGGCTGGGACACATGACTTATGAGGAGAGGCTGAGGGAACTGGGATTGTTTAGTCTGCAGAAGAGAAGAATGAGGGGGGATTTGATAGCTGCTTTCAACTACCTGAAAGGGGGTTCCAAAGGGGATGGAGCTCAGCTGTTCTCAGTGGTGGCAGATGACTGAGCAAGGAGTAATGGTCTCAAGTAACAGTTGGGGAGGTCTAGGTTGGCTATTAGGAAACACTGTTTCACTCGGAGGGTGGTGAAGCCCTGGAATGGGTTCCCTAGGGAGGTGGTGGAATCTCCATCCTTAGAGGATTTTAAGGTCAGGCTTGACAAAGCCCTGCCTGGGATGATTTAGTTGGGTTTGGTCCTGCTTTGAGCGGGGGTTGGACTAGATGACCTCCTGAGATCTCCTCCAACCCTGATATTCTGTGGTAGGCATGGCACATTCACTCTGAAAGGCAGGGCTGGGGAGCTCTGTCGCATGAGGGGCCTGGATTGGGCTCTCTACGTGTGATGCTTGTCCTATTAACGCACTTTGCGGCGCTTGCCCTGCAGGGAGACCCCGGCTCGCCGCTCGTCTGCCAGAGGGAACTTCAGGGCATCGCCTCCTGGGGCTTCGAAGGATGCTCCCGGCCCAACCAGACGGGCGTGTTCGTTAAGGTGTGCAACTACTTGGCTTGGCTGCGGGACACCATGAGGTCTGGCTGACCACGCCTGCCGGGGTGGGAGCACTGACAGGGAGACCGCAGAATAAACCAGTGACAACCGTGGCCCTGCGTCTCTGGTGTCTCCTTCCCGCATGGCCACGCCTACTGCTCGATCCACCAAGGGACTTAAGTGCCCATGCAACACTGACGTGCACAAGACCCCTGCTCAGCTAACCCCATAGGTGCCTAACCCCCCTAGGCACCTACATTTTGACCTGGCCTGTCTAACTCTGAGCATCACCCCACCTCTAACAAGCTCCACGGTGCCAGTCGCTCATGCCTAAATCCCAGCGTGATTCTCAAGCGTGCTCCCATGCTGTCACGAGACCAGTCTGCTGGGGGCTGCGCCTCATGATGGGAGCAGCAGTCATGTCTAGTGGTTAGGGCTGGCATCAGTAGCCAGGAATCAGGGTCAGAACTGGAGTTAGGGGTCCTCTGGAGTGAGGCAGGGCAGGAGAAAGGCTGGGGACAAGTGGGTGAAGGAGCTAATGTGGCCGGCTACTGACTCTCCCAATCAATCAGGCAGGGTAGCCAATTAGGCACCTCCAACAGGCCAGCTGTGCTCATTAGGTTGCCTGGAGACTAGCTCTGCAGCAGGTCCTGACACTTACTGTGACAGGTTCAGTCACAGAGGCCACCTGATGTGCTGAAACTACCTCTGAGCCCATTTTCTCTGCCAGCTTGGGACTCCAGAACCCTGCCTTGTTGAGCCAGCCACGCTAGCCTGCTGCAACACAGAGCCAGGGTCTGACCCACACCCCCAAAAGCTGCAGACTTAACTGAAAACAGCTCAGTAAGTGCTCCTGTCCCCAGCACCCAGTTCCCAATGGGATCCAAACCCCAAATAAATCTGTTTTACTCTGTAAACTCATAAATTGCCCCCCCTCTATAACACCGATAGAGAGATATTCACAGCTGTTTGCTCCCCCCAGGTATTAATCACTTACTCTGGGTCCATTAATAAACAAAGTCATTTTATTAAGTATAAAAAGTAGGATTTAAGTGGTTCCAAGTAATAACTGACAGAACAAAGTAAGTTACTAAGCAAAATAAAACAAAACACGCGAGTCTAAGCCTAATACATTAAGAAACTGATTACAGGTAAATCTTACCCTCAGAGATGTTCCAATAAGCTTCTTTCACAGACTAGACGCCTTCCCAGTCTGGGCCCAATCTTTTCCCCAGTACAGCTCTTATTAGTTCCAGCTCAGGTGGTAACTAGGGGATTTCTCATGAATGCAGCCCCTGTGTTCTGTTCCACCCCCTTTTATAGCTTTGACACAAAGCAGGAATCCTTGGTCTCTCTCTGGGTCCCCACTTCTCCTTCTAAATGGAAAAACACCAGCTTAAAGATGGATTCTAGTATCATCTGACATGTTCACATGTCCTGTGAGCCCCCCTCCATTCCTCCAGGACTGGCCTGCACGCGTGCAGTGGAGGCTTGCAGGTAAACAGAGCCATCTACAACCAGTTGTCCTAGTCAATGGGAGCCATCAAGATTCCAAACCACCATTAATGGCCCACACTTTGCATAATGACAATAGGCCCTCGGAGTTAAACTTTATATTTCTAGTTTCAGATCCAAGAATGATACATTCATACCAATAGGTTGAACACACGCAGTAGATTATAAGAGTTGTAATGATACCTTACAAGAGACCTTTTGCATGAAGCATATTCCAGTTACACTATATTCACACTCATCAGCATATTTCCATAAAACATATGGAGGGCAACATCACACCCTCCTCATGAGCTTACTACCGGAGTCTGGACACTGTCCGTGGCGGAGGCAGTACGTGTAAAATCCCTGTTTGTCTCTGGTTACACACCCTCCCGGTACTTTTAAATCCTATGATAGAAGCAGCAAAGAGTCCTGTGGCACCTTATAAACTAACCGACGTATTGGAGCATGAGCTTTCGTGGGTGAATACCCACTTTGTCGTATGCATGATGTCATTTATAGATGTTCGTGCAAGGTTCTGGGTCCGCAAGTGCCTGAAAACATGTTGGGGTGTAGTATAGCTAACAGAATGCAGGCAGCAATGTCTGTTAAAGTGTAGGTGTCTTGGCATTTAGCCATGAGGCAGTGTGCCTCAGTTTCCCTATCCACACAGCAGCGTAGGCCTTTATGCTTTTGCTGCTGTGCCAAGCTTCCAGCCTGTTTATGGGTATAAGCTGAAAACAACAGTCCCACAAGCAGGTCTTGTCACCATTCCTAGCACGGACAAAAGTTTTCCCCACAGGTATGTCCCACATCTTTAAAGGTTAATCATTAGTATTAACTCCTTTGTCCTCACCCCTAGAGGAAGTAGCAAAAGACAGATTAACAGCTAGTTTATGATGGACAGACTCCTTTCACGCAGCCTGGCTTGCCCAGCGTCCACTGGATTTCCCAGTCCCTTTGTGTACCATGGTGGGGGCTCAGACACAGATTCTCCTGCCTCTCGGGAGAAGGCTCTCAATACGGGCATGTGTTTGAGGTTCTGGCAAGGAAAGGGTGCACTGCAACCATGCCTGCCCTCGGCCCCTCCCTCTGGAATCTCTGTGTGTTGGACCCCACCCCCTCGTGAAGTTCCCCCAATGCAAAGTTTTCCTGCTGCCTACCTTGAAGAGACAGTTTTCTCTCTTACAAGCATAGCAGGAACCACATCCTTCAATGGAGAGCTTTGGATGGGTAAAAGCAGCAAAGAATCCTGTGGCACCTTATAGACTAACAGACGTTTTGCAGCATGAGCTTTCGTGGGTGAATACCCACTTCTTCGGATGGGTAAGATTCCCCTCGGCCACCCCACTCTCTGTTCCCAAAAGGTCAGCTGGGTGGACTCTCCCCTCCAGGAGATCTGACCCCCCGTGTTCCCTTAAAACCTGATCCACAAGTGAGCGGTCTGGCATTTCAGATGCAGATCCTTCACCCCCCTCGTGGGGAAAAGCCTCCCTACAAAAGGTGGGCAGAGTCCCCTGTCCCCCTGCACCTTCCATCTGGACTTTCCTCTCTGGGCTCCCCTCTGAGGCAGACACTCCTGTGTCCCCCAGAAGGGAATGTGACCCTGTGATAAATGAGGAAAGGTAAAGCTCCCTTTTATGGACACCCAGCCAGTTAGTAGCTAGAGAATCCTCCTTAGCAGCTGTACCGTAATTGTCTCAACAGTAAAAGGTTACGAGAAGCTTAACCTGAGCTGGCATCTGACCAGGGGAACCAATAGGGAGGCTGCACCCTTTCAAATTTGAAAAACTGCTGGGTGTGGGTTTTTTCTTTGTGTCTCAGGCTGGAGAGAGGGGAAGGCAGCAACCAGCCGTAAGCTTTAAGCCAGGTGTGGGAAATGATCAGCATCATACCTAGAAACTCCCCATTCGGAACCCCAGATATGTAAGTAGCACAGAGAAAGTTAAGACAGATGCGATTAGAAATCTTTTTGGTTTGTGGATTCCTCTGTGCTAATCCCAGGGGCTTTTGTTTTGCGTGTAACCTTTAAACTGAATCCCCCAAAAAATATTTTTGGTGTTTAATCCCTAAAGTCTGAGTTTTCAGATGTTTTTCTTTGTTAATAAAATTTACTTTTTTTAAAAAAATCCTTTAATTCCAAAGTCCTTAGACAAGGGGTTGGTCTGTGCTCACATTGCTAAGGCAACTGGTTGGTATTTTATTCTCAAGCCTCCCCAGGAAAGGGGGTGAAGAGGCTTGGGGGGATATTTTTGGGGGAATAGGGCTCCAAGTGACCCTTCCCTGAATATTTGTAAAAATCACTTGGTGGTGGCAGCAATATCTGTCCAAGGCAAAAACCTGTGCCTTGAAAAAGTTTTAACTTAAGCTGGTAGAGGATAAGCTTGGGGGTGTGTGTGTCTTTCATGTGGGTCCCCACATCTGTAGCCCACAGTTCAGATCTAGGGGGGGTTATACCCTAACAGACTCTAATCCAGTCATGGCCTCACAGCTACCAGCTATGGCAGACCCTTCACTGGCCAGCAAAATCCCCCCCTTTCACTCAGGCTGGGCTTGCTCCCAGCTACAGAGCCCTTGGGGTCTGTTCCCACTGCAGCAGGCATCAGGACCCCAACTTCCATCGCTGGGATACATGTCTCTGTGCACCCCATGGCAGGACCTGTCCCCTGCTGACCTGCAACTTCCTGGCAGTCAGCAGCTGGGACGGCCTCCCTGTTACAAGGTGGAACATCCCCCTCCCCCAGGGAGATGATCACAGGACAGGAGCTGGCTTGCCTGGAGCCCAGGGGCTACAGGAACTGGTTTTGATCACCCCTTCCCCCAAAGCTGCATTCTCCTCTGCTACAGAGGAATTAAAGAGACACTCTCCTGTTCCCCCAGCAGCACATGTGACTCCAGCCTCCGCCCTGGGGCTTTCAGCATAAGATTCCTTCTTGCTGCTAACAAACCCTGGGACAGATTCTGCCACATCAAAAAAAAAATCATTCCCCAATAGAAACGGTGCAAAATTGTGTGCCACTGCTGCAACAGTCAGTTCAGCCTGCTAATCACCAGTTTCCATGTGTACCTTAGCTAAAGGTGCAAGGACGTTGTTACCTCCGACCAATTCTAATTCTGCCATTTTTCCTGGTAACAAATCCTTCTCTTGGATCAGGTCTCTCCTGACCACAGAAATTTCTGCACCAGTCTCTCTCCATCCTTGGAGCACTTTGTCATTAAGCTTAACAGCATGTATATGCTCACTGCTTGGTTGTGCAGAAGCAACCTTTACAAATTTTGTGCGATAAGAGGCAGTAGACTGGGATACCCCTGTGCTCTGAGAAGCAGCAGCTTCATGTGTTAACTGGTGCCTGTTCCCACTCAGCTAAGGACATTTATTCCTCAGGTGCTCAGTGGACTTACAATGATAGCACTTTTTGGGCTCCTCTGCTTGTACAGGAGACTTGGGACGAATAACAGGGGAATGGGGGAGAGGTGAACACCCAGCCTTCTTTTTCTCAGGGGTAAAACGGTGATTCTGCTTTCCATCAACCCTATACCCCTCTGCCAGTGGTTTATGGTTAATTGCAGCTTGTGACTGCTCGAAAGAGTCCGCAAACCCAGCTAATTCACCCACAGAACCTACCTTTTTGTCCCACAAATACTGTTTTACATCATCACTGTACATATTCAGGAACTGTTCCTGAGTAACCAAATCACACATTTCTTCCAAGCTTGTAATGCCTTTTCCCCTCACCCCTGTGTCTAACAAACCTTTTATTTCATTTACATAGGCCACATTACTTAATTCAGATCCCCTCTTAAGACTCCTGAATTTCACCCTGTAGGTTTCAGATGTAATCTGGAACTGATTCAAAACTAGTTCCTTAAATTTACCATAGTTTGAAGTATCAGCAATAGGCATCTTATTAAATATGTCCAAAGCTCTCCCAGTCAATTTTGCAACCAAAGTGGTCATCTTCTGATCTTCAGGAATCGAAAGGAGAGTGCACAGTCTCTCAAAGGTGATGAGATATTCACCAATATCACTGGATTCATCATACTGCGGATACAACCGCTCCCATTTATGGATTTTTGGGGAAGTAGAGCCAGATTCTGGAGGGTTTTGCCTCTTCTACTTCATTACAGCTAGTTCATGCTTCTGGGTCTCAATTTGGGCCTGTATTTCTCGGTCTTTTAACTCCAGGGCTAGCTGCCTCTCTCTTTCCTTCTCCTCCTGGGCAGCTTTCTGGGCTTCAAGCTCTTTTTGGTCAAGTTCAGGATCCTGACACAAGGAAAAAAGGAGAGCAGTAGAACAGAGACCCTGGACTTCAGAAAAGCAGACTTCGACTCCCTCAGGGAACTGATGGGCAAGGTCCCCTGGGAGAATAACATGACGGGGAAAGGAGTCGAGGAAAGCTGGCTGTATTTTAAAGAATCCTTATTGAGGTTGCAGGAACAAACCATCCCGATGTGTAGGAAGAAAAGTAACCCTGGATTGGCTGAGCCCTGATTCCTGGATTGGCTGAGCCCTGATTAGGGGGTGGAGCCAGGCTAGGAGGGGCCTATAAAAGCGGCCGCCCAGCCAGGCAGCGGCACAGGAGGCAGCAAACAGGGCTGCTAACAGGGGAGTTTGAGTGGGAGTTTGCAGGGGGAGGAGGAAGGGGGCAGCGCCGTGTCCCCTGTGTTTCCTTAGGTACAAGCACCGAGCGAGGCCGAGACAGCAGCAGCCATGAGCCAAGCAGCAGGATGAGAGCATGCAGCAGCTGCGGTATGTACCTGGTTCTAGCAGGGGACCCAGAGCAGTACTATGTATGTATGAAGTGTCGCCTAATAGAGCTGCTGGAGGAAAAGATCCAGGGCCTAGAGTTGCAGGTAGAAACCCTGATAGAGAATAGAAGGGGGTTCGAGCAGCTGATGGAGCAATGGCAGGCAGTAACCGAAGGGGAACGCTCAGGGGCACAGGTGGGAGCAGGGGCTAAGGCCAGTGAGGGGGGACCACCAGACAAGGAAGATGGGCGGTGGAAGCATGTGACTGTGAGAAGCAGGCCAAGGAAAAGGAGAGCTAGTGAGGGGGAAATAGAGCTAAAGAACAGGTTTGAAGGTTTGGAGAATGAGGAAGGGGTAAAGAAGATGGTAGCTGATGGTGGGAGGGCAAGGAAAAAGAGACGAGCGGCCAGTCCCATAGATAGAGGGGAGGAGTCTATGGAGACAGCACCAAGTTTGGGCCCAGGGAGGATACAGGATGGCTTAAGGGGAACCACAAGGGATGATAGGAATGGAAGGAGCTTGCAACCAGGGGGAACGGGGGATAGGTTAGAGGACCGCACTGTCCCCAGGCAAAGGCAGGTCTACGTGATTGGGGATTCCATACTGAGAAGGTTGGACAGGCCTGTGACCAGGGCCGATCCGGAGAACAGAAGGGTGTGCTGTCTACCGGGCGCTAAAATACGGGATGTGGACCTGAGGTTGAAAAGGATCCTAAGAGGAGCAGGTAAGAACCCTTTGATCATCCTTCATGTAGGAACAAATGACACTGCTAGATTCTCGCTAGACAGGATCAAGGGAGACTATGCCAGGTTGCGTAAGACGCTTAAGGAAATTGAGGCTCAGGTGATCTTCAGTGGGATCCTACCTGTCCCTAGGGAAGGGCGCCAAAGGGGTGAGAGAATCCTGACGATTAATAGTTGGCTGAGAGAGTGGTGTTACAAGGAGGGCTTTGGGATGTATGGGCACTGGGAGGCTTTTGGGGACAGACAACTGTTCTCACGGGATGGGCTCCACCTAAGTAGGGAAGGAAGTAGACTTCTAGGAGGGAGGCTGGCTCATCTGATTAAAAGAGCTTTAAACTAGACACTGGGGGGAGACGGTTGGGAGAGGTCCTGGTGCTCTCCACGCCAAATTTATACATTGGGAGTGAGAACAAGAAGATAACAACAGATATAGCCAGAGGGGGACGGTTAGGTGTAAGGAAGAGGGGGGGGACAGATACTAGATCGACAGGTCATGCTGGTAGTACTGTGTCCCTACCGAGCGGGGTGAAAAGAGTGAGAGGAGCCCAACAGCAAAAGTTAGGATGTTTGTTCACCAATGCAAGAAGCTTAGGTAATAAAATGGAGGAACTGGAGCTCCTGGTCCGAGAATTGAAACCGGATATCGTAGGAATAACCGAAACATGGTGGAACGATAGCCATGACTGGAGTACAGGTATGGAAGGGTATGTGCTGTTTAGAAAAGACCGATGCAAAGGTAAAGGTGGGGGAGTAGCATTGTATATCAATAATGAGGTGAAATGTAATGAAATAACTAGCAATGCAATGGATAATACGGAGTCTGTGTGGGCAATGGTCACATTGGGGAAGAAAACTACCAGAGCCTCACCCGGGATAGTGATTGGGGTGTGCTATAGACCGCCAGGATCTAGCTTGGAGACGGATAGAGAGCTCTTTAATGTTTTTAAGGAGGTAAACACTAATAGGAACTGCTTGATCATGGGAGACTTTAACTTCCCAGATATAGATTGGGAAACAAATGCTAGTAATAACAATAGGGCTCAGCTTTTCCTAGACGTAATAGCTGATGAATTCCTCCATCAAGTAGTTGCTGAACCAACGAGGGGGGATGCCATTTTAGATCTGATTTTGGTGAGTAATGAGGACCTTGTTGAGGAAATAGTTGTAGGGGACAACCTTGGCTCGAGTGATCATGAGCTAATTCGTTTCAAAATTAATGAGAGGATAATCAATATTGCATCTGAGACTAGGGTTTACGATTTCAAAAGGGCTAACTTTACTAAATTAAGGCGACTAGTTAGGGAAGTGGACTGGACCAACATATTTAGGAATCTAAAGGCAGATGACGCCTGGGGTTACTTCAGGTTGAAATTGCAGGAGTTGTCAGAGCCATGTATCCCGAGAAAGGGAAAACGGCTCGTAGGTAGCAGTTTTAGACCGAGCTGGATGACCAAGCGTCTTAGAGGGGTCATTAAGAAAAAACAGAAAGCGTACCAGGAGTGGAAAATGGGAGGGATCAGCAAAGAAACCTACCTTATTGAGGTCAGAGGGTGTAGGGATGCAGTGAGAAAGGCAAAGCGACGGGTGGAGATGGACCTAGCGAAGGGGATTAAAACCAATAGCAAAAGGTTTTTTAGCCATATAAATAGGAAGAAAACCAAGAAGGAAGAAGTGGGACCGCTTAAAACTTTAAACGGAGTGGAGATTAGGGATAATCTTGGAATGGCACAATATCTGAATGAATATTTTGCCTCGGTCTTTAATGAGGCTAATGAAGGGCTAAGGAATAGTGATAGAGGGACCGATGGGAATGAAGATATGGGGGTAGACATTACGGTATCTGAGGTGGAGGCCAAACTTGAACAGCTTAACGGAAGTAAATCGGGGGGCCCGGATAATCTTCATCCTAGAATATTAAGGGAATTGGCGAGTGATATTGCTAGCCCGTTAGCGATGATTTTTAATAAATCTCTAAATTCGGGGATTGTACCGTTTGACTGGAGATTAGCTAATGTAGTTCCTATATTCAAGAAGGGGAAAAAAAGTGACCCGGGTAACTACAGGCCTGTTAGTTTAACATCTGTAGTATGCAAAGTAATGGAAAAAATTTTAAAAGAGAGAGTGGTTACGGAGCAGGAGGCCGATGGCAACTGGGATAGATTACAGCATGGATTTACGAAAGGTAGATCGTGCCAAACCAATCTGATCTCCTTCTTTGAGAAAGTAACAGATTTTTTAGACAAGGGAAATGCGGTGGATCTAATATATCTGGATTTCAGTAAGGCGTTTGATACGGTACCGCATGAGGAATTATTGGTTAAATTGGAAAAGATGGGGATCGAAATGAAAATCCAGAGGTGGATAAGGAGCTGGTTAAAGGGGAGACTGCAGAGGGTAGTACTGAAAGGGGAACTGTCGGGTTGGAGGGGGGTTACCAGTGGAGTTCCTCAAGGTTCGGTTTTGGGTCCTATTTTATTCAATCTATTTATTGCTGACCTGGGAACCAAGAGTAGGAGTGGGCTGATAAAGTTTGCGGATGACACCAAGTTGGGAGGTATTGCCAATTCGGAGAAGGATCGGGATATCCTCCAGGGAGATTTGGATGACCTTGTAAACTGGAGTATTAGTAACAGGATGAAATTCAATAGTGAGAAGTGTAAGGTTATGCATTTAGGGATGACTAACAAGAATTTTAGTTATAAGCTAGGGACGCACCAGTTGGAAGTAACGGAGGAGGAGAAGGACCTGGGAGTCCTGGTTGATCGTAGGATGACTATGAGTAGGCAATGTGATGTGGCCGTTAAAAAAGTTAATGCGGTCTTGGGTTGCATTAGGCGAGGTATTTCTAGTAGGGATAAGGAAGTGCTAGTCCCGTTATATAAGGCGTTGGTGAGACCTCATTTGGAGTATTGTGTGCAGTTTTGGTCTCCCATGTTTAAGAAGGATGAGTTAAAACTGGAACGGGTACAAAGAAGGGCCACTAGAATGATCCGAGGAATGGAAGGCCTGTCGTATGAAAGGAGACTTGAGGAGCTCGGTTTGTTATCCTTAACCAAAAGAAGGATAAGGGGAGATATGATTGCACTCTTTAAATATATCAGAGGGATAAATACCAGGGAAGGAGAGGAATTATTTCAGCTCAGTGCTAATGTAGACACGAGGACAAATGGATATAAATTGTCAGTCAGGAAATTTAGGTTTGAAATTAGACGAAGGTTTCTAACCATCAGGGGAGTGCAATACTGGAACAGCCTACCGAGGGAAACAGTAGGGGCGAAGGACCTCCATGACTTTAAGATTAAGCTAGATAAGTTTATGGAGGAGATGGTATAATAGGATAACGGGCTTAGTCAATAGGTCAATTAAGTGCCAAACTGGTAAATAGTACAATGGGTCAATGATATGATATTCTTAACCTTTTTCCAGAGGGTATAGCTGGAGAGTCTTGCCCGCATGCTCGGGGTTCAGCTGACCGCCATATTTGGGGTCGGGAAGGAATTTTCCTCCAGGTCAGATTGGCAGTGTCCCTGGAGGTTTTTCGCCTTCCTCCGAAGCATGGGGCAGGGGTCGCTTGCTAAAGGAGTGGGTAGATCGGCTTATGTGGCCTGCATCTTGCAGGAGGTCAGACTAGATGATCATAATGGTCCCTTCTGATCTTGAATTCTATGATTCTATGATTCTATGAATATGGCAGGCGACCAGCTTGGCTTAACAGTGAAATCCTTGCTCGTCTTAAACACAAAAAAACAGCTTACAAGAAGTGGAAGATTGGACAAATAACCAGGGAGGAGTATAAAAGTATTGCTCAGGCATGCAGGAGTGAAATCAGGAAGGCCAAATCACGCTTGGAGTTGCAGCTAGCCGGAGATGTTAGGAGTAACAAGAAGGGTTTCTTCAGGTATGTTAGCAACAAGAAGAAAGTCAAGGAAAGTGTGGGCCCCTTGTTGAATGAGGGAGGGAACCTAGTGACAGAGGATGTGGAGAAAGCTAGTGTACTCAATGCTTTTTTTGCCTCTGTCTTCACAGACAAGGTCAGCTCCCAGACAGCTGCACTCTGCAGCACGGTATGGGGAGGAGGTGACCAGCTCTCTGTGGAGAAAGAAGTAGTTCGGGACTATTTAGAAAAGCTGGACGAGCACAAGTCCATGGGGCCGGATGCGCTGCATCCAAGGGTGCTAAAGGAGTTGGCCGATGAGATTGCAGAGCCATTGGCCATTATCTTTGAAAAATCATGGTGATCGGGGGAGGTCCCGGATGACTGGAAAAAAGCTAATGTAGTGCCCATCTTTAAAAAAGGGAAGAAGGAAGATCCAGGGAGCTACAGGCCAGTCAGTCTCACCTCAGTCTGTGGAAAAATCATGGAACAGGTCCTCAAGGAATCAATTCTGAACCACTTAAAGGAGGGGAAAGTGATCAGGAACAGTCAGCATGGATTCACCAAGGGCAAGTCATGCCTGACTAACCTAATTGCCTTCTATGATGAGATAACCGGCTCTGTGGATGAGGGGAAAGCAGTGGATGTGCTATTTCTGGACTTTAGCAAAGCTTTTGATACAGTCTCCCACAGTATTTGCCAGCAAGTTAAAGAAGTATGGGCTGGATGAATGGACGGTAAGGTGGATAGAAAACTGGCTAGATGGTCGGGCTCAATGGATAGTGATCAATGGTTCCATGTCTAGTTGGCAGCCGGTATCAAGTGGAGTGCCCCAAGGGTCGGTGCTGGGGCCGGTTTTGTTCAATATCTTCATTAACGATCTGGAGGATGGTGTGGACTGCACCCTTAGCAAGTTTGCAGATGACACTAAACTGGGAGGAGTGGTTGATACACTGGAGGGTAGGGATAGGATACAGAGGGATCTAGACAAATTAGAGGATTGGGCCAAAAGAAATATGATGAGGTTCAACAAGGACAAGGGCAGAGTCCTGCACTTAGGACGGAAGAATCCCATGCACTGCTACAGACTAGGGACCGAATGTCTGGGCAGCAGTTCTGCAGAAAAGGACCTGGGGTTACGGTGAACGAAAAGCTGAATATGAGTCAACAGTGTGCCCTTGTTGCCAAGAAGGCTAATGGCATTTTGGGTTGTATAAGTAGGGGCATTTCCAGCAGATCGAGGGATGTGATCATTCCCCTCTACTCGGCACTGGTGAGGCCTCATTTGGAGTACTGTGTCCAGTTTTGGGCCCCACACTACAAGAAGGATGTGGATAAATTGGAGAGAGTCCAGCAGAGGGCAACAAAAATGATTAGGGGGCTGGAGCACATGACTTATGAGGAGAGGCTGAGGGAACTGGGATTGTTTAGTCTGGAGAAGAGAAGAATGAGGGGGGATTTGATAGCTGCTTTCAACTACCTGAAAGGGGGTTCCAAAGAGGACGGATCTAGACTGTTCTCAGTGGTAGAAGATGATAGAACAAGGAGTAATGGTCTCAAGTTGCAGAGGGGGAGGTTTAGGTTGGATGTTTAGGAAAAACTTTTTCACTAGTAGGGTGGTGAAGCACTGGAATGGGTTCCCTAGGGAGGTGGTGGAATCTCCTTCCTTAGAGGTTTTTAAGGTCAGGCTTGACAAAGCCCTGGCTGGGATGATTTAGTTGGGTTTGGTCCTGCTTTGAGCAGGGGGTTGGACTAGATGACCTCCTGAGGTCCCTTCCAACCCTGAGATTCTATGATTCTATGAACTCCATGGCTCTTTTGTGAGCAGCTTCCTCCCTGGCTGCCTCTGCTTCTTTGAGCCTCATCTGAAACTCACAGTCCTTTGCCTTCTCTTCTGCTTCCAGTCTGGACAGCTCTAGGGCTTGGCTACACTGGAGAGTTGCAGCGCAGGTGGTGGGTTTACAGCGCTGCAACTTAGTAACTGTCCACACCTGCAAGGCACATCCAGCACTGCATCTCCCTGGCTGCAGCGCTGGCTGTACACCTGGTCTGCTTGGGGTATAACGAGTGCAGCGCTGGTGATGTAGCGCTGGGGAGCAAGTATAAACAGTGATTAATCTTACTACGCTGTAACTGACCTCCAGAACTTTCCCAAAATGCTTTAAGTACCAGATAACATTCTTTGTTTTGTTGTGATGCCTCTCTTTGTTTTGTTATGAACTCCGGGCTCCCGGAGCTGCTTATCTAAAAAACAAACACAGCTCCTGTTTGCTGTGAATGAGGCAGGCAGGGGGATGAATGTCTACAGCTAGTGTTTGCTTGAGGAGAGAAACAGCACGGCGGGCGGGGGGGGGGGAGAAGGGAGTCCGTCGGAGCAGCTGCTTATCTGGTCTGCAGGCTATTTGCATTTAAGAGTGAATGAGGGGTCAAGGAAATGGTCAAATTTTGCAAGGCAGGGAGCTGACACAGAATTTGCAAGGCAGGCTTTGCAAGGCAGGGAGCTGACACACAGTGTCGGCTCCAAAAATCCACTCTCTCTCTCTCTCCCCCACTCCCTGTCACACTCCACCCCACCCCCCTCTTTTGAAAAGCACGTTGCAGCCACTTGAACGCTGGGATAGCTGCCCATAGTGCACCACTCCCAACAGCGCTGCAAATGCTGCAAATGTGGCCACACTGCAGCGCTGGTAGCTGTCAGTGTGGCCACACACCAGTGCAGGAGCGGCTCCTGACCCCAGCACGCCAAGTGCGTGCTTGGGGCGGCTTGCCGCGGGGGGCGCTCTGCCGGTGCTGCAAGGGCAGCAGGCGGTTCCGGTGGACCTCCCGCAGGCGTCCCTGCGGAGTGTCCGCTGGTCCCGCGGTTCCAGTGCAGCATCCGCAGGCACGCCTGCGGGAGGTCCACCGGAGCCGCGGGACCAGCGACCGGCAGAGGGCCTCCCGCAGCATGCCGCCCTGCTTGGGGCAGCGAAATTTCTAGAGCCGCCCCTGTACCAGCGCTTTCCCTACACAGCTGTACGAACACAGCTGTAACTCCCAGCGCTGCACATCTGGAAGTGTAGCCATGGCCCTAGTTTTGTAGCTGCCTCATCGATAGTCATTTTCCTGCTTTCTTGTGCTTAATTCCCTCACCCAAAATAAACAAACAGAAAATAACAAACCAGCAACCACTTTGTCTGTTCTCCAGCCACTCAAAACTCACTTAAAAAATCACTGCCAGTGTCTCAAAACAGTCAGTTGTGCACAGATCCTGCCGACTATGTCATAGTGACGGGTTTGGTCACAGAGACCCTCTTGGGACTGTCACTTGATGTGCTGAGACTACCTCTGAGCCCGTTTTATCTGCCAGCTTGGGCCTCCAGAACCCTCCCTTGTTGAGCCAGACACACTAGCCTGCTGCAACACAGACCCAGGGTCTGAACCACACCCCCAAAGCTGCAGACTAAACTGAAAACAGCTCAACAAGTGCTCCTGTCTCTAGCACCCAGCTCCCGATGAGATCCAAAACCCCAAATAAATCCGTTTTACTCTGTATAAAGCTTATATAGGGTAAATTCATAAATTGCCCCCCCCTCTATAACACTGATAGAGAGTATCAGAGGGGTAGCCGTGTTAGTCTGGATCTGTAAAAAGCAACAAAGAGTCCTATGGCACCTTATAGACTAACAGACGTATTGGAGCATGAGCTTTCGTGGGTGATACCCACTTCGTCAGACTCAAGGACACCCACCTGACAAAGTGGATATTCACCCACGAAAGCTTATGCTCCAATACGTCTGTTAGTCTATCACCGGCGCAGCGGGGGGCGGTGCTAAGGCAGGCTCCCTGCCTGCCCTAGTTCTGTGTGGCTCCTGGAAGTGGCCACCAGGTCCCTTCAGCCTCTGGCAGCCAGAAAGGCTCCATGTGCTGCCCTAGCCCTGAGTGCCGGCTCTGCAGCTCCCATTGGCCGAGAACCATGGCCAATGGGAGCTGTGGGGGTGGTGCCTGTGGGTGCGAGGGCAGCGCGTGAAGCCTCCCCTGCTGCCAGTGCATCTAGGAGCTGCAAGGACCTGACACTCGCTTCCCGGGGGCCATGGTAACCGCTGCCAGGACCCCGCATCCTGAACCTCCTCCCATACCCCAACACCCTGCCCCAGCTGAATTCCCTCCCAGAGGCCGCACCTTCCCCCAACACCCCTGCCATAGCCCTCTCCTGCACCCCAAAAACCCAAATATGGCCCCACCCCAGAGCCCACACCCCCTCCCACACCTCAACCCCTATCCCAGCCTGAAGCCCCTTCCTTCACCCCAAACCGCTCATCCCCAGCCCCACCCAGAGTCCACAACCCCAGCTGGAGCCCACACTCCCTCCCGCCCCCCAACCCCTGCCCCAGCCCAGAGCCATCTCCCACACCCTGAACCCCTCATTTCTGGCCCCACCCAGAGCCTGCACCCCCAGTCCAGAGCCCATACCCCCCACGTTCCAACCCCCTGCCCCAGCCCGGCGCCCTCTCCTGTACCCCAAACTTCTCATCCCCAGCCCTACCCCAGAGCCTGCACCCCCAACCGGAGCCCTCACCCCCCTCCTGCACCCCAACCACCTGCCCCAGCCCAGTGAAAGTGAGTGAGGGTGGGGGAGAGTGAGCGATGGAGGGAGGGGGGATGCAGCGAGTGGGGGTGGGGCAGGGGAGCCTCAGGGGTGGAGTGAGGCAGGGCAGGGGTGTTCGGTTTTGTGCAATTAGAAAGTTGGCAACCCTACTAGCTAGCAATAACCAAATTACAATGATTTGGACGTGTCTGTGTGCATATTTATTTGTTTTTCCTAAAGCAAATAAAGTATTTTAGGGAAAAGTGTGAGAGTGGCCAACTCTGAGGCCACCAAAAAATGTGTCCTGAGAACCCCTGATCTAGACCATCCCTGACAGGTGTTTGTCCAACCGGCTCTTAACAATCTCCAATGGTGGAGATTCCACAACCTCCCTGGGCAATTTATGCCAGTGCTTAACCACCCTGAATGTTAGGAAGTTTTTCCTAATGTCCAACCTAAACCTTCCTTGCTGCAGTTTAATCCCATTGCTTCTTGTCCTATCCTCACAGGTTAAGGAGAACAATTTATTACCCTCCTCTTTATGACAACCTTTCATGTACTTGAAAACTGTTCTCATGTCTCCTCTCAGTCATCTCTTCTCTGGACTAAACAAACCCAATTTTTTTCAATCTTCCCTCCTCGGTCATGTTTTCTGGACCTTTAATTATTTCCGTTGCTCTCCTCTGGACTTCCTGCAATTTGTCCACATCTTTCCCGAAGTTTGGTGCCCAGAACTGGACACAATACTCTGGCTGAGGCCTCTTCTGTGCTGTGGAGAGCAGAATAATTACCTGTATATACTCGTTCATTAGCCCGTTCGTTTATAAGCCAACCCCCCAAGATGGTTAGGTAAAAATAGCAAAAATGGTATGACCCTTTCATAAGCCGACCCTATATTTCAGGGGTTGGCAAACTTTGGCTCCCGGCCGTCAGGGTAAGCCGCTGGCGGGTCGGGATGTTCTGTTTACGTCGAGCATCTGCAGGCATGGAGCCCCTCAGCTCCCATTGGCTTGGAACGGCGAACCGCAGCCGCAGGGAGTTGAGGGGCTCCATGCCTGCAGACGCTCCAGGCAGGGGCGGCTCTAGGGATTTTGCCACCCCAAGCACAGCAGGCAGGCTGCCTTCGGTGGCATGCCTGTGGAGGGTCCGCTGGTTCCGCGGCTTCGGAGAGCGTCCCCCGCGGCTTGCCGCCCCAAGCACACGCTTGGCGTGCTGGGGCCTGGAGCTGCCCCGGCTCCAGGTAAACAAAACGACAATGTATTAGATATTCAATTCAATGATGCCATAGAGTTTAAAATCATCAAATTTTGGTGTAGACCCGTTTATAAGCCGACTCCCACTCTTTGATGCGTCACTTTTTTACCAGAAATATGCCTCTTATGAACGAGTGTCTTGCTTACATCGCTCCTGCTAATACATCCCAGAATGGTGTTTGCTTTTTATGCAGTGGTGTTACATCGCTGACTCTTATGTAGCTTGCGATCCACCCCGATCCCTTTCTGCCGGACTCCTTCCTAGACAGGCCTTTCCCATTTTGTATTTGTGCATAGGGTTGTGCCTTCCTCAGTGTTGTACTTTGCATTTGTCGTTCTTGAATTTCATCCTCTTATTGCAGATCATTTCTCCAGTTTGTCATTTTGAATTCTTATCCTGTGCTCCAAAGTCCTCGTAACCCATCCCCGCGTGGTATCGTCCGCAAACTTTATCTGTGTTCTCCCTATGCCATTATTCAAATCATTGATGAAGAAATTGAACAGAACCAAACCAGGACTGATCCCCGGGGGACCCCACCCATGATGCCCTTCCAGCTTGTCTGTAAACCACTGATAACGACTCTCTGAGTCAGCTTTTCCAACCAGTTGTGCACCCGCCTCATAATAAGTTGGTCTAGGCTGTTTCCTTATAATCAATGGTGATGTTGGACGATTGGAGATGGAGAATAATTGCCACAAAAACAATTCAAGGGCTGGAGAAACGGTCTGACAGTGAGAGACCTGAAGTGCTCAGTCTGTTTAGCTCAGTGTGTTTCTCAAGGACCGGTCCCTGGCAGCCTCCTTGCCACTCACTGAGATCTCCCTGACACAGGTTGGGAAGGCAGCAAGCTGGTCCCTGGTATCAGAGGCATTGACTTCCCCAGTTCCCGGGGGGGAGCTCAACCCCTGCTCTGCCCCAGGCCCCACCCTCCTCCACCCCTTTCTCCAAGCCCTCACCTCTGCCCTGCATCTTCCCACCCCTACACCATCCCGTTCTGCCCCCTCCCCCACCTCTTCTTGCTCCCACTCCTCCCCCCATGTGTCTCCTGCACATCATTGAACAGCTGATCGCGGTGGGCAGAAGGCACTGGAGGGTGGAGGAGGAGCTGATCCGCAAGGCTGCCAGTGGGTGCTGAGTGTGACGTTGCACTCCACATGTTTTATGGAAATATGCCTATGAGTGTGACTATAATGTAACTGGAATATGCTTTATGCAAAAGGTCTCTTGTAAGGTATCATTACAAAGCTAATAATCTACTGAGTGATTAATACCTGGGGGAGCAAACAGCTGGGCATATCTCTCTATCAGTGTTATAGAGGGCGGACAATTTATGAATTTATCCTGTATAAGCTTTATACAGAGTAAAATGGATTTATTTGGGGTTTGGATCCCGTTGGGAACTGGGTGTCTGGGTGCTGGAGATAGGTGACCTGCTGAGCAGTTTTTGGTTAAAGCCTGCAGCTTTGGGGACATGGACCAGACCTGGGTCTGTGCTGCAGCAGGCTAGCGTGTCTGGCTCAACAAGACAGGGTTCTGGAGTCCCAAGCTGGCAGTAAAAAACAGGCTCAGAGGTAATTCCAGCACATCAAGTGACAGTCCTAAGGGAGTCTCTGTGACCAAACCTGTCATATTGAGCACCCGCTATTTTTTTTCCATGGGTGCTCAGCTCTGGTTAGCTGATCACAAAGATCAACAGGTGATGATTATGGTAACTAGGTACCTTTCGGGGGGAAATACAGCGTACTTGAGTGTTAGAGGACAGATGTTCAATCTGTTTAGCTTCACAAGGAGAAGGTTCGAAGTGACATGATCCCCGTCTATAAGTACCTACGTGGGGAACAAATATTTAATAATGGGATCTTCACTCTAGCCATGAAAGGCCAAACACCATCCCATGGCTGGAAGCTGAAGCTAGACATATTCAACTTAGAAATACATTTCAAATGTTTACCAGCACAGGTGATCAATCATTGGAACAAACGCTGTAGGGAAGTAGTGAATTCTCCATTTCTTGGTGTTTCACAAATCAAATCTTTTGCATCCTTAATAATGTCTTACATTTTTTTACCAAAAAAACCTCCTAAAATTCAAAACATAAAATGCTGCTCAACCACTACTACCTCCAACCCATAAAACCTCAGTATAAAAATATTTTTAAAAAAATCTTAAAAAAGCCCACTGCCATTTCTCCACTGGCCAGAAATAATTCCCCCGCCGCATCCTTTTTAATCGTCAAATGGGGTGGAGTAATCTTAAAAATAATTTACTCTAAATGTCCAGTGGGTGGGTCCGTACTCCATTGTAAATCGCATCCCCCCACCCCCACCAGCGTACCAGCTTCAGCAACCGAGCAAACTAAAATAAGCACATGCTAATCAGCTCAAAACATACGTTTCTCCCTAAATTTCTGGTCATAGCATCATAGGCCTTGGTTATAAACCAGCCACCTCCCTAAACCATCCTGGTTTCCAGCTGTCCATAAAATTATCTAAAAAACAATAATTAGAATTAAAAAAAACCCTCCAAAGGCTCTCCCTGGCTCAAGCTGCTAATAAAGCCCAAGCCATATTCAATATCTTCATTAACGATCTGGAGGATGGTGTGGACTGCACCCTTAGCAAGTTTGCAGATGACACTAAACTGGGAGGAGTGGTTGATACGCTGGAGGGTAGGGATAGGATACAGAGGGACCTAGACAAATTAGAGGATTGGGCCAAAAGAAATATGATGAGGTTCAACAAGGACAAGTGCAGAGTCCTGCACTTAGGACGGAAGAATCCCATGCACTGCTACAGACTAGGGACCGAATGGCTGGGCAGCAGTTCTGCAGAAAAGGACCTAGGGGTTACGGTGGACGAAAAGCTGAATATGAGTCAACAGTGTGCCCTTGTTGCCAAGAAGGCTAATGGCATTTTGGGTTGTATAAGTAGGGGCATTTCCAGCAGATCGAGGGATGTGATCATTCCCCTCTACTCAGCACTGGTGAGGCCTCATTTGGAGTACTGTGTCCAGTTTTGGGCCCCACACTACAAGAAGGATGTGGATAAATTGGAGAGAGTCCAGCGGAGGGCAACAAAAATGATTAGGGGGCTGGAACACATGACTTATGAGGAGAGGCTGAGGGAACTGGGATTGTTTAGTCTGCAGAAGAGAAGAATGAGGGGGGATTTGATAGCTGCTTTCAACTACCTGAAAGGGGGTTCCAAAGAGGATGGATCTAGACTGTTCTCAGTGGTAGAAGATGACAGAACAAGGAGTAATGGTCTCAAGTTGCAGAGGGGGAGGTTTAGGCTGGATATTAGGAAAAACTTTTTCACTAGTAGGGTAGTGAAGAACTGGAATGGGTTACCTAGGGAGGTGGTGGAATCTCCTTCCTTAGAGGTTTTTAAGGTCAGGCTTGACAAAGCCCTGGCTGGGATGATTTAGTTGGGTTTGGTCCTGCTTTGAGCAGGGGGTTGGACTAGATGACCTCCTGAGGTCCCTTCCAACCCTGAGATTCTATGATTCTATGATTCTATCATGTAGCGCAAGGCAACAAACAAACAAAAAAAGTCTGAAAAACAGCTCATGATCCAGATAAACACAGCAGGACCACAGCAAAATACGTGGTGGGTGGCCTCAAACCTCCCTTAAATCCCATAAAAACAAACCCTGTTCCTCCTAGAATAGCCTAAAATAAAAATAAAATCAAAAACTCTTTGGCAAGTAAGAGCAATCCCTAAACGCATTATTATTGTTACAACCAACTAAACCAAGCAAACACCACCCAAAACAAAAGCTAAAAAAAGCTATTAAAAAACCTAATAATTAAAAAAAAAATCATCCAAGCCTCAGTTTCCCCAGTCAATGCATGTATGTTGTTCATGTATGTTAACAAAACAAAGCAATAATAGCAAAAGCCCCCAAACACCCTAAACAAATGTGGTAAAACCGCTCTTGCTGCTTCAGGCCTGCAAAATCCTCTTTCCTTGTAATACAACGTTTTTCTGGGTATTTTCCAAAAGCGGCCACTGGCCGAAAGCTCCAGCTCTGCATATCCCGGCCCCAGTTAGGTCCCAAATAAAATTAACCCAAAAAAGCTCCATACCCCGCCAGGCAGCACCACACGGGACAATGTTACGTCCCATTGTCTCACCAGCGGTGGTAGCAAATTCTACCAAAGAAAAGGCAGCCATTCAACGCTAAATCCTCCTGAATGCCACCTTGGGAGCTTTAAACATTTCCCTGCCCCTAACACGCTTCCAGGTCCCAGCCTTCCTTCCCAATTGCACTGGGGGGGGGCACCCTCCAACTCGCTCTCCTCAGGCATACAGTGTCCTTGTCCCCCCCTAAAAAGGAAACCCTAATGGGCTCCTTGTGCAGGGGGCCGGTATCCCGCTGTCCTCGGGAGACAAAAAAATCTCACCGCATTATAGGTGAGACCGCGTTCCCTGACCACCCCCTCCAGAGACCCTCACCCCTAATCACCGCCAGGACCCCACCCCCTACCCAACCCCCCTGTCCCCTGACTGCTCCGACCCCTAGACCCCCCTCCGTCCCCCCGCCCCCCGACAGGCACTCACCGGCAGTGGCGGGAAGCGGAGCAGCCCGGCCCCAGCCCGCTCCACCCTGCCAGCTCCCAGCTGCGGCGCTCCGCTTCCACCGCTGCTGAGTGCGGGGAGGTTGGGGAAAGGACGCCCCCTGCACTCACCTGCCCGGCGGGAAGTGGAGCGCCACGGCTGGGAGCTGGCGGAATGGAGCTGGCTGGGGCTGGGCTGCTCCACTTCCACCGTTACTGGTGAGTGCGGGGGGGATCCCTTCTCCCAAGTGCCCTCCCCGAGCGACACGGCCGGGGTGAGGGAAGCAGAACGAGCTGTACCTGGCCCCCCACTAATCCCCTGGGCCACTCTGGGACTGCGGGGCCCCCAAAAGTGCACCCCCAGCTCCTGCCCCCCAGACTCTGGGGGGGGAGAACCCCTGACTGCCCCTGAGACCCTCTGCCCCTTATCGAACCCCTCAGCCCCGGCCTGGCCCGGCACCCTTAACACACTGCCCAGAGCAGCATGTCAGCGCTTTACCGCCTTGTATGCGAACCCGCGTTATATCGGGGTAGAGGTGTCAAACAATTAAAAACAGCCATAAAACTGGTCATAAGTGCAGCTCTCACCCACCAACAGTAGCCATCGCCGCCCTCAAACAAACTGCCAAATTGGCCCTCCACACGCAAAACGCCTTACAAAAACCAAGGAAACCCATAATTAAAGCCCCAAACCAACCAACATGAAATTCGGTGTGCTCCCAGTTCCCAACAAATCTGTAGCCCAGGCCTGCTATATTGCTATATATATAAAAGGCCAATGCTGACCCTAGCCACCGTGTCAAAAAAAGGGTAAAACCCAAATTGGTGACCCCCACAACAAAATGTTGATTCAGGGTCAAGGTGGGGACGGTCCCAGGCCCAAGGACTCTCTCCCTCAGGGGGTCCCGTGGGAAGGCAGATCAGCATTGTGTGTTGCTAACACGGTTGAGAGCATCGCAAGGCGTTTTGGGGATAGACAGGGGAAGGTCAAAGGTGTAAGTGTGGAATGGAAGGTTCCCTTGCAGGGAGCGAGAGGCCAAGAGGGGGAAGGAGGAGAAGAGCAGAGAACGGGTTAACTCGATACTCCAGCTCGCTCAGCCAAAAGATAAAGCAACGACTCTGGCCCAAGGCCGCAGCTCACAGCCGACCCTCGGCTGCCTGCCAAGAAAGAGGGGGGCCTGGATTTCCCCCCCCACTGCCCCAACCAGTCATAAGAAAGGGGGATCCAGCTAAACAAACCTCAAAGGTAGCCCAAACCAAACAAGACAGCAAAGGCCAACACGGGGGAAAACAAAGTCCCGCCGCGTGTGTCTGGAGCCGGTGGGTTTTGGAAAAGTTGAGGAAACCACTGAAAGCCAGTTTGGACTGGTACAAAGAGCATCAGGAGCAGAGGTCCCTAAACAAAACACCCCCAAAGGGAACCCAGGACTTAAAACCCTCCTAAGAGCTGGAGCAACTCGGAGATTACAGTGGACCCCAAACGACCTGGGCCAGGACAAAACTCCCATCCACCCTTCTCCCTCTTCTTCTTGCATTACACCCAGGCTTGGCCAGCGGTGGGTAAAACGAGTGAGAGTATGAAAGGGGGTTAGGGCTTGGGGCACTAATGCTTTCTTCCTTCCTCTGAGAGACGTGGGGAGCACCCATCGCGCTCCGCTGTTCTTTTAAAGCTTTATTAATAAAATAATAAAATTTAAACCCTTGGTGTGTTTCGTCATCTCCTCCCACAACAATCCTGTGGCCTCAGCCTAATCACCTGACGCCCCAAGCAGATTGGCAACTAAAATCTGTCACAATAACGCTGAGGAGGAGGAGAACACTCATCCCCTACCCCAGGTAGATCCTGGCAGCGTCAGAGAGCTTCTGCAGCATGAAATAATCCTCCATCAGCCCACCCACCCTTGGAAAGGTGAGTCGCTCCTGCGTGGCTCGCCTGTGTCCTTGACTC
Source organism: Mauremys mutica (assembly GCF_020497125.1). Lineage (NCBI taxonomy): Eukaryota > Metazoa > Chordata > Testudines > Geoemydidae > Mauremys > Mauremys mutica. Next base: position 15,004,654 of record NC_059088.1, read on the forward strand.
GTACGGTCACCCCTTTTGGCCTGAGCCCCTCACCAAGATCTGTGGCCTGGCAGGGTCATTCCTGTCAGGAGTCTGGCCTGTGCTTGGAGGAATCTCGTTTACTCCCAGAAATATGTCCCCACAGGCCTGATCTCCTGAGTGCAGCAGGCAGTTCCCTAGTTCTAAAATCCCCACACCTGTCCCTTCAGCAGGCTCTGGGCCCAAAAATCTTTGCCTCTCTGCTTCCACCCACAGTCCCACTTGCAGCTTCTGCTCCTGGCTTCCTAATTCCCACATGCACAGGCTGCAGCCGATTGCCTCACCCCCATGTTGGCTACCAGAGAAACCCTTCAACTCACATGGCTCAGCTCTGAGCCACCATGGACCTTGGGTGGTAACTTCCTTGGCATGCAGCTCTCTCTGCACCATAATGGGGTTTGATTTCTCCTTCCATTGAGCCTGAAGCAGGGAGTTTGGGGGCAGTCACTGGCTTAGCAGGTCCTGTGACTGACTTTGATTCCAATATCCCGCTGAGCCAGCCATTTCAGCATAACATGAGCACAGAGCTGAGCTCTGCAAACTTTGCTCTTTATAGCCAAGAGACAGTGTGGCCAAATGGATAGAACACCAGGCTGGACCTTCAGAGACCTGACTTTTAGTGCCAGTTCTTCCACTGGCCAGCTGTGGGTCACGTCACCTGTCTGTGACTCAGTTTCCCCCCTCTGGCACATAGGGTAATGATCCTGAACTCCTTTGTACAGTGCTTAGAGATCTCTGGGTGGAAAGTCCTAAATAAGAATTTATTAATGACGCTGGGTGGGAACTGTGGTTTGTTTCCCAAGTATAAGTTTTCAAAGGAAAAACATTTCCCACTGGGGAATACAGCTGCTACTCTGAAAGATTTCCCACGGGCAGCCTAGAAACCTTGGGAAATGGGTGGCTTTCCACATTTTCGGAGTGTTTTCCTCCAGTGGGAAAACAGAAAATGTGTGTGTGGGGGGGAAAAATCCCACTTTTCACTTTTGAAACACCCTCCTGGTCAGATGATAACTACAGCTGGTCACGCAACCTGCCAATGGAACAGATTTCTGTTGAAAGGTGGGGAGGGGAGACCCAGCATTTCAAAATGAAAAATGTCAGAAACACCCTCAAACTAGCCCCCCCCCAACATTTTTTTTTCTTTTTGAAAACTATTCTGGAAAACAAAAAATTTCATCGAAAATGAACTTTTTTCTACAAAAAATCTAATAGAAAAAATTCATTTTTGTTCAACTATCGGTACATAAAAATCCCTTCCTCCCAGGGGTGAGTTAAGTCCATAAATATCCGGGAGATGATCTTGTCACTGTGGTGATGCGGGTCACACATGGCCATTTAGCCAGCCCTGTCCCGGGATCCTTTTCCTTATCTGGCCCCCTATCACCAGGGCATCTGGACACCTCACGACCTTCCTTCCCAGCTGGGTCCCGCACCCTTTGCTAAGGTAGGCGGCTGCCAGGCATGCTTTATGGCTGGAAAGCGACCATAAGTGTTTGGTATGACAGTGGGTGAATCACTCCGGGCCCGCTTGTGAAACGAGTGACTCATGGCAGCGATGCGGATGGTGAAAGAGGCCGTGTTTCCGGGCAGAGTTTGAGACGAGTGGATCTCGGCCTGCTGATGACGGTGGATACCGAACTGATGTCAGAACCCGCGAGTTCTTGGCCTGAGTTTGGGTAACCTGTTGGAACGCACCTATAGATTGGGTCACTGAGTCCAGACCCCAGATGGGAGTTTGGTCTAGTGGTTTGAGCATGGGGGGGCTGGAGGTCAGGACTCCTGTCCGCCATTCCTGGCTCCAGGAGGTGAGCTGGGGTCTAGTGTGCGAGAGCACAGGGAGCTGGGGGTTCAGGACTCCTGGGTTCTATCCCCAGATCTGAGTGGGGTCTAGTGCATTAGAGCATAGGGGGCTAGGTATCGGATTCCTGGGTTCCATCCCTGGCTTGGGAAGGGGCATAAGGTCTAGTAGTTGGAACATTGGGGATTCCCTGACTACTCCACATCTCCCTTGATGCACTATGTGGCCCAGCCAGCCAGTGATGCACCACAGGAGTTGTAGCCCAGCCAAGGACTCCAGCTTCCACAGGAGAATGAGGGCATGACACAGTGAACTACAACTCCCATAAGGCACCTTGGGGAGATGCACTTTAATGTTTACGTTACAGTTTGCCTGGTGGACAATGGAAACGTTGCAGCACAACACGTGGAAAACGCCGATTTCACAGAAACCGCTTTTTTCTGCTCCAAAAATGGCTTTGATGGAAAATTCCCCTCCAGCTCCAGTTCTGATTTTAAATCCCTGCCTGCAACCGTAACGAAAGTTGGAGTACAGCCCTCTCCTCCCACTGAGTTTGACACCCTTAACCTAGTGACATTTAAGCTACTCACAATCACTTGCAGAAGCAGCTGGAAAATTGCAGGAGGAGCAATTCCAGGTGCCGTCACGAGGGGGCGTTGCCTCCATGAGAGGACAGGTGCCAGCAGATGCAAATATACAGCTTAGGTGTAGGTTTCCTTAGGGAGCCAGGGAGGTGAGCGTGGGGAAGAGAAGATGGCAACAGGCAGCTTTGGGGGAGGGGATGAAATGACGACTTTACAGATCTCCATCTGTAGATCTCAAAGCACTTTACACTGGAGGGTCAATATCATTATCCCAATGGGGAAACTGAGGCTCGGGGGGGCGAAGTGACTTGACAGAGGTCAGTAGCAGAGCCAGGAATTGAATCCAGCTCTCCTGAGTAGAATTTTTTTGGGTGAAAAAAAAAAATGCAGGTTCGGGTCGATCGCACCATCTTGCGAATTCATGTCCGTGTCACTGAATCGCTTTGGTGGGGGAAAACAACAGACCTTACACACGTTCCATTTTCGGCATTTTCTAAACCAAACGGTTCCAGGGTTTGGAGTCAAAACGCCTTTTCATTTCAAATTCATTTTTGACAACAGTTTGGAAATCTTGTAAACAGGCTGAAATCGTTTCATTCGACCCGAAATGATTTTTTTTTCCAGCATTTCGATTGGCTGAAAATGTTGAAACATTTCGCTGTTGGGGCAACCTAAAATTAATCTCTCCTCTCATCCCCCGCTTTTTCAGAATGGTTAGAGAACCAAAACCTCCGTTCTTTGCCCCATTCTGACCTTGTGTACCTAATCGCTAGGCAGTTCTGCCTTCCCTCCACGCCCAGGCCAGTTTGACTCGTGTAATCCCTTGACGAGGGGGCGAAGAATGGTGCATCCTTGCGACACTGCTGCTAGGAAGAGAACTGGAATAACACCCAACTGCAAAGCACTCAGCGTAAGCTGATTGTAGCAGGGTGCTGGGGCAAAAGCACCTAATTAGCCTCTGCCCAATCAGCTCCAATCAGGGGAAGCAGATGGGGGCTGTTGGAAAAGGCCTGATGCCGGCCTGAGAATTGGCAACACCCGCTGGCCTGACAAGCCAAGGGCTATAAAGGCTGGGAGGGAGCCGGGAGGGGAGGCAGCCAAGGAGAAGTCAGCCTGGGAGGGAACTGGAGGCCTCCTAGCTGAAGGCTGCCACTGCCTGTAAAGGAGGTGACTCATCCTGCGAGACTTGTCTATAGATAGACACTGGTGGTGGGATCGGGGCGGTTGCAGGCCCCAGCACACCAAGGACCCTGCCTGCCGTGCTTGGGGCGGCAAAATACCTAGAGCCGCCCCTGGGTGGGATAATCTTAAGTGAATAAAGACACGCGTGTTGCACAACGCTGAAGCCTCTCTGAGGGCTTGGCTACACTTGCCGATGTGCAGCGCTGGGAGTTACAGCTGTGTTCGTACAGCTGTGTAGGGAAAGTGCTGGTGTGTGGCCACACTCACAGCTACCAGCGCTGCAGTGTGGCCACATTTGCAGCGGTGTTGGGAGTGGTGAATTATGGGCAGCTATCCCAGCGTTCAAGTGGCAGCAACGTGCTTTTCAAAAGAGGGGGGTGGGGTGGAGTGTGACAGGGAGCGGGGGAGAGAGAGAGAGTGGATTTTTGGAGCCGACACTTCAGCTCCCTGCCTTGCAAAATCTGAAAATTTCCTCGACCCCTCATTTACTCTTAACTGCAAATAGCCTGCAGACCAGATAAGCAGCTGCTCCAACGGACTCCCTTTCTCCCCCTCCCCCGGCTGTTTCTCTCCTCAAGCAAACACTCATCCCCCTGCCTGCCTCATTCACAGCAAGGTAGTGGGTTATCTCAATTGATTGTTCACAGGCAGTTACAGGTTGATCACAGCAAACAAGAGCTGTGTTTGTTTTTTAGATAAGCAGCTCCCGGAGCCCCGAGTTCACAACCAAACAAAGAGAGTAATTTAGTTAAAAGCATTCTGGGATATCTCCTAATACCCTGGAGGCCAACAACAGCGCTGGTGTGTGGCCACACTTGACGAGCAGCGCTGCATCACCAGCGCTGCACTCGTTATACCCCAAGCAGACCCAGGTGTACAGCCAGCGCTGCAGCCAGGGAGTTGCAGCGCTGGATGTGCCTTGCAGGTGTGGACAGTTACTAAGTTGCAGGGCTGTAAAGCCGCCACCAGCGCTGCAACTCTCCAGTGTAGCCAAGCCCTGAGCCTTAGTGGGGGCAGCAAGCAGGCCCCGGGGAGAGGGGCGGGTCGTGGACCTTGTGACACTGACGTGCGTGCAGGATGCGCACAGCCAGCGTGGGCATCGGCGAGTAGAAAAGATCAGCCTCAGCATGGACCACGGGGGAGGGATCCATTGGCCAAGGGTGTGAGGGGACAGGTTCCTTTCAGCGGTTTGCAGGCAGGGCTGCTTCGAACTTTTTTGATGCCCAAAGCAAAAAAAAAAAAAAAAGCCCCGCCCCACCAAAACAACCCCCCTGAGCACCACGCTGCCCTGCTGAAACAACCCCCCCAAGTGCTGCGCTGCCCTGCCGAAACAACCCCCCCAAGCGCCACCCCGCCGCACTGTAACAACACCCCCAGTGCTGCCCCGCCCCGCCGAAACAACCCCCCTGAGCGCCGCGCTGCCCTGCCGAAACAACCCCCCTGAGCACCACGCTGCCCCACCGAAACAACCCCCCCTGAGCATCATGCTGCCCTGCTGAAACAACCCCCCCAAGTGCTGCGCTGCCCTGCCGAAACAACCCCCCCCCAAGCGCCACCCCGCCGCACTGTAACAACCCCCCCAGTGCTGCCCCGCCCCGCCGAAACAACCCCCCTGAGCGCCGCGCTGCCCTGCCGAAACAACCCCCCTGAGCGCCGCGCTGCCCCACCGAAACAACCCCCCCTGAGCACCACGCTGCCCCGCTGAAACAACCCCCCCAGTGCCACCGTAACAACCCCTCCGAGCACTGTACTGCCCCGCCGAAACAACCCCCCCAAGCGCCACGCTGCCTCGCCGAAACAACCCCCCCAAGTGCCACCAAAACAACCCGCCTGAGTGCTGCGCTGCCCTGCTGAAACAACCCCCCCAAGTGCCACCAAAACAACCCGCCTGAGTGCTGCGCTGCCCTGCTGAAACAACCCCCAGTGCCACTGAAACAACCCCCCCAGTGCCACCGTAACAACTCCCCCGAGCGCCGTGCTGCCCCGCTGAAACAACCCCCCCAAGCGCCACCCCGCCGCACTGTAACAACCCCCCCAGTGCCACCCTGCCCTGCCGAAACAACCCCCCCGAGCGCCGCGCTGCCCTGCCGAAACAACCCCCCCGAGCACCGCGCTGCCCTGCCGAAACAACCCCCCCCGAGCACCATGCTGCCCCACTGAAACAACCCCCCCAGTGCCACCGTAACAACCCCCCCGAGCACTGCACTGCCCCGCTGAAACAACCCCCCCAGCACCTCCCCGCCCCGCTGAAACAACCCCCCCGAGCAACATGCCACCGTAACAACCCCCCCGAGCACCGCGCTGCCACGCCAAAACAAGCCCCCCAAGCGCCACCCTGCCCCACTGAAACAACCCGCCCGAGTGCTGCACTGCCCCTCCGTAACAGCTCTCCCGAGCGCCGTGCTGTAACAACCCCCCCAGTGCCACCCTGCCCCGCTGAAACAACCCCCCCGAGCACTGTGCCACCGTAACAGCCCCCCCCGAGCGCCGTGCCACCGTAACAACCCCCCCCAGTGCTGCACTGCCCTGTTGAAACAACTCTCCTGAGCGCTGCATTGCCACGCTGTAACAACCCCCCCAGCGCTGCCCCACCGAAACAACCCCCTCCCTAGCAGTGTGCCACCGTAACAACCCCCCCCGAGCACTGTGCTGCCCCACCGAAAAACCCCCTGAGTGCCCCACCGCCGCGCCGAAACAACTCCCCCGAGCGCTGCTCTGCCCCACCGAAACAATCCCCTCCCGAGCACTATGCCACCGTAACAACCCCCCCGAGCGCCGCGCTGCCCTGCCAAAACACCCGAGTGCCACACCGCCGTGCCGAAACAACTCCCCCAAGCACCATGCCACCGTAACAACCTGCCCCCAATCACCACACCACCACGCTGAAACAACCCCCCCAAGCGCCGCCCTGCTGCGCTGTAACAACCACCCCCCAGTGCCACTCCGCCCTGCTGAAACAACCCCCCCGAGCACCGTGCCACCATAACAACTCCCCCGAGCGCCACGCTGCCCCGCCGAAACAACTCCCCCGAGCGCCCCACCGCTGCACCGAAACAACTCCCCAGAGCGCCGCACTGCCCTACCGAAACAACCCCCTCCCAAGCACCGTGCCACCGTAACAACTCCCCCGAGCGCCGCCCCACCCCGCCCCATCGAAACAACCTCCCCGAGCACTGCGCTGCCGTAACAACCCTCCAGAGCATCGCACTGCCCCGCTGAAACACCCCCCCCCGAGCGCCGCACCACCGCGCCGAAACAAACAACCCCTGAGCGCCGCGCTGCCCCGCCAAAACACGCCCCCCAGGGGCTGCCCCGCCACCCTGTAACAACCCCCCCAGCACCACCCCGTCCCGCTGAAACGAACAACCCCCGAGTGCCAATCCGCCGAACCAAAAACCACCCCGAGCGCCGCCCCGCCACCCGAAGTTTGGCCACTGCTTCCAAGGTGCCGCCTCAAGCACGTGCTTGGTCGGCTGGTGCCTGGAGCCGGCCCTGTTTGCAGGCTCATACGTGAATCAACCTTCTGGAAGAGCTCCAGGTTAGGAATGCTGCAGCAGAGCTAATTAGAGCCAATTACAAGGTAATTACCCAGCCTTGGCAGGAAAGGTCTGGTAGAACCAGCTGGGAGCAACCCTGCCCAGTGACTGGTTGGCTCCTCTACTTCTGGGAAACTTTGAGCTGTCAATCAGCGGGGAGTAGACATGCTAAACCCGTGGAAAAAAACGCAGACATTGGGCTTGGGTTTGGCTTAACTGGCTTGTAAGTTGCTTGTTGGCTAGTTTTTTGGCTTGTAGCCTGTTGCTTGTTTGGCTTGTAGCTTGTTGCTTCTTTTTTTATCATCGCCAGGCAAGCAGCAGGGTGACCAGATGTCCCTATTTTATAGGAAGAGTCCCGATTTTTGGGTCTTTTTCTTGTGGGTCACCCTAGCAAGCAGGGGCAAGGGGGGGAGAGAGCCACCCAGCGGCCCCACCACAGCCCCAGACTGCACGCGGGGGGGATCCTAGTCACATACAGTGTTGGTGTTTTTAGGGAGTGGCTTGTTTGGGCCTTGTTTTGAAATGGGATTAGCTGGATTTTTGGCTCATTGTGAAAGTCGGGGGGGCTTCTTTACCGCACGAAAGTTGTCAGCTGTGGCGGGGAGCTGGTTTCGTTCACCGGCAGATGAGCGAGACAATGAAAGAGCCAGGAGCGGCCTTCAGTTTATGATCTAAGCTGACCGTAAGTGTGGTGCAGATAAGCTTGATAAGATTAAGGAAAAGGAGAGTTTCTTGTCCTTATGGAGAAAAGCTTGAAAATGTGACCTGTCCATCCTCCAGCGCCAGAACTCAAAACAAAAGAACCGGCGTTTCTTTATTTTTCTGAGCCAGTTTTTTGCAGCGGCCGTGCACCGGCTTCTTGCTCACGAGTCTATCTGAATTACGCGCCACATTTGAAGAGCTGGCGTTGTCCTGGTTTTAAGATCATTCGGGGCACAGAGAAGAATGGCACAGGGCTGGATTGCAGAAACGACCCAGTTATTTAATTAATATTAGTTCGCCGCCTAATGAACGGTTTCAGAGGGGTCTCTGTGTCTGTATCAGCAAAAACAATGAGGAGTCTTTGTGGCACCTTAGAGACTAACACGTTTATTTGGGCATAAGCTTTCGTGGGCTAGAATCCACTTCATCAGATGCATGGAGTGAAAAATACAGTAAGCAGAATACATATGATGGCACATGAAAAGATGGGAGTTGCCTTACCAAGTGGGGAGTCAGTGCTAACGAACCAATTCAATTAAGATGGAAGTGGCTATTCTCAACAGTCGATAACGGGGCCAATACCAAGGGAAGGAAAATCACTTTTGTAGCGCTAACGAGGCCAATGCAATCAAGGTGGCCCAGCTCAAACAGTTGACAAGAAGGTGCGAGTATCAGCAGAGGGAAAACTACTTTTTGTAGTGACCCAGCCACTCCCAGTCTTTATTCAGGACACAGGATTCCAGCAGCAGTCACAGCAGTGCCAACTCCAGAGGTGAAATAACCTCTCTGCTCCCACTCAAGATTCCTCTGTTTATGTGTCGCACTTGGAGCTGGTGTGTAACTGGAGGCAGGAATCCCTCCCTGCAGGAGGTTCTCCGGCCTGGGCTATGCAGGAAGGTAGGATGGATGGATCACAGTTTCCTTGTGATTTTTAAAATCAATGAAATCACAGGGTCCTTCACAAACACCTGCTGAAAGAAAGCATGAAGTGTTTAAATAGTCGACGGAATGAGGCTGAGATGAGGGAATGACGCCCACGCCCTGTGATTGCAAAAGGCTTCCCGATACTACACCCTGATAACGAAAAACATTTCCAGCACCACATCCACGTGCGGCCTGTTGTTTTCCAAAAGGGCAACAAACATTTTTCATCACAAAGAAATAACTCACATCCGTCAAAACTCTGCATCTCCGTTCATTAGGAAATTCCAACATGTGGACATTTGTTTTCGTTCCCAAGCGGAAGGAAAAGCAAAAATTTTGAAAAAAAATCTCTCTCTGGTTCTGGGCAGGAAGTGGGGTCTAGTGGTTGGAGCAGGTGGGGGGGGGAGGGAGCCAGGACTCCTGGGTTCTATCCCTGGTTCTGGACAGGAAGTGGGGTCTAGTGGTTGGAGTGGGGGGTGGGAGGGAGCCAGGACTCCTGGGTTCTATCCCTGGTTCTGGACAGGAAGTGGGGTCGAGTGGTTGGGGCAGCGGGGGGTGGGAGGGAGCCAGGACTCCTGGGTTCTATCCCTGGTTCTGGGCAGGAAGTGGGGTCTAGTGGTTGGGGCAGCGGGGGTGGGAGGGAGCCAGGACTCCTGGGTTCTATCTCTGGCTCTGGGAGGGGACTGGGGTCTAGTGGGTTAGGGCAGGCGAGGGTGGTAGCCCTATAGATGCCTTCTAACAGTTGTGCATCTTCCAGTGCTCCCGACCACTGGCCTGAGGTGACACCCGAGGGTTCAGACATCAGTTAGGCATCCACCGTCATCAGCAGCTCGAGGGTCACGGGTATCAAATGCTGCCCAGCAGCTGCAAGGAGTCGCTCGCTTCACAAGCCGGCCTGGAGTAGGGCTGCCAACCCTCCGGGATTGTCCAGGAGTCACCAGGAATTAAAGAGCAGCCTTTCATTAAAGATTATGGTGGGTGATGGAACCTCCAGGAAGACACGCAGCCCAAGTTGGCAACCCTAACCCGGAGTGAATCACTTACCGTCCTACCGAACTCTCACGGTCATTTCCCAGCCATAGACCTGGTCTGGCAGAGTCCTACCCTAGCAAAGTGGGGGATGAACGCAGGGGCCCACAGGGGCCTTGGCCAATTGGGGGCCCCCCGCCAGAGCGCCGGAACCTGCGTAGAAGTAGGGGGCCACCGGCGCCAGGACTGTGGCCCTGCCCCCTGCTCCTCCTCTTCTTCCAAGGCCCCACCTCCTGCTCCTCCCCTGCCCCCTAGGGCCCTGCCCCATGGCCAGGCCGGAAGCCAGGCGGGGGCTGCAGTAAGAGCTATCCAGGGAGTCCAGGCCACTGTGGGGAGCCCCAGATGCTCCATCTGCCCTGGGCCGGGGACCGGGCACCTGAGAGCAGCCCCCGGGCGCACCACCCGGGGCAGGTAGAGGGTCTGGGGCTCCCTGGGCAGCTCTTACTGTGGCCCGGCTCCAACTTCCAGCCTGGCCCGGGGGTGGGGTCTTGGGGGGAAGAGGAGAAGCAGGGGGCGGGGCAAGTGGGGTATGTCGGGGAGGCAAAGGACCCCAGTAAATCTCAATCTGCCTCTGATAGGATCTGGGGGACCCTGCTGGGAAGGAATCTGGCCGGGTGGAGCTGACAGGATGGCTAGGTAAGGGGGAGTTGACCTGCTGGGAGTTCCCCTTAAGGGCTCAGAAAGGACAGATGGACCAGTGGTTAGAGCACTAGCTTTCTATTCCCTGCTCCATCACCAGCAGGGGAGCGGGCTCATCGCCCCAGTGAAACATCCTCCCACCGGAGCAGAGCAGGAGCCCTCAGTTTGACAATGCTCCTATCCAATTTGCCAGGTCAGGGAGGGAGAGATGGGTGTGACCCTCCCAGCTCCACCCACCCTATAAGCCCCACCCATGTACAGAACCAAAACGGGGGGCAGGGGGCGGTCACACTCGATTTTGCTGGTGCTCAAAATAAGTGTCTCCTTGGGCTTGGTTAGAATGTGCCATGGGGCACGCCGGGCTACTTGGGACAAGGCCCAGATCCTCCACAGTGTTAGACGCCTAATTCCCATGGATCCCAATGGTATTTAGGTGCTGAACTGCCATAGAAATCAAAGGTATTTACAGACCTAACTTTCCTAGCAAGCAAAGTATTTAGGTGCCTAACTCCCCTAGGCATCAAAGTGTCGGTACCTAACTTCTTCTTCTGTATGATTAGAGATGAGCAAATAATGGGGTTTTCAGTCTACCGGCAATTTCGTAAAGTTGGGGTGGGGGAGGAATTGTTTCAGGTTGGACCAGAAATGGAAAGGTTTGAATTTTGGGGTGAATTGGAAAAATCAGGAAACAAAACTGGTTTAATGTCAGATGAAACTTTCAGTTTTAATCAAAATCAAAATGTTTCGTTTCAATTTCATCCATTTTTAAATGTGCTCGAATTTTCTTTTAACGAAATGTTGACAGGAAAATTCATTTTAGCACCAACAAACCAAGTACATTTCAAAATGAAACGTTTCATTCCCTTTGCAGTCTCTTCATTTTGGTTTGGTTTAGAAACAACGAATTCGCTGGCACCGACATGAATTCGCAAAGTGTCTCCCGGAAAAAAATTCAGCGGAAACATTTTGCCCGGCTCCCGCCGTCAGCGATTCACAAGCATTGAAACGGCTCCCAAAAGTTTGGTGCATTTTAGCAGATGCAAATAAACAGGAAAAGCCCAGTGAGCGTTGGCCCTCCTGGGTTCTACCACTGACCTCCTGAGTTGTCCTGAGCAAATCACTTCTGTGCTCCAGGCCTCAGTTTCTCCTCTCCCTTTGGCCCTTTTCTGTCTGTTTAGACTGTAAGGGCAAAGGCCACAAAAATATCTGGCACCTTAGTGAACATTTCTGTGCCACTGAGATCCTTACCACTGCTGTTCAGCTGCCATCCAAACCCGTAGCCATCTAAAGTCCTAGATACCTGAATTTCTGCCAGGGAGCAGTCCGGGCACTTGCCAACACCTCATCCCCATCAGGGCAGAAACTAGCCTTTTCCATGTCTTTCTGTCATTTGCTGCTGCTTCCATCTGCTTTGTGCTGTTGACATTACCTGTTCTGCCCTCCCTACTCTAGGGTTCTTCTGAAGGTTTCCTGGGGGTGCCCATCTGTCCTTGCATCCAGAGTCCACACGCCCCAGATACGTCAAACCTTTCCTTCAGATTCTGGTGGAAACAAGCCGCTGGTTGCCGGTTCCTCTGATCTCTTCATCGGCGAAGAAGTCTTTCCAGCCAATGCCAGGAATTATTTAAAAGGTGTCTAGCTTCCTGACTAACTTTGTGGTATATCTCCAGCTCTTGCAGCCGTATGTTTGCGTGACCAATGCCGTTTTGATGCCAACTGGCAGAGGAGTACATAGGGGTACAGGGATCCCATAGATTCCCCAAAAGAGGTCATGGAAGGTCTCTCTCCACTGGATGTCTGAGTCACACTGATCATGCTAATCATTGCACGATGTACATATGGAAAAATGTGAGGAGATATAGACTCATAGACTTTAAGGTCAGAAGAGACCATCATGACCATCTAGTCTGACCTGCCACACATTGCAGACAACACAACCTCACCCACCCACTCCTGTAATACACCCCTAACCACTGGCTGAGTTACTGAAGTCCTCAAATCATGATTTAAGACTTCAAATTACAGAGAATCCACCATCTACACTAGTTAAAACCTACAAGTGGCCAGTGCCCCATGCTACAGAGGAAGGTGAGAACCACCCCCCTCCCCCTCACACACACACCAAGGTCTCTGCCAATCTGACCTGGGGGGAAATTCCATCTTGACCCCGGATCTGGTGATCAGTTAGACCCTGGGCATGTGGACAAGACCCACCAGGCAGACACCTGGGAAAGAATTCTCTGTAGTAACTCAGAGACCCCCCCATCTAGTGTCCCATCACCAGCCGTTGGAGATATTTGCTGCTAGCAGCCACAGATCAGCTACATGCCATTGTCGGCAGACTCGTCATACCATCCCCTCCATAAACTTATCCAGTTCAGTCTTGAAGCCAGTTTGGTGTTTTGCGCCCACTGCTCCCCTTGGACTGCTGTTCCAGAACTTCATGGTGATGCTAACGGTTGTGTTCTCTAGGTCTGCAGCTACAAGCAGGTCACTCAAAGGTATCATGTCTCGAGACAAACTTCTCCAGCCAGCGGGTGGCCTGCCAGACCTCTTGTTAGGGGGCTTATTCCTTCGCTCTTTACAGGCCTTTACAGACAGGCCTGAATATCTATATCCTAACACCCCTGTGTACTGTGTGTTGTACAATAGAAGTCGATCGGCACACTAAGTCAAATGCTAACGAAGAGCAGGTGGAGACTGCCGAAGGAAATTAACAGGAAGAAGTAAACAGCAGAACTTTTATTTACTGATGTACCTTGAAGTTCTATTCTGGTATACTTGGGGGTGCAGAGAGTCACCCTGGCATCCTTCCACCTGCAAAGAGAAGCTACCAACCAGCTTGATCTTATGGAAGGGGCATCTGAGCCACCCTGGTTGCAAACACTGGGGAAAGGACATGGGTCAAGCCATCCTGCCGGAGATGGGGGAACGTTTTTGCGAGTGACATTTCAGCTCCAGGAAGCGAGCTACGATTTGGTTTCTGCTATGACCCTTTGCTTCCCAAGTTCTTAATCTCTAGCGCTTGTTTGCTCTGTTCTTTGACCGTAAACTTATTCGTTGCTTTCACTCAGTGAAACGTTTTTAAGTGCCGTGGCTTATGGAGAATGGGAAGCCAGACCTGAAGCTTGCAAGCAGGTCAGGATGACTCTATAGCCCAGGTCACCCAGGTGGTCTCGTAGGAGACGGGAAACCCACATTCAAATCCCTTCTTCACAGAAAGCAGAGGGGGACACTGAACTGTGGGCCCCCATACCCCAGATGAGAGTGCTCCCCCACCCGCCTTCCATGGGGAACAAAATGCTTTAAGTGTCTAACGCTGGGAGATGGCTTCCAGAGGAGACTCATGCATGGAAATAGGGGCCTAAGATGCTCTGAGTGGCAGGGTGTAGGCCACCCCCCTGTGCTCAGCATTTCCTATTACAGGAGCACCTTGGAGTTCCAGTCACGGATCAGTGCCCCACTCTGCTTAGCACTGTACATTGTTATTTATTAGGTGTATTACGGTAGAGCCCATGAACCCCATATTTGGGCTGGGACCCATTGTGCTAGGTGCTGTGCATTGTTAAGTGGGTGTATTACGGTAGCACCTCGGAGCCCCACACATGGGCCAGGACCCCCTTGTGTTAGGCGCTGTACATTGTCATTTATTAGGTGTATTATGGTAGAGCCCCCAGCACTGTCAACACCGGGCTGGCCCAGCACCAGTTTGGGGCACCGGATGTGGGCCAGTTACTCAGAGCGGCTCCTTCCCAATACTGGGTACAGCCAACATTCACAAGGAGCAAGGTTGCCAGGTCTCTTGACAGCTGGGGCTTTTCTCCAAGCCCCAGCAGCTGGAGTCCTGTGACTGGCCCAGAATCAAAACAAGCCCTTGTGATTCCAAAAGAAAGCTGGAAAACATGACCTACATTCCGCTTAAAAGCCCAGAGAAGGGATGATTCAATGCTGTGCATCATCCAGGACTTGGGGAAGACTTGCTCCACCCCCCAGCTGTACCCGTGTGACTCTCAACAAGGCATTCAGTCTCGCTCTCTGCCTCAGTTGCCCTATCGGCACAATGGATAGAGTGGCTGGGAATTTTTTTCCCCCCTAAAATGCCAAGGCATCAAAACTGAAACTGTTCCCGGGACAGGATCTGTTTGGGTGAAGTTCCCAATGCCAAAAAAGTGTGTGTGGGTGGTGGGGGGAAGGTGTGGCATTGTCAAAACATCCCGGCATGACGTGTTGTGACTGAATTTATATCCATTTTTAAAATGAGGTTAAAAGGGCAAAAGCAGAACGAAAGCTTTAGAAATGTTCGCAATGAAATGTTTCAACTGACCCAATTCAAGATGGTTTTTGTTTTTTGTTGTTGAATGGCAACATTTGTCAAGATTTTTGGGACGGGAAAACTTTTCAAAATCTTGAGCATTCTCCTGGGATGGGAAAATCGTTCCCTGCCCCCACCCTAACTAGGGTGACTCGACTTCCCAATATTACTGGCACCGTCCCAATATTAGGGACTTTGTCTTATATAGGCAAATATGCCCCACCTTCCCCCCCAAAAAAGTATCCTGATTTTTCACACCTGCTATTAGGTCACCCTAAAGGGAGTAACAGCCCCTGCCTTCTTCTCAGGGGTGTGCAAGGATAAATATATTAAAGAATGTGAGGTGCCCAGATACTAAGGTGATGGGAGCCAGATAAGGACCTAAAATAAACAGATCGAAACCCGAAGGCAAATAAATAGAATCTAACACTTATTTTTTTTTAAAAAAGCAATCTCACTATCTGGTCCAGCATCTTGTCACTGCCAGCGCTCACTGGAAGGTGTGAGACCCCCGGCAGTGCCTGATGGGAAGTAATCTGTCCCCCTCCCAGAAAACACACCTTAATCATCACCCTGCTCTCTTATAATCAGAGATCAACTCAAACCCTGAAAGAGGAAGTTTGATAGTCCCGGCCACTAATTGGTTTGCAATCACGTACTGCGATAATTCCGGTTATTCCACTCCCTTCCTGAATCTTCTTATGGTTTTGGTTTCAACAGCTTCCTGTGGCAGTGAGTTCCACGGGTCAATTACACGTTGCGTGAAAAATACAAGTCCTTTTATGGGCATTGAACTCATAGATTCATCGGTTGCATCTCCATCGCAATTCAAACCCAGCAGCATCGCGTCTCAGAGCCCAGATCATTGGACTCGAGCTCACAGGGCTTGGGCTGTGGGGCTAAAAATAGCAATGCAGACATTCCCACTTAGGATGGAGCCCTGGCTCTGAGACACCCCCCTGCCCTCCACGTGGGGCTGCCCAGCTCAAACTCCAGCCTGAGCCTGAATATCTACATTGCTGTTTTCAGCCCCACAGCCCAAGCCCTGTGAGCCCAAGTCAGCTGACCCGGGCCAGCCGCGGCCATACTGGGGGTCTTTCATCACAATGTAGGTGTACTCATATATTCTAAGGCCAGATGGGGTTTAGAGATTATCTAGTCTGGCCTCCTGTCTAATGCGGGTCGGAGAAATTCACCCAGTTCCCCCTGCATTGAGTCCAATCCATAGTCAGCATTTTCCCAGGATGGCACCTGGGCTTCACTGGAAGCCATCAAACGATGGAGAATCCATCAGGGAATGGCTGATCAACCCGCACTGTGAAAAATTGGCGCCTTTATTCCTAACCGGAATGTGTCTGTCTTTAATTTCCAGCCACTGGTTCTTGTTCTCGTTCATTCACGAGCCCATCAGCACCCGGGTTTTTCTTCCTGTGAAGATATGCACACGCCGTGACCCAGCCACCTCTTGCTCTGCTTTTGAATCAGTGGAACAGATCTAGCTCTTTCCATGGCGCATGGTGTAGACGGGGTTTATGCTAAAAAACAAGGTCGACCCAGTTATGTCGTTCAGGGATGTGTGAAAAATCCACACCCCCGAGTGATGTAGTGAAGCCAACCTAACCCTCCATGTAGACAGCTCTAGGTTTATGGAAGAATTCTCCCATCTACCTAGCTCCTGCCTTTCAGGGAGATGGATTGACCACGCCAATGGACCAACCCCTCGCTGGAGTGTGTCAAGTGTAGACAAGCCCTCAGGCCTGTCTTTCCCCACATCCCTGTGGCTCATCTCTGCCCCTCTCCCTGCCCCGATTCTCCATCTCCTTTTTTCCCCCCTTGTCCTCATGCGAGGAGACAGAGTGGAAGGTTCAGGGAGTCGCTTTCGGCAATGGAGAAGGTGCCATTCCAAGGGCTAATTCCTGCCAGGTTCCCCTGCAGAGGACAGAGGCAGGAACAAAGGCCGGCTTGCTCCTGCAACTCCCTGGGATCCAGCCTACTGAAACCAGGAGCATGAGGGCGGAGGGAGCCATCTGGCTGCCAAATAATGGGGCAGCTCCCCAGATACAACAATCATGTTGACTCACAGGGACAGCCCACTTCCTTGGTATAAAAAGTGACACATCCCAGAGGATCCTGAGCTTTATCCAAGACGCAACTGCTGGAGCCTCTTCCGCTCCCGAAGGCCCCCTGCCAGGAGGTACAGGTGAAGCAAGGCCAGTCCAGCCCCTGTTGTGATGCCTGGCTGGTGGGTGGAGGGGATGTCATGGTGACAGGGTGGAAAGGAGATAGCTGTGGTTTGGAGAGTGATGTAGGGTGGTGGCTTGGGGCATCTCACTATTATTGGGGTGATTATGGGCTGCCGGGGCGTCACTTTATTATTGGGGGGACTATGGGGTGCCAGGGGGCATCTCTCAAGTTTCAGGGGACAATAGAGTAACATGGGGGTATTGCTTTGTTATTGGGGGTGATAATGGGGTGCCAAGGTGCATTGCTGTATTATTGGGGGGATTATACGGGATGGCAAGGAGCACTCAATGTAGATGAATTGCTTGGCATTTCGGCCGCTCAGCTGGTTCTTGGAAGACATGGCTTCTAATCTCTGGTCTGCCACTGCCTCTCTGTAGGACCTTGGCCTGTAGGATCTGTGCCTCAGTTTTGCCATCTGTACAATGGGGATCATAGCCCTGCCCTGCTCACCAACAGATTGTGGGGATAAATAGGATAAAGAT
The DNA here is from genome assembly GCF_020497125.1 of Mauremys mutica. NCBI lineage: Eukaryota > Metazoa > Chordata > Testudines > Geoemydidae > Mauremys > Mauremys mutica. Next base: position 15,022,104 of record NC_059088.1, read on the forward strand.
TGGGAAGTGCTCGGATACTGCCATAATGGGGGCCAGATAGCACCTTAGATCTATTAATTTCTCTGTTATTAAGCTGGTTACGAGGGTTTCGCCCTCCTCTGTTATTGGAGTAACACATTAGAAGGGGAACCAGTAAGAGAGGGGTGAGCTCAGTCCTGCTTGTGGAAATGTTTGTGATCTGGCTTGAGATTTAGTTCCCCCAACCGATCAGATCTTTTCATGGAACATGCCGCTGGGGGCAACTGGGACCGGGCGGAAGTGGAAGATGGAGCTGAGTTGGGGGACACTGAGCCCCTGTTGCCAACAGACGATCACAGTGCGTTTCTCCTCCCCGTGTCGGGCAGTGCTGTCATCTCCTGGGGTACAGGCAGGGCAGCCGAGGTGCAGAGAAACCGCTCGCTCATGGGAGCCTGTGGAAGAACAGGGACTCAAGTGCGGCTTTCCTGAATCCTAAGCGTGCACCTTCCCTGTGAGGCATCCATCCTCCTCAAGACGCCCGTGGCCAACAATTCCCTTTCGATCTCTTTCCCTGCAGTAAACCAGTGACTCCACCAACTGTATCTATTGCCACAACCGCCATGAAGCTGCTGATCATCGCACTGCTGGTAGTCGGGGCAGCCGCAGGTAGGAAAAAGAGTGAAGAGAGACACCAAGGTTGGGTTGAGTGAGAAGGTTCTGCAGTTTCACCGCAGGTCCTTCCAGGATGGTCTCAGAGATGTTGCCTAGGACAGGTTGTTGCTAATGAAGAGTGAAGTTCCCAGCAGTCCCATTATCTATTCCATGGGTTGCGAAAGGGAATTAATATATTCAGGCCTCGTCTCTGATTATTCTTTATTGTTTGTAGGGCAGGCAGGGAGCTATGATTTCACAATCTGTTTTCATCCCGAATCAGGACAGAAGGAAAGAATTTTTAAATTTCCCCAAAAATGAATCTGTTTCAATGAGATTTCAATGCCTTTAAATTTTAAGCATATATCAAAATATATAACTTTTATAGATCATCATTTATAATATAAAAACACGTAAACAAAAAATTATTTTAAAAAAAATCAAAACGTTTTTTTCCAAAAATGTCCAATGGCCTGGTCAAACTACCTGTCCCATAAATCACCATGCACCACTTGGTGAGGAGAAGTTAGTCCATTATGGGAGTCTCTGGCTGTGAGGCATCATCGGAAATGTAGTTTGATTGTGGAGCCCAGGCCATACAGGAGACTGCTTTGTTTTGAACTTTTTTTAAAGGATTTGCATCACAATCAACACATTCTCACAGAAATTTTCAACTTTGACACAATGGCATCTTCTGATGGGAAGAAAAAAGTTTGACAGTTTTAATTATTTGTATTGCGATAAAGCCTAGAAATACTAGTCACTGACCAATCCCCTGCTCTCCTGAGTATGCGTAAATTGTGCTTTCCAGAGGTTTATAATTTAAACAAGTCTGGGGGAATTTTCATGAGAACAGCAAAAGGCACCTCCCTGACCCCAGGGCTATTTCTTTTCAAAATTCAAAATTCCAAGTCCCTGCTACCCAGGCACTAGAGCGCTTCAAAAAGTGGTTGGAGAATTGTTTGAACATTGTAAAAATGACCTATCATTCCCGAACCTCATTCTTGGAAAAGGCTGAACTGGATCTTTCCAGAGCATGTTCAGAGAGCAAGCATGGGAACTCTCAGCCTGAAGAGTTAATGTTTGGCAAAGCTTTCAGCCACTGAAAAAAGGGTTTGATCAAGGAAAGTGTTAGGTAACCTTGACTCTAGGTGTTGATACCAACACCGCCTACAATAGTTTATCATCCCTGCCTGAGCAAGTTGGTTTTATATGTAAATTCTGCCTCCCCAAATATTCAGCTCAAGCAAATTGTACACATCATTAGCAGAGAACACCAGCTAGCCTGCGACTGTCCATTCCAAAAAACAAATTATTTCTGCTCCCCCCACCCAAAAAAATTTGATTTTTCCAAAAAAAAAAACAAAAAAACAACAACAACCCTGAAACATTCTGATCTGGAAATACTGCTGCAATGCTTCATGGGAGTTGTAGTAGGGGGGCTTGAGGTCCCCATCCTTCTCTATTGGCCAACCTCTGTGGTCGGACTACATCTCCCAGTCATGGTGAGGGAAGGTGATAGCATTAAGGGAGTCTCTGGCTGTGATGCATCATGGAAGATGTAGTCCTTCTGTGAGGCATGGTTTATAGAGGAATATGAGGCATCCAAACTGCAATACCGCAGAAGGGTGCCAGCAGTATTTCCAAATAAAAATATTCAAAAATGTCCACAGGAATAGAAAAGCTCTGTTTTGTTGAAACCCTGATTGTCCATTAAAACAGTTTCTATCCATCCCTGTTAATGATGCCCCTGGCTACCTTGTCTGCAGGGATAAGATCCAGGACCCAACATGTAAAACCATGAGCCTTTCCTCTCTAAACGAAAGGATCCGGCTCCATGCACCTGTAGATTTGTGCATGCAGTTGGGCAGGAACTAGAATCTTCTGCGAGACATCCTGTGATATTGAAATTTATTTTCATTCCAAATCAGAACCACACCAACAAATTTTGACATTTTCAAATGAAATTTTCAAAAAAACTACTTCTGATCAATGAAAATGTTTAATTTTGAAACAATTGAGGTGTTTAGTTCCAATTTTTAATTTGTAAAGAATTTAAATATATTAAATAAGGTAGTAAAATAGAAAACAAATTGTCATTTCAAAATGAAAATTGAAATGTTCCATTCCGATCATGTCCATTACTTTCCGAACAAAATTTCGTTGAAATTGACATGATCCCTGTGAAATGTCTCCATTTCGACAAAATGGCATTTTCTGATGAAAAAGCTGTTCCACTGGAAATTTTCCAACCAGCTGTACCCCTGAGCTTCTACCCTCTGGTGTAGCTATTAGGTAAGGACCCTGTGCTAGTGTGGCATGCACTAGATATGCCAATTTTCTTGGAGAAAATTGACTGATGACATCTCTGATAACACAACGCATGGGATAATAGTGCTGCTACTAGATGTGGAATGGAAGTGGACCATGAATGGTGAATCTGAAGAACTGAAAAGACTATTGGCCTATGCATCTCAGCTACAATATTCTGCCTTTTTGTGCAAAATTTGCCAGATGGGCTGGGGCAAAGACTGCAACTGGGGATATGTATCATTAGCATCCAGAGTCGTCACAAACACAGTCTCCAAACACTCACCACTTCAGAAGGAAAGTCTGAGAAATCTGACTTGGTCTTGAAGCTTCTCCCAGCTGTGTCTATGGATCATTCACAATTGAAATAACCTATTTTTAAGCTGAGTGCCATTTCAGATCCCAGTGCTCATGCTTCAGAATTATGACTCCACTGTTGAATTCGCATCAGGAAGTCAAATCATTGTGGGATGATGTTTTTCCAAGATCTAAACGAGACCCGTCAAGGCCAGGCTCCAGAAACCAACTCCAAGGTTGACTTCCATATCAATCTACTCAGATGGTGTGTCATCTCGCATGTGGGACATGGAATCAAGTGCAACTGCAGAGATACTGGCGTCCATGATGCATGCTCCACATTCTGAATGGAAAACACATTTCATGCCTAAACATTATCTGTATGAGCCTGCAGTGGTGGATAATGTTCTCCTCAAAGAAAAGCATGTTAAGCTTCCATTTATCCTCAGGGGGAAAAAACAGAATCTTAAATTTCATTCATGAAGGACACATAGGCATGGGAAATTGCCCAAGGAATGAGCAAATCTAAGCCAATGGTGAGTATATATTATAGACTCCCAATCCACAGATGTTCTGAGCATGTTAGACTGGTTCCTCATCAACTAGGAGAAATTGTCAGCAACTCTCGAGGTGGAAGGCAGTTTGGGGAGAAGTCATCATGCGAGGAGAGGTTAAGATAACTGGGCACGTTTAGTTCTGAGAAAGGAAGACTGAGGTCGGACCTAAGAACAGTCTTCACACATGTTAAGGGCTGTTATAAAGAGGACGGTGATCGATTGTTCTCCATGTCCACTGAAGGTAGGACAAGAGGCAATGGGCTTAATCTGCAGCAAGGCAGATTTAGGGTCGATATTAGGAAAAACTTCCCAACTCTCAGGATAGTTAAGCTCTGAAATCGGCTTCCAAGGAATCCCCGTCGTTGGACGTTTTTAAGACCAGGTTGCGCAAACACCTGTCAGGGATGGTCTAGGTATTTTGGGGGGTTCTGCCTCAGGGGGCTGGACTCGATGACCCCTGGAGATCCCTTCCAGTCCCATCTATCTATGACACTATGATTCTGTCAAAACCAAAAGGTTCGGATCAAGCTGAAAGGGGGTTCCCCTCCCACCAGAATTTGTTTCATGGGAAATATTGGGGGCACATTTGATCCCTCTGCCTGGCAGCCGAGCCCAGAGTCCGGACCGGGAGCAGGACAGAGCCACTTCTCACGCGGCTGAAGGTGGCTGCTCAGGGTCGCTACTCTGTGCAGGGTGGTGGCTGGCTGAGGAGGCGGTGGCTTCCTCTCCCTGCCTGGGCCAGGCTGCCAGGGACAGAGGCCGAGTGAGCCGGAAACATGCCGGGGGAAGTGGGGGCTCTGTTCACTCACCCTCTGTCCCTGACAGCCAGGCCCAGGTGGGGAGTGGAAACCGCCACCTCCTCTGCTGGACTCTTTCTCAGGCAGCCGACGCGCTGCACAGAGCAGCAACCTGGAGCGGCTGGTCCCGCCCTTTCCGCTCCCCGCCTGGGAGGGGGGCTGAGCGTGCCAGGGGGCAGGCGCATCGGGGAATGACAGAGCCTCCCTCCCTCCTAGCAGAAATCTAGGGGAGGGGCACATGACCCCCCACGCCCCCCCCCACATGTTGCCTATGAATACATCTCTATCACTACTGCAAATACCTTGCCGGGTACAACCTCGGATCACCTTGGGCTTTTGCACAAACGCGTGCGAGCAACAGCTCATGGTCATCCATCCTGCCACGGGCCAATCCATATTGCTCCGCCTCGCCCCCTGCCCTGCCCTGAGCTGCTGTTTGCCACTCTCCATTGCAGAGTCAGAGTCAGAGGAAGACCGGATCATTGGCGGGAGAGACTGCCGCGTTGGCTCTCGGCCCTACCAGGTGGCTCTCTTGAGGAACGGCCGCATCTTCTGTGGCGGGAGCCTGATACACCCGAAGTGGGTGCTAACTGCTGCGCACTGCGGCAGAAATATCAGGTAAGTCACTGCGGGGGTGGAGGGAGAGAGGGAGATGCATGGGAATAACCCACGTCATAGAATCATAGGGTTGGAAAGGACCTCAGAGGGTCATCTAGTCCAACCCCCTGCTCAAAGCAGGACCAATCCCCAGATTTTTACCCCAGTTCCCCAAATGGCCCCAGTTCCCCCAAAGGAACTCACAACCCTGGGTTTAGCAGGCCAATGCTCAAACCACTGAGCTATCCCTCCTCCCCTAGTCCTTATCTTCTCCCTTGGTGTTCCCCATCCGTACCCAGATCTCCCTCTGCATCTTCTAAACCCCAGCCAGCCCCATCCTCCATTTTTTTCCAGCCCTCAAATCATTTTTGTGGCTCTTTTCTGCACCCTCTGCAGTTTTCCAACATCCTTGTATAGATGTGCCCACCCCAGCACGGACGCGGCACGCCAGCATCGCTCTCCGCAGCGGCGTGTGCAGAGGGAAACTCGCCCCCAGGCTCGCCAGCATCAGCCCCTTTAGCATCCCATGGGCAGCTCATGTGCAGGTGCTCTAGCAGCTGATGGAATGGAGCGGAGCACCGGGAAATATTTTCCTTTGACTCAGTCTGATGGTCTTGGTTCTCAACCGGAGGGTCTGCAGCCCTCTACTGGTTTCAGGGGGGGTGGGGCCCTGTGGCTGAAGCCTGGAGCCCTGAGCCCCGGTGCACCCCATGGGGCTGGTGCACGCAAGGGCTAAACCCCAAGTCCCTCTCTGGTGACCCCCCCGCCGGGATGCAAACTGGAACTGGGGTGCCAGTGAGCCCTCTGTTTTACCAATCTGGGTTCCCTCTCACACTGTGATGTGACAAGCTGCAAAGCCCTCCAAGACTTCTTCTTTCAGTCATGTCTCGTCATGATCGAAATGAACTTTTCTCCCCTGACTTTTTGATTCACTGGAAAATTCTTTGACCCAGATTGACTCTTTGTGGTTCTCAGGGCTCCCGCACGTTGGTTTAACCTGGTCTGAGCGAGCCGCAGTAATCCAGGACAAGGCAAAAGTAGAAATAACTGTGTTAAGTGGGTCCCAAACGAAGGATGAGCAGCTAGCAAGTGTGGAAAAACCAGGAAACTTTTGCTCAGGGAGGGAGGTAGAGCTGCACAAACCTTTTATATTGGGACAATCTTGATATTATTGGAACAACTGGTCACCTCATTCAAAAGCCAAAGACAAGGAATTCACGATCTTTGGTGAAAACTGCAGCTTTGATAACATCAAAATGTCCCAGAAATTCAGAACGATTTTACCAAATTGTTCGTTTCAGCTCTGTAAAACCAGGTGCAAGAAACAGTAGTATCAGCAACAATGGCTAAGAATGTGTGGAAGGAGACTATTCAGACAGGGAGAAAACTAACAAAATATACTGTGCACATGTGGCATGAGAACAAAGCATGATATGTACAGGACTTGGGCCTGAAAATAACCGGATAAACTATAAAATGCGTGATTGCATGTAAAATGGAGGACGCGTGCATCAGAATAGGGTTAAACTTGTATATAAAGTAACCAATACTTGTATTCTTCAGATCTGTGATCTGCCCTGTACCCACTCCTTACACATGATTCTGATCAGCTCTGAGGAGTCTAAGTGTATGCCAAGAAAAACACGAGATTGGAGTGAAACTGAGTTCTTGGTGAACCAAGTTGATGAGATCTCGGAGACTACCCCATCACTGAAAAATCCATTATTGGCCCAATTCTAGTTGCTTGCTAGATATTACCTTTGAATTGCCACCCATTGAGCTCTTCCTTTGTCCTCTCTCCATGCAGGACCGTGCAGGTGCATCTGGGGGATTATAATCTACGGGCGAAGGAACCCACAGAACAGATACGAAGAGTCCGCAACTTTTTTGTGCATCCAGGGTACAACCTTCGCCGTTTTGACAATGACTTCATGCTTCTGGAGTTGGATGCGCCAGCTCAACTCAACACCTACGTGAACACAATCAACCTGTCTACCAGTTGTCCCTCTCCTGGAACACCATGCATCGTGTCAGGATGGGGCACTATCAGGTCCCCTCAAAGTATGGCGTGCTGGGGTTTAGAGGGAGGTTGAGGTTGGGCTCAGGTTAATGAGGGGGTGGAAGCCCTTTAAGGAGACCTTGTTAATGGACTGTCAAGGGTTCTTGGCTTCTCCTGGGGGAAATTTTTCAACAGAAATGATTTGTAGTGAAAAACGCAACTTCGACAACACCAAAGTGTCCCACAAATTCGGGGCAATTTCATTCATTTCAGAAAAAAAATATTCTGAAAATAGTCAAAACTTTGCATTTGAAAACACTGGGACACAATGGCTTGATTTTTTTTTCCTATTCAGAGTATTTCCTTTTCAAATTTCCTTTCCTTTTGTTTTCAAAACAATTTTAAAACGTTACAGACGTGCTTCAAATCACAATGAAATATTATAAGATCATATAAAATACTGGATTTAAATGAAAGGATATGTTTGACCTGAAATGAGGATTTTTTTCTGGCTTTTCTGCTCATCAACATTTTCCCTTTTTGGAAAAGGAATGCGGCCAGATCCCAGCTGGGGTCAATCGGCTGTAACTCCATTGGGGTCAATGGGGCCAGATCCCAGCTGGGGTCAATTGGCCGTAGCTCCATTGGAGTCAATGGGGCCAAATCCCAGCCGGGGTCAATCGCCCGTAGCTCCATTGGAATCAGTGGCTCTGTGCCAGTTTACACCAGTTGAGGGTCTTACACCAAGTTTTCTTCTCTTGCACCTTGTTCCCTGCTCATGAACTCCTGTTTTTCTGTCATTGCCCAGGGCTGTTCCCAGACTTCCTGCGGTGTGCAGATATCTATTGCGTCAGCCAGGACAGGTGCCAGGCCACTTACGGGGGCATAATCACGGAGAACATGTTCTGCGCTGGCGTGGAGCAGGGTGGCATAGACTCATGCCAGGTAAGGGGGCATCCCAGAGAGTGGGGTAGGTACCAGGTGTCGGAGCTCACACAGCTCAATACTCTTTATCCCCTACGACCTGCCAACCCTTCTCAGCCTGCTACTGAGGGGCCGTCGTCACTCAGCCCCTGGCCCCAGCCAGCCTCCGTGCCCCATGGAAGAGCAGCCGATCTGCCCTCCGGCCGCACCAAAGACTGGGCTTCTTCCAGCTCCTGGGCCTGTCTGATCCCCAGCGCAGGTGTAGGAAGCTCGGACCACCTGAAACCATTTCTGCTCTTTAAACCCTTCCTGTGTCCGTGTGTGTCCCTGTCACCCCCTGCTGGAGGGTATGAGTGTTGGTGTGTGTGGGGGGGTGTCCCTGCAGTCCCCTGCTGGAGGGGGTGGGCCCTGCTCTGTGTGTGTGGGGTGGGTCCTGGGGAGCAGGGCTGTGTTTTGCTGATGGCACTGTGTTGTCTCTCACTGCAGGGGGATTCAGGAGGCCCACTGGTCTGCAATGGGCAGCTGCAGGGTGTGGTCTCCTGGGGGATGTCCGTTTGTGCCCTGCCGGGACGGCCCGGGGTCTACGCCAATGTCTGCAAAGCTGCCGAGTGGGTGAGGAGAACAATAGGGAGGAAGTGCATCGGATCAGACTGAGAGCTCACAGAGCGTCACGCCTGCCACAATAACCCACCAAACACATGTCCCAGCCACACCTCTCCTCATCTCACCGTGGCACCCAGGGGGTGCTGATCTGGGTGGGACTAGGATGGTGGCACTGCGGTGGGCCAGCCAAAAGCAGCCAGTGGTTATGAGTCAGGCCTGACAAAATCCTGAGACTAGGTTAAAAATGTGGGATGGGTTTAAAAATCATGAATCAGCCTAAAGATTGTGAGATTGCTTTAAAAATCATGAGATCAGTGTTAAATTCATGAGATTGTTGTAATAAATCGTGAGATTGCCTTAAAAGTCACTAATCAGCCTGAAGTTCACAGGATTGCTTTAAAAATCAAGATGTTGAGTTTAAAAATCAGGAGATTTGGTTTAGAATCATGGGATTAGTTTGAAAGCCACCAGACTGCTGTAAAAATCGTGAGATTGTGAGATGGGTTTAAAAATCATAAGATTGGATTAAAAATTATGAGACGGGTTTTAAAATGCCATAAATAGTGCACAGGTCTTTGATCGGGTCTCTTGGATTAGTAAGGGTGGCATAAGCGGCTATAACTGCTCTGAAGTCACCAAGTCTGATGTCTCATGGAGTTCAAACTTTGTCATATGGTGCTACAGGAACATAGCTACGGCACCTGTGGCATAGACAAGCCCCAGGAGTTCATATTCAGCTGATTATCCACCACAGCCCCCAAATCTTTCTGAGTGCCACTGCTTCTATGGAGAGGGTCCCCCATCCTCCAAGTCTGGTGGACATTCTTTGGTCTGAGATAGATGCATTTACATGTAGCCATTTACATCCCCACGAGACTCAGTGACCCAAATCTCACATGATTTTATGACACGTCTCATGAGGGTGGGTTTGTTTCTTAAAGTCTTGAGCTCCTGGAGTCACGTGACTCAGAGAATCTGAGCTTTTGTTGGCAGAAATCACTTTCTAGACCTAGGCTTTGGGGAAAGAAAGCTGGGAAACCGACCCTTAGAGGCTCTAAAAACAGTGAATAAACAAACCCTACTGGTTTTGTTTTATTTTTCACATGTTGTGATTTTTTTTTTAAGCCAATCTCACAATTCTGAGTGGGCCCAGACTTGCAAATGTTAAACTCTTGAGGCAAGAGATACTAGCGACAAGGGGTGGAAAAAGCACTGACCGATCCTAGAGAAGAAGCTGGGACAGGAGAGATTGACAAAGAGTGAGGCAGTTTATGCTCATAAACCACACCTGGTTGGAAAATAAAGCTCCCAGTCCATGCTGAAATGTTCCGTTTCTATAATGAAAGCATGTCATTTCTATACTCCTGCATCTTGGCAGGGGGTTAGACTGGATGCCCCTTGCAGTCCCGTCTGAGCCTCCCGTTCTATTATTCTGTGATAATGTTAGAAACCTTTAACGCCAAGTACATACACAAGAGAAGCACCCGAAACAGGACAGGGTATTTAGAAATGTGTCACCTTTTCTAGCACACTCAGCAGAAGAGGGCCCAGGGATCAAACCAGAATCTTTAGCCTGGTTCTCTGAACATTAATCTGATCCTGGATAAGTAACGTGAGATGTACTGTGTTAAAGTGCTATTATAACTCTGCCTTTAATAAAACATTTCACAAAAGCAAAAACAAATGTTTCATGTCAACATTGTCATCTTGAGTCATTGAGTTTTGACTTTGGTGAAATCTTCATTGTTGGAGGTGTTTAAGAACAAGTTAGACATACACCTGTCAGGGATGGTTTAAATGTACCGAATGCTGTGTCAGCACGGGGCATGGACTTCACTAGATGATCTTTCAAGGTCCCTTCCATCCCTACATTTCTATGATTTTATGGATAGCATAGAATACAGGGGGATGGGTAGGTGGGTGGATGGATGGATGAGTTGGTGGATGGGTGATTGGGTGAGCAGATAGATGGATCCTGCCTGGACATGATGTAGAAATAATTCGGTGACGTTTGAGGTCTCTTCCATCCCTACAGTTCTATGATTCTATTGACTATATAGAATATTAAATATATTATTTAAATTAATATTTTAATGTCACATAAAGGCCTAGAACAAGTCAAAACAAATATTAGAACCTTATTGAAAAGAATCGTTTTCACATCACCAAAACAAGAGGATCATTTCTTTTTTTCCCATCAAAAATATCAAAATTGACACCGAGAATTGGGCAGATAATGGATTTTTCTGTTCACTGGCAATTTTGGAACAAAAAATCATTTGGGGTCAACCAAAACATTTTATTTGACCTGAAACTAAATATTTCGTTTGGATGTTGAATATTTTTAAACATTTTAATTTTTTTTAAATAAAAGTTAAAGGATATTTCTGAACAAAAAGTGATTAGGAAGTGAAAATTGGGAAATGTTTTGTTTGGACATTTTTGAAACAAAATATTTTGATTTCTTGGAATTTTTTTTAGTTTTTATTTTTTCAGCTAAACAATTCAGCAAAACTGACAGGATAGTCTTCCATGAAATGCTAGGCAGTTACTGTTGGTGGATGTGCAGGTGGCCAGTAAAACCAATCTCGGCTCCACAGATCTCATCACAGTGGGGCAGAGGGTTCCCAGTGTAAGGGGCGGATCTGGATTATTGAGTCGGGCTGCACATCGTTCTTTCCTCCTTTCCCGTTTCTCCATTTTCTGTTTGTCTTCATTGGGTCTCGTAATGCTGGGATCCTTCCCACAAGGTCCTTCTCCATTTCAGTTGGTGGAGGGCTTGGGTTTCCCATAACTCCTCAACGGCAAAACAGGTGGACAAAGAGACAATTTCTCTCAGTGTCTGTGATGGCAGATGAAGGGTACAGCATGATGGTAATTTCCTATCACCTCGGTTTCCCGGTGTTTGGATGAAGACCCTCATCCTGCCAAGCACCATGTGGACCCTGGTGTGCAATGGCATCTCCACGCAGGGGCAGTGGAAGAGGTGGGGTCAAGGGGCCTCCCATTTTTTACTGGCCATAAGGGTGAGTGACATGGGGAGGAGATGGAGAGGAGCGAGGTGGGGGGGGTTGGGGAGAAGAGGTGGTGTGAGGACGGGGCCTCAGGGGGTAGGGGCAGTGGGAGGATGATGGCTCAGGGGGAGAGGTGGTGTGGGGGCTGGGGCTCAGAGGAAAGGGTGGGGTCAGGGTGGGGACATGGTTCAGGCACCAGTGGCCTCCCCCCAAACATTTTTGGGAGCTTCCGTCGCCCCTGTCTCCACATTCAAAGAAATCACGCCCAGGTGTCTTCCATACTCACATCAATGTCCAGATGCAGATTAAGGTCTCCTGGGGCCCTGGGCCAGAGCAAGTGGGGGGGCTCTGGGTCCAGGAAGTTGTCCCCACCCCACCTCTTCTGCCGGCGGTTCCGCCCCTTCTGCCTATGGCCCCGCCTATGGCCCCACCCTCTTCTGCCCCTTTCCCATGTCTGCCCCCCACACCCCACACTTGCTGATTTCCACCACCCACCCACCCCACTGCAGTCCTGAGACTGGAGAAGCTTTGTGTCCTGTGGCCGCAGCAGGGAGCGAGAGCTTCAGCCTCTGGGCTGCAGCTGGGGTGGGGAGTGGGGAATTTTCAGGTACCACAAATTGGCCTGGGCCCCTGGGGATGGGCCATGGGGCCTGTGCAGTAATCCGCCACTGTCCATGTCCAAGTCCCGTGGTGAGGGGAGCAGGACAGCGATGTTTGGAAGCTCCTAGTCAGCAACCAGCACGCAGCCGGCAGCTGTCAGAGGGTCATTTCTGCATTGGGACAGAGGCAGGCCTGCAACTCGGCAGCCGTTTTTACGGCCCTCTCCGCTCCTCTGCATGATCAGGACGTGGGCAGTCTGACCTAGTGCTCAAAGCAGGAGTTGGGAAATCAGGCCGGGCCACGTACCGGGAGGTCAGAGTCTGAGGCAGGCCAGAGGGCAAACCCAGTGTCGAGTGTGAGGCGGCAGGGTCTGGTTACCAGGAGATCAGAGACCTGAGAGCAGAAACACGGATAAACACGCAGAGCCAGGCCGGGTCAGGATACCAGTGTCAGCGGGGAAATGGCCCTGCTATTGTGGGGAACTTTCCTGGTTTATGCACCATCCCGGTGAGATGGGCTAACGAAAGGATCTGAGTCCTCGCTCCCACTCCCTTTACCCAGAGGCCTCCCTGCCTTTGAGGGCTCCCCTTGCATCTCCTGTGTGGCAGAGTCCTCATAACCCCGACAAGGCTGGGCCCAGCATTCCTGGGGGGCTCGACCCCCCAACCTTGTCGTGGTCACTTAGGGCAGGGGCCTGGGTGTCCCCACTCCGGGGTGCTCTCCCTGCACTGGGCACCTCCCTGACCCACTGATCATTTCATACAGTCCAAAGCAAATACAATTTATTAAACGGCAACAAATTAAAAAAATTAGGGGGAAAATGGGAAGGTGAAAGGAAAACCCGTCACCCTGCTCTGTGCCAGGGGGACATCGCAACCAGCGTCTCTGGGATGTCAGGGCAGTTCACAGCTTGTTCCTTACACGTCCCAGGCCCCTGCCCAGGCCCTAGCAGTGCAGATGCCGCAGTCGGACACTTGCTCTGGTGGTGGCCACACGCCTTCAGGCTTTAGGCGGCAGGACCCTTCTTCCCAGCGCCGCCCCCGCCTGTCGGGGTTACGATCCCCCTCCCAGTCTGGCCTGCCAGGCCCCTTGGCTGGGGGCGTGTCCCGGAGCTGGGCCCCCTGCCCAGGGTCCCCCCTCGCTTTCCCCAGCTGCTCACCGCAGCCGGCTCCGGACGGCTCCAGCTCCACAACGCCTCAGCTCGACTCTGCCTCAGCGCAGCGGCGGCTGCTGCCCTGGGCTGCCTTCCTGGCCCCTCCGGCTCTGGGTCCTGCACCTCTCCTCCCAGCACTGATGTGCTCCCTGGGCTGCTTCTCTGGCCGGCGCGGCCCTGCTCCCCAGCTCAGCTCGGGCCCCTGCTCTCCCCTTAGCTCGGCCCCACTCAGTCTGACCCAGGCAATTCCAGCTCACACGGAGGACGGGACCCCCCTGGCCTCTTGACTCCCTCATTGGCCTGCCCGTCCTGCTGATCTGGAGCATTGGCCTCTCCCCATTGTGCATGGGGACTGTCAGTCTCAGGGTCCTGATTTCCCATCGACCCTTCCCCTTCCCTTTGGTGCTGGGAGCTAGCCAGCCAAAAACCCCACTGAGTTTTAGTAAGGGGCCAACAGTCCCCTTACACCAGGAAGAGGAAGAGGACGAGGAAGGTGGAAGGTTCAGGGAGTCGCTTTCGGCAATGGAGAAGGTGCCGTTCCAAGGGCTAATTCCTGCCAGGATCCTCGGCAGAGGACAGAGATGGGAACAAAGGCTGGCAACTCCCCCGGATACAACCTCCTGGAGCATGAGGGTGGAGGGAGTTGCCTGGATGCCGAAATGCGGGGAAGCTCCCCAGATAGGTCAATCATGTTGACTCACAGGGACAGCCCATTTCCCTGGCATAAAAAGTGGCTCATCCCAGAGTATCCTTAGTTTTGTCCAAGACGCAACCACCGGAGCCTCTTCCACTCCCGAGGGCCCCCGGCGGGAGCTACAGGTGAAGCAGGGCCAGTCCAGCCCCTGTGTCGGGATGCCTGGCTGGGGGCGTTGGGGCACTGGGGTGGAAAGGAGATAACTGTGGTTTGAGGAGCAACATAGGGTGGTGGCTTGGGGCATCTTGCGGTTATTGGGGTGATTATGGGCTGCCAGTGGGATCACTCCATTGTGGAGGTATTGACGGGATAGAATGGGGGCTCTGCTCTGTTATTGGGGGGATTATGGCCTGGAATGGGGCACTCAATGAAGATGGATGACTTGGCGGTTTGCCTGCTCAGCTGGTTCTTGGAAGACATGGCTTCTAATCTCCGGTCTGGTGCTGTTGCCCAATCACTTCGTCGCTCTGTGCCTGACTTTCCCCATCTGTACAATGGGGATCATTGCCCTGCCCTGCCTCACCAAGGAATTGTGGGGATAAATAGGATAAAGATTGGGAAGTGCTTGGGTACTACCGTAATGGGGCCCAGATAGCACCTCAGGTCTATTAATTTCTCTGTTATTAAGCTGGCTATGGGGGTTTCAAGCTACTCTGTTATTGTTAGAAGGGGAGCGAGTGGCAGTGGGGTGGCTCAGGCCAGCTCATGCAAATCTTTCTCATCTGGCTTGACTTTTAGTTTCTCTCTGCACACCCACCAACAGATCAGATCTTTTCATGGAACATGCCGCTGGGGGCATCTGGGACCGGGTGGAAGTGGAAGATGGAGCTGAGCTGGGGGAGACTGGGCCCCCACTGCCAACAGATGATCACAGTGTGTTTCCCCTCCCCATGTCGGGCAGTGCTGTCATCTCCTGGGGTACAGGCAGGGCAGCCCAGGTGCAGAGAAACCGCTCGCACATGGGAGCCTGTGGAAGAACGGGAACTCAAGCCTGGCTTTTCTGAATCCTAACCATGCACCTTCCCCGCGAGGCATCCGTCCTCCTCAAGACACCCGTGGCCAACAATTCCCTTTCGATCTCTTTCCCTGCAGTAAAGCCAGTGACTCCGCCGACAGTATCCATCGCTGCAACCGCCATGGAGCTGCTGATCATCGCAATGCTGGTAGCTGGGGCAGGAGCAGGTAGGAAAAAGAGTCAAGCGAGAAGCCAAGGTTGGATTGGGTGAGAAGGTTCAGCAGTTTCACCACAGGCCCTTCCAGGAATATCTCAGAGACATTGCTTAAGACAGGTTCCTGCTCAGGAAGAGCGAAATTCCCAGCAGTCCCATTATCAATTTCATTGGTTGCAAAAGGAAATTAATATATTCAGTCCCTGTGTCTCATTATTCTTTATTGTTTGTAGGGCAGCCAGGAAGCCATGATTTCACAATCTGTTTTCATCCCGATTCAGGATAGAAAGAAAGAATTTTGAAATTTCTCACAATAGAAAATGTTTTTTGGGGAAAAAAATAAATCTGTTACACTGAGATGTCAATGTCTTTAAATTTAAAGCATTTATAAAAATATATAACTTTTTCAGATCATCATTTAGAAAAATGTGGAAACAAAAATTATTGAAAAAAATAAAAAACAAATCAAAATGGCCCTTTCTGATAATGTTCAATGCTCTGGTCAGACTGCCTGTCCCATGAAGCACCATGCACCACTTGGTGAGGAGAAATTAGTGCATCATGGGAGTCCCTGGTTGTGAGGCATCATGGGAGATGTAGTTTGATTGTGGAGCCTGGCCCATAGAGGAGACTGCTTCGTTTTAAACTTTTTTTTAAAGAATGTGCATCACAACCAACACATTCCTGCAGAAATTATCAGCTTTGACAAAATGGCATTTTCCGATGGGAAAAAGTTCCATCCAAAAAAGTTTGACAGTTTTAAATATTTTGTGACAGGGTCAGGCCAGATGGCTACAGGAGAGTGGTGGAAGGTAGATACAGTAGCCCCAGATTAAGCAGGTACCTTTTCCCTGGGTAAAATAACAGGGAACAATCAGGAACCTGCTAGAATCAATTAAGGTAGGCGGGCTAATTAGGACACCTAATTATGAGCCAATTAGGAAGCTACTAGAACAAATTAAGGCAAGTAGGCTAATCAGGGCACCTGGTTAAAAGAAAGACCTCCCTTCAGTTAGGGAGAGACGCGTAAGGAGCTGGGAGTGGGAGGATGTGCTGCTGGAGGACTGAAGAATACAAATGCCATCAGGCACCAGGAAGAAGGTAGGCGGGCTACCCAGAGCGTGCTGTGGTCCCGCTCCTCCCCCTCCCTCCCAGCGCTTCCCGTTCCCCCGCCGCCTAACAGCGGTTTGGCAGCACTTAGGACTTTCCGGGAGGGAGCGGGAGGAGCAGGGACGCAGCACGCTCAGGGGAGGAGGCAGAGAAGAGGCAGGGCAGGGGCAGGGACTTTAGGGAAGGGGTTGAATGGGTGCAGGGTGAGGGACTGTGCAGGGGAGGGAAGAGGCGGGGCAGGGGCGGGGTGGGGACCGAGCATCCACCAGGCAGAGGGAAAGTCGATGCCTATGATTGCGGTAAAGCCTAGAAACAGCAGTCACTGACCAACCCCCGGATCTCCTGAACACATGTAAATTGTGATTTCAAGAGGTTTATAATTTGATCAAATCAAGGTGAATTTTCATGTGAACAGCAAAAGGCACCTCCCTGACCCCAGGGCTATTCCCTTGCAAAATTTCAAGTCCCTGCTGCCAAGGCAGCACTTTAAAAGCACTTTAAAAAGTGGTTGGAATATTGTTTGAACATTAAAAAAATGAAGGGCCCTCCTGGGTCATCATAACCAGTCCCTACTACCATCGGCAACTTGGTCATAGAAGCGTATCGAGCTCCATCTTCAAACTCAAGAGGTTTTTTGCCTCCCGCTCCTGTTCCACAACTTACTTCCTTCGATGGTTAGTAACTGTCTTCTAATCTCAGCCTAGATTTACCCATGGTGCTTATCCTCATTTGTTCTTGTGCCAACTCTGGTCTTCATCTGCTACAGATCTTCTCCCTCCCTGGTGTCCCCCCGCACTCTGCATTTAGAGAGAACAATCAGATGCTGGCTCGGCCTTCCTTTTAGGTTAAACCAGCCGAGCTCTTCTGTCTTTCCTTGTAAGAGCAGCTCTCCATTCCCACGATAATCCTAGCGTCCTTCTCGACACCTGTTCCAGTTGGAATTCCTCTTTCTGGAACACGGGTGATTGGAAGTGGAGGTTTTCCCAGTGGTATTAATGCCTCCCTGGGTAAAATAACAGGGAACAATCAGGAACCTGCTAGAATCAATTAAGTCCCTACTGGAAATACCTCATAGAGTATCAAGGTTGGAAGGGACCTCAGGAGGTATCTAGTCCAACCCCCTGCTCAAAGCAGGACCAATCCCCAGACAGATTTTTACCCCAGTTCCCTAAAGGGCCCCCTCAAGGATTGAACTCACAACCCTGGGTTTCGCAGGCCAATGCTCAGACCACTGAGCTATCCCTCCCCCTGTTTTACACTACCTCACCTGGTACAACCTCGGATCGCCTTCTGCATTTGCACGGCTGCATGCGAGCAGTGGCTCATGGTCATCCTGCCCAGGGCTACCTGGGGGGGGGCAAGTGGGGAAATTTGCCCCAGGCCCCGGGCCCCACAGAGGCCCCACGAGCCCTGGCCCGGCGGCAGTCTGGGTCTTGGGCGGCATTTCGGTGGCAGGGGGCTCTTCGGTGCTGCCGAAGACACGGAGCGACTGAAGGGCCCCCTGCCGCCGAAATGCCGCCAGGTGAGTACAAGCGCCGCCGCTCCCCCGCTTTGCCCCAGGCCCCCTGAATCCTCTGGGCGGCCCTGATCTTGCCACCAGCCAATCAGTCTGGATATGACTGCTGCCCACCCCGCCCCCTGCCCTGATTTCAGCTGCTGTTTGCCACTCTCCATTGCAGTCTCAGACACAGAGGGAGAACGGATCATTGGCGGGAAAGACTGCCACATTGGATCCCGGCCCTACCAGGTGGCTCTCCTGAGGAACGGCCGCATCTACTGCGGCGGAAGCCTGATACACCCGAAGTGGGTGCTAACTGCTGCGCACTGCATCAGACGGATCAAGTAAGTCACTGCGGGGGTGGAGGGAGAGAGGGAGATGCAGGGGAGCAGTGATTTCCCTACACCCCCCCCCCTGAATTTTCCCAACACCCCCCCCAGTTTTGTGAGCTAGTTACATACCAATTTAGTGACTGTTTGGAAATCTGAATTTAAACTGAAACATTAATACACACTTTAAAAGCTTATACAGTGTATGATAAAATATGTGTATCTGCAAAAGTATAATAGATTTGAAAAGTATGAACATAGACTAGCTTCCTTGCTTCCTTATACAGCTGTTTTTTATGATGTCAGTGCATTCATTTCGGTGATGTTGGCCAACCTAATAATTTCAAATGATGATTTGTAAGCAAAGTCTAAATGAGCTCTCCCTGACAGCTAGTGATGAGCTGGGGGCTAAGGCTTCAGGGCCAGATTATATTTACATTCACACCTAATCTACCTAGGTATCCAGCAAACAGAGCTGTGTTGTCCAAGTGATAGATTTTTGGCTGGGGTTGGGTTACAAACCACTTGAATGTGGGGGGAAGGGGGGATGAAATGTTGTTCTTATTGTATGAGTAAAGGGCAGTAGAACTGTACTTAGCCTGTGCTGATTGAGGGCATCAAGAGAGTGGGTGGGGACCTGTCCCTCTCCACTGTTTAAAGACAGAGCTGATTAGGCTCCATAGATAGTCTCTTGTTCTGTTAAGTGACCACTGCAGCTGAAATCACTGACAATCAGGTCTAAGTGCTTAGTCCTGTTGTGGGGACAGTGTTCCTGTGGGTACAGTGTTTTTGTGTAAGAGACAGCCCAGACTGCACTAGCAGCGAGGTTCCCGCACTGAGAGCTCAGCTGAAATCACTGAGAGCTGGTGGAACCTCAAGAGACCAACTCGCAGAGGTCACAGTGGTAGGTGACAGCAGAAGGTGACTGTGCAGGGCCATTGGCAACAGAGTGGTGGAGTGAACGGTGGCACAACGAACAGCCATGGCCAGAGTGAACTGTGCCTTTTTGTCCCCCACCTCTGAACTCTGAGTCTCCACTGACCAAGGACAACACCAGTGAGTGGAGTGCGGTGGAGGGAAAAGTGAGGGGCATGTTAAATAAACATTTGTTTGTTGGACTATATTTTACTCACTTTGCTTCAAAATGCTAGATTTGTGACTGGGAATGGAAACTTATATAAATATGTCTCCCAGTAGGCCAAGATTTTTAAAATGCAGTATTTGCCAAGGTTGTTATCTCACATTGTTGCTATCTTGGGAGGTCATTATGTTGGGGAGTTTCTGTACTAAACATTTTTATTATAATTAATTTTTACATAAGAATGGTCATACTGGGTCAGACCCATGGTCCATATAACTGAGTACCCTGTCTTACAACAGTGGTCAAGGCCAGGTGCTTCAGAGGGAATGAATAGAACAGGGAATCATCAAGTGATCCATCCCCTGTTGCCCATTCCCAGCTTCTGGCAAACAGGCTAGGGACACTCAGAGCATGGCGTTGCATCCCTCTCATCCTGGCTAATAGCCACAGATGGACCTGTTCTCCAGGAATTTATCTAGTTCTTTTTAAAATCCTGTTATAGTTTTGGTCTTCACAGCATCCCCTGGCAAAGAGTTCCCTGGGTTGACTTTATATTGTGTGAAGAAATACTTCCTTTTGTTTTTTTAAAATCTGCTGCCTATTAATTTCATTGGGTGACTGCTAGCTCTTGTGTTATGTGAAGGATTAAATAAAATTTCTTTCTTCGCACCAGTCAAGATTTTGTAGACCTCTATCGTATCCCCATTAGTCATCTCTTTTCTAAGCTGAAAATTCCCAGTCACTTTAATCTCTCCTCCTGTTTCATACCCCTCATCATTTTAGTTGCCCATCTCTGTACCTTTTCCAATTCCAATATATATATTTTTAGGATGGGTGACCAGATCTACACACACTATTCAAGGTGTGCACGTACCATGGATTTATATAGAGGCAATATGATATTTTCTGTCTTATTATCTATCCCTTTCTTAATGATTCCCAACATTGTTTGCTTTTGTGACTGTTGCTGCACATGGAGTGGATGTTTTCAGAGATCTATCCACAATGACTCCAAGATCTCTTCCTTGAGTGTTAACAGCTAATTCAGATGCCATCATTTTGTATGTATAGTTGAGATTGCTTTTCAATGTGCATTACTTTGCATTTATCAACATTGAATTTAATTTGCCATTTTGTTGCCCAGTCACTCAGTTTTGTGAGATCCCTTTGTAGCTCTTCGTAGTCTGCCTGGGACTTAACTATCTTGAATAGTTTTGTATCATCTCCAAATTTTGCCACCTCACTGTTTACCCATTTTTCCAGATGAATATGTTGAATAGGACTGGTCCCAGTACTGACCCCTCAAGGATACCACTATTTATCTCTCTCCATTCTGAAAACTGATAATTTATTCCTACCCTTTGTTTCCCATCTTTTAACCAGCTACTGATCCATGAGAGGACTTTCCTCTTACCCCATGATGGCTTACTTTTCAAAAATCAATTTAAATTAAATACTTTTTTTTTAAATGTATATATTTTTAGAAATCTAGACCTGTTATGTGTTTTGGTGTAACTTGCATTATTCTTATGTTAAATTTGCATAATCCTAACAAAACATTTACTTTATTCTTATCTCTTTTATATATCTCATTGGTCCTGACACCCCCCCTGTAAATTCGAACACCCCCCCTAATTTCAATTCCTGGGGAAACCACTGCATGGGAGTAACCCACGTCCCCAGTCCGTATCTTCTCCCTTGGTGTCCCCCATCCATGCCCAGATCTCCCTCTGCACCCTCTAAATCCTCAGCCCCATCCTCCTCCATTTTTTTCCAGCCCTCAAATCACTTTTGTGGTTCTCCTCTGCATCCTCTGTGGTTTTCCAGCATCCTTGTTCACATGTGCCTCGGCACACCAGCAACGCTCTCCCCAGCGGCGTGTGCAGAGGGAAACTCGCCCCCGGGCTCGCCAGCATCAGCCCCTTTAGCATCCCACGGGCGGCTCATGTGCAGGTGCTCTAGGAGCCGATGGAATGGAGCGGAGCTCCAGGAAATGTTTCCCCTTGACTCCAGCCTGTTGCTGTTGGTTCTCAACCATGGAGGTCTGCGGCCCCCCGCTGGTTTCAGGGGGTCCGTTGGGTCCTGTGGCTGAAGCCAAGAGCCCTGAGCAGTGGCGCATCAGGGCTGAAGCTCTGAGTCCCGGCGCCTCCCAGAGCACTGAAGCGACAAGCCCAAGTGCCCCCATCCCACAGGTGAAGCCTGGATCCCCAAATGGATGGGGGCTGTGGGGAGCTCCGGGAAATACTCAATGAGAATTTAAGCCCTGGAACAAACATGCAGAAGGGGCATGCCTGAAAAACTGAAAGAAATTCAAGCTGCTTTTTCAGAGTTCTGTAATTCTGCAGCTCCTCATAGACTCATAGACTTTAAGGTCAGAAGGGACCATTATGATCATCTAGTCTGACCTCCTGCACAACGCAGGCCACAGAATCTCACCCACCCACTCTTGTAACAAACCCTTAACCTATGTCTGAGTTACTGAACTCCTCAAATCGTGGTTTAAAGACTTGCAGATAGATCTGTCCTTCCCCTCCCCTCTTTTTCTCCTAACTCTCTTTGTGTGTTACGATGAAGCTGGTATATTTGTTTTATTTGGAAAAACTAATTAAAAGGCATAAATAATATGTTAAAAATCACAGTGTCTCATGTCGGCATTTTTTAAACTTTTCGATTTTCCATTCGCAACTTTTTCTTTCAAAGTGCCCTGTTAGTTTATTTTCAGAAATATTTTGCAACAACTGAAACAAACTATTGCCACCCGATTTTTCAATTCGCTGGAAAGCACAAAACTCTTAGACCCAGATTTGACTATTTGAAATTCTCAGTGCTTCTGCATGTTGGTTTAACTTGGCATGAGCAGGCCGCAGTGACCCAGGACAAGGGAAAAGAAAAATAACCGAATTAAGTTAGTCACAAAAGTGGGTGAGGAGATAGCAAGTGTGAAAAACCAGGATACTTTTTTTCTGGGGTGGGGTATATTTGCATGTATAAGACAATGCCTCTAATATTGGCACAATAGCGATATAATTAGGATGTGTGGTCACCCTACCCAAAAGCCAAAGAGAAGGAATTCACGATTCTTGGTGAAAACTGCAGCTTTGATAACACCAAAGTGTTCCACAAATTAAGGGCAAAATCATCAGATTGTTCATTTCAGCTCTGTGAAACCAGGTGCAAGAAACAATAATGTCAGCAAAATATGCTGTGAGCCTGTGGCATGAGAACAAAGCATGATATGTACAGGAATTGGGCTGGAAAATACCGGACAAACCATAAAGTGCATGATTTCAGGTAAAATGGAGGACGCATGCATCAGAATATAGTTAAACTTGTATGTAAAGTAACCAATACTTGTATTCTTTGGATCTGTGGCATGCCCCATAGCCACCCCTTACTCATGACTCTGATCAATTCTGTGGAGTGTATGCCAGTGTATGCCAAGAAACACACAAAATTGGACGCGATTGGAGTCGAACTGAGTTCTTGGAGAACTAAGATGACGAGGTCTCGGAAGCTACTCCAGCATCGAAAATCCATTATTGGCCCAGTTCTAGTTGCTTGTCCGATACGACCTTTGAATAGACGCCCATTGATCTCTTCCTTTGTCCTCTCTCCATGTAGCACCGTGCGGGTGCATCTGGGGGATTATAATCTATGGGTGAAAGAGCCCACAGAACAGATACGAAGAATCCGCAACTTCTTTGTGCACCCTGAGTATAACCTCCGTCCTCGTGACAACGACTTCATGCTTCTGGAGTTGGATAAGCCCGCTCGACTCAACAGCTACGTGAACACAATCAACCTGGCTACCCGTTGTCCCTCTCCTGGAACACGATGCAGTGTGTCAGGATGGGGCACCATCGAGTCCCCCCAAAGTATGGGCTGCTAGGGTGAAGAGGGAGGGGTTGAGGTTGGGCTCAGCTTGGGATGGAGGTGGAGGCTCTTTAAGGAGACCTCGTTAATGGGCTGTCAAGGGTTTTTGGATTCTCCTGGTGGAAATTTTTCATCTGATACTATTGTTAGTGGACAGCTCAGATTCAGCAACTCCAAAGTGTCTCACAAATTCGGGGCGTTTTCATTCATTTCAGAAAAAAATATTCTGAAAAAATTTTGCATTTGAAAACACTGGGATACAATGGCATTTTTTTTCCTTTTGAAATGTTTCCTTTTCTTTTCAAACTGTTACAGACATACTTCAAATCACAACGAAATATTATAATATAACATAAAATACTGAATCTAAATGAAATGATTTGTTTGCCATTAAATGAAGAGCTTTTTGTGGTTCTTCTGTACATCAAAAAAAAATTTTTTGGAAAATGAATGTGGCCAGATCCCAGGGGAGGTCAATCGGCCGCAGCTCCATTGGAGTCAATGTGGCCAGATCCCAGCTGGGGTCAATCGGCTGGAGCTCCATTGGAGTCAGTGGATCTAAGCCAGTTTACACCAGTTGAGGGTCCTACACTAAGTTTTCTTTTCTCTTGCACCCTATTCCCTGCTCATGATCTCCTATTTTTCTGTCATTGCCCAGAGCTGTTCCCAGCCATCATGCAGTGTGCAGATCTCTATAGCGTCAGCCAGGCCAGGTGCCAGGCTACTTACGGTGGCAGGATCACGGAGAACATGTTCTGCGCTGGCGTGGAACAGGGCGGCATAAGCTCGTGCAAGGTAAGGGGGCATCCCGGAGAATGGGGTGGGTGATGGGTGTCGGAGCTCACACAGCTCAATACTCTTTATCCCCTATGACCTGCAAACCCTTATCTGCCTACTACTGAGGGGCCGTCGTCACTCAGCCCCTGGCCCCAGCCAGCCTTCGTGTCCCATGGAAGAGCAGCCGATCTGCCCTCCAGCCGCACCGAGCCCTAAATGCTGAGCTTCATCCAGCTCCTGGGCCTGTCTGATCCCAGCGCAGGTGCAGCCAGCTGCAGCTACCTGAACCCATTTCTGCTCTTTAAACCCTTCCTGTCCGTGTGTCCCTGCCGCCACCTGCTGTGGGGGATGAGCTCTGTGAGTCTGTGTGTTTGTGTATGTGTGTGTGACCCTGCTGCCCCCTGCTGGAGGGGATGGACCCTGCTCTGGGTGTGCGTGCACACGCTGGGGGCATGGCTGTATTTTGCTGATGTCTTCACATTGTCTCTGCAGGGCGATTCAGGAGGCCCACTGGTCTGCAATGGGCAGCTGCAGGGCGTGGTCTCCTGGGGGAAGTCTGTCTGTGCCCTGCCGGGAGAGCCCAGGGTCTACGCCAATGTCTGCAAAGCTGCCCAGTGGGTGAGGAGCACCATAGGGAGGAAGTGCACCAGATCGGACTGAGAGCTCACAGCGCGTCACGCCTGCCACAATAACCCACCAACACACGCCCCAACCATGCCTCTCCTCATCTCACCGCAGCAGCCGGGGGATGCAGACTGGGGTCGGGGGAGCTGGCCCGGCTGGGATTGGGATGAGGGAGCTGCAGTTGGACCAGGCATGACAAAATCCTAGGACTTGGATAAAAGTGTGCGACTGGTTTGAAAAGCATGAATGAGCCTGAGAAAACAAGGAAGTCTCCTTGTGGCACCATAGAGACTAACTCATTTATTTGGTCATAAACTTTTGTGGGCTAGAACCCACCTCATTAGATGCATGGAGTGGAAAATACAGTAGCGGGTATATATACATAGTACGTGAAAAGATGGGAGTTGCCTTACCAAGTGTGAGGTCAGTCTAACGAGACAATTCAATTAACAGTAGAATACCAAGGAAGAAAAAATCACGTTTGTAGTGATAATGAAGGTGGCCCATTTCAAATAGTTGACAAGAAGGTGTGAGTAACAGTAGCGGGAAATTAGTTTTTGTAATGACCCATCCACTCCCAGTCTTTATATAGGCCTAATTTGATGGTGTCCAGTTTGCAAATTAATTCCAGTTCTGCAGTTTCATGGACACCATCATACGACCTAACCACATCAGCCACACCATCAGGGGCTCGTTCACCTGCACATCTACCAATGAGATATATGCCGTCATGTGCCAGCAATGCCCCTCTGCCATGTACATTGGCCAAACCAGACAGTCTCTATGCAAAAGAATAAATGGACACAAACCTGACATCAGGAATTATAACATTCAAAAACCAGTCGGAGAACACTTGGACCTCCCTGGTCACTCAAAAACAGACTTAAAAGTGGCAATTCTTTAACAAAAAAACTTCCACAACAGACTCCAATGTGAAACTGCAGAACTGGAAGCTAATAGCCATTGATGGACCTATCCTCTGTGAATTTATCTAGATCTTTTATGAACGCTTTTATAGTCTTGGCCTTCACAACATCCTCTGGCAAGTTGTTCCACAGATTGACTGTGTGCTGTGTGAAGAAATACTTCCTTTTGTTTGTTTTAAACCTTCTGCCTATTAATTTCATTGGGTGACCCCTGGTTCTTGAGTTATGAGAAGAAGTAAATAACGCTTCCTTATTTATGGATGGATTGATAGATCCTGCAGAGACATGTGGAAATGACTAGGTGACACTTGGGGTTTTTCCATCCCTACATGTCTATGATTCTATTGACAATATAGAATATTAAATATATTATTAAAATTAATATTTAATGTCACATAAAGGTCAAGAAGAAATCAAGCAAAATATTCAAGTTGATCCAAAATATTGCAACCTTAGTCAAATGAATTGTTTTCACACCATCAGAACAGAAGGATCATTTTGGCTTTTTGTCATCCAAAATATCAAAACTGACGCAGAGAATTGGGCAGATAATGGATTTTTCTCCTCACTGGCAATTTTGGAAAAAAAAGTCATTTGGGATCAAGCAAAACATTTCATTTTATCTGAAACGAAACATTTCATTTGGGCATTCAGCATTTTTAAACATTTTAATTTTTTTTTCAAACTAAAAGTTAAAGGAAATTTCTAAACAGTCATTTGGAAGTGCAAATGGGAAATGTTTGGTTTGGAAATTTTTGAAACAAAATGTTTTGATTTGGGGGGAATTTTGATGAGGGAAAGGGTATTATTTTTTGACTGAAGCATTTCAGCAAAATTGACACATGATCATCTTCTATGAAATGATAGTCAGTTACTACTGGTGGGTCCACAAGTGGCCAGTAAGACCAATCCCGATCATTGAGTCAGGCTGCCACACATTCTTTCCTCCTTTCCCATTTATCTGTTTCCTGGTGTCTTAATTGGATCTTGAAATGCTGGGATCCTTCCCACAAGGTCCTTCTCCATTTTAGTGGGTGGAGGGCTTGGGTTTCCCATATGTCCTCAGTGACAGAGCAGGCAAGCAAAGAGGCAGTTTCTTTCAATGGCTAAGAAGACAGATGAAGGCTACAGCGGGATGGTGATCTCTTGATTTCCTGGTGTTTGGATGAAGACCCTCATCCTGCCAAGCAATGTGTGGACACTGGTGTGGAACAGCATTTCCACACAGGGTCCCCGGGTGGGGGAGGGGCCATGGGGCTATGCCCTCCCACTTTTTACTGGCTGTAAGGGCAAGCACCAGTGGTGAGCGATGGAGGGGAGCGGAGAGGTGGTGCGAGGGCAAGGCCTCAGGGGGAAGGGTCGGCACTAGGCTGGGAGATCAGGGGGAAAGGGCGGTATGGGGGTGGGGCCTCAGGGAAAGGGGTGGCACGGGGGTGGGGCCTCAGGTGGAAGGGAAGGTGTGAGGGTCGGGCCACTGTGGAGGCAGGGGTGGCCCTCCACTTTTAGGGAGCTTCCATTAAAAGAAATTGCGCATGTCGTCAGATGTTCGGCTGCGAGTGTGTGTTCTCTCTGCATGCTCTAGCCAGATAACCCATACAGCAGGCTCCGATCAAACTGCCCAATGAGACCACAAGAATCAGTTTTCAGGGAAGGTGCCCGGCCAGGTTTATTGTCAACAAAGCCCAGTAATAGCACCTGGCAGACTCTACGAGGCTACTGGGACATGTCTGCCCATGACAATGGACGCCGCTCTGTCAGTGGTGGGACTGTCCACTGCCCCCTTGTCTTGCCAAAGACACTCCCTCTGAGATACATCTTTATACACAGATACAAACAAATTACATATTGCTCCTGATGTATCAGGGTGCCACCCTCTGATGTATTAGGGCGCCAACCATTACCTTGTACATGTTGGTTTGATCAAAACATCTCTATCCTTCATGCTGTCATCCTGACCTTATCCTTCAGACGACTCAGCATGTTCCTGTTCTCTTTGGGAAATGTGTTTGGTATCAAGGTGTTCTGGTACCACCTTTCTGGCATGTGTTTGTGTATATTGTCTTGTGCCTAACTCTGCTCTTCTTACATGGTCCATTCTATGCATCTGATAAAGTGGGCTGTAGCCCACGAAAGCTTATGCTTAAATAAATTGGTTAGTCTCTAAGATGCCACAAGGACTCCTGTTCTTTTTACAGTGTAGCGGGGTAGTTACCCGCTCCTGCCCTCTGAGGCTTAAAACAGCCCAGGAGAGGGCTGTAGCTGGGGTGAGAAGCCTGGGCTGATTGGGAGAAAGCAGGCTCAGCTGTGGCCAGGTCCCAATCAGGCCCAGCTGGCCCCTATAAGAGGCAGTGAGCCAGGAGCCCAGACAGACTCTCCCTCTGCCTGTAGAGGGAGAAGGGCCTGGCTGCAGGGAGTTAGTCAAGGTACCTAGAGTGAAACAGGGCTGGGGAGCTCCTGCCTGGAAAACCCCAGGCTGCGGCCTAGCATAAGGCCAAGAGGTACTAGGGGTTGCAGGGGGCAGCCCAGGGGTAGGCAAAGGCAGCAGGTCCAAACCCCTTTGCCTATGATGAGTGGCTGCTACTGCAGTCTGCCCCAGTGAACAGGGGCTAGATGGAGACTGAGCAGTAACCAATACTGAGGCAAAGTGGGGATAGTGGGGTGGGGGTTCCCCTGGGAGGGGAAGACCCAGTTAAAGGGGCACCGGTGTTGCCGGCCCAAAGGGCCCGAGGGGGCAACAGCGGGGTTCGTTGCCCGGTGTGCGTCGCACTAATTAACACACCAGGGTGGAGAAGCAAACAAAGTTTATTTGAGCTCAAAAAAAAAGGTGCAAGGGAGAAATAACAATCTCAAATCCTGCACACCCGCACGCAGGTGGGGGTCCCAGTATGTATACCCCCTTTGTTTTTCTTTATCTGTACTTTCCCACTGTGTGGGCATTTTCTCATGCATATAACCTTGATTACAGCATCTGCTTTTCGCCTATCTTATTTAGTATTGGCTGCATCTAGTGCCAACCGGCCTTGCTGACTGCTAGCAGTCAGCACATAGCATAGGAGGTTACAAAAGTTTAGTCAGGCTAACAAAAGCGCTTCACATAGAGGTACTTTGGTTCACATAGGCCCAGAGCCATCCTCCCGAGTTACCTAGATTTATGCCTAGTGACACCAACACCGGGGTCCTGGGAGGGACACAGGGGCCAGTAGCTGGAAGGTGGATCACCGCCTGCAGAGGGCGCTCAGGGATGGATTGAGCTAATTCCCAGGATAACCAGCAGGAGGCGCCGCAGGGGTGAGTCCGCTCGTCTACATACGGCTACAGACTAACATGGCTGCTACTCTGAACCCTCTACTTAGGAATGTGTGTTTTTGAAATATCAGCCCTGTTCTTGCCAGAGTCTGTGAGCAGGGCCTGCCTCTTGCTCACAACGTAACTTTGCTTTATATCAGCAAAGTTTTGACTACTTGAGCCCAGGTCTCAGGCCTCATACCAGGCCTCTGGTACATGGGCTTATGTTTATCTTACTACAGCGCACATCTGTAGTATTCCATATTCACATCCATGTCCAAGTCCTGTGGCAATCGGCAGCCGGAGCGGGACAGCAATGACCGGAAACTCCTAGTCACCGACCGGCATGCAGGTGGCGGCTGTCAGAGGGCCATTTTTGCATTTGGAGAGAGGCAGGCCTGCAACTCGGCAGCCACAAACGCGACAGAGCAGCTGTTTTAGGGCCCGCTCCGCTCCCCTGCATGGGGTATGTGTGTGTTGGGGGGGGGGACGGTGTCACAAGCAGGACATGGGCAGTCTGACCTAGTGCTCAGAGCAGGAGTTGGGAAATCAGGCCAGGCTACGAACCAGGAGATCAGAGTCCGAGGAAAGCCCAAGGGCAAACCCAGAATTGAGTGTTGGGAGACAGGGTCCAGTTACCAGGGGATCAGAGGTAGGAGCCAAACTTGAGAGCAGAACCATGGATCAATACCCAGAGTTAGGCCGGGTCAGGATACCAGGAAGAGGATGAGGAAGAGGAAGAGAACAAGGAAGGCGAAGAGGACGAGGAAGGGGAAGTGGAAGGGGAAGAGGACGAGGAAGGCACACACTCCAGAGCAGGACAGAAGGTTCAGGGGGTCGCTTTCGGCAATGGAGAAGGTGCTGTTCCAAAGGCTAATTCCTGCCGGGTTCCCCTGCAGAGGACAGAGGCGGGAACAAAGGCCGGCTTGCTCCCGCAACTCCCCGGGATCCAACCTGCTTGTTCCAGGTGTATGAGGGCAGAGGAAGTTGCCTGGCTGCCGATATGTGGGCAGCTCCCCAGATACGGCAATAATGTTGACTCACAGGGACAGCCCATTCCCCTGGCATATAAAGTGGCCCATTCTGGAGGTTTCTAGTTTTGTCCAAG
Source organism: Mauremys mutica (assembly GCF_020497125.1). Lineage (NCBI taxonomy): Eukaryota > Metazoa > Chordata > Testudines > Geoemydidae > Mauremys > Mauremys mutica. Next base: position 15,052,038 of record NC_059088.1, read on the forward strand.
ACACAACCGCCGAAGCCTCTTCCGCTCCCGAGGACCCCTGCCGGGAGCTACAGGTGAAGCAGGGCCAGTCCAGCCCCTGTTGTCGGGATGCCTGGCTGGGGGTGTTGGGGCACTGGGGTAGAAAGGAGATAACTGTGGCTTGAGGAGCAACATAGGGTGGTGACTTGGGACATCTTGCAGTTATTGGGGTGATTATGGGCTGCCAGTTTTGGGGGTATTGACAGGATGGAATGGGGGCTCTGCTCTATTATTGGGGGTGATTATGGGATATGAGGGGGTATTGCCTTATTATTGGGGGTGGTTATCATAGAATCATAGAAGATTAGGGTTGGAAGAGACCTCAGGAGGTCATCTAGTCCAAGCCCCTGCTCAAAGCAGGACCAACACCAACTAAATCATCCCAGCCAAAGCTTTGTCAAGCCGGGCCTTAAAAGCCCCTAAGGATGGAGATTCCACCACCTCCCTAGGGAATCCATTCCAGTGCTTCATCACCCTCCTCATCAAATAGTGTTTCCTAATATCCAACCTGGACCTCCCCCACTGCAACTTGAGACCATTGTTTCTTGTTCTATCATCTGCCACCACTGAGAACAGCCGAGCTCCATCCTCTTTGGAACCTCCCTTCAGGTAGTTGAAGGCTGCTATCAATTTCCCCCTCACTCTTCTCTTCTGCAGACTAAATAAGCCCAGTTCCCTCAGACTTTCCTCGTAAGTCATTTGCCCCAGCCCCCAAATCATTTTCATTGCCCTCCGCAGGACTCTCTCCAATTTGTCCACATCCCTTCTGTAGTGGAGGGATCAAAACTGAACACAGTACTCAAGGTGTGGCCTCACCAATGCCGAATAGAGGGGAATAATGACTTCCCTTGATCTGCTTCTTCATATTTTTTTTTGGCCCAATTCATCTGGGTTATTCTGGACCCTATCCCTACCCTCCAGCATATCTACCTCTCCCCCCAGCTTAGTGTCATCTGCAAACTTGCTGAGGGTGCAATTCATCCCATCATCCAGATCATTAATAAAGATATTGAACACAACTGGCCCCAGGACCGAACCTTGTGGCACTCCGCTTGATACCAGCTGCCAACTAGCTATGGAGCCATTGATCACTACTCACTGAGCCCGACAATCTAGCCAGCTTTCTATCCACCTTATAGTCCATTCATCCAGCCCATACTTCTTTACCTTGCTGGCAAGAATACTGTGGGAGACCGTATCAAAAGCTTTGCTAAAGTCAAGATATATCACATCCACTGCTTTGCCCATATCCACAGAGCCAGTGATCTCATCATAGAAGGCAACCAGGTTGGTCAGGTATGACTTGCCCTTGGTGAATCCATGTTGACTGTTCCTGATCACCTTCCTCTCCTCCAAGTTTTTCAAAATGGATTCCTTCAGGACCCACCTGCACCATGATTTTGCTGGGAACTGAAGTGAGGCTGATCGGTCTGTAGTTCCCCGGGTTCTCTTCCTTCCCTTTTTTAAAGATGGGCACTATATTTGCTTTTTTCCAATCGTCCGGGACCTCCCCTGATCACCACACATTTTCAAAGATAATGGCCAATGGCTCTGCAATCACATCAGCCAACTTCCTCAGCACCCTCAGATGCATTAGATCTGGACCCATGGACTTGTGCATGTCCAGCTTTTCTAAATAGTCCTTAACCTGTTCTTTCACCCCCGAGGGCTGCTCACCTCCTCCCCATGCTGTGCTGCCCAGTGCAGCCGTCTGGGAGCTGACCTTGTCTGTGAAGACTGAGGCAAAAAAAGCATTGAGTACTTCAGCTTTTTCCACATCGTCTGTCACTAGGTTGCCTCCCCCATTCAGTAAGGGCCCCACATTTCCCCTGACCTTCTTCTTGTTGCTAACATACCTGTAGAAACCCTTCTTGCTATCCTTCACATCTCTTGCTAGCTGCAACTCCAATTGTGCTTTGGCCTTCCTGATTACACCCCTGCATGCTCTAGCAATATTTTTATACTCCTCCCTAGTCATCTGTCCAAATTACCACTTCTTGTAAGCTCCCTTTTTGAGTTTAAGTTCACTGAAGATTTCACTATTAAGCCAAGCTGGTGACCTGGAATATTTGCTATTCTTTCTGCACTTCGGGATGGTTTGTTCCTGCATCCTCAATAAGGCTTCTTTATAATACAGCCAGCTCTCCTGGACTCCTTGCCCCCTCATATTAGCTTCCCAGGGGATCCTGCCCATGAGTTCCCTAAGAGAGTCAGAGTCTGCTTTCCTGAAGTCCAGGGTCCGTATTCTGCTACTCTCCGTTCTTCCTTGTGTCAGGATCCTGAACTCGACCATCTCATGACCACTGCTGCCCAGGTTGCCACCCACTTCTACTTCCCCTACCAACTCTTCCCTGTTTGTGAGCGGCAGGTCAAGAGGAACACGGCCCCAGTCGGTTCCTCCAGCACTTGCACCAGGAAGTTGTCCCCAACACTCTCCAGAAACTTCCTGGATTGTCTGTGCACTGCTGTATTGCTCTCCCAGCAGATGTCAGGGTGATTGAAGTCCTCCATTAGAACCAGGGCCTGCGATCTGGAAACTTCAGTTAGTTGTCCGAAGAAAGACTTGTCTACCTCATCTTTCTGATCCAGTGGTCTATAGCACACACCCACCACGACATCACCCTTGTTGCTCTTACCTCTAAACTTAACCCAATGACTCCTAACAGGCTTTTCTGCAGTTGCAAACTGGAGCTCTGAGCAATCATATCGCTCTCTTACATACAATGCAACTCCTTCACCTTTCCTCACGTACCTGTTCTTCCTGAACAGTTTATACTCATCCATGACAGTGCTTAAGTCATGTGAACTGCCCCACCAAGTTTCTGTTATTCCAATCAAGTCATAGTTCCTTGATTGTGCCAGGACTTCTAATTCTTCCTGCTTGTTTCCCAGACTTCTTGCGTTCATGTACATGCACCTAAGATAACTAGCCGATTGCTCTGCTTTCTCAGTATGAATCAGGAGGCTTCCCGTCTTGTACCCTCCTCCCAGTATCCCTCTCCCCCACTTACCTCTAGGCTTAGGTCACCATACCCCGGCAAACCTAGTTTATGGTATCCTAAGGGGCATTTCTCTGTTATTGGGGAGGATTACGGGGTGGAATGGGGCATTCAGTGAAGATGGAGGGCTTGGGAGTCTGGTTGCTCAGTTTGTTCTTGGAAGACACGGCTTCTAATCTCTAGTCTGATGCTCCATCCCTGTAGGACCTTGGCTCAATTACTTAGCCGCTCTGTGCCTCAGTTTCCCCATCTCTACAGTGGGGATCATAGCCCTACCCTGCCTCACCAAGGAATTCTGGGGATAAATAGGAACCCTCAGATTGAGAGGGAGACCAGATCGTTGTGGGGAGAACCTGCCTCTTTGGCTCGCGGCCCTACCAGGTGGCTCTCCTGAGTAACGGCCGTGTCGCCTGTAGCAGAAGCCTGCTAGACCCGAAGTGGGTGCTAACTGCTGCACACTGCAGCAGACAGATAAGGTAAGTCAGTGCTGGGGTGGAGGGAGAGAGGGAGATGCATGGGAGTAACCCACGTCCCCAGTCCTTATCTTCTCCCTTGGTGTCCCCCATCCATACCCAGATCTCCCTCTGCACCCTCTAAATCCCAGCCCCATCCTTCTCCATTTTTCCCAGCCCTCAAATAATTTGTATGGTTCTTCTCTGCACCCTTTGTGGTTTTCCAGCATCCTTCTTCAGATGTGCCTCGGCACGCCAGTATTGGTCTCCCCAGCGGTGTGTGCAGAGGGAAACTCACCCCCGGGCTCACCAGCATCAGCCCTTTTAGCATCCCACGGGCGGTTCATGTGCAGGTGCTCTAGGAGCTGATGGAATGGAGTGGAGCTCCGGGAAATATTTCCCCTTGACTCCAGCCTGATGCTGTTCGTTCTCAACCAGAGGGTGGGTTCACGGCCTCCTGCTGGTTTTAGGGCATCTGCAGGGCCCCACAGCTGAAGCCCTGAATCCCAGCGTCTTCTGTAGGGCTGAAGCTTGGAGCCAGAATGGAGGAGGGATGTGGGGAGCTCTGGGAAATATTCGATGAGAATTTAAGCCCTGGAATGAACTCCTGGCCTTCCACAGAAGGGGAGTGCCGGAAAAATGGAAAGCAATTCAGGCTGCCTTTTTAGAGTTCAGTAATTACTGCAGGGCCTGAAGATAGATTTGTCCTTCCCCCACTAACTCTCTTTGTGTGCTAAGACGAAGCTGGTATCTTTGTTGTATTTGGAAAAAAATAATTAAAACATATAAATAATACGTTAAAAATCACAATGTCTCGTGTCGGCATTTTTGCGACATTTCAATTTTATCAGTCGAGGTGACGCATGGCTAGAAAGGGTTAAACACCCTGCAAAATAAATAGCCCACAGAAGACATGCAGGGAGATAACATTTGTGTTTTGTTCCTCCAACTTTTTGAGGGGAGGGGTTCAGGTTGGGCTCAGCTTGGGAACGGGGTGGAAGCTCTTTAAGGAGACCTTGTTAACGGGCTGACAAGGGTCTCTGGCTTCTCCCTGGGGCAAATTTTCAACCAAAACAATTCGTAATGAAAAACGCAGCTTTGACAACACCAAAGTGTCCCACAAATTAGGTGCAATTTCTTTCATTTCGGAAAAAAAATATTCTGAAAAAAGTGAAAACTTTGCATTTTGAAAACACTGGGACACAATGGCTTGATTTTTGTTCTATTTGAAATGTTTCCTTTTGAAATTTCCTTTCCTTTTGTTTTCAAAACAAGTTTAAAACATTACAGACGTGCTTCAAATCACAATGAAATATTATAAGATCACATAAAATACTGGATCTAAATGAAACAATTTATTTTTTTGGCTTTTCTGTTCATCAAAATTTTCCTTTTCAGGAATATGAATGTGGCCAGATCCCAGCTGGGGTCAATGGTCTGTAGCTCCATTGGTGTCTATGGGGCTAGATCCCAGCTGGCGTCGATGGTCTGTTGCTCCATTGGTGTCTATGGGGCCAGATCCCAGCTGGCGTCAATGGGCCGCAGTTCCATTGGAGTCAATGGGGCCAGATCCCAGCTGGCGTCAATGGGCCGCAGTTCCATTGGAGTCAATGGGGCCAGATCCCAGCTGGGGTCAATCAGACATAGCTCCATTGGAGTCAGTGGATCTAAGCCAGTTTACACCAGTTGAGGGTCCTATACTAAGTTTTTATTTTTCTCTTGCACCTTGTTCCCTGCTCGGAGCTCACACAGCTCAATACTCTTTATCCCCTGCGACCTGCAAACCCTTCTCAGCCTGCTACTGAGGGGCCGTCGTCACTCAGCCCCTGGCCCCAGCCAGCCTCCGTGCCCCGTGGAAGAGCAGCCGATCTGCCCTCCGGCCACACTGAACCCTAAGGGCTGAGCTTCATCCAGCTTCTGGGCCTGACAAAGGTGCTGAAACAGTTTCTGTAGTGAGGGGCTGAGAGCCATTGAACAAAATTGTAAACCCTGTACATGACGGAAAGCACTTCAAGCCAGGGGGTGATGCCGCACCCCCAGCACCTTTAGTTCTAGCACCTCTGGGCCTGATCCCCAGCTCAGGTGTAGGAAGTTCAGAGCAACTGAATCCATTTCTGCTCTTTAAACCCTTCGTGTGTGTGTGTGTGTGTGTGTGCTCGCTGGATCAGACAGAGCTCACAGCACGTCACGCCTGCCACAATAACCCACCAACACATGCCCCAGCCACACCTCTCCTCATCTCACCGTGGCACCCGGGGGATGCTGAATGGGGTAGGGAGAGCTGGCCTGGGTGCAAATAGGATGGGGGAGCCATAGCCCAAAGCAGCCAATGGTTATGAGCCAGGCCTGACAAATTCCTGAGGTTGGGTTAGAAATGTGTGACTGGTTTAAAAGACATTAATTGGTGTGAAGTCTGTGAGATTGCTTTAAAAAAATCATGAGATTGGTTTGAAATGGAGAGATTGGCTTGGCTTAGTTGTGAATCAGCCTGAAATTCACAAGCTTGGTTCAAAAATTGAGAAGTTGACTTTAAAAATCATGAGATTTGGTTTAGGATTAGGGTTAGGGGATAGAATCATGGGATCAGCTTGAAATCCACAAAACTGCTTTGGAAATCATGAGATCGCTTTCACAATCCTGAAATCACCCCAATGATTGTGAGATGGGTTTAAAAATCATGAGATTGGACTAAAAATTATGAGACTGGTTTTAAAATGCTATAAATAGTACACATGTCTTTGATCTGGGCTCTTGCATCGGTATGGGTGGCGTAAGCGGCTATAACTGCTCTAATGTCATGAAATCTGATGGATGCGGATTATTGAGTTGGGCCGCACAGATTTCTTTCCTCCTTTCCCGTTTCTCCATTTCCTGTTCTCTTCGTTGGGTTTCATAACACTGGGATCCTTCCCACAAGGTCCTTCTCCATTTCAGTGGGTGGAGGGCTTGGGTTTCCCATAACTCCACAGCGGCAGAGCAGGCGGACAAAGAGACGATTTCTCTCAACGTCTGTGAAGGCGGATGACGGCTGCAGCAGGATGGCGCTCTCCAATCACCTCGGTTTCCTGGCGTTTGGATGAAGACCCTCATCCTGCCAAGCACCTTGTGGACCCTGGTGTGCAATGGCATCCCCACGCAGGGGCACTGGAAGAGGCGGGGCCAGGGGACCATGGCCCTCCCACTTTTTACTGGCCATAAGTGTGAACGGCGCGGGGAGGAGGTGTAGAGCAGGGGCCGGGTCTTGGGGAGAGGAGGTGATGCGAGGGCAGGGCCTCGGGGGGAAGCGACAGTTCGAGGATAGGGCTCAGGGAAAAGGGTGGCATGAGGGTGGAACCATGATTCGGGTGCCAGCGCCCCCCCGCCCCCCACTTCAATGGCCCCTGTCTCCACATTCAAAGAAATCACGCCCAGGTGTCTTCCATGCTCACATCAATGTCCAGATGCTGATTAAGGGTCTCCTGGGGCCCTGGGCCAGAGCAAGTGAGGGGGCCCCAGGTCCAGGAAGTTGTCCCCACCCCACCTCTTCTGCCTGCGGTTCCGCCCCTTCTGCCTATGGCCCCGCCCATGGCCCCACCCTCTTCTGCCCCTTTCCCATCTCCCCGCTCCCTTTCTGCCCACAGCCCAGACCCATTCCGCCCCTTCCCCCACATCCTCACCCCCCCCACTCGCTCATTTCCACCCCCACCCTCCCAATGCTGTCCCGAGACCAGAGAAGTTTTGTGCCCCGGGGCGCCAGCAGGGAGTGAGAGCTCCTCCATCCTCGAGGCTGCAGTGTGGAGGGTGCTTCTGGGGACCCCAAATTGGCCTGGGCCCGTGGGCCTGTACATTAATCCACCATTGTCCATGTTCAAGACTTGTGGCGAGTGGTGATGGGAGTGGACAGCGATGACCGGAAACTCCTATAGTCACCGACCGACACACAGGCAGCGGCTGTCAGAGGGTCATTTTTGCATTGGGACAGAGGCAGGCCTGCAACTCGGCAGCTGCAATGCGACTGAGCGGCTGTTTTTAGGGACCGCTCCGCTCCCCCGCATGGCGTGCGGGGGGGGGGGGTTTACGAGCAGGACGTGGGCTGTATGACCTAGTGCTCAAAGCAGGAGTTGGGAAATCAGGCCAGGCTACGAACCAGGAAGTCAGAGTGCGACGCAGGCCCGAGAGCAAATGCAGAGTGGAGTGTCGGGAGGCAGGGTCCGGTTACCAGGAGATCAGAGGTAGGAGCCAAACTTGAGAGAAGAACCAGGGATCAACACGCAGAGTCAGGCTGAGTCAGAGTACCAGGAAGAGGAAGAGGACGAGGAAGGCACACACTCCAGAACAGGGCGGAAGGTTCAAGGAGTCGCTTTCAGCAATAGAGAAGGTGCCGTTCCAAGGGCTAATTCCTTCCGGGTTCCCCTGTGGAGGACAGAGGCAGGAACAAAGGCTGGCTTCCTTCCGCAACTCCCTGGGATCCAACCTGCTTGTGCCAGGTGTATGAGGGTGGAGGGAGTTGCCTGCGTGCCGACATGTGGGCAGCTCCCCAGATATGACAATCACGTTGACTCACGGGACAGCCCATTTCCCCGGCATAAAAAATGGCCCATCCCAGAGGATCCTTAGTTTTGACCAAGACACAACCCTGCCAGGAGCTACAGGTGAAGCAGGGCCAGTCTGGGTGCTTCAAGGCACTGGGGTGGAAAGGAGATAACTGTGGCTTGGGGAGCAACATAGGGTGGTGACTTGGGGCATCTTGCAGTTATTGGGGTGATTATGGGCTGCCAGTGGGATCACTCTGTTTTGGGGGTATTGATGGGATGGAATGGGGGCTCTGCTCTGTTATTGGGGGTGATTATGGAGTATAAGGTGGCACTGCTCTTTATTGGGGGTGATTATGGGATATGGGGGCACTGCTTTGTCATTGGGGGTGATTATGGAGCATGAGAGGGCATTGCTCTGTTAATGGAGATGATTATGGGGTGGAATGGGGCACTCAGTGAAGATGGATGGCTTGGCAGTTTGGCTGCTCAGCTTGTACTTGGAAGACATGGCTTCTAATCTCTGGTCTGATGCTCCATCCCTGTAAGACTGTAGACGGGCCGGACTCACCCCTGCGGCACCTCCTGCTGGTGACTCCGGGAATTAGCTCTGTTCTAGCGTTGGAGCGCCCTCTGCAGGCTGGTGATCCACCTGTCTTCAGGCCCCCGTGTCCCTCCCTGGACCCGGTGCCCTTTTACATGGGGTGCTGCCCCCTGGCAGTAACCCCTTTCTCTTAGGGTCTCCCCTCCTCAGGGAACCCCCACCCTCTATCCCCACCTTGCCTCAGTGTTGGCTACTGCCAGTCATTGTCTAGCCCCACACTCTGGGGCAGACTGCAGTATCAGCCTACTCATCACAGGCAAAGGGGTTTGGACCTGCTGCCTTGGCCTACTTCTAGGCTGTCCTCTGCAACCCCCAGTACCTGTTGGCCCCATGCTAGGCCACAGCCTGGGGCTTTCTAGGCTGGAGCTCCCCAGCTCCTCAGCCTTTCCCCAGCCCTGCTTCACTCAGGTACCCAGTCTCTAGTTCCCTGCAGCCAGGCCCCTCTCTCTCTGAAGGCAGAGAGAGACTCTCTGCCCTTCTGGCTTCCCTGGCCTTTTATAGGGGCCAGCTGTGGCCTGATTGGGGTGTGGCCCAGCTGCAGCCACTTCCCCAATCAGCCCAGCTTTTAGAGCTGCAGCTCTCAAGCCCTGCCAGGCCGCTTTCAAACCCCTCACGGCCGGAGCAGGGGTCCACCCTGCTACAAGGACCTTGGCCCAATGACTCAGCCTCTCTGTGCCTCACTTTCCCCATCTCTACAATGGGGATCATAGCCCTGCCCTGCCTCACCAAGGAATTGTGGGGGATAAATATGGTAAAGATTGGGTGGTGCTCGGATACTACCGTAATGGGGACCCAGATACCGCCTGAGATCTATTAATTTCTCTGTTATTAAGCTGGTCATCAGGGTTTCTCCCTCTTCTGTTATTGAAGTGACATGTTAGAAGGGGAACGAGTGGCAGCGGGGTGGGCTCAGGCCAGCTCACGCAAATCTTTCTCATCTGGCTTTACTTTTAGTTTCTCTCCCCATCCTCGCCAACAGATCAGATCTTTTCATGGAACATTCCGCTGGGGGCATCTGGGACTGGGCAGAAGTGGAAGATGGAGCTGAGTTGGGGGACACTGGGCCCCCATTGCCAACAGACAATCACAGTGTGTTTCCCCTCCCCATGTCGGGCAGTGCTGTCATCTCCTGGGGTACAGGCAGGGCAGCTGAGGTGCAGAGAAACCGCTCGCACATGGGAGCCTGTGGAAGAACAGGAACTCAAGTGCGGCTTTCCTGAATCCGAAGCGTGCACCTTCCCCGCGAGGCATCCGTCCTCCTCAAGACGCCTGTGGCCAACAATTCCCTTTTGATCTCTTTCCCTGCAGTAAAGCCAGTGACTCCGCCAACCGTATCCATCGCCGCAACCACCATGGAGCTGCTGATCATCGTGATGCTGGTAGTCGGGGCAGCAGCAGGTAGGAAAAAGAGTCAAGCAAGAAGCCAAAGTTGGGTTGGGACAGGCCCTTCCAGGAATGTCTTAGAAACGTTGCTTAAGACAGGCTCCTGCTCATGAAGAGCGAAGATCCTGGAACTCCCATGATCAGTTCCACAAGTTGCAAAACGGAATTCAGGCCTCATCTCTGATTATTCTTTTTTGTTTGTAGAGCAGGCAGGGAACCATGATTTCACAATCTGTTTGCGTGCCGAATCAGGACAGAAGGAAAGGGTGGGTTGTGAAGCACTGGAATGGGTTCCCTAGGTAGGTGGTGGAATCTCCTTCCTTAGAGGCTTTTAAGGTCAGGCTTGACAAAGCCCTTGATGGAATGATTTAGTTGGGGATTGATCCTGCTTTGAGCAGGGGGTTGGATTAGATGACCTCCTGAGATCCCTTCCAACCCTGATATTCTATGATTCCATGAATTTTGAAATTTCCCACAAAATGAAATGCTTTTGGGGAAAAAATAAATCTGCTTCACTGAGATTTCAATGTCTTTGAGTTTAAAACATATATAAAATATATAACGTTTAGAGAGCATCATTTCTAATCCAATGTTAATTCTTTTAAGAAAAAAGAGAAACCAAAAAATTATTTTAAAAAAAACCAAATCAAAATAGCCCTTTCCGATAATGTCCAATGCTCTGGTCAGACTGCCTATCTCATGAAGCACCAGGCACCTTTTGGTGAGGAGATGTTAGTGCATCATGGGAGTCCCTGGCTGTGAGCATCATGGGAAATGTAGTTTAATTGTGGAGCCCAGCCCATAGAGGAGACTGCTTCATTTTGATCTTTTTTTAAAATGAATTTGTGTCACAATCAAAACATTCCTGAGGAAATTTTAAATTTTGACAAAATGTCATTTTCCAATGGGAAAATGTTCCATCTGAAAAAGTTTGATAGCTTTAATTATTTGTATTGCGGTAAAGCCTAGAAACACCAGTCACTGACATTGTTTTTGGTCTTGAAGCTTCTCTCACTGTGGCTATAGAAGATTCATGATCAAAAAAACCTATTTCAAAGCTGAGTCCCATCTCAAATCCCAGCACTCACTCTTCAGAATTATGATGCCACCACTGAATTCGCTTCAGGAAGTCAAATAATTGTGGGATGATGATGCTTTGTCCAAGATCTGAAATGAGATCCATCAAGACCAGTCTCCAGAAACCAGCTGCAAGGTTGACCTCCATGTCAACCTACTCAGATGGTGTGTCATCTCGTATGTGGGACATATGAGCAGATGCAACCGCAGAGGAAGAGATACTGGAGTCAATGATACATGCTGTACATCCTGGATGGGAAATGCATTTCATGCCTAAACACTGTGCTGTAGAATCCTGCGGTGGTGGATAATGTTCTCTTCAAAGAGAAGTGTGTTAAGCTTCCATTTATCTTCAGGGGGAGAGAAACAGGATCTTAAAGTTTATTCATGAAGGACATATAGGCATGGGAAAATCCCATAGAAAGAAAATCTAAGGGAAGAAGGAGTTCAGGAGAGCTGGCAGTTTCTCAAGGAGACAATATTGAAGACACAGCTACAAATTATCTGGATGAGAAGGAATGATAGGAAGAATAGCAAGAGGCCGATAGGGCTCCATCAGGAGCAATTTAAGGACCTGAAAATCAAAAAGTGGAAATCTGGACAAATTGCTAAGAAGGAAAACGAAAGAATAGCCACAAGCATGAAGGGACAAAATCAGAAGATGTGAGGGTAGGTTTACACTTACCTTCCGGGTCGACGCAGTGAGTTTGACTTCTCGGAGTTTGAACTATCGCGTCTGATCTAGACGCGATAGTTCGAACTCCGGAAGCGCTGCGGTCGACTCCGGTACTCCACCACTGCAAACGGCGGTGGCGGAGTCGACGGGGGAGCCGCGGAGTTCGACCCCGCCGCGTCTGGACGGGTGAGTAGGTCGAACTAGGGTACTTCAAATTCAGCTACGCTATTCACGTAGCTGAATTTGCGTACCCTAGTTCCACCCCCTTTCTTAGTGTAGACCAGGCCTAAGGCACAAAATGAGTTAGCAAGGGATATAAAAAGCAATAAGAAGAGGTTCTTTAAATGCATTGGGAGCAGGAGAAAGACCAAGGAAAGTGGAGACCCTCTACTTGGCAGGGAAAGAAAGCTAATAACAGATGACATCAAGAAGGATGAGCTGTTTAATGCCTATTTTGCTTCAGTCTTCAATAAAAAGGTTAATGGTGTCCAGATAGTCAACACAATTAATATTAACAACCAGGGGGAAGGAACTCAAGCTGAAACAAGAAAAGAACGGGTTAAAGAATATTTAGCTAAATTAGATGTATTCAAGTCAGCAGGGCCTGATGAAATTCGTCCTGGGGTCCTTAAGGAATGAGCTGAAGCAATCTCAGAACTATTAGCAATGATCTTTGAGAACTTCTGGAAGACAGGTGAGGTCCCAGGAGACTGGAGAAGGGCAAACATAATTCCTCTTTTTAAAAAGAGGAACAAAGAGGACCCGGGGAATTACAGACCAGGCAGCCTAACTTCAATGGTCTAGATGAAATTACTAGAAGGTGGGTGCACAACTGGTTGAAAGACCGTACTCAAAGAGTAGTTATCAATGGTTCACTGTCAAACTGGGTGGGTGTATCTAGCCATGTCCCACAGGGCTCAGTCCTGGGTCTGGTACTATTCAATATTTTCATTAATGACTTGGATAATGGAGTGGAGAGTACGCTGATAAAATGTGTGGCTGACACCACGCTGGGTGGGGCTGCAAGCACTTTGGGGGACAGGATTCGATTTCAAAATGACCTCAACAAATTAGAGAATTGGTTTAAACTCATCAAGATGAAATTCTGTAAAGACAAATGCAAAGTACTTCACTTCAGAAGGAACAATCAAATGCACAACTACAAAATGGGGAATAACTGGCTAGGTGGCAGCACTGCTGAAAAGGATCTGGGGGGAAAATGGATCCCAAATGGAATATGAGCCAACACTGTGATGCAGATCTGAACAAGGCTAATATCATTCTGGGGTGTATTAACAGAAGTGACATATGAAAGAAACAGGAGGTAATTGTCCTGCTCTACTCAGCACGGTGAGACCTCGGCTGCAGAATTGTGTCCAAGTGGAAAGAGTCCAGAGGAGACCAGCAAAAATGATCAGAGGTTTAGAAAACCTGCCTTGTGAGGAAAGGTTACAACAACTAGGCATGTTTAGTCTTGAGAAAAGACAGCTGACAGGGAACCTGGGAACAGTCTTCACACATGTTCAAGGCTGTGATAAAGAGGCTGGTAATCAATTGTTCCCCATGTCCACTGAAGATAGGATAAGAAACAAGGGGTTAATCTGCAGCAAGGCAGATTTAGGGTAGCTATTAGGGAAAACTTTCTAACTCTCCGGATAGTTAAACTCTGGCATCGGCCTCCAAGGCAGCTTGTGGACGTCCCGTCATTGAAGGTTTTTAAGACCAGGTTGGACAAACATCTGTCAGGGAGGGTCTAGATTTTTTGGGGGTCCTGCCTCAGCACGGGGGGCTGGACTTGATGACCTCCTGAGGCCCCTTCCAGCCCCATATATCTATGATGCTATGATTTTGTCAAAAGCAAAAAGTTCTTCTGATCAACCTGAAACGGATTTCCCTCCACACACCCCAAATTTGTTTCATGGGAAATTTGCATGGGGGAGGGGGATTGTTTCCGCTCTGTAACAGAACATGGAGAAAAAAATGATATTGTGGGATTTCCTGCAACATAGAAAACCTGCGTCCTTCCTGGTTCCAGCCCTGATCCCTGTTAGAAGAGATGAACGTAAGATCATAGGGCTGGAAGGGGCCTCCTGGGGCATCATGTTCAGTCCTTGCTACCATGGGCAACTCAGTCATAGAAACGTATCGAGCTCCGTCTTCAAACTAATGAGGTTTTTTGCCCACCGGCTCCTGTTCCACAACCTCTCTCCTCCGATGGTTAGTAACTTTCTTCTAAGTCTCAGCCTAGATTTATCCACAGCCACTTTATCCTCATTTGTTCTTGTGCCAACGCTGGTCTCTAGCTCTTCTCACTCCCCGGAATTTCCCCCATACCCCCCCCACCACCACTCTGCATTTAGGGAGAACAATCAGAGCGCCTCTCAGCCTTCCTTTTAGGCTAAACCAGCCGAGCTCTTTCTGTCTCCCCTTGTAAAATTTGCCCTTCATTCCCCTGATCACCCTAGCCCTCTTCTCTACATGAGTTCCAGTTGGAACACCTCTTTCTGGAACACGGGTGACAGGAACTGGAGGTTTTCCCAGTGGCATTAATGCCTCCCTGTCCCTACTGGAAATACCTCACCTGGTACAACCTCGGATCGCCTTCTGCTTTTGCGTGGCCATGTGGGAGCAGCAGCTCATGGTCATCCTGCCACCGGCCAATCTGCACAGACATACCTGATGCTTGGCCCTCCCCCTGCCCTGCTTCCAGCTGATGTTTGCCACTCTCCATTGCAGCCTCAGACACAGAGGGAGACCGGATCATTGGGGGGAGAAACTGCCGCATTGGCTCCCGGCCCTACCAGGTGGCTCTCCTGAGGAACGGCCGCATCTACTGTGGCGGGAGCCTGATAGCCCCGAAGTGGGTGCTAACTGCTGCGCACTGCGGCAGACGGATCAGGTAAGTCACTGCGGGGGTGGAGGGAGAGAGGGAGATGCATGGGAGTAACCCACGTCCCCAGTCCTTATCTTCTCCCTTGGTGTCCCCCATCTATGCCCAGGTCTCCCTCTGCACCCTCTAAATCCCAGCGCCATCCTCCTCCATTTTTTCCAGCCCTCAAATCATTTTTGTGGTTCTCCTCTGCACCCTCTGTGGTTTTCCAGCATCCTTGTTCAGATGTGCCTCGGCACGCCAGTATTGGTCTCCCCAGAGGCGTGTGCAGAGGGAAACTCGCCTCCGGGCTCGCCAGCATCAGCCCCTTTAGCATCCCATGGGCGGTTCATGTGCAGGTGCTCTAGGAGTTGATGGAATGGAGCAGAGCTCCGGGAAATATTTTCCCTTGACTCCAGCCTAATGCTGTTGATTCTCAACTCGGTGTGTTTGTGTGTGTGTGGGGGGGGGGTCTGCTGCCTCCTGCTGGTTTTAGGGCATCAGTGGGGCCCCACTGCTGAAGCCCTGAGTCCTGGCACCTCCTGTAGGGCTGAAATCCCAAGTCCCCCTGCTCAGCAGCTGAAGCCCAGAGCCAGCATGGAGGAGGGATGTGGGGAGCTCTGGGAAATACTCGATGAGAATTTAAGCCCTGAAACGAACACCTGACATTCTGCAGAAGGGGAGTGCCGGGAAAATTGGAACCAATTCAGGCGGCCTTTTTAGAGCTCTGTAATTACTGCAGGGCCTGCAGATAGATCTGTCCTTCCCCGCCCCCCGCTTTTCTCCTAACTCTCTTTGTCTATTAGGACGAAGCTGGTATCTTTGTTCTATTTGGGAAAACTAATTAAAATATATAAATAATACGTTAAAAATCACAATGTCTCATGTTGACATTTTTCAAAAGTTTCAATTTTTCCATTCAAGGCTTTTTCTTTCCAAGTGCCCTGTTAGTTGATTTTCAGAAACGTTTCGCGATGACTGAACTGCACTTTTCTCCCCCAACTTTTTGATTTAGTGGAAATTTTGAAACTCTTTGACCCAGGTTTACTCTTTGCAATTCTCAGTGCTCCGCATGTTGGTTTAACTTGGCATGAGCGAGCCGCAGTAACCTGGGACAAGGCAAAAGTAAAAATAAACATGTTAAGTGGGTCCCAAAAGTAAGGTGGGCAGATAGCACATGTGGAAAAACTGGGACAGTTTATTTCATTGAGTGGGGTATGGTGGCATATGTAAGACTAAACCCCTAATATTGGGACAATCCCGATATTGGGATGTCAGGGCCTCCTACCCAAAAGCCAAGGACAAGGAATTCATGAATTTTGGTGAAAACTGCAGCTTTCATAACAAACTATCCCACAAATTTGGGGCAATTTCACCAGTATTCATCCAGTGTGTAAAACAAAGCGCAAGAAACAATAGTGTGAGCAACAATGGCTCAGAATGTGTGGAAGGTGGCTACGCAGACAGAGAGAAAATTAACAAAATATGCTGTGTACATGTGGCGTGAGAACAAAGCACGATATGTACAGCAATTGGGCTTGAAAATAACTGGACCAACCATAAAGTGCGTTATTTCATGTAAAATGGATGGTGTATGTGTCAGAATAGGGTTAAACTTGTATATAAAGTAACCAATACTTTGTGACATGTTCCATACCCACCCCTTACATGTGACTCTGACCAATTCTGTGCAGTCTAAGTGTATGCCAAGAAAAACACAAGAAAGGATGAGATTGGAGTCGAACTGAGTTCTTGAAGAATTAAGTTGACGAGGTCTCAGAGGCTACTCCAGGATCAAAAATCCATTATTGGCCTGTCAGGTTTCCCTGGGGTACAGATGTGGGGACCCATATGAAAGACCCCTTAAGCTTATATTCCACCAGCTTGGGTTAAAAACTTCCCCAAGGCACAAATTCCTTGCCCTGGGATGGTATTGCTGCACCATCAAGTGATTCAGGAAAAGGACCACTTGGAGTTCCTGTTTCTCCCAAAATATCCCCTCCAAGCCCCTTCACCCCCTTTCCTGGGGAGGCTTGAGAATAATATACCAAATAAATAGAACATAAGAACATGAGAATGGCCGTACCAGGTCAGACCAAAGGTCCATCTATCCCAGTATCTGTCTACCGACAGTGGCCAATGCCAGGTGCCCCAGAGGGAGTGAACCTAAGATCAAGATCAAGTGATCTTTCTCCTGCCATCCATCTCCATCCTCTGCCGAACAGAGGCTAGGGACACCATTCTTTACCCATCCTGGCTAATAGCCATTTATGGACTTAGCCACCATGAATTTATCCAGTTCCCTTTTAAACATTGTTATAGTCCTACCCTTCACAACCTCCTCAGGTAAGGAGTTCCACAAGTTGACTGTGCGCTGTGTGAAGAAGAACTTCCTTTTATTTGTTTTAAACTTGCTGCCTATTAATTTCATTTGGTGACCCCTAGTTCTTGTATTATGGGAATAAGTAAATAACTTTTCCTTATCCACTTTCTCAACATCACTCATGATTTTATATACCTCTATCATATCCCCCTTTAGTCTCCTCTTTTCCAAGCTGAAGAGTCCTAGCCTCTTTAATCTTTCCTCATATGGGACCCGTTCCAAACCCCTAATCATTTTAGTTGCCCTTAGGTAATCAAGGTGAGCACAGACCAGACCCTTTTTAGTGTCCTAAAACCCCAATCAAATTCTTAAAAACAGAGCTTTATTATAAAAAAAAAGTAAAAGAAGCACCTCTGTAAAATCAGGATAGAAGGTAATTTTACAGGCTAATAAGATTTAAAACACAAAGGATTCCCCTCTAGGCAAAACTTTAAAGTTACAACAACAATAACAAAAAACCCGGAATAAACCTCCCTCTTAGCACAGGGAAAATTCACAAGCTAAAACAAAAGATAATCTAATGCATTTCCTTGCTATTACTTACTATTTCTGTAATATTAGATGTACCATTTCAGTAGGAGCTGGATTACTTGCTTGGTCTCTCTCTTTGTCTCAGAGAGAACAACACAGAGCACAAAGCAAAAACCTTCCCCCCACAGATTTGAAAGTATCTTCTCCCCTTATTGGTCCTTTTGGTCAGGTGCCAACCGGTTATTTGAGCTTCTTAACTCTTTACAGGTAAAGGAGGATTTTATGCTTCCCTTAGCTGTACGTTCATGACATGGTCCAACTGTACTTGCTTGTCTGCGATGGCCTTTGAATAGCCCCCCATTGATCTCTTCCTTTGTCCTCTCTCCATGCAGCACCGTGCGGGTGCATCTAGGGGATTATAATCTACGGGTGAAGGAAGGTACAGAACAGATACGAAGAATCCGCAACTTCTTCATGCACCCCGGATATAACCTCAGTCCTCGTGACAATGACTTCATGCTTCTGGAGTTGGATAAGCCCGCTCGACTCAACAGCTACGTGAACACAATCAACCTGGCTACCCGTTGTCCCTCTCCTGGAACACGATGCAGTGTGTCGGGATGGGGCACCACCAAGTCCCCCCAAAGTATGGCGTGCTGAGTGTGGAGGGGATGGGTTGAGCTTGGGCTAAGCTTTGGCAGGGGGTGGAAGCTCTTTAAGGAGACCTCGTTAACGGGCTGACAAGGGTCTTTGGCTTTTCCTGGGGGAAATAATTTGTAATGAAAAACGCAGCTTTGACAACACCAAAGTGTTCCACAAATTAGGAGCATTTTCATTCATTTCAGAGAAAAATATTCTGAAAAAAGTGAAAACTTTGCATTTTGAAAACACTGGGACACAATGGCTTGATTTTTGTTCTATTTGAAATGTTTCCTTTTGAAATTTCCGTTTCTTTTTTTTCAAAACAAGTTTAAAATATTACAGACATGCTTCAAATCACAGTGAAATATAATAAGATCACATAAAATATTGGATCGAAATGAAACAATTTGTTTGACCTGAAATGAGGGCTTTTTTTCTGGCTTTTCTGTTCCTCAAAAATTTCCTTTTTTGGAATATGAATGTGGCCAGATCCCAGCTGGGGTCAATCTGCCGTAGCTCCATTGGAGTCAATGAGGCCAGATCCCAGCTGGGGTCAATCTGCCGTACCTCCATTGGAGTCAATGAGGCCAGATCCCAGCTGGAGTCAAACGACAGTAGCTCCATTGGAGTAAATGGAGCCAGTTGAGGGTCCTACACTAAGTTTTTTTTCTCTTGCACCTTGTTTCCTGCTCATGATCTCCTGTTTTTCTGACATTGCCCAGGGCAGTTCCCAGCCATCATGCAGTGTGCAGATCTCTATAGCGTCAGCCAGGCCAGGTGCCAGGCCAGTTACCAGGGCAGGATCACAGAGAACATGTTCTGCGCTGGCGTGGAACAGGGCGGCACAGGCACATGCCAGGTAAGGGGGCATCCCGGAGAGCGGGGTAGGTGCCGGGTGTCGGAGCTCACACAGCTCAATACTCTTTATCCCGTACGACCTGCAAACCCTTCTCAGCCTGCTACTGAGGGGCCGTTGTCACTCAGCCCCTGGCCCCAGCCAGCCTCCGTGCCCCGTGGAAGAGCAGCCAATCTGCCTTCTGGCCGCACTGAACCCTAAGGGCTGAGCTTCATCCAGCTTCTGGGCCTGACAAAGGTGCTGAAACAGTTTCTGTAGTGAGGGGCTGAGAGCCATTGAACAAAACTGTAAACCCTGTACATGATGGAAAGCACTTCAAGCCAGGGGGTGATGCCGCACCCTCAGCACCTCTAGTTCTAGCACCTCCAGGCCTGATCCCCAGCTCAGGTGTAGGAAGCTCAGACCACCTGAACCCATTTCTGCTCTTTAAACCTTTCGTGTGTGTGTGTGTGTGTGTGTGTGTGTGACGCCCCCTGCTGGAGGGGATGAGCCCTGTGTGTCTGTGTGTCCCTGATGCCCCCTGCTGGAGGTGATGAGCCCCGCTGTGTGTGTGTGTGTGTGTGTGTCGCTGATGCCCGCAGCTGGAGGGGATGAGCCCTGCTCTGTGTGTGTGCACACGTGGGGCATGGCTGTGTTTTGCTAATGGTTCTGTGTTGTCTCTCACTGCAGGGCGATTCAGGAGGCCCACTGGTCTGCAATGGGCAGCTGCAGGGTGTGGTCTCCTGGGGGAAGTCTGTCTGTGCCCTGCCTGGACAGCCCGGGGTCTATGCCAATGTCTGCAAAGCTGCTCAGTGGGTGAGGAGCACCATAAAGAGGAGGCTCGCCAGATCAGACAGAGATCACAGCGCGTCATGCCTGCCACAATAACCCACCAAACACAGGGCCCAGCCACGCCTCTCCTCATCTCACCGCAGCACCTGGGGGATGCTGAATGGGGTGGGAGGAGCTGGCCTGGGTGCGAATGGGATGGGGGAGCTGTAGTCCAAAGCAACCAATGGTTATGAGCCAGGCCTGACAAAATTCTGAGGTTGGGTTAAAAATGTGTGACTGGTTTAAAAGGCATGAAACAGTGTGAAGATAGTGAGATTGCTTTAAAAATCATGAGATCAGCTTGAAATTCAAAAGATTGCTTTAAAAAATCATGAGATTGGTTTAAAATGGAGAGATTGGCTTAACAGTCATGAATCAGCCTGAAATTCACAGGACTGCTTCAAAAATCGAGATGTTGACTTTAAAAATCATGAGATTTGGTTTAGAATGATGGGATCAGCTTGAAAACCACGAGAGTGCTTTGGAAACCATGAGATTGCATTCACAATCATGAAATCAGCCTGATGACTGTGAGATGGGTTTAAAAATCATGAGATTGGATTAAAAATTATGTGACGGGTTTTAAAATGCCATAAATAGCGCATAGATATTTGATTTGGTCTCTTGCATTGGGTTGGCATAAGTGGCTATAAGTGCTCTGATGTCACGAAGTCTGACATCTCATGGAGTTCAAGCTTCATTGTGCAGTACTACAGCAACATAGCTAGAGCAATGGAGCACCTGTAGTATAGACAAGCTCCGGGAGTTCATGCTGAGCTGATTATCCACCACAACCCCCAAATCTTTCCGAGAGTCACCGCTTCTCCAGGTAGAGTCCCCCCTCCTCTAAGTCTAGCGGACATGCTATGTTCCTGGATGCATGCATTTACATGTAGCCATTTACATCCCCACGGAGACTCGGTGACCCAAATCTCACATGATTTTATGACATGTCTTGAGGGTGGGTTTGTTTCTTAAAGCCTCAAGCTCCTGGAGTCATGTGATTCCATGAGAATCTAAGCTTTTGTCGAAAAAAGTCACTTTGTAGACTTGGGGTTTGGGGAAAGAAAGCTGGGAAACTGACCCTTAGACGCTCAAAAAAACTGTGAATAAACAAACCCTAGTGGTTTGGGGGGTTGGTTTTCTTTTTACAACTTCTGATTTTTATGCCAATCTCACAATTTTGGGTGAGCCAAGACTTGCAAATTTTGAACTCTTCTGGAAAGAAATACTAGAACCACTGACAAGGGGTGGGAAAAGCACAGGCTGACCTCAGAGAAGAAGCTGTGACAGAGGAGAGATTGACAAAGAGAGAGGCAGTTTGTGCTCATAAACCAGGGCTAAGACTCCCATTCCATGGGAAATTCAGATATTTTGGGGTGGGGGGAAGAATCCGTTGTGAACAGGTATACAAAGCTTAAATTATGTCTGGTGCAGCAAAAATGCCAAAAGAATTGTTTTGCTCATGTTCAAAAGTTATGTTTCTGTAATAAAATCATGTCATTCTTATAATCCTGCATGAAATGATAGCCAGTTACTACTGGTGTGGGTCTGCAGGTGGCCAGTAAAACCAATCTGGGATCCACAGATCTTATCACAGTGGGGCAGACGGCTCCCAGTGGAAGGGGCGGATCTGGATTATTGAGTTGGGCTGCACGTCGTTCTTTCCTCCTTTCCCGTTTCTCCATTTCCTGTTTTCTTCATTGGGTCTCGTAACACTGGGATCCTTCCCACGTCTTTCTCCATTTCACGCACTGGAGGGCTTGGGTTTCCCATAACTCCTCAACGGCAGAGCAGGCAGACAAAGAGACAATTTCTCTCAATGTCTGTGAAGGCGGATGAAGGCTGCAGCAGGATGGTGATCTCCAATCACCTCGGTTTCCCGGTGTTTGGATGAAGAGCCTCATCCTGCCAAGCACCATGTGGTGAAATGGCATCTCCACGCAGGGGCACTGGAACAGGCCTTCCCACTTTTTACTGGCCATAAGGGCGAACGAGAGGGGGCGGAGGTGGAGAGGTGCGCGCGGGGGGCAGGGTGTTGGGGAGAAGAGGCGCGAGGGCGGGGCCTCGGGGGGGAATGAGCAGCATGAGGGCTCGGGGGGAAGGGTGGTGTGGGGGCAGGGGCTCAGGGGAAAGGGCAGCATGAGGGTGGGGCCATGGTTCACGCACCAGTGGCCTCCCCGTTTTTTGGAGCTTCAATGGCCCCTGTCTCCACATTCAAAGAAATCATGCCCAGGTGTCTTCCATGCGCACATCAATGTCCAGATGCTGATTAAGGGTCTCCTGGGGCCCTGGGCCGGAACAAGTGAGGGGGCCCCGGGTCCAGGAAGTTGTCCCCACCCCACCTCTTCTGCCTATGGCCCCGCCCATGGCCCCACCCTCTTCTGCCCCTTTCCCATCTCCCCGCTCCCATTCTGCCCACAGCCCTGACCCATTACGCCCCCCTGTGACCCCGCCCCTTTCTGCCCCCAGCCCCGAGCATTACGCCCCTTCCCCCATGACCCTGCCCCTTTCTGCCCACAGCCCCGACCCAGTCCACCCATCCCCTCACAACCCCTTTCTGCCCTAACCCTAACCCATTCCGCCCCTCCCTGTGACCCCGCCCCTTTCTGCCCACAGCCCCGACCCATTCCACCACTTCCCCCACAACCCCACCCCTTTCTGCCCACGGACCCGACCATTACGCCCCTTCCCCCATGACCCCGCCCCTTTCTGCCCGCAGCCCCCACCCATTCCACCCCTCCCCGTCACCCCGCCCCTTTCTGCCCCCAGCCCAACCCATTTCACCCCTTCCCCCACGACCCCTCCACTTTCTGCCCACAGCCTCGACCCATTACACTCCTTCTCTCATTACGCCCCTTCCCCTATGACTCCGCCCCTTTCTGCCCACAGCCCAGATGCTCATTTCTGCCCCCACCCTGAGACCGAAGAAGCTTTGAAGCGAGAGCTCTTCCAGCCTCAGGCCCGCAGTGGTGGTCGCGGTTCTGGGGGCCCCAAATTGGCCCGGGCCCCTGGGCATGGGCCCCATTGGCCCGTGCACTAATCCGCCACTGTCCATGTCCAAGTCCTGTGGCGATCGGTGACGGGAGCGGGACAGCAATGACCAGAAGCTCCTAGTCACCGACCGGCACGCAGGCAGTGGCTGTCAGGGGGCCATTTTTGCATTGGGACAGAGGCAGGCCTGCAACTCGGCAGCCGCAACGCGACTGAGCGGCTGTTTTTAGGGACCGCTCCGCTCCCCTGCATAGGGTGCAGGGGGGAGGAGGGATGTTATGAGCAGGACGTAGGCTGTATGACCTAGTGCTCAAAGCAGGAGTTGGGAAATCAGGCCAGGCTATGAACCAGGAAATCAGAGTCTGAGGCAGGCCCGAGGGCAAACCCAGAGTCGAGCATCGGAAGTCAGGCTCCGGTTACCAGGAGATCAGAGGTAGGAGCCGAACCAGGGATCAACACGCAGAGTGAGGCCGGGTAAGGGTACCAGAAAGCAGATGAGGAAGAGGAAGGCACAGACTCCAAGCTGAGTGGAGGTTCAAGGAGTCGCTTTCGGCAATGGAGAAGGTGCCATTCCAAGGGCTAATTCCTGCCAGGATCCTCGGCAGAGGACAAAATCGGGAACAAAGCCTGGCTTGCTTCTGCAACTCCCCCAGATACAACCTACTGGCGCACGAGGGCGGAGGGAGTTGCCTGCATGCCGACATGCGGGGCAGCTCCCCAGATATGGCAATCATGTTGACTCACAGGGACAACCCATTTCCGCAACATATGAAGTGGCCCATCCCGGAGGATCCTTAGTTTTCTTCAAGACACAAAGACCGGAGCCTCGTCTACTCCCAAGGGTCCCCCGCCGGGAGCTACAGGTGAAGCAGGGCCAGTCCAGCCCCTGTTGTCGGGATGCCTGGGTGGGGGCAGCAGGGTGCTCGGGCAGAAAGGAGATAACTGTGGTTTGGGGAGCGACATAGGGTGCTCTTTTGGGGCATCTTGCAGTTGTTAGGATAATTATGATCTGCCAGGGCGCTCTGCTCTGTTATTGGAAGTAATTATGGGATCCGAGGGGGCATTGCTCCGTTTGGGGGCTGTGAATGGGCTAGAATGGGGGCTCTGCTCTGTTATTGGGGGGATTATGGAGTGGAATGGGGCACTCAATGAAGATGGATGGCTTGGTGGTTTGGCTGCTCAGCTGGTACTTGGAAGACACGGCTTCTAATCCCTGGTCTGGTGCTGCCTCCCTGCAGGACTTTGGCCCAATCTCTTTGCCTCTCTGTGCCTCAGTTTCCCCATATGTACAATCAGGATCATAGCCCTGCCCTGCTCACCAATGAGCTGTGGGGGTAAATACAGCAAAGATTGGGAGGTGCGCAGATACTACCATAATATAGCATATAATATGCCAGATACCACCTCAGATGTATTAATGTCTCTGTTATTAAGCTGGCTATGGGGGTTTCACCCTCCTGTGTTATTGTTAAAAGGGGACCGAGTGGCAGCGGGGTGGGCTCGGGCCAGCTCATGGAAATCTTTCTCATCTGGCTTGACTTTTAGTTTCTCTCCGCACACCCACCAACAGATCAGATCTTTTCATGGAACATGCCGCTGGGGGCATCTGGGACCGGGCTGAAGTGGAAGATGGAGCTGAGTTGGGGGAGACTGGGCCCCCACTGCCATCAGATGATCCCAGTGCGTTTCTCCTCCTCGTGTCAGGCAGTGCTGTCATCTCCTGCCACAGGCAGGGCAGCCGAGACCCAGAGAAACTGCTGCTTTTGGGAGTCTGTGGAAGAACAGGGACTCAAGCCTGGCTTTTCTGAATCCTAACCGTGCACCTTCCCCGCGAGGCATCCGTCCTCCTCAAGACGCCCGTGGCCAACAATTCCCTTTCGATCTCTTTCCCTGCAGAAAAGCCAGTGACTCCGCCGACAGTATCCATCGCCGCAACCGCCATGGAGCTGCTGATCATCGCGATGCTGGTAGTCGGAGCAGCGACAGGTAGGAAAAAGGGTGAAGAGAGACGCCAAGGTTGGGCTGGGTGAGAAGGTTCTGCAGTTTCACCGCAGGCCCTTCCAGGATGGTCTCAGAGATGTTGCTTAAGACAGGTTGCTGCTTATGAAAAACCAAGTTCCCAGCAGTCCTGTTATCACTTCCGTGTGTTGCGGAAGGTAATTAATATGTTCCGGCCTCATCTCTGATTATTCATTATTGTTTGTAGAGCAGGCAGGGAGCCATGATTTCACAATCTGTTTGCGTCCTGAATCAGGACAGAAGAAAAGAATTTTGAAATTTCCCACAAAACAAGATGTTTTGGGGGGGAAAGAATCTGTTTCACTGAGATTTCAATGTCTTTAAATTTAAAGCATATATAAAAATATATAACTTATACAGAGCATCATTTCTAATATAATGTTAATTCTTTTAAGAAAAATGTGGAAACAAAAATTATTGAAAAAATAAAAACAAATCAAAATGGCCCTTTCTGATAATGTTCAATGCTCTGGTCAGACTGCCTGTCCCATGAAGCCCCATGCACCACTTGGTGAGGAGAAGTTAATGCATCGTGGAAATTCCTGGCTGTGAGGCATCATGGGAGATGTAGTTTGATTGTGCAGCCCGGCCCATAGAGGAGACTGCTTCGTTTTAAACTTTTTAAAAAAGAATATGAATCACAATCAACACATTCCTGTGGAAATGTTCAATTTTGACAAAATGGCATTTTCCGATGGGAAAGCATTCCATCCGGAAAAGTTTGACGGTTTTAATAATTTGTATTGCAGAAAAGCCTAGAAATGCCAATCACTGACCAACCCTGCTCTTCTGAGCATGTGTAAATTGTGATTTCCAGAGGTTTATAATTTGACCAAGTCTAGGCGAATTTTCATGTAAACAGCAAAAGGCACCTCCCTGACTTCAGGGCTATTCCCTTGCAAAATTTCAAGTCCCTGCTGCCAAGGCGTTAGA
Organism: Mauremys mutica; assembly: GCF_020497125.1. Taxonomy (NCBI): domain Eukaryota; kingdom Metazoa; phylum Chordata; order Testudines; family Geoemydidae; genus Mauremys; species Mauremys mutica. The sequence goes on from NC_059088.1 coordinate 15,077,735, forward strand.
GCACTGCAAAAAGTGGTTGGAAAATCATTTGAACATTAATAAATGAAGGGCCCTCCTGGGTCATCATGACCAGTCTCTGCTACCATGGGCAGCTCAGTCGTAGAAACATATCGAGCTCCATCTTCAAACTCATGAGGGTTTTTGCCTCCCGCTCCTGTTCCACAACTTACTTCCTTCGATGGTTCGTAACCATCTTCTCTAATCTCAGCCTAGATTTATCCATGGTGCTTATCCCCATTTGTTCTTAGGCCAACGTTGGTCTCCATCTCCTACAGATCTTCTCCCTCCCTGGTGTTTTCCCCCCACTGTATTTAGAGAGAACAATCACATGTTGTCTTGGCCTTCCTTTTAGGTTAAACCAGCCGAGCTCTTTCCATCTCCCCTTGTAAAATTGGCCCTTTGTTCCCCGGATCATCTGAGCGCCCATGGGTGACCGGAGTTGGAGGTTTTCCCAGTAACATTAATGCCTCCCTATCCCTACTGGAAATACGCCTCCTGGTACAACCTCGGATCGCCTTCTGCTTTTGCACGGCCACCTGCAAGCGATGGCTCATGGTCATCCTGCCACCGGCCAATCCATACGGACGTGACCGATGTTCGCTCCGCCTACTACCCCACTTGTGCCTGACGTTTGCCACTCTCCATTGCAGCCTCAGACACAGAGGTAAACCGGATCATTGGGGGGAGCTTCTGCCTCTTCGGCTCACGGCCCTACCAGGTGGCTCTCCTGAGGAACGGCCGCATCTACTGTGGTGGGAGCCTGATAGCCCCGAAGTGGGTGCTAACTGCTGCGCACTGCGGCAGATGGGTCAGACGGATCAGGTAAGTCGGTGCAGGGGTGGAGGGAGAGAGGGAGATACATGGGAATAACCCACGTCCCCAGTCCTTATCTTCTCCCTTGGTGTCCCCCATCCATGCCCAGGTCTCCCTCTGCACCCCACAATCTCCTCCATTTTTTCCCATCCTTCAAATCATTTTTGTGGCTCTTCTCCACACCCTCTGAGGTTTTCCAACGTCCTTCTTCAAATGTGCCCTCCCCCCCCGGACATAGCCCTCCCTAGGGCCATTTACAGAGAAAACCTCACCCCCATGCTCACCAGTGTTACCCCTTGTAGCATCCCACTGGCAGCTCATGTGCAGGTGTTCTAGGAGCTGATGGAATGGAGCGGAACTCTGGGAAATATTTCCCCTTGACTCCAGCCTGATGCTGTTGGTGCTCAACCGGGGGGTGTCTGTGGCCCCCCGCTGGATTCAGGGTGTCCACTGGGCCCCGCAGCTGAAGCCTAGAACACCTGAGACCTGCGTTCTGGTGGCTCCCATGGGGCTGAAGCCACAAGCCCTGTTGCTCCCTGCAAGTAGCCCCACCCCACAGCTGAAGCCTGGAGCCCCGAATGGAGGTGGGCCATGGGGGACTCTGGGAAATACTCCATGAGAATTTAAGGTGAGTGCCAGAAAAACTGAAAGCAATTCAGGCTGCCTCTTTAGAGCTTGTAGCGGGGTGGCTACCCGCTCCTGCCCTTTGGGGCTTTAAAACAGCCCTGGGAAGGGGCTTTTGGCTGGGCTGATTGGGGAAGTGGCTGCAGCTGGGGCCACGCCCCAAACAGAGCAACAGGGCCTTATAAGAAGGCAGGGAAGCCAGAAGCCAGACAGTCTCTCTCTGCCCTCAGAGAGAGAAGGGGCTGGCTGCAGGGAGCTAGACTGGATACCTGAGTGAAGCAGGGTTGGGGAAAGGCTGAGGAGCTGGGGAGCTCCAGCCTAGAAAGCCCCAGGCTGCGGCCCAGCAGTGGGCCAACAGGTACTGGGGTTTGCAGAGGGCAGCCCAGGGGTAGGCTAAGGCAGCAGGTCCAAACCCCTTTGCCTGTAATGAGTAGGCTGATACTGCAGTCTGCCCCAGAGTGTGGGGCTAGATAATGACTGGCAGTAGCCACTACTGAGGCAAAGTGGGGATAGTAGGGTGGGGGAGACCCAGTCAAAGGGGCACCGGGGTCCTGGGAGGGACACGGGGCCAATAGTAAACAGGTGGATCACCGGCCTGCAGAGGGTGCTCCGGGCTGGAACAGAGCTAATTCCCAGAGTCACCAGCAGGAGGCGCCGCAGGGGTGAGTCGAACCCGTCACAGAGCTCCGTAATTACTGCAGGGCCTGCAGATAGATCTGTCCTTCCCCGCCCCCCGCTTTTCTCCTAACTCTCTTTGTGTGTTAGGACAAAGCTGGTATCTTTGTTGTATTTGGAAAAACTAATTAAAACATAAACAATACATTAAAAATCGCAATGTCTTGTGTCAGCATTTTATAAATGTTTTCATTTTTCCATTCGGAAGAACTTTTTCTTTCAACGTGCCCTGTTAGTTGATTTTCAGAAACGTTTCGCAATGACTGAACTGAACTTTTCTCTCCCAACTTTTCGATTCGGTGGAAATTTCAAAGCTCTTTGGCCCAGGTTTAGTCTTTGCAATTCTCAAGGCTTCCGCACGTTGGTTTAACTTGGCATGAGCGAGCCTCAGTAACCCAGGATAAGGCAAAAGTAAAAATAACCAAAAGTAGGGTGAGCAGATAGCAAGTGTGAAAAACTGGGACACTTATTTTCATTGAAAGGGGTATAGTGGCATACGTAAGACAAAACCCCTAATATTATTGGGACGTCTGGTCAACCTACGCAAAAGCCGAGGACAAAGACAGCTATATAAAACCAGGTGAAAGAAATAATAGTGTCAGCAACAGTGGCTAAGAATGTGTGGAAGGTGACTATGCAGACATGGAGAAAATCAACAAAATATGCTGTGTACATGTGGCATGAGAACACAGCATGATATGTACAGGAATTGGGCCTGAAAATAATCCTCCAATTGGAGGATTGGGCTAAAAGAAATCTGACGAGGTTCAACAAGGACAAGTGCAGAGTCCTGCACTTAGGACGGAAGAATCCCATGCACTGCTACAGGCTGGGGACCGACTGGCTAAGCAGCAGTTCTGCAGAAAAGGACCTGGGGATTACAGTGGACGAGAAGCTGGATATGAGTCAGCAGTGTGCCCTTGTTGCCAAGAAAGCCAATGGCATATTGGGCTGTATTAGTAGGAGCATTGCCAGCAGACCAAGGGAAGTGATTATTCCCCTCTATTTGGCACTGGTGAGGTCACACTGGTGTGTCCAGTTTTGGTCCCTCCACTACAGAAGGGATGTGGACAAATTGGAGAGAGTCCAGCGGAGGGCAACAGAAATGATCAAGGGCTGGGGCACATGACTTACGAGGAGTGGCTGAGGGAACTGGGGTTATTTAGTCTGTAGAAGAGAAGAGTGTGTGTGTGTGAGGGGGGGGAATGATAGCAGCCTTCAATTCCAAAGAGAATGGAGCTCGGCTGTTCTCAGTGGTTGCAGATGACAGAACAAGGAGTAATGGTCTCAAGTTGCAGTGGGGAAGGTCTAGGTTGGATATTAGGAAACACTATTTCACTAGGAGGACGGTGAGGCACCGGAGGGAGGTAGTGGAATCTCCATCCTTAGAGGTTTTTAAGGCCTGGTTTGACAAAGCCTTGGCTGGGATGATTTAGTTGGGAATTGGTCCTGCTTTGAGCAGGGGGATGGACTAGATGATCTCCTGAGGTCTCTTCCAACCCGAATACTCTATGATTCTGTGATAAGTGCATGATGTCCTGTAAAATGGAGGATGCATATGCAACGCCGCCAGACCCCAGTTGCCAGCGGGCAGGATCAAACCGGCACCTCTAGAGCTTAGTGCATGAGCCGCTACAGCATGAGCTAAAACCCAACGGGCTGTTAGCGTCTGTAAGTGGTCTCGGTGCTACTAGATGGGAGAGAACACCCAGGGCCGGCTCCAGGCACCAGTGCAGCAAGCAGGTGCTTGGGGCGGCCAATAGAAAGGGGCGGCACGTCTGGCTCTTCGGCAGCAATTTGGCGGCGGGTCCCTCAGTCCCTCTCGGAGGGAAGGACCTGCTGCCGAATTGCCGCTGAACAATGAAGCGGCGGCAGCAGAGTGCCGATCACAGCTTTTTTTTTTTTTTCCCGCCGCTTGGGGCAGCAACAACCCTGGAGCCGGCCCTGAGAACACCACACCCAGAAGGTGTGTGGGTTACACATACATTAGAATAGGGTTAAACTTGTATGTAAAGTAACCAATACTTGTATTCTTTGGATCTGTGGTATGCCGCGTACCCACTCCTTATATGTGACTCTGACCAGCTCTGTGGAGTCTAAAAAAATGAGATCAGATGAGATTGGAGTCAACTGAATTCCTGAGGAGCCAAGTTGATGAGATCTTGGAGGCTACCCTAGCATCGAAAAATCCATTATTGGCCCAATTCTAGTTGCTTGCTCGCTATGACCTTTGAATAGATGCCCTTTGATCTCTTCCTCTGTCATCTCTCCATGCAGCTCTCTGCGGGTGCATCTGGGAGATTATAATCTACCGGCAAAGGAAGACACAGAACAGATACGAAGAATCCACAACTTCTTCATGCACCCAGGGTATAACCTCCGCCCTCGTGACAACGACTTCATGCTTCTGGAGTTGGATGAGCCCGCTCAACTCAACAACTACGTGAACACAATCAACATGACTACCCATTGTCCCTCTCCTGGAACACGATGCGGTGTGTCGGGATGGGGCACCATCAAGTCCCCCCAAAGTATAGTGTGCTGGGGTGTAGAGGCGAGGGGTTGAGGTTGGGCTCAGCTTGGGGAGGTGGTGGAAGATCTTCAAGGAGATCTTGTTAATAGGCTCACAAGGGTCTTTCCCTGGGATTTTCATCTGAAATGATTTTTAGTGGACAATTCAGCTTTGACAACACCAAAGTGTCCCACAAATTCGAGGCGTTTTCATTCATTTCAGAAAAAAAATATTCCAAAAAAGTGAAAACTTTGCATTTTGAAAACACTGGGACACAATGGCTTGATTTTTGTTCTATTTGAAACGTTTTATTTTGAAATTTCCTTTCCTTTCGTATTCAAAACATTACAGACGTGCTTCGAATCACAATGAAATATTATAATATGACATAAATACTGGATCTAAATGAAACCATTTGTTTTTTTGGCTTTTCCGTTCATCAAAAATTTCCTTTTCAGGAAAATGAATGTGGCCAGATCAGCCGCAGCTCCTTTGGAGCCAGTGGGGCCAGATCCCAGTTGGGGTCAGTGCCATACCTCCATTGGAGTCAGTGGCTCTGTGCCAGTTTACACCAGTTGAGGGGCTTACACCAAGTTTTCTTCTCTTGCACCTTGTTCCCTGCTCATGATCTCTTGTTCTTCTGTCATTGCCCAGGGCGGTTCCCAGCCACCATGCAGTGTGCAGATGTCTATACCGTCAGCCAGGCCAGGTGCCAGGAAAGGTACCGGGGCAGGATCACGGAGAACATGTTCTGCGCTGGTGTGGAACAGGGCGGCACAGGCACATGCCAGGTAAGGGGGCATCCCGGAGAGCGGGGTAGGTGCCGGGTGTCGGAGCTCACACAGCTCAATACTCTTTATCCCCTACGACCTGCAAACCCTTCTCAGCCTGCTACTGAGGGGCCATCGTCACTCAGCCCCTGGCCCCAGCCAGCCTTCATGCCCCATGGAAGAGCAGCTGATCTGCCCTCCGGCCACACCAAGCCCTAAGGGCTGGGCTTAGTCCAGCTCATGGGCCCCTGATTCCCAGCACAGGTGTAGCAAGCTGGGGCCATCTGAACCCATTTTTGCTCCTTAAATCCTTCCTGTCCGTGTGTCCCTGCCGCCACCTGCTGGAGGGGATGGGCCCTGCTCTGGATATGTGTGTGTGTGTGTGTGTCTCTTCTGCCACCTGCTGGAGGGATGGGCCCTGCTCTGGATGTGTGCGTGTGTGTGCGTGTGTGTGTGTGCGTGTGTGTGTCCCTGCTGCCCCCTCCTGGAGGGGATGGGCCCTGCTCTGGATGTGTGCGTGTGTGTGTGTGTGTCCCTGCTGCCCCCTCCTGGAGGGGATGGGCCCTGCTCTGTGTGTGTGTGTGTGTGTGTGTGTGCGTATGTGTGTCCCTGCTGCCCCCTGCTGGAGGGATGGGCCCTGCTGTGGAGGTGTGTGTGTGTGTGTCTCTGCCGCCACCTGCTGGAAGGGATGGGTCCTGCTCTGGATATGTGTGTGTGTGTGTGTGTGTGTGTGTCCCTGCTGCCCCCTGCTGGAGGGATGGGCCCTGCTGTGGAGGTGTGTGTGTGTGTCTCTGCCGCCACCTGCTGGAAGGGATGGGCCCTGCTCTGGATATGTGTGTGTGTGTGTGTGTGTGTGTCCCTGCTGCCCCCTGCTGGAGGGATGGGCCCTGCTGTGGAGGTATGTGTGTGTGTGTGTGTGTGTGTGTGTGTGTCCCTTCCGCCACCTGCTGGAGGGGATGGGCCGTGCTCTGGATATGTGTGTGTGCGTGTGTGTCCCTGCTGCCCCCTGTTGGAGGGGATGGACCCTGCTCTGGATGTGTGTGTGTGTGTGTGTGTGTGTGTCTTTCCCTGTTGCCCCCTATTGAAGGGGATTGGCCCTGCTCTGGATGTGTGTGTGTGTGTGTGTGTGTGTGTGTGTGTGTGTGTGTCCCTGCTGTCCCGTGCTGGAGGGATGGGCCCTGCTGTGGAGGGGTGTGTGTGTGTCCCTGCCGCCACCTGCTGGAGGGGATGGGCCCTGCTCTGCATGTGTGCGTGTGTCTGTGTGTGTCTGTGTGTGTGTCCCTGCTGCCCCCTCCTGGAGGGGATGGGCCCTGCTCTGGGTGTGTCTCTGCCGCCCCCTGCTGGAGGGGATGAGCCCTGCTCTGTGTGTTTGCACACATGGGGCATGGCTGTGTTTTGCTGATGGCGCTGTGTTGTCTCTCACTGCAGGGCGATTCAGGAGGTCCACTGGTCTGCAATGGGCAGCTGCAGGGCGTGGTCTCCTGGGGTAAGTCTGTCTGTGCCCTGCCTGGACAGCCCGGGGTCTATGCCAAAGTCTGCAAAGCTGTCCAGTGGGTGAGGAGCACCATAGGGAGGAAATGCGCCAGATCGGACTGAGAGCTCACAGCGCGTCACGCCTGCCACAATAACCCACCAACACACGCCCCAGCCACACCTCTCCTCATCTCACCGCGGTACCTGGGGGGTGCTGAATGGGGTGGGGAGAGCTGGCCCAGGTGGAACTGGAATGGGGGAGCTGCAGTGGGTCAGCCCAAAGCAGCTAACAGTTACTAGCCAGGCCTGACAAAATTCTGAGGCTGGGTTAAAAATGTGTGACTGGTTTATAAAAAGGATGAATCAGCCTGAAGATTGGGAGATTGCTTTAAAAAATCACGAGATTGGTTAAAAATGGGGAGTTTTGCTTAAAAATCATGAATCAGTCTGAAATTCACAAGACTGGTTCAAAAATCAAGAGGTTGACTTTAAAAATCGTGAGATTTGGTTTAGAATCATGGGATTAGCTGGAAAGCCATGAGACTGCTGTAAAAATCGTGAGATCAGCCTGATGATTGTGAGATGGTTTTAAAAATCATGAGGTTGGATTCAAAATTATGAGACTGGTTTTAAAATGCCATAAATAGCGCACAGGTCTTTGATCTGGTCTCTTGCATTAGTATGGGTGGCGTAAGCGGCTGTGACTGCTCTGAAGTCATGAACTCTGACGTCTCATGGAGTTCAAGCTTTGTTATACGGAGCTACAGCAACATAGCAGCAGCGCCTGTAGCATAGACAAGCCCCAGGAGTTCATGTTCAGCAGATTATCCACCACAGCCCCGAAATCTTTCTGAGCGTCACTGCTTCTATGGAGAGAGTCCACTATATTCTAAGTCTGGTGGACGTTCTTTGTTCCTAGATGGATGCATTTACACGTACTGTAGCCATTAACATTCCCACAACACTCAGGGTAAAACTGTGGGACTTGGTAGTGGTGAGACTCAGTGACTCAAATCTCACATGCTTTTATGACACATCTCATGAGGGTGGGTGTGTTTCTTAAAGCCTCGAGCTCCGGGAGTCATGTGATTCCATAAGAATCTGAGCTTTTGTCAGAAAAAGTCACTTTCTAAACCTAGGCTTTGGGGAAAGAAAGCTGGGAAACTGACCCTTAGAGGCTCACAAAAACTGAATACTCAAACACTAGTGGTTTGGGGTTTTTTGTTTTGTTTTGTAGTTTACATCATCTGATTTTTACACCAATCTCACAATTTTGGGTGAGCCAAGACTTGCAAATTTTGAACTCTTCTGGAAAGAAATACTAGGACCACTGACAAGGGGTGGGAAAAGCACAGGCTGACCTCAGAGAAGAAGCTATGACAGAGGAGAGATTGACAAAGAGAGACTCAGTTCGTGCTCATAAACCAGGGCTGAGACTCCCATTCCATGGGAAATTCAGACATTTCAAGTGGTGGGAAGAATCCGTTGTGCACGGGAATGCAAAGCTGAAATTTCTTAACACCCGATGTGGCAAAAATGCCCCCAAAAATGTTTTGCTCATGTTGAAAAGTTACATTTCTATACTAAAAACATGTCATTTCTATGATCCTGCATGAAATGATAGCCAGTTACTGCTGGTGGATCCTCAGGTGGCTAATAAGAACACAAGAATGGCCATACTGGGTCAGACCAAAGGTTCATCGAGCCCAGTATCCTGTCTTCCAACAGTGGCCAATGCCAGGTGCCACAGAGGGAATGAACAGAACAGGGAATCATCAAGTGATCCATCCCCTGTCGCCCATTCCCAGCTTCTGGCAAACAAAGGCTAGGGACACCATCCCCGCCCATCCTGGCTAATAGCCATTGATGGCCCTATTCTCCAGGAACTTATCTAGTTCATAGTCTTGGCCTTCACAACATCCTCTGGCAAGGAGTTCCACAGGTTGACTGTGCATTGTGTGAAAAAATACGTCCTTTTGTTTGTTTTAAACCTGCTGTCTATTCATTTCATTTGGTGTTGTGATATGTGAAGGAGTAAATAACACTTCCTGATTTACTTTCTCCACACCAGTCATGATTTTACAGAGCTCCATCATATCCACCCTTAGTCGTCTCTTTTCCAAGATGAAAAGTCCCAGTCTTATTAATTGATTCTGATATGGCAGCCGTTCCGTACCCCTAGTCATTTGTGTTGTTCTTTTCTGAACCTTTTCTAATTCCAATAAATCTTTTTTGAGATGGGGCGATCACATCTGCACGCAGTATTCAAGATGTGGGTGTACCATGGATTTATATAGAGGCAATATGATATTTTCTGTCTTATTATTTATGCCTTTCTTAATGATTCCCAACATTCTTTAAGCTTTCTTGACTGCCGCTGCACATTGAGTGGATGTTTTCAGAGAACTCTCCACAATGACTCCAAGATCTCTCTCTTGAGTGGTAACAGCTAATTTAGACCCCATCATTTTATGGGATTATGTTTTCCAATGTGCGTTACTTTGCATTTATCAACTTTGAATTTCATCTGTCACTTTGTTGCCCAGTCACCCGGTTTTGTGAGATCCTTTTGTAGCTCTTCGCAGTCTGCTTGGATCTTAACTATCTTGAGTAGTTTTGTATCATCTGCAAATTTTGCCACCTCCCTGGTTACTCCTTTTCCCAGATCGTTTATGAATTTATTAAATAGGACCGGTCCCAGTACAGACCCCTGGGGAACACCACTATTTTCCATTCTCCATTCTGAAAACTGACCATTTATTCCTACCCTTTGTTTCCTATCTTTTAACCAGTTACCAATCCATGAGAGCACCTTCCCTTTTATCCCATGACAAGACCAATCTGGGATCCACAGATCTTATCACAGTGGGGCAGACGGCTCCCAGTGGAAGGGGCGGATCTGGATTATTGAGTTGGGCTGCACGTCATTCTTTCCTCCTTTCCCGTTTCTCCATTTCCTGTTTTCTTCATTGAGTCTCGTAACACTGGGATCTTTCCCACGTCTTTCTCCATTTCACGCACTGGAGGGCTTGAGTTTCCCATAACTCCTCAACAGCAGAGCAGGTGGACAAAGAGACAATTTCTCTCAATGTCTGTGAAGGAGGATGAAGGCTGCAGCAGGATGGCGATCTCTAATCGCCTCAGTTTCCTGGTGCTTGGATGAAGAGCCTCATCCTGCCAAGCACCGTGTGGACATTGATGTGCAACGGAGTCTCCATGTTAAAAGAAATCACGCACAGGTGTCTTCCATATTCACATCTAAGTCCTGTGGCGATCAGTGACGGAAACTCCTGGTCACCGACCAGCACACAAGCGGCGGCTGTCAGAGGGTCATTTTTGCATTTGTACAGAGCAACCACGACCGAGCAGCCCTTTTAAGGCCCGCTCCACTCCCCCGTATGAGGAGAGCAGGATGCGGGCAGTCTGACCTAGTGCTCAAAGCAGGAGTTGGGAAATCAGGCCGGGCCATGTATCGGGAGGTCAGAGTCTGAGACAGGCCTGAAGGCAAACCCAGAGCGGAGTGTCAGGAGGCAGGGTCTGGTTACCAGGAGATCAGAGGCAGGAGCCAAACTTGAGAGCAAAACCAGGGATCAACAACCAGAGTTGGGCTGGGTTAGGATACCAGGAAGAGGAAGAGGGAAAGGAAGGCACACACTCCAGAGCAGGGTGGATCCCATCTGCACGGACATCTTCCTGTTCCTGTGCTGGATTTAAATAAGGGTCATGGACCAATCAGGGCTCCCCAGTGTTTGGCCAATCAGCTCCCAGGATTGGAGCCCTGTGAGTTCAGATCCTAATCTGCAAGTGCTTAGCAGGTCCCTGGGTGGCAGGTTGGAACCTGCTAGCACCAGAGACACCTGAGGAGCTGGGTTCAAGACACTAACATCAGGCTGGAAAAGGTGCCCTAAAAGGAGTCCTCCTTGCCTCCCCAAACTGGATACCTGTGTTCAAAGGGAACATGGGAAACTTTACCATTTATGCTGATTATAGTTATAACAATTATAGAAACGAGGTGGCAGAAGTTATATCTTTTATTCAACCAACCTCTGTTGATGAAAGAGACAAGTGTTCGAGCTTATGCAGAGCCTTCATTCTTCAAGTCTGGGAAAGGTCCCTCAGAGAAGTCCCAGCTAAATACATGTTGCAAGAGACCATTCAAGGAGAAGTGGACAGCTAACCCCTTGGCAGGTCAGTGGGTTACAGATTGTTGTATTGAGCCAGAAATCCACTGTCTTTACTGAGGCCATGTCGACACTACACAATTGAGTCAACCTAACTTACGTTGGCATACAGCCGCCACAGTAATTACATCGCGTGTGTGGATCCACACTTGGCTCCTTGTGTCGGCGGTGCGCGTCCTCAGTCTGCAGTTCCAGACATGATTATTTGGCTTTACCATCTACATGTAAATGTTTAGTGGTTGCCCTACATTTCTATCAGCCGTACAAAGAAGAAAACTGATTGAACTGTGAGGGTGGGGCATTGTGGGATGGATTCTGAAAGCCAGTAACAGTCAACATAAGTGATACCATATCTACGCTGGCACTGTGTCGACCTAACTATGTTGACCGTGACTCTACGCCACTCGTGGAGGTGGAGTTGTTAAGTCAGCGTAGCAGGGTAGTTACATCGACGGGAGCGAAATTTGAGCGACAGGGTTAGGTAGATGTGAGCTGACCTAACTCTGTAGTATCAGGGGGTAGCCGTGTTAGTCTGTATCCATAAAAACAACAAGGAGTCCGGTGGCACCTTAAAGACTAACAGATTTATTTGTTTACTCTGTAGGAGTTGTAGGGTCTAGCAAAATTATGAACTGAAGCTCTCCGGCTCATCTTGTGAAGGTGTTGTGCAGGTTCCCGTTGACCACAAGGATGGAGAGGTCAGATACAGAGTTTTTTGCCCAGCTCTATTTCCCAAAGGATTAAGCTAAATCTGGAAAAGGCACTTTTATCCTGGAATAAGCGTGTCCACACGGACAACAAATCTGGTCAATTTCCCCATGTAGAATCTTCGAAATGTCGGGCTGGAAGGGACCTTGAGAAGGCATTAAGTGCAGCCCCCCTCCACTGACCCAGAACCAAGTAAACCTGGATCATCCCTGACAGGCTCTTGTCCAACCTGTTCTTAAAACCACCAGTGATGACCCTACTGGTTTGTCTTTGGGTATGTCTACACCGCAGCTAGGCATCTCTGACAGCGGGGATATTGTGGGGTCAGGCTGGAGCTCAGGATCTCACCCCCCCCCTCCCGCCACCAGCTTACCACGCTCCATATCATGGTGTAGACAAGACGTAAGACACAGCATCGCTCCAGGAGTTCTCGCTCACTCGCATTATGCCACGAGCCTTCTTTGAAACCCCCGCACGTGTGGTGTCGATGCACTTACAGACACCCCATGCCACATGCTCGGGCTTGTCCTGTGCCCCAGTGGGATTCAGGCACACCCTCACGCGATTGCAGGTCGACTCCAGGCATTCATGTTCTGACAGCGTCAGCAGAGGCCAGCAGACGCGTTGGGAGCCTACCTTGGTTCCAGGAGCTGGATGCATGCGAGGAGGTCAGGGTACATCCCCTTCCTGGAGCAGAGACAGACACCAGGGTTCAAGTGTCGAAACCAGCGCTCTTTCCTGGGTGGAGCTGTTTGAAACAAAACGTACAAAGCGAGATTTTTTTTTTCAGAGGCCATTAATTGTGGCTGCACTTAAAAGCCACTCACATCCCTGAACGAACCCGCTTATCAGCTCGTTAAATTGTTAAGTGACATGAAATTGCACACACACCACCATCACCACCCCCACAGGGCGAAACAACCCACCCACTAATTTGCAGGGAGCAGCTGGGCCGTAAATCAGGGTGGAACCATGACACTTTGAGGAAGCACTGGAGTTCGGGCACGCCCGGCCTTAGCTGGTGGTGTGCTCAAATGCTGCATGTATCATGTATGTTAGCGTGGGGCTCATGGGAGACATTGGCCCATACAGCTAGTGGGGAGTATTTTTATTTTTTTTTTCCCACCAGGAAAATGCTGATTTCACAAAACCAAAACTTTTGGCAGAAAAATTTTGACAAAACTTTCGTCACAAAGGTTTGTTGGGTCCAGGATGGGACTTGTGGTCAAAGCTAGAGCTTAATGACTAAGGGCTTGCCTACACTTACAAATTTGCAGCTCTGCAGCAGGGTGTGAAAACACACCCTCTCCAGCGCTGCAAATTGCGGCGCTGCAAAGCGCCAGTGTGGTCAAAGCCCCAGCGCGGCTCCCAGCGCTGTCCGTTATTCCCCACAGGGAGGTGGAGTACGGACAGCGCTGGGAGAGCTCTCTCCCAGCGCTGGCGCTTTGACTACACTTAGCACTTCAAAGCGCTGCCGCGGCAGCGCTTTGAAGTGCTAAGTGTAGCCACAGCCTAATAGCCCAGATTGGACCACTCATCTGGCAGATCCTGGACCTTTCTGAAGAGGGGCATGAACCTCCCCCAGGTGCATGCCCTAAGTACCTGGAAATCCTTGCGGGGGTGGGGGCTTTCAGTCTCACTTGCATCAGGGTCGCCAGATTTTTTTCAAGACCACAAGCCTGAAATGAGTTTCAAAAGCCGCCCAAAATTCACATGGGACAGGGTCAGAGAGCAGTGTGGGGCAAGGAGGCGGGGTCAGAGAGCAGTGTGGGGCAAGGAGGCGGGGTCAGAGAGCAATGTGGGGCAAGGAGGCGGGGTCAGAGAGCAGTGTGGGGCAAGGAGGCGGGGTCAGAGAGCAGTGTGGGGCAAGGAGGCGGGGTCAGAGAGGAGTGTGGGGCAAGGAGGCGGGGCTAGAAAGCAGCAGGGGTAGAGTTGCCAACTTTCTATTCACACAAAGCTGAACACCCTTGCCCTGCCCCTCGTCTGAGGCCTCGCCCCTTCTCTGAGGTCCCACCACCCACTCACTCCATCCCCCCTCCCTGTGTCGCTCGCTCTCCCTAACCCTCACTCACTCATTTTCACCAGGCTGGCTCAGGGGATTGGGGTGCGGGAGGGGGTGAGGGCTCCGGCTGGGGATGTGGGTTCCGGGGTGGGGCCAGAAATGAGGCATTTAGGGTGCAGAAGGGGGCTCCGGGCTGGGGGGTGGAGCAAGGTGTTCGGAGCATGAGAGGGGGCTCCGAGCTGAGGCAGGGGGTTGGAGTGTGGGAGGGGGGTAAGGGCTCTGGGTTGGGGGTGCAGATTCCAGGGTGGGGCCAGAAATGAGGGGTTCAGGGTGCAGGAGGTGGGCTCTGGTGTGGGGCCGGGGATGAGGGAGTTGGGGTGCAGGAGGGGACTTCGGGCTGGGGTTGAGGGGTTTGGATGCGGGGGTGGTGAGGACTCTGGCTGGGGATGCAGACTCTGGGGTGGGGCTGGGGATTAGGGGTTTGGGGTTCCGGAGGATGCTCTGGACTGGGACTGAGGGGTTTGGAGGGCAGGAGGGGGATCAGGGCTGAGGCAGGGGGTCAGGGCGTGGAAGGGGGTCAGGGGTGCAGGCTCCAGGCGACGCTTACCTCAGGCAGCGGCATGTCCCTCCTCCGGCTCCTATGCGGAGGCGCAGCCAGGCAGCTCTGTGCGCTGCCCCATCTGCAGGTGCTGCCCCTGCAGCTCACCTTGGCCACAGCTCCCAGCCAATGGGAGCTGCAGAGCTGGCACTTGGGGCAGGGGCAGCGTGTGGAGCCCCCTGGCTGCCCCAATGCATAGAAGCCAGAAGAGGACATGCCACTGCTTCTGGGAGCCATGTGGAGATGTGGCAGGGAGGGAGCCTGCCTCAGCGCCACTGTGTCACCAACCAGACTCTAACAGCCCGGTCAGTGGTGCTAACCGGAGCCGCCAGGGTCCCTGTTCAACCGGACGTTCCGGTCGAAAACCGGACACCTGGCAACCCTAAGCGAGGGTGAGGAAGCAGGATCAGAGAGCAGTGCATGGATGGGCTCAGACACCCATGCGGGGGCGGAGTCAGAGAGCTGTGGGGGGGCTGGGTCAGACAGACATGTGGGGGCGGAGTCAGAGAGCCGTGCGGGGCGGGGGCAGACAGCCATGCGGGGGCGGGGTCAGACAGCCGTGCAGGGGCGGAGTCAGACATCCATGCGGGGGCAGGGGCAGACAGCAGTGTAGGGGTGGGGACAGAGAGCAGTGCGGGGCGTAATTCGTCTCAGTCGTGCTGGGAATCGGGCAGGGCTGAAGAAAAGGAAACACCCTGTGATGAAGCGGGAGAGCCCCACAGGGTTCAGCAAACAACCCCCCCAGCCACCACTGGGTTGAAAAACCAACCAAGCTTAAAACGCATCGACCCGCAGTTGCGTCTGGTCAGTGAGCTGCTGGTGCTCATCCCCTTTCTCTAAGTAATCAGATAGTCGCTGGGGCAGGGCAGGGCCGCCACCACTGGGCTGTGGGTTAGGCCTGGGTGGCCTGCTCTGGTGTTCCTGAAAAGTGTCAACAGTCCTCAGTTTCATTCTGGACCGAAAACAAATGTGGACGCATCAGAATTGTTCCTAAAGTGGAATTTCTGTTTTCCAGCCAGCCCTTGCCATGCCTGTCCCCTAGGCCCCTCTGGAGACATTTGGACCAGTGCTACATCATGTTCGCTGGGTCCCACACCCTCCCATTTCAGCCACCTTCCCCCTCTTACCCCCTGGCATTAGAAGCATTTTGGGGACCCCCTTGAGCTTGGGGCCCTGGTACAACTGTTCCCATTCCCTCCACACACCCCGTCAGCCCCTGCTGTCCCCTAAACTGACTTTTGTTTCCAACTCTGCTGCCCACAGAGTGGGTCTGCGGCGTAGATTTTCCCCTTCCCACATGCAGGGCAGCACCGAGGCAGAGAAAAGGGAGACCATCGTGATCATCTACTCTGACCTCCCGCACATTGCAGACCACAGAACCTTGCCCACCCACTCCTGTAATAGACCCCTGCCCTCTAACTGAGTTACTGACATCCTCAAATCATGATGTAAAGACTTCACGTTACAGAGAATCCATCATTTACACTAGTGTAAACCTGCAAGTGACCCGTGCCCCACGCTGCAGAGGAAGGCGGAAAAAAACCCCCAAGGTCTCTGCCAATCTGACCTGGGGGGGAAATTCCTTCCCAGCACCAGACATGGCGATCAGTTAGACCAGGGGTTGGCAACCTTTCAGAAGTGCTGTGCCGAGTCTTCATTTAGTCACTCTAATTTAAGATTTCGCGTGCCAGTCATACATTTTAACATTTTTCGACGCTCTCTTTCTATAACTCTATAATATATAACTAAACTATTGTTGTGTGTAAAGTAAATAAGGTTTTTAAAATGTTTAAGAAACTTCATTTAAAATTCAATTAAAATGCAGAGCCCCCCGGACTGGTGGCCAGGACCCAGGCAGTGTGAGTGCCACTGAAAATCAGCTCGCGTGCCGCCTTCGGCACGCGTGCCATAGGTTGCCTACCCCTGAGTTAGACCCTAAGCATGTGGGCAAGACCCACCAGGCAGATACTTGGGACAGAATTCATAACTCAGAGCCCTCCCCAGCTAGTGTCCCATCACCGGGCCATTGGAGATATCTGCTGCTAGCAGTCCCAGATCGGCTACGTGCCATTGTCGGCAGCCCCCTCCATAAACTTACCCAGTTCAGTCTTGAAACAAGTTCAGCTTTTTGCCCCCACTGTTCCCGTTGGGAGGCTGTTCCAAAGCTTCACTCCTCTGAGGGTTAGAAACCTTCAGCTAATTTCAAGCCTAAACTTGCTGATGGCCAGTTTATAGCCCTTTGTTCTTGTGGCCACATTGGCGCTTAAATAACTCCTCTCCCTGCCTGGTGTTTATCCTTCTGATGTATTTATAGACAGCAATCGTATCTCCCCCCTCTCCAGCCTTCATTTGGTTAGGCTAAACAAGCCAAGCACTTTGAACCTCCTCTCATGAGATAGGTTTTCCATTCCTCAGATCATCCTAGGAGCCTATCTGTTTAGTGGTCATCAGTTTCACCCTCCGTGATGGCCGACCAGCAGTTTGAAAATTGCTCTTTCTCTCCATATGGTGCTCATCTGCCCGGAAAGAGAGGAACCATGGGAGTTTTGGATCCCAAACTCCCAGAAGTCTACTGGTTTCCCACCATGCACCATGAGAAAAATCCCAGAATGCACGAAGGCCAACAGCGAAGACAAGGCACAGCATCAGGGGATACCTGTCTAACATGATCCAATAGGCCTAACATGATAGGTCTAGCATGATCCAATGGCAGGGAAAGTTGAAGCTAGACAAATTCTGACAGGGAATGAGGTAGACATTTTTAATGGTGAAAGTAATTAAGCATTGGAACAGTTACCAAGGGTTGTGGTGGATTCTCCATCACTGACCATTATTAAATCCAGACTGGGTGGTTTTCTAAAAGCTCGGCTCTAGGAATTATTTGGTGGAAGTTGTCTAGCTTGTGTTATGCAGGTGGCCAGACCAGATGATCACAATGTCTGGCCTTGGAATCTATGAACTCCCATGAATATTTTTGGAGAGTTCAAAATGTTTTCCCGTCTCGAATTGGGGGACACAGTCAAAATCCTGAAAATATTCATGAACCGAAAAAAGGATTTTTTGGTCTCCATTTTGGGTCAATGGAAATATTCTGTTTCGATCATTTCAAAATGTTTTGTTTTGATTCTGACCTTTCTTTCTTCTTTTTCTCACTCTCATTAGCTTCAACTCTGCCTTCTCTGAGCGAAACTCCACAGATCGAGCTTCTTCAGTCTCTGGCTCTCAGGCAGGTTTTCCAGCTCTTGGATCTCTCCCGTTGCTCTTCTCTGAACCCTCCCCAATTTCCTGACATCTCGTTTGATGTGCAGCCCCCTAGAGCTGGGGGAATCTCCAGTCATGATCTCCTCAATGCTGTATCCACAGAAGATCCCACCTTCCAGCTCCTACTCGCTCTTCCCCTGCTTCTGCAGCCCAGGGTTGCACTCAGCCTCTTAGCCAAAGCATCTCCCAGGGAGCTCATGGGCTGTTGGCCCCATCAGGTCTCCTGGGTCCTTCCCAGCATCACCAATCTCCAGGATACAGTCCACCACCTTCAAAATAACTTACTAAGAATGGAACCTCTTTGGAGGCAAGGACCATCTTTTTGTTCTGTGTTTGTGCAGCACCTGGCGCAGTGAGGTCCTGCTCCATGACTGGGGTTCAGAGGCACTTCCACCATAATAACAAGAATAATTAATTAATTAATAAGTGATAACTGCCTTGGAAACCAGAAATATCCCCATTTATATTAGATCAATCTAGCCCAGACATTTTTTAAATAACTGACAGAGCTCCTTCTCCGCCTCAGTCGGTTCCGCGCTTCCGTTTAGTGGCAGGCCGGGGTACACACCTTGCCTGAGCAGGCTTCCTCCCAGGCTCCTTGACGAGAGGAGGGGAAGCCTCTTAGTCTCTGGTAGCCCCTCCGGGCGTGGTGGCGACAGGCCAGACCCTCAGTTCAGTCTCTTCCCTCTGGTGGGGTCTCTTCCCTCAGACCGTAGGGGCCCAAAAGCGCTGTTCGCCCTGTTGGGCAGGGTTTCCCCTGCCCTTTGCCCCTGTACCTGTGGGGTTTCCTCCTCTGCACCGCCCAGCTCACCAGCAGCTCGCCTTCCTCCCACAGCTTCTATCCTACACCTCTCTCTGGCTGGAGGGGAGGCTCATAACAGGTTCTAGCAGGCCCTTGATTGGCCCCAAGTGTCCTAATTAGCCTGGAGTTATCCCTGTTCTGTTACCAAGGGAAAAGGGACCTGCTTCTCCTGGGGCTGCCTTCCAAAACTCTCCCACAATCGACTCAGCCAGCCCGAGCGTAAGTTAGCGCCGGCACGTTCCGATCTGTCTCTGGGAGGTGGGAGTCTAGCGTGCCCGGCTCCCTGCTGCACAACAGCTTGTAACCCGATTCCCCGTTCACTCCCCATGGCATAAATCAAGAGTAACTAACTTCATAGCAGTTGGTGGCGGAAGATATGACTAGATCTGTCTCTGAGGCCGCTTCAGCCCTTGTCTCCTTGGTTCAAGGGCACTGCTGGGTACCAGCCACTGGCCTCAAATTAATATGGGAATGAGGAAGCCAAGAAGGAGGCAAAGTAAGAACAGAGGGGGGGAACGGCACACGATTTGTCTCCTGCTTTCTGTTCCCCGGGGGGTTGCATTGTCCTGCTTTTCTACCCAACCACTGTTTTGCCCAGCAGCAGACTGGCTCCCAGGCAGGTTCTCGCTCCCTTAGACCTCACTGCCTCCTCTTTGCAACAACCCCCCCTCAACGCTGCCAGTTCAGTCTCTCGTACAGGCTGTCTTATTGCTGTCACTTCATGTGGGAACTTGGCAGCCAGAAAGGCAACACTCCCTCTGAGGGATAGTAGCTAACAAGGGATAGGGCAGCTCCTGGGATGACACACACAGAGCTATTTTCAGAACCTATTGCACAAACGGCCAGTGGGATTTGAACCTTCAGCCTTCACGCATTTCACAGTCAGTTCGGGCCTTGTCTGTCTTTCCCCTGGTTTCCCCAAGGTTTTATACCCTATCCAGCAGGACTCCTGACTGGAGTATTTTCCCCCCCCCCAATTTGGATGGTTCCACTATTTAACTCAAACGCCATCTAAACTCTTGGGTGGAGAGCAGTCTTGGTTAATTGTTCAGTTATGAAGGCTTCCAGCCAGGGCTGGCTTCAGGACGCGCAGGGCCTGATTCGAAAGAGCTGCCGCCGAAATGAAGATAGCGGCGGCAATTTGGCGGCCGCTCAATCGGTTGCCGCCGTTTCCGGCGGCACTTCGGCGGAGGGTCCTTCCTCGGCAGCAGTTGTCTTCCAGGGCCTTACTTTGCGGGGCCCCTCTTCTGGACGCTGCGGGGCCCTCTTAGGCGCGGGGCCCAATTGATGGGAATTGAAGGAATCGGCCTAAAGCCGGCCCTGCTTCCAGCCCACTTCTCTCGACCCTAAAGGGAAGGAAAAATTGCAAATCCTGCTATTTTGCAAGTTGTATGTAAAAGCCTGGATGGGCTTGTGGGAAAGGTACTAAACTTGTCCTCCACAGATCTGTGTTTGATACCTCACGCTGCCACAGACTTCCTCTGTGACCTTGGCCCCATCTCTGCCCTGCCCTGGGCCTCAGTTTCCCCTCTGTACAATGGGGCTAATAGCACTGCTTTACTTAAAAATAATGCCAGTGCCAGGGTGAATGCCCGTATTTGTTTGCCTTATTATTGCTAATAATAAAAACAATGACACCAAGCACTTATCTCGCTTAAGTTGATTAGAACCAGGTTTGAGTGAAACGGGGCTAGGCCAGGGTAAAGGAGAAAAGCCACACACCCAAGGTCTCCACAGCTGATATCTGATTCTAGGACAACATAAAGGGGCCCAGTTTTCAGAGCAGTTGAAGGTCAACCCTCAGAAATCCAGGCTGCTTTAAGTAACGAGGCGCAGTCCAGACACACAGCGAGGGACGGTCCCTGCCCCAGCTGGGATCAGGGCCCTGTCGTGCCAGAACCGCAGGCGGGCAGTAAAGGATTGTGAGTGATTTGTCTGTGGGCAGTGAAGGATTGTGGGTAATTTGCAGTTGGGCAGCGAAGAAGGATCATGGGTAATTTTGAGTGGGCTGCAAAGGCTTGTGGGTGGTTTGCAGGTGGGCAGCTTTGTTTTTGGTATTAGGAAAGGCCATTTTTTTGCCATTAAAACTCCAGCCTAGGACCTGGGTTCGAATCCTGACTCCCACCTCAGACTGCGGGGGCAAGTTACTGAGTCTCATCGTGCCTCAGTTTCCCTACCTCTAAAACAAGGATGTGGGGTGGGGTGGGGTGGGGGGGGGCACTGTAAGGATAAAGTCCACTGATGTTTGTGAGGCACTGGGATTCTTTTGGGCATGAGGGTAGGGGGAGACAGATACATCTGTAGATCAATGTGTGACACCCATGACCAAAGCAGCATAGGTGTAGACATGCTTAGACCTTTTTATATATTTTGCTAGATGCATTAATTAAACCTACCCATCTTCAGATATTTCCCTGCCCTCCCCCCATCAGCTGGGCAGCTGGGGAAACTGAGGCATGGAGCAACTCAGGGACCTTCTCGAGGAGTCGGGGCAGAGGAGGGCATTAAATGCAGCCCTGCAGCAACCCCAGGTGAGGGCCCTAATGCTCGGCCTGCCGGCTGCCGGGGCGACGCTGCCACCGCTGTGCGAGCTGGGCTGGCCTGAGGGAACATGGCGCCCTGGGCAAACGTGTTTTTTGCCACGCTTTCTTTGCGTTGGAGACCAGCAGCATGGGGCACGGGGCGCGAGGACCAGCTCCTGGCCCCAGAGCCCAGCCCCCAGGCTCGCCCGCACACAGCCCAGGCCCTCCAGCTTGCGCCACTCTGACGGCGCCCTCCCGCCAACCACGGCACCCTGGGCGGTGGCCCACATCTCCCCCCCGTAAGGCCAGCCCTGTGTCCGAGCCTCGTGGCGCCCACCCCAGTGGTCTCTGAGTCACGGATCGGGGGGCCCAGGAAGGCCGGGGAAAGCGAGGGCAGTTTCTGCTCTGCCTCTGGGGCAAGGCACCCACCGGGAGGGCGTGTTCCCTGCCACAGAAACTTCAGCTCTTCCTGGCCAGGTGCCAAGGGAAGGCGGGGCCGGCGGGGATTTAAGGGTGATGAATTTCCCTGCTAATAAACCATCGGCTCCTCGCCGCCCAGCCCCGTGCAGCCAGGAGGCCAGGCCGCCGAGCCGCCCGCGCGCCCGCCTGAAACATGGTCCTGCTGGCTGCGGCGATGCTGCTGCTGGCTTCAGGTGAAAGGGGGCTGGGGGTGAGTGTGCGTCTGTGTGTGTGCGGGGGGGCAGCTGTGCGTTTGCGGGTGTGGGCGTGCGCCTGTGAGTGTGGGTGACTGTGTGAATGTCTGTGTGCGTGAGGGTGTGCGTGTGTGTCTGTATATGGCACAGGCAAGTGTGTAAGTGTCTGTGTATGAGTGTGTGTGTCAGCGTGTGCAGGGATGTGTGTGTCTGTGTGTGCATATGTGCGTATACATGAGTCAAGTAATTGTGTGTGTGTGTGCATGTGTGTTTCTGTGTCTGTGTGTCTAGCCACAGGGCTGTGTATATGTGTGTGTGTACATGTTACATGTGTACATGAGTGTGGGGGCATGTGCACATGCATGTGTGTGTTACCATGTGTGCGTGTGTTACAGTATGTGTGTGTAACTCTGTGTGTGTTACTGAGTGTGTGATACTGTGTGTGTGTTACTGTATATGCATGTGTGTGTTACCAAGTGTGTTCCTGTGTGTGTGCATGCATGTGTTTGTCCATTACTGTATATGTGTGTGTTATTGTGTGTGTGTTACTCTGTGTGTGTGCATTACTGCGTGTTACTGTGTGTGTATGTTAGAGTATATGTATGTGCATTACTCTGTGTGTGTGTGTGTTTTACTGTATATCCATGTGTGTGTTACTGTGTCTGTGCATGCATGTGTTTATCCATTACTGTGTATGTGTGTGTTGCTGTATGTGTGCATGTGTCACTGTTTATGTGTGTGTTACTGCGAGTATGTGTGTGCGTTACTGTATGTGCATGTGTGTGTTACCGTGCCTGGGTTACTGCGTGTGTGCCTGCGTGCGTACGTGTATGCCAGGGTGTCTGTCCGCCTGTGAGGCAAGGCAGGAGCCCCAGCATCACCGAGCACCCGTTGGGTGACCCTGGGCGCTGGCAGAGCGGAGCTCGGAGGGACAGCTCGGGGGCTGGCTCTCGGGGAGGGACATGGGGGGTGTCAGACATGAGGGGATGGCTGGGCAAGGACAGTTAATGGCTCAGGAAGAATGTTTGTGCATCCCCAATGTACTCCCCTGCCCCACGCCTGGGCTCCCCACCCCACATACTCTCCCACCCCTCCCCCTGTGCTCCCCACCCCACATACTCCCCCACCCCCACCCCATGTACTCCCCCGCTCCACCACCCGTGCTCCCCATGCCACCTACTCCCCTGCCCCCACCCTGTGCTCCCTACCCCACGTAGTCCCCTGCCCCCACCCCTGTGCTCCCCACCCCATATACTCCCCCACCCCCACCCCATGCACTCCCCCGCTCCACCACCTGTGCTCCCCATGTCACGTACTCCCCTGCCCCCACCCCTGTGCTCCCCACCCCGCATACTCTCCCACCCCTCCCCCTGTGCTCCCCACCCCATATACTATCCCACCCCCACCCCATGTACTCCCCCGCTCCACCACCCGTGCTCCCCATGGCACGTACTCCCCTGCCCCACCCCTGTGCTCCCCACCCCGCATACTCCCCCACCCCCACCCCATGTACTCCCCCGCTCCACCACCCGTGCTCCCCATGCCACGTACTCCCCTGCCCCCACCCTGTGCTCCCCACCCCACATACTCCCCCACCCCCACCCCATGTGCTCCCCACCCCGCATACTCTTCCACCCCTCCCCCTGTGCTCCCCACCCCATATACTATCCCACCCCCACCCCATTTTCTCCCCCGCTCCACCACCCGTGCTCCCCATGCCACGTACTCCCCTGCCCCACCCCTGTGCTCCCCACCCCGCATACTCCCCTGCCCCACCCCTGTGCTCCCCACCCCATGTTCTCCCCTGCCCCCACCCACTGTGATCCCCACCCTACATACTCCCCTGCCCCACCCCACCCTACATACTGCCCCACCCCATACCCAGTGCTCCCCACCCCACGTACTCCCTCAGCCCACTCCCGTGCTCCCCACCCCACTTACTCCCCTATGCCACCCCCTGTGCTCCCCACATCCCCTGCACTCGAGCCTACTCTGCCATGAGCAGGAGCCTCCACCAACCGTTTAATATGGTCTACATGTCTGTACATCTTCAAACAAGGGGTGAGACCCCTGCACTCCCCCATAGATCCCCCATGATCCCAGCTCCCCCCATCCCTCTGCCCTGTCCCCCTGCAGCATTCCAGGTCCCAGCCCAGCCCCAGAGGCCCCTGCCTGGCTCGGCAGTGGCTCCTAGGAGAAGGCGCGGACAGGGGGTCTCCACGCGCTGCACCCGCCCCGAGCGCTGACTCCGTAGTTCCCATTGGCCTGGAACAGGGAACCACGGCCAATGGGAGCTGCGGGGGTGATGCCTGCAGGCAGGAGCAGTGCGCAGAGCCGCCTGGCCGCCCCGAGCCTAGGAGATGCTGTCAGACATGCCACCGCTACCGGGAGCCACCCATGGTAAGCGCCGTCCAGCTGGAGTCTACACCCCTCACCGCCTCCTGCAGCCCAACCCCCTGCCCCAGCCCTGACCCCCCTCCTGCCCTCAAACGCCCTCCCACACCCCAATCTCCTGCCCCAGGGTCAGCCTGGAGCCCCCTCCTGCACCCCAACCCCCTGCCCCAGGATCAGCCCATGCGCCGAACCTCTCAGCCCCACTCCCCAACCCAGAGCCCGCACCCCAATCCCCTGCCCCAGCCCGGTGACAGTGAGTGAGGGTTGGGGACAGCCAGCAACGTAGGGAGGGGGGCTGGGCCTCCGAGGAAGGGCGGGGCAGGGGCAGGGCCTTGGGGAAGGGGTGGGACAGGGGCGGGGCAAGGGTGTTTAGGTTGATGCAATTAGACAGTCGGCAACCCTAGTTCGGACACTGACATTTCCCCCCCCCACACACACACACTTTAGTGGCTGCTGAGGACGAGCGGATCATCGGGGGACAGTCCTGTGGCCGGCACCAGCAGGCCTACCAGGTGGCCCTGATGGGCTCCCCCAACACCGTGCGCTGTGGGGGGGTGTTGATCGACCCCAGCTGGGTGCTGACGGCTGCCCACTGCGACACCGCGCGGTAAGGAACCCAGGGCCGGGAGGGGGGACGCAGGGAGGGGATGCGGGGGGGGGTGTCGGTTAGGACACGAGCCAGGCACTCAGGACACCCAGCTTCCATTCCCTGCTCGATGCTGACTTCCCTTGGGCAGCTCACTGAGCCGGCCTGCGCCTCAGTTTCCCCCATCCGGACAATGGGGATAACAGCCCTGCCCTGCTTCACAGGGGGCTGGTGAGGGGAAAGAGGCCTAGACGCTATGGCGATGGGAGCTGTGTAAGGACCCCAACTAGCTGTGCTGGTGGATGTGGGAGGTGTGAGATTCAGAACATGTTTCACCTCCTCCTGCTCTCTGGCGGGGCCTTGGTTTTGTGGAGTGTAAGAGCTTCCAGGCAGGGCCTCTCTGGCTGTATCTGGGCAGCGCCCAGCACGACAGGGCCCCGATCCCACCCGGGGCAGGGACTGTCCCTGGCTGCGTCTGGGCAGAGCCCAGCACAGCAGGGCCCCAAACTCAGCTGGGGCAGGGACTGTCTGTCTCTGGGTCTGTGCAATGCTCAGCACAATGGGGCTCTGATCTGTAAAGGGTACTTGGAAATGTGACCTAGATCCTCAAATGGCATAAATTTGCTCCAGTGGGGTTACAACCAATTGCCACCAGCTGCGGGATCTGGCCCAGCGTTGCTATTTTACCACTAGTCCCCCAGTAGTTAGTGGTGCTTTTCTCCAAGTCCCAGCCCCTGGAGTCCAGTGACTATGAGAGTATCTCGGCTTCCATTGTAACAAGAAAAGTAAGTTTCCACCTTCCTAGTTGGGGAGAAAAGCTGGAAAATTTGAGAAATCGAAAGAGTCTGAAACCAGGTGGTAAATTTAAACAAATAATAAAAATCTGCGCTTCTTGCTGTATTTGGTCTGTAGTTTTAAAAAATTGCAAGTAATTTCCTGATTTTTAAGCCAATCTTGTGATTTTGAGGGGCTGGACTCATGACTTTGGAATGTGTGGGGTTGGCAGTTCTGGAAGCAGAAGGGAAATTTCTCCCTCGATATCCATTTCGATGCTGTGCAAAGAATCTATTTTTCGGTCCACTGGCACTGCTGAAAAATCAGGGGGAAATGGTTTGGGGTTCACATTTTTCACAATGTACAACAAATCGAAAAGTATAACAACACTTTTTTGTTTCGGGCGGGATGGAATGTTTTGTTCGGCCTGAAACGGAAGATTTCATTTTGATACTGAGCGTTTTTTAATGTTTTTTCAAAATCAAATGAAGGGAAATTTTGAACCAAAATAATCAAAATTTTCAACTGTCGACATGAAACATTTTGGGTTTTTTCATATTTTGGTTTTAAATGAACCATTTGGAAACCGACACGAATTGGTAAAATAGTGTTGCCAAATCTGGATTTTTCACCAGAAAAAATGGTCTGGCTGAAAAATATCCAGTCACGATAAATGTCATTTCTAGCATATTAGCAACCCTGATTTCCCCAACATGTAAGCCCTTTACTATACCATAGTATAGTAATGACGATCTGGAGTTAGGCTGGGATTTGAAAGCCAGCCACTGGGTTTTGATGCCCGGTTCCCATTTATTTGACTGGGAATTGGGCATCCCAATGCATTAAATGGCTTTGAAGTTATCAGCCAGCATTCACAGTTTGCAACATTATGGCTAGAAACAATAGACCATGCGACATCTGCTTCTGATGGAATGATTTATTGTATATTACCAATCAGGGATGAGAGTTAAATCACGTCTCCTATTTTAACCAACCAATAATGCATCCATTAGGAGCACGCATCATGAACTGTTCAGGAAAAAGAAGAGGGTTTATCCCGAGTCTCACAATATTTGATCTTTTTTCCTAAGGCTTCCATTGGTGGAGACAAGAGAATCTCAGTTTTCATTTTTCAGAAGTTTCTAGTCTTCATGAGTGCAGCAGCAAAAAGAATCCAAATTGCTCCAAAAACAGAACACAAACAAAAAAAACCTTAAATCTTTTATTTCAAAATAACTGATGATTTTTAAGCCAATCTTTTGACTAGACTTGGACAATTCTTTTGACTAAAACCTTTTTTTTTTATTTTGGTGAACAATGCAGATATTTTTCATCTAAAAAAGCAGATTTAATTAATTTAATTAATTCATGTTGATTTCAGGGGAAAAAATCCTAAAATATAAAAATTCAGAAAAAAAATCAAAATATTGCATTCTGACATTTTTGAAATGACACGTTTTAATTTTTCAATTCGAAAGGACTTTTTTGTTTAGAAATTTCCTGCAGGATTTTTTTTTAAATTAAATATGTCACAAAAAGATTGAAATGAAATATTTAGTTTCAGGACAAACGAAACATTGTTTGGCCTGCGATTATTTTTTCAGCTTTTGGATTCTCTGAAAATTTAGAAAAAATTCATTTTCAGTTCAACCCAAAATAATTTGGGGGGGGGGGGTTTCAGAATTGCCAGTGAGTGAAAAATCCATTCTTTGCCCAGCTCTTCTAATGATTTGGGGGCCTGACTCGTGATTTTTGAGTGCTTCAGGTTGGCAACTGGGAGAATTTCTCCTTGTGGAGAAGCTTGTCTATACTTGCAGTGTTTTGTACTCAGTTCAAGGGGGAAAGACAGATGCAATATGTCAGTGGGTGAACCAGAGGCTTGGGGAGGCGAGCCCTCGGCCCAGTCCACCCCTTCTGCTCGAGGACTGCCCCCCCTTCCCCCGCCAAAGTCCAGAGCCCCTCCTTCCCCCTCCCCTGGCCCCAGGCCCAGGGCCGGCTCTAGGCACCAGCAAACCAAGCACGTGCTTGGGGCGGCACATTTTCAAGGGCGGCATTCCGGACTTTTTTTTTTTTTTTTTGCTTCTGGTGGCCCTGTTTAGCCGCTCCGCCCTTGCTGGGGGGCCTGAAAAAATTTTTCACCGGGGCCCGAACCCGCTCTCGGCGGCCCTGGGCAGCAGGGGGTGCGAGTGGGGTGGGGAGAGAGAGCCCAGAGCTGGGGTGGCAGGGGGTGCGAGTGGGGGGGGAAGAGAGAGCCCAGGGCAGGGGTGGCAGGGGGTGCGAGTGGGGTGGGGAGAGAGAGCCCAGAGCTGGGATGGCAGGGGGTGCGAGTGGGGTGGGGAGAGAGAGCCCAGGGCAGGGGTGGCAGGGGGTGCGAGAGGGGTGGGGAGAGAGAGCCCAGGGCAGGGGTGGCAGGGGGTGCGAGTGGGGTGGGGAGAGAGAGCCCAGAGCTGGGGTGGCAGGGGGTGCGGGAGGGGGGGGTAGAGAGAGCCCAGGACTGGGGTGGAAGGGGGTGCGGGGGGGGGGGAAGAGAGAGCCCAGAGCTGGGGTGGCAGGGGGTGCGGGTGGGGGGGAAGAGAGAGCCCAGGACTGGGGTGGCAGGGGGTGCGAGTGGGGGGGGGAGAGAGAGCCCAGAGCTGGGGTGGCAGGGGGTGCGGGTGAGGGGGAGAGAGAGCCCAGAGCTGGGGTGGCAGGGGGTGTGAGTGGGGTGGGGAGAGAGAGCCCAGAGCTGGGGTGGCAGGGGGTGCGGGTGGGGGGGAAGAGAGAGCCCAGAGCTGGGGTGGCAGGGGGTGCGGGTGGGGGGGAAGAGAGAGCCCAGAGCTGGGGTGGCAGGGAGTCGGGTGGGGAGGGGGAGAGAGAGCCCAGGACTGGGGTGGCAGGGGGTGCGGGTGGGGGGGGAAGAGAGAGCCCAGAGCTGGGGTGGCAGGGGGTGCAGGTGGAGGGGGAGAGAGAGCCCAGAGCTGGGGTGGCAGGGGGTGCGGGTGGGGGGGGAAGAGAGAGCCCAGAGCTGGGGTGGCAGGGGGTGCGGGGGGGAGGGGGAGAGAGAGCCCAGAGCTGGGGTGGCAGGGAGTCGGGTGGGGTGGGGAAAGAGAGAGCCCAGGACTGGGGTGGCAGGGAGTCGGGTGGGGAGGGGGAGAGAGAGCCCAGAGCTGGGGTGGCAGGGGGTGCGAGTGGGGGGGGGAAGAGAGAGCCCAGAGCTGGGGTGGCAGGGAGTCGGGTGGGGGGGGGGAGAGAGCCCAGAGCTGGGGTGGCAGGTAGTGCAGGTGGGGGGGAAGAGAGAGCCCAGGGCAGGGGTGGTAGGGAGTCGGGTGGGGTGGGGAAAGAGAGAGCCCAGGACTGGGGTGGCAGGTAGTGCAGGTGGGGGGGAAGAGAGAGCCCAGAGCTGGGGTGGCAGGGGGTGCGGGTGGGGGGGGGGAGAGAGAGCCCAGGACTGGGGTGGGGGGGGCAGCCAAAAAATTTTTTGCTTGGGGCGGCATAAAACCTAGAGCCGGCCCTGCCCGGGCCACCCAAACGCCTCCAGCCCCAGAGTGCCAGGCAGGCGGGCAGCACGCAGCCCCCAGCCCTGGAGCGCCGGGTGAGACCCATGGCCCCCAGAACCTCCAGCCCCAATGCCCCCAGCCCTCCCCCATCCCAGGGCAGGTGGCCACAGTGCCCCCAGCCCTGCAGTATCAGCAATGCAGCCCCGAGCCCCGGCCCCAGTGCCCAGGGGGACCCCAGCACTGGGCAGCCCCAGCCACCCCAGCTCCCAGCTACGGGCCGGCTTCCCTGGCCCCAGCCCCAGCCCCAGGACTCTTCCCGGAAGAGGAGCAGCCTGCCTGGGCTGAGGCCAAGGGGGAAGCAGCAAGTGGGAAGGGGGGTTTCTCAGGGCGGGGCCACGCAGGGCTGTTTGGGGGGGCCCAGCTTTGCTCAGCCTAAGATACGCGCTGCCCATGTGTGTCAGAAAAATGACGTGTTGCAAACGATTTGCTCAGCTCTAGAAAGGAATGACATCAAACAAAAATATTACATATGCAATGTCCCCTTTATGCCTTTCTCTCCATTTGCAGAATGGCACCTAAGCCTCCCCCCCCCTAAAAAAAGTCTTGGGCCAAATCTATTCATTGACTTTGTGTTCAAGTCACCAATAATTTAAGGGCAACCAAAACGCCATTTTTCAGCAAGTAAATTATTCACGGTCCAAAAAACATTTGTCCAGAACATTTTCTCTTTGTGACGCTTCTTCTATTCTAGGCAAAGTTAGCACTGTGCGGCCAGTGAATTAGGCCCACAGCCGGGAGCTCTTTTGCGTTGGTAAATCACCAAACTAAAGTGAACCTTTTGAGGAATTAATTCATAGATTCCAAGACCAGAAGGGATCACCTGGTCTGCCCTCCTGTGGCACAGGCCAGAGAACGGCCCCAAAATAATTCCTAGAAACGCATCCGCTCTTGATTTAAAAGTTAGCAGTGATGGAGAATCCACCATGACCCATGGTAAGTTGTATAGATTTCAATTTACAACATTTCACAAAATTGTGGGGTTGAAGCCTTTTTTTTCCCATTTAAATCTATTAAAATTTTCACAGTTCTGGGGGGGAATCGGACAGCAGGGGCTTAAGACAATAATTATTTAATGACACTAGACCTGGAAATTCAAAAAGTTAAAACACAAATGGGCAACATCACACGTCGAAACCTACAGAGTAAATATCTTGAAATCAAAACTCTAATTAGTTCTCAAGCAGCATCTTTTTTCAATTTTGCCCCTCTGTCCATTTCGATTATTGTCAGTGGAAATGTTCTTTCATCGGTTTGTGTGTGTGGGCCGTGAAATTGCGGTTTACTGACATTTAGCAATGAAAATCGAGTCCTTCCAAGCCTAATAATGAATGACAAATTAAATGGACCGGGGGAGGCTATGTATAGTACCACTGGCAACACTCAGCTTATGCTCCAATACGTCTGCTAGACTATAAGGTGCCACAGGACTCTGTCGCTTTTTACTAGTAACACTGGAGAGGGCTTACACTGGGACAGGTGCTGAAAGTCAGGATTCCTGGGTTCTGTCCCCAGCTCCGGGAGGAGAGTGGGGCTTAGTGGTTAGAGGACTGGAAGCCGGGTCTCCTGGCTTCTATCCCTGGCTCTGGGAGGGGAGCTGGGTCTAGTGGTTAGAACGGGGGGGACTGGGAGTCAGGACTCCAGGGTTCTATTCAGAGGAGAGCGGGGGCTGCGACACTGAGCTTAGGGGAAGGCGGCGGCTGCTGTTTTCCCCAACAAAAGCTACGTTTACCTTGTCCTGACATGACTGAAGGCGCCAGGAATGTAGCAATCCCAGCACCTATCACAAGACTGGGCAGCTATCCAGAGGGTGAGTCTATAATCTTATGGACAGCACTTAGCCAGACTGGAGCGTGGAGAGTGGACTGGAAGGGTGGCCCTGTGGTTAGGCCCCTGGCCTAGACTTGGGGAGAGCTGCGTTCGAGGCCTTGCTCTGCCACAGACTTCCTGGATGACTTTGGGCAAGTCACTTAGCCTCCGTCTGCCTCAGTTTCCCTATCTGTGCAACAGGGAGAATAGTCCTCACAGCTAACGAGGCAGGATTTCCGAAGGATGCCCAAAAACTTATACCCATCGAAACAGACGACACAAAACCCACAGTGCCGAGTCTCAGCTGATTTGGTCTGCAAGGCTAAGAACTGCAGTGGGGATGTTTGGATCCGGGTTCTGAGACCCTCCTTTTCTTGGGGTCTCGGAGCCTGGGCTCCATCCCGAGCCCACGCCTCTACACTGCAATTTTGTAGCCCCTCGGCCCAAGCCCTGGGCCAGCCATGCCATGGGTCTTTTATCGTGGCGTAGATGCACCCTAACTACCTTAGCCCCGCCCAGCCTTTGCCTTTCCCTCCGAAATCAGTTCCTCTGCCTTCTAGATCATTTCCCGGCCTCTTGGCTGGAACGCCCTGCGTCTCTTGGCCTCAGTGCCTCGCTGGGCGGGAGTTAAGCACTGAAATACCTTGAGGGAGCTGAGGCTCAGCACCTCGCCCCAGACGTGCTGCCCAGAGCGGAACAGAGCCGTGCAGCGTCTCGGTGTGTCTTTGTGCAGCACCTGGTGTACCTGTAATCAGTAATAACATGAACAATCTGCAGTAAGTATGCAGCCCAGAGTAGCAATGACCTTTTGCATGTATTTTCGGTTGCAGTCCTATCAACTGCAAATCTCTGTCTAATTTGCTGTCTGCCCCGCTCCCAAATTGCTTCTGCCTTGCTGTCTAATTCCCGTGGTCTCAGCTCCCTGGACTCAGGGCTCTTTTAAACACCATTAAGTTAGCACAGTAGCCTCCAAGGACGATGTCCACCTGACATTTCCCCCTGCCTCTAGGCCATTAACACAATGGGGCAAGATCCCCACCTGGTGTCAATTGGCCGCAGCTCCATTGGAGTCAATGGGGCCAGATCCCAGCTGGGGTCAATGGGCCGTAGCTCCATTGGAGTCAATGGGGCCAGATCCCAGCTGGGGTCAATGGGCCGTAGCTCCATTGGAGTCAATGGGGCCAGATCCCAGCTGGGGTCAATGGGCCGTAGCTCCATTGGAGTCAATGGGGCCAGATCCCAGCTGGGGTCAATGGGCCGTAGCTCCATTGGGGTCAATGGGGCCAGATCCCAGCTGGGGTCAATGGGCCGTAGCTCCATTGGAGTCAATGGGCCAGATCCCAGCTGGGGTCAATGGGCCGTAGCTCCATTGGAGTCAATGGGGCCAGATCCCAGCTGGGGTCAATGGGCCGTAGCTCCATTGGAGTCAATGGGGCCAGGCCCCCAGCACCTCTCTTCCTTCCCCAGCAAATCTCTGCTCCGTGGCTCAACGCTTGGATCTGCCATTACCCACACAGCTGACGATTTCAAAACCGCCTTCACTCCCTTGAATTCCACAAAGGTGATGCTGAGTGGGGGCGTGAGACGCAGACAGAACCACCCTGTGTAGGTGTCTCTCTGTAGCCTCCGGCAGGAAGGGCTGGAAATCCAGAGGGTTGGTATGGCACAAATGCAGGCAGGGAAAAGATTG
Organism: Mauremys mutica; assembly: GCF_020497125.1. Lineage (NCBI taxonomy): Eukaryota > Metazoa > Chordata > Testudines > Geoemydidae > Mauremys > Mauremys mutica. Next base: position 15,110,115 of record NC_059088.1, read on the forward strand.
TCCCTTGCTTTCAGATGTCTGCCTCACTCAAAGCCAGCGGTGTCATCACCTCAAAGCCCTGAGAAAAAGCACCAGGTTGGCATAAAAAGCCCTGAGACTGGCTTTTTAGCCAAGAAATGAGATAAGCATCAGAAAACCACAAGACTGATTTAAAAATCATGAGATTGGCATAACATCAGGAGATTGCTTTAAAAATTACCGAACTGGCAGGAAAAAATCATGAGATTATAATGACCTGGGGTTAAAATTATGAAACTGTGATTAAAAAAAAAAATCATGAGACTGGCAGAAAAAAAGTTGTGAGATAGGAATCCAAAAATTAGTTTGACATAAAAAAACCCCACAAGATTGATTCAAAAATTCTGAGATTGGCAGAAAAAAATCATGCGATTATCACTGGCAGCGGGGAAGCTGTTTGTAATGGGAAACTTAGATCTTGAAGCATGAGCCCCTGGGGAAGCAAAGCCAGATGTGGTGCAGGAAGGTCAGATGTGGCCTCTGGACTATGTTTGGCCGGCAGCCGACACGACATCTATAGATTCTGCAGGTTCATAGCTTTCATTAAAACGAAGGTAAATGTCTCGCCCTGGTGGCTGCAGAGTATAACTGTGGGTATAACTCATGGGGTGATGTCCTCATCTCAGCTGGGGTCTGTGCAGCACACAGCACAATCAGGTCAGCAAATGTCCCTTGTCCTTTATTCATCTAATTGGATCACTTCAGTGTCAATGTGATCTATTTAATCACCGATCCTTGTGCTGGATGGAATGGGTGGGGGCAAGGAGATTGGGAGTTAAGTGCCTTCTGTTTTCAGTGCTTGAAAAATACTACATCTCTCATGATGCACCGTGACTTGTTAGTTGCCGTAGTGCAGCATGGGAGATGTAGTCCCGATGGGAAGCCCAGCCCATAAAGGAAAACAGTGGCATGCGCGACTAAACTGCAGTTCCCATGAGGCACTGAGGCAGTATTTCCAAACTGAAGTTTTGCCATTTTTAGATACAACATGCTGGTTTTGGGGCGTTCTCTTTTTGATGCAATGTCTAAATTCTCCCAGAAAGCAGACACTTTTCACAGTAAATTTTGCATTGTCAAAAAAACAATTTTCCACCAAAAAACGAGTTTCCAATGAAAAATTTGGACCAGCCCTGATGGAGAAAAGGGAAAAAGGAAACAAAGAAAAGGAAAAAAATGTGGATGTGAGTGGGGGAGGGAGTGTCCACAAAACTCCTAGATCCCACTCACCCTGTGGCCTTAAGTGGCGAAAAATTGGAGGAAACCCAAAATCTGAATGTCTGATTTTATACCTCGGCCCATCATTAAACATGGAATTAGGCCTTTTCTTCTGAATGAATGCCATCTCCATAGTCTGCCCCCGGTGGCATCTGGGAAACAATTAAAGGCCTTGTGTACCCAACTGGATTTTCACACCTGCATGTCTATGCCAACTGGCATGAGCGTTACTGACAAAGAGCGCCCGAGGACGGTGAATGCCGGCCAATGGTATCAGGGCAACGAGGTGTATGTGAGGAGTATATAAGAGCAACACAGGACTTGTTAGAGATGGAACAATGGATCAGTCCAGGCCAGGATCCTCACTCACTCCTTGCTGCCCTGGATGCAGACTGGTATCCACCACCCTTCCCTGCCCTCCTGAATCAAACCCATGGACCCATCTTGCCCAGTCTCCCCTCCCACGTCAGGTCAGACCCATGGATCTGTCTAGCCCAGTGTCCCTCACCCCAGATCAAATACAGAGGCTCGTCGAAGTGGGTGTCCCCCACCCCAGAACAGAGAAGGTTCAGAGAAGAGACATGAGAATGATTAAAGGTTAGAAAATCTGCCTTCGAGTGAGAGACTCCAGGAGCTCCGTATATTACAGCATAAGAACGGCCACACTGGGTCAGACCAAAGGTCCATCTAACCCAGTATCCTGTCCTCTGACAGTGGCTAGTGCCAGGTACCCCAGAGAGAATGAACAGAACAGGGAATCGTCAAGTGATCCATCCCATTGCCCATTCCCAGCTTCTAGCAAACAGAGGCTAAGGACACCATCCCTGCCCATCCCAGCTAATAGCCAATGATGGACCAGTCCTCTGGGAACTGATCAAGTTCTTTTTTAAACCCTGTTATAGTCTTGGCCTTCACAACATCCTCTGGCAAAGAGTTCCACAGGTTGACTATGCGTTGTGTGAAGAAATACTTCCTTTTGTTTGTTTTAAACCTGCTGCCTGTTCATTTCATTGGGTGACCCCTAGTTCTTGTGTTATGAGAAGGAGTAAATAACATTTCCTTATTTACTTTCTCCACAACAGTCATGATCTTATAGACCTCTGTCATATCCCCCCTTAATCGTCTCTTTTCCAAGCTGAAAAGTCCCAGTTTTATTAATCTCTCCTCATACGGAAGCTGTTCCATTCTCCTAATCATTTTTGTTGCCCTTTTCTGAACCTTTCCAATTCCCATGTATCATTTTTGAGATGGGGCGACCACATCTGCACGCAGTGTTCAATGTGTGGGTGTACCATGGATTTATATAGCGACAATATGAGATTTTCTGTCTTATTATCTATCCCTTTCTTAATGATTCCCAACATTCTGTTTGCTTTTTTGACTGCCACTGCACACTGAGCGGGTGTTTTCAGAGAACTATCACACTGACTCCAAGATCTCTTTCTTGAGTGGTAACAGCTAATTTAGATCCCTTCATTGTACATGGGCGGTTGGGATTATTTTTCCAGTGTGCATTGCTTTGCATTTATCAACACTGAATTTCATCTGCCTTAACAAAGCTTAACAAAGAGAAGGGTGACGTGATCCCCATCTATAAGCACCTACATGCGGAACGAATATTTGCTAATCATAGAATCATAGAATCTCAGGGTTGGAAGGGACCTCAGGACCTCAGGTCATCTAGTCCAACCCCCTGCTCAAATGGGCTCGTCAGTCTCGCGAGGTAGGTCTAACACCACCCAGCGGCTGAAAGCTGAAGCTAGGCAAATTCAGACAGAAAAGATGGCATAATTAACCATGGGAACAATTTACCAAGGGTCATGGTGGGTTCTCAATCACTGAAAGATTTTAAATCAACACTGGGTGTTTTTCTAAAAGATCTGCTTTGGGAATTAGTTTTGGGGCAGGTCTCTGGCCTGAGCTCTGCAGGGAGTCAGACTAGATGATCACAATGAACCATTCTGGCCTTGGAATCTATACCTCTATGAATCTAGCTTAGACACATGGTCCATCTAGCCTGGTGTATTCCCTCCCCCGACTTCTAGGATTGCCACCTGGCCGGTTTTTGTTCTGCCAGTTCAAAGATTTAATATGCCAGTGACACAACCTGGGACACGTTGGAGCGCTTCCCAATTCCCACCCCTGTAGTCCAGCTTGGGCTGCGTGAGGATAAGGTAAGGAAAACGATAACATCAGAATACATATATTGTGGGCGGTGTTTTGTTGTTTGTTTGTTAGCCCAGCGTCCCCCATCTCCTCACCCCATTTCAGACACAGGGGACCACCCGGCCAGGTATCTCCCAGCCTTCAACCCATATCAGATCCATGGTCCAGCCAGCCTACCCTCCTGCAACTTTGGGCTTGGCAGAATTTGGCTTTTATTTTTTGATCATTTTGAAGGGCAATATTGATGCTTCTTTGTACGTTTTTTTTTATTATTTTAAATTTTCACAGCTGTGCAAAATGATACGTTTCCAGCATCTTTTTCCCCCTGTTCTTAGTTATTTAAATTTTCGTCATTGCGGGGGGCAGACAACGGGGAGGAATCAGATGATTATTTAACGGTAGTAGACGTGGGGAGTCAAAAAGTTAAAGCTCTGTAGCCGTTAAAACACAAATTGCCGGCATCGCCTGGCGATCCGGACAAAGCAAAGAGCCTGAAAACCAAAGGGCTCGAGCCGCACTTTTCTTACTTTGCCTTTCGCTATATTTTGATCATCATCCATAGAAATATTTTCCCCACGGTTCATGTGTGTGCCGTGCAGTCGCCACTGATTAATAAAAATCATATCCTCCCAAGCCTACGCATATTGCATGTGAGGAATTCCACCTTGTTTCCCCTTTGCCAGATGTCCTGGAGCTGATCTGAGCTGGCTCTAATTTATTTGATTATAGAAAAGATGCACTGCAGCAAGACACAGCACAAGCCCAAGCGGATTTGCCGAGGAGGTTAAAGTTTAGAATCTTTAAAGGGGGGGGGGGAAGTGGGGCAATTTGCCCCAGGCCCCGGGCCCCTCAGGGGCCCCCACAACAGTTTTTTGGGGCCCCTGGAGCAGGGTCCTTCACTCGTCCCAGGGGCCCCGGAAAACTCTCGTGGGGTCTGGGCCCCCGGAGTGCCAGGTCTTCGGCGGTAATTCGGTGGTGGGGGGCCCCCGCCACGGGTCTTCGGGCCACTTCGGCAGCGGGTCCCGGAGCGGAAGGACCCCCCGCTGCCGAATTACCGCCGAAGCGAGGGCCCCTCGCCGCCAAAGACGCCAGGCCCCCTGAATCCTCTGGGCAGCCCTGCTTCTGGAAAAGCTGCCCTGGTTTTAACTCAACTGTTCTTAGGTCCATCTAGAACGGTGGTCCCCAAACTGTGGGATGGGGCGTGGAGGAACATCCGGGGGGGCATAGCGAGGCCCATGCCCCCAGCCCCTCTGAGCTGTGGCCCTGGCTCCATTCTGAGCCCACGGCCCTGGCTGTGGCCCTGCTTCCAGCTGCAGCCCAGCCCTTGGCCCCCACTCTGAGCTTCTGCTTGGCCACCGGCCCCCACTCCCAGCCCCTGCTCTCAGCCACCAGCCCTCTGGCCACTGCTCTTGGCCTCTGCACCTGGCCGTGGCTTAGGGTTGCCAGGCATCCTGTTTTTGACCGGAACGCCCAGTCGAAAAGGGACCCTGGCGGCTCCAGTCGGCATTGCTGACCAGACTGTTAAAAGTCCGGTTGGCTCCAGGCAGGCTGGGGCACGGGAGGGGGTTGGGGCATGGGCTCTGGGCGGCGCTGACCTGAGGCGGCTCCCGGAAGTGGCCAGCATATCTCTCTGGCTCCTAAGCGCAGGGGTGGCCATGGGGCTCTGCGCACTGCCCCCCGCCCACAGACGCCGCCTCCGCAGCTCCCATTGGCCACGGTTCCCAGCCAATGAAAGCTGCAGAGCGGGCGCTCAGGGAGCAGCGCGTGGAGCCTCCCTGACCTCACCTCTACCTAGGAGCCAGAGGGACATACCGGCCACTTCCGGGTGAGGTGAGCCTGAAGTGAGCACCGCCTGCCTGCACCTCAAACTTCTTCCTGCGCCTCAACCCGCTGCCCCAGCTCAGAACCCCCTGCCACACCCCTGAAGCCCCTCCCACACTCCGAACCCTTGGATCCACCCCCCAGCCCGGAGCCCTCTTCTGCACCCCAAGCCGCTTAACACTGGCCCCACCCTAGAGCCCTCACCCTGCACCCCCTCCTGCACTCAAACTCCCTGCCCCACCCATGAGCCCCCTCCTGTACTCCGAACCCCTCAGCTCCAGACCAGTCTCCTCCTGAATCCCAAACCCCTCATCCCTGGCCGCACCCCCAGCCGGAGGCTTCAGCCCCTCCCACACTTCAACCCACTGCCCCAGCACAGAACCTCCTCCCACACTCTGAACCCCTCATTTCTGGCCCCACCTCAGAACCCGCACCCCCAGTCGGAGCCGGGGCCCTCCCTCCCTCCCACACCCCAACTCCCTGCTCCAGCCCGAAGCATCATCCCACCCTCCGAACCCCTCATCCTCTGCCTCACCCCAGAGCCCGCACCCGCAGCCAGAACCTTCACCCCCTCCTGCACCCCTGCCCCAGCCTGGTGAAAACACACAAGTGAGTGAGGGTGGGGAAAGCAAGCAATGGGGGTGGGGGAATGGACGGGGGGGCCTCGAAGAAGGGGGCAAGACAGGGGGTGGGGCAAGGTTGTTTGGTTTTCTGCAGATAGAAAGTTGGCAACCCTACCGCAGCTGTCAAGGCTAATTCCTCACTCTGGCACTCCGAGTGCAGGAAGTGGGGCCCGCAAGGATTCTAAAAATGAACACTGGCCACTCCAGGCTGGTATTAAACTCCCAAGGGTACAGCTTTTCTCTGACCCTGGATTGGTAAATGCTGCCACCACCCCAAGTGCAGACCCCCTTGGAGAGCCCAGGAAAGAGCACTTGGGAATCCCTTCCTGTGAGGTGCCCTCAAGCCCGTTCACACACACACACACACACACACACACACACACACACACACACCGGGGAAGAGCTGAGAAAGACCAAAAAAAAGGAAATCAGCTGTTTTCACCAGCTAACTAAACAACATGTGCACAACCTCTTAAGACACAGAAATCCAATCCTGTTCTTTAAAAAGGTAAATTTTATTTTTAAAAAAAGAAAGAAAATACATTTGGAAACTCAGGCATTTGCTAGATTTTAAAAGAGCAACTACAAGGATTAAGCACCAAGCATCGCTTTCTTGAGGTCCCGCTTAAAGGTTACAGGCAAAACAAAAGCACCTGGGTTTAGCACAGAGGCGTCCACAAGCCATAAAAAAATAAAAAGAGTTAAACCTAATCACGTCTCCCTAGACATTTCCTGATCTACTTACATATCTGGGGTTTCAAATGAGTAGTTTCTAGGTATGATACCGAGGATTTTTCATACCGGGCCCCAAGCTTCTTACAACATCGCTCTGCCCTGTCTGCCTCTCCCCCGGGAGAACAACAACAGACAGACAAAGGGGGGGGTGTCTTTTTTTCAATTATAAAAAGTTCTAGCCTTCTCATTGGCTCCAGGTACACTCACTTCCGTTTACCTCTGCAGAGCAGTGAGACTTTTTCACCCTTTACACGTAGAGCAATTAGAAAACAGCTACTAAGAGGGATTGTATAGCTACTGGCTGGCTGGTTGCCCCCCGCCCCTTCATTTATCATAGCGGCTCTGCTCCTGGCCGCAGCCCCCAGCCTGGCCATGACGCTGCTCCCGGCCTGGAGGCCATGAACACCAGTTACTGGTCAGGGGGACGTGAGAGGAAAGGTTTGGGCACCACTGGTGTAGATGTAGGGTGACCAGATGTCCCGATTGTATAGGGACAGTCCCGATTTTGGGGTCTTTTTCTTATATAGGCTCCTATTACCCCCAACCCCCGTCCTGATTTTTCACATTTGCTGTCTGGTCGCCCTGTGTAGATGAACTGGTGGGACACCCTGCTCCCCACAATGTGGACACACTGAAACTGGTTTAACCCTCACTCAAATCAGGTCAGTAATTATTTACAGCTTTGCTCAGGAAGAGTAGGCCTTAGTCACCAGATTGCTTGGGATGATAAATCTCACTCGGCGGCTTTGCGACCTGCCTCTGGTTGCAATCACCACCCAGTCACAACGAGCTGCTGGCGTCTCTGCTTAAAAGCATCCTGCGTGGAAAGACAGAGGATTAGGAGACTTTGCAAAGGGAGCCTGGCTCATCCGCCCTTCCCCTCCCTCTGGAGAGGTGTGTACAGCTGGGGCTGGTGAGAAAATGATTTTTTTTTCCCCTCCAGTGAAAATGGAGGGGAAAAAATCATCTTTGTGCACATTTTCCACAGGAAATTTTGAGGGCTTTTTAACAAAAAATCTAAGATCTGAAATATTTCAATATGGAAAGTCACCGCAGTGCCTTATGGGAGATGTTGTCTGGGTGTCTCACACCTCTCCACTTGTATTCTCATAGAATCATAGAATCTCAGGGTTGGAAGGGACCTCAGGAGGTCATCTAGTCCAACCCCCTGCTCAAAGCAGGACCAAACCCAACTAAATCATCCCAGCCAGGGCTTTGTCAAGCCTGACCTTAAAAACCTCTAAGGAAGGAGATTCCACTACCTCCCTAGGTAACCCATTCCAGTTCTTCACCACCCTACTAGTGAAAAAGTTTTTCCTAATATCCAGCCTAAACCTCCCCCTCTGCAACTTGAGACCATTACTCCTTGTTCTGTCATCTTCTACCACTGAGAACAGTCTAGATCCATCCTCTTTGGAACCCCCTTTCAGGTAGTTGAAAGCAGCTATCAAATCCCCCCTCATTCTTCTCTTCTGCAGACTAAACAATCCCAGTTCCCTCAGCCTCTCCTCATAAGTCATGTGCTCCAGCCCCCTAATCATTTTTGTTGCCCTCCGCTGGACTCTCTCCAATTTATCCAAATCCTTCTTGTAGTGTGGGGCCCAAAACTGGACACAGTACTCCAAACGAGGTCTCACCAGTGCTGAGTAGAGGGGAATGATCACATCCCTCGATCTGGTGGAAATGCCCCTACTTATACAACCCAAAATGCCATTAGCCTTCTTGGCAACAAGGGCACACTGTTGACTCATATTCAGCTTTTCGTCCACCGTAACCCCTATATCTCCTCTATAGGCTGGATTTCCTGGTCGGATTATATCTCCCATGATGCACTACAGTGTCTCCTCTAGCATAGGGTGAGCTGACAAGTGTTAACATCACACAGCCACAGTGTATCACAGGAGGTGTAGTTGGGTTGCATTGCGCTTCCATTCTCTTCTATAGGCCGGGTTCCCTGGTTGGTCTGCATCGTCCATGATGCAACCTGCTTTCAGGGTTAAATGTTGCTCTGCTGTAGTCCAGCTGGAGACCCTGGAAAGTAGAGGAGAATGGGGATGGAGGGGAGGACACAAGGTTCCCATGCTATAACTCTTATGAGGTGCAGTGGTGCCATTTCAGAATAAAACTATCTATCTATCTATATGTGGCCAAATTTTTAACGGTTTGGGGCATTTTTTTTGACAAAAATTGGCATTTTCAGTGGGAAATTTGTGTGAAAAATTGTATTGAGCCAGAAATCCAATACTCCCTCAAAAATATGCATTTTTAACCTGCCCTAATGGTAGTATAAACCCAGCCAGGGACTCCAGAAAAAAATGCACAAAAGCAGCATACTAGATTGGCTCTTCTAGGATGAGAAGATATTGTTGGGAGCCTGGAAGAATCTCATGGGGGAGATTCTCTTATGGGGGCTGAGATGAAATTCACAGCTCATTGTCCTTGCTGTGCAATTGACTTCAGACTGTAATCAATCTCTTCCTCGGTTTCCTCATCTGCGGTTAATGTCATTTGCTTCACTTTCTCACAGGGAGCTGTGTTCATGCGTGTGCGATGTTTGGAATAGTATATATATTATAATTATATAATGATAATAATAATAATTATATTCCCATATTCCATTAAGCATAATTATAATTAATAGAGTTGGATGAACAGCAAAAAAAAAAAATCCCTGAGCTGGGAAGAAGTGAAGCTTTAAACACGGCTCTTTGTTGATCACTTTAAACTCCTTACATGGCCCCCAGCACTGTGGTATCACAGTCATTGTATTTATCTTTCCAACAGCCCTCAGAACTAGGGCAGTGTAGAGATGGGGAAACTAAGGCACAGAGAATTTAAATGACTTGCCAAAGGAGGGAGTGGAATTTAGCTCCCCCTAGAGCAGCATAGTCGTACATAACCTTTAGGCCAGCCATCTTCTTTACTAAAATGGAGGTGCTTGTGTTAGTCCTTTGTTGTGCGTTTCACACACAGCATTACAGACGTGTGTTATTCAGTATGTGCTATGCACTAGTCTCCCATTGTGAAGAGTTATGGGATTACTAGCTCTTGTGGCTTGACAGCTGTAGATATGGCCACCGTTTTTCAGTTGAAAAGTAATTTTAGGTGGAAAAACGACTTTTTATCATACTGAATTTTTAAGCAGTCTCATTTGCAGCTAAAGTTCTCAGTTTTTGAACAAAAACCATACACTTGTACCAAAAATGGTTCTCAAAAATTATTTTTTTTGGACAGAAAATGGTTTTCAAAGACAGACTTTTTAATCAAAAACAGTTTTCAAAAAATGATTTATATTTTTTAACCAAAAGGGTATTTGAAACCAAAACACCCTGTAAATTGTTTTTGCAACTCTTTTTCACCAAAAATGGGTTTCAAAATTTGTACTAAAAGCATTTTTCGGAAAACAGATTCCCCCTCCTCCTCCCCCCCCACACACACACCAAAGGTATTTAAAAACATCACAATTTTTACCCCAAAAGTTTCTTTTAAAACAATTTTTTTCTCTGAAATTAGTGACACAAAAATGGATTTTTTTACTAAAAACACTTTCAAAAAGTGAAGCATTTTACCAAAAATGTTTCTGAAAAACAGTGTGGGAAAGATCAAAAACGGTATTAAAAAGTCAACTTTTTTTTAGCAGAGTTGATATTCAAAGAACATTTTTAACTGAAAATAGTTTTCAAATTTAAACAAAAAAATTCAAGTTTTCATCCAAAAATTTTCAAGTGGAAATTTCTACGAAAAGAGGCGGGAAAAATGTTTGGTTGGGTTGTTCTTTATTTAAATTCTTGCAAAAAGTATCACCATATTCCGAGCAGTTTAGATTCACAGAATCATATTTCCCAAGGCCAGAAGAGACAATTGTGATCATCTAGTCTCACCTCCAGTCTTGATTTAAAAATTCCCAATGATGACAAATCCACCACCAGACCCCTTGGTAAATTGTTCCACTGGTTAATTACTCTCACCATTCAAAATTTGTGCTTTATTTAACATCTGAATTTGTTTAGCTTCAGCTTCCAGCTAGTGGATTGTGTTAGACCTTCCTCTGCTAGATTGAAGAGCCTGTAATTAAATATTTGTTCCATATCTAGGTATTTATACACTGGGATCAAGTCACACCTTAACCTTCTCTTTGTTAAACTAACTAGATTGAGCTCCTGGAGTCTGTCACTATAAGACAGGTTTTCTAATCCTTTAATCATTCTCCTGGCTCTTCTCTGAACCTTCTCCAAATGATCAAAATCCTTCTTGAATTGAGGACACAGAATTCCAGCTATGGTCACACCAGGGCCAAATAGAGGTAAAATAACCTCTGTGCCCCTACTCAAAGTTCCCCTGTTTATGCCTCCCAGGATCGCATTAGCTGTTTGGGCCACAGCTCGTGTGCCACCAATTACCCACCATGACCCCCCAAATCTTTTTCAGAGTCACTGCTACCCAGGAGAGAGCCCCCAGCTGTAGAAGGAGGAAAGGTGGGAAGAGGGGAGGTCCCAGGTGAGGGTGCAGCTATTTTTATCTTGCTCCCTGTGCCATGTCCCTGCTGCAGCCCCATCTCCATTCGCCTGGGGGAGTACAGCCTGAAGACTAGCGAGGGGACAGAGCAGTGCATCAAATCAACCCAATCCTTCCCTCACCCCAACTACAACCTCACCTCGCACGACTACGATATCATGCTGCTGAAGCTGCAGAACGCCGCCAACCTCAACAACTACGTCAAAACCATCGGCCTGCCTGACAGATGCCCTGAACCCAACACGGAATGCCTGGTGTCCGGATGGGGCACGACCCAGACCCCTAAAGGTACAGGAGCAATCTGCAATGGGGCGCTGGCGGGGCGGAAGGGAGGTGGAGGGAATATGGGGTCCTGCAGGAATGAGGGCGAGCATCGCAGATGTTCTGCAGTGAGAGTTCTTTGAACACTCTTGCAATGGCCTTTCAGACCTCTCTGGAGCTCCTCTGACATACTACAGCAGTCATGCACTGGGTAGACACACTATTAGATAGGTGTTCCTGGCCAAGATAGATAGATAGATAGATGTGCATCATGATGGATGGATGGAAGTGTCTGAAGAGAGATGGATGGGTGTGGATGAGGGTGGATGGATGGATGTGTATGAAGAGAGATGGATGGATGATAGGTGCGCGTAAAGACAGATGAATGTGTATAAGAATGGATGGATACAGATACTTTCTGAGGCACTTTGAATTCTGTGACAGTAACAAATCAGATGTTTCTGTGTTTGTCCCTTCATTTCAAAGCCAACATTTTTCCAGTCTGAGTTCCTCCCTACCTAATATTCACTGCCATGTATCTACAATTTTTGTGACCATTTCCCATTTACTTTTCAACTGACTGGTCAAATTTTGAACGTTTAGAAATTCTGATGAGATTTGCAAATTTCAAAATTTTGACAAGATTTCCAAATTTCAGTTTTTCAATGTGACTACCAGATTTCAGTATTTCAATGAGATTTGCAAGGCAGTTTTGATCTTTCGACATGCTTGCCAAATTTCACCAAGATTTCACGTTTCAAAATCTCAACAAGCTTCCAAATTTTGAAATTCCAGCAAGAATCCAAATTTCCAAATGTTGATGCGCTCCCCAGATTTCAAAAAGTTGGCAAGATTTCCAAATTTTGACATGATTTCCAAATTTCAAACGTTTGATGCATTTTTTATTTTCAGTGACACAACTGTGGAAAAAAACATTTGGAAACAATGTTGCAATCCCCACTCTCCTTCTTCCCCTTTTTCCGCCAACTCTACCCACCAAGGCTGGGATTTTGTGCACCTAACTCACCTAGGCCTCTCTGAAATTCCCAGGGAAAGATTCTGCTCCCATAAGTTAGAATTTATCACACAGCCCCAATTCTTTCTCAGATGGAGCTCCTCTTGGAACCAAAGTGCTGAGTGGTGACTGAGACACAGATGCTGCTTTGCGTCTAGATGGGCGAAAGCGTTTTCTCTCACCCTTTAACTCATCAGTGAACTTCTGGGGACTTTTTGTTCCAGTGCAGTACCCCAACATTCTGCAATGTGGGAAAGTCTACATCGAGCACAACGCGGACTGCGATAAATCTTACCCCGGCGCCCTCACCGAAAACATGCTGTGTGCTGGTGTGAGGGAAGGAGGTGTGGATTCCTGCCAGGTAAGGGAGGGGCAGTGCTGAGGACAGTGTGGGGAAGGAGGACCCCTCAAATGAGAGCAAACCCCCTAGGTCACCTCTTGATAATTTTCCATCGGAATTGGAAATGCGTCTCAACCGGATCACTAATGGATCCCGATCTCCTTTGTAAAGTTCTTTGAGATCTACTGATGAGGCAAGCTCAGTGGTCTTAGCATGACCATGGAAATGGTTTCTCTGTCTCTCCCTACTTCCTCATCCCCCTTTCCCCCCACTCCCCGTGCAGGGTGACTCCGGCGGCCCACTGGTCTGCAACGGGAAACTCCAGGGCATCGTCTCATGGGGATCACAGGTTTGCGCGCCAAAAGGCAAGCCGGGCGTCTACACCAAAGTCTGCAGATTCACCGACTGGATCCGGGGCACGATAAGCGAGAATTCCAGCAACCGAGCCTCCATCGCCTGCTAGAAGCAAGCCACAGCTGCCACTGCCCCTTCCCCAGGAAACAGATTCCTGTAATAAACAGTGTGAAACACCCCTGTGGCTCATTGCCTCCTTTGCACCAGGACCGGATGTACCAGCCTCTGTCACTTTCTTGTCTGCATCTGCTCTCTTCCTCCAGCTGAGACATAGCCCCTCTTTGCCCTCCACATAGGAAGCCTTGCTTCGATGCACCCATGTGGGAGGTTGACAGTGGTGCTCGAACCCACAACCTCTACATCTAAAATCCTGGGCTGCTGCTGCCTGAGCTAAAAGAACCACCTCTGTTAGAAGGCTTATCAACTTCTAGATGCATCCCAGCCACCAGAAGAGGGGGACAGAGCACTACAATGAGTGGGTGTGGCTTAAACACAGAGTGGGTGTGGCATACATAACAGCTTTATCTAAATGGCCTGGAAAAAAGGGGTAAACAGTAAGGTGGCAAAGTTTGCAGATGATACAAAGTGACTCAAGCTAGTTAAGTCCAAAGCAGACTGCGAAGAGTTGCAAAGGGATCTCCTAGAACTGGGGGTGACTGGGCAACAAAATGGCAGATGAAATTCAACACTGATAAGCGCAAAGTAATGTACGTTGGAAAACATAATCCCAACTATACACATCAAATGACGGGTCGACATTAGCCATTACCATGCAAGAAAAGGATCTTGGAGTCATTGTGGAAAGTTCTCTGAAAACATCCACTCAATGTGCAGCAGCAATTTAAAAAAATCCAATAGAATGTTAGGAACCATTAGGAAAAGGATAGATCATAAGACAGAAAATATCATAATGCCTCTATATAAAGCCATGGTATGACCACACTGTTAGTCACCGTTCCCTGGTCCTTCTCGCATGAACAGAGAGCAACAATACCCGAGGTCCGAAGGTGCAAACAATTCGATGTTTATTGGGGTGAACTTCCAGCAAGCTTAAATTCAAGTTCCTTTTCCTTATTTTCGAATCCCAACTTACTTCCTGTTTGCCCCTAATTTATATAGTAATTTTTTCAGCTATACCTTAACCAATCATTCTACTAAAATTTACCTAACCAATCCTAACGTATTGTAACATGATTAGCTAACCAATTATATCCCACCACCTTAATTAGTTTACACCTAGCAAAATTAATTATACAGCAGTCAGAAACAATCACAGAACCAGACAGAGACCATGCAAATAAACATACAAAACAATAGAGAAGTGAGGATTTCACAACGACATCTATACAGACATAAGGGTTCTCCAGCTGTGTCTATTGATAAGTGAGTTCTTGCCAGACAGAAAACTATCAAACTAAATTTCTAGGCTCTTTCCTTTCTCTGGAGGTGATAGATCGAATCACCTTCCTAACAGCCCCAGATTGCCTTATTTTAATATGACTAGTTTGGAATGTGAGGACGTGACCATACATTTTCCAGTTTATGGCTGCTAAAGAACCAGGCCTCAGACTGTCACAGTAAGAGAAGGCCACTACACAGACCGTGATTTTTTATTCTTTCTTTTATACCTCTATAACTAGCTAAGTGATAAGAATACACCTAAATTCTTAAAGTCTAGGCCTTTGCAGACAGGCCTGAATATCTATATCCTAACACACACCTTGACTACTATGTGTAGTTCTGGTTGCCCCATTTGAGAAAAGATATATTAGAATGGGACAAGGTGAAGAGAAGGGCAATAAAAATGATGAGGGGTATGGAACAACTTCCATCTGAGGAGAGATTAAAAAGACTGGGATTGTTCAGCTTGGAAAAGAGACACCTAAGGGGGGATATGAAGGAGCTCTATAAAACTATGACGGGTGTGGAGAAAGTAAATCAGGAAGTGTTATTTACCCCTTCTCATCACACAAGAATTAGGGGTCAGCCAATGAAATTAATAGGCAGCAGGTTTAAAACAAACAACAAGAAGTACTTCTTCACCCAACGCACGGTCAACCTGTGGAACTCATTGCCAGGGGGTGTTGTGAGGTCAAAATTATAATAGGATTCAGAAAATAACTAGATACGTTCCTGGAGGGTAGGTCCATCAATGGCTATTAGCCAGGATGGTCGGGAAGGCAACCCCATTCTCTGGGTGTCCCTAAGCCTCGGACTGCCGGAAGGTGGGAGTAGATGACAGAGGATGAATCATTCATTGATTGCCTGTTCTATTCATTCCCTCTCAAGCACCTGGCACCGGACACTGTCAAAAGACAGATTACTGGGCTACGTGGATCATTGGTTTGACCCATGTGGCCATTCTTATGTACCAACAGGTTATGCCAGTTGAAATTTTTTCCTAGAGAAAGTTTTGCCAGCAAAAAATATGGTTGTAGCCAAGATTTTTTTGCGAGGGGGGCAAAATGCCAGCTCTGAGGTGGGTGGAAAATCCGATTTTTCCCGTGAGAAACATCCAAAGGGAAAAAACACGTGAAACGTTCCAACTTAAAATCTTGTTTTTTGTTTTTATAACCAAAACAACATTCTAAGTCAAAGCAAGACAGACGTTTTAATTTCGAAATGAGGAGTCGAATCAGTTTGAAACATCAAATTAAAAACCAACAGCTTTTCAATCAAAAATTTCTCATGGGAAAAAAAAACATTTTTATGTGCAGTATAATGATGCTGTTATACCTCCATGGTAATAGATGGCGCACTTTATACCTACCAATTACAAACACACACAACATTGACAACTCTTAAGATTTAATCATGACCCTCATGATTCTTAGTGTATTTCTTAAAGCCTCAGTTGCTGGTGTCATGATTACAGACGAGCTAATAATGGATTATTCAGCTCGGTGGCCAAAATTTAAAAAAATCTGAGAAAAACAAATAATTTCAGATCAGCCCTGAATGGATTTTTGTTGGTTTTTTTCTCACTGAAATTAAAAACAAAAAAAAATAATTTTATGTTGAATGATTGAGGTTAGGGGGGTATTGGTTTGTTTCATTTTCAGGTGGGTTTTGGTTTCTTTTTTGTGTGGTTTTTTAATAAATCTAGCTAAATTGCAAACCGAAACATTGTTTTGAAACAAAAGTTTGAAGCGTTTCATCTGGAAATCATCTAAACAAAATGTTTTGTCTTTTTAGAAAAAAAATCTTAGATTTTGGTCAGCTGAAACTATTTGCCTAATTCGACTGTAAGCACAAAATAGTCGACCTCGAAACTGCATTTTTCAGCAAATAATCTATTCATCTGAAAAAATTCAGCTAATGCTAATTATGACAATGCATGAGGATCTTAGCGTTTCCTCTAGGAAAAAAAAATAAAAACATACATCTCTAGCCCTCACCAGGGCCGTCTCTAGGTTTTTTGCCGCCCCAAGCAAAAAAAAATTTTGGCTGACCCTCATCCCAGCCCTGGGCTCCCCCCCGTACCCCCCTGCTGCCCCAGCCCTGGGCTCACACACACACACACATCCCCCGCCGCCCCAGCGCTGGGCTTCCCCCTTCCCCCCCACCAGTGCCCCCCCGCACACACACCTCCTGCCACCCCAGCCCTGGGCTCTCCCCCACCACCACCTGCACCCTCCTTCCGCCCCAGCCCTGGGTCACTGGTAACTCGCTCCCAGGGCAGGTCATTCAGCAGGAATTTTGGATGTGCACAGAACACAGACAGGATTGGTTCCCATATGGTTTCAGAGCTGCAGTAAAATGGAACAATTTTCAGCTTGTGTAATTGGAGGATATCCGGATGCATATTATAAGACTGTCCTCCATAAATGAGGAAAAGTTGAGGTGCCTTTATTATTCTTTTGTTCCACTCTTTCTTTCTATGGGGAATTTGCCAATGCAATATCACTGTCTTCCTTTCAAACAAACAAACAAACAAACAAACAGACAAAAAGGCAATGGCTTTTGAAAATAGCAATTCCAGTCCTAATAACCACTGGGAGGCATTTCTTGCTCATTTTTATCCTGCTTTTTCTACAGCAAGTTACAGTGGATCAGTATATTTGATTTGGGAAAAATGAAGTAACAGCTGCCCAAACTGAGCTTGAGCACTCCTGAATTTTGAGGTGTTCAAACCTGGAAGGCAGGTGCTGGGTGTGTGCGGGGGCGGGGGGGGGGAGCTGTGGGCTCCGTGGAGGAGCACGGCAGCATGTATGCAGCAGCGTGTCTGGAGCTGCGCGGAGCCAGACACACTGGTCTGAGTGGCACAGTAAGGGGGCTGGGGGGTTGGAAAAGGGGTAGGGTGTTCTGGGGGGACAGTCAAGGGGCAGGGAGAAGGGGGTTAGATGGGTTGGGGCGGCAGTCAGGGGACAGGCAGCGGTTGGAGAGGCATGGGAGTCCCAGGGGTTTGTCAGGGGACAGGTAGGGGGTGGGGTCCTGGGGGGAAGTTGGGAGGGTCTCAGGAGGGGGCAGTTGGGGACAAGGAGAAGGGAGGCTTAGATAGGGGATGGGGTCCCAAGGGGCAGTGAGGGGCAGGGGTCCCGGGAGGGGGCAATCAGGGGACAAGGACCAGTGGCGCTTAGATAGGGGGTGGGGTCCTGGGGGGCAGTTAGGGGCAGGGGTCCCAGGAGGGGGTGATCAGGGAGCAGGGGGGGTTGGATGGGTTGGGGTTTCTGTGGAGGGCAGTCGGAGGGAGTGGATGGTGGCAGGATGGGGCTGGGGCTTCCCTCCCCGTGGAGTGTCCTGTTTTTTGAATGTTAAAATATGGTCTCCCTACCAGTCACAGCACTGTGCCGCATGAGGTCCCCCTCCTTCCTTTCCAGTTGGTAGTGGCTAATGGAATGCTGGGAAATGTAGTTCTTTCCCTGCTCCAGGGCTGACTCTATAGGCAGGGAGCTAACCAAGGAACTACAGCTCCCAGAGTCCCCCGTTGGGTCTCAGCTCCCATGCTGGATCTCTGCTGCCCCTGCAAATGGGCTGCCCCAAGCAGGTGCTTGCTTTGCTGCTGCCTAGAGCCACCCCCGGCCCTCACAACTGCAAAGAAAAGCCTGAAAAAATATTTTCCCTGAATCACTAGCTATCAGAGTCATGGAAATGTGAACCAGTTATGGCCCTAATGCAGTCGTCCCCAGCCCATCCGTGGCTCCACCCCTAGCCAGACCCCACCCCCAGCCGTGGCTCGGCCCCCAGCCACAGCTCCACTCCCGGCTCCAGACACACCCTTAGCTGTGGCCCCCACCTCAGTTCCTGGCTTCTGGCCAAACCACAGCTCTGGCCCCAGCCTTGCCCCCCTTACCTCTGTCCATGCACACACCCCCCTCCGAGCATGGCTTGCAGGGGGACACAGCCCGGGTAAGGGAGGGTGAGATGTAAAAAGTTTGGGGACCACTGCCCTAATGCTTCAGGAGCCAGAGGCAAATAAAAAGAGCCCAACATTTAAAACAAAAAATCTCATGACTTTTTACGTCAATTTCATGACTAGGCGGGGGGGAGGGGGGAGGCTTTTTATGTGCCACTCATAATGCCACTCAGCATGTATTGCATCGAGCAATGAGAAGAAGAGCTCTGGGTGGCTCAAAAGCTTGTCTCTTTCACCAGTAAAAGAGATTCCCTCACCCTCCTTTGTCTCTCTGTCAAGCAAACAGCTCGGAGACCAGGTCTGATTGTCTCCTTACAGCCTTGTAAACCCAGATGCCTCCTCAGTGGCGTGGGATAGCGGAAGCAAAATTCTGCCAGAGACGAAAGCAACTCATACACCATGCAAAAGTGGCCCTGGGGTTCATAACACACTGTCCCTGTCCAATTTGCGTGATTTTATTGCCATTCTTGTGCTTTTAGGTGTCTTGCTAAGAGCCCGTGTTGGCGCAGTCAGGTGATTTGGAGAGATGCTCGGCTTTCATTGTAAAAGAAAATTAGTTTCTAGTCCTCCTGGTGGCAGAGAAGAGCTGGACACTGTAATTTTTCTTGACTCCCGAGCTCTCGAATTCAGGAGCTTACTGGGGAATTTCAGCGTCCACTTATGAAAACAAAAGAAACAAGGACATTCTTCATCCTGGTGTTTTAGGAGAAAAGCTGGGAAATGAGACACCCCCCCACCCAGAAAGGGTCAGAATCCCAAAGGAACAAAACATTTCTTTTTTAAAAAAAAACCTCATGATTTTTAAGCAAAATCTCCTGATTTTCCAGGATCTGAATCGTGATTATTTTAATACTACCCTGGCTAAGGGGCATCCTTCTTTAACGGGCACAGTTTCTAGATCAGAGGTCTCAAAGTCCCGTCCCGCGGGCCATCTGCGGCCCGAGAACCTCCCCACTGCAGCCTGTGGAGGAAAGACGCAGGCAGACACGCTGCCGGCAATGTCTGCTGCAGGCACCGCCTCCCACAGCTCCCATTGGCTGGGGGAGATGGACAAAGGTATCATCACTAGTCACCAGGCAGAGTCAGCCATGGAGACAGCATCATTAGTTGCCGGACAGAGTCAGCCATGGAAACAGCATCATTAGTTGCCGGGCAGAGTCAGCCATGGAGGCAGTGTCACTTTTTTCCACAGTGAATATAAACAAGTCAAAATACCGAACACGGCTATCTGATGCACACCTTGCTGCTGTCCTGAAGGTTTCCACTGCTCAGTCACTGAGGCCAAACATCAACAAACTGACAGAACCGAAGCGTTGCCAGGTGTCTGGCAAACACTAAAAACTCTCTGGCAGATGAAGAATTGTATAAAGTTGTATGAGAGTTTTATTATTGCTAAGAAATATGAAATAAACAATACAATATAATTTTTTTTTCTGCACACCATCTTCAGTGACATTATTGGCCTGCTGGGAGGATCTGAGGACTGGCACTGGCCCTAAAGTAAATTGAGTTTGAGATCCCTAGTTCTAGAGAATTCTGCCTTAGGTCCCTGCATGGCCCCCGTTAGCATCCAACCTTTTCACCTCACAATCTTTAAGGTGTTTCTTTGTAACTGTGAGGCGAGGCAGAGCTGTTATCCCCCCTGTTCAGAAGGGGAAACTGAGGCACTGACTGAGGGATATTGTGGCCGGCAGCTTCAGGGAGCAGCAGTAGTGCCCCATAGAAGGAGAACACAACTGTGTTCCTGCCTTAGCTGTGTGACCTTCAGCAAGGACGTGTCCCTGCTCTTTGCCTCAGTTTCTCCTCCCCCCCCCATCAGGAGGTGAGGCAATGATTAGATGAATGTGCAGTATGTAAAATGGGAAGGAACTTTTGCCTACTTAGATTGTAAGTGCTTCAGGGCAGGGACCATCACTTCTTCTAGGCATCTTTGCAGCGCCCAGCACAACGGGGCCCTGATCTCGGTCGGGGTCTGGGCAGCGCCCGGCACGACGGGGCCTGATCTCAGTCGGGGTTTGTGCAGCGCCCGGCACAATGGGGCCTGATCTCAGTCGGGGTCTGGACGGCGCCTGGCACAATGGGGCCCTGATCTCGGTCAGGGTTTGTGCAGCGCCTGGCACAATGGGGCCCTGATCTCGGTCGGGGTTTGTGCAGCGCCCGGCACAATGGGGCCCTGATCTCGGTCGGGGTCTGGGCAGCACCCGGCACGACGGGGCCTGATCTCAGTCGGGGTTTGTGCAGCGCCCGGCACAACGGGGCCTGATCTCGGTCGGGGTCTGGACGGCGCCTGGCACAATGGGGCCCTGATCTCGGTCAGGGTTTGTGCAGCGCCTGGCACGACGGGGCCCTGATCTCGGTCGGGGTCTGGACGGCGCCTGGCACAATGGGGCCCTGATCTCGGTCAGGGTTTGTGCAGCGCCTGGCACAATGGGGCCCTGATCTCGGTCGGGGTTTGTGCAGCGCCCGGCACAATGGGGCCCTGATCTCGGTCGGGGTCTGGGCAGCACCCGGCACGACGGGGCCTGATTTCAGTCGGGGTTTGTGCAGCGCCCGGCACAACGGGGCCTGATCTCGGTCGGGGTCTGGACGGCGCCTGGCACAACGGGGCCCTGATCTCGGTCAGGGTTTGTGCAGCACCTGGCATGACGGGGCCCTGATCTCGGTCGGAGTCTGGACGGCGCCTGGCACAATGGGGCCCTGATCTCGGTCAGGGTTTGTGCAGCGCCCGGCACAACGGGGCCCTGATCTCAGTCGGGGTCTGGGCAGCGCCCGGCACGACGGGGCCCTGATCTCGGTCGGGGTCTGGGCAGCGCCCGGCACAATGGGGCCCTGATCTCGGTCGGGGTCTGTGCAGCGCCTGGCACACTTGGGAGTGCAATGGAAATCATAATACTTTGCTATCACCTGTTTCATCTCAGATCGTTCCCTGTAACAGGGTGGCCTCGGGCCAGCCAGCCCTGAGCCATTATCAGACGCAGCTGAGATAAGGAGCAAGTGATTATAAAAACCAGCCAGTGACTCAGCTGAGGGGTTGGGGATTCTGGGGAAGGAAGGTTTTCCCCGAGGACAGAAGGCTCCATGTGTAAAGCCTGGGGCACCATAGCTGGGAAGAAAGCTGTAGCTGGAAGTTTTGTTTGCCTTTGGGGAGTTTGTGGCCATTTGGAGAATAAACCAGGACCCAGGGTTACAGGCTAATTTGGTGCAGCTGATAATCCCCCAGGCTTGGTGAGGGAGCCAGCGTCTCCTACATGGTGCAGAATGCAGGCGTGATGCTCACCCCCAACACCAGGGGAGAGCATGGGCCATTGTGGGTTTCAACTGGGAAACTGAGGCACGGTGCTGCACAGCTACCTGTAGAATACAGGGGAGGCAGGGATCACCTGTCTGACTCCCCCACTTCTTTTTTTTTCTGTTTCTTTGTCTTTAACCCCTTCTCCCAGCATCTGGCATCTCCCCTCGCTTGAGATCGGCATGGGAAAAAACACCTGATTGGCACCACTCTGGCTGACACATGGTGGCGTAAACACGAGAGGATCAAACACGCTGCAGAGCTGGGATTTGGCATTTGCAGATTTCAAGGCCAGGCAGAAGGGCCCCTCTGCCTAGCCAGTTGGCCCTCCCGCCCAGCCCAGGCCAGAGAACCGCCCCCAGCGATTCCTGCCTCCAGCCCAGATTCGGGGGTTGAGCTAGAGCAGTGGTTTTCAACCTGTGTGGACTCCCGGGGGTCCACAGACTGTGTCTATGATTTCCGAAGGGGTTTGCACCTGCACTTGGAAATTTTTAGGGGTCCACAAATCAAAAAGGTTGAAAACAACCGAACTAGAGGGCCCTTAACTCCACCCCTTGGCATGTGTGTCCTTAACTCCACCCCTTCGTAGATTTCAAGCCGGGATCTTGTGGTTGAGCTAGAGCGGAGCTTTTAGACGCCTGCTCTTGCCGGTAAGGCTCCAAGTGAGGGCGAATCCACCTCATGCCTGGGGCAGTTGTTCCCAGGGTTAATTCCTTTTTAATTGCACTTGATTTACAAACACATGCCGAGGCGAGCGGGTTGCATGACTCATCCCTCCGGCTCTTCTCAGCAGCATGCTCGGCCTAATTACCGACTTGTCGGCACGGGAATCACTGCAGATGGCACAGGATACCATTGCAAATCTCAGCACACCCCCACCCACCCCTCCGCACACACACACTCCTTTCCCCGGCCTCTTACTTACCCTGATCCCCAGGGTGGAGAATTCCACACGGAAGGACAATTCCCTTGGCGGGGCCTGGACGATTTCAGAGCTTGGCCTGGCAGCTTTCGGGCATAGATAGATAGATAGATAGATAGATAGATAGATAGATAGATAGATAGATAGATAGAGGGGGTGTATGGGGATAGATGGATAGGTAGATAGATAGAGGGGGTGTATGGGGATGGATAGATAGATAGATAGATAGATAGATAGATAGATGATGTTTGGGGGATAGACAGACTGACTGACTGACTCCCAGTGCCCTATTCCAGCTTCATCTGCACCTCCCAAACCGTCACCCTCTCCCACAAACACCCATCACCTCCTGATTTCAATTTCACCACAAATAGATTCCCTCCACCTCCAGGCTCCAACATCTCTCCCAGCCTCTGGAGCCCGCGTGTAGGCAATGCTGCCCTCTCGTGGTTCGGCATCTCAAGCACTGTGTCTGTCCAGCTGTCTGTGGTTCCTTTTTCTTTGCACTTTCTCCTTTCTCTGGTTTTCCCTTTTCCTGCTCTGGGACTTTCCGAACCTCCCCTGCTTCAGCAAAGGGACCAAGCCACTGAAGGAGAAATGTAACTCCGCAGCACTTCACAGCTGTGACTCAACCTATTTTGCATTGTGGGCCGCAGGTTGAGAACCCCTGCCAGGCACACACTGGCCAGGGGCGGCTCCAGGCCCCAGCATGCCAAGCGCGTGCTTGGGGCGGCAAGTCGCGGGGGACGCTCTGCCGGTCGCCGCAAGGACGGCAGGCAGGCTGCCTTCGGCGGCGTGCCTGCGGAAGGTCCGCTGGTCCCGCGGCTTCGGCAGACTTCCCACAGTCCGCCGAAGCCGCGGGACCAGCGGACCCTCCACAGGCAAGCCGCCAAAAGCAGCCTGCCTGCCGTGCGTGGGGCAGCAAAATCCCTAGAGCCGCCCCTGACACTGGCCCACCCAGCCCTGTGCTGCCAGCATGCCCCTTCCCCTGGGGACACACCCGTACCACACCAACCCCCTGCCCAGCACCCTCCCGACTCCCTGTGCCCAGTGCTCCCCCGTCCAGAGACACCCCCACCCGGACCCCCGTGCCCAAAGCTTCCCCATCCAGGACACCCCTACACGGACCCCTGTGCCCAGAGCTCCCCTGTCCAGAGACACACACACCCCGCACGGACCCCCATGCCCAGCGCTCCCCCATCCATAATGTTAAAAAAACAATGAGTCAAAGTTTTTCAAACACCGCTCCCCAAAAACGGGTCATGTTTGAACCCATAAAATGGAAACACTTGTCAAACTGTTGGGAGAGGGGGAGGATTACAAGATTCCTTTTCCATTTTTCCTACCAGCCATGCCGTGGTTCCCTTCTGGATCTTCACCCAGGAGCGGCCGTGTAAATTGGATACATCCCTGTGTTGCTAACGGAAAACTGGCATTACCCCGGGAGGCTGGAAATGTGCTGTGGTGAGAAAACGAGGCTGGAAAAAAATTAGCAGATAAATTGTTTTCTGCGCTAATTATGCCTTCTAATCATCCCCGTCAGAACATTCATTCATTGTAGGAGGTTGTGGCTGGAAAGCTGCAGCTCTCTGCAAGGTTGAGTGGAAGGACTTTTTGGAGAGGTTTATTGGTGCATCTGTGTGTTATTCAGAGGTACCATTTCCATGGCTCTGAGTGCCGTGCCGAGCCCTGGACATCCATTCTCTGTCCAACACAGCTCAATAGCCTGATCAATCTGGAGGCAAATATAAAATTGTCCCTGGTAAAATTTGCAGATGACATGAAAATCAGTGGATTTTGCAGATCGCTGGCAATTCCGAAAAATCAGGGAAAAAATCGTTATGGGTGAAACTGACATGGAAAATTCTGGAAATTTCCAGCAAATCCAAAAGTGAGGGGAAATATTATTTGGCATCAAACCAAAAATGAAAAATTGGGACATTTTTAGCAAATCAAAAATTTGTAGGAAAAACAAACCATTTGGGGTGAAACTGAAAACTTTTGAAATTTTCTGTAAATTAAAAAGGCAGGAAAAAATGTCGCAGGTCAAGCAAAGTTTCATTTTGACCCTTTTAAATGATTCTCGATTGGTTTTCTTTTTAATAAACTGAAGGACATTTTGAAACAAGAAGTTGTTTCAACCAAAAGAATTGAAAGGTTTTTGTCTGAAAAATGCAGGGGGTTGGACTAGATGATCTCCTGAGGTCCCTTCCAACCCTGATGTTCTATGATTCTATGTGGAAACATTTTGATTCTTCGCAATTTTTTCTTTTTTTCTCTCTCTCTCTATTGAAACAATTCAGCGAAACAGACACAAATCCAACCTACATTTCAGAGTTGCTGAATCTGTATCACAGGGTAAACTCGGCACAATCAAAGGGGATTCAATAGGGACATACACAAGGTCATAAGAAGAGACACACATGGGCAGACCAATGGTCCATGTAGCCACTATCCTGTCTTCTGACAGTGACCAGTGCCAGATGGCAGAACAGGACAACTATTGATCCAGCCCATTGTCCAGTCCCACCTTCTGGAAGCCTGAGGCTTAGGGACACCCAGAGCACGGAGCTGCATCCTTGACCATCTTGGCTAATAGCCATTGATGGACCTATTGCCAGGAACTCATTTAATTCTTTTTTGAACCCAGTTAGACTTTTGTCCTTCACAACATCCCCTGGTTGTTGTGTGTTGGGTGAAGAAATGCCTCCTTACCTTTGTTTTAAACCTGTTGCCTAGTAAATCTAGGAACCAAGGATATCGGTCATACGTACAGGCTGGGATTCTCTGTCTGGGACTCTGAAAAGGACTCTGGAGA
Source organism: Mauremys mutica (assembly GCF_020497125.1). NCBI lineage: Eukaryota > Metazoa > Chordata > Testudines > Geoemydidae > Mauremys > Mauremys mutica. The sequence goes on from NC_059088.1 coordinate 15,135,563, forward strand.
CCTGATGGGATCCAGCCAAACATGGACTCCTGTGTGATAGTGAGCAGGTGCGGAGAGTCTGGCTACAAAGCTGGTAAGACCCACACTGGAATGTTGTGTCCGGTTCTAGTGTCGGCATTTTTAAGACTTGAAAAATTGGGGTGGGGAGGTGCAGAGAGGAGCTATGGGGGCGGGGGACACCTTACCATGAAGGACTGGAAGAGTTCGATCTGCTCAGCTGATCAAAGAGAAGATCAAGAGGTGACTTGATCACCGTGTAAAAATACCTTCACGGGGAGAAAACCTGGGGTACCAAAGGGCTCTTTAATCAAGTGGAGAAAGAACAAGACCCAACGGCTGGAAGTTAAAGCCAAGCGAAATCCAGTTAGAAAAAAGGCCCCATTTCATAGCAGGGAGGGTGATTCGCCATTGGAACATGCTCCAGTGGTGTCAGAACAGGACCTGGCCCATCCACTTTTTGCCAGGGCAGACCCTGGGTCCCCACCTCCTTCCCCTTCTCTTCCCCCTGTGTCCCTGCCCCCTGGACTTCCCACCCAGGGTAAGTAGAGGGTCCGTGCTGCAGCTCCCCACAGCTGCCCACGTGGCTCATACCATGGCTGGGCTGCAGCCGGAGACAGAGGCACGGCGCAGAGCCAATGTCAGGAATCGGAGCCGAGGGTCAGAACTGAGCTACCCGAATTGAGGCAACACAGGGCCAGGGCTGGGAACAAGCAGGTGAGGAGCTGTCGGCTGACTCTTCCCGCCGAGCAGACCAGCTGCACTCACTTGTTAGGTCGCCGGAGACTGGACCTGATTCCTGACAACTGCTCTAACCATTGGACTATCCCCCCTTTCCAGCCAGCTGTTGTCAAAGCCTTGATCTGATCTGTTTGTGGCACCTTCACACACTATATCTAAGCATAAAATCCTCTCTGGCTGGTTGCAACATCACACAACTTTATTTTTTAGAATCCAGAACGAAACCACACAAGCCCCAAAAACAGAGTGAGACGAAGCAGTCTGCTCCCGGAGGTGGCGAGGCCCAACTCACTCCCACCTTGCTCTAGGCTGGCTCTTGGCAGACCAACTCAGATTGCAAGCTTCCCTACTGAGCCCCCCCAGCCTGCCAGCAGGACCAGGAAAACCTCTTGCAAATGAAAACAATCGATTGTCACGTGAACACAGTTTTCCATACACCACGAGATCTTGCAAAGAGAGCATTAATTTGCGCTTGTTGGGTGTGACTGCGTGTCTTGAAATGATACCTTCCCCATGCTTCTTTTCTTGTTTCTCCCAGCCGCGCCCCATCATTATGGGATCTTGGCGAGATCTAAATGTTGAGGGTTTGGGATGGCAGCGTGTGTAGCTGTACCGGCATTGTGTCACACTCCCCGCAGTCCTTGTGGAACCGGCTGCAGGGAGCTCTGCCAGCACGCCCATTGCGGCTGCACTGTCACCCCTTTGGCCCAAGTGGCACACCCAGATTCGGGGCTTGGCACACTTGTGCCCGGCAGGAGGAATTGCTGCCATGAGTCAGTTCATTCCCCAAAGACCATCCCCCCAGACCTGGTTTCCTGAGCACCGTAGGCCATTCCCTGGCTTGGAAATCCCCACGCCTACCCCTCAAGAGGTCCTATGCCCAAAGAGCTCCATCTCTCGCTTCCTCCCAGGGTCTCCATCGCAACTCCTGCCTCCCATGTGGACTGGCTGCTGCCGAATCACCTCACCCCTGCATCTGCAACCAGAGAGCTCTCTTCCCACATGGCTCCTAGTGCGAGTGCCTGCCCTATGTCAGAGGAAGAGTGGGACGAGCACCCACTCCACAGCCTCCTGTTCCCAACCAGTCCTCCACGGGGCTCAGCCACTGATCTCAGCCAAACCTGTAGGTACCCAGGAAGCAGCGACCGGAGAACTCAGCCTCTCACAGGGCATCAGGAGACCTGATGGGCTAGGTATCTGCTGGGGGGTTGTGACCTAAAGATCAATCTATCCCCATATAATCTATCTATCTATCTATCTATCCCCATGCACCCACTCTACCTATCTATCCCCACACACACCCTCTATCTATCAATCTAATCTATCTATCCCCATATGCCCCCTCTATCTATCTATCTATCTATCCCCATGCACCCACCCACTCTCTCTCTATCTATCTATCTATCCCCACACACACCCTCTATCAATCTAATCTATCTATCCCCATATGCCCCCTCTATCTATCTATCTATCTATCCCCATGCACCCACTCTATCTATCTATCCCCATGCACCCACCCACTCTCTCTATCTATCTATCTATCTCTCTATCTATCTATCCCCACACACACCCTCTATCTATCAATCTAATCTATCTATCCCCATATGCCCCCTCTATCTATCTATCTATCTGCCTATCTATCTATCTATCTATCTATCCCCACACACACCCTCTCTCTCTCTCTCTCTGCCAGCTCTAGTGCACTGAGATACATGTTCAGGCACCGAACAGTTAAAGGAAACAAACAAGGCAAAGACCCTGTTATCTCATCCACACCCCTCTCCCCGGTGCCCACTCTAGGATGCTCCCAGTCACATTCTGTCTTCTCTCTTAGGCTGTTTAGGGTCCGGATCCCGACCTGCTGTATGGAGTCCAATGGAGTTATGGCTGATAAACCCCAGCTGGGATCTGACCCATTGCTCAACTAGGGGTCTGGCCCCATTCAGTCCTGTGGAGCTACAGCCCATTGACCCCTGGTCCCATTGACTCCACTTCTCTTAACAATAATTATTTATTATTATTATTATTACATTTCACGCAAACACTTTATTTATTTATTCCTTGCTGCGGCAGTGCCTCGACACAGTGAAGGATGAGTTCCCCCCTGTAAAGAAAATGGGAGTCTGAACTCTTTGTTTTGTGTGCAATATGCACCTGAGCACCCCACTCATTTCAGGACAGAATGGCTGAGTGACGCTGGAGTGGTCTTCGGAGTTTAAAGACTATTGGTTAATTAATTTCCGTTTTTTAAATACTGATCTTCCTTCCCCAGATTCACATTCTGAGCAGTTCGTGGGGTTTTTCCGACCCCTCTAGCTTACAAACTGCCAACTATAGAGAGTCAAAAATATTGTAATTAGTGAGATTTCAAGGAGGTCTCTGGGGTTCTGTGATTATTTTGTTAAATAATGAACAGGAAAAAATAGTACATTTTTATGTCATAAATGTTTGATTTATGTCGTGTTTAGCTGGTGAAGATCAGCACTCAGCTGGGACGAGCCTAGCTGTTTATGATGCGGAGAGTTTTACGAAGGAGGCTCTGGACAGCTGGTCTCTCTCCTGAAGCAGAGTTACGGTTTTCTGAAAAGCCAGCCAGAAACTGGAATTTCTCTTGTGTGGGGAATTCCAAACTTTTGAATTTTGTTTTCATTCCAAATTGGAACAAACACGTGAAATTTCCCCTGAACGAAGATTCCGAACATTTTGTATTTTGAACTTTCTAAACATTTCACTTTGGCAATGACAAATTGTCATTGTGCGAAAGTAAAACATTTTGTTTCTATGATGTTGAATCATTTCAATTTCATAAAAGAAAAGTGTTACATTCCCATCATGCTGAAACATGATAGTAAATGGCGTATATATAATATTAAATACAACATATAAATATAACATCATAAAATTAATGCTGTATGTTATATTTATGTTCACATGTTTCCGTTTTATATGATATTATATTCCTATTAATATTACTGTATATTGTATATATTATTATTAATATATTGTATAAAAGACTGAATTCAATTGTATGTAATGTTGTTGTAGCTGTGTTGGTCCCAGGATATAAGGGTATGTCTACCCTTATGTCTATCCGGGGGGTAGCGATTGATCTATTGGGGATCGATTTATCACGTCAACAAACCTCGATGCCAACTCTGCCCACATATCTACACCAGCGACACCATCACGGAACCTAACCAGATCAGCCACACCATCACCGGTTCATTCACCTGCACGTCCACCAATGTAATATACGCCATCATATGCCAGCAATGCCCCTCTGCTATGTACATCGGCCAAACTGGACAGTCTCTACGGAAAAGGAAAAAAGGACACAAATCAGATATTAGGAATGGCAATATACAAAAACCTGAAGGAGAACACTTCAACCTCCCTGGCCACACAATAGCAGATCTTAAGGTGGCCATCCTGCAGCAAAAAAACTTCAGGACCAGACTTCAAAGAGAAACTGCTGAGCTTCAGTTCATCTGCAAATTTGACACCATCAGCTCAGGATTAAACAAAGACTCTGAATGGCTTGCCAACTACAGCAGCAGTTTCTCCTCCCTTGGTTTTCACACCTCAGCTGCTTGAAGAAGGCCTCACCCTCCCTGATTGAACTATCCTCGTTATCTCTAGCCTGCTTCTTGCTTGCATATATATACCTGCCCCTGGAAATTTCCACTACATGCATCCGACGAAGTGGGTATTCACCCACGAAAGCTCATGCTCCAAAATGTCTGTTAGTTTATAAGGTGCCACAGGATTCTTGGCTGCTTTTACAGATCCAGACTAACACGGCTACATCTCTGATACTTATCGCATCTAGTGCAGACACAATAAAATCGATCCCCAATCGCTCTGCCGTCGACTCCGGAACTCCACCGCGTGCCAGAGGTGGAAGTGGAGTCAATGGGGGAGCGGCAGCGGTCGACTCACCGTTGTCCTCATGGCCGGGTAAATCGACCTAAGATACGCCGACTTCAGCTACGCTGAGTTGCGTATATTAGGTCGACTCCCCGCCCTAGTGTAGACCAGGCCTTAGAGAGACAAGGTGGGCGAGGTAATATCTTTGATTGGACCAACTTCTGTTGGGGAGAGAGTCAAGCGTTCAAGGTACACAGAGCTCTTCTTCAGGATAAATTCATGGAAATGACACAGTCAACGCAAACCAGCAGCAATTACCAAAATGCAACTTTGCGGTTGTGTTTCACCTTATCAGTACAAAACCGCAACGTCAGCATAAGTCGTTTAGACTTTCCCCCATTGAAAATTACGTCAGAAGGGAATCGTTCCTGTGAAACGTCTGGATTTCAATAAAATACCAATTCCAATGGAAACCGCTCTTCAGAATTTTTCTGCCAGCTCTAGATGTCTGTGTTGTGTGATAGTTACTGCAGCCAGGAAGGATGCGCCTCTGGGCAGAGGTGTGAGACATATGCCATGTTGGATATCTTAACTTTTTATTTCCTTGCTTATGTGTTAGGTATGCGTAGGCAGCCCTTTAAATAGTTTGTGAGCCCTCTAGTGGTGCTCACCATGTGGTTTAGAAGCCTCTGCGCAGGTGGCTTGGGCAGGGCCACTTTGTGCGTATTTAGTGAACAGGCTTATCTGGGGTTTTCTTCCTCTCGTTTTGTTTTGAGAAGAGCAGCAGACGCAACAACATTGTGTCATTATTGTGTCTGTGTTCTTTACCCCCAACAGCTATGGATGGCATAGTGTTTTTGTGTACAATAACAGTAATGATAGACTACAGCTAAGCCTGGAAGGATCAGATTTTTATCAGTAAATGTCGGTAAAAACCTCAGTTAGCCGAACACACCGAGAGCTACAAAAACACACTATCTTTGATAATAACAGCAATGTACAGGTAAGAAAAATGCGGATTGAGGACTCATTGGAGTTGAGTTTAAGGGTAGTTCCTTTGTCTAGTTTGGCGTGCACTGGTGAGAACTGGTGTTTTAATGGTTATGACTCTTTAACACTTGAAATCCCAACCTCTACTGTCGGTAAATCACTACCGTCTCGTCCCACCTTGCCTTCCCGCAATGCTGAACATTTACCTTGCTCAACATAATTTTTAAAAAACGCTGAAAAAGAAACCTCGATGTCGTCCACCAAAATTATACAAAATAAATATCGGATTTCCCCAGCTGAACAACAGGCTAACTCGCAGGCAAGGGTTTTTTCTCCAATGGAATGCTGATTTCTCTATGGGCAAAAGAAATAAGACACAATCCTAATGGCACGTGTGTCTGGGGGCTCTCTCAGGCCTCCCCTTTAATGCAGTGCGTGGCCCAGGATCAGCGCTAAGCAAATAATAATGGGGTGCCGAAGAGAGCCGGTGGCATGATGGGGGTGGAATGGCTGCTGTTGAAATAGCACTGTGGTAAACAACTGGTGGTGGATCTTTCTTTCTTTCTTTCTTTCTTCACCCTGGTCTACACTTAAAATTTAGATCAACTCAGCTACATCGCTCATTCTCCACCAATTATGTTACACTAATAAAATAATACCAGCAGGATCTTATAAGAGGGATTCGGCAAATCACCACGTTTATTGCAAATACAACAGGATAGTACTGACAGCTGTTAAAATCATTCACTCACACAACCATTCACACAGGTTCTGCAATGATCAGTTATAGTTACCAGCCTTCAGTTGCTCATGCCAAGTCACTGGCCAGGTGCCCTGGACATGAGGTTGGAGCCGAGCCATTGTCAGATGCGCATCCGATGCTCCTGGAGGATAGTCGCAGAACCAGACTCAAAGATCACAGTTCCCTGGTTCCATTCTTATAGGTCTTTGGTTCAATGTAAGTCTATGGGAATTGCTCTGTCATGATTGAGATAACCATCAATCAGCTCGATCAGCGGATGGTACATTCATGACGGGCAAGTGTTACACATATGTTATCTTTTATCTCTTCTTGATGCGCCCTGGGCAGATTCCGGCTTGCCCTTCAGGGGTCATCCGGTTTCCTGCGTTATCTTCAGCCAGCAGATAGGTGTGAATCTGTCTTGAGTGTGGCTGCTACTATTTCCTGATCCATCATCTACCTGTCACAGACACTCACTTCCACTCACCCAGCATGCTCACATTTCAGCGTTCTCACATTCCAGCTTAACACGTTTGATTTACATGTTATTCTGTTTTCTCGCTCCCTTTATGTTGCTAAAGAACATGACTACAAGATTTACATAGGCACAATCAAAATTCCAAGGGTTGGTGGTAAAACAACATTGTTTCCCCAAAGTCCTTATCACCCCCTGTCTTGTCTCTCTAGGCCTCAGATAATTAGTGTTTTTGTCCTTGGGTTAGTTACAGAAATTGCTATAACAATTTACAGGAAGGCTAGAAAGGCAGGCACTACTCCTTTCGATTCACACTTTCTACACATCTAACATTGGTATATAATGTAATACATATCGATCCCAACAAGGGGTGCAGAAAAATTCACACCCCGATCACCGTAGTTAAGCCAATTTAACCCCTGATGTAGATGGGGCAAGGCCAGTGGAAGAATTTCTCCTTCGACCTAGCTACCCCCAGTCGGGGAGGTGGATTACCTGTATCAACAGAAAACACCCTTCTGTTGATCTAGGAAGCGTCTACACTACAGCAGCATGAGCCTCCATACTGTAGACATGGCCTCGTTCTTTCTTTCTTTCTCTTATGTATCTATTTCTCTTTCTACCTACTGTATTTATCTATTTCCACTTCTTTCTTTCTTTCTTTCTTTCTTTCTTTCTCCCAGCAGTAGGTAGCCCTTGCTCAATCTGTGACTCTAGCCAAACTGGAGCAATACTCTCATAAGGTTAATTAAAGAGGGGGGAAATAGCCGACACCTCATCATTAGGAGATTAACAATGGCAACAGAGGCGTTGCCTCGCCCATAAAGCCACCCAGCTGCCCCAGGGGGAGGCAGTGATAGGGCGCAGGGTGGTTAAAAGCAGCACCACCCGCGGAAGAGGTAGGAGAGCCGTGTGGGGGGACAGGAAAGGAGGCCAGGGTTGGTTCTGCCAGGCTTCCATGCACGATTTGGGGTGAGTTTGCAGCCGCTCGTTGCCTTTGGAGCTGCTCTCCAGGATACGGCCAGACCCGCCTGCTGGATTCTCTGCAGGAGGTGGAGAGAGCTCCCGCCCGCGCAGGGACATACAGCCAGAACGCAGCCATCCCTGCTCTCGAGGCGACAGACGAGGGGCCGGGGAGCGCTTGGCCCTCGCGGGGAGCAGCCTGAGACGTAGAACGGGCTGGGAACATCGGTAAAGGGGCCTGGGCTTTGCTCAGAGGGAAGGATGGGGGAGAAGGGGGAGCCATTGGTTTGGGGGAGGCGGAGGGCTGGGGCCGACTGTGCGCTGGGTGAAAACGTCCTTCCTTGTGTTTGTTTTAAACCCACTGCCTGGTCATGTCATTGGGTGACCCCTGGTGCTTGTGTTTGGTGACGGGGTAAATAACACTTCCTGCTTCGCTTTCTGCACACCAGGTACGATTCTATAGCCCTCTACCATAGCCCCCCTTAGTCATCTCTTCTCTGAGCTGAACAATCCAAGTCCTTTTCATCCCTCCTCAGACGGAAGCTGCCCCACACCCCTCGTCATTTCTATTGCCCTTCCCTGTACTTTTTCCAGTTCCAATCTATCTATTTTTCAAATGGGGCGACCAGAACTGCAGGCAGGATTCAAGGTGGGGGTGTCCCGTGGATTTATACAGTGGAATTAAGATACTTTCTGTCTCCTTATCTCTCCCGTTCCTAATGGTTCCTAGAGTTCTCTTTGCTTTTCTGGCTGCTGCTGCACACGGAGTGGGTGTTTTCCAGAAACTATCCACCGTGACTCTAAGATCTCTTTCTTGAGCGGTAACGGCTATTTTAGATCCCATCACTTTGTAGGTATATATGGGACTATGTTCTCCAATGGGCATTTCTTTTCCCTAATCAAATGGATTTCATTTGCCATTTTGTTGCCCAGTCACGCAGTTTTGTGAGATCCCTTTGTAACTCTTTGCAGTCAGCTTTGGATTTAACTATTTTGAGTAATTTTATCTATCTATCTATCTATCTATCTATCTATCTATCCCCATCCACCCCCTCTATCTATCCATCTATCTAATCTATCTATCTCCATCCACCCCCTCTATCTATCTATCTCCATCCACCCCCTCTGTCTATCTATCTATCTATCCCCATATGCCCCATCTATCTATCTATCTGTGATGAGGATCCCGGGGTGCAACCTGGAACAGGGGTACCGCTGAGCCCTCTGTCCCACCAGCCTGGGCTCCCTCTCCCACTGGTATGCTGATGTCAAGCTACGAACCTCTGACAGGCCCTGCACTCACACAGCCATCCCCAGGCTGGGACACGCCCAGCTGGGTTACATGACTGATCTCCCAGCCCCTCATGAACCACCAGTAAACAGGGAGGCTCCAGCCAATTCCCCCCACTCCAGCCTTGCACCCCAAGACGGTACCATTTTGCATTGCTCAGAAGCCTGGCCAGGGTAAGCTCAGTACTTAGTTCGCCACTTGGTCAAAGGAAGGTGGACGTGCACCAGCCTTTGCAACCCGAGCAGATTTCTCAAGCACGTTAGACAAACTCTCTGGTAAGGATAAAACAATTAAATAAGTTTATTAACTACAGCGAGATTAAGTTTAAGTGATTCTAAGTGGTGGTCGGAAAGATCAGAGATAGTTACCTTAAGGAAGTAAAATGTAAACACGCATTCTAAAGCCTAAACGTTTCGTCTACGCAAGAGGTGAATCAAACAGCTTTTCTCACCCCGGCAGATGGTACAAGCCGCACTCCTGGGGGAATTCTGCACCAAAACAGGAACAATTCTGCGCACAATATTTTAAAATTCTGCACATTTTATTTCTCAAAATAACACTATATAATCACACCAGTTTCAATTATTTTGGTAATTTATTTTGAAATACTGTCAGCAAGTATGTCTGTAACAATACAGACACACACAAAAATTTCCCCAGGAGTAGAGTTAAAGAAACCCCTATGATAGCCCAATCCCTGTTTCTCTGCCTCCTCCCGCTACAAAGCCCAGCAGGGGAGCCAGAAACTCACCCCCCCCCTTCCAGACCCCAGCCACGGGGGTTGCCAACTTTCTGACCAAACAAAACTGAACCCAGGTGTTGTGTTGGGGGGGGACTTATGTCACTGTGTCTCTTTTATACTTTCTCCCAGCTTGCTGGAAAGATCTTTGCTGTGACATGTGTTATAATCCGCCGCCGGGGCATAAGTGCCTTTCCCCCAGCAGTCTATAGGATAGTGGATTGGGTACTGATGCACCATGAACACTCTCTGGCTATTGGTGGCTACTGCTTTGTTGTAACTGAAAGCCAGGCTGTGGGCGTCTCCCAGCCTCACAACATGTTTCAGTAGCACATGTAGCAATACCCCGTAACCTCACCTACAAGGCGAGCACATCCAGTCCAACAGGAGATTACGATTCAGCTGAACAAGACTTGAAAACAATACTTCACAAGGCGTGCATGGCCCAGACCAGATCATAATTATAAGACAGTGGTGAATATGGGGGATCCAGGGTGCTGCTTTGAGGTACACTGTGTCACACTATCCCTATACACACCCTCTATCTACCTATCTACCTATCAGTCCCCATACCTCCCATCTATCTATCTATCCCCATACCCCCCATCTAGCTATCTATCTATCTATCCCCATGCCCCCCTATCTATCTATCTATCCCCATACACCCCCTCTATCTATCTATCTATCTATCCTGACAATGGAACCGCTAAAAGATGCAAGCATTGAGGACAGGTGGGGCCCAGGAGTATAGCAGGAAAAAGGGGACAAGGGTGAGAAAGGGGAGATTTCTGTTCTCCTGGAAGGCAAAGGGCGTTTGGGGAAGGGACTAGCTCATGGTTCTGTGCCTGTACAGCACCTAGCGCCACGGGTCCTGGGCCCTGCCTGCCACTCAGAGCTGCTACCGTAATACACCTAATATAGAACAATGATATATACAGGCAGCAAGGGAATTCCCTCTGTGAAGGAAAAGCTGATGGCAAGCTTCAGGAACATTGCTGTAGCCATGAAATGAATCAAGCTCTGAAACATGGCCCAAGAGAGGTCCAAGTACCATGGGGGTTCAAAGGGGTACGGAGCTGGGTTACTACTCAGGACACCTGGGTTGTAATCTCTTCTCAGCCATTACGGGGGCCACTCAGTTGGCTTGTCTGTGCCTCAGTTTCCCCCATGTGTAGAACAGGGATCACGATACTAACAAGAGCTGGTCAGCAAATGCCCATTCATTGAAATCGAAACTTGCCATGGAAGCGGCTTGATTGTGATGAAGTTTGGCTGGATTCATGCCTCGTTTCCTGGCCGCTTGCCTGCTGGGCTACCTCAGAGTCAAGGAGACCAGGACAGCCAGGGTCTGAAGCACAACAGGGCCCTGATCTCAGCCGAGGCAGGGCCTGTCTCTCGCTGTGTCTGTGCAGCGCCTGGCACAACGGGGCCCTGATCTCAGCTGGGGCAGGGACTGTCTCTCGCTGCATGTCTGGGCAGCGCCCGGCATGATGGGGCCCTGATCTCACAGGGAGGTGTGTTGCGATGAGGTCACCTAGGAATCGGGTCAGGATTTTCCCCTGCTGTCTAGCACCCATTAGAGTCAGCAGATGCAGAAAGCTTATGGCCCATCAGAACACCCCCGCTTGGAGCAGGTGAATGATGCCAGGGAGCAGGGGAGCGCCGCAACCAGGGGGCAGAGAGAGGAGAAGAAGAGGAGGGAGCAGGAGCTGCTGGGCAGCCAGGCGCAGAGAAACGTGTCTGGGTCTGGGTAGTGCCGTGTGAGCCCAGAAAGGAGGGAGGGCGTGAGAGAGCCGCTGGCTTCAGAGAGGTCAAGGTGAGCAAGGAGATCAGGGCAGAGCTTGGCAGAGTGGAGAGGGAGGAGCCGGACTGGCACGGACCTGAAGGACCAGGAATCGAGGCTTTGATTGCCAGGGTCATGTGGGGCCAATGACTGGTTGCTGGCCCGGGGGATGTGTTCCTGAGTACAAGAGAGAACGAACTTGGGTTTGGATCTAATTGTGACCTGAGGGCATCTTCAGATCCACACAGGATGCTGGTGGCAAAGGTGCTTTCATCCCACACATGTTAGTGGGCTCCACCGAGAAATACCTGAAATTGATTGCAGGGGGGAGCCACACTGCAATGACACTAGAGGCAGGGCATCTACACTGCAATTGACACTGGAGGCGGGGCGTCCACACTGCAATGACACTAGAGGCAGGGCATCTACACTGCAATTGACACTGGAGGCGGAGTGTCCACACTGCAATGACACTGGAGGCAGGGCATCTACACTGCAATTGACACTGGAGGCCGGGCGTCCACACTGCAATTGACACTGGAGGCCGGGCGTCCACACTGCAATTGACGCTGGAGGCGGGGCATCCACACTGCAATCAATTCTAGGGGCGGAGCATCCAGCCTGCTATTGATTTAAGAGAATTGTGGGGCCACAGTAGTGCACTTTAAGAGTTAGATTTGGTGAGGGTGGAGAGAAGCGAATTGGTCTGGAGGGGGAGCAAAAGGGAGGGCTGTTTTGGGGGTGCAGGTGGGAGAGATTGGGGGGATGAGGGGGTGTTTCTTCAAAACCCTGAGATTGTGGCTTGGGGGCAGAGAGGATGGGGGCTGGGGCTTAGGATGGGGGAGACATTTCAATGTTTCCTAAGCCAGTTCCCACCACCACCGAATTTCAGCTCCAGGGGAAATTTCAAAATTTTGGTTTTCATGGCAACAAATTTTTGAGATTTCCCTCCAGGAAGAAAATCCCCAGCTTGCTGCAGCCATACGTCGAGGGGGGGACGTAGTGGGAAGGTGACACAAAGGAACATGGTGGTGCCAGATCATGACCATCTTCTCCTGGGCGACGCTATGCCAGAGGGACCCGGGTGGCGCTGGGGATCAGCCAGGGAGTAGCTTGCGGGAGGCACAGGAGAGGAGGCGATAGCTGGGGCTGCGAGCACGGGCAGGGCTGTGGGCATAGCCTGTGCCATGGGAGGAGCAGGGGCAAAGCAGTTGTGGGTGGAAAGGAGGAATCCCTGCTCCCCTGAATGATGCCCGTTTGGTCTCCCACTTAGTGACTTGGCAGAGAGACCCGCTTCAATACAGTCCTTTAGCAGCATGGCTATGGAGCTGCTGAACATCGTGTTGCTGCTAGTGCCAGCAGGTAGGCGGGTGTGTGTGTGTGTGAGAGTGTGTGTGTGTGTGTGTGTCCCTGCTGCCCCCTGCTGGAAAGGATGAGCCCCTGCTCTGTGTGTGTGTGTGTGTGTGTGTCCCTGCTGCCCCCTGCTGGAAAGGATGAGCCCTGCTCTGTGTGTGTGTGCATGCATGTGTGTGTGTGTCCCTGCTGCCCCCTGCTGGAAAGGATGAGTCATGGTGTGTGTGTGTGTGTGTGTGTGTCCCTGCTGGAGGGGATGAGCCCTGCTGTATGTGTGTGTGTGTGTGTGTGTGTGCATCCCTGCTGCCCCCTGCTGGAAGGGATAAGCCCTGCTCTGTGTGTGTGTGTGTGTGTGTGTGTGTGTGTGTGTGTGTGTGTGTGTATCCCTGCTGCCCCCTGCTGGAGGGGATGAGCCCTGCTCTGTGTGAGGGGGGTGGTACTCTTCAGCCCTCCTTTGCTTCCATTTATCATGTGGGACAATTCCCCTCTCACTCCCCCGGAGTAAATCAGGAGTAACTCTGCTGCAGTCAATGGGGCTGGCTCATTAGAACACTGGTGTGAGACTAGAACCTGGCCCTTGGTTTTTATTGCAACTGTCTCCACACACACACACACACACACACTCACTCACTCTCCAGCGGTGCAGTGCCGGGTGTTGCTCTTCCCTTGCAGTGATGGCACAGACGGACACGCGGATCGTCGGGGGCTACCCCTGTGAGAGAGCCCAGCCCTGGCAGGCCGCGATCTTTGATTCAAACCGGCTGTACTGCGGAGCGGTGCTCATCAACAAGGAATGGGTGCTGACGGCTGCTCACTGCCAACTGCCTGGGTAGGTCGGAGGGGAGGGGTGTCCCTGCTGACCCCTGCTGGAGGGGATGAGCCCTGCTCTGTGTGTGTGTCTCAGGGTCTGGGCAGCGCCCAGCACAACGGGGCCCTGATCTCGGTCGGGATCTGGGCAGCGCCCGGCACAACGGGGCCCTGATCTCGGTCAGGGTCTGCGCAGCGCCCGGCACAACGGGGCCCTGATCTCGGTCAGGGTCTGGGCAGCGCCCGGCACAACGGGGCCCTGATCTCGGTCGGGATCTGGGCAGCGCCCGGCACAACGGGGCCCTGATCTCGGTCAGGGTCTGCGCAGCACCCAGCACAACGGGGCCCTGATCTTGGTCAGGGTCTGCGCAGCGCCCGGCACAACGGGGCCCTGATCTCGGTCGGGGTCTGGGCAGCGCCCGGCACAACGGGGCCCTGATCTCGGTCGGGGTCTGGGCAGCGCCCGGCACAACGGGGCCCTGATCTCGGTCGGGGTCTGGGCAGCGCCCGGCACAACGGGGCCCTGATCTCGGTCGGGGTCTGCGCAGCGCCCGGCACAACGGGGCCCTGATCTCGGTCGGGGTCTGGGCAGCGCCCGGCACAACGGGGCCCTGATCTCGGTCGGGGTCTGGGCAGCGCCCGGCACAACGGGGCTCTGATCTCGGTCGGGGTCTGGGCAGCGCCCGGCACAACGGGGCCCTGATCTCGGTCGGGATCTGGGCAGCGCCCAGCACAACGGGGCCCTGATCTCGGTCGGGGTCTGGGCAGCGCCCGGCACAATGGGGCTCTGATCTCAGGGTTTGTGCGGCACCTGGACCAACAGGGTCCTGACCTCAGTCGGGGTCTGTGCAGTGCCCAGCACAACGGGGCTCTGATCTCAGTCGGGGTCTGTGCAGCACCCAGCACAACGGGGCCCTGATCTCAGTCGGGGTCTGGGCAGCGCCCAGCACAACAGGGCCCTGATCTCAGTCGGGGTCTGGGCAGCGCCCAGCACAACGGGGCTCTGATCTCAGTCGGGGTCTGTGCAGCGCCCAGCACAACGGGGCCCTGATCTCGGTCGGGATCTGGGCAGCGCCCGGCACAACGGGGCCCTGATCTCGGTCGGGGTCTGGGCAGCGCCCAGCACAATGGGGCTCTGATCTCAGGGTTTGTGCGGCACCTGGACCAACAGGGTCCTGACCTCAGTCGGGGTCTGTGCAGTGCCCAGCACAACGGGGCTCTGATCTCAGTCGGGGTCTGTGCAGCGCCCAGCACAACGGGGCTCTGATCTCAGTCGGGGTCTGCGCAGCGCCCGGCACAACGGGGCCCTGATCTCGGTGGGGGTCTGGGCAGCGCCCGGCACAACGGGGCCCTGATCTCGGTCGGGGTCCAGCAGCCTGATCTGTCAGCTGTTTTGCAGTCAGTTTCCCCAGACAAGCTGCTGTTTGCTTTTCTTTCAGCATCACCACTGTAGTGGCGGGCGAGTACAACCTGCGGCAGCTGGATGACTCCGAGCAGCGCCGGGTGGCTGCGAAGCTCATTCCCCACCCCAACTACAACCGCGCCACCAAGGACAACGACATCATGCTCATCAAACTCATCACCCCCGTGCAGACGAATAACAACGTGCACCCCATTGCACTGGCCCGCAGTGCTGCCTCACCAGGGACTGTCTGCCAGGTGTCCGGATGGGGCACCACCACCTCCCCACAACGTACGCTGACCCATGTGACACAGCAGTGAACGTGGGACCTCTGGGCTCTTAACACATGAGCTGCTGAGTCAGCTGCCTTAGTCATGGCTGCAGCCCACTCAGCCACCACTAGAGGGAGACATTGAGTCAGTCACATGTCGTCTTTGTCCCCAAATTATTTTCCAGATATTGAGAAAATTTCCCATCCTGAACCGGGAGGAAAAATTATATTTTTGTTATTTAAAATTTTCAATTCGGGGCCCATCGTTATCTTTGGTTTCAATCACTTTAGAAAGTTTCCTTTCGCTTTCAAACTTTCCCCTCTTTTTTTTCCCTAACATTTCAAAATAAAAAGTTGTTTCCACTCACACCCCCTCCCCCTCAACATTTTCCAGTTTGAAAATGTTGAAAAACTCGACAGTTTTGAAACTCTGTTATCCAACAAAGGCTCGAGTCGGGAAAGTGGCCGAAAACCCCTGTTCAACAAACCAGCACGTTTGGGTGCAAAACCCATTTATTGAGCAATTCCCTACCTGCGCTGATTTTCCCTTTTCATTGCCCGGATGGTGCAAATGAGAATTCAGAGCCATTTATCACTGATTGTTCTTTTTCTTCTGCATCCAGCAGCATCATTCCCGGCCTTGCTGCAGTGCGCCAACCTCAGGATCGTCTCAGCGGCGGAATGTCGAAGAGAGTATTCCAGCTTGGTCAGTGACAACATGCTGTGCGCCGGTGTGCCACAAGGAGGCATCGATTCTTGCCAGGTCTGGGGCGTCGTTGCGGATACATTGGGTAGATGCCTGGGAAATGGGTTTCCTGTCCCGTGAAAAAATTCAGCGCTGACAAATTGTCATTTTTCAATGGGAAAATGTTTTGTCAAAATTTTCCCAGCAAGCTCTACTTTTGACCTTGAGTGACAGAAAGAGGATCAGGGACTGTAGCTGGCAGAGAATCGGTATTGTGGGGTCCACGCCAACCCCTTCTCAGCCCCTCACCGTGTTGTAGCAGCATGTGGGGATGGGTGTTGGAGAAAATTCCCCATGCGTGGGGCATCAGGGATCAAACCTGCCTCTGCTGGGCCTTCAAGGAGGCCAAGCAACAAGGAAGGAGGCCGAATGTACCTGTGAGCAGAGGGCCACAAAGCGGGGGCAGCTGGGAATATTAGGGGCAGGGTTTCAGCACTGCAGTTGACACCAGGGCGGGCCCAGCCTGGGTTCCGCCCAGTTCTGGTCCATGTGATGCTTTATGCAAATTATTTCAGCAGTTGATTTGCATATTTGCCTATCCCTCTCCAAACGCATGCTTGCCTCCTCCCACCCCACTGAGCCATTGACCCCCCCCCATGGGCATGTTGGGGAGGGGTACATGGCTGGTGACACGCAGTTCTATCTCCACAGGGTGACTCCGGAGGTCCCCTGGTGTGCGGCGGGAGCCTCCAAGGCATTGTGTCGTGGGGGCTGGAGGAGTGCGCCCAACCTAACAAACCAGGTGTCTACACCAAAGTCAGCAACTACATCAACTGGATCCAGCAAACTGTACGGGGCGGGTGAGTCGCCCCGGGAACCCCAATAAAACATGAGAGACACACCCATGCCTCCGCCTCTTCTTCCGTCCTCAGAGCCCCAGGTTTCCGGGGCAACAGCGGATGCAGCGCTGCCATGGTGATGGGGCTGGCGGCCCCTCGGTCCCCTGAGTGCATCTAGCTCTTGGGTGGAGCTGGCCAGAGCAATGGAATTTCTGTTGATTCGGAATCGGGCTCGAATCCGAAGGAAATGTTGAAATACTGGAATTTCCTGGGCAAGGAAATGTTCCCCCAAATGTTTGGGGTTTTTTTTTAATTGCTGCTAATACACTATGCCTATCGTCCAAGGCCAGAAGGGGGCTCTGGAGAGCGGAGATCAATTCACTACCCTGACACAGCCGCTCCACGTGTGACTGTGGGCAAATAGCTTGGTGCCTCGGTTTCCCATCTATAAACTGGAGATTGGTGCACTGCCCTGCTGCCCAGGGGTGTTGTGAGGATAAATACATTAAAGGTTGCTCAGATACTAAGAGAAGAGGGACAAAATAAGCACCTAAGATTGACAGACCCCTCGGGTGAAATATCCATTCCAGGATGCAGGAACACCAAGCTACCAGGAATGTGGGTCAGGCTGGGGGGGGCCAGTGCCCTGGAGAGCAGCTACTCTGGGAAGGACCCAGGAGTTCTGGTGGAACCAAGAGCCCATGAGCGTCCCAGTGATGCTCTGGCTGGAGAAGCAGGGGGCTAGCGAGTAGGAGCCAGGCGGCAGGGTCCCCTCTGGTACAGCGGCAAGAAGAGCATGAGCGGAGACTGCGCCCAGCTTTGGGCCGGGGCGGGGGGGGGCCTGCATGTCAAACAAGACATCAAGCATTTGGGGTTCAGCAAAGAGCAGGAATGATCCAAGGGCTAGAAAACCTGCCTGGGAGCCAGACACTGAAAAGAGTTCGTGCCAGCGAGTTTCTCCCAGAGAAGGTGGAGAGGTGATTCGGTCTATTGGCAGCACCTTGTGGAGGAGATTTTGGGGAGCAGAGGGCAGACAAAGGCAGAGCAACGCCTGACAGCTGACAGACAAATCCAGACTGGAAACAAGGGGCAGATTTCCCCCAGCGAAGGGAATTGATCCTTGGAATGTGTGCCCCAGGGATGGGACAGATTCTCCCTCCCTTGGAGTCTTTCCATAGAGATCCATAGGGATCTCCATGGAGATCGAGCTCATCCACCAGATATGGGTTTGAAATCGATGAAGGGGCAGAGTTAAGGGCACACACGCAAGGGGGCAGAGTTAAGGGTGTGCTAGCTCAACCCCGAGACCTGGGCCTGAGGCGGGGATCCGTGGGAAAGGTTCTGCAGCCTGGGCGAGGCTGCAAGGCAGAATGGTTCCTTCTGGCCTATAGATTCGTGGGCTGTTGCTCCGATGCTAGTGTAGCATCAATACACTATGGCACTGAGGGGCTTGTGCGTCCTCCCACACCCCACAACATCCACACAGCCCCTGTGTGGAAGTGAGTATCAGTATCCCCATTTTGCTGATGGGTAAACCGAGGCACAGAGTGATGACATGAATTGCCTGAGTTCACACAGGGACTGTGTGGAAGGGAAAAGAGTTGAAGCCAGATCTTATTAGGCCCAGGTCAGTGTCTTAACCCCCGAGCCAAACTCCCTACAGAGACAAACACTCATTCTTTATTCTGAAACCGGTCTGCCCCCATCCATTTAGCTCCTTGCAGTTGCCCAGGGCACCATCTCAGGCTGTATTCTGGCTTGTGTGTTCACCTGACGCCCCAGATGTGTCCAGCGCCGTGGGAAAGGGTTGCCCCCGCCCCGTGTTAGAAACAGCCTTTAGCTTTCACAAGCTATAAAGCAGGGGAACGGGAAATCGGCTGCTGTGGATTATGGGAGAACTGCCCGAATCTCCCAGAATGCAATGCAGCCCATTGGTTGAAATCCTCCCAAGGCAGCTGGCCCCGGATCACCAGCCGTTGCACCAGTCTTTGAAGTCGCTAAGTGCCTCGTAAGTGGCCTGGGCCCTGACAATGGTTGTCATTATGATGCCGTAGTTCTGTTCCAACTCCAGCTTCCATGGGAATGACGCAATGGAGCAAATGTCTTGCCTGCAGCAGGCCATAAAACCGCGTCCATTGACTCGCCGCCAGAGTAAATGATTTCCAAGGAATAAGCTTAATTAACGTGGATGTTCCAGTAGAATGGGGGTGGGAATAATTTTTGCAGGGGGGCCACTCCATGAATTTTGGTAAATCATCATGGGCCGCACATTTCTACACTATTAATGGAGGGGCTGCAGGGGCTGGGAGGGAGTTTGGTGCAGGAGGGGGCAGGGGATTGGGGTCTGGAGGGGCTGCAGGGGCTGGGAGGGAGTTTGGTGCAGGAGGGGGCAGGGGATTGGGGTCTGGAGGGGCTGCAGGGGCTGGGAGGGAGTTTGGTGCAGGAGGGGGCAGGGGATTGGGGGCTGGAGGGGCTGCAGGGGCTGGGAGGGAGTTTGGTGCAGGAGGGGGCAGGGGATTGGGGTCTGGAGGGGCTGCAGCGGCTGGGAGGGAGTTTGGTGCAGGAGGGGGTAGGGGATTGGGGTCTGGAGGGGCTGCAGGGGCTGGGAGGGAGTTTGGTGCAGGAGGGGGCAGGGGATTGGGGGCTGGAGGGGCTGCAGGGGCTGGGAGGGAGTTTGGTGCAGGGGGGGATTCTGACCTGGGGCAGGGGTTGGGGTGCAGGAGCGGGTGCAAGGTGCAGGCTCTGGCCGGGAGGCGCTTACCACAGGCAGCTCCTGCCTTGCCGTAGCCCCACACCGCTCCCGGAAGCAGCTGCAGCCGACTGCTGCTGGCACGTCTCCGTGCGCCCCTTGGGGGGAGGGGGCAGCAGGTCTCCATGCGCTGCCCGCACCCGCAACCACTGCCCCCGCAGCTCCCAATGGCTGGAAATCAGCCAATGGGAGCTGTGAGGACGGCGCTGGGGGCGGGGCGGCGCACGGAGCTGCCTTCCCCCCGCACACACACCAGGGACACGCAGAGACGTGCCAGCAGCAGCCGGCTGCTCCTGGGAGCAGCGTGGGACCTCGACAGGCAGGAGCAGCCTGAGCACCCCGCTGCGCCGCGGGACTTTTAGTGGCCCGGAGTCGGAGGGGGCAGAGGAGGCCAGACTGAAACGTTCGACGGGCCGGATCCAGCCCACGGGCCATATTTTGCCCGTCCCTGCGGTAGAACCTAGAGGCCAGGATTAGAGTGAGGAGACGCTGTTCAATCCAGGGGTTCTCAACCTCCTTCTTCCTGAGGCCCCCCCACATGCTATAACAACCCCACTGCCCACCGGCGCCACGACAACTGCGTATGAAGGCCAGGGCCAGCGTTATGGGGTAGGAAGCCAGGCAGTCGCCCGGGGCCCCAGGTGACGGGGCTTGGGGTGGTGGGGCTTCGGCTTGCTGCCCTGGGCCCCAGTGAGTCTAGTGCTGGCCCTGCTTCGTGGCCGCTTCAAAACCCGCCCGTGCCCGCCCCCGGGGGCCCCGGGCCCCTGATTGAGAACTGCTGCTTTAATCAACACTTTTTCCCCCCATGAAAAGAAATGCAGCTTCAGCACCACGGAAACGATTTGTGTTCAAGTTCCCCACCTTCTCTCGGTCAGAAAACACCAAAAATAAAATCTGCTCGTACTTGACATGTCAACTTCTTCTCCACCTCGGCCTGTTCGGGTTCGAAACGCCGGGTGACTTCTCGCAATGTGCTGCCCCAACAGGATTGTAAAAAGCGTCAAAGGGCTGGACGCTGACGCTCAGACTCGTAGCCTTTAAGGCCAGAAGGGACCATCGTGGTCATCTAGTCTGACCTCCCGTGCAACGCAGCCCAGAGAACCTCGCCCACCTGCTCCTGCAATAGAGCCCTGCCCTCTGGCTGAGTCACTGACGTCCTCAACGCACATTTAAAGGCTCCGAGTTCCGGAGAATCCACCATTTACACTAGTGTAAACCCTCCAGTGACCCGTGCCCAACGCTGCAGAGGAAGGTGACGCCGCCCCCAGGGTCTCTGTCAATTTGACCTGGGGGAAAATTCCTTCCTGACCCCAAATCTGGAGATCAGTTCGATCCTGAGCATGTGGGCGAAACCCACCAGCCAGACCCCTGGGAAAGAGTAACTCAGAGCCTGCCCCGGGTGCAGTGTCCCATCCCTGGGTATCAGACATATTTGCTGCTAAGTCACAGAGCGGCTACATGCCGTTGTAGGCAAGCTCATCACACCATCCCCTCATGAGCGGCAGGTATCAAACAGCCTGCATGGCCCACCCATGTGCCACCCCCAGGTAACCGCCTCTCAGGCAGGTGGATTCCTACGCCGAGAGGAGAACCCCTCCTGTCAGCATAAGTAGCGTCTACACTGAACTGCTCCAGTTTTAAGGGTACCATAAGTGCTGACTCGGTGGGCTCATGCACCCACACAAAAAAATAGGGGGTGCTGAGCACCCAGCAGCCACAGTGGTTCCGCCCCAGAGCTGGTCACGCATCACATGTTGGGCGGAGCCCCGCGGGAGGCGCTCAGAGCAGGGGCGGCTCCAGGCCCCAGCACGCCAAGCGGAGGGTCCGCTGGTCCCGCGGCTTCGGAGGACCTTCCACAGGCACGCCACCGAAGGCAGCCTGTCTGCCGTGCTTGGGGCGGCAAAATGCCTAGAGCAGCCCCTGGCTCAGAGGAGGGGCAGAGCGGAGGGAGCGGCGGGCGGGTGGGGAGAGGGCAGGGCAGGAAAAGGCAGAGTGAGGGCAGGGCCTTGGGGAAAAGGCAGAGCGAGGGTGGGGCCTCCAGGCAGAGCAGGGCTGGAGCACACACCCAGAAAAATCAAGTCAGCACCTGTGAAGGGAAGATTTACCCTACGCGACTGCCACTGGCTGCCTGAGCCCTAGCGGTGATGATGCCTGGGCAAACCTGGCTGAGGCACAGGGGATGGGAGCCAGGGCCTCCAGAGCTAAACGCAGGAGCTGCCAGGCTGGGGCTCCATCTCGGACCATTTTTAAATCACAGCTGGGTGTTTCTCTGACAGATCGGCTCTGGGAAGTATTTGGGGGCATTTGCGACACAGGAGGTCAGAGGGTCCCTGCTGGCC